>NC_054832.1:68851860-71351860 GCF_018345385.1 Vulpes lagopus | reverse complement strand
GAAACACCTGGATTTCATTATAGCTCTACCATCTAATAAGGGGGTGATCCTGGCAAGCTAGTTAACTTCTAAAAGCCTGTTTCCTTGGGTCCTATGCATGAAATGGGAACTTGGATATGAAGTACTTAGTACATAGTACTAACGACACATAGTGTCGTTTTCTTATTATTTTGGTGGTCCAATTTTCATTACATTAAAAAGGACAGTTGAATTATTTTTCACAGTGTTTCATTTTTTACAGTTTTCAGGTGTCACTTCCACTCTGTAGGCAAAGCTGAGGAATTTGGTTATTGCCCCCAGCTAAACAAATAAATAGTTCCAGGCCTTGGAGTTAGAACGAAAATGTCTGGTGGTTTTATATTCCACCCAATCATTTCTCTTTCCTTTACGTGGTTCTGATTTACATGAATTTCAGCCACACAGTTTAGTTAATAAAACCAGTTGCCCAACACCACAAGTCAGATTTCAGTTACCAAAGTATATTAACTGTAATTGCATAAAGTGGAGATGTCATAGGCAGCTCTTCAGTCCACAAATCAGTACATAAATAGCAGGTGCTCATCATGATGAATGAGCAGTCATGTCACTTCTTTCAAAGTCTGTCAGGGATGGGTCACTGCCCATCTAGGGTCCCGGTCATCCACAGATGTATGTGTAGTTGCATTGTCCCCTTGTCTTCCAGTAATAACTTGCAACATTTTATAAAAAGGGAATTGGCCAACCAACATGGAAGTGCTGCAGAGGAATGAAATTGGAGTTGAAGGTAAACAGAAGAAATGACTTCCTGGAGAATGTTGACCCTGTGTCATTTCAAAGACTCCAGATATGCAGTAGGAGCCAAGTGAGAGATGCTGATCTCATCGGTGAGGAAAAGGGTAGTGCCCAAAAGGATGAAGATGTTCCAGAGGAAGTGACACTTTCAAAGGCTTCATGTTAAAGGGGTTTTCGAGGAGAGTCATGGCATTGAAAGCATAAAGGATTAAATGTTGGAAGAGGAGAATGACAGTTCACCAAGACATAAAAATGATACTTGCCTCATTCCTGTAGGATGAAATGGGGAAGGCAAGCATCGATCATTTGAACTACTCTTGCTTGTTCTCACAAGAAATTAAAAATTCTCGATGTGTTTATGTTGTCAATTATAGGATTTTAAATTATAGTGTTCTCTTCACTACACATTGATAACCAACAATAAGAGAGTTTTAAAGTTCTGACAAATTTTGAAAGCCACAGAAGCTTCATAATTCTTGGCATGCATTAGTAAGTACCTATTGCGTAGTTTTAGCTTTTGTGGTTCTTTTTCTAGTCATAACCTTGGAAAGCAAGGCCCATCTGTAGTGAAAAATAGTCAAAACAAATACTGCTGCCATTTGAATTTTCTATTACTGAAAACTTAGTTCACACATCCTCTTCAATATTGTCATTATTCTCCTTTTAAAAGGAAGTTACTTCTTTTTCCTCTTATTTATAGCCTTTTAAAGGCATTTCATCCAGTAACAGATGCCTTATTGATCATAGAACTTCCCTGACTTTCAAATATTTGCTATTTTTAATTTTTAAAAAGTCCAGAAATTAAATATTCAAAGACTCCTATTTTTGTGGTACTTTTAGTAAAATATTTTTGCACTAGGAAAGTTGTCTGTTCTTTCTTTTCATCGTAAAAGAAGGCCACGCTGGCATGTTTCATAGGGAAACAGCCTGATCACTGTATTGGACATCGCAAGTTTTAGTGATAGTTCTATAGTGATTACCAGATTTACTTTTCATATCTGCAGTCTCTTGAAGGGTGAGAAATGTAATCTGGTTTGCTAGCTTAAGTCAACATGCTGAGGGGATCCATTGTGCATCTTGTAGTATGCGTGCACAGTTTTGAAATAATTAATTAAAATAATTAAAAACTGCCTTGTATCATTCAACCTTACAATAATTACCTATAATTTAAAACCTCCAAATAGGTTGGTTTTGAAAGATGTTCATCTAATGAATAATACTAAGGGCCCCTGGGTTATCTTTAACGTCTTGTGCTATGGTCTGTGCAAGAGAGAGGAACCTTGATTACAATTCTGGAGAGCATCCCCAGTGCCACCAGCATGTCCACGTCGCCTTGCCCTTCCCTGCAGGGCTCACGCTAATGGCAGGCTTGGTCACATACAGTAATGAAAAGCCTTGTCCGGGGAATGTTGTGCTTTCAGATTGCTTTAATCATGTTCAGAGAGTGAAGTTGATTTAAACAGAGCTCAGAGTAATTCTTGAGAGTAGAAAGGTTGACTTTTCTGCCTGCTTTTCCCATTCTTCCTGAGGGGAAGGAATTCTTTCTCCTAGTCAGTCACGTGGCAAGGAAGCCAATTGTTTTTGTTCTTTTCAGGATCTGCCCCCTTTGTATACATGAGTTAGCATACCATTTTTCATGTAATTTATTTTATATTCATCAGCTCTATAAAGAGGAAATATATATATTATATATGTTAATTATATTATATATGGTATATAATTATATATATATATTGATTATATATACATATAATTTTTTTTTTACTCTGAAACATTGTTTTGTGAATCTGAGGTGGAGATTCCCATGAGGCATGATGAGGAGGTGACAGACACAATCAAGAAAGGGGTCGGAAATGGTGATTTTGAAGATCCTTCACCAGTTCTCAGATTCTAGTTATTTTATTTCTTTACTTCCATCCATAAAAAGGACAGTTTCAGGAATAGGAAAATGAGGAATGCATAGACCCGAGCCAGCATGGATGCAGGTGAGACCTTCAGAATCACTGGCCCACAGCAGGCAATCCTGAGCCCCTGCAGACAGGCCTTCACCTCAGGCTTGGTCTACAATGTGACGGGAAGCCTCGCCTTTGGCTTGAGTCCAGTGGGAAGCTTTCTAGCACATTCAGGATAATGGGCAACTTGGATTTGTGCTGTTTCTTGTTGGCCTCCTGGCCAGTGGTGTGCCCTGCTCAGGGGTGCTGGGGGACTTCCTGCTGCTCCTGATGGCCAGGAGGACGGCCTGTGCACAACAGCCCTCTAGGCTCCAGCCTATCCACCCCCTCCTCCAGGAGCAGCAAATTCCCACCCCTCATTAGGCCCCTGGTGGCTCATGACCTCCTTGGGACCATTCCTTCTGCAGGAGTGCCTGCCTCTCTCCTGCTCTCACTTTGTGAACACCAGATGCTGTTAAAGAATTCTTTCCCACCTTTCCCAAGAGCTTCATTACTTGTCTACCTTCATTACTTCTTCTTCCAGGAGTAATTTATTCTTGACCACCATGATACCTCCTGTTGGGGGCGAGGAGGGTACCTGTCATGCACTGAGACACTTCACATTCATGATGTGGATCCACCCAGCAGCCCGCTTCAGCCCCATGACATACTTTAATAGATGAAGGAATAACTGCCCCACTCAGGAAGTTCCTAGTAAATAGTGGAATTGGGATTCAAACACTTGTCCGCTTGTACAGCACATCACACGTTACTGTGTGGTTACCTTGTGTCTCTTCATTTTTCTCTTCCCCAATAGACTATAAAGTCCTCTGTCTTACCTGCTTATCATTTCTACCTCCACCCTAAACATCCAGCACCACCCTTGGCCCATGGCCCTCATTCCATAAATAAAGTTTATTGGAGGACCAGATGAGTGACTGAATGAAAAGTTTGAACCAACTCCCAAGAAGCTACAAAGTAAGAATAAAGACTAAAATCCAATTTTATAGGAACACCTGGGTGGCTCAGTGGTTGAGTGTCTGCCTTTGGCCCAGGTCGTGATCCCAGGGTCCTGGGATTGAGCCCCACATAAGGCTCCCTGCAGGGAACCTGCCTCTCCCTTTGCCTATGTCTCTGCCTCTCTGTGTCTCTTGTGAGTAAATAAATAGAATCTTTTAAAATAATAATAAAATAAAATCCAATTTTATAAAATTAACATAATGTTTGCAGGAATATTTTTCGGCTTTACCTGTTCGGCCATGTTGAGAATCTATGGAAATAGCACTCTTAAAGACTCTAGTGCTAAATTTACCCACTGGCCACGAACATAGGCATAGTCTCTCTGTCTACTAAGCGTACTGAGAAGTGACAATTTAGTTTTTCCACAGTACTCATCCTGCGTAGGTCCCTTTTCTGGTTACTGGCCAGGTGGCGTGTGAGGGTATTTTGGGGAGGCCATTATTGTCTAGAGTCTCTTATACTCCAGCCCAAATGTGTGTTCCATGGCCACAGTGGAAGGGCAGACAGGAAAATGAGGTCGACGATGCTGGATGGTGGCGAGGTGCCCAGGACACTGATGGACAATCCAGAGGGCCAGCAGGCATGCCACTGCCATCAGAAAAGAGAAGGTGGTGGCCTTGCCAGAGTGGCCCTTTGAGCCAGTACAGTGCCACCTGCTGTGATCGGTGACCCTTCAACTAAATAACACCCTAGTGCCCTCGAGTCATTAATCTGCCCTTCTTTGCAACTAATTTATTATGGAAGTGAGTGCGGCCTAGAGACAGCAGTCTACTGACTTACTAATTTTATTTATTCAAAGGCTGTAGTGACTGGCTCAGAGAGAGACAGGGCCAAATCGAAAATTTGGAACATTCTACTGCCCATGTTTATTCTGACAATTCTTCTCTTCCATTGCTAACAACCATACCACGCAAGGGGCAGGAGTCCCTGAAAAACTGAGCTGCGGAGTTCCATCTAACAAGTAATCTGTGATTTGGGGCTAGCAAGAATTAAACTTGCTACCAATTTCCTATCCATCGTCCACATTTAGGCTGCATAGAATGATTTATTCAAAAAATCCTGCAGAGGCAAATGATTATATTGTTATAACTGTTTGTTTGGAGGAGGAAATGTACTTACTAGTCTATTTGCCCTAAACCAGAAAGTACTACTAACTGCTTTGATCAAAAAAAGGAAAAATAAATCCGTGTTAGTTTATTTATGGCATGACTTGTGTGCATTATAATTAGTAGAAAAAAAGGAACTGGGTGAGATGCTTAAAACTCAGTTTTTTCTTTGGGGAATTAATGACTCAAGAAATGGCTCAGAAAGTGGTCATAGTTGCAAATGTTACCCTGATTTATTTATTTATTTATTTATTTTTAAAAATTTTTTTTAAATATTTTATTTATTTATTCATGATAGACATAGAGAGAGAGAGAGAGGGGCAGAGACACAGGCAGAGGGAGAAGCAGGCTCCATGCAGGGAGCCCGACGTGGGACGCGATCCCGGGTCTCCAGGATCCCACCCTGGGCCAAAGGCAGGCGCCAAACCGCTGCGCCACCCAGGGATCCCCTGTTACCCTGATTTATGTGTAATGAAAAGTTAATTCCATTTTAAGTAAAGGTAACAGTATTTCAAGTATATTTTACTTGGTAGCATTATCTTTCTAATCATTTTTTTCTGTCCCTAAATCAGAGCCCCTGACCAAAGAGTCTTTTTCTTTTAGAAAAAAAATTATTCAAAACTTGATTTAGACTGTGATATTGGCCAAATATTACACTTTCTTTTTTATTTCAAATGCAGACCAACAGGGGTTAGAAAATCAGATTAAAACACACATTTTGGGGGCTTTTTTCCTTTCTTGAGAAAATTTCCATGCGAAGTCAATTATATATTAGGCATTTGAATGTGTCACTTGAACAATAGTGTAAAATTGTCCCAAACACTTTGAGTGACACAGAGGGGGAAAACACTGATGGTGATTATTTCTCAAATAAAAGGTTAGTCTTTAAATAGCTATAAAAGATGCTACAGGAAAATAGATTACAGATTATAGTAGGCCAAATATAAAATCCTTAAAAATGTTATTTTAGAACATCACTTTTCAGAAGATAGCATAATTTCTTAATTGTATAAAATGGATTTGATTGAATACTGTTACTTGATTATAACAATTCACAAATTTTATGTTCTAAAAAATATTGGACTTCTGAATAATATGAATTAATTAATCTTTATGAAAATAATTTTAGGTTTTATATTTATTTACAATTCTGTGAATCTCTTTTGGCAAAGAGAAAGCAACGTTCTAAATACACATGTTCGTTTTGCACCAGACCCAGCATTCATCTACCAGTAAGTTTAAAATACAATGCTGTGCTCATAAATGGGCTATATCAATGTCATGGCACAAAAATATGCTCCTCACCCCTAGGTTGTCTATTCAGTGCCTTACTGGCTTATATTTAATGCAAATTTTTAAAAATTTAGTTAACTCAGTAGATTAGAAGCGGGAATTTTTGGAGGGGCTGGGAAACTTTTGGACACAATGAATAATGACAAAACAATTGGAACTAGCAGCCTGGTTCCATGAAGAACACCAGAAATCTGAAAAGCTGACCTCTCCATGCAGTGTTGCTATGTACTGTTGTTCCATAATAACCACGAATGATCAATAAACAGATAGTATAGAAGCGGCTTTTAAAAGATAAAAGATTCCATCACAAATGCTCATTTAAACAAACTGTTTGGATCCTTCATACACATGTGGTGGTTTAGTGTAAAGACATAAGCCTCTGATTTCTCGGTCTCCCCAAGTGTGTATGAGCCCTTCATGCACTGACAGTGGGAAGCAGTTTGTGTCCAGCAGAGTGCTAGGCGCTTTCCTTCTCTTATTTAGCTGAGAGAAGGAAACCGATTCACCCTCGGATATCCAGGTATCCATCCTTCAGACCAGTTACACGTAAAGAAAGCAAAGGCCATCAGTAAAAAACAAATCTGTTTTGAGTTGGTTTTAGTACTGTTTAAATTGTAATGATGTTTAAAATCAGCATCTTCTTGGGGTGCCTGGGTGGCTTAGTCAGTTGGGTGGCTGTCTTAGTCACGGGTTGTGATCCTGGAGTCCCAGGATCAAGCCCCACATCGGGCTCCCTGCTCAGTGGGGAGTCTGCCCCTCACCCGACCTGTGCTCTCTCTCTTTCTCTCAAATAAATAAATAAAAATCTTTTTTTTTAAAATCGACATCTTCTCATTGACAGTCCACCAAGTAATTTTTATAAGTAAATTCTAATTTGTTTTTGCTTGAAAAATCATGAATATATCCTTGTAAAAAGCTAGACTTCCAGAGTCTGGATATCCAAATCTGTACCTTGAGCATTTGTTCGTTACGCTAGTAACAACCCCCACTCATCCTGCAGCAGAATGTCACCTGGCTGTGACTCCCCTGTGCTGTACAGGGAGCTGCTGAGGGCTGGGCCTGGTCCCTGGGTCCCCCTGGTGGGCTTGTGGCCCTACCTCATGGTTACGTAGCCCTGACTTGATCCAACTTCATTCCAGATGAGTGCTGATTCCCATGAAACCTGGGAATGATTTCTAGATGTGTCTTCCCAAGAACACTCCCATAGGAAATATCATCTGGCTTTATGGTTTTAAGGGATCTTCTAGTTTCCTGCAAAAGAAGGAAACACATCTCTGACTGTGGGTGATTCATTAATAAACAAGGGTCTCCTGGGTGCAGATCTTTAATGGTATTTTATAGGTATCGGCGCATGCAATTGCTTTGGATTCATGTCTTGGCTCAGACTTGTTAAGCATAGATGATAAATGTCAGAGGAGAGTGTAAGTGACTTCATCATTTTTTAAGGGGCTCATGTGCACTCACAGCCCCTTGTCCCTTTCCTTTGGTATTCTGTGTTTTAAAGTAACTCACATCCTGCCCTGCCATTAATGTCATCTGCAAACTTAATAAGTTTGTGCTAGCCTCCCCTCTGGGTCTTTAATAAGCATGCCCTGTCCCTTGCGAAGGGAAAGACTCACTAATAACTCAAAGGCTAATATTTGTAGAGGGAGCCAGTATTTCCCCAGATTATCATTATGATATGAGACAGCATCAAAAGTCCCGACAGGTGGGATCCCTGGGTGGCGCAGCGGTTTGGCGCCTGCCTTTGGCCCAGGGCGCGATCCTGGAGACCCAGGATCGAGTCCCACATCGGGCTCCCGGTGCATGGAGCCTACTTCTTCCTCTGCCTGTGTCTCTGCCTCTCTCTCTCTCTGTGACTATCATAAATTTAAAAAAAAAAAAAAAAAAGTCCCGATAGGTTCCATCTGACTTGTCCACTTTCCAAGACAAGAGATTGTAACAATCTGAGAGAATGATTCCTAGGACCATAATTGCTGTTCCTCAATTCAGATAGATTTCTATTCATTCCATAATTATTTATTCTAGGAATGACACAATCATAAATATTTCCGTGGATTCTCAGAACTCCCTTTGAAAGCTGTGATTATGAATAATATCTGTGGGTATTCTCTGCGAGCGTGTTCCTCCTCAGGCCCTGAGGCCCCCACCGTCACAGCCAGCCTCACACTGACCTCAGTGACTTGACATTCTTGATAATCAGACTCCAGGTTCATCTCTTTCGAACCCCAGGCACAGGACACCAGGTTTGTCCTTCTGGACTCAAACATCATAAAGGGATTCCTTTTCTTAGTTAACCTGGATGAGATGGAGTGGGGGGGGGGGGGTTGGAGATGGTAATTTAAGTGCCTTTTGTGGCACCAAGGCGAACCCTCTAGGGGAAGTAACCAGTGTTCATTGAGTAAGGGCCAACTCTCAGTGGGAGCCAGGCACTGTTCTAAATGGTTTGCCTTTGTTAATATAGTTAGTCCTGACTGAATATCCTAGGAGATGGGTAATATTTTATCTCTTTTTACAGATGAGGAGATTGAGAAACAAAGAATTCAAGAGTGTTGCCCAAGGATATTTAGCTAGTCAGGGAGAGGCGATATCTCAGCCCAGCAGGTGCCTCTCCAGACTTGATGCTGTGCTGTCCTCTGATTAAGGGCACCAGGAGAGAGGCTTAATTGGCATCAGACCTCTAGAGCAGCTGAGTGCTCTCGGGTTACCTGTTCCTCTCCATTGGAAAGTTTCTTGTCGTTTTCATTTGTAGCTGGATCACTATAAGTTCTAGGAAGATCCATTTTCCTCAGAATCTGTGACTTGGGGCAGCCCTGGTGGCGCGGCGGTTTGGCGCCGCCTGCAGCCTGGGGTGTGATCCTGGGGACCCGGGATCAAGTCCCACATCGGGCTCCCTGCATGGAGCCTGCTTCTCCCTCTCCCTGTGTCTCTGCCTCTCTCTCTCTGTCTATGAATAAATAAATAAAATCTTTAAAAAAAAAAAAGAATCTGTGATTTATCCTCACTAACAGTGTTTTTTTAAATATTCACTTGCTGACCTACCTGTGCCCACCCTGATGCCCCACTCCATTAAGGTTCTTAAAGACTGCTTCCCTGGCTCATTTTCCATTTTCATTAGAACTGCAAGAAGGAATTTCCCTTGTATATCTTTTGTGTAGCTATCGAGCGCTATTAATAGAGTATCTTTACCAGAAAGGAAATTCTATACACACACAGACACGCGCACACACGCACACACACACACTCCAACCAGGGCTGTGTTAGGGTCATGTTAGAGTATGTAGGAGCTTCTTAGGACCTTTCCTTGTTTCTGACCCTTATCTTCCAGATGTCAATACTGTGCACAGATGGCTAATGATATCTTGTGCCTTATAGAGAGATGTTGAGGAGTGCATTGCCCTGAGTATACCTTAGTGTGTGTGTGGAAGTGGGGGGACCTTTTATTCCTGGTAAAAAGTTATGCGAGTAGAAGCAGAATAGCATAGTGACTATAAACTGAAACTTGGGAGTGAGAAATCCCTGGATTGGAATCCTAGCTTAGCCTCTTGACTGCTTTTCAAACTCTGGCAGGTTCATTTATGTATTGCGGATATTTGCAGAGTCGTTATGTGCCAGGCACTGTTCTGGGCTCTGGGGATGCAGAAAACAAAACAAACCAAGACTGCTCTGGTGCAACTTAATACTAGTGTGGGAGGACAAACAGTAAATAAATAAATACAAGATCACCCTGTTGGCTGCTCCTTCGGTGTATTTCCAGAGAATGACCGTACTGTATTCCAGTAGAATTCCAGAGAATGACTCATGACTATACTGCTGTTATGGAGGTGGGAAGCCCTGGGATCATGGAAGTAGTTTTTTCACTTATCCCTGCTTCCATCCTGCCCTGAGCTCCAGCTAACTCATGAATCCAAGTTCTCATTCCTGGGCTTGGAACACTACAGTGGCACTCATTCCCTGTGGAGGTGGCCGTGGTCTTTATAGCATCCCACAGCATTGGACAGTTGTGCCTGTCCCTTAGGTGGCCCCCTTCCTTCCTTCCTCCCATGCCCACCATACGTGAACCTCCAGGCCTCTACACTTGTCTTTTCACATCTCCGTGATCACTCCCTCACCTCCTTCAAAACTTTGTGCAGAGGTCCCTTCTTCAGGGAGGCCCTCCCTGTTTGACGTATAGAATATTGTCTAAATGTGGAAAGAGCTACCATATATGTTGCGCAGACAAATATGCTAACCCTAAAATTCAGACCACACATGTTCCTTAATACCTTTAATAATTCAGTAACCCACCAGTGGAATCGAGGCCTGTTCTGAAAGCCTTGGGTGTCCCCTTCCTTACAGACGCTGATATGTGGATGTGTCATGATAGCAACCAGAGATCATGATGAGGGAACATTTAGCCATATTGGGAAGAAATGAGTAAAAGGAAATAAATTACTTTATTTGTTCCTTTCCTGAATGTCTTACATTTCAGGCTTGTAATTCTGGGTTCTGGAGGCTGGGGGATAAAACTGACTGTAGAGCATCAGGAATGGTTTGTTAGCCACAAACCATTTCAAGCTTCTCCTGAGTGCAGTGCATGCATCATGAGGGGGCTGCCTCTGGGATTGGAAGCCTGGCAGCTCCCTCAAGACCTAAAGAAAAGGGAGTGAGAAGGCCAGAAAGCCCATGGCTGAGGACCCCGTGGGATGGCTTAAAGCAAAGAGCCTCTATTGTGGCAGGTTTATTTTATAGCATGTTTGTGCTCGCCCTGTCCAGAATCCCTTAAGCAGAGGGGGAAAGATCGATAGTAGGTAAAACCAATTAGGGAACCTAAGTGAAGTGGTGTCTGTGAGTCTAATAAAGCAGAAGGCAAGTTGAGCTACATGAGAAGAGCTGATAGGATTCTGGGCAGTGCTTTCATGGTGGCAGCTGGACACAGATACAGGAACAAAGAGAAGTTTCTTCACGTTTACTCCCCAGTGGGGCGATCCATGAACCAACATTCAGGAAAAGAGCCAGAGAAAACTTAGAAAGGGGAGATCTGCAGAGGCCTCGGTTTGCATGTAGAGGCCCAGAGCCACAGAACCGTTGCCAAAAGTGGGGATGGCTGATAAGGGGGGTGGGGGGAAGTGGGGCCTTGCCTCTCAGGGCTGCCATTTCTTTGTTGGCCAAATGAGATGGTGAGAAGCATCTGGCCTGGAGCCAGATTGCCTCGTTTGCATTCTGGCCTCACTTCTTTCTAGCTGTGGTCGGCAGGGCGCTTTCTTGAGCAAATTCTTGAACATCGTTAACATCTTAGGGCCTCAGGTTCTAAACTTGTAACGTGAAGGATAGTAATGGCCCCTCCTAAGTGCCCTAAAGAGTTAATCTGTTAATATTCATGAAGCACCTCAGAACAGTTCTGGCACACAGTAAGTACCACTTTGGAGTTATCTCTGTAGTCATTCCTACTATTTATTAGGCACCTAATGAATATGTATATCAACAAACATAGTCTATAACCAAAAGGCATTTTTGCAATTTCCTTATTTAATCTGCATTAAACTTACTAGATACTTAGGTCCCCTAAGTATGTAGTCTGCATGGGATTTTCTCCTTCTCCCTCTGCCCCTCCTCCACTTGGTCTCTCTCTCTCTCTCTCAAATAAATAAAATCTTTAAAAAAAATTTTTTTTAATCAAAAAGTGTATCTATCTCTATGAACACTTATACAATACTGTGAAATCTCTAGACCTCCAAAAAAGTGCTGGAAAGATTCTAGAGTAAGATCCTTACATATGAAAAAGATACATCCTATGTGTACAAATGTCATTAACCTTAAATTTATAAAAAGATGTTTACCCAGTTGTCATCAATTTCTATATTGATAATAATGCCATTTCCATAATCCCAAGAGACTTAATCTGATATATTCCTTTTCTCTTTCCCTTTCTCCCTTCCGACCTTATTCCATGACATCATTTTTCATACATTTGATGGATGAGCATGTACTGTCCTGGAAATGCCAATCCCTGCTACTCCAGGCAGTGCGGGTTGATACAGTCAAGCAAGCATCATTGCCATCTCGAGAGCCAGAAAACGTCTTCCTGACAATGAAAAGGGAACTGGCCATGCATTCCAGGGCATTCAGATTTCAACCGCTTCCCATTCCAAAACTGGTCATGTATTTTTGCAGGTTGTGGGGGGAACCAAACGTCAGGTCAGAGTGCTGTTATCAGATCAGTGCAGGGAAGTTTAGCTAAGTGGCTAGTGGGAAGTTTCATTGCCAATGATTACTTCTAAGCAGAGCCTTCTCTGGGAGGGGAAAGCATGGCCATGGTATGGGTTGCCAAGATGCTTCTGTAGAGACTGCGCTAAGGAGGGTGCTTTTACTCAACACACTCAGATTTTCAGTTGCAAAACAGCAGAATCTCTAGTACCTTCTGTTGTGACCATCTTCCGTGCTTAGGTTAAAAAGTCCAAAAATTCCTCTTTGAACCTTAGAAATGTGGTTAGCAAAGTCCCTTTTTTTTACAGGTAGAACTTCAGAAGTTAGTTTGATGCAGGCTGCCAAAAACTGTTGACCTTTGCTACTCTAAAACACGTGGTGATAATAGTAATGATGATGATAATAATAATAATACATCTACAAAAGCTACTCAACCGTGTTTGTGCTTCTGGCCTTATAACCTCTTTTTTAGATTCTCATTTTAACATTGGCTGCAGACATTATTCCTACATTTTATTTTGAACATTCAGAATTAGTATTATTCATGATTCTTTTGAGCAAGAAGGATAACGGCATGCTCTAGCAGCCAAGTAAACTCTGATAAGTGCCCATCCCCATGCCCACGATCTCAGGATGGTTGAACTGAAATTCAGGATGGAGCAAATAAAAACCAAGTGCCATCTCTGAAGAAAGAATGCCTGCTGTCTATTGTCTTAGTTTGTTTTTCTCTTCATCTGGGTTTGGGGAAATGGTGGTATGTGAATTTCTCATTGTGATAGAAGATCTAACACTTCACATAACTTGCTGATTGTCGGCAAGGTTTTGAGCAATCGATTGCAATAAACGCTTTTCCTTGTGGGTCCTTGTGGGTCTGTTGCAATTGCCGTGATTTCTATTCAGACAACTCTCATGGCTTTAGTTCCTCCCACTGACCTGTTTTCAGACATTCTTTGGGACTGTACCACTTCTCACATGGCCCCGTGGAGGAGAGTGGCCGATGGCCGTTACTGGTGTGCCCTCTGGTGCTCACTGTGCCTGGCAGCGTGCTAAGTGCTTTGTACATGTTGGGTCCTTTTAAGCCCATGTCCATCTGGTAAGTTAGGTTATATGTGTCCTTCCTTACTGTCAAGAAAGCCATAATCTGCTTCCGGATCATGCAGCCAGTAAGCCATGGAGCCTGAAGTTAAGCCAAGATCTGTCTGATGTCCAAGTTCATAACCTTTAGTCACATTCATACCGTCACTGAACAAATGAACAAAACATTCTGCCTCTCGGACCTGTGTCCCAGACTCAGTGATTCCAAGGGCACCTTCCACTAAGGCATGTGATTTCTGAATGAATGAGGGCTGAGGAAGGGCACATCGCCTGAGCATCCTTTTTAAAAAAAAAAAAAATTATTTATTTATTCATGAGAGACACACAGAGAGAGGCAGAGACACAGGCCGAGGGAGAAGCAGGCTCCCTGTGGGGAACTCGATGCGGGACTCGATCCCGGGACCCCAGGATCACGCCCTGGGCCAAAGGCAGATGCTCAACCACTGAGCCACCCAGGTGCCCCTCACCTGAGCAACTTTAGGAAGATAGACAAAATGCATTTGTTCAAAGATACTTATTATGTGAGATACCCTGTACATTAGACGTTGCTTTCTTACTGTGATTGCCTTGGGAAATCACTTTTTCCAGGTGGTCTCCTTTTGAAATTCCTGATCTGACCTTTCTTGTGTGGGATGCCCTATAAACTACTTAATAGTGAAGAATGATGGGGGATGTAGGAATAAGAGAACAAGCCCACTGATACCTCTTCTCTGTCAGGAGGAGTTCCAGGCAGGCTACCTCAAGGAGTTACCCCTGGAATTTCAACAGGTGAACTTCTTTCTGTGTAGTTTATGTTTGTATCAGAATACCAGCTTGTAGACTGCTGGATCCCACCCCAGAGCAGCTGCCCCTTTGCTGTACATGAAGATAATCCACAGCGAAGGAGCTGCTCGGGGACTCAAAGGGAGGGAATACCTCGCCCATACTGTTGAGGTTTGGATTTCTCTGCCCAAGAGCCATGTTATCAAGAACCTAGCATTTTAAGAAGATGCCTCTGTGGGATCCATGAGGTTCCTTCCCACAGTGAGGAAACAGGAATGGATGTAATGGAGCCGTGAGACTGGGAGGAGAGGAGGTTGTGATTTTCCCGGAGGGGGCAGCCCAGGTGGCTCAGCAGTTTAGCGCCGCCTTCAGCCCCAGGGCCTGATCCTGGAGACCAGGATCGAGTCCCACATCGGGCTCCCTGCATGGAGCCTGCTTCTCCCTCTGCCTGTGTCTCTGCCTCTCTTTCTCTTGTGAATAAATAAATAAAATCTTTTTTAAAAAAATTAAAAAATAAATAAATAAAAAAGTAAAATCCCGGAGGGGTGACTGGAATTAGAATCAGCTGAGAACCTTGTTCAACAGACACATCCCTTACCTATCCAGACAACGTCCACATGGGATGGAGTTTAAAAGTTAGTGATTCAGGGTGTCCCCCCTGAGAGGCACTAGTTCAGGGGATGCTCAGAGAAAGCTGCTTTGGAGGCACAGGAGAAGCATGTTTCTCTCCTCTCCTTACCTTTTGCTCCTCCAATCCCTTTAACACCCATGGTGCTCCCCGGGGATGTAGAGGTGAGTACCAGATGCCATGATGTCCTCATGGGGCTTACATTCTGGTGCAGGAGACAGAAAAACAAGATTTCCATTAGTGGCAGAAAAACAAGCATTTAATAGGTTGAGGAGTGATGGAGTGCACAGGCTGTGTGGCTTCTGGTCTGAGGAAGTGACATCTGAGCAGAGGCCCTGGGAAGAAACCAGAAGGGCCCTGATCTCCTTTGTCCATGTGCATAACAACAGCAGCTTCGATCATCTCACTGATAGAACCAGTGCAACAAAACCTTCGGTTTATTGTAATGTGGGTCTGAGAAATCTGGTTGGGGTTCAGTGAACTTAGTAAAGCCATTTGGTTTTTGGTCAGTATTAGGGTCCCAGATTCCAGACATCCATCTGAGAATGCTCCATACTGAAAATGTTAAAGGTAAAATTCTACTCTCTCTGTGCTATAATGATTTCAACTCGTTTTTTATTGTTTTCCTCTTCGTGAATTTAAAGGTAAAAAAATTTGTTATTAATGGTAAAAAATTTAATCTGTGCAGTAATGATTTCAACTCGTTTTTTATTTTCTTCTTCATGAATTGCCCAGGGAATATGCCAGACAGCAGAACTATATTAAGGTTAGAGTCTTCCTAGTTTATTCTTTAGTTAATTTGATCATAAACAACATAACATAGCTACACACCCCACATAGTGTACTAGAAGCATACCTCTGTTCTTTTAGAAAACTGCCCTACTTCATAGAGTTGCTCGTGGCCTCCTCTTGTCTTAATGCCTTCTTTCCTGATATACCTAGAGTCCCTCTTTCCCCCAAATGTTCCAACATTTCTGCCATATGTCTTTGAATAATATTTCACAAATACTCAAACTTGCCTCCCTCCTGGAGCTCAGGAGGGATACTTCAGGGTCATTTCCAGGCCAGTTCCTCTCTAAGCTGCTCCACAGCTGCTGTGCTGTGACTTCTCAACACAGTGTTAAAACCTCCCTTGACCCTTGGAGGTGCTGGAGGGGGGATGTTGGGAGATCTCCCTTCTTGGATTCCTGTATCTTTCCTTTCTAGGTTTATTCTCCCATCTGACAAAGCACACCCTCTGTGAGTTCCCTAAATAAAGTTTGCCTGGGAGGTGTGCTTTTGAATCCCTGCATGCCTAAAAAGTGTCTTTATTCACTCTGTGCTTGAAGAAAGATGGCCTGAGCATACGACTGTAGGTTAAACAAGCATCGTCCCTCAGTTTTGAAGACATGGCACTCCTGTTTTCTGGAATTTAGAGCTGCTCTGAAGAAGTGCAATGCCATTCTGGTTCCTGTATGTGTCTTGTTTTTCTCTCAAAGTATTTTTTAAAAAAGATCTTCTGTTTATCCTGATGTTTTGAGATTTCACAGTAATGTGACTTTCTGTATTTGTTTCTTTGTTCTTTTTTTTGTTTTTAGACTGCTCTTCCCAGCTCTGGATGCCCGTGACTAACTTTTTAGTATTCTTTCTTAAATAATTTCTCCCCTGCTTTAACCTCTGTTCTCTTTGCCTAGAATGTTTATTACTTGAACATTGGACCTTCTGGATGGAACCTCTCCTTTTTATCACTTTTTTCATAATTATTTCCTAATTCTATTGTTTGATTTTTGCTCTACCTTCTGGGAGAGTTCCTTGATTTTCCTTCAAATCCTCCTATGGAATCTTTGTTTCGATTAAATATTTAATTTTCAACTCTTATTTTGCCTTTTTTTTTAAGGAGCATTTGGTTTTTATTTTAGGGCTACAATAGCTTTACTTACTTCGCTAGACAATTTCCTAGGCCTTTTGAAGTTTTTGAAGAAAAATGTCCTTTGGATATCTTGTTTTCCTCCAGGTTCCTTTTTTCTGTTTGATTTTTTTGGGTCTCTGGCTTTCAAGTTAGATGCTTGTCTGCCCATTACCATTTAAAAGGGAGTTACTGAGAAATCTGATCAAGATCTCAGTATGAGAAGGTGAGACCTGTGGATGGTGGAATGTACTGTATATGAATCCTACGCTGAGCTAGCTTTCTCCAAATTGGAACCCCCTAAAGTTCCAGGAGGTGCCCCCTTTCCCTCTGCCCCAGTGCATATGTGCATGCATGTGCATGGATGCACCCCTACCTGGGCTGATGAGTTTCTGCCAAAGGAAAAAAGTCCTTCCCAGAAAGCATTCTGTGTCTGGCTGCTGGCATTGACAGCTAGGCAGAGGGAGTAAAAGACAAAGACCCCAACACTTGGCACCTTTGCTGCCAGTCAGTCTTGCTTTTGGCCCATGCTGTCCACCTGGAGTCCTGTGGGTGCTGGCAGAGGTAGGGTGGGGGTGGGGGCCTCCATGCCCTATCAGGGTGAGGGTCTCAGGGGCCCAGCAGTACTGTGTTTGGAGTTTCACAGGCTCTATATTTTCAGCTTGGTTTCTAGCCCTGCCCACCACCACCACCCCCAGCCCAGGCTCCCATCCTGCTCCAGGGGCCTGTCTCTTTGTGGGCATTGCTAGGAAAATCCACTCCCTTATCACTGGGATCTTCCAGCACACACTTAGATGTAATTTCCACTGTCCTGTTAGGGTAGCTACTGCTCATTCCTCTGCTTTGTCTCTCTCTCTCGTTCTTCTGGCCATTTTTATTATCTTATTCTCATTTTAACAAGATTTGGGTAAAGAAAGGAGATAAAAGAAGTCATGCTACCATTTGGAACCAAAAGTAACATTTGGGATTTTTTTTTCTCCATTTTCTTTATATATATTTCACATTATTCAAATTATAGCAGTTGCTCTAGCTATATTCTCCATATGATGCTTCCATCTTTAGAAACCATTGTGCAGAAAATGCTAACATTTTCTGTAACATATCAACATGATATGGCAAAGATTTTGTACACTGATACTAATTATAGGTTATTTAATTAACATGACTTATGCTTTATAAAGATCAATGGAGAAAGAATTTGTCAGCTGTGCCAGACTTGTTTCTATAGCTGTCCTGATTGTAGATGCTGAGATATAGTTTCTTGCTATACAGACTCGCTTTGGAAGACAGACTAAAAGCAGATTTCTAAGTTAATTAATAGTGTTTGTAACAGAGATGCAGTTTTGTTCTATTTATATAGAAAATGTGTTATTTGAAAATGTGTTCAAAATCAGGAGGATATGATATCCATATAGGAAAAAGATCTGTTTAATTTGATATGCTGTTTTTAAAAGATTTTTTGTTTATTTATTTATGAGAGACTCAGAGAAAGAGGCAGAGATATAGGCAGAAGGAGAAGCAGACTCTTCAAGGGGAGCCCTATGTGAGACTCGATAGCAGGACCCCAGGATCACGACCTGAGCCAAAGGCAGACACTCAACCACTGAGCCACCCAGACATCCCATTAATTTGGTATGCTCTTTTACATCTCTGCTAACCTGCCTTGCTTCATCTCTCTTTTATCCTTTTTAACATCTTATTCTGGGGAGAGGATCCCTGGTGTCAATCTACGGAAGATAATAATGGAAATATTCAGCTCTAAAAGGGAAGTCAGGGTTCCCAAGTAACATCCCAGCCACTAGGTCTAATGATTAAGCTTGGTCTCTCTTCTACAAAGTAGAGGCCATAATATAGATACTGGCGGAACCTTTAGTACTAGATTAATTAGGATACTCTGTCATCCTGAAATAAAATGAATTGGACCAGATGGGTCTCATAAGTCCCTTCTGATGATAAAACCCACTGTGAAACTCCTCTTTCTTGGTAGCAAAGCATAGTGGATCATTGCTCCCAAAAGTTCTATTGGATCCATTCTTGGGTTGTACTATCTACCAAAAGTTTTCATTCCCAAGGACAAACAAATCTAATAGAGTAGCTGTATGTAGAAATTGGGATTTCATATTACACTGCACACCTAACTTTTTCATTATCTTTGCTTTCAATCCCAGAAATGCCATAACAGCCTGTACCCTAGTGACACATGTAGGGAAAGGCAAGAAGGGGAAGATATCCTAAATTGGCCCGGTATATTCTGAGATAGGCCAGAGGGTAGGAAAATTACTTTTTTTGCATCACCAACTCTAGAACAGCTTTCCATACTTAAACAGAACTTAAATTTGCAAGGCACGCGTTTTTAATACTTTGCTACTGACTTACCACACTTCTCTGTTAGAATGGTCATTTAAAATATAGAATGAATGAGGAACACTTAGGAAGTGTCAAATATGAGATCACAGAATCATGTTCTTCTAAGTCAGTTACATAGAAACTGGGGAACTTAAAAAGAAAAAAATGATTCTTTCCTTTTAAGTTCGGTAGATCAAGAAGTCAGTTCTGCCCCAAATCCTTTTTCTTTGATGCTAATTTTTTTCTTTTAATTTCTTGTTAAAATAAGTTTAAAGCACTTCAATCTGGAGTAGGAAATCATTAAAATTCTGGAATTGTTCCATTTGAGTTATATGCAATTTTTCCTTGAAAATAGTTTTGAGAAACAGTTTCAGAGAACACTATGAATGTATTAAAATGTCTTTTTAATTTCTAATCTCATACACTTCCTTGGTATCTTCATAAGCCTGAGTAAGTTCATATGTTAATGCCTTATTGTCTCCAGTACTATTTTAAAAACATATTTCAATCCATGCAAGATTCTGAACCGTAAAAAAGAAAATTTTTTTTTCAAAACGAAGTTTAATTTTAGAATCTTATAGCAACTCAGAAAACATAGTCCCTATGTTTATGATGTTGAGGCCGAAGTTTGAGTCTTCAGTTATTTTCTCAATATTAATATATGAGAAATGTTAAAGCCTATTTCTCCACATTAAATATCTCCTAATCTGACAAACATGTTGATTTCTATTGTAGTTTCACCTGTTAGTTTTTAAATCTGTGTTATTTTTAAAATAATTTTTTACTTATTTGGGAAACAAATGTGTTCCCCCCACATCCTGGACAAGGCTTTTTTATTTTTCACTTTTTAATCTGAAATTATAGATTCATAGGCATTTACAAAGGTAACAGAAATGCCATATACTGTCTCCCAGCACCCCTACCCCCATGGTTATGTCCTATAATTCTAGTACAGTATCAAACCCAGGAAGTAAACATTGTGACAAGGTGTGTGTGCAATGACATATATATGTTACTTTATCTCGTGAGTAGTTTCATGTAACTACCACCACAGTCAGGATACCCCATTCCATATCACAAAGTCTCCCTTCCCATACTTCTTTACACACACATATACAAACACACCTCCCTAACCCCTAACGACTATGTGTGTGTTTTCCGTCTTTGTAGTTATGTATTTTTGAGAATGTTATATAAATGGAATCATTCAGTATATGACTTTTGGATATTGGCTTTTTTCACTCAGTATAATGCCTTTGAGATCCATTCAACTTGTTGCATGGATCAGTAGTTCTTTTTTATTGCTGAGTAGCATTCCGTGGTCTGAATATGCTGAAGTGTAATTAACCATTCACCCATTAAAGGACATTTTGGTTGTTCGGAGTTTTTGACTGTTACAAATTAAGCTACTGTGATCAAGCGTGGATAAGTCCTATGTGGATATAGTTTTCATTTCCCTGGAATAAATGCCCAGGAGTGCGATTTTTGAGCTTATATAAGTTTACACTTAGCTTAAAAGAAAAAAAAAAACCTGCTAACTATTTTCCAGAGTGTCTCTACCATGTAATATTCCTACTCCATGCATACAGTGATCCAGTTTCTCTGCATCCTCACCAGAATGATTTTGGTGGTGTCACTTTTTTATTGTAGTTGTTCTAACAAGTATATAGAGATAACTATTTGTCATCCTAAGGGTCAGTGATGTGGAACATCTTTTTCACGTGTTTGTCTGCCCTTCATATGTCCTGTTTGTTGAAGTGTCTCTTCATATCTTTTGTACATTTTCCAGTTGGACTGTCTGTTGTTTCTTAAAGATGAGTTTCACGTTTCTTTTTTCTTAAAGATGAGTTTCACGTTTCTTATATATTCTAGATATGAGTCTTTTGTCAGATACATATCTTGCAAGTGTTTTTTGAGTGTGTAGCTTATCTTTTCATCCCAGTAACACAGTCTCTCAAAGAGCAAAAGTTTTCTAATTTTAGTAAGTCAAATTTATCTATTTTTCCTTGTATGGATCTTGCCTTTGTTGTCATATCTAGGAACCAAGCCCCAGTATCCCACAGATTTTCTCCTTATTAGCTCCTTAAAAGTCTATGGTTTCATGTATTCCAAGTAAATCTGTAATCCTTTCTGAATTTTTGCATAAGGTATGAAGTTTAGGTCAAGATTCTTTGGCCTACAGTTGTCCAGTTGTTCCACCACCTTTTGTTGAAAAGACCATTCTTCCTTCATTGAATCGCTTCTGAACCTTTTGTCAGAATAAGCTGACTGTACTTGTGTGTGACAATATTTGTACTGTATTTGGGTTCTCATTCAGTTCCATTGAGCTGTATTTCTATCCCTCCATAAATCACACACTCTTTATTTATTACGATAGCTATTTAAGAGTGATTCCTCCCACTTTGTTCCTTTTCAAAATTGTTTTACCTATTATAGTTCCTCTGCCTTTCTACATAAACTTTAAAGAATGTGTTTGTTTGCATGTAACTGATAGAAGGATTTGCTCAATACACTTGCTCTAAGTTTCATTTAACCTACTTTGCTTCTCCCTGCTTCTTCTTTGTTGTCTGTATTGTCTGACATGACTGTCTACTTGGAAAATATCAAGGAGTCTACCAAAAGTTAAAAAAAAAACTATAATTAAAAAACAGATTCAGCAGGTTGCAGGGTACAAGATCAACATACGAAAGTTAATTATATTTCTATATTAATAATGAGCACATGGAAATTAAAATAAAAATCCACTATTACTTACAATGGCTAAAAAAAATACTTATGGGTGAATCTAACAAAATATGTATCAGACTTGTATTCTGAAAACTACAAAACTGACAAATCTGAGAAGACTTAAATAAATAAAGAAATCTGCTGTATTGGGACACCTGGGTGGCTCAGCGGTTAAGCATCTGCCTTTGGCTTAGGGCGTGATCCTGGATCCGGGATCAAGTCCCACATCAGACTCCCTGCAGGGAGCCTGCTTCTCCCTCTGCCTGTGTCTCTGCCTCTCTCTGTGTGTCTTTCATGAATTAATAAATAAAATCTTAAAAAAAGAGAGAGATGCCATATTAATAAACTGGAAAACTCAATTTAGTAAAGATGTCAGTTGTCCAAATTGCTAAGCAGATTTAATGTCTGTCAAAATCACATAAAATATTTTTTTTATAAATTCAGTTTGCAATTTTTTTAACAGGACCCTCTAGAATTTTCACGTTTTGAAAATGATGACTTGACTAGGGAAATGACTTTCCAACGCTACCAAGTACTTTTTTAATACTTTAAAGTGGCACCTGGGTGACTCAGTCAGTTAGGCATCCGGCTCTTGGTTTCAGTGCAAGACATGATCTCAGAGTCATGGGATCGAGCCCCTTGTCAGGCTCCACACTCAGCAGAGTCTGCTTGAGATTCTGTCTCTCTCCTCTCCTCACTAGTGCACACGCATGCACTCTCTCTCTCTCTCTCTCTCTCTCTCCCCCCCCTCTCAAATAAATAAATCTTTTAAAAAAATAATTTCAATTAGAAAGAACACCTTTACTATAAAACTTGAACATAATAGCTCCTGTATACCAGGGCCCATGCTGAGTGCCTTCCATCCATCACGTCATCCTTCACAGCCACCCTGCAAAGGTGCTGTTGTCATCTCCATTTAACAGACAGAAAAGTGAAAGCACATGGAGGGAATTTACCCACCCAAGATCACGGAACTAGAGCATACAGAAGCAGGATTAAGATATATACCAACCTCAGTCCAGAGTCTGCCCTTAATTCCGAGGTCTTGCTGTCTTCCTCAGTGTCAGCAAGGGACTCACACCAGCTTCTTTCTCAGAAAATCCTACTTTTTGAAAATCACCGTAATCCTTATATCATTTTGATTCCTAGTTTCCTGCAAGGTTGGTGTTTTGTTTTGTTTTGTTTTGTTTTGGGTTTTGGGTTTTTTGAGAAAGAGTACGTGAGCCGACAGTGGGAAGGGTTTGAGGGGTGGGGTAGAGAGAGAGAGATTTTATTTTCATAAAATCTGAAGCAAGCACCATGCTCAGTGCAGAGCCTGACTCTGGGCTCAGTTTCATAATCCTGAGATCATGACCCGAGCTGAAATCAAGAGTCCCGATGCTTAACTGACTGAGCCCCCCAGGCACACACCCCCACACACCGAAAGGCTATGTTTTGAATATTCCCAGTGTACCATAGCATTCCAGTTCTAGCTAGAGAACTAGACCCAAGGATAAAATTAAATTGTCCAGCTATAGGGCAACATTTAATAGATACTTTTCAGGATGACTTTTTTTGGGAGGGTGGGGCGACTCATCTAAAAGAACCTTTCCCATCTATCAGAGAAGGATGACTTACAGAAGTGTTGTCTTTTGCCCCGCAATTGGAAGAAATGGATTTTGGAATGACACATTACTTTTCATGGGTGTCAGGGGAAGTAGGTCACTTTATAGTATTTATCATAATATTTGAAAAAGCTGACATTGAAAAATGAGAAGTTGAATATTGAGTAGCTCTTTGTCCAAAGACTGGAAATGGATTACTGAGATATTTTCTTCTGAGATAGACAATAGCTTTTTTTATATAGTTTCCTGTCTCCTGTTTCTCCCTAAGATAAATTTCAATTTAATGGTCAATTGTAGCTTCATAAAAGGACTCATATTGTCTTTATTTATATATATATTTTTGGCTTCATTTATTGAAATATTTTCCTAGATATACTTGTATACTTGTAAGAAAGCTCTAACCAACTTGTGCTCCAGAAACAATTGGAGAGATCCTGAGCCTTAGTAAGTAAAAGAGGTGAACGCTTAAAAGCCTCCATCTATCTTTAAAGCTATTAAACAAAAGAGAAATATCCAGTGCCCTCCCTCTAGAAATCGATAAAGAATATTACAGAAGAGTTAGATTCCCTCTAAGCTAATGGAGGGGGAAATTACATGAATCAAAATGTTCATTTAGGAGACATGGGCATTGCGTCCAGTGGTTCCTAGTGATATCTCTCAGTTCAGAGCCAGTGGCCTCCTGTTGCATGTGTACCAAGTCCTGACTACAGGATTTAATGGCTCCATTTCTAAACTGCAGTTGTGGATAAATGTTTTCATTCTTTCTTTTTTTTTTTTTGATAAATGTTTTCTAAAGAATTTGGGATGACATGATATCAAAAATAAGCTGGCACATCACATGCAAATGTAACGCTCTGTTAGCGGTACATCATTGTTAGCCACTCAGCTCTTGATCACAGTAGAGGCTATTTCTGACCTCCAGGTATCAACCATGCCTTCCTTGCCCCTGTAATCATTTCTGAGCCCAATACATGGCTCCTCCATGGTTATTAACTTGGTCAGTCCATAAACTCATGGGGCATCTTCAGGGCCTGTGCACTGCTTAACATATATAATTCCATATACAGTCTGTATATGGAAACACACTGTGTAAGAAGTATGAGAATTTCAGAGGCATAAAAAAACGTAAGAGATCAACTATGGTGCAGATCCAGAACTACCAGAACAGTGTGGGAAGAAAGGTGGTCTGCTTGCAAAGCACAGGTGGGTCTCCATGGCCATGATTGACAAGATGTCCTGCCCCCTCTTCCTTCCCCTCTCATTCATCCAGCCCTCTTCATCCATACATACCTTCCTTTTCTTTACTATTCCCTGGAGGATTTAAAGTGCTTATCAGAAATAGTCTTGCCACTTTCTTGGGGCACCTGGGTGCCTCAGTCGGTTACTGAGGTTGTCTGACTCTTGATTTCAGCTCAGATCATGATCTTGGTTGTGAGATCCAGCTCCGTGTCAGGCTCTACACTCAGCAAGGAGTCTAACTGAGAGAATTTTCTCTCTCACTCTCCCTCTACCAGCCCCCCAAAATGTTCTTGCCACTTTCTTGATACAGTGTATTCAGTTATTCTCTCAGCGCTTAATAACTTAGGACAATTTATCTTTAAATGTTTCTGCTAACTTCATGTTATGTCTTTGCGTTTTCTCTGTCCTCGTGTTCCTGTCTTCTTCCTTCGAGCATGGCATATTAAATCTGGGCAATGAGGACATTTCGGAGAAACAAACCTATTGGGAAGGCCCTGGACATGCACCTGTCCTACCCTCTCTCCCACGGCAGGAACCCCCTCTGAAATTTCTTAGCCTTTGTCTGCACAAACCCTTCCTGGGAGAAAGACCTCAGTCTTTACAAAGGAGTTAGTTCTAGTTCGGGATAGTTTTCATTGTTCAAAAACTCTTCAATCAATGTGCAGATTGCCTCTGCAGTGTCTGATGTTCCGTGGTAATATTTCTGCAGCTCATTAAAAAGAACGGTGGCTAACACGCATTGCCCCTTGCGCTAAGGTAGGTCCTAGGGCCATCTGCATGGCACAGGTAAGGAACAAGAAGACCAGGGAGATGCGGTGGCAGAGGGTGGAGCTGAACCAGAACCATGAGGATGCAGCCGCGTGAGCCCTGTCTCCTCATGGGCGCTGGCCTCCGGGTTCACACATGCCTGGTCTGGGCACCTTCTTTGCTCAGCGCATTTGGGCCTCTCTGACGTCTCCGCCTCCCTCGCCGCTGGGTGGGTTACTAGTATTCCCTCCCTTTCGGTCTTTGGCTCTGCTCCCGGCTATTCTTCCTTAAAATGCAGACATCAGATCTCACTTTACTCTGAATTGTGCAGCCCGCTCGCTGGGATGCTGTGAACGCCGCACTCGGCGCCGGTGTCGCGGGCAGCGGGCAGCGGGCACCTGCGGCGGCGCTGGCGCGTGGTAGACACTCGGTGGCTATTTGCCGGACGATTGAATTCCTGCCTCAGTTACTATATACTCTGCGGATTCCGAGCTCTTCCTCCCTGGGGTCTGATTTCCCACTGGGTAAACTCCAAACTCACGGCGCAGCATGTTCTTCCTCCGTCTGTTAGGAGATGGAATTGTAACTGAGCAGGTGATCTGCTTTTGGCCGAAGGAGCGGCAAATGGAGAGTTGTCGCTTCCTGTCACTCTTCCTCGGTGGCGGTTTGTAATCTGTGCTGGGGGGGAGCTGCTGGCTCGCTGGGGTCCCGTAACAGCCCCACGGCAGCATCCCTGGTTTCCTGTGCATCTCGCAGCACCCCCCTGGCGCTCTTTGAGAGCCCTTGCCATTTAGATCCGTCTCCTCCAGTGTCCCAGGCCACTTACAAGACGTCCCATACGGCCTTCTGGCCCCTCGAAGCCATCACTCACCACCTGTGTTAAAGTTTGGGGTTCTCGTGGTTATTCGCTTGTTCTCAGTACTTTTGTGTGATGTCTCTCTCCTGCATCTACTGGATCATATTGTCAATATACACACGTGCTGTCGTTGCTAGTGTCTTAAAGAAAAAACCCCTCTCTATCCTGCTGACCCTCCAGCTGTCACCTCCTCTCAAAGCTCCTGAAACAAGCCGCCGACACCGTTCCATTTCTCTCCCCAGTAGACACTTGACCACACTCTTTTGACTAAAGTCAGCGGGTAATTTCCACCTTGCAACATCTTTGCTCTCCTCTAATCTTCAGCAACTATACCTAACCGGACCGTGTACTTTCTTTATTTCTCTAGCTTATTGCCATACCGGTGAGCTCCCTATATGCTGTTCGTTTTGCTCATTGCCTGGCGTATAGTAGATGCTCAGTAAACATTTACTGAAAGAACCAGGATGCTGCTGGTGCTTCCTGCATTCTAGACCTTCTGTGTATATAAACTTGCTTAAACATGTCCCCTTAGGGGTCTGCTCCCTTGAGAGCAGGGAGGTTATAGAACACTGTCTTTGTCATATCGAGTGAGTCTCTTTGGTGCCCTTTTATGGGCAAGCCCAGAGATGGGCTCAAGCTTCATCAAGACAGAGTTTGGTGTTTATCTCATCAGGTGGTGGCTAGATTATTTTTTTTTTTTCTGTTGTTAAGAAGACAGTCTGATTTCCTTAGCAAGATATTGGTATCATCATTTTCCACTAAGGAGGGTGAAGTGAAATTTTGAGATCCCTTTAGAGAGTCTTACCAAAACGAGTTTTTATTGTCACTGACACAAATTGGATTTATTGGGCCTATCTTTTGTATTTTATGAATGCCTTCTCACAAAGTTTTAAGAACATCTTCCTGTCTCTTATTCCCCCTCACTGTGTTATCCTCTGGCACAACCAACACTGCTAACTGCAGTTTCTCCCGACAGATTCTGCTACCACAGCAGGAAGGAGGTTTTGTTATGAAAGCAGCCTGAGGCCTGGCATCATATGGTTGGGGGTGGTGACTTGGGAGCCTGCTCTGTTCTTTTGCCTCCCTTCCTTTCTGGCTCATGTCCAGATCCAGCCCCTCTTCACTCCTCACAGGGACAGATGTTTCCATGACTGTTCAGAGCAGTGCAAGGGCACAAGCTTAGAATACAGACAGACCTCAGGTTGATAACAAGCTTCTTCCAACTGACCAGCTTCAGGCAAGTCCCTTAAACTTTCTAAGCCTCAGTTTCCCCATCTGCTAATTAGGACAGATGATACCTGTTGGGCAAGGCTGACAAATATAAGGCATCCATCCCATCTGGCCTGAGGTCTGGCAGAGGAAAGGGAGTCCTCCCCACCACCACCACCACACACACACAAATGGTTGCTGCTCTATTTCTCTTTTTAGACTTAGTGACTATGCCGCAGATCAAAAACTTGAGAGATCATGAAGCACGAAAGAAAACAGCCACCACGTTTTGGCACAAGCAAAATAATTCTTGTTAAAAAATAATGGAAAACTCCCTTTCTTACTAAATGAACCAAAAAATGCTAGGGACTGAGGAAAAAAAAAAAACCTATTTCAAAAAGCCTCCCCCCTTTTACCACTTTGAATGAGTCCGTTTTCTTTTGTAAACAGGAGTGAGAAGCTTAAAATTAATCAGGATGGAGGCAAGTAGCATCATTTTAAAGTGAAAGCATGAAGGAAGGGAGTAAAAAAAAGTTCATTGTATGTGAGTATATTTTTAAGGCAGAGTGTTCAGAGCTCATGGAAGATGCGTTTTGTCCATCCAGCAGTGTCTGTAGTTCTTTAGGTTTTTATCAGATGACTTTTACTATAGATTTGCATTATTGTAATCCTTAGAGAGCCCCTCAAGCGAGCAGCTGTGGTTTGTTTTGTTTGTTTTGGCAGCAGGAGCAGGGAGATGGGGAAGGAAGCAAAGCCTTTTTGATAGTTTTAGCTTTTGTTCTTTTACACTGAGGCGGAGTCACATCCTGAACTGGACACATGTGAGACAGGGTCCCTGCAAGAGATTCTGAACTCTGTTGTCACCTGCGTGAAGTGTGGTGCAGGGTGGATGAGAGTCAGGCAACCTGTCCTCAGGTGTGTGTGGTGGGAGAGGAGAGGGTGGCAGAGGAGGGCTAGGGGTTCCAGGGCAGGGGGAAGACTATGGAAGTGGGCGTCAGAGAGCGTGGCCAGGAAGAGGGGATCCTGGCAGTAGGTGAGGATGGCCAGGTGGGAGAGGGCTGTGGCCACACACCCAGATGTATCCTGGTCACCAGTATCTCCTCCTCCCTCCTAATGGCAGCCTGCCTCCAGACACATCTCGACTGAACTGCCTACCAGCAGCCAACGGTTTGGCCTTCTGCCTGCTGCTGTAGTTGCTGGGAGCTCAGAAGCAAGAGCTGGAATGGGCCTGGGCATGTCAGATGAACTTACTAGTCATTCCTGAGTTCCTTGTCACCTGGACCCAAAAATAATATTTCAAGTGCAAATTGTGGTGAAGCCTTCCTTTGTACCATTCTAGGTTTGAAAATGATTGGTGTAAGATGCGTTACGTGCTAACAATTAAAATACGTGCTGCAAAACTAGACGTCTGTCTACTTCCATATCTTACTTTGAGAATTATTAGTTGTGCCACATTTCACCCTGAACCCTTAAAAATGAACAAATACGGTTGTCGTTTCTGAGTACACTTGAGGCAAAGAACTAGTTGTTCTAACAGCTGCCATACTAAGGGTGATTCAAGAAATAGAAAGTAATTCTGGGTGCTCCTTGGCAAATGAGAGCAACAGTATGTGTTGGTTTGCTTTAAGTGAACCTAGTTGGTATACTTGAAAATTCTACCTTGTACTTATTTCCCTTTGGGCCATATTTGTGCTCTAAGCAGAATTCAGTGCTAATCTGATCAGAAAGTTGTAAATGAACAGTTTCTGTGCATTTGTGTGCTCTTGCCCCATACCCTCCAATCAAAAGGAGGCACTTTGAGTATTTCAGATTTCTCGACAGTTTAGTCCAAGTTTTTTTTTACTTCCCAAGCTTTTCATCTAACATCTTCTTTGAGTTTTTACAATATAAAATGTTGTGCTAGATCTTCTCCTGGGTATTTAGCATTTTACATCAGCCTACTATGTGCGTGGCTGGCAGCTTTTCTAGAAATAGCAATAAAATGCGTGTGATTCCTGCTCCCCAATGCTGTGTAGTAAGAGAGTATGAAATCACAGTCTTACCTTGCTTTTGTTGTTCTTTTTAATATGGTTCTCATGATTTTCATCAAAGTTCAGTTAACTTTGACAGATCTGCAGTCATCGGTATCAAGAAAGAAAATTAATGAATGGAACCCAACTTATAAACACTTTACTTTCTCTGCTTGTGCATTCAAGCTGTTAGCAAATAGCATGGTTATTTGATTTAACAAAAGTTAGGAAGGTAAACAGTAAATAGTAAATACCTATTTGCTAAACAGCAAATAGCCAAAAGAGTAGATTTTAGGAACTAAAATATAATTAGTGTGAGTTCCTTAGCCATATTACTTAAACATAAGACATTTAAAATGCATGATACGTATCTTTTTAAGAGCAGTGACAGTGGGACCTTGTGAGGTGGGCCAAGGTGTACTATACAGACTTGGGTGTGGATCATTCACCTGCTCAGTAGCTGAGTATCTTACTTAGCTTTCACCATCCGGACATCAGTTTCTTCATCTGTAACATGGGGACATATAACACTTGCTTTAGAGACATTGGCAGGATTGAATTTAAGAACCTGCAAGATGCATTAGAACAGTCCTGGGGACATCCTATGTGCTTACTAAGAAATAGTCATCGTTAACAGGTTAAGTTTTAAACATAATACATAGGAATTTACCTAATCCACTTACAGTGCACTTTGTCCACTGCCCAAAAAGATGCTGCTTTGCTTTCTCTCCCTTCAAGTTGAAAAATGTTTCATGATTTTAACTTAACACACTTTCATGTGTATTTGAGAGCAACTATCCTTTGCCCCAAAGGCTGATCCCTAGAAATGAAAAATATTTTCGGAAACAAAGGTTCGGTCTGTATTGCCATCCTTAATCTTTGTTACTGTACGTATGTGCCACCGTTGCTGTAGAATACAAGTTGACACAGCTAAAGGACAAGGCAATTCGCATAGTGCAAATGCTTAAAATGGATGTTGGGGGGAGAGCTGTGTACAGGGTCCCCAGATCTGCACGGTGGTGGATTATTCTGGTCAGGGCTCTCAGAGGCCATTCACAAGTACTTAGCCTCCATGCCAGGGGGGATCAAACAGCCCTGAGGGAGTAATCGTGAGGATGGATGGGGTGGCACTCTTAGCAGTATCTCCCTGAACAACACACATTGCTGTTAGAGTTCATCATCTGTGAGATCGTTGAGCCCTGCAAGATCCTTGGGCTCCTGGTCTGCCTAACTAGGGAATCCAGCTAACAGTGAGACCCACGGTAACTAGTGGGTCTTCTAAAGCCTGTGATTTGAGTGTACTAGTCTGTAGAAAAGGACAGTGGTCTCTTGAACTCAACTTTCACTTGGAATTTGGCCATGGCCTCCCACATTCTCACAGCTGAGCATAAAGCCACATAAAACTCTCTAGGAGAGGATAAAACCTTTCGAAATTGGGATCGCGATATGTTTGTTTGGAGAAGGCAGGCAGTCCTATTGGGTTTTCATTAGGAATTCCAGTAGCTCTGCTTTTTAATTACTTGTAGTTATTTTCCTTAAGCAAGCCATTTTACTGGCCAGTGATTTTTGGCGCCAGCTACACGCTACAGCTATAGATTGATTTCTATAATCTCAGGTGAAAGGGCAGGTCTCCCCCACACTGGAACAAGTTAGCGGCCCTCTTGTAGCAACATTTTCTTTACCTTTGGCCAAGGAAGAATGTTGAACCAGAAATGTGATTTCTTTTTTTTCCCCGCTGATGCACCGTTCTGTTTTCTTTTCTTTGTCTTAGATAGGAGAAAGGCATTTTAAAAGAAACCCATAAGATTTTTTATAATGGATTGCCTTCGAAATGAAAATGAAGCATATGAATACATTTTCTAAATGACCTTGGAGAATGACATTGGAGAATCCATCATGGATTGAGATTTGACCTGCTATTTTTCTCCTACCAATTTTAGGTTTGATTCCATTTTTAATAATGGCTTTATTATTTACTCTAGCCCGGTTCACTCATAACTGTTTGCTTTGAAATGCGAAACCACATATTTTCTCTGTAACTCAAATAAAAATGGGGTCATGCGAATGACCTTTCCGACAGAAACGGCATAGTCCATCCACTTTGACAGAAATAGCACGTGCACACACACTGTCGCTCCAGAGTAATGGAATCATTTTAAGACAAAAGATCATTCAGTTACCGTAAAGCCTGAAATCTAATGACGGTGATTATCAGTGCCAAGTTGTGGACACTGGGGACGAAATTTAATAACTGCTCACATTTACTGAGCAAACGTGGTGCCGAATTCCACGCTGAGCACTTTCAGTGTATTACCTCCCGGAATTCCCACATCAGCCCTAGGAAGTATAGGAGTCATTATCCACAAATGAGGAAACTGAGGTTCCCTGAGCTTGAGTAAAACTTACAGGTAATCTGTGACCCTGGGAAGTGGCCAGGCTGTGGAGGAAGCACAGTTGACCTTGACCCTAGGACCTGGGCTCTGAACCAAAGAGGGGCGGGAATCCAAAGGCCAAAAGGCCACCTGAAGGATACTCTGTAGAACCCTTTTGTTTTCTGCCCAGGATTCATGATGGGTAAACAGGAAGTGGGGTACTCTCCCCCACCCCCACTCTGGGCCCTGAGAGGTCACCCTGCCGAGTTCTCCTTTCCACCCCTGGGATGAAATCTCAGATGGGACCTATAGCCTCTTCAGTTCGTCTTGAATAATTGAAAGTTCTCAGATCAGTTTCAGGATGAAAGCGCCCAGTCCTGCATTTGTCAGGACGAGAACTCCAGCCTCTCCTCCAGGTGAAATTCGCTTCTCCCTCTTCCAGCTCAGGCCTGTGTGGGCTTGGAAGGGGAGGAGGAAAATCTGCTGGGCAAAGGGGACGAAATAAACGTGGTGGGCTTCCCCCCTCCTTGCTCCGGCTCCTTTCCCACTTGTGATTAGGTGTCACATCTGACCTCTCCCACAGGTCCTGGGACACTGTGCGAATATGCAGGGCAGGCGGGGTGCGAAGGGGAAAGCCACAAGGCTCCCCTCCTTGGCTCTTGACACCTGAGATCTGGTGACCTGGGGCCTTTCAGAGCGGGCTCTTTGGGGTTTCCCGGGGACAGCCACATCCCTCCCACCGCTAAGGGGTGCTCACAGCCTTCCCCTCGGTGCAGGGCCGCTGGCTTCTTTGGGGGTGAATCTCTGGGGGAATTCCTTTACCATAACCCCAGACCACCTTTTCCCAAGTACCTATGCGGACCTGGAAACTCCCACGCCTGTACTCGTGGAAACACAGCTTCCTCTCCCTGTTTGAGGCCAGGGTAAGCATACAGAGCCACTGCCCTCCGTCACATCAACAGCAGGGAGCTGGAGCCTGCCCTTGCTCCTGCTCTCCTAAAGCAAAGTTGTCTCCCTTCCGCCTTCGTTTGCCCACCTGACACGAGGAAACACCGTGGGTGACAGTTTGCACCCCCTCCGCTCTCCCCCCCCCCAGCCTTGCTCAGCTCACGGTGCCACCTGGAGGATGTTTCCATAGCGCAGTGCCACCTCCACCCGGAGAATAACTGTCGCACGTGTATGGGAAGGCAGGCCCAGGCGTCGTGCCCCAGCACGTTGTACGGGAGCCAGCGAGACAGACTCCCTTCTGCGTCCGGATCTGTGAAGTCGTCCAAAGCTGAGGGTTGGCCTCTCCCGCCTCTGCGCGCTCCCTGCAACATCTGTCTCTGTCCCGCAGATGTGGAGGATGCACGTGGCAGGGGACAGTGCTGAGACGTGGGGAGGTGGTTTGCCCAACGTGTGGAAAATTAAAACAAAGCAGTGGAAACCTAGGGCAAATCTGAAGACCTCCTCTAGCCCACTGAAAAACTAAACTGCAAAAATGACGAGGCTACCAGAATCAAAAGTCGAAATGTTAGTAGGAAAAGCCCGCTTCCAAGAATACACAGAGTGATCCTGCGGCCAGAAACCGTGTCACTTGCAGCCCGGGAGCTGATGCTGACAGCAACTCCGAGGTCACAAAAGGGAAGAAGATTCAGTCGTCAGAATTACAGATGAGCGGGATTCACCGGACGATAAGAAAGCACGAGGCACGTCATCCAGTAATTGAGAAAGGACAGCCCCGGCAAGGGCAGTGGTTCTGACTTAATGCTTCCAGATGGTTGGCCCTCTGGCTTCTTAGTTTCTGTTCAGTCAGTACTGTGCGAATTCTGCCTGGGTTTGTTTTTGTTTTTGTGGGTTTTTTTTTTTTTTTTTTTTTTGGTGACTTCCCCATTTACTTTTCTCATTTCACTCCTTTGCTTCTGCCTTGTTTGCAAGTTACTCTGCAGCATTAAAAGAAACGAGTACAAATGGGAATGCGCTCGGAAGGGAAATATGAAAACATGGCATATTAACTAAAATGGATAAATGAGTATCTTCCAAGTGGAATGGCCTTGCTTCCTTTAGCCCACAGAACTAAACATCATTTATGAATACATTTTGCTTCTAAATGGAATTTTTTTGCGATAACCACGGGATTGTTCACATGGTGCAGTGTGTATGAAGGTGACAAATTCTGTGAGGCCCTGCTGCTTCGGAAAACATCAGAGGCAGAGGTACGGGCAGATGCGTGCGAGCACACAGCTGGTCTGGAGGAGCTGCCATCGTTGGGTTTGGCTCAGGCCTGACATGCAGAGGACGGAGGAGAGTGTGTAGCTCGCCACAAACGGCTCCTCGGTAGTCAGCCTGGAAGCCCAGAGTCGGCTCAGCACACCCCCTCGCCTTCCACACCCCGTCCATCTCCCAAGTGTGGCACCTCACCAGCATCTCTTGAAATTGTCCACACTTCTCTCCATCCCCAGAGTCACCGTCCTCATCATTGTTTAGTGAATGAAAAGCGTCTGTGCCCATATCCAGCCTTCTCCAATCCCGTAAAGAGGTGGGAACTATCATCATCCCATTTTGGGGATGGAAAATTTGAGGCAGAAAGGGATAGTAACCTGCCCAAGTTACTCAGCCTTTACGGGGCTGAGGCAGGATCCAGACCCAAAGGCGGCTGCTCTGAGCCCGGCCACAGTCTCCCTCCCCTACAGTACTGACTGGCCTCTCTGCAGTCCCTCTGGCTCCCCTCTCCTGCCACCCATGCTCTGCCACCAGGGGGATTTCTTAAAAATACAGATCTGACCATGTCACTGATGCTTCACTCCCCTCCAGCGTGCTCCCTGTACTCTGCCTCTACCCCCACCACCTCCACTGGTGGGTCTCTGATCCCTGTCCCCCTAGCACTCCACACCAGCTACTGGCTGTCTTTGAAGTTTCTGGAATGTACCATGAACTCAGTAGACAGCCTCTTTGAGAGTGGATGCCCCCGCCTCCCGTGCCTTTACTCCAGATCCTCACCGCCCTTCATCTGACTTCTGAGAAGTGGTTTGTAGGGAAGGACACCTTTGGGACAGTCCTGCCACATTTGTCACCAGCATTATTCAGTTCATACTTGTCATATGCATGCTGGATCTTTTTTTCTAAATTGTCATGACTTTCTGTTTCTTTACACCTGACACTCAATTGCTCCATCAACAAGTACTAACTGACCACAGCCCATCATTCAGTGAGCACTCCTATATTGTGAGGGCATTTCTCTTACATTTGTAAAGAATTCCAAAGTTAACATCGTCAGTGAAACTCTGGATTTTTACTTCATTGACGAGGATGTTTCTCTGTCCTTAAGTGGGATTCAAAAATAGAGCTGCGAGGGTGACCCTCCCAGCAAGTTCAAGTCAGTGGCACAAATAGTATTACAAAAAAAAAAAAAAATCAGAAAGCAACATGGCACAATTTTATACATATCGTCAGTGTTCTGTGAGCAGGCATATTAGGAAATTAAATCTTTTTTTCAAGAACCCTTCTTAACCTCAAAGGTCAGCTGCTTTTTTTGTCATTTGCCGCCAAGAACATTTGACCCGAAGACGTTTTCAAGCTCACCAAATTCAACACATTCGATTGGCACAGACAAGGTCATGACGCTGAGAGGTTTGATGATTGGAAGTTGAATTAGACTCCCAGTGGACAGTGTCATTACCACCTTTTCTGTGTCGTGACACACGTGGGAAATGGCCAGTCTTCACATATTTAAGAAACTTCTGTGGGTGGATCTGGGACTCCGTTCAATCCCAGGGTCCCCGCTCCAACTGCAGTGCTTTCTTCCTATTTAAAATTTAATGGCCAATTAAGCATCAACTAGCGTTTGCTTTTTACTTACCAGAAGCACCCGGCCCACAGCGTTTCATAAATGAATCTTAAAATCAGGAGAGTTTCTGCAGACATCTGGGTTTGCCACTTCCACGGTGAGCGGCAGTCCCTATGGCAACCCTAAGCTGGGGGGGTCCCTTCGGAAGGCCACTGCCACCCGTGATCAGCCTGACTGCAGAAGCATTTGAGGCGCCTTGTGCCTGGTGCCTAGATTCCAGGAACTTTGCCTTTAAGCATTTTTCATATAAAGTATATGCTTTGAGGCTCATTTTCTCTCCCTAACGGCCTTCAGGGTTGCAAATGCTCCTGGTCCTAGAGCGCTGGGTCTTCCCAACATTACATGTTACCTAGCAGCCCCTGTGAGCAGCTGGCAAGTTTGGAGTTGGAAAGATTCAGGCCACTTTGGTTTTTAAAGTTTTGAACTCTCTAGTTGCTATGTCCCCAAAGCCCCAAACTGGAATTCATTTAAGAGGCAAGAGAGCTTGCCTTGTTTTCTCCTGTGCCAGAGGCGTTTCAGTTCTAACCTGATGCTCGTCAGTACAGCAGGGGGCTGTTGTCCCCTTCCCCTGGCCACTCAAGGGCTGGACCAGCTTCCTGGGCATCACCCGGGATCTTCGAGATACCCAGAAGCCCGGGTCCCACCCCAAATCCACTTCAGGACCCTGCCTTTCAAGGACATCCCCAGGGATGCTCAGGCACATTCAGGTTTGAGAAACTGCTAGTGTGAGTGGGAGTCACTGTCTGTGGCCCCCACTGTCCCTGGCCACTGGGCCCCTTCAGCCTCCCCACCCGGAGCAGGACTCCTGCACAGGTAACCGTGACCCCTGGAGCCCCACTTCGCCATCGGAAAGGAGCAGGCGGGGCTTTGCCCCCCCCCCCCCGTCACCCCAAGCCAGATTGCTGTGGAGTTCGTGGCGGGCCCTGATTCAGTGGACCATTTTGTACCTCAGTTCACCAAGCTTCATTCTCCAGTTCGTTTTATTAGTCTATGAAATTTTCAAATGGATATTAAATGGGGTAGAATGTAGCCAGGTAATTTGTGAGTGAAAGTTTCTCCCTCTTTCCAGCTTATGTTCCCCCTTCTTAGGGATCATGCAGGACTGTATAATTACTGTTGTTTATGAATCCTATGCAGCTGAGATCTAATTCTGCTTCCCTGGAAGAAGATGAGGAAACACAAGCCTCTCCTGGCCTGTTCTCATCAGAGCCTAGGCGCACCTGGGGGGTGTCAGAGGCTGGTGAAAGGGCTGCAACAGTGGCGGTGGGGCGGGGGGCGGGGGGGATAGGTGGAGACCATGTGCCACAGTGCTCCTTGAGCATAGTTCCTGGCTGTCACATTAATGGCATCAAGATGTAGTCCCAGGTATCCAGCCAGGTGTGTCATCTACCCTTTGACCAGCCTTTTCAAACGTACTTCGTCTACATCGTAACAAAGTCTATACTCCGGAACTCTGGGAATATACAGCTCTGTCCCAGCAGCACTGTTTAAGCATTGAAAAAAATGTTAAAGACCGAGAAGTTAGAGATTATACAAGCATTAGAAAAAGAAGCAGCCTGAGCCACCTTCATTATTTTTGAAGTAGGTAGTTTGCTGGCTAAAACAGATCCTCTGGCACCCAACTTGTTCCTCTTTAGCATTGTCTTACGCTTTCCATTCTTCCAGGAAGATGATTTTTCTCGTCCTTCTCCAAAGGGTCCAGATTAAAACTTTTAAACTCTGAACACAGTCATCTGTAAATATAAGTGTGCTGAAAATTATTAGGGAAATTGGGAATGACAGACAAAAGAGAGAGGGAAGGAGCGGAACGAAAAGGAAATGAAGTGGAAAGCGGTTACGGTCACTACCTTTCCAACATAATCCCTTCACACTGGTTTTGTTCTAGAAACTGCTCCCTAAGGTTAGATGGCTTGGAGCGGTTGGGAGTTCCTGCAGGAGCCCTCCTGGGGGCATCTGCCTCTGTTTACCCATTTTCACGCCCTTTTTTCCATGAAGAAGGCAAACAGCGTGAAAGCAGGACTGTCAGCTTCCTGACACATGCACCTGCCTGGTCAATAGACTGGTGTCCATCAATCCTGTGGGTTGAGAGGAGCGATTTTTATTAAGTGTTCAGTGGATGTTCAGTGTTCAGTGTTCCGATAGTCTCAGAGCCCATCTTAACAGACAGGGCATGCTGGGAAGTTGTGTCAGTGGTGGGGGATTCTTGGACTTCTGGTCCTAGCAGGATGGAATTGGAAGGGAAGACAGTCATACAGGCCACCATGGGCATCAGTGCCAGTTCACTTTATATGATAAGGACAACTCATCATTCAGGAAATGTTTTCCTAAGAAGAGTAAATGCAGGAAGCTGTGTGCAGTCACGTGCCAATAGTCCCATGTACCATCTTGACATTGGAAAAAGTCCACTCCTTCTTAGCTCCTCAGAACCACATGATTTAGAAGGAGAAGGGGTCTGGGGAAGCTCATCCAAAACGTGGCCCTTCCTGGGGAGGGCAACCCTCTCTCCAGCACTGTGGATGGGATCCAGTGGGGTTGCCTCTGAGCCCAGGCTCTGCTACCTGTTCTGGCTCTGAGCTCCTCAGTGAAGGGGGACCCCATTTCACCTTCGCGGTCAGTCAGGTGGGCCCAGGGTGGTGGGTGAAGAAATGCAGAAGGTTCCGCAGAGAAATTGCTGCTCCCCTCCGGCATCTCATTCAAAATTTGTTCAAAGAAAGGATCTCGCTTAATCTTCATGAGAGGGGGGAGGAGGTGGCTTTTTCAACTAAATTGAAGTATCATAATAGAACTGCACAATTAAAGGAAGTCATTATGTAGGAATTGCCTTGGGGCTTCTCAAGGCTCGCATAGGAAAATATTTTTATTAGAACAAATCCTTTTGCAGATTACCGGAATTGTCTCTTAGCAAAACATGGCGATGGGTGTATTTGGAGATTTAAGTTTTAAAAGATGTTAAGGGAGAACTACCAGGCTTCCTTTCCCCCACCTCCAAGCTTGTTAGTAATAGACTCTCCATTTTCTTACCATGAGAGCAGATGATTTCATAGTAAAGCCACTATATTTATTCTGTAAATTAGTTATTTGATGTTGGTTGAAAATATTACCCTTAATATTCCTAATTCTAACCAAAGATGCTGACAAGGTCTGTAACCAGTTACCCTCTGGGATGCTGATGGGTTCACACATGTTCTCCATCGGCAGTAATAGGCAGAGGAGTTACTCTTAGAAAAATGCTACATATATTATTGTGCACTAAGTAGAAGAAGGCCTATAAATTTATACTGGGGGTATCCATAAATGTTTCCCTTAGACTGGTTTTGGTTGAGGCGGGGGGGGGGTCAGATTGTTCAGAGAGCCATGACTAGTAAGGCCGTGAATAATCAACTATTATAGCAGTTTTCTGTAAAGTAACATATTTAGGTGTGATTGACCTCCTAAGATTTTATTCTCCGTTCCCTGGGGGGATCTGGGGAACTACATACCACAAAGAAAACTTTTGATTTCTGCTCGTTAAGGGTAAAAAAAACAAAACAAAACAAAAAAACAACCATGGAGCACTTTTATAATCAAATTATCTAGGTCCGAGGTTCATCCGGAGGTATTTCTCAGTTTTCTTGTTTAGTTCAGGACTAACCTTGTAGTTAGGGGGGAGAGTCAGTCCATGCCTGGCCTTGTCTCGGGGAGGAGATGCTCTCAGACGCGCTGGTTGGCAGGAGTGAGAGGAGTCCAAGGTGCGTTTGCGAAGTTGTTTCATCTTTGCTGCCAGTCCCAGCTCTTGCCAGATTTCTCCGTTTCGGGAGAGTTAACACAAGCGCGCGTTTCAGATGTTAGCGGGGGACTGGGCAGTAAGAAGCCACAGGTCGGGCTCCCGGGAGGAGGAGCGGAGCCGAGCGGACAGGGATGGGGGAGCGCGGGGAGCGCGGGGAGCGCGGGGGCGATGCGCGGGGAGCGCGGCTGCACCTTCTGCGGGGTTTCCCGGGTTTGGTGCTCGGGAAGGCGCCGGGCGTGATCGGGGGCGGGGGCGGGGGGGCGGCGGCCTGGGCCCGCGCGGGGACAGCCCGGCCGGGCTGCGGGGCGCGCGGCGGGGGCGCGGCGGGGAGGCTGCCGCCGCCGCCGCCGTGATGTCACTCGCCCCTCCTAACCCGCGGTTGGTCGTTGTGTGTTTCAGCTCTGCCTGCGGTGAACACAAAGACCTGGAGGAGACTCCCACATCCTCCGGGGAGAAGAAAGGAGGCGGCGCAGCCCATCGGGGCGGCTCGTGGCTCGAGGCCTCCGGGGGGCAGCGGACGCGGCGGGCGGCGGCGGGGAGCCCTGAGATGCGGCGGCGCCGCGGCGGCGCCCGCTGACCCCCGGCCCCTGCCCCGGCCCCGGCGCCGCCCGCCGCCCTTTGTGCTTCGGGTACATGTGTCTGCCCAGCGCACCCGGAGGCGCCCAGACCCGAGTCCACCACGGCCGCCGGGGAGAGACCGCCCGCCATGCCCACGGAGACGCTGCAGACGGGCGGCATGGTGAAGCCGGTGAGCCCCGCGGGCACCTTCACCTCGGCCGTGCCGCTGCGCATCCTCAACAAGGGCCCCGACTACTTCCGCCGGCAGGCCGAGCCCAACCCCAAGAGGCTGAGCGCCGTGGAGCGGCTGGAGGCCGACAAGGCCAAGTACGTCAAGAGCCAGGAGGTCATCAACGCCAAGCAGGAGCCCGTGAAGCCGGCCGTGCTGGCCCGGCCCCCCGCGTGCGCCGCCGCCAAGCGCGCCCTGGGCAGCCCCACGCTGCGGGTGCTGGGCGGCCACGCCAAGGCCGAGGGCGGCGCGCAGCGCGAGAGCCTGAAGCTCGAGATCCTCAAGAACATCCTCAACAGCTCCGAGGGCCCCGGCCCGGGCCCGGCGCACAAGCTGGGCGCGCGCAACTGGCCCCCGCCGCGGCCCGACGCGCCCGACGCGCACCGGCACTCGTTCGCCGAGTCGCTCCAGGTGTCCCCGGCGCAGGAGGGCGCCCACGCGGGCAGGCGGCCCGAGCCGGCGGCCGACCCCCTCCTGCACGCCTCGCACAGCTCCTCGGACGTGCGCAGGCCGGCGGGCGCCCGGCCCCTGCGCGCCATCCCCTGCAGCAGCTCCGCCCCGCCGCTGCCGCCCCGGCCCCAGGGCGCCGCCGTGGCCGTGGCCGTGGCCGTGGCCGCCGCCGCCAAGGGCCCCGAGCCCGCCGAGCCCGCCGAGCCGGCCTGCGGGGTCAGCCGGAGGCCCTCGCTGCAGCGCTCCAAGTCGGACTTGAGCGACAGGTACTTCCGCGTGGACGCGGACGTGGAGCGCTTCTTCAACTACTGCGGCCTGGACCCCGAGGAGCTGGAGAACCTGGGCATGGAGAACTTCGCCAGGGCCAACTCCGACATCATCTCGCTCAACTTCCGCAGCGCCAGCATGATCAGCTCGGACTGCGAGCAGTCTCAGGACAGCAACAGTGACCTCAGGAACGAGGACGGTGCCAATGACCGGGTGCCCTACGGCATCTCCGCCATCGAGAGAAACGCCAGGATCATCAAGTGGTTGTACAGCATCAAACAGGCCAGAGAGTCCCAGAAGGTGTCCCACGTGTAAGACGGGCGTGCGCGCCTTGGAGGGGCCGGGGCCGGGGCCTGGGGGGGGGGGGGGGGGTCCCTGTCCGCGCACCCGAGGGCGTGAAGGTCGTGAGGTCTCCTTGAAGTGTCCTGAGCTGCTGCGCTTTGTGTTGCTCGTTGCGCACCGTCTCCAAGCCGCACCGTCTCCAAGGTGCACCGTCTCCAAGCCGCACCGTCTCCAAGGTGCACCGTCTCCAAGGTGCACGCCCGTCAACCTGGGGACCCGCCGGCCTCCGCGTGCACCTGTCGCTGCAGAGCCCGGCTCAGGCCCAGCACGACGCCGCCGGCCCAGGGGCTCGGGCCAGAATCCGGTTAGGGCCTCGCTCTTAAGCGAAACTGTTTACACGACAACGGTGTACGACTTCTCCGGTATTTATGTGGTTCTTGTGTTTTTCTATCCCCGCGCTACCGTGTCTTAATTAAAAGTTGTATCAACTGGCTTTGAAGTCGGGAGTAGAATCTTTTTGAAATAAAAAGCCGACTCGCCCACGGGTGAGGCCGAAACAGTGGGGGAGATCGGTGGGATCCGCCGCCAGACAGATAACGGGGACGGACCCGAAAGAGAACCGGGCCAGCGTTTTCTGAGCGAGAAAGCGGTGAGCCCGACGGTCGTCATTCGCGCATCGCAGTTCTCCGGCCACTCGCTTTAGAGTGATGGCTGGGGCCTCAGTGCTACGTTTTGTGTCCGATTTAAGTGTGTAAATGTTGGTGCTTCCTGTGTAACACTGACCCCAGGGAAAGACAATCAGAAACCATGAAGGTAATCAAGTCTAAGAGTTTGGGGGGAGGCGGGGAGGGGGCTTTTGTTGATACTGTTCTGATTTGGCTTGATTCCGAAAGTTCTACTATTAATCATTTGGTGGCAATGGCCATCCTAAAGCTGATACTAAATGTCTTAAAAAAAAAAAAAAGTCGTTTGTTTTTTTGATCAAGAACTGATTCTATGCTGACTCTCTCCCTCCCTCCCTGTGTTGTTGGTTTTCTCGGGAGAGGGGCGCTGGGGGCTTGTGCAGGGTCGAGCTATGGGAAGACATGAACACGAGTGGGGACACCAGCCGTATCGGTGCAGAACCTCCCAGGTCAAAGGGAGCACCTTCCTTTCCTAGCTGAACCGTATCTGAGCAGTGCGATTGTGTTGTCCTGCATATGTTCTCCTCCTCCTAGTGTCACGGCGCTAGAAAGCTGTGGAAGCAAGATGCCATGCCGTGTAGCTCTTCCACCCTTTGGTCTCTGTCGACTTATTTCCATTCTCCCCAGTAACCTGTCCTGCGGGTGGTCAGTTAGCTGTGGACCAGCTGACAGTTGCGGTGCGGTGGCCGGGAGGGAAACGTGTAGCCGTCTGCTCCATTGCTCTGTAGTCCTGCTCTGAACCTCTCAGCAGCACTACCTTAGACTTCATCAGCTAACGGGCAACTTTTTATGGTGTGTAAATGCTGTAAGACTTTGTACATACTTCAGTTGTTATGAAATCTTTAAGAAAAAAAAAAAAGAAAAAGTGACGCTAATAAATAGCTCTGGTGCAGGCACTAATGGTGGTGGTTTCTCTTTGTCCTTTTCTTTGCTCCGGCCCCGAAAAGTTTGACTTTGGACTGTGAGCCAGAAAGCAGATTTTTGATAGTCTCGAAGGAACTTTTTTTTCCCCCCCTCATTAAGTGACTTTGGCCATATCACAGTTATCCTGAACAGTGATGTGCTTTTGCTAAAATGGTTTCGTCAAGGTTCCTAAAATATGCTGCCTCTTCTTTACTTAGTTCGCACTTGCGTTATTTTTACCTTTTCTTAAACATCAGAATTTTTCACGTCTTCCGCAAGACTCTTCGGTTGTAAATATTTATGAGTTCTTACAGCGGAGACCTACCTTTGAATGTTCTTATTTGTAAAAGCCCAACAGCAGTAGCATCACACGTGTTCATACATTTGTCCACTTGTTCGTTCATTGGTTCGTTCCTCTTTCAACAGGTTATTTGGTGAGTGGCCCCCTTTTCAGGCCTCATGGTAGGCACAGGACTGCTTTGGGCAACAAATAGCCTCTGCCTCGAGGAGTGTAGATGCTCACTTTTAAGAAGAACAGCATTCCTCTTAGGGGACAGATCTTATTTCTTCTTATTAGGACGCGGAGTATTCAAGTATCTCTTGAATCAAGTTATTTGAAGATTAACACCTCTTCAAAAGTTCCCTGTACTATGTAAACGCAAAAGAAAGCATTATTTTAAAAAATACTTTCAGAAGCAGAAATTGTAAGATTCCCAACTATTACTGTTCGAAATTTTTTCCTTCTGGAAATCAAATGTGATTCCTTGACTCTGCTGGCTTGGGATCCTTTCTGGTTCTCTGATTAATGTTCAGTTCCACTAGAGCTCTACTTCCCGGAAGAAACATTTGGAAATGTAGCTTTCAGTGGGGATGACACGGTGCAGTTAAGATAATAGAATAAAAATCGGTTTCTTTCATTTAGTTCATTCATTCTTCCCTCACCATTAGGGCAGAAACGTGGCCATTTCAAACATTTATGGCTTAGCATTTAGATAGCCGTTTCTTTCTAGGGCTACTGCGATACCAAAAATAGATGTCTTTTTTATAAGGAAACCAGTTTTTTGGGAGGCGAGCACTTCTTAGCTAATTTAATGTCACTGTCTATGCTGTTTTAGTCATGGGTTCTGTTGAATCTTTTAACATTTCAAAACCACGTTTAATCTGTATCCCACCATAATTCAGTCTAATCCTCTGTGGCCTTATTTGTACAGTGGACAAATGTGAGCCTTCTAGTTCCCTTTATGGAAGGGGGAGCTCATTATTTTCTTTTTTGTTAGTGAAATTAGAGTTGGTATACAGGACTGTGTCAGAGGCTTAATACTAAATCCTAAGAGTGAGACATTTCCTAATTGTGAAGTCCTTTTTACAAAGTGCTGATTCTGTTAGCGCATGAAAAGTATCTCGTGTGTGTCTGTGTGTGTGTGTCTGTGTGATGATAATGATCATGTCGGCAGGAATATTCAGTTGTCATGTAGTTCGGCATACTTTTTCCCTGACACAGGGCAGAGTGAAGCGTGATTTCACAGGATGGCCCTAAGTACTGAAAACCACCAAATCTTAAGTCCTCCTAATATTCACCCCCTCTGCCAGAGTCTTAGTCTCTCATACCTAAACTATTGTTCCTGTAACCTCCTAACTGGGGGATGCTTAGCCCCCAGCCAGTCTCCCTTCCCTGCCATTTCATGCCAGAGATAACATAATCAACTCTGATCATGCCACTTCTCTATGTAAAAACATCCTCCAGCTTGAGTATGTTGCTGAAAGGATAAATATATACTTCTTATCAGAGAATGTCAGGATTTACCTTTCAGACCCTATTTTCTGTGTCCCCAGGCCCCTAGGCTCCAAGCAGAGGAAATTTCCTTTGGGAGCTCTTTGCCACTATGTTAAGTGATCTATTGCTACAAAACAAATTTCCCCAAAGCTTAAAATGATAAATATTTGTTTATTATCTCCCTTTTTGTGAAACAGGAACCCTGGACTGTCTTAGTCAGATGATTCTGGCACAGGGCATCTCCTTAGGCTCCAGACAAAATGTCAGTTGGGGCTGCATCATCTGAAGGCTTGACTGGGGCTGGAGAAGCTAAAATTCCAGGATGAATCATTTGATGGTGGCAAGAGACCTTACAGCATGGCATCTGGCTTCCTCTAAAGGGAGTGACCCAAGAGAGAAAGCATTGGGAAAGCCACGGTGTCTCTGACAATCCAGTTACCTGAAGTCACACACCTCCACCATGCTCAGGTCATTAAAAGCATATCACTAAACAGAGCCCACACGCATGGAGAGGAGAGTTAGAATTCATCTCTTAAAGGAAGGGATGTCAAAGAACTTTTGGACATGTTTTAAAAATCATCCCTACTGCTGAGTTTCAGTAGCTTTTCATTCTGTGAGTGATGCTTTTTTTCCTTCCTCCTTGACCTTGCAGACTTCTGTTCTTTGAGACTCAACACAACTATCAACCAGTAAGATTTTTGCATTTCTGTGTTGCCTTTTCCCATTACCTAGTAATTTTTGCCCTGCCCATGGGCCCAGCCTTTGCTACCTTAAACAGTGCCTTTGTTTAAATTGTTAAAAGGAATACCTTCCTCAACTATTTTCTGTCAGGTTAAAAAAATCTGTCCTAATAATTCATAAATCTCTAATGATTATAATGTGAATTGTGATCCCAGAGTCGGCCAGTACATAGCACAGCAGCCCAGAGTATATAGCAGGTGCTTACTAAGTGTTGACTGGATTTTTTTTTTTTTAACCTATGGCTTTTAAGTCCTGTGCTAGTTACTCTGTAAGTGTTATCAAACGAACCCAAGGTGGGACACGTGGATGGCTCAGTGGTTGAGCATCTGCCTTCGGCTCAGGTCGTGATCCCGGGATCCTGGGATCCAGTCCTGCATTGGGCTCCTCAAAGGAAGCCTGCTTCTCCCTCTGCCTGTGTCTCTGCCTCTGTCTCTGTGTCTCTCATGAATAAATAAATAAAATCTTAAAAAAAAAAAACATTAAAAAAAATGAGGTATAGTTATTGTCCCATTGTCCCAAGGTATAGTTATTGTCCCATTTTACAGGTGAAGAACCTCAGTTCCACGGAGGTGAAGCCCCTTAATCACGATCCCAGAGGAAGTAAGTGGCAGAATGGGATTTGAACTCCATACTGCGATTCCAGCTCCACCCCTTCTCCCTGCCACAGCCCAGCTCAAGACAGAGAGAGGCAGACTAGAGTGTGTTTTTGCACTTTAAAACCAAAGTGCTCTTAAATTCATCTTGCTCATTTCATCTGCTGCCTGTATATACAGACATGTCTCAAACACTCAGTATTCCAACAATTTCACTGTTACCAAAATGGCACCCAATAAAATTTAGAAAAAGACTTCAGCTGTTCCATGATACGTAACGTAGAGCCGGCTAAATCCAAAGAGGCAAGGCTGTTAGCGTGGCGTTCTTTCAGTTTTGAGCATGCTGTGTTTTGGAGGTACATCCTGTCTTTTTTGGCCAAGGACTTTTAGAAGGGTAAACAGAGATAAATGTCTGCCCACAATTCAACAATCGGGAAACACATTTTGGCGATCTGGTGAATCAGCATCACTCGCTCCTGTGGTCCTTGAGGCACATGGTGTGTCCTTCCCCAGAAGATGCACTAGGGAAAGAATAACAAGGTTAAGGACGCTCTGAGGAAATGAATAGATCCTTAACTCACAACGGATGACTAATCTCACTACAGTTTTGAAAATGTGACACCTGCCTTGTCCACTTAGCCCTGTAAGATGACCAAGCGTTCTCTTGGCTTCCACAAGGCTTCCAAGAGCTGTACTGTGAAGGACCACAGGCCCGGTGGCTGTATGGTTGGCCCTGAACGAGTCCCCTTTATGGAGATGTTTTTCTCTTACGTTCAACTCACACCCCCTTGCTTCGGCAGAAACCCCAGCAGAAGGAAAAGCCAGAGGGAGATGGGCCTCAGCACCCTTTGGAAACTTCTTCCTCCGATAACTGAGATCCGTCTGCCTAAAACTTTGCCTCCATTCCCTCATCTGTAAAACAGAAGAAACTCCTGTGATGTGTGTGTTCCCTTGACCTCAGGGCTATGAGAGCACAGAGAGCTGTTTTCGGGAACATTAGAATGAGGTGCGGGGTTAACAAAAATTCAGAGAATACTGGGTTCATGGTGTCATGGCAAGTGGGATGGCAGACAAGGCCTGATGGGGACCAAATACTTCACTGACATTTTATGTACCAGCTGCCTGAGTGAGCTCTAGTTGGTAAAGAAATGCAGTCTATAAAAAGATTCTTCTCTGAGTAGAAAGAGTCTCCAGAAACATTACAGGTTGTCACACAGTGTGGCCAAGTGTACACCAACATACAAAGCTATGATAATAATAATGATATATTCACTAACTGGACATTTTTTTCATTCCACATTCATGAAACAACTATTAGTATGTCTTAGATTGATGCTAAGCCCTTTGTCACATCTCATTTTCTCAAGAACTTTAGAAGCAAATCAGAATCCCATTTTGGCGATAAGAGATCTGAGGGCTGGGCAACTTAAAGGCACACGTCCCACGAGGGGCAAGAGTGAAATGCAAACCCATGTTACTAAAGCACATGATGAATTTTTAGCATCCAGGAGGGTGGGAGCCATTTTCATTCCTTTGGAGTAGGTGAGATGTGTTAGGGAACATTCCCCAGAAGCTTAAAACACAGCTGTGTATCCTGGATTGTGATTCTTCCATACAGTGAATGACTCAAAACTAGTTCTCATATTTGATCGCATCAGGACTGAAGCCTCTGGGTTCTTCTGAGAGGGACATCAGTGATCCACTATCCCTCTCTATCCTATTTTACAGAGGAGGAGACAGGTGCAGAGCAGTGAGCTGGTGGGACTCTGACACGGCTGTGATGGCCCTAGAACAGGGAGATTAGTGCCCCACCACCCCCGATGAGCACCGGGGCCAGGGAATGGTGGGACTATGCACCGCTAACAATTCCATCACATGACTTAGTTCATATATATTATTCCTGCGCGGTGTTCCCTGTCCTCAAAAACTATCATATTTAAAGAAATTTTAATGAGATTTTCTATTAATACACATTAACTATTCTTCTATTTAACCACAGCAGATATCAAATACTTAATAGAGATTAAGAAATCTCTCTAAAGAAGCTTTTAGCAACTTGGGAAATCCTACTATTTTCATGTTATTTTAGTAACTCCACTGTCCATGGATGCCCCGTATTCCTCGACAGCTTAGGGACCATTTTTATTGGCCTGATTTTTGCCTCCTGTATCCTCGGGTGCAGAAGTTGCCATTGGTTCCAAGATCCATTTGCTTCTCCTCCCAGCTCACAAGAGGATTGCATGTTCACACCTCAAAGCGTTAGGTGTGGCCAAGGAACCATAAGTGGAAGTGAGCACGTTACAGTAGGGAGGAGCCGGTCCCCAGATCATCTTCTCTTCCCTCAAACGTGGCAGCCAGCAAGGTTCCAGAAGGCGGAGTTCCCATTAGAGTTGCCATTAGGATCCTGAATGAGCACCGCGTGGAACAGGGCCCTCCACCCCCAACATGGAATGGATATGTAACCCGCAGGGGATGAACTCTGTCCTTGTAAGCCACAGTGATTTGGGGCATTATTTTGTCCTGCAGCACAACCTGGCCCAGCCAGACTATTGTCTCAGCTGGAAACTAACCAGTAAGACTCAGAAGACTGCCATGTTATTCCAAAGGCAGGATGGAAGGACCAGCCCTGACACATTGTTTCTCAAACTGTGCTGTGTTTGACTTCCTTGAGGTTCTCAATACAAGTTCCTGAGCTCCGTTCTAGACATCCCGAGTCAGAATCGTGAGGGGCCCAGCCATCGCCCTGCCTCTTTAACCCATACCCTCCAGATGATTCTTAGGCAGGTTTAAAATTCCAAACTTTCTAAGATCACAGTTAATCAACTTTCAGAGTCACTAAATGGAAAACAGGGCGAATGCTAGAGTTGTCAGACCCTGGAAAATACTTTTGATACATTTGGGAGTCCTAATTACAAGCGCTGCCCCCCGGAGTCTTGTCTTTTTTCTTTTCTTTTTTTTTTTTTTTCTTTCTTTTTTCTTTTAAAGATTTTGTTTATTTATTCATGAGAGACACAGAGACACAGGCAGAGGGAGAAGCAGGCTCCGTGGGGGAAGGAGCCCGATGCGGGACTCGATCCCAGGACCCGGGCTCACTACCTGAGCCAGAGGCAGATGCTCAACCACTGAGCCACCCAGGCATCCCTAGCCCCTGGAGTCTTATTTTCGGGAATGAAAACCCCCGGGGGACCGCCCACCAGTGCCGAGAACCACAGCAGGCAGAGAGTGGCGTCGTGTTGCCATCTCTGTCCATGTCCTGGCCTCCCTGACCTTGCTCTACGACCACCACCGTCGCCCCTGAGTCGGTGCTCCACTCTGCGCTCCCCTCAATTTAGTCCCATCGAGCAACCGCAGGTGCCCTTTGCAAAACCAAGAGCGTGTAGGGTCATTTCGCTGCTTGAAACCCCTCAGTGTTTCTCCTCGGTGGTGGTGACAAAATTTAAAAATGCCCCCCCTGGCTGTAAGACGGTGTCTCCTTACGGCCTTGGCGCCCCCAACGCCAAGACTCCCCATTCTCTCTGCTCCCACTCATGTTTGTGAACAACACGAGCTCCGCTCACCCCACCCCGGAGTCCGGGATCTGCTGCCCTCCTCAGCAGACCCTGATCCCCCCGATAGCCCACCCTCGCCCGGCGGACTGCTCCTTTGGGATTTCACTTCAGTTGCCACATCCCCTTCCTGCCACTCTATCTAAGTCCCTTCCGAGCATTAATTCATCTCTATCCTCTGCTAATTAACTTCCAGGCACTGAGCACAATCTGAAATCCTCCTACTGGTCAAGTTATTGTCGATGGTGGGCATCCTTCTACCCCCTTTGCCTGGTTCAGTGCCTGGCACACAGATGCCAAATAATATGAATCTTTGGAGCCGAAGGGATGGGTTCCAAACCTACCTCCTCACCTGATCCCACATCGTGGCTTCGGAACGCCCTCAGCAGCTTGTCCTTCTGCCCTTCCTGTCTCTAACTGTGACACTGTCGTTCTACTAATGAGAACTGGAGTTGGCCTCTAAGAGTCTCTTGTCCTTGTATTTGTTTTTGGAAAAAAAAAGAAAAAAACGAAAAAAGAAACAGCAGTACATTTAAGGTCATGGAAGCCCACAATATGGACTTCTCTGCATAAAAGGATTTTATAAGCAAGAATTTCTCATTCATTGCGCAATGACCTTAGGAAGAAGTGAAAGTATCCCACTCCCTCCTGACCATAGCCCAAAGCAGTGAGGAGCTCTACTTAGGACTTGGGATGGGTTGGGGGCTGAGGGGGGTGGGGGGAACCATCTAAGAATGCATGATCTTTATCTTGACCTTGTCTCAAGGAATAAACATGCCTCATTTCCTTGCCTAAATACAAAACTTTGCCTTTTCTATGAAAACACATTCTCAGGGCCCCTGGGTGGCTCAATGGTTGAGAATCTGCCTTTGGCTCAGGTCGTGATCCCGGGGTCCTGGGATTGAGTCCCATACTGGGCTCCCCGTGGAGAGCCTGCTTCTCCCTCTGCCTGTGTCTCTGCCTCTCTCTGTGTCTCTCATGAATAAATAAATAAAATATTTAAAAAAAAAAAAAAGAATACAAACTCAAGGTAAGCGCTACCGGGCATAAAACATTGAGGCCCTCCTGGCAGACTGTCTTGAGGTAAATCTGCTTCAGAAACACCTCCCATTTTAGCCTGTTTCTGCCCACTGACCTCTCAACCATGGGCTCACCGTCCTGTTCTCTGAAAATACTGCTAACTGGGAAATTAAAAAAAAAAAAAAAAAGAAAGAAAGAAAGAAAAAAAAGGCAAGCCACGCATGAATGCAATTGCTCTCTCAACTGAATGAAACTGTGGTGGCTGGTAATTGAGAACATATGGAAGATCAACTGGGAAAAAGGAAATCGGGAGGGAGAGCATTCATCGCACTGCCTCCTAGATGCTTGGGGTAGCATGTTTTGCCTTCCTAAGTGTAAATAAGTTTGAGGCTTTCGAGGATTTCTAGGCATGCTTAATGTGTTCTGCCCCCCCCCCTTTATTTTATAATAGATGGAGAGCAGCAGCCAGGTGAGTTATTTATGTGCATCTGAGCTTCTGGCAACCAGGCACTCCAAATGTTGCAGGCAGGCGCATCATTTCCCTACCAAGTTCTCGATCATTTTAAGGACCTGAGCTCCTGAGCATTTTATTTTGGAAGAAAATGATGACACATTTTGCCCACTTCACGGGCATGTGGTTATTTCACGAAAGGCTTTTTCCTGTTTTCTCCCAATGAACTGACAGCCGCACATGGTACAGGAACGTGGGGCCGATGTCTGCGGCTGCGAGAAAATTGCTCCATTTGGTCTGAACAAAGGCTTGGTGTGTTTTGCCCGTGTTTCGAATTTCTCAGAGCATCTCAGTGGATGGGCATCCGATATAAAACCGACCCACTCTCCTAAAGAATCCTTGCTCTGAGTTTATGGATCTGCTTCCATCTGCTGAGAATTCTTCAGTTTAAAGAATCTGCCAGTTGAGATTTGCACAGCATTTCAGGTTCCCAAGGTTTTGTTTTCAGGCTTTAATTCACCACCTGATGCCTTTTAAACCCAGTTTAATGGTCAAAATGGATTTTTGTGCTTTCTCCTCTTAAATGGTTGTGTGTTCTTATGCACGCACATGTCAGATTTCTTAAAGAATTTATTCTAGACAAATGTGCCGAGGGTCGAATTACATGACTGTTACTTTTTTAAAAAATTAAAATCCTGGCAGGTTGGGGAAGGGGGAAGGGGGTCTTTGCGGGGAGAGTTTGACATGATATGTAGCCCAGCAGGTAGTCAGGCCAAATTCAAACTGGAAAGAAAATGTAAAGCACCGTCCTTTCTTCAACATACAAGGACCCTTACCCTCTTCTGGTGATTTAGTTGCCTTTCCGTACATTCTGATTGCGAGGAAAAGACACATTGCAGAGCAAACAGCTTGCCTGGTGAGAAAACAGAACTACAGCTAAGGCGGTGACACAGTGACATAGTTGTGTTTGATTTTCCTCTCCCATTCATACTGGGCCCACAAGGAGGTAACCTCCCCTGAAAGCAGGGACTGTGACCACTGCCTCATTACCTGTCTGGTATGAGTGGGGTATAGGTGCTTAAAGTTTGTTGAATGAATAGGGGTCCGAGAAAACCCAAGATCTCCCTAGGACTCCTACTGTGAAGGGAGAGAGCAGATAGGCTCCGCAGGGTGCTCTCCCTTCCATTGCGCCCAGTCCCTTCACAGGTCTCCAACTACTCACGTGCTGCTCATCCTTCCCCTTTGGCCTCCTCTGTCGCAGGTCCCTTCTGAGAGTGGCTGCCCTGTGGCAGGCTCTACTCTAAGCCGGGGGATGTCACGGTGAGCCCACCAGGCAGGACACCCCCCTACCTGGCCACCCCCAAGGAGCTCTGGTCTCCTTCTGAGACCAGTTAGTGGATGCGCTAAATAAGCAGATATATAGAGTATGAGACAATGACCCAAGCTTCGGAAAAAAGAATATGGTGCTGAGGCACCTGCATGGCACAGTGGGTTAAGCCACTGACTCCTGGTTTCAGCCCAGGTCATGATCTCAAGGTCCAGGGATGGAGCCCTGCTTCAGGCTCCACACTCTGTTGGTCGGTCCGACTACTTAAGCTCAGATTTCAGTTTTCAGAGGCGAGTTGGAGAAGGTGTTAGGCCCCTAGCCCCACTTGGAGAACAGAGACGATAGAGACCAACAGAACAGTGCAGACCAGCAAATACTCACGGGGTGGAGGCACCTGGAGACAGAAAAAGCAGTCACCTAGACTGGGGCCAACCAGAGGCAGGCAGAAGCATTTCTGAGAACTTGAAACTTCAGTGTCCATGGCCCAGCCAGGGGCAGCACCTCACCCTCTCCTATCTGCTCTGGAAAGTGCCAGGCCCTCCCCACCCCCCTCTCTGCTCTGAGGATTCCATTCCCAGTACCTCCTCTTCCTGCCCTGAACCTTCCTCACCTCAAACTTGCTGAACCTCTGCTTCCTTATCTGTAAAATGGAGTCATGTTGCCTCCTCCTCGGGAGGAAAGGGTAATCCTTCCGTGAGGGATAAATTTATGTGCGCAGTAGCCAACAGTGGGGCCTGGTATCTCCCTTCCTCTACCCTGTTCTCTTCCATTTCATGACTTGCTGACTGCATTGTCACTGCAAAGGGGGCTTGAACGTTAGAAAATGATTAGCCTTGGGAAAACTTCCTTTCGGCCATTTACATAAGAATTACCACTGCAGACTGGCTTTTCCTGGGTTTTGTGGGACACAAAGGGAAGTCAAACAGGTTAGTAGTGGAGAGGACACTACTCGAGCATCCTTGCCCCTCATCTCAGCTCAAATCCTATGAACCCCATATCACAGGACCTCCCTTTCTAAGCCTTCCCGTCCTGCTACACCAGATGCCTGGTCCCCCCCCCCCCCCCCCCCCGCATATGAGTATGATGATTATTCATCGTAACAGAACATTTGGCAATAAATCACATGTGGCCCTGTGGCATGTCTTCCATTGTTGTTTTAATTGTTGTTTAAAGATGTTGTATAAATCTCACATTAGTCTATTTGACTTTTCCCACTGAGAAAGCAATGGAAAACCCACCCATCTAACTGTTCACACTGTGGCTTCATCTGGGAAAACCCACTTTGCATACACACTGCCCAGAACTAACTCCCACTTGAATTTACCTTGTAAGTCTTTCTGGGTTTGTTTTATCTATAAGATTAACCATAGTTCTAAGAATCATTGTAGTTCAAATGGGAAGTAGAGACGTGCAGACGTGTACAGTTAATTAAGACCCTAGGTAGACAATCCCCTCTCTGAATTGAACATTGCTATTTTTTAATTGTGAATGCCTGCAGTCCAATTTCGTTTAAAGCCATTGGGTTTCCCATTGTTCTGCTTTGTCACAGTAATAGGACCCTTAGTGAATTTGGGTAGGAGGGAGGGAAGGAAGCCAAGCAGAGGGAGAGAAGTTGTCCTAAGTGCTGGGTACTGTTGTGAACTTGATTTATTGAAATAAAGCTTTTTGTAGAACTTATTATTCATCACAACTTTGCATGGGCTGGAAACCATACTACATGCTGTACCTAGTAGATAAGTAGTTCTACGGACGCGCGGTAATTCAGGGCTCAGTTGTGCAGAACTGTATGATAGAGCTGAACTTGAAATTGAATGAGGCAGTTTGCTGCAAAACAGACCAAGAATGGTGACTGAGTGAAAACAACCGTATTTGCAGAGCTTGTCTGAGTTGATTTAGTTGTAGAGCTCCTACCGCTGGCCCAGAAAGGCTGAGGAGCTGCAAGACCATCAAGCAGGATTAAATGATATTCTAGATGATACTGGAAAAGTGAAGTCTTTGAACGACTTCACAGTGTTGAACTGACAGGATTTTCTGTGTGAAAGCTCCACACAGATGTCGATGTGTATGTGTGTACTCGTACTTTTATTGGAGAAGTGGTACTCTATAATTTCGGGATTTGAAAATGTGAATAGAGGGGACAGGATTCTGCACTGTGGGTTTGGTTTGCTGATTCTTCATCTCTCTGAGCCAGTATTTTAAGCTCACTGATCTCATCTCCACCCTGAGACCTTGCAGACAAAATGATGTTCCTGCAGATGATACGTAAGGCCGGAACGCACACCGCGCACCAGCTCGGGGCAGCTGCAAAGACGCCCCCACTGGCACTGCCCCCTCCCTGCCCCCAGTCAGTCACAGGCCAGCAAAAACAATGGCCCTGGCTCTCCAAAGAGCACTCGGGGGGCCCAGCATAGCTCCTTAAAACTCCACCAACACCGACCTCTGTGTGAGGTGGCATTTCTTTCAAATGGCTGCAGTTTGTCAATCTGCAAAACGGATCCCATGTATCCCTGAGATTGCAAGGCTGACGGTGGGACTCTGGGGCTGTCCCCAGAACAAAGGGCAAAGTCTGTTCTGAGGGTGAGTGGGCTAAAGAAGTGAGCAGCGACATCCACCCAAGAAATAGAAGGCGGAAATGGGGGTGGGGGTGGGGGGCTGGTGGCAAGCCAAGACACTTCCAGAACTAAAAGTCTAACCAGGTCAAGGAAGGCTCCTAGCCCCGATTTTGGTGGTGGTGGTTTGATTGGAAGTGCCCAGATGTCTGCTGACCTCGAACAACTCTTCTCTTTCGAAATGAATACCTAAGTATTTTGTCAAGCGGTCGCATCATCGATTACGCCTGATTGCTCCAGTGTGACAGCCCCGAGGCCCTCCACAGAGCAGGGCAGCCGCCTGCAGAGAAGACCAGGCCGCCTGGCACTGAGCCCCAGAGCTCTGGCCACATCACGTTGCATAAAGGGCCTGCGCACTCTGTCCCCTTCTCGTTAGCTGCTCCTGTTGCGTGGACTGTGAGGGAATTCTAAGTGGTCTACTGTAAATCAGCTACACTGATTGATCTCAGATATTCTCCGAGTGCTGCAGTCCTTGGAGGTCATGCCACTGGGCACCGCTCGTTTGATTCTGCCGTAGCCCCTGGTCCCCTCTGTAAACAGTACCCCTCATTCCCTAAGGTGCTCCACGCAACCCGGCCACCACTTCCCCTCGTGCGTCCAGCTCTCAGCAGAGGGTCTGCCTATGACCCAGGCAGGGTCAGTTATACAGTGTCCCAAGTCTTGGGCCACAAGGCCTAGTCAGAGATCTTCCCAGTGGGAAGGGGGGAGAGGCTCCACCATGACAAGCAGTACGGGTGACCCTGGAGCTGCTGGGGGCAATGCCCAACCAAGACAGGGCCACTGTTCAGCCATGCCCATCTGACATTCAGTTCTGTAGGCCACCCCCTGCCCTTTATTGCATTTGTTTCAGTTGGGTTTTCCATCACTTTCAACACAAACAGCCCTGCCTAATGCCCTGTGTGTGCTGTCTTTGAGAGTTTTTTAGTTTAAAGACAGTGAATTAATTACATTGAGTTAGCTTTAGTCAGTTTCCAGGACTCATGCTCTCCTTGGAGACTTTGCCTGCTTGAAGTCTTCATGAGAGCTCTGCAGTGGGACCAGAAAGAGTCCATCCTTGGACCATTAAGAATGATCTGGGCCAAATAGCACCATTCAACCACTGAAGCCAGGGACTCCCTCTGCCATTGGGGGAACGGTCTTCTGAAATGAAGGGCACTTTAAAACATAAACTTAAAAAAAAAAAATAAAACATAAACTTGTGTGTTCCTATTTTGCAAGCAGTACATCATAGTTCTAAAAAAACTGAGGGAGTTAAAAAGAAAACAAGGATTATTTCTCCATAATTCTCACTATACGTGTAAGTAAAGATGTCGCTAATTCTTGTCTACCACCCCATTGCACTTGGAACACACAGACAGGACTGCTACAATTATAATTCCAAGATCTCGCACTGTGCTTGCCTCAGGATAAGCATGATAAGTGATTAGAATAGTGAGTGAGGGGATGCATACAGAAAATGGTGCAGCACATTGCAGCGCTTCCAACCCTTACCAGCTCCCATGAAAAAATTATATTTGCAAAGCACTCTGGGATAAGTGAGGCTTCTTGCAGCTGGAGACAAGACCTGTCCCCTCTCTCAGGCACATCTTGTAATACAGTTTGGGGAAGCTGAGGAGCAGTTCTGCACAGCAATTGGCTTTGGAGTCAGGTTTGCATTCAGTCTTGGCTCAGAGACTTACTAGGCTTTTGAGCTTCAATAAATGCCAGGTGCAATGATCTTATAGGCCAGGTGCTGTTCTCCCACTACCATGGTCCTTCTTTCTACCATAGAATCAAAGCTCACCTGTACAGTGGCTTTTCTCACCCCTTGTGCTGGGACAGGGAGTACCCTCCTTGGTGTGTGAACTTGAACCCAGGCCCACAAACCTGAAGTGGGACACATTTCCCTTTGGATGGATCATCTTGATATTTAGAAATTGGATCCATTTGGGGAAACAACAAAAGGAGAATAAAATGAGTGATCAATTTTAGCTTTTATTTTAGGATAAGATACAATTATAGAGGATGCATTGATCATTCTTATGTGGTTTTTTTTTTACATGTATCGTAGAACCATTCCAAAAACAGAGCTCCAGAATATTTTAAGAAATGACACCTCTGTGAGAATGTGTGTATCCTCTCCCGCAGTAACTGCTCTGCAGGAGAAGCCTCATTTAGATGTTTGAGTTCCAGCCAGTTTATTGAAAAGCATATGTCCTTATCGTAATACCGTACAACTCCAATCATTTCCGAAATACACAGTCACCTTAGTTTGGAAATGTGTAATGTACTGTTTGTGAGGCGTCAGGTGCCTCTCACAGCCACGTCGATTTATTGTCGAAGAGAGCGTTAGTGATACACAGCCAATAAATAAATATGTGCTTCATCTCACCGCTGACCCCCACAGACCCTAGTGACTCTGCTCAACCTCATGGGTCCCAGGCACTGAAGAGATTAGAAAGAATATATATATACTAATATATGTGTGTGTGTGCTGCATTATGTATGTCAGTGCCATCCTATATTAGGCCATAACTGTATTGTATTAATTGTTGGTGTGTTGTACCATATTAACAACAATCACCAAAATATACTCTGTCTCTAAATGAGAAAGAAATAAAATAATAACGAGAACCAACCACTAGTACATGCATCTTGTTAGTTACGGGCAGGCACTAAACAAAAATGTAATCACACTTTCTTCTAGCAGCATCCTTGAGAGAGAAGAGTGTGATTCCTTGGCCACTGTATGGCCAAGGAAACCAAGGCTGAGGCCAACTAGGTAAGATTTTGATTGTACATCCTCAGTCTAAGCATTATCTCAGGGCTTCAGTTTCTGGAGTAAAATCTGGAGGACTTGAGGTCTAACCCAGTACTTTCAGGAAGCTCTTTCTTTTTTCTCTCTCCAAGACACAAGCACATATCTCTGACCAGGTCTGTCTGGGACAAGAGGCTGGAGGTCAAACAATATCTCCCTCCAAACAAGCTGACCAATGGGTGTTCCCTCATGATGAGGGGAATTCAGACACACTGGCCTTCACTTCCGTGTGAGTAGCAGTGGAGGTGGGTGGCTGGGAGGGGTATTGGAGGGAGAACTTCCATGGGTGAGAAGGGGTATCCCTAAGAGCTGTCTTGTCCCAGCCTCTGCATGTGAGGGGCCCTTGCCTGGCATGTGCTTTTCTTCTTTTAACACCCTCACCATCAAATGCCACCTCCTTCTCTGTTTCCTTTTAAAAACCACTTATGGAGATTAAACAGCCTTCCCTGACACCCTGGTCACATGATCCCATGGCACTTTTTGCACATTTTGCCTACTTTTAGTTGTTTGCTCTTCTGTTGATTGTCGTATATTTGGCATTGGACAGTAAGCACCATGGAGAGAGAGACAGTGATGTTTTGTTGCTTGATATACCCCCAGTGCTTAACCACAGTTCCTGGGACATGACTACGTATTGAAATCACTTTTAAAAAGCTATGTAAATCCCTTGATGCAGCCTTTGTGCTATTCATTGTTAATATTATCAGCATTCAGTTTAGGCAACTAATGAATGTGGAAGAAATTATGGGCTTCAGATTTCACCATGTTACCACCAACAGAGCAATAATTGATTCAGGCAAGAATCATCAATGCATGCCAAAATTTCTAGATACATGTTTGATGAGGAACAAGGATATTTACATAACCTCAGAGAATCTCCCCAGAAATGATTAATTAGAAAGTAAAAACAGTCAACTTACAATAGAGAAACCCAGTGGATACCACCTTAACCAATGGATCCGAGTCAACATCACCAACACTGGGGCCAACCAAACTCATATGATTCCTGGAATGATGCACCGAAAAGACAGAGCATCACCTCTGTGGAGTCCCTATGAAGTAGGATTGGAATGCGGAAGAGCAGAAAGTCTTTTCCTTGGTTCTTATGAGCAACCCTGGTGATTATAGGAATAGCCCATCCTATAATATAAACAAAGAAGCCCCTGCAGTGGAATTAGATGACTTGGCCAACATCAGAGTCCTGCTTTTAGCCAGGACTTCCAGCTCCAGCCTGTCTTCCCTCCGTGTCCTGCTGCCTTTCCCAGGGCCTCAAATCCACAAGAAACATAAGTGGTTCCAACAATGGGAGAGAGCTTTGTGGGAGGGCATGGAAAGGGAATCTGTCAGCTGTGAGTCCAGTCCCGCCACAGCCACCATCCATGGGAACATGAGGGAGGGATACTCGGCATCCCTGCTTCCTTTTCTGTGAAAGATGGTTCCTGTATCATCTATGATTCCAAGAAATAGATCTTTCCGTCTAGACTTTTGATACATAGACTTGGCAACCATTCATTTGCAGTATGATTTGGAAACTTGCTATGCCTTTTAAGAGAAGTAATTTCCTTCAGAGTCAGATGTTTTGACACAATGACTACAATATCTTAGATTTGAGACTGGAATAAAGAAAGGAGAAATCATACACAGTTAGGAAAATCCTTCCACGTGTAATAGAAAATGAAGCAAAATTTCTAGCAGCCCCAACAACAGATCAAAACCATCCATCCATCCATCCATCCATTCACTTGTTCATTCATTCATTCATTCATCAATCATTTGTTTGAACCATAATTCCCAAAGCCACATCTCTATCAAACAAATCCTCATTATATAAAACTTCTTGGGATCCCTGGGTGGCGCAGCGGTTTAGCGCCTGCCTTTGGCCCGGGGCGCGATCCTGGAGACCCAGGATCGAATCCCACGTCGGGCTCCCAGTGCATGGAGCCTGCTTCTCCCTCTGCCTGTGTCTCTGCCTCTCTCTCTCTCTCTCTCTCTCTGACTATCATGAATAAATAAATAAAATCTTTAGAAAAATAAAAAATAAACAAAAAAATAAAACTTCTCTAGAGGTTAGAAACCTAAGTCTTCATTGGTTTAACTGAAGCACAGAAACACACTGCCCCCACTATGAAAAGGAAGGTGTTTTCACTAACGTGTCTTCTTCCAGGGATATTTAATGAGAACTAGTATGTGCAAGGCTTGATGCTTTGGGATACCAGTGAAGGTTTCATGTAGAATGTTAATTAGGGGGATAAAAGATGAATAGACTGTGCATGTGGAGATGGGAAGAAAGAGCCCTACAAGGAAACATGAGGGGTGAGAAGCACGGGTCCTATACCGAGAGCTCTTGGCGCCATTTAGTTCAGCGGCCTGCAGGGTGTGTTGTGTGTATAGGGAGAGGACAATAGGTGGAAAGAGTAGCTTTATGGTTAATGAATCTGAAATCTGTCTTGTAGCCCTTTAGGATTTTGTCAGGATCATTTTTTTTTTTTTTAGCAGAAGTTCAATGCTGAGGTGTTTGTTTGTTTGTTTGTTTAAATGATGCTGGCTGAAGGAACCCTGGAATATTTGGAATGTCCTGGGAGTAGCTAACAGGCAGCAGCTAGGTAAGAGGTGGAGCCCTGACCAGGGCCCCAGAAATGATGCCTCTGATTTCAATGGATACTTGAAGTACAGTGAGTTGAGAGACTCTCATGGTCTCTTTTGCTGTTCGGATTTTTTAATTCTCTCTGTAGATATCATGCAGTGAAAAATAAATACACCTTCTCATCCACTAGATAAGGTTGGTTTCCCTCACCCCTGGGGAACCTTTCCTGGACACACCCCTGGTTATCTCCAAAACCTTCCCTCCACCTCCCACCCACTTACACTCCTCCTGTCTTGCACAGTGATGAGGCTCTAGAAATGGGGGTAGAAGATGGGAGGAGGAATAGCAGGAGAGTCCCCCCTGAATTATCAGATCTGGGTGGGTCAAGGATCACACCCCACCAATAGGCCGAAAAGGCGGAGGGGGTGGTGGTGAGAGAGAGATTGGGGTATTGGAGGGTAAAGGCACATCCAGTCTGATGGGGAAGGCTCCCTTGCCCCTGGAAGTAGGAAGCACAAAAGGGGGGTGACCCTGCTGCACAACCCTCCGATAGCTCCTGGAGGTTGGGGGGATCCAAAATGCTGTGCCACCTTCCCCCCACAGATAAGAGCTGCTCCAGTGCAGATCAGTCGGGCCACAAGAGCAGCAAATGAGATGCAGAAGAGAGGGATTTAGGCTACAGGTTTCAGACACCTGTTGGGGGCCTGAGGCTCTTCATTCTTCCGGAGCCTTGGATCTCACCCCCTGCCTAAATTATGCAGAAAGAGTCAATGCTAAAGTCACAGCTGGAAAGATCCACCCAGGTTATGCAATAGGCTACTTGAAAATCCAGAAGTAGACAGGAGGGAAAGAAACGGCCCATAAATACTTGATGCTCTGGCACTTGCTCTTGTCTGGGTTCTCAGCAAATGTTATTGACAGTTCTGGGCGCCTCTGAGAAAATATTTGCACAATTCTGGCAGAGGCCAGGCTCTTTTCCTGGTGGTGATAGTCCCTTGCTGGAAAGGTGTCAGAGCCTGAAGCACTCTCAGAAACCCCTGAACTGAATTCTTCGGAGTCATTTGCCCTCCACTCATGCACCCGCCTCTGCAGCAGCTTCTGCTGTGTCTTCATAGGAAAACCAGGCTGTGGAGAAGAAGCAGGGATGCATTACCTGAGAGACACCGCTGACAAAATAAACGATGGTTTTGCCCCTTGGCTCTAAGTATCTGGAAGGATCGCAGAAAGGGCGCACCTGCTTATCCACATACTTTACTCCAAAAGGATTTTCCATCAGACTGTCTAGTGAGCAAGCTCACAAACTGTACAGCGTCACCGTTCCACAGGGGGGCCGGGGAACTGTGCCGGTCTACAGAATGATTGCTGCTGCTTCACAGAGAGATCAGTACAGAAACAGTGAGTAAACGTTTAGAAACTTCTTTGGCAATTTGACATGGCCATGACACTCAAGCATATAACCAAGGGATCCGTCTCGCGGAGCAGAGTAGAGACAAAACACACTGGTCTGTGACAGATTAGAAATGAAAACAACAAACAAAAGCCAAAGTGATCCTCCACTGAGGCTAGTTTTAACAGCAACACTATGGCCAGTACACTGGGGAGAGGACTGGATTTCAGTTTACCATGAACATGCACTGAGTGCCGACCATGTGCCAGCAGTGGGGAGGGAGGCATCAAGATTGTCCTTGGGGGTGCATAGGCAATTGGCAAAGCAGATGGGCCCACGGACCCATGTAACCTGATGGGACAGACACTAGCCTGAGAGCTTACAGTAATTTCCTCCCGGGCACCGCCAAAGCAAGGATGCTTTTCCTGGTTATTCGGGATGCTGGGTATTGATGACGCTAGTGTCCATTTACTGAGCATTTACACTATGCTGGCGACTACATTGAAAACTGTACGTGCATCATCTGTTTAATCCCCACCAGAGGACTCTGCGGTGGCTACCTTACTGTCACTTTCAGTTTGTAGATGTGCAAATTGGGGCCCAGAGAGGATACAAAATCTTGCACAAGATCATAGACTTCATAAATGAGAAAACTAAAATTCTACAGATCGCCTGACTTCAGGATCCAAATTCTTTTGTTTTTTTAAAGATTTTATTTATTTATATGAGAGAGAGAGAGAGAGTGCACAAGCCAAGGGAAGGGGCAGAGGGAGAGGGAGAAGCAGACTATTCCCTGAGTGAGAAGCCAGATGCAGGGCTCAATCTCAGGACCCTGAGATCATGACCTGAGCCAAAGTCAGATGCTTCTCTGACTGAGCTTCCCAGGAGCCCCCAGGATCCAAATTCTTAACCCCTACCTATGTTGCCTTTAATGATCACATTGTACTTGCCTGCTTAGTGACAGACTCTGCACTTCTAGAAGGCATTGCTTCTTTAGCAGCTTTCAAATGCTTGGTACATAGTAGGTGCTTGGGATAGCAGACATTCATTCCCTCCCTCCCCAACCAGACTCCAAGATGCATACGCCCCACATCATCGGTGGTGAATGTGGCCAGGTGACTTTTTTTGCTAACAGAATAGCAACTTTGACTTTCAAAAGTGCCAACTTTGACCACAAGAGCATCACATTTCCACTTGCCCCTCTTGTGCTTCTGCCTATGCCATTAGAAGATCTTTGGGGATCTGGTGGTCTAGATAGAAAATAAAGAATGAATGGAGCAGACCTGGGCCTATTTCACAGAACCAAACTCGGCAAAGCCAGCTTCCATCAGGCAACACCCATCTAAGATGACAAAGAAATGCCTGATGTTGTATGTCAAGGAATAAATGCTTGATGTTGTACGAATGAGGGTTTGTAATCATGATTGTTCATTTTGTAGCAGAACCTGACTACCAAAATGTGCAAGAACATCTGTAGAATAATATATCTATTGAATAATATATCTGGCTCCATGGGGGGCATAGAAAAAGGTATTGACTCACTGGAAGGGGGGAAGAAAGGAGTCCTCCTAGAGGAGCTCCTCCTTGAGTAGTTATTTATGCACACTCTTCTGTATGCAGATCCCTAGTGCTGTGATGAGCACCCAGCACTGGGTGGAGAATTAACATAAATTAGATGAATGAATACCAAAAATAAAATTAGATTAATATAAAATGATATCTGTGATCTAAAAAAAAGACTTTTTTATCTAAGAGATTAAAGTTAGGAATACTAAAATTTACAACTTAGAGGCAGAGTGTCCCTCAAATTGATAATAATTCAGTGTCTCCAGTCTGCAGATTGGTCCTTCAGGCCTGTGCATCCCTCAATGGCACATAGAGCCAAGGCCAAAAATGCAGCCCTTTCTTTCTCTCTCAAAATGTGGGTGTTCACTCAGTACCTGCATCTGTCCTTTGCTGCCTGGGCTCAGAGCAGAGGTGATGGAATGCCATGAGATCGACAGTTGGCCAATCTGAAAGAAAGCCAAGACGTATCAACAAACGTCTGAGAGAGGCTGCACTCAAAAGATTCTGGCCAGATTTGTGCAGATGCAAGAAGTGGCTTTTTTTAAGATTTTGTTTATTTATTCATGAGAGACACAGACAGAGAGGCAGAGGCACAGGCAGAGGGAGAAGCAGGCTCCCTGTGGGGAACCCGATGCAGGACTCCATCCCAGGACCCTGGGATCACAACCTGAGCCCAAGGCAGATGCTCAACCACCTAGCCACCCAGGCACCCCTAGATGCAAGAGTAAACCTCTTGTTTAAACAAACATCCAAACTTTTGTCTGCTTATCAAGACTACATCTCTGAACCTGCCACGCACAGAAAGACTGAAAGCAAGAGAATAAAAAAGACTGAGTGAGCTCATGAATAAAAATTACATTTAACTATGAATGCCCCCTTGCCCCTAGTGGTTTCCCACTAGAAGGAGGATACAGAGTATTTTGAACAGATCAGCCAAACCATCAGCATATGTAGGTTACATCTAAGACAAAGTCAACAGCATGTGGTATGTGCTTAACAGACACAACCCAAACAACAAAATGCAGTAGATTTGTGTGTCGTAGCACATCTAGAGGTAGAAATGGTTTTTTCCTGAAGAACATATTTCTATTTGATCTCCATGAATATTTGATGTATATATATATTCCTGGGCTTCCAATTTGTCTGCTGCTTGAGCAGATGGCCAATGGTATAAAATTTGGAGCTTATTAAAATATCTGAATCCCAGGCCCTTTGGTTTATTTTGAATACCAAATTGAGTATTTGAATGTTTTAAATTAAAGCGCATAATTCTTACCACCTTGATTAGAGGTTTAGCTTCTGTACTCAGATTAACTAATGAAATCACAAATCATGGAGAGTTAAAAAAAATAATAAGGCATGATAGAGCCTCTTTAAAAGTTAATTTGTTCCTCAAGATGGAGAAAACAAAACATTTCATGCCAACCCTTTCTACCCAGATTATTTATTTAACACACATTATAAAGGCATCTTATTTTCTTCTGTGCCACTTATGTGCACTCTCACTATGTCGCTCATCAGTCAAAACGTTCTTATCTTATTGTGCATTAAACCAAGTTTGTCTCCTAGTTCTGAAAATCCCTGGACATGCCCAAGTCTCATTGGCTTTACCTCCTTTCATCAGGGTTTTATTATTCTCTTCTCTCTTCTACCCTAACCAATCCACTCCTGGCTGTAGCTTCCCAAATCATTTGGCAAAGATATGGCAATTAATTAATGTGCTATGATACTTGGTGACTCTTTGAGTGGGGCAACAAGAAGGAAGAAGCCCAGTGTCTTGCTGTGCTGGGGGAGCAGGAAAGCTGTGTCCCGCTGCCTTCTGTTCCCTCCCAGCAACTGTCCTGAGCACCTTCTCCCACTCCCCAAGGACTCAGTCCCTACAGAGCTGATCCCCCGTCTACAGCTTCAGATGTCCCCTCTTGTGTGGTCAGGCCTATCTGCCCTTAATCCTCATGTGGAATCCCTGAAGCTAAAAGTCCCACCAAGGAATGCAAGCTGGTGCAGCCACTCTGGAAAACAGTATGGAGAGTCCTCAAAGAGTTGAAAATAGAGCTACCCTATGACCCAGCAATTGCACTACTAGGTATGTATCCTAAAGATGCAAATATAGTGATCCACAGGGGCACCTGCACTCCAATGTTTGTAGCAGAAATGTCCACAGTAGCCAAACAATGACCTTATCTCAGTTTGGAAGCAAACTGAGGGTCACTGGAGGGGAAGGGGTGGGGATGGGGTAACTGGGTGACCTGCATTAAGAAGGGCACATGATGTAATGAGCACTGGGTATTATATAAGGCTGATGAATCACTGACCTCTACCTCTGAAACCAAGAATACATTATATGTTAATTAATGGAATTTAAATACAAATAAAAGTAAATAAAATTCCCACCAAACAAACAAGCCCCCTTCCCTGGGTTGACCCATATCGTCCTCCAGCTACCCTGCCTCATTTCTCTCTATCTGCTCAAAGCCGAACTTCTCAGACGATTTGCCCACAATCTCTGGTTCTGCTTTCTCCCGTCCCATTCACTTCTTAACTCACTGCCATCAACCTCCAATGCTTTCAGGTCACTGAAACTCCCCTTGTCGGGGTCCCCTGTGATCTCCATGTTTCCAGATGAAGCAGGCATTCCCAGCTCACCTGGCTCTTGGTAAGTTTGCAGCAGCAATGGGCACATTCACTTGTTTCCTCCTTGGGTCGCCTTCCCCTCCTGGCATTTCATGGCTCCACCCTCTCCTGCTTTCCCTCTTGCTCTGCTTGCCTCTCTTTCTGATTTCTTTGCTCTCTTTTGCCAAAACTTAAAAAAATGGTAGTGTGCTTCAGAGCTTTCTTTGGAGCCCATTTTTCTACTCTGCTTTATTTTTTCTGTATTGTCATTCAGTCTCATCAATATCCTGATGACACAGATTGGTATCTTTAGCTCCAGCATCTCACCTGAGTTACAGACTTTAAGACCCCCTCTCTGCTTGGTATCCGACCCCTGTAACTTAAAGCCCAAAATGAGATACACAACAATGAAAGACTACCTAGTCATTGATTTTACTTCTTGACTTCTCTCCTCAAGTTCAAGTCATTCCACTACCCCCACTTCGGATCACTAAGTCAGTCCTGTTGGCTTTATTGTCATAATGTGTCCCAAGTTTCTTTACTTCTTTTCACCCCCACCGCGATATACCACCTTTGTCTAAGACATTACTGTATGTCACCAAGAACATAGCGTCAGACCAATGGTTCTCAACGTGTGGTCCCTTGCCTGGCAGCATCAGTATCATCTCAGAAATGGCTAGAAATACAAATTCTGGAATATTGAATCAGAAATTTGGGGGGAGCAGCCCAGAAACCTGTGTTTTAATAAGTCCTCCTTGGGATTCTAGTACAATCACATGTTGTGGCACATCCTTCATCCTACTTCAATGCTTCTATCACATTGGCCTTCTCTGTTCCTTGATTAAGTGAAACCCATGTCTACTTCAGTGCCTCACATTGACTGTTCATTATTCCTGGAATGCTGTTCCTAAATCTCCCCAATCTGCCTTTTTCCTATTTGTTAGATTTCAGCTGAAGTGTAAACTCTACAAAGAATCTCTCCTAACCTTCCTATCTACTCACCTGATCACCTTCTATTGAACAATTCTTTTATTTTGCCTATAACACTTATCATTACTTAAAACCATATTATCTATCATCTTACCTGGATATTGTTTGTCTTTCCCAATAGAATTTAAGCTTCCGGATAACAATGACCTTATCTCATTCATTACTCTATCACCAATGCCTAGAACTGTGCCGGACACATCCACATTTGTTGAATGAGTAAAGATCTGTGTTCTAGAGCTATCTCTTCCTTGAACTTGTTGTGTGACCTTGAGTTAGTAACACTTTGGGTCCAGAATATCTTGTCCTGTATAAGTGAAGATGTTGGAGTAGTTAATTTCTAAACTCCTGTAAATTTCTATATTTTGTTAAAATCAATAAATGTAAACCCTCTTCTGCCTCATGTTTTTAGAATCATTAAAGGCATTTCAAATAATTATTCTGTACATGGTAAAGGAGATCAGAAAAGATGTATTAAGAAGAAGAGAAGAAAATGACAAAAAAGGGTATAACAGAGAGTGAGAGATGATGAGAAGAAAAAGAGAAAGAAGACAAAAAAGAAAAGGAAGAAGAGAGAGAAGAACCTTCTGTGGTCTCACAAACCAGAAATAATTACTATTTGAATTTTTGTATATTCCACTCAATATTTTTGCCATGGGAATTCCCTTTCCCCACCCTTAAGAATGGAATTATATTATACTCTTGTTTGTAAATTCCCAATCACTCTTAATATTTTATAATAATCTTTTTATATGTGTTAGTTAAGATTCTTATTTACAATCAACAAAACTTGACTCTGGCTGAAATCAACAGAAAAGGAACTTAGTGAAAGGATATTGAGTAGCTCATCTAGAGGGCTGGAGATTCAGGGCTCAAGCTCACCACGGAAACAGCACTCAAAATGATACTACAAGATTGGAAACTATGAATACAGCTGTTGCCACCCATGAAATCCATCACCAGAATGATTTTTTTGCATCACCAACTTTCATTTCAATACAAGACTGGCAAAGGCTTATGTTATGTGCACACATCTTAGCAGCAAGCGAGCCAGGAAAATAAATATCTGGCCTTTTCAGCTTCTATAAGTGAAGCCAAGTTTGACTCCATAAAATAGGGAATTTGCCCCAGTGCAATTCCTCATAGATGCTACATGGCCTGAAAAGAAGACAAATTTCCACTTCAAATCACCTTTTGAAACAGACACAAGACATAAATCTCCCACCCACACACACAGTGCAATTGTAATGCAACATATAACTTCTCACAACTGAAAATATGCTCACCTCTTCCCCAAAAGTGATTAGTCCAACATCTTTATTTTTTAAAGATTTATTTATTTATGATAGACAGAGAGAGAGAGAGAGAGACAGAGACAGAGACACAGGAGGAGGGAGAAGCAGGCCCCATGAAGGAAGCCTGATGTGGGACTCGATCCCGGGACTCCAGGATCACGCCCTGAGCCAAAGGCAGGCGCCAAACCGCTGAGCCACCCAGGGATCCCCAGTCCAACTTCTTTAATTACTACAGTCATCATGATCCAAAATGCCAAAATTATGTCCATCCTTTCCTTAGCTCTATCATAATTCTTTCTTTTTTATTCTGTAGCCTATGGACTACAGGGTACAGTCAACAACCACTAACACACACATACAGATAAAAGAGTAGTAATTAATAAATATATGCATCAAAATAGAAGGAATAAAATGCAATTACATGCCACAGTCCTTGTTTCTGCAACAAGCTTTATTTGATAATTATGTCTTGCCTCTTCCTCTAACCAGTCTCTTTACCTTTAGCCGGCATTTTATGGAATGATGAAAATTTTTGTTTCTAAAGACTGTGTTCCCTTGGTAGTACTTTTTTTATAGGCTTATTTTAGTTTTTTCATGTACCGGTTCATTCCCTAACTACTTCTGTAGTTTATTAGCAACCTGATTTTCCCTAGAGTTAATCACCCCACTAAACCATATCCTGACTTTCTTACCTGTTTTTCCAACTAATGAAATGCCTGAAGTAGCCAGGTAACAATCTTAGCATGACCAGCTACATAATTTGCAGAACCACTTGTGAAATGAAATGTGGGTCCCTTGCTAAAAAGTAATAAGGATTTCAAGATGGCAACATCAGAGCACTAAACCAAGCATGGGGTGCTTCTAAGCATGGGACACTGTGGTACTACAGTGACCACATGGCCATGGGCTAGCCCTGAATTTCATATTTTAACTCAATGGAACAAGTATTGTGTCCTATAATAGACTGTATTTCTTTTTTTTTTAGTAGACTGTATTTTATTGCTGCATCAATACATATTTCATTCCACATGTTCATCTTCCAATGTGCTATTAGCACTCCTCCACTGAGAAGTGAGGCCTATGTCCCCTCCCCTTAAACTTGGAAAAATCCTTGTAATATTCTTGACCAACATAATGCTTCTCTCTCCTTCCCTCCCTCACTCCCTCTCCCTCTACCTTCTTCCTTTCTTCACTCTCTCTCTTTCCATGCACTCTGGGAACTTTGAGCCACCCTGAAGTTGCCATGCTGGGGAGATCATATGAAGAGATTATGTAGTGAGGCACTCAGTGAGCCCAGCTGTTCTGGCCCCCAGCTATTCAAGTCTTCCTAGTCCAGGAACTAGACTAAATGAAGAAGCCTCGGACCCCAGTCCCAGCTACCATCTTACTACAACCTCATGAGAAATGTCAAACCCGAATCATTCAAATATCAAATTTTTGACCCAAAGGAATCATGATAGATAATAAATGATGATTACCATTTAAGCCATTAAATGCTGGAGTGAATTTTTTTTCTAAGGCAGTAGATAACTAATCCATATCCCTTGAGCAATAACCTCCAGCCGGCAAGTCCAAGTCTTAGGTACAGGAAGCAAAAATTACGTAAGAGGGTCATTAAGTATAATAGTGAGAAGTACACTCATCCTTACATCCAATGGTTTCTGAATGATTGTGTTCTACTTATAGAGAGAACAGCACCATATACGGAGGTGGGTTCAGACCTAGTACTTAATTGTAAAGGGTAGCACCACAAGGGTGGTTTCCCAGTTAAACCTATAGTTGAAATGTCAGTAAGTAGAATGGCCATATAATTTATCACCTAAAGGACATTTGGAGAGCAAAAGGGGCACTTTTAAAGAATTATTCTAGAACTACAAGGCATAAATCAAGGCCATCCTAGGCACAGCAAGATGTGTAGTCACTCTATCAATAATACACTTCTGAGTCATGGAATATATAGACTGGAAGACATATATGTGACTGGAAGTCACATGAAAATTAATAATCATCTTACATCTACTGAAGTACAGTAAATTCCTTGGCCAAAAATAATGTTGTCAGGGATACCATGATAGAAAATAAAGTCTTATATTTTGTTTTTTTATTTGCATAAGAAAATGGTAAAATAAAGAAGGAAGGAAGGAAGGAAGGAAGGAAGGAAGGAAGGAAGGAAGGAAAGAAAGAAAGAAAGAAAGAAGAGAAGGAAGGAAGGAAGGAAGGAAGAAAAGAAGAAAGAAAGAAAGAAAGAAAGAAAGAAAGAAAGAAAGAAAGAAAGAAAGAAAGAAAGAAAAAGAAAGTCTTCAGCAAATCAATGATAAATGGTTTGGACATGAAAGTAACTTCAAATATAGAATACCTGTGTATATTCCACTGGTGACAAATTGCTGCTCCTCCATGAAAGGCATACCTATCTGTTGCCAGGTGACTTCCTAGTCCACCCAAGATGTGTCACTCTATTGAGACTCACAGTGGTCACTGCTACTGTAGTTGAGCAGCCAGATGGCCATAGTAGATGTTCAGTAAATGGTAGCTGGTAATTACAAGTCTGTGTTTCAGTATTTGGTAGACATGCTCTGATTTTCCGTTTTTTTTTTTTTTCTAAAGATGCTTCACTTCTTGAACATGTATTATTTTAGTTGAATTTCAGAATTCTGTTGCAGTTTCCAAAAATCTCTCAAGGGATTCTGATTGGAATTCTGTTACATTTATAGATTAATTTGGGATTTAATGAAGGCTATAGAGGGAAATTTGCATTCTGAGACCTGTAAAGTAGTAAAGGTATTCTTAAAACGATTTCCCACTGCCTACTTAATACCTGGCATATAATACCTCATAACAGGTTCTATTGTGAGCCCTTTAAAGCAACTGCTTTCAAATATTTCCTGGAAGAAAACAAAATCAAGTTTTCCCAAATGATTATTGAGATATGTACATGGTAATAATTCAAGTAGAATGTGTAATAATAATCTGCAGTTCCTTAGAAAACATCAGTTAGATATTTTGATGTTGGCTCCATCCAATGGTAATCAGACATATGGTCCTTCGTGTGACTTATATAAGTGATCATTTCAAAATGTATTTCTTATATTTTAAATGAGCAGCTCTTCTGGTGTGTCAGCTGTATTGGTAGGAGCTAGAATTCCATTTCCTTTTTTTAAAAGATTTTTATTTTTAAGTAATATCTATACCACTGTGGGGCTCAAACCTACAACCCTGAGATCAAGAGTCACAAGCTGGAGTTGGTTCTTTGAAAGAATTAATAACATAGATAAGCCATTAGCCAGCCTTATTAAAAAGGAGAGAGAAAAGACTCAAATTAATAAAATCATGAATGAGAAAGGAGAGATCATCACCAACATCAAGGAAATACAAATGATTTTAAAAACATATTATGAGCAGCTATACACCAAAAAATTAAGCAATCTAGAAGAAATGGATGCATTTCTGGAAAACCACAAACTACCAAAACTGGAACAGGAAGAAATAGAAAACCTGAACAGGCCAATAACTAGGGAGGAAATTGAAGTAGTCATCAAAAACCTCCCAAGACACAAAAGTCCAGGGCCAGATGGCTTCCCAGGGGAATTCTATCAAACGTTTAAAGAAGAAACCATACCTATTCTACTAAAGCTGTTCATATAGAAAGAGATGGAGTACTTCCAAATTCGTTCTATGAGGCCAGCATCACCTTAATTCCAAAACCAGACAAAGACCCCACCAAAAAGGAGAATTATAGACCAATATCCCTGATGAACATGGATGCAAAAATTCTCAACAAGATACTAGCCAATAGGATACAACAGTACATTAAGAAGATTATTCACCTTGACCAAGTAGAATTTATCCCCAGGATGCAAGGCTGGTTCAACACTCGTAAAACAATCAATGTGATTCATCATATCAGCAAGAGAAAAACCAAGAACCATATGATCCTCTCATTAGATGCAGAGAAAGCATTTGACAAAATACAGCATCCATTCCTGATCAAAACTCTTCAGAGTGTAGGGATAGAGGGAACTTTCCTCGACATCTTAAAAGCCATCTACGAAAAGCCCACAGCAAATATCATTCTCAATGGGGAAACACTGGGAGCCTTTCCCCTAAGATCAGGAACAAGACAGGAATGTCCACTCTCACCACTGCTAGGCCAAAAGTCCTAGCCTCAGCAATCAGGCAACAAAAAGAAATAAAAGGCATTCAAATTGGCAAAGAAGTCAAACTCTCCCTCTTCGCCGATGACATGATACTGTACATAGAAAACCCAAAAGCCTCCACCCCAAGATTGCTAGAACTCATAAAGCAAGTTGGCAGTGTGGCAGGATACAAAATCAATGCCCAGAAGTCAGTGGCATTTCTATACACTAACAATGAGACTGAAGAAAGAGAAATTAAGGAGTCAATCCCATTTACAACTGCGCCCAAAAGCATAAGATACCTAGGAATAAACCTAACCAAAGAGGTAAAGGATCTATACCCTAAAAACTACAGACACTTCTGAAAGAAACTGAGGAAGACACCAAGAGATGGAAAAATATTCCATGCTCATGGATTGGCAGAATTAATATTGTGAAAATGTCAATGCTACCCAGGGTAATTTACACATTTAATGCATTTCCTATCAAAATACCATGGACTTTCTTCAGAGAGTTGGAACAAATTATCTGAAGATTTGTGTGGAATCAGAAAAGACCCCGAATAGCAAGGGGAATATCGAAAAGGAAAAGCATAGTTGGGGGCATCACAATGCCAGATTTCAGGTTGTACTACAAAGCTGTGGTCATCAAGACAGTGTGGTACTGGCACAAAAACAGAGACATGGGTCAATGGAACAGAATAGAGAATCCAGAAGTGGATCCTCAACTTTATGGTCAACTAATATTCGACAAAGGAGGAAAGACTATCCACTGGAAAAAGCACAGTCTCTTCAATAAATGGTGCTGGGAAAATTGGACATCCACATGCAGAAGAATGAAACTAAACCACTCTCTTGCACCAGACACAAAGATAAACTCAAAATGGATGAAAGATCTAAATGTGAGACAAGATTCCATCAAAATCCTAGAGGAGGGGGATCCCTGGGTGGCGCAGCGGTTTGGCGCCTGCCTTTGGCCCAGGGCGTGATCCTGGAGACCCGGGATCGAATCCCACATCAGGCTCCTGGTGCATGGAGCCTGCTTCTCCCTCTGCCTGTGTCTCTGCCTCTCTCTCTGTATGACTATAATAAAAAATTTTAAAAAAACCCTTTAAAAAAAATCCTAGAGGAGAACACAGGCAACAGTACTTGGCCACAGTAACTTCTTGCAAGATACATCCACAAAGGCAAAAGAAACAAAAGCAAAAATGAACTATTGGGACTTCATCAAGATAAGAAGCTTTTGCACAGCAAAAGAAACAGTCAAAAAAACTAAAAGACAACCTACAGAATGGGAGAAGATATTTGCAAATGATGTATCAGATAAAGGGCTAGTATCCAAGATCTATAAAGAACTTATTAAACTCAATAGCAAAGAAACAAACAATCCAATCATGAAATGGGCAAAAGACATGAAGAGAAATCTCACAGAGGAAGACATGGACATGGCCAACATGCACATGAGAAAATGCTCTGCATCACTTGCCATCAGGGAAATACAAATCAAAACCACAATGAGATCCCACCTCACACCAGTGAGAATGGGGAAAATTAACAAGGCAGGAAACAACACATGTTGGAGAGGATGCGGAGAAAGGGGAACCCTCTTGCACTGTTGGTGGGAATGCGAAATGGTGCAGCCACTCTGGAAAACTGTGTGGCAGTTCCTCAAAGAGTTAAAAATAGACCTGCCCTACGACCCAGCAATTGCCCTGCTGGGGATTTACCCCAAAGATACAGATGCAATGAAACGCCGGGACACCTGCACCCCCATGTTTCTAGCAGCAATGTCCACAATAGCCAAACTGTGGAAGGAGCCTCGGTGTCCATCGAAAGATGATGGATAAAGAAGATGTGGTCTATGTATACAATGGAATATTCCTCAGCCATTAGAAACGACAAATACCCACCATTTGCTTCGACATGGATGGAACTGGAGGGTATTATGCTGAGTGAAATAAGTCAATCGGAGAAGCGGAGAAGGACAAATATTATATGTTCTCATTCATTTGGGGAATATAAAAAATAGTGGAAGGGAATAAAGGGGAAAGGAGAAAAAATGAGTGGGAAATATCAGAAAGGGAGACAGAACATGAGAGACTCCTAACTCTGGGAAACGAACAAGGGGTTGTGGAAAGGGAGGTGGGCAGGGTTGGGGGGGTGGAAGTGACAGGGTGACGAGCACTGAGGGGGGCACTTGATGGTATGAGCACTGGGTGTTATGCTATATGTTGGCAAATTGAAGTCCAATTTAAAAAAAAGAGTCACATGCTCTACCAACTGAACCAGCCAGGCATCCTCTGTTTCTTTCTTTTTTTTTTTTAAGATTTTATTTATTTATTAATGAGAGACACAGAGACAGAGAGAAGCAGAGACACAGGGCAGAGTGAGAAGCTGGCTCCCCACAAGGAGCCAGATGTGGGACTCGATCCCAGACCCTGGGATAACACCCTGAGCCAAGGACAGACGCTTAACTGCTGAGCCCCCCAGGTGTCCTGTCACCCTCTGTTTCTAACTAAATAATTATTATGCATTAGTTTCCTGCTTGGCAAAAGAAATAAGATCTAAAGAAAAGATTATTACCATTTATTTTTTGAGAGTGGCAGAAAACTACATATGGTAGTAGATGAGAAACATTAAAAAGTTTTTATTTTATTTTTTTTAAAGATTTTATTTATTTTTTCATGACAGACACAGAGAGAGAGAGAGAGGCAGAGACACAGGCAGAGGGGGAAGCAGGCTCCATTCAGGGAGCCCGACATGGGACTCGATCCAGGGTCCCCAGGATCACACCCAAGGCTGAAGGTGGCGCTAAACCGCTGGGCCACTGGGGCTGCCCATTAAAAAGTTTTTAATTTAAATTCAATTAATTAACATATAATGTATTATTAGTTTCAGAGGTAGAGGTCGGTGATTCATCAGTCTTCTATAAGACACAGCGCTCATTACATCATGTGTTCTCCTTAATGCCCATCACCCACTACCCCATTGCCCAACACCCCTGTTTTCCAGTTACCCTCAGTTTGTTTCCTAGAGTTAAGAGTCTTTTATGATTTATTTCCCTCTCTGGTTTCATCTTGTTTTATTTTTTTGTTTCTTCCCCTACTATCCTCTGTTTTGTTTCTTAAATTCCATATATGAGTGAGCTCATATGATAATTGTCTTTGTCTGATTGACTTATTCCAGCTTAGCATAATAACCTCTAGTTCAAGAAACATTTTTAAAAAGTTCTTAAAAACCATTAATTGATTAAATATATTTACAGTGATATGAAGATTCTGCTTTGCTTTTCTATTCTCTTGAGACAACTTTACAAATTATTTGGTGAGGTTACAAATCTTGTTAATTGTATTAGCATCTAACATAATTAACCTTAATGTGCATTTTTAAAAAATTTAAAGTACATTTTTGTGGCATTCCAATGTCAGGAATTACTGATGCTAAACTAATCTAAGAAGTGGGTAAAGATGTATGAGATTTGCCGTAAAATATTTGGCTTTATGGGAAGAAAAATTTACTATATAGAACTTTATCCTTGTGATTTCTAAAACTTCTAGTTAGAAATGATTTTCTTGCACTTCAACTGGAAGGAGATAATAACCTCAGAATAAAAGTCATACAAAAGAGGTTTAAGATTAGTTATGGAGACATCCAGGTAGAAAAGGGGAAAAGAACCTGTAAGATTCCTTACTACTCACTTAACCCAAGACTCATATTAGAGCACACTATTCCCTTTCAATTAAATTTTTATTGAGGTACATCATATATAGAGTAAAGCCCACAATTCTTAATTGATGAATTTAATATGTGTATATACCATGAATGAGTCCCTCCTCCAGGTCAAATGACAAGATATCCCTGAAGGCTCCTTCCAGGGTCTTCCAGCCAATACTCCCCCAGCCAAAGGTTACTGCTATTCTACTTCTATCACTATAGCTTACTTTACCTGCTCTTGAACTTCGTGTCAACAGAACCACTTATAAATGTAGTTTGTACATTTTGTTTCCAACTTCCTTCACTCAACACTATGTTTGTGAGATTCATCCGTATTGTTGCATGTGGCATCCATTCCATGTTCATTTCTGCATGAATAAAAATTGCACAATAAAAACTTTGAGTTTTTGTTGAGTAAAAATTGAAGACTAAAAACTTTGAGTTTAGAGAAGAGCAAAGAAATAACTAAAATTTGGTTAGTTTTAAGCATTGGTCTGCATCTACATTTAATCTCCAAATGAGAACCACCAAGATTACCTTCTTACTCTTTATACCTCTCACATCCCAGAATGATCAGCCATGGACCCCAGGGGACCTCAAAATTGAAAGCACCCATAGGCTGGGTGGATAGGAATAAGGAAGAAGACACGTGAAGGCATTCATCCTACGGGGTCAGGGCAATGAAATAATTTACAGAGTAGTTATTTTTTTTTCAGAGTAGTTATTAAATGAGTATCTTGAGTATTTTCTTGAATCAAAAGGAATAATTCTCATTCTGGTGAAAATATAACAGGTTGGAGTATTAAAGTGAATGGGCAATGACACCAAATTAAAAATGAGGAAGATTTAATCCCCAAGAGAACATGGAATAACATGGAAGGCAATTATACTATCTCCGTCTCTGGGAAGTTTGGGAAAAAAATAGGATATCAGCATTTCCAATAAGCACATGAAAATATTCAACTTTACGTGACAATAAAGTAGAATTGACCCTTGAGCTGCCCAAGTCCACTAAGATGCACATTTTTTTCAATAAATACCATTCAGTGCTATAAATGCATTTTCTCTTATGATTTTTCTTAACATTTTCTTTTCTCTAGCTTACTCTATTTTCAGAATGCAGTATCTAGTACATATAGCAGACAAAATATGTGTTAATGGACTATGTTATCAGTAAGGCTTCTGGTCAGCAATGGTGGTCAGCAGTGATCTACCAATATCAGTGCTGGCCAGAACCCGAGGCATGAGCACTCCAAAATACAGCTTGTGGGGTGTATGTCAGTATACCATTTCTGGAAAGCTGTTTGTCAGCATGAATTCACTACACTCTACCAGTAATTTCATATCTAGGAATTTCTTTTCAGGAAATAAAGATACAAAATATTTATCACAATACTATTCTTATAATATTTTCTGAAACTTAAATTTTTAAGATTTTATTTATTTATTCATGAGAGACACAGAGAGAGGCAGAAACATAGGCAGAGGGAGAGTCAGTCTCCCTATTGGGAGCTCAATGTGGGGCTTGATCCCAGGACCCTGAGATCACGACTAGAGCCAAAGGCAGATGCTTAACCCACTGAGCTACCCAGATGCCCTTAAGACTTATTTTTAAAGGGGGATCCCTGGGTGGCGCAGCGGTTTGGCGCCTGCCTTTGGCCCGGGGCACGATCCTGGAGACCGGGGATCGAGTCCCACGTCGGGCTCCCAGTGCATGGAGTCTGCTTCTCCCTATGCCTGTGTCTCTGCCTCTCTCTCTCTCTCTCTCTCTCTGTGTGACTATCATGAATAAATAAAAATAAAATCTTTAAAAAAAAAAAGACTTATTTTTAAAGGAATATTAAATGGCATGAGCAAATACTCCTGCATGATGCCAGGTGAAGAAGAAAAGCATATGACTATACCTAGCAGCTGTCATAAACTGTTTTCTGACCTACACAATGCTTTTGAAAAGTTAAGATTTATGGGGTGCCTGGGTGGCTCAGTCAGTTAAGCATCGGACTCTTGGTTTTGGCTCTTAAAATTTTTTTAAGTTAACGTTTCCAGGGACCTTGATGGTTTAACTTTCTGCAGAATGTCATGTAAGTCTCCTATATTGATGACATTGTGCTAAAGGAACATGGTACCCAGGAAGGGACACATTCTCTGGGTTGTCCTAGTAAGTGAGAGAGTGCAAAAAAATAGGAGATTAACCTTACAGATATAGAGTGACCTGCTGCATTGTAAAGCTTTAAGGGGCCAAATGGTCTGGGCAAGCCAGGTCAACCCGTCTGTGATAAAAGACAAGATATTGCATCTTGTACTTGTATTGCTTGGATTTGTAGGCAACAAATACCATGCTTGGGACCACCACTAACTCTAACCATTTGTTAAAGGACTCAGAAGACTGCCTGTTTTGAGGGGAGCCCAAGGCAACAGAAACCTCTGCTGCAGGTCTATGCCCTGCCATTCATGCTTTCTGGCCTAGAGGACCCAACAGTGCTAGAGCACCCTTTCTGTGGCAGTCCCTAACTAAAGAGTGGGAGCTCAGATCCCTAGAGATCTGGAGTGAGTTCTTGCTTCTGCAGCAGGAAACTGAACTGCATCTCCCATGTGCTACTGGGCCCTCTTAGAGATTAAGCAGTTGACAATGGGATATTAATTGACAGTATAATCAGTCTGGTACCATGGGCTGGGATCTGTCACAAGGTAGAGTAGGACTGAGAGCAATTTGCTGTGCTATGGAAATGGTACACAGCAGGGGATCATATCAGAGCATATAGATACAGCATAAGTAAGATACATCAGTCTGCCACTTCCTTTAGCTCATACCTGTGGCCTCAAAGGATGTTGATAAAGAGGAAAAACCTGGAGTTCCTCTGGATTAACTCAATATGTATTTGTGTGAGCTGAAAATGGATTCATGCTTCATTAGAGCCAGTTTTGACAAATGGCAGCATTCATACAACCCACATTTCTATCAGGACAAGTCATTTACTTTTAAGGAGTGATTTGTATACAGACTTTCTCAAAGGCAGAAACATAAACTAATCTCTCAAAACTATGTTTTACAGGAAAATGACATCATTCTGTAATTACAGTACCAATCTTAAATTAACTGTGACTTTACATATTGTAGTCAGGTTATTTAGCTAGAATTAATGATTAAAACTCACCATTTAGCGAGTAAACAATTGCTAGACTTCTCAGGCCAGTTTTAAATGAACTGCCAAAATACTTTATATCATATATAGGTTTGTATGGGCAGTGAATAAGTATATCATTTTTAAATTCTTGGTCATTTACTGTATTTCTCAGGATAATATTTTATATTCATAATATTAGACACAAATCCATTATTTATCTCTATCATCTATCTATCATCTATCTTCTATCTATCATCTATCTATCTATCTATCTATCTATCTATCTATCTATCTATTGATCAATCTATCTGTTATCTATATCTTGTATTCTGATACCTTTTCGCTCTGCTGGGGAAATAACCTTTGGGTTACATTAGTGTTTGTCATAAATCAGAGATGTCCTGATTCAGGTACTCATAAAGTTTTAGTGACAGTTTGTTTGCTTGTATTCAGTAACAGAAGGAATAGAATAGACTTTCAAATGGATTCTTTGGTACTAGCGGCTGTTCTAAACATATCTAATTTGAATTTTTCATTTACACAGCTGGTTTTATTTGCTCTGAGGTATTATTGCAAAAAGGATAGAAGCGGCACATGTGTTATACTAAGCTCAAGGCTCATTTAAACATTTTATCTTCCAAATCCTGAACTACAATTGACCCTTTCAAAGTTTAGATTTATACTTACTCTTGGAATTATTAAAATCCCTATTTTTATAAAAGAAGTCACAGAAAAAATATTGGGAATAAAATCTGTCTCTCAAAGTCTACTAAGTAATTATAAATGGAACTAAAACTGTTGATTTAATTTTTCTTAGGTAACTCCAAAGGGTATGATTTAACTATACAAATAAAGTAATTCTATATTCGCTATTATTTCATTTGTGTAAAATATTTTTGTTTCTACTTCTTTATTATCAAAGCTCCTGATTCAAAAATGTCAGACACTAAAGGCCTCCTGAATTTTGTCCTATCTTCAAATATTAGAAGACTTACCTACAAATATTAACTTTATGTTTTGGTGATGACTCTTTTTATGGCATCTATTATAAAGCTACTAGAGAAAGAAATGTAGTGGTGAAACCATAAAAAATACATATAATACATCATGTGTAGTATTTTATATTCATCTTAAGACTAAAAGCTACCATAGACTGGGATATTCTGAATAAAATAAATCATCTTAAATCATCTCTTTGGGTGTTATTTTTTTAAATCTAGTTTCACTTTAGGAGGATGAAATGCATTATTTGTGAAAACACTGGTTTCCCCCACCAAAGTTACAATTGATTACCTATGGAAACAGAAACATGCCTTTAGCAAACCTTAGCAGTGAACACTGTGATTTGCATCACATTCAATTCTTCCTGCAATAATCAGTCCTTTTACTTAGTGATTTATCACATCCTTGGAAGATGGGCTAGGGACAGTTAAGGAGGAAGATGACTGGTGTCTCAGTAATGGCAGGACCAAGAGGGTATGAAGGCAGATGCTCATGGAACAATACTGAGAAGAGTGTGTGCCCTTGTCTATGGCAAGACCCTTGGCTTAAAAGCCCAGATGATCAGACATGGTGGAGAGAGAATGTGCCAAGGCATGAAGGCTCTTGGATGCAGAGAAAGAAGGGCTTTGCTTTTTTAGATAGGCCTGGTTTAGGAAGGGTACTATAATGTGTGCTTATTAGTTCTTTCATTTAACAAATAACGCTGAGTTCTTAAAATGTGCCAGGTGCATTCTAAATGATGGCAACACAAAGAGACCTTTGGATGGGTCCTTTTCCTCAAAAATTCCATACAGTCTCCAGTGAAAGTGTATAGGATGAATTGGAGAAACAAAATAATGAGGGCGGTTAGAAAACATTTTCAGCAGCCCAGGAGAGAAAACCTAAACTAAGTGGGTGACAGTTGGGTTGGGTTCAGGATAAAAAATTTTAAAATCTATGGAAAGTTGATAGAAGTTGATGAATCATTTTATATAGAAAAGAAGAAGACTTTTTTAAAGATATCAATAATTTGGTGATTAGAGATATCAATAACACATACAGCACCCTGCAAGCGTAGGTTTTCGCAGCAGAATTTGGGTTAAGATTGGGATAAACTAATTTTTGAGGTCTTTTGAGATGATCTAGTTGGGTCAGGAGTTAGAACAAGAAACCATAGTTGGGTTAGAGAAAGAGTGACCATATAATTTATCATCCAAACCAAGATTCCTTTGGAAGTGCACTGAACACTCTTAATATGTACACCAGGACACTAAGTGTAAATTGGAACTACCACAGGCAATCCGGAATGGATGGTGACAATTAGTTATAACCATTCACATCATTGCAAAAGTTGGCTTTGTAGGATAGTATAAAATTGTTAATTCTATCCCATGGAATATGTCATTAGATTGTGGTTTGGGAGATGTTGCCAGATTATATCCTGGGAAGTTTTCGAAAGCTGTATATTTCTTTAGAAATCCATTTTGTAGTAACCCTTTTGCCACAGAAAAAAATCAAATAGAGGAGACAGTATGTAAATTACAGTGCTTCTGTAATCTCTGTTTTCAAGGCCATGTCCAGGGTTGGAAGGGGGGCATTCCTGTCTGAGCAGTTAGGGCAGCACTGTGGATTGTGGCCTATATGGAATGGAGTGATTGGAAAAGCATGGTGACCAGACATGCTCTTCATAGGACAAGAACAACCTCAGAGGAGGAAATGTGAAAATGAAGTCAGGGATCAATGATAATGTGTTTGCTCACAGGAAACATTTATTTCCCCATTGTATCTCATTCACTGAAAATGTGTGTTGGAAGATGCCTTAAACGTGTGAAGGGGATGGTAATTGAAATGGGATGTCTAGAAAGTACTCATCTAGATGCTAACTGAAGGCCTTCTAAATTTTCATCCTCTAAAAATTTAAAAAAAAATTTAGGCAAAGTATTACTTAGTTCTGAAAGTCTTACTGTCATTTGCTGAAACCAGCTCAAACTAAATTACAAGAATCCATTGTTAAATTTTAAGGAATTTTTCAAGCCAGTTGTTAAATATAGCCATTATTTAAAAATTGCATTATATATTATACAAAATTATGTTAAATTATTATATAAAAAGATGTAAACACTTGAAACTCAATAGTTTCTAATTATTTTATTGCATTGTACTCTATGCTCTTGAGGGTTTTTGCTTCTTTTTGTACCTTTTTGGTAGAAATACTATGTAGAGGTGGCTATTTGTACATCTCTCCCCAATGATGTAACATCAAATTGGTAGCTTGAAATCGGTCATGATGGGTATATTAACACCCAGAACATTATAAATCAGGACAACACTCCAACCCTTTGTCTCAAGAACTGGTTGTTCAATATTTATATAGATAGTATCTATTACTTCAACTATATATTTTATGATAAGAATTAAGGGGTTTGCATGTAATATTACCTGCAATACAAACCAATGACCAGTGTGAATTGCAAATTATAGTACAGATTGTTAAATGCTTTATAGGACTCCTTTTTTAGAAGTAAACTCTCAAGAGTGACAGCACCATATTAGCACTCATTACAAAAAAAAGCAACTGTTTGAGGGAGCCTGGGTGGCTCAGTGGCTTAAGCATCTGCCTTTGGCTCAGGTCATGATCCCAGGGCCCTGGGATCAAGCCCCATTTGGCTGCCTACTCAGCAGGAAGAAATATTCTTCTCCCTCTGCGCCTCGCCTCCCTGCTTATGCTCTTTCTCAAATAAATAAATTAATTAATAAAACCTTAAAAAAAAAAAAAAGCAAGTTTAGGAGCTGCCTGACCATTCACTTTAACTGAAACATTTTGTAAATATTTCTCTGAAACCTTTGCACTCTGGTAACCATATATTCACCACAAAACCCAGAGTCGTACGTAGCTTGGGCCCTGCTGTGTGTTAGAAAATATAGGTTGTATTCTGTACCCCTGGATTATAGGCAACAAATCTCAATTTTCTGAGAACTGGCTTCTCCCCAACTCATAGACTGACTGGACCCTTTTGACATTCTATGTATTATTTTTACATTTGTATTTACTGCTTTATCACTTTGATGATTTTTTTCTTGATAAAAATATGCTAACAGAGAAAGCTTGCTTATAAAGCCTAAATTAATTTCATTTTAACCACAGTAGTTTTGCCATGACATGTTCATGTGCTAAAGTTAAATAAAGTTATTATTTAATTTTCTAACCAATGAATCTAGGTCAGATTTAAAGAGCAGTGGCCCCAGTAACCTGCCTGCCCGCCCCCCCCCCCCAAGAGAGCAAAGCCAAGACTATCTGCATTTGCTAATGGAATTTCAAGGAGTTGCTAATCAGCTGATTTTTATTTTAACTTTACAGCAGCTCCTTTTATTTGTTGCTTTTGTGTGCTGGTGTAGATTTCATTGAGACTCTTTTATCAGATTGGATAACCTAACAACTGAAAAGTTTGATTTAATTTCTCTTCCTTCTGCCTGTTATAAGAGGCTTACAAAAAACTAGCATGCATAAGAGGTGCATTTTAATTAATCACAAAATAGGCTTATAGCATATCACATTCAGTAGATCAAGAGGAAAAGGAATTTACATGAGGCACCTAAGATGTAGTATTATTTAAGAAAAAGATGCACTGTAACATAATACATTAAGTACAGCCATTATTTAGAGTTGGTAAGCTCCATCCTTCCCTAGATTTATGGACTTAAATAGGAAGACATGATTCTAATGACTCTTCCAAAACATTGTGTTAACTGGGCACTTTCAAGGAGCTACCCATGTGAAGAGATCTACATATGAGACTCCAGAAAGTCTTACTGTGCCATTTAATTTAACCCTTAGCTACAGCTAATGACTGCAGCATTCATGGTGAATTGGGCAAAGTTTGAAGCTCCTCTTAGCTTTCACAAGGCTTGCTGAAAGGATCTTATGGAAGAGCATGGTAAAAAAAAAAAAAAAGAAAAAAAGAAAAGAAAAGAAAAGAGAAGAGAAGAAAAGAGAAGAGAAGAAAAAAAGAAAAAAAATGAGAACAATTTGAACATAAACAATGCCTGAAAGTTTATCTCTTCTTCCAAAAATATTTTCAGCATTAGAGCTAAAAAGTATTTGGCTATATTTTAAGCAACAAAGTTATTAACTAATTGCATAGTGACATGCTCAGTGCAAGCCCGGAGTGGAGAATTCTTTTCTGAGGTAGTGCATTCTCCAAAGATATTTCTATAATAGATAAATCTTATGGGTATATACTCTCTTTAATAGATAAATAGGTGATAGACAGGAAATAGAGATAGACACAGGTATATGAAAGTGTACGACCAATCCCATTTCTCTTCTTCCTTCACTCTGTGCATATTCCATATGGGATCCAGAAACACAGGGTCTGTCAATCTCTTCTTTTCCTGCTCACTGAATAAATGTCCAATATGCAATAGAAGTATGTAACCTAAGCCTCCGTCCTCTCCATTTTAAAATTTCAGCTCCACACTAACCACACACCATATGACCACCTACCTCAGTTAAAGGAAGTATTTGATTAAAGAATTCATGGACATCTTACTAGGAGCCCAGGCCAGCCTTGGGCACCAATTGACAGTTTCTCTCTTTCCCCTGTAACTCTCCCAGGAGTGTCACTGCTTTACACATTGTTTTGATAAAAGCCTCCTAGAAGAAGCATCTTAAATACAGAGCATATGGAGGCACTTGGCAATGCCCCCCAACTGAGAGAGAGCTGTTGTCAGTAAATCAAGCTCCTTCTATTGTGAAGTCCATTTTATGTTGCTAAGGGAAGAATAACACTGAAACATTAGTCATCTAGAATATGTTTTTCAACTCAGAAAGCAACAAAATGTATCTCTGAGGAAAATCAATCTGAGGCTATCTCTGCAATTGAAACAGGAGGTTTCTGAGTCTAGAAATTTGGTTTCAGAATCATTTTTGCATAAACAGATTTATGTTCACATTTTCAGGGAAATGTAAGTAGCACTGTTTCATAGGTCATCTAGCTAAAAATGGTGGTGGTGGTGGGGAGGTTGGTTGGGTGAGAACAGTTGAGGAAAATTATAAGAAGATAATTCTTCAGGGGTGCCTGGATGGCTCGGTCGGTTAAGCTTCCAACCCTTGATTTTGGCTCAGATCCTGATCTGAGGGTTGAAAGATGGAGTCCTGCCTCCGGCTCTGTGCTCTGTGGGAGTCTACTTGAGATTCTCCCTCTCCCTCTGCTCCCGCCCCCATCTCCCAAAATAAATAAATAAATCTTTTTATAAAAAAAGATAATTCCTCAAATGAAATGATAGGATAATGTTGTAGCCTGGCATTTTTTTTTCTCCTTTTCTCTTGAATCACTTTTTGGTGTAGACAACAGGAAATGAAAATTATAAATACTTTTATTAATAAACTTAAGTTCCACACAATTGACAGTAGAAGTGAGATTGGCAGGTGTTTTGATTGACATTAGAAGTCTATTCCTGTTTATTTAATTCTGAGTTATCATGATTTTGATATTACTTAATAGAGAGGGAAAAGACATACCATCATCTTGTCAAGCTATGCAGAGAAATAGATCTGATTTCCTACTGGGAAATTATAAACATATCTTCTTTCCTGTTGGGATAAAATCAGAACTGCAGTTCATTTCCTATTGGCTTTATACTGGCTGCCTCTGTGTTGCTGAGAGTGTAGAAGTGGTGGCATTGTTTGTATATCAGAATCCTGATTGTGAAAAATATCTGTGCAGGAAAAGGGTGAACAGGGCAGCCTAGAGTATAAGAATATGAGATCATCAAATGTATATGTTGGTTCTCCAACTATATTTTGAGAGTAAACTCTTGAATGTGCATAATTAGCATGTGCTTTTCTTCAGAGGGTTAGTGGGTTTTTTTTTTCTCTTCTTTTTCTTTAAAGATTTTATCCATTGATTTCAGACAGAGGGAGATAGAGATGGTGACAGAGATAGCGAGAGAGAGGATGAGTGGGAAGGAGAGGGAGAAGCAGACTCCCCATAGAACAGGGAGCCCGACAAGGACCCTGGGATCATGGCCTGAGCCTAAGGCAGATGTTTAACTGACTGAGTCTCAGGGGCCCCAGTTTTTTTCTCTTCTGAAAATGTTGTTGTTGCTTTTTTTTGTTATAGCTCAAAGAGTATTTATCAAAAGACTCAATTTGAGTAAATGTATTTACATGTTTATCAGAAATAGATGAAGAATATTTAGACTTTCTGGTCTTTATGGGACAAAGTCTGATCTATGGAGGTCTCTTATGAAAGGAAATCCACCTCTGAAGTAAGAAGGCTGAAGCGACTCCATCTTAGAAAGGCTCCACTCTGCTGTTTTTCTTCTAGGCCCCATTTACTCATGTTCTGTATTTTACCTCTAAATAATCCAAAGAAGCTATGTCCCCACTCCAAGGGGGAAGCAAGAAAGCTAATCATTCTCTGAGTTTTGTCTTAGGCCCCCAAACACCTGATAACATCTAAAGGAGCCAATCCCAAACATGTTCCAGGATATTAGCTTCAAACAAACCTCAGCTGATGCTGGCATCAATACCCCCCACCCTGGATGGTTTACAAAATAACACCTATTACCTGTCTCTCACCTTTGATTGGACCCTGCCTTAGATTCCTGAAGGAGTACATATCCCAGATCCCTTTTCAATATAAAGCCCTAACCCCACCCCAGGTAGAGAGGAAACTCATTCCTCTTTCCTTTCTGAGTCTCCCAGACACTGTCTGCTATCCTGTATCTGTCACTCACACTGTTCAATAAACTCTGCTTTCACTTTCTCCTGCTTGAGTTTGATTTCTATCCTGTGCAAAGCCAATGTCCATCTCGGCTGGTCCTGCATGACCCCCTCTGGGTCCTCAAACCCAGCCTGCCTGCATCACTTCCATGAATTAGAACTTGATCAGAGTTAGCAGTTCCATGAAATCTGTCACTCCCTCTATGGGCGTTTGAGAGAAAATGTGCTTTTTCTCAAAAGGTGCATTCTTGCATAAGTAACTAACTGCTGACAAATGTGGTCACCACACAGACCTGGGAAAATTAATGAAATTCAATCTCGCCTATGGCAGTCCAACACGTCCTGAGGGACCACCATTCTCTCTTCTGCTTTATGTGATGGAGGTCGGTGCCTTTAATCTCTAAGCACCCTCTGTTTTCTTTCCTAACATAAGCCCTGGTCCTCTGATATATCTACAAACCTACTCAAGAAAGGGATCTTTAGTGCCTCAGAAGGACTTCAAGGCTGCAGCCAAAATAAAAGTAAAAATGTAGAGATTTCATGGACCTTTAATAGAACATCAAGTCATTTTTTAAACTGAATTTCAGTGTTTCATAGAGTAGAATTCTTTCCTCCCTTGTTGATTTTTACTTTAAGATTGAAGAAGTCATTTTTCCTCTTACATGATTACAAGGACATGAAATTAGATAGAAACAATTGTATTTACTTAATCAAAAAATAGTTACTGTAAGCCTACTATGTGTGAGGCAGTATTCTAGACCATCGGGATGCAGTGGTGATTAGACAAAGTCACTGACCTCAAGGGTTTATGTTCTAGGGGAGAACCCAGGAAATACAAAATAAACATGTAACACCATAGCCACACTGATAAATGCTTTGAAAAACAAAGCAGAATAGGTGGGTGAAGGATGATCTGGGAGAAGAGAGGAGATCAGAGAGTCTGACCAAAGTCAAGCCATGGGTGGCATTCTGGATTATGTGAAGCGCTTCGGATTCTTTGCTCGGCGTGATGGGAAGCCACTGCAACGTTTACAGCATAGAAATGACATAGCAGGTTTATATTTAAAATAAAATATTTCTGATTGCTGTGGGAAGAATCAAATATGGGGAGGAGAGTGGGGAGGTCAGGGGCAAGAGTAGAAGCAAGGAAGACCAGCAAGTAATGATGGCTTAGACCAAGAGATAGACAGAAGTGATAAGATGTCAGACTTGCATACATTTCAAAGGAAGAGCTGGTAGGATTTGCTGATGGACTGGACATTAGGGGAGGGATGAATGGTGGATATAAGGATATTTATAGGATTATAACTCGAAGAATGGAGTTATAAATTATGAAAACAGGGAACACTGGAGAAGGAGCATGATTTGGAAGTGTCTACATTATGGCCTTGTTAAGTCTGAGATGCCTGTAGAGAAGTCAACAGAGAGTTTAGAGAAATGGTCTCAGCTGGAGAAATATATTTGGTAAGCATCAGGATATGGACAGTATTTAAATCCATAGGATGGAGCAAGAGCCTCTAGAAGATGAGTGTAGATAAAAAAGAGATCTAAGGACTGGGCACTGGGGTCTGAGAACTTCACAACTTAGCAACTGAGGAAAGGCAGAGACAGCAATCAAGGTTGCTCCCCAAACCAAAAAAAAAAAAAAAAGTTTCAGGAGGAGAAGAATCCCTATGTCATATGCTCCTGAAAGATTGAGTTCAATGACCTTGTGGCTTTAACAATTAATGTTTTCAGTCTGGAGGCATGAGTATAGCAGAGTGGAGCAGATTGAAGAGAAAGTTCAAAATGAGGATGTGAGAGTCTGTAGAGACAACTCTTTCTAGACAGATGGCTACAAGGCAACAGGTAAGTATGTCAGAGGCCAAAGGAAATTAGGATTCTTGGAAGAACATTTTTATTTTTATGGGAATTTTAGTATGCATGTTGACAGTCATGATCTTTTTTTTTTTAAAGAATTTATTTATTTATTTATGATAGACACACACACAGAGAGAGAGAGAGAAGCAGAGAGAGAAGCAGGGTCCGTGCTGAGAGCCCGATGTGGGACTCGATCCTGGGACTCCAGGATCACGCCCTGGGCCAAAGGCAGGCGCCAAACTGCTGAGCCACCCAGGGATCCCCCATGATCTAATAGAGAAAAAGAAACTGAAGAGATAGGAAAGAGGGAAAATGATTACTGGTTCAAAGTCCTTGAACATCTGAGATACAAACACACATCAAGTGGTTGGCCTCATATAATGGGTAGAGGGGGTTTAAGTATTGTGAGAAGGCACACAGAGAAGATGGGCAGAGATGTCAGTAGGTTGGTAAACTTGATGGAAGGAAGGCAAGTTACTAAGTTACTATTTTTTTTTAAGTGAAATGAGAAGAAAAATCATCATCTAAGAGTGTGAAGAGGAAAGAGGTGATCAGAGTTTTGAGAAAGGAGATGTGCAATGGTCATCTCAGAGAGTGGAATCATTAACTGATGAGGGAATTAAGGTGAACTTTTGAGCAATGTTGAAGAAATACTTGAAAACTATGGCTTTAAATTTATACCGAGCATATTGAGTTTATGCTTGGGCTTTTGCTCAGCCCATCCTGCTGCTCACAGGCAGGAAGCAATAGATACAGAACTTGAGTCATTCCAAGTGAATATGATAGACAGTGTTGGGCATAGATTAGAAAACCTTTCTTGTAAAGGGTCAGACAGTAAATATTTTAAGTTTGCTTTGTGGGCCATACGGTCTCTGTCACAACTGTTCAGCTCACCATTTCAGTGCAAAAGCAGCCAAAGACAATACATAAACTAATGAGAGTGGCTGTGTTCCAGTTAAATAGTATTTATATAAACAGCAGGCTGATTTGGCCCGGGGACCTTAGTTTACTGTCCCATTGTCTAGAGAGTTGAGAGTGTATGCAAAGGACTGATTGTAGTAATGGACTCAGGCTGGTGATGTATGCGTGGACACAGGAGGATGTGATAAATTGCAAACGACTTGGAGGTCTAGATGGGGTTAGTGAACGACTAGAATAGGGACACTAATGAAAATGAACTGGAAAGAGAGAAGTTAGCAGTTGGACTGTTTGCTGCTTGACATCTCCTTGTGAGAGATGACACACTCATTGGCTAGGAGCCATATGAAAACAGGAGCCTGGGAGTTTTATAGGCACCCTTTAAAGTTCTGGAGCTGCATCCTGGTGAACAGAAAGAAGGATGGAAGTGTCTTACCAAAAGCAAGTGGTACTCTGGAAGCTTCTCTCAAATCAGGGGACCCGCAAGCAGCAAGATGGGCAGACATCCCAGGACTCAGATCTCTCTCAAGGTCTGTGAGTGAAGGGGTGGCCAAATAAGAAGTCATTTTGCAAGAGTATGTGCACCATGAAGTCTACTTTAATTTTTTTTGTTGGTTATTTCCAATGAGAGGGGAAAATACAGGGTTATTATTATTCTCGCAAGATCATCTTACTTGATAACATCTCAGCACACAGCATTCTTGATACACTTCTCACAAGTAATGCAGCATTTATGCTGGAAGTCCTCTCATTAGGAAAATTCAATGGTCATTGCAGATGTAAAATGTTATTATTGGTAATTCAAATATTGGTAAATATTATTATTGGTAAATTAACTCATCTATTTGCTTATTCACTCATCATATATGCTAGGAAGATAAATATTGTCGACAGTGAACAAGGTAGGAGTTAGGGGCACCAATGCCCCCTCAACACAGTAAAAAATCCCAGGATAACTTTAGACTCCCCAAAATGTTACTAATAGCCTGCGGTTGACCAGAAGCCTTACTGATACCATAGCAGTTGATAAACATATTTCGTACTATAGGTATTGTATATTGTATTCCTATGATAAAGTAAGCTAGAGAGAAGAAAATGCTATTAAGGAAATCATAAGAGAAAACACATTTACAGTACTGCACCATATTTATCAGGCAACATCTGCATATAAGTGGACCTATGCAGTTCAAACCCAAGTTGGTCAAGGGGCAACTGCCTACTTAATGCATAGTCTCTACCCTCAAGATACTTATGGTGGAGTGGATAGTTGCAAGACACTGAAATAATTGCTCTGACAAAGCAGAGAGTAATTCATTTGTTATTCATCACAAGTTTCTTTTTTTTTTAATTTTTTTAATTTATTTATGATAGTCACAGAGAGAGAGAGAGAGGCAGAGACACAGGCAGAGGGAGAAGCAGGCTCCATGCACCAGGAGCCCGACGTGGGATTCAATCCCGGGTCTCCAGGATCGCACCCTGGGCCAAAGGCAGGCACCAAACCGCTGCACCACCCAGGGATCCCCCATCACAAGTTTCTTTTTTAGTCCTTTCTATATGCCAGACAGACACAAATGAATGAGATACTTTCTTTCTCTGTCCAGGTGCTCAGAGGCCTGGTCCACCCCACCGGGAGGTAGATACATAAGCAATTTCCAGGGGCTGCACTTGTTGCTACTACAGTGAAGAGGTTCAAATAAGCTATAGAGAGGACACAGAAGAGATGGAGATCACTTTCCTTGGAAGGTCAAAGAAGGTCCCAAAGGCAAAGACCCCTGGGCTGGGTCTTTGGTAGTTAGGATGTCATTAATTGCAAGAGAACATGCCTGAAGGGAAGAATTCCAAGTTTGTCCAGAGTGGGGCAAGAGAATCAGGACAAGAGTAACAGGCCATTAGGCTGAAAGGTAGGAGGGGGTGGGGGGTAAGGGGTGGAGGAGCTGGAAGAGACTCCAGACTTCCTCAGGAAGGCTGTGGGAGACCCTCAGGGGCTTTACTCGGAAGGTGAACCTGGCATTTGCACCTCAGAGAGATGGCGAGGATGGATCTAGGAAGGTGGTACTGGAGGCAAAAGTTTTCTAGTTTATCTTTTATTTCTTGCTTTTTCCAGGATGAAGCAGCCTGAGCACTCCAGTAAACATTTCGGAGCGCTGGGTGGAGGCGGGGAAGGCGCTTCTCAGGGCAGGGTCCAGGGCTGGGCAGGGGCTGCTCCCCAGACTCCTGGGTCAGACAAAATACTGCAGCCTCTGGAAGGCCCGCCTGGCGGCCCCCCAGCCTGTGACAGCGTACAGCACCCCGAGCTGCCTGCCGTGTCCCTGCGGCGTGGAGCAGGTGCCCGGAGGTGTGGGGCCTGCACTCTGCATCCCTTTGGGGCTGACCCTTTCTGAGCACAGGTTGACAGCTCCTCGGAACCTCGGGGAGCCCACTCAGAGGCGGCCCGACTCTTGGGAAAGTGCAGGTGCACCTCTCTGAGGTTCCCAGTCCCCCCAAGAAGCTCCTAAAATGTCTTGTGATTCCAGGGAGCTCTCGGACCTTGGATGACGCCCTCTGGGGAGCAGGACTCTGGCCAGATATGGCAGGTCCTGCAGCTGCACTGGGTAGGCCTCTGGAGAGGGGGGCAGGGGGAGGGCGCCCCAAAGGAGGCGAGGAGAGGGGAAGAGAGGGAAGGGGTTTCCAAGCTTCTGGCTACTTTGTTTTTTCTTTCCTTTTTTTTTTTTTTTTTTTAATGTTGGTTATGTATGACCAATTAAATTGATATCATGATCACTGATAGGCTGAGTTACAAAACACACAAACTCAGAATTGCATGCTTCACTAGGTCCTTTCTCATTTTAATCTATGCTGGTTTTAGGTCCCCATTCTCTGCTTTCATCTACCATTGCCATTACAGGTCACATGGTAAATATTCATCTATGGGCCCTTCTTGGACACCAGAAGGGGAATTCCTTATGGATGAGGAAGGAGGAAGACTCTTTCCCTCAGTGTGCATCCAGCTCAGGTCTCGCTGTACAAGTTCCATCACAATCACTGAACTGAATCAAATACTTACTGCTTTATATTCAAGAGCTATCATGAAATTGGGGGGTGGGGGTAATGCCTAGTAGACATATTCCTGGTACTCTGAGGCCATATCTAGCAACAGTGGAAAGAAGGTAACAGGCCCAAACGTCTAAAACATGGCTTCGTTGACATTACAGAATTGAATAACCTGAAGGAATTAAAAAAAAAGGGCGGGGGGGGGGTAGTTCTACTGGAATTAATACGATTCTAACTTCTTTAAGGAGGGTATTTTTTAACCTGTTTGTAATTTATTTCCTAAAATGCTTCCTCATCATCCCCTGCATGACCATGACATAAAAGCAATTTCTGAGGCAATATTAGAAATGTTAAAGTTAGGGTCTAACTTAAAAGGACTGTCAAAAGCCGAGGTAGAAAATGATGTTATACACATTGCAGTCGGCCAACTGTTTGTGTCTCTGTTGGACTGTGGTGCTTAAGGCAGTGTTATCTCTGGTTTTGTCACATTCACCTGCTTGAATTGAACCCACACTGCTCTACTGTACAAACAGAACAACTGTCTTAGCAGACTTTACTTTTTCATTTTTCTCCTGTATGTTGCCTAACACTGTTTGATAGCAGTGGCACTATTTCACTAGTTATTAGTCACTGGATAAGATATAACATCAAGCATGAATTCTGTATTGTGTTCTCCTTAGTATAATCTCAAATATACTGATGCCCTTCAGCACTATGGAAGAGCAAAAAACGTGGATAACTCTATCTTAAAGTCCTCAGATATGGGTGGTCTCTTGAAAGTTGTGTCATTTTTAGAGAACAGTGGCAAATAAGTTATTTATATTATTTACATTTAATAAATTATTTATATCTCTAAAAAGAAAATGATCCTCATGTGACCTGTAGGAATGGGAGGGGCAGTATCTGTAATCATTACTGGTTTGCTACCTATAGTTATGATGTCAAGAATGGGTATGTCCTTTCTAGGCCTACAGTAACATTTACAACTGAATGTTGAAATGCTCACCTTTACAGTTGATATACAGACAAAGGCGCATTCTCAGATCGGATTTGTTTTTCTTCCTTTGGACAATGAAGACCCTAACTATATAACTCATCATCTTTTTTGCAAGACCATAACAGTGCTTTGCACTTATATAATAGACTCATGTGCTTTAAAAAATTTGTTGATCATGAATCAGTTTGCCTCTAGCACATTTCTATGAATTAGGTCTTGTGGCATTGTTTATATCATAGATGATAAACGGGTTGTCTGGCTTTTCAAGAGGAAGAGGAGAAAGAGCAAAAAGAGGCATTCTTCAATGAGGAATCTCATCATGCGGTCACAGCAGCCAGAAGTCTGTTTATCATTGTATTTCTTGATGTAAAAGTTAGTAAGCAATCAAGGAATTTCCAATGTGACAGAATGTACTAAATCATTCTGAAACAATCACTTATCCACTAGTCAAAATATGACACTGGTTAGCTGCCAGAAACCCCAGGGAGACTTCCATCAAGGAGATCCTATCAAGATGGCACAAACATTTCCTTTTGCTTACAGCTTCATCTTCTTCTTATCAGTCCCTGTTGCTCTCTGCAACAGTGCTATATGTGTGAAAGTTCATAAAACTTAGTTAAGGAAAAGCAAAAGTGATTGGGGCTAATGAGTCCCTGAGGAAGACTATTGAATCATGTTCACTCTGTGATATCTGAGTTGTTTTGGATGTGATCCCAAAAAGTATATGTGATGGTTAGTTTTATGTGCCCACTTGGGGGAGGCAGGTGTTGGGTAAGGTTAACATTTAAATCAATGAACTCTGGGATCCCTGGGTGGCGCAGCGGTTTGGCGCCTGCCTTTGGCCCAGGGTGCGATCCTGGAGACCCGGGATCGAATCCCACATCGGGCTCCCGGTGCATGGAGCCTGCTTCTTCCTCCACCTGTGTCTCTGCCTCTCTCTCTCTCTCTGTGACTATCATAAATAAAAAAAAAAAAAAAATTAAAAAAAAAAGTTATTTAAAAAATAAATAAATAAATAAATAAATGAACTCTGAGTAAGCAGATTGCTCTCCATAATGTGGATGGGCCTCATCCAATCTGTTGGAGGCCTGAGTTGAACAAAAAGACCAGCTTTCACAGGTAAGAGGGACTTCTCCAGGAGAGTGGCTTCAGATTTCATCTGCACCATTGGGTCTCTTGGTTCTCCAAGCTCCTAACTCTTGGGCTAGAATTTCACCATCAACTCTCCCGGGTCTCAAGTATACTGGTTTACACTGCAGATTTTGACTGGCCAGTCTCCATAACTGTTGATTCAATTCTGTATGATAAAGTTCTTCGTGTGTGTGTGTGTGTGTGTGTGTGTGTATTGGTTCTGTTTCTCTGGTAAAACTTAACTAATTCAGTATTCATCAGCAAACCAATCGTACCAGTTGTTCATCAGTAGACTTAGAGAACTCTGGTTCCTATATTTACTGGTCTCTAAAACCACACTAAAGATGATTGATAGAGTAGATATGCTTTGTTATCAATATCTAGCTTACTTGCCACTCTTTGAATTTCTTCAAGACTCTGGGAAGAGGCAGGTCTGGATGGTCATGACTGTACCAGGTAACCCAATCCCCTTAACCCAGAGGTGAACCAGAGGTGGATAATGACTAGGGGTATTGGAGGGTAGCTAATCCATCTGCAGATCTGAGCTAAATAAGTATTTGATCCTAGGGATCTAACCTAAGAGACATTGAAACAGAGTAGACATCGCTGATGAAAACAGGTACATATGGGGCGCCTAGGTGGTTCAGTCAGTTAAGCATATGCTTTTGGCTCAGGTTATGATCTCAGGGTCCTGGGATCAAGCCCTGTATTGAGCTCTCTGCTTAGCAGGGGGTTTGCTTCTCTCTCTCCCTCTGCTCACTCCTCCCCCCCACCCCCAACTCATGTGCTCTCTCTTTCTCTCTCTCTCTCTCTCATAAATGAACAAAAATCTTAAAAAACAAAAAGAGAAAGAAAGAAATGAGGTACTTATAAGAGGCTTTGCAGCCAACTTCTAAGCCTACCGGAGACTAACCAAAGGCACGAGAAGCGGGAAGTGAAGAAAAGAAGAGCATGCTTAGGGTGAGCTAAAGCAGGAGGAGCCTGAGGCTAAGAGGAGAATCATACATTCACATGCTAAGAACTACAAAGGCTAAGAAACTTGCTTTGCACAGAGAACACTGAGAAAGAGCCATCCCTGTCAACACGCTATGGATCTGGCTCCTGGCTCCTGGCTCCTGGCTCCTGGCTCCAGCTGCACCATTATTTGACCTTGGGATAAGTCACTTCCCTTCTCTGGGCTTTAGTTCTCTCCTCCATAAAAGAAAAGGCTTACCTTTCATTATGGAATGCTGGAGACTCCAGCAATTTTAAATTTGTCCTGTGAAACAGGGATTGTTTAATGATGAATTTTCCTTTAATACTTTTAGGCTCTGTATTCATCAGTTGCATCTGTGGCAACAATGAGGTTGTTTTCCTTAGAGAACTAATTTTCAAACTTTTTTTTAATACCAGGGAGCCCTTTGTTTAAAGGAAGTCTTACAGGGAGATTTAAGCAAATACAACAGATTCTAAAAGCTGAGCAGATCTGATCAGAGCGACTGGGGCGTGGGGCCTCACCCTAGTGGCCTTTCCCAACCTCCCCCATCCTCACAGGCCCCACATCTCAAGCTCTGCGACTCCAGTGTGGAAAGCCTTTGCCCTTGAGAAATGGCTAAGATGAACACGGAAGAGGAGAATGAAATAAAGCATAAACTGCAGGAGCAGCTGGAGACCAGCGGGATTTTAGAGATACAATCTGGAACTATTTCCTGCCCTGGCATGGTGAACTCTAGCCAACAGCACAGACAGGGCAGGGGCTGAGGAGAGACAGCTGCAAAATTGGGGCCAGAGGTGACTGGGTATTATGGAGAAAAATAAGAGAAGAAAGCAAAGGTGTGTGTGTGGTGTTTTTGTGTCCCCGATTTCAAGTAACAAAGAAAATAAGAAACAGTGAAGGAAAGAGAATATTTTTAAGATACTCTTAAGAGCTTTAAGAGAGGGATGCCTGGGTGGCTCAGTGGTTGAGCATCTGCCTTCAGCTCAGGTCATGATCCCAGGGTCCTGGGATCGAGTTCTGCCCTCATCAGGCTCCCTGTGGGGAACCTGCTTAACCCTCTGCCTGTGTCTCTGCCTCTCTTTCTGTGTCTCTCATGAATAAATAAATAAAATCTTAAAAAGAGAGAGAGATTTAAAGAAGGGATACTTCTTAAAGGAGGACTATAATTGCCTAAAAAGAAGAAAAGAGACCTTTCTTACACATTTTCTAGGAAAGACCAGATTTGATGCCGTTTCCACCAGAATCAATGGAGCTGAGGACACCCACAGAAATGGTGAAGTGAGGACACCAACAGAAATGGTGAAGTAAAGACCTCCAAACAGACTCTCCTCCATAAAAGCAAGGAGAACAATGGCAAAAATAATCAGAATCAACTTTTTCCCGAACTCTGCGAACTAACCAAACCTTGCAGCAATTGGGGGAAGACTTATTCAAGTCAAGGAACTATCAGCAAGGATAGTGAGCTCTGGGGTGTTTCCACTTCTCCTATCCTCATTCTCCCCTCAAGCTCTGCAGGAACCTCGAACACTTAAAGCCAGAGATCATGGGGAAAATCAGCAACCTGGCAGCTTCAAGACAGAATGGGGCTGGGAGAGCTCCTTCAAGACTCCTCCCCAGAGAATTAACATTATCTGACCTGCGTGATATTTTCTTGCAATATCCCACTTGCAAGACTCCCTTTATGTGACCTGAGTTCGCCTCATATAATCAGCCTTCTTCCCATGGACATTTGTTGAAAATAATCAGAAGCAATTGAATGTTGTAGCTACCTGAAGCAAAAGATAACAGTTGGAGCAAACAAAACCTGACCAAAATGATTAAGAGGAAAAGCTGGGGCATGCGATATCCATAGGGAGCTTTGAAAGGCTCCAACATGTTGCTGGGAATCTAGAAAGCAGCAGCCTCATACAGGGCTGTTCGTATGCCCAGGGTTTCCCACATGCCTCAGAAAAGACCAGAGGATACCCAAAGCACTCACTTTGGGTTAACCTTAAAATTCTGCACGAGCAAGAAGTGAAAACCAGACAGAGTTGCAAATTGCCTGGCTGAATGTTGAATGCATCCCTCAAAATATGCAAAACTTCTTAGCAAATACTGATAGGATTATTGGTTTTAGGGAGTAAAGGCTGTCTCTTTCCAATTATTAGTTGACCAGTATGCTAACCTATCAGAGATGTCAGTGGCCACACAAAGAATACAGACTTTAGGGATCCCTGGGTGGCGCAGCGGTTTGGCGCCTGCCTTTGGCCCAGGGCGCGATCCTGGAGACCCGGGATCGAATCCCACATCAGGCTCCCGGTGCATGGAGCCTGCTTCTCCCTCTGCCTGTGTCTCTGCCTCTCTGTCTCTGTCTCTGTGACTATCATAAATAAATAAAAAAAAATTTAAAAAAAAAAAAAAAAAAAAAAAAAAAAAAAAAAAGAATACAGACTTTACAGAAGTAGTTCAGAAAAGTCATTAAGCAAATAAACAACAAGTGGTCAAAACAACAAACCCTCGGAAGGACAGGGAATCTGATTTCCAGAGTTTTCACATTATATTATTTAAAATGTCTAGTTCAACAAAGAACTACGGGACTGGCAAAGAAATAGGAAAGTATGGCTCATACACAGGAAAATAAACAATTAATAAAAACTATCCATGAGGAAGCCTGGACACTGGACATACAAGGGGTCTTTAAAAACACCAAATAGAGACAATCAATAAACAGAAGTTACAGAAAAGAATCAACTAGAAATTCTGTAGTTGAAAAGTACAATAATTAAAATTAAAATTTCACTATAGGATCTCAATAGTAGATTTCAGCAGACAGAAGTAATAAACAGACTTGAAGATTGAGTCTTGACTTGAAGACTTCAAGTCAACTGACTTGAAGTCAGTTGAGATTATCCAGTTTGAGGAACGGAAAGGAAAAAAAATGAAGAAAAATAAACAAACCTTCAGAGACCTGTGAAATGCTATGAAACATCCCAACATATACATAATATGAGTTCCAAAAGATGAAGGAAGAGAGAAAAGGACAGAAAGAATATTTGAAGAAATAAAACCTCCCATATTTGATGAAAAACATTAGTTTATATATCCAAAAAGTTCAATAACTGCCAGGAATAATAGTGCAAAGGGATCCTCACCAAACAGACTATAATCAATGTACACTTCAGTGTCCCATTTTCAATAATGAAGAAAAGCACTGTACAGAAGATCAGTAAGGAAACAGAGGATTTGAACAATGCTAGAAGCCAACTAGAACTCCCAGACATCTATAGAGCACTCCACACAACAACAGCATAATGTATATTCTTCTCAAGTGCACATGAGACATTTTTCAGTGTAGACTGTGTATTAGGATACAAAATAAGTCTTGATGAAGTTTAAAAGACTGAAATCACATGAAATACATTCTCTAACCACAGTGTAATGAAGCTAGAAATCAATAACATAATGAAAACTGGAATTCACAAATATGTGAATATTAAACAATTCAAATTTTTTTTCTTTTTTTTTTTATTTATTTACGATAGTCACACAAAGAGAGAGAGAGAGAGAGAGAGAGGCAGAGACATAGGCAGAGGGAGAAGCAGGCTCCATGCACCGGGAGCCCGACGTGGGATTCAATCCCAGGTCTCCAGGATCGCACCCTGAGCCAAAGGCAGGCTCTAAACCACTGCGCCACCCAGGGATCCCACAATTCAAATCGTTAATGTTAATTCAATTACACAACCAAAAGGTCAAAGAAAAAAATCTTAAGGGAAATTAGAAAATACTAAAAGATCAATGAAAATAAATCACAACACACCAAAGCTTATGGGGTGCAGAGAAAAACAGAGTAAATTTATAGCAATAAACACATATATCTTTAAAAAAAAAAGATCTCTATACCTAACCTTACATCTGAAAGAAATAGTAAGAGAAGAGCAAAGTAAATCCAAAGCTAGCAGAAGGAAGGAAATAATATAGTGGAGATAAAATAGAGAATAAAAGACAATAGAATCAATGAAATCAAAAATTGGTTCTTTGAAAATATCAAAAAAATTTACAAATCTTTAGCTAGACATACCAAGCTAAAAAAGAGAGAAAATTCAAGTTACAGAAATCACGAATGGGAGAGAGAAACATCACTACTAATCTTACAGAAATAAAAGGATCCTATGGGACTAACAGCCACTGTTACATGCCAACAAGTTAGAAACCCTACTTAAAATGGACAGGTTCCTAGAAATATATGAATTTCAGAAGCTGACTCAATAAAAAGTTAAAATATGAATTGACTTGTAATAAGAGATTGAATTAGTGATTAAAATTTTATCACACACACACACACACACACACACACAAACGCACACAGACACACACAGCCTAGGACCAGGTAGCTTCACTGGTAACTTTACAAAATGTTTGTATTTATAAACTTCTCAAAGATCCAAAAAAAAAAAAAAGTATTAGAGCTACTAAACAAGTTTATCAAGTTTGAAAGCTATAAGATTAATTTACAAAAAATCAGTATCTCTATATACTAGCAATGAGCAATTTGAAAATAATTTTTTTTAAAACCCATTTATAATAGCATTAAAGACAATAAGATACTTGGTAATTAATTTAACAAAAGAAAACACTTTTACATTAAAAACTGTAAAAATTCATTGAAAGAAATTAAATAAATTCTTTTTTAAAAAATTTACTTTTTTGACAGAGAGCCCAAGCAGGAGGAGCAGCAGAAGGAGAGAGAGAAGCAGACTCCCTGCTGACCAGAGAGCCCTGTGCAGGGCTTGATTCCAGAACCTTGGGACCATGACCTGAGCCAAAGGCAGACACTTAACTGACTGAGCTACCCAGGTGCCCCAAGAGGTTCTTACTAAATGGGAAGGTATCCCATGTTCATGGATTGGAAGAGTTAATATTGTTAAGACAATACTCCCCAAATTGATATATTGAATCAACACAATTCTGATTAAAATTTCAGCTCGATTTTTTGGAAAAATTGGCAAGTTGCTCTTAAAATTCATAATACAAATGTAAGGACCCAGAAGCAAAAATAATCTTAAAAAAGAACAAAGTTGAAAGGATTCACATTTTCCATATTCAAAACTTACTATAAAGCTACAGTAAATCAAGATAATGTGCACTGGAATAAGGTACCAATACAGACCATTGGAATAAAATTGAGAGTCCATAATAAAACCAATATATTTATGATGAATCTGTTCTTAACAAGTATGCCAAAACAATTTAATGCAAACTTTTTGCTGGCATAATTGGATATCCATATACAAATGCATGAAGTTGAAACCCTATTTCATAGCAATACAAAAATCAATTCAAAATGGATCAAATACCTAAAGGTAACAGCTAAAATCATAAACTAGGTCTGTGTTTCAAAAGACACAATCAATGATTAAAAAAAAAAAAACCACAGAATTGGAAAAAGTGTCTGCAAATCATATGTATAATAAGGGCCCTGTATCTAGAACTTATGAAGAACTTTTACAATCCAATAATAAAAAAGAAAACAATTTATATTGAAATCTCCATGGTCCTAAATTAATGTAATCAGAAGTCATAATACATTTAAGCATGTAAAAAGTCATTTTTTTTACAATTTTTAGTAAATAATTTGTTAATGTCATAGGTAAACTACATATAAGTAAAATGTTAGCATATTTTTTACAGAATTCGGTGAGTTCAAAGCTAAATGTATACATTTATATTTCTTATATATTTTCAAAATTAAACTTTTTTAAAAGAAAAAAACATTAAAAATGGGCAGTGAATATAAAAAAAAACATTTTCTCAAAGATTTACTGATGTCCAATAAACTCATGAAAAGATGTCATTACTCATTAGGGAATTGCCAACCAAAACAACGAGATACCACTTCACACTTGTTAGGAAGGCCATAATTTTAAAAAAGACAGTAACAAACAGAATGTAAAATGGTGCAGCCACTTTAGAAAATAGGCAGTTCCTCATATGCTTAAATATAGTAGATTTACCATATTATCCAATAATTTCAATTCATCAAGTGAATGCCCAAAAGAATTGAAAACATATGTCCACATTGGTGCTTGTACCCGAATCTTCAAGAAGCAGCCTGATAATACCCAAAAGATGGAAATAACCAAGCAACTCGAAATATCCAGCTAATGAATGGAGAAACAAATACAACATAATCATATAATACAATATCATTCAGCCGTTTTAAAAAAGAATGAAGTACTGATTTATGCTACAGCATGAATGAACTTTGAAAATATGCTAAGTGAAAGAAGCCAGATACAAAAGGTCACATATTGTATGATTCCATTTATATGAAGTGTCCAGAACAGGCAAGTCCACAGATGCTGAATATAGATTTAGTGGTTACCAAATGCCTAGGTAAGAAGGGAATGAGACACTGACTACTAATGTGTTATGGAGCTCATTTTGGGAATCATGAAAGTGTTTTAGAATTAGGTAGTGGTGATTGTTGCACAACTTTATGAATATCCTTTAAAACATCACAGAAATGTATACTTTTAAAAGGTGCATTTTATGGTATATGAACTATACCTAATTTTTTTAAAAAATCAAAGGAATCATTTTGCGGCTCCTCACTTGAGTGACCTGAGCCAAGAGCTAACAAAAATTTCAGCTCAGTTACTATTACTTCTTACTATTGTCCAGTATGATTCGAATTCTCTTTTCCTATCATCTAGCTCATCTCATGACAACCCAAAACCCCTCTGTTTGGGGATGACTTATCTTTTCCCAAGTGGCTGTGGAAGATTCTCATTCTACTGATCAAAGGATGTGAGACATGGGGGAGGCCCCATGAGACACCATTGAGCTAAATGTCATGAGATATTCATAGTTCAAAGAGGAAAAGATAAGAAGGGACTTCTAGGGCAAGCACATGCAATCAGGGGTGCAGTACCTGGCACGGGATTCTTCTCCTGCTTGTGAAGGTGATCAACTTAGAGGTGGCCTGTGAAATGCTTGAACAGAATGAGTTTCATATATACACCTAGATCCTAGCTTCCCACTTGTGCAAGCTGCGCTTATAGTGCTGGGGACACCATAACATCAATCAAACTTCCTAAAATCCTGTGAGTGAATTCTGTGTTATCCCAGTATTCTTGGAACCACAGCTACTGGAGATATGGTCCTAGAGTTAAAAACAAAACCAAAACAATAGATTCATAGGGCTTTAAATCTCCAAATACATGTCTGATTTAGATATATGCATGTCTATGATATTTGGGGGGAAATATGAGAGCAAAATTGACCACATCTATTGGATTTTATGATAATTACACACACACACACAAAAAAAACAGGACAAAGATGATTTTCATTTGCCTTAAAAATTAACGATTGTAAATTATATAAAATATGGTATTAAAATACTATATATCTGATACTAATAGTCCAAGGATCATGGTTATTGGTTGACCAATTCAATTGTTAAAAGAGGAAGAGAAGGGTAAATTAAAAAAAAAATTTAAGCCAAAGCAAATTATTCATGCAATTCCTGGGGCATTTGATTTTGACATATTTTAAGTTATAATAGTTGTTACTTGTATCAGGAATGTTAGCATTTCCTGCGTCAGAATATAGGATAAAGAGTATTTTCACATTCTGGCTACCAACAATTTTGTACAATTTGTCCATGGAACAAAAAGAGGAGGTATACCTGGCCGTCATCGGAAGCCCAGAAGCAATTTATAGAAAGGTATTGTTGGTTGTCCAAACCTGAGCTTCAAGGACTGCAAAATAGTTGATTCAGTGCAGCCCTGGCCAGGTGTATGCAGATCTATCAGAAACTGTTTCCAAAATGAGAAAGATGGACACAGAGCATTGCAACAAGAGGTAAAAGTAAGAATGGCATTTGAGATTATTGTGATGCAACTTATGGAAGGGCAGAAAAGGAACAAACACTTTTTTTTTCCATTTTTCCCCAAATAATATTTTTTAAAGGTTATCTGTGAAATAAGACAGAAAATAAGACTTTACAGGATAGAAGGACCATATGCCATATGATTAAATAGTTGAAAGATTTAAATCAAGGTAATAAATTATGAAATAAAATGTGTTCTAGCCTTCTATTTTGACAACTATTCCTTTCTAACCTGGAAATCCAGGTCACATTTAGAATTTTTGTGCTCGTTGGAGTTTTGCAATGAGAGCTTCCCTGTGGGAAAGCCTGGATGCCTGCAGCCCTGCATCTCTTCTCTTTTCACTCTGATTTCATCTCACGTAGAAGGGGTCTTCTGCACTTGCCTGGAGTTGTCTGAGTCCAAACTGTCCACATCCAGACAAACTGTGGCTATTTGGTAGGTTCTGGCTGCCCTTGGGAGCATGATCTCGGTGAAGAGATCTGTGGAGGCCCAGGAAGTGGGCTTGGGCAAGGAATTCCAGGATTCTAGGTACCTACATGTAACTTTAAAAATTCTAGATGGGGGTGTGGGGGGGCATTGAGCTCCCTGCTCAGCAGGGAGTCTGCTTCTCTCTCTTTCCCTCTGCCCGTCTCCCTGCTCAGTCTCACTCTCTCAAATAAAATAAAATCTTTTAAAAAATAGATAGATGATAGATAGATAGATAGATAGATAGATAGATAGATAGATAGATAAAATAAATAGAAGATCTAGGGGGGGACATGGGATTTCAGTTGGCATGTTGCCTTCTCCCCCACAGATTCCTCAGCATGGGAAAGGATACTTCCAGAGGAGAGCCAAAGACAGGCTCCTTCAAGCACAGAGCCTGGGGCAGGGACTCCTTTAGTCTGGGTCAAGGGATGGTGTTGACAAGAGTTCTGCTCCATAGATAAAACACTTCTACTGATGGTTAGTGGAACAGATAAGGAGGTAAGAGAAGTGAGATAAACAGAAAAATGGTAAAGACAGTAAGACTTAGTTTGCTGCAAAACAAGCTGAGATTCAATGAAAACAACCGATAAAAGAAAGAGTAGTAAAAAACTGGAAACAAGTCGAAGGGGGAAAAACCCAGAGGAGGAAACTTAGATCATTCTAGAAAATTTAATTCATCACACTCAGTACGGACAAAATACAAAATTAGAGCTGGGTTGTGAAGAAGTAAAATTTAGAAAGAAAGAGATTTTGATAAATGTTTTTGGTTTCTTTTTAGTCTAAGTTTAAGAAATATTTAGCACTCACAAAGATTAAATTTGGTCAGCAGGAGAGGAGTCTTGCAAAGCAAGATAGAATATTGATGATGAGGCTGCAAGAAAGGCAGACAATATGGCAGAAGGAGCTGGATGTGGAAGAAGGCTGAAGAGGGGAACCTGCCTCCTTTTACCCTATGTAAAGAGTTGTTAAGCTGAGAGGGGTTCTAGGGTGGAGACCACGTTTGTAATGGAGCAGCCACAACTAGTCCTTTAAGCAGCATCAAAAATAAACCTGCATTTTTGCTCCTAAGATCATTCTTCCCCTTCCAATATGGGCACACAAGAACAATTCTATTTAAATATTTTTTCCATCATCCTAAATCCTGAAGAATATAAAGTAATTTTTCTTGTAAACAATATTAATCTATAAAATGCCTAACCATTTACAATTAAAATTTCCCTCTGTAGACAAAGCATGGGAGTCTATCTCATTTAGAAAATAATTTTTGCCATTAATGAAAAATTTCTTTCACATGAAGTCATTTCCTAGTCATCTTTGTTAATAAAATATGATAAATTGCTATATTATACTTAATCGTTACATATGCAGTTCATTATTTTAAACCTTAAGCTCTGTTGAATTTAAGGCAAAATGCCTTTGCTCTGGGGATAGTGATTTAATTGACCAGTGACTTAATTGACGGCATTTAAGGTGCAGAAAAGAGAGTATCAGATTTGTACACAAAAGCAGAGACTGGAAAATTTCCTCTTTTTATTGCAGCTGGATATTCTACATGACAGGAAAAATTAAACTGGGATTTAGAGACTCTTTCTTATACCATAGAATGGAGAGCTCTTACAATTTTACTTTAATTACCTTCAGATTTGTACTTGTTGTCTAAATTAATCAATGAAATTTTTTGTCTTCCATTTATTATTACCATATCTCTTGAGCAAAATCACTTTCTGTCATATCAAAGACAGACTAAGGAAAAAGTTTTTAGAAATAAAATACTATTTTTCTGAATTTTCTAGAACATCGATGTTCTCTTTGGTACCCAACTCCATAATCAATATAGGTCTATATTTAATGGATTAAGAACATAGTATTGCAGGGTAACTCATGCTCTCAACTTTTTCACATTTTCCCAAATATTTGCCTCCATCCACCACTTGGCATATCCATGGATAGGCATTTGGTGAGCACTTTTCAGTGGAAACAGATGAGCCTGTAACATTGCAGATGTATTAGTGTCCAATTTTATCAGATGAGTTGCCGCTAAGTTTAAGTCTCAAAGTGTTTCTGCTCTACAACCAGGCTCACAAATAACCCAGCTAATATATTCTGAGCACATCTACCGCACAGCGTTCTGAGATTGTAACATGTATTAAAACTCATCATCTTCACAACAACCCTATGAGGTAGATAATGGTAGGATCCCCTATTTGACAAATGAGGACACTGAGGCACAGAGAGGTTATATATCATGCAAGGAAGCAACAGCATAAGGACCTGAAATTTCAACAGTCTGGTTTCATCCCCTGTGCTTTCAACTACATTCCATCCAAATATCTTCATTGCTGTACTGTTAATTAAGAAAATGCAATTTAGAAGTATGATGAGGGTAATTTTGAGGTTATCACTCTTTTTTTAAATCTACATTTTTGATAGCCTAATAATTGCTACCTCACAATGCAAAGCACAGATACCTGGAAAAAATCCCCTTCTCTATCTCTAGGCTCTTCACCAATTGCTTTAGTGCCAGATGAGGAGAGAAGCAAGTGACAAAGAAGGAGAAATGTCCACCACTTTAGTTCCAAGAGGTCTATCTGATCTCTAGGTTGAGGGCATAGGTATAGGCATTCTGGCTATATTTAAAATGGTACTTTCTGGTGGGATGTCTTAGAGTGAGATGATCAAAGGAAGCAGATTCACCTGGGTCTGAACATCTTGGAGATTCTGTAAAGTGAGGTGGGAAACTCAATGGTAGTGTTTACCATCTTTGAGTCACATGGAACACAAGGTTGCTCCTGATTTTCAGAGATCATGGTGTCTTTGCAACTCTGTTTCCCTCCCACGTAGTTTCTTCATCACACCTACACTGTAAATATCATTCATCATAACACTGTGTTGTCATGTTTCTTAGATGTCGGCATTCTCCTGATAAAAGTATTATAAATTCTTTCATGGAATGTAAGCCTAGGGAATTTAGTGAATTTATAACTTTTCTTCATTGCTTGACTAAAAAGACACACACAGACATGCACACACACTTATCAGGTAAAGAAGGAGGCCACCTTATAGGATTCAAAACAGTGGAAATGGCTCTATATATGAGCAGTACATTTTCTTAGGTGGAACTCAAAAGCATCCTGCCAAATTCCAAGGCAGGAATGTCACTCTAATGGTATTTTGAATCCTTCAGAACATTTGAGAAGAAAAACAGCAGTGCTTCTTGACCATAAGTGGGGAGCAAAGGTTTGTGATTATCATGTGCTGCATCTAGGAAAACATTATGTCTGTTGTCCCCTTGGGAGATAATTGGGAAAATCAAACGATCAATGCAAAATCCAAGTTGTTTACGAATGTCTTCTCTGATGTGGTCTATGTATACAATGGAATATTCCTCAGCCATTAGAAACGACAAATACCCACCATTTGCCTCAACGTGGATGGAACTGGAGGGTATTATGCTGAGTGAAGTAAGTCAATCGGAGAAGGACAGTGTATGTTCTCATTCATTTGGGGAATATAAATAATAGTGAAAGGGAATATAAGGGAAGGGAGAAGAAATGTGTGGGAAATATCAGAAAGGGAGACAGAACATAAAGACTCCTAACTCTGGGAAACGAACTAGGGGTGGTGGAAGGGGAGGAGGGCGGCGGGTGGGGGTGAGTGGGTGACGGGCACTGAGGGGGGCACTTGATGGGATGAGCCCTGGGTGTTATTCTGTATGTTGGTAAATTGAACACCAATAAAAAGTTAATTTATTAAAAAAAAAAAAAGAAAGTCTTCTCTGTACTGGTGGAACCATTATTTCAACGTCCCAAGTGATGAAAAGTTAATATATAGGAAAGAGATTAAAAAAATTAAAAAAGTAAAAAATAAATAATAATAATAATAAAATATATAGGAGAGAAATTATACCCAATATAGTTCCTTAAAAGAAATGATTTAATAATTTATTAATATGGCTTTTCCTATTTAGCAAATAGATGATTACTAGAGAGAGACTTAGAAAGTCATCTAGCAACTTGGCCTTTTGTACCAGCCTATATTGATGGGGCCCGTTTTGGTTTGGTTTGTGATAGGTTCATCACCTATGTGCCCCATCCACATTACTTGTTGATAAGAAGCACATAATCCATTGTGGGACTTGAGAAATCTATTGTCATAAGAGGTCTTGGATTCAAATTCTGTAGTTGAATTTGGAACAAGATGAAATCATTCGCGTAACAACAACGAAAATTACACCAAAAAATTAAGGCATCGTGAGAATAAACTCCAAATCCTTGCACCTTAAAACCTGTGATAGGAGAGAGGTATACGACTGGTCTGGCTGAGGAGAGCAAAGCTCCCCAGCTTTTTGCTGGGCCTTTTCCTGGGTAGTTTTTTCCCTAAGAATCAAGTTATAGCTGTTTCTGAAGACAGAATGTCCAACTCAGAAATAAGCAAAATATGCCTCACTGATCTTTATTGACGATCTCCTCCCCAGTGGTGTCAATGAGGTTTCAGGATTATGCTGTTGTTTTTTTAACTGAATGGCACGTCTCATCTAAAAATTTGGCCACAGTGTTTGAAGAAGTCATTCTCTGACACCTTCAAATGGCGGTTCAGATTTAGTCTAGAGGTACAGAGCCTCTGCTGACTGCAATAAAGGGTTGTCAGGGAGAGAATACCTGGGATTGTCATGTGATTTAATATCAGAACTCGGATTTTAGCTATTACACACACATACGATGATATTCACCAGAGAAACGCTTCTGTGGGATGTGGTAAGAAAAATATCATATTCTGAATTTCATGCTTCTAAAAGTCGAGAAATGTAGACTTTAAATACTTGCTGCAGTGCTAGGGCTTTCTGCTGTGTGGCTTCTGTTCTGTGTGGCAAGCATTTTGGAAAGGCTCTATGTGAATGTGCACATTTTTAAGTGGATGAATGGATTACAGAGGAGACCCTGAAAGAAATATTCAGAGAGACCCCTTTCCCATACCTCCCGGTGCTGGATCATACAAAACAAGCAAGCAAACAAGACAAACAAAACAAACAAAATGAACAAACTGTGGACACTTGAAGAAAATTAAGGCAACAGAAAGGGATCACACCAAAATCTTAAAAGAAGAATGGTTAAGGCATAATTATATTTCATCCTTACCTTATACATGGTGAATTTGTAAAACTAGCCTCTCAGTCCTTATTTTTAATAACATTATTTCATTAATAATAATTTAATATAGTATTTTAAATTTTTGCATTGTCTTGCTTGGAAGAAAGAAAAGAATGTCTCAAATCTAAAACTATGTCTATTTGTGAAAGTCGAAAAAGTTTTAAAATGAAATACAGATGAGCACAGCTCTGTTCATTAGAAATATAAGAAGAAGCACATATGTACTTTACCATTTTCAAGGGGCCACATTTTAAAAAGAAAAAAGCGAAATTAGTTTTTATAGCATATTTTATTTCATCTAACGTATTTAAAATACTATTATTTCAACGTTTAATCAGAATGTAAAATTATTGGGATATTTTATATATTTTTTCTTTTTTTAAGATTTTATTTATTTATTCATGAGAGACACAGAGAGAGGCAGAGAGCTAGGCAGAGGGAGAAGCCAGCTCCCTGCAGGGAGTCTGATGTGGAACTCAATCCTAGGACCCCAGGATCATGACCTGAGCTAAAGGCAGATGCTCAACCATTGAGCCACCCAGGTGCCCCTTACATATTTTTTCATACTGTCTTTGAAGCTAGTGTGTACAGCACATCTCAACTTGGACTGGCCACATTTCTCATCTCTTGTGCTCAGTAGCCACATATGGCTTACTGGTTATATACCTCCCATATCGGACCATTTACTTTTAACACAAAGGTAAAGGGTCCTATCTTTGGATTGGACTAATTTTTGTTCAAAACATGTCTAATTTTTGTTCAGCGGTTTGGCATCGCCTTCAGCCCAGGGCGTGATCCTGGGGACCAGGGATGGAGTCCCACGTCGGTCTCCCTGCATGGAGCCTGCTTCTCCCTCTGCCTGTGTCTCTGCCTCTCTCTCTGTGTGTGTGTCTCTCATGAATAAATAAATAAAATCTTAAAAAAAAATGTCTGTGCACTTATTAGTTATTTGGCCTTAGGCAAATAATTTAATTTTTCCTTCTTTTCCTAGAAATTGGAGAGAATAACATCTAACTCCTAGAGTTTTGCAAGAATTGAAACCAGTGCTGTTGGTAAAACCCTTTCCACAACACCTGTCTTGTGGCAGGACTGAATAAATGGCTAGAGAGTCATTTGGAGTGCAGTGTAGATTACTATAGTGCAGCTATAATAGTGAGTTAAAAATAATTATCCTAATATTGAAGTGTCTGCTCTGTTCCACATAAAGTGAAGGCAAGCCCAAATCAGGCGAGGCCGAGCCATCTGGCTTCATGGCAAAGTTTGAACGTTGAAGCACAGAATTTCTGTTTAGGTTTTGAAATGTATATGCATTCGGGAGATTGGACTTTTTCTAAACCTCACATTAGGAGCTACGAGTGGGAAACCTTTTGGTATTCAAGCACGAGATCCTCATAATAAGAAAATGAGCCTCTCCAACACTCTAGAAGGGCTATTTACAGTATTGGTAAGTCACGGAGGACCTAGGGCCAGAGTGCTCAGCCACGTGAGGTGAATGAATTCCCAGAGCCCCTGGATATCATCTAGTTAGTCATCCTGTCTAGTGCCCTGATACACTCATTTAATATTTTGGAAGAATTTATTGTTCTCTTGATCCTCAAGGAATGGCTAATGGTTACTGGCTCTCAGAGGATAGTATTGGTCCCAAGACTAGGATTTAAAAACTTGATCATGATGTCAATGATAAAGGCGCTTTTTATTTTAATAAGATTTTATTTATCCATGAAAGACACACACAGAGAGAGGCAGAGACACAGGCAGTGGGAGAAGCAGGCTCTCCCTGTAGGGAGCCTGATATGGGACTCGATCCCAGGACCCCAGAATCATGCCCTAAGCGGAAGGCAGACTCTCAACCACTGTGCCACCCAGGTACCCAAAAAGACATCTATTGAGTCCTGTGGTCCACACCGTGCTATTATTGACTCTTCTAAAACCCAGCCACCTCTGACTTGAAGGAATTTACACTCTGCATTCCAAAACCGAATGGCCTGGTGTTTTTTGTTTTTTTTGTTTTTGTTTATTTACACAGCCAAATCATGTTTATCAAGATCTCTGTACCCTGATTAATCAGTCATTTTAGAATTATCAAAAAGACACAACCAGGGAAAGTCACAGCTGTTCATCTTCATGGCTGAGCTGCCTTTCTCCTGAGGGGAGGCCTGGTGGTAACTGAGGTGGTCAGTGACTCAGGGCAAGGTTTGTAAACACTATCCCTGAAAGCATACCATGAAATCACGTATGGCAAAGTCTCTTCTCAAGAGAGTTCATTCTTCCCTGTTGGGGGGAAGCATGGAGCAGGACCCCGTGATGTTGAAGGCAATCATTTTCCTTTTTCTTTTCTCAGATCTGCAACATGGAACTTAAACCCAACAGTAATCTGAATAGACTTCCAATGACTAAAAGATCCTCTTTGATTTTCACCAGTCAGCAGCAAAAGCGACACATTCTGAGCATGCAAAGTAGCTCAGCTGAGTTGAACAGCTGAGTCGATGCTTTTCATAAAAAGCCACTCACAGCCAAAACTCAGGGAATCGATATCTTGACCCATATTAACAAAGCAGCTGAGGATTTTAAGGCTCATTTGAATAAGACTGGGCACAGACGTGCAATGTCCCACTTGACTGGGGGTGCGTGGGAAGTGAAGTAAGCGCTGTTTGTCACCCTGACATCTGAGGGACACTGGCTGTGAAGTGTCCAAGGCTGAAGTCTGGTCTGATATGAAGTAGTTAGGCTACACACCAGGAAGGAGAAGACAATTACATCTGTCTGTCTAGGATGGAGAGAAGAAGTCTCCTCTGCTTTGCACGTTCTGTGGCAATATGCTGGGCACAGACAGCATATTCTATCAATCCACAACCCTGTCCCCAGTAAGAGCGTTTCATCACTTTTCAAACTGCAAGGCGAGGTGTTTTCTGGCCTTACAAGACAGGCTGCCTCCTTATAAATCAGTGTGGCAAGGCTGCCCCACATACCTAGTTCTTGTTTATCAAGAGACCTGAACCAAAGCATTGTGCAAATTCCAGCTGTTTGCAATACACTCAGAAAAGCCAGAAACCCCATGGTGTTTAGTTTACAGGCTCCTGTGAAGACAATACTTCAGCATAAATGTACAATATTGAAATTTTCTCTCACTGCTTCCCTGATAGATCTGTAGGGGAGCGCAGTTTGGGGAATGAAGAGACATTCTTGGAGGGGGCTTTGTGATGATCTTGGGAAAAAAGTGACACACTGAGGTCTCCCTGCCTGGTGAAATAAACCTCAAAGAAAAAGCTCAGAGGCACAACTTCTTCTATTTCTGGTTCTACAAGCTGTTTGCCCAAGTACAAAATGCAGATGATAAGTGGCTTGTTAAATTATTAAAAGGAGTTATGAATTAAAATGATTATAACACATTTCATGATTATGAAATTAACTGTAGAAGGTTCTACAAGATATAATAAACCAAGACTCTGCTCTTACTATAAAATCCAATAGGCCTTTCCAAGATATACACTTTGACATTCCATGTCACTTATTTTATATCCATTCTTAAGAGTGTGGGCACCTGCTGGAACAAAAACTGGGGGACAAGCTTAAAGTATGTCTTTAAAAAATACACAGAATGTGACCGGGAAAAGTTATTGCTCTACAGGACACACAGATTTATAAATGGAATGTGAAAGTAAATCTGCCTCTACCCAGTCCCCATCTCTTTTGAGGGAGGTAAAATAGATGGGAGAAGCCAGATTCCCCATGGGATATCTTTGTCTCTAGAACTGGGTAAACATCTCCTATTGGAGAACCTAATAAGCAGGCATAATTCTTCAGAAAGCATCCAGACTGCTCTTGGAGGCTTGGAAGGTAGAAATATGGTGTCTTCTAGCTATGATCCTGCCATGGCTCCTGGCACTCAGACTTTTAGTGCCAGTGCCAGAACATTCTTAAAGGTTTTTGGCCCGCTTCTAATGCTTCCTGTCCCAGGGGATCCGTTGGGAACAATTGAAGAGAGCACGGTTGTAATATTGATGCCAAGAGAAAGAAAAATATTTTAGAGCAAAATAACACTCACCATTTGGGTAAATGGAATTTATTTTTGGATATGCTCAGTGTTGGGTCAGTAATAAGCATGTGGGAAATTGAAAATTAAGTATTCTATGCCATTTGGAATTCATCTAGGCCATGACCAGAGGAGGATCTTTTGGTTTTCTGGAAAGATGCAGTTATTAGATTATTATTGACCTATGAACATTTTTGCAAAAGCAAAGACTCTTGACATGTTCTGGGAAAAATCTGGTTAAAACAATTTTGTCTCTTCCATTTCCCTCTGGAGGTAAATGTGGATATACTATTCATTGCCATTTCTTTCTAGGTACTCTCGGATAATCTTAAGGACCTTGGGAATCCTCATTTTATTTCTAAACTTTCCTATGTAAGCCATATATAGTTTTAGGGAGAGGAGAACTGAATAAACAATTAAAATCAAAGAACATCTTATTCATGTTGTAACGCCTCTCCACTCTTCATTTACCAGCTGGAATTTGTCTGGTTTTCTTCAATCCAAAAGATTTTCTCTATCACCATAGCTTCATTCCACATTATCCCAAGGACAAGTCTAAGTTCTTCTTCTTCTTCTTCTCAGAAGTTGTATTCAATAGACAAGCCACCCCCTAAATCCCTTCTAAAGCTTCACGTACTCTTTAAGGGCTTAGTAAGTGTCTAATTCTTACCTTCAGTTTGATTTCCGAAGACGTGCAAGGTCACTCTGCAAAATCATTTAATTTGCTTCTCAGCAAGTAAAGTCCAAAAAAATCTGGACTCTCTTGTGTTGTGTCAAGAACGTAGGGCATCTCATGTACTGTCCCACAGAATCCGCCTCCCCAAGGTCTGTGGGAAGATAAGTCCTATTTACTAGGCAGTCCTGAAAATAGAACATTGCAGTGAAGTATGGAATTTAAAATTACCTTTTCTCTACAAACTGGCATATGCAAGAATGAAAAGGTGCATTTTACTCTTCAGTAGGACAAAGAAGGAATAATAGCAGGCTACTTAATGCCGCCACCAACCACAACAGTGGCTAACATCCTGGAGACCTTACGAGCCCCCGTTGTTTTAAGCTCTGTATTGCTCATTTTTCCTTTCAATCTCCCCATGAAGAAGGAATTATCACCTCTATTTTGTAGCTGAGGAAACTGATGTACTGAGAGGTTAAATGACTTGCCCATGCTCATACCACAAGTCAATGGCAGAGTCAAGATTTGAGACTGGGGGAAAAAATAGGTAGAAAATATCAAGTGGAAAGTAGCATCTAATGGATATTTGCTTAATTCGGCATTGGCTTTTATGAATACCTATTACTGAGAAATTACACATGAAAATGATCGAATTTTATTTAAGCATTCTTCAAGCAAGGATCTATGGATCCCTGGCAGAGTCAGATGAACATCAGTTTTGTGTAAATCTGAGTGAGTATATGCATGTGTCTGTGGCTGTGGTCAAGAGCATTATTCAGTCTTTAAAGGGATCTGAGACAGCATGCCTCCCCCCTTCACCTCGTAGTAATAAGCCTCCATTAGGACCCCAGGACACATGCTGTGCACCTTCTCCTAATTTCTTCAGCAAGACTAGCCATTAGCATTCAGTAAGCTAAGGCCTTGTGAGGTGCTTGTTCTAGTAATTTACTCATTTACCTGATCTAGTAATCATGAAAAATTGGCTGAAATGTCAGTAAGCTGTGCAACCAATGCCATGACGATGCTTACTGCACCAGCTGCATCAGGAATTTGCTATACTTCCACCCAGGAAACTGGGCTAGGCTTTCAATGGTAGCATGTCTATATTTTAGTCTAGTTTTGTTGGCTTTGCAATCAGTAAAACTACCTAACATGGCAAGAGTTTGATCATCAGTGCTGTGCATTTTTATTCTTTGCTATGTCTGTACAATTATCTTAGTGGAGGTTTGGAAAGTCTATTAAGGGCATGATAATCAGAGTCCTCCCAAGAATTTTAGAAGCCATTTCTGATATGCTAAATGCCACTGGTGAAGGCAGGTGGCTGCAGGTTATATTATGCAGAGGCAGAGGCTGGGTATCTATTGGGAAGCGGCCCTCATGGGTGGACAGGAGGCAGAGGAAGCAGAATTGGGCAGAAGGAAAAATCAAATCATGATGCAGGCAGAGCAAAGCCTGAACTGACCCATCCAGAAACTCTGTAGCATATACAGTCTAGCAGAGTTGCCTGGTTTCAGGATGAAATGGTGGCGCCTCTATACACTCGCTTCCATCAATCGTTGGATGGGCATGACTTTGGGAGAGGTGACTTTGCAGTGGAGGCAAACTCTTTAGGAGCTGATGGCTGGAGGCTGTATGCTAAAAACTGGGGTTCCAGTCCTTCCTCTGAGTCAAATCTGGGTGATGCCCCCTTGTCTCCACTGTAGTCTGTGCCCTGAGCCACTACTTCATACCAGTTTGGGAAGTACCTTCTGTAGGATTTTGGAGGGCCTCTCTTCCTTGGAAAAGAGAAAGAGGAAGGTTGACTGCATAAACCAGGGCCCTGACTCCCCTGCAGATCTCAACTGACACTGTGTGAGTCACAACTGACACTGACTCTTTTGTCTTCCATTCCCCATTCAAGACCGCTGTCCGCTCACCCAGCACTTTTGCAGCTCTCGGTGGCTTACCTGGTGGCCTAACACTCTCATCCCTGAGAGGTCTAAGTGCTTCTCAGGCCATGGCTGATCCATTTGCCATCAAAGTTGAGCAAGGGAGGGCCAAAAGGCACCCAAGTGGACCACCTGGATGCCCACTGTATTCCTCTAAGTTATGTGTAACTGCAGCCCTTCCTCCTCCTCCACCGGTTGACTGCGGTCAAGTGTCCCCTCTGGATGGTGAGTCAGCTCCTTACTTGATGGTCCCTTGGCACAGGGAGGCTCATGTCCTGGAGGCAGTAGCAGCTTATAATGAATGGGACACTTGCTGTACCCTCTGGTAGAATATTCCAACACCATGAACCAAGATCTCCAAGCTTCCCTAACCTAGAGTTGTGGGAACAGGAGGCAGAGATTCCCGAAGTGGGTGATAGAACTGACCTACGTATATATAAAAGTTGGTATTCTGAGCTGCTCTGAGGAAAAATGCCGTATTTAGAAAGATTCTTATGGGGCACCTGGGGGACTCAGTAGGTTAAGCATCTGCCTTCAGCTCTGGTCATGAACCCGGGGTCCTGGGATCGAGCCCCACATCGGGGAGTCTGCTTTTCCCTCTGCCCCTGCCTTTCTTTCTGTGTCTCTCATGATAAATAAATAAAATCTTTTTTTAAAAAAGGAAAAGATTCATAATAAGAATTCTTGTTGAAGAAGGTAGGTCTTTTTTTTTCCAGTGAAAAATCTAGGCTTCCCAAAAATGATTTGGAAGACAACATTTTTACTATCCATAGAGGCCCTTCAGATTTCTTCTAATATGTGGTAGCAGGTTTTATAGTACCTCGTGCTGGACCCAGAGCTTTATGTATATTTTTAAATCAGTATTTACAAACACCCATCAGATTACAGCTTGAAGCCAAACTGACTCTTTTGAGCAGCAAAGTGGTGACTTAAGGTCTGGGAAGAAGGCACCTCACAAATGGAGGGAGAGATCCATTCATCTGTGGTTTCACTTATGAGCCTGCTTTGTTCTCCCTCAAGCCCCCAATAATTTTAATTATCTCTTTCCCAACTGGTACAAGTTGCTGATATTCATGCTTTTAATGGAGAGGCAAACAAAACCTGTAACACTGCCTTTTTTTCTTTTTTCCCTTCAACAACATGAACCTTACTGATTTTAAAGGTTAATAAAGTAATTTGAACATCTCATGCTAGGTAACGAATGAACATGACAATTTAGTAGCTCATTTTTGAGACACTATTATAGTTGAAATGTTTCTTATCTTAGTTTTTTTATGCTTGTGTGATTGTGATAATTGAAAATAGATAGGGCAAACAGCTCTTTGGCTGGCTCCTTTTTCAGGCAAGTGAGAGATTGAACCATAGGAATGTATGACTTGGAAAACAAATGTGGGTAATAACAAGAGACAATGGTTGTACTGCTTATCCGAGCCCCACATTCTAATGATACTAATTAGACTCTGAAAATTGTATTTCAACTAAAGGAATGACAATTCCAATTTAAGCTTTCCTTTCTCTGCCTGGTTTCAAGAAATATATAATGTATTTTATGGTACTGCTGATTATAAACTTCCACAGAAAATGTTAGAGCAGAACCCTGATAAAATCTGCAACTTCTGAAAGTTTTAGAAAATGAGCTTCAGGTGTAATATGCAAGTCAACTCTACATATTCTTATAAACGATATCTGCATTTTAAATAAACTCACAAAAAATATAATAAAGAATCAGGTAATTCAATAATTATAGAGTAATTTACTCGGGTACCTCTATAGGGAGAAACATGAATGTCTTTGGGCATCAATATTTAAGTAAACCCAAACAATTCTTTACACAGAAAATTAGCTATAAATTTACCTCTTATATGTGGCAAAGTATGAATAAGTGTCTTCTTTAGATAGAGTTTATTGACTGGCTATTCTATTTCAACAGTATTTAAAATACCAATATATTGTTATCCAAGCATGCAAATAAAAACTATTTAGTTGGTTATACAAACCCACCTGACTCCTAAGAAAAGGATGGAACATTCTCATACTTATTGAAAATATTCAACTATGTTTTCAGTTTTCTTGTAGAATGACTTTAAATGAACATAGGGAATATCTCCCCAAAATCATAAATATAAAGAACAGCTTCTATTTTCTTTAGGATTATTATTTCTCTGGAAATGTTATCAGACTAAATAAACCAGCACTGAAAAAAATAAAATAAAATGACTTTGTTGGGAAAAGCAAAGCAATGGAATCCACACTCCTGTTTCAAGAATTTTCATCTGCTAGTCTTAAGACAATCATTTCCAATTTCATTTAGACAATCAGTTCTGATTTTACAAAGGGTTCTCCAATCTGTATTTAGAGTAATGCTAAGTAGGATTATTACTTGCATGCCTGAAATTTATTGAAATATTTTATTGCATGAATAAGAGTGAGGAAATTTGATAAATAGCTACAAACAGTAGCTTCAAAAACAGCAACATTTGTAGATTTTAAAATATTAATGAGAAATACAACAACAATATATATGTATGTGAGAAAATACAATACTCAGAAATAGAAAGGTCAATTTGAACCTCGAATAACCCTGTGTTATCTGCTAAAACTCTTTGCAGGTCAAAGGGTACGTGGACATGATGTTTTCTAACTCCTGCTCTGTGGCATACCAAGTCAAGGACATACCAATCTGTCCTCCCAATTCCCTCATCTTGTGGGTGGTGGTAACGGCACTTACCTCCAGTGGTAGCCATAAGGATATACTAATTAAAGGATGTGGCTCAGAGTTAGTGCTCAGTAAAGCATGGGCGTTATTATCAGAAATTAAAGTGGCAATCTAAATTGAAAAGACAAGGTTGTTTTAAATCTTGGGCTAGTGGATTTTAAATTTTCAAATAATGAGTTGTAAACATAGCAAACATAGTAAACATAAACACTTTGTAGTCTTATTTGTAACTTTGGAATGTGTGTCTCTAAATTTCTTCAAAAAGACAATAATATCACAACCTAAATGGATAATGAGGATATATTTTTGCAGTTGTCAATTAAGAGTAGAGAGCCATCTTAGAGTGATATCTATTTCCGTCCCAAGTGCATATGCCATTGAAGAAATTGAGGCCCAGAGAAGTGAATCTACTTGCCCAGAGAACTCTTGGTGAAGTCAAAATGAGGAGCTTATATCTTGATTCTCACGCAACACCAGTGCTGCCCATCCTACCTTCCTTTTCATATTCACCTGGCCGGCCAACATGGCAATTTCCTCTGCTGTCTTCCGTAACTGGTAATTTGCATCCCATTTCAGGGTTTCATTACTGATTACCATACTCTCCATTCTTTTCTCACAAATACTCTTTACTCTCATCATGGTTGAAAATGAAGTACAAAGTCACGCTGTACCATTTTTTTTTCCTGGGCATTCATCTGGAGTATACTTTTCTGACTGCTATAGCAGTTGGGTGAGCCATGGACCATGGACTCTTTTCCAGTGCAATGTGATATGTCTCACTTCCATTCCTAACCCATAAGGTCTTTCTACTCCCAATCCTTATTTTTTCCACACCACTGGCTACATGGAGCAAATGCAGAAAACCTAGAAGGGGATGAAGAAGGAATAGGGATCCTGAGTAGATTAATGGAGTACAACACCCCCATCATAGCTCCATCTCCCCATTGCCTACAGAGTGGCTCTGGATAATGACATGAGTAAGAAATAAAATGTATTGGTTAAGTTTGAGATTTGATATTGTTTGTATAGTAGTTAGCCTATGTCATTAAAATTCATACTCCAAGTATTTCACTAGAACATATCTACTTGCTCCTTTTTCCTAAGACTGATATTGGAGAATCTTCTAGAATTAATCTTCTATCAGCTACCTTCTGAAATAGAAAATAAAAAAGAGTTGTATGAAAACTAAAATAGACAGACTCACCATTTCAAGGAAATTAGAGCAATTAGAGTTTTTTCATTAAGTTGAGACCCCAAAGACATGGAATCTTCTATAACAGAAATATACTGGCCAGAGCAATTCATTCACTGAAAGAAGAAATTGGTTGCCTTGAAAATGAAGATAAAGAGACATTTTTATACATTAGAGATAGAGACCAAATTATATACATTTGTAAATATCTATTAAAATTTTACCATAATAATTACATACCATTTGACCTCATAATTTCAAGTTGTGGACTACACATATAGAAGCAATTATTTCAGTACTTATGGACACGTGTGCAAAGAATTTTTTTTCAGTAACGTTTCCAGTGGTTGAAAAAGCAGCAAAAACAAAACAAAACAAACAACAACAATAAAAGAAAAACACACACAGCCTTAATTTCTATTACTAGGAGAATCATTGAATATTTTGTGGCACATCTCCATATATAAGAAGTGTTCCTCGGCAATTTAAAAAAATTAGTTTGGTCAGTGACTAATTGACTTGAGGCAAGGTCCATGGCATACTGCTGAGTGAAAAAAAAAGTAAGTGGTGATATAATAATCCCATTCTGTGTAATCAAAGACAGAAACAAAATCTGTACATTTGTGCATGTAGGAGAAAATGAAGTAAAAGATGACGTGGAAAGAGGCAAGACCAACCTATGGTCATAGGTTAACTTAGAACAGTTGGAGAATAATATTGGCATCTTCTTTACACATTCCAATGTTGTTTTACTTTCAACAGTTATGCTTTCTGATGTTTTAAAAGCTACTAGGACAGAGAGGCACTTGAGCGTGGTGGCTAAGAGCATGGCGTCTGGAGCCAGACTGTCTGGGTCACAATCCAACTCTTACAGTTACCAACTGTGGAGCTTTGGACAAGGCAGCCTACCTCCTCTAGTGGAGGAATAATAAAACCAACCTCTAGGGTTGCAAAAAGTGCTTGGTGAGAGCAAAAGCTCTCTAAGTAGTTATTCATAAGAAGGAGAACTCTGAAGAGCCTATTTGTATCGTGTTGCCCAGCAATGAGCACCATGCTGAGCGGAAAACTGGGGTGCGTGCTAGGGGTGACCAGGTGACTCACTCACTGTGTGGCTTTTTGCACAGAAGTAGTTGGTTCCCCTATTTTTTTCCTGCCAAGTGCCTAGAGAGGATGAGTATAGGAAGGGGAAAAGCCAATAGCAGATGATGGCACTGAGCAGTGAGCCTGGTAGCTGACATCACCGTTTCTCCATCTTCTCTCCTTAAAAACATTCCAGTGCTGCTGACGGACTCAGCTCTTTAGGAATTGAGCGTATCAGGTAGGTGTGTGGTGGCAGCCTGAGCTCTGGGGGCAATGGCTTCGCTTCTGAGCCCTGCCTCTAGTCCAGTACTACTGAGTTGCAAGATTCCAAAATATTTTAGTTTATTAAAACAACAACAACATGAGGCAGCCCTGGTGGCTCAGCAGTTTAGCGCTGCCTTTGGCCCAGGGTGGGATCCTGGAGACCAGGGATCGAGTCCCATGTCAGGCTCCCTGCATGGAGCCTGCTACCCCCTCTGCCTGGGTCTCTGCCTCTCTCTCTCTCTGTCTGTCATGAATAAATAAATAAAATCTTTTAAAAACAACAACAATAACAACAACAACAACAACAACAACAACAACAACAAATCTTGGGGCACCTGGGTGGTTCAGTTGGTAGAGCGTCTGCCTTCAGCTCAGGTCATGATCTCAGGGTCCTGAGATTGAGTCCCACATGGGGCTTCCTGCTCAGCGAGGAGTCTGCCTCTCCCTCTCCCTTTGCCTCCCCCCACCCCCCAACTTGTACACACTCTCTCTCAATTAAACAAATATAATCTTTAAAAAACCCAACAAATATTAAGTACCGTGTGTCTCTGTTTTCATATCTGCCTGTCTGACTCTCAAACACACACATGCACGTGCACACACGCACACAACTCATTCATATTTGCTCCCATCTCTGCATTTATTTGTTATGGTCTGTATGTTTTCTTTCCCATCCACCTACTTTTGTACAGATGAAGCTTCAAGTACAACCATTATATCACACTTCAGGCCTCTCTGACCAGGGCTAGACACCACTCCTATCTGATGTAGAGAGGAGATGCCTTTGGTGACCTTGAATGTACAAAGTCACAATTCCTGGAATAAAGCTTATCACAGAGCTCAGTGAGGCCATCGGTCTCCAGTAGTGCCAAAAATATCCCCCAATAACAAAGTCAACTGACTGGAGCTTCTGATTTCCTCTGCTGCCTTTGCCAACAAGGACACAATAGGACCAGAATGTTGCCTGCCCAATGACAAATGGCACAATCAGTTTCTCAGGAACTGGTATCTTCTTCACTCATAAGTGGCAATGGAGCTTTAGGCCAACTCTGACCAGTGCCTGTTCAGCTCCTTATAAGGGAAGCCAGCTGATGTGCTTGGACATATGCATCTCCTCTCAAGTTTGTTTGCTCCATGCTCCTCCTTCCTCTAAGTCCTCATCCTCGCTGTCACTGTTCTCCCTATAGCAGACAGAACGCAGTTCAGATGCCACAAAAAATATACATGGAGCATTTGTTTTGTGCTCAGTACACAGACATGCACTGGATAACTTTCTTAAGGAGCTTCAAACCCATATCTTACTAACCTGTCTTCTTTGTAACATATCATAATGTCCCAGAACATGAAAGCATTTCCACTCAATCCAGGTATATTTATTCTAATACATAAGAACCAAAGGTGCTTTGGAAAATAAAAAGTTGCTTATAGACCCTCAAAATGTGAGTAAATGTGTCAAAATCTAAGTAGGCAGTCCAGTCCACATTCTTTTGTACCCATAGAATGGTGTGAACCCACTAGTCCCTCTAATCTGACAAATACAAAAGAAAATGTCACAAGACTGGAAAAATAGTTTGTCTTCTGATAAAACATAGTTGACAGCTAAAGTAAAATACAAATTAAATGATTTTTATTTTACTTGAGACGGTACTTGTTCATTTAGGTATTTTAGAATATAATACCCAGAGAAGATGCACAGGAAATTGAAGTTGTTTGACAATATTAAAGATGGACTGGTTTTCTCATATCCTGTCAACCTCTCTCTCTGACTGCATGCTCTTAGCACAATGAACAGACATAGGTATCCTTGAACAACGTCATGCATACCTTTGTTTTAGCATTATTCTCGTATCCTTCTATAATTCACGAAAATCAGACAATACTGTATCTCTCTTGCAATATCCATGCAGATGCCAGTGAGGGTACTCTTTCACTTTGCCTTTGGTCTTTGTTCAACTGATTCTGAAACTAGTTTCTATCAATAAAGAGACTTCCGCTAACATTCTACTCAGCTGAGAGGAGCATCCTGGTTTTGGAGGATGTAGTGTTGTGTTATGGAAACCCTCTGCTGTCCTCCCCACACCCAGCCGGGTAAAACCATTCTTGACCACTGAAACAGGAGTCAAAGTGTCCACTCAGGAGGTGATACACATGATCTCAGTCCCTGATGAGAATATTTGTCAGTGTACTAAGAATCAACTGGACTTGTCTCCACTACAAAAACAAAGGAAAAAAGCAAGACTATGATCTGAATCATTCAAATAGCATTTTAAAGGGCTCCAACAATTAAATAAAGGAAATGAAAATAAAACTCCTGGGCCACCTCCTAGAGACATTCGAAAGACACATGGAATAATAATCATTAAGGTTTTATATCACATGGGAGGCAAAAGGCCTTAACGTAGACTATAAGCTCAATTTATCTTATTTGTAATCATCATCATGTTGTTTACATGATAATTATACTTTAGCCCCATGGGCCTTTGTAATGGCCATTCTTACCTAGTCACCATGAATTTATTTCATCTCTGCTTTCATGCTCCTTATAATATTCCATGTGTCATGTTCATATACTCATTTATTTAAGTTATTTGATGAGTGTTACTATGTTCCACACATTGCATGAGTAACACTCAGTTCCCTGCCTTCAGGGAGCTTGCATTCTAGTGGGTGCTAGACAATAAATAAGTGAAACAGAAGCATATCAGCTAGCGATAAGAGCCAAGGAGAAAAGTAAAGCAAAGAAAGTGCCTTGAAAGTGTTGGGCAGTTGGGGATAGATAGTTAGCATTTTAGACAGAATAGTCAGGAAAAGCCTCCCTGGAAATGTGATGTTTGTGAAGTGAAGACCTGAAGGAATGGGAGCAAGCCATGAAGCTATTAGGGGAAGAAGCTTCCAGAAGGAAGGAACAGCAAGTGAGGGAGGGACATGCACATAGCTGGGAGGAACTGCTGGCAGGGAGGCATGGAGAGGAACGGGGCAGAGAATCAAGAGATGAAGTCAGGTGATCTGCGAGTGGGAAACTCTAGGGTCGTGGGAAGCCACTGGAATACTCTGAGCAAAGGCATATGAGGACCTCACTTAGGATACTATGGCACCACTCTGGCTGCAAGTCGTGAAGAGGATAAAAGAGGCAAGTGTAGCAGCTGGGAGACCAGTGGGGAAGTTACTGCAGTGACCCATGTGAAATGTGAAGGGGAGAGGGCAAAGAGGGCCCCAAAGGTTTTGACAGGAGCCACTGCAAGGTCATTAATAGAATTAACAGAGAAGCAACCTTGGATTGATGTACACTTGAGATGCCAATGAGCCAGGCCGAGGAGACAGGCTGGGTAAGCAGTTTAATATGCAAGTTTGGAATGCAAGGAAAAGACCTGGGCTATAGATATCTATCCGGCTTGTCACTGGAAACAGGGAGGAAATAAGTAAGGAGAGAGAAAGGCCCTTCATCTCCTTGTCCTTAAAAGGAGGAAGCGGAACCAGCGCAGGTCAAGAAAGAGCACACAGGAAAACCAGCCCGCTGCCGAGTCCTGGGCACCAAATGAAGAACGTTTTTCAGGAAAGAGTGTAATCTGCTGTGTCCACTGTAAATGAGAGGTCAGGATGGTTGACCATTGCCTTTAGCGATGTAGAAGTCACTGGCAATATTAAGAACCATTTCAGTAGCATGAGAGAAGCAATATCCTGATTGCAATAGACCCCAAGAGAGACGGAGAGGAGATAGATTGGAGACCATAAATATAGACAACTGTGCTGAGGAATTTTGCTATACAGAGAAGGGCAACAAGTAGCTGGAGTGAAAGTGGAGTTGAATTGAGAGTGTCTTTTCTTTTACTCCACAAACTGGCTTAAAACAGTATATTCTCAAAAAAAAAAAAAAACAGTTTATTCTCCCACAATTCCAGAGTTCCAAATGTCCAAAACTGAGCTATCAGCAGGACCGTGCTCCCTCCAGATACTCAAGGGGAGAGTCCTTCTTTACTCTTTCCAGCTTCTGGTACCCTCCACATTCCCGTCTTATGGCCACATGGCTACAATCTCTGCCTCCATGGTCACACCACCTCCTCCTCTTCTGTACCTCAACTCCTGCTGCTTCTCTCATGTAAGGATACATGTGATTGCACATAAGGCCAACCCAGATAATTCAGGCTAATCTCCCCATTTCAACATTCTTAACTTAATCACATCTGTAAAGACCTTTTTCCCCAAATAAATGGACACCCACAGCTTCCAGGGGATAGGACATGAAACTATCTTTGGGAGCCCTTATCAGACTACCACATAAGCAGATGACAGTGATCCAAAAGAGAAAGTCCAAATGATAATGCAGGAGAGGAGAGAGTTACTGAAGCAATGTCCTTGAGTAGGACAGAAGGGATTGGGAGTAGTGGACAAATAGAGGAGTTACCCTTACCTAGAGTCACGGACAATTTGTGAATGATACTATTAGCAACATAAGTTTATGTTGAAGTTTCAGAACAGTTCAACTTAGACATTTTCTGGGGTCTTTATTTGTATTAGTTCTCTATCACTGCTTAACAAACTTACAAATTTAGCAGTTTAAAACTGTACACATGTGTTATCTCCCTGTTCCTATGAGTAGGTGTAGAGTCTGGGCACAACCCTGCTGGGTTCTTTACTTGAGAGCCTCCCTGGGCTACAAACCCAGGGTTAGCAGGGTTGTGGCAACAGCCTCATCAGAGACTCACTGGGGAAAGATCTGATCCCAAGCTCCTCAAGTTGTTGGCAGAATTCTTTTTCTTGAGATATTGGTCTGAGAATGTAGTTTCTTGCTGGAGGCCACCTTCAGCTCCTAGAGGCCACTCACAGTTCCTTGACACATGGGCTTTGTCAACACGGGCATTTATCCCATGGAAGTGTGCTTCCTCAAGACCAGTGAAAGGGACTCCTCTAGAGTATCTGCAAGAAAGACAGTCTTATACATGTCAGAACTCCCATATAATATAACCTAATTGTGGGAATTACATGCTATCACTTTGGCCATATTATTTTGCTCAGGAACAAATCACAGGTCTTGCTCACACTCAAGGGGATGAGTTATGCATGGGCATGAGTACCGGGATGTGGAGATCACTGAGGGGATCTGTCTGCCACATTCATGATCAAGATTGAAATTGAATCAAATACCCATAGATTTAGTGAACTCTCATATTTTTTATAGTTAGAAAAGAAAATAGACAAGGCAGATGCTTGTATATGGCATGTAAGGTAAGGAAGGAGTCTCTGCTTTTGCACAACTTGAGTGCAGACTTAGAAGGAAACATGAAACAAGGGATGAAGAAGCGCCAGTTTAGAATATTCAGATGGTAATTTTAAAGAGTGAACAAATTGCTCCTTCAAAAACTATCCTTGATTCATTTTTCTTGTTCTACTCACATGCCCAAAGATTAGTGCATTAGTGCATTCATTATCTAACTGCATTGGTAAGAGAAAATAACACTGGACTTTGCAACAGAGTGTTATGCACTTATTTTATTAACTGGAGTCTTGGTCAGATTATTCTCTCAAAGCCTCAAATTCTTTATCTGAATATGGGGATAAAGGTTTCTATACCATGGTATTATTTTAAGAATTAAATCAGATAATCTATTTGTGATGATCATTGCAATCAGTACCTGGCAGATAGTAAGAAGAAATAAATAGTGACTGCTATCCTTTTTAGTAGTCCATGGCTAGAATTCTACAGACTCACAAAAACATGAAAATATGTACAATAGATTATTCACCCTAATGCTTTTCAAGTAAACACATTGTTTATTGGTTATCTTATCTTCTGAATATTTCCTACATAAGATGGTCAAACAGTACAACCACATTGTCGTTAAGGTGAAAGCTTTTGAATTTTTCCTGCTTTTGAATTCTGTTTCTTTACTTAAAGCTGTGAAACCTTGGGAAGCCACAGCCCACGTGGCTTAGTTCCCTCATCTGTAAATCAAGGCTAATTGTATTCCCTTCCTAGGGTGTGGTTAAGCTTAGATGGGATAATTCATGCCAAGCAATTAATCCAATGCTTAGCAGAGGTAAATGTTCAGCATACAGTAGGCAGAAGCAATGAAATAGTCCAATAAATAATGAGCAGGCCCTCAGAAACATTAATAGGGAAAAATTACCTGTATTATTACATGTGGGTATTTCTTCTGTGTGTTTCATTAGTTACTTCCAATTGTCAGGCAAATCAGTATGAATATTCCAATTTGGGGATTAAGGGCCAATGTCAATCTTTAGGATTTCAGGACTAATAAATTAAAAAAAAAATTAGTGCCAACATTTTATAAATTTTCTTAAATAATAATAATAAAAAATAGTGAGTTTCCTAGAACTGAAAAAGTAGGAAGGACATAATTGCAATTTAGAGGTCAATTGCAATTTCAAATGAAATGAACCTGGCTTTATAAATATTCTTTTTTTTTTTTTTAAGGACTTGTGGAAACTTTATCTTAGCCTACTGCTGCCTGCAAACCACTGATTAGGAAACACGGGGTTATAACAAATTTAACTGTGAGAGCCCAAACATGGACTGATAAGCAAACCTGTAGGACAAATTTCACTTCCCAGCTGCAGGCAGGGGACAGACCATTCCGACCAACCCCAAATAGAACACCAGGAAGATGTGTGGTAATGACTGAGGGGCCTTCACTCACCAGGGAAAAGAAGGTCCTATGTAAATCAGGAATCTAGCTACTCATACTTAATTTCACCGTATTCACCATTTATATTCTTCTGCCCTAAGGAGACAGTCACCTCTGAGATTTTCTTTATGAATCATCCTAATATTGTTAAATTGTTAGTCATTTTACTTGCCGCTCCCCCTCTTCATCACCTTCAAATATGTTTAACCTGTTAAACCTTTTCATAATGAGTCCTCTAATCTGACTCCACTCTGAAGCCCCCTAATGCAGATAAGCTTTTGAAAATATGAAGTTGTTGTGCATTCCAGGAACTTACATTTTTAACGTGCTTTTGGAAGCCTCAGAGTGTGAATGGGAACTGAATTCTATTTAAAGCTATGTGAAGGAAAATCTCTTTCCCTCATAGATATGCACTTTCTAAAGAATTTCTAATGATAAGCACTTCAGCATCAAGTTTCTGGCAATATACGCCCATAAAGCTAATTCCATTACAGTCTTTCACATTTCACATTTTTGCTATAGGCAAAGGCAAGTTCAGCTGTAAGCAGTTTTCTTTCAACTCATTTTGTACAAGATGAGCCAGATTCTGTAACATGGTATTAGAGGGCCAGTCCAGGCTGAACAGAGTGAGAGGAAATTGAAAGACAAGATATTGTTTATCTGAGATTTGAAATGGGTTGAAGCATTAAGTGACACTATATCACATAAGGGAAAACTGTCATGTCGAGGCTTTTTCCTTAGCTATGACATTTCTTTAGACTCCCTCCCACCTTTTTTTTGGCATGGAAAATTGGGGCTTTGGGGAAAAAGTAGAAATTTCGTCTCCTAAAGAAAATCTCATCCTGAGAAGTGCAGATGAGAGGGCTTTGCTCTCAGAGCTGCATGCCCCGTCTTTGACTAGTTGACTGTTCAAAAATTTCCACCCATATTTAAGGGGAGGTTGTACAAGCAGTGACACAAAGATTAAGTTCTACGGAGGAGCACTGACAGAGGACCACAGAAAACTGCATTCTCTGAACTCCAGGCAGCATTTATGATTGGGCAATCTATAGCAAAAAGGACTTTCCTTGGAAGCAATCACAGAGACGGAAAGAATGGATGGTGGTGGGAACAGACCTGTCTCCTTTGGTAATCTGTGAATACTAGGAAGAAATCCAACAAAATGTCACCCCAGTGAATCAAAGACCCTGAGCACAAATTATAGCAAGAAAGAGGAAAAGAAAAAAAAAAGAAGATATGTCTAAGAGCACCTTTTTCAATTCATCTTGTAGGCTATTTCCTTAAAATAGATAGGAAAATATGACTCGTGACTTAGTATGTGTCCCCCCAAAATGATACCAAAAATAGCTGCCTGTAATTACTTTGTATATCCTTTTTTTTTTCTTTTTAACTTCACTCAGCAAGTGTGGCCTTAAACTGAAGATTAGTTTTGACAAAATAGATAGGAAACCACTACTAGATGCAGCTCTGACATGAAATAAGCTTAAGCATTTGTCTCTCCTGCCTTCAATATAAGAAAAGCGAAACAAATGGAAAAAGAATGACTTTCCTTGGACCCATCAGAGAGCTAAGTTTGCAGAGCAAACCTTCTACCCTGAATGCTGGAAGAGCAGCAGAATCCAGAGACTCAAACATGACATCTGCTCCTGGAGCCACACCTCGTAAGGACATTTATTTATTTATTTTTAAATATTTTATTTATTTATTCATGAGAGACAGAGAGACAAAGAGAGAGAGGCAGCGACATGGGCAGAGGGAAAAGCAGACTCCCCATGGGACTTGATCTCAGGACCCTGGGATCATGACCTGAGCCAAAGGCAGATGCTCAACTATGGAGCCACCCAGGTGCCCCTAGTAAGAACATTTAAATGACACCTGTGACAAGCTACTTCAGGCAGTATGGACAGGTATGAGCATGAGCTTGGTGGGCTGTAACTCCAGAAATCTTCCCAGGTTCTCACAATGAAGGTCCAAGAAAGGTTCCCTGGAGTCTCTAGGAGATAAAAGAGAAGGGTCACCATCATGAAGTGTCATGAGGCTCCTCAACAAAGTCTACTTTTCTGGGGGGAAAGCCTTTGCCAGCAATTTATCTCACTAGGAAGCTGAAAGACAACTGTACAACTCCAGAACCTCCTAGACTTCCTGTCTCGCAGGCATTCAAGAAACACTTGTGAAGGTATTTGCCCACAGACACAAGCCAACTAAACATGTAAGATTTAATCATAAGATTATAGATCTTTGCTCTTCCTCCATACCTTCCCACCACATTACAGGGCTCTAGGATAACAGTGGATTACATCAGCAGAACTGCCAGATGCAGAATCTATCTGAGAATGAGTACTTAGGGAAGCCCAGAGACAGTAGAAAAGACAAAAATAGGTACAGTACAGTAATTTACAGTGACAACAAGCATTACACATGGCCCAATTCCTAGGTAGATTAACATAAAACCTTGTATCAAAGTCCCATTGACCTCAGTTCCTATTACCTAATACAGCATTTCTGGCTTTCATCAAAAAACTGTAAGACATGCTAAAACGTCAGAACAAATCACACTCTGAAGGCACAAAGCAAGTATCAGAACCAGACTTAAATATGGCATAAATTTTGAAATTATCACACAGGGAATTTAAAATAACTGTGACCAATATGTTAAGAGCTCTAATGAAAGAAATAGACAACATGCAAGATAAGATGATTACATAAGTGGAAAAAAGATGGAACTTTAAAAAAGAACCAAAAGAAAATGCCACAAGTCAGAAAATGCCTTAGGTGGGCTTGTCGGTAGATGGATACAGCCAAGCAAAGACTCAGCGACTTCCAACTAGGTCAATAGAAATTTCTTAAAGTGACATGAAAATAGAGAAAAAGAATGAATAAAACAGAACAAAACATTTAATTTGAAATTATAGTTTCAAAAAGTAGAACAAATATGCAATGGAAATAGCAAAACTAGAACAAAGAGGAAATGCAGCAGAAAAAAATATTTTAATTAATAATGACTGAAAATTTTACAAAATTAATGACAGGCAACAACAACAAAAAAAATCAGTAAGCTCAAAGGATACTCAGAAAGATAAATACCAAAAGGTCTACCTCTAGGCATATCATATTCACACTGTAGAAATCCAAAGACAGAGGAAAAAAAAAAAAAACTTAAAAGAAGCTAGGGAAAATAGAACACTTTACCTATAAAGAAACAGGAAAGGGAGACAGTCTCCTCATCAGAATCAATAATCACTTTAAATATGAATGGTCCAATACACCAATAAAAAGATAGAGCTTGTCAGAGGGGACTCAAAAACAAGACCCCAGGGGACACTCATGTGGGAACTATGTATCCATATAATTACCTATCTTTTAGGTAACTATTTATCTTTTAAATAATATCTTTTAAGCAATTTTTATTCTCTTTAAGCAATGCAGAAATGTTTTTGCTAGTGTATCTCCATTTAAACTGTTTCTGACATCCTTTTGGACCATTTTAGGACCAGATACAAATCTAAATTCAGTCTTCTATATTTATTAGCTGTTGTCCTTTGAAAAAGAAATTAGATTAATATAACTTATCCTGCTCTTCTTCTTTCATAACAGTTCAGAAATTTCATTGAGCTCAAAAAAAGTAATGCAAAAGTAAAATTCTTACTAAACTGGGTAAACATAGTTACTAATATATGCATTTATCCACTTATAATTCTCCACTTTCCTTACAAGAATTTTTAAAATTTCTTTTATGTTTACTCTTTTATTACTTCATCACTTTGTGCCATTTCATTTTGCCTGCCTATCTCTTTGACCAAGATGATTTCAAATTTAATCGTGCTCATAATAATGAATTTCAAAATGATTTACATGCAAAAAAGGAAAAGCAACTGCACTGATGTGCAAATATTAAATCCCTCAGGCTCTGAGACAGACTATTTATTTCTCAAGAACTAGCCTTTGCTAATTTTTGAAAAGTATTTGCATATAAGAGTCAGGGTGTCACTCTATTATGCTTCTACTGAATTGCTTGCCTGTGATCAAGCACACAAGAGTCAACTTTACTTTTTTTTTTCAACTAAAGTACTTTAATAACCCCAGAATATAACATATGAAAATGGTCCCTTGGTGACCTGAATTCCTCCCTAAACATTTATTTTATTTTCTCTAGTTCCACGTAATAGGAAATTACTCTGTTTCTCTAGGGCTTCATTTTCTTGGCTGTGTAAAGCAGTCTATGATTCTATATGACAGTGAATAGAATTTAATACTCTGTACTGACCAGAGTCCTTAAAAATGACAAGTCCATTTCGTTTTTTCATATTTCCTAATTGAAAGACAATCCAGGGATGAAAAATATTGGGGAGAGAACAGAAAAAGACTGAGAGAAAGGAAGGGAAATTTTAAAAAGAAAACCTTGACTTGCTGCTGGATGAGCTGCACCTTTGCTTCCATGGCATTGCAAGAGAATCCCAAGGACCTTACTTAGCCCTGCCAATTTGCTATTGAAAAATACATCCCATTCTCTTCAATTTGCAGAAAAATCAAACAAAGCCATTCATTTTCTTAATTTTTTTCAGCTTCCTGGGAGTGGAAAAAAGTTATTCAGAATGGCTTTCACTGAAGTAAATATCTCAAAGTTTTCCCTTTTTCCTTCTCAATATTTTCCATGGACCCACTCTGCAGCAGTGTCTTTAGGAGTTAAGTACAAAGCCACAGAGACATACTGAACATATTGATTACCAAGTAAAATGGTTTCCTTGGCAACCATAACCCAATGAAAGCCTTTAGAACTGCCTTCCTTTCACACATGAAGTTTTTTCTAATGATTACAGACATCACAGATGGCAAAAACAGATACAAAAGTACCTGCTTTAAATGCATTGCTGCAGAAATGAAGCTGATTCAGCAAGAGATACTCTGTTTTGTGGTTAGCTAATGCATTTTAAATTTGTAATATGATTTTTCAGTAATTATAAAATGAATTAATTCCTTTGTGCATTATAGTATGTGAATGTATTATTTATTACTGGCATAATAATCACCACACATTTAGTGGCTTAAAATAACAAAAAGTTATTAATCTATAGCTCTGCAGGTCAGAAGTCTGACACAGGTCTCCCTGGACTAAAATCAAGATGTCAGAAAGTCTGTGTTCCTTTCTGGAGGCTTTAAGAGAGAATAGAGAATCTCTCTTTAAGAGAAATGGAAAATCCATTTCCTTGCCTTTTTCAGTTTCTACAAAACACCTGCTCTCCTTGGCTCATGGCCCCCTTCTTTTTTTAAAGCTAGGACTATCACATCTCTGGTCTTTCCTCCACTGTCACTTCACATCCAGTAAAGCTTCTTGCTTTTAAAGACTCTTCTGATTACATTGAGTCCACCTGGATAATCCAGAATTATTTCCCCAGTGCAAGGTCATACCCTTAATCCCCTTCATCACATCTGCAAACCCCCTGGGCCATGTCAGATAACATATTCACCTGTTCTAGGGATTAGGCTATGGAGATCTTTAGAGGCCTATTTTCCTGCCTGCCAAAATGAGTCTACTGTCTAGCATATTGACAAAAAAAGAGGCTTCTCAAAATACTGAGGTGCAGTGCCACATGCACTTTGAACAGCTTCCTTTAAGTACTGGTGATTATTTCCCATTGATTTAGAGCAGAGATCAGCAAACGTCTTCTGTAAAGGGACAGACCTTATAGATATTTGGCTTCACCAACCATATAGCCTCTGTTATAACTACTCAATTCTGCATGGTAATGTGAAAGCAGCCATTGACAGTACATCAATGAATGAGCTTGGCTGTGTTCCAAAAGAAATTTTTATTCAAAAATTGGCAGTAGGCCGGATTTGGCCTGTGGGCTAGAGTTTGCTGACTTGTAAACTAAAGCTATGAAATCTTTAATCCCATAAGTAAAATTTGATACACATTTTCAGAACTGAGACCTCTCCTTTTGTATATAGGAGATAATAAAACTAAAAGTCTGCATGTGGCTTCTTTAACTATATTATGAAGAATAGAGACATTCTTCATGATTACAAAATCTGTGTTGAGTATCAGTGGTAGGGAATAAGACTATGAAGAGCTAAAAGACCAAGAGTCAGCCCTTAATGGGCTTGTAATGTTATTGGATAGGTGACACAGAGTCATTGAAAGATAAAAACATAATTTTTTAAATCTAAGTAATTGCATACATTATTTAACTTCTAAAAATGTCTATAAAAATTGTATGATGGGAGGTCCTCCTCTGGTCATGGTAAAGGACTTTTTATGAAACTAACCTCCTCGAGGACAATAGTGATAAACTCTGGACAAAATATTTTATTTTATTTTTTTAGAAGATTTATTTACTTATTTATGAGAGACACAGACTGAGAGAGAGAGAGAGAGGCAGAGATATAGACATAGGCAGAAGCAGGCTCCTCGCAGGGAGCCTCATGCGGCACTCGATTCCATGTCCCGGGATCAGACCTGAACCGAAGGCAGGTGTCCAACCGCAGAGCCACCCAGGCATCCCTGGACGATATATTTTAAGAAACAAACAAAAAAACTGTATGTTTGTAGTGGAAATTGATTAAAAGCACATCAGCAAGTTGATACTCTAAGTAATACTACTAGATATTCTTCATTTGAAAGGGAAATGACAACGGATGGAAGCTAGGATTTCTAGGAAGAAATAAAGGGTGTTTGAAGTGCCAATTGTATGGGTACATACATGAGACTCTTGCTTTTATTGTCTATGTATATGTGTATGCACATCTAATATGTGTGAATCCCTCTACGTATTAATTGCTTTTTAAATATATTGATTTTTTAAAGATTTTATTAATGTATGAGAGAGAGCAGCAGCATGAGTAGGGGCAGAGTGGAGCAGGGAGCCCAATGCAGGGCTCAATCCCGGGGCTCGGATCAGGATCTGAGCTGAAGGCAGACGCTTAACCCACTGAACCACCCAGACACCCTTTTTAAATATATTTAAAAGCCATAAGAATGTTTAAAGCAAAAATAAAAGGGGGGCTAACACTGTACCATGAACTTATAATGCATTTGATGTAGTAGCACTTAGTATGGAGAATAAATTGCAAAGAACTGTGGCACAATCCTTACATTTTACATGAAGAGGTAGGATATTAGCCCTAAGTACATTGTAATAAATTAAATATCTATATTGTAATTACTAGGGTAAACACATGCACACACACACACACACACACACACACACATACACACACACACACTCCAAAGAGGCAGAGCTATGAAGCCAATAGAAGAATCATAATGAAACCCTAAAAAAGTATTCAATAAAGCAAAAGAAGGCAGAGAAGGTAAAATAAATGAACATATACCTGTTAGGACAAAGAGGAATGAATAGTAAAATGCACAGGCCTAAATCCAAACATATCAATAATTATTAAACATAAATGAATTAGAGATTCCCAATAAGAAGTAGAAATTATCAGTCTGAATTTTTAAAGTAATCTCTGAGAATCACACCTTAAATATAAAGGAAGCCTATATATAAGTATACAGATGGGAAGCAAAAAGATGGAACATGATATCTCATGAAAAGTAACAGATCGAGAAATCTGAGTGGCTATGCTAATGCCAGAGAAAAAAATGACATCAGTACTAAGATTATTACTAGAGATTAAGAGGGACAGTTCATAATGATAAAAGCTTAATTCACGAGAAAGATGTAATGATTATAAAATTTGTGTAATAGTTGATGAGCTTAAAAATCACAAAACAAACATTGACAGAATTCAATGGAGAAATAAACAAATCCATACTCATAGACTGGGTGAGTCAATATTGTTAAACACTGCTTCTCCAAAAATTGACCTATAGAGTCAGTGCAATCTCTATTAAAATCCCAGCAGGATATTCTTGGTAGAAAATTACTAGTTGACTTCAAAATTTATGTGGAAATGCTTAGGACCTAAAAGAGCCAAATAATCTTGGGGGGAAATAAAATGAAAATATTTGGAAGACTTTCATTACCAGATTTCAAGAGTTACTACAAAGCTATATTAATCTTGATAGTGTGATAATGATATAGGATTGATAAATAGACTAATAGAATAGACTCATTCTTAGAAGATCAAGTGATGATTTTAACCAAGAAACCAAATTAATATAAGAGAGAAAGGAATGTCTTTTCAACAAATTCTGATGGAACAACTGGCTGAAATTAATTCAAGATGGATCATAGGGCTAAAAATAAAGCTAAATTCTATAGAAACATCTGGAAGAAAACATAGGGAAATATCTTCGCAAATTTGGGATAGAAGAAAATCTCTTAGGATCCAGAAAACATTCTCCATAAAAGAAAATACTGATAAAATGTATTTCATCAAACTTAAACATTCTGTTTATTAAGAGGTACTGTCAAGGAAATGAATAGGCAGGCCACACTTATCAAACTGTGCACTTAGTATTTGGAAACTACTTTCTTTTTATTATAGGAATGAGCAAAGGAGTGACTATATAATGATGGAAGTCAAGTTTCTCAGCACTGAAGAAGAAAATTACAAGTATAAAAAGGCAAGGACAAGAATTTATCCTCTGGCGTTTTATTATTGTAATGGAATTGGATGTATCAGTATGAACTTGTACTCCTAACTCCATGTAAGAGGCTCTCTTCTCCTTCTTGTCCTTTCCTTCGTCTGTCTCCATCTCCTTCTCCTCACCCACTCCTCCTTCTTCATCCTCTACCTTTGTGTATGTATATATACACGCACACATACTTCCTAGTTCTGTCTTCTCAGAAAGTCTATAAATCACTGTAACATCAGAGCAATACACACGTCTGGCACCTAGATCTTGGTTTCTAAATACCATTACCCATTTAAAGAAGCCAGCCCTTCCGGGAGAAAAGTTTGATTCCACAATTCAATTGATTCATCTTGCAGGGAAACAAGATGAAATTGCAAGAGCTTGTGTCAGACAAAAATTGTCATGGTCAGGTTTATGTATCAACTCGCTAGAGAAGACAGATAGACATGAGCAGGGGGGTAATAGATGGACAACTGCTAGGGACCACCAGTTCTCCTCCCGCCCCCCACCTCCCTTAGACCAACCCCTTTTGCAGTTTAGCACAGACCAAGAAACAGAAGATACCCTCTACGGGGATGGCTCCAATTTTGGAGCATGCACACTTAAGACATACCATGGCCCCACCCTCCCACCCGCAGTAGGTTGCTCTTAAGCTTTCCGGGAAGATGACTGACACAAACTTGCTCAAAGGGCTGGAGCGGAGGAAAGCAAGGCCCACCCAAAGATGGAACTGTAACTGTAAGATGGAAGAGAGGAGACCACATAAAACCCCCTACATGGACACAATGAGAAATTCAGCGCGCTGCCATCCACCCTTGGGTGAGTGGTCTCTGGAGTGTACTATCACTTTTTGATAAATAAAAAAACTTTGCTACTTTAACTTGCTAATCTCTCACCTGAATTTTTTCCTTGGAGAAGACAAGGACAGAAGAGTTCCACAACCCACCACCCGGTAACAAGCTAGACTCTAGCCCCAGTTATTAAACCAAACACTAAGGCTATATGTTGTGGAGAAGGTATCCTGTGCGTGTGTTTAACATCTACAACCAGGTGGCTTTAAAAGGAGATTATCCAGGATAATCTGCATGGCCTGAACTGAGTAGTTAAAAGGCCTTAAGATCCAAACTGAGGTTTCCCTGTGAAGAAGAATTTCACCCCAGGGACTGCAGTTTGAGCTCCTGCATAAAAGTTTCGGTCTTTCCCCAGGGCTCTGCAGATTGTGGATTTGCCTAGGAAGGCCCACAGTCATAGAAGTCAATTTTTTGCAATAAATCCTCTATCTATCTATCTATCTATCTATCCATCATCTATCTATCTATCTATCTATCTATCTATCTATCTATCATCTATCTATCTATCTATCTATCTATCATCATTTCCTCGTGGTTCTGTGTCTCTGTGGAGCTCTAACTGACACAGTCAGGAAGTACAAAATGATGGCAACATATCAAAAAGATATATAGCAGCAGCTAACTTATAGAGGCTTCTATCTACTCCAGATGAAAATAAAAATAAATAACAGGTTGAAGAAAATAAGACTCTATGTGTCTATACTGACATAAATAAATGAATAAACATAAATAAGTGGAAAGATGGGAACAACCGTTCGTTCAGTAGAATGCCAACTAACCACTGAAGAAAAAATGGTGTAACTAGAAAAGCATCAATGAGTGCTAAAACTCTGTAAAGGTTGATGAGGAGCAGGATATTTACATGGTGTCCAGATTATTAATTGGATAGAAAGATAATAACTCTACTGTGAAGAATCATCTAAATTAAAAGATCCAAGTTAACACCATCATTATTGGGGCAAGCTAAACTCATATGCCTCATGATAGAGCTCACTCAGAAGGATGCTACATCACTTCTGTGGGATCTCTGACAACATGCATTTAGCCTAATCATGAAGAAATAAGCCCAAAAATGAGAAAGAGTTTGTAAAATAAATGTCTTTTCTCCTTTAAAATGCAATGTCCATAAAGATTTTTAAAAGGCTGAGGGATTGTTTGGATAAAAGACACGAATTCGCATAACAACAAAGTGTAATTTGTAATCCTGGATTACATCCTGCATGAGAAAATAAAATGAGCTACAAAGAACATTATTGGGAAAATTGACAGTTTTGCCTGTGGGTCAGATAATAGTAGTGTATCAGTGTTAAATTTCCCAACTTTGATTACTGTGGTTATATAGGGTAATATCCTTGTTCTTGGGAAATATAGTCTGAAATATTTAGGTGCAAAAAGTCTCAATGTCTCCACATTACCAAAGGCTCAGAAAAGTATGCAAATATAAACAAGTATACAGTGGGAACTTAATAAATCAAATGGGACAAAAGGTAAATAATTGAAGACATTGATAAAAGGATAAAGGAGTTCCTCACAGTATTCTTGCAACCTGTCTAAAAATTTGAAACCATCACAAAATAAACAATTACAAAGAACCAAAACATACATGGTGCCAAGATTGCGTTTTGCAGTGATAACCACATGGCTATGAAGAAAACGGAAGACGTGAGGTATTATTTCCTTTGAAAAGCAATCAATAAATAAGACTAAAGATCAACAGCTAAAACAAGGTGGTTTTTACATGCTGCCTCATTGCCATAGGTTAACTAAAACAGAAGCCCAGAATTTTGTTTCCGAACTCCATGAATCTTTACTGGTATTTTTCCCATTTTTCTGTTCTGCTTTCCAGTATCTCATGGCTGGAATTGTCTAAACCATGGTTCCAACTGGATCATTCTCTACCAATTGTTAAAGAATTATCTGTTTTCATAAACCTCAAAAGATAGTAATCAAATATTTATCATAGCTAAATAGCAGGATATCCAACAGGGGAAAATACCTTTCCAACTGAGCCTCATGTTTTCCTCAGTAGCTTCAGATAGGGTAGCCTAAGTAATTTTAGAAGAAATTCTCTTCTCAATTTAATAAGTAGATGATAGCAGGCTTATTTTATTGGCAAGGAGGCACTATAATTGGACTTTGAGAAAGTAAAAAAAGAAAAACCATGATTATATTGCTTTGTTGTTGAATTGGTGATAAGGAGGATGGACTTAAATTGATAATGGGAGTTGAACTTTTCCCATTTGTAGAGACCTCTATTGTTGAAGTAAGTGGGTTGTATGTGTTTTTTGTTTATTTCTTCCCCCAACCCAAGATTCTCCAATCCCAAATAATTTTTCCCCAAAGCTGCAATTACTGAGATTACAAATAATGTGAAGCATCACAGATGGTCCTGGCATGTTTCCAACACATAATCACCTGTCGTGTGCACTAATTCCTGCTATGATTAAGCCCCTTTATTCACAGTAGGGTCTGACAGCTCTATTGTTTAAAATGTCACCCATTAATACAACAGGCATGAGCTTGTCTGTACTCTAACTAGTCTCCTTGCATATTTTCTATGTCAGCTTCAGTTAAGCTGTTATACCCTGTATTTGATGAGTCATCACTTTTCCTGGAGCCTGGCATTGTCCATAAAAGACTAATGATATGTGAGACCACAGCTCAGTTAGATATGGATAGATTGATATGGATTTAAACAAAGCCTTCTAGAAAACATTAGGAAGAGAATTTTATAGGCTCCAGACGAACAGAGTAAACATGAAATTGTCTTGATTTCTTTTAAGCTATATATATATTAAAAAAGATAACATGCTAGGGCTTAAATATGGCAATAATGGCATGTTCCCTTGTTTCTGGAAAACAAGCTTATGGCTAAATCTGTGAAAAATTTTCCGCTTGAATATACATTTGATATATATTGCAATATATATGTTCAACATATTCCCAATGTATCACTGGTAATAAAGGCAATCTTTTCATAAATTTTTATTTTTTTTCTATGAAACTAACTCCAAATGCTAATTAATGGGGCAATCTTATGAATCAGACGACAGAGACATAGAGCTCACTTAATATAAAAGAAGAATCCAAATACATTCTATAGGTGACCTTGAAAAATGGAAAATTACAAGTGCTTTTTCTGTTGTTTGAACGGGAAATCTTGTGTGATCTTAAAAAGCTCCATTGAGAAAAGTTGGCACGGTCCTAAAGTGACCCAAATGGAGATGCCAGGAAGAATAAGGAAAGCTTTGTGTTAATGCTTAAGTTCTATCTCCCAACGATATCGTATTCAAATTCATGCATGCCTTGCTAATATCTTTCACCTGCTCTGGTTTGCATTTGTGATTGCAACTAGATTCCTCCAGCCCTTAATCAAATAGCAGCCTCATTCTGTTTCTATAACCCACAGAGACCATGCAATCGTGTCTGTACACGATTTCTGTGGTCTAATGTGGTCTAATGTTTGCCTAAAGTTTGATCACAGACCACAGCAAGTTACAGTGATGGAGCAGAGACCAATGTGAGATGAATGCCTTTTCCAGATCCATCTCTTCCATGAGCTGCAAAGATTGATGGAGAGAAAGATAAGAGAGATGGAGAGAAAGAGGGTAAGCAGAGGTAGATAGAGACATAGGTAGATAGATATAGATAGATGGATAGATGGATAGATAGATACATAGAATTAGAACTCCCAACTCCAACATTTCCAGCATATGACCCGTGTGCAGAGCCCTTCTAATTCTTGCCTCAAGACCTTCACTTGTTCACTTTTATTACAAGTCCTAAACTTTCCCATACATATAGTGAAGATGTTATCCCTAATGAATCAAAGAACTTGAAAGGCCAGTCAAAAGTTATCAATTGAACCAAAAGGAAGTAAGAGATGTACTACTTTAAAAAAAAAAAAAATACCGATTTGGTGTCCTTCAGTCAACCTCCTACTGATAGAAAGAAATGTTTGAAAGGAGAGCCTCTGGCAATCCTACAAGATACACTCTAAAAAGAATCGATACTCTGGCGACAAGATTTTAAGAGGATTCTAAATATGGTTTCAGAATCCCACCCTTTGCTTATCACAATATAAAGCTGTCTGACATGGTGTGCTTTCATTCCAGAGCACATAGGTGCATGGGTGGTGGACGCCCTGCCCTGCACCAGTTTTCCCCTTTCTCTCCTCCTCCCGAACTAAATCTCAAATTGATGCCAAAGGACAACTCCTGTGAGGTCAGCTACATTTCATCACTTGTAGAAATTAGGCAAATATGTAGATAGCAGAGCAAATTGGTACTTAGGCTCTGCCATGTTTCTAAAAATAACAACAGTAACAATTAGCCCTGAAACTGCTCGTTAAAATGTCTAAAACTCTTTCAAAAATAATAGTTAGGAATACTATTGAATCATCAATTACTTTTTAAAGGCACTTGTTAATTGCCATAAAACCTCCTCTGTTGATATAATTTATTGCAGATATTCAATCTGTTAGAGATGTAACATAATTTTTTACATAATTTTGGGGAAAAATGCATACAAATCTAATTTTGTAAACTGTATAACATTTTAAATATGCTTGGAGAGCTTTGTATGTTAAAAAAAAAAAAAAGCCTGTACTGTATCCATTTGAAAGTGAGAGCAAGAATTTAATATCATAAATAAAAATTACCTACTTTCTCTTTCCTATACTTTTAATATCTTACTCTTTAGAATTTCTTAAAACTAGTACACTTATACAGCATAGTATATTCTTGTAGGGATGCATGCATATATTGCATATTTATGTAATATAGTCACTTATTAGAATCTCATAGCATACATGTATTGCATATTTATGTAATATAGTCACTTATTAGAATTTCATAATGAGCTACACCAATTTAGATATATGCCCAGTCAGGTTATATTTCCCCACACAGAGCAACTATATGTGCTATGTATGCAGATTGTAAAAGTGTGATACAGCTTGAGGTTGAGGCAGTATAAAAATCTTTAAGTGCATGGGCTCTGGAGTCAGCTGTATTTGATTCCTGTCTCAGTAGACTTGGGAAAGTTGCTTATACACTCTAAGACTCAGTTTCCACCACTGCAAAATAAGCAATAGTAATAACGCTATCCTCAAGGACTTATGGCATAAAAACTACTCTTGCACAGGACAAAATGATCAAGACTGTAGTAGTCCCGTGACAGTCTGTTCTTGCTGAGATAATGCTGTGTAACAACTTCAAAATCTGAGAGGCGGGCAGCCCGGGTGGTTCAGTGATTTAGTGCTGCCTTCAGCCCACGGCCTGATCCTGGAGACCCGGGATTGAGTCCACGTCGGGCTCCCTGCCTGAAGCCTGCTTCTCCCTCAGCCTGTGTCTCTGCCTCTCTCTCTCCCTCTCTCTCTCTCTCTCTCTCTGTGTGTCTCATGAATAAATAAATAAAATCTTTTAAAAAAAATCTGAGAGGCTTACAAAAATAACAGTTCATCACTAGGTTACATGTCAGGAGCTGGTTGACTGCAGCTCTGAGGGTCTGAGGCTATGTTACAGGCAGCAGGTATATGATGGGTCAAGTCTCTGCCTCTGCGAAGAGCCAGGCTAGAGAAGTGGCCCCTATTGATGTATGTTGTTCACATGGTAGAGGGCAGAAACCCAAGAGTAATGGTGTAAATATGCACCACTTCTTAAAAAAATTCTGCTCAAGCTGCCACCCTTTTACTCCTACACTATACCTGAACCAAATGGGTCACATGGTCAAACCCAAAGTCAGTGAAGCAGAGATGCATACCCCCCAACCATGAGGAAGGCAAGTTACATGGCAAAGGGTATATATGGATATTTAGTTTTCTCGGGGGGGGGGGGGTGTTTAACAATAATGCAATTTACTCTATATGCCCAGTGTCAAAAACAGCTTCATATAATTTGGGGAAAATGAGGAATTTGCTGAAAGAGACCACTGACTAAAGAAAGAGATGAGCAAGTAAGTCATGAACCTGATAGACACATATCTGGGCCTCAAGAACAATGGGAAAACAAAGTCTTAGCCTAGCCTAGCCTAGCCTACCTATATTGCTAGGCTTCTGTTTCTCTCTCCCACCAATGGGTTTTGGCTTCATTTTTTTGTCCCCAAAGAAGATTAAATTCCATCATGTGGCAAAAAACATGGCTGTCTCTGGCTCCCAACTCTCACAATTTTCCCCCAACGAGTGACTCTCTCTCTCTTTAGCACTTCTGGTTACAGAAGTGCTGAAGAAAAATAGTGACTGAATCAGATGTCTGTGTTTTGGCCCAACCTATGAGATGCCCTATCAACTATTAGCTCGAGCTAGGGTCACTTTCCACAGGACCACATGATGTGAAAGCTGGTATAGGGACAGAACAAGTGTTCACCATATCAGGACATAGTACATGGATGTATTTAAGAGTTAAAAATTATTTATAGAACAAGTAGTATTTTGCTTTAAACAAATCTGTTTTCGTGTACTACATCAGTTCTATTGGCCAACTTTCAGCAATACAAGTTTACATTTCCACATACAATTCTGAATGACCTTTAGAGCCCAGTGTACCTAGTTGAGAACAACCTGCCTTATCTGTCAGATGGGTATGAATGGAGTACCATGTCATAATGGTTTTGTGAGGATGAAATGAGTTAACATATACAAAGTGCTAGAACAGTGCTTGGTCCATAGCAAATGCTCAGTAAATGTTTATTTTCTAATTGATCTAGATTGATGTGTTAGTGAAAGCATGTGTGTATAACTGTATAAAAAGCTTACATATAAGATATACATACATATAGGGGGAAATGGCCCTCTCACAAAGAAGTTTATCTTGAGATTATTATTTTGTGCTGTATTACAGCAATATTTCCTGGGCCACATTTCATCTCAATGGCTAAGCAACAAACCAGGTGTAAACAGATGGTTATTCTGCTGTGGGTCCAGATGGCTTCTCTATAGTCCTGCCGTGGGCAGCTTCTAGGTTCACCTTGAAATGTGTATAGCAACGTATTTCTCTTGGTGATGTGATGACTTGAGAGTACTCTAAGAGTCTGCCAGGTGCATGGTGGGGAGGATAGCACAAGATGAGTGCTGGAGTATCACCCTGCCCTCCACATTCTGTATGTGCCATCCTCGGATGAATTAACATAATGCCTTTTCATAGGTTTCAAAGTATCCACCATCTATCTGACCCCACTGAAACATTTTTGAAATGATTGAAAAACAACTAAAAATATATCAACAGAGGGGAAATATGGGGAAATTTCTGAGGTTTTTATAAGAAGTGTTTCATAAAACAAAACAGAGGATCATAGAGGAAGGGAGGGGAAAATAAAACAAGACTAAATCAGAGAGGGAGACAAACCATAAGAGACTTTTAATCATAGGAAACAAACTGAAGGTCATTCGAGGGTAGGAGTGTGGGGGGATGGGGCAACTGGGTGATGGGCATTAGGGAGGGCACAGGATGGAATGAGCACTGGTTGTTATGGAAGACTGATGAATCACTGACCTCAACTTCTGAAACTAATAATACATTATATGTTAATTAATTGAATTTTAAAGTTTTTTGTAGTGATGGAACTGTCTGTATCGTATGGTGGTGGCTACACAAATTTAGACATTTGTCTAAACTCATAAAACAGTGCATGAGAAAAGGTGAATTTTAATGTAGTTTTTTTTTAAAGATTTTATTTATTTATTTATTTGACAGAGAGAGGGAGAGAGCACAAGCAGGGTGAGTGGCAAGCAGAGGGTGAGGGAGAAGCAGGCTCCCGCTGAGCAGGGAGCCCGATGCGGTCAATTCCAAAACCCTGAGATCATGACCTGAACCGAAGGCAGATGCTTAACCGACTGAGCTACCCAGGTGCCTTGTACATTTTTTAAATTTATCTTTTTATTGTAAATTTTTCAAATTAAATAATTAGAAAAAGACATTCAAGTGATGTAACAGCCAAATGTAACAGGTAGTCTCTCTTTTGATTGTGATTTGAAACTAAGAAAAGACATTTTGAGATTTCTGTGGAAACTTACATATGGAGTCCATGTTAAATGATATCAAGGAATTGTTATTTTTGATTGGGGTTGTATGGACATTGTGATTTTTAAAAAATTTTTATTTATTTATGATAGTCACACAGGGAGAGAGAGAGAGAGAGGCAGAGACATAGGCAGAGGGAGAAGCAGGCTCCATGCACCAGGAGCCCAACGTGAGATTCGATCCCGGGTCTCCAGGATCACGCCCTGGGCCAAAGGCAGGCGCTAAACCGCTGCGCCACCCAGGGATCCCTGAGCATTGTGATTGAGTGAAAAATATCCTTATGTTTGAGAGATGCTTACTATACCATTCAATGCTGGTTATGTCTACAGATTTTCAAAAATTTTAATAAGTAATAAGAAACTGCTTCGTGTCAAAATAAGCAGAAATAATTTTTTAAAGTAGTGGATCTAAGATTTATACCTATTTTTTTCATTATGCTAAAGCCTATACTCTTTACCACTATGCTCTACAGCTATCCTCTGTATTCCGACTTATTTGTTGCAACCTTCCTATTTCCATGTATGAAATATAAAATATATAAATAATCTAAGAGTGACTATGGACATTATTCAGGTAATCTGCAAAAACATGGCCTCATGAATTGCTTTAATATGCTGTCTTCTCCATTGAGAAGCTATTTATCCGCCACCCCCAACCCCTGAAGAGTGCCATTAAAATGCCATTGGAATTTTTCTAAATAATGAAAAGTTGTCAGGAATTTGAAATACCCACTTCCAATATTTGGGGGGGGGGGGATTGAAAATAAAGCTTTGTAAACCTTCACATACAGGTTTTTGTGTGAATATTTTCATTTCTCTTGGGCAAATGCCTATAAGTAGGATTGAATCATATGGTGAATGCATGTTCAGCATTATAAGAAATGGCCAAACAATTCATCCAAAGTAACTGTATTATTTACTGTAGTCATTCTAATAGGTGCGTAGACCTACATCTTTGTGGTTTTAATTTGCATGTTCCCGAAGACTAAATATTGGGGATGCTGCTATGTGCTTATTCGCCTACTACATGTTTTCTTTAGTGAAATGTCTGGCCCAGCATGGGCACCACACAAGGGTTCGTCTGGCACTGGGGCAGTGGTTCATATGGACTTCAGTTCTCAAACACTTCATTATGTATATTTGGTCTGTGACACATATATAGCTCATGGGGCACCCTGGGACTTATGTCAGTTCAGACACAGAATTGGGGGGTACCCTTCCCTAGCCCTCTATAGTCTGGGATTTCTCTTATAATCTCTGGCCTCATTCTGTCTTTCTGTAGTCCTCTATCTAGAAAGATGGGGTTCTCAGAGTTTAGCCTCCCATGTTGACACACAGTCCCACACAGTGGAAGCTGCCCATGTCATCCATCATGAGTCACATTTCAACTTTCATCCCCAGTCCACTCATTGTTTACTTTTCATGATCTTTGAGTAGCCACTTTTTGTTTCCTGTTCAGAGAATTTAGTTGTGATCAGTGGCAGAGATGGGTTATTATCAGTTTTGTCTAAATTGGGCAACCCTACAAGTCACTTTGAGTCTCTAAATCCAGGAAGTTCCCCCTTTTTTTTTTCACTGTGCTTTTAGCTTTTTGTAGAAATTGGATCAGTGGATCTGGATCATGTTCCCCTTGTCTGGCTTTCTGTGCTTCTACATATTGTTATTTACATTCTTTCTCCATTTCTTTTCAGTAAACTATGCAGACACTGGCTCTAAAGACTTGTTTTGCTGTGTGACTATGGACAAGTTCCTTTAGGTCTCTGGGCCTCTGTCTCTTCCCGTGAAGGTATAAGAATAGTAGTTACTGCACAGACTTGCTATAAGGGGTAAATGGAATAGTACATGTAAAGAGCTTAATGAATCTAGTGGTTCAACCAAACCGGTGTTCTTTTACTCAAGTAACTAGAAGTACAGAGATACAGAAGCCCAGGCTGGTGTGGGCAGCTCTGCCTAGGGGTACCACACGGGACCAGCCCCATCTAGCTCTTGCTTCATCGCTCTGCTAGAGAAATGAGCCTCTGTGTATCAGCTCTTGGGTTGTTTATTTTTTCACTGTGCCCATTCGCTCAACAGCCTGCCAGTACCTAATACATAAAATCATTTTAACTCTAGTCCAAATGAGTCAATCGTTAGCCACTCAGAGCCTCCCTGCTTTGCACACCTCCCAAAACCTCAATCTACATCTGCTAGCAATAGATGGTACAGAGCCTTGTGGTTATAAGACCTGGAGCTGTTGTGGCCCTTTGGGGCTCTCTGACCCACAGACTCCCTACTGCTGTGCTGCTGGAGTACATCAGTTGGGCCCATGAGATGTGTCTCTAATCCCCATCTCCTCGGGGAGTCTCCTTGCCCTCCTCCCCTGCTGGGCAGTGCCCCTTCTTACTGTGAGCTTCTGGGATAGCCCCACATTGTGAGCCCATTTTATGCAAATCCTGTCCAAGTGCGGCCCAGTCAAGTGTGTTATGGGTTACTATGCCTGGAGACCATACCGTTTTTTTTGATCAGCTCCAAAATCCCTCAAAGTGCAGCCACTCTTAGTGTATGGCTTTCATTTTCCTGCCTGCAGGATAGCTGCCCCTTTTTCTGAAGGGTAAACACAAAGGGTGTGGGTCGTCTGATTTGATCATCGATTTATCAGGAAAATGACAGTTCTCCTACAATTGCCAGTGGAAGGTAAGTAGGCTCACTTATATCTCATTACCCAAAATAGCGAAAGAATCTGAGCATTTAAACTGTGAGCTTCCATACCCTGAATAAAGTCAGTTTTCTGTAGGAAGTAAGAGGAGGAAAAGGAATATTACCTAAAGGACTGGCAGGGCTTGTCATCCAGACCGGAGGCTTTTTCAGTACCCAAAGAGAAGTGCTGAGCCAACAGCGGCACATGCTTCAAGTGCCAGAAAAGAATAACATGCTGGTTTTCCTATCACACACATAAAGCTTCACTCCACCTCACAAACAGCCAGATCAATTCCTAGGTCTTTTGCAAGAGGCAAACATGTATCTTTTTGTATTTTAATTTTATTTCCCAAATTGTTTATGACAATAGTTATTTTCCTGTGAAAAAGAGTGGTTGGAGGGGAGGACATCTTTCTGTTTTTGTTTTACCAGAATCGTAGCCTCTCACGGTGGCATTATAGAATTAGACTGCACTTGTGGAAATGGGGCAAATTCACAAATATAAGTATATAAGCAAATAAGAGCTTTTCTTCTTTCATCTTTCTCTTTTGCCTGGAGATAGCTGTTAATAAAAACTGTAGGAGGCGGAAAGAAGACCTAAGGCTTAAACCCATTCTCTATCATTGGGATCCCATTGAACAGAAAGTGCCCAAATTCAAGACTCTACATTCAAATCATTTTCATTATGGAACTTTTTGTTGAAAATATGGTAAACAAAAGAAGTTTTTGTTTGCTTGTTTATTTGACCAAATGAGATATCTATGTTTTCTTTTCTTTTATTTCTTTTTTTTTTAAGATTTTATTTATTTATTCATAGAGACACACACAGAGAGAGAGAGAGAGAGGGCAAAGACACAGGCAAAGGGAGAAGCAGGCTCCATGCAGGGGAGCCTAACATGGGACTTGATCCTAGGTGTCCAGGATCATACCCCGGGCTGCAGGAGGCGCTAAACTGCTGCACCAGGGCTGCCCTCCTTTTTTTTTTTTTTTTTTTTTTTAAGATTTATTTATTTACTTATTTATGATAGACACAGAGAGTGAGAGGCAGAGACACAGGCAGAGGGAGAAGCAGTCTCCATGCCAGGAGCCGGACATGGGCCTCGATCCCCGGACTCCAGGATCGGGCCCTGGGCCAAAGGCAGGCGCTAAACCCCTGAGCCACCCAGGGATCCCCCCCTCCCCCCCTTTTTTTTAAATCAAGGTATAGTTCACCACATTTAAGCATATATTTTGATAAAATTTGGTAACAGTTGTATAACCACCACACAAATTACTTAGGCAACATTTCCCTTTACCTAAACCTTTCCCTCTTGTCCTTTGTCAGTTAACCCTCGTTCTTCCACCCAGCCCCTTGCAATTACCATAGCTTTGCCTTTTTTGGAATTTAATATTTATGGACTCATCCATTATGTAGTCCGTTGTGTTTCACTTTTCTCACTTAGCAAAATGTTTTTGAGAGCCATTCATGTTTTGTGTACTAATTTTTTTGTTCCACATTATGAAGACACTACACTTTGCTTATCCATTCATTTGTTGAATATTTGGGTGGTTTCCAGTTTTTTACTGTTGTGAATAAATACTGCTATGAACTCATTTATTTATATACATGTCTTTATGTGGACATATGTTTTTATTTCTCTTAGTCAATGTCTAGAAGTAGAGTTGCTGGGTTGGATAGCATATCTATGTTTGAATTCATAAGATTCTGTCATATTGTTTTCAAAAACATGTGACCAGTTTTGCATTCCCACCAGCAGTGTGTGAAGGTCTACTCGCTCCACATCCTCACCAACGTTTGGTATTGTTAGGCTTCTTAACTTATACCACTCTAGTGGGTATATGGTAGTATCTCATTATCATTTTAAGTTACATTTCTCTAAATGACTAGTGATATTAAGGATATTTTCATGTGCCTACTAGCCATTGATATATAATATTTTATAAGGTACCTATTCAAACCTTTGGTCTAGGGATGCCTGGGTATCCCAGAGGTTGAGCGCCTGCCTTTGGCCCAGGGTGTGATCCTGGGGTCCTGGGATCGAGTCCCATATTGGGCTCCCTGCATGGAGCCTGCTTCTCCCTCTGCCTGTGTCTCTGCCTCTCTCTCTCTCATGAATAAATAAATAAATATTTAAAAAAAACCAAATCCTTGATTTATATTTTGTTGGGTTATTTAGTCCTATTATTGAATTGTAAGAATTCTTAATGTATTCTAGATAAATCCTTGTCAAACACACGTTTCACAATTATTTTTCTGAATATGACTCTGGCCTGCTTCCCCCCCATCCAATTATATCTTTCAAAGAGAAAGTGATTTCATCTTAATGAAGACTACTTTACAATTTTTTGTGTATAATTTGGGCTTTTTATATCTGTTTAAGAAATCTTTGCCTAACGCAATATCAGAAAGATTTCTTCCTATGTTTTGTTTTTGAAGTTTTATCATCTTAGCTCTTATATTTAGATGATGATACATTCTAAGTTAATTTGAATGTGTGGTTTGATTGATCAGATTATTATTATTACTATTATTATTATTATTATTATTGCTGCAAACAGATCCAGGTGTTCCAGAAATATTTTTTGAAAAACAAAATGATCTTTTTTCATTGACTTTAGTACTTTTGAAAAAAAATGACCATAAAAGTGTGAGGTTTTTTTTTTTAGTTTTCTTTTCTATCCCATATATTTATATGTCTAGCCTTACCCATGGACATACTGTCTTGATTACTGTATCTTTATAGTAAAGCTTGAGATCAGGCAATGTTTAAGTTCAACCTCTTCCTTTTCTGAAATAATTTTGGCTATTCTGGGTCTTTTGCCTGTCCATATAAATTTACAGTTGGCTTGTGAATATCTTTCAAAAGCAGCCAGTTAAGGCTTTGATTGGAATTACATGAAATCTACTGAAAAATTAGGGAAGATTGTCATCTTAATAATGTCAAGTCTTCAATCCACAAACATGGTACATCTCTCCATTAATGTCTAGTTTAGTTTCCCTATGTAAGCTATCCTAGCTTTTAGTATAAAGGACTTATGTGTCTTTCATCAAATTTATTCCTAAATACCTTTGATGCTATTGTAAATGAAGCATTTTTCTTTTATTATTTCATTTTGTAACTGATGTCATATCTCCAATTTCAACTGCTTTTTATATATTGGCTTTGTATTCTGCAACCTTGCTAGATTCACTTTTTAGATTTGATAGCTTTTTTTTTTTTTTTTTTTTTTACAGATTTCTGTCATCTGCAAATAAGAAAATTTTTACTGCTTCTTTTCTCACCTATATGCCTTTTATTACTTTTTCTTATTTTATTGCACTGGCCAGGATTGCCAATGCAATGTTAAATACCAGTGCTGAAAAGCAAAATACTTGCTATGTTTTTAATCTAGAAAAGATTAAGCCTCTCACCACTAAATATATTAGTTATAGGTTTTTTGTACATGCCCTTGGTCATGCTGAGGAAGTTCATATCTACTTCTAGTTTGCTACATGTTTTTCCTATTAAATTTTATCAGATGGTCTTTCAGTATCTATTGAAATAATTATATTTTTGCCATTTATTCTACTAATATAATTGATTTACATTGGATAATGTTTAAATACTGAACAGGCCTTGCATTTCCAGGATAAATTCTACTTGTTCATGATATATATATATATATATATATATATATATATATATATATATTTCTGGATTTGATTTTCTGATCTAGTATCTCATCAAACATTTCTGCATTTATGTTCCTGAAGAATATTAGTCTGTAGTTCTCATCTCAAAGTGAGATCTTTGGCTTTAGAATCAGGATAAAACTGGCTTCCTAGAACGAATTAGAAAGTGTTTCCTTTCTTCTGTTTTTCCAAAAGAGTTTATATGGGATTGATATGATATCTTCCTTAAATGTTTGATAGGATCCAAGGTGTGAAATCACCTGGACTTTAGTTGTTTTGTTTTGTTTGACAGGAAGTAAGACTTATTGGTGGGCATGAATAGAGGGGGCAGTGCTGAGGTTCTCATGAATGCAAAGCCTGCCATTTGTCCAGGAGGCTACGATTAGGGATGTATTTGACCCCACAAACCATCTGAGATGACCTCCTTTTCAACCACTATGTCTTCAAATTCCTCCACATTAAACTTAGTTAAGTTGGAACTTGGAAATGTGAATCTTCTGGCAGCCAGGGAACTTGAACCCTGTGTAGGGCCTCAATTACATGCTCCTTGTTCTACAGCTTGGTACAGATGGACATGACTATTTGGCCTAAGTGGACTCTGACCACTTTGCCCTGGGACTTCCCAAAGTCACCCTGCACAGTATACCTGTCTGGAGCATGTTAATCCCAGCACAGGACATCTTGTTGATATGGATGATGTGGAAGGGGTGGAGCCACACTTAGATGTGAAAACCATCTTTGTTACAGCTTTTCACCAGTACTTATTGGCATAAATACTGGGAGCCTGCAGGGTTTTAGAGGAGAACTGCTCATATTCATTTGATATATATATCAAATTCATATGCCATATAGTGGGAACTCATCCACTTTTGCTATCTTCCACCCCAGGTCAAAGATGCAAATGTTGGCATCAGGGACGCCTCTGCAGAAGTGAGAGTTTGGATACAGTTTATTCTTACAATACTGGTAACCTTGGGCAGGGTGGTGGCCCATAGTAACAGCAGAATCTTCAGTGATGTGCCAAGGAAGAAAGCTATTTGTGAAATTGTTTTTAATTATAAAGTCAATTTTTAAATTGAGATAGCAGTGCTCATGTTCCTACTTCTTCTTGTGTCAGTTTTGGTCATTTGTGTCTTTCAAGGAATTTACCCATTTTACCTAGGTTGTCAAATTCATTGGCATGAAGTCCATAAAATTTCCTTATTATCTTTTTAATGACTGGAGATTCTGCAATGGTTCCCTTGCTTTTATTCCTAATATTCCTAATTTGTCTGCTTTCTTTTTCTCTAATGAGTCCAGCTAGAGGTTTATCTGTTTGTTACATTAATCTTTCCAAATGTTAGCTTTTAGTGTGAAGAGTTTTAGCTATTATTCTTGTTTTCTCTTCTATTGATACCTTTATCAAGTGCTTACCTTTATTATTTCCTTTTTTAGCTTGTTCTGGGCTTAATTTATTCCCCTCATGGTGGAAGATTACTTTGATCATTTATTTGAGACTTCTTTTTTCCTAATATAGGCATGTAATACCATCAGTTTTTCTCTATGTCCTGCTTTAGTTCTGTATATTTCTTAATTTGTGATTTTTTTTCTTTGATCCAGTTCATTAGAAGCAAGTCATTTAATTTCCACGATATTTTGGGTCTTACCGGTTGCCTTATTTTAATATTTCTAATTTAATTCTATTGTGCGAGAACCTACTTGATATGATTTCAATCTATTTAAATTCACGAGGGCAGTGATCCCTGGGTGGCTTAGCGGTTTAGCACCTGCCTGTATGGAGCCTGCTCCTCCCTTTGCCTGTGTCTCTGCCTCTCTCTCTCTGTGTGTCTCTTATGAATAAATAAATAAAATCTTTAAAAATAAATAAATAAATTCACAAGGGCTTGTTTTATGGCTCAGAATATAGTCTATCTTACTGAAACTCTATCTAGTTGCATTTTAAAAGAATGTGAAATATTTATTCTGCTGTAGGTGGTGGAGTATGTCATCAGTATCACTTAAATAAGTGATTGGTAATGTTGTTCGGATATTCTATATCTCTGATGACTTTGTCTAGGTTTATCAATTGTTAAGAGACGGCTGTTAAATTCTCCAACTGAAGTAGAATTGACTGATTCTTCTCCTGATTTTGTTAAATTTGCTTCATGTATTGGGTGCACACCCATTTGTAATTACTATATATTTCTGATATATTGGCCCTTTTATCTTTATTGGTCTTTATCTCTGACAATGCAATATTGTTAAAATCTATTTTATTTGATACTAACAGAGACCCTTAAACATTATTTTGCTTTTTGTTTGCATTGCATATCTTTTTTTCATTTACTTACTATAACCTCTCTGCATCTTTATATTTAAATGGAATGGAATCCTGGTAGAAAATGGTTGGTTTTTGTTTGTTTAGTAACCCATTCTGACAATCTTTTGAAGCATTTAATCCATTAACCCTTACCATAATTATTAATATAGTTTAGTTGGATATATTATTTAAGCTTCCATTTGTCTCCTCTGGTTTGTTGTTGTTGTTGTTGTTGTTGTTGTCATTGTTCCCCTACTTTTCCTTTTCTGTTTTTTGGATTATTTGAATATTTTTAAAATTCCAGTTAAATATTTCTGCTGATCTTTTGCTACGCTCCTTTGCAGCTTTTTCGGTATCTGTCCTAAGAATTATAATATACATTCTTAAATTTTCATTGTCTTACTGGAAAAATATGACTATATCATAATAGTTGTTATCTGTGCTATAGCTACATATGTAATAAACCCTACAAGAAAGATTATATTTTACTTTACGCAGTTCAATTGTTTACAAAGAAACTGGAAGTAAAGGCGACCCAAAATAGTCTCTTGCATCATCCAGATATTCATCATTTCTAGTGCTCTTCTTGTTTTCCCCGAGGATTCAAGTTTCCATCTGCTGTCATTTTCCTTTAGCCTGAAGAACGTCCTTTAGCAGGTATTGTAATGCAGGTCTTCTGGTGACAAATTATTTTAATTTTCCTTTATCTGAAAATGACTTTTTGGTCTCATTTTTGAAAAATACTGTGTGTGAGGAATACAGATTAAGTAGATACCTTAAGCCTTGCCTTTAAAGACTTTCTAAACTTCTTAATGAGGTAGAGTGCTTAATTGAAATGACATTGTGCTTTGCATATGTTTTCTTCATATGTAAGTCTTTTTCTCCCCTCCACCCCTGCTCTGAATGAAAATTCTTTCCTCATACTTTGACATACAATTCAAATATCATCTCCTTTTGTGTGCTGTTCTGTCCACTGTGCTAGCCGGAGAAGTGTTATTTTCTTAGACTTCATATTTATATACTATATATTACATCTCAAATAGGAAAAGAACAAATCATAAGACAGATGGTGAGAATATTCTAGGTGAGAGCGTATCTTGTCTGAGCATTTCTTTTTACTTTCAGTCCATTTACCTTGCATTGAGAATTTCGGCATGCAACTATGTTTTCTTTTTGTTAATTGATCCAGTTGTGTGTCCTCTTCCACTGATAAATTTTTCATGCTGTCACTATGATTTTCCATTGCTGTCACTATGAGGTCTTTGATTGCAGATCTGTTGCATTCTTTTATCTTTCCTATAACTACATATATGACTCTTTTTAAAATATAGTGCTGGATAGTGCATTTGGTCCTTCACCCATGCCAATCCCAAAAAAAGGAATGTCCAATGGAATTGAAAAGCATCAAGAGTGTTCCAGAACACCTCACCATTGTCCCTGAAGCAACCAGTTTCTGGTCTTGGATGCAAGGTTTTGCAAAAATATCTAAGAGAATATACCACTTCTCTGGGCAGTTACCTTCATTCTTAAATGATATTTTCAATAAAGATAGAATTCTAGTTTGACAGCTGTTTTTCTTTCAGCGTTTTCAAAAGATTATTCTGTTCTTTTCTGTCTAACGGTTTCTGATGAGAAGGTGCCTATTTAACCATCATTTTTCCTCTACATGCAATGTGTCAGAGTTCAAGATTTGTTCTTTATCTTTGACTTTTAACAATGTGACATGGTGTGACTTGCTTAGGCTTGGATTTTCTGTGTTCACTGTGGTCTGTTTATATAGCATGTTGTAACTAAACATTTCTTTCATCAAATTTAGGAAGTATTCAGCTATTAAGTCCTCAAATATTTTTTTCTACCCCGTTCTCTCTTTTCCTTCTGTTATTCTTGGATGTTTGATCATTCTATCCAATCTAACAAAAGGTTGTTTTTTTTCCAAAATCTTATTTTTCCTATTTCTCATTTTTGGTCATTTCTTTTGCTCTAGCTTTAAGCTCACTTACTCTTTCCTCTACTGTGTCTACTTGACTATTTTTTTTTTTCAGTGAAGTTTTTTTAACACAGTTCTAATTTTCAGTTCTATAACTTCTATTTGCTTCTTATTTTACTGTTTTTATCTCTGCTGAGATTCCCCATTTCTCTACAGAAATTCTCAATGACAAAAAACATGTTCTGTCTCACTTCATTGAAGATCGTTTTAATAGCTGCTTTAATATCTCTACCTGTTCACTCCAGCAACCTGTTCGTCTCCAGGTCAGACACAATCCATCATCTTTCATCTTGAGAATGTGTTTCCTTTGGGGGGAAATCTCTGCATGTTGGATAATTTTAAGTGTATTCCAGACATTGTGAATGTTAACAGATCCTGGATATTGTTTTTTGTTTTTTGTTTTTTATTTTTTCTCTGATAGTGTTGTTTTCTTTGTTTTAGTAGGGAGTTTCCTTGGCTGGTCTTGAAGTGCAGATGGTTGCTTGAACAGCAGTTCCGTTTCAGTTCAGATCTTTCGTCTTCAGCTGAGCTGATTTGAGTCTGTTACATGCATGCATGTTTCTGGGGTCAGTCAGAGATACTGTGGGACAGACACTGAGGATCCTTACTCAAACCTCTTTCCATCCCAGAATTACCCCCACTTACATTCAGTTTCCTGGCTTCACTATGGTTTCTCAGAAAAAGTACCCCTGCCACTGTTGTGTGAGCCACACAGACCATGCTTAGCCCCATGGCTATAAAAACCATGGAAACGGGAACTTGACTGGATAGATTCACCTTCCTGCAAGCACAGGTGCATTTCCCATCAGTCTGTGCTTCCGTTCACTAACACTATCAGATAGCCTTTTTCTATGACCTGCTTTCACAGTTGTTTTCTGCAAGGGAGGGAAGTGTCCAGCAGTGTCTTGGTCTATCAGATTCATAAGTGGAAGACTCTGCATAAGTTTGTTTGTTTGTTTGTTTGTTTGTTTGTTTGTTTGTTTAGAAAGAGAGGGCACACAGGAGGGCATGTGCACAGGAGTTGGGGGTGGGGAGTGGAGGAAGAGAGTGAGAGAATCCTAACTGGGCTTGATCTCACGACCCTGAAATCATGACCTGAGCGAAAATCAAGAGTCAGGTGCTTAACAAACTAAGACACCCAGGCACCCCTGCATAAGTTTATTTTTTAAATAATTTCATACCCAGGTGAAGAGTCTCTATTGTAAGTATTTAAAAACCACTCTTTGGAAATCCTGGGTGGCTCAGCGGTTTAGCACCTGCCTTCAGCCCATGGTGTGATCCTGGAGTCCTGGGATCGAGTCCCGCATTGGGCTTCCTGTGAGAAACCTGCTTCTCCCTCTGCCGATGTCTCTGTTTTCTCTCTGTGTCTCTCATGAATAAATAAATTAAAAATCTTCAGAATGGCATGATGACCTAGGTACTATTTTCATCCCTGTTTTACAGCTGAGGAAATAGAGGCATAGAAAGTTAAGTAACCTTACCAAGGTCACAGAGTGAAGGAGCCTGGATATTTCAGGGGAATCCAGAGGGCCGTGACATCCCCTGGGCTAAATTTTAAAAAGACTGTCAATGTTCTCAGCAGAGTGCTGTGGTCAACAGGCAGAGAAAAAGGGAAAAATTAGCTTGTAGAAGTACCCAAGGGCAGGCTCAGAGAGTGTCAGTCACTCTTTCAGGGAGAACAGAATAAAAGGTATATCATAAACAGGAGGTGCAAACATCACAGAAAAGGTCTCGGGTTGGAGTGGAAAGGCTGCAGAGTGTGGGATCCTCGCAACCTGAGGCACTGTGCAAATGTGGCCAACAGTGCATACCAGCATAAAATTCAGAACGAGAAGAAGGAGGAACACCTGGGTGGCTCAGTGGCTGAGCATCTGCCTTCAGCTCAGGGCATGATCCCAGGGTCCTCAGATCAAGTCCCGCATCAGGATCCCCAAGAGGAGCCTGCTTCTCCGTCTGCCTATGTCTCTGCCTCTGTCTTTGTGTCTCTCATGAATAAATAAATAAATAAAATCTTAAAAAACAAAACTAACAGAAGGCACCAGCCACGCCTCAGTGGACACCATGCAGGATGCCCAGAGAGGTGGCATTCTATGCAAACACCTCTTCTACTATCACCATAGACCCTTCCTACACTCAGATGCCCTCAGAGAAAAAGGCAGGAGGGAAGACCCTTGAGAAACAGCCCTGAAGCAAGTTTGAGCTCTGCATTGAGTAAATATTCTCAAGACTTTTCTAAAATTAAAAGTGGCATATTTAAAAAATTAAAAAGAATAGAATAAATAAATAAATAAATAAATAAATAAATAAATAAATGTGGCTTATTAGTTAGTAAGCTCAAAGGTTTTTTCCTCCTCATTCACAGCTGATATGGAGGTTTTATTTTTTTTTTAAGTTTTTTTTTTAAATTTTTATTTATTTATGATAGAGAAAGAGAGAGAGAGAGAGAGAGAAGCAGAGACACAGGCAGAGGGAGCAGCAGGCTCCATGCACCGGGAGCCCGATGTGGGATTCGATCCCGGGTCTCCAGGATCACGCCCCGGGCCAAAGGCAGGCGCCAAACCGCTGCGCCACCCAGGGATCCTGATATGGAGGTTTTAAATTAAGGATGAGGTCAGTTACAGAAAAAAAAATTGTGATATTTTTGCACAACTGTCTTAGCAATTCTTACATTTGGCCCCTCCTCTCTTACACCAGCAAACAAGACTTCTGCGATGCAATGTGTTAGTTGGTCCTTGGAGAACAGCAAAGTCTCCTGAGAAGACATGGCATCTAAGCAGAAGCTCCAGGGCAGGAAGCAGCAAGCCTTGATGGTGGGACAGGGAAGGTGTTTCATAATCTTGCCGTCGATTCTTTCAATCAGTTGAAAGATTTATAGGTAAACATGATTGGTTTGTGGAACTTCAAGTATACTATGAGAGCTGGAATTTTCAGAATAAGGGAGAAAACAGAAATGAGGGTTAGAAAGACACAGATCATTTGTGCTCAGTTCTCCATAAATTAAGTGAATTACACATAATGTCTTGTGAAAATGCAATAGGATTATTATGACTAGAAAAGCCGGCTCTAAAGGTAATAATGAAAAATACTAAGCAAGAAAACCAGAACATTTTTGAAGAGTAATAAGGAATTATTTATTATAATGTATTACAAATCTATCATCTAATAAAACATAATATTGTTCTAGTGCATGGGTAGCTTGATAAAAGGAACAGAATAGAATGTCCAGAATTAGGACTCAAATACATAAAGTAATTTAGTAAAGGATAAAAATGACAATTTGAGTCAATAGGGGGGAATTGGTTACTCAATCTATGGTGTCTGAATGTCTGGAAAGAAAATAATAAGAAAGCTGGAGCCATACCATACACAAAATAAATGCAGAATTCTGATGAAAGAAGTTTTATAATGGAAACTACCATCTTTTTTTAAGATTTTATTATTTATTTATTTGGGAGAGAGAGTGAGTAACTGACTGAGAGAGAGAGAGAGAGAGAGAGAGAGAGAAAGCACAAGCCAGGGGAGTGCAGAAAGAGAGGGAAAGCAGATTTCCTACTGAGCTTGGAGCCCAAATCAGGGTTCTATCCCAGGACCATAAAATCATGACCTGAGCTGAAGGCAAACACTTAATCAACTGAGCCACCCAGATGCCCCTGAATAAAAGTTTTAAATGTCAAAAATGAAACCATTAACATGCTGGAGGAAGCCATAAAATATTTTTTTGAAAAAATAATCTCGGAATAAAGAGGATCTTTCTCAGTGTGATGCAAAACTCAGAAGCCAACACTTTTTGATAAATTTGGTGGCATAAAAATGTTCCTCACAGAGAAAAATGCCATAAGCACAGTCAAGACGATGACAAGCTAGAAAACAAATACTTTTTTAAAAAGTTATTCCACAAAGAACTAATCTCTTTAATACATAAGGAGAATGACCAACAGCATGATAGATAATGGGCAAAATACATTTTCAGACAGTTCACCAAAAAAGTTAATACGAATATGCAAATGTGTTTAACCACTCTTGTAGAATTTTTTAAATGCAATTAAAATTACCATGACACATTGATTTTTACTTGTCAGGTGGGCCAAAGGCACATGTGGCAGCTCTGTAGGCTCTCACTGGCAGGGAAGCACCTGTCCTTTCAGGGGATGTGGGACCTGGGCTGATCTGGAAGGCAGATTCTCAACACAGGATTCTCTTTAGCATCACCTGGAGGGCCAAGGAATAGCTTGAATCTTCATGGTGGGACCCAGCCACCTGCAGTTTTATGCTCTCTGGGGGATTCCTATTGGCAGGCAAGTGGAGAATAACTGCTGGAAGGAATTAATGGATTTAGGTTGCAGATATACTCACACATGTTACATTATATGCAAAAGAGATTAGTCCTTGAAGCAGTAGCAAGGACAGGCAACATGCCTGTCTTCCGTCAATGAGGCACCAGGTCAGATGACTCAATGCCTCTAGATGATGGAAAACCATGCAGAGGGCAATTCTGTGCAAGTTGATTTGGAGCAACTCTAATAATGTACAGTATACCATTAGGGAGAAAAGTAAAGTGTATGAGTGTGGATACAGTATTTCCACTGGTGTGTACATAAAGACTGTGAGCATAGGCTTGTAAATGGCTGGAGACTGAAGATCCTGGGGGTTCTGGAGGGCACCGGAATGGGAACTGCCTCTGAGGAGGGTGGTATGATGGGAAGGGATTGGGAGGAAGATTCCTTTTCACTACATCACCATTTGTTCTGTCTGGATTTTTAGCTATGTGCATGTATTAACTACTTTTTAAAGTAGGGGATCCCTGGGTGGCTCAGTGGTTTGGCTCCTGCCTTCGGCCCAGGGCATGATCCTGGAGTCCCGGGATCAAGTCCAGCATTGGGCTTCCTGCATGGAGCCTGCTTCTCTTTGCCTGTGTCTCTGCCTCTGTCTCTCTCTGTGTCTCTCATGAATAAATAAATAAATAAATAAAATCTTTAAAAAAATAAAAATAAATAAAAAATAAAGTTAAATAATGTTTTTTAAAGTAGATGTGGGTCCAATCTCTCAGGCACATATGGATTATTGTCCTACAGAGGGTTTTAAGCTTTTTAAATTCATTGTCAGTATTTGAAAATCAATAGCTATGCATTAAAACCACACTTTTGATGTTCTTGGAAAAAAATCAGAATGTCTGGCAGCACTGGTCCCAAAGCACCATACAGCATCCATGAGCTGAAGGCGGTGGGTGCCAGTGTCCCCTTCAGGCAGGGCAGGAGGCTCCAATTGGTCATAGGAACCTTCCAGGGGCTCTTGAGGCAGGAATTTTACTGTATTTATTTCTTACTTGCCTAGGACAGTGTCTAGCACATAGGAAGTACTTGGTAATTTTTATTTTAAAATGGAACCAAATTTCCATATTAATTATAAACTCTAGTTTACTGGTGTGCAAGAAGAGGGAGTGGGTTGCTGCAATGAAATAATTCTTATTTTACCCTGAAATTACAGCTGTTAACATGCAGTGCATGTGTATGGTATTTAAAGAAGGTCTAGTTATTCTTCTCTAGTGACATTGCAATGCCTACCGTATACCAAAAAATACAAAGCTGCATGAAGAGAGGAAATTAATGTTTCCAAATCAACGCTTCTAGGAAGATGGGCCCCTCTTTTACAAAGACTGTGTTTATTTACTGATGTATTCCAGGGAAACTAATTTGTAATCTGGTCAGGATGTGTTTATGAGTTTAATACATTCATTTTTCTCTCACCAAAAAAAAAAAAAAAAAAGAAAGAAAGAAAAAAGAAAATGCCTATCAACAATTCAGAGAATAGAAATTGGCACAGGAGCTAATTACAGCTCACAAAGAAAAAAATCTGCTATTTTGATGAATATGTGTTTTCCTAGCATTTCTGTTATTTCCATTGGTAACTGCAGAAAATAGTCGTAGTGTGAACAATTGTTATGGCTCTCTATGTATTTCTATTCTAAGTTGTGAAAAAGGCAGCATTCTTGGCAAATACTTAGGGATCCATCTGGAAAGAGGGAATGACAAAAATTTCAGAAGATAAGCTTTCTTAGTTTCAATGTCCCTCCTGCTTTAAACTGCTTGTTACATTAAAAACATACATGATGTGCATTATGAGACTCGAAGCCTAAATATACGCTTTCAGTTTTGAATGGACAAAAATCCATAGAATACTTAAATATCTATCCAAACACCAAAAAGCAGAACAACTGTATTCTCTCAAGTTTGCTGAATACAGGTGAAGATAAATTCAGAAAGTCCAGCCTGCAGCCAGCTGTTTTGTTTGAAGGGTATTAGGGACATTCTTTGGCAGACTGCATTCTGAGATTTTTTTTTAAAAGAATTCTATTTCAGGGTCTTATGCAGCCCCAGAGCCCACTGTTGCCCCAGCTGTTAGGATGATGGGGCCCAAAGAGTGTGAAAACAGAAGAATTAATATGTAAAAGAAAGATCTATTTTAAAACAGCATTGCAAGTGCCAGTATTTTATAGGTTTATAACCATACACTTTCAAATCAATTTTGCAATTTATTCTATAATGAGTTAAAACTCCTATTTGCTACTGGCATGCATTTCAACTTTGAAACACATTTTTCTATTCAATGAAAGTAGTAAATGAGGCTGCTTAGATCCTCAGAGGAACTCCTAAAACTCTTGAGCAATCCTAGAGTTGCCAAAATGCTATATATTTTAAATGAAGCAAACACAGTACAAAGCAGGAACAAGAAAATTTGTGTTTGAAATAGTTAACAATGACCTTAAAGGCAGTTTCTTGAGGTGGAAAGAAATTAACCAGAAGTCGTGAAACAGATTAGCACAAACATTATGAAGATCTATTTAGCCTGTTACAGGGATTTGAAAGTCTTTTTCCTCCCTAATTTTATATGGATTTCCTGTCCCTTGATATAGGGGGATCATTATCCATAGACGTATGTTTATAAGCTTTAGTTAAGGTTGTGGAAAGGAGAGATTTTCCTCAGGCAACCAGGGTAGTATGTATATAAATACGTAAAAGAGGGAAAGCCTTACATGAAATAACTTGATTTGATGACAGAACCACAAATGGAGCATAATGGGGGGCTTGAGTCCTTCAAGAGAAGGTAGCAGTCCACTGACTGGAGAGTAAGGTGCTGTCTGGGGTCTGCCTATTGATTGAAACTGGGACCCAACTGATGGTTCTCCACGGTCTCCCCAAGACTTACCATAGACAAGGCATGTAGCAAGGGTTCACAAATATTTGTGGAATAGGTGAGTGAACAAATAATGGGCAAATGAAGCTGACCACTGGGGGAGTCTGATGTCTTCACACACACACACACACACACACACACACACACCTCCTTTTCTGAAGAATAGCAGAAGTGGAAGGGAGCAGGGGGAGCAAGGCCGGGCAGGGCGTGGAGGAGGGGTGGGGAGGAGGAAGTTCAGGGAAGAGTGGGGTGGCCACCCTGCTCAGGGTGCCCTGGTTCCTCTCCACTAGTCCTTGGGGATATGCATCAGTCTCGGGCTGGGTACATCCTTCAGTCTTGCTTCTCTATCCCTTTAGGCTCTGAGGATAATTCCCAAGATTTACTCTTGCACTTAAAGGTGAGAGAGAAGGCACGGAAGAATCAAGGCAATTTTTCCAAGAGGACTCAACAAAACTTGATATCTGAGCCATTTGGGCCTGCAAGAGAATGATTCAACAGAGTAAATATTTTATTTATTTATTTACTTACTTAAAATATTTATTTATTTGAGAGAGAGAGAGTAGGGGGAGGGACAGAGGCAGAAGGAAAGAGAGAATCTCAAGCAGACTTCCCACTGAGCACAGAGCCGTCCCAGCGCTCCATCTCATGACCCTGAGGTCATGACCTGAGCTGAAACCAGGAGTCAGACACTCATCAACTGAGCCACCCAGTCACCTGCATGATGAATACTTTAAAGTATATTCTACTTTAAATTCTAAGTCTAATTTTCCTTACTAATGTTCACATAGTCTTGATAGTAGGCATAAGGTATCCTTTTATTTGGTAAGATCTTTACCGTAACCATTTTTCCGTGGAGCAATATAAGACGAAGCATGGTTGGTTAACTGATGTGCTTTTAGCTATTAAGTGACAGAGCCAAGACTGAGACCCAAAGAATGGGATCACAAGGTCATCTCCCCCACCACCTGTTGATAATTAGTATCCCAACATCGATCCAGGTACATGTTTTTATTATAGGCAGAGCATCAAGCTGAGCCTGAATCTCAGCTCCACAGCTTTTATTCTCTCTCAGCTGGGCCTCCTTAAACCAATCCATAAAACTGGCCTTGTCTTAGATCACCCTATTGCCAACAGCTGGGTGTTGACCCTTGCCCTGGTCTCCCAACCCAGTCAACCCCAGGCTGGGGCCTTCTTGCCATGCTTTGGGGCGCTCCCTCCCAGTGACTATTATGGCCTACTCCTGCCCTCTCCTGCCTCTGCCTCCTAGGCTTCTGGCCAGGGACTCATGCCCTGCTTCTTTTTTTTTTTTAATTATTTATTTATTTATGATAGTCACACAGGGAGAGAGAGAGAGAGAGAGGCAGAGACACAGGCAGAGGGAGAAGCAGGCTCCACGCACCGGGAGCCCGACGTGGGATTCGATCCCGGGTCTCCAGGATCGCTCCCTGGGCCAAAGGCAGGCGCCAAACCACTGCGCCACCCAGGGATCCCTCATGCCCTGCTTCTACTCTGACCTTCCACTTTCCTCTCGATTGGTCACAGCCCACTGATCTCTGTTCCTAGTATTAATATCATCTATTCAGCATGGATTGAGCACTTATAGGTAGGTACAGGCACACATTAGCCATGAGGACCCAGCAACAAGCAAATCAGAACCTTCATGAGGTATGAGGTTCACAGTCAGCGAGGTACAGCTGATGTTGGACAAGGATGACGAATTTGCTGACTGTCATAAAGTGAGGACCACAGGGGATTATGAGCTGATCTAGACCAGAGAGCAGAGGTCAGTCAAGGCCTCCTGGCAGAACTTTGGATGATACTAGCATTTGCATCCAGAGTGGAATGTGCAGGTCTAAAGCTGGACCACGTGAGGGTCTGGCCTGTCCTCTCCCACTCCTTGTAGTCATAATCAGATGCCACTCATGTCAGAATATGACAGAAATAACACCTCTTAGAAACCCATGCCCTAGGGCAGCCCAGGTGGCTCAGCGGTTTAGCAGCGCCTTCAGCCCAGGGTGTGATCCCAGGGTCCTGGGATCAAGTCCCATGTCAAGCTCCCTGCATGGAGCCACTTCTCCCTCTGCCTGTGTCTCTGCCTCTTTCTTTCTCTGTCTCGCATGAATAAATAAATTAAATCTTAAAAAAAAAAAACCATGCCCTCCTATCTGTAGGTTATTATTCCTTTTTTCTTCTTTAATTCACGCCTTTCCAAGAATGCATGACCTTCATAAAAGACAATTTCCCAGAAGTGGGCACTGTATAGATGAGTCACCACCCTACATCAAACTGGCACACAGGCTCTATCAGAGCATAAAAGAATACATTTAAGAATTATATTGCCGATTGACTCTTAATTCAATTCTGAAAATGTGGCTCACCCATCTGAACATGAGTCAGCATGAGTCCATTCGTGGGCTTTCAAGAGGCACTTAAAGAATTTCTGAGCCTCTCCTTGATCCACTGAGTTCTCTGTGGGAGTAGCCGAGTGAGGACAGTTTCAATTTCCAAGGTGCCTCAGCTCTCTTAGTGACTTTTAAACATCTGGAGAGCTGCACTGGCCAGGTAAAAGTACGGGGTGGGGGGTTCAGGTAGGGTGTTGGGGGGAACCCCTGCAAACTCCGGCATGCTCCTGCCAGGAGACAAAAGAATCACTGTGGCTGAGGCAGGACCAGGGGATGGGGGGAGGAAGAGCAAGGCGGAGAACACACAGAACTTAGCATGACAGTGTAAAACTAAGGTTTTGGCTTTCAGCCAAAGACAAGAAAGAGCCTGATTATATTGCATATTTTAGGATCCTTTTTCTATTCCATTGAAAATGAGGAGGCGAAAAGCTTCTCTTTGTCATAAGAAATCAATTTCTTAGCTGCCATTTCTGCTTAGCACAATGTTTTTCTGCTATATCCTTTAAAATGCCATTTGTTAGTGTGATTACAGACTGAATTCCAATCCATGTCTAATTCTTTAAAATCATCTTTTGCTTTTAAAGGGTATAAAAAAGCATATGGATGAGCATATTAATCACAGCTACTATTTCTAGGGTCTGAGTGAAAAAGAAGTATTTATGTTAATGGTGTATGTGGCTGAGCATACAAGTCTAGAAATATTCTCGATTACCAAAATTATCTCTTCTGCTGCAACAAGAATATAACTGAAAGAATAAATTACCATAAAGTACCATAGCACACCCCATGCAGGTTAGCTTTCTGAGGTTAAATTGTTGCTCTTCGAATCGAGGTTAGAGAATATGTATTACTAGTCACACCACTTAGGCCATGATTGAATGAGTCAAAATGTTTAGCCACATTCTCTGGCTCTGACTTGGAATTAATTTGGAAAGTCCTAAATGCATCCCATTGGGCTCCCGGGAGAATCAAACCCTATGAAATTATTCCTTGTTCGCTTACAGTAAAATCTCTTGCAATCAGTACCTTAGTCAAAAATTGGCACCAGTTATTCATAGTGTGCCATACATCACATGCACAGGCCACCAAAGCACTGGATGCCAAATATTGTGTAGTTGTAAATCTAACATGTCATGTCGGAATTGGATAGGGAAAGCAATTGCACATCCTTCAGGGGCCTGGGTCCTTGAAGACCATTTTAGAGCCACAGGCAGGGAAGTCTTGGGATGATAAACCAGTGTCATGTATTAAAGTCACACTAAACAGGATAAGGCCAACTGTCTCAGATTTCTAGTCTACTATTTTGCCCTTCCACGAGGTAGGACAAACTCTCCATCACATGCATAAATGATGCTCAGACCAGTATACCATTTGCAGAGATGAAGAAAGATTCCATTTTTGTGAACTCTGAGTTATAACCATGAAAACAATTTTTTGTTTGTGATTTTTTTTAGTCAATTTCAAAAACACTGTGGACAACTAACGTTCTTTTCCTTATCTGTCAAAAAGATGGCGAAACTAATACCAAAGCATCCAGGGATGTCAGATTAGGACCAGAGGAGGCTAAAATGATCAGACCCTGGATATGGGTTTCTGCTGCTTCTGCTAAGTTTCAGCCAGAGGAACAAAAACTTCGGCTTCCTGTATGAAGAGAGTGGCCAGCAACATGTAAAGCTGAGGTCTTAACCGCGGTACACATTTTTCTTCAATTTATCAGAATACAGTGTTAATAAGCTTGGAGACCCTCACACAGTGTTCCAAATTGCTAAACAGGGCTTTTGTTACCATTGTGTTTATTGTTCAGAAAAACAATGTTCTAAAGAGAGAAGATGACTGAAAATACCACCAATAAAAAATGTCACCACATAGCACATTTGTGTACCTGAACAAGGGTAATGATAACAATAATTATTACCCCTTCACCAGAGAAGATCAAGATGCTACTCAGCATTGATGCATCAACAGGCAGGAGCTCTGACACTTTGGCTAACTTGTCATCCTCAGCATCCTCATGGCCAGCATACATCTTCTGGCACCTACTACACACTTTACCTGCATCTATTCATTTAATCCCTATGGCAACTGTGTTTGGGCCCTTCCCGAAACAGACAAGATGAGATTAGATCTGTAAGAGACCTAAGGGGATGAGACATTTGAGGGGAACGGGGAAGGAGCTGGGGACGTCCTGATGCAGGCTAAGCTGGAAACGATTAGGAGGGAAGGAAGGTTGGGTAGGAAAAGTCTTAGAATACAGCACAGTTTTTAAGGAAGTCTATGGAGGGTCCCTGAGCCAAGGTTATCTATCCAAGGAGACCACATCAACCAAAAACCAGCACGGCTTCCTGTCTGTGCTTCCTTTGGTGATTGGCAGTGGGAAGTGTGGCCTTGGTGAGGACACTGTCATGTATCAGGGCACAGCTCGTGGGGCGGTAAATCAATGACACCTCCCACAGTCAGAGATCTGAGAGGGACAGTTTCATGCACCATCAGTCTGGGTCCAATTGGGAGAGAGGAACCACATTGTGAGTTAAGAAGTTTAACGTAATGAATAATTAAATTCTGATAAAGGAGTGACTATAAGACCCAAAGACACTCAGTTTTATACCCAGGGCTTAAGGAGAGAATCAAAGGAAAGACAGACTTGAAAGGATCCCCTCCCCAAGACTGGGGTTCAGACTTCATTGCAGAAGTAGCTCAGCCCCTCAGATAGCCAGGACATTTTTGCTGGTTTGTCCCAGCTAGAGTTGGGTTGCTGTCCCCAGGCAAGCAAAAAGCAGTCCTCTAGGGACACACAGAGTGCTGGTGATGAGCAAGTCGTGGCCTTGGCTACAGAGAAAGCACTGGCTCAGAGGGAAATCACGGGTATAGGCTGGCCAGCCACACCTGGCCTGCAGAGGGAGTTAGGGGCAAGCGTGGGCAGGCAGCCTCAGGACTCTGGTCAGTGCATGGGCAGGTGGCCTCAGAACTCTGGACCCGTGTTGAGAGAGCCATGGGATCAGCTGGCCAGATGGAGGTTCTTGGCAAGAGGCTGGGGGCACAGCTCCACTATGTTCTTCACCCTCATGCTGGGACCCCTGTGCGGCAGGGAGCCCTTCCTCCTGCACTGTCCCTCCAAGGCATGCCCCTGAGAAAATTCACCATCCAGCTCACTGTGAAGGACAGATGTTTAAAGAACTGCTGTCCATTTGGGCAGAGCATCAGAAGGTGATGCCTGGACCTGAGAGGGGTGATACATTGATAATGAGAGCAGGTGGTCACCTTGGGAAACCAGGAGGTTAGTTGTCCCTTTCTAGAGAAGAGAAAATGGAGCCTTGGGGAGCTTATATAATTGGCACAAGGTCATATACACAGCAAGAGGAGGAACAGGGGTTCCAACCTAAGTCTGTATGATTCCAGAACACATGTTCTTAGCCACCATGCTGTTTTATCATGACTCATCACAGAAGATACTAGAATCCTTCGTAAAGCTCCTGATTATTTATGACAGGAAACTCTTTTCTAATAAGCTCTGGGATTTGTCAGTATACCATCAGAATAAGTTGTGTTTTCCTGCAGCCTTGAGAAGACATTCTTCCCTTACATTCTGTAATCACACGACTCTGCCAAGAACACAGAAACAAATGTTTAACCAGATGTGAAGAAAGTAAGCCCTCCTCGTATAAAAGGATCAAAAAATAAGAGAGCAATAGGGACCAGTGACCACGAGGAACTGTTCCGAGGCCCTTGGCTATTCAGACTCAGAGGGAAACAGGAAAGGAATGATGATTCAATATAGCAAAGATTTTCTGGATTGACAAACTCAACAGCTGTTCTCCTTTTCCCCTGGGGTCTGAATCCGAGGAAATGAACTTGCTGATTTCTGCTCACATGAGACGGAACTTCTTAACTGTTACAATGATGAAACACTAGAAGAAAATTCTTTGTGAAGTATTAGGGTCTCCATTCCCAGAGATATTAAAAAGGGAAATCAAAACTATATATCATGGGGGCACCTGGGTGACTCAGTGGTTGAGCATCTGCCTTTGGCTCAGGGCATGATCCCTGGGTCCTAGGATTGAGTCCTGCATCAGGCTCCCCAGGGCAAGCCTGCTTCTCCCTCTGCCTATGTCTGCCTCTCTCTGTGTGTCTCTCATGGATAAATAAATAAAACCTTTTAAAAAGACCAATCTATCTATCATGAACGATTCAGACACTCCTCTAGATAAAAACAGCACTTTCTCAGGGTGCTTCCATGTCCCAGATTGCCCATATGCCTCAGTCATCTTTAATTCTTCCTTGCCACTAACGGTAGATGCCTTCCGAGGACATGAGCCAACAAAGGGCATCCCCATTCACCCAACACTGTATGCAAACTGTTTCTCATCTTCACAACACTCTAAGGTAAGCTCCATTGTTTCCAGTTTCCAGATTCTGAGGCTCAGAGAGGTCAAGTAGCTTATCAAGAATCACGTACCAAGTAAACAATACTGAGAATTCTAATCCAAGGGGATCCCTGGGTGGCTCAGCGGGTTAGTGCCTGCCTTTGGGCCAGGGCGTGATCCTGGAGTCCCGGGACTGAGTCCCACGTCGGGCTCCCTGCATGGAGCCTGCTTCACCCTCTGCCTGTGTCTCTGCCTCTCTCTCTCTCCCTCTCTCTCTCTCTCTCTCTAAGAATATATAAATAAAAAAATCTTAAAAAAAAAAAAAGGAATTCTAACCCAAGACTATCTACACACAAGCCTGGATGACCTCATGGGCAAACCATGCCTTTTTAGCCCATCAGCAGGTAACTAAGCAGTAAACACTTGGAGGCTTCCCTCCGCTCCTGAACTCCCCCCAAGTCTGCCAAGTCTGAGTTGTACAATTCATTTAATTCTGCGTACCTGGAAAACTAGCAAATCAGTAAGCCACAGATGGAAAAAGGAAGATAAGTAATAAAGACAGATAAAGAAAATAGGAGCAAAAAAGTTCAAGAACATGCATATCTCTATCTCTTCCTTCATCTCTATCATATCTCTACTACCCAGGCTCTCATGAAATAGCCAAGAATTAACTCATTGACTCGCCTCACAAACCTCATTTGAAGGGAGAAATACAAGATACAGCCCTAGTCAAGCATGAGCACACTGTGACACTGCCCAATCCCATTATTTTTGCAAGGGGAAGTGTTAAAAACGCATAAGTTTTGTTTTATTATATGTGTGTACAGAAATTGGACCATCTGAAATACACAACCCCATGTGTTTCTCGAAGGGATTGGTTTACAGTGTTTTGATAACTAAAAATTCTTTATTATTCCCTTGTCATTAATCTTTTGCATCTGAGGCCACAGAACAAGGGAGCAAATCCCTTTCACACAGATGCCTCACTGGGAGAACTCCACCTGTCGTGAGCATTAACTAAGTGTGGTGGCTGGTACCCTTCCCAAGAAGCAGGGCTTGCTACAACCTCCCCGGCCACACCAGCTGGCTGGCTCAAGATCCCTGTTACTCCCTCTACTCAGATGGCTTCAAGCTGGAGGTTACTTATGAGAGCTCTACGTGAAATATATTTCCCAAAATGTTCTTTATCTATTTATCTAAATGTCCTTTATCTAAGATTTTTACAAAATATTCCTAAATGATCAACCAACAAAATATCTCTGTTCTGTACCTGTCTCAATATTAAAACAAATAAATTATATGCTGGGGATTTTGAAACAAAATGAATAAAAGACTTTCCTTGTCGGGTACCTGGGTGGCTCAGTGGTTGAGCGTCTGCCTTTGGCTCAGGGCGTGTTCCTGGGGTCCTGGGATCAAGTCCTGCATCAAGCTTCCGTCAGGGAGCCTGCTTCTCCCTCTGCCTATGTCTCTCTGTCAATCTCTCTCTCTCTCTCTCTGTGTGTGTCTCTCCTGAACAAATAAATAAATAATCTTAAAAAAAACAAAAAGGACTTTCCTTGCCTTCAAGGAGTTCACAAAAGTAGTATAGAAAATCGAAATGAAAGTAACCACAATAAAATGTGGAGCTCTGATGAAAGCGTTCAGGGATTTCATGTCAGCAGAGGAAAGGCACCTAGCCTTGGAGACCAGAGCACACTCTCCAGTATGGAGGTTGGAGGTTTGAGCAGAGCCTTCTCTATCTGTCAGCTTGGGCTGTGTAACCAAATGGCTTAAACAACAGTCATTTCCTTTCTCACAGTTCTGAAGGCTGGGGATACAATACCAGAGTGCTGGTAAAATCGGTTCCTGGCTTTTACATGGCCACCTTCTCACTGTGTCCTCACATGATAGGGAGAGAAAGAGATCTCCGGTGTCTTTTCTCTTAAGGACATTAATCCTATGAAATCAGGGCCTTCCCCTTATGACCTGATTAATTCCTAAAAGCCCTGTCTCCAAACACAATCACTTTGGGAGTTAGTGGTTCACATATGAGTGGGGGTGGTGGTGGTGGTATCACTACTTAGTCCATAGCACCTTCAGAATGAATGGTAGGAGCTGGCCATGTGGAATGTACTCAGATCAGGGATGGCATCCCAGGAAAATACATCTGTGGGCACCGGTTGAAAGGGTTAGGCAGACACAGCAGGTTAGGGGAATGAGATCCGCCCCCACATGGCTGAGAGCATGGGGAGGGATGGGCAGAGGGAAAGTAATGTTTTTTAAGCAGTGTGTACTTTATCATGTGGGCAGTTAGGATTTTTACAGGACTTTTTAGTAAAGGAGTTGAACAGATTTGCATTATAGGAAAAAAAAAAAACAGTTGGTCCACATCTGAAAAATAAGTAGTAGGACAAAGGGGATTGGAATTTGGGACCCAAGCCACGGACACTGCAGTAATTCCAGGAAAGATAACGAGGGGTTTTGCCAAGATAGTAGCAATTTACGTGCGGAGGAAGAAACAAATTTAAGAGTAATTTAAGAGGCAAAATTGTAGGAATGTTGGCTAGAGAGTAGGGAAGGGAAAAGGTAGAATCCTAGTTTTCTGGAATGGGTGCCTGAGCTATATTGAGGTCTCTGTATTATCACTATGGTTGAGTTGGAATGACATGCTTTGGTTTGTGCTGTCACTGTTGTTATTCTATTTGCAGACCACCCTGGGACATCCCCATCTCACATAACACAACGGTGGGACTAGCACGTGGATCAAAGGGTAAAGATACAAACGGTAATCAGAATAAAAACTACACTTTAATAATAATGGTAGGAAATTTGACAAAATAAACAACAGTATTACAACTTAAAGATCAAATTTGATGACATAAACAACAATATTACAATGTAAAGACCATATGTGCAAATATTTTGGGGATTACACTAAAATAATGATAATTAGAGAAGTTTATACTTATTAAATTATCCCAATATATCAAAATTAGTGTCATTTCACATGTAATCGAAATAAATATTATTAACAAAATATTTTATATGTTTGTTCTACTTTGTCATTGAAGTCTACTTGCTATTTTATACTTACAGCACAACTTCATCCTGTGAGTTACATTTCTGGTGCTCCGTAGTCACCTGTTGCTAGTGGGTTGCATATTGGACAGCACAGTCCAGACCGAGAAAAGTTCTTGAGACAAGCATTAAATATCAGACACTAGTATTTATTAATCAGAAGATTCGAATGCAGGTAGTAGTTTATTATAAAAATGTGACATGCTAAATGCTGTTTTAAAAAGCATATAATTATTTTAAAGTCAAGCTTCCTAAAGCTATATAATAAGCCAAAATTTAATGCTCCTGTTTTGTAAGTAAATTTTCTGACACATTGCTTGCAAAGCCATCTGAGGACATGCAGTCTGTGATTGCAGGGTATTTGATTAGACTGTTTACCTTGTTGCAGAGATAAATGAGGTAACCTCTGCCTCCACAGATGAGCCAAAGGACTTTGGGGGATTAAAAAAAAAAGTCTACTTTTATTACATGCATAACTTACTATTGAACATGGGAAATTTGTAAAGCTCCAAGAATATCTGATGCAATTAGGCAGTAGATGTATATTAGTTTGGTTTACCAATATTTATTTGTCACAATTATAGTAATCTGGCTCAAAACAAATTTGACAGCAATTCTGGGATTGTTCCTACAAACAGAAGGTCTTTTTTTTCAACAGAAATGATTTTAGGTAGGAGAGAACTTTGATTTGCGTTCTCTCCCTGATAAAACAATTCAAGAAAAAGTTTAAAATTTTGTACTGGCATAAAGGAAGCAAAACAAGTTGCAATTTCCCAGTCTTTTTTCTGAACATTTGTCACTGCCCATGAGTCTGTATGTATATTATAACCTGTATGACCTGTAGAGAGAAGGCAGCTTCTGTTTCCACACGAAGCAGAGAACCAGATGCCCTGCTGGATATTCTACCTTGGGAGGCCTTGCCTTTCACCAAGGCCTTTCAATGCCATCCCTGAGTGCGGGCCAATACAGCCACCATCTGGTTTTTCCTAGCACTGATATTTTGATCCAACCCATCCATGAACTAGGCTTAGGCTTTCCATTCTCCATCATAAGGTATGCCTTATAAGGCAGCAGGTGTAAGCTGAGGAAGAGGTGATGGTGTAGCAGTGGTTGATGATGTGGGGTCTGGGCTACTTGTTTATTCAGCTTCTGGGAACACTGCCAATTGCTCTCCAAGGTCAAGTACTGTCTCAACCAGGGTCCAGTAGCATGCTTGGAGCTATTTATAGAAAGGCCCATGATTCTTCTGTAATGCATTCCTGTAAAATTCAAGGCATCTGTGTTCTCTCATTGAGGATTGCCATAATGCCACATAGCATCTTTTTCCACCTCTGACAACTTCATTATGGTAGGCCAAGTTGACTCAGTCATGTGGCCCAGGTGGCAGAGCTGTGTGTCCTATGGTCTGGATGTGCTCCTAAGCCGTTTGCTATTCTGGCTCCATTCAGAGTGGGAAGCCCCTGTGGCCTCCGTGTGTGAGTTGGAACAGTTTTCCCAGGTGTGGTGTATGCTGTCTCTAGAACCTTTGAAGAATCCTATTAGACACTGTGCATAATCAAATGTCCGGGTAATGTACGAAAGACCTCTGGGCTCTGTGTTCTGTTTCATTGATCTATTGGTTTATCCTTGATCCAGTTCCACACAACCTTAACTACTGTGGCTTTTCATTAATTCTGATTTTAATAGGATAAGTCCTTCTACTTTGTTCTTCTTTAGATATGACACTATTCTTGGCCTTGTACATTTCTACATAAAGTTTAGAACCAGTTTATCAATTTACAACATACGTGCGCGTGTGCACACGCACACAATTGTTATTGTGATTGGAATTGCTTTGACTCATAGATCCATTTGGTAATAATTGATATCTTTAAATACTGAGTCTTACACATAAGTAGAATACTTTAAAATTTAGGTATTCTTTCCTTTTTCTCAGTAATATAATTTTACATAAAATGTACATATTTTTTTGGTTTGACTCTGAAGTTTTTGATATTTTATATTGCTGCAAACTGAATCTTTTTAATATTTATTTTATAACTCTTTGTTGTCATTATGCAGGAATGCAATTACTTTTTGAATATTGAACTTATATCCAGAAACTTATTAATCTGTTAATTCCAATGATTTATCTCTAGATTCTTTTTAACTTTCATGAATATAATGATATAATCTGTGAATAAATAATAGTTATTTCTTCCTTTCTTGTCATTATACTTTTATTTCATTGATTAAGTTAGTTAGTTGCTTTACTGCACTGGTTAGAACCTCTAATGCAATGTTTTTAAAGTAGTCAGAATAAATGCCTTGTACAAGTAGCATTTCATCATGATCTTAGAGTGAAAGCTTTTAACACATCACTATTATGTAAGCTACTTGTACTTTTTAAAATTATTTTTTGGTAGATATGAATTAAGCAAGCTGCCTTCTTTTCCTAGTTTGCCAAGAGATTTTTGTCATGAGTGAATGTTAAATATTAACAATTTTTTCTGCATCTACTAATATATGATTTTTCTTTTTCTTTTTTTAATATAATGACTTACATTATTTTTAAATGTGAAAATAGCCTTTCTTTTCTAAAAAAATAAACCCAGCTTGATTTAGATGTATTTTTGTTTTTTGCAGATTGTTGGATTCTATTTTGATTAATATTTTATATATATCCTCATCAGTAATATTTCAACTTTTTTATTTTAGTGTTGTCCATTTTTAGTATCTGAGTTAGGCTGGCTGGCCTAACACAAAATGTTAGGAAGGGCTTTTTTTTTTTCTATTTTTTTCAAATAAATTTGAAGATTGACATCATGTATCCTTTTAATAATTGATAGAATTCACCAGCAGTGCCCTGGGTATAGAGCTGCATTTCTGAGAATGTTTGGTTTTTTTTTTTTCTGAGACTGTTTTTAATTACAGACTGAATTGTTTTATTAAAAGTCGCAGTATTTATATTTTCAGTTTCCTTTTGTATTGATTTTAGTACACTGCATGGTTCTAATAATTTATTAACATTAATTTGCTCATAATGTTTTCTTAACTATTTAAAGAGTAGAGAATCTATAATGATGCTCTCTTTTTCATTCTGATATTGGTTTTTACATTTTACCTTTTCCTTGATTGGTAGAGGTATTTGTAAAAAAATTAACTAAAGATGTACTAGTCCTTTGCACTAAATACTACAAATCATTGCAGGGATAAATTTTATGCCATGTCCATAGGTTGGAAGAATGAATAATGTAAAGATGCTAGTTCTCAAATTAATCTCTAGATTCAATGTAACTCAAATCCAAACTCCAGTAAACTTAAAAAAAAAACTGACAAGCAGATACTGAAAATTATGTGGAAATTAGAGATTCAGAATAGCCACAACAATCTTGCAAATGAAGAACAAAATTGGAGGGCTCTTACATACTGATGTCAAGAGTTACTATAAAGCCAGAATAATTATGATAATGCTCCATTGGCATGAGTATAAGCAAACTGATGAATGGAGCAGAACTGACTTTAGAAAAAAACCCATATAAATATGGTCAAATGCTTTTCAACAAAGACACCAATGAAATTCAGTGGAGAAACAAAAATATTTTGAAAAATGACACTGAAGAACCATGAGCCATGTGGGTACATGACCCATTTCTCATGCTACACACAAAAATGAACTTAACATAGGTTGTACATGCAAGCGTAAGAGGTAAAGAAAGATCTTCGATAGAAATATAACAGAATACCTTGAAAACTTAAAATAAGCAAAGATTTTATTTCTCAGATTGCTTTCAAAAAGTAATATTTATTTTAAAAAATGATCAATGCTACTTCAAATAATTTAAAAACTTTGCTCCTCAAAAGACGCCAGTAACATAATGACAAACTGAAAAGGCTGTTTACAGACTGGGAGAAAATTTAGATGATAGATTGTTAGGTAGATAGATAGATGATACACACTGTCAATTCTCATTTTTTGCAATAATTAAGTTCTATAAAGTCATGAAATTAGCAAATACTAAACTATTGTGCCTAGAGGAAATACAAGGTTAGGTCCCTATGAGCCTTTGGTCACAATTCTTTCAACACCTGACTAATACATAACCTTGTTTCAGGTGTATTTTTCTTTTTTTTTTTTTAAGATTTTATTTGTTTATTCATGAAAGACACACAGAGAGAGGCAGAGACACAGGCAGAGGGAGAAGCAGGCTCCATGCAGGGAGCTGGATGCAGGACTCAATCCCTGGACCCCAGGATCATGCCCTGAGCCAAAGGCAGATGCTCAACCACTGAGCCACCCAGGCATCCCTCATGCAAATATTCTTCTTTAAAAATGTTATTTAATATATATTGTCAATTCAGTATAATTCATGCCTCAATGAGGCCTGTCTAACCTACCTATTTTCTCCATAAAGTACATCACAGCATTCTTGCACTTCAGAACACCAGACAGCACTTCAACACTTCACTTAGGAGTCATTTTAAACAACAAAATCATCAGCAAATGAGATAACAAAAATACAAAACTTGGCACTCAATAGGCTTTAAAAAGACATTTGTAGAATGAGCCGAAGCAAAAAAGCAGAGCATCACTTTGACCTCATCTGGGAACATGGGTATCAGGTGACTCAAAATTTTCACACTTCTGCTCACATTTGTAAGAGACTACAAAAGTGCCCTGAGTATGGATTCTGAAGTTAAAAATGTATTTTACTGAATTATGGAATCCATGAATAGTAAGAATATTTGTGTGTATGTGTGTGAGTATAAAACAAAGAACATGTCTCCAGAATATATATAGAATTTTTAGAGATTGTAATAAAATGAAAAAAGCTCAGTAAAATGGGCAAAAAGAAGAGAATTCAGAAAAGAATAGAAATGCACAATAAATACATACAATACATACAATAGAAATGCACAATAAATACATACAAATACACACAACTTTATTGGTCCTAAAAGAAATGTAAATTTTAACTAAAGGAAAATAATACACATACGCATCAGATTGGCTAAAACTAGAAAGTTTTACAAAACCAGATGTTGAAAAGAAGCATAGGAACAGGAACTCTAAAACACTGCTGGCGTTATGTAAATAATATTTGGAAAACATTTTAGGTGGCTTCTTATATACTTAAACATACTCCTATTTTATGATTCAACAACTCTATTCCTAGTTTTTGCTCCCCTAAAAATGAAAACACACATTTACAAAAAAGATTTACTCAAGAACTTCAATGGAACTTAATATTAATTAAATACTGTAAACAACCCAAATAGCAAGGGAATGGTTAAACATATTGTATTATATTTATACAATGGAATACTACTCAGCAATAAAAAGAAATAACCTTCCGATATTCACAACAACATGAGTGAATTTATGTTAAGGAAAAGAAGCCAGGCAAAAAAAAAAAAAAAGAGTTCATATATTATTATTCTCTTTATATACATTTTAAATAAAGAAAAAATAATCTAGAAGGATAGAAATCAATATCAATGTTGTCTCTGGAGAGGAGAATAATTAATTAGATTTTCTAGGATGGGACATACTACATATCTTCACTAAAGTATTAGTCTGGCTAATGTGTACCTTTGCCAAAACTTATTATATAAATTATATAAATTATATATATACATAGATATATAAATATATAAATAATATCAGTGCATCTAATTATATGCAATCATATCTCAATTACCAAAAAAAAAGTTAGAAGGAGAAGAATATGAAGAGAGAGAGGGAAAGAAAGAAAGGGAAGGGGGAACATTCTTTGAAAGAAGCATAATGAAAATAGAAAAAAAAGTGTGGGTGGATATGACTAACTTCTCTCCATCTTCTCTAATACTGTGACTTAAAAGGTAAACACACCAAAGGAAAGAATTTAGATGAAATGTTAAGAAAACTTGACTTAGAGTTCATGGATTTCCCCATCCGTGGAAGTATTTTCATCTAGGGATTCAGTGGGTTTGTGAGCCCGTTGAATTTATGTGAAATCTTGTGTGTCATTTTCTGTGTAGATATTTATCAGAAGACACGGTTAACATCAGGTTTTTTCAAAGAGTCATGGATCTCAAAATATGAAGCATCATTTTCTTAAAGGAATTTGCAAACATCAGGCTAGATTACCTGGTGGGCATGTGAAATGTCTTACCTGACATATCCCTACAAATAGTTATGTATTTGACAGCATTTGCAAATCAGTGTCAAAATCCTTGAGGATAATGTTAATGTTGTGGTTATGAAGAAAATGCCCTTATTCTTAATAGGCATATATTCAAGTACTATAGTTTCACAGTGTCTTCAATTCTCTTTCAAATGGTTCAACCAAAAAAAAAAAAAGTGTATATATAGATAGAGAGCAACCACAATAAAGCAAATGTGGCAAAATATTAATAATCAGTAAGCCTTGGTAAGAAATATATGGATCGTCATTGTACTGTTCTTACAACTTGCCTATGGCTTTGAAGTTCTTCAAAATTAAGTGTTGAGAATAAAGAATGAGACACATACTCAAAAAATTTTTGATCAGCCAGGCAGAAAAATCAAGTTTCGCCTACAGTTGCAAAAATTCAGGCCAGCCTCAGATTTCTCTATGATATTCACCACTAAAAGATGTTAAAGGAGTGCTAACAGAATTCTTAGGGAGAAAAAATTTTAAGCCAAGATTTTTAAACCCAGCCAAACATTTGATTAAATATAAAGGCAACAGAGAACACACTTCCCAAGAACCCTTCTTAGAAACAGAGTACATGAGATATCTCATTGTGGTTTTGCTTTGCTTTTCTCTGATAATTAGTGATGTTGAATAACTTTTCATGTGTCTGTTTGTGGTGATGACATCACAGGTGTGTGCATATTTCCAAACTCATCAAAACGTACATATTAGATTTGTGCAATTCTTTGTATATTGAGTACACCTGAGTAAAGTTGACAAAATACTAGAAGATAGATTTCATGCAACTAAGAGTTGAAAGGAGAAATTATGGCAAAGGGAGTGGGTGTTCATGACTGTAATATAACTTAACTATTATCTGAATACTAAAATAGACAGGAAGATTATAGTTACACAATAAAATGTAACTATTAAAAGTCTGATGGTGAAGAAATAGAAATTAAAGTGTTTGGGAAGACAATGGAGAAGGAAAATTGAACATAGTTCAAGCACACTGATTTTCTCATCTTTGATACATGGGGTTCAAGAAAGATAAATAAAAATAAGCTAAAAGCAGCATTAGCATATTTCAGAACACAAAAATAACTATTAACAATGATATCAGCTAAAAATCAGTAGCAGAGAAGACAGAGATTAGTTGAAATATACTAATTTCCTCATTGTCCATAGAAGAGAATCACTACATTAGCACATTTTTTAAATCAGATAATCCAAGTAGACACAGAAAAGGCACTTGAAGAATTTCACAATGATTCATAATTAAAACTGCTAATGAACTAAAAATAGAAAGGACCTTCTTAACCTGATAAAGCACATCTATAAAAATATATTAGAATAATCATCTTGAACCAGAAAGTATTATAAGTAGTCTCTTAAAATCAGCAACACAACAGAGACGTCCACTAACATCATTCCTAGTCACCTAGTAGTAGAGGTTCCAGTAGCCCAAAAGCCAAGAAAAAAATTTTTCGGACATAAGGATTGAAAGAGGGGATTGGCTTCTCCCTCTGCCTATGCCTCTGCCTTTCTCTGTGTGCATCTCTCATGAGTAAATTTTAAAAAATCAGCAACAATTAGAAAGTATGATTTGAAAAGATACTATTTGTTATAGCAGCAATATTTATAAAGTATCTAGAAATAAATATTTCTTTTTTTAAAGATTTTATTTATTTGGAATGCCTGGGTGGCTCAGTAGTTGAACCACCCAGGTGCCCCCCACCAGGAATTAATCTGACAAAAGATGTTCTAGACTCGCTCAGAAAATGTCAAAGCTTTACTGAAGGAAATTAAAGAATACTTAACAAATGAAGGGATGTTCTTATCCGTAGATAAGAATATTTAATATTGTAAAGATATCCATTGTTCCCCAAATGATTCATGTACACAAAGCAATTCTAATAAAAATTCCAACACATGCATCTTGAAACATGACAATTTGCTTCTAAAAGTGACATCGAAGAGCAAAGAACCAGAGATAAGAAAATGTTAAAGAATGACTGGCACACATCAGGGAAATACAAATCAAAACCACAATGAGATCCCACCTCACACCAGTGAGAATGGGGAAAATTAACAAGGCAGGAAACCACAAATGTTGGAGAGGATGTGGAGAAAGGGGAACCCTCTTGCACTGTTGGTGGGAATGTGAACTGGTGCAGCCACTCTGGAAAACTGTGTGGAGGTTCCTCAAAGAGTTAAAAATAGACCTGCCCTACGACCCAGCAATTGCACTGTTGGGGATTTACCCCAAAGATACAGATGCAGTGAAACGTCGGGACACCTGCACCCCGATGTTTCTATCAGCAATGTCCACAATAGCCAAACTGTGGAAGGAGCCTCGGTGTCCATCGAAAGATGAATGGATAAAGAAGATGTGGTCTATGTATACAATGGAATATTACTCAGCAATTAGAAACGACAAATACCCACCATTTGCTTCAGCGTGGATGGAACTGGAGGGTATTATGCTGAGTGAAGTAAGTCAATCGGAGAAGGACAAACATTATATGTTCTCATTCATGTGGGGAATATAAATAATAGTGAAAGGGAATATAAGGGAAGGGAAAAGAAATGTTGGGAAATATCAGGAAGGGAGACAGAACATAAAGACTCCTAACTCGGGGAAACGAACTAGGGGTGGTGGAAAGGGAGGAGGGCGGGTGTTGGAGGGGAATGGGTGATGGGCACTGAGGTGGACACTTGACGGGAAGAGCACTGGGTGTTTTTCTGTATGTTGGTAAATTGAACACCAATAAAAATTAATTAAAAAAAAAAAAAGAATGACTGGCACAATGGGGTAGAATAGGGACTGTCCTACCAGATGTAAAGAGTTCTCATACAGCTGTAGTAACTATGAGATTACAATATTGGTGGTAGGATAAAAAACACAGAAGGAGCAGAACAGAAAGTCCCCAAAAGTGACACACAAGAGCCAAATTTAAATGTTATTTAAACTGAAAAAAGATGGAGTCCACAACAAAGACCTGATGATGATTAGGACTCCCTATTTGCTAGATAACATAGCTTTAATATTAATAGAACTGAAAGAAAGCATGAAAAACAGGCAAAAACACAGTGGGAATTATTCAATTCCACTCATTTCATTTTTATCAGATATGTAAATCAAAGACGTATAAGACTTTAACATAATCCTGTAGATCATACATGTGTATGTTAAATGAAAGGAATTATAATTTCAGCATATATTATATACTGAAAAGAACTATTTTATATATTGAAAAGAGAATTTTCACTCATTTTAAGTACACATGATAATACAATAAAATCAAAGACAATTACAAAACCAGAAAACTAAACTCTACAACCCGGAAAGGATCATTTTCTGGGAAAAGATAATTTACTAAAATTGATCTCAGAATACAGCAAAAATACAAGCTCAATATTTTTCATCGAAGAATAAAGGAAATTGTCAAAGGATTCCTCCCCATCGAAAAGCATCAGGTCCAGATGTGTTCACAGGGGAATTCTACAAACCATGTAGGTAATTCCAATGTGAGTTTAAACTGTTCCTGCATATAAAGAACAGCTACAAAGGGGACTTTCCCAATTATTATATGGAAAATATTTTGCTTAAATCTCAGTACCCAAACTCATAAGAGACAGTACTGGAAAAGAAATCTAGAGATCAATCTCACTTAAAATATTTATGAATGGGGCACCTGCATGGCTTAGTCAGTGAAGTGTCTGCCCTTGGCCTAGGTCATGATCCCAGGCTCAGGGAATGGAGCCCCACATTGAGCCCCACTTTGGGATCCCTGTTGAGCAGAGAGTCTGCTTCTCTCTCTCTGTCTGTCCCTCATGCCCTGCCTACCCCGAGTCTTGTGCTCTCTTGCATAGTCTCTCTTACAGATAAATAAATAAAATCTTTAAAAATATATGTTTAATGTCTGTCCTATGAACATGTTGATAAATGTGTTGGTGAAATAAAGGACCGCTTATCTCAGTGGTAATAACCACAGTTGCTATGGTAACTACTCTTGGTTCATCCAACTGGAAAAACAGCAGAAAAAAAAATCACTTAAACTGTGGTAGATAAAATTAAACTTCCCATGGGACTAATTTTATGCAAATTTATACTAAGTTTTATTTTTTTGAATATACTTTTTGAATTCTCTCACCAAACAAAAATATATTAAGAAAATATAAATCTTATCCAGAATAAATGTTATGTGATGTTTATTTAGTAATAAATAGTTTAATAAGAAGGATTTTTTTTAAGGAACTATTCAATATCCAATAAAATTAAGTACTGCTAGTAGGTACTTACCCGTGGCCTAAAGGCTTTATTTCCCAATCATACAGAAAAGTAGCATATCTCTCCAAGTAAAAACACAATCATGAAGAGATCACACAAACGAAGACTTCGGGCTTTGATACAGTCAAGTAAATATTCCCAGGTGTCTTATTAATCAATTTGAAATGGACAATCTATTTGTCTCTATGGCCAAACAAACCTAATGAAGCTGTTGTATTACAACAGACTTTTACTAAGACTTCACATCGTACCATCTTATGCCCAGTTTATGAAACTTGTAGTGACTTATGATAGGTAAACACTTATCTCCAAAACTTGGAGCCTCAGAGATAGAAAAGTGGGACAGAAAAAAAAAAGTTAACTTTTTTTGTCTTCATGAGCAAGAAATGGATCACAAATAATAATGTTCAGTTACAAAACTCAAGCTTTGTGTAAACTACTTCTTCCTCTGAGTCATTCCTCATTGGTGGTCTACTAATAACACATCATTCACAGCTAGACGTTGGTGTTTTTCCTTTGAACATAAACAACTTCACAGAACATTGACATCAGAGAAGGTCATTCTGTGACCATGATAAAGTAGTAAAAAAAAAAATACTTCATAATTTTATCTCAGAACAGATAAAAACAAGGCCATTATGCAAACCACAAAACTACCACCCTCTCCTAATATAAGTGAATGCCACTTCTTTCCTATTTAGAGCTTTGATCTTACTCTAGTCATCCTGCTCTGTTGATGTTTTATTAAGAAAATCAATCAGCATTGTCTCTGCTTCCGGACAGCTTCCAATCCAGGGCAAATATCCAGTTACTTAGACCTTCCCCAAATTACCAAACACTTTGCTGAAATGTCTACCATTCTCCATAGTGTGTGGTCTCCCTCACTGCAATGGGCAACAAACCCACCTTGCTCAACTACAATATATCCTTGGTGGCCTCTGGCTGGAGAAGCAAAAGAGTTGCCTATACCCAATGACACATTCTTCTTCAATTCTCTCTTAAGCACACACCAATCAGACTTTCAATCATACCAAGCCACTGAAATGGCTCTGCAGTGTCATCAGTGACTTCTAGGAGATTGATTCCAATGGTCAATCCCCAGTGCTCTTGTTACTTGACAAACAGTAGCATTTGCAGAGTACTGGTCATGTTCACTTGGCATCTACTACACCTGATTTTCCTCCTCCTTGGCCTGCCATTCTTCATTGCCTCCTTTCCAGATCCTGCCTCAACTCCTTAATTCCTAAGCATGGTATACCCAAGGGCTTAGGTCTCTGACTTCTATCTGTACTTACTCCCTTCACAATCTCCAGTCCCATACTTGTAAACATTTATGCTGATGACTTGTGTGTGTATGTTCCTTCACTCCATCCTAAAATATGTATATCTTGATATAAAGAAGTCTGACTAAACTGGAATAAATATGTATTCATTGCATATTCATTCCATTCAACTCCATTTACTCTGATCTCCACATAATGGCTGTTTGTATTCAGCATTTAAAAACATATGGCAGATATCTCAAACCCTGCAGTGGCTTACATCTCACTAGTACTAAAAGCCAGTCTATACAAAATCTACATGATCCACTCCCCTCACACTCATACACAAACCTACCTCTAAAACACTGTTCAAGTTCTTCAAGGCAGAATTCAATTATTCAAATGCATTCAAAAGATTGGAACTCAAACACAAAGTTTTAGGACAAAAAAAAATAGAATTCAAATCAATGAGCATGATGTGGGATTTTTTATTTAGATGTTTTTATAACAGACTAAGATGAATGAATGACTGCCGGATATACTGGTAACCTTGAAATGTGTCAGAGCTCTTGGGATAGTGGGTCCTTCCCACCCCAGATATTTGATGAATCATCTTCTCCCAGAATCCTGAGAGCCTCCCACAACCCACTCAGTCCCCCTCTTCTTCTTTTAGCTACTCAGGGGTCATTCCATACACCTCTGCCACACCTTCCCAGAAACAGATCAGCAAACCCTATTAATGTCTAACCGCTGCTTTGCACCAAGACTTAATCTAGCAAACCTGAAATAGAATATGCCAAGCACAGCATTATCTTTATTCAACAAAAAATATGTTAGTTAAAGCAGCAAGAATAATAAAGGATCACAAAATGTTAGATTTACATTAGCTCTTAGATATGATCTAGCCCAGGGGTTTTGTCTGTAAAGGGCCAGATAATAAATATTTTAGGTTTTGTGGGTCATGCAGCCTCTGCTGTACTGACTCAGCACTGCTAGTGTAGAGCAAAAGCAGTCACAGAAAACATGTAAACAAACGGCTGTGGCTGTGTTCCAATAAAACTTTATTTACACAACTATGCCTCAGGCTGAATTTGGCCTATGGGATATACTTTGCGGACTCCTGATTTAAACCTACTCAGTCATTTCATAAATGTAAACAAAGTAATTTGACACAAAGAATAAGGGTGACCCCATGCTCCTATTGACCAGGATAATCTCAATATGTGCCTGTTTTCTCGATATAATTATTAATTATCCCCTTATTAACTTTCTCAAAAGCATCCTAGTTTGGATAACAAATTATACGGTCACCTTTTATAATGCCATGTCCTTCAACTTATGTAAATCCCCATATTTCTGATGTAGTAACAATACCCAAAAATAATTTAAAGCTGAGTAAACATGTAGCACAGATAACAGTAATGTTTAAAAACTACCAAAGTTAGTTGAAGAGGTCTATAAAATTGTTCAAAGTTTTAATAGACTGATGGTAAGCTATTTTCTAAAAATCAATAAGTAATGTTGGATAATGGAATAAAAGATTCAATATTTGTTATATGTTATTTAAAGATAATGTGATTATAACTATTCAAGAAAAACATTAGTTTTCTTGGAAATGTACAATCTTTCAAAACACTAATAGCATTAAATATTTAGAAAACTATAGGCCCAACATTTGCCAAGTTATCTTAAGTTACAACTTCAAATTCTACCCTTTGACATATTCTATGAGTTTACTTCTTCCAGTTGGACACTCTTCCTTGATGTTCTAACATGGCCTTAGGGTCAGGCATGGCCATGGTTGAAGCACTTTCTAGCTCTGAATGCTACAGCAAAGCAATCAGCTCTGAGGATTAAAGAGAAGAAGAGATTTCATGAGTTTGCATTTCTTTCCTGTGCCTCTGAGTCTTCCATCAGCTTGGATCTGAATTTTAGATTGGGTCCAGAGTCTCAAAAACTCAACATAAGATGTGGTTAAAACACAATTATAGACTGAATGTTTGTATCTCCCCACCCCAAATTCGTATGTTGAATCCTTAGCCTCAAATGTGATCGTATGTGAAAATGGGGCCTTTGGGTAGTACTTTGTTCTAGAGAAGGTCATGAAGGTGGGTCCTCATGATGGGATTAGAGCCTTTATAAGGAAATGCCTGCGAACTCTTTCTCTCCCCACTCCCGCTCTTCCTCCTTTCCATATGAAGATACAGCAAAAAGGAAGCCATCTACAAGCCAGAAGGAGGATTCTCACCAGAAACAGAATCTGCTGGCACTTTGATCCTGGACTTCCTAGCCTCCCAACCTGTAGGAATTAAATGTCTTCCAAGTCCCAAGTCTACAGTATTGTTATAGCAGCCTAAGCTAAAACATCCAGCTTCCCACAACAGCATCTGTGAATGAGCTTACCACAACCCATTCTCCAGCAGAAATAGAATGGGATTTGGTCCTTACTGATACAGCATGAGGTTTGATTTGGGACATTCAGTGATAACATGCCCATAGGTATTTTTTAATGTCTTAGAGGAATTATAGTTTTAAATAGCTTTGAAAAGCATGCTATTAGATTAATGTTTTTAGAAGAAGTTGCATTTTAGAAAGTAATTTTACTCCTGGATAAAATATTTTATTTTCGTTACAAAGTTATATGGATTAAGCTTGGGGTATCATTCCAGATAAAATGATAAAAGTTTATTTCACAGTTTAAGATATTGTCAACATTTTTAGCCTATCCTACTAAACTTGGGCCTGAGGCTTGCACATCATTCAGCTGTCATCTGCCCAAAATAAAATCTTATCTTTCGAGACATCTGTGTAAGTGGCTAAAATGCTGAAAGACATGTAGTTATTCATTGCTATTGTTTTCAAGTTTAAATACGAAAGTAGGAGAAAAATAGCCTCCTTTAAGATCATCAGGTAGGGGCAAATTGTGTACCATGTAATTTATAAATCAGGCTGTTTTCTCACATTTTCCATAAACCACTCACTTAAATTTTGATGCTAACCTACTTGAGAGCAAGGATCATATTTTGGATTAAAAGTTTGTCAGTAGGGGCATGTGGGTGGCTCAGTTGGTTAAGCATCCGGTTCTTGGTTTTGGCTCATGTCATGATCTTGCTTTGTGAGATCGAGCCCCATGTGGGGCTTTGTGCTCAGTGTGTAGTCTGCTTCAGATTCTTTCTCTCTCTCCCTCTGCCCTTCCCCTTTCGTGTGCTCTCTCTCTCTCTCTCTCAAATAAATAAATAAAATCTTTTTTAAAAATTAAAGTAATAAAATAAGTAAAAATTTGTCAGTAACTCTCTAGTTATGCCAAGGATCCTAGTTGGAAAAAAAAAAAAAAGAATCCTGGTTGACCATGACAACTCTTGGGAATTCTTAACTACCAAAGGCTTTATCTAAATTATCTATCAGTGAATTTTTTGGAGTGCATTAAAAGGTCAATGCACACTTCTCAGCTCCTTCAGGAATTTTGATACGTAACAATATGCCACAGCCTAATTGTGGGGGAATTGACTTTAGGCACTGGACAGTTCTAGACCATGTTCATGTGGGTTAAGGGGAAGAAAAACAAGAAAGGACTAGCAGGCCTATCAAATACAACCTTCACTTACTAACTCTAGAATGAAATAGGGCCATGATGTAGCAACAGCATCCTCTGGTTTACATCATCCACAACCTGGAAGCAGTATGGAAATTACCTAAGGTTCAAAGGGAGTAAAAGCAATCCTTTGTTTCTTCTCACTACATTTCTACTCTTGTATTTACTAAAGGGAAAATCAGAAGAGTTAATCAATGCTTAGGAAGAAGGACAGTATCCAAGTTAGTGTTATGGAGTCAGTTGAGTGTCCACCAAAATCTGTCGGGCTTTGAGCACATTGCCAGGCTATATTATACAGTCTTCTTCTCAGTTATGTGTGTGACCATGTGACTAGGTTCTCAATGATTCAACTTGAAAAAGTGAGATATGCTATTTTTATAAAGTATGAACCTTATTTCCTTTCTCCTTTGTGAAAACTGGAACCTACTAGAAGAATTAGTGTAAGTTTATTGGTAATCAACCCCCAACCCGGCCTGTAGACTTGGGACTTCTGCTTCTTCATGAGGTATTATAAAGGAAACATCCATTCTCTCTCTACTTCTCACAAGTTTTTCCAAACAGAAGGGGATTGATTTATCTGGCTGGTGAAACTGAGCACAAGATTCACTCTCCATGTCTGTCCTGGTCTCATGTCTCATCTTCTTCCTATTCTCAAAGTGTTCCTTTTCTTTTTAGTCCCTTCTGTTCCTAGCTAATAAATATACTTGGGAGGCTCCTTGGGAGGACCTAGAAGCCCATCTTTTTGGCTTTTTCTTTCTTAGACTTAACAAGTACACTATAGGCTAGAATTTTCAGGGAAACTATCTGGATAAGTGCCCTTATAAGCCACATTCTTTAGATACAACCCTTTCCAATTGCAAGCCTCCAGTCCAGATCAGGAAAAGGGGAGATCATTGAAAGCTCCTTTTTTTTTCTTCAGACCCAAGCATAGTCTCTGTTCAACCCAAGGTATTTACTATATTATGTTTGCCAACTGGATTTCTGGATGCATTTCTCAATTTGTTTCAGAATCTTCAGAGAAAAAAGGATGTAATTGTTTTGCACCTTTATACCTCAAGTGAGAGGGCAGCACCTCAAAGAAATATTACAAGGCCCAATAATTATTTACTTCATTATATTGCCTCTGCTTTGAGAAATATGAATTTTGACTTATTAGGTATATGGACACAACCATTCTGGATGATTTTTTAGCATGACTATCAATAGTTTTAAAAATATGCTATGGCTAAGATAGCTACAGGTCCACCACAGATTTCTGTATCCCTTCACCTAGGGTGGAATGACTAAGTTAGGCAGGGTCATTTCCCATGCCATGTGAGTGAGGCTATGTGACTCACTCTTACCAGTGGAACATAAATGGTTGTGAGGAGCATCATATATGTGCCACACAACATAAGGGGTGTACTTTTGCCATCCTTTATTTCTCCCTCTACTGGCTGAAGCACACTTGTGTGATAGTCCTGGAGACCTTATTCAGGAGATGATGGAATTCAGTACCACCAGAGAGAGAACCAGTAACAGCTACTTTGAATTCCAAGTAATAAATAAACTGTATTTGAGCCATTACACATTTTTTAGTGTACCTGCTACCCCAAGCAGCCTACCATAATAATAGCCACCCAATAATAACCTTGGTCCAATGGCTACCTACAGCCATTGGACCAAAGAAATAATCACAGATAACACAAAAAAGTCATGTCCAACAATGCTGTTACAGCATTTTATGACAGCGAAGCCACTTGGAGGCAACCATAAGGTCAAACAAAAGTCAGTGACGTAAGTAAATTTATTTATGATAAGATATTCTTAAGCATTTAGTGTAAATTTTAATTTAGATCAAAGGATATAATAATAATTTTTAAAACAGCTAATTAATACCTACGGAAGTCTTTGCCACATTTCAGACACTGTTCTGAAATTTAATCTTTACAATAACCGTGCTATATGCTTTTTATGGATAAGAATGCCAAGGCGCAGAGGTAGAATAACTTACCTCAGGTCACACAGCCAATAAATGGGGGGGCTAAGAAATGCACATAAAATAATACATGAAAATGCCTAATAGATAAGAAGACTAAGAAGCAAAGAACATAATAGATGTACATTCTTGTCTCTATTATTTCAAATGAGTGGATCAGGTCAGTTGGGGGTCATTCATGCATTCATCCATTTATTCATTCATCCATCCATTCAAAAATATTTCTTGAGTGCTTGCTACTTGTCAGGCACTGCTCATGAGCAGAACATGACATTGACTTCACAAGCCTTTCATTCAAGTAGGAGAAACATAAGAAACAAATTAATATGTAATAAAATGTTGGCTTGAGAATTGCTGTGAAGTGAAGCCAGGAAAGGGCAAACAGGACACTCGCTTAAGGAAGGATCATCAGAAAAGGTCTGAGAGAGAAGGAAGGAGGCCATTCAGAATCCTGAAGGACAATTTTGTTATTGGCAGAGGGAAATGCAAAAACCATAAGGAAGGAACAAACCTGCAGTGTCTGATGAAAACCAAGGTGACTGTAATGGAATGCATGGAGAGGACAGAGGGAGAGTGGAGTCAGGCAAGTCCAGTCTGCACATGGCTTTGCCAGGAAGGAATTTGGATCCATTTTGGGTGAAGTGAGAAGTGTGGCAGGTTGAGTTCCCTGAGACAGACTCCAAGGTGGAAATGCATGGGCAGGATGCTTCTGGGAAGGGATCTTAGGCCTCTATATCTACAGAAGAGTGAAAGAAGCAGGATTAGCAGAGGGAGAAGTTGGACCATGATGTAGCCTGTCCCATCAGGGGCTCTGAAGCCAAAATGGCTAATACAATGCAGGCTCAATATTACTGTATCAACCATCAGTGGATGAAGGCAGTCTTGAGGGAGACCTTGATGAGGCAACATTCTTCAGCAGAGCAATTCCTAAAGAAACCCAGCTGAGGGCTGTCAGCTACCACATATCCAGCATCTGAGGAAATTAGTGCTTTAGTCCTGGGGAGAGGTATCAAAAACATCCACTCCCAAAAGCCACTGGGAGGTTTTGAGCAAGGGACTGACATGATTGGAATCATCTTTCTAAGGGCCATTCAGGCTGCTGTGAGAAATTATTGTAGGAACAAGAGCAGAAGCATGGAGACCAGATAAAAGGTGAGTGACCACTTTGGGTTTCTGGTCTTACATGTTCTAAAAAGTAAACCAGGAAGCAGCATGAAGCCTAATAGGCATCCGAAGACATTTATTTTCTTTTTTTCAAAGAGCTAAAAAAAATTATTTCTTTATGAGAGAGAGAAAAAGCACACATACACAAGCATAGGGAGAGGGCAGAAGGAGAGGGTGAGAAAGAATCCTCAAGCAAACTCCTTGCTAAGATGGAGAATGTGGGGCTCCATCCCAGGACACCCAAGATCCTGACCTGAGCTGAAGCCAAGAGTCAGCCCCTCAACTGACTGAGCCACCCAGGTGCCTGAGCAATCTCTTGATTAGTCATATCAGAGAATCAGAGCATCCTTTGGAGAATTCCACTTACACTTTTGAAATGAGCAACAAAGTCTGAAGAAAGTTACATCTATTAGAAGGCATCATCAGTCCCACTTCAAAGAGAGGCAATGCCATAATCACTTTCTACAAATGTAATAATAAATTGGTTCAGAAAATTGATATCATAAAAATAAAGATCTGAACCATAAGGGTGACTTTGCTAATATGCCATTAAGAAAGTTGTGACTGCAAACTGAAATTGCCAATATAGACAAAACAGGAAATGCAGATTTTCCTACCCTCTGGAGGAACCATCTTTTGTCCAAGCTACAGAAAACTTTACTGCAATAAACACAGAAATAGGTATATATGTGCACAATTTTAGACCAAAAATCTATGCTAAATCATCTGCTATGTGAACTTAGCAGATCATAGATTTAACTAGTCAATATTTTTTCCAGTTTGGATCCTAAAATATCTCTCCTCAAGAAAGTGGTTCTGACTAGCCAATAGGATCCAACAGTACATTAAAAGGATCCCACCATGACCAAGTGGGATTTATTCCTGGGCTGCAATAGTGGTTCAACATCCACAAATCAATCAATGTTATACACTACATTAATAAAAGAAAGGAGAAGGACCATATAATCCTCTGAATAGGTGCAGACAAACCATTTAACCAAGTACAGCATCCTTTCTTGATTAAAACTCTTCACAGTGTAGGGATGGAGGGAACATAGCTCGATATCATAAAAGCCAGCTTCGAAAAGCTCACAGCAAAAATCATTCCCAATGGGAAAAATCTCAGGTGTCCACTATACAACATAGTACTAGAAGTCCTAGCCTCCATAATCAGACACCAAAAAGAAATAAAAGGCATCCAAATCAGCAAAGAAGTCAAACTCTCACTCTGTGCAGATGACATGATATTCTTTATGGAAAACCCAGAAAGACTCAACCCCCAAATTGCTAGATTTCATACAGGAATTCAGCAAAGTGGCAGGATATAAAATCAATGCCCAGAAGTCAGTGGCATTTCTATACACTAACAATGAGACAGAAGAAAGAGAAATTAAGGAATCAATCCCATTGGCAACTGTACTTAAAACCATAAGATACCTAGGAAAAAACCTAACCGAAGAGGCAAAAGATCAGCATTCAGAAAACTATAGAACACTCATGAAAGAAATTGAATTCAGTTAAGTGGCAGAATATTGTTAAAATATCTGTGCTACCTAGAGCAGTCTATCCATTCCATGCAGTCCCTACCAAAATATCATCAACTTATTGCACGGAGTTGGAACAAATAACCCTAAAATTTGTGTGGAGCCAGAAGAGACCCTGAATAGCCAAAGGATTGCTGAAAAAGAAAACCAAAATTGGTAGCATTACAGTTTTGGGCTTCAAGCTCTATTACAAAGCTGTGATCATCAAGACAGTGTGGTACTGGGACAAACACAGACACATAGATCAATGGAACAGAATAGAGAACCCAGAAGTGTACCCTCAGCTCCATGGTCAACTAATATTCAACAAAACAGGAAAGATTATCCACTGGAAAAAAGACAGTCTCTTCAACAAATGGTGCTGGGAAAATTGAACAGCCACATGCAGAAGAATGAAACTAGACCATTTCCTCGCACTATACCAAAAAAATTTTAAGAACCCTAAAATGGATGAAAGGCCTAACTGTGAGATAGGAATCCATCAAAATCCTAGAGGAGAACACAGGCAGCAACCTCTTTGACCTCGGCTGCAGCAATCTCTTGCTAGACACATCTCCAAAGGCAAGGGAAACAAAGGCAAAACTGAACTATTGGGACTTTATTAAGGTAAAAATCTTTTGCACAGCAAAAAATCGACAAAACCAAAAGACACCCTACAGAATAGGAGAAGATATTTGCAAATAACATATCAGATAAAAGGCTAGTATTCAAGATCTATAAAGAACTTATCAAACTCAACACCCAAAGAACAAATAATCCAATCAAAAAATGGGCAGAAGATATGAACAGACATTTCTCCAGAGAAGACATACACATGGGCAAGAGACACATGAAAAGATGCTCAACATCTCTTGGCATCAGGGAAATACAAATCAAAAGCACAATTGAGATATCACCTCGCACCAGTCAGAATGGCTAAAATTAAGAAGTCAGGAAATGACAGATGTCGGCCAGGATGCAGAGAAAGGGGAATCCTCTTACACTATTGATGGAAATGCAAGTTGGCGCAGCCACTCTGAAAACCAGTGCAGGGGTTCCTCAAAAAGATGAAAATAGAGCTACCCTATGACCCAGCAATTGCACTACTGGGTATTTACCCCAAAGATATACATTTAGTGATCCAAAGGGGCACCTGCATCCCAATGTTTATAGCAGCAAGTTCCACATTAGCTAAACTATAGAAAGAACCCAGATGTAAAATTGACAGATAAATGGATAAAGAAAATGTGGTGTATATATATATATATACAATGGACTACTTCTCAGCCACCAAAAAAAAAAAAAAAATGAAATCTTGCCATTTGCAATGATGTGGATGAAACTAGAGGGTATTATGCTAAGTGAATTAAGTCAATCGAAGTCAATCGAATTATCATATCATCTCACTCATATGTGGAATTTAAGAAACAAACCAGAGGATCATAGGGGAAGAGAGGGAAAAATAAAACAAGACGAAATCAGAGAGGGCGATAAACCATAAGACACTCTTAATCATAGGAAACAAACTGAGGCTTGCTGGAGAGGACAGGGTGTGGTGGGAGGATGGGGCATTAAGGAGGGCATGGGATGTAATGAGTACTGGGTGTTATATAAGACTGATGAATTACTGACCTCTACCTCTGAAACCAATAATGCATATGTTAATTAATTGAATTTAAATAAAATTCAAAACAAACAACAGAGAAAGTGGTTCAGAAACATTGCTGTGCATGAGAGCCACCTCAGATGCTTGTTTAAAATGCAAGTCCCAGGCTCCAACCCTAAGACTTGATACAGGTCTAGGTGTGGCTCAAACACCCAGAATAATTCTGATAGAGGTGGTTGATGGGTCGTCTTCCAGAAACTAAGGGAACATTCCCGGGAAACAGAGGGCAACTAACTTTCTAATGTGGTCAGGTTATCTTGGTAAGTAGAGCAATGATATGCAATTGTGAATGGATTTATGGTCATTACCACCATAAATATACTCTGGCCAAATCAGTGGTATGTCACTCTTCAACATGCCTGAGTTTAAAATACCCTCAGCCACAAAATCCTGTAAAGCCAAATTCATAATATTAGTGCCAGCAAAGAGCTCAGCTGAAAGCCATTAGCCAAAGGAAGTGCCACAGACAAAATCACAGGAAGACAGGTAATCACTTGTACTTATCACCACATCTGCTACATTGCATAAGAAAGTTTTGGTTTCACACCCAAAGTGAAAGGAAAACTTAAAATCCCATAAATAATACATTGAAGAGAGCAAAGTTGTTTTAATGCAGTATCTGAAGAGGCCCTGCGAAGATAAAAGGCTCTTTTCAGTATTTATCTTGCTGGAAGAGAACAAGGCAGGCAGTGAGGCAGACTTGTAATTGACCCAAAAGTGTATATGAGAAATGAACCAAGGACAGTGTGGATTTAAAAGCTTCATAATAGAAAGAGCACAATACGGTAAAAGTCCAGCAAATCTGCAATTCAAGTGATATGAAAACATGTTTGATTCCATATAGTGATGTACTGTATTTATATGAAATTCAACCTTTTGTTCTAGGGTATTTGGCAAGGTAAAAAATAAATTTGAGGTTATAGTTGTAGCATCCTCTCTCTCAGACATGCTAAAGGACGAAATTAATGAGGACAGCTGGTTACAAGCTTTATTGGACCTGCTAGGAAGCCAGTACATTCCACTGCTAAGCCTAGAAACCGAAATCTACATAAATATTGGATATGTAAGTCAAGGTGCTCGTTAATTCTGACCAATGAAGTCTTCTGATAAGAGCATACAGTTAGTGTTAGAGCATCTATTTGATGATTCTTATATGAACAGATATTTAAAACTGTCTTATGACCAAAGTTCTATTATTAAACATAAAGAGATCGTTATTTGATAAAAAGCCAGACACAGAAAACTACATTTGGAATAAAATAGTAGGGAAGCCTGGGTGGCTCAGTGGCTGAGCGTCTGCCTTTGGCTCAGGGTGTAATCCTGGAGTCTCAGGATCAAGTCCCACATCTGCTCCCTGCATGGAGCCTGCTTCTCCCTCTGCCTCTCTCTCTCTCTGTGTCTCTCATGAATAAATAAATAAAACTTCAAAAAATAGAATAAAATAGTAAATTCTTAATTATCTATGAGAATCAAGAAATAAAGCAGAGCAAAAAGAGTTAATGCTTGACTTTAATATTTATAATATTTTACAGAGTTATTTTATCAACTGTTTTCTCTTAGAAAAAATAATTCATTTAAGATATGTTTTACTCTTATATCCTGAACACATTCACAATGAATAGGGATTGGGAAGGGAAGAAGGCATCAGGATAAATCATGCTGAAATTTAAAGCTTGATAATCTAGAATCAGAATACAAAAGTTAAATATAGAACTTGCACTTCCATCTTTGATAGAGTAACTAGGAGATTTGCCCTCCCACAAAAACAACCATAAAACTAGACAAAATATATGAGCAGTTGCTTTTGGGCATGAAAAATAAGCAGCACAGAACTATGATCCTTGAGAGAAGGAAAACATACAAAATAAGCTTCCCAATAACCCAATTTTCTGCCTGGAGCAAATTCCTTTTGTGGTAGGGAGGTGGAACCCAGGCCAAGCAGCAGTCTCAATGAGCTGAGATGAGCAGAACAGACTAGACAGCTGAGGCAGCTGGAATATGCAGGGCTTGTTAGTAGAGAAATGGGATAACCCCAGGGAGTCACTCCATACACCTGCATAAACCTGAGTCCTTGGCCAAGGGCTGTGCTATGCATACGCAGGGTATACCTATGAAGCAAGGCTCACCTGCCTTAGGGCTGAGACCTGTATGGTGACATCAGAGGTTCGGGGTACTGAGAAACACTGGGACTCCAGTCCAATCAGAGTACAGTTTGCTCACTAAACAGCCACACACTTAGGTAAGACATGTGCCTTAGAACAAAGTTTTTAAAAAAAGAGATTCTCCTAGTGAAAAATATAAAGAAGACACATAGGACAATAAGGACTTGCCTTAATTCAACTGGCTACCAAAACAAAATCCAATACCCTTTAAAAGAAAATAAGGTAATCCAGATGCTATAGAACATATCACCCACCCCATACAATATGCAATAAAAATTATAATAATAAAATAATAATAAATGCAATGGGCATTTGAATAAGAAGGACTGCAGAGCTCATAAGAAAAGGAAAAAAGAAACTCATAGTCAGTCATGATCCAGATGTAGAGAAAGATGAATGAATGTACAGATGGTGAAAACTAAAAAAATCAAATGGATAGACAGAAATGAGCTATAAAGGGTTGTATATCTCCTCTTGTGACACACTAGTGGGGGATGTGGCAAAGGCCAGAGGTTCAAGCCTCAATTTTCCATCCGAGGTTTCTTCCCATGGCTCTTTTTCTCTTCCTAAAGCTGAGAAATGTCCCTCCTAAATCTTCCTTTAGAACACAGTCTACATTGAATTAGACTTGAGCAAACTAAAAAATGGTTACTTCCCCAAATTTTTTACCTCATTCTTGGAAGTCCAATTCCTCTCATTTTCCCCAGGGTCAGAGATTGACACCCCCCACCCCGCCCCCGCCCCAGAAATAATGACTAAGAATCAGGAGCAAAGTGAAGGGAAGAAACATAATTGATAGGATCTTTCAGGAGGGGAGCAACCACAGCTATTTACTCTGAGGCTTTTCATCCTTCAAAAGAATAAGTAAAGGCCTCATACTTTAATATCCACACTTTTATTTGCCATTAAATTATTATGATCCAATTATAAATCGTATTTTCTAAATTTAAGTCTTATTCAGAACAAATGTTAAAATTAATACTTATATACATCAAATGTTGTTGGAATGTAGGAATTTTATTGTTTTATTGATGACATAAAGGGTAACTGGTTGCTCATTTTGTCATTCACCTTTATAATTTCCCATCTGAAGCTCTTCAACCAGGCACAAGTTACCACAGAGTGGGAGGTCAAATGCAAGGCCACGCGCACACAAACACACACACAATCAAATGGAAATTATAAAATTGAAAAAATACAGGGCACCTGGGTGGCTCAGTGGATGAGCATCTGCCTTTGGCTCAGGTCATGATCTCAGGCCCCAGGATCAAGTCCCACATCGGGGTGTCTGTGAGGAGCCTACTTCCCCCTCTGCCTATGTCTCTATCTCTCTCTCTGTGTCTCTCATGAATAAATAAATAAATAAATAAATAAATAAATAAATAAATAAAATCTTTAAAAAGTAATAGTAATGCAGTGGGATATATAACATAAGTAGTATTGTAATGTATGACAAAAATAACAAAAAGCATACAATGGTAAAAAATATATAATCCACTCTAATGTATGACATTGTACGTGGCATGATATACTAAACAAAGCTAGATGGTAATAAGTTAATGATATTTATTGTAAACTTTAGAGCAATGACTTAAAAATTAAAACAGAGAGGGGTGCCTGGGTGGCTCAGTCAGTTAAGTGTCCAACTCTTGACTTCAGCTCAGGTCATGTTCTTGGAGTCCTGACATCAAGTCTACTGTCAGGCTCTCTGCTCAACAGAGAGACTTCTAGTCTCTCTCACCCTCTGCCAATCCTCTCATTCACACATGTGCATGTGTATTCTCTTTCTCTCTCTCAAATAAAGAAATTTATAAATAAATAAGTCAGAGATATATAGCTAATATGCCAATAAAGGAAATAAAATCCATTACTACAAACATTGAACCAATCCAAAAAAAAGATGAAACTAGAGAGAAAATTTCAAAGAACAAATGAGACAAATAGAAAATAAAATAGCAAAATAATAGACATAAGTCTATCCACATTAATAATTAAAAGAGTTTAACACTCCAGTAACAAGGCAGATTGTTAGATTTTCCTTACACCTCAAAAAAGGAAATTTGTCTATGTGGAAAAATAATATAATATAATTAGCCATATATATATATATATATGGCTGAGGAAAGTGTTCTGCTAGTGCTTAATTATAATTTAGAAGGGCTGGAATCCTCACCTTCTCTTCAGGCTGTTAATCTATTTCATCATCACCAAAAGTGTGCTGTTAGACAGGTTTAGTCTTCTGATGTTATCATTAGTGCACTTGTTGATATAGTCATAAGACAGACAGCTACTAATCCAACATTACCAATGAAGAAATTGGAACTTAAGAAAAATTTTGTACATTCCCAGTGACAGTTCTTAAAGTATCCACTCCAATTATTATATACATACAGCTAGCACATTAATCAAATTCCCAAAATTTGAGATGCAGTATCATGTAGGCATATCTTAAATAAAGTTAAGTAGAATGTCCTGCTCAATGCTTTAGTACATCAATTCTTTATCACTGTTCTTATGATTTTAAAGTTTGGTGAAGGAGATACTTGGCCTGAAAAAACTGTCATCATGGATTTAAAATATGAAAAAAAATTAATCCTAATAACAGTTAACATTTACTGACCATTTACTATCTACTAGGCCCTATGCTAAGCATTCTGCATATAATATCTTCTTTGTACTAAAAGATTTTTTAAAAAAGTAACCAATCTCCATTTTAAAGATGAGTCTGAGAGAGATTTGTTGACTTGCCCATGATCACATGAGGTGATCACCAGAAGTGAAGCTTGGTAGTTTTCCATGAAGAATATCTGACATGAGAGCTTGTGTGGTTCATAGCTTTATCTTCATTCTTACCTTTCCTCATGTGTCTTGTCCATCTTTGGAAAGGGTTCCTATGATTATGACCTGCCAAAATAAGCAGATTGTGAAACTAATCAGTTAAGTTTCAGCCAAAAGGGAAGACTGTCACTTGGAGATTGAAATCAAACTAAAAATTCGACTATGGAAGCACTCTGTGTCATTCTAATGAGGCCTCTCCTGCAAATTAAACCACAAGTGACCAGTCAAAACACCTTGAGAAGACATGAATCAGAGACACAGAAGTATAATTTGCTAGATTACTGAATATCAGTTTTGGCAACTCAATCTCTAATGTGAACTCTGTGAATCAAAGAAGTGAATTCACTGTGACAGAAGTATTTTCTGCACAGGCTGGCCAAGAAGAGTCCATCAACCCTGTATGCCAAACAGAATGCCTCTGACAAGGTCAACAACAAAGTCACCCTTAAGTGACTGAGCTCAGTTGATTATTACATAAGCACTCATGGCTGACTGTGGAAATGTTGAAGGCTGGTGTACACTAAACAATCTTAGAGACTAGAATTTCATGCTTATAAAGACAAAATAGTACCACATTTGTCCTTTTGAGCAATCATTTTATAGCTAAGGGGTATGGTTTATCACCAGCAGAATACAAAATATGCTTGGAAAAGACAACAATTGCATAATTTCTTGCTACTGACTAGACTTTGATGATTCCATCTCAAGGACCCAAACTAATGATCACACGACTGTCCTCTGAACTGATACAGGTACAAAATCATCACATTTCCTTTAGAGTTACACAATTGCTGTGCAGGCAAGTGAGGCACAGATACCTGATGTAATTAATTTGTAAACAAATGTGATTCAAGTTGGAGAACAATTATTTGCTCATCATAAGAGAATTTGAGGTCTTTAGGCAAAAATAATCATTTGCATTATATCATTCACATATCACAAGTTGGAGAGATATGATGACACAGTGATTCCTCACAAGCACAAACTAGATTGTCCCTGGAAAAGAGGGGCATTTGATAGCCTTACCTTTAGGTCATCCTGTACCCTGCTCCACTATAGATTTCAGTGTTGAAGTGCCCTATGATTCAGTGCTTGGACCTCTCTTTTTTATTTTTTTATTTTTTTGACTCTTACATATTCTCTACAGCAGCACTGTCCAGTGGAATTATCTGCAGGGCTGGAAATGTTCTGTATCTGTGCTGTCCAATACAATAGCCACTAGTTAAATGTAGCGGCTTGAAATGTATCTTGTGTAACTAAGGAGATACAATTTAAATTTTAATTAATTAATTAATTAATTAATTATTTTATCTATTTATTTATTTATTTATTTGTGTGAGAGAGTACAAGCAGGGGGAGGGGCAGAGGAAGAGGGAGAAGCAGACCCTCCGCTGAGCAGGGAGCCCGACATGGGGCTTCATCCCAGGACTCTGGGGTCATGACCTGAGCTGAAAGCAGATGCTTAACAGACTGAGCCACCAAGATGCCCCTACATTTTATTTAATTTTAATTAATTTAAATTTAAATGGCCACTGATGGCTAGGGGCTACTATCTTGGACAGTGCAGACCTAGATGATTTTGCCAATCTCCCTAAGGTTATGACTCCCAAATTTGTCCAAGTGCCCCAACATTTCCACTAATATCCAGACCCATATATCCGAGTTGATGCATTTCCTTGCCTAATTAGGCATTTCAAACTTAACATAGACAAACCTAACCTTTCTGATAACAATATGGTATCACTTTGAACCTATTAGCATGGCTATTAAAAAACAAACAGTGGGGATCCCTGGGTGGCTCAGTGATGTAGAGCCTGCCTTTGGCCCAGGGCGTGATCCTGGAGTTCCGGGATCAAGTCCCACATTGGGCTTCCTGCATGTGGCCTGCTTCTCCCTCTTCCTGTGTCTCTGCCTCTCTGTGTGTGTGTCTCTTGTGAATAAATATAAATAAAATCTTCAAAAAAAAAACAAACAGAAAGTAGCAGGTGTTGGCAATGAGGTGGAGAAATTGGAACCCCATACACCTGCTATGGGAATGTAAAATGGTCCAGCTGCTGTGGAAAATGATAGGGCAGTTCTTCAAAAACTTAAACAGGATTACCATATAACTAAGGGATTCTACTCTCAGGTGTTTATCCCAAAGAACTGAAAGTGGGGACTCAGAGAGACATTTGGACACCCATGTTCTTAGCGTATCATTCACGATGGTTGAGAGGTGACAGCAGCCCAAGTGTCCATCAACAGGTGAATGGATAAACAAGAGATGGCCCATGCATACATGGAATATTATCCAGCATTAAAAAAGAGAAGATTTTGACATGCTACCATGTGGATCAACCTTGAAGTTCCTCCATTATGCTAAGTGGAATAAGCCAGTTACAAAAGAACGAATGTTGTGAGCTTCCACTTATGTGAGGTTCCTAGAGTAGTCACGCCCTGGAGGCAGAGTAGGATGGTGATTGCCAGGAGCTGGGGGACAGCATCATGTTCAAGGAGCATGAGCTGGAGAAGATATTAAAGTTCTGCAGATAGATGGTGGTCATGATCTCAGGGTTGTGAGATTGAACTATATATTGGGGTCTGCACTGGGCATGAAGCCTGCTTAAGATTCTCTCTCCCTTTCCTGTTGTCCCTCACCTCCAACTCACGCTCTCTCTCTCTCTCTCTTAAAATCAATCAATACATACATACATACATACACACATACATACACACATACATACATATCAGTATACAAATCTTCTTAGCAAAATTTTTTGTAAATAGTCAAAAAATGAACACAAACAAAATGTCCTTTAACAGGTTATTGGTAGATACATACATTGAATACTACTAAGCAATAAAAATAAAAGAAAAATTCAGCAAAAAAAAAAAAATGGAAAAGCTATTGATGCACTCAACAACTTGGATGAACCTCCAGAGAATAATGCAAACTAAAAAAAATCCAGTTTCAAAATGTCATATATATGATTTCACTTACATAGCATTTTTGAAATGACAAAATTATAGAAATGGAGAAGAGACTAGTCATTACCATAGGTCAAGAATAAGAGGAGGGAAGAGAAGTGTGTGGGACTGTAAAGGAAGCAAGAGGAATTTTTGTGGCGATGGAAATGTTCTCTATTTTAACTATATTAATGTTAGTATCCTGGTTATGATATTATACTATAGTTTTGCAAGATGTTATCATTGGGGAAACTGAGTAAAGAATACGTCAGATCTCACTACATTATGCATTACAACTACATGTGAAGCTACAATGATCTCAAAGTAAAAATGTTTAATTATAAAATATTAATGATTATTTCTAGACTCTGAATTCTGCTTTATTGATTTACATATTTATCTTTATGTAAATTCCACACACTTTTGATTCTGTGACTCTATAATAAAATTTTAAATTTCCAGTGTAAATGGTCTGTGTTCTTATTTTTCAAAAATGTCTTGGCAATTCAAGTTCCTTTGCATTTCCATGTAAATTTTAGTATCATATCATCAATTTCTCTTAGAAATCTGTTGATGTTTTGATAAATATTCTATTGAATCTTAGATCAACTTGGGGAGAATTGACATCTTAACTATTTTTTCCAATCTATGAACATGCTATATCTCTCTATTTATATCTTTTTAGATTTATCTCAATAATATTTTGTAAACTTCAGTGTGCAGATCTTTTTTCTTTTTGTTCAATTTATGCCTAAATATTTATTTTATTATGAATTAAATTGCTTTGATTTCATTTCTGGATTGTTTGCTGCTGATATTTTAAAATAGATTTTGGTATATTGATCTTGTATTCTGTATCCTTGCTAAGCTCATTTATTAGTTTTAGTAATTTTTGTTGATTGCTTAGGATTATCTACATACAAGATAATGTCACCTGACAACAAAAAAAATAAAACTATTTTTACTCTTCCTTTCAAACCTGTTTGACTTTCCTTCCAATCTTCCCTCTCCCTCTCTTCTCATCCCCTGTCCTGTTCTCCTGTCCTCCTTTTTTTCTCTGTTCCCTTTCTTCTTTCTTTCCGCTTTTTTTAATAATAAATTTATTTTTTATTGGTGTTCAATTTGCCAACATACAGAATAACACCCAGTGCTCATCCCGTCAAGTGTCCCCCTATCTTTCCGCTTTTTTATTATTACATGTTGAGCACAAAAGTCATAGTTAACGTCCTGTTTCTGATCTTAGACAAAAACATTCAGTCTTTCATGATGAAATATAATGTTAGCTATATGTCTTTCATAGATATCATTTATAGAATTAATCAAGTTCACATGTCTCTTCATTTTCTGTTGAACTCTTGGATATTTGTCAACATATTTAGGATGTTTTAGCCATATTTCTTCAAATATTCTTTCTGCTTCTTTGTTTTCTCTCTCTGAGACTCCCATTATACATATGCTGGTAAACTTGATGTTGTCCTACTTACCTCTGAGGGTCTGTTATTTTTTTTTCTCTTTTCTTTGTCTTTAAATTGGATAAATTTGGTTGGTCTATCTGCGAGAGCAGTGATCTTTTGTTCTGCCATACTAATTTTGCTGTTGAATCTGTTTGGTGAATTTTTTCATTTCAATTAATATCTTTTAACTTTAGTATTTTCATTTGTTTCTTTTTATTTATTTTTATTTTTTGTTTTGTTTCTTTTTAAAAGTTTGTTGAGTCATTGTCAGATTTTCCTTTAATTCTTTAAACATAGTGTCCTTTAGTTCTTAGAACATATTTATAATAGCTGCTTTGATGTGTTGGTCTGCTAAATACAGCATCTAGCCTACTATAAGCATTATAACTTTTAATGTTGACTTTCTTCTCTGAGTGTGGGGTCACACTTTCCTGCTTCTCTGCATGACTGCATAATATTTTGTTAAATACTAAGCATTTAGGTAATATATAGTAATAGGCCTAGAATCTGATTGTGTGTGTGTGTGTGTGTGTGTGTGTGTGTGTGTAAGAGAGTTGTTGCTAGAATTTTTTTAATCTGGTTTTGTTTTGGTTTTAGTAATTTTCTCTGGACTAAATCTGCCATATCTGTATCCCTCATGATGTATAGGCACTGAAGTCTCTGATTATTTTTTTATAGTCTTATTTTTACTTCCTAGCCTGACTTTCAAGAGTTGGCATATGTGTCTGCATGGCTTAGTAGTCAGCTGATGATTAGTTAAGACTGTGCTCAAACATCTTAGGACAATTAGGTTTAAACCTATGCAGATGGATCCATGCATGGTTTGGAAGCACATTTGAAGTTCAGATATTTTCAAGTCTGATGGCTTCCACTTTCTGCCAGGCCCTCTCACATCTTCCCTAACCAGGCATATAGCTTTCCAATCAGTGTATGGAAAGCTTGTACTCTCTTGGTCACTCTTTCACATGATGCAGCCTCCCAATCAGTCAGGAGGTAAGGAGAGCTTATCTAACTTCTTTGACTTTGTGAGTTTTAAGATTTCCTTTAAATTTATGGACAGTCTATCAGTCTGCCACTCTCCCAACCAAGATTCCAAACTCAGGTCTGCCCTGTTCACATCTTTACGAGATTGCTACTTTTACTGGCAATGCCTCTGAGTGTGGATTTTTCCCCCTCCATTCTAAATCAGATCAGCCCCCACAGTAGAGCTGCTGGTTTTCATCCTTGTAGAACTACTACACCTAACAAGGTGGGGGGAAGGCAACCTTCCTGGACAAGAACACCACAGACTTTTACTATTCAAACCTAAAATTCAGAAGTTTATCTGTCAGTAAATGTGTCTCAATTTATTATTTGCTTTTGGTCAATTTTTAAAGCCAGAAATGTTTTTGACGGTTCTGTTCAATTTTATCATCAGTTTTGTAGAAAGAATTTGCCAACCTCTTCAGTCACATCTCTCACAAAAAATTTATTCTTTATTCTCTAGTTTATTATCTCATTATACCTGCCCTTATCAACCTTCCTATTTCTCAGATTTTGTTTTCTTAGTCTCTTCTAGACTCTCAGTATCTATTTTCAACTTTTTACTGCATTCCAGTGGAAAGGCTGGAATGAAGAGAAGAGCATCATCTATGGATATTATACTATAATTATAATGATTTAAAATGCATATTAAGGTAGAAAGAGATGCACAAGATTGTGAGATTGTGGGTGATTTCTTCCTAATTTTATTAATGTCATTATATTACCATTCTTTATAAATTGTGGCTACTGGGATACTATTTTCCTCCAAGAACTTGGAAATAAGGAGCATCAGGCCACCACTCAGGAATTAAGTTTATAATCAATGTGTAATGAATTAGAGCAAATATATGTAAAGGTAGCACAAATGAAAGGATGATTCTTAGGCCACCTAGTTTGATGGTAACTGAATGGATGTGCTATTGTCTCCAGGAGCAGTTCATAAGGTACCAGCCATGGAGGCACAGAAAGATAGTGCTAGCAGTATCAATCCAAGCTCTATTCCACAGAAGGTGTTCTGGTGCAAGGACATGATATATCTAGTCTGAGTGATACATTTATCTTTCTTGTGGAAACCAATGTATCCTGCTTACTTCTCTTGATATCATTAGATAGCTCAATTCTATAATTAATTCCTCTGCCCTGATGCCATATACACCAATCATCCTTCTGATTACAATTTGGCTCCCCATATAGCTTGCCTTTAAGAAGCAAATGAGCTAGCCACAGCAGGAGTATCCCCTTGACAGATAGTTTTCTCCTTTTAAATTAGAATGTTGGCATCCTGGTGAAATGGAGCATTAGGACAGTATGGGACAAATTTGAGTCTCTGGAGAAGGTCTGAAATTAGGCAGACAGCTATGGCAGCAGTTGTGATATAAAGTAAAAAGGACCTTAGCAGAGACAATTTCAGTCAAATAGAAAGGAAGAAAGAAATACACAAGACACTATGCAGACAGAATTGGCAGGAGAGTGTCCAGTTGATCATGAGATGGAAAAAAAGAATCAAGAGTAACTCTGAGATTTGAAGCCCTGCTAAATGAGAAGATGATAGGCATGAATAGAAACCAGAGACCCAAGAGGAGAAGCCAATCTGAGGATGAAGTAATTGATTAATTCATTCGGACATGTTGAATTTGAGCGATGGTGAAGATGGAAGAAATATCCACTGTGTTGATGAAAAAGCAGAAGTGAGGTCTGAGGAATACAATAATTAGAAAGATTCAGGTTCTGGATATAGACCAGAGATTGGATCATGAAGCAGGGACCTTACTATCTGGGTGGTTTTCAGGTGTTCTCTTCAGAAGAGAGAGGGAAGGAAGAGTAAAGAAAAGCTGGGAGGGGGTAATGTAAGGAGTATCCACATTAGGTAAAGGAGACAGATGGCAAAATATCAGGGTTGCAAGCCATGTACCCCAGTGTGACCTAACTTGCCTGATGTTCAGTGTCATCTATGTGGTTTATTAGAATTAGAGACTCCCTGGCCCCACTCAGACATTTTGTACCAGAAACCTCCAATGATGGGCTCAGGAATCGACACTGCAGCAGGTTCCCTTTTTGATTTTTTTGAGCAGCCAAGCTTCATCAAAAAGTATCTAGCACTGGATCAGGCAAGTTTCTGAAAACCACAGAGAATGGAGTGAGGAGAGAGGAAGGAATGGAGTGAAGGAGAATGGAAGTGAAGGAGAGAGGAAGGAAAGAAGAGGAAGAGAAATCAGGGCATCAGAAATAAATCAAAATAAACTTTTTAAAATTTAAATAGGAAAACATTTAAAGAAGAAGAGAAAGACTTAAAAAGGAAATAGAAATGGCAATGCTGGGCATAGGGGTGGGTGAATTTCGGAGAGTAATGTGCCAAGCAAAACTAGAAGCTCCATGTGAGCAGGACCAACCTGACTTGTTCACATTGGTCCCCAGCTCTATGGCAAATGCATAGAATATGCTGTAGGCTCTTTATAAATAACTAATGCAAAGATGATTCAGGCATGGGAGCCTGTTAACAGTTAGAAGGGTTAACCGCACCCAGGAAGATGATTTTGTCACTTTTATGCTACAGGAAAGGAAAAAGAGACACATACACATAGTTTAAGGGACAGGAACAAAACAAAGCTGATCTTTAATGGGAAAAATTTTTCCAGTTAACTAAAAAGAGGGCCGTGCATTGAGAAAGACCTGGGGAAAACATGATAATACAACTGTAGAGAAATGTATACACACTTGTATTCCTTTTAAATGCTGCTTTCTCTTCTGCACCATTTATATTTCTTTTCTGGTGGTCTAAGTGGTCCCTATTTACAAACAAAAACATTGTCTAATCAGCAACAGATTTTAAAATCACAAATCAAAGATCAAGATATTCTAAACTCTGGTTCTCCTGAGAGACGGAAGAAGTAACAGTAACTTGGCTCAAAGCAATGGCATAGCTAAGTGCCATGGAAACAGTATCAAATTGTGGAAGGGATTAGGGGGAAGATATTATGGAGTTAGATCAGATTCTCCACATTCCTTTTTCTAACTAAAAAGAAAACCTAAGGGAAGTTGTCCTGGGTTTTGCCAGTTGTGGTATGAACAGAAGGCAGGACAGATAAGACTGCTACCTAATGGTGGGTTCACGCTGGCACTTACTTCAAGATACGATGCCCACAGGGAGCAGGAGCAGTGTGGTGTTTCATGAAAGATTGAGCAAACTTAGAAGGACAGTAAGCTGAGCAACTCAGGCTTCCAGAACACTGAGTTAAAACAGCCAGATGATCCCTGCTGACAAAGCTGCAGATGAAACTATGGCAGATGTGGACTCTGGGTACACATCCGAAAGCAGCCAGCAGCTCAGATCCTAGAGTACCACCTCAGCCTGACTACATCACAAGGGTGTTTGGACCTGGGAGATGACAGATGGAAAAAAAATACTAACATATAGGGATGGAAGTATATCAGAAGCTTAGCCTCATGGGTAAATGGGTTGCAATTTGAGATTACATACTTGTTACCAGTCCAAATGGGCAATCAATGGTTATATTATATGGTTATATTTTACCATCAGATCTTTTTACTTGCTCATGACAGCAAAGTACCATTCATGAAAAGAGAAGCCAGTCGCAGTTGACTCATCTTCTGAGGAAACAAGGACATCAAGGCTTCCTTAAAACTGAAACAACTCAAAAGACAAACAGTAAAGTATATTCTAAATATGTCACTCATAAGCACTTTCAGATAATCTCAGATAATATTACATTTAGGTATATTGTAATTAAGGATATTATGGGGGAATGGATGCCCATTAACACCCCCAAACAATAGTGAACCCGTCTTGCAAGAGTATAATAAAAGAAGCATGTTGGATTAAAAAAAAGTAGATCAGTACAAACTTTTTCACCACTGCTCTCTAAAACCCAAAGAATATGCCATCTTGTTTAGAGATCATTTTTTTATCCCAAAAGACCATTTACATTTATTATCATTAATCATCCCCAAACTCTCTAAACTACTGGATATAATCTTCTACTTCATCCCAGAATTTTCAATTTTAGATGAGAGAAGAGAAAATGCATTTATTCTACAATTAATAAATAGCCAAGCATTCTGTTTAATGTAATACAGATTTAACCACATTATATATGTTAAGGTAGACATCATTCAACACTCAACCCAAATAATGCTGCTGTGGCTGCTGCTGATGACGATAATGATTTTTGAAGGATATGATAATGGAAGTGTACTATTTCACACAGTGTATTGCTGAAAAGTTTTGTGTAAGTTAAATTCTTGTTAATCAAATTATGTTTAAATTGCATGATAAATTGGTACACTTATGATAAATTCTTTTATAAGTGAAAAATGCTTTTAAAGAAGAATAATTGTCTCATCTGTCTTTTATAAATTTGTAAATTGTATAGATATTGTCTTTATATCAGGGAAACATACACTTTGGCTTATATGATTTTATTTCCTGAAGCCTTATCCAGCACTAGCCCCCCACAGCCTCTCCCATAGGAGAGTGGTTTTCCTTGGCACTGATGAGGTGCTGAAATAAGAGGGCAAGTGTGAGACACAGTCAGATGGAAGGTAAGGACTTCAAGCATCAGGAATAAGAACAAGTACAAGGAGGAAAAAGGCAAAGATTTGGGATGGAAGGAGTCTTGAGGTGTTTGGGAATGAAAGTATAGATAAGACAAGCAAACAATTCTACATATGCAGTATCATCTACTGAGAGGTGTGTGTGTGTGTGTGTGTGTGTGTGCGTGTGTGTGTGCATGTGTCTGTCCATGTATGCATGCATATATGGTGGCCATTATGAAGAAAATAGTGTATATTTAAGTCAGGTATAAACTATAGGCCATAGGAGCAGAGTGGTTTATAACACACAAGCCTGAAACAGAGGCTGAACATTCTGATATGTTCCTGGGGGTTGAAAATGATCATTATAGACATGTTTGACAGGTGTCTCATACCAAACACCCATGCCAGTGCTACACATCAGAGCCTGGTGTACTAAAGCATGAAAACCAAAAGTCTAGCACAACCCTAAAATATTTGATAGGAACATTACGATTATTTCCAGCCTATAGTTAGGGTGACTTTATCACCAATAAAAATTATGTCCATATAAAAATCTTGGAACACAGGGGAAATAAAAGTAACTTTCTGACTAGATAGAGCATGTTTGAAATAAAACCGAGAGCTGGAAAATCACAAAGCATCTCTGAACAAGCATGGGAAGAGGATTTTAGTGAGATATGTGCTGTGGGACACAGGTACAGGAGCCCTAAATGGGGAGGAACAGTTTGGGAACAAGGTCTAGGGTTCCTGCAGGCTCCCTCCCAAGATGATGAAAGAATCTTGGAACACCCTTATCCTCCCCAAGAAACCTGACACTGTGCACTGATGTGACTCTGCATCTACCCAGGACCAACTCACCCATTGGAGCCAAAAGGAATTACTTCTAATTTGGGGAAAATACATGGCAAGCATCTTTGGATTTGACCCCATCTTTGTCCCCACTCCATCACCTAGCATATTTCCCTTTTTAATTATCTGTACTCCTAACCGAAAATATGGATCTGTTTTATAGGTTTATTACTTACATTCCAGTAGATGGTCTTTGTTTTGGAATGTCTTCACCATCTATACATTTAACATTTTCTCATAGTCTTTACTTCAGATGCTGTTTCTGGGGGGCTCCCCACTTAATGAGAAGTCCTGTGAGGGTAGGGCTTTAGGACTTGTTCACTCCTAAAATCCTCAGCCTGGCATTTACTTGGTGCTCAACAAATATCCGACAGATGAATGGATTCTATCAGCATTTGACCGGGTTTCTCATAGTAGGATTCTATTTTTCTATGCCTTCTTTGAAAAGTTCAAAAGACTTTTTGTTTGTTTTGTTATTTTTTTTCAAATAAAAGGAAAAGATCAAATAGAACAAGAATAAAAGCACTCTATTCTAGCAGAGTTAGAGGATGACATAATAGGAAATGATCAATAGTCATTTATTTTAGTAGGACCTATTACACTGTTGACTTCTTGTTTGAACAAAAGACTCAACAGTAGACAGATAAGTTCAGGGTCGGAAGAGATGTTTGAAGTGATACGATAGAGCAAAGGATTTGAAATTTCCTTGCATCTTGATAGAAAATGGGCAAAACTTTGAAACTTTATCCCACAAGTACAATATCCAAACTTCTTAAGCGATTCCATGCTTTCTAAAGCAAAATGGGGAGCTCTAGACAAAGCAAGTGGAGGAAACACAAATCAGTCACTGAGCAGAGCTCACTGGCCAGCTAGGTTCAACTTTTGAACAACATGTTGCACATCCATTGACATCTGTCCTTCTCCCAAACCCACATATAAGGATAAGAAACTGTTAAATGTATATTGTATATAAGCTAGCATGATATTTTTCTTACAAAATACTTATTTGGGGGACACCTGGGTGGCTCAGTGGTTGAGTGTCTACCTTTGGCTCAAGTCATGATCCCAGGGTTCTGGGATCGAGTCTCCCATCAGGTTTCCCACAGGAAGCCTGCTTCTCCCTCTGCCTATATCTCTGCCTCTGTGTGTGTGTCTCTTATGAATAAATAAATAAAATCTTTTAAAAGGCTGACTTATTTGGTTATTTTATTATGGTCACATCATTGCTGAATTTGAGAAATGAAACTCATAGTTTACTGATTTGTGTTTCAACCCTGCCTCCAAATTAAAATCAACTCAGTTCTTTTTTTTTTTTATTGAAGTATAGTCGACATGCAATATTATATTAGTTTCAGGTGTAAAATTACTGAGTGATTCAGTAATTACATGCATTACAAAAACAATCGAGTCTTTTTCAGAATTGTACATCCCATGGCTCCACTTCAGAGATTCTAATTGTTCTGGGGTGGGGGTCAGCAACTGTGTTGTCAAGACTGAGACCCACTGCTCTCCACCATTACTAATTCCATCTAGGACACAGAAATTCTTCTGTCTCTGCTTGAACATCACTAACAATAGCAAGCTTACATGTTGCATTTATCCTATTTTTCAGACAACTTGTTCTTAGGAAACAGTCTTCTACAGAACCACAATTGTCCTGTCTATGTGTACATTGGTTGGTCCAGTCCCACCTTTTGTTGTATACCCCTATTCTCCACATGAGGCAACAATTTATGCTTTGCTGACTCTGCAGAGCCTTTGTTCTTCCTGGGTATTTTTGCAATGATGAAGTTAATCAGGCCTTTCTCTGCTTCAGCACTTGTGCCCAATTCCTTGGAGCTCTCAGGCTTCAACACACTTTGCTTTCTAGCCTCATGGCCTGTAGTCACCTTCCTTCTTCCTAAATTCTCTTTTCTCTCCAGGCCTCTCAAGGATCACTGTCCTTTGTTTTGAAATATTTTTCTCCCACTGGCAAATTCCTACATATCCTTAAAGGACAATTAAAGGAAGGACAATTTCTCCCTCCCCCTCCTTCTCATTCTGGAGCTGACCTCCCTGGTCTGAGCACCACAGTACCATCTTCATATGTTTCAGAAGCAGTTACCAGGCTCATGTTCATTCTTATGTATCTGTCACTGCCTCCTCACTAGAATTTGACATCCTCACAGTAAAACATGTATCTTACTCACCATTCCATCTTGGACTCATGCCCAGAGCCCAGCTTAAGTTAGAAACTTAAGAAATTCTGTAATTAAGAGATTATAGAGGGGCACTTGGGTGACTCAGTCAGTTAAGCATCTGACTCTTTGTTTCAGCTGAGGTTGTGATCTCAGAGTGGTGAGAGAAAGCCCTGCATCAGGCTCTGTGCTCAGCATGGAGTCTACTTGAGATTCTCTCTCTCCCTTTCCCTCTGTCTCTACCCTCACTTGTGCTCTCTCTCTCTCTAAAAAAATAAATCTTCAAAAAATGCTTGTAAAGTGAATGAAGAATGAATGCTGTATATTTTCCAAAACAATCACATAACTTCCCAAGCTTCCATCTTCTAACCTAAACAGTATTTGTTCTTCAACTCTTCCCAAAGTGTCACAGTTTCCAGGCCATTAACCAATCTTCATTGCTCTTTTCTTAAAACTAAAACTAAACAATAAAAACAAACTAACAAACCAAAAAAAAAAAAATCCCGCTGCTGAAATCCTTCTTAAAGTATAACATTCCAAACTGAACATAATAAACAAGACATGATTTCATGACGTAGGACACAGAAGAAATAGTCCCTCTATTGCTGTCTAGAATTAGCCTACAAAGGAGACCTTATGTACTGGTGCCTTGTTTCTGGCAATCTAATCACCATCATATTGAGCCTGCAGTCACCTGAAGAGTAAATCTCACATGTGCTGGTGTCTAGTTAACCACTGTGATGAATTTAGTTTGTTTTAATGGTTAAAGGAATGTTTTATTATGATAAAATATACATAATATAAAATTTACCATCTTAGCTATTTTTAAGTCTTCAGGTTAGTGTCATTAGGCATATTCATATGGTACTACTATCACCATCATCTTTGTCCAGAATCTGTTCATCTTTCCCAACTGAAACTCTGTACCCTTTAATAACTCCCCACTACCTGTTCCCAAAAGCCCCTTAAAAACACCATTCTACCTTCTGTGTATGAATTTGACTACTCTAAGTACTTCATATAAGTAGAATCATACAATATTTGTCCTTTTGTGATGGTCTTATTTCTCTTAACATAATGCCCTCATGGTTGATCCATGCTGTAAAATGCATTTGAATTTCCTTCATTTTTAAGGCTGAATAGTAGTCCAATGTATGTATACACCACATTTTGTTTACCCGTTCATCCACTGATGGACACTTGGGTTGCTTCCAATAACTTTTATTATATCAGGCCATTTATTTTACCCCCTAGATGTACATCTAAATCCTGACTCTACCCCAAAAATGTTGGTATCCCTGCGGCTTCCATTCACCTAGGAGGTGTACTCAACCCCTTTATCAAGTCACAGTGCTTCTCCTAGAGGACTCTGCAAGCCCTCAGCACACCACTTCCTTCCTGGCCTTGAATGTTGACCATGGCTTTGGTTACAGCAGTCTTTCTCACATTTAAGGATCCTATTCAAACATCAGCTTCTTGCTGAAACTATCTCTCTTCCCAAGACTATCCTGAGGCTCCAGAAGCCTTTTCGGCTCTGCAACAGCCCCAGTTGTGATAAATTGCAAGTATTTTAATTATGTGTGCTTCTTCCTCTCATAGGCTCACATTAAATATATCTTTAAACCCCCAGGGCTTAGTTCAGTAGATGGTACATACTTGGTACTCGGTAAATGGGTTTTTCTTTTTTAATGAATGAATAAAAACATGAATCCTCACTACTTTCCAAAATTGAAAACGTGAATTGAAAACCATATATTGTGTGAGTAATCTTCATCCTCTATCCTTGAAAATGGCCTGGTGTTATTATTTTTATTTTTTCCTCCTTTACAGTACAAAGCTGTCAGTTAACATGATACAGAATTCCAAGTAAAGATTAGATTACTTAACAAAAGACAGATTTGAAAGAGTTGTAAAAGGAGAAATAATGATGACAGTGACATAGCAACATTGTCCTCTCATAACACTATCTGCTTTCTTCTGTCATTTTACCAGGCACCTGGGTACAAGGCTTCAGCTTAGAGAACCTGTAATGATTAGATCTTTACGCATAGCTGGTCCGCCCTGAGAGTGTGTAGCTTACTTTGTTGACTTCCAACTCCCAGTGGCTTCAGATACAAATAAGATGGAGCTGACATGATAACACAGAGGAGCAGCCCATCAAGAAATGACTCTGTCAAGCAGCAAGTGAGTGCTGCACTTTCAACTGCATAAAAATCCAACAATTTTGGAGAGAGGCTACAGTAGTAACACATAATGAAGATTAAATAAACCTTCCAGCCTGTCTGTTACTGTAGATATTCCTTCGAAGTTTCTGCTGCTATTTTAAAATATTGCCAATGTGGACACAATTTGCCTTAATTGGCAAGAACCTAACCATAGAAATGTTTAAATTACAAAAGAGATGCGCTAACACAAATGTATAGAGAAAGCACATACACTGCCAGCTTTGCTATGCCTAGTTTTCAGGCAATGATTTTCATTTTCCTAAGTGACCAAATTTACTCAGATATTGAAAAAAAACTTTATCCATTAACCCTAAATTTCAAAATGTCCTTAAATATATGCATTAATATCTGTTACTATTAAAATTAAGACTACAGCTTATATGTGATTATGTGAGTTACATATAAGTGTCTTGGTTGCCACTAGCTGTGGGAGGAGAGGGTATGAGAGATTCCAACTTGTCAAAACTGACCCAGTATAGCAAGTTAGTTTTAGTTGCTCCACGCATTGCTTATCCACAAAAAAGAATCTATGACTTCAAAAAACCTGAAAATGGCTACACTAAAAACAAACAAACAAACAATAATCTAAGGCAGTAGAATCTTATGAAAAGGACCCAGGTTCAGATCTAGGAGAGCTTGGATCCAGCCCAAGCTGAGCACAAATCAGACCAATGCTAATTGGACAAACCATAAAAACTGGCTGGATCTCGATTTCCTCATCTGAAAACTGATGCAATGAATAAGAATCTATAGTCCATTTCAGCTCAAAGATTCTGAAATGCAAATGAAAATTTTTGAATGATATTAATGATCACTTGTGGGTAGGTAAACACAATCTCTGTCTCAGATGTTTTAAAAGAAATTTTATTTTTTAATGCAGTGACATTCCGTATAATAAATGTAACGTGTGGAAGTCATCTGTCTTTAGATGGTGTTTCTCATAATTGGTGCTTAATCTCAATGCTTCCTTAAAATTCTGTCCCTGTTGTTTTTGGTTGCCTGATTGAAAACTGCAACCGTATGAGTCAGGCCTCCTATTCAATTTGCTCACCTTATTAATTATTTAAATTATGTGGTTCAATTAAACCAAAATGAAGATCCCTAGCACCCCAATGTGATTAAGAGAATATGAGATTAATCCATAATTCAAAAATTATAAAGATATGATTGAGCTCAGGAGCTCAAGGCTGTTCCATATGTCACAGCAAGTATTTCTCTATGTTGCTAATAAAATCTTGAATATACTGCTAAGTAATAATATATTTGACCTCCTTGGGTATATCACCTAAGATAAGCAAGCATTAAAAACCATACACACACACATATGTATCCACAGATGTATACATATACATATGCCTGCAGGATTATCAGGCATCTTATCTCTTTTAATTTTCACAACTCTATAAAATTGTATGTGCACATGCACATGCATGTGTGTGTGTGTGTGTGTGTGTGTGTGTGTGTGATTAAGAAATTACCAAAGAAATTAATTACACTGCCCATGGTCAAATCTAGTAGGGATCAGAGATCCAGAATTAAACATAGGTTTGGAGATCCCTTTCATTGTTCTATGTACTTCATCATCATCTTGACAATTGAATTTCCTAGGGTAGTGGCAACTTTGAAGCATCTAGTAAGTGCAGTGCAAGGACATCATGGGAGATGTCCTTTCCCGTGGAGCTCTTGCCATCAGTTAACAGGCAAAGCACAGAAGAAGCACCATATGACAAAGGCAGCATTATTGAAATGCCCAATGAGCAGTATGATCCCATGGGGCTGTGAGAAGGGAAAGACAAATTATGGGCTGTGGTGAAGAAAAGCTTTATGTAAGAAGTAGGACCTGACCAAAGTTTTGAAGGGTAAAGTTCTGAGTACAGGAGGCATTCCAGGCAGGGACAGAGAACATGAGCAAAAGCTTAAGAAGCAAGAATGAAAAAGCATCCCGTCACATCATAGGCAAACACAGTGGTAATGCCCTGACCCAAAGTTGGAGGAGAGGAGAAGAATCGTAGTGTTCATTTTATTTGCTATGCTTTGAAACATCCATACATATGCTATATATATTCTTTTGCATACAATTGTTACACAATAAAACTTGAGCAGATTTAGCAAAGTATATTCAGGGAACAATTAATAGAACCTTCTGGGGATACAGGGTCTATAATTTGAGGAGAGGAAAAGGAGATTTGACAGATGAATTGAGGTTAAAATGAGAACAGACTTGAATACAACAAGGAAACAATTAACAGTTAAGGACAATGAATTCCATTGGGAAGAATTAAAAGTTCCATGTAATGAAGTTATTATAATATCTTTGCAAATATGAAAAACTCTTTTGTTCACTGATTGCAGAAAATCACATTTAATTAATAATTTGGGATAATCTTATATATTTCCCTGGTTCTTGCCAGTGGTTGTTGGCAATGTCCATTAAATGGTGCTTCAAGTGGACACTCTGCTCATGTGCTGGGACATATTTATGTGCCATCAATCTTCTTATCTCCAGCATGCCAGTTACCTAAACCTTGTAGACACATAACCAATAAAAGTGATTTATGGGGTGCCTGCATGGCTCAGTCAGTTAAACATCCAACTCTTGGTTTCAGCTCAGGTCATGATCTTGGGGTCCTGAGACCAAGGCTCCGTTGGGCCCCCTGCTCAATGTGGAGTCTGCTTCAGATACTTTCTTTCTCTCCCTCCCCCTTAGCCCCTCCCCACTCTTTCTTTCTCAAATAAATAATTAAAATCTTTTTTTTAAGTGATTTAAAGTAGTTGGTGTTCTAAAAGCCAGAGCTGTTTATCTACTTCACTATTATATCCCTAGAGCCTCAGAGTTGAACCCCTATAGTCACTCACTTAATACTTATTGAATACACAGATGAAAAAGAGAAAAAGGAAGGGAAAGAAGGAAAGACCATTTACCCTCCATTTCCTTTTCCCAAGTACATATTTTCATTTTTCATTCAACAAGTGGTTATTGAGTGCCTAGTATGTGCTAGTCACTGTTCTATGTGCTGGGGATATAGCAATGATCAAAATGAACAAAAACTGCTTGCCCTCAGGGAATGTTTTCTAATATTCAAACTCAAAAATAAGCTATTTTTCAACCCTGCAGAATGTGATTTCCTGTAATGAGGTTCTTTTTAATTAAACAATGAGTATGTGTGCACACGTGTAGCAGAGGATTTTACTAGTTTTCAGTTAAGAGATACAAAAACATTTTTTAGAGTTAATCAGATCTTCCTCAACTTTTGCAATTAAAAGCTGCCACAATAGATAATATTGCTCTGTTGTTAGAATGGTGTGTCAAAGGAAAGGAATAAATAAATCCATTTTGTTTTAATGGTTATTTTCACATTTTCTAAGGGTCTAGTACAGAAATGACAACATAACTCTTTTTAACAATTGGAAAGGAGCTAAAATAGTTTCAACCTAACAAGGTCATATGAAAGCTAAGCTGCATTTCTGGATGTGGTACATCGCGCGGACCTCTGGTTTCTTTTCAGCAGAAATCAACTGTGAGGAAGCTACTGGAGATATACACAGTAGTGTGACTCAGACTTCCAGCAATCACAGGCAAACTTTCTTGTTTTATTGGTTTAAAAAAAGATATTCTTGGATAGAGTGATTCATAGTTACATGCTAAGGTGAGCTGGACTCCCAACGTATTGCTCATGAATATACCAAATGCTACTAAGAACTCTGGTTACAGATATATTTTACTTAACTCTACTGCCAAGATATCATTTCCTTAATCTTACTTCCCTCTCCACTCTAAGGGATCACTGTGCTGTGATGGAGGAAATCCCCATGCAAGATAAACCTACCAAGCAGCGTAAATAACATTAGCATCCTATAACTTCCAAGCATCTCTTTATCCCACTAGAGCACACTTGGACACATATGCTTCACCTTTGGAGCCCCATAGCTTAAAACTAGGCCTTTTTAGTGAAATTGCTTTCTTTTCAATCATAACTGGATTTTCATTTCTGGCTTTGCTTTCCTTTTGCAAAATTACAAAGAAGAAAGCAATTTGCTACTATACTTGTCTTAATTCCTAAAATAATTTTATTAATAATATAATACATGATTTTCAGTTCAAACAAAAAGCACCCAAATAGGATCCCCATATGACTGCAAGATATTGACTTGTACTTAGAATTCCCACTGCCCCGTATTAGAGATTTCTTCCTAGAGCCACAAAGGATGAATGTTTAAAAGCGCATTATCTGCTAGTCAAAATAAATCCTTAAAAAATGTATTTTAATCATATGGAAGGTCCAAATGCCTTTAGAACCAAAAATATCTTGAACTCCCCTCTCGTATTATTAATCACACATTAAAGTCTGTATATGGCCCGATGCCACTCCCGGAGGCTATAAATTCTATGACGGCAGGCAACATGCCTATGCTATCGCCATGCCCCCAAAGTTAGCCGTATAGTAGCTGCTGGATAAATTTATGCTCCAAGATTAACATTTTCCTAATGAATATTGAAAGCATAATTCTGAGTAAGGGATATATGAATACATAAATATAAATATATAGGCTACTTTATATATAAATGCAAATTTACACATATATTATGGAAGACAGAATGGCTGTAATTGTTCTGCTAAGAAATGCAAATGGCAATCTCAGACTTTTTGAAATATTTCACTGTTTGACAAGGTTGTGGAAGTTTCTTAGGCATCCAAAAAGGACAGATTATTTCATTAAAGGTAGAATGATTAGCAGAGAGAAATTCTGACATATCAGAGCAGGGAAGGAGCACAGAGCAGGCAAAAGCCAATGTTTTCTGGAATTCAGTTGGCACAAGAACTTTCTACATCAAAGGATGAAGAAGAAGACACAGATGGTTTTGTCCTTCCTACCAACTTTCATCAGGAGACTACAGGGATTTCTCTCGCAAGCCTCTTTATTTTGCCAATTAAGCATGCTACTGTTATTGTTGATGCTGTGAGAGGGGTACATCCCTAACTTAAGATACCCAGATTTGGCAAATAACAGTAGGAGATGCCTGAATAAATTTGAATTTCAAGGGATAATTTCAAAGTAAATGTCCCAACTGTTCTATTTGAGAGTCCTGTATTTTCTCCAGCAATCCTACCCCAATAGCAGATACATTTGAATTTTAGATAAACAAGGAATAGTTTTGAAATATATGTCCCAGCTGTTCCATTTAGGAATCTAGCAAGCCTACCTCAAACTTACCATGCTTCCCAAGAAGGAAATTTCAAATTGATTGTAGGCTTCCAAGAATTCCATTTCTTTCTTTTTTATGCTATACCTGTCACATTTTTCCTCTCTAAGGACTGAATGATTAACTACATTGGAGATTTTTAAAATTTTTCTCAGGATATTGTATTTTTATGTCATGATGACTTTCCAGTTTTTCCAGGCAGACTCCACTCACCAACCAGCATCCTGTTCCTGTGCACTCCCTATAGCAGTGTCAACTTCCCAAATATTGGCATAAAGGGAAACTCTGTTGACACATTTTTCAGACTTGATCAAACAGACTTCCTCTCCTAAAAGACGTCTACATACCTTTGTTGCCTTTTGACAGAGAGTAGCAAGAAGAAAGGCAGCTAGTCTTCAGGAAATATGGACTTCATTTCTGGCTCTTGCAGAGACTTTCCGTTAGCCATCAGGCAAGTCATCTCAAGATCATTTGGGGGCTAATCTTCCCAGCATCTCCTACCTGAAAAAAGGATTACAAGACTAAGATGAAAATTCTTTGAAGAAAGTGAAATTTTGTGGGGAAAATGTAACATCACCTGTTGAGAAAATGCCTACTTCTTGGAAGGTCTCGGGATGGCATAAAATATTTTAAAATATGACCTCTCTTTTAAAATAAAATGATGTCTCATTTCCCTGGCTTTTTCAGAGAGTGCTCCATAGTAAGCAAAGATTTTAGAAAAATATTTCTAAATCTTGCATCTGTGAGCATACTGGAAAAAAATTGCATTTTCTTGATGATTCTAGGGCAACATTAGAAACATTGGTAATTGTGCTGTGCTATGTGAAACAAGTAAGCAAGAAACAGACACATAAATAGATTTTGTACTTTTGAGAGTTTCCAGAGTCGTTATGCCATGGAGGATCTTTCACCCTTGTGCTAAATAGCTCCGGCTGCTGGGTTTTACAGTGCTGTCTCCCAGCTGCTGTCATTTCTCATGGCTGTCACGGGCCATCATTGCTTCTCCCTTATTTTGCATGCAGTTTTATTGTAAGAGGCACACATCCTATAACGAAGCACGTGGGATTTGCCACTTGGAGGCATTTTTACTTACTCCTGTTTTGCTGCCTATAGTCCAAGTGGTTGAGATTGGCTGTTTCTGCAGGACTCTGTTATATATCTTCATGTCACCCCCAGGTCCCGTGTACGTACAAGATATTTAACAATCACTGATCTTTATCTCAAATGTAGAGTGGTTAACATACCTCCAGATTCGTTAACAACTACTGAATTGTTTTTTTTGAAATCAACCTTTATCAAAAAGTAATGAAATTTTATGCCTGACAGCTGCTAAACCTGTCAGCTGAATTACCATATTCCTTCATTTTGAACATGCCTGAATAAACATTTTACTATTTCTTAAATTGAGATAAGTCTTAAAATTGACGTGTGTATTTAATCTGATAATGCCCCTTTGATTCCAGGAAAGCTGCTATTAAGAATGATACAGTTTCAACTAACGAAATTGTAGTTGAAGAAAATAGGAACATTTTGGTGGGGAGGGGAGGGGGTAATTGGGTGATGGACATTAAGGAGGGCACATGATGTGATGAGCACTAGGTGTTATATGCAACTGATAAATTATTGAACACCACATCTGTAACTAATGATGTATTATATGTTCAATAATTGAAGTGTTAAAAGTGGGAAAGAAAGAAAAAGAAAGAAAGAAAGAAAGAAAGAAAGAAAGAAAGAAAGAAAGAAAGAAAGAATCTTTTTAGTGTTTTTCCACACAAAGTTCAGAGGCAAGTAAATACCATGAGAAAAGAAGTAATATTACAGATATTACTAGTACAGCTTTTAATCATCACATCTTATCCCTATACCATTATTTCCCCCCACAGCCCAAAGGCATGTATAATTTTGAAATCTAGGCTTCCATTACATTTTTTTATATGTATGTAGCCTCTCATTCCATATACAATTTAAAATATCTACTCTTACTGTAGGTGTTTTATATTATTCCAGAATGATATAATAACATTGTTGTGTAATTTGTTGGTATCATTCCACATTATGTTTTGAGAACTAATCAACATGCATACAGTTCTATAGGAATATATACAGAAATAGTTCATCATTTTTAACTGAAGCATAGCCTTCATGTAACTTATCATGGTTTATAAACTCATCCTTCCATTGATTGATATTTAGTTAGCTTTATGTTTTTAGCACTACAATGAATCTTCAGGAAACATGCTTGCTCCTGTCTCTTGTGCTCTTGTGCCAGAATGTCTCACAGTGTGGAGGCAGACCCAGCTCAGGTAACCCATGAGAGCCAGAGACAGTGCACATCTCTTCCCCCTTCTGCCTGCAGTGACGTTACATTGGTAGCTTGAATATGACCATGGTGAGAGCATTTACACCATGAAAAACGGCAAACCTACAAACCAAACCCTCCAACTCCCAATCAGAAAGCCAGTTAAACATTTACCGGCAAACCACTGACAATTTTCCAGCCCAGCACTAGATGTATATTCCCTGAAACAGAATTGCTAAATATTAAACTTGTTTGCATTTTTTCCAGATGCAACCAAGTGTTTTCCACATTGCTCTCCCACCAGTGTATGAAAGTACTAGCTTTGACATATCTTTACAAAGGCCTGTTGTTGCAAGATTAATTTATGCCTACAAGATAGGTAGGAATTGGCATCCCATTACAGGCTGCATTTACAGTTTCCCACTAACCGATGAAATCAAGCATATTTTCACATGCATGGTAGATATTTGCATTTCCTTGACTTTAAATTGCTTTGCCCATCTTTAAATTGGCTAATCCTTTTCTTACTGAATTATCATTCTTTACATACCCTGGAAAATTAATCTTTTTCTGTTACACAACTTACAAATATCTTTTGCCATGTTTGTTGCTTGTCTTTAAACCTTGCTTATGTGCTTATTGGGTACTAGCTATGTGACTTTTAGAAAGTTACTTATAAGACTGATGAATCACTGACCTCTACCTCTGAAACTAATACAATATATGTTAATTAATTGAATTTATATTTAAAAATATGTAAAACAAACAAATCTATATATCTCATATTTTTCACCTATTTTCATAGGAAGCAATCATTGAACCCACCTTGTTGGTTGTGTGGATACATGTATTAGGTATATCATTGCCTAGTAATTCTTGTTACTGTTATTATATTGCTCTTTGGAAGTTCTTGATTTTGATGTAGGGTTTATTTTTTTATGGTTGTTTGTTGAAGGAGTATTTCCCAAATCCGAAAGGTGGGGAAATAGACAACTCTACTTTTTTTTTGTAGTTTTAGAATTTTTCACATTTAGACCGCTTATACCTTTGACTCTGCTTTTTTCTTCCCTTTATTCTGATTACCTAGCCAGAAGTCCTAGAGCCTGTAGGCACTCAATAAATGTTTACAGAAGGAAGCAATGAAGGGAGGGAAAGAAGAATTAGCATTAATTTTTATAAGTGGTCCTACTTAGAAACCCAAAGGGGGAAAGAGACGAAGGAAGAGCTGGCAGCATGAGTTACTGTTAACCATACTTAGAACCTATTACATGGAAATCCCTTATTCCTCATCATATTTATGTCAAATCTTCTAGAAGCTTTAAAAATTGATAACTTTTAAGACAACCAAAGACACTCGGCATTCTTGCCTTGAGATGTTTATCCTGTAGGTAATAATAAGTTCTTCCTTTATTCCCTCCCTAGATAATATCTAATTCTTGCACCCTAAACTATCTCTCCCTGAATCATAGTTTTCTGTATGTATTTGTGGGATTTGGGGGGAATCTAATTTAAATTTACAGTCAAAAAAAATTTACAGTCAAAAAGTAGGATGGAAGAATATGCTAACTGCCAGACCTCTCTTCCCCCATTGAGGCCCGACCCAAGGAGCGACAATCCGTGTGGATGAGCCATAGTACTAGTACGCAAAACCCTCAATTCTACTATATCTTGTACCAACTAGTATTTGTAGACTGAAAAGTTGAGGATATCATCATTAGCAGCTGGGAAGTCCTCATACTCAACACTTTGGGAACCACCAACTAAATGATAAGTACCAGGAAAGCTGGATTTTCAAATGCTTGCCTAGATTGGAAAATTTTAAATTCAAGCCGAATGGGAAATTCACAAAGTTCACTGTCAGGTGATTCTAGCTTATTGACACTTTCTGCATGCACACCTACTTTTATCCTATCAACCAATTAAGTTACTCAAATGTCAAAATCTTTGGGATTGGGGATTTTATTATTTTTAAAATAACTCTCCCCATTCCCGTGAGTTAGGTACATTTCTAATGTCCAGCTTACCATGTTGTACCAAACTAAAATGATGTGGTTTATAGGTGGCCCTTGACTTAAAATTACCAGCCTTTCTTACAACAAGAATTTTTGTGATCAAACATTATTGCATCTAGGGCACTTTTTTGGCAGCAATGGGACTTTTCATACATTAGTTCCTAAATGTATATGTAATTCACAGTGCAGTGCATAGTGTCTCAGGCAGTATATGCACTTTTGCATGATTGCCACCTTTATCAATCAGCAGTGTGGGATGCAATTGCTAGAATCTCGCATTAAGGTTTACCAAAATAGGTGAAAGTGGAAAAAATGAGAGTGTTGATACTAAGGCAAAGATCACTGTGACAAGAGTGAAATTGCCATCATGCTAAAATTAAAATGTATAAGACTTCAATCAGATGCTCCTTTGTCTTTAAGAGGCCATTTACACATTCAGTTCTGAATGGAAAGACTAATACGAATGTGTAGAAAATGCTAGAAATACACATAGGGGAGGTGTCTAAGGAATGATCTGGAATTATAGATTTGAAAAAAGTATTGTGTATACAAATGGGAGATGTTGTTCTGACGACATTTGTCCCCTTAGGAGAAGAAGTCGGTTTAATTGGTCTTCAACCCCAGCACCAAGCACAGCACTATCTCTTGATAGGCACTTAAGAGAGCTGTGTTGGCTCAATTTGTTTAATTGCATACAAGCCTCTTTTTCTATTCACCCCAGATATCCAGGACCACTCTCATGAAATAAAAAAATTTTCTTTTTTTTTTTTTTAAGATTTTATTTATTTATTTGAGAGAGAGAATGAGAGGGCACAAATAGGGGGGAGGGGCCAAGGGGGAGGAAGAAGCAGGCTCCCCACTGAGCAGGGAGCCCCACACAGGGCTCTATCCCAGGACCCTGGGACCTGTGACCCCAGCCAAAGGCAGAGGCCTAACCAACTGAGCCACCCAGGCACCCCTCATTATATACAAATTTAAAATATTTCTTAGTGCCTAGATTTTTCTTTTGTTTCTGTTTACCCACAAGAAAGCATTTCCCTCTCGGCTCCATGGATAACTTATCCTCCCCAAGATTACGCTGCTCACAGTCTAAACAGACGCTGACTCCTAGGTAAGTGCCAAAATTCAGCTTCACAGGATTCCTACTTCTTATATCTCTACTATTTCACTCACCAGCCATCCTAGTGACAAAATTAATGGAAGCAATTTTTACATATGTACAAAACGACTCCATTTAAATGAATCCCAGTCCTTCTGCTTCTTTTGTGCAAGCTTTTCACTGGTGCCAGTGAGAGCTTGGCTAGAGAAAGCCTGAAGGGATTGGTCTGTTATTGGAGAAGGGAGAGGAAGGAGTGTTTTATGAAAGTAGGATCATTATAATGCTTCCCATTAAAACATTTTTAGTGCTCGCATTTCAAGCTTAACACAGTCGACCCTGTAAATTGGCAATAGCCCAGACCCAAGAACCAATAAGCTCCTCCGTGCTTCCTGAGGCTTCTTAAGCAGTGAAGCAGGCAGCTCTTTCTCTTTTCTGATCACCATCAAAAGAATAAATTACTAAACAATAGACAATCCTGCTTCATTTAAAACATATGAAGCACTTCACAGTAGTATTGCCATCTCTTTTTTTCTTTCTTTTTTTTTTTTTTTTTTGGTGTTGGGGGGGCGGTAAATGAAACAGCTGTTTTAAAGCCATAACATTAGACCTTAAAAATTATTAATCCAATTTAGAATGATTTAATCCATTAAAATAACACTTCACACTAAGTGCAGGCTGTCAATTTCAATGAAGTTATAAAATTGCCCGACAAAAGTGGTCTTGGAAAACTCTATTTTTTTGAGATGTTGTGATAAGATCTTCCTTTCAGAGTGTCAAAGACCTTACTAAATAATTAGATTTTTTTTTTTAAGCAAACAGATCTTTACTTTTTAAATAACAATGGATAGAGACTCCTTATAAACATAACCCTGCTCTGGATGTTTATGGCCTTGGTTTGACCTGCAAAGTTTTTCTCTGCTGTGAAGTCATGAATTCAGTCATTGCCTTGATTAACCATCTTTATTACCTATGTATTTTGCTGCTATCATGGTGTTGCACAATTTCTGTCAGCGTAACGTCAGCCAAATTGATCTTTTGTTCCTGAAGTTTCATTTATTCTGCAACCCCAAAAGACAAATGACGAATTTAGCTTTCCTCTTATGAGTAAGCGAGTGGTTAGCAATTTCTAACAACTTAAAAAGAGGTTGGAACCAATGGTTTCAAATTCAGATTAATATATGGCTGTTTAAACCGCAAAGGAAATAACGACAGCTCATCATGATATTCTCAAAGTCAGTAAAGCTGCCTGCTTCCAATCGGTAACCCTGGACGCCAAGACATTTTCTGAGAAGGATGTGTATAGACGTATTTTTGAACTTCCTGCGTGTCTTGCTATGAGAAGAAAAACATCCCTAAGTGTATAATCCTGCAAAACAGAAGAAAAGGCAAGAGGACTGAGAGCCGATACATGCTATTCATGACCCTCTGAGACATCCTTTTAGGTGGCAGTTAGCAATATTGTGTCACATGTTATCTAGCAAAATAGTCACAACATCTAATGTAGCAGCAAGGATGTCTGACAAGAAAACAAAAACAATTATGTGTGTGTATGTGTGTGTGTGCGAACATAATAAAAGAAAGTACAGCTTATTGATATTAATAAACTTTATATTAAGAAATTATACTGTCAAAAGCTATTGACTAGGGGCACCTGGGTGACCAGTGATTGAGTATCTGCCTTTGATTCAGGGAGTGATCCTGAGGTCCTGGTATCAAGTCCTGCATCAGGCTCTGGGCAGGGAGTCTGCTTCACCCTCTGCCTATGTCTCTACCTCTCTCTCCATATCTCTCATGAATAAATAAATAAAATCTTTTTAAAAAGCTATTGACTAAATTTCAAACAATCCATATTTTTGAGCACCCTCTTCATGTGAAGAATTGGTCTAGGCACCATAAGACATGCAAGAGAAGACGCTTAGAAGGGACCTACCTTCAAGATGCTTATCCCTTAGTTGGGCCCACAAGACCAAGACCAACAGAAAGATGGTAACTCTAAGATGCAGAAGGTTAATAGCCAAGAAGTAACAGAGACAGTAAATGCTATGCATTGAGGGATTCCTTTGGGCCAGGGGGATCAGTAAATATTTCCCCCAAAAAGAGAGATAGAAGTGAACCAAGCCTTGTCAGTCAGAAGCTAATCCTTTACATTCTAGTATTTACCCTTTGGTGAATTCTTCGATCATGAATATATTTCTTTAAAAATCAATGAATACGTACTCAGATGACTTCAGTGCCCACCTTTTGCAAGGGCCAAGTGAGAACCTCATTCAAAAGAATACAGTGTTGAAATATCCTCATCATGCCTATTCTAGGCTACATCTAACAAAAAATATAATAAAAGTAAAAAATTCAAATTGAACAAAAAAACAAAACAAGATCTCATTAAAATGTTTGCCTCCCAGAGGTAAAGAGCAAAAGCTCAGAAAGTGAGTAAAGAAAGATACCCTTGTTGGTAGCGTGGTGCTTAAGATCTATTAGCATAACCAAGTTGACTTTCAGCTAAATTATAAGCTAGTGATACCACATCTGGGTGTCAATGAGAGAGAGATTGAGAGAGGAAAATGGGCCAATCAACCACCAAATAATAGAAATACAAGAGAAATGAAACTAGCAATACTAAAATAATATTCAAAGAAATAAAGCGCAACTGGGTAGAAGGAGAATCCCAGTGTAGCAACCATAGAAGAACCACCAATTTTTACAATAGTTCGGGCCTTGAGAAAACAGATGACATCAACAATTAGCAGCACATAATTCCAAAAACAAACAAATAAAGCAAGGCCAATGAGGAAAAAACAAGATTACTAGCAATGAAATGTCTAGAATATTTGATGCAAATGTGGCATCATAAACCATATTACATTCTAAATTAGTTAAAGTGTAAAACACACATTGAAAACAACTCATGAGTCAGGAAAAAATTTAAAAACACATTTATAAAATGACACGAATAAATATTTTAACAAGAAGGCAATTAAATTCCCAAACTGACAACATAATTTAGAAGTTTCATATTCTGACTAATAAAGAACTGATACAAATAACATCAATGGAGATAGGAAAGAAATATAAAATAAATTCCAGTAGCCACTACCTATCTATGAAACCAACCATAATAAACACAAATGATAGGAGTCAACATGAAAGACAAAAGCTGCAAGAAAACAAGGGTGCCTGGGTGGCTCAGTCAGTTAAGCATGTGACTCTTAGTTTCAGCTCAGGTTGTGATCTGAGGGTGGTAGATCGAACCTCCCCACGCTCAGTGGGGAGTCTGCTTGAGAATGTCTCTCCCTCTCTCTCTGCCCTCCCATTCTGCTCACATTCTCTCTCTCTCTCAAATAAATAAATCTTTAAAAAATTATTTTTAAAGCTGCAGGAAAGGAAAAGTATCCCCAGTGAACTGACACCATCAAACAATATTTACAAAGTCTGTGACAACATGGAGTATCTACTGATATAGTCATGGGAGAATGTGCTGGGCCAGTGTGAGGGGGTCAGAAAAATCTTAGCGGTTGCAGTACTTCACTTCTAAAGTTTGTAACTAAAGACAAAGCAACTTAAATATTAAAAATAATAATAATATGGACTTAATTACTTGGTTATGCTAATAGAAACACAAAAAAAGTTGAAAGCCGTGGTTCTAGAGGCCAGACTTGTGAAATAGAAATAGTGAAGCAGAAGACTACTGTTTGTAGTAAGCCTTGGAATATTAGTCAGTTTTGTGATAATGTTTGCTTTGAATTTCTTTCCAGCATAATTAATTAATGTATTACTTTGAGAACAATTTGAGAATAATGCAAATTTTCCATTTCTTTATGTGCAAATGTGTCTGCACAAAACACTAGTAATATTGCACCCAGCTGGAACTCCTGGGAATACACAACACACACACACACACACACACACACCCCAGATATGTACCAGCTGCCTCGATGCACCACGTGTATGAACCATCCACAGCTCCTATTATGCATCTGTATTACTCATAAAGATGAGCAGCAATAAACATGACTGTTTCTTTTTAGTCACACCAGCATTGATGATTTTTTTTTTTTTTGCTAAATTTTGCAGTTAACCAAAGAATTTTTTAAGTATTATTTATTTTCTGATCACTTATGTGTCAGGTCATTTTATGTCATTGATGAAATGTTGGAGTGCCTTGCCCCTAACTCCGTTTTTGCCCTGTGGTCTCTGTTTTTTTGTAGTTTGGTTTATTTTGTTTAATTAATAGATTTTATTTTTTAGAGCAGTTTTAGGTTTACAGAAAAATTGAATGGGAAGCACAGAAGTTCCCAAAACATATCATTAACATCTTATATTAGTGCACTACACTTGCTACAATTGATGAGACATTATCATTTCTAAAGTCCATAGGTCAGTCTTTGTGTTCTACATTCCAAGGGTTCTGACAAATGTATAATAAATAACATGTACCCACCATGATAGCTTCCTATACAATAACTTCCCTGTTCTTTTTTTAAATTTATTTATTTACTTATTTATTTATTCATGAGAGATACACAGAGAGAGAGAGGCAGAGACACAGGCAGAGGGAGAAGCAGGTTCCATGCAGGGAGCCCGATGTGGTACTTGATCCTGGGACTCCAGGACCATGCCCTAGACCAAAGGCAGGCACCAAACTGCTGAGCCACCCAGGGATCCCCGTAATTTCCCTGTTCTAAAAATCCCTGTGTTTCACCTACTCATTCTTCCCACCCCACTAACACCTGGTAACTGCTAGTCTTTTTACTCTCCATGGGTTGCCTTTTACTGAATATCATATGATTGCAATCATACAGTATTTAGCTTTTTCACATTCATTTCTGTCATTTAGTAATAGGTATTTAAGACTCTAGCTTGTGTCTTTGTGGCTTGGTAGCTCATTTCATTTTATTGCTGAATAATAATCCTTGTATGGATGTACCATAGTTTATTTATCCATTCATCTTCTGAAAGACACAGTGGTGGCTTCCAATTTTTGGCAATTATGAATAAAGTTACTAGAAATATCTGTGTGCAGTTTCTTGTGTGGAGATAAGTTTTCAAGTCATTTAAGGGCAATTAAGTTTTTAATTCTAGGAGCACAGTTGCTGGATTGTTATGGTAAGAATATGTTTAATTTTGTAAAAAGAAAAAAAAAACTACTCTCTTCCAAAGTGGCTGTAACAGTTTGCATTCCCTCCAGCAGTAAATGAGAACTCCAATTGCTCCACATCCTTGCCTGCATTGGATGTTGCAAGTGTTTTGGATTTGGGACATGGTAATAGGTGTGTAGTAGTTGTGGGGGTGGGGGGTTATTGTTGTTGTTTTTGCAATTCCTTAATGACATATGATGTTGAGCATCTTTTCACATGCTTATTTTCCATCTGTATATTTTGTTTGGAAAGGTATCTCTTCAGATTTTTGCCCATTTTTTTTTTGCCTTTTGTTTAATTGGGCTGTTTCTTCCCTTACTATTGAATTTTAAGAATTCCTTGTATATTTTGGATACCAATTCTTTATCAAATATGTGTTTCACAAAGATTTTCTCAAAATCTGGCTTGTCTTTCATTTTCTAAACAGAGCAGAAGTTTTTAATGTCAGTGAGGTCTAGCTTTATCATTTTTTCTTTTGTGGGTCAAGTTTTTTTATTGCACAATTTTGCACTACTCAGTGATTTTTAGGAATTTGTAGAGTATGTAATAGCCACTGACCACATTTATCCTTTTTCAACCATTCATTTCTTTGACCAAATAATTCCATTTTGAATGAAGTCCCCAGAACAATTGGTGGAGAGGTACAGCGTAGGACAACTTATGGCAAAAAATTGGAAACTTAATGTCAAACAGATGAGAATGACACATAATAATAGAGAATATTAAAATAAAATACTAGGGGTGCCTGGGTGGCTCAGTTGGCTAAGCAGCTGACTACTAATTTCAGCTCAGATCGTGATCTCAGGGTCATGGAATCACAAGCCGGGCATCGGGCTCTGTGCTGGCATGAAGCCTGCTTAGGATTCTCTCTCTCCCTCTCCCTCTGCATCTGCCCCCCCACACACTATCTTACTCATGCTTGCTCACTCTCTCAAAATAAATAAATAGATAAATAAATAAAAAGTAAAAAGTAAAATACTAATATGCCGTTAAAGATTGTTAGCATGTCAACATTCTTTGCATACAAATACATAAGTTCATGGAAATGTTAAGTGAAGAAGGTAGCACATAAAATACTACTTATACATAACTTCAACTAAGAATAAATGTAATTTGACAAATAGAAATTAAAATCCAGGATCATGTATTAGTTAGAATGAGTAGCACTAGTTGCTGTAAAGCAAATTCCAAAGTTTCATATTAAAAGTTTAAGTTTTATTCACGCAAAGCTAAGCAACCATTTCAGGTAAGCATCAGCTAAGGGACCCAGGCTCCTTCCATCCGTGGCTCTGCCATCCCCTGGGCTATGGAGCCCTTGGCCATTCCTTCTCCTGCATGTGGCTGGGAGATGGAAGAAGAGTTTGAGGGAACCACACAGGAGGTTTTTATGGGTTTGGTTTAGAAGAGTGAACTCACTTGAACAAATGTGGCAAAACCTACCTTGAAGACAGGCTGGTCTAGCTGTGTGCCCTAGAGACAGAGGAATGCTTTTGTGCCTACATAACACTACATTTGACAAAATTGACTGCTGATTTTCTTTGGTTCCTTTCTTTTTTCAATTTGCTTAACTCTATAGTAATATATAAGTATCTCTTATTATCTTATTTAGTTCCCGAGTCCAGAGAATGAGGGTTGAGATACCACTTATGCCACTTATCCAAGTCTACTCTGCTCCTAAGTTCAAATAGGAAGAGTTTTGATAGTTAAGATGTATTCATTCTTTCCTTAAAAAAAGAAAATTGAAGTTTGCAGTCTCTCTGAATTCATCTCCTAGCCATCATTTCAGACAATCAACTAAATCAACTCAGATTATTGTCTGTCCTATTTAAAAATTTTACAGCAGATTATATGTCTTGCCAAGGGAGCAATATGTAAAAATCTTTTCTGTGAGTCTTTATTCCTAACCTATATTTTTTTGTTTTTTAAGATAAAGCAAAATTGCTTTGATTTTCTTCTCTGCATATTAAGAAATAGTGTTTGGTTATGCATCTTTGATAACATTCATCAGAGTCAATTCTTATTGAAATGTTTCATGTTAATGTAGATTTTTTATATGATAAAAAGACCTGTAAACATGCTGTATTTGGGGAGTAGAAAATCTTTGTATAATAATCTGTTTCTAAAATTATTTTCGATTTCCATGATCACCTTCAACATTGTTCTCCATTATCTTTCAATTTTAACAAAAGTTTTTCAAAATGTCTGAAAATTATATAGAGTAAGTTGATATTATTAGTATCTTTAAAAATTATATGTACTTACTTCCTGGTTTTTGAAGATTTTTTTAAAAAGATTTATTTATTTATTTATTCATGAGAGATACAGAGAGAGAGGCAGAGACACAGGCAGAGGGAGAAACAGGCTCCCTGAAGGGAGCCAGATGCGGGAATGGATCCCAGAACCCCGGGATCACAACCTGAGCCAAAGGCAAACTTTCCACTGTTGAGCCACCCATGTGCCCTGGTTTTGCAGATTTTTACTATTAACTTGCCAACTTGTGTAAAATGTTCCATACAGGCTCTTAACACATATTTACATTTTATCTATGTTTACTTTAAATAGTATTTTCACGTGCAGTGTATTTAATTCTGTAATTATGAATATCTTCCTTTATTTTTCCTACCAAAGTTTTCTTATATTCTGTGAATATATTTTATGTTCCAAGATAAATCACTATCACCTATGCAAGGCTTTTGCTAAGTTAGTACATTTATTTTTTATTTTATTTTCTAATTACATGTAATTAATATAAGTGTGCAATTGATTTTTTGAAGTTACACTAAAATCTTTCCATTTTGTGAACTAATCTTTTGGTTGATATACTTGATTTTTGATATAATTAATTATACAATTAGCAGAAGTTGACTTTCTCACTAGATATTCAGAGACATTATTTGAGGCTTTCCTCTACCTTTTTATGCAGTATTTTTAAAGTTCCTTTTTTTCTTAAGATTTTATTTATTTATTTATTTATCTATATATTTATTAGGAGGAAGGGGCAGAGGGAGAGACAAAGAATCTCAAATAGGCTCTGTGCTTAGCCCAGAGCCCAACAGGGGGCTCAATTCCATGACCCTGAGATCATGGCCCGACCCAAAGAGTCAGATGCTTAACTGAGACACCCAGGCACCCCCAAAGTTTCTTTAAGATATACAAAGCTTGGAGCACCAGGGTGGCTCAGTGGTTGAGCATCTGCCTTGGGCTCAGGTTGTGTACTCAGGGTCCTGGGATTGAGTCTTGCATCAGGCTCCCTACAGGGAGTCTGCTTCTCCCTCTGCCTGTGTCTCTGCCTCTCTCCTCTCTCTCTCTCTCTTTCTCTCTCTCTGTCTCTAATAAATAAATAAAATCTTAAAAAAATAAAAGATATATAAAGCTCAATCTGTATCCACTCTTAGTCTTCTAATTAAGTAAATCTGTTAATTGAAACCAAAATATTTACAAAATTAACAGAATTAAAGAAATTGTGACAGATTGGAAATCACATCATCTGAAGTAATTGGATTTGGAATTCTATTTCTATACAGGAACAAATTAAAGGAACAAATTAACAATTCATTGATATCCAAAGTGAATATATTAAGCATAACAAAAATTTTACACAAGCAATTTTTGTATAACATTGTGTAACATAATACATTTTATAAAATGCACTTTTTGTGTAAAATCAGAATTCTACTACAATGACAAAGAATATTTCTGAAATGAATTCTGAGGCAATGGTAGTCAGTTATTAGATCAGTAACTGTTTTGAGTGTTGTGATATCACCACCTACTGGATAATTAGAATTGGAACATTTTCATTTTGGAAATCCTCGTCAAATGCCAATATTTATTGAATTTAGATCTTTCTAGATTTTCTTTTTTATTTTTATTTTTTATAGATTTTATTTATTTATGAGAAAGAGAGAGAGAGGCAGAGACACAGGCAGAGGGAGAACCAGGGTCCCTGCGGGGAGCCTGATGCAGGACTTGATCCCAGGACCCCCCAGATCACCCCTGAGCTGAAGGCAGATGCTCAACCATTGAGCCACCCAGGTGCCCCGACCTTTATAGATTTTCATAACATTTGTTAAGATACTGAGATCTTATTCCCTTACTTTACACACATGTGAAAATAGACATGGAAGGGCTAAACATTCAATGATTTGCCTAAAATCACTACTAATTATGTGTAGTTGATCATATAAGATGAATTACATATAAGACTCTACTCCATTTCTACCAGTCCTCAGCCCCATTATCTGTGTTCTATAACTTGCCTGCTAATGCAACAGTTGCCATGTTTGTTGTCAGTATCCATTATAATGAAGGCTAAAACCACTCTTGAAGTGAAAGCAAAGTTGGTTTTCTTACCAAAATTGTTTATCATCATTTCCCATTTTTATTTTACTGCCTCAGAATAATCAAGGGCTAAGTTTTTACTAAATTCTTAGGCTTTCTCCCACAGATGACTACTGATCAAATTATTTAGGAGGAGCATCCAGTTTCTCATTATCCTCCTTTTATTTTCTCACCCATAATTAGAGAAAAAAGGAAGATGACACTTTCCAACTCTGACTACAAATTAAAAGACTGTTGAAAACTATGGGAAAACAGGCTCCCTCTCAAACTTAGAAAGAATAAATTGGTGTTCAAGTTTGTTAGTAAATTCACACTATCAAAAGTTTAAAAATCATGTCTCCTTTGACACCACAATTCCACTTCTAGAAATTTATTCCACAGATATTTTTGCCCAAACATCACAGTAATATTGCTGATAGCAAGAACAAAACAAATCTGGAAACAACCTAAATGTTCTAAAAGGATACTGATAAATTATAGAACATTGCTACAGCCATACTATATGGAGTAGTGTTCAGCCTGGGGGAAAAAATGACATAGTTCTGTGCATACTTATAAGAAAAGAAGACTAAACTTTATATGTAAAGAGAAAGAGACAGTTTTTGCATTATATGTATATTATCATTCCACCTGGGTAAAAATGTAGAATTGTAGAGGCACCTGGGTGGCTCAGTCAGTTAAGGGTCTGAATCTTGATTTTGGCTCAAGTCACGATCTCAGGGTCCTGGGATAAAGCACCACATTGGGCTCTGCACTCAGCAGGGAGTCTGCTTGTCCCTTTCCCTCTGCCCCTTTCCCCACTCATGCACTGTCTTTCTTTTTCTCTCCCTCTCTCAAATAAATAAATAAAATATATTTTAAAAAAGCAAAACTTCCAGTATTGGGAAAAATATTAAATACTAAATTTAAGCTTCAAATATTATTTTCAAATGTTTCATGTACTTTTAAGTTTGCTATCATGAATATAACTTCTAATATATGATTTTTATGTTTGAGATGGCTACACCCAATTTTTGATCAAGACTTTTAACATATAATGTCGCCTAACTCTTGGCCACCTTGGATGAAAAATAATTATTTGCACTAGAAATAGAAAAAAATTATTTTGCAACCATGTGAAAATTTTCAAATAGCTGAGAGTCTATATGTTACGAGGAATGTCATCTCCTTTTCCTTCATCGATAAATGTAATGTTAAAATTTCTTTGGGGATGTGACTGAGTTTTCAAGTTAACCAAACATTACACAATCTAAATAATCTCTCATTTTCAAAAAGGCATGAGCCTTGTTAGAGCAGTCACCCTCAAAGTGGTTTAGATGGCCCTAAAAGGATGTGTCAGCCCCAAGTAGACAGAATTGTATGATATACATAGTGTACTGGGTTGAATAGTGCCCCCCACCACCACCAAAATTCATGTCCATTCAGAACCTCAGAATATGACTTGATTTGAAATAAATGTCTTTGCACATGTAATCAAGGTAAGGTTCAAGATAGGATCATGGATCATGGTGGGCTCAAAATCCAGTGGGATTATCTTTAAAAGAGAAAAGGAAGACTCAAGGACTAGAGAAGAATGTGATATGAATATAGAGGGAGGGGGTTGAAGTGATGCATCCTCAAACCAAGGAATGCCAAGGACTGAATTCTATCACCAGAAGCTGGAAGAGAGAGTCAGGGAAGGGATCTCCCTCAGAGCTGCTGGAAGAAACCAACTCTGGTGACACCCTGACTTCAGACTTCTGGAATCCAGAACCATGAGAGAATGTATTTATGTTATTATAAAGTCACCAAGTTTGTGGTACTTTGTCATGGCAGTCCCCAGAAACTAATATTCATGGCTGACCTCTGGAGGTCCCGCCCTTGGGGTGCCTGGCATAGGGCCAGGGGCCTACGGGGTGGCCATGGAGTCTAGTAGAGCTCTCTCTCCAGGAGGTCAACCAAGCTTTCACTTTCAAGACAGAAAATCCAGCAGACTCAGCACTCCACAGCCTGCACCAATCCACCTCCCCAACGTACAAACCGTTCAAGGAAAACCCCGTGAGGGCGACACTTAGAGAACGACTCCGGAAAATCAGATGGTCATCTAATTCCTGTTACAGTGTGGTAGAACGTCATAAAGCAGAGGATGAAGGAAATGATCAGACCTCTCCAGAGAAAGCAGTATCTCCAACCAAAGAAAATGGTTGGAATATCAAGAAAATTTTAAACACATGAACAGTGAATCTGATGACAGGATGTAGTTGAAAAACACCTTCAAGCATATCAACGCACGTGAATCTCTGTCACTGGATACTAGGTGACGCAGTGGCCCCCCAAATGATATCACAAAGGAGAAGCTTCTCAAACAAGGATTCAATGAAGAAAAAAGGAAAATTAGTGAAGCCCATTCAGGAAAAAGAGGACCTTCTTCAGAGGTTAAAACTAGTCAAAATGTAGGACTCAGGCCATGACTGGGTTACAGCTGTTAAAGAAGTGGAGAAGGGGTGCCTGGGTGGCTCAGTGGGTTAAACGTCTGCCTTCAGCTGAAGTCATGATCTCGGGGGTCCTGGAATCGAGCCCCACACTGGGCTCCCTGCTCAGGGAGGAGTCTGCATCTCCCTCTCCCTCTTCCTCTGCTCATGCTCTCTCTCTCTCTCTTTCAAATAAATAAAGTCTTTAAAAATAGAAATAAAAAATAAATAAAAAGTAAATAGGGATGGAGAAGCTTTAGCCTGCTGTTGCTTTATGACATGCAGTCAGCTGTGTGTGAGAACAAGAAAGGCAGCCTTGCTCGGCTGACAGGCCACTGTAGGTTAGGTGGTAGGTTGCCACACTATAACAGAAATGAAGAAGAAGGTATAGGTGTTTCATTCATAATTTTTTCTCCAGAATGTCTTCAAGAATGACAATTTAATTAAAAGATACTTATACATTTGGAAAGGAAGATACCAAACCAGTAGGGCATAGAGAAAGGTATCCTGGTGAACATAGTTTATTAAATATAAACCAAGCTCTAAAATGAAAATTTGGTATGTGGGGTAAATCTTGCAAAGAAAATTGGACCTCTTGGGTGCCTGGATGGCTCAGTCATTTAAGTGTCCACCTTCGGCTCATGTCATGATCCTGGATCCTGGGATCAAGCCCCACATCAAGCTCCCTGCTCAGTGAGTCTGCTTCTCCCTCTCCTTCTGCCCCCCACCCCTCACTCAAGTGTGTGCACTATCTCCCAGATAAATAAATAAAATCTTTAAAAAAAAAAAAAAGAAGAAGAAGGAAAATTTGGCAGCTAAAGTAATGTGAAAAAAAAACTTAGATTGTGTTTAAAAAAATAGGGACCCCTGGGTGGTGCAGCGGTTTGGCGCCTGCCTTTGACCCAGGGCGCGATCCTGGAGACCCAGGATCGAATCCCACGTCGGGCTCCCGGTGCATGGAGCCTGCTTCTCTCTCTGCCTGTGTCTCTGCCTCTCTCTCTCTCTCTCTCTCTCTATCATAAATAAATAAAAAATTAAAAAATTAAAAAATTAAAAAATAATTTGGACAATTCCTGAAGCCAGTTTTAATATATAATTTGCTTACTGTAAAAAGTTTTATGTTGACTTTAAAAAAAAAAAAAAGTCCAATCTGGTGAATGTCTAAACCTAAGCTGGTCTAAAAATGCTTGCCTCTCTCCTAAGTTTGTGATCTTCATTTCTATCCATTTACTACACATTTCTGCCTCGATGGTCTAGCTGGTAATGAAGCTCCTATGTCCGAAATTTTAAAATAATTATAATATTATTATGGAGACAAAAATTGGGGGTCACTGCACAAGCTAGAAGCCTTTCTGTGTCCTGCATCAGGTGCTTTGGGCATCTGGAATGGCAACTCCAGCAGAGCTCCCCCTCTGTGCCCAGCAGGGATTTCGTGGCCAACCTACAGGGACAGCCGGACAGCAGAGCCTCCACCACGCTGCCCCTCCTGCGGCCTCAGCAAGCTGGCCCGGGACCGCTTTGCTGGGCCTGCGTGAGGCCCCACCTTGATCAGGCCCCCTTGGAAAAGTGAGTTTGGAGAGCCCCGGGAGCCCCTCAGGCCGAGGGAGTAGTCCCCGCAGGCACATCTGTGACTCTTCTGGGCAGCTCAGAAGTTACCTCGGGGATGTGTGCTTGGGATGTCCCATATGGGGACGGAGAGTTCTCACATTTGCATTTTACACTTCTATGCTCATTGAGTCATTTGAACCATCACTATGCATTTTACAGTTTTTAAAACTAGCTTATATGTAGGGACACCTGGGTGGCTCTGTGGTTGAGCATCTGCCTTCGGCTCAGGGCATGATCCCTAAGTCCCGGGATCGAGTCCCCACATAGGGCTGCTCACAGGGAGCCCGCCTCTGCCTCTGCCTACGTCTCTGCCTCCCTCTGTGTGTCTCTCATGAATAAATAAATAAGATCTTTAAAAAAATAACTAGCTTATATGGAAATGAAAACAATAGATGGCTCAAATAGGAGAGCATTTCGCCACCCTTCCTCTGTGTTCTCCCATCCCCCAGGCCCTGGCCGCCCTTCCTGGCCACATGTCCTGCCCCTCACCTGTCCTGCTCCTGGTCCCCTCTCCCGTCCACTCAGAGCCTGGCTGCGCTGGAGGGAAGCCAGCTCGTCCTGACGAGGGCAGGCCGTGCCCTGTGGACGTGGTAGCACTACGTGGGCCTAGTGTCAGGGCCGGTGGGCTCCTGCTCAGACTTGTCTCTTCCACATAACCGGCCGGGCAAACGTGGCCACATATTCCACCCACTCTGAGCACGTCCCTAGTGGGTGCCACCTCACAAGGGGCGGCGAGGATGATAATGTCCCCCTCGTAAGGCTGTGAGAACCTGATAGTGAGATAAATGCAGAAGTCCTGACGGGAAGCAGGGCAGTGACCAGCCAGTCAGAGGAGCAGGCAGTGACAGGTGACAGAAAGCCAGAAGGGGCTCCCACATCACCTCTGCTTCTCTGGGGAAGTTTGCTTTTTCCCTTGATTTCTCTCTGCCCAGCCATTCCTCCTGACTCCTTATCCCTCTCCTCTGTTAGAAAATCGCTGCCCCATGCTTTGTGCATTTTGATTCCAGCCTATGGGGTGGTCTAACCTATAAACCAGAATCCAACTCCATATTCCAGGAGAGAGAACCAGATGGGCCATGCTTGGGTGACGACTGTCAATCCACTGACCAGTGTTCTGGGGTCAAAGTCAATACCTACCGTTCCTTGAATAACATTCAATCCATTCTGTGAGTAAAGTTGGTCTCCTTCTGGTCTCCTTCTAGAAGACAAACAAACTGAAGTACATTTGGTTAAGGATCCCAACTTTCTTGGGCATAGGATATGGGCAGATAACGTATCCCCCAAGTCTGCAGTGTTTTGATGGCCGGGGCTGTGTCAATCAACCTAATATCCATGATGTATTCATGCAGGCTTAGAACAGAGCTAGATATATGGTTTAAAAGGAATATAATATTTATACTATAAAATATTTACACAGTATCACTGCTTTAGCTGCACCTAAATTCATTAAAAAGTGCATAAAGTTTTAGAAATATAATTATATATAAAGATTCTATAAAATGTTTTTATTTGTAAGACCCACAGAAAATACCCTTTTGGAAAGTGAAAGAACCTCCTGAAACAAGAGTAGTTGTTTCCATATTCTTCTCTTTAGTTTATAAGGTAGTCAGGTATCCCTAAGGTGAAGAGCTCTTAGAATTTGTTTTCTGACATGAATTTTTGTTTCTAAAGCTTCATTGAGATGTATTTGACAAAAAAAAAAATTGTGAGATATTTAAAGCATACATGATGTATACAGTGAAAGGATACCACAATCAAGGTAACACACCCATCACTTCCCATATTTACATTTTAGGGGGACAGGAAGACACTTAAGACCTACTCTCTTAGCAAATTTCCGTTATACAATGGAGTATTATCAGGCAGAGTTACCATGCAATGTGTTAGAGCCTCAGACCTTGTGCACCTAGCAACTCAAAGTCTGTACCTTTTTACAGCCTCTACCTATTTCCTTTACTCCAGCACCTGGCATCTACTCTGTTCCTATGAGTCTGGCCTTTTTTTTTTTTTTTTTAAGATTCCATATATAAATGATACCATGCAGTATGTGTCTTTCTCTGGATTATTTTACTTAGCATAATGGCCTGATGTAATTATAAACCTCTGAGCTCCTTAGTGATGAAGAAGAAGGAATGACTGACCTATGGGGTTCTATGCAATGCATAGTCAACCACCAGGCTCACTCTTCTGTAACCAGGGAGGGACCCCTGGTGTCATAGGAATTTAGGGTGGAATTTTATTCATTGCATTCTTGTCCTTCACATTTACTGCCCAAACTCTGGTTCTTATTGCTGATAGTGGTGAGTTGGCATGTTTGTCTTGGGGCCAAGGAAGAGAGGTGAAGTGCAGGAGCTGGGAAGAGCTTGGGACCATGGGGAAGACAACCGTCAGATATGTGTTATATCTCTAGAGTACTTTCCACAAAAAGATGAAGGTTTAAGAAATAGCTTGGCCAAAGTTTACAAGAAAATCAATTAAGAAAATTTGGTTACCCTAGATCCTTTAAATAATTTTTTCATTTTTTTAGTTTGAGTATAATCGACACACTAGTTTTAAGTGTACAACATAGTGATTCAACTTCTCTACGTTATGCTATGCTCACAAGTGTAGCTACCATCTGTCACCACATGACACTATTACGGTATCGTTTACTACATTCCCTATGCTGTGCCTTTTATTACCAGGACTTCTTCATTCCATAACTGGAAGGCTGTATCTCCCTCTCTCCTTCACTCATTTTGCCACTCCTACCCCCTCTGACAACCACTGGTCTGTTATTTGTATTTATGGGTCTTATTCTGCTTTTCATTTGTTGTTTATTCATTTGGTTTGTTTTTTAGATTCCACATATCAGTGGAGTCACATGGTATTTGTTTTTCTCTGATTTAATTCACTTAGGATAATACTATCTAGGTCCACCCATGTTGTCACAAATGTCAAAATCTCATCTTTCTAAAGAAAAAAGGGACCTCATCCTTTCTTGTGGCTGAGTAATATATATATATTATCTTATATATAATAATATAATATTATATATATATTATATATATTATATATATATATTATATATATATTATCCCCATATCTTGGCTACTGTAAATAACACTGTAATAAATATAGGAATACATATCTTTTTAAAATTTGTGTTTTCATTTTCTTTGGGTAAATACCCAGTAGTAGAATTACTGGATCATATGGTATTTCTATATTTAATTTTTTGAGGAATCTTCTAAATAATCTTTCTAACTTTCTTCCCCAAGCTATTTTGCAATGAATGGAAACAACCACTACAAATTTCACATCACCAGTTCAACCTCTCTCTCTCTTCCAAATTCAGCTTTACATTTCTACAGAATAACAATCACAGTAATATAATCTTCTCTTAATGTATATTTCATATAACACTGCCTCTCTGAGAATTTCACCTTCTCCATTCAGTCCAGATTAGGAGGAACCAAACTGAAGTTAGTCTCAAATTACAGGCAAACCTGCAGGCTGGCGTTCCCTCTCGTGGACATTTTTTGCATTGCACATGCTTTTTCTGGTTTTTTTGTTTTTTTTTTTTTTTTGTCCTTTTAAAGCAGGAGCACTTCTTCATAGGCCAAGAAACATCTCCTAAAGCCAAGAATAATCAGAGGATAATCTCAAAAGATCCCTGCTTGATCAAAAATGCATGAATCTAACAAGATTAAGTTGATTGTATTCGCCAGAATTTTCAGGGAACTTTTTAAGAAGTAATAGCTTTGTAAAACCTTGGAATGGCAGATAAAACCCCAAGAGAATGCTCATTAATAATTATTTTTCAAATGTTTGTTCTGATTGATAAAGGATGGGGAGTTTACATTTGGGAATAGGAAAGAAAGACATTTCATCCTCACCCTGAGGATGGTGTAGCTCAGTAAAGTAGGGACCACAGAAAATACATGCTAAGTGAAGTGTTCATTTGGAGCAATCTGAGATGCTGAACCCTTCCCTGGAGAGCTGATTTGTAGATCCTACTGCAGAAAATGGTGAAGCAGCTGAATTCTATGTGCTGGGTGATTTGAGGTTCCAAAGGTGACTGGCTGAAACCCAGACCAGAGTCTGAAGAGCTGAATGGAGGAGCCCAGCATTACCACCATGGTCCCTTGTTGCAGAGCTGCATAAATTCATCATGCTCGAATGTCTCTGAGTCAATACTATTGAAGTGGTTAAAGGAGTCAAAAGCAATGCTGTAAGTCAGTGTTTCCCAGCACAAGAAATGTCAACATATATGTAGCTTGCTGACAGAGGTGACTGTCCAGGGCCTGTTCGGGATGACCTCAGACCCTGTGTTGCTTTCCAAGATGCAGGGGCACCAGCACTTTAGCACAATTGTAGCCTACTGAAGACAACTCCTTTAGCAGGTAGACTGCACACGAGGTGCTGAAATGTCAGGAGCTTGGTCAATAGGACTGACAGTAGACCTCTAGACAAGGCCAAGATCTGAGACCTGCGCTTGTCTTACACAACTCTAACACTGATCTCTCTGGGTCATCTTGTCATATTAGAGTGGATTCCTTTATTAAATGCTACCTGCCTAATCAGGCATTTAAGTTCTCTGTGCATTTACTCAATAGCTCTATTTTTAGTCTCAAGTGGATAGAAATATGCTGCTACAATATTGGTGGCTGCTCCTCTTCCTTTCTCTTTATGCTTGCTCTATCTGGTCGTTTTTCCCTGTAAACACTTTACTAACAAAGACAGTAACACATTACACAACTGAGAACAAGGAAGTAAGCAAAAAGGGGAGAAAACACCTCTGAATGGACAAAATAGATATTGCAAAGCCTATGTGTAAGACTGATGTCATGTTTGCATAATCCTGAAACCACTATCTGAGAACAGTTCTAACATCTCTTATGCTGTGATGAGGGAAAACCTCAGGGCTTTTCGAGGTAAAAGTGAACAGCTATCTGGGAAACTTGGAGTGATGATTTCCTCAATTTACTAAGTATCTTTTTCTTAGTTACACTTCCTAATCAACTCTTGCTGAGGAAGGTCATCAAAAAGACATGACCACTGGAAGATATTTGCAAATGACCCATCTGATAAAGGATTAGTATCCAAAATATATAAAGAACTTATACAACTCAACACACACAAACACAAAAATAATCCAATTAAAAAATGGGCAGAAGACATGAACAGATATTTCTCCAAAGAAGTCATCCAGATATCCAGCAGACACATGAAAAGGTGTTTAACATCACTCATCATCAGGGAAACGCAAATCAAAACCATAATGAGATATCATCTCACACCTGTCAGAATGGCTAAAACCAAAAACACAAGAAACAATAAGTGTCGGACAGGATGTGGAGAAAAAAGAACCCTCTTGCACTGTTGGTGGGAATGCAAACTGGTGCAGCCACTCTGGGAAACAGTAAAAATTAAAAATAAACCACCCTAGGATTCAGCGATTGCACTACTGGGTATGTACCCAAAGAACACAGAAACATTAATTTAAAGGGAAACATGTACTCCTATATTTATTGCAGCCTTATTTACAATAGCCAAATTGTGGGGTGTCTGGGTGGCTCTGTTGACTAAGTGTCTACCTTCAGCTCAGGTCATGATCCCAGGGTCCTGGGATAGAGCACCACACTGGGCTCCCTACTCATCAGGGAGCCTGATTCTCCCTCTCCCTCTTCTCCTCCACCCCCGCTTGTGCTCTCTCTCTCTCAAATAAATAAATAAATATCTCTACAATAGCCAAATTATGGAAGGAATCTGTGTCCATCAATAGATGAATAGAGATGTCCTAAATATAAGTGGCCATGTCCACAACAGTCAAACTATGGGAGGAGCCAAGATGTCCACTGATAGATGAATGGATAAAGATGTGGGGTGTGTGTGTGTGTGTGTGTGTGTGTGTGTGTGTGTGTATCTCCAATGGAATATTACTCAGCCATCAGAAAAGAAGGAATACTTACCATTTATATTGACATGGATGGAACTGGAGGGTATTGTGCTGAGTGAAATAAGTCAGAGAAAGGTAATTACCATATGGTTTCATCCATACATGGAATATAAAAAACAGCACAGAGGATCACAGGGGAGAGAGGGAAAACTGAATGGAAAGTAATCAGAGAGGGAGACAAACCATGAGAGACTCTTAACTACAGGAAACTAAAGGTTGCTGGAGGGGGAGTGGCTGGGGTGATGGGCATTTAGGAAGGTAGGTGATGGGGTGAGCACTGGGTGTTATACATAGCTGATGAATGATCGAACTTTACATCTGTAACCAATAGCGTACTATATATTGTCTAATTGATTTTAAACAGTCAGTCTACTCACTGAGATTTCCAGTTCTGCTCAGAGTACACCATAGGATTGCGCTCCCCAATTCCCTGAGTGTGGCACAACCATAGGATTTGCTTTGACTAAGGAAATATGCCTACTCAAAGAAATAATGGTTCCTTGATGGGGACCTGTATAGTACATATATTGGTCAGCAGGATGATGTCCCATAATTCCCTCAAGTTATTTTCATTCTTTTTATTTTTGTTCCCCTCATTGGATGTATTCTACTGCCCTGTCTTGGAGTTCATGGACCTTTCTTCACTCTTAAAAAGGAAGGAAATCCTGCCATTTGCAACAACATGGATGTACCTTGAGGGCATCATGCTAAGTAAAAAAAGTTGGGCAGAGGGATCCCTGGGTGGCTTAGCGGTTTAGCACCAGCCTTTAGCCCAGGATGTGATCCTGGAGTCCTGGGATCAGGTCCCGCATCGGGCTCCCTGCATGGTGCCTGCTTCTCCTTCTACCTGTGTCTCTGCTTCTCTCTCTCTCTCTCTCTCTGTGTCTCTCACGAATAAATAAATAAAATATTTTTTAAAAAGTTGGGCAGAAAAAGACAATATTGCATGCTATCACTTATATGTGGAATCTAAAAACAAAAGTCAAACTTACAGAAACAGACAGTAGACAAGTGGTTGCATGCGGAAGAGGGAGAGAGATTGGTAGAAAGTACAAACTTTCTTTTTTTTTATATATATTTTATTTATCTATTTGAGAGAGAGACAGCCAGAGAGAGTACATGAGTAGTACTCATGTACTACTCAGAGGGAGAGGGAGAAGGCAGAGGGAGAAGCAGATGCCCTGCTGAGCAGGGAGCTCCACTTGGGGCTCAATCTCAGGACCCAGAGATCATGACCTGAGCCTAAGGCAGATGCTTCACTGACTGAGCCACCCAGGTGCCCCCAGGTTCAAACATCCAGGCATAAGATAAATAAGGTCTGAGCATCTAATGCATAACTTAGTGAATATTGTTGATAACAATGTATTGTATTATTGAAATTTGCTAAGAGAGTAGAATTTAAGAGGTGCCTGGGGATGGCTTAGTGGATTAAGCATCTGCCTTCAGCTCAAGTCATGATCCCAGGATTGAGGCCCACATTGGGCTCCCTGTTCAGCAGAGACCCTACTTCTCCCTCTTCCCACTGCTCATGCTCTCACTATCTGTCTCTCTTAAATAAATAAGTAAAATCTTTTTTAAAAAAGTAGAACTTATATGTTCTTGCCATATATATATTTAAATATATGTAAATATGTGAGGAAATGGGTGTGTTAATTAACTCAATAAGGAGAATCTGCTTACAATGTATACATACATCAAATCATTACATTGTACACTTTAAATATCTTACAAGTTTATTTGTCAGTTATACCTCAATAAAAAGAAAAAATGGGAATCATGTCAGTAGAAGTAAGAGTAAAAAAGAGAAGACATGCTCCGGAGATTAAATCAAAAGATCTGGTAAACATGGGTACCTGAGTGGCTCAGTGGTCGAGCATCTATCTGCCTTTGGCTCAGGTCATGATCCCGGATCCTAGGATCCAGTCCCACATCGGACTTCCCGCAGGGAGCCTGCTTCTCCCTCTGCCTATGTCTCTGCCTCTCTCTCTGTCTCTCATGAATAAATAAATAAAATCTTTAAAACAAAATCTGGTAAACAATAAATGGTGTGAGTAAAGCAAAGAGAGGAATTAAAACGACTCTGATTTGTAGCTTTTGCTAAATGGTGATGTAGTAAACGCTAAAATAGTAAGGAAGGTTTATAGGAGAAAAAAGGGACTGGTTTGAGACGTAATGTTTCTAAGACATCCAAATGAAAATTACAGTTGACAGCTAGAAATGCAGGTCTGGAGCAATGGAAAGAATAGGTATTGGAAAAATAGATTTCGAAATTTTAAATGCAGTCAACCCTCTATGCACATCTCCATATTTGTAAATTCACCTACTTGATAACATGTATCTGTAACCTCAAATCAATACACATGGGGCTTTTGTGGTCATTGGCAGATGTGCACACAGAAGCAAAATATTTGAATTACCCAATGAGCATGTTCCCAGCTGAGGACAAACAAGGCAGCACTCTACCTTCTCGTTTGAGCTCTTACATTGTAAACAAATATCTTTTGCGTGGCCTATTTCGTGCCACATTTTTTGCATTTTTGTGCATTTCGTTGGTGATTTTGCTGTTGAAAAGGGCCCCACATGTAATGCATAACTGCTAATTTCTAAGTCCAAGTTCATAAGTAACAACAGCTTATGCTTATGGAGGAAATACATGAATTAGATGAGCTTCATTCAAGCGTGAGTTATGGTGCTATTGGCTATGAGTTCAGTGTTAAAGAATCAATGATATGTATTAAATAAGAGGTCTTTTAATAGGTTATAGATTAATTGGTTGATGAAAATGTAATCAGAAGCTTACCTAACCTCGTATTTCCTCTAGAAGCAATGGTTCAGTATGCACCAATTTCATGTTCTTGGCAACACCAGAGAACATAACTACTGCAAATAATGAGGATTTTCTCTGTATAATCTTAGGTGGTACAAGATTGTGACATTGAATAGTAAATGCATAGACAGCAAGAAAGTAAAAGCACTGAAGGCAGAACTCTAGGGAACACCAGTATTTAGATGGTGAACAGAAGATAAAACGTTAGAAGAAGCTCAAAAGGGATGATTAGATAGGTAAGCAGAGAGCACCAAGAAGAACCCTGAAGAAATTTCAATAAGAGAATAATTTCGGGGATCAAGAGCTGCAAAACGACAAAACAAAACAAAACAAAAAAACAACATATAACTCCCAGGAGACACACAGATGGTATAAGGAGAAGCATACATGTTTAAGTCTAATGGACCTGAATTCAAAACTTAGTTCTGCTACCTTCTAGCTAAGTGATATAAAGAAACTCATTTTATTTCTCTGGTCCTTAATTCATTCTGTAGAATGAAAACAAGATGTAACACAGAAGGTCGTGGTAGATTGAAATATTCTACATTCTATAAACATTAAAAAGCCAAGATTAAATGTTTTAAAGAGTTATATACTACAGTGACCTCGGATCTCAGCCTCAGTTATGTTTCAGCATAAGTGAAAATTATACGAGTATACTGCTGCACGTTTCATTTAGGTTGGGAAGTTGTAGTTGAATACAGTATATTAGACCAAGATAGATAGGCCTGCATTTTATTCTGTCTCTCCTATCCATATATGACAATTTCTGTTGATATATCTTGTTATTTCTTGACTTTGCATGAATGGAAAATGGCCTTTGGAGATAGTCACACCTTAGCTATGAATCCCTACCTGCTTCCTCCTTCCTTCCTTCACTCACTTTAAAGATACATATTGGGCCTCGGTGGCTCAATCTGTTAAGCATCTGCCTTTGACTCAGGTCATGATCTCGGGGATCTGGGATCAACTCCTGCATTGGGCTCCCTGCTCAGTGGGGAGCCTACTTCTCCCTCTCCTTCCACCCCTCCCCCTGCTCATTCTCTCTCTCTCTCTCTCTCTCTTTCTCTCTCTTTCTCTCCTTCTCTCTCTCTCCCTCAAATAAATAAATAAAATCTTAAAAAAATAAAGATACATACTACGTTACGAGTTCTATATTAAGGCACTAGAGATAAAGAGGCCTGTAGCCTCCATGATCTTCTAGTCTAATGGAAAGAAAAACTAAATATAACAAGGTATAAAATTACATTTCCAGTTTAAATACCCCAAGAAACAATACATATTCTATGCAGAAGCAAGTGTGAGACAGAAGCTCCTGGACTTTATACCCTATAGAATAAATGCTGTGATTCTTGAACCTCCTCAACCACTTTGAGAATATAAAATAGAGGATGGAGAGACAGTGAGGTATTTATAACCACATACCTTTGGAGAAGAATGGGAAGAGATATTATAGTTTTTATTACAAACTAAAAGAGAGGTGATTTCAAAGGGACCATGTGAATGTCAGTTGTTATTTTAATTCATGTTAACAAGATATGAGCAAAAACAACACAATCATATGAAGTAACTCAATGACATGACATGAGCAACTTCTTTTCTGAATCAGCTAATAATTTTCAAATACTGCAATATGTCTTTTCTCCTTTTTCTTTCTTTTTTTCTTTTTTCTTTTCATAATATAACAACAGCTTAGACACAGCATACTTTTAAGTCTTAACTAAACTAGGATACTTTCCCCACCACATTTTTAATTCTAGAGTAGACATTGAACAAAATAAATCAAATTTTTATTTGTGGTTGCCAATTTCTGAAGTGTAAATACTGCCATCCTGGCAAATTTCAAGCTACCACATACAGTTGCTGAATGCTTAAGGAGTTAGTTAGGAAGAGGTGTGCAGTAGTGTGTCGTTACATAGTATCTCTACCATATGGATACAAGAGATGTAAATAACCTCAATAGCATAAGTAATAATAAAATGTATTTTAAAAATTAGGCAGTGATGATTTTTGAGTATTTATTACATTGATTTTTGATATGATTTCATTGTAGGTTTATGTAATTTACTTTTTTTTTTAAAGATTTTATTTATTTATTCATGAGAGAAACAGAGAGAGAGAGGCAGAGACATAGGCAGAGGGAGAAGCAGGCTCCATCCAGGGAGCCCAATGTGGGACTCCATCCCAGAACTCTGGGATCACGCCCTGAGCCAAAGGCAGATGCTCAATCACTGAGCCACCCAGGCGTCCCTGTAATTTATATTTTAAAAAAAATGATTTTTATTTATTTATTTGAGAGAGAAAGAGAGTGCCATTAAGAGAGAGCACAAGTCAGGGGAGGGGACAGAGAGAGAAAGCAGGCTCCTTCCCCACTGAGAAGAGAGCCTCACTTGGGGCTCAATCCCAGGACCCTAGGATCATGACCTGAGCCATTTAACTGACTGAGCCGCCCAGGCACCCCTGTAATTTACTTTTAATAATGGCTATGTTTAACAACTGCTTATAAAATTCCCAAAACTTAACAATAGGCTCTCACAAGCCACTATAAGCCACCTCTTGCACACCACTGACTTTAAGTACATTGAAAATGTAGCCTTCACTGTCCTAGCTGTCACTCTCAAATTACTAAAATATGGGTTGTTCTCTGTGTGAAATTAGTAGTGACCTTTGGTACACTGATCTCCTCTCCCTTTAATCCAGTGGATACGTTCTGGTCCTAATCTTACTTGATTATCTGTAGGAAATGACTCTGTCAGTCTCTTGCTTGAAACTGCCTTGTCACTAGTTTTTTCAGTCTTTTGTCTTCATCCTACCTGTCTGGTGATTTCTTAGGTCTACTTTGAATGCTCTCCTTTCTCCATTGAACCCTTCAACATTAGTGTTTCTGTGTATTGTCAGTCCTTGTATCTTCTCACATTTCACACCGCCGCTGGAAGTCTGATCTACTTGCACTCAACACCGAATCTGTCTATCTCCACACCAAAATTCTCTCCTGATCTCCTAAAGTCCACACCCACATTTGCAATTGGTCTATGATGTATTTTTGCACTAGTGTTTCACATAAATTTCAAATTCAGACTGTCCATAATAGATTTGTTTCTTTCTTTGGAAGTTTATTTCTCCCTGTCAACTCAGTGACTTGTGAGTAGTGCCATTTACCAAACCACCTAACCAAAACCCTGAATGGCATTCTTTATTCCTCCTTTCATGTAGATTCCAGCACCTATTGGGTCTCACCCTAAAATCTCTACCAACTGTTGCTTCTCTCTGTACTCACTGCCACTGATAAAACTTGAGTCCCAATCACCTCTCATTGTTATAACCTTTTAATCTCCTAACAATGATTCATCCTACACCCTGATGCCTCTGTGATCTTTCTAAATTACAAATCCTTTAATAACTCCCCGTTGCCTTAGGTCAGTGGTTCTCAACCATGGCTGCACAATAGAATTATCTGGGTAGATCTTTTTCAACCAACTTTATAAATGTATAATTTATATATAATAAAGTATATCTATTATAAGTATATAGTTCAGTGTGTTTTAAACAAATGTATAAAAAAATATATAAAAAAAATAAAAATAAAAATAAATAAACAAATGTATATACTCATGTAATCACCATAAAATATAAAACATTTCCATCATCTCAGAAAGATCCCATATGTCCTTTTCCAGACAAACTCCCCAAGCTTATCCTTCCTCAGAGAGACAACCTTAAGCAATCACCAGCTTTATGCCAGTAAAGATTAGTTTTGCCTATTCTAGAATTTCACTTACAGTGAATCAAACGATATTTACTCTTTGTATCTGATTTCTTTTACTTAAGATGTCTTTGAGATTCAATCAATCATGGTGTGTGGATCCATAATATCCTCGTTTTTTTCTGTTTTGTGCATTTATCAAAATGTTATCCATTCATTTGTTGATGAACATTTGGATTGTTTCCTATTTGGAGCTATTATGAATGAAGCTTCTATAACCATTTGGTGCAAATACTTTTGTAAACATGTTTTCATTCCTCTTGGACAAATCTTAGGAATGGAAATGCTAAGTCTTATAATAACTGAATATTCAACTTTAGAAGAAACTATCTTCCAAAGGTGGTGTGTCATTCTCCATTCCTACCAGCAGTGTGTGAATGAATGGTCAAGGCAGAAAACCAGAGCAAACACAATCTTGCCTGTTTCCCTTCTGTGGGCTATCACAGACTTGTACTGCCTGTTATTCAATATCCAAAAATAGCTGTTTCATGTACTTTGTCTAGCTTTTTAATTGTTGGGAGTGGGAGGGCAAGTCTAGTACACAGTCATGAGTAGAAGCAGAGTCCACTTGGGAGCATCTTAAAAAATATGAGTTTGGGGGCAGCCCCGGTGGCGCAGCGCCGCCTGCAGCCCAGGGCATGATCCTGGAGACTCTGGATCAAGTCCCACCTCAGGCTCCCTGCATGGAGCCTGCTTATCCCTCTGCCTGTGTCTCTGCCTCTCTCTCTCTCTCTCTCTCTCTCTCTCTCTCTGCATCTCTATGAATAAATAAATTTAAAAATCTTAAAAAAAATATGAGTTGAGTCCTACCTCACATGAATTAAATTTGGATTTCTGGGATTAGGTAGGGAGGAGAGAGGGTTCTAATGTGGGCCCTAATATGCAGTAATATTTGAGAATCACTGGCTCAGAGGTAATGTTCCATCTCTTCACTAAGACAGGATCTTTCAGAATCTGTCCAAAGCCTGTATCTCCAATCTAGATCTGTACCCCCTAACCCCATTACTATCTTGTCATTTCCTCTATGCTTCAGCTATGTAGGACTTTATCAATGTGAACATGGTATCTCAAACCAATGCCATTCCTTGTGATCCCTTTTGATCCAAAGTCTATTGGAAACACTTATCTTTTAAGATTTCAGCCAAAATACCATTGGCTTTACGGGACATAAAGAAGAGCTGAGGATTTCCAGGCCAAAATGTTGTATTAAAGTGAATATTGGGTCAACAAATGCCAGGTTTGGTATCTGATACTGCCATTGACAACAGGTGGATCTAGCTGCTATTTATAATCTGGTTTCCTTGGCTATAACACGATAACAATGTTTAACTAACAGAGGTAGCCGAGATGACACACGGAACGCAGCTAGCACGGTGCACACAGCAGGCACCAACAGAATACTCTCCTGCACGCCCCATATCCCACTCACATTTAATGCAAAGCTCTATTGCACATTGCATTTTATTACCTGCATTGCATTTTATACTATCGCATTTATTATCTCTCTTTTCCCCCCGCTAGATCTTGAATTTTATAATGACCGGGACTACTACTACTTTCTACCTTTGCATCCCAGGGACATAAAAGTACCTGGAATTAAGACAGGAGCTTAAACAGATCTCAGAGGAATGAAGGGGGTTGAGCCGTCTCCAGCTCTGAGTGCAAAGGGCTTTCGTCCTCAACACCAATTCACGCATCGGGGACGACGTCCCACCCGGTCTTTGGTAGGGGAGATGAGAGAGTTTGATCAAGACTAGAAAGTAAGCTGCAATTTTTACTAGACAAAGCATCCAGAGGATGTTTTCATTGTGCAGTTAGAAGAACCCGCAAGCGTATGCTGCCCTCTAGGGCGGCCTACAGCATCCTCAGGCGTGCTGCACAGACAACCCGAGGCTTGCGTAGCCGCGTCCCTGCGGGGAAAGTCTCCGAGCCCGTTGCCTTTAAGAAAAAGCGGGGTGCAGACCCCGAGCCGCGGCGCCGGGGAAGCGAGGGCGTCCAGGCACCGCCCCTCCCGCGGTTGCCAGGCAACCGGCCCCGGAAGGCGCGTCGGCGCGTCGGTGCGTCGGCGCGTCGGCGCGTCAGCACGTCAGCGCAGGCGCCGGCGAGCCGGTGAAAGATGGCGGAAGGCGGCGGCGCCGACCCGGGCGAGCAGGAGAGGTCTTCTGGGCCGCGGCCCCCGAGCGCGCGGGATCTGCAGGTGCGGCGAGCGGCCGGGGGCGGGGCGCGGCGGCGGGCGACGGCGCGGAGGGGTGCGTGTGGGGGCCCCCGGCCTCCGCCGCGCCCCGGCCAGAGCCCCCCTGGGGGTGAAGTGGAACCCCGGCGGCGCGGCTCTCCCCGCGGCGGCGCGGCGGACGGCGGTGTTCGTGGAAACCAGAGCCGGAGCCCAGCGCGGGCGCCCGGGCCTCGCTTCCCCTGCACCCGGCTTGCAGCTTAAAAGGCAGCTGTTCCGTTGGCTGTTCCGTTGGCTGTTCCGTTGGCGCTGCGTGGAGTCGGCCGCGGGGCTCCCTGGTCGGTGCTTCCCTCGCGTTGAACGGTGGAAGCTTTACTGCGGCGGTGGGAAGCCGGGAACTCTGGATAAGTAATAACGTGTGCCGGTTTGGTCTTTTTTTTTTTTTTGTCTAGAATGCCGTTTCTGTCTGGATTATTTTTTTACATAAAAAGGGTTCCTTTTTTTTTTTTTTTAAATCAAATAGCTTTCCCCCTTTAAAAGTGTCAGCTCAAGTATTTCATCCTACAGCTGCACGTCCTAGTCGTAAAAGCCACCATCTGTGAAACATTTGCACATAAACAGCGAGATGCACCCTCATGATGACGTCAGGTAGCTATAGACGAATGCAGCAAACTGCCCTTTCTCAGATGCTTCACGCTGCTTTGCTCATTTGGGGTTGGTAAGACCATTGATAAAATCAACACGTAATTCAAAGTAGAAGTGACACCCAGTCTACATGCCTTGGTAGAAAAGTTGTGTTACGGTTACACCTTTCAACAAGCGTTGACCACCTGCCATGCCACACATACTGCTACACCCCGCGGAGGGCAGGGATGACTAGGACGTGAAATCCGTGGCTGGTGCTGGACACTGTTGAAGGGGGTAGAAGTGGTAAAGGCTATTTTTTTTTTTTTTTGTAGTGGTAGTAGTAGTAGTATTGAACATGACATTTTAAGGTGGAGTGTGATCGAATGCCAGAAAAGCAGTACACAAAATGAAGGATTTGAAGAATGGAGAGCTCAGTGTCCGGTTAGAAGATGAACTGAATATAGAATAATTCCAGTACAATTCAGTAGTAGTAAATAGAATCAGCGATAGGAAGCTCTCCTCTGCCTCATCTTTTCTATGGTAGAGTACCATCACTAAGGCAACATGGGATGGTGGGAAAAGTGGAGTCTCTGGTTAGACCAATTTCTTTCTTTCTTTTTTTTTTTTTTTTTTTAAGATTTTATTTATTTATTCATGAGAGACATGGAGAGAGAGAGAGAGATGCAGACACACAGGCAGGCTTTTCTGTTTGCATCTTGATCCTGTCACTTAGTAGGCTTGTGAATGTAAAAGAAATGTCTTAATCTCTCTGATCCGTAGTGTCTTTATTTGTAAACTAGGGGTGATGGTGGTGGTGTCAAAGGGGAAATGTTTGTAAAGTGCCTGTGCACTCCCATATTATCCTGGATTGGTAAATGTTTGGTTTCTTTTTCTTTAAAGGTGGAAAATACTGTAACTTTAACTGGTTAGTCCATTCTAATGCCATTACAGTTAAAACTATGTAACTTAGTATCCTTTCTCTAATCTCATTGTTTCTTCTTTTCATGTGAAAAGTGTGAACAGCTTAGTTAATGACTGCTTAATACTTGGCAAATTCACACACTTAATCCAGTAGATTAATTTATGAATAATGAAAAAAATAGGAATAATGGTTGGAGATATTTTGGTAAATGTCAGTAATTGAGAGAATGCCTTCCTCTTCATCAGTTAGAGGATAGAGATTTTTTTTTTTAATTGTCTACTTTCTGGTAGGTAGGTTGGTAAGTAGATAACTAATTTTTTATAAATGCAATTTGGATATCAAATACATTAAATATTGATAATGTTTCTTTTAGAATTTAATACGAATCTGAAGAACTTGCCAACAAACCTGAAAACAACCAAAGTGATGATGTACAAAGAAATAGAGTAGGTTTAAAAGAAATGAATAATGTTCTTCTCCCCAACTAGTTTTTTGAATAGTGATTATTGTTTGATTATCTTGCTGTTTAATCTAGCTGTGCTTAACTGTACTTTTCATACTTTCTAGACAGCTTGCTCTAAGATTATTCATAGTATTATAGAGGAAAAGGATGATGTATTACTAATTGGAACAAGCAAAAGATAGCCCTAAGTATGTATATCTTAACTGCCAGGAAGTGTAGGGTTTGTCAGCATCTAAATCAGGAGAGGTTTCCTCATTTAGCATAGGAGGAAACATGGATGGTTGTCTCCCAGAAAGCCTGCCAACACTGTGAGCCTTGGATTTAAAACTGCAGAAATCTGTGGATATCAAACCAAGAGCGGATCTTAGCTCTCTTCATCACCCCAAATCGGGAAACATTCAGTCGGAAGGTTTAGGATGGGGTTGTTACTGAGAGTCCTCACCTTAAAAACCTCAGTGTTCATTAGTATTTCTGAACATTTTCAGAGGCCTTTATCTCTCCTGATTCCCCTCAGTCTGTCTACACACATGGGTTTAATTGTTGGCTAACATATTTAGTTGTATACTTCTGTCTCAGGTTTCCTGCAGAATAATATCAAAAGAAAAAAATTTCTGTTCTTAATTCTGTATTTCCGTATGTTAGAGTTGGAGGGTGATAGAGATCACTTCAGTACTTTATTAGGGTCAAGATGGAGTGGGATAGACAGTGGAGTTCTAACCGTGAGAAAAGAGTAAGAATGTCTATGTTACAGTTTCAGCAAGTATCCTAATCCTGTTGGATATCATTATTTCATACTATTGGTTCTCAATTTCAGCGAGTATCAGAATCGTCTGGAAGGCTTGATATAGCACAGATTGCAGGGCCCCATCTGAGTTTTTCATTCATTAAGTCTAGGGTGGGGCTAGAGCATCTGCATTTTCAAAGGTTCCTGGGTGATGTTAATGTTGCTATTCTATATTCTTAAAAATCCGTATACCTTCTGGCAGTTGTCATTCTAAGACTGAGAATTTAATCTTTTGCTCTATACTTGATTTTCTGGTTCTTGATTACTTTGCTTTCAGGTTTCTTTTCATGTGCTTCACATTTCAAATTCCAGAGCAAAGATTATCAGTACTTATGTGCTGTACTTTATTCCTTCTGTGTAGTTGAGGTGGCTTCGTGATCTAATTGCTTAGCCTGTGGAACGCTCTGTCCTGATTATTCAGTCTTCATTACTTCAGAGTGCACATATTCTTATCTCTTTATTTGACTGATACTTTGTTGTCATTGTTGTTTTATTTGTTTTGACTAGTGCTTTATTTTGATCAGTTTAAGTAATCACTTCCTTTTCTGGTGTGGTGTCATTTGCTTTGTCAACTAATACAAATTAAATTTCTTTATAATATTTACTAATGAATTTATACCATATGATACCACAGGGACATCATGAATCCCAGCATTAATTCCCTCTAAATATCATTCGTTTTCCTCTAAGTTAATAGTGTACCATTAATAACTAAGACCTTTCAGCTAGGTGTACTCCCTGCTGTAATACAATTTACCCCATATTCCTATTTTGTTTATATATTCCACAGAGTCAAAACACATTTGCTTTATTTATTTTACAGAAGAAAATTAGTTGAGTGACAGGGTTTGTTCAAATCTTAAACAAAAGCAAATAAGGTACAAAACTACATAGAAAATGTAATCTGAATTTTAGACTTTATCTATATATATTATCTACATAATTCAAACATAAATTTGTTGGATGACCATGAAGTACTATATTAGAAACAATCTAGGAAACCTCAATTATAGCAGGAGAAATAAAATAGTAAGAAAAGTACACAAGTGATGACAATATGATGTTTAATATAAATGTTAATGGTAGGATAGCATATGCTATGAGTTAGGAAAGAAATATCATTAAGGTAAAAGTAGAAATGGCTTTGTGAAGGATGGCTGAAGTAGACCTTTGAGATATAGGTAACATTTCCACTGATGGGATTAAAAATCACATAAAAGTAATTCATAGAGCTGAAATAATATAATTGGCTCAAGAGGAATTCTATAAAGGAATACTGTTTCAAACAGATTTTAGGGAAGTAAAATTCCTGAAAACATTGGACCCAAGGAGTCAGGCAGAGTGTCTGTCTCCATCTCTCTCATTTGTTTTGTTTTGTTTAGTTTCAGAGGGACTAGGGCGGGAAGAGACCATAGGAAATATATAGCTAACACTGAAGAAATAAATCTTGGGGAAAATGAAACACTGATATAATCACAGTTAAACGTTTTTTAATGTCTTGTAGTAATGAAGCACTTGCCTTATGCTTCACATGCATTCTGTGATCCTTAAAATGACTGTCCAAGGTAATTTTCTTTTAATAGACACTTAAAGGTGAGGGAACCATGGCTCAGAGAAGTTGAATAACATGCCCAAGGTCAAATCATGAGTCCAAGTTAGGATTTTAATTCAGTTATTTTAGATTACAAAGCCCTTTCATGATAAGGATTTCTAACAAAATTGCCATGTCAGAAATATGAAAGTTGTTGTAGCTGTATGTAGATGGGGTAGGGAGGAAAAATTGGGAAGGAAAATAAATCCTTTTGTTTTTGTTTTTTGTGTATGTATATATTATATATGTATAATATATATGTATATATAATATATATTTTTTAATGTGTATGTATATTTTAAAATATATATAATTTATATATAAATTATATATATATAATGTCTTAAATCTTTGAAAGTTCATTTTCCTAAACTTGATAAACTTTATGTCAGGCAGACTTTTAAATAGAATAATTTTGAAATTATTTTATATGCTTGGATTTTGCAAACTTAAACAGCTAAATGAAATAACTTTATGAGATTTGATGACAGCAGGCTGATACTGGTGTGAAACATCTTCAAGCATTTTTTTTTATTATTATAGGAAAATTGTAGGTCCAGATTTGAAAATGATCTATTCCCAGTTTTTGAAACAGTTGAATAGTTAATTGAAAATAATTAAGGGGTACCTGGGTGGCTCAGTCCATTAAGCATCTGCCTTCAGCTCAGGTCATGATCCCAGGGTCCTGGGATGGGTTACCACATCAGGCTCCCTGCTTTGTGTGTAGCCTGCTCTTCCCTCTCCCTCTACCTGCCACTCCCCCTGCTTATGTGCGTATGCTTACACGCGCACACTCTTTCTCTCTCTGTCAAATAAATCAGTGGAATCTTTAAAAAAATAATTATACTATTTAAGTAGTTGTGACTTTTATATGTGGCATTTTGATTAGTTTTAATCAAGTGAGAGATACATTGGTTTTACTGTGTAAGGGGGTCATCTGAAACAGCAGCCTTTATTTTTCATTAGAAATTTGTACTGCACAATCACATGTTCTACTCATAATTTCTACTTGTGTAGAAGAATTCATTTCTAGTGTTATACTTTGTAACAAATCTGTTATTTTATAGTTGGCTTTGGCAGAATTATATGAAGATGAAGTGAAATGCAAGTCTTCCAAATCTGATAGACCTAAAGCTACAGTCTTTAAAAGCCCACGAACACCACCTCAAAGGTAGGTTTTGTCTTCTTTTGGCTTTAAATGTTGTATTTCTTTTTAATTCACTAATCCTAAATTATTTTAGATGGTCTTGGGAATTTTCTTTAAAACTATGATTTCTAAAAAATATATTATTTAGGTAGTGTTCCTAAAATGGTAATAGAAAGCTAAAAGGAACAGAAAAATTATCTTAAATACCTAATACTTTGGCAGATGTCATAAGACATCCACTGAGGAGTATTTTTCTTAGACACACTGGTTTATAGGATGCATTGAGGATCTGACAATAGCTGTAGCCCCTCTCCCCGCAAAACTGCATTTATGCACAATTTTGTCGGTTGTCTTTAAGGATTTGTGTTTCTGGGGCAGCCTGGGTGGCTCAGTGGTTTAGCGCCGCCTTTGGTCCAGGGTGTGATCCTGGAGGCCCGGGATCGAGTCCCACATGAGGCAACCTGCTTGGAGCCTGCTTCTCCCTCTGCCTGTGTCTCTGCTCTCTCTCTGTCTGTGTCCCTCATGAATAAATAAATAAAATTAAAAAAAAAAAAAGGATTTGTGTTCCTGAAAACCCACTTGTGGAGCCCCTGTGTGCCTCTTGCCCCCAATTTGAGGATCTAGAACTTCCAGAACCTGTCTATACTTTCACTGAATGATGTGATCTCCTGGATAATATTTGCTGTTGTTAAAATTCCTGAACTAGAAAGAGAGCCAGCCATGAAGATTAAAAGATGAGAGCCAGGTATTCTTTATTACCATGAATTTTCTTATTTTTAGGAATATTTTCAGTAAGGTCTTTTTCTTTTTTTTTTCTTTTTTTAAGATTTTATTTATTTATTCATGATAAACACAGAGGAGGAGAGAGAGAGAGAGAGAGAGAGAGAGAGAGAGAGAGAGAAGCAGAGGCAGGCTACACGCAGGGAGCCCAATGCAGGACTCGATTCCAGTACTCCAGGATCACGCCCTGGGCCAAAGGCAGGCACTGAACCGCTGAGCCACCCAGGGATCCCCTAGTAAGGTCTTTTTAATACTGTGAATCTCCTTACTGGGGAGATACTTGGAATTTTTCCATTATATATCATTTACAGAAAGTCTATCACTTTATCAGAAGTTTAAAAATTCACTGGAAAGGGGCACCTGGGCGGCTCAGTCAGCTAAGCATCTGCATCAGCTCAGGTCATATCTCGGTCCTGGGATCAAACCCCGTTTTCAGGCTTTCCGCTCAGCGAGGAGTCTGCTTCTCTCTCTCTCCCCCTGATTGTGCTCTCTGTCTCTCAAATAAATTTTTAAAATAATAAATAACTAAAAATTCACTGGAAATTTTTCTTTTTTGTCTGTCATTTTCCACATCTTTTTTTCTGTAGGAGAGAGAAAAATGACATGTTTTTGGACCTGAATAAGAAGACAGAATATTAATTTTTCCCTAAACTTTTTATTTTAAAAATTTTCAGACCCATAAGTAATCAAAAGATTAGTACAATGAATATATGCTATATATGCTTCACCTATATTCACCAGTTGTTAATATGTTATAGCATAACATCATACAAGCACTCTTAACTATTTGAAAGCAATTGCAATCGTCCTAACACTTTATCCCTAAATACTTCAGCATGTATCTCCTAGGAAGCATGTACTCCTTTATAACTCTTACAACATATCACACCTTAGAAAATAAATCATAATTTCATAAAATCATTTAATATGTAGTCCATAGTCAGACATGTCTTCAAGCCTTTTTTGGATTTAGGATTTAACCAAGGGCCATGCATTCTACTTGGCAAAAGACAAGGGCAACGATTCCAGAAACAAATAGGGACAGAAGAGAAAATAATAAATATGACAAGAGGAATCAGAAAAGGAGCCAGCAGAACTTTCATAGTCTAGTGGCAAATAAGGTTAGAGAGTGGAGTGCTGGCAGAGTGTGCTGCAGGGATGTGTAACCTGTGCATTCACATAGAGCTTCATGCTGAGAAAGGCTCCATGCTTGGGTTGATGTTTTGTTGTTCCTGTATTGAAATTCCTAATGAATTTTGAACAAGGAGACTCATTTTCACTTGGCATTGGGCCCCACAAATGTGTAGCCAGTCCTGAATAAAACCACATTATGGACCGCTTTGAAAGCCAAGGGGAATTGTATTTGTGTAGAAAGCAGTGGAAAGCCAGTATATGTTTTTTAATGTAAATTTTATGATAAAAACTATAATATATGTGATAAAAGCTTTGATTCTAGAGATGGATATACCTCAGTTTTAAGGTTTTTTTCTCTGTTCTAGTAAGGTTTTGCCAAGTTTTTTAAATTCCCTAAGCTTTAGTTTTATCTGTAAATCAGGGATAATACCATTGTTATAATACCATTGTTAGGAGGATGAAGTGAACTAGCTGTTATTATATTTTTAGAAAAATAGGACAGAAATACAGTGCAAAATTAATAGTAACTAAGAGAACAAGATAAGAAAAATTAAGAAGAGAACAATTATGGTAATCTAAAGAATGTAGTAATAAAATTTTGGATTAAAGTGGCATCAGTGGAATGGAGGAGAAAGAGTGAAATCAGCGTGGGAGACTTTCAAAGAATTTATTGTAGACACTTGATGACATTGGATATAGGAAGCAAGTGAATGAGAAATTGAGACCTAAAGGTTCTTAATCTGGTGTACAGGAAAAAATGTGATTGTTAATGTGGAGATTTATGTGAGGAATACAGGTTTAGTTTTGGAAAAATGATGTACATTCAGTAGGTGCTTTTGAATTCAGCCCATCAGTGGGGCACTTGGGTGGCTCAGTCACTTAAGCTGCTAACTCTTGGTTTGGCTCAGATGATGATCTCAGAATCTTGAGATGGAGCCCAGCCTTGGGCATGTGTGCTCAGCAGGGAGCTTGCTTGAGATTCTATCTACCCCTACCCCTCCCCTGCTCACTCTTGCATGCTCTCCCTCTCTCCCTAAAATAAATAAATACATCTTTAAAAAGAGTAAAAATGAATAAATAAATAAATTCAGCACTTGACCATAAGTCATTTGTAGAGGAGGCTGTTATCTGTAGAAGTGCACAAATATTTTGATGATCAAAGGAGTTTAAGTAGAGAATGAGAGTCAAGGATATAAGCATACTTAATTAGGAAGGAGGAGAAATGGATGGATTGTGTATTTAAATACAAAAGGAAATGTAAATAGAAAAATAATATATAATAAGGAAAGCAAATATAAAGATACAAAGAAAATGATAAAACTTCTGGAAGAAAATGGAGTATCTCCATGACCTTCAGTAGGCAAAGATTTCTTAAACAGGAAATAAAATCATGAACCATTAAAGGAGCTAGTAAATCTTTTCCCATTTCAGACTTTTCCTGTAAGGTCTTTCTAAGCACAGCTGAGGTAGAAAGGAGCTATATAGCTGTACTTTCCAGGAAAAAGACACCGGACAGAGAAGGAAGGAGCTACAACAGAAGGCTTTTTCTTTTGTTTTCATTTCCCCCTCCCTCTTTCCCTCCTTTCTGGTAACTGCCTTAAGTCATCCTCCTCAAGCTCCTCCTCATATTACCAGCAAGGGTATTGTTTGGCCGTGCTACACCAGGTCCTCTGTGAAGGACCTCTGACTCTGCTCTGGGCAAACTCACTCTGTACTTGCTGGGTACACTAGCAGGATGGAGGTGAGCCCCCCCCCCCCCCCCCCAGCAGTTATGAGTTAGTCTTGTGTTCATAGGGTTCTGTTGTTGGATTTGTTTTCCAAGTGGATTTTTCCTTTACTTACAATGATTTGAGAGCTACCCTCCCCTTCCCTCTTTCCTGTTCAGTTTTGCATGTACTAATTTTGCAGAAAGTCTTGAAGGTGACCTCTGTTCCTAGTCTCCAGCACTGATACAGTTTTCCCTTCTTTGTTTTATGAGACAGTTCAATGCAAATTTGGAACTGGATTGCAGGGTATGAGTAGTTAAACATATAGCAGTCTCCATGTTGATATTTCATTGGCTTTATTTTCTAATACTCCTCACTGAAAAACATCTTGAAAGATAAAATAGATAAAATCATATAAAAAATGAGGTGAATTTTTATGTTCCTGGGACCATTATGAAGTTGGAGTCAAATTAGAAATCAGTCACTGTGTAGTTAATACGCTGGAAACATTGTTTATGGTCTAAATTATTTCCCTTTAACACAGGAAATTATAATCTCTGAGGAATAAACTCCCTGTGTGTAGCTCTTCACTAACTAGGTCCCTACTGAGTGTGAATTCCTCAGGGGAAGAGACTTAATTCTGCTGTCAACACTGCTTTACCCACCACACCAAAAGTGCCTAAATTGTGCAAGAGATGCATTTAATAAGCAGTTACAGAAGGGGGAGGGAGGAAGTGACAAGCCAGTTCTCATGTGGAATGCTGACCTTGACTGCCGTAATCTCCACAAACTCCATGAGGAAGTGTATGAACTGTTTCGTTCCTTAATCCCATTTTTAAAATTAAATATTTCCACAGAAGCCATAAAAATGGCTCTTTTTTAAATAAGTTACGGTGTAAGACTGTAGCTTTTTTACTTTAATGTAGTTTATGTTTGTTCTAAGTTTCTATTCATGAACTTTAATGTTTAAAGGTTCTATTCAAGTGAACATGAATACAGTGGATTACATATAGTTCGACCTTCAACTGGAAAAATTGTGAATGAACTTTTTAAAGAGGCAAGAGAACATGGGGCTGTCCCTCTAAATGAAGCCACAAGAGCTTCTGGTGATAACAAATCTAAGGTAAGTGATAAATTTAAAAACTAAATTTAATATATATATATATATATTTGGTCTCCTCTAACTACATATTTTGCTTTTCTAACTACATATTTCTATTTTTAGTATTCAGTCAGTTTTCATAAGATTACTACCTTTCTATTAATGATTGAAAGTTGCTTCAGTTTCTTACCTTTTTTTTTTTTTTTTAACATAATTGTAGATTCATATGATTTTCAGAAAGAACACCAAGAGGTCCTGTGGTTATATCCACATAATGGTTATGATGTGGTTATAGCCTGTGGTTATATCTTACATAATTAGAGTGTAGTATCAAAGGCAAGATTTGACATTGGTACCATGTATGTATATAGTTCTGTCATTTTCTCTACATGAGTAAATTTGTGTAATTGTCAACTCAATCAAGATACTGTTCGGTTGTCATGAAGATCTCCCTCGGCCCCATTTTAGTCACGCCCTCTGCCCTTTCCCCCACCATCTCTGACCTCTTGCCACCCTAATCTGTTCTCCATCTCTATGATTTTGTAATATTGAGAATGTTATACAAACAGAATCATAGAGGATGTGAGCTTTTGGGATTAGCTTTTTTCACTCAGCTTAATGCCCTGAAGGTCATCGTAATTAACTATCTCGGTAGTTCATTCTTTTTATTCCTGATACTACCCCATGGTATGGATGTGCAGAGTTCGTTTAGGCGTTCACTCATTGAGGGACAGTTGAGGTGTTTCCAGTTTGGAACTATTACAAATAAAGTTGTTGTGAACAATCACGTACAGGGTCTTATATAGATAATAGTTTTAATTTCTGTGGGATAAATGCCCAGGAGGACAATTGCTGGGTTGTATGATAAGTATATGTTAATTTCTTAGAAACTGCCAAACTCTTTTCCATAGTGAATGACAGATCCCATTTCTCCATTCTTGCCAGCATTTGGTATTGTCACTATTTTAAAATTTAGTTATGGTGGTAAGTGTATAGTTATAGCTCATTGTGTTTTTAATTTGCATTTTCCTCATGGCTAGTGATGTTAATTTACATATTCCTAATGGCTGGTGATATTGAACATCTTTTCATTTATTTACTTGCCATTATCTTTTTATCCCTTTCAGTAAAATGACTTTGGCCTATTTTCAAATAGCATTGTTACTGTTTGAGTTTTGAGAATTCTTTATATATTGTATTAGTTTTGAGGCTTTTATCAAATATATGGATTGCAGTTATTTTCTTCTAGATTGTAGCTTGTCTCTTCATCCTCTTACCAGGGTTTGTCACAGAGCAAAAGTTTTTTATTTTAATAAAGTCCAATTTATCTTTTTTTTCTTTAGGTTATTCTTTTGGTCTCTTATCTGAGAACTCTTCCTCTAAATGTAGGCCTCTAAATGTCATCTAGAAAAGTTTTATAGTTTACATTTTACACTTAAACTTGTGACCCATTTTGAGTTAATTTTACATAAGGTTTACATCAAGGTTTGTTTTTCTGTTTATGGGTGTCCAGTTGCTACATCATTAGTTGAACAAGCTCACCTTTCTCCAGTTGCTTTTGTGCCTTCAGAAATTTGTATACATCTTTTACACAGCTTTTGTAATTATATCAGCTGACATAGTACTGGTATATTGAAGAAGACATGAAGACATCAAGTGTCTTTTGTGTATAATTGTCATAATATTCTTAAAATTAGCATTTCTCAACCTGAGTTCCCTTGTCAGAATCACTTGGGGAGGATTTCTAAACTACCATATGGCCTCTGGTTCAGTAGGTTTCTGATATACCTAAGCATGTATCTTCTGAAAAAGCCTGTCTGATAATCCACTCTTGAGAACCATTGCTAAGAGTCACTGTTTTAAATGAAACATAAATCTTAGTTTTCATTTTGTTATTGACTAACCGCTTACAACTCTTTCAATTAAGTCTGGGGTGATTTGCGTTCTTGTAGCTTCTCTGATTCTGTAAGAAAAATGTGGAATTATATAGTTAGTTGATATATTTAGTCTATAGAAAAGAAAGCAGTATGATCATTAAAAGCTCATTTATGATATGCACAGTGATTAAAAAGAATGGCATTTTTACCTCATAAGCTATCCTACACCTGAGAAATAGAAGACCTTGTGATCAATATGGTAAAATAAAAAGTACAATCATAGTTGATTATTACAGTTGAATAAAAGCAGCTTTAAAAAATAATTATGGAGCCTTTCCTCAGGGTAGTTTATACCCATTTATAAAATTCTTCCTTTTACATTGTGAAACTTTTATTTACTTTGTGAAATAAGATTTAAACATAATTTTTATTAGAAGACATCATAAAATACTAGTGGTAGCTTTTTAAAATCTGTTTATATTTGAAAATATATATTTCAGTACATAAATGTATTTTTTAAGTTAAGATTGGCCTAAGTTATTTCAACTTCTGAGTCACTAATGTTTTATGGGAAGAAATATAATTTCTTACTTAAGTATATACCTCTCAGTAACATAAAACCTTCATTTTAATATAAAATTTTCCTGGAAAGTATAAACTGGTTTGGCTAATTATAGCTGATCTAGTTTTGAAATATATATCACACATTACCATAACATTTTTCCTGATAAACCATAGTGAATTTTTAGCTCATTTGCTATGTATTTTAGTCATTTACAGGTGGAGGATACAGATTGGGTAATTCCTTTTGTAAGCGGTCTGAATACATCTATGGAGAAAATCAACTGCAAGATGTAGGTACAGTAACCAAAATGAAAAGTTGCAGATATTTGCCTCTAGTGACTACTGTTTTTAAAGTTAAAAATTGGTAATATGAATATAATTTCTGTTATTTTTGAAACCTGGATTTTAAGACTAATGTGTAAGCTTTTAGTCTCAAATTTTATATTGTGTCTCAATTGTGCCTTGTACTTAGATGGTAAATATTTTCTATATGTTGAAAAAAGATAGGATTCATTGTCAAAATGAGCTTTATATACATACAGTAATTATTGTAAATAGTATAATGTCATTAATAGAGAATTGGCTAGGTTATAAACAGGGAAATCCCTAAAGTCATTCTTTGGTTTTGGCTTTTAAAATTTGGAGTTATAATTTCATTTAAACATGTGAACTTTAGCCCTATAGGGTCACTGAAAGTTCTGTCTTGCCCCTTGACATAAATATCTAAGCCCTGTGCAGCAGACAAGAATATAGGTACAGATGAAGGAAAAAAGCGGATGTGGAGTGGCAGCTGGACACTCTAATCGCTTTCATTTTCTCAGTGACCCAGACTAATTGTACATCAAGGCAAGGATCTAGCTGTGGGACCTTTGGCATTTCAGCCATTGTCACTTTGTTAAGTTACATACAAATCTGCCAAGCAAATACTCATGCGTTCATTTACATCTTTAACAGTAACTAAAGAATAGAATGAATAACTCCATATTTGAAATAAAGTAGGTGGTTTAATATGTTGTGAAACCGCATTTGAAGGTTAAAATTATTTGATGCCAATGGATTCTTGTATTTCTTTTATCTTTTTTCCTATGTTCAAAAGGTTCAGATTTTGCTTAAACTATGGAGTAATGGTTTCAGTTTAGATGACGGAGAACTGAGACCTTATAATGACCCACCAAATGCTCAATTTCTGGAGTCTGTTAAAAGAGGGTAAGATATATTTACCTGTATTCTATTTGTTACTGAGGGTGGAACTTTTTTATTTTTAAGGTACTAGAATATATTCTGTAAGTTGGGGGAAGGGTATTTTTAAGTATCTAAAAGGATATATTGCTATCCATAAGTCTCTGGTTCTTAATTTGGTGGGAAGGGGCAGTAGACATTGGTCACTTTCAAGATCTGGTCAAGCTGTGGTCCCCGTTCCAAGAAGAAACATCTCAATATAATAAATCAGTACAATTGATTAGCCTGTAGCTGCCCATCTTACTAAGCCACTGTCCTGCTTACTCTTAACAGGATGGCTCTCATTGCATGTTTGCCTGAAATTCAGCAACTTATATTAGAAATCTTTTAAAGTGGCATTTCTGCTGGTAGAAGATTTAAAAAGTTAGTTTGAAGTTACAATTTGTGAAAGGAAACCAGATATACAGTGCTCTGACCAATCTAAAGAATATTATAGCTCACTAAGCTCTTGCTAAAGGATGAAGAATCAAGTGATTTTGCTATGATTATAAAAGCTTTTCTGCATCATTCTTTCACTGGCTGACAATGTGATCATTCCTAAGTAGAAATACAACCAAGCACAAAAGGTTGGTGATGAACTAGGAGATTTAAGTCACAGTGAAGAGACTAAGTAGGAGGTTATACTCCATTCAGGAATTAAAGGTGGGGCTTTTCCAAGTGATACAAATATGTCCAAGGAGAGTGGCTGAAGTGGAGTGGAGGTGAAACTCACTGGCATAAAGAGTCAAGGACCTCTAAAGGAACGATATCTTTAGAACACTAGCATGAAATTTGAATTTGAATTCTACAAAATAGGGATCCCTGGGTGGTGCAGCGGTTTAGCGCCTGCCTTCGGCCCAGGGCGCGATCCTGGAGACCCGGGATCGAATCCCACGTCGGGCTCCCGGTGCATGGAGCCTGCTTCTCCCTCTGCCTGTGTCTCTGCCTCTCTCTCTCTCTCTCTCTCTCTCTGTGTGTGACTATCATAAATAAATAAAAATTAAAAAATAAAAAAAAATTATTGAATTCTACAAAATAATGTCAGGACACCAAAAAATGGCAAGAAATACTGTAAACAGTATGCCGAAGTCGTTGAGAAAGGTGGGAAGCTGTCCAAGGAGGTAGTATATAGTGGTGATAAATACAAGGAAATAATAGTTTGAGTCAGTGCTGTGGACTTGGAAACCTGAAGTCACTGGAAAGAGGTAGGAACGTGTAAGTAAGGGAATGTTCATCTGCTAAGGGAAGATCAACATTGTTGTTGAAATTGATGCTTATTTCAAAGATGTTGGAAGATAACATACTGATGATGAATGTACTATAATGTAGATCAAAACTCATTTATTCTTAATTGAAAATAAGCCAAAAACTTCGTGGGCTAATGTTCAAGCAGTCATGATGTCCTAAAAGAGGGTTTGTTTTTTTTTTTAATCATGTCCTGAAGTACAAATTATGATCAACAACAGTTTTAGAAAAGAGTCCTTGAAGACATGACTGATGTCAGATAGTGGTTGTCAACTGTTAAATCGCTGTCTTCTTTTTATAAGAACTATTTTGTAATACAGTCTTCATTGTCCTCAAAGAATGACTCCACAGGTAATATAATCTGTCCCTACATATTATTTCCCCCAAAAGATATAATATTTATCTTAAATATATTGAAATAAAATATCATAAAACTGTATATATTTCAGTTTATAAATGCTTTTGTTTGACCACATCAGAAGACATAATAAAAGTAGTCAGATAGTTTGTACCTATGTGCAGTCTAGCACTTCTCAAGAAAATGTGACAAACATAAAAACAGAATAATGAAGTATGTGCGGTTGGCAGCATAATTACTAGCAGTGGCGTTGTAGTCAGGGACTTGATAAAGTTCCAAACAAAACACAGTCCTCTCTTGGTTTATATGGTACAGGTATTCCTGAAAATTTCAAAGTGTATTAATACAATGCTCCCCCCACCAAAAGAAAGTCCTTTTTTCTTCTTTGTAAGACAGACCTTAAGCTTTAAGTTTTAGGCTCAGACACTACAGTGTCCTCATCATGCAAATCTCTAGCAGGGCATTCAATGGTTCTGTGGGACCCAAGACAAGACTTGATTCGGCAAGATGAATCCCTATAGAAGAGTGCATCTCGTATCTGGATCCTGACCCTGAACAACAACAGCAGTCACGAACCACATAACAATCAAATACATCAATTTTTAAAATTTCTTCCAAAGATTTTAGAAATAAATATCTTCATTAACTATTATGTCTTCATAGGAATTTTCTAGTGCTTATTTAGGTATAAATTACTGTCTCGCAATTTGGGTTTCTAAATGTTAGAAGCACTCCAAGATCACTGTGACAACAAAAAGTCCCTATATTGAGAATCACTGAGAATGAGGTGATGCAACTTGTTTTAAAATTTTAATTCCAGTATAGTTAACATACAGTGTTATATTCATTTCAGGTATACGATATAGTGATTCAATAATTCTGTATATCACCCAGGGCTCATCAGGACAACTATACTCCTTAATCCCCTCACCTTTTTAACCCATTCCCCCACTCCATCCCTGAAATAACCTTCAGTTTGTTTTCTATAGTTAAGAGTCTGTTTCTTGGTTTGTCCTTTTTTTTGTTCATTTGCTTTTATTTTGTTTCTCAAATTCTGCAGATGAGTAAAATCATATGGGACTTGTCTTTCTCTGACTGACTTATTTTGCTTAGTATTATACCCTCTGGCTCCATCCATGTCATTGCAAATGGCAAGACTTCATTTCTTTTTTATGGCTGAATAATATTCCTGTGTGTATGTGTGTGTGTGTGTGTGTGTTGTATCTCACATCTTCATCAGTCAGTGGACACTTGGGCTGCTTCCATATTTCAGCTATTGTAAATGATGCTGTGTATATCCTTTGCTTTAGTGTTCCTGTAGTCTTTGTGTAAATACTCAGTAGTGTAATTGCTGGATCATACGGTAGCTCTATTTTTAACTTTTTGAGGAACCTTCCTACTGTTTTCCTGAGTGGCTGCACTATTTTGCATTCCCACCAACAGTGCAAGAAGGTTCCGTTTTCTCCGGATCCTCACCAACATGTATCTGTTGTATTTTTTATTTTAGCCATTCTGACAAGGGTGAGGTAATAACTCAGATGACACAAAGAAATGGAAGGACATTCCATGCTCATGAATTGGAAGAACGAATATTGTTAAAATGTCTATACTACCCAGAACAATCAGTCTATAGATTTAATGCAATCCCTATCAAAGTACCAACAGCATTTTTCACAGAACTACAACAAACAACCCTAAAATTTATATAGAACCACAAAAGACCCTAAATAAACAAAACAATTTTGAAAAAGCAAAGCAAAGCTGAAGGTTCTATAATATGATGCAACTTGAAGAAGAAAATATTTCCAGGATAACTCACAACTTGATTATAGTAATGTTAGTGTGGATTAATTTTTTTTGAGTTAACTAAAACCTTTTTCCCTTTTTAAAAGAGAGATTCCCCTGGAACTTCAGCGACTGGTTCATGGTGGCCATGTGAATTTGGATATGGAGGACCACCAGGATCAAGAATACATAAAACCTAGATTGAGGTTCAAGGCTTTTAGTGGAGAAGGACAAAAACTTGGAAGGTAAAATGCTGAAAAATGAGAAAGATACTTGTTTTTGTTCAGTATGACTTTCCTTTGAGAATCAAAACAGCAAAATGATATAGAAAGTAAAAACTAAAGCATGAACTGTGAAGACCTTACTGATGGAATTAGGTACTAGTGATGATATTAGTAGCTAATGATTATATTAGTGATAGTCTAGTGATAATATTAGTAGCTAATACTTAGATGGCAATTACTACATTCCTGGCCCTTAAGCACTTTAATACATATTAACTCACTTAATCTTTACTACTCTTGGATGCAGATCCTGTGGTGACTTCATTTGCTTATGCAATAGTATGCCCAAGGAGATTGAGCTAGGAAGTGGTTACTTTCTGGGATTCAGACCCACACTATGACTCAAGTCTGCTTTTTACCATTGTACCATCCTACCTCATTCTGAGTACATGAACTCAAAAGAGGAAATTGTAAAGGGTTCTTGATTAGGTTGAACAGTCGGTATCTTATTAGATCACAGCTGTAAGCATGTCTGCCTTCAAGTTAGAGAAAACCAGCACATAAAACACTTAACAAAACTGGAGCTTCTATTGTAGAAGGAAGGAATTGCCTCAGAGATGTTTCTAAAAGATCCCCTAGGACTTTGCTGATTACAGTTCAGAAACCAATGTACATTGTATAATGTGAGTGGACTCCTGTATAAAAGCTGTACCTTCAAAGAATTTTCATAAATCTCATGAAATTTGTTGGGAAAAGTTACCCTGTATTATATGTCTGCATATTACTATAAGTGACGTGAAATTGGAGTATTGGCCATGTTTCTAGTATACCCTTCTGTGTATCCTTTGTTCTTTTTTGTGTGATTCCTTGCCTTCCAACTTCTCTTCACTTGGCTTGTGTACAGTGGTTCTCCATTCCCCTTGCATTTCTAAAAATAGGGAAGAATTCATGTCAGTTCTTTACACTTGTCTTTTATACCTCAAGTGTCCCTTTCTGTATCCTTTTCTCCTGATAGAGACTGATTTCTGAGGCATGTAGAGAATACAGGAATACGTGTCACCCTGGCTTTTCTTAGGACCCAAATCCTTCAGTGCCCACTCACAGGTCTACTTGGAAATTTTCTCCCTCATCTCTCCTTACTACCAACACAGGTCAGATTTGTCCTGATTGTTCTTTCTTCCTCTCTTTTGTTTTTATAACTATGACCTCCAGATATATTTTTAAAAATATTTTCTAGCACTTCTCATTTCTTTTTTTTTTTTTTTTTTTAAGATTTTATTTATTTGAGAGAGAGAGAGAGAGAGTACATGTACAAGCAGGGGGGGAAGGATAGATGGAGAGGGAAGAGCAGATTCCCTACAAGAGGCATCGAGGCTCAATTCCAGAACCCTGAGATCATGACCTGAGCTGAAGGCAGGCGCTTAACCAGCTGAGCCACTCAGACACACCCCTAGCACTTCTCATGTCTTAATGTTTATTGAGATGATGATTTTTAATTAGAACACAGGTAAAAGACACAGCCATGTCTCTGCTTTATACATATATTCCTTCTTATTTAAATTCATGACCAAGAATGAACGTTAGACTGTACATCTTGATTAGCAGAACAGTGAATCTAGAACTGAAATTGAAAAAAGTACCATAAAGGGAAAATAGCTGAAAAGAGCCAGTGATTACAGTTGACAATTTCAACTCCTGAAAATAAGGATATTATCTCATTTTCATATCTTACAAAGACTGGCCTTTCTCATAAGTCAAATAGCTAGAGAAAATTACTCCCATGAAAGAGGCAATGATGGAGGAGAGTGACAAAACTAAGTGGTGAGAATGCTGGGTTGTTAATCATTAGCTGTATTGTTCAGGGTTTTTGATTATAGAAAAACGAAATCTACTCAGTAATTTAATAAGGGGCTTCTAACAGAGCCCTGGATAGTTTATAGCATTTCTGGAGCTAGCAGATCAAACTTTCCTAGAAGAAACAAACAACAAAACTATCTAGAAAGAACATTTCCTGTGTCCCCATCAGCTGCTCAGTGCCCATGAAGCTGGGGACCAGACACTAGAACATTCCATCATGACCTCTGTAGAAGAATCAAATACCTCCAACACCTTGGTATCCAGAAGAGCTGCATAACTTTCACTTCACAGTGCTTACGTTTACCACACAAGTGTGTATTTGTTGCTCAGTAGAAGGTGGAATCATATAAAATCCTAGCTGCAAGGGAGTCTGAGAAATGTAGTCTTTAGAATTTTCAGCTTCTGTATAGGAAATTACACTAGATTAATGTGGTGTGAGCCTCTGTGGTGCACATGAATTGGAATGTTGAACAGTTGAATATATGTTCTAAGAAAGTGAAGAATTGTATAGAACATTTTAGAAGGCTTTCCATTAAGAAATCTGTTAAAATATAAAAGTTCTAACAGTTAACCTTCATGTATTCGGAAAATCACTTTCTGAGATGGTTCATTTCCCAAGAGTTCCAAGCAACTACCGAACAGAGAAATAATTAAAAAGAAGCAAACGAAACAAATGGAAATAATTCCATTGTCTTCCATAGTTGGCAGTCTTATTGCAAACATAACATAACATTACATAGATGAAAACTAACTTAATTTTTTTACTATGATATTATAAATTATTGTGGGGCAAACCTAAATGCAATAAAAATATTACCCAGTTCCTTCACGTAGTATCATAGGAGCAAGCAAATCATAGCTGTAACACTTGCAAATTTACCGTGACAGAATAAACTGTACAACTGCTTAAGAATCAGTTTAGTGAGCTGGAGCAGAGCCCAACAGACCTAGGATATCACAGAATCATTTTTGATAAGCAGAGCTAACAAGTAGATAGTTGCTGGAGGCTTTTGAGCTCGTGCATATGGTGACACAGATCGTGATTGGAAGCAAACCTCTCTGCCTACGCAGTTACTGTCTGTTTTTCATACTGTGCAATCTGAAAGATTCCATTTGCCACTCACCGATTCTGGCCTCTCAACCTGAGTTTTGACTTCATCTTGATCCCTGGACTCTTAGGAGCTCTCCGTTCTAAAGCCTAAAGACCCTTTCCTTCCTGCCTTTTCATTTTCTTATCCCAGCCTTCCTGTGCAACCATTGGATTTGTCTGCTCCTCTGCAGTTCAGTACTGGTGGGGATGTTCACACCCCCATGCTGGGCGGGCACCTCTCCCACTGTCCACTGATCCCAGATGTTCCCTGCTCTCATTTCAGTCATCTCAGTAGACTTTTTTTTCTTTCCTCTTTTTTTTTTTTTTTTTTTTGCTTCCACAAGAAAATGGAGCCTGACAATGAATGAGCTTAATATATTCCTTTTAGCTTCCAAGTTTATTAAATCCATCCTTATTGCCCTCTCTTAAGTTAGAGATGTTTCTTTTCCTGACCAAGGGACTCATTCCTCTTACAACCAACCTACATCCTTTCTTCCAGTTTGCCTAGAAAGTTTATTAGTTAACTTGCCTCTTTTTAATGTAATACTTGAATCATACAAACAATATACTGAAAATGTCATTATATTTTATCAGTTGAATGATAAGGAAAAACTGTTAAGTCATAAGCAGGTACAACTCTGAAGGCTAACTAGTAAAGTTACTGTAATTTTTTTAAATGTGTTTTTATACCTCACTGACCAGCTTGCTCAGCAGCCACTTCTGTGGCTGTGAGCATGTCTTTCAATCTCTCAGACTCTTTTTTTTTCCTATAAAATGATATGGTTGGCCTAAACTATCTTGAAAATCCATTCCTGTTCTCAAATATTATGATGCATATAATTTCATTTTGACATATACACATCTTATAAAGAAATGCATGAAGAACTTTCCTTACTTAGTTTCCCTACCTGGTATTTTCTTTTTGTATTTTGAGAAGCTTATCTGATCAGAATCTATTTTAAACAGAAAGCAGTAAAGCACATAAATAGGGGTCTGAGGCAACTTTTATCCTGGAAAGAACCAAAGATAAACGTGGCCTTTCTCATCTATCCACAAAGAAAACTTCCCTCCCTAGTTGTTAGGATAGGAATCATGATCCTAGTAGCTGCCTTTTAAGAAGTGTCAACTGTGTAAAAGCACTGTTAGAAATGCTTATATGTCCTCATTAACTTAATCTTTACTGCTGTGCTGCTGCTATCTGTTTTGCATGTGAGGAAACTATTTAGTGACTTGCCCAGGGTCACACATCTAATACGTTGTAGAATCAGAAAAATCCTGGAGTCAGGCTCCTGAATCCATGTTGTTAACTATTCAGCAATTGCTCCCTCCTTCACATCGTGACTTAAATGAACAAATGCAGTGATGGCTGTGATGGTGGTAGTGATAATAATAATAATAGTAATAATAATGTATACCTAGTTATTGGTGAGGCAGAGGAAGAGAGGAGAAGCCCTTTGCATTCAGTGTACCATCCCTTTGGGTTTTGTACCTCTCAGTATATAAGGGACACTGGACTCTTGACACAGTGAACCAACTTGGTGGTGAAGTCCTCAGTTCCAAACTTGAAAGAAAATTCCTTAATAATACCTAATCAGTGATTACAAATTACCATTTTCTTTTTTTCATGTCTTTATCGTATATATTCTGAGATCAATTCTAAAATATGTCAGGAGGGGCGCTTGGATGGCTCAGTTAAGCATCTGCCTTCAGCTCAGGTCATGATCTTAAGGTTCCTTGGATGGAGCCCTGCATCAGGCTCCCTGCCCAGTGGTAAGCCTGCTTCTCCCTCTGCCTCCTGCTCCTTCCCCTGCTCATGTTTGCTTGTGTGCACGCTCTTTCTCTCTCTCTCTCTCTCTCAAATAAGATCTTTTAAATAATGATACAAAATTTATGTCAGGAAATAGCTAAAGAAAGGGGAAGTGTTAGGAATAAGTACCATTTAATTTTACCACTTCACTGTATATTTTGAGAAACTTTGGATGGGAATAAGAATCAGGATGAGCTAAAGCAGAATCAAAATGCTCCTAGAACTTTTATACTAATAAATATATACTTATTTTTTTCAAAAGAAAATAATTTATGAGATACCATCTGAATCTTAGTACTTGAGAAGATAAACATTAAGACTATTAAATAATCTCTTTAGATAAAGAAGATTAAGAGTTGATATCTATAAAGAATTTGGCTAAATTTGTTTTAATTTCTTAACCAAAAGAACACTTTATTTTTGACATAAATGACTTTCAACTTAGAGTGATGGGTCATCCTGATAACATTAGAAGGCACTAAAAAAGCAGTACTAAGGTCCTTAGTAATCAAGTTCCAATGGTAAGATGTCCCATCAAATAAGTTTTATTATAAATCTGTCACCATGGGGGCAGGGCACCTGGGTGTCTTAGTCAGTTGAGTGTGTGTCCGATTCTTGATTTCAGCTCAGGTCATGATCTCAAGGTCCTGGGGTCAAGCCCTGCATCGGGCTCTGTGCTCAGTGTAGAACTGGCTTGTCCCTTCCCACTCCGACTTGCACATAAACATTTTCTCTTTCTAAAAAAATAAATAAATAAAACCTTTTAAAAAATAAGTAACACAAGTAAATCTATCACCATATATAAAATTTCATTCCTCACTAGCACTTAGAAATTACTTCTCTTTCATAAAGGAGTAACTACTTAAATCACATGTTTCTAAGTAATATTAGATAAGTTTAAGCTAATAATTTAGTGCTGATGATATGTACAAAACTAGCTGGCACCTGTTGAAACACTGTTCTAGGCACTATGGGACTTACTGGTATAACAAACCTACATAACATTGTATAGTTGTCTCCCTCCACCCCCCATTTTATACATGATAAAACTGGGATTCGGAGAGATTAATTTACTTCCTCAAGTTTATGCAGTTGACATAGCTGGGATTTGAAATCGAGTCTGTCTGTACTCATTGTCATTCTTTGACATTAACTCAGAGTTGCTCAGTTTTTTGAGTGAAGACTTGTGCTAACAGCCTCATGGAATTTCAAAGGGAAAAGGGAGAAAAGAATACAAAGTTAGGCTTTTGAAAGAGATTGGATAAACAAAACTTGAATCATAGGATACAAAATAATTTTAATATATTGAAAGAAGTTGAGAGAAATATGGGAGACTCAAAAGAAGCCATGTTTCCTTTGAAAGAAGTAAGGAAGTCACAGGCAGGAACACTTGAGACTCAGCCATGGATGTCATGGTTATTCTTGTGTATTCAGATTCATGTTCTAATTTTTCAGTTCTTCTTTCTTAGCCTTACCCCTGAAATAGTCAGTACACCTTCATCTCCAGAAGAGGAGGATAAGTCAATATTTAATGCGGTTGTTCTTATTGATGATTCTGTGCCAACAACAAAAATTCAAATCAGATTAGCAGATGGGAGTCGTTTGATACAAAGATTCAATAGTACACACAGGTAAGCTCATTTGTGGTTTTTCACACATGGTTTCTTATCTTTATAAAACTATGTGATGTGCTGCTGGGGATTTTTTCTAGGTCATCTGCTGCTAAGATATTTTATACTCTGAAAAGAATAGGACCTGCACTTTTAATATAATGACATTGTTGACATCTATTTTATGCATAACTCACCTAAAGATTGTCTCTTTACAGAAAAGGTAAGTATTAGCTACACTCCAGGAGTAATGCTCGATTGTATCTATAATCCAAGATAAATCCATCCATTGAAATAACGTAAATTTTAAAAATTACAGTACATTTAAATAAGGATTAGAATTGTATGATTTATATCACTGTCTAATTTTAGCTAAAAGCTTACATGAAAATAAAATTTTTGTATCACAAATTATTTTCATCTTGTTTCTTTCAGGATCCTGGATGTCCGGAACTTTATTGTACAGTCCCGTCCTGAATTTGCGACTCTTGACTTTATTCTTGTGACTTCATTTCCAAATAAAGAGCTAACAGATGAAAGCCTGACACTACAAGAAGCAGATATTCTTAACACTGTGATACTTCAGCAACTAAAATAATACGGCTCCTATCCATGCAGTAGCATGTAGGAAAGATAATGTGCCATAATAATAAGGAAAATACTTATAGCATTAAGAAAACAAACTATTTTTTATTATTTATACAGATAAATTTCGGTTTTATTCTTATCCTGTCTTCCAGCCTTAGTATAGATGAATTTGGACCAGGAATAGATTTTGAGATAAATGTTTGAGTTTTTAGTTGCAGGGCTGGTTTATGTTGATAGCTTGTAAATATTCAGGCAAACCAATTTGTTACATGCTCTGGGTTAATGTAACAACATTTGTTTGCAGAGAAAATGAACAAAACCCCATTTTGATAAATGCATTTGGTAAAATTTGCACTAAAGTTTCTTGATGGTGCGTTGATCAACAGCTATCAAGAAATCCTCTGATCAAATTGAAATTTTTGCTGTGATTATATTGAAAAGTATCTGTATTCTGATTTTGAAATATGTTGATCGGATAATTTCCTTCTACTAAGATTGTATGCGTCCATCCATACGTGTCCTTTATACTTACTGATTTAGCTCTATTACTAGTGTCAAAAAATACAGTTTGGCCTTGTATTTTATGGAACTATGACCATCATAAACCAGAAACACAGACAGAAAGGTCAGCAGTTCTTGAGAAGATCTCTTAAATAGCACTTTAAAATAGAGTAATTACAGTCTCTCCCAGAGTCTGCCTTGATCACATTCATTTATTTATTCAACACATTTTTCTAAGGGACCCACTGTATATACTGGACACTGTTCTAAGTGTTCAACGCAGAATGTATTCTACTCCAGGGCAAAATGAGTGTACAACTTCAGAAATGTAAATTCTGTCAACCAGACTGGGCCTAAAGGATTACCAGCAAAAATATTTGCATTTCTGCCAAAGCCAGGTATTTCCTAAATGAGGTAGGCTATATCAGGAATGATAGAAAGACTTTTTCTTCCTCCCAGATACCATTTCATCTTTGGTCAACACTCCTAGTTAGTTTTCTGTGGCTGCTGTAACAAATTACTACAAACTTAGTGGCTTAAAATAGCACAAATTTATTCTTTTGTAATTCTATAGGTTGGAGGTCCAATATGGGTCTCACTGACTAAGATAAATATTGACAAGGCTCTGGTCCTTTTGAGAGGCTCTAGAGGGGAATCATTTCCTTGTGTGTCCAGCTCCTAGGGGCCCCCTTCTGCCATCCTCCAAGGCAGTACTCTTCTCTGCCATTACATCTCTTTGACAACAGCCAGGAAAAGTTCTCTGCTTTTAAGGACTCCTGTGATTGGACCCACTGGTAATTCAGGATTATCTCCACATCACAAGGTCTGTAGCAACCTTAGCTGCATCTTTAAAGTCCCCTTTACTAGGCAAAGTGACATATCACAGATTCCCTCTGGAGGCTGCAGAGGTGAGTCTGTTCTTTGCCTCTTCCAAGGCTGTTAACATCCCTTCACTCTAGCTGTATCTCTCCAATCTCTGCTTCTGTCTTGACATCTTTTACTACCAACTTTATTTCTCCTGCCTTCTTCTTACAAGGATCCTTGTGATTATATTTGGTTTACCTAGAATAATTACCAGAAAAATCTCATCTCTAAATACTTAATCACACTGGCAAATCCTTTTCTTGTTTACATAGGAAGCCATTACCATACCTACATTACCTAGGTATGGTATTGAGAACATGAATATTTTGGAGGTCATTCTGACTACCACAGTCCACACCTGCCCCAAGGATTCACATCGATTCTGCATAAAGCCACCCCATCTAAAAGTATCAACCAATTATAACATCAAAGTGCAACATCTTACCTGAAATTCACCAGCTCAAAAATCCTAAACCTCATTTAAATCATCTAAATCAAGTATAAGTGAGGGTCTTGGTATGATTCCTGGGACACCGTTTCTCTCCATCTGTGTACCTCTGAACCTAGAAAACCAGTTACCTGTTCCCAAATGTAGATAGGACATTCCTTTTCAAACAAAGCGGAATGAGAAGAGGAGCCACGTGTGCCAAGATCTGTATAGGAGCCACGCACACTCTATTAGATGTCAAATCCTGGGAACAGTCTGGCAGCACTATTCTAGGCTTTTGATGTCCTCTCAGAGTCCTCTTCCCTTTTTCATGAAAGGTAGCACCTGTTTGCAGCTGAGTAGTTTTTTCAGCTTGTTTCTTACCTGTGGAATTGTGGGAAGTCTGCCCATCTTTGGTTTCATACCCTCACCATCTTTTTCAGTTTAGGGTAGCAGTGTGTGGCATAACATTCTCCAGAATTTTGTGGATCTTGTGTGCCTGTTGGGAGGATTCAGTTCTTTAGACTGGAGGCCCCTGCACAAAGCATTCCTAGGTAGTCCCATCTCTATTTTTTTTTGGCTTTTTCTGAGAAGGCTGAGAGGACCCTTAATGCCTTCAAAGAACTTGTGGTGTGACGGGAAACCCAGGCCTTCCCCAGGTATTAGCAGAGGGTTGTACCCTACTCTTGAGCTGGTTCCCTGACAGTGAATTCCTTAATTGTAATATCCTCTGTCAGCTGGGTAGGCTAAGAATTTCCAAGTCATCGGGTCCTGTTTTCTTTATATTTAACAGTTCTTCACTCAATTTATGTATCTCCACTCACATTGTATTCTGACCAGCAAGAAGAGAGCAGGGCACACCTTGCACACTTTGCTTAGAAGTCGCTTCAACCCAATGTCTTAAATTTATCCCTTACAACTCTGTTTCCATGTAACTGCAGACACCACTATATAACCACAGTCTCTTTTCCTTCACTTTCCAAAGAATGTTACTCATTTCCTACCAAGCCCTCTTGGCAGCACCTTTAATGTCCTTTTTTCTTCTAACAGTCTGTTTAGGACAATTTACATCATCTCCATGGCAATTTAGGTGCTCTCTACCATGCTCTTTACCTTCCCTCAGCCCTCACCAGCATTAACATCCATAGATCTGCTAACAGTGTTCAAAGCAATCCTGCCTTTTTCTGTCATGCTCCTAAAAATTCTTCCAGCCGTCTACCCACTGTCTCATTCCAAAGCTAAGCCCTCCTTTTCAGGTGTTCAGCAGCGCCCCACATCCAGGTATCTGGGAAAGTCTACTATGCCTATTCACTGCCACTTAACTTGAATGTGCCAATAGGAGATTTGGAATTCAGCTTTCTCTGGGAGCTCCATTTATTTCAAGGAGGTGACCTGTGGTCAAGGTTTTCCTACTGTCAAGTGCTATCAGAACCACCACAGGATAGAAGTGTTGGATCTCACCACCATGGAGAAACTGGTTCTCAGTGTCACAATGCAGAGTGAGAAGATTATTCCTAAGTCTTAGAACAGGAAGCCATGCTCCTCTCCACCAGTCAACAACTTGGAGAATATATAAATAGCAGTTCAGAATGTTACCAGGAATAAACTACATTTTCATAGGAGTAAAACCATCTTCCTTAGGAAATACTCTATCGAAACAAATGGACATTTTAAATAAGAGGGCACTGCCCTATTTTGGATTAACAAAACGGGGGTGAGGGGATTAACCAAACCCTGTCAAAGTGTTTGAAATGTTAATGCCTGTAGTTTCTTTTTATCATTTAGATGGAGTGCCCATAGATGCACGTACAAAAGCAACTGCCATTTTTGTATATGATAGTCTTCCAAAAGGTAGAGATTCAGATTAGGAGGGATAATTAAACATTCAGAACAGTACTTTCACATGTACTACACAGTGTTTTGCTTCATTAGAGTTGTTTTCCTGAATTCTTTTTTACTATTGCAGTCACCGTAACTTATAAAGTTTATAGTCATCCCCAAGGAATTATGTCACAATGGGCAGGTAGAGAGCCATGTGTGAGGTCAGTTGTTTTGCATGACATATGTAATCAAAAAATTTCAAGTGTCTGGTTTACCAGTAAAGAATGTTTTCACTGAAAGTCATTGAAAATCCTTTTCAAAATTTCCTTAATTAGTTTTATTTGAGTGACTTAATGGATTATTGTAGAGCATGAATAACATTCCCTGTGGTTTAATTTCTTGTGGTGCATCTTTTTGATTGACAGAGAAGAACTGAATTGTAGCAATGTTTTCTCAATTTCCCGTTACTGTTTCTGTTTTCATTCCACCAAAATAAAGGTGCGAATTTTTCTTAACTTTTTGTCGCAGTGGATTTCTGAAAACCGTGTCACAACATGTGTTGTTGATAAAGTAAGTCATTGTTTTCCCCTTAGAGAGTTTTTCCCTCTGATCAATGATACAAATTAATACATCTTATTTGTGTCCAATGTTGTAATAATGGCTAAGAAATACTTTCTGTAATCCTCTATACAGTTTTAAGGGAAAGGATCTTTTAACTCCAAGGAAATGATTTATAAAAGTAGCCCCAGTGCATATGTGTGTGAGAGAGAATGTGTGTGTCCACATAGCACGGTTATTACGTTGGGACGGATAGCAATATAATCATATTTAAGACAGTGACTTTTATTGCCTTAACATGGGGAATAGAAGAGTATATAAAATGAGTGTATGTCCTTTGATTTTATGCCTTCATATTTGCTTTTTGGTTCATATTTCCCTTATCTACATAGTGTACCATTCATGTACTTTTTAGAACATTGTTAATTATAAAGTGTCCCAGGTTGTAGTTTCCACATTTCACATCTTTCCCACTTCGGTCTTCATTTTTGTCTTTTTGGGAATAGCTTGTTCCTTCTCATGTAAACAGTTTTCATCATTTTTATCCTAGGACTGGGATTTGCAAAAAGTATAATTTTTAGTTTTCTATCAGAATCTGTGTTTCTTAAAAAGTAGCAACTATAAGTACTACAACTATTGAGAGCATCAGTAGGCTTGAGAGTGAAAGCATGAATGTAGTTGAGTACAAGCAGAGGTCCTGTTCCCACCAGCCTGGAGTTATCTAAGTCTGAGCTTCTGAGCGTAGAAGGAAGGAGGATGGAGCAGCACCTTTTAAAACGAAATGTTCAGGGGTGCCTGGGTGGCTCAGTGGTTGAGGGTCTGCCTTTGGCTCAGGGCATGATCTCAGGCTTCTGGGATTGAGTTCCACATCAGGCTCCCCAGAGGGAGCCTGCTTCTTATTCTGCCTGTGTCTCTGCCTGTCTCTCTGTATGTTTCTCATGAACAAATAAGTAAAATCTTTTTTTAAAAAAAAAAATGTTCATCCTCAGTATAATCAGATATAATATTCCCTGAGGTGAAGTTTATTTCATATTTTACTATATTAATAAAGTGTTTTATAAATGTATATTGATAAATATAAATTTAATATTTATATTAAATAAACTTATTTAATATAAAATTATAGTAAAATAAATTTTACTATATTAATAAAGTGTTTTGTTAATATAGTAAAATTTTATGCAAATAGATAGTTTACATATGCATATTATAAAATACATGATGACATGAAGTCTAGGTCTTTTTATCCCCTTGAAAACATTATAAAGGTCCATAATGTAAGTAGATGGTACTGTTCTGAAACATTGTGTACATGGTATGCTATGACAGCAAATGAATCTAACTTTATAGTCTTTAATTAAGCATATGTGTAAATCATTTGCAATAAGGACTTTGTGTCTTAGATAGTAACTACTCGGGTTGAACATTTATTGAGGGCTTACCAAGGGCAGGATCCTATTTTGATAGGCAGCATGTTACTCACGGTCAGTGCCACTCTGACAGTTTGTCACCCTGACCTCAGTATAAGTGTGACTTGAGAGAGGACTTTTGTGAGGCCTCTATCTAAAAATCATGCTCTTGTCTCTTAGTCACATTACCCTGTTTACTAGCATTAGCAATACCTGATACTTTCTTGTTAATTTGTTTGGCTTTCGTCAACATCTTAGATGGAGACAGTCTTTCCTGTTCCCCCTATCAAATGATAAAAGTAAAACTATATAGTAACAGCTTGATGTTCCTTATCCAAGGAAATCAGTCCATGGATTGGGGGAGTATAGTGCCTCATAAGCGCTGGAGCACTGATCTCAGGGGTTTGAGGCAAGAGCAAGCTTTATAGCTGGTAAAAGAGGCAACTTGGAAATGCATGGTCAGCTGGGAGGTGGAGGATTTTCTTACAAGGCTAATGGCCTATTTTCCAGGGTAGGGTAAACTAGCTAAAGCTGAGCTGGAGGATTGTGATTGGTATGTGTTTCCTTGACAGGCATTCCCCATAAAAGCAAGCTTAGGTTTAAAATTGTGACAGACCAAGGCACTGGGACATCCTATATTTTGTGAATCCTAATATATGAGTTAAATTTAATATCCCATATTCTCAGAATGTGCATTTGTGAGAGCAGAAATTTTTCTTATACTGTATCCTTGGAAATTAGAACAGTGTCTTAAATGTAAGAGTCACTCATAAATGATTAATAAATGATAAATCAGTGGATTAAGAATGGGACCCTCTGAATGTTGGAAGAATGAATGCATGCATTAATGTTTTAAAATCAAGAGCTTCAGAAATACCAACAGAGTCAATACTAGTGAGAGAAAACATTTGTATACTTGTTTGGGTTTTAAAGGAAGGAGAAGACAAAGTGTTCAGTAAGTGGCAGACTTGATTCATCTCCAGGAGTGGTAGCACCTATACCTATAAGTGAATGGTCCTGGTGGTTCCCATGGTAGAACTGGATAAAGAGAGCTAAAGAATGCCCTCCTGACAATATGAGAGATACCCAAGATTGTTTGAAGCCCAGCAGTAGGTGTTGTAATTCTGTAAGTTTAAGGATAAGGACGGACTTTGCTCCAGAGACGTGGAAGAGACCCTTCCACCTGTTATGTTCTATTCGGTTATTCAGAAAGGAACGCTGCTTTCTTGTCATGCGATCTGATGTTTAATATGATTTCTCTTATGGATTTTAACTTTATATCAGAGGTAAAATACTACTAGCCTCATAGTAGCTATCATTTATTATATCACTTTCACATAATTTATTTAAACATTTTAGTTTCAGGCCAGCCCAGATGGCTCAGCAGTTTAGCGCTGCCTTCAGCCCAGGGCCTGATCCTGGAGACCCAGGATGGAGTCCCATGGAGCCTGCTTCTCCCTCTGCCTGTGTCTCTGCCTCTCTCTCTCTCTCTCTCTCTTTCTCTCTCTCTCTGTCTCTCATGAATAAATAAAATCTTTTAAAAAAAACATTTTAGTTTTATTAATGTTTTATTTCAGAATGTGGCACCTTAATGTTTTTGTTTTAGAGTGTTTTATTAACGTTTTATTTTGGAATGTGACACTTCATCATAATTTATTTAGCACTTTAATACTGATATCTCAAAGACGTGGAAGTTGATTTAATCAGTTAATTGAGAGTGTGCTATAATAAATGTAAACTCTTGTTAACTGAAAAGCAACAGAAAGTCATATGATACTAGAGATTTTACTTACACGTCCCTCGTGCCTTTGAAATGAATCTAGTTTGAGGAACTGTTGACTTTGGCTTGACTCTCAATTTGGCTGAACTTGCAAAGAAAATTCTCACTAGTCACTTTATATTGTTCTTGTTCTCTAAATTAACTCCCATTACCCAATCTTCCACGCAAGCAAAGAAAGGAGAAATGACCTGGAGTTACAGATTTCCAAATAACCTTTTAAACAGACAAGTATACCAGCAAACGTGTAGGAGTTTCAATGTTCCTGAAATTATTTTTCAGAGAGAAAATGTTTAAAATTCTCTTATTGTTGATATGCTTTAATAGTGCTTTTTTATGTATAATAAAATAGCTAGTACTTATTTAATTTGCATAGATTTGTAAAAAATATTTATTTATTCATGACAGAGAGAGAGAGGAGGAGACACAGGCAGAGGGAGAAGCAGGCTCCATGCAGGGAGCCCAACGTGGGACTCGATCCCGAGTCTCCAGGATCACACCCCGGGCTGAAGGCGGTGCCAAACTGCTGAGCCACCCGGGCTGCCCCCTGCATAGATTTTTTGACATATTGTAAATACAGATCTTAAGTATGTTTGACATTTAAAATGGCACTGGAGCTCATAGTTGTAAGTGATCAAGGGTTCTTTATGTGCAGCCCTTGAAATAAATGACTTTTTTTTTAAGGATTTTATTTATTTATTTGTGAGAGGGGGTGAGAGGGAGAAGCAGGCTGCCCGTTGAGCAGAGAGCTCAATGTGGGGCTCAATCCCAGAACCCTGGGATCATGACCCAAACTAAACGCAGACGCTTAACTGACTTGAGCCACCCTGGTGCCCTGAAATAAGTGACTTTTAACATAGAATTGTATCCCTAGGCATCTTAATCATTTTGTTTTAGATGTAATAAAAATAGCAAAGAGGCTAGATTTGATTCCAAAACATGCACATGACTCAGTGAGTGTGTGGCATATATTCATTTGATCTAATCTCCTCAGATGTGAAAGACCACTGGATGATTCACAAACTGTATGTCTTTTCCTTCTCTAAATTATTATTTTAAATAAGAGGATCTACCTTAAACTATTAGTGAAAAAATTATGAAAAATGTTTGCATTTTTAGAAGTTGTAATTTTATGATTTCAGCTTTTCACTGAAAAACTGCAATAAGTGCAGTAAGTCCCCTAATTCCACTTTTGGATGGTTCTCCAATCAAGGCTAGGATTTTCACTCAAACAGTTGCATGTAAGTGTATGCAAAAGCATATTTGATTATTTCCTTATCATTCTTCCTATTATAAACAATAGTGCTTAGTTTGACTCAGAGGAGCTACCAAAATATCTAAAAATCTTCATACTAAACATGTGGAGATTGGGAATAGTGCTGATGTGTGTTTTCCAGTCAACACACAAACTTTCACTTCCATTCTTATTTCTCCTCCTTTCTCTTGTCAGGTTAACTTTTTTCTTTTTTTCTCCATACTTGTAAATACTACTTCCCAAACTTTCTGACTTACTGGAAGCTTTCCTTGGAGGAATAAGTTCTCTATCTTCAGATGTTAAGGAGAAGAGTCGAGTGTAGGGAAGATGAAGTGGGCAAGCCTTCATGAGAACTGTGGGAGATAAGCAGAATCAATGTTTTCACCATCATCTTCATTGGGAAAATCACACTAAACAGAGATGAAGTCAGCGTCTCCTTCTTGGTGTGCTTCCATTTCCAATGTCCATCAGTGTCGGGCAACAAACATTGTCTTTATTTCTTACTGATTATCTACAGTGTAGGTACAGAGATACCAGGACACTTATTTTATAGATCATTGATAAAAGATTAAGTTATTTTCTAAAGGATATTTAGCAAATGTGGCAAATATTCCCCACTTCAAGTAATTTTCAGCATGTTAAGTAATATCCTAAAAGATATTCAGCAAATATAGTAACTTCACCACCAAAACCATCCTCAGGTAAAATGTTAATCTATGATAATTTGGTAAATTTGGTGCTTATGTAACTTTCTGTGTGGAGTATTCAAATACAGTTAAAAGTTTTGTTATATCTTTCCTCAGTGTTTGCTGTCTCTCTAGCAATTTTGTTCATCAAGAATAATGCAGAGAAAGCAAAGTATTTGAAGGGAACTGACTTTCTATAGGAATATGTGGGGTTTTTATTAACTGGAGATACGAATATCAAATTCTTTTTTATATTGATCTAGCGGATGAATACTGGTGTTCTTACTAAACTCTAACCCAGAATATCTTGAAATCCAAAAAGTTGGTAATCTTAGAAATCTGAGAAGTTCTTCATATAGGCTTTTAAAAATCTTATATCATGGCAGGAGAGTGGAGAATGGGTGCTGTTAGGTGATTATCTTCAATGTAAGAAAATAATTGAGATTACTATAGCACCTAGCATTGCCTGGAAGCAATTAACAATATCAAAAATGCTATTGTTGATTACAGTTTTAACTTTCACAAAATGCTTCCAATTTTACAAAACAACCCAGCATGGAAGATGGAAGAACTGCATTCCTACCCACCGATACATATGTCTGGAGGAGGAGCCGTGTGAGGTAGAAAAGTGAGTGAAGAATTTTTTTTCATATGTCATCGTCTGACAAGAAATATCTAAGGCCATGGGCCCCTTTGATCTCCACAATGATCAAAGTGCTGCTGTTAATAAAACAAAACGTTATAGTGCCTTTGACAAGTTAATACTACATCAGTATGTGGGAATTTGGTTACTTATTATCTCCACCAGAGGGTGTATAGGCCCTGGGAAGGAATTTACATCATTCTGTCTCACCAAGCTGTTTAAAAAAAGTGAAGGAGAGTCTAAAATTTAGTTGTTAAAATAAGAACTGGGGGTTACCCAGACATCAATATCATTTAGCACTGCTTTTTCTGACCTGTAGTATATATAAGAAATATAAGCTAAATATAATTTGCATTTTCAGAAATGTAATAGTATTAAGTGAAAAATATCAATAGTATCAACTACTAGGCCTTGGGGTTTTTTAGTGTGATAGTGGCCAGATGTTTATCATTTTGTCATATGCCCACAGAAAATACTTTCTCCCTAGAAAGTATTTAAAATGCCCCAAATGTTTTAATTCCCTCAATAATGCATTTTTCATTTTGATGCACTGCCCTAAATGCTTTGTCTGTTTTGTTTTGTTTTTTTTCTTTCACCCATATCATATTCTCTCTTGTTTTCCTTGGCTAAATTCTGATTACTCAAATTTCAATTCTTACAGTCACCAGTTCTTCCAGAGTTGTGTGTGCAACTTTATGATCACCAAGCCCACTAATGGAAAAAGAAGTGATAGAATTGTAAAAATTAAAATGGAGAGGATTGGCATAAGAGCTGGAGGTCCTACTCTGCTCATCATGCCTCCGCCACCAACTCGGCAAGTCTCGATTTTCTTATCTCCAAAACAAGATTAGAACACAGTCCTTCAGTTTTCAATTCTGATTCTTTCCCCAAAATTAAGTGCCAACCAACATAACATGTCTAAAGATGGTGTGATGGAGGTAAAGAGGTCAAATGATACAATTCAGTGGCAATCAATAAATAAATCCATAGGAAATATAACTTGCATCGTTCATCCTCTTCCTTTTGGTTGGTTTTCTGGCACTATCTTCCTGGTAAAAGAATTTGAGAATTCTTATTAAAAGCATTTTTATTCTAGTAATATCTGTAGGATAACTGGTAAGGTATAGATTAGCAAATAGGTTAAAGATAATTTTACAGGTCAGTACAATTTTCCTAATTGTTTAATAGCTTCTTTAAAAAATTATGTTAGGGTCTAACTACAGATTTAATCAACAAAAACGATGGTGTCTTCATATAACAGTATTCGGTCATTTTTTTAATGTAGAATATTTAATGATGTGAAAAAATTCATGATAAGAACAAAGTCAAGTTAGAAAAAATTTACCATAGGACGACAGTTTACTTAGGAAAAGCAAAATGAGCAAACAAGCTTTTCTAGCCCAAATTTTGGTCTCTAATATATTCCTCACTAAGGGTAGCAGAGCCCCTTCAAAAAATGTCTGATTCCAAATTTAGGAAAGGGAAACACAGGTGACTAAAAGGTTATCTTGTGACTAAAAGTAAAGGTGCTTTCAATTACCGATGGAGTCAAGAGCCAGCTGATGTGATTCCCACTGACACCATATCAGCATCTAGATTTTGGTTAACCAAAAGACATTGGGTCTACAAAAATCCCCTAAATCTTTATGACAATCAAATGAGCTATTAAAACTTCTTTGTCACCATGTGAGGAAGCCATTACCTTTGAAAACTGGTAAGTAAAGGGAAGCATTTACCCCGCCTTTCCCAAGACCTTCATTTCTAGTAACCAGTAGCCCTAGCAATAAGTGAAAGCTGTACTTTACAGAAGAACACCAGCTAATAAATGTTGATGATATAGAAATATAAAATCACCATTTGAAGTCCCTAATGAAATTACTAACTCAGACGAGGATTATCAGCTGGTGTTAAAATTATCAAATGATTGATTGGGGGAAATGAATTTTCTATGTAGTTTGCCCAAGGCACATCAAAAAATACTGTGGGAAGGGGGATCCCTGGGTGGCTCAGCAGTTTAGCGCCTGCCTTCGGCCCAGGGCACGATCCTGGAGTCCCTGGGATCGAGTCCTAGGATCGAGTCCCACATCGGGCTCCCTGCATGGAGCCTGCTTCTCCCTCTGTCCGTGTCTCTGCCTCTCTCTCTCTCTCTCTCTCTCTGTCTGTCTCTCACGAATAAATAAATAAAATCTTAAAAAAATATATTGTGGGAAGGAGGAAACCATGACCGCACAATGAAAAATAAGGCCATTATCACCCTAATTCATTGACCTAACTTAGCAACCCCAGTGGCGGAACAACAGAAACTCTGTATCTCCTCGTGGGTTACCTGTGGTATATACATGTAACCCGTGATGTACTCTCAACTAAAATATTTGACTTGAATCCATCAAGCTTTTAGATGTAACTTCTACTTTATAGGAAAGATATAGAAGAATAAGTTAATAGTTGTCTGAAAAAGTAGTCAGACAAAGCCAGAAGATGAAAAGTTTTACAGGACAGATCCATGTCATGAAAAGAAGAGGCTTTTCTAGATTAAAGGAGGAGTAAGGAATACAGCTATAGTGTGCACTGGGCTAGATCCTGATCTAGCTCTAAATGGTATTTTGAAGGCAACTTGTGAAATGTGGACTAGGAATATTGAAAATTATGATTAGTTTTCTGAAGTGTGACTAATATTTTTAGTTATGAAGAAAAAAATTTAATGCATACTAAGGTATTCAAAAATGTTAATGCTCATTAATTACAAAAATGTTAATGGTTGTGGAATATTGGCTTTGGAGACAGGCCTGGTTTGATCCCTAATTTCACCATTTACCAGCTGGTCAAGGCATGCAAACTCTATGCCTTAATTACCTCATTATAATATACTTACCTTACAGGCAATGGGAATTAGATGAGATGAGATGATGCATAGTGTAACAACTATCAACTGCAATTTTCCCATTAACCTCCTGATGGTTGATCTATTTTTCTGTCCTAAATTTTTTTAAAAAATCTCTTCTTTGTTCCTGTTTTGAGCTTTCACTTGATTTCATTCTGATTCCCACTCAAGATTCTTTTGTTCTCTCTGTGCTATGAGGACTGTGAAATTATCCTTTGTTATCTCTGTGCCATTGAATACTCTGATTACATAACTACTCACTTCTCTTGGTCTGTTTGTCACTAAAGAATTTAACAATCCCTGCTACTGTGTCACTTGGTGACTGTTCATTTAGGACAATATCTTTTTTCTTACTGACTCTTCATAATCTCCTTCAGCTGTTTATTTCCTAAAATAATCCTGCCTGGTTTATTCTCATTCATTCATTCATTCTCTCCCCTTCTTACCCTTCCACTATTCTGTCTCTTTCTGTCTCATGAAAGATATGTAAGGGAGTACAGTTTTTCTCCTTCAGCATCCCTATGCTTCTCTTGTCTTCATGATTCCTTTATTTTGCTCCTCAGTGGAGTCTGAATTAAGTGGGTTTTGTGTAAACCCTTGAACTGCCTCTGTGTCCACTCTCCAAATCTCTCCCTACGTTGGGTACTAACCTTTGTTACCCTCAAGAAGCAACAGGATAAGGTCTTCCTTAACCTCTTCTTTCTCAAATAAATCCAAAATCCTCCTTGAGATCTCTAATTTTCAGATGTTTCAGTTGCTGATGATTGTGATGTATCAATCTTGATTTACATATAACTGGCTTTTTTTTTTCTTTTCCAGTAATGTATTAAACTCTCTCATTTGATTGCAGCCGCTCATCATCCTCTCCTACCTGTTGCTCATTCACACATGAGGAATTCTTTTCCATATTTCATCATACTTATTCAGTTCCTGCAATTTCTGTGGAAAGAACAGAAACATTCTATTCTCTGGAGCAAATTTACCCAAGAAAACTGACTCTGATAAAGAACCCATGTTGAGAGATTAAATGAAAATGATGATATGCCAAAAGTCATTCATTCCTTTAAAATCTTCTACTTTTTTCTTTAGGGATCTGAACATATAGATCAATATATAGTTAGAGTCACTAATACATGGCAAACTGAGCTGTTTAGATCACAAGCCATCAGATATCCTCCCCACCCCCAGTGTAAGGTAGTAAGCTGTTCAGTGACTCCAGGGGCACCCATGTTATAGTCACTTCCCTGTGCCCTAACCATTACCCGTGGTGTCAGGTTTCAGCTTAATCCCTTGCTCTCCTGCTTTTCCTAAGTGGCCCTAGAAAAGAGACTCAGAGCTCTAGTATCTTCATCTGTAAAATCAAAATGAAGCAAAGACACATTTGTTAAACACCCCCTTCCAGAGAGAGAAAGAAAGAGAGAGCAAGAAACACATGCTAAGTACTTCTATCAGGAGTAGCCGTGATTTCCCATCCTTCTGACTTCTACATGAGATTGACTCTGACTTCTATGTCCTATGGAAGTCAAAAGCCCTTCCCAACATTCCCCCAACTCTAACTTCCTTCTTCTAATTAATTTGATTTATGAACAGCCATACCACCACTCCTCATATGCGGTTCCTATTCTACATGACATTGACACAGATGTCAAACTTGGACGCTTCCCATTGTTTCATCACCCACTCTACTCTCACCCAAAACCTAAGCCCAGCAAAAACAGAACCTGGAAGACAAGGCCTTTCTTTTGGCAGCCAACTTGAATAAAAGGAGATTGCAGAGGAAGACGAGAAATATTACAGCAATACAATAACTTCAGTAGACCACTCAGCAAGTCCTACTACTTCCATTCCTAGGGATTATTCTTTGGCCATCTTGTTCTGTGCTGCACCTTCAAGCTTATGCCATTGTGCCAACTTTATGTTCCCTGTTAGGAAGTTAGTGCTCCCTAGGATTCCAAATTTTCTTTCCAGATAGAGCCAGTTCCCTCTTTTCTATCTCTAATCACAGACTTAGCCTCTTCACCAAACCAGCGATGTCCTCGGTAGAAAAGGACTTACCCTTTCCTATTCCATAGGATTATCTTCCTTAGAACTTGTAAATAGCATTTTCCCCATCCATTACATCATGGTTTGAGCTCTTAATGAAAGTTGTGACTATAGTATCAGTTTTTTTAAATACCATTTACCTAGAGATTATAGACCTAGTAATAGAGAACTACTTCAAAATAAACATAAGAAGTAAAACACACACAGGTTCAAGGTTACTTGCAAGTGCAGTTTGGTTTCAATGTTCCCAAATAGCTGTAGTGTAGCTTTGTTCCCAAAAAAAGGGAGAGAGAGAGACCTTGATAAATACTGTTCAAGGTCTACTCTTATCAGCAAATGGCCTTGATCTTGGCTATTTGGTCCAGAGTTGAACAGGCTATGTATATAACCTATTTGCTTATGTTGACTTTGGAAGCTTCATAGCTCTTTAGTGACAAAATATTTGCCATTTCCAAGCTTTCTAAAATACATACAAATGCACACTTCACTTCTACTGGTATTTCTTTGTCCCAAGAGATATGGTTATGAGTTTAACTACCTTTTTGTATAAGCCTTTTATTTGTAAGCTTTGAAAAGTATGCCATTTCAAGCTGAACAGAACAAGGAAAGAAAAATAACATCAATTCAAATAACATATCTCAATAAAACCAACTTTGGCTCCTCCTTTGAGAGATATTTTTTAAATTTTTTTTTTAATTTTATTTATTTATGATAGGCACACAGTGAGAGAGAGAGAGAAGCAGAGACATAGGCAGAGGGAGAAGCAGGCTCCATGCACCGGGAGCCCGACGTGGGATTCGATCCTGGGTCTCCAGGATCGCGCCCCGGGCCAAAGGCAGGCGCCAAACCGCTGCGCCACCCAGGGATCCCTGAGAGATATTTTTTAAACACTTATAGCACCTAATAGGTGTGGCCAGTATTGGATGAACCCACGGTGAACTGGAGGCTGGAGTAGGGAGAAAGTTCTTGCTATCTTTCTTTGAACTTCAGTTAAGCAACCAACAAAAATAGCATGTCCCATGGCTTCAGATGCTTGAACCAGTTTTTCAGTTAAGTTTTGGTAAATTAACACCATGGCAATGAGCTCATTGGGTTGCATGTTTAAAGTTGTCTATTTCTCAAATGTTCACATCTTATATAGGTTTCTTCTATAGAAGCAATATGATATATAGACACAGCATGGCTTAGGGGAAAGAAATGAGAAATCCCATCTTTATTCCAACACTTACCAACAGTGGGACGTTAGGCAAATCACTTCACCTCTAAAGTATTAAACAAATGAGAAATGATTATGTATCATCTATTGATTTGAGGTCTTTCTTGCTTTGCTAACCTCTCCCTGCAAATTCTTTTTAGTTTTTCTAAAATGTATTTACATCTTAAGGGGTCCAATACTTCTTAAATAATTGGAATTCAATGAAAAATAAAGCTACTCTGTTGATAACTGTCATGATCATAGAGTCATCTCCCAAATCTCCTCTCAACATTTGACCATGATAATAACATGCTGACTTAGAAGCCTACTTATTTCTCCCCAAATACAAAGTCAATGTAGACCAGTACTCCTGAAGATTCTTCCAACTTTGGGATGCTTTGATGATTTCTTGAGGATTGTGATTAGAATGGCAAGAGAGAAAACAAGTACAGAGACAACATATTAGTCATTTGTATCCTTAAGTATTATTTGAATTTTTCTTTGGATGAGTTATCTTAGTACTATTTGGGCATTTCTAAGCTCATAGATGGATGTAACCTGTTGTACACAGAAAGCAGGATTTCTGTGAGGGCACTGCTATTTCCAGCCTAGCATTTAATACCACAGCATCACTTCTGGCCAAACAAGTCATGGCCCACCCAGACTCAAGGGTAAGGGAATTGACCCCAACTCTCAAAGAGAAGAGGGTCACCTTTAGTCTGTCACAAGTTCATCTTCCAGAAACATCATTCTCAAACATTTTTACCCAAAATGACATTTCAGAAAGCAATGATCGATTCTATGAATCACACAGGCAGGAGATGATCTAAGATACAGAGAAGTTCTTTCTTTGTTTTGGAGTTAAGTAAACTATAATGTAATATAATGTGTAATAATATAGCACAATGCAAATGCTCTAATTTAAGGATCCATTTTCCTTGTTAATGTGACTTCAGAAAATTCACACCCCAGGTTTGGATAAGCTATTTCATCAAAGTTGTGGGTGGTTGGATAGGGAGAAGAAATTATGCTTCCAAAAGGAATCAATATTTATGTCTGTATCCAACAGTAACACTAAATGTGAAAAATAATGTCTCAGGGTCTGGTAGTTGTGCTTTATCCACTTTAATAAACAACTAATGCATATTCTTATTTTTAGTCTAGTGTAGCATCTGAGAACATTGTCTTGATCAAGGCTTTGCAGATAAAATCAGCAGGCTACAAAACAACAACAACCAGTGCAAAACTGTTCCATCTTTTCAGAGCTACAGGTTACACGAACTTGATTTGTCAGCTTTGGAATCTAGCCACTGACAGAGGTAATTGTCCTGTGACCAGACCCTGTAGATGGGAGCTTCCCATCTATGGTGTGCATGTGCAGGTATGCATGAATAAGTGACTGGAGTGCAGAGACAGTCAGGGTTTGGCAAGCTGGTTGGGTGTTGGGACAACTAGAGCCCCCCAATACCATACCTGCTCCTGACCAATGACCTCCAGCTTCAAGCAGGCCCTTCCAGTTACGCCCATGTGCCTAAAATAGAAAATTTTTCCTACGTGTACCATGTTAAGGGAAAAATTAAGAACCACCCACCTGGTAATAGCTACCATCAATTTTTTAAGCATCCAGGCTAGGAGGTCATCTAGTCTAGTATCCAGACAAATTTATCAACAAATGTATTTATTTTCTAACAACAGCAACATTGGAGAACATTGGTCTCACCAGTTGTTTGTTTGTTTGTTTGTTTTGTAATCGTGGTAAAATATACATAACATAAAATTTACCATCTTACCCATTTTTAAGTGCACAGTTCAGTAGTGTTAAGTACATTTCTATTTTTGGACAACCAATTTCCAGAACTCTTTTCATGTCACAAAACTAAAATTAGTACCCCTTAAACAATTTCCTATAGCCCCCTCCTCCCAGCCCCTAGCAACCACCATTCTCTTCTCTGCCTTTATGAATTTGACTACTCTAAGTACCTCATGTGAGTGGGATTGTACAGCATCTGTCTTCTTGTGACTGGCTCATTTCACTTAGCATAATGTCCTCAAAGTTCATGTACGTTGTAGCATACTTCAGAATTTCCTTTCTTTTAAAAGTTGAGTGATATTCCATTTTATGTGTCTACGGCAATTTATTCAACCCACCTATGTTTTATGCATATTTCTACTATTGAAACAAATTTACCTGATCTTCTGGAGCAAGATCTAGAGCCACTGCATTATGACTCATTGTCATTCATCCCTCTTAAGTAAATGCCTCTGCTCCTAAGTCAGCCACAATATTTGTTTGTTTTGGTAGAGGTTGCTTATTTGTTTGTTTTTGCTTTTGCCTTGGTAATGTTAGTGGTTGTTATCTAATAAAAACGGGGCAAAAATTATTAGAACTCTAGTCCAGGCCAAAGAACTTGAGTATGTATGACACTCAATGGAATATCTTTGTTGGTTGGATTCATTATAGGATTGTATTAGTGAGGACTCTTGGTTGCTAAGGCCTCAGGGGCATCTCACAGAATCTAAAAAGAATCCAAGGAGTAGAAAGGGAAGGACTTATTTGAGGTGCAAGAAAAGCTGGACCAGGAACTCAAATGGTGTCAAGACTTTCTCTCTTATATCTACTTTTCTCTTGTCTGCCAGCCTTATCCTTCTCTTTCTCTCTCTGTATCCTGGCCTTCTCCACATGGCAAAAAATACAACCGCTTCAGGACCTAATTTAACTCAACAACCTTCAGCACCTGATTGACTTTAGCAGCCTTCAAGGAGCTCAGCCTACCCAGAGCCCACTTCAGATGTGACCATGGGGATTATGAACACTGTGCCAGAGGGAGGATCCCAGGACCTGGAGAACACAGACAAGGGATTCTTCACAGAGAATGTGATCAAGGTCTTTTGAGGGGCTACAGACACACTGCCAGACACAGAATCCTTACAGCTCCTCCTACCCGGTGGGATTCTGTCTTTGTAGAGAAGGAGTGGCTGCTGGGTTTCCTCTTTTTCCAAATGGGGATATTTATTGCAGTTACCAAGCCTTGCTTTACCATGTTCTCAGCCAGAACATGATGTAAGCAGAGCCACTCTGTGGTCTCATTTCCTCCTGGTTTCTCTGATGATATAGCTTCATGTGTCTGACTCCTCTGTCCTAATCTCCTTCCCCTGTCCTGCTTCCCCACTTTTGCACACAGAGGGCTGGGACAGCAGGAAAAGTGGCGCTCAGCCCTGTCTTCCCTTACCTGTTTTGTCAAACCCAGCTGGTATGCCTCAGTTCTTTCTTTCTCACCATCTAATCAATGGCTAGTGAGCTGAAATGTAGCTAGCTAGGTTTCCCAACATCCTTAGCCTGTGAATGCTGGTCTATAATGATCCAGCCCTGCTAGGACATCCAAATTTAATAGTCCATCTTCAGCATACTCCCATCTCACACCAGCTGTTACTAAACACCTTCTGCAAAAAAAAAAAAAAAAAAAAACTAAACACCTTCTGCCTTTCCCTTCTCACCAACAGTAGCAGAAGCTCTTCAGGGCTTTGCATTGGGGGGCTTCAGGGTACAGATCATTCCTAGCCATGAGTCACCTAACTTTCTGAAATCTCAGTTCCCTCATCTAGAAAAAAAGATAATAGTATAAACCTCATAGGGTGATCAAGAGGGTTAAGTGAGACAATTCATGGGAGCCCTCAGCACAGTGCCCAACCCATACTAAGTGTGCAATACATTTACTATTAGTAACAGTCTCAGTCTGAAATATTGGTGGAATTAGACACTAAAGATCTCAATCTGATTCAATAAATCAAGAGGTCTGATCTATGAAAATCTCAACAGAATTCCTATGTCACTTTCCATTACTAAATGTCATTAATTACAATAACTTCTATGTGATTTATATATCCATTCCCCTGAATATATCCATGGGGTGGGGGATGGAGTGAAGGGTTGGAAAATCTTTGGAATTCTCATCCTGCTATAATTTGAAAAAGATGTATTCTGGGAGATGTGCCTCTGTGCCTTATGTAATGATCCTTATTAAGTAAGAAGTTGGAGGTTGACCTCTGATTTCTTTTGTTCCTACATTTTCCAGCCTCACAGGTAAATCACAGAAGTGTTTTCTTTGCTGGCAATTGCATGGTTTTCAGGCCTGGTGGGGAGGCATAGCTGTACCCTAAAGTCAATAATGACTTGCAAAGATATGTTTACTTTGACTTTAGTTCTATTGGAATTCTGTAACCTTGGGCAGTTCTCAAATATATTTTTTCTGAAGGGCAAAGTCAAGAGGTTCCCCATCCCCTATCCTCTTCTTAGCAATAGAGATAAGGGACCATCAGAAATAGGACAAAGCTACTATTCTTCAGGTTCTGAGAATTGCAACTTGTGGGACTTCCATGGTGAGATTTTAGGTTCATCCTGTCAACATCTCTCTCTCCATCCAAGGCCCTTTGCCATGAGAGGGGAACTCTGGCAATGCTCTGCTTGCACAGCCATTTATAGCTCTGCCATTTTAGTTTTCCTTCAGTACCACTTGTCTGTGGATAATACACATAATAAATATATTACCTACTATGTAAACCAATACAGAAAGTTCTCATTTTATCCCAATAGCATTCTAAAAACTAGAGCATTAAGTAATTTTTGTAATAATAACCACAAGTTCTATAAGGCTTACTTAGTGCTATGCCATATTTTAAGTACTCACCAACTATTCATAACACCTCTCTGAGGTGGATGCTCTATTATACTCTTTTTAAAGGTAAGAAAATTGAGGCACAGAGAGATCAAAATTATGAGGCTAGAAAGTGGAAAAGCTGAGCAGTGAATGCAAATATCCTGGTTCTAGAATCAGACTTCTAGCCACTGTGTTAGCCTCCAAGATGGCCCCAGTGATCCCTGCCTTCTTGTATTCATGCCCTTGTGTGGGAGCTGGAAATGTGACTTGCTTCTAATAAATAGAACAGCAGGATATTACTTCTGCAGTTAGGATATTAAAAAACCTATAGGGTCCATTTTGGACACTCCCTCTCGCTATCTCTTGGGTGACTCACCCTGGGGAAAGCCAGCTGCCGTGGCATGAAGCAGCCCTGTGGAGAAGCCCACGCAAGTAAACTGAGTACAAATTTCTGAGTCTGTCAACAGCTATGTGAGTGAGCTTGGCAGCAGATTCCTCAGCCCCAATCTGCCCTTGAGATGACTGCAGTCTCAGGAAAGACTTTGAGCCACAGCTAAGAGGTGTGGACTCCTGGCTCACAGAAATGGTGAATTAATATTTGTTGTTTTAAGCTACTAAGTTTGGGGGTAATTCGCTATATAGCAACAATGCAACTGCTAAACAATACTGCTCAGTCTTTTGTTTATTTTATTTTTTATAATAAATTTATTTTTTATTGGTGTTCAATTTGCCAACATACAGAATAACACCCAGTGCTCATCCCGTCAAGTGTCCCCCTCAGTGCCCGTCACCCATTCACCCATTCACCCCACCCCCCACCCTCCTCCCCTTCCACCACCCCTAGTTCGTTTCCCAGAGTCAGGAGTCTTTATGTTCTGTCTCCCTTCCTGATATTTCCCACACGTTTCTTCTCCCTTCCCTTATATTCCCTTTCACTATTATTTATATTCCCCAAATGAATGAGAACATACACTGTTTGTCCTTCTCCGATTGACTTACTTCGCTCAGCATAATACCCTCCAATTCCATCCACGTTGAAGCAAATGGTGGGTATTTGTCGTTTCTAATGGCTGAGGAATATTCCATTGTATACATAGACCACAGCTTCTTTATCCATCATCTTTCGATGGACACCGAGGCTCCTTCCACAGTTTGGCTATTGTGGCCATTGCTGATAGAAACATCGGGGCGCAGGTGTCCTGGCGTTTCGTTGCATCTGTATCTTTGGGGTAAATCCCCAACAGTGCAATTGCTGGGTCGTAGGGCAGGTCTATTTTTAACTCTTTGAGGAACCTCCACACAGTTTTCCAGAGTGGCTGCACCAGTTCACATACAAGATATTACATTGAGAATTTGCATTCTTTCTTTTTTTAAAAAAAGAATTTGCATTTCTCAATAAAGCCAGTGGTTAGTGAGGGCACTTAGCTATCTGTGGTGCTTATGTTGATGGTTTATTCCAAGCAAGTTTTTTATTCCTGTTAAAGCAGAATTATTTCTGTAAAAATTTCATGATTGATTTTTTTTGAAACTTATCAAATACTTTTTGAAATTCTAAATTTATTCACTGCTTCCTGTTATATAATTCCTCTCTCAAGGAAATCCATTTTGTCATGTCAATCCACCTCACTAGAATTCTGCAGACAACTTTTGGTTAATGAGGAGTGATCATTCTATATAGTACAGGTTCCATGAGCTTGAGCAGTATGGAGAATCACCCATAGGTGATGACCCAGCCTACCTTCTCCACCTGACACTTTCAGTGGTTTTTTTTTTTTTCACTTTTTTTTTTCTTCTTTATCCCTGTGTGTGAAGTGTGAATGCATCTGTGTGTGTCTGTGTACAGGAAATCTATTTGTAATCTTCTCAGCTAGCACAATGAACACATTCTGACCAGAAACTTTCCCCTACATTCCTACAAAATGATCAAATTATTTTCATTCAGGTTTATTAAGGTTTTTTTATATTTATCAATTCAGCTTAGAAGTGGTGAGATACTATAATATGGTTTTGTCCATCTAATTTGTACAAGTTACTCATGAATTTGAGCTAAGAACCTCTTTAACATATTTATCAATAGAAGTCAAGGATGTATGTGATCAGTGAGTCATCAGCCTCTGTTTCTTCATTCTTTGCCCCATAATCATGAGACAGTCCCTCCTTTGACAATTTACCATCACAGCTTTGGACATCCAGGAGGATCCCTCCACCATTTATAACATTTAGTAATCTGCAGTTATGCCAACTGATATTTGTGTACAGGAGTGAGGTGCTTACCTTTGAGCAGACACAGGAACATCAGCCCCATATCAACATCTTAATGCTTTGTGGCAGATATATTTTACGGAGGGATCATATGTTGCAGTGCTATTTGTAAGTTTACATGATCTTAAAAACACAACTCTGAGTAGCAAGGGGCTACTTAATCTGTTGGTTTTTGCTGTTCTCTTATTTCTCCTCAAAGTCCTTTGGCTTGGATCATTTTTAAAGTTTGCCATCTAGTCAGGAGATGTTTCATTATTTGAAAATGCTTTTTTGGGAACCTGGGTGGCTCAGTGGTTGAGCGTCTACTTTTGGCTCAGCCCGTGATCCTGAGGTTCTGGGACTGAGTCCCACATTGGGTTCCCCGCAGGAAGCCTGCTTCTCCCTCTGTCTATGTCTCTGCCTCTCTCTCTCTGTGTGTCTCTGATGAATAAATAAATAAAATCTTAAAAAAAAGAACGAAAATATTTTTCTCTTTACATATAGATGTAAATGCTCTTTTTACATAGAAGATGTAAAAGATTACTTAAATTGTGTGTTTGTGTGTGTGCGCATGTGTGTTGCCCCATATGGCATGGCTTTAGTTTTTTTATATTCTTACCCATCAGCTTTGCCACTGCCATTAAGTGACTTTAGATTCCAAAGCTGATTTATCAGGAGTGCCTGAGTAGCTCAGTCAGTTAGGCATTCAACTCTTGGTCTCAGCTCAGGTCTTGATCTCAAGGTCCCGATCTTAAGGTCATGAATTCATGCCCAGCATGGAGCCTACTTAAAGAAAAAAAACTGATTTACCAAAGATAGAGTGATAGTTACATCATTTCACCAAGAGTAACCGAGGTGAATTCTTTGTAAACAACTAGTGACCCTGTATCTCCTGCCAAAATTCCAAACACCATGAGACAGCATTGGAAGACATCCAATGAGAGTTATTAGTTTAGAGCACTGAGGCCCAGGATTGCTTTGCAGGATTCATATGGCACATGATGGTTGATAAGGACAAAAAAAAATTTGATGAATAAGCAAAAAGCTTGTTTTGTAAGTGAGCAGTCAGATAGAAGAGGCAATCATCGTGTCCCTGAAACAGGGCCAGCCTGCAAAGAACATTTGTCTCCAGGCATGACTCAAGACCTTAGGAAGATAGCTTTATCCATCTGCTACTTGAAATCCTCTGATATAGGATGGGGTCTCTTTGATCTGAAATCAGAAGTTACATATTGAGGAGATGAAAAAAGTGTTATTTTAAATCTACTCTTAGGTAAACGTGGTGTTGGAGTTCTATCTTTCTGGGCTTCTGAAATGATTGAACTCAACTCTTAACTCTTTGAGGGCAGGATTGGGTCTTTTCATCTCCATAAATTACTGTTCCTGGCACCATGTCTGGGCAGCCTGAGCACTTAACAACTCTTAAGTCTTTCATGAATGAAATATGGGTGGAGAAAAATGAGGAAGGAGCCACCAAAGATAAGCCTCACTTCATAATTTCACCTTGCCTTGTTCTCAAGTGTCAGGCTAAAAGCATGTTGGATTAGTCCAGGAGTTCCAAAGGGTCAATCTCATTGCAGGAATGCTATAGGCTCTGGGTAGTTACAATACTTGTTATCATTAGCTGCTAAAAGACCCACTGCCTATATGTAAATACTGGGTACCTGGTGAGACTGAGATTTGTTCTGTGGCTCTATTAGTCCTGCAATTACCTGCTTACCCACTGGGTAATAGGAGTGGGGAGAGGCCTCACTATCTGTAGATATTTATGCTATTCCTCTTACTTTTGGGTTGCAGTGAATGAAAGAATATGTTGACCACGAAGCAGAAAGGGTCAGGATCAAATCAAATCAAGCTGTTAATTATGTTCTCAGAGAGAGCTGAGTGCTAAATGGGGGAAGGGGCTGTTGCTGGTGGTTCTTAGCTTCTCCTTCCTCATCTTGAGCAATCAGCCAGTCTCAGGGTTGCACACCTCTTTCCTTCGAAAGCAATTGAGCAGATACTAGCCATTATAGGAATGTGCTCCTTGAGGGGGTTTCATTCCTACCCCTTGCCACAAACAACTGATTAAAGTATTCTGAGAGGAATTTTGGTAAATACAATTCTTTTCACTTTATTGCATGTCAGTGTTTTCCATTGGTCCTCATGGGTTGGCTATCAGAGCAGCTGCCCAGCTGATCCACCCTTTTACTTGACTTTGGTTCTGAGGGGAACTGGAGTGTAGCACAGAGGAGCAGTTTGAGAGCTGAGAAACAAAACCTCAGAACAGCATCTTGTGAAGTTGCCCTAAGCTTTTGGAGAACAAAGTATGTACGGGACTAATTGGAGTGAGTTAGCATGTGAGACTGGCTGGAATTTAAGATCAGAAGTCTTTATGAAAGCAAATGTCAAAGGAGATTGGAAAGGAAGTACACAAGCAGGAAAACATCACAACAGAGATGCAGTTTCAGTATTAGGAAAGGCTGGGATAGGCCCATGTTTTGATGGCATACACATAATGACGCAGATTTATTTCTCACTGATGAAACACCCGGTGTGGGTCAGGCAGCCCTCGTCCATCGCATGCTAGCCTCCAACGCATGATCTGCAGTCACCATGGCGAGGGAAAAGACAAGTGGACAGTCTTGAAGAAGTTTCCTAAATGTCAAGCTGGGAGTGACTTACAGTGCTAGAGACCTCATCCAGTTAGCCTTCTGCTAACTAACGCAGTCATGTGGCTCCAACCTCACTACAAGAGAAGTCAAGATAGGTAGGCACCCATGTACCTAGGAAGAGAGCAATGAGCAATATGCATGTACCTAGGAAGAGCAATGAGCAATATCAAATAATATGACCTCATTTAGCCTTAATTATCTCCTTAAAGTTGTATATCCAAACACAGTCACATTCTGAGGAACTGGGCTGCAAGATACAAATTTGCATTTGCAAATCAGTCATGCATAGGATATTGCATGTACCTAGGAAGAGAGCAATGAGCAAATTCTAATTTGAAGACCCCATACCATTGTCTCTGCAGCAGTCCACCCTCTGTCCAGCTCTAACAATTCCATTGTTCTTCTCATTCATAAAGCACTACCAACCCCTTCCCAAGGGAGATTCCCTAGAAGACGATCAGTCCCATTCCAGCTGAAAGTCTAGGGTCTCTGGCATAGACTACATCAAGTCACAGATTCCTCCTCTTGATTCCTCCTCTTGATTTTTAGTCCATCTATGGACTAAAAAGACACACACTGGACTAATGAACCAGGGTGAAGCAGGAGTGGAGTAAATGCAAGAAAACCCTCCCATTTAGAGTAGGAAAGAGTGGAAGACATATGGGGGTCACTGCTTAGCAATCATTCTGAAATTCCCATGTGAGACATGGAAAAGACCTACGATTAGGTGGGGAAGCTCCTTGGTTAGCGTTGGATAACTGTCTGAGGAGGAATCCCTTGGCCATTGTTATCTGATTGCCATGCATGAAATGGGTACTGGGAAGTATGTCCTCATGGGTGGATGGGGGGGTGCCACAACCCTTTTGGATAGCTTCCTGTTCAAGGGGTTTAAGACAGGATAAAACTCTTCATGGAGCCTGTGTATGATGGTGTTGGCATTTTGGGCCCTTAAGGAAAAAGTAAAAGTCATGGGGGTGAGAATTGAGGTGTCTTAATTACACCCCCGCCATGCACACATTTGCACAGAAGGCTGGGTCAAGCTGATTCAGGAGCCCTGTACCCCACTCCATATCCCCATGCCAAAGTTCCCAGCCATCTTCTTCCCAACCACTGCTCTGTATGCCCTGTGCCCTGCCTTGTTCACTTGTCACATTGGCAGCACACAACCCTTTAACTTACTTCTTGCTTTCTCTCACTTTCCATGCTGGTATGGACTGAATTGTGTTCCCCGCCAAATTTGTCTCTTGCAGCCCAGTTCCTCAGAATGTGACTGTGTTTGGATATACAACTTTAAGGAGATAATTAAGGCTAAATGAGGTCATATTGGTGGAGCCCTAATCCAACATGACCGATTCCTTATAAAAAGAGGAAGAGACACCAGGGATATGATATGCATGCACAGAAAAAAGACCGTGTGAGGACACAGGGTGAAGATGGTCATCTGCAAGCCAGAAAGAAAGATGTCTGAGATCATGGTGTTGGCAGGTTTGGTTCCTCCTTTGTGGTATTTTGTTATGGCAGCCCTTGAAAATGGATACACTGACCTGTCCAATTTTCTCACATTCTTCTTTACACACCATTAGCCTTCTCCCACCACCTTCTCAGCACTAGTGACATAGCTGAATAAAAGCAAATAAAATGGATGAACTTTGAGATAAAATGAGAAATAACTTTCTGTCTCTTGCTTTCCTCAGCTATAAAATAAGTGAGTATCCATAACTTGGAGACTGTGATTCTAAACCACCTCCTGTAAAAGCCTTTCCTTTGAAAGTGCCTAGATGACCTCTTCTGATGCTTCATATTCCATCTCCCATACGCTTAAGACATCTGTTTTCAGTTTAAAATATGCACATTTCAACAGCATTTCCCCCCTCTTTCCTTTTGCACTGCAAAATTATTCAAAACAGAATGACCATGTGCTGTTATAGATTAAATTAGCTTTTGTTCGTTTCTCTAAGAATTTAAATCCCATTTATAACATAGTTTTTTCAATAAAGTATGTTCTGGGTCCCAAATATCCTATTCACAGTGCATGTTTGGAACACACGATTTATGAATTGCAACTATCTGAACATGGTTGAATTGAAAGAAGTTATATATCTCGATGCTATTTCTTTGGCAATAAGCTTTAATTATTATGAGACAAGCAGCCTGACCTAATTATAACATGAGCAGAAATCTTAAGAAGTGGCAGGCCCTAGAAAACTGTACAATGACTGGGTTACTGCATTGTGCTATGAGCAAAGGCCTGATTATCACCAAAAATCGGCCTAGACCCTCAGCAGGGTGAGAATTTCTGAAACCTCAATTAACAAAATATAAATATAAAAATAAATAAATAAATAAATAAATAAATAAATAAAAACAAAATATAAATATAAAGTATAAATATAAGGAATATGGTACATTATTGAATACTGAAGAGTTCAATTAGGTTTCCACCCAGCCTGTGCTCCACTTCCGATCTCTGACACCACTCGGAGGCCACCTTTCTGTCTCTGAGATCCATGGGCAGACTGCTCAGCTGTGCCCAGGTGAGACCCTCTCTGCCTCTGCTTTGTCTTAGCCAATACTGAACCTGCCTTATCACGCAATCTGGGCCTGAGCTCAGGCCAGCTGTGTTCTCAGTTCTGTGCGTAACTCTTTCCCAATATTTTAATAGAGTGAGAAATCAATAGAGAGAAGCAGAAAGGTCTGCTAGCAAAGCAACCAAATAAGGCATTTGCAACTTGTGAAGCCTGGACTAAGAAAAACAGGGACACCCCACCCACACACCGCCCAGAGAGCAAAGTGCCTCCACACACATTTACTTCGTTTATTCACTTCGCCACTGGCTTCAAACATTTGAGCTCCTACTATGTGTAAAACATCAGTCAGGAGCTTTGGTGAGCTATAGAGGAGATTAAAATAGTGCCCTTCTGGGGTGGCATTCCCTGGAATCACTCCAAAGAAGTGATGAAGTAAAGGCACGAAGGTCCAGATTTCTGAGAAACTGACTGCTGAGTCCTGCCTGATTGTCCTGTGTCCTTGCCCGACCCCCGAGGACACCTGCCCTCCCTCCTCGGGGACGGCCCTCCACAGACGCACGTGACTTAGAGCACCAAATACTTCGCTAAAAAACTGGACCTTCCCCCTGACCATATTCTCACCAACCCACCCCAAGTAAACTCCTGAAGAAAAATAGTTTCCTGTGCAGATTTCCCCACATGTATATATTTTTATGCTTAAAAAAATATTTCTGTTTCCAGGGGAGTTTAAGTGAATTTCACTTTTTTTTTTTCCTGACAGAAAAGTAAAACAAGATTATGTGTGGATGTAGTGCTAGTGGGAAGAGAATCAATAACTCTCAATGACTGCCTGGTTCCCGCATCCCTTTCTCCCCCCCAAAGGTCAGAGGAACCAGATATCAAACGCCAAAATTGGGAACTTGAAAAGGAAAATAATTATAGGGGCGCCTGGGTGGATGAGTGGGTAAAGCATCTGCCTTCCGCCCAGGTCATGATCCCAGGGTCCTGGGATCGAGCTCCTTGCTCAGTGGGGAACCTGCTTCTCCTTCTCCCTCTGCTCCTCCCCTGTTCATGCTCTCTCTCAAGTAAATAAAGAAAATCTTTTTTAAAAAAGGAAAATAATTAGAAATGAAAACCCTACTCAAATCACTGTTCAAGGTAGCTTTCTTGGGAAAAGCAAATGCAGCAAAGTGAACAATTGGTGGATCTGGATGAAAGTGGAGGTTGTTCACTCTGTTCTCTAACCTTTTTCTTAGCGTTTGAAATTCTGCAGAATAGCACATCAGGGAGGGGATCATGCTTTCTCCTCTAAGCTCTCCCTTCTCTTAGAAACTCGCTCACACAAACTTTCATTCTTAAAATTGTCCTTCTTTTAATCCATGATAAATTGGCTCCAGAGCTACCAAGTGGTGCATCTATATTCCAATTAACTTAACAGCAGATTGTTGCATAACTTTCACTGGGAAGTGGTTCTTTTGTAAATGGGGTTGAGGATACCAGACATTGTTGGTATATACTTTTTTCAAATAAAGGTGAGAATTATTTTTTTAAAGATTTTATTTATTTATTCATGAGAGACACAGAGAGGCAGAGACACAGGCAGAGTGAGAAGCAGGCTTCCTTTGGGGAGCCCGATGTGGGACTTGATCCCAGACCCCGGGATCATGACCTGAGACAAAGGCAGACACTCAACCACTGAGCCACTCAGGCATCCCTAAAGGTGGGAATTTTGTAAAAATATAGTAATGTTAAAGTTTATGAATATTTTAAATTTTTCTATTTTTGTTCATGGATATCCCTATAGATAAAGAAATGGACCTCATGGAATCTATGAGACCTAATCCATCTAGTTTGGAGAGCAGGGTCCATAATATTAAGTGTATACTGGTTAATTCAGTGACTACAGCATTTGCTGTGCAAACAGAAGATTTCCAGACCTTGGGCCTGCCCTGTAATTTGCTGTGCTACTTATTTAACACAATCATTCTCTTTTACCAGATGCCAGTTTGTCGCTAAAGTGAGAGCATAGACTAGAAGAATCGGAGCAGTTTTGACGCTCCATGAAACATCAATGCTGTTGTCTTGGTGTCCCTTTCTATGCCTAAGCCTCTGAACTGGGATAAGTCAAGATGATGTGGAGAAGGGACTGGTGAGTATGATACTGGCATTCAATTACCTACTAAATGAAATGAAGGCTGAAGTCTAAATCCCAACCACCTTAAAAATGTCTAAAACTGATCTTAGGAGGAACAGCCTGAAGTACCACAATGAATAAGTCCAAGCTATTGGGGAGGCAAAGGAATGCCTTCCAGTGTGGAGGAGAGCATAATCCAATATAGCAACATTGTATGTGATTACACAGTAGCTCCTCACAGGCTCACAGCTGAAGTCACTGCAAGGTGGGGTCCCAAGTATCCTGGTAACCCAGGACCAGCTGAGCATGGCCAGGTGATACTCCCGAAAGGTGGAGATTTTAGGACAGAAGTGACAACATGGATTTTGTTTACTGTGGCCTACCTTCAATGACCTGAGTTTAAAAAGACAGCCTGTCACTTGGACTTGACATAAGGTGAAAAACGCTGGCTCTGGAGTGGTAACAACTTGGATTCCAATGCTCTGCCATTTGCCAGCACTGTAACCTTGGGTCAGTGACTTAACCTTTCTCTCCTCTGTCATGTAGGGCTAATAGGAACAAGCACCTCACAGGACTGTTCTGAGGATCAAATGAGATTGTGCAAGTAGTGTTCAAGTTTGAATCTGGACTGCAGTAACCCTGAATACATTTAGCTACTAATATATCTCTTTTAGGCTTTACAACTTAATACATATTTGAAACTTTGCAACCACAGGGTCTGTTGCAAGTACTTTAGCTCTGCACCTGCATTGCAAGAGCAGCCCAAACAGGAACACAAATGGGCTGGGGCCCATGGTGCAGTAAAACTTCACTTGTAGACATGGAAATCTGAATTTCATGTAATTTTCATATGTCACAAAGTATTCTTTTGATTTTCTCACAACCATTTAAAGATGTAAAAAACCATTCTTAGCTTTCAACCCATTAAAAAAAAAAAAAAAAAGGTGGAGAGGCACTTTTGGCCTGCAGTTGTATCAATTGCCAACCCTTGCTCCATCAGAATAAAGGTGCAGTAATATGTATAGACACATCCACAATGCTTAGGGAACCACAATTAAAAATTTAGTTTAAAACAATTTGGTATAAAATGGAATTTTGTTCATCGTGCACCATATCTAAATAACTTTGATTTTCTTAGTATATAAAATAACCTACATAAGAGATAATTCCACGGTAATATTAAATAGCAAGATTAAGAATCTTCAATGACCTTTATGAAACATGGAGGAGATTTTTGAGTGAATGGATATTTTAATTTTTCTAAGAGATGAATAATGAACAAAATTGTTGCAATTGTCACTAGGTGAATACTTTAAACATTCTGAATATTTAAGAATTTAAAATACACACATTTATATTTTTATTTCTGAAACGTGAATCATTTCAAAATTATCAAATGTTACAATATTTTCTTAGTATTTGTATACAAGGAAAAAGGGAAAAATAATTTACATATAAATACATACATAAGAGGTGCCTGGTGGCTCAGTCAACAGTTGGACTCTTGATTTCAGCTCAGGTTGTGATCTCAGGGTCATGAGATCAAGCCCCGTGTGAGGCTCCACACTGGGTGTGGAGGCTGCTTGAGATTCTTTCTTTCCCTTTCCCTCTACTCTTCCTCCCCACCTGCAATGTGTGCTTGCTCTGTCCTTCTCTCTCTCTCTCAAAAAAAAATATATATACATACAGAAATATCAATAAAAATAGTATAGCTGATAACTCCAATGTTTAAAATATTTTACCAAAGCACTGTTATGCATAGTGGTTAAACACTACTATATAGCCTTCAATTATATTTCCTTCATCTACAAGTAATTTAAAGATAAAAAGTATTTAAATAAGGCAATTCTAGCTCCATTTAACAAACTCTTTGTATGTTTCATATTTAAGGCTTTCAAATGTCATTTTCATTTTAAAAGATATCACACAAGAGCTATGTTCTCTTTATTGATGCATGTTTCGTAGTACCAGAAAAAACTGCATTGTCTGAAAAAAATCTTCTCATTAATATAGAATCTTATGAAAATATAGACAAGATAGTTGCAACCTGATGTAGACATTAGAGTTTCCAGCAAAAATACATTAAAGGATAAAGAGAATATATTAAAACCATCTTTAATATTTTCAGAACATAAATGTCACCATTTGAAAAGCCCTAAACACCACATATAGGGAAAGCTGAAAAACATTTTCTTTTTATTAAAAAGCATGATAAAAATCATTTAAAATATCCTTTATAATATATATCTACATTTGACTGATAGGGAGTATGTTGGGCGTGGGCTTGGTTGTACTAGTAGCACATTCCCAAGTGTTAAGAGAGTCACTGACTTCTGGGTGTGCCTACCCACTCCTTTTCCTTTGAAAGGGCTAATAGTGCTCTAAGCTTCCTGCTTTCTTTAGAGAGACATGAAACTGTCACAGGTGCTGGACAATAAGAGGGCTATGTTCTAAAAAAGAAAAAAAAAGATGTATCTATTCAAAAAAACTCATGGTTTCACTAAAACGTGAATTTTTGCCTTTTTCATAATTAATGGGTGGTTTTTATAAAAATAAAGCTGTTTCCTTAGGGAAAAAAAAAAAAAAAAACTTTTGCCAATCAGAATATCTTCACTCTGGGGAAAAAAAAAAAACTAAGAATTTTTCCTCTGAAAATAATGAACTTTGCTGCCTGGTTAGATGAACATTCATGGACTTATTCAAATGAAAAGAAATTATTGTGCTTCTAGAATCTAGGTTTTTTCACTAGCACAGTCTGAGATAGCATCTGGAAACAGTCACCAAAATGTTAAGATTCAGAAGCAAGCGTCCATGTATAGAGCTGGACCCCTGGTAACTCAGTGCCACCACCACCAAAGGCCACTGTCCAAAGGGACAGATACATGATGGTGTTCTGCAGACTGATAACATCATCTCATGTCCTCTGCTTCCAATTATATGTTCACAAATGTTTGAATTTATATTTAAACTCGATATCATTTAATGGTGGTAAAATGCCTAAGCCTGCACGGGACTGGTCCAAAGGGGGACATTTGACTTGGCTCTCCACAAGCTCTAGTTCAAAATAGGAAAGCATCAGAATCAAAAACTGCTTGATTTCCTGGACAGCAAATAATCTTCCAGGACACATTGTCGCTCCTGACCCAAAAGGCATGTAGTAATACTTTAACTTGATTCCGTTACTATAGAAGGTGGTCTTTGTCTTCCCATTTTCATCAAGATACCGATCATATTTAAAAGTCTGCAATAAAAATACAAAGAAAACAAATCTATAAGCTAGTTTTAAAATGAATTTATCTGTTTCTTGATCTGGATGCTCCAAAGAGTAATTTTCTTTTTTAATCCAATCTATTGGTAATTTAGAAAATTCCCCACCTTGACTCAGAAGATAATAAGGAATAGGAACTTGACAAGAATGGATGGGAACAGAAAATGCTTTATAATACCTTCCATCCTGCATGGGTGACTAGTTCCTCCATTAGGCAGAACAAGAAGGAAGAGTTCAGATTAGAAACTAGAAGAGTCAGTATATTAGCCACTAATTTCCTGGATTTGGGAGCAGGCAGTTGTTAAGGAAAAAGAAAGGCTGCAGCTTTATTATCATGATTGTAAACAATCTAGCAGAGATGATATGAAGACAAGTATCACAAATTTTCAAATTCAGGCCATCAGCCAGGCTTTCCAAAATACATGAATATTGGACATTATTAAGAAGACAATGCTTATGGCTTCAATGGTTAAATCAGTTCTGCAATGGTATATTTCCTCTGTATTTTGCTTAAAGATTGATGGATTGATTTATTAGAGAGAGAAAGTGGATTGTGGAGGAAGGGACAGAGGAAGAAAGAGAGACATAATCTTAAACGGACTTCCGGCAAAGCACAGCACCCAACCCATGGGGCTTGATCTCATGACCCATGAGGTCAGGAACTGAGCCAAAACCAAGAGCCCAACATCTAACCAACTGAGTCACTCAGGCGCACCCTGGTAAATTTCCTTTTTATCTCCATCTGGGTAGACATCATCTGGATATTGAACTTTGATGAAAAGTCACTTACCAAAGGGTCTGGGTAGATTTCTGGATCTAAATGCACTAACTGCGGATAAAAAGCTATGATGTCATCTTTGCGGATGTTATAGGAACTGTCCTGGAGGTGCAAAGTAAAATCCTCTGTAGCAGTCCGGATGTTCAGGGAGGCACTGGAAAGCCTCAGAGACTCCTTGATGAGGCTATCTAGATATTTTTAAGGGAAGAAACAAGGGGAAGGAGGAAAGGAAGAACAAATCAATATTTAAAGGCTTCATAATATGGAGTCTGAAATACGACTAGCAGCCTATAACACAAGCTGGATAAACTAGGGGAAGCTGGCCTGATAAAACTTCCCCCAGTATTTTTTATTGCCGCTATGATGTAATCAATGATTCAGTTGTGTCTGAAGGTAGCTTTTAATCTGATAATCTGAGTTTATAATAATCATTTGATAAAGATATAATCTTTTGGTCATCAACAGCAACTAGACTTTTAAAATTTTATGGAAAAATAATCTTATTTCTGCGTGACACTGGACATCTAATACAATTAGAAAAATCAGTAAATCACTTTTATGTGAATTATTCAAAGTTTATTACTTGTGAGATTTAATATACTGATAACATTTGCATATAGAAATATTTTTCCAGATGTTTAATGCCACTTCAGTGTTTCCAAGAACCCATTTTTTTTTTCCAAGAACCCATTTTTATAATTACACTAACTGATGTTGTATGATAATGCTCTGGTGCCTGGTAAAGATGTAAAGGGACAAAAAGAATCACCCTGCAAATAGCTAAAATAGGCAAATCCAATAAGAAGGTCTAGCCTGACCTTCTGGCCCCTGTCCTTTTAACTATCATGTTTTAGGTGTTCATCATGTGATTGTGTGTAAAATCATAGCAAGTTAGCCCTTTATTTTACAAATGAGAACAGCAAGTCCCCCCCCTCCCCAAATGAAGTGATGTGTTTGGGGTCACCCATGGCAGGCAGAACCCAACATAGAACCTATGCTTCTGGGATCCCTGGGTGGCGCAGCGGTTTGGCGCCTGCCTTTGGCCCAGGGCGCGATCCTGGAGACCCGGGATCGAATCCCACATCAGGCTCCCGGTGCATGGAGCCTGCTTCTCACTCCGCCTGTGTCTCTGCCTCTCTCTCTCTCTCTCTGTGACTATCATAAATAAATAAAAAATTAAAAAAAAAAAAAAAAAAAAGAACCTATGCTTCTTGCCTCATGATCCTTTCCAGTAAGATCTGCTACCCCTAACAACACATACTGGTTTTTTTCCTCAAGAGAAAAATAACAAAAACAAAAAGAATACTCTTTATCACTATAAAAATAAAGTACTTTTATATTTCTATAAAACACAGAGAAGCAGAAATAAGGAATGTAAAATAGCCTTCAATCCCATCACTCAACCCAGGCAGCTAATTGTAGTTTCTTTTTTTTTTTTAAGATTTTATTTATTTATTCATGAGAGACAGAGAGAGAGAGAGAGGCAGAGACACAGGCAGAGGGAGAAGCAGGCTACACGCAGGGAGCCCAACGTGGGACTCAATCCTGTGTTTCCAGGGTCACGCCCTGGACTGAAGGTAGCACTAAACCACTGAGCCACCTGGGCTGCCCAAATTGTGGTTTCTTGATGGAACTTTTTCCTCCTTTATTTCATGAAAATGAGTAATATGCTCCCATTAATCATAACATTAGTGGTAAGAGTAATAAGAAATGAGATAGAGTAAGACAGGGCAGAGAAGCATTTGAGAATGTAGGGTCAGGAGTCCCACATTAACCCTGAATCTCATTCCACCATTCCAGCCCAGGTACAAACTTCACCTTTCAATGTCAATTTCCTGACCTATTCTATAGAAACTTGTCCCCAGTCATAGGATTACTGTGAGGATCAAACAGGACAACACATATGAAATACTTAGCTTAATGCTACCAGTAAGTGCATAATATAGATTGACGATTACTACTTGTGAGACACAGTAAATGAAATGGAACATAGTAAGCATACCTAGCACTGGCATGTCATTCAGTTGCGTTTGATTCAGACAAATAGGACTTCCATCAAGGCTGATTTTTTGGCCAGCATTCTCTAGTGTTTTATTCACTTCTTCAGTAGCTGCTTTCATTGCTTCAGGGCTCCTAACAAAGTGAGAAAAGAAAAGATATATATATATATATATAAATCATAGCAAGTTAGCCCTTGAAAAGAAAAGAAAAAAATATATATATATATAAATGTTTTCTATATCAAAAGATCTGCAAACAGATAGAAGTTTTCCTCTCCTTTTAACTAGGGGTCAAGATACCAGAGAAGATGGGGGAAAAGGACATTCCCCAATCACCTTTTACGTGTTTTGTAATTGTGTTTAAGTCCTTGGATATTAGCGAGAATTGTTGCCTTCAAAGGCTTTGCAACACAAAAGTAAAACTTTGGCCGTACTTTTATAAATAAATGTTTCTAATAAGGATTAAATGGTCAAATTTGACATGTACATAGCAGTTGAAAAGGAAAATTGCATGTACATAAAGTATCAACTAAATTGCAAATGGGTATCAAATTTACTCTTAAAATCCCATGATTTCAGGTAGAACAACAGCTTTTCCATTCATATTATAATTTCCTATTCTAACACTTTAACTTGTAAAATGAATGCTACTTCATTTTAGTACATGGACATTTACTGGATTCCAGTGCCATGGGAACGGATCTATATAACATGATTGCAGTAAATTCTCAGCAATGTTTGACTGATAAGTATCTGTCTGATTGTCATAAAATAGCTACTATTACCCTTATAATATTACATTGATGTTGTAACCTTACTGTAAATATATGAATTTATTCTAGATGGAGGTCTTTCAAGTAAAAACTTTGGAAGACATTTAACATTTGAGACAGATTAGTAATGGGTTTTTATAACTGAAATTGTTAATACATTTTTTTTTGAGACAGAGAGGGAGAGCGCGTGCATGCATGGACATGTGCATGGGATGGGAGGGGCCGAGGAAGAGAGAATCTTGAGTAGCCTTCATGCCCGGGGCAGAGCCTGATGTGATCTCACAACCCTGAGATCATGACCTGAGCTGAAATCAAGAGTTGGACGCTTAACCAACTGGGTCATCCAGGTGCCCTTAAGTATTTTTTATATTAAAGACATACGGTTACCAGCCATCAGTGGAAATTTGGCATTCCCAATGCTACAAAACAGTAATTTTGTGTCCATGTGACACTAAACACCCAATTTAACTGGAATAATTAAACCATTTGAATGTCCAATTCCCAACAGACTAACAGTTTTAAACCAAATCATGTAAAGTATATGTTACATATAGTGTTTTTGTTACATACATTTTTAAAGGCGAAATCTAGCTAAAGCCCATCAATAATAATCAATATTAATAGGATTGATCCATAGCTATCATAGTTGATCAAATAAACACTAAAACAGAAGTTACGAATGCAGTGGAAACAAACTGTTAATGCACAAAGGACTAAGGCATAAACTCCGCCCTCTCACTGTCTACAAATCAGAATCACTTAAATACATTTTTATGATTATGAAGACAGAATTCATCAACATAAGTAGGCATCATGAGGAACAGCCTGGGGTTGAAAGCAAGGGTTCTGGGCCCAGGCAGCCTGAACTGACCCTCCGCAGTGCATCCTTCACCCTGGAAAGTTCTCTGCTTCCACAAGATGTGTGTACTAGTCATAGTTGTTTATGCTTTTGTGAGGATTGGAAGAGCTGATACATATTAAACACTTAGAGAGTCAATGTCACATTCTTGATTGATAGCATGAGAAAGTACCATGACTCTATTTTCTTTTGTTAAAATAGTAGCTTTTCTACTTTCCATTAAAATAAAAAAATAAATGGATAAATTGCTAGTTACCTAATCATTTGAAATAAGCTCCAGAAGGTCGCTGGAATGGTGTTTGCTTGTGATGCCCAGAGGATAGCGAGGTGCGTCTTAGCCTTATCCATGTCATCTAAGGTGGAAAGCATGTCATTCAGAAACCTGACCAGTTCTGAGATGTGGTCTCTCTTTCCAAGGTTCTCATGCCTCAAGCCCTCTGCCAGCTTTTCCCTAGCGTGGTGTGCCGTCTTGAACACATGAATGGGGAGGCCTGCTACCAGAGCAGGAAAGATTTTGTCAAATTCCTTGAAGTGGTCAAGGTTATTCAGAATAAGTCCTTTTTGTGCATCTTGCCCTGTAAGATCTTTGCCAAAGAGAGTTAAATACCCAGCTTCAAACATCACTCGGTAACAGAAGGAATACATCCCTTCCGTCACCCAGGCAGGAGTCTTTGATTTAGATACCAGGGGACATCTCATGACAAGTTGGAGGTTTTCCATCATGGCTTCTGTGAGGGAATTCAAGGCATCGCCCTGCAGGGTTTTGATGAAAGTTTTATTTATATTTTCAGTGGTATTTCCATCACTCGGGTCAATGCTTCTGTGCCCAAATGCCTGAGAATACATGAAATGTGTGAAAAAAGAGATTAAACCTGTTACAGTGCTAGAAAATGGCTGAAAAACAGATTATATACTCTCAGGGTTCTCTACTTGTTAAAAGCAAGGCAGGAAAACCTACAATTTCATAGCACTCTTCAAATTAAATGGCCAAATCCTACACTTCCTGGAAGGCCAAGTTGAAATTCCAGCTCTTCGGTGAAACTTCCCTCAACCACACAAGTTGTCCATTTCTTACTTTTCTTATGCTACTGCATCTATTGGCATGTTAATTTGATACTAATCCAAATTTGTCTTAACCACCATGTCTTCCATATTTTTTGTAGATGAACTTTAACCAAGCTTTCATCTACTTAGAGCCGAGACCATGTCTAATATTTCCTTGCAGAGACTCACTAAATATACAGTTGCTTACCAAAATAAACAATTTTGTGGCCTAGGTGTGGTAAAACAATTATTCAGTGATAAGTTTCCACCACATGTGCTCTGGGAGTTATGTAGATGTCACTGACATGAAGGAGTTTGTACCTATTTTACTGATGGGGTGCCATCTGGCTCAGTAAAATATTTCATTTTTATTGCACTCTAGGTGATTAAGAAATAACAAATCTATACCTATTTTGACTTTTGAAACAGTTAGTGCCAAGAGGTTATGTCTAATTGGATTTATCGTGTTTCTAAGGATCTCCATGGAAGGGTAACTCTATTCAACATCTCTATTTTTAACTCTAAGTACAGCAAAATGCTAAGTAGACTGACATACTAAAAAGTAAAAAACAAGAAGAATGCTGTATAAATGAGAAACTGGTTACCTTTGCAGAAGTAGTAAAGTGAAACTTTTTCCAATCCAAGTATTTTCCATGGCACAACACTTTCTGGTATGACAAGGGATTTGTGATGAAGTGGACATAGTTTCCCATCAATCTGCAGGTAAAAACATGACCATATTTCCTTTGATTTGCCCTCAGGAACTCAAGAGGATTGGCACCAAATTTCAAAGCACATCCCAGGTATGGAATCAACCCATTCTCCAGCGGTGGTTCACCCATTTGTCTGTAAGACATAAACATATGATAGATGTAGGAAATTATATATTTTTTTATTTATACCTTTTAAACTTTTTAAAACTTTTACTACTGACTTCAAACTTCAAAACCCTACAGTTATAGTTTTTTTTTGTTGATGGGGCCCTGCTCTTTTCCTAAAATAATGAATTATATTAACCTAGTACGTTGATCAAAATAATTGCTAAATCCATCCATCCATCCATGCATTCCACAAACACTTACTGAATGTCGGCTGTGTGACTGTCCCTTTTCCCAATGATGAGGATAAAAAGGTCAAAAAGCCAACAAGATTCTTCCTCTCAGTACATTCTAGTGTTTATATTTTTCCCAGCCATCATTTGCCTATCTCAAAATGTTTTGATTATTTAAAGATCTAGAATACTGAATTGCAGGGAAGATGGCAAAATTGTGAAGTTTTCAAAATCTTCATAGTTTAAAGATTTTTTAAAAAGATTTTATTTATCTGTTGAGAGAGTGAGAGAGAGCATGGTTGGGGAGGGTAGTAGGCTCCCTACTGAGCAAGGAGCCTGCTGTGGGGCTGGATCCCATGACCCCAGGATCACAGCCTGAGCTGAAGGCAGGCAACTAACCACCACCCAGGTGCCCCAGTTTAATGCTATTATTATTCTATAATGATAGTTGAAGATAAGAAGAATCTCATTTGAGAAATTAGCTTATTATAAAATGAAATTAAGTAAAGTAAGTATTGATAGGATCATCAACTGTGATTCAGCATTCATGCTACTTGTTGTCTCTTTTTTATTGAAGTATAGTTGACACACAGTCCTTCATGCCATTTTAAATGTTTTTATTGAATAACATAAGCGTTAATTTTCCAACATAAACTCCTTCCCTCTGGACAGAACTACTTAGCATAAAATAATTAGTTTCACTTTATTAGTTCAATGATAAGTAAGGTTAACTAAGACTAGAAATTACCAGGCCTGAATTAAAATACCTTAGAGCGCGTGCGCATGCACGCACACACACACACACACACACGGACACACAAACTTGTAAAAGAGAGTCAACACATAGCAATCTTCGTAACTAAAGATATGCTGTGGGTAAGTCTATCTTTTGGAGGTTGACAACAGAATACTTACAAGCCCATCTCCCAAATGCTCTTTGAGCTCATCAGAAGGTAAATAAGTATTGGCTATGTATGTGACTCTATCTGTATTTCTTGTATTCTTGAACCAGTTATAAATAAATGACATATAAATAAAAGTGATGCTATATACATTTAGCAGTTTCCCAATTTACCATGGTTGATTATCATTAATGAGAAGAAGGTAATAGAAGGATCAAAGCAGGTCTGTGGCTCTTATCCAAACCTAGACTAAGTCTATACAGCACATAAGAACTAGCTGAGAAGAGAACATTCATTCAGTCAGAGCATCTATTTAATCCTTGTGCTACAGAAAAAACCCTTTCCACTGCAGATCCCACTTACCACTTGTATCCTTACTCATCCAGACTTCATCTTTAAATCCACCCAGAAACATACACAGAAACCTTATAAAATTTCTGTATAAGTTTGTACATTTTCGCATGATCATGGGTATGTCAATACTAAAACGGAATCACTAACATTCTATCTTTTCTTAGATATAATAAAATACCACTTTTATTTTTTTTAAGATTTTATTTATTCATGAGACACAAAGAGAGAAAGGCAGAGACATAGACAGAGGGAGAAGTAGGCTCTGTCAGGGAGCCCGATTCAGAACTCGATCTCAGGACCCCGGGATCATGACCTGAGTCAAAGGCAGATGCTCAATTTCTGAGCCACCCAGGCATCCCATAAACCACTTTAAATCTTTAAATTAGAGGCACCTGGGTAGCTCAGCAGTTGTGCATCTGCCTTTGACTCAGGTCATGATCCTGGGGTCCTGGGATTGAGTCCCACATCAGGCTTGGGGAGCCTGCTTTTCCCTCTGCCAATGTCTCTGCCTCTCTGTGTGTGTCTCTCATGAATAAATAAATAAAATATTTTTAAAAATACATCTCTAAATTACATTTTCAATTTAAAGCTTTTTAGGTTAAAAATGCTAGTGAGTGTTACAGAACACCAAATTTATTATATATAACAATGAAGGTAAAAGAACATTAAATGAATTAAAATGCAGTTTAAAGGTAAAACTTTCCTTACCTTCTCCTCATTCCAAAAATAAGCCATAAACAACAGCATACTGCTACAACAATCCCCCAGATCAAAGATATGGTCATCATTTTGCGAATCTAATGCAAAACTTTTAGAGAAGAGAATCTCTGAATAGAGAGGTAAAGATATCACTGAAGAGAGACTCCAGCTAGACTTTTATATAAGGTACGATCCTACATTTGAGTGACCAAAACAAACAATTAACCATTTGTTCATCCTATTAGAAAAAAAAAAATAACTGGCCTTGAACTAAGTCCACAGGTATCAGAAGAGGTTCCAAAACAATCAGAGACCTGCAATACTTGATAAGTTGAAGGTCTCTTAAACATATGCTGACTTAGCATTCAGAACTGGTAACAACAGCTAATATCTCAAGTTTAGTATGCTTATAAAAAGGACAAAATATAAAAGTGTTCAGGATGAACATATCAAATAGCAATGTAAAATATAATAACTTAAAGAAAATAAGCATACTTTATCATCAAGCTAATGGTTGGATCTTGTTACCTTTTGAAGAAGAAATCAATTTAAATGATTAACAAGAGACATGGTGGTTCAAGTTCAAAGTAAAGAGAACTAGGTGAAATGTTTCTGCTGCCTCATGTTTCAGTGCTTTTACAAAATCATAGATATTTTACTATATATAGTAACACATTACTTACCTAACATTCTCAAGAAAGTATCACATAAGTTCCTCTTCCAATTAAACAGTTTAAGCATCCATTTATCCATTTTTGCTAATTGAAAATATGTTTATTAATTTTTTGAATAGTTACAGTAATACAATTTCATTTCAAAAAATTGAAGACTAACTGAAACATGTCTCGGTAGAAAGTGAAAGTCAATTTATAATTAACTTCCCCTACTACTCGCCACTCAGAGTCGACAACTGTTAACTGTATGGTATGTATCCTTCTAAATTTTATTTCAATGTACGCATATACTTACTTGAGCATCTATTCTGTGCCAAGAATTCTTCAAAGGTATTTTTTAACAAAACGGACAAATTTCCTACTCTAATGGAGATTCTATTTCAGTAGATAGATACTAAAATATAGGTGCTATGAATAAAGTAAAACATGGTGTAGAGAGTATTGGGGATGAGAGCAACTTTAGAAATATGATATTCAGGGAAGAGCTCTTTGAGGAGGTGACATTTAAGATCTGAATGGCAAGAAGTGATTAAGTGAAAATCAGAAGGAAGAGAATTCTAGGAAGAGGAAACACCAAATGCAAAGGTCCTGAGTCAAGGATGAATTTGAAGTGTCTAAGAACCAGAAAAAAAGTAAGATAGATCAAAGCAGAGGCAGTAAGGGGAAACTTGGTTACAATATATAAGAGCTTGAGGTAGACAAGAGCTAGTTCATATACAGTGATGCTCTAGAGTAGGGAAAGACAGATTTTGGGGGGCAACAGGTCAAAATACAATCTTTAGCTCTGTAGATTGTTGTGTGTTGTCAAGTTGACAATTGAATGTAAAAGAATCTGAAGCTAGGAAAAAAAAACCAGGTTGGAAATAGACTTAAGTCTTTAGCATTTGGTTGGTTTTTAAAGCCAAAAGACCTGAAAAGATCACCAAGGGAGACAACAAAGCTCAGGAAAATAGAATAGAGTCCAACACCAAGCCACAAAGCACTCCATTTATTGAGGTCAGTAGGGGAGCAGGAAAAGAGAAGATAGGTAAGGAAGAACCAGAAAGAAAACCAAGAGAATATGGTGTCACAAAAAGCAAGAGGAGAATGCATTTGAAAATGAGTGATTAACTGTATCACATGCTTCTTTGAGGTCAAGAAAGATGACAAAGAAACCATGGATTTGACAACATAGATATAGTTGGTGAGTCATACTCAGAGATGGCTTATATTGAATACGTTTTTTGTTCTATGGCATTAAAAAATGAATACCACATTATGGACATTTCCTGTGAGAGGGAGAGGGAGAAAGGAAGAGAAAAAAATTTTTTTTACATATTGTATATGTCTCTTTACTTTTAATGTGTGTATAGTCTTCCATTGACTAAATCAATTAACTGACTCCCTACTGATGGACATTTGGTTTTTTTCCAGATTTTGGCCATAGAACCCATAGAATTATCTCACTTTTTTTTTTGCCTCCTTAAACAGAGACCACAAATCTGTGTGTGTGTGGGTATGTGTGTGTGTGTGTGTGTATAATTTATGATCATAATTATCAATATCAACCACTGTACAGCAGTATATAGATTTCTTGATTGACTTAGGCTTTTTTGGGGGGCTTTGTGCATGTTAAATGCATTTAGAGTGATGTGCTTTTTTGAATTATTCTGTTTTCTCTATGACTCTGAAAGCTAAACCTTTATAGGCAGGATATCACAGTTAGAGGAAGCACCAACCTACTATCTGAACAATTTAACGCCTTAGAGTCACCTCTCAAGCAAACAAATGAAAACAAAATACCTAGAGGAAACGGGGCATGGGACCTCTAAGTATCATCTTGCAACTTCCTGTGAATCTATAATTATGTGAAAATTAAAGATTTCCAAACAGTGAAGGGGAAATATGTTCACAACCCTGGGAAAACTTTTGTCTTCCCCACTACCTCTCAGAACCCTACAAACTCCTTTCAAATACAACCTAGTCAGTATTTATCTCAGTTTCCTTTACCCTGATCTATTCTTTTAACTCCTTCACTTACTATCCCTCTTCTATACAATACAAGCCCAGGAAATATACCCATACAATTTCTTTCAGTTGGCCGAGGGAAAGCAATGACTTGAATATCAGTACTCATATTTTTATTATATATGGTTTATGTGTTCCTTCTGAGGATGTCACTTCTTGTTGTCACATGTCCACAAATGGCATCATTACACCCCTAAATTCTGCTTCTAATCTGATGAGTGGGAATGGAGATGCTTGTTGCAGTTGTCAAAACTCTCAGTAGGCTTCATGGAAATACCTAAAAGATTCCCTGATGAAACAAGGGTATAAAGTTTCATGCATGGATTTTAGGAAAATCCCAGTGTGTTCAGCATGGTGTTCAGAGTACCAGGCATTAAATAAATGCTAGCTGAGTCGGAAAGTCCTTTTTTTGCTTTTTTATTCTCCACTGTTTCAAAATGTGAAGTTTTGTTTTCTCCCGTTCCCCTTCTCTCTGTCTCCAAACTCATATACTCACACTCACTCATGCACACACATTCATACGCAACCACACTTACACTGAGAATCTACTACTTGTGTCAGGCACTCAGCAAAACTGGGGATATAGTGGCAAACAAAGCAGCCATGAACCCTGATCCTGTGGGGTTTCCACTGCAGTGGGGGAAAGAGTAAGTGTCTTGATACACAAGGAAGGATGTTCTAGTTGCCAGTAGGCCCAGCATGATAAACTGGGTCTATCTAAAACTAGAGGTTATCTAAAACGTGAATCCCTCCATTGCCTGTCAATTTCCTCTTTCTTTGTAGAGTAGCATAAAGTACACGCTTACTGAGGTGCAGAGGAAACCCTTATTCTGTGCCTCAGAGAATATAGGGCTTGAGTCTAATACCCCATCACCACAAAGAGATGTATACAAAACAAGGAAATTCAAACTAGAGGAACAGAAAGTAAAAAAGAACAACTAGCGCTATCAGCTTAGGTAAACAGACGACACATTTAAGTGGTTTCTATTAAGAAATGCAGTAAACATAGTTTACATAGAACTTGCGCATCAGTAGGATTGCTTTAAATAAAATGAACTGTGAATGTGGCCAATTGAATCACACAATTTGTTTTCCATAATTTACAAGTCAGACCAGCTGTCTATGGTGAAACATAGATTGCCCGAATTAATGCAATGCTTTGCATTTTTTCAAGAGCATTTCAGTTCCCACGGATCAAGAATGCACATCCGATTCCTAATTCAGGGCAAGTCAGTGGGAAACCAAAGTAAAATGAGTTGGTGAAATTTTGTTATGATTAATTCAGGGCTTTTTCAATCACAATTAGGAAATAAGTCTATTCACATTTGATTCATATAATCTATTTTTCTTAGAAAATAAAAATCCCAATTATGTTATGGGAGAGATATAGAGTAACTGATTCCCAAATACAGTTTTGAATCTTAAACAAAAGGTGTTGAGGTTGTAAATGCTTAGTATATGCCCATTGAACAAATATAATTTGACCAGACTAGAAAATAAGAAAGTGTTGATAAGTCCTGTTTCAGACAATCATAACCGTTTTTACATTAGTTTTGAAGTTTTCACTTTTTAAAAACTTCTAACATACATTTTCCTACTTGAATAATCAGCTCAGTTGTGCAGAGCAGGCATTTAGCTCTTTTAATGATGAGAAAAGGGGTGCCTGGGTGGCTCAATTGGTTAAGTGTCCAACTTGATTTTGGCTCAATTCATGATCTCAGGGGCAGGAGATTGGACTCCACGCTCAGTTTAAGAGTCTTTCTTTCATCCTCTGCCTCTCCCTCATTCCCCCATGCTCTCTCTCTCTTTTTCTCTCCCTCTCTCTCAAATAAATGAATGAATCTTTTAAAAAATAAAAGAAATAAGAGGAAAAGGCTCCTGGGTGGCACAGTAGGTCAAAGGTCTGACTTTTGATTTTGGCGTAGGTCATGATCTTAGGTCATGATCTTAGGGTCGTGAGATCGAGCCCAGTTGGCGTCCCTGCTCAGTGGGGAATCTGCCTGAGATTCTCTCTCTCCCTCTGCCCCTCCCACAGAGCAAGTGCATTCATATGTACTCATGCTTTCTGTCTCTAAAATTAGTGAATAAATCTTTAAAAAGAACAGATAAGGAAATAGAAGTGTGAAGGTTTAGTGGCTAATGTTGCATAGCTTGTAATAGTTCAAATATTGGAGTGGTAGCTGGAATTAAATCCAAGTTTGCATTCTGACTCTGCCACCGATTAAGCATTTGTCTTTGAACAAGGTGCTCTCCTCTTCAAGCAAGAAAGCTCTTGCTTTCTTATCTGTAAAATAGGGATGATTATAGTACATGACTCAATATAGATGTCAAAGTGAAATATGGCAATGTGCATACAATGTTTAGCCCAGGGCTTGGCACAATCTGTGCCCTCAAATGTTTGTTGTAATTATTAAGTGGCAAATTTAGGATTACCCCAGATTTTTCTGAAGCTCAGCATTCCTCCTTTACAGCTCAGAACCTCTCAAGAAGTTCATTGCAACCAGAGGGCACCTAACTACGCATTTAGGAAAAAGTAAGCATGCCACCTACATATTCAGAAATAAGTTGATTCATCAAACATGTTTTGAACACTCAGTATGTAGAAGGTGCTATTAAGTAAGCAACGAGGGAAGGATGAACTGATCATTTAGCAAATACTTATTTCATGCATCCATTCATATTAACTTAGCACCTACTTTGTGCAAGGCACTTCTTAGGTGCTGAAGATACAGAGGTAGATAAGACACTCAAAGTCTCTGGCCTCAGGGGGATGCTGCCAATCATCAGGAGAACAAAGCCACTGATTGATTTCTGATAAAGAAAGCATTATCTCTATTACCACAGAAGGTCAGGCCACGCATTAGTGTTCTGTGCCGAGAGATGTTCACAGGCTTGCCTCATTTGATCCACTTGCCAGAAATAGGAGATGGACACTGTTGTCTCCCTTTGTAGATGACTCTATGCTACAAAGCTCCGGCTCCATGCCCCTGTGCAATACCTGTTCTGCTGCACTGTATCATAGGGAGAAGTCCTTTCTCTTAAGTTAAAGGCAGGCCCAAGGACCTAGAATCAAAAAAGGCTAAGTGCTGCCTTGCTTTTTTCATGGGTCTCACCTTAATCAGAACTTTCTGGAGCTTAATCCAGGAAGAGCAACTGGACAGTGAAAGAAGAGAAGCAATGAGTCACTGGACTCATTGGGCCCAACCAACCTAGCCAGGGAGGTAAGAGAGCTCAGGAAGAGAGAGAAAGCAGAGTGCAGCCAGAGAAGGAGGAAACTGATGCTTTTCCCATTTCTTTCCCCCTACTTTTTACTTGTTATGATTAGTACTATTATGAATATTCATGTCAAGTTTTTTGTATGAACTTGTTGGAAATTTCCTGGGTAGATAGCTAAGATTGGATTTCCTAGGTCATGTAGAACCTCCATATCTAACTTTTTGAACTACAAAACTGGCTTCCAAATGGCTGTATCATTTTACACTTCCAGTAGCAATGTACCAATTTTTCCTTGTCCTGGTCAATACTTATTATTGTCTGTCTTTTTTTGAGTATAGGGATCCTAGGGGTGTGAAGTAATATCTCATTATGGTTTTGATTTGCATTTCCTTAGTAACTAATGATGTTGAGCATCTATTTTTTTTTTTTTTGAGCATCTTTTTATGTGCTTATTGGCTCTTATTATTCTTCCTTGGAGAATGTCATTCAAATCCTTTGCTCATTTTTTAACTCAGTTATTTGTCTTTTTATTGATAGCTATTAGAATTCCTGCCATAATTTGGATACTCTACCTTTATCAGATATTATTTTTAAATATTTCCTCCCATCGTATAGCTTGTCTTATCAGTTTCTTGATAAGGTCTTTGGGTGCACAAAGTTTTTAAATTCTTTTTTTATAGATCTTACCTATTTATTCATGAGAGACATAGAGAGAGAGGCAGAGACATAGGCAGGGGGAGAAGCCTGATGCGGGACTCGATCCCAGGACCCCAGGATCACAACCTAAGCCAAAGGTAGATGCTCAACTGCTGAGCCACCCAGATTCCCCCCAAGGTTTTTGTTTTTGATGAAGTCCAATTTATCTATTTTTGTGTTGGTTACTTATACTGCTGGTGTTGTATCTAAGAAACATGGCCTAATTTAAGCTCATGAGGACATAACACCAGTTTTCTCCTAAGGGTTTTATAATTCTATCTCTTATATTTGTATCTTTGATTCATTTTGTGTTAATTTTTGTATATGGTGTGAGGCACAGAGTCCAACTTTGCTCCTTTTTGCATGTGGACATCCAATTGTTCCAGCACAATTTATGGGAAAGAATGTTTATTTTCGTGGAAATCTCTGGGTACTCTTGTTGAAAACTCTTTAACCATACATATAAGGGTTTATTTCTGGACTCTCAACCCTATATTCCATTGATCTTTGTGTTTGTCTTGGTGCCAGAACCTTAGAGTCTTAATTATTTTAGGCAGATAGTAAGTTTTGAAATTGAGGAGAATGAATTATCCCACTTCACTCTTTTTCAAGATCGTTTTGGATATTCTGGATCTCTTACATTTCCATATGAATTTGAGAATAAGGTTGTAAATTTCTACAAAAAAATGTAGTTGGGATTTTATTTTTATTTTATTTTTATTTTTATTTTTTTTGTAGTTGGGATTTTAATAGGGATTCCATTTATTCTGTAAGAACAATTTGGAGAGTATTGTCATCTTAACAATATTAAAGTCTTTCAATCCATGAAATGGATAAAAGTGTCTTCCCACTTATTTAGGTTCCTAATTTCCTTTGATGATGTTTTGTAAATGTTAGTATATAAATCTTGCACACGTTTGTTGATGTTAAATTTATTCTTGTTATTTTATTCTTACTGGTGCAGTTGTACAGGCGGTTGTTTTCTTAATTTCACTTACAGATTGTTCATTGCTAGTGTATGGAAATAAACTAATTTGGAGATGTTGATTTTGCATTCTATAACTTTGCTGAACTTGTTTATTCTAAAAAAAAATTATGGATTCTTTAGGATTTTCAATATAAAAGATCATGTCTTCTGAAAATGGAGGTAGTTTTTCTTTCAAATATGTATGTCTTTTATTTGCCCAAGTGCCCTGGATGTAATTTCTAATACTGTGTTGAATAGAAGTGGCAAGAGCAGATGTCCTTGTCTTGTTCCATATCTTTGAGGAAAAGCTTTGAGCTTTTCACCATTAAGTATGATATTAGCTGTGGTTTTTCATAGATACTTTTTATTGTGTTGAGGCAGTATCCTATTTCTAGGGGTTTTTAAAAATGATTTTATCATGAAAGGGTGTTAGACTTTTGTTAAACACTCTTTCTACATCTATTGAAATAATCACGTCATTTTTGTCCTTATTGCATTTATGGTATATTTCATTGATTAATTTTCATATGTTGAACCATCCTTGCATTGCTAGGATAAATCACATTTGTCAAAAATGTTTATGCTTTTTATATGTTGCTATATTCAGTTTGTTAGTATTTTGTTAAGGACTTTGCATCTATATTTTTAAAGAATACTGGCCTGTAGTTCATTTTACCTGTAATATCTTTATCTGATGTTGGGATCAGATAATACTGGATTCACAAAATGAACAAGGAAGTGATCCCTCTCTAATTGTTGGAGAATTTGTGAAGAGTTCATGTTATTTCTTGCTTAAATGTTTGGTAAAATGCACCAGTGAAGCTATCTGGTTTTGGGATTTTCTTTGTAGGAATTTAAAAAAATTTTAATGTCAGTCTTTTTTCTTGTTATAGGTCTATTTAGACTTTTTTATTCTTCTTGGGTTACTTTTGATAATCTGTGTTTTTCTGGGAATATCCATTTAATTTGGGTTATCTAATTTGTTTGTATACAATTGCTCTTAGCATTCCCTTATTTCTTTTCTCCTTTTTATTTCTGTAATGTTGGTAGTAATGTCCCCTCATGTATTCTTCATTTTAGAATTTGAGTCTTCTCTCTTTTTCTGTAAAGCTAGATAAAGTTTTATCAATTTCATTAATCTTTTCAAAGAACTAACTTTTGGTTTTGTTGATGGTCTATTGTTTTTCCATTCTCTATGTTATTTATTTCTGCTCTGATTTTTAATATTTCCTTCCTGCTGCTTGCTTTGTGTTTATCCTGCTTTTACTTTTCTAAGTTCTTAAGCTGAGAGTTTAAGTTATTTATTTGAGACCTTTTTAAAAAAATGTAAGTTTCTAAGCACTGCTTTTAGTGCATTAATTTTTAACATATTGTGGTTTTAATTTCACTCATCTCAAAGTATTTTCTACTTTCCTTTGTGTTTTCTTCTTTGATCTATTGGTTATTTAGAAGCATATTATTTAATTTTTATACATTTGTGAAGTCCGCAAATTTCTTTCAGTTATTGAATACTAATTTCATTCCATCATGAATAGAGAATATATGTTACATAATTTCAGTCTTTTAAATTTATTAAGACTTATTTTATGGTCTAATGCATATCTGTCAAAACAATGTTCCACTTATACTTAAGACTTTGTTTTCTGCTGTTATTGTGTGTATGTTCTGAATACGTCTATTGACTCTAGTTTGTTTATAATGTTGTTCAAGTTTTCTAGTTTCCTTTTGGCTTCTTATCTATTTGTTATTGGAAATTAAGTATTGAAGCCTCTATTACTGTTGAATTGGCTATTTCTCCCTTAAATTCTGTCAGTTTCACTTCATATATTTTAGAACTCTATTGTTAGGTGAGTATATATTTATAATTGTTATAATTTCTTGGCGAATTGATTCTTTTATCATTCTAGAATGTCTCTAGCAATAATGTCCTCTTACATTTGCTTGATTTTTCTCCTATTAATGTGCATTTTTAGGAAATATTAAACATGTTCCAACCATAGCACAAACCAGAAAGTAATATGAAAATAATTTAAATATTGTTTTAGAGTTCATTTTTTTTCCTAGCGTAAAATACATTCCTGATAGAAATCTGGCTCAGTTCCATGTTCAAAGTAGTTAATGCTCATATTGCTCTCTAGTGGACAGCCACGTACACTGACACTTTCTCTGTAGTGAAGGAAACCAGAAGAACCATGGAACCATGGAACCATGGACTAGAGCTTAGAAAGTAATGTATAAATCCAACCTACAGAAATGCAGCCAGTCTCCCACCCCACATTTTTGAGCCAGCAAAACCTGGACTTGGGGAAGCCTCCATTTTGTTGTTATAAGCCAAGGCCCTTGGATTTACAAAAGAAAACAGTAAGACCACTAGGGGCAGTGTAACCAAAACAAGTTGAGTTCAGTCCTTTGATGAGTCACAGAAACTATACCAGGTGAGTTGTCACACAAAGGAAAATTTATTTGCAAAAAATAAAGACATCATGGGGAATAACTTCTAAAGCTGTGACTCTCCAAGCAATGGCAAATGGATTTCTTTTGTTTAGGTTTAGGATGAATATTTGTTTTTATTTTATCTATTTATGTTTTTGAGAGAGAACACACAGCTGTGCACATATGAGAGCCGAGGGTGGTGGGGGGCAGAAGGAGAGGAAGAGAGAATTCTAAGCAGGCTCCATGCTCAGCAGGAGCCCAATGTGGAACTTGATCCCACAACCCTGAGTTCATGACCTGAGCTGAAACCCAGTCAGAATCCTAATGGGACATTCAGTGGCCGCCTGAGGAGATGGAACTACCATCCTGGAACCATGGCCCAGTTCATCTGTAACCTCGCCAAGAAAGCTCTGGCGCTGATGAACGCTGCTGTGACTTACTCAAAGCCTCCATTGGCCACATTTTGGCACTATGCCAGGGTTGAGCTGATTCCTCCAGCCCCTGCTGAGATCCCTACAGCTATTCAGAGATTGAAAAAAATAGTCAAAGAGTGCTCAAACTGGTAGCTTCAAACAGCTCACAGTTAAGGAAGCTCTGCTGAATGTTTGGTGTCCACCAAGGTGTGGATGTGTTTTTACTTCAGCAAGATCATAGGCAAGCATGGCATCATTGGGTATAATGTTTGAAGACCAATCTTTCTATCAACATCTCTTTTCATGTGGCTTGTTATATGGGTGTTCTTGGACCATGTGTGATCAGACTGGTATTTGAATAAAATAAGATAATGTATCAAAATCAGTGTTTTCTCTGTCAGATACTACATGGAAGGATCACAGTTTCTCTTGATAATAAGATGGATTGTCTTTTTGCTATAATACATTGATACAGCTCTCAGAGCATATCTTTTGCATAGCCTAAAATCGGAAAGGATGAATATGAATATACCAACCTGGGAAATACATTTATAAGAATAACATTCTAATTTGAAAATTTGAAATATATGATAAATTTCTTTTATTTCAGGAATAGTCAGGGGAAAGGTCTTGGGAAAACTAGGATTTGCTACAGTAGGAAAACTAGCAATACCATGTGCCAAAGTGATATGGTTAAATCATGTCTGTGATATAAAGAATACAATTTCAGTGGTTTCTTTTTGCTAGAATCAGAGATAGACCTTTTTGATAACACCCACATTTATAAATGTTAGAGTACTTGGTGGTATTCTAAGTAAGTATGACATCTTTAGCACCAGGACAGAGCTACTGAGAGCCACAGTAAATCTAATTTTGATCTGTGTTATATTATTAATCTATTCAGTTTTATGGTTTTTAGAACCCATCTTTGCAAAAATAAAATACCTTATGGATATGAAATAGTTATAAATTTAATATCCTCCATGGTTCTGAAGAGTACATTATACTCTGAAATAAATAGAAATGCTTGCTAAAAAAAAAAAAGAAGAAGAAGAAGCCTAATGGACTGAGCTACCTAGGCGCCCCTATGATGAATATTTAGATAGGGAAGTCTTGTCATCATATGTAGAGGTGGGCATAAGGTCATGCATGTGCCTTAAAGGAACATGCCCATACATACATTATATGTTATGTAAATGAGGCCAGTGGTCCTCCTTGGGTGGAGGTACTAATATTATAATGAGGTAAAGGTAATTGTTGATCATTCCAGAGGTCATTCCAAGGCCCCTCTGTGGAGGCACAAGGGGTTTAGCTCAAACTGGTCTGTGCAGTCTGGGCTGGCTGGAGGTCTTGTCAGGGAAGTTGCTACCACCTGAGGAGTGGTTTTGCTTTCTGCTGGCCTGAGTTAAGAGATAAGCTGGAAAGAAAAGCTTAAGAAAAAACATAGGACAAAGGTCAGTGAGTATAAGCCAGTGGGCAGTAAAGGTCAGGTGTTGGGGTAAAGCTGGTGACAGCAGGACCCTGGAGAAGTTCCAAACCCAGAGATCCTAGGATAAGTCCATTTGAGTTTTCCTAACACGTGGACAATGAAGAGAAACCTAGCAGTGGGTCAGATAGCCAGTTGCAACTTCTGCTTGACTCATACTGACCAAATGGTTGTTTTGCCAGGCTATGGTATTAGGTCTATATATAATGCTTTTCCTCCTCTGATTGCCTTCAAGATTTCTTTGACTTTGGTTCTTAAGAGTTTGACAATGCTGTTTTTAAGATTTTTGTTTTCTTTAATATATTTTTGGCTTGTATTCCTTTGTTGACTTTGGAAAATTCTTGGCCTTGTCTCTTCAAATATTCTTTTCTCCCCTCTCACTCTCTTCTTCTGGGACTCCAATTACATGTGTGTTAGTTCATTATCACATAGTTGTTCCCTTCCTCTCCTCCTACTTCTCCTTCTTCTTTCTCCTTGTGTTTCAGTTGTATGATTCCAATGGACTTATTTTCAATTGCACTGAATCTTCTGTAGTTTATAGGCTGTTCATAAGCTTATTGAAGAAATTCTTCATCTCTGACCTCATGGTGGGTTTTTTTTTTAATTTCTAGCATTTCCACTTGATTATTTGATAGTTTTCATCTTTTTTAAATATAATACCCCATCTGTTATTGCCCACTGTCCATTTTTTTCATTAGATCTTTTAATATTTTAATCATAATTCTTTTCAATTCTCTCTGATTGTTCATCTCCTCTTAGTCTGGATCTGTTGAATTCTTTATTCCTTGAAGAGGGATTGACTTTTCTTACTTTTGTAGAAGCTATCTGTGATGAGATTTAAATTCATCTATGTTAGCTAGTGGGAAATAAAAACTCACCAGGAGAGCAGGGAGACTCTGTACTGGCAACTCTGATCTGATTGGATGTATCTGGTCAAGAGCCGAGTCTGTTAGAACATATGACTGAGGCAGAAAGGACATCTGAAACCAGGCCTCCGCCTAAGGCAGCCAAGCTTTCACAAAAATAACTAAGTATGTGAATATAAAAATTCACATAAAAAGCCAGAAAATAAAATATCATCTAAGATACCCCAGCCTGCACAGGGATTCAAACAAGTAGCAACAGCACAGCAGGGATACATCTGACTCTATGGAACAATGTTTGTTTGTTTGTTTGCTTGCTTTTTAACTATAGATTTCAATTTTTAAGACAGGTTTAGATTTACCAAAGAAATGAGCAGAAAGTAAAGAGTTCATATATGCCCCCTCCCAGTTTCCCCTATTATTATTATTATCTTGCATTGATATGGTATATTTGTTATAATTTATAAACCAATAATTACATTATTAACTAAGTCCTTGGTTCACATTGGGATTCATCCCTTGTGCTGTACAGTTTTATGAGTTTTTATGAATGCATAATGTCATATAGCCACCATTACAACATCATATAGAATAATTTCCTGGCTCCACCTATTTATTCATTACTTCCTCCCTGACAAACCCCTCTCAACCACTGATCTTTTTACTGCCTCTACAGTTTGTCTTTTCCAGAATGTCATAGAGTTGGAATCATACAGCATGTAGCCTTTTGAGATTGGCTTCTTTCACTTACAATATACGTATAAGATTCCTCTGTGTCTTTGCTTGGCCTGATAGCTCATGTCTCTTTATATTGCCGAATGATATTCCAGTGTATGGTTGTTGTAATGGTTAGTTTTACATGTCAGTTTGACTGGGCCATGGAGGGGAGGTGGTGGAGAGGGTGGGGTAGATGTTAGGTTAAATATTATTCTGGGTATGTCAGTGAGGGTGTTTCTGGGTGAGATTAGCATTTGAATCAACAGACTGAGTAAAGCAGATGGCCTTCCCCAACGTGGGCAGTCCTCATCCAGTCCACTAAATGCCAGAATAGAACAAAAGGCTGAGCCAGAGAGAATTCACTCACTTTGCCTGAGGTTCTTCAAGCTGGGACTTCAGTCCTTCCTTGCCTTAGGACCAGGAATGGAACTTAAATCATCAGCTGTCCTCCTCCGGCCTTTGGACTACAGATCTTCAGACTTTTCAGTCCCAGACATATATTATATATTTAAGATAAGAACAAAGCAGCCCAAACAGAGAGCCAGACTAGCTCATACTTCTCCATATGGGGCAACCTGGAAACCAAATATTTATAAGGCCAGATGGGAGCAGGGCAAGAGCTAAGGGCAAATGACAAGCAGTGCCCCCTCCCTTGGGACTTGTAAAACATTACACCTGGGACGTGTTCTACTCTCGTTTCCAGATACATAATCAATGTTTCTTCCAAAAGTCCAGCTTAGTGCCTAGAACACAGAAATGATAAAGCTGGGAAGAATTTGAGATGTGTGTGTGGAGCTGAGGTGCATGGTGTTGCAGAATGCAATGGGAGAACCCTTAATTCACAGGGTGAAATGTGAGCCAGAAACTTACTGTTTTATTATTGTTATTGTTTACTTACTGAATCCCTAGGCGAGTGTACTTGTAGAAACACAGATTATATGTAGAAATGTCAAGAACAATGAAGAAACACTGCATACCCATTATCCCACCACCCACACTTGACTATTCTTAGCTTGAAATTTAAATGTCATCATTAATTTACTCAATTTGTTGGAAATGTTATTTGAAAGTACTGAACATTGCTAAGGTAATTTTCTCCTCTTTTTTTTTTTTTAATAAATGGGAAAGGGAGTTTTAAATCCCAGTTTAAAATTCTTATAAAACGTTAAGCTAAAACACCAAGGTCTTGGGTGAATTTGTATTTATAAATAGTCATAAGCAGCTAAGAATTGGAGTTATATAAAACATTTATACTTCTTTTTTTCTCACAGTGGTAGATAAAGGTGGAAGATAGAGAGCCAGAAGGCAAAAGAAAGATAATCATAGTTTTACTTGGCAATCAGATGACTAACCCTTCAGGTTTTAGTTAGGTTCTTAAAGAAGATTTTAAGTAGATGAAATATTTTCCAAGTACATGCCAGTGCTTTATAACACAGTACTCCCTTCCCTAGCTTGAGGTACAGTTATGCCAATAGCACTTTTGTGTCTCCAACTGATTGCTTAAGTACCCACCCATGTAAATTAGAAGGACATCTATTACCTCTTATAAACTCTTCTCATCAAGAAGACATAAGAACCCAAAGGGCCCACTTAATCCAAAGGGGTCAGTCTTGTTCCCAAACACTGCAAAGAGAGACAAGTACAAAATCCCATCTGTTCACCAGTAGATTCTAGTTTTAAAATATTGTTGCCACACATTATGGCACTATTAAAAATTGGCTCCTACTGATAACACCAAACGCTGACAGCAATGTGGAGTAACAGGAACTCTTAATTCATCTCTGGTGGGAATGGTATAGTCATTTTGGAAGACCATTTGACAATTGATCACAAAATATAAACTACCATACAATCCAATAATCATGTTCCAGGTGTTTTCTCAAATGAGTTGAAAACTTACGTCCATACGGAAACCTGCACACAAATATTTATAGCAGCTTTATTCATGATTACCAAAAATTGGGAACAACCAAGGTGTCTTTCACTGAGTGAATAAATAAACCAACTGTGGTACATCTGTATTAGGGTTCTCTAGAAAAACATAAGTAATAGAATATATATATATATTTATGACTTTTAATGTCAAATTCTTCAATCTTTTAAAAAATATGCTGTGCTATTTGCATCTTGGTTAAATGAATCTATCCTATCCCAATGCCATAAAGGTATGTCTATGTCGGTATTTCCTTTATATTTTCTTCTGAAAGTTTTAATATTTTGGGCAGCGAGTTTTGTCTGCCTTAAATACTACTATATTCCAAATGTCTGGAAGAGCACTGGCCCAACAAAGGTAGAAAATATTTGTTAAAAGAGTGAAAGGAGTGGCCCCACCTGAGTATCTCAGGGAGTTAAGCGTCTCCCTTTGGCTCAGGTTATGATCCCAGTGTGGTCTGCCCAATGTTGGGCTCCCTGCTCAGTGGGGAGTCTGCTTCTCCCTCTCCCTCTGACCCTCCCCCCACTTGTGGACTTGCTCTCTCTCTCAAATAAATAAACAAAATCTTTAGAAAAAAAAAGAGTGAAAAGAGAGGAAATGTTCAGGAGAAAACAAAGTAAGAATGGAAAATCAGAATGGTGAAGAGGAAATGGAATTTGTTTGATTTGTGCAGGGTAGAGCACTGCCTCAAGGCACAACTTTCCACACTTATTGATCGGAAATCAATGAGTGTCTATTTAGGACATGATAAATTCTTGTATCTGGATATTATCCAAGACAAAGTAAAGAAGATAGCTGCTGTCTGACTCAGCTGCAAGATCAAATCAGGAAATAATAGCATACAAAGGCGGGGCTGTCACGCACAGGGGGCTTCACCCAGCTGCTTAGACTTCACCAATTATGAGTTCTAAACTGGCCCCTAATTTGACAATGTGTCTACTCTGTTGTTAGGTGTGTTTAATGAATACCTTGTGGCCTCTTTATATTGCATTTTCTTATTGTACAGCGTTAGATAATACTTCTATTTTGGCTGTAAATTGATAAAGATAATCTAAGTTTTAAGCTAGTGGATGTTATTTCTGGCTCTCATAAATTTTAATCCAAACATCAAATTCTCCTCTTGAGGTACTCTATTTTCCTTCAGCTGATGAGGAGATACTTTCCATAGCCTCACAGGCTCTGGCCTTCGAAGTGGTATTGATTATGACATTAATTGCTTTCATTAAACCCACATACATTGTCCCTTGAACCAATGTAAGAATTGCCTAGTATTGTCCCAGAGAGTAACAGTACAGTATGGCACCCATGTACGTTGGGCTAAGAACAAAGACAGATATTTTTCAGAAGCTGCAGTTATTTTTCTGCAGACAGAAACCAGGGTTCCAGGACTGAGCCAGTGAAATCTCCTGTAGGATTGGCGTTGTAGAAAGGGAGGATATGAACCACTGGGCTAAGTTGAAGGATGACATCTGGCTAGAAGAAAAATAAAGAACTGGTAGTTTTGTGGATGTGAAACTTCTGGGCAGAACTTACATGTTTGCATACTATGGGACTCTGATATATCCAAGAACTGAGGCATACTATTTTTTTTTTAAGATTTTATTTGTTTATTCATGTGAGACATAGAGAGAGAGGCAGAAACATAGGCAGAGGGAGAAGCAGGCTCCCTGTGGGGAGCTCGATGTGGGACTCTATCCCAGGACTCTGGTATCACAACCTGAGCCAAAGGCAGATAGATGTTCAACCACTGAGCCACCCAGGTGCTGCTGAGGCATACTTTTTATCTCTTATTAATTACCTTGCTTTTATCAAGTCTGCTTCCTGTATGACATATGTATTTCTCATATCATGACTCATTATAAGACGTCACTTCCCAGTTGATCTGAACATGTTCCATCATGTCACTGGTTGTCTGTACCTGGTCCACGATAGCTTTTGGTTGGGTCCAAGTGTTATGTCACATAACCCCTAAGGATAGCTAAATATCAAGGGCTCCAACACATGCATGGTGAGCTGTACAGAGCTGCAATCCTGCCCTCAAATTCCCACAGTCCCCACCCCAGCCCACTGTTCACCCACATCTCCTCCCTCTGTTCTATCTGGATCCCAGCACCTCTCCTGCCCTGTATCCAGGCCTACAGCCAGATCAGAGTTTATCATTCTCTGTGTTTTCTTATTCCAGTTTGCATGTTTCTGTAGTCCACAGAGCTTTTAACTATTGGAGGCATTGAAACCTCTCCACATGGTACTCCTATTACATCACACAAATATAAAGCTAAAAAAGGCAGAATTTCTTTACAGCCTCTATCACTTGAAGTAGTATCACTGACTGACCACCTAGTGAATATTTTGCCTTGTAGTTAGAAACATTTAACCTTTACTCGAATACTGTTGGGTGTATCCTGGTATACTTTCTCACTCCATCCACACAGCAGTCATCTAGGCATTGTTTTAAAGTCTAATATGTACACACCAATTCTCAATATTATTTGTTTCAATACATTGATTATTCTCATCAATTACTTCAAAGAGCTTGATTACTTCTCTAGTTTGGTTTGCTCCCAAATAGCTCAACACTTCCCACAAATACCTCCCAAACATATACTAGGCATTTTTATTTTTTTATATTTTTTAAAGATTTTATTTATTTATTCATGAGAGAGACACAGAGAGAGGCAGAGACATAGGCAGAGGGAGAAGCAGGCTTTCTGCAGGGAGCCTGATGTGGGACTCGATCCCAGGACTCTGGGATCAGGACCTGAGCCAAAGGCAGATGCTCAACCCCTGAGCCACCCAGGTGCCTCTACTAGGCATTTGTAATCATTGAAGTCCTTGTCTGATTCTCTGAATAGAGACCACTCTGCAAGAAGACACTGGTACACATTCAGTCTTTTAAACTTTTAACACTTTTAAAAGGGTTTATCAGATAGTTGTAAGTCATGCCACCTAGCAGTAGAGGGAAAAGTCACTTATTCTGGATACTATATGATCAAGGAACTCCAGGTCTGAAGAGTAGCTAGTATCATCAAGAGCAATAGGATTGGGATGCCTAGGTGGCTTAGATGGTTAAGCATCTGCCTTTGGCTCAGGTCATGACCTTGGGGTCCTGGGATAGAGTCCCACATTGGGCTCCTGGCTCAGCAGGGAGTCAGCTTTTCTCTCTCCCTCTACCTCTCTCCCCTGCTTGTGTTCCCTTTCTCTCTCTCTGTGTGTGTCTCAAATGAATAAATTAAAAAAAACCCTTTAAAATAAAAGAGCAACAAGATTAGGGAAAATGTACTGGAAAACAAGAATAAAATTAAAAGATCAACTTCAAAGACTGATGGACCTTAAGTTATATTGTATCTACTACATAACTTTTTATCAGCATTATTTGACCATTAGCTCTCCACTTTGTGGCTTGGTTCCTAGGTAGTTCATTTGGACAAAGTCAATATTCCTTTTTTACCTAAATCTTTTGTTACATTAATAAAGTTGTGAATCCTTATTTTGGTTTGTTCAATAGATTGCTATCAAATTTTTCCCCAGTTTATGTAAATAAGAATTTATAAAGACTAAGCAAACAAGTAAAGTTTGATTCTAATCCAAATAATAAATAATTAAAATAATGTCTATCAATTTTGTTAAAAATGGTTAGTAACTGTCAATATTGGTATGTGTTTTGTTTTTAACATTTAATTGATATAGGAAAAATTATACCCTAAGATAGCTAATTTAGATCCCTTGTTTCTATTTTTTCTTTGCCCAAGAATAATTTGTAGATTTAATTAATTAATTAATTTATAGCATGAGCAGTGGCAGAGGCAGAGGGAGGAGGAGAGAGAGAATCTCAAGCAGACTTCACACTCAATGTGGAGCCTGATGTGGGGCTCAATCTTATGACTGTAAAATCATGACCTAAGCTGAAATCAAGAGTCAGATACTTAACTCACTGAGCCACCCAGGCACCCCTGGCCAAGAATAACCTAAAAGGGTGATTATAAATTTCCAAATGGAACAAATGTATTTTGCTTTGATTTTTTTATTATCTTGTTGTGCATTTCCACATTTTCTTTATTATGGTTGAGAAAGTGGTCTTATGTGAATTCAGATTTCGGGTCTCTAAAATTTTTCAGTGTGGCCTAATATTATCAATTTTGTAAATATTCCATGTGGATTTCACAATGAAGAGTATATTTTTACATGTTAAGTGTAGGGCTCTCTATCCTTTTATTAGTAAGAACTATTAATTACATTAAATTATTTAATTACATTAAATTTTTGAATTTTTACTATTCTCAGTTTGATATTTTTATTTCTGAATTATAATCAACTTTCCTACTCTGGTTGGGTATTTCTCATTTTCTCCTTGTCATTCTGTCAAGTTTTGCTTGCCATATATTTGAAGGTATATTGATAGGTACATTAGAAGTTCATGATTAAGGAATGACTTTCTCACTAATAAAGATTTTTTCATATAGTCTAGTTATTTTTATTTTTATATTGCTATACTATCTTTGTTATATTAGTGTTACATTGTATATCTTTCACATTCTTTCTGGTCACTTTTTAATGTATGATTTTTTAATATCAAAGAGTTGGAGTTTGTTTTTATCCCCCAGAGTAAAAGAGCTTCCGCTTTTCTTTTTTTTTTAAGTAGACACCATCCCCAACCTGTGAGTCTCAAACTCACAACCCTGAGGTCAAAGGTCACATGCTCTAAGGACTGAGCCAGCCAGGCTCCCTGGAGACCATCTGTCTTTTAATAGGATGAAACTATTTCATGTTTATTTTTGTTTCTCATATCTTCCTATCCTACTTTTTATTTGCCAATTATCACTCTTTCTTGTTCCTTATCCCCTTCCGACCATTGTTGGATTGGTTTTTCTTTTCTCTGTATACTTAATTTTCATTCTTTCTTGTAGTATATATATATATATATATATATATGTATATATATATATAAAGAGAGAGAGATATCTATATCTATTTTTTTTTAAGATTTTTATTTGTTTGTTCATGAGACACAGAGAGAGAGAGAGAGAGGCAGAGACACAGGCAGAGGGAGAAGCAGACTCCCTGTGGAGAGCCTGATGCGCTACTCGATCCCAGGACCCCAGGATCACAACCTGAGCCAAAGGCAGACACTCAACCCATGAGCCACCCAGGCGCCCCTCTATATCTATTAATATTATATATCTTCCCAACACCTAATATATATACATATATAATTTCAATGTTAATAGTGCTTGTTCTCATATTTTTAATGCATGTATTTAATTTGTATTCTTCTAGTAACATCTAGAGATATTTGGTGTCTTTTTATGTTCTCAAACATAAGAAAAATTGAATGATTTGATTTCCTTCCTTCTAATGTCCCAGAATCTCCTACATGGAGATAGTTTTCATTAAGTTCCACTTTGTTGTTTTAAAGCTTTAGCTGTTTTCACATTATAAACCAATTATCAGACTTTATATGTTTTGTTGGTATTTCCACTATTTCTCATATCCCACATATATATCCCTCATTTTTAGAGTCATTGTTTCATTTACTAGAATATATCCTCAGACCCAACTTGCCATGACCCAGATGTGCCATCCCTTCACTTCTCTCTCTCTGCTTCAGTGGCAGGGCTAGTTCACCCTCATCTTTATAGTCACTCTATTTCGGGGGCCCCATTCCCTGTACCTAGCTTGGTTGATTCTGGAAGATGTCCATAACTTCAAATCTTAGAGAACAAGAATTAGAATAGAGCTTCCTTGGGGTTCTTGGGTGGCTCAGTTGGTTAAGCATCCGACTCTTGATTTTGGCTTAGGTCATGATCTTGGGGTCCTGGGATTCAGCTCTGCTTAGGGCTCTTGAGGATTTCTCTCCCTCTTCCTCTGCCCCTCCCCCCACTTGTGCTCTCATGCTCTCTCAAAAATAAATAAATAAATCTTAAAAAAAAAAGGAATATAGCTTTCTTTCCTCTAAAAAATCTCTGAATTCCTTAATTACCTCTTGCCCTTCCCCCATATAAGAAAAATCTGCTTCAAGGTGATTTTTCTGTCCTGGGAGGACCATGAAGCAAGTAGCAATTACAAAGAGAAAAGTTAAACAAATGTGAGTTTGGGTTATGTACTCTTTGGTAAGGCATGCTTCTATGACTGGGCTTGGGTTCTTGTTCTCTGACTTACCATGAATTCTTATGACTAACTACACCCATCATACTGTCATGTATCTTTAATGGTAGATATCAAGTGGCACAGTGTTTGGCATATTGAAAATGCTCAATATATATGAATTATTTTGAAGTAATACTGCATCAAAGAATCCTGATTGCCTTACATTACCCATTCTCCCTTCTTCCTTAATAAAAGAACCCTGGGAAATATGCTTGGCTATAAGATGATATTTCTTAGACCCTTTTATAATTAGATGTGGCCAGTGAGATATAATAGAAGTATTCTCTAAGGCTTCTAAGAAGGCGCTACAAAAGGAAGGGACCTGTGTCCTTTGGCACATTGGCTCTTCCTCTTTCCTGTGTTTGGAATGTAAATATGATGGGTGGAACGGAGCAGGAATTTTGCATCATTTTACTCTGGATTGTTTGTATGTAAGAAAAATTATATCCATATTGTTTAAGCCACTTTATTTTAGATTTCTGTATGTATATGAACATAATCCTAACAAAATCAGGGATAGTTTTCCTTGCTTGTAGAGAACAGAAGAAAAGAAACATGGAGAGAAGATTGAGGAAATGGGTAAACAAAACAAAACAGTGTTAAGATTCTAGAGTTGGTGTATTCCCTAAAGTCTTTTTTAAAAAATATTTTATTTATTTATTTATTTGGGAGAGAGAGAGAGCATGAGCAGAGAAAAGAGGGAGAGGGAGAAGAGAAGGATGAAGGAGGAGAGGGAAAGCAGGGTCCCTGCTGAGCAGTGAGCCCAATATGGGGCTTCATCCCAGGACCCATCCCCAGGATCATGCCCTGAGCTGAAGGCAGACGCTTAACCGACTGAACCACTCAGGTGCCCTCCTAAAGTCTTTCAAAGAACAAAATGTACGATCTATTCTTCTATCAATGTGTTTTGGTGACACAAATTAGCTCATAGACAACTGATAAGTAGGGAAATGATATCAGTGTAATAATGCAGAAGTCACTTTGTTCATAAACAATTTTTCCCAGCATGTGATTTCCAAGAAATCCAGAGCAAACTTCCTCTACAATTAAAGAGCAAGCCTTAGCAACAACATATGAACGCCTTAAAAAAGAAATCCTACAGAGATAGCTTCCTTTAGTGAAAGCAAGAGCTGGCTGAGTAGTTCAAGAAATGCCACCCGTTTCCCTATATTAAGCTATTTGCTAAACCTGTGAAGACATAAGGAGGTTGCAACAATATTTCCTTCTGTATTTAAAAAAATGATGTAGCTTCCTGAATCATATTTTTAATTTTGATAAATATGGTCTCTTAGAAGCAAATGCCCCTGTATTTTTTTAAAGGTTTTATTTATTTACTCATGAGACACACACACACACACACACACACACACACACACACACACAGAGGCAGAGACACAGGCAGAGGGAGAAGCAGGCTTCCTGCAGGGAGCCTGACATGGGACACGATCCCAGGTCTCCAGGATCAGGCCCTGGGCTGAAGGCGGCGCTAAACCACTGAGCCACCAGGGCTGCCCAATGCCCCTGTATTTTAAGGAAGAAAGTATAAGCCCCGAAATTCAAAGACTACACAGGCCAGGTTGCTAGTGGAGACTAATTGAGCCATTTAAAAACAAATGGGGCACTTGGGTAGCTCATTTGGTTAAGCATCTGACTCTTAGTTTTGGCTCAGGTGATGGCCTTAGGGTTGTGAGATGGAGGCCTCAGCACAGAGTCTGCTTGAGATGCTCTTTTTGCCCCCTCCCTCTTCCCCTCCCCATGTAAATGTGGACTCTCTCTCTCTAAATAGATGAATAAAATCTTTTGAAAACATAGATGTTTGGGGCACTTGAGTGGCTCAGTTGGTTAAGCATCTACCTTTGGCTCAGGTCATGATTTCAGGACCCTGAGATTGAGCCCTGCATTAAGCTCCTTACTCAGCAGGAAGCCTGCTTCTCCCTCTCCCTTGGCCTGGTGCTCCCTCTGCTCATATACTCTCTGTCAAATAAATAAATAAAATCTTTTTTAAAAATTTAAAAAAAGAAAAGAAATCTTTTTTTTTTTTTTTGTTAGCACTCCTATTGTAAAGTTGGAAAGTATGGTCTGCCTCAACCCTACTTATCCCATATATTCCTTTTGTTTTTAGCACATGTTTTTGTAGAATGCAAAGCTTTAAATGAATGCATACATGATTTTATTTTTTTAAACAGACTAGCTATACTAAGAAAGCAAGAAGAATAGTTCTACAGCAAACTATAACTAATACAATATTCTTCTTTCACAACTTAGCACTAGTTCTTCAGTCACAATTGGTTTTCCAACCTGCTAGCTTCTATAATTTCATTCTCCTTTATCATCTAGAAAAAAAATCTTGAAAAATGCCATTTTACGCTTCATGTTTTTTTTTCTCAGGAGGCTACTAGAGGATATACTCTTGCAGAATGAAAGCATGAATGGCAGGATGCAGGAGTCAGGGGCTCAGGGTAGAGCCTGGGGTAGGGTCTAGGGTGATAGTGATCCCTAAGAAACCTCCCTCAACTGACAGAAGACAAATTGCACAGATGGGGTTCCTTGGACGTGCAAATGATGAGATATGCTTGAGCATAGAAAAATTAACATATAAAGGTATCTTGTAGCTCTACTGGGGACACTGGGAAGGATTAGCTGTAAGACCAAGAAAGCAAGTCCTAACTTTCTCTTTAAGTTTTATTTCTTTATTCATGAGAGACACAGAGAGAGAGTCAGAGACACAAGCAGAGGGAGAAGCAGGCTGTGGGACTGCTTCTAGGACTCCAGGATCATGACCTGAGCTGAAGGCAGATCCTCAACCACTGAGCCACCCAGCCATCCCATGCCAGTCCTAACTTGATTTGAGAAATGAGAGATTAAGACAGTATTTGCACCTCCCACCATATAGTGTGGATCACACATCCTACACTGGCCATTAGGGCCAAAGAATAGAAAAATGGATGTCAGCCTGTTACATTTCAAGAGTTTCAGTAACAATCCTGCAGTTTTAATAGATTTACTTGTCCTAGGCACATGGAATACTTCATACTTCTGTGCCTGTGGCATAGCTCCTAGAGGGCTTCTTTACCTCCCCAAACCCTGGTCAAGAAGAGCCATCTCTGCACTTCTCCCAGAGGTGTAAAATTCTGATGATCTACTTGTTCTTTCTGAATATCCTTATCCAGACCTTTGGCTTCAAATAGCAACGGTATACCTACCTATTTCTCCCAATTTCCTAGGCTCAGCCAAGATCTTGCTCCTAAAAGATTCCTTGCTTACCTTATATACCTCTTTGTCAGATATTACGTTAATTGCAATGTAGGCCTTCCTTGCAGAAGGTGGGACTTTATAGAAAGACAACCTTTTAAAATACTTGCAAGTTAATACCTATTCTCAAACTATTCCATTAAATACAAGAGAAAGGAAAACTTCCAAATTCATTCTATGAGACTCGTATCATCCTGATACCAAAAACAAGAAAAGATACCACAAAAAAGGGAGAACTACAGGCCAATATCTCTCATGAATACAGATATAGAAATTCTGAACAAAATATTAGCAAGCTGGATCCAACAATACATTCACAAAATCATACACCATGATCAAGTGGTGCAAGGTGATTCAATATTCTCAAATCAGCGTGCCTGTGTTGAGCGTCTGCCTTTGGCTCAGGGTACAATACCAGCATCCCAGGATTGAGTCCCACATCGGGCTCCCTGCCCGGAGCCTGCTTCTCCCTTTACCTGTGTCTCTGCCTCTCTCTGTCTCTCTCTGTGTCTCTCATGAATAAGTAAATAAAATCTTTTTAAAAAGATTCTCAAATCAATTGACACAATACATCACATCATCAAGAAAAAGGATAAAAAACATATGATCATTTCAGTAGATGCAAAAAAAGCATTTGACAAAGTACAATGTCTGTTCATGATAAAAAAAAAAAAAAACCTCTGCAAAGTAGGTCTAGAGGGAGTATATCTCAATATGATATGAAAAACCCACAACCAACATCATACACAATGGTGTAAAACTGAGAGCTTTCTCCCTAAGGTCAGGAACAAGACGAGGATGTCCACTCTTACCACTTTATTCAACACAGTACTGGAAGTCCTAGCCACAGCCATTACACAAGATAAAGAAATGAAAGGCATTCAAATTGATAAGGAAGAATTAAATTCTCACTATTTGCAGATGACATGATGCTATGTATATAAAACAAAAGACTCCACCAAAAAACTACTAGAGTTGATAAATAAATTCAGTAAAGTCTATCATTGTACAGAAATCTGTTGCATTCCTATACACTAATAATAAAGCAGCAGAAAGTGAAAGTAATTAAATAATCCCATTTACAATTATATCGAAAACAATCAAAATATCTAGGCATAAACTTAAAGAGGTGAAAGGCTTGTATTCTGAAAACTAAAACATGTCCTGAAAGAAATTCAAAACAATGCAAAGAAATGGAAATGGAAAGACATTTCTTGCTCATGGATTGGAATAACAAATATTGTTAAAATATCTATACTATCCAAAGCAATCTACACATTTAATGCAATCTCTATCAAAATACCACCAGCATTTTTCACAGAACTAGAAAAATCCAAAACGTCGATGGAGATGCAAAAGACCGCAAGCAGACAAAGCAATCTTGAAAACGAAAAAGAAAAGCTGGAGGCATTACAATTTCAGACTTCAAGTTATAACACAAAGTGGTAGTAATTAAAATAGTATGACGCTGGCATAAAAATAGACACATAGACCAATAGAATAGAATAGAAAACCCTTAAACAAACCCATAATTTTATGGCCAATTAATCTTCGACAAAGGAGGAATGAATACACAATGGGAAAAAGTCTTTTCAACAAATGGTGTTGGGAAAACTGGACAGCTACATGCAAAAGAATGAAACAGGACCACTTTCTTTCACCATACACAAAAATAAACTCAAAATGAATTAAGAACTTAAATGTGAGACCTGAAACCATAAAAATCCTAGAAGATAGCCAGGCAGCAATGGCTCTGACATTGGCTGCAGCAACATTTTTCTAGATATGTCTCTTGAGGCAAAAGAAAAAATGAAAGCAAAAGTAAAAACCACATCAAAATAAAAAGTTTCTGCACAGCAAAAGAAACAATCAACAAAACCAAAAGGCAACTGACTGGAAGAAGATATTTGCAAATGACCTATCCAATAAAAAAATTAGTATCCAAAATATATAAAGAACTTATACAACTCAAATCCAAAAAATAAACAATTCAATTAAAAAATGGGCAGAAGACACAAACAGACATTTCTCCAAAGAAGACATCCAGATGGCCAACAGACATGTGAAAAGATGTTTAACATCACTCATCATCAGGGAAATGCAAATCAAAACCACAATGAGATATCACCTCACACCTCTCAAAATGACTAAAATCAAAAACACAAGAAACAAGTGTTGGCAAGGATGTGGAGAAATAGGAACTCTCATGCACTGTTGGTGAGAATGCAAACTGGTGCAGCACTCTGGTAAACACTATGGAGTTTCCTCAAAAAATTAAAAATAGAACTACCTATGATCCAGTAACTGCCCTACTAGGCATTTACCAAAAAAATACAAAAACATGAGTTCAAAGGGATATATGCACCCCCATGTTTATTGCAGCATTATTTACAAAAGCCAAACTATAGAAGTAGACCAAAAGCCCATCTATTGATGAATGGATGAAGATGTTGTATATATATCATATATATATAATATACATTATATATATACATAATACACACAATGGAATATTATAAATATTATAAAGAAATAAAATCTTGCCATTTGCAATGACATGGATAAAGCTAGAGAGTATAATGCTAAGTAAAATAAGTCAGACAGAGAAAGACAAATACCATATGATTTCACTCATATGTGGAATTTAAGAAACAAAATAAAAGAACAGGGCAGCCTGGGTGGCTCAGCGGTTTAATGCCGCCTTCAGCCCAGGGCCTAATCCTGGGGACCAGGGATCGAATCCCACATTGGGCTCCCTACATGGAGCCTGTTTCTCCCTCTGCCTGTGTCTCTGACTCTCTCTCTCTCTCTCTCTGTGTCTCATGAAAAAATAAATAAAATCTTAAAAAAATAAAAAATAAAAGAACAAAAGGGAAAAAAGAGAAAGAGAAATCAAGAAAATAGACTCTCAACTATAGAGAACAAACTGATGGTTATCAGAGGGGAGGTGGGTCGGGAGATGGTGAAATAGGTGATTGGGATGAAAGGGTACACTTATCATGATGAAAAAAATAATAAAATAATTTAAAATATACATGTAGGTGAGGTAATGAAATTCTCTTTCTGGCCTTATTTTGTTTTATTCATTCATTCATTCATTCATTTATGAGAGTGAGAGCACACACATGCCCAGAAGCACATGTGGGGTAAGGGGAGGAGCAGAGGGGGAGAGAAAGAATCTTAAGCTGACTTCATGCTCAGTGTGGAGCCGACCACAAGGCTTGATCCCATGACCCTGAGATCATGACCTGAGCTGAAATTAAGTCGGACACTCAACCAACTGAGCCACCTGGGCGCCTCAAGTTGCCTTTAATTGCATAGGCAATCTGCTGCTTATCTTGTGGTTTTTAGTTACTTCCCTGTGTAACCTTTTAAAGGCACTTTCCGTGACAACAAGGAATCCAGACTTTATGTTAAAAATTTAACAGCTGGAGTGGTAAGAATGCAAACAATGCAGCCAGGTGACAAAGCGTTCAAGGGTTACTTCTGGGCATGGCTACATGCGGAAGCCAAAAAAAAGTCTCAACTTACTCTCTTTGGCCTGGCAGCTGAAATAGTCCATTGACATTGATTATTACAGAAATCTTATGTCCTTAGTTGTTAAAATGTGAAAAATAATGTGGATCCTAGGAACAGAAAAATCCAGTAATTCTAGCATTATAGAAAAATTTCTGTTCCTCAGGCATTGTGCCAAGCATCAAAGACCATTTCAAGCGTCGCCCCAGCCCTCAGGAAGTTTCTATAAGATGAAGTAATGATTACACAGAAGAAACAACAGGGAAGAAAAGCAAAGACAAAACCACTTCTGATTACATGTAAAATTATATGGTAAGGACTATGGCAAGAGCTGAAGGATGAGGGTGCCATCCAAGGGTCAAATTAATACAATTGCCTCATTATCCACACACAAGAGACTAAATGTTTGAAACTATAGTAATTTTCCATATGAATACAGTTCAGAAATTAAGCATTTTCCTGGCTGTGTAAATGCAACTAATACGGTTGATTCTGAACATCTGGAACACTTTTGGCCAAGTGGAACTTGGAACAAAGCATTTGGCATCCTTTTTTAGGGTGTGTGCTTTCACAGTTTAGGGAGGAATCCCAGATAGAATTCCACAGTTAATAGCAAATACAATTTTTACTATACTGAAAGAGTACTGTCCTGTGTGGTAGAGGAACACCCAGCTAATAACTGATGGAGCCCAGGGTAACCCAAATGTTAATTTGACACATCTCCTGTGGTCCATGGATGCATTTAGAGACTTTAATGATTTTACTTTCTTAATAGAACCCAGGTGCTCTTAAATAGTCCAGGTATTATTAAAAATTAAATCAAATATAAGTGGACTCAATGTATTATAGTGCTCCTTTAATGATTGTTTTGGACACTGATGAAGAAAAAGAGCTATGTCCTTTTACCAACATAGCTATTTCAAATGGGCTATAGCAAATTCTTGTATATTATTGGCCATTTCTATTTCTTTATATTTTCTGTGTAAGAATCCATAGATCAAGTGCGTATTAAAATATATTTAAATTTCGCTCCTTGTAAGAATTATTCATCATGGTTAGTGAAAGAATATCGAAAATAAAACCTTGAAATAAAGCAAATGACCCAGTTGACAACTGCAACTCCTTTTTTAAGTCACATTTCACTTTAGTTTTGCTTGAAAATTTTTCAGCAGCCCCCTAGAATATTTGTTTTGTGGAGGAGAGAACTTTTTAAATATGGTAAAATTTAAATATTTTAGGGAAGCAGAATTCAACACACATCTTTGAAAGGAAAGTCAAATACCATACTGCAAGTTAATTTAATCATTTTTACAAGTTATGTTTAACATATTGGTATGTCATCCAACAATATTTTTATTACCTGTGAAAGGTGTGCCTCATGACTATGACAGAATTTTTAGTACTGATGACCACTTCACTCTGGCAAAATAATCTATGATGAAAGAATTTTAAAAATAGCTTTGAAAAGAATACAAGAACACTAATTCAAAGGGATACATGCACCCTTATGTTTATGGCAGCTTCATATACAATAGCTAAGATATGGAAGCAGCCCGTGTCCATCGATTGATGAATGGATATAGAAGATGTGGCATATACATACTATGTATATATACTATGGAAAATTATTCAGCCATAAGAAAGAATGAAATCTTGCCACATGCAATGACACGGATGGTACTAGAGTATAATGCTTAGTGAAATAAGTTAATCAGAGAAAGACAAATACCATGTGATTTCACTCATGTGGGAATTTAAGAAAGAAAACAAAGCAAATAAGCAAAAGGAAAAAAATAAGAGAGAGAGAGAGAAATCAAGAAACAGACTCTTAATTATACAGAACAAACTGGTGGATGGCGGGGGATGGGTGATATAGGAGATGGGGATGAAGGAGTGTATTTGTTGAGATGAACACAGGGTGATGTATGGACGTGTTGAATCACTATATTGTTCCCCTGAAACTAATATAACACAGTATGTTAATTAACTGGAATTAAGATAAAAACTTTTTAAAAAGTAGCTTTGTAAGAATTTTAAGTACCTGGGAAAATAGTAATTTAACAACAAAGACTATTCATATTTACACATGAATGTTATATTATAAAATAACCAGTTATACTAACTCCAAACTTAAAAAGTAATATTTACTAAGAAATAATTGCTTTTCACAAGTGTCTTTAATTCAATGTTCTTTTAAAATAGGGAGCACCCCATGTACATTGAAAAAGTGACTGACTTGACAAAATATAACTTATCTGTTTTCCAGAAAGATATTCTCTTTTAAGTGTGATTCTCTAAAATGTGCATAAATAAGTTTGTTTCAAGAAAGTCAGCTGAGGAGCTTTCTAGTGGTGGTTTAACTGTTCAATAAAACATTGTTCATAATCGTGTTGATGTAAAACCCTGAGGAAGGAAATGTGTTCCGGAATGAAAGCTAACATCATAAAGAGTTTAGGGGAGTCTGGTTTGTCATGTGGCTGGGATTTTAAAAAAAGAAGAGGAAGTTGCATAATTCAATAGAGCAAGTGACCTGTGAGTGATCAACTATTTTTGCTCTTTACTGTAAAATTAAATCTTTAGAAATAGCAACAATGCTAATTAGGATAGTACTATTCATTATTAGTATTTCAAGGACCTTAAAAAGACAAAGTTCTCAGTTCTGAAAATGGAATAAAAATGTATCATAATCATTCTTATCTTTACTCCTACCCATAAACAACATTATAAGCCAGGAAGAGATCCAAGAGGTTATTTTTAAAATAAGAATACTGAACTTTATAGCAAAGAATGTAAAGAAATTTTATTTTTTTTTAGGAGTTTATTTATTCATGAGAGACAGAGAGAGAGAGAGAGAGAGAGAGAGAGAGAGAGGGCAGAGACACAGGCAGAGAGAGAAGCAGGCTCCTCACAGGAAGCGTGATGCAGGACTCTATCTCCAGATCCTGAGATCATGAGCTGAGCCAAGGGCAGATGTTCAACAACTGAGCCACCGAGGCGTCCCAAAGAGATTTAATACGTAGTAATATCTTTGGTTAGGCATACCCTACCATGGTAATTGTTAGAGTATATTCATATTTGTGGATCTGTTTTTGTATCAGACCACTCAAAGTCCAAAGAAAATAACATGTTCTGGAAAGTAACTACATTAATGTCTGCAGCTAACCTGCGATCATGGTTTGGGTCTAAACTAATAAATAATATGTTCATCTTACTGTATCTACATAAATATTCTTCAAAGATGAGTCATGTAAAGTGATACGATTTTATGTCTTTTCTTGGTTAATTTGCCTCATTTTTTTCCTGCTGCTTTGTACTCTGATTTATTAATTCATCTCCCCTCTCCCAGAAGCAGGAATCTCTTGTTCAAATATGTTACTTTTCCTGGAGACATTCCTTCTAGAGCCCCCTGTCATCCAGCTTCAAATGGGATTGCTCCTTTTGCCTTTTGCATAGCTGTCATTTGAGGATCTCCCTTTGACGACATCCTTCAACTATGTTTGCCTTTCTGATGCTGAAGCCTCTGTGTTGTGGGGAACTCTTCACCCCCTTTTCCTTGCCCTTATCGTATTCTTTCATGCCACAAATGCACATTTACTTTGTCAGTTACCTTCTGATAAAGAGAACACAAGACATAGACTTTATGATTTTTAAAAAAGATTTTATTTATTTATTCATGAGAAACACAGACAGAAGCAGAGGCAGACAGAGGGAGAAGTAGCCTCCTCACAGGGAGCCTGATGTGGGACTCAATCCCTGGATCTCAGGGTCATGCCCTGAGCCGAAGGCAGATGCTCAACCGCTGAGCCATCCAGGCATCCCTGACTTTACGATACTTTGTAGTATTTATACAAAAGTCTTCATTTATCACTCTCAAATGATCTCATCTGCCGCAGTGTAGACTTCTAGGTTAGAAATCACTGCCCCCTTTTTATTAAAGATTTTATTTACTCATGAGAGAGACACACAGAAAGAGGCAGAGACATGGGCAGAGGGAGAAGCAGGCTTCCTGTGGGGAACCTGATGCAGGACTCGATCCCAGGACCCCCGGATCATGATCTGAGCCAAAGGCAGACGCTCAACCACTGAGCCACCCAGGTGCTCCAGAAATCACTTTACCTTGTGATTTTGAAGGCATTGTTCCATTGTCTCCTGGCTTCAGGCATTTCTGTTGAGAAGTCCAATCCATTCTGATTCTCAGTCATGAGCACAGGACCTATTTCTTCTATCTGGAAACCTGTGTATGAACTCACTCTCAGTGCACTCTCTTCCTTAAGTGTGGGGAGCTGGGGCTAAAAGTTCCAACTCTATTCAAATGGTTCATCTTCCTGGCAACCAGCCTCCATCCTGGAGTTATCTAGGGCTCCTTCCCCCTACAGCCATTAGCCACCTCATTAGGACACACCTATCACTCCTGAAACTCAAAAGCATTTCTGAAGCATTGATCCAGGAACTGGAGACAAAGACTATATATATATATATATATACACACACACACACATGCACACCACATACTGTCGTATGGCTTTTGACAAATGCTAATGTTATTGTCTACCATTATGATATCATACAAAATAGCTTCACAGTCTTGTGTTTTACCTACTTATCTTTCTCCTTATTGCCCAAACATCTGGCAATTATTTCTTTACTGCCTCTGTAATTTCACTTTTTCCATAATGTCATATAGTCAGAATCACGCAGTATGTAGCCTTTCTACACTGTCTGCTTTCACATAGCAATGTGCATTTAAAGTTCCTCCACGTCCCTGCATGACTTGATAGCTCATTTCTTTTTGTTGCTTATTAATATTCCATAGTATGGATGTACCACAGTTTATCCATTCACCTATTAAATGATACCATGTTTTTGCTTCCCAGTGGCGCCTCCGAGGCGGGGAGGCAGCTTCATGAACCGGAACAACTCTTCGACACTACAGAGCTACCAGAAATGCATGTGCAAGTGGATGTCCATTTGTTTTTAAAGATTTATCTATGTACTTGAGAGAGAGCACGAGCAGGAGAGGCAGAGGGAGAGGGGGAGAGAGAAAGAATCCCAAGCAGACTCCATGCGGAGCATGGAGCCCACCATGGAGCTTGATCTCAAGACTCCAAAATCATGACCTGAGCAGAAACCAAGAGGCAGAAGCTTAACCTGCCTGCCACCCAGGGACCACCATGTGCAGAGTTTTCTGTGGACATAAGTTTTCCACTCATTTGAGCAAATATCCATGAGCATGATAACTGGTTCATATGGCAAGACTATGTTGATCTGTGTAAGACCTTTGAAATTACTTGCATAATCTAAAAACTAAATTAAAAAAAAAAAAAGAACTTCCAAATTACCTTCCAAAGTGGGTGTACCATTTTACATTCCCACCAGCAATGAATAAATATTCTTGTTGCTCCATATCCTCACTCGACATTTGGTATTGTCAGTATTTTGGATTTTAGCCTTTCTAATAGGTATGCAGTGGTATTTCATTGTTTTTTTAAATTTGCATTTCTCGAATGTCCTCTCCATACACATACTTGCCATTTGTATATCTTATTTGGTGAGCTGTCTGTTCAGATCTTTTGCCCAGTTTTAAATAGGGTTGTTTTCCTGTTGTCGAGGTTCAGGTGCTCTTTGAATATTTTGAATACAATCCCCTTATCAGATATGTATTTTGCAAATATTTTCTCCTACTTTGTGGCTTGCCTTTTCCTTTTATAAACAGCATCTTCCACAGAGCCAAAGTTTTACATTTTAGTGAAGTCTAACTTGTAAATTTTTCTTTCATGGATTGTGTTTTTGTTGTATCTAAAAACTTGTGACCAAACCCAAGGTTACCTAGATTTTCTCCTATGTTATCTTTGAGAAGTTTAGTTTTGCATTTTACAATTAGGTAGGGCAGCCTGGGTGGCTCAGAGGTTTAGTGCCGCCTTCTGTGGGGGCGGGGGGATCCTGGAGACCTGGGATGGAGTCCCACATTGGGCTCCCTGCTTCTCCCTCTGCCTGTGTCTCTCTCTCTGAGTCTCTCATGAATAAATAAATAAAATCTAAAATAAAAAAAAAAATAAATAAATAAAAGAATTTAAAAAAAAATAAATAAAAGTAGGTTAATGATCCATTTCAAAGTAAGTTTTGCAAAAGGTGCAAACTTTTTTTTTTTCTTTGCATGGGGCGTTCAGTTGTTTCAGCACCATTTGTTGAAAATACTATCCCCTTAGTGCCTTTGCCAAAGATGTACTGAATGTATTTGCATGAGTCTATTTTTGGGCTCTGTATTCTGTCCCACTGATCTATTTATCTAGTCTTTTGTCAATACCACAGTCTTGAATACTGTGGTTTTCTAGTAAGTCTTGGTACTTTGGCCTGTGACTTTGTTCCTCTTCTTCAGTGTTGATTGGCTCTTCTGGGACTTCTGCCTTTCCCATAAAAACTTTAGGATTACTTTGCTTACTTTGTTGATGTCCAAACAATAACTCTCTAGGATTCTAATTGAGATTGTGTCAAATCTATCAAGTAGGGAAGAACTGACATCTTGACAATATTCGATTTTCCTACTCATAAACATGGGCTATTTCTCCGCTTACTTGGATCTTCTTTGAGGTCTTTCATCCCAATTTTATAATTCTCGTCCTATGGATTTTGTACACATTGTGTTAGATCTAGACCTAAGTATTCCATTTTTTTTATGCTCATGTAAGTGACATTATGTCTTTCATTTCAAATTCTAATTGCTGGAATATGTAAGTAATTGGCTTTTGCATATGTTAACTTGTTAACAAAGTTGTATCCTACAACTCTGCTATAATTGCTTATTAGTTTCGGGGAGGGGGGTTTGGTTAACTTTTTTGGATTTTCTTCATAATCATGTCACATGTCTACTATTTAAAAACAGGGATCCCTGGGTGGTGCAGCGGCTTAGTTGCCTGCCTTTGGCCCAGGGCGCGATCCTGGAGACCCGGGATCGAATCCCACGTCGGGCTCCCGGTGCATGGAGCCTGCTTCTCCCTCTGCCTGTGTCTCTGCCTCTCTCTCTCTCTGTGACTATCATAAATAAATAAAAATCAAAAAATAAAAATAAAAACAGGTATATTTCTTCGTTACCAATCTATTGTCTAATTAACTTTAAATGTCTTTTATCAGCTAGACCATAAACTCTCTAAGTTTCCATCTTGTCATCTCTTTTACGCTCAGATTTTTATTAGTTCTACCACGTTAAACGGTGGCGGCAGTAAATAACTAGAAATAAGATGCTCCTAAGTCAATGCTATTCCGTCAAGTACCGTTTGTCGCTCTTCGGCAGCTACGTGAACGGGTGACCTAGCGCCTGTCTGTGCGCGAACGGGGATGTTCGTCGACTCTAGGCTGATGCCAGGACTAAAGGCCGCGGACACCGGGGTCAGGACAGTCCCTGGGGCAGACCCCGAAGAAGCAGTTTAGCGCCTGCCTGAGGACACGGGTCATACTTGTGCGCGGCCCACGCATCACCTCGGACAGCCAGAGAACTTTCGCTCAGATGGACGAGGAGCCAAGGAAACAGTCGTACCAAGGGGCCGGGTTGAGGCGGGTCCGTGCAGGCCGGGTCTGAGGGCCGCGAGCGCGGACGTCGAGGGAGACGCCGAGGCTGGGACGGGCGGTGGGAGGAGGCCCCCGGGGGCGAGCGTCCCGGGCTCCCCGCGGGCTGGAAGCGAAGGGAGCCAAAGGGCGTGGCCCCGAGGCCGGCGGGAAAGTGCGGAGCCGCGCCCGGGAGGGGAGCGGGCGGGCGGCTCTCGGCTCCCCAGCCCGCGCCCGCCGCCCCCGCCCCGCCCCCCGCTGCCCGTTACCATGGGGACCGGGTCACCTGACCGCGGCCGCGCGCCTGCGCGGGCGGAAGGAGGGGGCGGCGCCGTGACGCGCTGGGCGGGCGGTCCTCGGGCGCGCGCGGCTCTCCCCGCCTCGGGCTTCGGAGTCCGGGCCAGTGACCGGAGGCGGCGGCGGCGGCGGCGGGTCCTGCGGCCGAGGTGAGCAGCCGTGGGCGGGCGAAGGGGGGCGAAGGGGGGCGAAGGGGCGCTGAGGCCGCGTCGGAGGCGGGGGCGGGGGCGCCACGGGGCGCTGGCGGAGGGCGTCTCGGCCGCGGCGGCGATCGGGGGCGGCGGCGACGCCCTGTGCTCGGGGGTCCCCGCCCCTGCCTGCGCCCGGAGCGGCCCGGGGCGAAAGTCGGCGCGAGCCGCTCGCTGTGCCTGCCCGGCAGCGCTGCGGGGGTCGCGGTCCCGCCCGGGCCGGGGGGCGGCGGGCGGCGGAGAGGCCCGGCCCGCGGCGCCCCCCCCGCCCCCGCTCCCCCCCCCGCCCCCGCCCCCGCCCCCGCTCCCCGCCGCAGCTCAGGGCGCCGGGTTCCGGGCCGCTCCGCCGGTTTCTGTTGCCCTCGGGCCGCGGGCCCCCGGGAGCGGCGGGGCCGGCCTTGCTCGGACGGCGCTGGGTCCGGTCCTGGGCGGCGGGGCCCGCGGGGCCGGGGTGCGTGCGGGGCGCCGAGCCGACTGCCCGGCCGGCTGGGAGGGGAGTTCGCGGCGCCCGGGAGAAGCCGGCGCGCGGGGGCGCTCCCCGGACCTGCGGTGACCCCGTCTCGTTGCAGGATCTCCTTGTAATAACGGGAAAGTGAGGGCACAGGGATGTGGAAAGTTTCCCTCTTTACCGAAGTGGAACTATTTGATCCCGGTCCCCAGCGTACCGGGCTCGCAGGCGGTTTCTGGGTTGTCTAGTGTGGATGTTATCCGTCTGCTCATTTACTGTCTTTTTTTCCCCTTTCTTCTCTATGCAAGTACGTTCCTTGGAAAGGACCTTGGGGGACGCCTGCGTGGCTCAGCGGTTGAGCGTCCGCCTTTGGCTCGGGGCGTGACCCCGGGGTCCCGGGATCGAGTCCGCATCGGGCTCCCCGCGGGGAGCCTGCTTCTCCCTCTGCCTGTGTCTCTGCGTCTCTCCGTCTTTCTCGTGAATAAATAAATAAAATCCTAAAAAAAAAAAAAGTACTTTTGGTTTGTCAGACTTAACATCTACGTGTCTGAAAAAAAAAAAAACGATTAAAAAGGAAAATTACATTGAAAACAGCTGCAGGCTGTTGGCTTTATCTTCAATGTATGTAGGTGATTAAAATTCACGTTTTAGTTTTTTTTAAAAGTTTTTTTATTCATGAGAGACACAGAGAGACGCAGAGACACAGGCAGAGGGAGAAGCAGGCTCCGTGCAGGGAGCCCGACGTGGGACTCGATCCCGGGTCTCTAGGATCACGGCCCGAACCCGAGGCACATGCTGAACCCCAGAGCCACCCAGGGGTCCAAATCTAGATTTTCCGATCTTTAGCTTTTCTATTTGAGGTTAAGGGCAAACAGTAAAAAAAAAAAAAAAAAAAAAAAAGAAACAAAGTTTTTTCATGTTTTCTGTTACCAGTTTAGTTCTGTCATTTTTTGTTCCTTAGGTGGTACTAGGAGCGCCTGGGTGGCTCAGTCAAGTATCTTCCTTCTGCTTAGGTCATGATCCCGTGGTTCTGGGATGCAGCCCCTTGTCTGGCTTCCTGCTCAGTGGGGAGCCTGCTTCTCCCTCTCCCTCTGTTGCCCCCCCTGCTTGTGTTCTCTCTCTTGAATAAATAAATTTTAAAAAATCTTAAAAAATAAATTAAAAAGATAAATGGTGTGGAATATTACAGATCAAGTGGTTTGTGCCACAAGATGAAAATAAGGAAGTGGAATGTCTTTTAAAATGTTCAGGAAATAGTCCATTATAATCCAGATTTAACTCTGACAACACTAATTTTTGAGTGTTATAAGGACATGACCAGAAGAGGATGAATTTACAAACAGTTGGCAGGTGAATGTACTCTTTAATAAAACCATTACCTAAATTAAACATGACTCAACTTTTTTTTTTCCTGTTTTTGTCAGATTTTGGTACTTTTTTTAGGTAGTGAATGCCAAGATTTTATATAAAAAAAGTTTTTCAGAACAACTTTAAAATATGTCCTTTATCTAGTAATAGTTACATTAGCATTATTAACTTCTTTTCCAGTGCTGCCAATATTATTTATACATTTAGGTTTTGAGGAGGTCAGTAGTAACATGGCTCAAAATGTAGTTTCCTTCCTTCTAAAGGTCCTCCAGTTGGAGATGCCTGGGTCGCTCAGCGGTTGGGCGTCTGCCTTTGGCTCAGGGGGTGATTCCGGAATGCCTGGATTGAGTCCCGCAATGGACTTCCTGCATGGAGCCTGCTTCTCCCTTTGTGTCTCTGCTTTTCTCTCTCTCTCTCTCTCTCTCTCTGTCTCTCATGAATAAATAAAATCTTTAAAAATTTTAGGCACTGCGGTGTCTCATTTGGTTAAGTGTCGGCCTTTGGCTCAGGTCATGATCCCCAGGTCCTGGGATCTAGCCCTGAATTGGGCCCCCCACTCAGCCAGGAGCTTCCCGCTCTGGTCCTGCCTCTGCTCATGTCCGTGCTCTCTCTCTCTTAAATAAATAAAATTAAAAAAAAAAAAAAAGTCCTCCAGCCAACCACATTTCCTTTCTATAAGAGCCAACTGCTTTGTGTTTCTTAGGTATCCATCCAGGGATATCTTATAACTGTACAAACATAGAACTATATTCAACTATATTCTCCTTCCTCTTTTTTATTGTAATAAAATACACATAACAAAATTTATCATCTTAACCATTTTTAAGCATGTAGTTAAGAGGTATTAAAAACATTGACTATGTTGTACAATCATCACCACCGTCTGTCCTTAAATAACTCAACTTGTACGGTGGGTACTCTGTAACCATTTAGCAATAACTCCACATTCTCTCCTTCCCCCAGCCCTTGGTCACCATCCTTATATCTTTACAATTTTGAGTAAGTACCTCATATAAATGGGATCATACAGTATTTGTCATTTTGTGATTGGTTCATTTCACCTAACAAAGTCTTCAAGATTCATCCAGCATGTTGCAGAAATTCCTTCCATTTTAAAGTTGAATAATGTTCCGTTGTATGTGCATACCACATTTTGCTTGTCCATTTATCCATAGATAGATACTTGCATTACTTCCATGTTTGAACTTTTGTGGATATTGCTGTTATGAACATGGGTGTACAAATATCTCTTTATATACAGATTTTAATTCTTTTGGATGTATACCCAGAAGTGGAATGCTGGATCATATGGTAATTAAAAAAAATATATATATATATATTTTTTTTTGTGGAACTACCACACTTTTTTATAGTGGGTATACCATTTTACATTCCCATCAACAGTGCACTGGGTTCCAGCTTCTCCACATCCCTAATTGATACTTTAAAAAAAAACCAATATAGTCAACAGTGTTGTACTAGTTCTGGATATACAGTATAGTGATTCAATGATACCATATATCACACAGTGCAAATGCATTCCTTAATTCCCATCACCAGTTTTACCCATCTCCCACCCATTGCCTTTCTGATAACTGTCAGTTGTTCTCTATAGTTAAGAGTCTTGTTTTTTTGGTTTGCCTTTTTCCCCCTTTGTTCATTTGTTTCTTAAATTCCACATATGAGTGGAATCATGGTATTTGCCTTTTTTCTTATTTTGCTTAGCGTATTGTCTAGCTTTATCCATGTCATTACAAATGACAGGGTGTTATTTTTTATGGCTGATTAATCACTGTGTGTGTGTGTGTGTGTGTGTGTGTGTACATCCTTCATCTTCATTTGTCTGTTGATGGACACTTGGGTTGCTTTCATAATTTGGCTATTGTAAATAATACTGCAGCAAACACCGGGGTGCCAGTATCCCTTTAAACTCATTTTTGTATTTTTCTTAGGTAAATACCCAGAAGAGCAATTACTGGATAATACGGTAGTTCTATTTTTAACTTTTTGAGGAACTTTCATAGTGTTTTCCAAAGTGGCTGTACCAGTTTGCATACCCACCAACAATGCAAGAGGGTTCCTTTTTCTTACATCCTGGCCAACACTTATTTTTTTTATTGTGTTTTTGATTTTAACCATTCTGATAAGTGTGAAGTGGCATCTCATTGTAGTTTTGATTTGCATTTCCCTGGTGATGAGTCATGTTAAACACCTTTTCACGTGTCTATTGGCCACCTGGATGTCTTTTTTAGAGAAATGTTTGTGTCTTCTACCCACTTTTAAAATGAATTATTTGTTCTTTGGTCTTTGAGTTATATACGTTCTTTATATATTTGAATACTAACCCAGTATGTTATTTGCAAATATCTTCTCCCATTCTGTAGGTTGCTGTTTATTTTTGTTGATTGTTCCTTTTGCTGTGCAGAAACCTTTTATTTTGAGGTAGTCCAGTAGTTTATTTTTGCTTTTGGTTCTCTTGCCTTAGGAAACTTATCTAGAAAAATGGTGCTACAGCCCATGCGAGAGCCGTTACTGCCTGTCCTCTTTTTTTGGATTTTATGGTTTCAGGATTCCCTTTTTAGGTCTTTTTTTTTTTTTAATTTTTATTTATTTATGATAGTCATACAGAGAGAGAGAGAGAGAGAGAGAGAGAGGCAGAGACACAGGCAGAGGGAGAAGCAGGCTCCATGCACCGGGAGCCTGACGTGGGATTCGATCCTGGATCTCCAGGATCGCACCCTGGGCCAAAGGCAGGTGCTAAACCGCTGCGCCACCCAAGGATCCCCCTTTTTAGGTCTTTAATCCAATTTGAGTTTTTGTGTATGGTGTGAGAAATTGGTCCAGTTTCATTCTTCTGCTTGTATTTGACAAGTTTTCTCTCAATATGTTTTTTTTTTTTTTTTTGATAGTAGCCATCCTAATGGGGGTGAGGTATCTCCCAGTTTTGATTTGCATTTTTGTAATGCTTAATGGTGTTGAAGATTTTTTTTTCATGTATTTATGGCCATTCTTGTATCTTTTTTGGAGAAATGTCTATTCAAGTCCTTTACCAGTTTTTTTTTTTTTTCTTGTTGAGTTTTAGTAGTTCTCTAAATATTCTAAGTATTAATCCTTTATTGGATAAGTGATTTGGAGATGTTTTCTCCCATTCTGTGGGTTGCTTTTTTGCTCTGTTGATGCTGTCTTTTGATCTACAAAATTTTAAATTTTTCATGCAGTCCAATGTATCTAGATTTTCTTTTGTTATCTGTGTCTTTGGTATCATGTCCAGAAAAATCACTGTTAAGTCCAAGGCTATGAATCTTCTTTCCTATGTTTTCTTCTAAGAGTTTTTATTGTTTTAGGTCTTAAATTTAGTTCCTTTATTTTGAGTTGAATTGGAAATAGTATTATGTAAGGGTCATCTTCATGCTTTTGGACATGGATATCCAATTTTTCAGCACCAGTTGTTGAAAGACTTTTTTATTCATTGAATGGTCTTGGCCCTCTTGTCAAAAACCATTTGACCATATAAGTGAGAGTTTATTTCTAGGCTATTTTTTTTCCCATTGATTTGTATACCATTATACTAAAAGATTAGTTTTGATTACTGTAGCTTTATAATAAGTTTTGAAATCAGGAAGTATGAGCCTTCTGATTTTATTCTTTTTCAAGATTATTTCGGATGTTTGAGTCCCTTGAGACTTCATATAAATTTTAGGATGAGTTTTTCTATTCCCTGATAAAAAAAAATCACTGTGATTTTGATAAGGATTGCATTGAATCTTGAGGTCACTTTGGCTGATACATTTTAACAGTATTAAGTCTATCAATCCATGAACATGGGATGTGCTTCATCTTATTTATATCCTCTTTGATTTCTTTCAGCAGTGTTTTGTAATTTTTTTTAAATGATTTATTTTAGAGAGAGAGCATGGGCATGAGCACAGGCAGTGGGGTGGGGTAGGGTGGGGGCGAAGGGAGAGGAAGAGAATCTTAAGCAGACTCCCTGCTGAGTGCAGAATCTGACCTGATCCAATCTCATAACCTTGAGATTAGGACCTGAACCAAAATCAAGATTGTATACTTAACTAACTGAGCCACCCAGTTACCCCTATAGTTTTCATTGTACAAGCCTTTCATTCACCTCCTTGATTAAATTAACAAACTTGTTAATTTGTAAGTATTCTTTTTGAAGCTATTGTAAAATAGTAACAATTTTCAGATTATTTTTCATGTCTAGAAATAAACTGATTTTGTGCATTGACTATACCCTGCTACATTGCTGAATTTATTAGTTCTAACAGCTTTTTCTTTGTGACATCTTTATAGTTTTCTAAACCTTAAACATGTAAATCAAATAATCTGCACAGATCATTTTACTTATTTTTCAATTTGGATGCTTTTTATTTCTTATTTTTGTCTAACTACTCTGGCTAGTACTTCCAGTAATATGTTGAATAGAAATGGTAAAAGTGGGTTTCTTTGCCTTGTTTCTGATCTTAGAGGAAAAACAGTCAGTCTTCATCATTGAGTTTTTGGTGTGGGTTTTTCATATGTGGCTTTTATTATGTAGATGTAATTATCTTCTATTTCTAATTTGTTGAGTGTTTTTTCATAAAAGGTTGTTGAATTTTATAAAATGTTTTTTTTCTGCATCAATGGAGATGATCATGTGTTTTTATTTCCCTTTATTTTGTTGATGCAGCCTGTTATATTGATCAGTTATTTGTGTGTTGAATCATCCTTGTATTCCAGAAATAAATCCCACTGGTTAAAAGATGTATAATCCTTTAATGTGCTATTGAATTCCATTTGCTTCAATAAACCAGTGGGATTTATTTCTGGAATACAAGGATGATTCAACACACAAATAACTGATCAATATAACAGGCTAGTATTTTGAAGATTTTTTGCAGTGTTCATAAGGGATATATTGGTCTGTAGTTTTATTTCTGGGAGTGACTGACTTGGATATCAGGTTAATGCTGTCTTCATAGAATAGGTTAGGAAATATTCCCTTCAGCTTTTGCCAAATTTTAAGAAGGATTGGTAATCTTTTTTAAATGTTTAGAAGAATTCACCAAGGAAGCTTAAGGTTTATGGCTTTTATTTGTTGGGAGATATTTGATTACTGATTCAGTCTTGTCAGTAGTTATAGGTATATTGAGATTTTTAATTTATTTGTGATTTCATTTTGGTAGGCTTTATATTTCTTGGAATTTGTCCATTTAATCTAGGTTATACAATACTTTGGTGTACAGTCATTCATAGTACTGTCATAATTTCTGTAGAATCAATGTGCATATTCCCATTTCTCATTTTAGTATTTTGACTTTTCTCTTTCTGTCTTTGGCTAACAAAAGGTTTGTCGATTTTGTTTCTTTTTTTCTCAGATCATGTTTTGGTTTCATTGTTGTTGTTTTCTTCTATTTTCTAGTTCATTTATCTTCTAGTTCATTTATCTTTAGTCTCTATGATTTCCTTACTTCTGCTATTTAGGTTTAGTTTGTACTTTTTCTAGATCTTTAAGTTCCCTCTTGCTTGTAAGACAAATATTAGCATGTTTATATACTGCTCTCTAAAAACATGCTTTGTTTTTTAATGTTATTTTAGACCTTTTTATGTTAATGTATATAGAACTTCCTTCTTTGAAGTATTTTGCTATTGCAGTTGGTGCTTCAAGAATAAGCTTTTATATATGTCACTTTTTATGTGCAAATATATTTGTGGACTGGAGGCTGCAGGGTTGGAGGGTATCTGTATTCATAATTTTGATAGATACTGCAAACTTACTTTGTATGGGAATTGTACTTCCATGAGTAATATATGAGTGTTTTATAAAACCTTACTATTGAAGTCTGTTGTCAAACTTTGGAGTTTTGCCAGTCCAATAGGTCAGAAATGGAACCTTATGGGTAAGAGGAGAGTATTCTGCTTAATAGTATATTTCATATGGCCACATTTCACAATGGCTTATCATGAGAATTTCCCTGGCTAATTATTAAAGAGTTCCTAAGTCCTTCCATGAAATCTGTGTCAGCCTGGGAAGCTATTTTTAACTTGTGCCCAGGTAATTCTGATCTGATGATTAGCCAAATTTGAGAACCATTGCTATAGAGAGCTGTTGACTTTATCACAGTGAGTTCATCGACATCATTTATGAATCATCTAGAATGCTTAGTGTACCATAAAACATAGTCATCACCATTTACCATCTGAGCCCAATGGACACTTCTTTTTTTTATATATTTTAGTTCATCTTCAGAAAAATTTGCCAAAGTGATGGTAAAGGGACGGTTGAAGCACAGTTTTGCCAGAAATACAATTTAAGTAACAACTGGAACACAAGAAACCCATAGGTTTTTGTTGTTTTTCTATTTTTAAAGATTTTTAAATTTATTTATACCATGAGCTGGGTGGGCAGGAACAGAAGGAGGAGAAAAAGCATCTCAAGCAGACTCTGCGCTGAGTGCAGAGCCTAATGCAGGGCTCACTCTAATGACCCTGAGATAATGACCTGAGCTGAAATCAAGAGTTGCCTGCTTAACAGACTTAGCCATCCTAGTACCTCAAGAAACCCACATTTTTATTCTAAATTTCCTGGATGTGAAAGTATATATAGCTGAAATGGGCAACATCTTTTTGAGTACAACTAATTGCTCATCAGTTGTCACGTGTGAAATTAGCACATGTCCCTCTTTTATTGTTCCCAGGTCAAATACATCTCTGATATGTTATAGTTTATCATTACATATGGTTCTCCTTCATGAACTTGGTTGTCAAACTACAATACTGATACTAGATTTCATATACATCTCTAATAGATTCTATTGTTACCATCTGGTACTTTGGACTTGTATTTCCAAAATGTAGTACTTTTACAAATTTTAATGGCTTATGATTTTATGGCAAGGTTGACCCTTTTTCTTCTATGTTTGCAGAGAATTCTCATCTATATATTATAAACACCAATTAGAATAACCAGTGTGATGACTTTAAAAAATTTTCGTTACAATACTGTTTTTTTCCAGTCATCTTTGTTTAAACACCAACCTTCATTTGGCCACTTAAAATCCATTATCAAGTAAATTTTGGTCTACAAATATAAGAGAATAAAAGATGGTAATATTTTATTTAGTAAAAAGGATCAAGGGACTTGTTTCAAAATGTTGCATGATAATGTTCTTTTGAATGAGTGAAAAATTTTATTTCTTTTATTAATTACAGGTATGTTTACTTATTAAACTTGAAAAATTTTAATTAGGAGATCATCATGGTCTGAAAATTCATAGTCTGTGATTTGCGTATATGATCAGTTTCCTCATTATCTTAAGAATCTAGCATACAGTTACTTGTATTCTGATTTGTCTCATAAATGTCTTCCTCCTTCAGTTTCCTATTCTCTGCCATCATGGGTGAAAAATGGAAAAATTCCAAGTGTTTAAGGAACACTTTGGGAAACAAGCTACAGATATAGTGTCTTCAGAGTTTATATGTTCTTGAAAGAAGATGCAGTACTTTGGGTAGTACAAACTGAAGGATGAAAGAATGCAGTATTTCACTGTTGCATCATTCTGGGTGATCTTATTTTTTTTGTTATTTTAGTTTCTTAGCATAGTTGCAAATAACTGATGAATTCTTTTTTTTTTTTTAAGATTTTATTTATTTATTCATGAAAGAGAGAGAGAGACAGATAAACAGCCAGAGGGAGAAGCAGGCTCCATACAGGGAGCCCGATGTGTGGGACTCTATCCCGGAAATACAGGACTACGCCCCGGGCTAAACCGCCGAGCCACCCAGGGATCCCTACTGATGAATTCTGATATAATTCTGAATTGATGAAATAGAAAGATATTTCAAGGTGGAGGAAAATAAGTTCACTAAAATCCTATAACAGATGTTAGGTTTATGAAAAAGTCCAGTTGAACCCTTATATGATCGAGTGATTTTACTACATTTAAAGGTTTTTTCTTTCTCTTTTTTCTTTGGAAAGATCTATAAGAAAGAATAAAAGTCACTAAATAGAATGCTAAAAAAAAGGAACTCAAAAATTAAAATGGGTCCATTGGACCCTGATAGTATACAAAGGGTTGAGGACAGATTTCTGAACCTTGGTCTAGACTTGATTGTTTTAGTTTCTGGGCTAGGACTCCAGAATCTTTATTAACATTTCTAGTTTATACTTAACGGACTTTAAACTTGAAGAAATCCTATTTTAGGACCTTAATGTGATTTTTAATTTGCTATTATATGTTAGTATAATAGTTCCCCCTTATCTGCATGGTCAGCTGTGGTCTGGAAGCTGATGATCCCCTTTCTGATGTATCATCAGAAGGTCAGTAGTAGCCTAACACTAGGTCACAATGCCTATGTCATTTACTTCACTTCATCTCATCATTGTATCTCTAATATCATCATAAGAAGAGCAGGTACAGTATAGTAAGATATTTAGAGAACACATTCATACAAGTTTCGCAGTATTTGTTTTATTGTTAGCTATTGTTATTAATTTCTTACTCTATCTAACTGTAACTTAAACTTTATCATATGTATATATGTGCAGGAAAAAGCCTAATTGCTCTGGGTAGAACTTCCAATCCTGTATTTAGTAAAAATGGCAAGAGTGAGCATCCTTATCTCTACATTTTTATTCTTTTCTCCTTTTATATTTTTAATGTCATAATTTACATAATTTTTATCTTCTGTATTCCTCAGCAAATTATTACACTTAAAGTTTTGTGTTGGGGATCACTGGGTGGCTCAGCAGTTTAGAGCTTGCCTTTAGCCTAGGGTATGATCCTGAAGTCCTGGGATCAAGTCCCACATCAGGCTCCCTGCATGGAGCCTGCTTCTCTCTCTGCCTGTGTCTTTGCTCCCACCCCCCCGGCCCCATGTCTTTCATGAATAAATAAATAAAATCTTAAAAAATAAGTTTTTTTTTTTTTTTTTAAGATTTTATTCATCCATCTGACAGAGCATGACAGTGGACAGAGGGAGAGGGAGAAGCAGGGGTTCCTCACACAGCAGGGAAGTCCGACGCAGGACTTGATCCCAGGACCCCGGATCATGACCGAAGCTGAAGGCAGACAAATAACTGACTGAGCCACCCAGGCACCCCTCTTGTACTTAAAGTTATTTTTATTTTTGTTTTTTAGCATTCATACTAGCTTTGTAAGTGATTGCCTCTTTATGGAACTAGATTATTCTGAATTTTACAATATATTTATTTTTACCAATAAGATTTATATTTTCTTATGCTTTCCTGTAATTAGCTTCCTTTGGTTTCTTGTCAGTCTCATCTAGCTTTTGCTTGTCTGGAAAACTTATCTCTCCTTCAATTCTAAAGGACAATTTTACTGAGTAGAGTATGCTTAGTGGCAGTTTTTTTCTTTGTATTATGCGACTTCTTCTGGGCTGCAAGGTTTCTGCTAAAAAGTGTGCGTAGAGTCTTATGGAGGTTCCTTTGTACATAACAAGTTGTACCTAACAAGCTTTTCCTGCTTTTAAGATTCTTTCTCTCTTTTAACTTTTGACATTTAACTATAATGTGTTTTGATGTGGGTCTCTTTGGGTTCATTTTATTCGGAACTTTATGGATTTCCTGGACTTGGATATCTGTTTCCTTCTCCAATTTAGATAATTTTTTTAGCCATTATTTTGTCAAATTTAAAATTTCTGCCCCTTTTCCTCTTCTCCCTTTGGGACCTTTATAATGGGGATGTTTGTTTGCTTGATGTCCTGTTAGTCTCTTATGCTACCTTTGCTTTTTCTCTCCTTTCTTTTCCTTTCTTTTCCTTTTCTTTTTCTTTTTCTTTTTTTTTCTTTTTTTGTTCTACTTCATTTAGTCTGTTCTTGAATCCTTCTATTATATTTCTCAGTTAAATTATTGTATTTTTCAGTTCTGTGATATTTGCTTGGTATTTTCATGTATTTTCTTTTGAAATTTTCACTTTTTTCATCATTTGTTCTCTGAGCCAAGTGAGCATATATATTGACTGCTATTTGGAACTGTCAGGTGAATTGTTTATCTCCATATCACTAAGGTCTTTTACTCAGGTTTTATTTTGTTCTTACTTGAAATATTCCTTTGTTTCTTTATTTTACTTGACTTTCTATTGATTTCAGTGATTAGATTAAGTCATCTATCTGTCTTGAGTGACACACCTCACTTAAGAGATGAACTTCATCATCTAACTGAGTTCTTGGTTGTCTCATACTTTTTTAATTGTCCAAACAGCCTATTTATTCTTAGTTGCTCCCAGTAGTTGAAGGTGTGCCAAGATCTGTCAGTGTTCCAAAGGGGAGGATCTTAGTCAACACATAGATTCAGGGACCTCAGGCAGCAGCTTTTAATGTATGCAAAATACCTCTTTGAGGGAAAGACTTCTGTGGGTCCATTCTGTGTTGTGCCCTAGGGTGATAGTTCACTTGGTTTTGTTTTGTTTTGTTATAGTGTTTTGTTATAGTTATACTGTGGAACCTGTGAATACAGGCTTCCTCACTACCAAAGCCTGTTTATCCAGGGATGTGCCCTATGGGAAACAGTCTGTGTGCCAGGCCTGTACACTAGCTTCTGTCTTGGAGACACCAAAGACTTGGTAGGGGGCAAAGGAGAGGCACCCACTGGCCTTCTCAGTCTTTGGAGAGTATTGTAGTCAGCTCTTAGATGTGTGTTTAATTAGAAGCCTATTCGTCAGGCTACAGCTATGAGGATAAGCTAATAGACTTCTTTCATAGAAAAACTGGAGGTGCATTTATTTCAGTCTGCTGTCTCTGTGTTGTGCCTTGGGGAAGATAGCCTGTTAACAACTGTTTCTGTTTCTTATAGTCTTATGGGATTGATGAATTTAAGCCTTACTGGCCACCAGAGCCAGGCAGTCAAGGAGTTATCTTTGGGCAGCAGCTACAAAAGCTAGAGTACCAGATGTGTTGTATTGCACTTTAAGATTACTGATTCTGCAGTCCCGAATTTTTATTCTATGATTTTTTTTAACAGCTGGGATTAAACAAATACTATTTTAACTTAAACAATCACATGTCATTTTAGAAAATGAAGACCAGTTTTCGTAGTTGGTTTGATTGAGGGAATGCGGTCAGCAACTCAGAAAATGATATGCATTGCCATTCCAGGTGATATTATCTGGAAAGCTTTACTAGTATGTTTCTTACCTCATTTACCAGAGTATAGCATCTAAGAAGCAAATTAACTAGATGTTCCAAAATACCACATATGGTATTTGAGTTATGGAGGCTTTTAGTCTGCACATCTGTAAAGACTCTAAGGAAGCTACCCTGACATTGCCCTGAGGATATGGGAGAGCCAAATGGGAAAGTTGATACTCAGAATAGTCAGGTATTTTTTTATTTTTAGATGTTCTAAACAAACCCTGAAAGTGTTCCAAGCTCTGAGAAACCTTTTAGTAGAAACTAATTTAGGGGTTATTTCCTAAGGCCTCATGGTGCACTGGGTGCAGAGGTTTTTCATTACGCATGGAGAGAGTTTAGAATGGGCCAAACCTAGTCTAGGGGTAAGTGGAGACCAGTTCTTTCCAGGAATTAGACCAGTGAAACAAAGCTTTACAGTCAGGAATGTGCTCAAACTCTGGTAGAGTAGATGGCAAGATGTTTGCCTACTAATTTCAGGGTCACTGGGATCTATACCTTATTATTGATTCTCAGTCAGCTGAAGGGGGGGAGGCCTAGGAGCAAAATTCTGTAGTCAGTACAATAATGGTGTGTGAGAGGAGTTTTAAGTGGAAGTAAAATGCGAGTTCACATACTGATATAATAGAATTATTTTCACAATCTCTTTGAATCTCATTATTGGTCATTCTGAAATTCCAACCGTACTTGAAAGGATTTTTCAAAGGTAGTTTGGCAATTCTTAAAAAAGGGCTAATTGTTTTTGACATTAGATCAAAGATGAACTCACTCCTACTTAATGGAACCCTTAAGAAAAATAATACAAGAATTTATTATTCTCCCAGAAAGCTTTTAACAGTTTGTATTCAAAGATGTAGACTGGAAAGATAAGAAAATTTGAACTTTTCAATGAATGTTTGAAAGATATCTTGTTTACTGCTGTTTTGGCAATATTGATCAAAATTTAGTAAATATTTGACGTGTTTTAGGATAAGGAATTATGCTAGGGAAATAAATTAAAGGCCTTGATTTCAAGAACCAGAGAAACATAAACTTAGCTGCATAACAGGGAGAGTGAAACTGCTGAAGTTAGAGAAACCTGTTAGGTTGAGGTCATCAATGGTGTCCTCACAGAAGTAGCTCTTGACTGGGGTTTTGAAAGAGAAGTCCTCAAAAGGGATTTTGGGAAGAGGAAGCAGCTTTTGCAAAGATAGGGGGCACAGAAGCACTTGACCAGGATGGGAAGTAGCTGGGAAACAAAGGGTTGTGGGAGGGGAGGTGGGCGGGGCGGGGGGGTGGTAACTGGGTGAGGGTCACTAAGGAGGGCACTTGATGGGATGAGCACTGGGTGTTATATGTTGGCAAATTGAATTTAAATTAATTTAGAAAAAAAAGAAATAGAAGGCTGTTGCAGTTAGAATGTTGTAATGTTTAGAAAGAAATTATGTGAAATGAAGCCACAAAAATAGTTTGTGAAGTAAAATAGTTGAGGAATCCTTCGTACTTTAGAAAAATGATGAGAGTTGATTAAGGTCACATACTTCGAACAATCCTGAAACTAAAATTTTAAAAAAGTGTAAGTTGTGATGATACTTTTTATTTAAAAAATGTCTGAAAAGCCCGTTTCTTTTCTGGGATTGAGTTTGAATATTTGTATGAGCATGAAGTGATTTTTAGGAAATGAGTGACCTCAGGGTTGTTCAGACAACTTCAGTTAATATTTGTTTAAGGAAAAGCTTTATGAGGGAAGTGTTTGAGAAAACTCACTGAATTTTGAAATTTACCACTCATCCAATTCACTTTTCATGAGGAAAAGGGGATCTTGTATGTGACCAGTGGCAGAAGTAAAAGTAGAAATCTAAAATAGAAATAGTACTACATTAAAAGCCGACATTTGTTCCAGTGAATTTAAAATAATTTTATGATACTGATAAAATGGTTGGAAATGTAAATAAAACATGTTTACAGGGGGAAGCTTAATGATTTTTTGGGACACAGAAAGGTTACTGCAATTTGTTTCCCTGAATTAATAGAATTAAACCATTTCTTACTGTGTTTTCTCACGAATTTGCATTTTATTCACATATGTAAGCCCTGTTTTCCCCTTAAAAACTGTATCAGGCCATTTTTTTTAAGTTTATTTTTATTTATTTATTTTTTTAATTAATTTTTATTGGTGTTCAATTTACCAACATAAAGAAAAACACCCAGTGCTCGTCCCATCAAGTTCCACCTCAGTGCCCGTCACCCATTCCCCTCCAACACCCGCCCTCCTCCCCTTCCACCACCCTTAGTTCGTTTCCCCGAGTTAGGAGTCTTTATGTTCTGTCTCCCTTCCTGATATTTCCCAACATTTCTTTTCCCTTCCTTTATATTCCCTTTCACTATTATTTATATTCCCCAAATGAATGAGAACATACACTGTTTGTCCTTCTCCGATTGACTTACTTCACTCAGCATAATACCCTCCAGTTCCATCCACGTTGAAGCAAATGGTGGGTATTTGTCGTTTCTAATGGCTGAGGAATATTCCATTGTATACATAGACCACATCTTCTTTATCCATTCATCTTTCGATGGACACCGAGGCTCCTTCCACAGTTTGGCTATTGTGGCCATTGCTGCTAGAAACATCGGGGTGCAGGTGTCCATCAGGCCATTTTTTTAAAAAAGATTTTATTTATTTGAGAAAGAGGGGAGAGCACGAGCACGGAGAAGGGAGAGGGGGGAGCAGACTCCTCACTGAGCAGGGAAGCCTGATGCAGGGCTTGATCCCAGGATCCCAGGATCATGACCTGAGCAAGATTATGACCTGAGTGGAAGGCAGACATTTAACTGCTTAACTGACTGAGCTGTCCAGGTGCCCCTGTATCAGGTCATTGTTTATTTAGCATTTTATTGGAAGTTCTAGCCCAGGAAAATTAGGCAAGAAAGAAAGAAGGGAAGGAGGGAAGAGCAGACAAAGGATTTGAATTGATATTTTTCCAAAGATATACAAATGGACAATAAGCAAATGAAATAATGCTGAACATCATTGATTATTAGAGAAGTACAAATCAAAACTACAGTGGGATGCTATTTCATATCTACTAGGATGGCGGTAATAAAAAAGACAATAGCAAGTATGGCAAAGATACAGAGAAATTGGAACTCTCCCTTATATGTTGCTGATGGGAATGTAAAATGGTACAGTCACTTTGGAAACCAGTTGGCATTTTTTCAAAAAGTAAAATAGTTACCATGTGACCCAGCAACTCTACTCTTAGTTATAAACCAAGAGAATTAAATATATATATGTCTACACAAACACTGGTTGTAAATGTTCATTAGCGTCATTAGAAGAATTATTCATGATAGTCAAAGGCTGTAAAAATCCAAAATGTTACTGACTGATCAGTGGGTACCCAAAATTTAGCAAGTCCCTATAGTCGGATGTTATTCCGTCATAAAAAGGGGTGAAGTATTGGTATGCACTATGGCATGGATGAATTTTGAAAGCATTATACTAGGTGAAAAAGAGACACAAAAGTCCACATATACTGTAATTCCAGATTAAATGTTCAGAATAGGCAAATCAAGAAGCAGAAAAATTTTTAGTTGCCTGGACCTGGAGGGAGGGGAGAATGGATAGGCATAGAGTTTTTTTTTTTTTTTTTGGAGGGGGGCAGTGATGGAAATATTCTAATACCAGATGGTAGGGATGAGTGCCCAACTGTAGATATATTAAAACTGAAGAATTGTATACTCTAAAACTGTGAATTTTATGGTATGTGAAGTATATACATTTTTTAAAAAAGATTTATTTATTTTGGAGTGCATGAGTGGGAGGAGCAGAGGGAGAAGGAAAGAGAATCTCAAGCAGGCTCTGCACTGAATGTGGAACTGGATGTAGGGCTCGATCTCAAGACCCTGAGTCATGACCTGGGCCAATACCAAGAGTTGGCTGCTTAACTGACTGTGCCACCCAGGTGCCCCCAAAGTACGTAGATTTCTTAAAAAGTGGTGTTATTCAGCATCCAGCTAAAAGACAGAAACTATAGTAACTTGAACAGTGAAAGTTCAGTGTACAGAATTATTAACTGTAACATGAACCGGAATTGGTTAGTAAAAAGTAAAGAGAACTTTAATGAATACAGGACAGATTTAATAAGTATCTACTAACTCCTGGGCTGAGTTAGAGTGCCCCAGGAAGAGACTGCCCTCTTCTGTGCCTGAAAGCCAGGCCTTGTTGGAAAGTGCAGCTGTTGGTCAGTGGATGATGAAGTTGGCTTTCAAAACCATTTTACTGGAAAGTCTCCCTTTGGAGTGCTGGTGGAGGTCAGCTACAGGAAGGGTGCTGCACCTTGGAACTTGGTGCACATGAGAGGAGTGTTAGGGAAAGCTACTTATGGGGAGATGCCTTGCAGGTGGCACCATGCTAGTAAGCTGCTCAACAGATGTGGGGGTCAGTGTTGGTTCTGTGCACTGCAGGAGTTGAGTGCTTAAAAAGCTGTTTCCTGCCAGGGGCAAGATGCTAGAGAAGCAGGTACTGCAGCAGCCTACCTGGAGTGGTATCCCAGAACCTTTAAGGAAAAACCTTTTCTCCTCCAGTGTATCTCCAGCTCCTTGCACTGACGAAGCGCATCCTCAGGCTAGCTGGCCACAAAGCAATATTTAAGGGGACTGGCTCCATTTGCAGAGCCCCCAGTAATGTGTGGATTTGGGAGGTGGGAGGTAATACATTGATAGCCAGCTCAAGAACCTCTGACACACCCTATGCCAATTAGAGATAAATTCTATTTTGTTGGGTTTAAAGGAAGTACCAGATCTCATAGTTATGACTAAACAAAATTTTCAAGTACATAGCCTTGTAATACTTTGAGAACTTTGTTGTAAATTATTACAAAAAGCAATTTATGGTTGCTAAAAAACATTGAGCAGTATAGAAATGTTTAAAATGTAAAAATTTCTCTTATTTCTCAGTCCCTTAATATCTGTATCATTTGTCTCATAAAATTAAAACTATTGCTAACGATTGCTGTTAAAACAGTTGTTTTTTCTAAGTACATATATAATAATAGATGTGTGCATACATATATACATATATTCCCCCCCCCCCCCCCCCAGTGATAGAGATTTCATAGATAATTGTATAGGAGCTCTTCTAGGTTTTTGTTTGGATATAGTCTTTTTTCATTTGCCAAGCACTTGTGTAAGCTAGGGTAAGTCAGATAACCATTCTCTTTGATTTTTTAAACTTTTGAAATGAAGGGACTTTTACTTGAAGGGAAATTTAAAATCTGCAGTGGATATAGTTTGATAGTAGTAACGGAGGATGAAGTAGTTTAGTAACCAGTAATCAGTTTTTAGTGTAGGCTGGATGTTCATATTTTTCCATGTGTTCTACAATTTAAATGTTTCTTATTGTGTTAAAAATTTGCATATGTTTATATGTATTGCTGGTTTATGTATACTATTTAAATTTCAATGAAATTTGAAAGTTACAGAAATTTGTTTTTTTCTTTAGAAAAATCCTGCAAAAATGTCTCTCTACCCATCTCTTGAAGACCTGAAGGTAGACAAAGTTCTTCAGGTATGTCTAAGTTGTTTATGTGCTTTTCTTTAATATATACATTGTCACACATTCTACTTATAGGTGAAGTGAAGCAAAAAACTAAATAGTGGATGTATTCATTTTTACATTAAACTTTTCAGTTTATTAATTGCAGACTAAAAAGTTATTAATTGCAGACTGAAAAGTTACAGAAAAGCTACCAATTCTTTTTCATTTCACTATGAATTAATAGATATGGGATATTATTACTTTAAAACTGGACTTAAACTCAAGATAGCTTGATTTTAAGACTCAAGTTTAAATTAAATACCATATATTTATGTTGGTAAAATACACTTCAACTTTTTAGATGCTCATAATTTTATTTAAAATTAGTATGTAGTTCTTTGGATCTTCAGATAGGACCTATCTTTAAAAATAATTCTTTGCCTTTACTGAGAAGTTAAAAATTATAAAAATGGTGAATGCTATTAGAAGTAATGTAAAGCACAATGAAAGTGATTTCCTTTAAGTGGCAGACATTTCATGTGAATATCCTCTAAATGTCTGAGTGTTAGAGATTATAGTATTTCTAATTTTATGAAGTCAAAAACTCTTTGTAGTTCTTCAAGTAAGTATTAGCTTTCAAGATAGATGCTTCTGCTTAAGAAAGTTTGAAATAGGGGTCAAGTCTTGCTGTTTTGTAAGTTTTTATTCTTTTTAGCTGGGGATAATTTGTTGTAGTACTTCAAAGCTTCTTATTCTGAGGATCCTTTTACTTGAGGCCTTGGCCAGTTTACTCTAAATAAGATTTACTTCCTCATAATTATTTAATGGGCATAAAAATCAATTATAAACTTGTGAGAAGTCTTTTTTTTTTTTTAAGGATTTTATTTATTAGAGAGATAGAGAACGAGATAGTGGTAGAGAGCTCAAGGAGGGAGGAGAGGGAGAAGTAGGCTCCCCGCTGAGCAGGGAGGCTGATATGCAATCCCAGGATCCTGGGATCAGGACCTGAGCCGAAGGCAGTCAATTAATGGACTGAGACACGCAGGCGCCCCTAAACTTGTGAGAAATCTAGACTTAAGCAACATCAAGTATAAAAGTGTCTTTATGGCAAAATTGGCCTTTCTAAGGTATAAACCCCCAGCAATAATAGGGGCAGTTCTATGGTTGGAATTGTTACCTTATAGCAGTGATTGGGTAAACATGTTCATCAACACATATTTTCCATCATAAATCCACTGAGAACATTAAAATGTGGTTTGTAAAACCTGAAATCTGTTCAGCTGCTAAAGGCTTTGAAGCTTCTATTTTTAGAGATTTGTCATCTTAAATGCTCTATTCTTTCTTCAGTATTTTGTCAGTATTTTTCTCATGGCATTTCTAATTCTGCAAAGTTCATCCTAACAAGCATACTTTGTTTTTAAAAAGCTTTTATCTGAAATACATAGCCTTCAAGAATAACAAGACATTAATATGACATCAGAGCATTGAGTGATAAGGATCTGCAGACAAATCTAAAAGAATGACTAATCTGTTTTTGTTCTTTTTTGGTTTTTATAAAATTGAATTCTAATCATAGTTGACTTTGACAGAAATTTTTGGTTTTTAAAACTTAAAAAAGAAAGCTGATTTTTTTTTTTTAAAGATTTTTATTCATTCATGAGAGATGCAGAGAGAGGCGAAGACATAGGCAGAGGGAGAAGCCGGCTCCCTGTTTGATACGGGACTCAATCCCAGGACCCCGGGATTTGACCACAACCAAAGGCAGACGCTCAACCACTGAGCCACTCAGTGCCCCAGGAAAGTTGATTTTGACATATGTTTGGAAAATAAAGAGAGCTACAAACACAGCATACTGACCTCTTTAAGGAGAAGCAAGTTATATAGATGTTCTGAGCAGGAAGACTTAGCTGCTTGGAGATATAACCATGAGTAAGGAGGGGGAAACATCAGTTTTTATTCTTTCGGTGTTTGAAAATATTCTTCCTCAACCACTATAGTCTTGGGCTGGTTTTTCTTGTTGTTGTTTCATTTTAGGTTTATTTTTGTTCTTGAGGTGTCCTGCACAGGTAGCATTTATTTTCTAATCTTCTGACCTTGTACACCACAGCAAAGCTAAATTGTAGCAGTGAATTGGCAGTTCCTATATTTTATAAACTACTTTACAAAAGCTGTTGCTTTTAGCATCATAAAATCCCTGAATCTCTCTCTATTGTGAATCCTTCACCTAAACCTGTGGTGGTTACACCTATATAAAATAAGCTTTTAGAAACAGTGTTGTAACAGAGACTCAGTCTTCTAAGACAGTGAGCAGAAGTCAACACTATTAACTCCACACGCAGCCCTTGGTGGTAACTGCATGCTCCTTGGGAGACCCCATTCCTTTTCTTTAAAAATTGTTTGAGATTTCACATAAGTCTGAAATAATTTACCACATTTAATGGCATAAAGTCCTTATGCCCTTGTTGTACCATCTTTCTTCTGGTTTTGTTTTTACTATAGATTACATAATACATATATAACTGTAAGCTTTCTATATATATTCTCACTTCAGTATTCCTTGGATAAGAACAAAAGCAACGAGTAAGCAACGAGTAAAAGAATAGAAAATAATAACCAATGGAAAAAGGAACAATTTTTTAAAATGAATACATTTGATTACTATTTTTTATTTTAGGAGACTGAGCAGGGGAGAGGCAGAGGGAGAGGGAGACATGGAAGGAGAGAGAATCTTAAACAGACTCCACATTGAGTGCTTGGGGCTTGATCTCACCATCCTGATGTCACATGACCCGAGATGAAACACACGCTTAACCAACTGCACCGTCTGGGTGCCTCAGTACATTCTATTTTTTAAAGCAGTTTTAGGTTCACAGCAAAATTGAATGGAAGATTCAAAGACTTTCCATCTTAGTTGCCCCTCCCCCCAACACACACACTTAGCATATCTTTCCCTACTATTAATATTCTCACTTGAGTGGTTCATTTTTTACAATTGATTAACAATGTGATAACATTGACACATTTTTACCACTCAAAGTCCATAGTTTACATTAGGGTTCAGGCTTGCTGTTATATATTTGGCGGTGTTTTGACAAATGTGTAATGTTCTATCGCTACCATTGTAGTATTGTATAGAGTCTAGTATCGTATAGAGGTCCATACTGTAGACTACTGCTCTAAAAATTCTTGTCTATTCTTCCCTCCCTCCCCACTCATCTCTGGCAACTGCTGATCTTTTTACTGTCTCTGTAGTTTGCCTTTTCCAAAATGTCATAGAGTTGGAATTATACGGTGTTCAGGCTTTTCAGATTGGTTTCTTTCACTTAAATAATGTGCATTTAGGGGATCCCTGGGTGGCTCAGCAGTTTACACCTGCCTTTGGCCTAGGGTGTGATCCTGGAGACCCAGGATCGAGTCCCACATCAGGCTCCCTGCATGGAGCCTGCTTCTCCCTCTGCCTGTGTCTCTGCCTCTCTCTGTCTCTCTGTGTTTCTCATGAATAAATAAATAAAATCTTTTTAAAAAAAAGGTGCATTTAAATTTTCTCTATGCCTTTTCATGGTTTGATAGTTCATTTTCTTTGAGTGAACAGTGTTTCTTTTTTCCTTAAAGATTATCCAAGAAGTAATCCACTGGCTCCTAGCTCACTTTTAGCTGATAGCTGGTGATAGAACTTTGAAAATTCAATATACTTTGAGTCTGTGGACTATTATTTAAAATTATAGAGATTTTTATTGCATTTTATTTCAGTTTAGAATGTGACAGATTGTAAAACAATAAATACTAAAGTATGACGTAGTAACAGTGTCAGAACATTTACAACCCAAAGGAGTGAAGTAGCTAGCATCTAATGCTTTTATAGGCTATACTTATTTAAATTAAGCATCAATCACTCCAGGCATTTTGGGACTACTCTTGGCATTAATTTCAGGGCTATAAACATAATAGTATAATTCACATTTTTTTCCAATTAAGTAAGAAGTGATATTAAAGATTGGCCATACAGCTTTAGCAATCTTGTCTCTAAATGATACATGGCTATTTTAGAAAGTCAGATCTATCTATATAGGAAAGACGATTTCATCTTGGAATACTTAATGTGACATGGGCTGTGAAGGGCAGCCTGAGAGGAGTTCCTGGCATACTTGAGCGTGAGTAGCATTTTGATAAATATATACGCTGCAAAATGATTTTAACAAGTTGTTTAAGTTACAAATTAATTATTTTAGTGTTCTTTAATGTCAATGATAAAGTATGCATTTGCATACTTTGTAATTTTTTTGTATTTAGTATAGTGTATTCCTTTCTTATAGTTGCTAAAATGAAGATGAAGATTATATCAGTGGGATATGTCAAAATGGCAAAATACTAACAACTTAGTATTTAAATTTTTAGGTGTTTTTCTGATATGTGACTTGTATGAATATGGTTGAGCTTTTTCCTTAGGCAAATATTATTAGAGTAGTTAGTAAAAAAATAATGAAAATTTAAGATATGCAGCCATACATTTTGTAATGCATTTTGAAAATGCTACTTTGTAATTTGCAGCACTATGAAATATTGGTTATATGGTACTTAGTCAAATTTTATATCACAGTGTTAAAATATTTGGAATATGAAATGTATTTTAGATTTGCAGATTTCCTTTTTTTTTTTTTTTTTTTTAAAGATTTTGCTTATTTATTCATGAGAGACACAGAGAGGCCGACACACAACACAGGCAGAGGGAGAAGCAGGCTCCTCACAGGGAGCCCTATCTGAGACTCTATCCCTGGACTCCAGGATCACACCCTGAGCTGAAGGCAGGTGCTCAACTGCTGAGCCACCCAGGTGTCCCTGCAGATTTCTTTTGAAAAACTTGTTGAAGTGTTTAAAATTAAACTATTTTAGAGAAAGAGTGAGCATGAGCAGTGGGGGTAGGGAGGAGCAGAGGGAGAGGGAGAGAAAAAACCTCCAGTAGACTCCACCCTGAGCATGGAGCACACATGGGCCTTGATCTCACAACCTTGAGATCATGACCTGAATTGAAATCAGAAGTCGGATACTCAACTGACTGAGCCACCCAGGTGCCCCCAAATTAAACTTTATTAAATAAGACTTTAAGTTTTAGTTTCTTTTTGGAAATACTGAATTTAACTTATAAATTATATAAGACTTTTAAGCAAGTGTATATATAGCATTGTTAGAATTTTCTTTTCTTTTTCAGGCTCAAACTGCCTTTTCTGCAAACCCTGCCAACCCAGCAATTTTGTCTGAAGCTTCTGCTCCCATCTCTCAAGATGGAAGTAGGTTTATACTTTGGGTTTATTCTTCTTGAACTGAAATATGTTTAAGCCTTCTCTTACTGAAATAGGGAATCCAAGATTTCTTTTTTTAATCTACAGCATAAAATATGTGGCTAAAGTTCTTGTAATAGTAAAAAAATGTTTACTTCAAAAAATAATCTTTAACCAAGAAAGTGAACTATGAACATGAAGGATAGATTTTATAGCTTAGTCAGAATTAAGTGAATTAAGTTAAATCTCAACTCTCATAAGTCCCTAACTTATGACTGATTCATTTATGAAGAAAACCTATATGTGCACTGTGCCCATACCGCTGCTCTTGAACTTGCTAAACTGTCCTCCGTCTGTGTGGAATGAGGGTGGGTTTTGAAATTTCCAGCCACCTCCTTTTGGGGGAGCTTCCCAAATTCTGGGATTTCTGCTAGGTCTCCATATACTTTTCTTTGGTTCCTTTTCCTTCTAAGTTTATAGAGACTTAGGACAGAGCCCCTAAATAATATGATTTAAAATAAGAGTATTAAATAGGTTTTTGTAGCCAGTCATAACTATTTATAACATTCTTTTAGACAGTTCATTTTAAGTCACAGATTATATAAAAAAACTTTTGGAAATACTAATTTTGCTACTAAGTTAATTACTGTTAATATTTGAATATATTGTTTCTAAGATTTCATTAGAATGTGTTTAATGTTTTTTTAAATAAGACACTAAATACACTTATAAGCTTTGCTTTTTTTTATTGTTCAGAAGAATCATTTAGTAGCAATCAGTGTTTGTTAATTGAGTTGTAAAGTAGCTGGTTGACAATAAACATTATAGTCAGTTCAGCGGTGGAGAATCAGTGGTATGCTTATGAAATTCCTAACCAAATAGATTCATTTTAAGAAAGTAGGAAGATTATTTATTTGGGAAAATTATTTTTATCTTGACTATTTAAACCTTTTCTATATTTCTCATTTCTAATTGTCATTATAGACATAAGGAGATGATTTTCCAAGTTACTGATATAGATTCATTCTAGATTTTATAAAATACATGTAATTTCTTAACACAAATAGAAGCGCATAATAACAACAGTTTTCATTTTAAATATTCTGATTTTTTTTTCTTTATTCATTTATTCATTTTAGATCTCTATCCTAAACTATATCCGGAGCTGTCCCAGTACATGGGCCTGAGTTTAAACGATGAAGAAATCCGTGCAAATATGGCCTTGGCCCCTGGAGCATCAGTTCAGGGGGTATGTATACTGTACTTAATTTTGAATTGTATATAATATTTGAGACAGAGATAAAAGCTCTCCTCTTCATGGGCAACTCAAAAATTTATAACTTTAGCATTGACCTCTCTTCAATTTTAGATTGCCTTCTCGGTATCACTTCTTAAATGATTTACTCTCTCCTAACCTTTTACCACTTTTCTAATTTATTAGGAGTTACAGATCCAGATGCTTTTGAGTAGTCTATTCTCCTTAGTCTTCTGCATTTAGTCATTTATTAAGACTTAGTGGTTCTGTCCTCCTCATGTTTCTTGTATTCACTTTTTCCATTCCAGCCCTATAATAACTGTTTCAGGGTTTCTGTACTTCTAACGTAGATTATTGCAGTCATCTCTTAAATTTTCTCTGGTAACTTCTTATATCAAACAGTGCTAACCTGCTGCTAGATTCATCTTTCTGAAGTACAAGTCTGTCATATCTTTTTTTGGTCATAATATTTTAACATTCTGAAGTTTAAAGCTTTCTATAAGACCTCCCAATTCCAGGCTTTTAAATATAATGTTTTTTTGTAGCTTCTTACTAAGGTCCTTGCTGTAAGGCCATAGCACTTTATAGTACTTACTATAATTGTAGTTAAGTCATTAAGACAAGGTCCATATCTGTCTCGTTGCCATAACCCCAGTGCTTAACATAGTACCTGGCATTTATTAATTAACTGTTTATTGAAAACTTGTTTGTATTATTCAAGGCCCATTTGATAGACAATAGGTATGTCAACAGAAATGATTTAAGAAATTAGAAAGGTTAAAGAATTGAAAAACCAGACATTGAAGAAAGATGTAATAGCAGAAAGTTGCTGCTCCTTCTAGGACTGGGGTGACACAGGGAAGGGTTTTGAGTTTGGAGTTTTCAGAATGTAGAAGCTTGTGGGAGGGGACCACTGCTGTCAATACTGATACCTCTGAGGGGTTGCAAGTGAGACAGGTGCTGAAAGTGGCAGTAGAAGCTGGAGAATGGAATCAACTGCTGCCACTAGGGGTTAAGGGCACAGCTCATGCAGTTGGATAGAAGCTGGAAACAGAAAGAAACAAGGCACTTGTCTTCTTCCAGCCTCCTGCGGTGGATGCTTACCAGAAATCAGGAATATGTATTTTGCACAGTTCAAGCTCTACCCTCACCAAGTAGAGTCTAGAAGCATGGGTTTGGAGCTGACAAATAGTAGCTTAATACCCAGCACTACCTACTCCTTTGACTACATATATCCACATACTTTTTAACTTCAAATGACAGCAGTAACTGCAGGGTTGCCCTTTAAAAGATGCAATTCTTGGTAAAATTGAGGTTCAGCCTACTTTCTTCTGTTATGGGGGACCCGGTGGTAAGCATTTTTAGCTTTGCTACCCATGCATGGTTTCTCTGGTATTCTTGTTTGTTTGCTTACAACCTTTTAGAAGTACAAAAGTAATTTTTAATGCAGGGGGTACAAAACCAAGCCAGTTACTATCTCTGATATAACGAAGTACCTCCTACCCTTAACCCCCAAATGGGACAATGCCAGTTATCATAACCATCTCTGGGCAGTGGCCTGTGATATCAGTTACTGTGCAGTATTAATTAGCCCTTAGTAGTCACATTTCCAGCTGAGTATTTTTGACCTAAAGACAGAAGTATAAAGTTCACTGTTATAAAGAAGTCGTGTATTAAGGTAAAGGAGGTAGGGGGGAAACAAAAAGTTGTCATATATATGTATGTGTCATATATATATTATATATATATATATATATATGTAAAATTTATGGGTATAATCAAAGAAGGTAGTCATAGCTACTGGGATCCAAAATATTGGTGATCTGATCACGAGGCTGTAGTTAGTATTTTACTTCCTTTGTCTGCTACACATTCTTTACACCATTGCCCTTGAGCTGGTCTTTTCTTAGTATATACTGGGGTGACCTAAAGCATTTTTGAAGTGTCAACCCCCTTTAAGTATCTTGTTTTTTCTTTTTTTTTTTTTAATTTTTATTTTTTTATGATAGTCACAGAGAGAGAGAGAGAGAGAGAGAGAGAGAGAGAGAGAGGCAGAGACACAGGCAGAGGGAGAAGCAGGCTCCATGCACCAGGAGCCCGACATGGGATTCGATCCTGGGTCTCCAGGTTCACGCCCTGGGCCAAAGGCAGGCGCCAAACCGCTGCACCACCCAGGGATCCCTTGTTTTTTCTTTTCATTTTTGTTTTATTTTATTGCTGGCAGTTTCTATTAACTGTTTCCATCTAGTGAATTTTTCATGTGTGTATTTTTCTTCGCTAGATGTTCCATGTGGTTTTAAGTCCTTGAGTGTACTGAACAAGTTTATAGTAGCTATTTTAAAATCCAGTCTGCTAATTTCGATGTTATTTCCGAGTTTCTATTAACTGATTTCTCTCCTGATTATAGATTACATTTTCCTGCTTGTTCACATGGCACCTGTTTTTTTTTTTTTTTTTTTTTTTTTTTTATCAGAACAGGACATTGTGAATTTTTTTACATTTTTAGGTGCTGAATTATGTTGTACTTCTTTAAAGAGTGTCAGCACTTGTTCTGGCAAGCAATGTAACTACATGTGCATCAGTTTGGTCCTTCTGAGGCTTGATCTTACATGTTGTTAGGGTAGTTATGAAGCAGCCTTTATTGTAGGGTTATTGTAGCCTCATAACTGCAGCTGTGTGTCCCCTCTGGTTCTTTGCTGAAGGCCTTGGGTATTCAGTGAGCACACCACTTTTGCTGGTAGGATCTTGGATGTCTCCCAACCCTGTATGATAATGCAGGAAGGCTCAGCTTTCAGCTCCCTGCATGACATCTGGAGCTTTACCTCACAGATACGGAGATTAACATTTAGCAGAGGGTTCAAAGCGATAGATCTCTGGAGATTTTTTTCTCTGTGTAGCTCCTTCCTCTTTGGGAATCAGCCCTGAAAGTTCTGGCTGTTTTACTAGCTGCTTCAGTCTTCCTGATTTTTGTCTCCTCAACTTACAGGAACACATTGCTCTGCTTGAGATTTGTACTTCTGCGTTCCAGTCCAGATAGTGGTCTGGGTAGAAAGCCAGGCGATGAAAGGGCTCACTTCATGTGTTTCCTTTCTGTCGGGGTTTACTGCCCTATACTGCTTACTGCCCAGTGTTTAAAAATTGTTGCTTCCTATTTTTCCAAAATTTTTAGTTATTTATAGCAGGAGAGTAAGCCTGGCTCCATATGACTGCAAGCAGAAGTCTGTTTTTCTATTAATTTTACTGTTGTACATGGCAGACCTAAAAGGCATCTCAAAGAACCTCCTGGATTCCACACATAGTCTAGAATCCATTATCTAGCAGCAACCCAATTTCTTCTTGGTAACTAGAACTAATCACACTAGCCAGTTCAGTAATCTCTTCTTGCCTTTGTGTGAGTGGCATATAAATCCCAAACAACAGTTAGGTGATGACCCTTCTTATTCAGGGGGAAATATTGTATTCCCCAGTGGAGGCATTCCTCCCTCATAAATAAGACCTTCACACTGTAGAGCTCAAGATGTGGGGACAGGACGCAAAAGTTTTGTATATGGTTAGGTATAAAAATGAGAGGAACCATTCCCAGGCCACACCTTGGTTTACAGACTTTTATTTGGGCCTTGGAAGAAACTGCATCATGCATTTGGTTGCTCATTCAAAGTATATGTTGTATCCTATAAGGTAGAACCCCTTTCAGTGTGTTGTCTCCCACTGGCACCTTAAATGGGTGGAGATAGGAGCCAGTAGCTTAAGAACCCACATGTTCCAGGCACTCTGCCGGGTGTGGTAGATGCAGTAGTAAACCACAGCAGTGCCCCCCTCCCTTCCACACACAGTACTGGAAGTCACATTGTAGACTGATAAACTGGTGCGTATAACATGAAACAAATGGAAGGAGAGTTAAGTGAATAGTGTTAGGGCTCCATTTCCATATAGTGAGCATATATGTTCTCTCTGAGGGGTTGACCCATGAGCAGAGAACTGAAATGAGGGAGTAAGGCATGTGAGTATCAGGTGGGAGAACATTCTATACAGTATAGACAGAACCTGAAGGCTTTCAGGCAGAAATGAACCAGGTGGACTTGAGAGACAAGAGTTGTGTGGTGAGCAGTGGAGGCAAGGCAGGACATGGCAGCAGATGGCATTGGAGGGGTAGGGAGGACCAGGTGCTCTGTGGTCTTGTAAACCATGGTAAGGGATTGGGATCATAGTTGTGGGAGTGGTGTCATCATTTGGTTTCTTTTCTTTTTTCTTTTTTCTTTTTTTCTTTTTCTTTTTCTTTTTCTTTTTCTTCTTTCTCTTTCTCTTTCTCTCTATTCTAGATTTCTATGCTTACTCTGTGGAGAATCAGGAAGATGATCTAAGTTATTACAGTCCTTGCCAGAAATGGTTGCTTGCTTACATCAGGGTAAAGGGACAGAGATAACATGGTCATAATAAGTAAGAACACCTAGTAAGTCAAGTACTTTAAAATACTTGCTGGAAAAAATAAAGATTTTTCCAAAAGTAAAACCCATTCCAAAGCTCTCTCAACCCTTTTTCTATATGCCAGCTAAACTAAATAATTCATTTGCTTAAGTTTTCGTGTTTGTATCCCATTTCCTGATTTTCCTTTGTTTTTTGTAGCTGTAGTCATTTCTTTTAAATCTTTGTAATCTCGCAACTAATATTTTCTGGCATTACGTGTTCTGATTTCTAGCCTAATTATTTGTGTACATTACTCTTGTTAGACTGTCAGCTTTAGAATATGCTATCATAATTACCATGAATTCTGAACAAAAAATTTGCCATCCATGGGGATTATGTAGTTGAGGTTCCTCTTTCCCTATTATTACTGCTCCAAGCATTACAGTTATTAAGTAGGTCAGAGGGTTTTTTTTGACAGATTCCAACTAAGAAGACTTTGATTAGCTCTTCCCTCACTATCTTTTTAGTCTATTCAGTCTCTCTCAAATAAAATCTTAAAAAAAATTAGTAAATAAAAACTAGGGTGATTTTTGCATAAAACAAACTTTATTTGAAGGAAACAGAATGCATATCACTTTTTGGGAAACCACAACTGAGTATATTCAAGTCAATTATCATTTTAGGTTTTTTTTTTTTCATGGAGAATGTTTCTACGTATTGACATATTGTGTTTTTATCAGCAGTTGGTAGCAAGACCTTCCAGTATGAACTATATGGTAGCTCCTGTAACTGGTAACGATGTTGGAATTCGTAGAGCAGAAATTAAGCAAGGGATTCGTGAAGTCATTTTGTGTAAGGATCAAGATGGAAAAATTGGACTCAGGCTTAAATCAATAGATAATGTAAGTATTTTTAATTCTATTTCAGTTTGTCCAATAGCTTATGAGATACTAAGTGATCAGTATTAGAAGAATTTACAGTGGAAATGTTTTAATTAATTGTAATATTTGATTTATAATGAAGATCATTTTAAAATTGTTAATTTTTTCCACTTGGAGATGCCTTATTTTGAAGAGTCAGAGTTGGTAATTTATTACTTTAAATGAATTTTGTTTTTGATCTTCTTTCTGTAATAAAGATCACTGGTCTTCATATATTATAACTTGGTTGTATAAATAAAATGGCATTCAAAAAGGGCATTATATGTGATGTTTAAGAAAATGAGAACGAGGGGGGCGCCTGGGTGGCTCAGTTGTTGAGCATCTATCTGCCTTTGGCTCAGGGCATGATCCTGGAGTCCTGGCATCAAGTCCTGCATTGGGCTCCCCACAGAGAGCCTGCTTCTCCCTCTACCTATGTCTCTGCCTCTCTCTCTGTGTCTCTCATGAATAAATAAAATTAAAAAGACTGACCAGTGAGAATTGGTAGCCTTTATAGTATGTATTTTTAAATTAAATAATGATTATTTAACTTGTGAAGTGGGTTTGCACGTTTGTTATTTCCATCCTTCATTTTGAATTTAATAGGTCATTTTTTGAGCAAAAGTGATTTTCTAATTAGGGCAGCCATTCCTTTACCTTTGTAATTTCCCAGGGTTACTCTCTGAGGAGGCATTTAGGATTGTTAAGGATATGCTGAGTCTTTACCCCGATTTGTGGTTTCAGGCATTATGTCTTAGATTCCTTATTAGTCTTAAGTCTTATTAGCTCAGTGTGTCCAACCTTTTCACACAGGAAGTGATAATGAGTGTCACACACTGTGGTAAATGACTGAGGCTGATCTTGGCAGGCAGGCCCGAACTTGCCTGCCTGCCTAGAGAGCTGAGGTCATCTATGGCTCTGCACATGCATAACTTAGGACACATCAGCATGCTTCTTCAGGAAGCCCTAATGTCACTGCTCTCCCTTCGTTTTCAGTAAATAGTATATGTTGCCCCCCCCCCCCCTTTTTAAGAGTTTATTCCTGAGAGACACAGAGAGAGGGGCAGACATAGACAGAGGGATAAGCAGGCTCCTTGCAGGGAGCCCAATCCCTTGCAGGGATCGGTACTCGATCCCAGAACTGGGGTCACAACCTGAGCCGAAGGCAGATGCTCAACCACTGAGCCACCCAGGCGTCCCATATGCTGCCCCTTCTGTCAGGATTTCTTCTCTGCTTCTTCCTCTGTCCTAAAAGACAGGACACTCTTCATAGGCCCCTATCTCCATTGCAGTTATCCCTGCAGTAGATTTCTCCATTTGGCCAGTACTCATTGCTCTGAGCATTTTACAGGGTCCTGCCTAATTTTCAGTACTGCTCTAAAGCAAACTGTAAGACACAGAGGTTGTATCTGACCCAGCCTAGGAGGATAGAAAGGGTCCAACTTTGTAGATGCTTTCATTTTTTACCAACTTTACTCTTCTATACTTACTTATATTTTTTTCAATATCTAAGATTGGGAGTTTATAGAAGTATAAATACCATGTAGGTTTAGTTCTTTGTCGACTAAACTTGAGTTTTCTGTATTTCGTAGGGGATTCCTTGTACGAAAGAATTGGAGTGGATCCCTGGGTGGCTCAGCGGTTTCGCGCCTGCCTTTTGGCCTAGGGCGTGATCCTGGAGTCCGGGATCGAGTCCCGCATCGGGCTCCTGGCATGGAGCCTGCTTCTCCCTCTGCCTGTGTCACTGCCTCTCTCTCTCTCTCTCTCTCTCTGTGTCTATCATAAATAAATAAAAATAAATCTTAAAAAATAAAAAGAATTGGGAGTAGTATTGAATATACTCACCTTTCTGGCTATTATTTAAACTCTAATATTATTTATTTTTAATTTAGCAAATGGGTTAAGGAGTCCTTCAGCTGTAAGGAGAGCTATGACCTTACACTAAACTATCATTTTTTTAAACTGTAAATGAAATCATAAAATTTCTAACAGTTGACTTCCTTTTCCCTAAACAAAGACCCTGTTGCCAGTCCTATTTTGTATTCTACCAAACTCATAGAAGCTTAGATATATTATGGAAACCTTACTTTTTCTTTTCTTTTTTTTTTTAAAAGACTTTATTCATTCATGACAGACACAGAGAGAGGCAGAGACACAGGCAGAGGGAGAAGCAGGCTCCATGCAGGGAGCCTAATGTGGGACTAGATCCTGGGACTCTAGAATTCATGCCCTTGGCCAAAGGCAGACACTCAACCACTGAGCCACCCAGGTGTCCCCCCTACTTTATTTTCTTTAGACTTTTTATTCCAAGACAAAGGATGATTGAAGTTGGTCAGGTGGGTGGTGGTGGGTCATGATTCGAGGTAGAAATTACTAGTGAGATCTCACATTTTTGCCTTATTTCTTGGGGTCTTAATAAATTTTCAGTTTTATTTATGTAGTTTTTTTTTTTTTTTTTTTAACTAGGGCAGATTTCTAATATGAACAGTTGATTCCTAATTTTCCAGTGTTTTTAAACCATATTCTAACAGTGGTAAATGACTGTTATTTTATTATTTTCTAGGGTATATTTGTTCAGCTGGTCCAGGCAAATTCTCCAGCTTCATTGGTGGGTCTGAGATTTGGGGACCAAGTACTCCAGATCAATGGGGAAAACTGTGCAGGCTGGAGCTCTGATAAAGCTCACAAGGTGCTCAAACAGGCTTTTGGAGAGAAGATTACTATGACTGTTCGTGACAGGTAAGTTGACTAGACAGTTCAGATGGAAATTCAAGACTAGTTTTCCATTTTCTTGGGCTTCTGAAGATTCTGTGGGTATTATATTGTGTTTCAGAAGATTTCATGTTATTGATTAGCCTTATACTCTGGCAATTGGCAGTTGTATTGCAGATTCTTCTTACATAGTTTTCTTTTTAATAAAGCATTCTGGTTTTGTGTGCATCTTATTTCAAAGTTTATGAAAATCATCTTCTAAGAAGTTACTTTCCTGTTTCTATAGATCATAGAAAATGAATGTTGGAAAGGTAAGCAGTATGGCATCTCTGGCCATGCTTTCTAGTTTGCTTAGATATCCAGCATAGGATGGATAAGTGCCAGGGGCCCTGCAGAACTCTCAAGTGGTATAGGAGGAGTTCATGAAACCAAATCTGGCCTTTTGAGGTGGTTATGATGTTCTAGTTCTCAAGATAGAATATTTTATTTAGCAGTCAGTTAATAACCTAAACAGCCCATGAAGTAAGGGCCTCTGTTTATTTTCTTGCCTCTTACTAACACGTGTTTAGGGTGGACCTATCTCACATTGTTAACAGTTAGCTTTTGGATTTTTATTCTTCTCATTTAAACTTAGGTTTTATCTAACCTTGTTTACAGTTTCTCACACATGGTAGGTATTTAGTAAGCAAGATTTCAAAGAATAAGTTGGACCAATAGGCAGAATGAAATTTTTAATTTTACTCATTATGTATATAGGCCCTTTGAACGGACAGTTACCATGCATAAGGATAGTACTGGACATGTTGGCTTTATCTTTAAAAATGGAAAGATAACATCCATAGTGAAAGATAGTTCTGCAGCCAGAAATGGTCTTCTCACAGAACATAACATCTGTGAAGTCAATGGGCAGAATGTCATTGGGCTGAAGGTAAGGAACAGAATTTTTGTCTTACCCCTGCAGTTTTATTTTAGCAGATGTCTTTTTCCATTTGTCTGTTGAGGTTGTGTTTTCATGTTGACCTCCAAAATAAATAGAAACTCCATGGGGGGAGATGGGTGATGTGGCACGTGGGGGCTTGGGCTGTGCTCTCAGGCCAAAGGAAATTGCCTGGGTAATTTGGAATTAACATTCCTAGAGCAGAGGGCTTGACTCTTTGATCTCAGCAGTCCCTTGAACTAGAATTCTGTGGAGATGTGGGCATTGGAGATTTTGATGACCTTCTGAAAGGATGATTGCTGAGCTTTTTCAACCCAGGAATAGTAGGAAATGAGTAATAGTTTCTGTTTATATTAGTACCTTTGTTTCCCTCTACGGATTCCTATGTGTGGCTATTTTAAGGTGTAAATGTTTTCATTAAGATCTATTCATTTCATAAACTTGGTTAAGGATGCACTATTAACTGGGGGGATAGGATAGTGTATGTAAGGAAAATTATTTCCTCTTAAGTAATGAAAAGATGATTTTTTAGCTAAAATATTTACTCAGCTTACTTAGTAATTTTGTTACCATCTATACAATTGTGATACTATAGAATTAAACTTGGTAAGGGAAACTGGAAAAAATTATAAATAAGAGTCAGATTTTAGAGATCTTAGCAAAACATAAAAGAGGACATACATATTTTTACCAAGAATAACATAGTTTCATATTTATGAAATAAAGCCTTAGTATTAATTTTCATTATGTATTTTCAACAGGACTCTCAAATTGCAGACATACTGTCAACATCTGAGACTGTAGTTACTATTACAATCATGCCTGCTTTTATCTTTGAACATATTATTAAACGGTAAGTAGACGGTACTTCAATTTGATGCTTCTGGTCCTGTGAGTTACAAGAAAGTACAGTGCTTATATTAAGTGCCAAGTCTTTGGTTCTTTTACTTTAGGCATGACATGGTATTTATATCTAGAAAAATCATAGAAATTGGTAGGTAAGGATGATCCCTCACAACTTCCCAAGTACTGCATAAAGTTCACCACACACTTCGGAAGTTTTGACATTTTCTAGTAGAAAACAGGTAAGATGAGCACAAGTGGGCAGGCTTTCATCTCAGCTTTCGGTAAAATGGACTGTGGTTGCACTCTGCCTACAGCTTCTCTGCTCAATAGAAATCTACTGTGGTGGCTCATGATGGAGAATTCCTGCCTATGGGATGTTAGGAGTAATGGTTTTTGTTCTGAGAGCATTTGAGGAGACAGGTAGAGGCGTGTAGGAGTGTGGAGTGTGGTCCTCAGAAATGAGGATTAGGCAGCTGAGTAAGGGGAAAGGAGGGAGAGGCAGCAAGCGTTGCTACCTCCCCTAGAACTTTTAAAATCCTGGCTTCTATCAGAGCTGCTTTTGCCAAGCCAACCTAGGTCCTTCTTTCAGAATCTGTCTTGCCTGTGGAAATAAAACATAATACCTTAATAAATTTTTCAGTTCCTTGGTAGAAAAAAAAAGGGAAGTGTTGTTATAGTCAGGACTCATTGTTTTCAAGTTCTCTTAAACAGTGCTAGGTTCCCCCCTCCCAGTTCATAACAGTGTTGTCATTTTCCTTGTTTTTCGTCATGAGCTTGAATATACAAAGACTTATTTGTGTCTTATCTAACTTTTCTAGCCAAGGTTCAGGAGTCATTCACACTAGATGGCAAACAACTAGATTCCCCGAGACTTCTAGATCTGAACTCATTAAAGAGACTTTCCCTCTATTCACAATCCCACTTGATGCTCATGAGTGCTAAGTTTGAATGGGAGTTTTCCTGGATTAGCATAGCCTTTCTGAAAAAAGAAACCCAAACCTCACTTTCATAAAGTGACTCTCTTGTAGGATGGCACCAAGCATTATGAAGAGCCTGATGGATCACACCATTCCTGAGGTTTAAAAGTCATGGCACAATGGAAACTTCACCGAACTTCTCCAGTTTACTTCTTGGGCAACTTAACTTTATATTATGCACATGAAGCTTTCCAGGAGCCAGAGCGCATATGCGGCATGACGACGACCTTTCTATCTTACATTATGGCTGGGAATCTCACTGTTTTGATTGGATATCTTGTTCACACTTCAAGATTGTTGTAGCCTTATCCTGGTTTTACAGATGTGAAACTTTGGACAGATTTACTGATTTTCCTAGAGTAGTTTCTCTACTGGAAACCTGATGCTTTTATAAGCCATTATGATTAGAGTGACTGATACAGTCTTGGCTCTGTGTTAGAACCAATCACCTTTATCTTACATATCAAGTAGTGCTGTTCATATTACTTTAGTTCTATGGTATAATTGCGTTTTTAATGTGTTGCCATAGTACATGTAGAATGACTGCTTTTGATGCTTTTTTAGTTCTGTGGGTGTGCGTGTGCGCGCGCGTGTAAAACACCGAGGACATTGGTTTCATTCCATGTAAGCATTATACATGTAAGCATTATACAGTGTATGTAGGTTGTAAGAGATTGTGTTGGTCATCATTAAATTGTAACTACCTTCACTTAATATGCTTGAACTGTCGCCTTAACTGTGTTAAACATCTAGAATAAAAGCCAAAATAGAACTATTGCTGCCTTTCTAAAACCCAAAATGCAGTTCTATGTTAAACTGAAATGTACACTAGCCCAGAACAATGTAATGATACATACTGAGCTATATATATAGCATAACTGCTTAGTTGCATTTGAGATTTTTCTAGTCATTGTGTAATGGAAATTTCTTTCTTCTAAAAGTTATCGGTATTAGTTTCTGAGAAATGAATCACTATGTATTAAATGTAAAAATTCTTGTACCAAATAGGATAACTATTTTGACTTCCTTTATTCACTTGTAGGTTAAGTGGGATAATACCTAATTTTGTCATTTACTCTTAAATTCTGTAACCTCCCCTCTTTGAGATCGTCTTACGATGTTTCCCAGGTAATCTGTTCCATTTCCTGACCCCTCCCTACAAACAAAATGGCAATGACACTTTATCCTGATTTTTTTTCTTTTTGGTTTATGTCTATTCCATTTTAATTAAATACATATAAATAAAGTTGACTTTTAGTCTGTTATTGTGTCACTTGGAAACTTTCCGTGCCTTTCACCAAACTTGCACAGGACTTAGAAAACAGGCATGTGAGGTTCCCACCTTGGGCCCGTGGGAGTGGTCTCCCAGAGCAGCTGACACCCAGAATCCCTGAGGAAAGCCCTCTGTGCTGAGAGGGCGGGGGTGTCATGAAGAGTGTTTCTACCTGCGACCGGTACACTGCGGCCTGCACACTTCAGGCTGTGCAGTAGAACTCACGGAGGCCGCTGGTGCTGCTCCCTGCAACAACTGACACCAAGTCATGTTTAATGATACTTAAAACCAACTTTGAAAACTGGTACCCTGACTCAAGTTTTCCCCCATGTCATACAGCCTACAAAATAAAACCTCTATTGTCTTTAAAAACATTGTCATAGTAGAAAGGGAAGTCAGTAGAGTTGTTTTAGAGCTTACCCTTGTTGAAATTTAGAAAAGCGAGCTGAACAATGCTGCCTGGTTTACCTTGTTAACTGGATTTGGGTCTGTGTATAGTTCCAGAAATGTAGAAGTGAGTGACACATCACTCAGTACAGTTTTCAAGGATCTATACTTGCAGTTCTCTAAAGGTACTAGTCTTGGCAATGAAATATTTAAATAAGAAAATGAAAACAGCTTTCATTACAGAAAAATATTTTTAATGTAGAAAAGGTGAGCATTTAATAGCTATAATGAAATAAACCGTTCTATACACAGTAAATATACTGTTACAAGAATTGCTGATCTTTCCCCAGGTTCTTAGAATCTGAGGTCAGTAGGTTATACAAAGTAACCTTTCATGAAAAACACAGGTATCCAAAACCCCAATGGGCAGCAATTCTATGGGTCAGGAAGACAGAGCGACTCAGAAGTAGGAGAGAATACTGCAAGTTTTCTTGGAAAATTCAAAATTGTGTTTTCTGAAAGTTTTCTCATCTCAGTTTATTTAGTATCTCCCGGCTACTTAGCCACCCAAACCTGCCTTCTGCCCATCAGCATCCTGGGATGGTTATTGGCCTCACACATGTAATGTTTTCTCCCTAACACTGCCATATCCTTGCCTTGGGAGGCTGGCAACTAGTGGCCTTCAGTGAAGTCGCCATGATTTAGGAAGTTTAAAACCACAAATGTCTCATGTGGTAAAACTTCTAATTACTATCATTGCACATTCACCAGTTCATTTGAAAGTTTGGTTTAAAAATAAATAGAGTTCGACTTAACATTCAAGAGAGGAAAAGGCACTTAATACTGCAATTTCCAGAACATAATTTGTCTGTCTTCCCCTCCCGTGATGATGCTGCTACACTGTTCGTTCATCCATATGCATGTCACAGCACCTAAAAGAAAGAGACCTTGTGGTTAGGTAGTAAGTTGACCGGGGCCCCCCAAGATATACTCTAAGTACTATGTTGTCTTCTCATCTTGTAATTGGTGTATAAATTAAAAATAACTGCTTGGCACAGGAACTTATGGGGAATAAGGAGACACTTAAATGTAAAGCTAAAATAATGGGTTGCAAATAGATATTCCTAGCCGTAGTCAGCATGGGTGAGAGGAGAAGGTAGGGAACCGGTGTAAATTTGCTCATTCCATTTCTACTGGAAGGAGTCCAATGTTTAAAGCCAGTACGTTGAGAATGACCTAAACAGATCACTTAATATAAATGTTAAGAAATAACCACATAACTGGATGATAGAGGGAAAGGAATGAAGGTGGCGGTTACTGGTCACAGTGAAAGGTAAATAGAGGCTTATAACCAGAGATAGTAGAAGAATAAAAAACCATAAATCTTCCAGAAGGTCAAGAGGTAACCATGCAAGTGTAAGCAAATAGAGTGGAAAAAAACCAAAAGAACAGAATAATCAATATGCCTACAATGTGCCCTCTCAATAATGAGGGCACACCTCCCAGGATACAAACTGGAACCCGACCTTCGAGGAGGAGACTGGGGGTGGGGGTGCGGGAGTCAGTGGCAGGAGGAAGATTGTTCACATTATTATTTTTGTGTTGTTTCGGGTTTCTTTAAAAACCATGTGCATATATTTTTAAAACCAGGATTACAGCTTATACTATGGTTTTGAGTTCTCCACGTGGAACTTAATGTACAAACTTCCTTTTTGGAGTCAAATGTCTGTTAACCTAAATCTCAGTCCCCAAGGACCCAAGAGATGCAGCTGGCCTGGCCAACCAAGGTGCTGGAGGGGAACAGCTACGGCACGGGGAGGAACGGTGTGTTCTCTGCCTGGGAAGAGTATGTTTCCTGATGGGAAAAGTAGGTCTGAGTTCAGCATTTTAGGAAGAAAGGTCAAGTCAACTGCGTAACTGCTCACCTGTGTGGCCCTGGATTCTCTCACTGATTTTTCCTCCGAGGAGGTCCCAAACAAGCAGTTCACCAGACTGACTTCCAGATAAAACAGAATTTCCATCCCAGATAAAGCATCTGCAAGAAAGGTGCAGAGATCATCGTCTGATCATTCGTCATGACGGAGGGGCTCTCTCTTACCCTGGCCAGAGCAAACCCAAATGACATGATCACGAACTTGTCTGTAAATGTTTTCACACACTAGTAACTCACAAAATATATTACCTCTGGGGCTCGTCTGAAGTCATAGAGGAGATGAGCATTCCTGTCTGCACATCTATGACGTTCAGACAGCCGTCTTCCCCTGTGCTGAGGACGTGGCGACTGTCTGCAACACGAGGAGACACGGCTTCAGAAGTGTGTTGTAAAGGATTCTGACATGTTACCTCTGGCATAATGTTCACTTTGCTTCTCCTTGAGCTACCTGTATGATTGCCGGATGATTCTCCTCTCCTTGAAATGCTTCTAAGACACCGGGCTGCTGACCCTTGGGTGTGAGTGCATTTGCATTTTATACATTAGTTTCTCTGGGGAGCTGACGAACTAAGAACCACTTCCGCTACAGCTTTCCTGTAGGTGCCGATGGCCCGAGTATACGCTATGGGGCCGGGACGCAGCCTCACATCCAGGCAACACTTTGATCAGCACTGCTTTTCTCTTTACGTTCTTCTTATTTAAAATCATTCCGATTCCCCCAGTTATCATCTGTATTACAAAGGATAATACTACCTGGGCTAAACGCAGTATCACACACGGTCCCCGAGTGACACGGGATCTGGTGCAACATGGTGGCCGTGGTGAGGTCCCAAATATTCACTGTGCCTTCTTTGGTGCCTGAAACCAACAGTGTACTCGCAGCGTTTAAACTAATTGTATCTACCTAAGGAAGAAAACAGAGTAGTCCGCTTAGAGTTACGGTCATGAGCTGTTCCCCTGGCTGGCCGAGCAAGGTTCTGCTCCGCCGTACGGTGTGCTGACGTGGCTCATGCAGATGGCCTTCACCATTGCTTAGTGAATTATTTAAAGATTAAATTCTTCATATGCTAGTGAATAAAATGAAATACTGGTAGGGTAAATGGAATGCTTTTTTTTTTTTTTTTTAAGATTTATGATTTATTTTGAGAGAGAGCACATGCGAGAGTGAGTGGGAGGAGTGGCAGAGGGAGACAATTTTCAAGCAGACTCCCCACTGAGTGTGGAGCCCAACTCTGGGCTCGATCCCGTGATTCACAAGATCACGACCTGAGCCCGACACCAAGAGTCAGATGGTTAGCCGACTGAGCCACCCGGGTGCCCGATTTGCTGTCTCAAAATACCCTAAAATTGACAGTTTCAGAATGATACCTCCATGAGTTACACATCGTACACGGTGCCAAACGGTCTGAAGCACAGCTGGCCCATGGTTACCTGAGGGATTTGGGAGAAGCCGGGGTCTCTCAGGGTTATGTTTCCAGGTCCACCCGGAGTTACATACTATGTAAATATTTCTCAACCTCAGGTCAACTGTCGACCATGAAAATCAGGCATCAATTCACCACCTCAGAGCAAAGGCAGTATTGTCAGCTCTAGTGGGAGATGCAGCAGTGGGACCCAGGGGGACTGGAGGGGACGGGACAAGTGACAAAGCGCTAGCTTCAGTCCTGCCCCGGCTCGGGTGCACTTCCCTGGGCCACCCCAACATCAGGTCTGTGTCTTCGCCTGTCGGAGGGCGTCATGCTAGAACAGACGGCCCCTTCCACCTTCTGTGTCAGAAAACACGAAAGCCGAGGAGGCACACTGTGTTGCCCCAAATAGTTTGAGGGTGTCCAAATATTCAATGTCTTGGAAATCTGATGGGACCATAGCTAGTTGTTGGGAACCAGCAAATTGGAGGAAAAAAAAGACAAAGCAGACTTGCAAACCCAAAGAGTCCATGCTCTCTTCCAATAAGCATAATAAAATGAGAGAGAAAAATGGACACACAGCTAAAACCAACCCCTGCCCCATCCTCTGGCCTCAGGCTCAGCGGGGAGCAGCCCTGTTGCTGGCACTCACACTGACGTCGTGTTCCAGCTCGGCCAGCATGTCAAACCGCTGTCTCCTGGTGCATGTCATTTCTGCAGGAACACCAGACCACACCTAAGGTGGAATATATTGCAGAAGGTATTTGTTGAGCACGAAAAGCATTTCTAACACATTCGAGAAAAATGCTTGACTGACCAACTTCCAGTTAATGTACTTGCCAAGAAAATAATGCTGTTTTTCTCTTTACATGAGAAATGTTTCTGGTTCCTCTCCTGCAGTGCTCAGGCTTTTATTCCGGCCACAGGCACTCCCGACTGCTCGTGCCTGTGTCTGTTTCTACCCTTTGCACTTGTGGCTGTGATTTTTATGCGGACTAAGGAAACCTGAGTGCAAGCACGTTGTAGTGTGTCTGTTCGTGTTTTGAGAAGACCCAAAAAGGCAAGTCACCCCCAAAAAAATTAACAGAATTTGGTGTAGGCAAGGGAATTATAAGAATGGGGGGAAATCCTGAAAAACCCTTGAAGGAATTCTAACAGTTTTCGGTTCTTGCTTTCTTTTTACATAAATGCAAACTGGAAACTGAATATGATGAATACTGGTGGGGTGTTTGCCAGATAGTTGTGGAGGGTTCCAAAGAAGGGGCTGAGGATGGCCCCGCATCAACAGAATGGTGAATGAATGTGTGTCCGCCTGTGCTAACTTGAAATAAAATGTGTCCTCTTTCCAGGATTCCCCACTTTAACCTGACATTTTCTAATTAACTGGTTAACTGTTAGTCCTAACTGTGTGAGATCAGATGGGCTGCTACTGTCTACAGCTGGCCCTTGAACAATGCTGGGGTGGTTGGGGGTGGGGGGCAACACCCCACCGCATGCAGGCGAAATCTACTTCTAACTCTGACTCCCACAAAGCTTAACTGCTAATAGCCTACTGCTGACTGGAAGTCTTACCAGTAACATAAACAGCTAACACAGTTCGTGCGGCACGTATCACTGACTGTAGTCTTACAATAAAGCTAGAGCAAATGTTAGGCAAATCATAAAGTGAATTTACAGTACTGTACAGATTCATCGACAAAAATCCACTTATCCACTTATAAGGGGACCTCTGTAGTTCAAACCTGTGGTGTTCAACAGTCAACTGTATTTCTCTGTTAACTCTGTCTTGTGAATTCCACATCGTTCCAACCCCCCGGTTGAGCGCACATGGCACAAAAAAATCATGAAGACTTCCCGTTGAAAAGTACGCAGGTTAAAAAAACACAGGTAATAACATTCAGCATCTTTCTATGTCACTTACACACTTTGTGAAAAATAGTGAAGTGACTGAGCACATTAACAACGGGTAGTAGAATGGTTTATAATACTTGTATTAACCAAACATTTGAAAAAATATTCTATTTATTTATTCACGAGAGACACACAGAGAGAGGCAGAGACATAGGCGGAGGGAGAGGCAGGCTCCTCACAGGGAACCTGATGTGGGATTCGATCCCGGTACCCTGGGATCACGACCTGAGCCAAAGGCAGACGCTCAACCAATGGGCCACCCAGGCGTCCCTTACCCAAACATTTTCAGTTAGAAAATATATACAGACCTTCACTGTGGAGTCCCACGATGCAGAGTACAGTCGGTTGTCATGCCAACAGATCTTACTAACGGCATCATCGTGTCCCATTAACGTGTCCTGGCGTCTTGCAAATGCTATAGAATAAAAATAGCTGACATAAAAGATAATGAGAACTATTAAAAAGCATTCCAAAAAAAAAAAAAGCATTCCAGCTTCATTCTGAGACTCTTAAACACATATTATGTTGTTTAATTCTAATCTTACTGAGACTCCCTAGAATTACAAATTACTTGTTCTCATCTTACTAAACCAAAATACTCAATATCTGAACTTAAAACTAGAAGTCTCCAGGTCTGGCTCATTTGTGTTTTTACCTCAGTTTAAACCACAGAGCGAGAGAGTCCTGCTGGAGAAATTATTAGGTTCAATAATCATAGTGAAAGCCACCAGTACTATTTTTAGCTAATATTTGTTCCTTTTTGGAAACAACACAGTAGAAGACATGTGCTACCAGCAGAAGACCTGTCCTTCCTGCTTTTCGTCCCCAGAGATCGCTAGGCCGAGTGAGGAATTACACCGGGAGCCCAGATACATACACGTTATTATCCCATGAAGAACTTATGACAGTGGCATCTCCTGGCAAAAGTAAACAAGATGATAAAGCCTGAAATGTAAATGGTTCAGCATTAATTATTTACAATAATTAGTAAATCCCTAACACGGTAAAACTAACTGGTAAGCTGCCCCCAAAATTCATGCTCAAATTCTATTTACTTCTGTCCTCCTCACGTTTGGGACTTTTTTTTTCCATTGGCTAATTCCAGATGCTTAGTTTCCTCCCAAACGTAAGAAAGAAAGTCAAAGCGTGTCCAGTGCATGTGGATCTAGCCTGAGGATTTTTAGGGGCCCTCGTGGCCCTCAGGGCGCTGGGCTGGAGGAGCTCCTAGCCTGGGTAAATCGTGAGGGGAGGGTGGGCTGCGTATTATCCTTAAGAAGTCTCTGGACTACAGACTTGCACAGGTAGGGAGAACTTCCAAAAATCTGTAGGGAACTTCAAAACCTTTTGGGTGGTTTACATTAACCATAAGATGCATTTTTCTTTTTTTTTTTTTTCAGAAGAATTGGTTTTCAAGTATTTGGTGTCCTGCCAACTCAGAAATGCATACATTATTTAAAAGACATAGACATGTTTAGTTTACCAGTTCCAGAAAAGGAAGGATTTACTATGGCACTTCTAGTTTTCCAGACTACAAACCAAATCACGGTATCATGAGAAAAAGGCACCCTGAAAAATTTTTAATTGAATTGAGAAGTAATCTCACTGAGGCATTCTGTAGACACCCCATGGGAATAAACCCAATTGCTTGGGGAGAAACGAAACGCCAGTATAGGTGCGTATAACACAAACTGCCGCATGAACTTCCATCATACCACTGGTTTAAAATTAAAGTGAACTCACCATATTTGAAAATGATATGCTTCTTTGTAGCATTTTGGATTCCTTAGAGAACATCTTCAAGGTGGAATCTGATTTAACAATGAGAAAGGAAACGTATGAGAAAGATTTCCTGACCCTTCCAGAGGTCAAACGCCAGCCAGAGACCAGCAGGCAGTGGGGGTGGCAGGTGGGGCCCCCTCTGGGGACCTGTCGGCCCATGACAAGGACGCTGTTGCATCCCCAGGGCAGGACCAGCACCCTGCTCACATTTCAGCAGGACTGAACGTGGAGCGGGCCTCATCACGGACAGAAGCTAAGAGTTCGAGAGGTAGCAATTTTATAAAGACCACAAAAATTATAGCAATATATGTTTTGTTTTGTTTTTTAACAGATGGCCTAATTATGGTGTGATGCCCCTGTAGAGAATTAGCATTTCTGGAGGAACCAGATTTCCTAAAGAATAATAAAGTAGGGATTAAAGTTTCCTCTCCTAACAGAAGCTTTAAAAAGTGTAGCAGAATAATCTCTTGGAAATCGAGACTTGCAAAAATGACACTGAGCTCCAAACATCCCCTATTTGAAGCAAGTAACACATTGCCTAACTTGTAAACACACAACATGACAGCTAAAAGGTCAGAGTGAGCCTTAAACAATTTCTTCTGTATAGTAAATAACGTTCTTTTTTTTTTTTTTTTAATATTTTATTTATTTATACCTGAGAGACGCAGAGAGAAAGAGAGAGAGAGGCAGAGACACAGGCAGAGGGAGAAGCAGGCTCCATGTGGGAGCCTGATGTGGGACTTGATCCCGGGACTCCAGGATCAGGCCCCGGGGCTGAAGGCAGGCGCTCAACTGCTGAGCCACCCGGGGATCCCCAAATCTAACGCTTTGACCTAATTTTCTCAACACCGACATACCAAGTCCTGAGACTTCATTAAGTGGAAAACATTTCCAGCGTCAGCTTGGAAGCAAAGTCCAAAGGGTGAACACAGCATTCCCTGAACTTGGCCCTGTGGGGCCTTCCTGAGACTCTCCCGACCCACCTGCCTTTGATCCCGCAGTTCGGAGCATTCGCCTCAAGGTCAGCAGCAGCTTATTACCCTGGGGCAGCCTCAGGGAACCGAAGCCCGCCGGGCTGCGTGTAGCCCCACGGGTAACGATGCTGTTCTCCCAAACAGACTCCCTCCCCGTGCCAGAGGTGACCCCGACAAAGGCTGCCGAAGAGCCAGGCTCCCAGCTGAGGGGCACGCAGGTGCCCAGGCAGCGAGGTGTACACCCCGGGTGTGAGCAACACGGGTCCCTTCGGGGTGACCATCAGGATATGTATAAATCAATAATACGAGTCATTAACAGAAGAAAAAAAAACTCTTGACTTAAAAAAAAAAAAAAAAAGGACCCGCTTTCCCCTTTATTTGGTAAATGTACAAAGAAGTGATAATCAGGCTTAATGAGCCTCAGGGCTTTCCGGCCTGGACGCTCCCCAGACTCGTGGTTTACAAGGTCATCCAAGTACAACAGACTGAAGGACTGGATGGAGCACAGCAGGCAAATCCAGCTAAGAACGCAGGCTCTGCTTAAAGATGAAGCTTGACGGAGACCTGCTTTCCAGAGGCCTGCGGTCTCGTGTTACGAGGCTGGCACCCTGTGCGGGCAGGATCCTGGGGAAACGCAGACGGCATCGCTGTGTGACCCCAACGGGGCCCAGTCGTGTCCTGCACGGTCGCTTCCTCTGGCCCACAGCAGAATCATCACCTACGCTTTGGGGAACATTCTGCTTTACGCATCCTGGGATTGCACTTGAGAGAGAGAGGGATGACGTGCTACAGGTCATAAGCCATTACAGAACCTGAGTGTGGTGACTGATTGCTCTGGAAGCGTTCAGCTGCAGAGCGCCACTGCCAAGCTTAATCAATGAAAAACATAATTTCGTATGATAAAGAAAGGCTAAGGAACAAGTGCCCTGCAGGCAGCCAGCTACTAACTCTGCCAGAACAAGCTTCTTAAAAAACAGAAGCAGGATGGCCAAGAATGTGATGATGTGTAAGGACATTAACAACAGATGAGTAAGATTTCCAGGGCAATTCTATAACACACACCCTGAAGTACGCACCAACTGACAAAAAGGGAAAACCTTAACAGCGAACGAACGCACACTGGCAGGCGCTCCAGCACACCATGCCCTGGGGCATCCTGCGCTGGACCGACCCTCCACTGTCAGGCCTGTTCCTGGCTCAGGCGGAGCCGTGGCGAATGTGCAAGGGTCCTGCGGCAACGGCAAAAGCCCCCGCTGAGCAAGAAGATGGGAAATAAGCTCCTTCTGCCCTGTCCCTTAAATTTCCAGAAACAGAAAGGCATTTTCACGATTGTCTTGGCAAACTGCAAAGACATGTTATGTTAAATGCCACGAACTGCTCAAAATTCACTTTACGTGGAGGCAGCACATTCCAGCGCAAATCCTTGACCGAGAGCTAAGAAACCTGGATACTGCACGGTTCCAGTAAGCCGTTTTCAGGCAGGAACATACCTTGTGAGGTGGTAAAGACAGAGGACCCGTTGCAAGACACCGCTATCCCAGTAACTGCCCTGTTGAAAGACAGAGTGTTAGAAGTCACCAGCCACCGGGTGCTGGGACGCTAGTCTCTTTCAAGTCCTCGATTTCATTTTACCAAGTTTCTGTATTTTCTTTGGTCAGAGCTCGTCTGCTGGATCTGCCCCCCCACCCCACCCCCACATTACACCCCCACTACCAATCTGAATTTAGTTTTGGCAACACCCGTGGCTAGAAACCACTCCTGGTCTCAGCTTTCCTGGCTGCCTGATTCAAAGTTGAATACGTTCCTGATGCCGGGAAATCTGCTTCTTTTTTGGTTCCACCTTATGTGACTATCCCTGAAATTACTGAAAGTCTTCTCTACAAGCACTTCACTTGCTTGACTTCTGAATCGAATTTACCAGAGCATCTGTACGGTAATGATACCGCTGTCTGGTTCAACCATTTCCTCTTACAGGTTCATCATGTCTTCACTGCCTTGGACAATACGGCCTCTTTCTATGTGTCACTTAGAGAAGTTGAGGAAAGGAAAGCCACTGTTATCATCAATAAGGTGGAACTATGTGTATCTTTGCAGGAGGCTGTGCTCTGATCTGGAGCCATCGATCTGAAGCCGACGGGGACCTTCAGTCCCATCCACAACAAATGGTGTCTGTGATACCAACATGTCAGACACGATGTCTACGGCCAAGGTGCAGGCCAATGGGCTCGTCTCTGAGCCTGGGTTTTCTCATCTGTAACAGGATGTGGCTGAGGGGAGGCCAGTGTATCTCAAGCCTTTCTGTCAAGATGTGTAAACATCTGTAATGGTAGAAGTCTGAACCCTCACAACCCCTCCGGGTCTGACAGGAAGTCCTTTTTTTGAAGTATAGGTATTATTTTTAAAACTCCTGGGAACTTAGCCCTTTGATCTAGAAAACCCTAGAAAGACCAGGGGGTAGAAATGACAGCATGGAAGGCTGACATAAATCTATTTCTTTTTAAAGACTTTATTTACTTCTTTGACAGAGAGAAAGAGAGAACAAGCAGAAAGAGCGGCAGAGAGAGAGAGAGAGAGGGACAAGCAGGCTCCATGCAGGGAGCCAACGTGGGGCTCGATCCCGGCACCCTGGGATCATGACCTGAGCCGGGGGCAGACGCTTCACCGACTGGGCCCCCCCGGCGTCCCCAGAAATCCATTTTGTGCCAAACCTCCCCTTGCCACATTGAGCTCAGGTGCCTGATCACTACAGATGTTTCAGGGGGATAAGAACCCTCAAGACCAATCAAAGTAACGCGGAGAGGGACTCCCACCCCCCGACTCCCCAGACAACAGCGTCTCTGCAGGCCGAGGCCCGGGTTCTGCACGGGCTGCACGGGGGGGGGGGGGGACCTTCTTATTCTTACTCTTTGTGGATCTTATGCTGGTCGTGTAACTGCAGCTTGGCGATGTTATTCCAGGCCAGGGTTTTGCTTTCTTCCGTCAGGTCTTCGAAGGACTCCTCACCTGGAGAGACCACAGGGAGCTGCGGCTGACGGAGGCACCTCACTGAGCACCGCGCCGAGCAGCCCCGCCCCGGGACCCGACTACGCTGAACGTGCCTGCTACGCAGCTCCCTGTTTGTCAAGGGAAGTGAAAAAATGTGTAATCTAAGAAAGGAAAAAAAAAATCCTTTGGAGAAAGGTGACAGAGTTTCCTTCGCGGTACAGCGGTCTCTGTACGCCCTGAGCAGTGTTTGCCAACGTGTCGCTCGGCCGCGGACGTAGGGGCTTCAGGAAGTACGAGGCTGAGTAACCATTTCCCCGTCAGGAATCGCTGCAGAAGCCGGTTTGTTCCCCAAAAACGCTGCGGGTTCACCCTGGTGCTGACGGGGGAGAAAGCGGCCTGGCGCCCGGGCCTGCACAGGTGACGCCGCCCCGCCCGTGCCACGAGGGCCTGGAACAATCCCCCGCCGGTGCAATCACAGGGCAGTGGGATGAGCCTGGTGACTGCGCGGGCCCGGGCTTGAGAGGCGTCACGAGACCATCCCATGGGCTCTCGGACTTACGCCCGGGGGCATCTCCCAGAGGCCTGCTGGCTAGCCCTGGGTCCCCGCCGCCAGCACCCTCCACGCCTGGCGCCCCCGGCCTCAGAGCAGACGCGCCTGCAGGGGCTGAGCACTCAGGTGACCCCGCGCCCCGCTTACACAGAGGGCGGGACCCCGGGAGCCTGCGGCCTGGAGGCTGTGCTCTGTCAAATGTCCGACAGGGAAGCTGGGTGGAGGTGAGTGGCCTTTCCTCCTCCTCCACATATAGATGTGACACGAGGGTCATGTTCATTTTAGCACCCAGCACACAATGGGGGGGACTGTGTGTCTGTTCCAAGACTGAGTAGGAAAAAAGAATCAAAGACGACAAAGCACCCTGAATTCGAGATCTGCGGGGAAGGAGGAGGAGAATTAGGGACAGAGGGAGGAAGTCCTTTCTGGGAGAGCCCAGGCGACACAGCAGGGCCAGCAGCCGGGTGCCAAAGTGACGGGCTAAGCAGCCAACGCTGCCTCGGAGAACCAGACAAATGAAGGAGAACCCGAGCCACAACGACAACAAAGCACTGCCAAGTCTCATGTAAAATGAGTAATACCACCGGGAAGTAAAAGGAACTCGATTTTCTTTCAAATCAGCAGTTAAACACAAATGAAACAACAACAAAAACAGGCTTGTCGGAGCTGTTTTTCGGGAGAACTGCAGCAGGACGCCCGCAGGCAACCTCTGTCTGCCACACGACAGTTCAGGTTTCCCCTGGCCTTCGGAATCTTCAGGAACATCTCAATCAGAAAAGAGAAACAAAGGGTGCTCACATTTATTCTCTTTACAGAACTCACCTGGAGAATCTGCCATCGGAGCATTATGACTATAGGTTTGGGAGAAATTTTTAAACTTTGGGGTGATCCGTCGTGGATGTGGCGTCACGAAGAGTTGTTTCGGCGTCTGGCCAAACTCCAAGATTTGGGTCAGCATGGCTACTTTCTCATCAGGGTCCTCGATGCTTTAGGACAGAACACAAATAATGCAGTGAACCACGAGGTTCAAGTTCTTTGAAAGCATAAATGTCAAATAACGCAAATTAACAGGAGACAGATTTAACCCTCAAAGAGTAATAGAGACTACATGCCAGGACTGTCTAAGCCTCATCACACATCTTTAGAGAATTTTCAGAGGCTCGGTACCTTACCGAGGGGGGAAGGATATCTTCCTTCCTTTACGGGGGAAGCAAAATATGATTCACTGTAAAATTTCCACACCTTAATATGATCAAAGAGCTGCATTAATCGTTTAGACAAAAAGATATTTCGCGACTCAAGTAGAAACTCCTAGACATACAGGTACCTGTTAAGGTCTACGCCTCCTTCATAGGTCAGGGGATGAAATACTGGAGAAAAAAAAAGAGAGATGAAAAACACTCTTGAAAGAGGTGCTGTTTGGTTTATAATAGGCGCGCTCTTGTACAGAATCTTAAAAACTCAACAACTTGAAACTTCTATTCAAAGAAACTGATGGTCACTTTGCACAAACAGACTGGTAACATCCAACAGCAACAAATATCAACTTGAGTTATTATCTTTTGCTGAGCAGAAAGTCATCGGGCAGGTGAGACAGTCTCTTATCTCCAGATATTTGCCAATTAGCACTTCTGTCCCCAGGGGAAGCACAAATCACCCTGCACTGCCCAGCGAGCGAGGTCAGGCCGGAACTTCCAGCTCCTCTGACCTGCTAGCACCACCCAGCAACCTGGCGGCAGGTAAGAAGGAACCTGAGCAGGACGTGTATCACGCTGGCTTCTTTCTGATCAATTAGTAAGAAGCCCTGGGGCCCTTCAGAGGAACTAGGGGTGCCCTTCTATCATATTCTGATTTAGTTTAAGATTTTATTTATTTGAGAGAGAGAGAGAGGGAGAGAGGGAGGACGGGGGCAGGGGTGGGGGGAGCAGAGGGAGAAGGATAAGCGGATTCCCCGCTGAGCAGGGAGCCCGATGTGGGGCTCCATCCAGGACTTAATGACATGAGCTGAAGGCCGACAGACGCTTAAAATCCACCAGCTGAGCCACCCAGGCGCGCCAAGATTGAGTTTTAATTGGAATTAGTGAGTGGGACGAAGAGTACATGCTCAAATTGGAAGACTGGAAAAACCCCTCTCAGAATCACAGTGGGGTTGGGGTTCTTTAGGCAAAAGTGCTTCCTCCTCTGTTACTCAGTATCTGATCCAGGGCCACTGAGCTGGGAGCCTCTGTTTGCCGATAGAAGATGCTTCTGCTCAACACATGAGCCTGACTGGTCTGGCCTTGATTTTTACTTTTTTGCTTTTGTTTTCGTCTAATGTGCTATGAAATTTCCGAGACTCTCACGCACCATTATGGGCCCCAACGGCATCGCTCCCTTTTTGCTTGTAGCCAAATATCAGATCGATCCACTCGTGGAGGTGCTCGGACACATAATTGCTTTCCAACGCGTCTTTGCTCTTCTGGAGAAAATCCTCGGGACCTATTAGATTAGACTCGATCAAAACATCAGTGTCTTGGTTTACTGTCTCCCATTTCTTCTGTCTATCCATATGCAGCTAAAGCTTCTAGGAGAGGGTAGAGGTACATATTTCTTAATGAGGGTTTTCTCTGCCTCCATCATACAAAATATAAATTTTGGCAGGGAAAGGGGAGTGGTGAAAATCATCTTTACAACATTTAGGTCTTCCACGTTTTTCATTGTAGACTCACAGACTATTTCTGATTTGGAACAGGACTGACAGCGCCTCATTTACATAGAGAATTATACTACTAGTTTTTAAAAATCCAGGCAACTAAATCATAATACTGAAATGGTCCCCCCAGGTGAAACATTGCTCTAAGTCAGTACTTCCAAGGTGGTACTCACTCCGTGCCCAGGGGGGAAGTTCCACATCATCAACCATCTGTCCTCCTTGTCTCTTTCCCAGATCCAACTTCAGATTATTGACTAAAAAGCTGACATCATCACCATAGAATTCTGGAATCAACTGAAAGTTTCGCGGGGGTGGGGGAGAGAACAGCAATGAACATTTTTTTAAAGCAGTTAGAAACCACAAGTCCAGTGAATTATTAGCTTTATTAACTGCTTACCTCTTTAAAATCTGTTGCACCATCCAAACAGTTTTTCCAAGTTTCTCCAATACTAGATAAAAAAAAGTAAAAAAAAATTAACTGATCTGAAGTCTTGGGTCTGGAAATAGCAACCACAGCACTGTCTGTACACCTAAGTGTTGTCCTACACTTCACCTGTATTAACCTGTTTCTCTAACTCATTATTCTCAACAACTGTGTCAGGATCCCCCTTTGACAGACGAGATGAGACGGCTCCTCTGAGCTCATGCGGGGAGTGGACATAGATGCAGACAGGGCATCTCCAAGCCTACACCATGAGCCTCCGTGCATGCACACTGCCTCATTGACAGGCAAACACAGGGTGGTACATAAACACGGATAATCTAGCACGGCTGTTTCAATAGCTCATTTCAAAAAGAATTCAAAATAAATATGCATACAGTTTAGAAAAAGACTGGAGAGACATAGACCAAAAGATTAACAATGAATATTATCTAAGTGTGGTTGGGAGGTCAAGTGAACTTAATTTTCTTCTTTGTATTTTCTAACTTTTTGGCAAGGAAATATTCCTTTTATAATTAAAAAAAAGTCATTTAAATACTTATAGGAAATTATATTCAATTCACAGCAGAATTATTTAGAATAATGAGATACTGGAAACGGTCTAAATGTCCAACAATGCAGAGACAGTGAAAATACTTAAATTATGGCATATATTAGGATGTGACACAATAATTTAAAAGTCACTGAAGAACATTTGATAACATGGGGAAAACTTCAACATCTAATACAAGGCTAGGACAGGCAGGACAAAAGCTGTATTTAAAAGAAGTTCTTACACACACACATACACACACACACACACACACACACTTATGACTAGGAAAAGCCTGAAAGGAATAGATGTACCCATTAGTGATTCTTTACACTTCTTGACATTTTTGTATCCAGGTTTTTTGAGCAAACATATTGTATGTTTATAATTAGAACGTTTAAAAACTGGTAGGTGAAGCATTGGGTCAAACCTGTTGAACATTCGGTCTGCATTATCAAATCTTCCATTCTGCAGGCACAGCATGTACTCGGGTGCTAGAGGGGAAATCAGAGTTAAGTGAGAGAACAGAATCCCTGAAGAATCCACATGAATTGGGAGGGTTGATAAAGAATCTTACCGATCCTAACAAGATAAAATAGCACATAACCCGGGGAAGAGTAGTGACTGCCGTACATGAACTTTGGCTCTGGCATTTCCTGGTAGCGTGCCTACAACAGATGGAGAGAGATCCTGCTTAGATGTTGGCCATGAAGATAGTGACTGACTCAACTGGTCAAAGCCTAAAATTGGGGCATGGATACAGATCCCTTAGTTTCTCTCTTAAAGGGGAAAAGGAGAAAAGAAGAGCGGGGGGGGGGGGGGGGGGAACTGTGAACACACACAGTATTCCTGTGACAAGTATTTTGCTTTTCTTGGCTCAGTGGGAACAACATTGGGCTGGATTGAACAGAAAGGATTTTATGTGTCTCTTATGTGATTTACCAGAGAGCACCTTCATGCAAATAAATCAGTAAACTGATTTGTGATCAAGGCACAGTCTCCTATGTCCTGAATTGTAGACAGAAGAAGCAAACGGTGGGTGGGTGAGCAGCTAATAAACTTACCGGGGAAGGCAGAGGGCAGAGAGGAAAGTAAGAAAAAATAGGATGTAGATCCTCTAGTCACTCATCATAGACCTCCCCTAAGTCTTGGAGAAAGGAGTTTCCCTTACCACAAAAACAGAGGCCATGGCTCATGGAGCCGCTTAGAAGCCAGGCATCCCCAAAACCACGTACCAGGAGTCTCTCCAGCCGTTCCTTGTTTAGGGCCCCTACTGGCCTGCTAAGATCCCGGAAGGTTCCTGGATTTGACAAATCTATAGAAATAAATACATTTTAAAAAATGAATTAAAATAAAGCAGGGAAGCTTATCCTTAATAACATTATCTCCTCCCCACAATGGATACATAGGCACACACATTTCTTTCCACAAATAATTCTTTTTTTTTTTTTTTTAAGATTTATTCATGAGAGAGAGAGAGAGAGAGAGAGAGAGAGAGAGGCAGACACAGGCAGAGGGAGAAGCAGGCTCCATGCAGGGAGCCCAACGTGGGACTCGATCCTGGGTCTCCAGGATCACACCCTGGGCTGAAGGCAGTGCCAAACCACTGAGCCACCCGGGCTGCCCTTAAAGATTGAGACAGACCCATCAGAATTATAGTATTTCTGATAGTCACTTACATAGCTGTAAAGGTTAGGGCTTGAGTTCTGAGTTCGCAAGTCACTCAAGAGTAGCAGCTCTTAATTGAAAACGCCCTGATTACTGATTTTTTTTTTTTTTTTTTTTTACTGGTTTCAAAAAGAACTATGTTCCAAGGAAAAAAAACAAAAAATAATCACATTTTAAAAGTCAGTATTCTTCTACCAAGATTTATGGTCGATTAGAGTGAATATTATTATTCTCTGATAATAACATAATACGAGAATTGGGGATGGAATATTTATCAGAGGAATAAATTATCATATTCCCAGAAAGTCTCTTATTTCTTTCAAGTGAAAGGGTTTGATTAGTGAACTATCAGAAGGAATTCACTGCTCACAATATATAATTTAGACTATTACAAAATCAAATTATAATACAGTCACATTTTTGTTACAATAATTTGAGAGAAATACATATACCCCAGGGTTAACATGGTTCTCTCTCATTTATGTAATTATTGATTTTTGTTTCCTCCTTTAAATATTCCAGTACTTCCTAAATGTTCTGTAATGCATGATTACTACTTTTGGCAACCACATGCTTGAGTGTGAATTTTATCTTATTTTACTTTTTAAAGATGTTATTTACTCATGAGAGACACACAGAGAGAGGCAGAGACATAGGCAGAGGGAGAAGCAGGCTGGAGAGCCTGACGTGGGACTCGACCGCAGGACCTGGGATCATGACCTGAGCCAAAGGCAGACGCTCAACCACTTAGCCACCCACGCGCCCCTTGAGTGTGAATTTTAAAACAACAGGACAATCTGAGACAAATTTTCAAAGTGAAAAACTTAAAAGTATCTCAAGTGTGGTCGTTACAGGTAATAACGCCAACATCGGCTTAAAATTATAGGCATACTTTCTGGGCGGGTCTTTCCAGAAGTCTGCGAGTCCTCTTTTCAGGATTATAAGACTTTAAGGGAGAGTGGAGAAAACACATAAAGAACCCCCAGAATTTAGGTAACGCTGATCCAGTACATCAGAATGGAAGCTGGCAACCTTTGGCACAAGAATCCAGATGGGTTCTAATCTGTTTACACACACAGCGCGGCTGGCAATCGGAACACCCCCTTTCCTCCAGAAACCCCGCCCTGTGGCATTTACCAAGCTCGGCACTGCAGTAGTCGCTGATGATCCAGGGGAACACGGGGTACTGCGACAGGTCGTTGCAGCTGCGGTCCGCCAGGTTGTTGAGGTGGAGCAGGTACTGGTAGTTGGACAGGTGGCCGCGCTGCCACTGCAGCGTGTAGCTCTCGGCCGTGCGCTCGGCCACGTGGTGCTCTGAGGGGAACAGGGCCCGCAGGGTCACCGCTGAACTTGGCCAACCCTGGCTACATTATACTGAGCGTAAGAAACTAGAGGCTTTACATATAGATTCTTCGATGCATTTTTTGGAAAATGCATTTTAAGAAAGCGGAGTAGGCCGTGGTTGGTTTTCACCAAACACCTGTTGCACTGAGCTGGCGGATCTCCCAAAGATATTCGCCAGGAGGGAATAGTGTTACATATATATGATATAAAATACATCATATATATTAAATATTTGTTGTAAAACAAATATGAAGGTATGGAGCAAATACGTACGTATTACGTGGTGACGGATGATGTTCACTAGATTATATACAGGCCGCCATATATACAAAATGCTTGAGTTTCAATGCCTTTAAGAAGCTGTGACCATTCATAAAAGTTTATTGCCCCCAATATTTATGAAATTAAAACAAAAACAGTCTTTTAAGTTTTCTTTTAGATCAGGAGGAGGCGTACAACCACAGGTTTGCCAATGCCTGTGTATTCTGTATGCGGTGAGGAGTGAGAAAGGAACCCCCTGAAGGAGAAAAGGTCTCTCTCTGGCGGGAAAGCATTTCTCAAAGACCAGAGCCCGACAGCTCCCCCTCCCGCCCTGAGACTACCTCAGGAAACATAGGGTCAGTCAGCAGCCGTAGGGGGGTAAGGACAGCTTTCCTCTCAGGGAGCCAAGTGACTCTACTGTTTTATTTTGTTCAGAAGATTCTGCCTGAAGTGTTTTGTTGGCTGGACCAAGCAAATTATCGAACTCATCTGTCGATTCAATATTTATTCCTCTGATTTTTACCAAGTTTCTTCTTTAACCATCTATGAAGAAAGGGTCTAAAAAATCAAAATGCTTATTCTCATTTCCCACACTCACACCTCAGAAAAAGTCTGGCCAACCCGAGGAATCAGATCAGAGAGAGTAAGGAAGCTTTATAGAAGACAGGTTTTTAGGTCATGGCAAGTGTTTTGACTTGAGATTTTTAGGACTCACCATGAAAGCTGAGTTTTTTGTTGTAATCTTGTTATACAATTAGAGGAATAAAATGAAAAAAAAATTTAATCAGGAGGCAGGAAGTAACAGTCAACTTGTACCAGAGCTATACTCCGGCATTAAAATAAACATAATAGCCTAATGTGAGAAGAAAAAAATATAAACTCTAAATCAACTATAAAATAAAACATATTCCTTATTGAAAATAAACTATTCTTCTGAGGGAAAATTCTATTACTAAGGGAGTAAGAACAGCAAAGAAGATAAGATGGCATTAATAAAATCCTAACATCTATTTTTGAAAATCAACCTATTTTAGTTTTCTAACAACTTGTAAACAAAAATGATCTACTTCAACCATACAATTTCATATGTTTATGCCTAAAAAGAAAAAACAGGTGCTCTTTCCAATAAAGGTGGGAAAATTCACATTTTTTCCAGGAGACTTAGAAACTATGAAAAGCAAATCAAGTCTCATGGTACTATACTGAGTACAGAAGGCTCATGTGCTCCTTTTATGTTGTTTTCCAGCTTTGTGATTAAGACCACAGCTAACGATCACAAGCACATGACCAGATAACTCACTGCTTCACATTAAGAAACCAAGTCTCCGTTTCCATAAACGAACATAGATATAACTGAACAGAAAAATAATGAGGTCGATTCTTTATACTCCATTCAACCTGGGGGTTGTTAAAATACAAAAAACATTTAAAAATATCAAGAGTTTTTCAAACACACAACTGGAACGAACTATTACCAAGTATCATTTATATTTCCCTTAGTTTTTAGAATTCCATTTTGCCAACCTTGTCCCTGATGAGAGGACGACCCAGAGAGGTGATTCTAGATAGCACTTCTCTTATTTCCTAACTCAGTGCTTAAAAGTTGAACTACCTTCATATGAACAGATACAGTGAAGGCTGAGCACCATACCTAGATACGTGGCAATATAAAAATAGAGGTCATCTCTATCTTGAGGTTCATAGAACTTTAAGTAGATGTCAGAACAGAGATCATCTTCTGTGCAAAACACTTCCAAGCCCTATAAATCCAGAAAGAAAACAGTAAAATAAATAGCACTGGATTTACCTTGCAATCTCAAAACAAGCTACGGAAGCACAAAAGAAAGACTTGGAGTCAACGTGCTTAATACAACATACTTGCACTTTTCAAACATGCCATGAGTGTTTACAAGTCAATACACCATTGGCCGAACTGAAGGTATGACAATCATCCACCCAGAAGTGACGTTGCACATGAACTCACCAAAGGCATGAGGCCGTGCCTCCTTTTGTAAATGCGGCGAACATCTTGGAGTGTTATCTGGACCACAGGTTTCTTTAAAAGTAGAAAGACCATCTCAAAAATCAACATTCAGACACAATTAGAAGCTGTCCTTTGGTACCAGAAACGTGAAAAAGTGGCCAAATCTTGCCTTCCCAATGTGTTACATGTGAACAGTTGGAAAGGGAGCTTTTAGAACAGGCATTTCTGGTTTTACGTCCTGGTCTGCCCTACCCCCACTCAGGGCCTGCCAAATGATAATGCACTGATGGATCATTCAGGGTTCTGCAAGGCTGCTGAGTGATAAGGGATGTTCAAGTGCTGCTACAGATAACCTCTCAGGAATTTTGCTATCTTTTTATAGATCAATGGGTTTTTTTTTTTTTTTAGAACTGACACAGTACATCTTTTTTTAGAATCTCGTTCTTTATCTCCGTAAAAACTATATTGTATTAAGGCTCATAAACAACAATAGTAGCAAGCAGGGCCACTAAATTTTTCTTTTGTTATGAGGAGGAAATTTTTCTTGCTTCTTTAGAGGCTTAAAACACTAGTCATAGGAGAATGAAAAGCCACTGAGATTGGCTAAACGGTGGCATATCCACCTTTCTCCTAAGTGAGAGGGAGGAAGAGCCCACATGTGGAAACTGCCTGAAGACTGGTCAAGGATCCTAGCCCAGAGAAGTGGGAGGGGATACATGCTCACCCCATCGATCGTGGAGCTACAGCACATACTCAGATAGTATCCCACAAGCCACAGTAACAGCAGTGGCCAAGCGACCATCACACCAGGGGACAATGCCCTTCAGCACTGTGAGCATCTATGGGAGGGCTGGGTGAGGGTGCCGCGCCACCTTCTGGACAGGATTGTCACAGCACCATTGTTCACGTAGAAAAGTATTAGATGCTTCAGGGACCTAATGACTGGCCAGCCTGGAGAACTTCCAGGACGGAGCTTCCTATGACGGAAAATACGTTCTTTAAGCTGCCCTGCCAAATGGTCCAACGCACTATCAGAGTGTATTAGCGTTTCTATTCTTCTGATGAACCAGTCCAAAGAGTATTCACATCTAAATAAAGTGACAAATCTCTACAAATTTTACTGTGGAAATCCGAGTTTACCTTTACAATCTGGCCCAGCAAATCTAAAGTCATTGTGAAAGAGGACACTGTTTCCACCATCACGGCAGAAACACTACAGCTGCTCAGTTAGAGCATCTCCACATGTGCCTGTGTACCACCTGGCAGAAGATATTGCTTGTGACAGCTTCACATCTACTGATTTTGCTCCTAAAGAAAAACAGGAAATACCCACTTATTTGTACACATAAGCAGATATACAGAAAATACCCCTTTCTCTTTAATTTTAGTATATTTCATTGGTCTCTTCCAGAAGTGCTTCCAAGTAGAATGGTAGAAACCTCTAACAACCCTTTACTAAAACTGGGGGGGATCAGGGCAGGGTTACTTTTCACAGCAGAAGCAAGTGACCCAGGAATTACTGAAAAGAGTTCAGAATTGCTGGAATCCGATCAGCAGGCATCAGGATGACACAGGGAGGCCTGTTAAACACAGAGCTGCTGGAGGGAAGAGGGCGATTTTCGATCCTTGACAAAATAGGAGAACACTGTAACTGTGAAGTCAAGTTCACAGGAAAGATGAAGACCCCAGAGCTAAAGTGGCTCTCGTCTGACTCTGTGTCTCTACTTACCGGGTACCCATTGAGAGGCTGAAAATACAGGTTTGTGTCAGTGATGCACACATGCCCTGGATTCGTCACCAGCGGTGTCACCATTTCTGCTTTGCATTCCATGTGCAGCTTTTCAGAAACACTTTGGAATCTGACAATACGGTTTTCAGCAACAATGAGAAAAATCACAAATCAATGTACTTTCTAGGTTTAGCTTTCCCTAAGGGAGCTACAATGTGACTACACATGACATCTGTCTAAACACTATACTTAATACAAGAAAAATGGTAATATAAATCCATTGATTAAGTAAAACTGATGTTCTTCACTTATTTAATTTCTTAAAAAAGATTTTATTTATTCATGAGAGACACACAGAGAGAGGCAGAGGGAGAAGCAGGCTCCCCGCAGGGAGTCTGATGTGAGACTCGATCCCAGGACCCCAGGATCATAACCTGAGCCAAAGTCAGATGCTCAATCACTGAGCCACCCAGTTGCCCCAAAACTGATGTTCTTTAAGATACAAAAACCTGACATTCTTTTAAATGGTGTAGTGAGAACTCAAACAACAACGAAAAATGGGTTTATGTGCCACAGAAGAGAAGACAGGCAAATAAGTAATACCAAAAAACCCTTTATAGCTGAACCCTTCTTCCAAAATAAACTGGTCTCGAAACTATTCCTATATTTTTTTTTAAATTTTATTTATTTATTTATGATAGTCACAGAGAGAGAGAGAGAGGCAGAGACATAGGCAGAGGGAGAAGCAGGCTCCATGCACCGGGAGCCCGACGTGGGATTCGATCCCGGGTCTCCAGGATCGCACCCTGGGCCAAAGGCAGGCGCCAAACCGCTGCGCCACCCAGGGATCCCGAAACTATTCCTATATTAACATATTTTTCTATTGTTGCATCTCTAAGCCCCATTTTTATAGTCACAGGTGCCATTTGTTTCACACAGCACTTGTAAGGCTATGAGTCCATAATTACAATTACTTGAATGTCAGTTCCAAGGTATGTTCTTTTGTGGCTTTACTACAGTATAACCAGTCAAATGTGATTTTTCTACCACCCCCTCCTAAATTACTTAACTAGTTGAGGGATCCCTGGGTGGCGCAGCGGTTTGGTGCCTGCCTTTGGCCCAGGGCGCAATCCTGGAGACCCGGGATCGAATCCCACGTCGGGCTCCCGGTGCATGGAAAATGCTTCTCCCTCTGCCTGTGTCTCTGCCTCTCTCTCTCTCTCTCTCTCTCTGTGTGTGTGTGACTATCATAAATAAATAAAAATTTAAAAAAACCTAGTTGAAAAAGTCCTTTTTATTTTTGCTTACTAATTAGTAAAAAAAATAGAGGGGAAACAACCAAGTTATCAGTATTTGAAGGCAATTCTTTAGTTACATAACTGGGTTAAAAATAAATCTCCCCATTGTTATAAGTAACAACGGGACAAAAGCCCACGGGATAGACTTCTACTTTCTTAGGAAGTGAAGGGGACCTTAGAGCTGTCACCCTAACCACACACACCAGCTAGAAGAGCTACACAAGCCTTTTTAAAAGCCATCAGAAAGCTCAAGATGCAAAGAAACCTAAATGAAGAGAGCCACGATTGGGTGTTGGGTGGCAGGAAGTAGAGCCACCTGTCACAGATAAGGAGGACTGCAGGATGGAGAGGGGTTTAGAGGAAAGCAGAAAGCAGAGTCGGGACTGGAGAGCAGAGGGGCAAAAATGCTGCCAGCTGGGTGGAGAGCAGGGGGAAATCTTCCAGGGTTCAGAAAGCTAGTGGCTCAGCTGGAAGGTGCAAAGATATTTCCAGGGTCCTTAGAGTGCTCAGATCCCAAGCTCCACTGGAAGAAAGTCCTGACCCCTCCTCCCAAAGAACAGTGGGTGGCAGAGACAGGGACATAACCATGGCTGCCACAAAGCCCTAACCCCACTAGATCATAGATGGTGCTGCCAGAGCCCCCAGGACAAGATCGGGAACAGACAGAGGGGTGGGCGCAAGCAACCACTTCTGGAGGTAACATAAAGCAGCACTCGGTTAGGTCTCTAAGGTTCCTTTGAACACATGGTACCCAGCATGCAACAGAAAATTACAAGAACCTCACAAAGCAACAAGGAAATATGACCCATGCTCAGGAGAGAAAAGATTCAACAGAAGATGACTCGAGGTGGGACCCACTGGAGGGAGACTTCAAGATAAGAAATATGCTAAAGATCCAGAAGAGGAGCAACCTGTGTGAAGAGAAGGAGCTTTCTCTCTAAAAAGTAAATTTTAAAAAATGAATTAAACATCCTCATTAAAAAGGGAGGTTGTCAGACTATAAAAAGCAAGACTCAACTATATAAAGTGTGTGTTTTTCAGAAATAAGGACACAGGTTAAAAGTAGAGGGATAGAAAAAGATATACCATGCAATCATACCACATGAAAAACTGGTATAACTAGATTAAAAGAGGACAAAGCTGACTTCAAGACAAATGGAAAAGGAGGGATATTTCATAATGATGAAGTGTTCAACCCATCAAGCAGACATCACACATGTTAATGTTTGTGAACCTAACAATACAGCTTCACAATACACAAGGCATAAATTTGACAAAAATGGGAATAATTTCACAATCATTACTGGCAATTTTAACATCCGTCTCTCAGTAACTGATAGAACAAATTGACAAAAAACTCCAACAAAGTATAGATGATCTGAACAACCTCAACCAGGTGGACCTGAATGACAATATTCAGTAACTTCAGGTACACATTCCTTCCAGCGAAAGAGGATGCATTCACCATGACAGACCATATGCTGAGCCCAGAACCAATCTCAACAGTAGCAAAATACTGAAATCATATAGAATATATTTTCTGAACCAAGATGGTATTTAATTAAAAATCCATAATGACAAAGTAATAGTAAAATCCCCAAATATGCAGAAGTTAACACACTTCTAAATAATCCACGAGTCAAAGAAGAAATAACACAGGAAATCACAAAATATTTTTACAGTAATGACAGCGAAGACATATCAAAATGTGTGGGATGCAGCTGAAGCAGTGCTTAGAGGTCAAGTTACATTAAGTACCAATTATGTTACAAGAAGGTCTAAAGTTAATGATCTGATCTTTGTAACATGTTAGAAAAAGAACAATTAAACCCAAACTAAGCCAAAGGAAGGAATCACAAGAGGGCAAATCATTTTTATATAAAATGGAAAAGTAGAGAAAAATCAATAAAGCCAAAAGTTGGTTCTTTGAAAATAATAAAATTGGCAAATCCCTGGCAAAACTGATAAAGAAAAAAAAGAGAAAATACAAAGCCGTGGTATAAGGAATGAAAGAGGGACCATCACTATAGATCCTACTGACATTAAAAGGACTTTAACAGCTTCATACCAATAAGCCTGGTATGAAGTGGACACATATTTTGAAAACCACAACTTACCAAAACAGGCACAAGAAACAAAACCAACACAGTCTCATAGTAAGTAAAATAAATAAGAACACTCAGGCCTATAGGATTTTACCCATAAACTTGATTAAAATTTTTTTTTTTGATTAAAATTTTTATGAAGAAATACAATCCAGCACACACTCTTTCAGAAAACAGAGAACAAAGGAACACTGCTACACTGATTTGATGATGCAGACATAACTCTGATAGCAAATTCTGACAAATACATTAAAGATTTATAGAGCAATATCCCTCATGAACACAGATGTAAAAATCCTTTACAGAACACAGGCAAAGCAAATTCAGTAATAACAAATTATACAAAAAGAATACATCATGAGCAAGTTGGATTTAGCCCATGAAAAAGGCTGGCTTAAGACTGACAAAAATCAATCAATGTAATTCACAATATTAACAGAATAAAGTAGAAAAGATATGATCATTTCAGTAAGTACAGAAAAAAATATTTAACAAAACTCTAAACCTATTATTGAAAATACTCTCAGCAAACCAGAATAAAATGGAGCTTCTTCATTCTGATAAAGGGCATCCAAGAAACACCTACAGCTAACCTCATTCTTTAGTTGTGAAACAAACCCTGTTCCTGTAAGATCAAGAACAAGGCAAGAATGTGCTCCTGCCACATCTATTAATTAAACAGTACAACGAGGCAAGGCATAGAAATAAAAGCCATAAGGATTTCTGTGAAACTGTCATTATTCACAGATTAAACAATTATGTATACAGAAAACGCTATGCAATCTATAAACAAACTACCAGGACTAATGGGTAAATCTGGAAATGTCACAGAATACAAGGTGAATATAAAAACAAAACTAAACAACAACACTGTATATACCAGTAACAAATAACTGGAAAACAAAACTTGAATAGCATCAAAAGTCACCAATCGGGATACCTGGGTGGTTCAGTTGGTTGGGCATCTGCCTTCAGCTCAGGTCCTGATCTCAGGGTCCTGGGATCGAGCCCCATACCAGGCTTTCTGATCAGCAGGGAGTCTGTTTCTCCCTCTCCCTCTAGTCTATCTCACCCTCTCTCTCAAATAAATAGATAAAATAATTTTTTTAAAAATCACCAATCTAGGAATCCATTCGACCAAATATGGCCACATGGACAGACTGAACATATAACACTGGGGGAAAGAGGGTAAGGTGTAAAAGACCTCTGTGTATCTTTATGCCTTTACTTATCTTTACCATCTTTACACCTTTTCTTTAGATCTAAAATTAGCCTCAAGTAAAGGGGGATATTTTGGGGTACAAATGGGGGAAACTTGAATATGAAACTATAAATTACATGGTGTTAGAGAATTATCGTTATTTGGGTATTGTCATAGTATGGATGAGTGCCAGAGGATACCCTTTGAAGAGACACATGTTGAAGTAGTTATGGGTGAAATTTCATGATGTCTTGCAATGTAATTTCAAGTGATTCTGCAAAAAGTATGTATTTTATACACAATGCAAATGTACATACATGTACACATGACCTATATGTATAGACACATATAACACATATATATCAGACATACACACATTACATATACATGCGCACACACGTGCGCTCACAGACCACGTGAGAACTAAAGCAAATCTGACAAAATGTTCACAAACGAACACCTGGTGACTTGTTGGGTATCTGTGTTCATGTTATTCCTCCAACTTGTGAGGATGTGAAAATTTTCTAAATGAACAATAGGGAAAAATAAATATAGTTATCACCTCATTTCTTCAATAAGAAAGTATCTTCTCAGAACTATGATGAAAGCTCACTTTGGCAAAAGTTTCCTTTTTTTCTTTGAGAGGATGTATACAACACCAGAGTATCTTATCTTCTACTGCAAGTTTCTTCCCCAGATTCTTCAGCCTAACATTTTAGAGACTGGATTAAATTAAGACTTCCAGAGTGAGCCATTTTTTAAATTAATGTCACACTGAAATCCAGGATTGAAAAAATCACTACTCAGAAGAATTATGCATTCTAAGTAGGTCAAAAGAAACTAATTATTCTTATTCCTTTCCCTTGCTGAACTGGAAGCTATTCTTCCCCTCAGCAATCCATTTACTTAGCATATCCTGCAAGTATTAAAATAGAAAGAAAATTAATGCTATGTAGGTGAAACAGAAAAAGCAGCAATCAAATATAAACACAGAAACATTGCTGGCCAGATGGCTTTACTGGCAAGTTCTTCAACACTTTCAAATGAAGTGAAGGGTCACAAATTTCACAACGATCACAATAAAACAGAATATTACAAACTAATCTCATATATAAACATAATCTTCTAGCAAAAGCCTAGCACATCATAATCCATAAATGAATCTACTCAACCAATACTTTCTACGTTGTCCTTAAGCTGTAGTGATTACAAATGCAGAAATCTAAAATAAGAATCTAAAAAAATATATATATTTATAGTGAATAGGCCCTGCAATAATTTGTCCATAAGATTTTGTCCACGTTACAGAGTTTATACATAAAGTCAATGGAACTGATCAGAAAGTTTAGCAGGGTTGCTGACAACAAAATGAATACACAAAAACCCACTGTGTTGTATATATCAATAATAAATAGAAAGTGAGTTTTTTAGGACACCATTTACAACACCATCAAAAAATATGAAGTACTTGGGATAAATCTAACACAAGAGAGGAAAGACCTTTATGGAAAAAAAACCTTAAGGAAGACATTACAGAAGGCCTACATAAATGGGTGATTCATTGCAATCACAATCAAAATCTTGGGGAGCTTTATTTTCTGGAACTCAACAAGCAGTTTCTAAATTTATATAAAGTGTGGCATAAGGCCAAGAACGATGATGACATAAATTAAAAAGGAAAATAAGATGGGAGGCCCTGAACTTGCAGATACCACAAGCTACTTCATATAAAGCTATGTGACTGCTACAGTGGGGATACAGATGAGATGCAAATCTACTTCGTAGAAGGCAAGAAAGAAATAAGAGAACAGATTCATATAAAAGCATAATCATTTGCATGAGATATCATATACTTAGAAAATCCAAGAAAATCAATGAAAAAAAAAACACTGGACCAGTGGAATGTGTCTCCTGGCCCCTGCAGGACACCTTAGCAAGGTACCTTAGCAAGGGTCAGGAAAGACTTTCCATAACAACCGACAGCTAAGCTGAAATCAAATAAGAGTCAGCCTGGTGCAAAAGAGGAAGGAGGCTGAGCACTCTAAGCAGAGGCAAGCATACAAAGGTCGCAGGGAAGAGACCTTGGGACATGTGCGGGATCCACATAAATGTGGATAGCAAGCACACAGAATTAAGTCACGTCACCAGCGACCAGGGTTGTGCACAAGGGCTGGAACCTAAGCCATGGAAGGTTAAGACTATCCTGAAGGGAATGGGAGATCTTGAAGAGCTTTAAACAGACAAGTGACATAATTAAGCAAGTACTTTAGAAAACTTGCATTTTCAAAGTACACTCAGGACAGTAGGGAAAACAGGACAGGAGAAGGGAAGACAGGGGTCCGGTGGGCAAGCTAACAGCTGTCACAGTGTTCCAAGTGAAGGTGATGGTGGCCTCAATGACAGTGGGAAAGGATGGTGACAGACTAGAAAGATCCTAGAGAATACTGGTCAATGGGCCTGGCACAATGGCCATACTCAGGATAGAGAAGCCACAACGCGCAGGTCAGGGTGACACAGATGGTAACGCAGCTGGTTCAGGACAAGCAGAAGGAGGCCTCCAGGTGGAAGACATCCACTCCTTTTAGAATCAGGGAGTGAGGGGTGCCTCAGGAGCTCAGTTGGTTAAGCATCTGACTCTTGATTTGGGTTCAGGTCATGATCTCAGGCTCAGTGGTGAGTCTGCTTAAGACTCTCTCCCCACTCCCACCCCCGCCCCGCCATACTCACATGCACTCTCTTTCTCTTTCAAATACATAAATATATCTTTAGAAAAAAAAAAGATTCAGAGAATGAAATCATTAACTTACCTGTTTTTGTCAAATGATGTCCTAGCCAAACGTGACTGCAAAATAGCTGTTATCTATGAAAATAGAACCATGTAAAAGTATTTATGAGAAAACCATCAGTACGATTTAATTCACAAGAAAGACACAGATCTTTAGAAACTCTTACCATAGCAGTCTGGTCTCCTAGTTTGTCGAGGCAGGATGCTCTGTGAAGCTAAAATATTGCAAATATACAAGAATTTATTTTTTTCTCTAAAACAACATATAGGTATTTCCTTAGAACTAGAAATGAAACACAGCAATCATTCTGTTACTTGGTAACGGTTAAGATCACTTCTCATAAATCTATGACTTCTTCCCAATATACAGTTTTCAAATTCAACATATTCAAGTAAACTGCTTCATATTTATAAAAGAAATTATAGTTTCAGTGAGATGTGTAAATATGATTTTTTTTTTAAATGTTCTGCTGAAGTTTGCTTTGAATTCTCTGCCCGATGAATGCCTGAGCACGGTGCTGGCTTACCTGAAGCAACGTCTCCACCACATCTTCCACTTTCCCTGAAACGTCCAATTCAAAGACATACTCCATTTTGCCCTGACAAAAAAGGGAAACAAATCAAATCAAAGAGAAGTGGCATGTCAAGCCGTATTCCTTTAAGAACACCTGCAACCCGCCCCCCGCCCCGCTGACCTGTGCATGTCTGCCTGCACCCCACCCTGGAAGGTGAGCTCCAGGTGAGCAGACACTGTCAGATTTACTGCTACATTTATTATTTCTTCCCTTCTGCTAACTTGGGCTCAGTTTGCAGTTCTTGCTCTAGTTTCTTGAGGTGTATAGTTGGGTTTCTAAATCTGAGAAGTTTCTTTTCCTTAATGTAGGCACATATCACTACAAACTTCCCCCTTAGTATGTACATTTGTGGCATCTCTCAGTTTAGGTGTGTTCTGGTTTCGATTTTGTTTCAAGATATTCTTCAATTTCCCTTTTTATTTCTTCTTCGACCCACTGGTTGTTCAAGGGCGTTGTCCAACTTCCACACAGCTGTGAATATTCATTCCGCCATGTATTTCTAGTTTTATTCCATGGTGGTCAGAAGGGATGTTTGGTAGGATTTCAATCTTCTTGAATTTGTTTTGATTCATTTTTTGACCTAACATTTGATGTCCTAGAGAATGTTCTGTGCACACTTGAGAAGACTGTGGATTCTGTGCTGTTAGGTAGAGTGTTCTCTATGTGTTCCTTAGGTCCATCTGGTCTACAGTGTTGTTTAGATCCTCTGTTTCCTAAATGACCTTCTGTACAGATGTTCTATCCATTAATTAAAGTGGGGAATTGAGGTCTCCTATTATTATTAGGTTGCTGTCAGTTTCTCCTTCCAATTCTGTCAATGTACGCTTCAAATATTTTGGTGCTGGGAAGATGGGTGACTACATATTGTGAAGGTTAATGGCATGTGTCACATGCTCTCCTCTTCTCTTTGTCCTGAGGGAGAGTCTGCCAGGAGAGTCCTGCACTGTCCTCCGTCTGCTAGACCACTGGTCCCCTGGAGCAGCAGCCTGATGTCCAGCTCTTATTTTCAGTGGCCCCAGGCATCTAGGGCATATGCCAGGTCCTGTCCCCACTCCAAGACAGGCAAGACAGAAGCCAGTCCCTTGGGCAACCACCCCAACAGAACACTGGACACACGGCCCAGTCTTGTCTTTCCCTCCAGGCAGAAGTTGGGAGCTGGGAGTTCTCTCCCATCACGTGGTACTGTGTCACGGGAGGGCCTACAGTGAAAGGCTATTGCAAATGCCCCTATCAGCTTCAATGAGGCTGAGTTCATGCTAACCTGGGGAGCAGGGCCTCTCAGTTGGTTTCCAGGTTTGTTGCAAAAGGCATCATCCATGTACTGTCGATTGAATCAGTGTCTTCATGAGAGGAGCAAGGGCTTCCTAGTCTGCCATCTCTCATGGTCACCATCGGTGTCACCATCGCCCTCTTTCTGAAATCTGAAAATCTTTGGGTGTTCTAATTCCTACTGGAACAAAAGAGCTTTTCTTTGCCTCAGACAACCTCCCTAATCTCCTTTTACAGAAATTTTCAAAGAGCCAAGAAGAGCTTGGCACTTCCAGTGGATATGAGGAGGGCCTTAGGAGGGAGAGCCCCAATCCCCCCTGGCAGTGGTTCTCAACTTGGGGGGGCGGGTAACCCACCACCCCCATGAGGCTTCTGTCAATGTAGGAGATACTATCCAACAGTAGGGGTAATGGCGAAGAGGGGGTGTTTAGTGGCTAGGAGCAGGCTGCACTGTAAGGGATGGCCCCACAAAATTAAGAACTATCCTTCCCCAAATGCCAACAGCACCACCTGGGAGTAATTAAATCTCATATTTACAGTTTCTGACTAGCACATATAAGTGTTTCTTGTGCATAAACCCCCAAGGCCACAGCATGTAACTAACCCACGTGTTCCCTAAGTGCTGGCTGAGAAGCTGCGGAGACAGAGATTCAGCCTGTGAGGCTCTTCCTCATTTATAGAGGTGTCCCTATACAGGGCACTGATGTAGGTCCTATAGCCTGATGTAGGTCCTATAAAGACTCTTTTTTGGTAAAAGTTATCCCTTTGATATATATTAAGCTGAAGCAAAAGAATTCAATAAAGCATAGTATGGTTAAATGTAACACTTATGCTTATGTGACAGGTCCTGGAAAACCAAACATGGTAGTCAAACCTACTCACAGCTTCTCCCAATTAAGACAATTTACAAATTATAACTGAGCTCTCAAGAGTATTTTATAACCTATAAATATTTCTCAACATTTTAAAAACTATATTCTCAGTAATATCCAGCAAATAATCTTACAAATGATACATATTCTGATTTCAATTTCTCATCTAATGATTTAAGTCCCCCCCCCCCCCCCCCACCATTAGACACATTTGTTTTTAGGCCAAAAAGTTAATTGAAATGTCTTGGACTAAAGTCTGGTTCCCTTGGGTAATTTTGTTATAACTGCTGGTAACAAGCTTTAAAATACTATACTCATTATTAGTATGTTTGATTAAAGATGCTATGAATAAAGTCACAGAATCTTATTGCTTAAAAAACGATATGAATTGCTAGGAATAAATGAAAAGTGGTACTTACCCTTTCTATTTTATATGGTGCAACAATGTTGTGTTCTTTAATGAAATACACCTGAGAAAGACAAATCGATACTTGTAAAATAAAAATTTTCATAGTAATGAGTTGCTATAAATGAGGATATTGTGAATCAAATTTAGATCACTGTTACATAATCTCTATTTCCAAAAGCACTTGCGTTAATATTAGTATGACTTTAAAGTTCCGATGTTAGAATAACAAACACTACATTAAAAAGAGATTCATCAAGGGGCAGCCCAGTGGCTCAGTGGTTTAGCGCTTGCCTTCGGCCCGGGGCCTGATCCTGGGGACCCGGGATTGAGTCCCATGTCGGGGTCCCTGCATGGAACCTGCTTCTCCCTCTACCTGTGTCTCTGCCTTTCTCTCTCTGTGTCTCTCATGAATAAATAAATAAAATCTTAAAAAAAGAGAGATTCATCAAGGCAACAAGGTAGCAACCATTACTGGGTAAATAAAATACTTAGGATGTTTTATGAATGCCAGTACTTGTACCAGGTAACCAAGTACACCAGTGAAGGAAGCTAGCTAATTTAAGTGCAAATTTTGTAAGAAATGGGTAAAACAAACTCACTGTCGTATGAAATACTTTTTAAAAAAGATTTTATTTATTTATTCATGAGAGACAAAGAGAGGCAGAGATATAGGCAGAGGGAGAAGCAGGCTCCTGACAGGAATCACAATGCGGGATTCAATCCCCCGACCCCAGGATCACGGGGCAGATGCTCAACCATTGAGCTACCCAGGCGCCCCTACATTTTTTAACATAAAGAAATTCCTCTTCTCTGGAGGTGATCTGGGCACATGGTGTTTCATGGCCACCTGCTGACACTATGTATTAGTAACCATGTCCAACAAGCAACGCCACTGCCCCCTGTGCCCCCTAGAGCTGTCAACATGGAGCAAGAACCCTTCGCCCTGCTTTCCCTCCTGTTTTGAAGGACCTGCCTGGGCCATCAGAGCCAGTCACTTGACTAGGATATTCGAAAGCTTATCGAACATGCTTCCTGCATTTTCTCCCATTTGAGACAAACCATAGATAAAAACCCTCCCTTGGTCTTATATCCTCCTTTTGTCATTTCTATTCCTTTGTGTGGCAAAACTCTTTGCAAGAGCTGACTGTACTTTCTCTTGGATTCTGCAATGTGTTGTGGAATCCCCTCCTGAGAAGGTCATAAAAGGTTCAGAGGAACCTCCATGTCACCAAACCCAAGAGTCTATTCTAAGGACGTCCTCCATTCTGTTTCTCAGAGTACATGACAGAGCTGATGGTTCTTCTCGAAGCAGCTTTCCAGTTGGCTTCCAGCCATCAGCTCCTGGCCCTTTGCAGCCTCACCCGCTACTCCTTCTGCCTTCCTTTGGACCCTCTCTCTTCCCAACCTCCCCCTAGTAGAGTCCTCAGACCTCTCTGTGTACACTCAGCCCCAAGGCTTCACCCAGTTTATCTTTCTCGCCTTGACCTCCTCCCTGAAGCCCAGAGCAATGCTCCCAAATGCCCATCAGCCTCCAGGAGGCCACATTCTAAACAAAGCCTGCTCTTCCCCAGGCTTCTTTACAGCAATAAAGCCACTGCTGCTCACCCTGTTGGAGTCATTCCTGTTTCCCTTTGAACCCTGCAGCTAGCCCATCAGCACATCCATCAGGTTTTTATTCAGGATATATCCAAACACTGACCACCTCTCACCCTCCCATTGCTACCACCCTGGTCTGAAACCTCTAGGTTCTCAGTACCCCTAAAGGCTCTCCTTGCTGCTGCTCATGCCCTCTACAGCATATTCTCTATCTGCCTCCAAGAGATTCACAAATACATACAAATCAGATCGTACCCCTCCTCTTTTCAGCTCTCTGGGGGTGGGGGTTCTCTTTTGTGCTTTATTGGGACTCCCTACTGTGGCCCGAGAACCCTCCATGACCCAGACCCTGACACTGTGTCAACCAACCTTCCCAGCTGCCCTTTGTCCCTTGCCTCAGGCACATTCACCCTCACCGGGCCTGCCACCAGCCAGGCTATTGCCTCTCAGGGCCTCCACTGCTCAGGATCCTGCCTGGCTAATTCCCTCAGGGCTTCAGAGTGGTGTGCCTTCATACATACCTACTTGGGGACGTGCCCCCGGCCGTTCTGCCTACAGCTGCACATGCCCTCCTCATCATTCTCTACCCTTACATCCTGTATGCATTTCCTTCATTATAGAAGACGTCTGCTTACTGTCTGTTGCCCTAATCTCAAGGTAAAGTCCATGGGGAGAGGGACTTGGGATATTTTGTTCTTCCCTGTATCTTCATAGCCTTGAATATACTTACTGAATATATAAATGCATGAATACAAACTATAATTTACACACATACACCTCTTTTTATTCTACAAAAGAAAATCTGGAAGCAAAACTCTCTAAAGCCTAAAGGACCCTAACATATTTCTGAAACAGTGTGACCACTTCAGGAAATCAAAACCCACAAAAGTTGAGTTTTTTTGATTGTATACTTAATCCAGGAAGCTCAAAATAATTCTAGAAAGAAAGAGTAACTAACTGCTGGCTAGTCACCCCAGGATGTTAAGCTGATTTTGAGTTTACCTGACATGAGGCCTCTTCTAATAAGTTCTAATAAGTAAATATACTAAAATGGATTGTTTTTATAATGGAAACCACCCTTCTGACTGAAAAAGTACCTCTTCCTTTCAAGATATGGACTTTCTAGCATAAGGCCATGATGCAGAATGATACTTCAGAGATAATGAGAGCACAGGTGCAGGCCAGAATTAATAATGGTGTCCCCTACCATCCAGAGTAAGATGGCTACAACCCTTTGCACATATGCCAATTAAAACAACATAAGGTCAAAATATAGGCTGTGAAATGTTTTCTTCCTTAAGATTCATCAACTCATGGAAGGCAGACACAGAAAAGTACCTAAGCTGATATCTCCTAGCTTTCATAAAATACTCTTCCATGTAATTGAAAAGTGTTCCATGAACAGAAGAGGCAAGTGATCCAAATATCACTGGGAACACCCTCTGCTCCCAACCATCGCCTCTTGAGACCTTTGAGGCATTTCCGTGTGCTAAGGTTTTGGGTCGAGTCCTGAAGGAAAGAAAGCTGTGTCTTTGCTCCTCACAGCTTTTCCTACATTTACTTGACGAAGGAAGGATGTTCCTTTGAATGTGTCATGAAACTAGAACTCTGCATATATCTGGGACAACATGATCTTGAACCCTCTCATTTTAGCAATGAAAAAAGGTAAAAACCAGAGCAAAAAGCAAGTGGGAGAGGCCCTGTACTCCCTTCTTATTTATAAGTTTAAAAAAAAAAATCTATAGATGAACTAAATGTATGATTGGAGAAAAGCTGTGTTTTAATTTTTCTCTGTGTTGCCAATATCAAGCACAGTACTAGGTACATAAATGTGTGCCGAATAAATTTAGGATGAAAAAGGTCAGGACCCCAAGCCTCATAACTGTACGAGACGGCATGTCCTGAGTTGGTGCCTTGGCTGCACCATGAGTCACCCTGAGATCCACCTCAATGCTGTGCGGCCTGTCTCCCACCTTCTAATTGGCCAGGAGGCTGGAGGAGGGACTGCAGGGCTTTTGGCTGAACCCCCACATGACTGGGGGATTGTCAGGATTCCCAAGGATGAAACCACAGGCCTGTGGTATCACACAACTTTATAAACATTAAGGATCTCATGAGGGACCACAGCTTTTAAGAAATATAGTTCTTAATGGTTCAATTTTAAAAACATGTACACATCTATTCCAACAGTCTTCATCTGAGATTTCTACAAATAATTTTACTGTGCTAAAAAAAGAAAAAGTGTGTATATATATGTTCATTCAGGTTAGTAAAAAATAATTACTGTGTGCTGCTTACCTGACTGAAAATGAGTGAGATCTCCCCGGATTTTGTCCTATAATGCAGACAAAAGTCATTAAAAAATTATAATTTTTTGGTAGAGGTAAAATTAAACACTTAGTGACAATGACATACTTTGCAAAGTGTCTGTTGGATCCATTTTCTCCATGTTTTCCTATTTTTATACAATCTCTCAAAGGAATCTGGATAAAATCGAGAGGGAAATATTACAAAAATATCCAAGGGTAACATATACACAAACAGTAGGAATGTCTCTGTTCACATTTAGGATGCACTTACCTTAATGATGGGCTGAGATATGGCATCTGGTTCAAAAATAACTGATTTTGAACATATTTTTAAGGAGCCTCTGATTTTCCTAGGAATCAAAATATAAAGGATTATTATCTATGAACATAAAGTCACAAAAAATCATAATACAACTTTTAACTAGAAAGTAGATGCTAAAGCATTAACTAAAAGAACAGCAGTGTAATTAAGGATTAGTGACAGGCCAGATTTTAACCTCAGGGAAAGAGTTTGCCAACCTGATCCCATTATTCATTAGGGGCTGAAATTTTTATGACTCCTGGGTTTATTACCTAGAATTAATCCACAAAGAACAACTTTCCAGTACTTATCTATGATTTGGTTACCCTGAGTACAATCTGTACAAGGAAAGCAGAAAAAATGCTAGATTCTTTACTTTTATTGATCAAGTTTCAGAAAAGTGAGTTGGTGTCCTAGGATCCCTGCCAGGTAACATAGGTATCTTGTGAACTTGTGGGTTTTAACGATTATGATACATCTCCCACCACTGCAGGCATTATTCTCTTTTGATGTGTAGTTTGTCCCATTTGTTGCCCAATTCTTCAAGTTGACCCTTATGTCCTTTTAATTGAATGTACAGATTTCTGGTACCTCCCTTACTGCCAGCAGGACAAGATCTCCCAGGTTCATCTCGTACCCTTCCTGCCCCAGACTTAGACTCAGCCACTTCTCACAAAGCCTTCATTCCTGTTAGTGGGACAAAGTATTTAGACAGCATAATCTGGGGGATCATTGCTATAGGGTTGTTTCTAGGCCTTTTCAGAGGGGAGTGCTAGAAAATACTTTCTTCTAAAAGGAAAGTATATACATCCGTGTAAACATTCCCAATTCTAATGTAAGATTAGGCTTTGAATTTAACTCCTTTACTGTTAGATTTGTATCTTTCATCCTGCAAGTCTTGGTCTTGGCCTCAACACATACTCATTTGCTCCCTCTAACTATATAAATCTATGTGCACGTGTGACTAAACCACAGTTTCAAACTAATAATATCAAAAATTACAGCAATATTACTACTAAAACATTTACATCATTTTTTGTGATTCTTTTTCTACTGTGGCTATACCACATCAGAGACAAAAATTACTATGCTGTGAAGCTGATTAAAACAATTCTTCTCTGTGGTTAACCCTCTAACTTACATATACAGTTAAGTTAATTTGTTTCATTTTCTTTTTGAGTTTTAAGGTTCAGTGTTTCTTCTGAAATTTAATTCTGTATTAAAGTATATGTAAAATATTTCTACAGTTCCAAAAACAAAGCTATAAAATAAGGGATATTCAGAGTAGTCTAATTGCCATTTTATATCACACCCCCATTGCTCCTTCTTCTGTGTAGATGATTGTTCTCGTTAGCTTTTAGTTTATGCTTTTTAAAATGTATAATGGAAAAAAAAATAAAATGTATAATGGGCAGACTGGGTGGCTCAGTGGTTTAGCACCATCTTCGACCCAGGGCGTGATCCTGGAGACCCAGGATCAAGTTCCACGTTGGAGTTCCTGCACGGAGCCTGCTTCTCCCTCTGCCTGTGTCTCTGCCTCTCTCTCTCTCTCTCTGTGTGTGTGTGTGTGTCTCTCTCATGAAAAAATAAAATTTTAAAAATTAAAATGTATAATAAAAATTATTTTAATTTAAAAAATATTTTTAAAAATACCAAAAATTATTCTTCTCCTTTCATAATGATATGAAAGACAGCATACAATATACAGTATTCTTCCCCTTACTGTTTGCACTAAATATACGTTAGGGCTCACTCCACAGCACTATACAGAACTTCTCCACTCTGTTGTAACAGCTGCAGAGTACTCCGTTGTGAGGACATGCCCTGTTTATTCAATCAGTCTCCTACTAGATTGTTTCTAGCACTTTGCTATTACAAGTAGCGTTATGATAAATAACCTTTTACATATGTCCCTTTGTGTATTTCCCCGGGTACCTTCTTGAAATAGCCTTCCTAGAGCAATAGGTTAATGTTGCGAGATACCACTGAATTCATTTCCACGGGTTGTCCCACTGAACTCTAATAATAACTTAAAAATTACAAAAGCAGGTCTCAGTTTGCAAGCTTATATTTACGTCTTAATAATAAATATACTGAATTTTAAGCAAGACATTGTTATGATATAGGGAAGAGGAGCACTGGGAGGAAAAACAAAGTTACAGAATTAGGGAGAAGAATATGGGCAAAATTGCAGAAGAAAGCAAGGTGCTGGTTTCAATGAACTTAACTGTCTAATCTGAATGCTATGGAACAGACACGTCAGAAGCTCCCAAACAAAAAGCTAAGTGATTTTCACTTTAGGTTGTTTTTTGAACAAATACCACATGGCTCTAACGGTCCTTTCAAGATAAAACCTGAAGAGCACTAACAATTAAAAAGTTTATCTGATATCAAAACATGTTCAAGCTGTGGCCTGTAGTTGTTGAGGGACATCCCCAAAGAAAATAAGTAGCAGATACAATTTTGCAGGAACAACTCTGATCTTAGTTAACTCCCCAAGTTGGCACTTTTAAACCAAAAAAACTTCACTATACATTTTTGTACACAGCTTTCAAAATGTATGGTCAAAGAAACTGAATCTGTTTTTATAGCAATAAGCAGTAATTATTACAACATAGAGAAAACTGATTTTGCTTCCAGTTCAAATCCAATTATTCCTTTTGAAAGTATTGGTTTTCCTGCCACTCTGGTATTTTATGATTATTACTTTATAATACCATAACCCAAATAATTGAGACATTAAGTACAAAAGTGATACAAGAAAAAAGAGCTAGAATGAATCAATCCTGTCCAGTTGAGACACCCACGTTAGAGGAATTCATACAAACTGCTTCCCAGCTTTAGAAAACATCTGAAGTTATGACAGTAACTTTGAAGTCCTCCTTTCTCATTAATTCCCAGTACAAAAGAGGGAGGGAATCTACATGACCATACATTTAATTTTTAAAGTATCAGACAAACGAAAGGTCTCACAGAGATCCAAAAATCTTCCTTACCTTTCATTCTGACCACCCTTGTTCTGAATATGATTAGCAGTATGTTGTTCAAAGTAGTATTCCTCCAAGTTAAGCAGGAGCAAGGAAAATCTGAATTTGGAAAAACCAGAACAAACAAAAACATTTATTTTTTAAGTATCACGAAAGAGTATTTAAAGCATTTGTTCCCAAAGTGTTTGTCCATTCGTTAATTTAACAGGTACCTATGAAGTGTATATTATGTACCAGATGCTCTTCTCTACTCAGCAGGAAAAAGCAACAGATAGTCCTGCCCAGCCAAAGCAAAGATAAAATAAATAAAAAATAATTACAGATGGATTTTTTCAATTCCTTTAGGAGAAACCCCAAATTTCTGAAATAAAACGTATTCTTGTCTGAACAAAACCTGGGGCTCTCTCACCTACAGAGTTTTCATCCTTTGCTCCTGCTGACTGACCACCAGGCTTCCCCACCGCCCCTTCCAGGCTGCACAGCCCCTCTGCTCTCAAGTCCTGCCTCTCGGTTAGTGGCATTCATCCTACTTCCACAAGATCATATGCCTGTGAGAGGCCCGTCTCTAGATATTTCCCTACAATAATCAGTCTAATGCTTTGGTATTGAAGAAATACGTAAACCAAACCGAATAGGATTAAAATATAGTTCTTTTTAAAGTTTTACGTGTTTTAAACCTTTAAAAACAAAATAAGGAAATAAGAAGAAGTATTAATTTAGTTGTCCGGCCACAGAAACAAATACATGGCAAATAACTGAAAACAAGTGTTTTTTGTTCAGGAAATATCAGTGGCATCTAGATTTAACAGGAAAAACTCTTGTGGGGATGGGATACTGGAGTTCTGGTGTGCTGGAGGATGCTATCTCCAATAAATATAGCAGATCAAGCATGTATGTCTATTTCTGCTCCCTCTGGAAACACCACTAAAATTCTGGTGACTTAAAATATTTTTTTAAGGGGCACCTGGGTGGCTCAGTGTTTGAGCATCTGCCTTCAGCTCAGGTCGTGATTCTGGGGTCCTGGGATCAAGCCCCACATCAGGCTCCCCACAGGGAGCCTGCTTCTTCCTCTGCCTATGTTTCTGCCTTTCTATGTCTCTCATGAATAAATAAATAAAATCTTTAAAAAATTAAAATATTTTTTAAGTGGCAAGACCGCAGACCAAAGAAAACTGAAGAGTCTCAAACAAAGATGAGAGCAACAAATCCGTGAGAAACAGCAAGTGGATGGGAGGAATCGGCAGTGATCAAAAGCCAGAATGGCAGACACCTCCAGGAGAAGTCACCAATCAGGAGAAAACCAACTCAAGTCATACGACTTCCAAAAAGTCCCAAAATCGCAGGTGTCAGGTACGAAGAAAGTAGGGAGAAAGCCTGGGGGGGTCGGTGGGTCTGAATGAGTCAGTAGTCCACACCCCTCCCCTGATGCATACCCTACCTCACTCTGGCACAGCTTTTTCTAGACAAAAACTGAACACGAGGCTCCAAACTAGACATCAAACATAGTAGAAAGCAGGGCTGTGGTGTAAAAAGTAGGAAGACATAACCATTTCAGAAAGAGTTTGGTAGATTATTTTTAGAAAAAACTAAACAACAACAACAACAACAACAAAAACTAAACAGCTATGGAGAAAAGACCTATGGTATGGATAGGAGTATCTGAAAGAGCCAGGTCTTTACAATATCATCCCATACTGAAGCCCAACAGAAAAGGCCCACCCACAGTGACACAGAACAACACGATTCACACTTAGATATGAATGGATAGCCTAAGACCACCAACTTCTAATATGAAAGAACTACACCAAAGCAAGTGGAAGAACACAACTTGAAGTTCTAGGCACAATACAGAAAACAGGAGGTCAGAAGCCTATACTAAATATATTTACAAAGAAGAAATTATATTCATGGGACAAGAAGACATTGCCCATTACAAAGAAAATCTGAGCCAAAAGGAAAATAACTCATAAATTAAGAATAATGACAGCAGGAACCAGCTTTATCATTCTACTAGGTAACTTTTTTATTAGCCTATTAATGTCTTTAAACCCGTGAATAACAATTAATCATGAGCTACAATGCCAGGGCTCAAAGTAAAATGCTCACTATTAATACTTACTCTGAATTTCAATGCAATCACAAGAGTTAGGATTGCTAGAACAGTCCTTTGATGCATCAGATAATTTCCACAAACGTTTAAATCAGAGAGATACTTACTAGTTACCTTGCCTCTTAATTTAGCTTGTTCTAATGACCTGAAACCCTTTGCTTGGGCTGGAGCTATATAACCCTTCCTTCCCATTCTTAATCTCCCCACTCCTCCTCTTAGAGAGAAGGTAAAGTAAGTTTCTTTAATAAGACAATGACGTACAAAGCACAAGTAGCCTTCATAGACAACCAGTTCTTCCACATGATTGTTAAAATATAGTCCTATTCCTTGCAACAGCATGAATGGATCTAGAGGATATTAAGCTAAGTGAGATAAATCAGAGAAAGATAAATACCACGTGATTCACTCATATATGGAATTTAAGAAACAAAACAAATGAATAAAAAAGGAGACAAAGAAAAAAACAGACTCATATACAGAAAACTGGTGGTTGCAAGGGAAGGTGGGTGGAGGGATGGCTAAAATAGGTGAAGGGTTTTAAGAGCATACTTGTGATGGGCACTGAGCAATATATAGGATCGCTGAATCATTATATTATACACTGAAATTAACACTGTATGTTAATTATACTTGAATTCAAAATAAAACTTTTTTAAAGAAAAATAAAAAACATATGTAATCCTAACCTTAATATCATTAAAATGTCCATACTACCCAAATGATTTGTACATTCAACAGAATCCCTATCAAAGTCTCAGTGGCATCTATTACAGAAATAGAAAAAAAAATCCTAAAATTCATATGGAATTTAATAGCCAAAATAATCAAGAAAGAAAAACAAAGCTGGTAGCCTCACAGTTCCTGATTTCAAAAACATATTACAAAGCTATGGTAATCAAAACAAACTCAAAATCAGCAGAAAGACAGACATATACACCAATGGAATAGAATAGAGAGTTCAGAAATAAACCCTCACTTATGTGCTCAAATATGGGTTCCAAGGCCATACAATGAGAAAAGGACAATCTCTTCAATGAATGGTGTTGGGAAGACTGGATTTCCACATGCAAAAGAATGAAGTTGGGCCATTACTTCAACATCTAATACAAAAATTAATTCAAAATGGATTAAAGACCTACATGCAAGACTTAAAAGTATGAAACTCCTAAACAAAGACTTGGCAGAAAGCTTCATGATGTTGGATTTGGCAATGATTTCTTGGATATGACACCAAAAGCACAGGCAACAAAAGCAAAAATAAATGTGACCACATCAAACCTAAAAACTGTGCAGCAAAGAAAACAATCAACAAAATGAGAAGGCAACCCAAACAACTGGAAACAAGATTTGTAAACCATATATCTGGTAAGGAATTAGTACCCAGAATACATAAAGAACTCCCACTGATCAACAACAATAAAATGCAACCCAATTAATAAATGGGCAAAAGAGTTAAAGAAGATATACAAGTGGCCAAAAAGTATATGAAAAGATACTCAGTATCACTAATCATCAGGAAAATGTAAACCAAAACTACAAATGAGCAATTACGTCACACACTACTAAAACAACACCTGAAAATAACAAATGTTGGTGAGGATGTGGAGAAATTGGGACCCTTGCCCACTGTTGGTAGGACTGTAAAATGGGACAACTGCTATGGAAAAGAGCATGGAGGTTCTTTCAAAAATTAAAAATACAACTACCACACAATCCACAGTTCCACTTCTGGGTATTTATCCAAAAGAACTGAAAACAGGATCTCAAAGAGATATTTGCATAACCATGCTCACTGCAGCATTATTTACAAGAGCCAGGAGGTGGAAGCAACCGAAATGTGCATCAACAATGAATGGATAAGGCAGGAAACCACAAATGTTGGAGAGGATGCGGAGAAAAGGGAACCCTCTTACACTGTTGGTGGGAATGTGAACTGCTGCAGCCACTCTGGAAAACTGTGTGGAGGATCCTCAAAGAGTTAAAAATAGACCTGCCCTACGACCCAGCAATTGCACTGTTGGGGATTTACCCCAAAGACACAGATGCAGTGAAATGCGGGGACACCTGCACCCCGATGTTTCTATCAGCAATGGCCACAAGAGCCAAACTGTGGAAGGAGCCTCGGTGTCCATCGAAAGATGATGGATAAAGAAGATGTGGTCTATGTATACAATGGAATATTCCTCAGCCATTAGAAACGACAAATACCCACCATTTGCTTCAACGTGGATGGAACTGGAGGGTATTATGCTGAGTGAAGTAAGTCAATCGGAGAAGGACAAACAGTGTATGTTCTCATTCATTTGGGGAATATGAATAATAGTGCAAGGGAATATAAAGGAAGGGAAAAGAAATGTTGGGAAATATCAGGAAGGGAGACAGAACATAAAGACTCCTAACTCGGGGAAACGAACTGGGGTGGTGGAAGGGGAGGAGGGCGGGTGTTGGAGGGGAATGGGTGACGGGCACTGAGGTGGACACTTGACGGGATGAGCACTGGGTGTTTTTCTGTATGTTGGTAAATTGAACACCAATAAAAATTAATTAAAAAAAATAATTTAAAAAATGAAAAAAAACAAAAAAAAAACAATGAATGGATAAAGATAATGTGGTATATATATACAATGGAATATTATTCAGCTTTAACAAAGAAGGAAGTCTTGTCTTATGCTACCTCATGGATGAACCATTATGCTAGTGAAACAAGCTAGCGGCACAGGCAAATACTACATAATTCCACTCACGTCAAGTATCTAAATTAGTCAAACTCTTACCAAGAGAAAATAGAATGGTGGTTGCTAGGAGCTGGTAGTAGGGGGAAGAGTGGAGCTCCTTTTAGGGAGTTGCTTTTCAGGGCGTAGAGAGCTCCAGTTTTGCAAGATGAAAAGGTTCCAGAGATCTGTTGCACAACAGTGTGAACATACTAAACACCACTGTACTATACATGTAAAAGTGGCTAAGACAGTCAACTCATGTTACGTGCTTTTTACCACAATTAAAAAAAATTAATATCAACTATTATAGAACTAGAGTCATTATCTTGACCAGTAACTTACATCCTCCTTAATTCACCAATATGCATATTTTGTAAGAAATGCAAAACACATGGCAAAGGGATAGAATCGAATCATGTTATTTAAAGTGAAAGGATTAAGGAATTTTTCTGAGTCTGCATTTTCCTTCCGCTGATGTGTTCAGTTTTACCTGCTTTAAGATTTTTGTATGTAAAAATTATTCCAGTAAAGTTTCGTGGCATTTTGAATGGTGATTTTCAAACCACATCCTTGGGAGGAAAAGGTTCTGTGAGGTCACTTTTATCATTTTAAATGTTTTCTTTAGGAGACCCTTGGCCCTGCCCCTGGGGATTCCTTAGTTTAATTCACCTTTACAAAGGTGTGGGCGGCTCTTTGGATTCTCTTTGATAAATGTACTCATTTAGCTACTTAATTTCCTAAAAGAGAGGCTGTCCCATTCACATCACCTAAATTTTAAAGCATCCTATTCATTGAATAAGTTCACTTTAGGCAGCCCCTTGTGTTTGTGCCCACCCAACCACTCGACCGTCTGCGGAGGAGCAGTAGTTATAATGCAAGGGCATCATTTCTCTAGATTGCAGCTGCAGGGCGGGTTTTGCTGTGTTGAGAACTGCTCCGTGCTCCGTGAGAGAAAGCGGCCTAACGCCTGAGAGATGTGTGCACACGCACGGGAGAGGGCACGAGAGGCCCGTACTTGCCCTCTCTACTCTGGGTACCCTAACGCTGTCCTTGGCTCAAACTGGACACGAGGGCCCCCACCACTCAGAGAGTCGGTGCAACTACGTGGGGCATTTTTGTGAGCTTTTTAGAGTGGCTCTGAAATGAGGCCATGAGGAAAAATGCTGAACAGACAAGGGCGAGAACAGTCCTGTGACTCACCATGAAAACGTTCCTCCTGGAATACATCGGACAGTAGCCTCTGAACAGTCATTCAGAGACACATCATTCCGCCAATCTATACTGACATTAGTTTCTCCTTTCTCGATTCCGCTATTAAGACATCAAAACCAAAACAAAACTCAAAACCCTTATCCTCTGTCAAAGTTCCCATGAGCTAAGCTACTGCATGTCCCTGACCCACCAGTCAAACTCTGTCGAAAGAGTTGAGCATTGATGTGACTTTATAGTGGATTCATTCTGGAGACTGGTGGCAACAACTTTCTCTTCGAGCGTTTTATAAATAATCTGAATGATCCAGAATTAGCACTAAACTTACTTAGGCACATATGTTCCTTCGGCACCTTTCAAAGTTCCTAGATCACTGAAACGGTTCTGGGGTTCCAAGCTCGAAACTCTCCCAGCAGCTCCAGCAGGAGATGTAGCACACATCCCCGTCCATCCTTGGAAGGCTTATCCTGTCACTTCCCATCTGAAGGTCAGTTTATTAACACAAATAAGAGCCACTTTCTCTCTTATCAATCAATTTCCCACTATCAGCCAAGGCCTTGCGCGGCAGCAGCCTGCTTTCAAATTCAACTTTAGGAAACTGTGAAAATGTTTTTAATCTGCAGCATTGTTTAAAGCCACCACTCAGTTGGGGCTTTAACTTTCCTGATGCTAATTGTGCAGGTCTGTGACATCTTCTTAATCTGTCCCTGGTTGTTGTCCTTCTTGTTTTACATTTTTAAAAAAAATTATAAGCTCAGAGGAACACCACCGGTGCAACTATCCTATGTTTAACTGCTTGTCTGATTTTCTGTAACTCTTCACCAAAGACCATTTGGCTTGAATGTTCTGAATTTTATTTTTGACAGTTTCAAAACTTTCTGGATCAACAGCCATTCCAGAACTGTCTGGTAATAATAGCTATCTACCCCCCCCCCCCCCCGCCCTCTTGAAACTTTTAATATCTGCCTTCTAAAAAATCTACTTCTATGTTATGAGTCCATCTTGATTTCCTCTGGGCTTCAGCAATAAATAACTTGACAGGGACTGCTTTTTCTGAAGGTTTCCAGCACTGCTACTTAATTAATTTCTATTTAATACTAAGAATTTTACAAAGTTCTCAAGTTCTCTGCTTTCAAATAGATTGAAATTTCAACAAATGAACTTAAACTAATTCTATCTCACTAAACATTGACTAAGTCAGGTCTCCTGTCATTATCTGTGTTGCTATTTCCCGTTTTTCATCTACATCAGGTACATATCCACCATTCTTTCTACTCACTTAGGTGGCCTGTAACAAAGGAATGCAATTATCTCTGTTCCTCTTTTTAGTAAGATCCCAGGTTCTTCCCCTCTGTTAATGGATTCCTCTGCACTTGTGCTTCTTGACATTCAGGGCCCACTGCCTCACCTCCTGACAAGTCTTCCCTTCTGAACAGATCTGTAGCCTTTCAGCACTAGAGTCTAATCTTTTTTTAAAGATTTTATTTATTTATTTTATTCATTCATTCATTCATTCATTCATGAGAGAGAGAGAGAAAGAGGGAGCGTGCACACAAGCAGTGGGGAGAGGGAGAGGGAGAAGCAGACACCCCCTTAGCAGGGAGCCTGAAACAGGACTTGATCCCAAGATCCCGGGATCACGACCTGAGCTGAAGGCAGATGCTTAACCAACTAAGCCATCCAGGTGCCCCTAGATTCCATTCTTGAGTCCTCATCCTAATAAGCTTCAATAACACCTAAGACACATTAATTCTCTTTTGTAATAAAATTTATTTTAGTATTCATATTCTACACATTTACATAAAGACACCTGAGTGACTAAATGTTATTTCTAGGTCCTAAACAGATTGTTTTTTCAAGCAAATTACTGCCCCCTCTTCCCTTACATTCCATCTCCTACCTGCTCTCGTCCAGTGTAATCAATGTCACCATTTCATCTGGCTTTGTGATCCTTTCCCTTGGGGATAAGTTTAAAACTCTACTACTTGGCCAGACTGTAGGAAATTACATTCTCCTCTGACTCTACTTTGCAGTTACTTCCTGGACTAGATGGTTCAGATATCAAAATCCCTTTCATTGACACCATTCATAAGACCAGTCATTTCTACTTTCAAGTCTCAACTATCTTGAGAACAAATGGCAAAAATATCATCCATGCTTTCAAAATCTTTCAATTTCCTCATTGGGGTCATAGCCTGAAGGAGGATATTCCATGAGCCTTCTCCAAACTATGGAGAAGATCAATGTGGAAGCATAGTTCAATGGCACAAAATTAAAAAAAAAAAAAGAGGAATGCTTAATTACTGTTATCTAGAAAGTGCTTCTCAAACATAAACATGTGTATGAGTGTACGATCATGTAGGGGTCACATTAAAATGCAGATTCTGATGTGGCACATCTGGGGTGCAGCTTAAGATTGTGCATTTTCTATCAAGCTCTGAGGCAATGCAGAGGCTGCCAGCCATTGTATTACACTGAGAATAACAAGGTTTCCATTATTCCTAAACATTCTAAATTTCTGAGGTACCATAAAAATAAGCATCGGCCTCATATTTAAAACAGAAGCAGCATGTTATGGTGGCAAAGGTGATGGCCTTGGATCAGATAACATCTGTTCCAGCTTAGGTCAGCCATGACTTGGCCATTAGACTTTTAGTCCAATCACTTTATTTAGGACTCAACTATAAAATTGAGGGGAGGGAGACAAATTAGATTACCTCAAAAGTCTCTTGTTAACCAGTGGGTTTATAGATTTATGAAATAAACCCAGGCTTAAACAAACCAGCAGGAATTCCAATTCAGACATTATGGCAGATTATGTGTCCAGAAAAACAATCTCACTATACAGCATCTAAAATTGCTGGATAAATTAATACAATCCTTTTTTCAAATGCTTGGCTGAGGTGATACAAAGGTGAGGAAAGCCTCAGTAGAGAAAACTTAGCAGGCGTTGGAGCAGTCTTTTCCTCTGGGGGCTTTGCCCAAATCTGAGCAGTAGCGAGCCTGCTTTCATAGGGCCCGGTGCCCTGAGAAGACAGCAGAGGGCAAAGAGGACAAAGAGGACAGGTAGGGGCAGAAAGAGCTAGGATCCCTAAAGTTAACCCTTGGAGGATGGAAATAAAAACCACCTATCCCCCTTTCCTAGAGGGAGATGGTAGGACCCGGGTGCTGGACTAGGAGCAAAGTCAGTCTCCCTTGAGAAGATAAAACCACCAGCCTGCCCTGACATACATTTGGGACTAGAACTCACTACTTATTTAGCCCAATAAAACTCAAGACAAGCTAGTGTGGTCTCTCCCAGCACCCCAGGCAGAAATGAATGCAAACACTTTCTGGAAAAATCCACCTGAAACCCAGGCCTGCAAGAACTCCCAAAGATAAGTTTCCAAAGAAGAAGTGACAAGCAACTAGAGAAAAAAATTTGTAAATTCTAAGATGGATTTAAATACCCACAATGCAGCAGAGAAAAATGCAGATTAATAGGAAAGAGCCTTTAGGAGACATAAAAACAATATTCTAAGAGCTGAAGGCTTGGCTCCAAATTTCCTAAGAGTGTTTCAGCTTTAGGAATCCCAATTAGTCCAGGTGAATAAAAAGAAATTTCTAGATAAACAGTGAAACACTAAAAAGAGGAGATCTTAAAAGCAGCCAGAGAAAAGACAGAGTCCTTAAAAGAACAGCTGGACTTAAATGCTAGGGGTTTGTTGCAGGCTGGTCTCCCCCAGAATAAAGTGGCCTCCTGCGAAGCTCCCCAGAAACTTACTGTGCCCTGGGGCCAAAGTCAAATGGTCCTTGCTGAATGCAAGGCTTGGACCCCAGTGTCTTCATTATGCCAGAAAGATTCTGGTGGTTCCCTAACCACGAACACAGATACAACAAATCCTGCTCCCATCCTGCCACATCACACAAGACTCAAGTGCAAGGCTTAATAGCCCCAGTCAGGCCATGGTGAGCTAAGGTTGCATCACAGCATAGCTCTACTGCATCCTGGCTCCTGCTCACTCCAAGGATCCAAGTTTCTCCTGGAGTCTGAAGCTTGACCTGGCCAGGTAGCTAAGAGCTGTGTCATGGAAGGCACAGCACACCTGTTATTGACCTCTTCTCTAAGTTTGAGAGCTGAGTTTCCTTCCACCAAAAACTGCTCTAGCAGCTTGGGTGCATATTCCCTGGCTATCTGTCTTTATCTGCACAATCTTCAAAATGCTGAGAAAATTACAGCTGACTCCTGAACAACGTGGGTTTGAACTGTGCTGATCCACTTATAGGTGGATTTTTTTTTTTCCCAATACACTACAGTACTGAAAATGTATTTTGTCTTCCTTAAGGAGACTTTCTAAGTAACATTTTTTCTCTCTTTTTTTTTTAAGATTTTATTTATTTATTCATGAGAGACACAGACAACGAGGCACAGACACAGGCAGAGGAAGAAGCAGGCTCCCTGCAGAGCCCAATGTGGGACTTGATCCCAGGACCCTGGGATCACAACATGAGCCGAAGGCAGACGCTCAACCACTGAGCCACCCAGACGTTCCTCTAAATAACATTTTCTTTTCTCTAGCTTACTTTAAGAATACTTTAATAATACTTTTCTTTTCTCTGGCTTACTTTAAGTACATAATGTATATAGCATACAAAATAGGTTTTAATTGGCTGTTATTGGAAGGCTTCTGGTAAACAGCAGGCTACTAGTAGTTCAAGTTTTGGTAGGAGTCAAAGTTATACACAGATTTTTAACTGTGCAGGGGTTGGTGTCTCTAACCCCCTGTTGTTCATGGGCCAAAAATTATACATCTAGCCAAACTGATCTCCAATACAAAACACAAGCACATGCTCAGACAAAAGCAGCTTACTACCATTAGGGGAACTTCTAAGGATATTCTTCAGGAAAGAGAAAATTATGCCATAGAGAAGGTATGATAGGTGAGAAGGAATGCTGGACTAAGACAATGGTAAATATGCATGTAAAACTATATAAGCATAAACATTAACTAGACAATTGTAATGTCTGATTTGTAGGTTTAAAATCTAGATTGAAAATACTAGACAATAGAGACTATAAGTTAGGGTGGGTCAATGGAAGGCCTCCAAGGTCCTTGTATTGTTAGGGACCAAGGTTAAGAGAACGATTAGTTTCAGATCTTAAGCTAAATATAAATGCTAAACTTTCAAGGTAAGCTCTAGAAAACCAGAAACAGTATATAAGTACCATACTCTTCAGGAAAAATGAAAGAGAACAAGAGGGTCTTAATTAATCCAAATGAAGGAAAAAAAATAAGATAAAACTAAGGAAATAAGAAAATAAAGTCCAAATATATTTGTAAAATAATAAATGTAAATGGACTAAATCTATCAAGACAAAAATTATTGGAAAATTATTTATTAAAATATCCAACTATTAAGCTATTAATGAAAAATATGCCTTAGGTAACCTAAGGACAAAGTCAAAATGTAAAAAAAATGAAAAGTTTCATATAATGCAAATACTTCAAAGAAATTTAATATATTAATATCAGAAAAAAAAAGAAAAAATCATTACTAGAATCCTTGATAAAAGATTCAATTTCCTAAGAAGATAGCAATTTAAACTTACATAGACTCAATAACAACCCTGAAAATATGATAGCAAAAATTGACAGAAATATAATTCAGGGACACCTGGGTGGCTCGTGGTTCAGCATCTGCCTTTGGCCCAGGGCGTGGTCCCCAAGTCCCAGTATCGAGTCCCACATCAGGCTCCCTGCATGGAGCCTGTTTCTCCTCCCTCTGCCTATGTCTCTGCCTCTCTGTTTCTCATGAATAAATAAAATCTTAAAAAAAAAGAGAGAGAAATAGAAGTCAAAGTTTATATCACGAAGCATCTCCCAGTAACTGATAAGTCACTCAGAAAAAAATGCATTAAGAAAAATGAAAGATCTAAACCCAACTGGCAAGCTTAAAGTAACAGATATATAGATATTATACCAATATTAATATACATGTTTTCAACCTCACATCAATGTGTAAAAAATGACTACCATCTACGTCACAATAATTTCAAATAATTAGTATTAAATAGAATTTGACTAAACACAAATTTAAAAATAAAAAACAGGGGCACTTGGATGGCTCAGTCAGTTAAGCATCTGACTCTTGATCTCAGCTCAGATCTTGATCTCACGTTCCTGAGTTCAAGCCCTATGCTGGGTTTATTAAGTGGAGTCCACTTAATAAAACAAAAAACAAAGAGATAATTTTCAAAATCACTGAGTCATAAATGTGCAGTCACAATTCTACATGTCTGATGAGTAAAAGATGAAATTGCAATGGTATTTAGAAAAACAAGCAATGTTTTCATTAAATGGCCAGACCCACTTTACATCACGTTAAAAAAATTTTAAATAAAAACCATAGAGCAAACCCACTCAAAGTTTGTGGTTATTTTCTTGTGTCTTCTTAAATCGTAGCAATTTTGGAAGAAGCTAATTTCAGACAGCAACAGGGCATAAGGTAAAGGCCTAAATAATGCAGTTTGGGTAAAGCCAATATAAATTCTAAGTTAATCAAAATATCTGCAACACTTATTTCTTCTCCCACTCTTTCGTGTTTTGTTTTTTTGTTTTTATGTGAGAAAAATAAACCCTATTTCTGAGTCACAGGTAGATTTCCTTCAACTCTTCAGCATTCCTGTGGTTCTGCAGTTTATATTCATTTTCAACACCTGGCATATACCAATGAGACATTATAAGAATAGGATGGTCAGTCTTAGAAATAAAAGAATAAACAGGAGTATAGCAAAGCACTTTGCCCTCTCAACCAGTACTTTTAGTATGATAAATACAGAATCGATCGATAAAATATTAAATAAAAGATATTTAGTATCAGCCAAAAAATTTAGTATCAGCATAACCAAGAGAATCATATACACATGGAATGTCTGAAAGCAAAGTTGAATTCTAAGAAGTGCCTGTAAATCATTAATGAAATATGTGTGCTCAACATAGAATTCATGATTACTACTGTTCTATTCTGGGATGATAGCTTAAAAGCTACACCTAAGTAATTTGTTGTACAACATTACAGAGAGGAAAACTGGACTCTCTCCTGGAGGAGCATGCCTCAAGTACCTAAATTTCCAATCACTTAAGAAAAAAATAGCTATTCGTCCATCACACCACTCCTAGATGTGAAGACGAAAATTATTTAACAATTAGCCTACTCTTGAAATAGAAAGGTCTTTTTTAAAAGATTTTATTTATTTATTTGACAGAGAGAGCACAAACAGGGGGAGCAGGAGAGGGAGAAGCAGGCTTCCCACTTAGCAGGGACACCCCCTCCCTCCTGCAGTGATGTGGGGCTCCACCCCAGGAGCCTGGGATCATGAGCCAAGCTGGAGGCACACACTTAACCAACTGAGCCACCCAGATGCCATGAAAATAGAAATATCTTAAATAGCAGCAGTTTGTAAAATATCCTTATCTGCAAACGCACTGTACACATTTGTTATTTCCAACATCATTCCTAAGATATGTGAGTTGTCTTTTAAACTTCTTCCCATTTATTTTCATTAATACCTACACAGTACATTTTTTTTTCTTTTTTTACACAGTAGATTTTTAAAAGCCAGTAAAATCAATATAGTTTCTGGAATCTAAATCTTAACCAAGATACAACTATACTTAACTTTAATGACCAAGCATCCCTTTGTTTTCGAATACTGAAAATTACCAAAGCATTTCTTTATAAACTGAAATATTACTAATAAGTGGTACCACCATACAGTTGTTCAAGCCAGAAACCTGAGAGGGCTGCCATTTTGCGCAAGTAAAAAATACAGAACACCTACTTAAATCTGAATTTCAGATAAGTTACGAAAAATTTAGTATTAAAAAAACTTAGTGTAAGTATGTACCAAATACTGCATGGGACATACTTATACTAAAAGTTTTTCACTATTCATCTGAAAATCAAATTTAACTAGGCATCCTATATTTTCTCTGACAAGTCTAGCTGGGATTCTCTCTATGATATCTTCTATATGAAATCCACCACACCAAGACCTGTCCATTCTACTTCCTAAAAACATCTAAAACCCATCCACCTTTCTTCATTTCTTCTGCCCCCATCTTGGTCTAAGCCACCAACCCAAAAACTCCCAATCAGACTCTCTGCTTCTTCTACCTTTATAGAAATATCATTTACACTAAATGCAGTAGTATCAGTTTAATACTAAAAGAAATAAAAGCTAACTTCAGGTTTCTCCTTTCCTGGGGCCATTATCTGGTAGTGGCAGAAATCTAAAATCTTGAAAACAGCATGAAACCAATGAACTCACGATTCTGAGGAGGTGAGGCCTTTTGTTGGGTCACCTCCGAGGCAGTCCCAAAGAAAGTAACAGTTCTCTTAGGTATGCCTGAGCCAATGATCTACATCAATCATTGTGCTAAATAGGTGTTTATTGCCACAAAGGGATGAGCCAGGAAAAATCTGTGCAGAAATAAAGCTGGTTTAAAATATTCTAGTCTTTCAGAGTGCATTCATTCTAAGATTTACAGAGACTGGTTGGTTCTAGCCCACACCTGATTGTGAGACAGATTCCTTTCATCCAACTGGTACTCTTTAGACACCTTTTGGGTTAAAGTCGGCTTATCGGTCCAAGATTGCAAAGCCAGGGAGCAGAGCATTAAAAAATTGGGGCAGTGAGCAAGTAAGATTCAAATATATCCAAGATATGCGGCACCAACTTCTTCTGATTACTGATGCTCAGAACAGTTGCTGCCTCCTGACAGATGAATAAATGTTTTGGTTGTGAGAGCTACAGTTATCTCCGTGCACTGCCAGCCTGTCACACTGATCAATAGATACCAACAAAGCAGATTATATGCTGAAACCTCAGTGCAGACTTCAAGATCTGTGTGACACTGCAGAGCTGCATAAACTAACCAAATGAAACAAAAATTACAGCTATCAAATTAACTGGCAGGTCTAAAGAAAACAGGTTTTCCTCTATATCAAAGAGGCCACAGAATTGTTACAAATGATTCTTTGAGCACAGAACATGATGGCAATTCAAGTGTTTCTAAGTTCTCACAATGCAAACTTGCACATCCATCTATTTAGTACAGAATACCCCCAATTCTTAATGATGCTGGTACAGAACAAAGAAACTCAAGCTCCTTCATATGAAACAAGCCCTATAAATGAAGTAGGAAGAGCCTCTACAAGTGAGTTACTTTATTTAGGGTCCAGTTATTATTTATTATTAAAAGATAAACGTTTCGGGATCCCTGGGCAGCTCAGCAGTTGAGCTGCTGCCTTCGGCTCAGGGAGTGATCTCGAAGTTCTGAGATCTAATGTCACATCTGGCTCCTTGCAGGGAGCCTGCTTCTCCCTCTGCCTATGTCTCTGTCTCTGCCTCTCTGTCTGCGTCTTTCATGAATAAATAAAATCTTAAGAAAAAAAAAAGAAAGATAAGCCTTTCTGGGGATAAAACATAATCACAAAACCAAAAATGTTTTTGGAAGCCATATCCAAGATGTGCTTTTTTTTTTTTTTTCTGGATACATCTTGTCATCTTCTCTATGGTGGGGAATGAAATTTTAAACCATGGATAGGGGATCCCTGGGTGGCGCAGCGGTTTGGCGCCTGCCTTTGGCCCGGGGCGCGATCCTGGAGACCCGGGATCGAGTCCCACGTCGGGCTCCCGGTGCATGGAGCCTGCTTCTCCCTCTGCCTGTGTCTCTGCCTCTCTCTCTCTCTCTGTGTGCCTATCATAAATAAATAAGGGAAATTTAAAAAAAAATTATAAACCATGGGTAGCCTGACCAGGCCAACATTAGAGATCAGAAAAGGACATGAATGTCTGGATGAAAGCAGTCAAGTCACACCTACAAAACAAGTGTGGATGCTGCAAGACCACACACAAGCCTTAAAGTCTCCAGCCTGTACTTCCCTGTATAATCTGCTTTGCTGGTGTCCACTGTAGGGGCCAAGGGCAGGCTGCCCCAAAATGTGCCCCTTTGGCATATGATTTCAAATAAAAGTTACTTAATAGCCAGTGCAAGGTCACTCAGACCCTCCTCTGTCCTCCTAAAAGCAGGCAACAAATGTCCCATGTGAGAAATACCCTCCCTGTGCTAAAAAATAAATAAATAAATAAAAAGACATCTTTACCCCGTGAGATAAGGACTTTAGAGCCAAGAAGGATAAACAAACCTTGTTGGTCTCTAATCCACTCCCTCAGCCTAAATTCCCCTACTAATGAAGGCTCCCAAACACCTGTTTTCTTTATCCTGCCGATTCCTCACAAACATACTGTCTCCTGGTCCCAGAAATGTCCCAAAATAAGAACTGCCTGCCTCGGTCATTTCTGCAGGTCTCTACTTCGATGCGGGGCCTCTGCACTCGGGCAACAGAACTTGGGTTTTCTCCTCCTGTTGGTCCGTCCCATGTGCACTGAGGCCCGCGGTCAGGCCTTGGGGGGAGGAACCTGTTTCTCCTCCTTCCCCGCAGCAACAAGGTGACCCGCTGGCGGCCTCCCGGGTAACCTGCTCTCTCGGGATCGGCATCACCGTAAACGACGCGTTCGCAGCCCCTCTTGGCGCCCGGCGAGGCGGTCGGTTCCGGGGAATGTGCTCGGCGGAGCAGCGGCTGCGGGGCGGGCTGAGTCAGGAAGTGGCGGCGGGGCGAGGCGGGGCGGGGCGGCCCGTCGGGCGGCGGCTTCGCGGGACCCCAAACCCGGGGGGCTGCGGGGGGCTGCGGGCGGGGGGCGGGCGGCGGGGCCTCCCCGCGGGCGGGCGGGCCGGACCCGGCTTCCGGCAGAGCAAGGCCTCGGCGGCGGCGCGGCCCGGCCCGGCCCGACCCGGCCCCGCGGGGAGCCGCGCGCCCGCGGCCTTGCTCTGCACAGGTCGGCGCAAAGGGCGCCGGGGAGCGAGGCCGGGGCCGGGGCAGGCGGGGGGAGGCCGCCGGCCCGCGCACCCCGCCCGCACCCCCGCACAACGCCGCGTCCGCCCGCGCCCGGCTCGCCCCGGGACCGGAACGCGCCCCCCGCGCCTCCCGCCCCCCGCGCCCCCCGCGCCCCCCGCGCCCCCGCCCCCGCCCCCCGCGGCCCCCGCGGCCCCCGCGCCCCCCGCGCCCCCCGCGCCCCCGCCCCCGCCCCCCGCGGCCCGCCGGCGCCCACCTCTCCCGCGAGTACAGCTGCAGCTGCTGCTCGCGCCGCGTCTTCCGGATGAACGCCATGGAGCGAGGGCTGCGCGGGCGCCGGGCCGGCGGGACTGGGGACGCGGCCGGGGGCGGGCCCGGGAGCCGGCGGCGAGGTCCGCGCCGCGAGGGGGGCGCGGCCGCGGCGGCCCGACCGCCCCACGCTGCGCCCCGGGCCCGGCGTCGGCGCGCGCTCAGCCGAGCGGGCGGGCGCGGGGCCTCGGGCGGCGCCGTGACTCAGGCGGGCCTGGGCCCTGCAGCCCTGCGGAGCGCGAGCCCGGGGCGCAGGGCTCCTTTCTCTCTCCAGGGGCTTCCTTGAGGCAGAACCCGCACAGCAAGCAGCCCCCACCTAGGGTGCACCGGGGGGGGGTCCGGGCCCGCTCGCGCTGCCCCTGGGGGTCACCCCCGCCCCGCCCCGCCCCGCGGCCAGCGCCGTTGACCTCCCGCCCCAGGACGCGCCCCTCCCTGACATTCCACCCAGATGCGGCCACACGCGGCGCAGCCCTTTATGTTTGGCTTCTTTCATGAGGCGTAAATGACCTTCAGGCCCATTCGTGCATCGCTATTCCACCCTTTTTTTATCGCCGGAGACTACTCCAGCGTGTGGATATACCGCATTTTGGGGATCCGTTCGCCGCGGGGCTCACATGGACTAGGCCGCCGGGAACACTGTTGCACAAGCCTTTGCACGCTCCGAGGTTTCCATTCCCACCGACCACGTACCTAGGAGTGGAGCTGCTGGGTCACGTGGGAGCTCGGTGTGTAAATGTTGAGAAACTGCCAAACTGTCCCCCAGAGCGGCTGCACCAATTCGCGTTCCCAGCAGCTGTGTGTGAGGCTCCCGCCAACACTTGTTGTCTGACTTTCCATGCTGGATCTCCTAGTGGGGTGAGTGGTATCCCGCTGCCTTATGACCCCTTAATATATCCTGAATCTGAGCCTGTGGTTGCAAAGGGGTTCTTCAGTAATAAACTTCTAAATTAACATACATGGTGACGTTCGTCTAATTTTGCCTTACAGGTCAGCTTTTGCAGAATAAGATTTTTAAAAGCGTCTATGGAAATGTGCATTTCAGCTCACTAAGATGCCGCAGGACCCTTGAAGGGAAGATGGAAACAGCCAAGATGGATCTTACTGAGTTTGATCCTAGCAGCATTGGAAAAATGATACCCAGAAAGTGGGCACCTGTCAGAACTGTTTTTGAACGAGCAAAGCTGCATAAATACCCTGTAACTTGTCTTAAGTCCCTTCCACGTGATTCTCCTGTGCTGCACAGAACCTGTCACTGTGAAAACACATCAGAGACGTTAGCTCAGTGTTTTCACCGATAGGAGACTGTGCTTCATCGGAGTGCCAGGACAAGTGCACCAACAGATATATGGTGAGACAGGATAAGGAAAGTCGCAAGAGGTGCAACACGATCGCTTTTTTTTTTTTTTTTAATTTTTTTTAATTTTTTTTTACACGATCGCTTTCTATATGAGAAATAATACAACACATGTTATGAATTCAGAGGAGAGGTATCACTTCGGCTGGAATAAGGCAAGAAAACAGCACTCGAGTTTTCTCCTTTTAAACGTTAAAGGGTAATGGGATTCTTTTTGGGTGGAGACTGACAGTTTCTCCTTGACCAAACTTTAGCCGGGCCTCTTTGAACCTTCTTCTCAGCTAGGCCTCAACCGTGGCCTGTAAAAACTACAGACTCCCAGCACAAATGATTTTGTCCACACTCTCCCCCGCATTAAAAGACTTAAATCAACACTGGCATCGTTTCTAACAGCTCAAGGCCTCATGCTCGGGATGACCCTAGCCTCCTTTAAAGTCCCTGTCTGAGAAAACTCAAGGTTGCCCAAAGAATCTACTGTTTGTTGTAGCCAACACCTAACATAAGCCCCTGACTGCTGTTTCTTAAGCATTTACTAAGAGGGGTTTACAATGGTGAATTCTTTCTCTGGACCTTTGAGGTAGGCATATGTGTACCTCCTACAGCTCAGGAGGGCCTTTCTCCAGGACTTGAAAGCCATTCCCTTGAAATGTAATCATCAGGAAGGATCGGCTTCTGTCTCCCAGGCCCCAAGATAATTGCCAGCTGCAGATAGGATACAGCATTCACACCGATTAATTACACTTTGTAATTTTTAACTTCCCCGGCTTTGTCTTCGACAAGAGGAGGGGAAGAAACTTGCTCAAAAGGACCCTCTTGAACTATAGCTCAGAAGATCAAGGCTTCTGCTGTCACAGAGTTTGTGTTTGTGGAGAATTAAGCCAGAATTGACTTGATGGGATGAGCCCTGGGTGTCATACCAAATGTTGGCAAATTGAATTTAAATTTAAAAAATAATTAAAAAAAAAAAACAAAACAAGATGGAATTTCCTCAGTCACCACCCTCCGCCTCCAAATCATCCAGCCTACTAGCATCTGCTCCCTTGCCTTCATTACTGCTATTTTGAGATATATTTGCTCCTACAAAAGGCCAACTTCTTTCTCAACAATGTAGCCTTTATAATTATGTTCTTGTCTCTTTTCCCTTTCTCTCTCTTGCTTTGTCAATTTCTCCCTCACTTTTGAATCATTTCCATCCAAATATATAGTTTTTTTTTTTTAAATGTTGCTTTAATTCCCTCTGGCTCCCCATGCTTAGCAAAACTTTTTGAGACACCTGTCAGAATAGGTTGTCTGCATTTTCTCTCTCTTCAATATATTCTAACCAGGCTTCTGTTTCCATCACTCGTCTGAAATGTTGCCAAGTCACCACATTTACCAGTCACTTTTCTCCTTTCAACTTCCCTGAACTCTCAGCAGAACTCGGTATAGGTGGACATTGCATTTCTCATAGTTCCTTGTGGAAGCGCCTTCCTCCATGGCTTCCAAGGTCCCACAGTTTCTTTGCTTTTTTTTTTTTTTTTTTTTTTTTTTCTTCCCTGGGTCTTTCCTCTTTCTCAGTATCCTTGGTTGGTTTCTCTCCTGCCTAACTTCCCCAGGTTGATTCTCTGCACTCACTGTCCAGGTCATTGTAACCTGTGCTGTGACTGGGTGGGGGAGACCAAGGAGGAACCAGGATAATGTGTTAGGTTCAGGTGTGTGAGAATGAAATTAAGTAGCAAATTTCCAAGGCTCTACTATGTGGGTACCTACCAGGGAAGACGGAAGGGAAAATTTCAGGACATGGAGCAAAGTAAAAGACCGCAGTGGAGGATGAGAGACAGATGACTTTGAAATGTACAGTCCCTCAAGAAATGGGAATTTTGGACAGAACACTGAACTCCCATAAGACCACTTAAAGCCCTAAGCCCATCTGATCTTTAGTTGTTTACAAATATGGCTTGTGGTAATATTGTCTACCTCAAGTGAAGGTGACTGCGCATCCGGGAAATACGGTGAAGCTCTGGGAGGGACCTTATCTCTTTACCCCTTCCCCCGTCATCATCCTCATAAAACTCAGAGCTTTATTCTTTTAAAACAGTTTCCATTCAAAGCTATTTTGCGATCACCAAAAAAAAATTTTTTTTGAACTCTCAGTAGTATATTTATTTTTATTTTACAGACTCTGAAAACCTCAAAAAGGTTGTACTCCTCAATTTTTAAAAAATTGTGTTTATTGCAGATGACAAGTACATTTATGTACCTCCCATTTGCAAGAAATTCATCAGCAGAGTAAACAAGAACATTGTCTTTATCTGTAAGATAAATATCTTTCAGTAATGCATAGTTCTGAAGAATGTCTACTTATTTTTAAAAATCTTATGAAGGCATACATATGTAATTACCACCCTTTCTTAAGTTAGAAGTGGTAGCATACTTTTTTTTTTTACCTAGACAAAATGGCTAATCATCATTCTCTTATATATGTTACGTCTTGCTACCATTATGTCTTGAAGCTTCCTGTTCTCTGCTTGATATGCCATTTTGCCTTTCACCCAACATTTCTCCCTGTTGAAATCCTAAGTTTCCACTCAAGACTTTGAGGCCTTCTCCAATGCACCCAGGTGGAATTCATCTACCGCCCATTCACTCAGTCCATATTTATTTCATACCAGCATACATCAGACATAGTCGTGGGCACTGGATAGTGACTTCACAAAGCTCACCGTCAGATGGGGATTTTAACAGTGATCCCAGTCTATGTTATATTATTGAGGCCTTTCTCTCTATTTAGGTTAGAAGCTCCTTGGAAATGGGAACGGTGACTTGTTGGTCTTTGTATCCACATTACCATTCACCACAGTGTCTTGCACTTAGTGATTGTTCAGTAAATATTTTTGTCACCACTGTGTCTGTTATGATTTGTTGCACTATAGGTAATGGAAAACTCAGTCAACAGTTGAAGTTCTTTTTCTCATTACTAGTTTTGTTTGAATAGTTCAGTGATATGACATGACTTTTCTCTTAGACTTATAGCCAGCCATGTGGTCCACGGATCACTGCTGGATCGCCATGATCATACCTGGCTTCTGAACAGAAATAAGGAGGAAAGAGAGTCAGACTTGCTTGTCTCTTTTACGAGGCAACCCAAAGCACTTCCAGAGACACACTCCAGATTTCCACTTCCATCCCATTGGCCAGAACTGTTATAACAAGTTTGTGGCAGCAATAGAAGCTAAGAAAACAAGTATTTGAATCTTGAAGGCAGGATAGTGGAAAGAGCCAGGCAGGAGGGTTCTCAAATCACCCTATCAGCAGTATGTACCCTATTACTAAAATAAAAAATGGTCAAGGACTATACTTTGGTAGTTCTTAAGGACCATCACTCTTTGAGACTACTATTGTCTTCTTTATTTTTTTCCTACAATAAATATGTACCAACTGTTTGCTGCATGCCAGGAAATGCTCCAGGTGCTGGAGACACAGTTGTAAATAAAACAAAGTCCTTGCCCTTATGGGACTTACATTTTGCTGAGATGGACAGAATTAAAGGCAATAATCTGAATTCAGGGAGGAATAAGTGCTATGAAGACAAATTAGAGCAGAACAAGGGATAGAGTGTGAAGGGGGTAGGTACTGCTTTCAGTAAGGGGGTCCTGGAAGCCCCCTCTGATGATTGATACTTGAGCTAGTGAATGATTGAATTTAGACATAATTGTGAAGAACCCAGAAATGGCATTCCAGACAGAAAGGGACAATAAGCATAGCGGCACTGAGACATGAGGTGAAGTAGCTAAGCGTGCTCCAGGAGGGGTGCTAAGGTATCTGTGGCCAGGGCCATGGAGCCAGGGAGGGCACTGGACTATTCATCAGTATTGTTATTGTCATTGTTAACAATGTATGACAGAAGCCACTGGGGGATTAAAGAGCAGGGGAGTGGTCTGATCTGATTGTTTTTTAAAGATTTTATTTATTTATTCATGAGAGACGCACAGAGAGAGAGAGAGGCAGAGACATAGACAGAAGGAGAAGCAGGCTCCCCACCATGAGCCCGATGCAGGACTCGATCCCAAGACTCCGGAATCACCACCTGAGCTGAAGACGGTCAGCCACTGAGCCACCCAGGTGCCCTCACTGGATCTGATTTAAATGTTTAAATGTTCCTATGTTGTAACTAGCCTGACAGAAGCCCAGAACCTACACAGACAGCTTTGAAAGTCAGATGGGAACAGTTATTGGGCATTTCCCTTTCACTTCTTGCTTAAGTAACAAGGAGAATTTTTGGCTCAGGTACCTGGAAATCCGAGGTAGAGTGGGCCTCAGGGTTTATTGAGCCAGTCTCAATATTTTCATCAAAGACACAGCTACTCTACTGTTAGGCCCTCAGCATCATTAGCTGATTGTAAGTTTGGTCCCCCTCCCTACAGGGCTCACAGGCAGTTTAGATTTTCTCCTTCAGGGTGAGAGACCACATCTAGCCCAGTATCTTAGCAAGGATCCAGAGATTCACCTCGTTCAGACCTCCTAGGTCACACGACTACTCTGAATCAAAGACTTTAGAAAAAAAGAATGTTCTATGGGCCGTAGACCACAGCCATCTCTAAAATTAAAGTAGGAATGAGTTTTTCCCAAAGCACATGGCTCAGTGAAGAAGGGGAAGAAAACAAGTGAAAACTATGTGAGAAGGACCAGATTGTGGGGCAGCAATGAGATGTTAACTCTGCCACTCCCAGTAGACACTACGCATAACCCTTTGCATTTTTCCACGTTGGCAATGTGGGCGTGTACCTGTTCTTTTCCCTTTTGTGCCTATTCAGGCTTTTGAGTTAGTGTTGAGGTCAGTAGACCTCACGGTTTTGCCAGGCAATTCTTATAAGCTAGATTTTGAAAACTTTTAAAGTTAGTATTGTTTCTGAAATTCAGATTTCTATGGCCAGTTGCAAAATCCTAATGTGCCTCAGGAAGTATATACACCCACAATTGCATCAAGTTTTTTCTCCTCAGGTAACATGCATTTGTCCGAAGTCACTCATAATCTGTTATCTGCAGAGTATCTTGCCTGCAGGAGTGAGGACTTTATAAACCCAGGAACTTTTCCATCCTCGTTGTCCATTAGAGATTAGAATTGATTAGATTAGAAGGTAAGGGGTGCCTGGCTCAGTGGTTGAGCATCTACCTTCGGCTCAGGGCTTGATCCTCGGTCTGGGGATCGAGTCCCACATCGGGTTCCCTGCGTGGAGCCCGCTTCTCTCTCTCTGCCTGTGTCTCTGCCTCTCTCTCTGTGTCTCTCATTAATAAATAAATAAATAAATAAAATATTTTAAAAAAAGATTAGAAGTTAAGCAGCAAATGAGAAATGAAGCAGTGACTTTAAGATATATTTTATATCCTTCAGAATGCAGAAATGTCAACTTCATTGGTAAATAAATAAAAAGTAGGGGTGCCTGTTTGGCTCAGTTGGCTAAGTCTTGACTTGGAATTTTGGCTCAGGCCATGATCTGCTTGAGATTATCTCTCTCTCTCTCCCATTGCCCCTCCGCCTTCTTGCATGTTCTCTCTAAATAAATAAGTAAATAAAATCTTTTAAAAAATAAATAAAAAGTAAAACACAATGAGATGCCATTTTCATATATAAAATTACCAAATAATCAGTGCTGTTAATGGTAGCAGTGGGCACATGTGAGAAGAGTATTGGGTACTGCTTTAACACAACAAATAGTAAAATTCAGTACCTGTTTCAGGTGTCTGCTGGTACAGGTTTAGCAACTAGCAAGCTGGGAGAAAACAGACTGATTTGGAGTCCTGGCCAATAGCTGTGGTATAAATACTCCAGTCATGGCCAATTTCAAGCTACCAACATGATGTCACTGAAAACAGAGGTGAGAAGGGATAGGAAAGTGAGCTAGCTCTTCTGGAGGGCAATTTAAATAGGTGGCAAGAGGGATCCCTGGGTGGTGCAGCGGTTTGGCGCCTGCCTTTGGCCCAGGGCACGATCCTGGAGACCCGGGATCGAATCCCATGTCAGGCTCCTGGTGCATGGAGCCTGCTTCTCCCTCTGCCTGTGTCTCTGCCTCTCTCTCTCTCTCTCTGTGACTGTCATAAATAAATAAATAAAATTTAGAAAAATAGAAATAATAAATAAATAAATAGGTGGCAAGACTCATTGAATTCACATCTAGGAATTTTTTCCTAAGGAACTACTCAGCGGCACAAAGACACTTATTTCTTGATCCAAAGGTACTTGGGGTATAAGAACTTTAACACAGCAGGAAAGTTTAAGAGTTTGGGGAGATAAAGGAGATGAGAGATGGGATCAGATTTGGAATGTGTGTCCGGTGTCAGTCAATGGCCTGAGAAATTTGGCTTCTCATTATAACAGAAGTGAAGAGATGAGAAGTGGGAGGAGGGGTGGGAAAAATATAGCCTTTTGTCCTGACTACATGGCTCTTTGACTTCTGGCCCATGTTCACTTCTGCATCTCCCCAAGCTTCAGAAGCCCGGGAAGGATGCGTACTTACACACCCAAGTGTTTGCAAAGTTGCTTTGAACTCACTAACTTCCTTGTCCTCCCACTTCTCATTCATGACTCAAGCCAAATTTCACTTCCTCCTTGAGCCATCCCCAGTTGCCATTTTACCTAGCCAGACCCTAAGACACAGTAGATACTGAATGCCAAGCATTTTCAGTGTTTCTTGTTTCTAGTCTAATTTTCTTTTCCTTTCCTTTCCTTCTTTTTTCTTTTCTTTTCTTTTCTAAGATTTATTTATTTATTCATGAGACAGAGAGGCAGAGACACAGGCCGAGGCAGAAGCTGGCTCCCTGCAGGGAGCCCAAGGTGGGACTCGATCCTGGGGATCCCAACCTAAGCCAAAGGTAGACACTCAACCACTGAGCCACCCAGATGCCCCCACAGTTTAATTTTAGATCATACTATAATGTAACTATTTGTTCCCATGCCTATTTACCTTCCTCTAGTAACATCTCTTCAAGGGCCAGAGCTCATGTCACTCATTTCTGATCCCTTGTGATTAGCAGAGTTATCTGTCCAGTGCATATCTCATCAATGAAAGTTGATGAAAAAGGAAAGATTCAGCTCCATTAGTCTATTACCTACTTTGTGATGTGGTATTTCCTCTTACTTACTGTACTCTCTTGTTCAATTTTCAGAGTGCCCCTTATAGTAGTGTTTTGAACTTAGCTAACAAATCTATCTTACCTCACTCACATGGTTTAGATGTGTGTGCCATGTGTCTTTCTAGTCTGTATCCTGGCAAATTCAAATTCAAGAGTCCACACTTTGTCCTTTCAATGGAGTTTCTCTTTTTCCACTGTTCCAATCCCTTCAATTCCCTTCTCCAAACAATGAGGTAGAGTCTCCCTTTGTGCTGTTGTTCAAAAAGTAGTAACTGCTTCACTCTATCTTTATTTTTTATTTTTTTCACTAGGGCTTAAGATTGACTTAGAGGGACACCTGGGTGGCTCAATGGTTGAACCTGAGCCTTTGGCTCAGGATGTGACCCCGGGGTCCTGGGATCTAGTCCCACATTGGGCTCCCCATGGGGAGCCTGCTTCTCCCTCTGCCTATGTCTCTGCCTCTCTCTGTGTGTCTCTTACGAATAAATAAATAAAATCTTAAAAAAAAAAAAAAAGGCCAACTTGGAAAGCTTACAGTAAAAGAGGTCCCTGTTGTCCTTGTGAAAGAGATGCAAAATATCACTCTACACATGGCCTTGACATTCAAGAGATTTTGTTTATGAAACAGACCACTTTTTTTTTTTATCACTGAGGATTGTGTTGCTTGCCAGATTTAATGTAATCATTTATTTAAAGGGAATTGGCAAATGGCAGGTGGAAGATGAAGTTGAAGGGTGTATTATCTGTCTCTAGATACAAAAAGAGTCTGGAAATTAGAACTTAAGCCCTAAAATAGTCATAGTTAGAACAAAACAAAACCTGCAAGTCTACTTCAGCACAGATTTATGAATAAGATAGCCAGTGAAGTCTATGCAAGTAGAACATATTACTTTTTAAATGCTATAAATTGCTTTTAAAAATAATGAAGCCTCCTCAGATGCCGCCAATAATTATGGAAGGCAGAATAATAGCTCCCTGAAGATCTTAATTCTTAAAACCTGTGAATATATACCTTCCATGGAAAAAGAGATTTTGACGATGGAATAAATTAAGGAGCCTGAAAATGGCAATATTATCCTAGATAATCTGGCTGTGTCCCCAGTCTAATCACATGAGTCCTTTCCTAGTTGTGTTTAGGGAGAGACATGCCTATGGAAGAAAGAATCAGACAGCAGTGTGAGAAGGACTCAAGCCATCCTTGTTGGCTTTGAGGACAATAAGGACGCCATGAGCCAAGGAATGTAGGTGGCCCCTATAAATCAGAAAAGACAAAGGGACAGATTTTCCCCTAGAGCCTCCAGAAAGGAAAGTCGCTTTCCTGACACCTCGATTTTAGCTCAGTGAGACCCTACACAACAGTAAGATAATAAATTGTGGTGACTTAAGTCACTAAGTTATGGTAATTTTACATAGCAGCCATAAGAAAATTACATGTGACTTTTTTTTGAAAAAGTAATGGAACTGTTTACCAGAAAGAAAAACAAAAAAAACCCCAAAAAAACCTGGCAAAGCATTGTATCTAATTTAGATGGAAATGGGGAAAATAACTTTAGGGCATGAATTATCTTTGATTATTCTTTTCCTAGATAGGTCTAATGACTAAGACAAATTGGAGAGGAACAGATATATCATGTACATTAAATATTTACAGCATTATCTTTATTAGTGGAATTATACTTTATCTATTTTTCTATTTTCCTATTTAATTTTTTAAAAAAGATTTATTTATTTATGAGAGACAGAGTGAACAGGGGGAGGGGCAAAGGGAGAGGGAGACAAGCAGGCTCTCCACTCAGTGAGGAGCTTAACACGGGGCTTGATCCCAGGACCCTGAGATCATGACCTGAGCTAAAATCAAGAGCTGGATGCTTAACTGATTGAGCCACCCAGGGGCCCCTGTTAGGTGTGGAGCCCAACATGCGGTGTGAACTCATGACCTTGAGATCAAGACCTGAGCTGACATCAAAAGTCAGATGCCTAACCAACTGAGCCACCCAGGTGCCCCTTGCTTAATTTAAAATTTTTCTATAATAAATGTACACCATTTTGTATATTACAAAATATTTGCCAAAAAGTGGAGGTTGACAGAAGAAGAAATGATTTGTCTATAGAAAGATCTAGTTCAGGGATCCCTGGGTGGCTTAGCGGTTTAGCGCCTGCCTTTGGCCCAGGGCGCGGTCCTGGAGTCCCGGGATCGAGTCCTGCGTTGGGCTCCCTGCATGGAGCTTGCTTCTTGTTCCTCCTGTGTCTCTGCCTCTCTCTCTCTCTCTCTCTCTCTCTCTCTCTCTCTCTCTATCATAAATAAATAAATAAATCTTTAAAAAAAGAAAGATCTAGTTCAAAGGTCATTCATGACAGAAATTATGACCCATGAGTAAGTTTTCCAGTCAGTAAGAAATTCTCTTTCTTTTTCTTTTTTTTGAAAGATGTTATTTATTTATTCATAAGAGACACACAGAGAGAGGCAGAGACAGGCAGAGGGAGAAGCAGGCTCCATCCACAAGCCAGACGTGGGACTCGATCCCGGGTCTCCTGGATCAGGCCCTGGACTGAAGGCAGTGCTAAGCTGCTGAGCCACTGGGGCTGCCCAAGAAATTCTCTAAGTACTGTGCAACACAAGCAGACACACACACATCTTTGAAGCAAAAATTAGAATTTTTGTATAAAAACATGTATAAAGCCATGAGCTTGATAGTTTCCTAATATTTGAAAGAATGTTCTTGATGAAATCAGTGAGGATATTAGCAAGTGTGACTTTTTTTTGACATTGCAATAATGAAATCTGTCGGCATTTGGAAGTTACACAAACACACGTTTAAAAGAACCATTCAGAATGGGAGATAGACTAATGGATTTTCATGTAACAGAGGAAGAGAAACTCACTTTGGTTCACTTATGGTTTTGGTTTCCACATCCAACCATTCTTTTATTTTTATTTTTAAAATATTTTATTCATGGGAGATCCAGAGAGAGAGAGAAGCAGAGACACAGGCAGAGGGAGAAGCAGGCTCCATCCAGGGAGCCCCATGCGAGACTAGATCCTGGGACTCCAGGATCAAGCCCTGGGCCGAAGGCAGGCGCTAAACCACCGGGCCACTGGGGCTGCCCCAACCATTCTTTAAAAGGCTGCCACTTGATGGGTTCCAGCATAGTACCAACAAAGAATATTCAATTATACAAGAAACCTATTAAATTGTCTTCCCTTTTCTAACCACATATCCCTGTGAGATGAGATTTTCTTCATATACTTCAACCAAACAACATTATCATATGAACTAAATGCACAAGCAGATTGTGGAAATCCAATTTTGTTCTATGAAAGCCAGATATTAAAGGAATAGCCAAAATGCAAAACAAAACCGAGTCTTATAATTTATTCTATTTTAAAAACATGTTTTTTTGGTGAATGCATTATTTATGTTTACAGATAATGGGTTTATCATTTTCATTTTAAGATATTTTTAAAACTTCTCACTATTTCTAATATGGTAAGTATCAATAGCTATAATCCACATAAACAAAAGTTTTCAATAGTTTTTAAAAGTATAATGGGGGCAGCCCGGGTGGCTCAGCGGTTTAGCGCCACCTTCAGTCCAGGGTGTGATCCTGGAGACCCGGGATAGAGTCCCACGTCCAGCTCCCTGTATGGAGCCTGCTTCTCCCTCTGCCTCTGTCTCTCCCTCTCTCTCTCTGTGTGTCTCTACGAATAAATGAATTTTAAAAATCTAAAAATAAAAAAATCAAAAAAATAAAAGCATAATGGGTTTGGTAGACCAAAAACTTTGAAAACTACTAAATAAACAAAACCATCAGAAAGTTCTAGAATCTAGCAGCTTCTGACAGAGAGATTGCAAACATTGTTAGCTAGAGATGTCTTACTTGTTTGACACACTTGTCATTTCAGGAAAGGTTAAAAACATCACAGCTCTAAGGTTTCAGTCACCCACATGACTGCTAAGATTTCTGGTTGGTGTGATAAACTGAATTATAAATGATTTACATTAATATAAAAGAGATTTTCTTACCTTATAAGTAATAAAAAATGCAAAGTAATAAAAATGCAAGTATGTAATACTTGTAATAAAAAATGCAAAGTATGAAAGACATTTTGGTCCTTCGCTATCAGAGAAAATGGTACTTTATTAAAAAGAACAGGGGGGGAAAATGAATGGAAATTGACATAAGAAGGTTAAGACTTTGGGAATCACTTAACGAGAAAATAGCCACTGAGAAACTTGGTGATAAACCGGATTATAGATTATAGCAAGACTGGAATTTCTAACAGGGTTGAAGGGATATTTGAAACAAGAAGAGTAATCTGGCAGTTTAAATAAAACCTCAAGTTTAAGAAACATCCTTTATTCCTTTAGTTTTTATAAAGTATACTGTCATTGCAGATAACCAGAGAAAACATATTTCTGATCCATATAATTTCTCAGCTGCATGTCAGAGCCCAGCTGGGTCATGGTCACGGCCATGGTGACAAATCGCAGCTCTTGAACTGGCAATCTGTAACATGGAGAGTTCACATATGGAGAACTGGGAGTTTATTTCATGTAATTTAATTTTCCCTCTCTACCCAGCAGGGAAAACATTTCAGATATTTTTGGGAGTCAATGATCATGTTCTCCTGATTATGATTCTAGAGGTACAGTACTTTAATGCCAGTTAATTGAGCCGATGACTCCCTCAACAAAGAGACTCCACTAGTTCCACACAGGAGCTAAATGGGCTGTAACATAGCACTGGCCCGGGAGGGCTGTTGAAGTATTCCGTGGCGACACATGGTTCTGCCACAACGATAACGGTTTGATGGCGATCCAGATGGATGATGATGACTAGAACTTACTGATGTTGCCATACCACCGACCATTTTTTTTTACTACTCACTCACTTACATCCTATCACAGCACATCCAGTGTCTCATAAGTTAGTAGTTTAGAGGAGATACAAAAGCTGTTTTAGAATTGGATTAAGGGTCTATTTTTTCTTAGTGAAAGGCTATAGATGAAAAATAATATGGTTTTATAATGATCGTATTGCCACAATTATTACAGTGTTTGCACTGAAGTTAATTTTAGGACCCGAGTGTAGAACACGGGTGATGGCTTTTTGGCAACCTGCATCCCCTGCCTCTTTCTCATAGACCATGTTTAATTTCCTTTTGAGGATTATTTTATCTCCTGTTAAATTTAGTCTGGTGGAATTTTTTGTTAGTCAAATGTTCTTTCCTCACCCAGCTAATGGCTGGGCACAGAACCCAAACTTCATGCACCTTCCGTGAAATTTAAATCCCAAGTAGAATACAGACTAAGGATGACCGAATGATTTATTCTAGTGGAGCTAACTAGGAAAAACTGGTCTTGTTGCCGCTTCGTTCCTGCTGCTCTTGTTCACTAGTCCCTGGAACTACCTGGGTTCCTGCCCATGAAAACCCTGCTGCTTCAGCCTGCCCATTGATTCTCAGTATTCCTAATTGCTTTCCAGAAAACTTTCTTTTTTATTTAAGGTAACCAGAGCCCAAACATCCAGTTTCTGGCTTGCAACCAAAGAACCTCAATGTGAAAAAGCGTCCAAGCACATATTATGACACGAAACCTGTAATTTAAACATGCATTTGTAATTTAATGCTGCCCGCAAAGCACTAGCCTTAGCCGTGTGCAAGAGAGTGTTGGCATAAATACCATAGGCCTCTGTCAATTCCAACATCTCGCGTATCCGTAAGCACAAAGGACTTAATTCAGGAATCACTATAGTTTACTTTGCATCACACAGTGTTCTAAACCCTAAAGCCAGGTATTGGTAATGCAGAGACAAGAATAAAACGGTGGCTCATTTTCAAAGAACTTATAACCTAGCAGAGCAAATAGACATGCACACAATTAAACAGAACCAGCATTAGAAAGTATGGGCAAACCAGAAGCAGGGCCCCAGAAACAGCAGCAATTTCCTGCTGCCAACTAGTTTCAGAAGGGGTTTCTGGAGCTCAGGAAGGAGAGGAAGGCATCTCAGTCAAAGGCAACACAGAGGGAGATTAAAAAGAAAGACCATGAAAGATTGTGGCTGGTTTGGGCAACAGCAGGAAGTTCAGAGTGGATAACAAGAATACGGGAGGTGTAAAGGCCTTTACAAGGAGGCAGGAGGAGCTTGTGGACGTCAATGCGGGGGTGATGATGAGTTTAGGTTTTGAGCAGTTGGCTGCAGAGAGCCAGGACATAACTTTGGATTGGAAAAGAGAGTCAAGAGAATGACCAATCCTATATTTTACGAAGGCAACTCAGGGGCAATGCAGACTAGCTAGCAAAGAGACAAAATCACTACAGAATGTACTGGAGTGGGTGGTGATACCGCCAAATAAGATAAGAAACAGGATAGTGTGCAAGTTCGGGGGAAGGAGATTAGGATTCTGCTGAGTACAGGAAAAGATTGCTACCATAGCAAACTTCTGAGCTACCCATGATGTAGGGAGAGGAAAGGAGCGAGTTGGGGTGACCTGATTCTCCTGAGTGGCAGCTAGGAAACAGCTCTGTGATGGCTCCAGGGACTCTCTGGACCCTTCCGCTGTGGCATGTGGTCTGCAGCAGTAGGGACAGGTTTTCACTGCCATGCCTACGATAGTGCCCACCATGTAGTGGCCTCAGAGTCAACATTTGTTGAATGGATGAGTTGGCCACATCTTGAGTCCTTCCTTCTGTCCTCCTTTCTTTAGGCTAGCTGGAGATAATTCTGCCAAAGGGGACAGATTATCTCTTTTTTCTTATGTTGCTATACCCCAGTTTCTAGACTTCAAATTTTAGTAGAATTAAATTTGAAAACAGTTGAAAATTGTGGAATTATCTGCTTCCGTTATGGTCTTTAATTGATACTCATTCACACAGCAACTGGTGCAGAATGGGGGTGGCCACTTATTTGGGCCCTATGGGGCTCCCCATTCATCGGTGTGAGCTAGCTGGGTTTAAAGAAGAATGTGGAGGACATGTCCTGCCTACTCTGAGAACCAGAGTAAAACACTGTTCTTTGGCGATTGTGTTTATAGCACCTTGGTGTTTATTTCTTTATTGATAAATACATTTTTTCCATAAAAAATGGACATATAGATATATATCTTCCTGATGCTCAAGTTTATCACTGTGCAAATGAAGCCATCAAAAGCATACAGTACCAGGAGCATGTTTTCATGTTTTCATCAACAGATTTCATCATCCAACAGATGCTAAAAGATGACATTCTTTGAATGGTATAATTTCCAGAAGGCTTTATCATTAATGACTACCAAGTCACACCATCTGTATTATCAGCGATATTTTATCCCTCTCTCCATTCATCACAACTGCCTGTTCTTACAGGAAATGATATATGGGGATAAATATACACAATGAGGATATTTCAAACCTTGGAGTTTTACAGGAATGGTTATTGAATACATGGAGGTAGATTTGGCTTGGCATTTGTAATTGAGAATGTCAAAATGGTCTGTAAAGAGAGGATCGGGTCCTGAAAGCTACATTCACCTTAAATTCACCTATTGATTGACTCAGGTATAGTAAGTGGGATTATGTGTAGGCAAGGCCCTTCCTTGGACTCTGGGGATAGACAGTTGAACAAGACAGATGAAGTTCCAATTTTCAGGCCGCCTACATCCTAGCAGGAGAGACAGAGATTAAACAACCAATTATGGAGTGAATCATTTCATTACAATTGTGGTCACTGCTAAAAAGATTAAGTACAGAGGCCCTGTGAGATCAGGTGGCCTGACTGAAATTGGGTGTGTGACACACTGACATACCGAGGAAATGGCTGGAGGCATAGAGGAAGCCTTTCTTCGAGAAATGCTGTTAGTCACTATCTGAGAGCTCAGTTGTCCAGGGTGGTGAGGAAAGTGCCTGGAGCAGACAGGAGCCTGGCAAAATGAAGTGAAAGAAGCCAGAGCTGCAGGAGCGCAGACTCTATGAGATGCCTGGACATGTGGTAAAAGTTCCTAACAGCCTCAACTTTAGATTCTTGGTCTCATCTCCAGTTGAGGTTGTGTAGACAATCATACTGTTTGTGAATGTTTAAATTGGTCTATTAAATAAATATTGAAAAACACACCGTGGTTTTTGATTCCTTGTTTTTATCATTTGGAAGGGGTGGTTCTTTTCTGTCAGGGGCATGGAAAATTTTTATGTGGCTCAGGTCCTTCTTACCTCAGAAAGACTCTACTGACAAAAAAAGGGAATCAGCTCACACGGGACCTCGTCAGCTCTGCAGAGAATTTGGGGGTCATCACTCTAGGGCAGTGAAAGACTGACAAGGGCTTCTGCCATATGTGAGAGAGGCTGTGTCCATATTTTCGCACTAATTATCTATTCCTGCTTTTGTCACTGCCTGGTGAGGAAGGTATTTCTAGTTTTATTTTACAAATGGATAAACTAAGGCTAAGAGGCCAAATAATTTCCCCAGGTCACACTGCTAGGAAGCGGTGAAGCTGGCATTTTAATACAGGCCTAACTCTAAAACTCGGGCCCTCTCGACTGCTTCATAGTCAGCCCACAACACTGTGGAGTATTTTTGTTTTCAAGTAGGTTTTTAGTAGCCCAATGCCAGGCTTGAACCCATGACCCTGAGCTGAAATCAAGAGTTGGACACTTAACGAACTGAGCCCTGCAGTGCCCCTGTGCTGTGGAGTTTTAAGAAGGATGGGCAACACGGCAAAGGAGAGTGCTATGGACTAAGTTGTGTCCCTCCCTTAAATTCACATGTTGAGAGTTTAACTCTCATTACTGCAGAATATGACCATATTTGGAGATAGGGTCTGTCCAGAGATAATTTAGTTACAATGAGGTCATCAGGGTGAGCCCTAATCCAACAGGACTGGCGTCTTTGTAAGAAGAGGACATTTGGTTACAGGTGTATACGTGAGCAGACACAGGGAGAAGATGGCCAGCAGCAAGCATCCGAGAGAGGACTTGGAAGAAACCAACTCTGCTCACACCTTGACCTTGAACTCGCAGTCTCCAGAATTGTGAGAGTAGAAATTTCTGTTGGGTAAGCCTCCTAGTCCCTGATGCTTTGTTATGACAGCCTTAGGAAGCCAACATAGGGAATTTGTTACTATCTTTATGCGTCTTCGATTTTTTTCCCCCACAGGTGCCCACGGTTGGTCTTGGCAGATTTCCGGACACAATATTCTGCTGGCTACAGACAGTGCTTTGCACACCTGATCTTCTCCCCATAATTAAAAAGCATCATCAAGTTAACCCTCAAAGCTGTACCTTCCTACCATTGGATGATGTGGAGTAAAAGATTATGGTGTTTAAGCCAACTCCTGCCAATAATCAGTATTAGTCATCCAAGTTGAGGTGAAGCCTTAGCGCAGTTAAACATGTGATATTTGATAAAACGTAACAAAGCTTAAAGGTCTTAGGGTAAGATGTGAATCTTCAGAATTTAGGCCCTAGGGATTACTCAGAAGAGAGATGTCTGGTGAAGGGAAACTTTTGGCATCTTTTGAAACATCCTCCAAAGCTAGTGCATAAGGCCGACTCCACTGAAAAGAATATTCTGGCAGATGGAGGGGTTGAGAAACCCTGTGTAAATTTACTCTCATTTACAATCTCATGGCTTGTTTGGCTTCACTAATTGAATCAATATTTCTTGAGTATTTTTTTTCTCTCTCTCTCTCTCAAAAAAAAAAAAAAAAAACCCCACAAAAATACAGTACCAACCTAATGCCTTCAGGCACTTGCATTCTGTCTTCTGAAGACTTTTTAGTGTTATAATTCCCTCAGCCACTTTGTAATCCTTTATTAAGTTTTAATGTGGTTTAAACTCTCCATCTGTAGACAATATATTATTTCCCCCTCTTTGCCAGCAGGTCTAATTCTTCCCAGTAGTCTGTTTTAGAGCTCCTTCTGGTGGTTTAGTGCTATTATGACACATCCATCTGTAGCATCTGCATCCATTCAATCTCACCGTGATTGCTAAGACCTAATCATCAAAACAAAATCACAGCAGTTATATTTGCAAGAGAATGGAACAGAATGATGTTCAGCCTTACAAATCAGGAATATTCAAGTTGTGACCATTAGAAAAAAGGACAGGAGAATTTCTGGGGGGCAGGTTACAAGCATTCTAGCAAATGGTCATTCTTTCTCCTATGACTATAACATTCGAAAAGACGCATTTCATATTCCTATTGTTTGCTGAATTAGATTACATTTTTGGTACGGTGTGAAGGTGGAGAAAGGGCTCTAGTTTCGTGTTATGCTTTTGCTCATATTCATGCCATTTTGAGAACAGGCATATTAGAATAGGGCAATAAAAAATAGAATAGGGCAATATTATTAATTATTAGCTTCTTTTAAGATTTGATTACTTCATGAAATGTTAGTAGAAAGAGCTCAGTAACTTGAATTCACAATTACTCATTTGCCTTCTGATCTAAATGTCTGTGCCTTTCTTTTTATTTATTTTTTGTCTTTTATTGTGGCAAGAACACATAATAATATAAAGTTTATAATTTTTTAGAAACGATTTTATTTATTTAGACATGAGAGACACAGAGGGAGAGGCAGAGACAGACATAGGCAGAGGGAGAAGCAAGCTTCTCACAGGGAGCCTGATGCAGAACTTGATCCCAGGATCCCAGAATCATGACCTGAGCCAAAGGCAGACTCTCGACTGCTGAGCCACTCAGGTGTCCTAAAATTTACCATCTTAACAGACTATTTATTTATTTATTGAGAGAGGCAGAGACACAGGCAGAAAGAGAAGCAGAGAGAGAAGCAGGCTCCATGCCAGGAGCCCGACATGGGACTCGATCCTGGGACTCCAGGGTGCAGGCGGCGCTAAACCGCTGCACCACCAGGGCTGCCCCTAAAATTTACCATCTTAATCACTTTAAAGTGTGCAGTTTCTGTGCCTTTCTGAATTTTCCTACCTGTTCTATCATGCCCTTTGTCATTTCATACAAGTTATTATGTAAAATTTACATAGTAATATTTAAATGAAATAAAACATAAGGATTATAACGACAAATTAGCCTGTATTATGATTTAGCCAGAAAACCATGTGAAAAACTGAAAAAATTTTAAAAAGCAAAAAACAAGCATAGGTGTATATCAATATAAAGTGTTTTCCTTTCCAAAGTCAAAATATTGGGAAGCTAAATACTTATTAGAAAAATTTTACCAAAAATTATGGGTTTTGGGGGGGCTCCCGGGTGGCTCAGTCAGTTAAGCATTGGATTCTTGATTTCAGCTCAGGTCATGGACTCAGGGTTGAGACCGAGCCCCAGGTCTGGTTCTGCTCTGAGCATGGAGCCTGTTCAAGATTTTCTCGTTTCTTCTGCCCCTACACCCATCTTAAAAATAAAATAAAGTGAAATAAAATTTTGGTTTTTATTTTGGAGCATATGTTATAATTTTAGTTATATTCTCACTGCTGAAAAATAATGTTTTCAGAAGTAGGTTTGACTTTTGGACACTGACAGAGGAGAAATGGTTAATAAAATAGATAATCATGCTCAGTAACTTATGCTTAGGTAAAAAATAAGACTCAACTATTAATTAATGAGATGCCTTTTCATGCATAACTTGAAAATGAGTCTTCCACACACAATTGCAAAAGCAGGAATTTAAGAATATCTATGGAAATAGCAGTATTTTTGGAATTAAGAAAAACATGTGAGCCAGCTACTTAGGGGTTAAAGTTATTTTAACTTACATTTTCTCATCTGACCATAACAAACCGGAAAAGTAGGTGAAAGAGATATTACTATTATAATTGATTATCATAATTAATTATTAATTCATTGTCTATATACAGATGAGAAAATGGGGACCTGAAGAAGTAGAGTTTGGTTCAAGTTGTTGCTGCTGCTCACTGTGGGATAAACCTGAACCCAGGACGCCAAATCCTAAGGCCTTGCATGTTTCCCACAAACCTTCAGGGCACATTCTTTGATGTATAGCCTGTGGTATTTTTTATTTAAAAAAACCCAGATACCCCATCAGAAACCTATAAATCTCATAACATTCAAAAACTGTTGGACGGGACTAGAGACTGAATGAGAATTCCTCTCTAATTGTTAATAGTTAAATGGCAACACGATTTTATTTCCTTCTTGAAGCAACAAGCAAGTAAGTGTTGATCATCAGAAAAAGGTGTCATTTGTAAAAACCAATTTTAAAAATACTCATTGCTAAGTTCACAACTTTTTTTTTTGAAAGATTTTGTTTATTTATTCATGAGAGACACAGAAAGAGAGGCAGCGACCTAGGCAGAGGGAGAAGCAGGCTCCCTGTAGGCAGCCTGATGTGGGTCCCAGGATGGGAATCATGGGAATCATGACCTGAGCCAAAAGACACTCAACCACAGAGCCACCCAGGTACCCCTAAATTTTAATTTTAGATTTAACTAAGCTCCACTATTCTTTGCTGATTGATGACATGAAAATGGATAAAGGGAAACCACCAAGAAAATGGAATCAGGAGGTTCAACAGGGGGACTCTCATGCTCTACAACTCACGGTCAATCGCAAATTCAACAGAAAGTGAGGGAACCTGCAGGTGGGTACTACTTTACTATTCTGGCACGGGGAAGAAAAGCTTACCTCCTTTCCTCCCTTCTTCCCTAACAGCCCAGCTAGTGAGAGACCTCACAACTCAGCCAATGAGAAGCTGCTATACTTCTAACTCCCTGTTTACTCCAATGGACTTTTTGTTTCTAACAGCGCCTACCAAATCTCTCTTTCCTCCATATAAGAAAGTTCCTCTCTTTTGTTCAGTGGACCTGCCTCTAGTTTTTGCAGCAGCTTGCTTGTATTGAATTCTAAATCTCTGCTATTTCCAACCAAACCCGTTTTTACCAGTAGAATAACAGGCAGTTTTATTTTTAAGATCACCGATAGCTACTTTCAGCTCTTCTAGAAGTGTACACTATTTCATAGTCTATCATTATGCAGGTCCCCTCTATATAAGATGGAAATACCGTCCTCCCTAAACCTCCTCCCTTTCTACCTCCTTCTTTTGTAAATCACTCTTTTACATTCACGTTGTAAATTTTTCTAAAGGTTGCTACCATTGTATTATGTTCTGTAACCTCGCTTTTTTTTCATATGCTGACTTAATTAAAAATCAATAAACAATTAACTTTATTATGGTTATTAAATTATTATTCACTTTTAGACCAAGTGGCATGCTAGTATTATATTTCCTTCCTGGTGGGACACATCCATGTGCCACTTGAAGGAAAATGTCCTTAACATCACAGTCCCCTGGAATTCACTCTTCAAAGCACTTAAAATCACACATTTGAATTTGCCAAAACAGGCCATGATTTTCTCCCACAGCTTTTGGTTTTGCCTAGAGTTTCTAATAAACTTTATTTTTGTTCACCAAATAGTAGTGTTGAATATTCTTATATTTTCATGTTCTTACAGTTATGCTACTCGTTGTCTGGGGTCCTTTTGCTGGGGGTGGGATCCCCTTCCTCCATGGTAAGTCCTCCCCATGCCTTTTGTCTTCTACTCCCATGTAGCCCATGTGTTCTCTCGAGCTACTGAACTATGTCACCTTGGGATATATCTTCACTGCTCAACCTCTCAATAGTAAACCAAACCCTGTTTTTGTCTTTCTCGTATTTTCTTCAATCTTTAAGTAACTTCCTATGAAAGAATATAAAGGAGATCATTTAAGTTCTTGCATGTCTAATATGTCTTTATCCTGCCCCCATGTGTAATTGGTAATTGGGTAAGGTACAGAATTTTAGGTTAAGTCTTATTTTATGTCAAATTTTGAAAGCCTTACTCTATGGCTCTCCTACATCCGGTGTTCTAGATAAGAAGTCTGGCATCAGTCTGATTCTTGAGTTTTTGTAGGGAACTGTTTATTGTCTTTGGCAGCTTTTAGGGATTTCTCCTTATCTCTGATGATCTAAATTTCACAACAATGTGAAGAGATGTTTTCCCCACTCATTCCATGGTCCTGTTCAGTTACTCTTGTTCAGACCCTGTCCTTCTTCTGGACTTATTCTTCAAATGTTGAATGGAAAGAAATGATCCTTTATTTTTCTTGTATTTCCTCATCTTCCTTGCTCCACTTCCTGGAATATTCACCCAACTTTGTCTTCCAACCTTCTCCGTTAGATTTTTCCTTTGTGTCTCTTTTCTCTCATTCTATACTTTTGAGAAGATTTCTTTACTCATTTGCTGTGTTCTACAAACTCTGCTTTTACTATTAACATTCAAGATTCTCTTTCCCAAGAGCTCTTTCTTTGCTTTGTGATTATTCTCTTTCATGGCATATTGTTCTTTTTTTTTTTTTTGTGATTGTAATATCTCAGTTCTTCTTGAATATACTAAAAAATCTTTTTTTAAATGTTTTCTCTTTCTTCAAGTTGACTTTTATGTTACTGGGTTTTCTCCAATTCCTAGTGATCCATGATTGACATTTATATTTAAGAGAAGGCTTATAGATCTGCAAATCCGAAAATGAGATCAGGTATTTACTGTAGACAGCCACCCCCACACTAGAAACTTTAAAAGTCTCCAAGAGCATTCATATCTTTAGTAAATAGTTCTCTGGATTTTTTCCCCCAGAGTTAAATGCTAAATTTCCTGAATATTTTGAGTTGTTGGACAAGCTGGGAACAGAGGGTATATCCATTGTATACACAGACCTTTAATACATTCCCTATTTTTTTGGTCCCACTTCTTATTCCTGACCTCTCTTGGGTCTGATGCAGAGACCAGAGAATCATCTATGTCCCCAAGGCAGATTGGTTCTTATTTCTCTTGCAGCACCCTGGGGGTATATTCCTGATGCTTGTTCCCTTGGCCATGTTTCATCTGACAATACAACTCTAACCACTCTACATGGTCCACCAATTCATTGAAACTTTTCATATGCTGTTGCTACTTCTCATGCCTGTTGATATTATAGAATTTTCTTTTTATATATTTCTCTAATTTTATTTCATTGGGTTCCAAGAGGAATAGAAGGGATTTTCTTCTCATAAGTGTTTAGTGGCAGTCAGTTTCAGATTATGCTCCATTAGGGACTCAGTTGTGTCCTCCCAAATTCATAGGTTAAAACTCTAGTCCTCAATGCTACTGTATTTGGGGATATAGCCTTAAGGAAACAATAATTAAGGTTAAATTACTGGTGTCCTTAGAGGAAGAGATACCAAGAATGCATAGGCACAGGGAAAAGACTATGTGAGTATAGCATGAGAAATTGGCTACCAGCCAAGAAAAGAGGCCTCAGAAGAAATTAAATCTGACCACAACTTGATCTTGGGCTTCCTGCCTCCAGAATAGTGAGCAATACATTTCTGTTTAAGCTGTCCAGCCTATGGTATATTGTTATGGCAGCCCGAGCTAACCAAGAAAGTAGCCATAGTACAGAGACTCTATATTACCAGGTATATACTGGGCTTCCTATTTCAGCTAACACTTCCCCATGAAAATGAGGAGTCTAAAAAGGATGGATGCTTTATAGAAGGGAGGCCATTATATTTCTACATAGCAGAGTACTGAGGAAATTCCTGAAGCTGACTTCAGGTATTTCTTAAAAATAATTTGGGCTGTATGTGAATGTGTGTGCACACACATGCATGCATATATGTATGATGTACTAGTAATGGAAAGGCTTTTCTTTTTTCTAAGTTTTAATTTAAATTCCAGCTAGCTGGGATCCCTGGGTGGCGCAGCGGTTTGGCGCCTGCCTTTGGCCCAGGGCGCGATCCTGGAGACCCGGGATCGAATCCCACATCAGGCTCCCGGTGCATGGAGCCTGCTTCTCCCTCTGCCTATGTCTCTGCCTCTCTCTCTCTCTCTGTGACTATCATAAATAAATAAAAATTAAAAAAAAATAAATTCCAGCTAGCTAACATACAGTGTAATATTAGTTTGGGATGTACAGTATAATGATTCAACACTTCTATACAACACCCAATGCTCAATAAAATAAGAGCACAGCTTAATTCTCATCACCTATTTAACTTGTCTCCCCACCCACCTGCCCTCAGTTTGTTCTCTATAGTTAAGAGTCTGTTTCTTGATTTGCTTTTCTCTGTTTTTCCCTTTGTTTATTTGTTATGTTTCTTAAATTCCACTTATGAGTGAAATCATATGGTATTTGTCTTTCTCTGACTTATTTCACTTGACATTGTACTCTCTAGCTCCATCCATGTCACTGCAAATGACAAGATTTCATTCTTTCCTATGGGTGATATATATATAGATATATATATCTATATATATCTTACATCTTCTTTATCCATTTATCAACTGATGGGCACTTGGGCTGTTTCCATAATTTGGCTATTGTAGATAATGCTTCTATAAACATTGGAGTGTGTGTATCCCTCTGAATTAGTATTTTTGTTTTCTTTTTCTTTTTTTTAGATTTTATTTATTTATTTATTTATTTATTTATTTATTTATTTATTCATTCATGAGAGACACAGAGAGTGAGAGGCAGAGACACAGGCAGAGGGAGAAGCAGGCTCCATGCAGGGAGCCTGATGTGGAACTTGATCCCCGGTCTCCAGGATCACGCCCTGGGTGGAAGGCAGCACTAAACCACTGAGCAACCCGGGCTGCCCAGTATTTTTATTTTCTTTGAGTAAATATCCAGTAGTACAATTGCCAGATCATAGAATAGTTCTATTTTTAACATTTTGAGGAAACACCATACTGTTTTCCAGAGTGGCTGCACCAGTTTCAAGGCTTTTCTAAGGATTGTGCTAAAGGCAAACCCATAATTGGAGAAAAGTGATCAACATAACCACCTGAAAAGGGGAAAGTTGGGGGCATCTGGTGGTTCAGTAGGTTTAGCATCTGGCTCTTGATTTCAGCTTAGGTCGTGATCTCAGGGTTGTGAGATCAAGCCTTATGTCAGGCTCTGAGCTGAGCATGGAGCCTGCTTACGATTCTCTCTCTCCTCTCCCTCTGCCCCTTCCTTATTCTCTGCCTCTCTAAAAAAAATAAAATAAATAAATAAATAAATAAATAAATAAATAAATGTAAAAATTCCTTACAGAAAAAAATCTGTCTTAAACAAACTTAAGAGTGAAAGGTAGGGAAAATATCTGGATAATACATTTAAGACACATGAGCTCAATTTTTGAAAAATGAAAAAGGCAAATATCATAATAGAAAACTGGACCAGAGATAAGACCTACAACTCACTACCAAAAAATACAAATTCCAACAATAGGCTTAAAAAGTTTACCTGGTTTAGTATACCTGTGACCCCAATAATAACACCTGGAATGGAATTGATTAAATGCTACCTTAGAATTACTCCTCACTAGCTATTTGTATTTATAAAACAGCCAATGTCTTTGGTTCACTTTCAGCTAATAAAAGCTGCAAACAGAAGGGATCATATACTCAGACATGAACTTTGGCATACTATACTGAACTCTAAACCAATGAGCACTATGCCAAATTAAATATATTCTGCTAAACGTGATATTTATTGCGCCCTTATTTGTTTTGTACTTGAAAATAATTTTTACCTATAATGGCTGAATAACTATTGAACTATGCAAAAATCCAGGTTGAGCATCACTCTGAATTGCACAACAGTTGCTTAAAGTGTCTTTTAGGAAATATTTGATGATATAGAATATGTAATAGTCAACTTTTAAGATGGATGTATTCATATACTATACTGTTATTAAAAACAAGTACTACAAACTTTTAAACAACAGAAACATATTTGTCCTCCATACTGGAGGGCAGAAATCTGAAATATATCACTGAGCCAAAATCAAGGTGTTTGCAGGGCCACACTTCCTTTGGAGGTACTAGGAGAGAATCCATCCTTGCCTCTTCCAGTTTCTGGTAGTTTTCAGCATTCTTTAGCTTGTGGCCACACCTCCAAAGCTCTTTGCTCCTGTTTACATTGCCTTCTCTGTGAGTCTTGAAAAATCCCTCCACCACTCTTATAAGGATACTTGTGATGGCATTTAGTAATGTCATTCACGTGGAATATGCAGAATTATTTCTCCATCTCAAGATCCCTATTCACATCTGCAAGGACTTTGTTATATAAAGTAATAATCACAGATTCCAGGAATTAGGACTTGATAACTTATGGCATGGAGGTGAGGAGAGGGAAGAGGGATAAAGGTATAAGATTCTGGGGCACATGGGTGGCTCAGCAGTTGAGCGTCTGCCTTTGGCTGAGGTCATGATCCTGGGGTCCAGGATCGAGTCTCACATTAGGCCCCCCACAAAGAGCCTGCTTCTCCCTCCGCCTGTGTCTCTGCCTCTCTCTCTCTCATGAATAAATAAAGTCTTTCTTTTTAAGTGTAAGATTCTGACACTAATTACAGTGTGTGTGTGTGTGTGTGTGTGTGTGTGTGTGTTCCATGCCATTAAGCAATTCTTGAACACCAACTAGGTGTTCTATAATTCAACTCAATTTTGACCCTGTCTACCTGGAGATAGGGTCATATCCCATAGGTTACAGATTCAGGCCTATAAACTGTCCACAACTCCCACTTCAGATGTTAATTGTGAGTCCAGTTTTTTCCCTGTGCTTCTGACCAGCTGGCTCTGGAATAGAGGTTCTAACAACCACCTCCTTAGGTTCAGTTAATCTGAGCAGCTTACAGAACTCAGAGAAGCATTTTAAGTACTAAATTACTGGGTTGTTATAAAAAGACTAATTCATGAAGAGCCAGATGGAAGAGATGCATAGGGCAAGGTATGGGGAAAGGGACACAGAGCCTCCATGCTGTTTGAGTGGGCTACTCAGCAGACCTTCAAACTGGAAGTTCTCCAAACTGTCCTTTCGGGATTTTACAGAAATTTCATTACATAGGCATGATTGATGAAATCATTGGCCATTGGCGATTGACCTTAATCTCCAGTCTCTGTCGTCTCCTCAAATATGTGTGTGTGGGTTAGTGGGATTGAATATTCCAACCCTCTAATCACATAGTTGGTTTCTCTGGTGACTAGTCCCCATCTTTAGGTTATCTAGGGCTTTCCAAAAGTCACTTCATTAACACAACATAGACACTCTTATGAGTCATTACTTATGAAATTTTAGGGGCTTTAGGAGCTCTGTGCCAGGAATGGAGAAATGGAGACAAGACCAGATATATCTATCCTTATTATAAATCACAATATCATAGGGTTACATGATTATGCCTGATGCAATGCCCCAATTATCCCTATTTCCTAGCATTTCTCCTAATCTTGTATGATTCTCTCTCATAATGAACTGGGGTTGGTCTATGTGACCAATAGCCTACAGCAGAAATGCTGGTATGATGCTTCTTAGATAAGGTTATAAAAGACTGAAGCTTTCATTTCATGTATTCTCTCTTTGCCTCATTACTTATCATTTTGGAGGAGTCCAACTGCCATGTCTCAAAGACAATCAGATGGCCCTTGGTGAGGCCCATGTGGTGAGGGAATAAGACTTCCAGCCAACGGCCGGGGAGGAACCGAGGACTCCAGCTAATAAAGGTGAGTGCGCCTTCTTTGAAATGGATCTTCCAGCCACAGATAAGGCTTCAGACTACTGCATCTCAAGCAGACAGCTTGACTGAAACTTTGTGAGAGACCCTGACTCAAAATTACCCAGTAAGATTGTTTTAACATTTTTCACCCTCAAAAACCATGAGATAATAAATGTTGTTTTAAACCATTAATTTTTAAAAAAGATTTTATTTATTTTTTTATTGATTTGTGAGAGATAGAGAGTGTGGGGGGAAGAGAAGAGGGAGAGGAATAGGGAAGGGGAAGGAATCTCAAGTAGACTCCACGGTGAGCGTGGAATCTGTGGAGGAGGGGGCCTTGACCCCGCAACACTGAGATCATGACCTGAGCAGAAATCCAGTCTGCACCCCACTATTGTTTTTAAAGTAGGCTCCATGCCCAATGTGGAGCTTGAAGATCAAGAGTCACATGCTCTACCAACTGATCCAGCCAGGTGCCCCCAAACCACTAAATTTATCAAGCAGCAATAGGTAACTAATACAGAAAGAGTAGATTAGTGTGCAGCTAGGGATTGGTGGAAATTCATTAATATTGTAAGGGGCCTCATAAATATCATGGCAGTCTATATTATTGTCCAATTGTAATAAAGAAAGCTAGACTTGTAGAAAACTTGTCATGATAATGTAATTTTTTAAAAGAAGATTTTATTTATTCATTCATGAGAAATACAGAGAGAGAGGCAGAGACATAGGCAGAGGGAGAAGCAGGCTCCCTGTAGGGAGCCCGACATGGGACTTGATCACAGGACCCTGGGATCACGACCTGAGCCAAAGGCAGACACTCAACCACTGAGCCACCCAGGCATCCATGATAATGTGATTTTAAGCAACAAAAAGAACAATTGCCAATACATGATGCTGGGACTACATTGTTAGAGGGACTGTGCTATGATGACTCTGTATTGTCCCGATGTCATTTGTGCTTCTATTTTCTGGAAGGCATTGCTTCAGTGAGTGTACATGTAACCTAAAAAATGAAAATTTAAAGAAAAATGAGATACCATGCTTTATATTTTTAATTTGCAAAGATGAAGAGAATTAACACTTGATCTCGATTGAATGAATATCTGGTAGGAGTACAAATGAATATATGATTTCTCCAGGGGAATTTGGTAATATGTATTGAAAATCTAGAAATATGTTTAATCAACAATTATGCTTTTATTTATTTTTCTTAATAATCTTAATTAAGATTCAATTTCTTTAATATAGCATTGTTAGTAACTTTGAAATAATTTTAAAATAAAAATAGTCTAAATATCCAAACAAAAGGGCTTAGTTAAATACATTGTGACATGTTATATTTAATACTGTAAATTTCCCTCTAGGTACTGCTTTCATTGCATCCTCCCAATTTTGATATGTCATATTTTCATTTTATTTAGTTTGAAATATTTTGAAATTTCTCTTGAAACTTATTTGAGTCATCAGTAATTTGAAGTGTGCTGTTTATTTAGGGATTTTTCTAGCTACCTTTCTGTTATTGCTAGCTAGCTTAATTCTATTGTGGTCTAAGACTATATTTGGTATGATTTTTATATTTTAACTTTGTTGAGGTGTTTTATGGCCAAAATGTAGTCTATCTTGCTGTATATCCCTTGTGAACTTGAGAGGAATGTGTATTTTGTAGTTGTTGGATATTAATTAAATGTCAATTATAATAATTTGATTGATGGTATATTCGGATCATCTATATCATAACTGATTTCTGCTTGCTTGATTTATTAATTGCTAACAGGGGGTGTTGAAGTTTTGAACTATAACAGTGGATTTGTCTATTTCTTCTTCCTTTTTAAAATTAGTTTTTGACTTCTATATTTCAATACTTTGTTGTTAGGTGTATACATTTTTAGGATTATTATGTCTTCTTGGATAATTATATAACTTCTGTAACATTATGTAATTCCAGTTTGTATTCATGGCAATTTTCTTTGTTTTGAAGTTTTGTTTTGTTCTTTGTTTCCTTTCTCTCGCTTTTTCTGTTTTCTCAAGTATTAAATATTTAATATGATCCCATTTTATTTTCTCCTTCAGTGTTACTCTTCTTTTTAAGATATTCTTTTTTAAAAAAAAGTTTTATTTATTCATTTGAGAGAGAGAGAGAGAGCAGGAGTGAGGGACAGATGGAGAGGGAGAAAGAAAAATCAAGCAGACGTTTTGCTGAGTGCACAGAGTCTAACATGGGGCTTGATCCCATGACCACGAGATCATGACCTGAGCTGAAACCAAGAGTCAGGTGCTCAACCAACTGTGCCATCCAGGCACCTTTCTTTTTAAAATATTCTTAATGGTTATCCTACAGTTTAAAGTATAGATTTTAAGTTAATATGAGGCCAATTTCGAATAACACTACTCTGCTTCAGGTGTGGTACAGGTATCTTATGACAGAGTATTCCCAATTCACCTTCCATCCTTTCTGACTTTGATATCATTCATTTCACTTATCTATAAGGCAGAATTACCCAATCATTGTTATTAGCATTACTTTGAACAGTTATATCTTAGATCAATTAAGAAGAACAAAAATAAAATACTTTATTTTGCCTTATTTATTCCTTATCTAGTACTCTTCCTTCCTTCATTTATTTATTTATTTTTAATTTTTAATTTTATTTATTCATTCATGAGAGACACACAGAGAGAAGCAGAGACACAGGCAGAGGGAGAAGCAAGCTCCATGCAGAGAGCCTGATGTGGGACTCCATCCCAGGACTCAATCCTGGGATTTGGTCCCTCCCGGGATCATGCCCTGGGCTGAAAGCAGGCGCTAAACCACTGAGCCACCCAGGGATCCATACCTTTCTTTATTTGTATTCAAGTTTGTCTGTTTATTAAGGTAAACAAACTAGCAATGAATTCTTTCAGTTTTTGTTTTTCTGAGAAAGTATTTCTCCCTCACTTTTGAAGGATAATTTCTCTAAATACAGAATTCTAGGTTGGTGGATTTTTTTTCTTTCAATATCCTGAATATTTTATGCTGCTTTCTTTTTGTTTGCATGGTGTCTGAGAAAGAAACTAATATAATTCTTATCCTTCTTCCCCTATACGCAAGCTGCCTGGCCCCTGGCTTCTTTCAAGATTTTCTCTATTTTTTTACTTTCTGTAGTTTGAATATGACATCCAAACTATGGTGTTTTTGTCTTTGCTCTTTGTTTTAGTATTTATTCTGCTTTGTGTTACTTGGGCTTTTTGGATTTGTGGTTTGGTGTAGGTCAGTAATTTTAGAAATGCTCAGTTATTTTTACTTTAAGTTTTTTTTCTGCTCCTTTCTCTCTGTCATCTCCTTCTAGTGTTCCATTATGTGTATATTAAAGCCCTTGAAATTTTCTATAGTTCTTGGGTGAAATGTCCAAAACAGGGGAACTTGTAAAGACAGCAAGTATATTAGAGGTTGTCTAGCACTGCTGGTGGGTAAAGAGGCAGAGGGGAGTTTAGGGAGTGTAATAGTGCTTCTTTTTATTCCAAGTGCCTCAGTTCCTACAATAATTTTTTTTGAATTATTTATTTTAGAGAGAGGAATGAGAGCAAGAGAGAGTATAAGTGGGGAAGGATTGGGTGGGGGAGAGAATCTTAAGCAGGTTCCATGCTCCAGTGTGGGGCCAGTGCAGGGTTATCTCATGAGCCTGAGATCATGACCTGAGTCAAAATCAAGAGTCAGACACTTAACTGACTGAGCCACCCAAGTTTCCCAGTTCCTATGATAATTTATATTAAAGATATAATAAGGGCATTATTTAATGTCACAGTTTGAAGTAGTATATTTTCATGGATTTTAAGTTATTTTACACATTTCTCTGCAAGCATATTAAGTATGAACTTTTCAAATGGGTAGAAATGCAAACGAGCCTAGAGGGAGCAAGAATCAGGAAGTAATTCAGTGATGACATTATAATTAGCATTTATTAAGCATCTAGTATATACCAGGCAATCCTACGTACTTGCATTCGCTATCTCTTTTAATCAACACAGGAAGCTAATGAAGTGAGAATCAAAAGCCCAGTTTACACATCTTGTTTAGCATTACCTCACATTCAGTAAGTGAGGCTTAAACCAGGTGCATCCATCTCTAAAAACTGGTAGTCAATGTGCTAGGTTGGTTTTCAACTCAAAATTTGTTCATGACATTGAGACAACACTGAAGTGAATCTATGAGTTTTGCTTCATTCCATTCACTCACTTATTCAACATATATAGAGGCATAATAAATTAAAAGGAAGGGATTGTTCTAAGTGTTGGGGACATAGAGCTAATCTTTGTCTCAATGAAGACAGGTACATAACAGGGAAGATGGATATCTAAATAAATTACACCACAGTGTGTAAGTGGTAAAGTGGTAAAGTGGTGCAAGAAAAGAAAATGAGGGACACGTGGGTGGCTCAGAGGTTGAGTGTCTGCCTTCAGTTCAGGGCGTGATCCTGGGGTCCTGGGATCAAGTCCCACATCAAGCTCTCTGCGGAAAGTCTGCTTCTCCCTCTGCCTGTGTCTCTGTCTCTTTCTGTGTATCTTATGAATAAATAAAATCTTTAAAAAGAAGAAGAAGAAATGAGAGTCTAGCAGAAATAATTCACTGGGATAAACACAGGTATACAAACAATAGGATTCCTTCAAATGGCAAAGGACTAGAAATTGGTCATGCCCCGAAAGATAAATGTCCTATGTTACAATCCTTGAGGAAGATACTAATATTATTGCATTTCACTTGTGAAGAACTGAGGTATGAAGAAGGGTTTTTCCATCCTACCCCAGTGAGCAAAAATTTGGGGGACCAAAGTTTGAATAGAAGCAGGATTTGAGGGATCCCTGGGTGGCGCAGCGGTTTGGCGCCTGCCTTTGGCCCAGGGCGCGACCCTGGAGACCCGGGATCGAATCCCACGTTGGGCTCCCGGTGCATGGAGCCTGCTTCTCCCTCTGTCTGTGTCTCTGCCTCTCTCTCTCTCTCTCTCTGTGACTATCATAAATAAATAAATAAAAATTAAAAAAAAATTAAAAAAAAAAAGAAGCAGGATTTGACTCACCTCAAGGTATCTTCCCCAAACGCATTTACCCATTTCAGTGAGAAAGAGAGTAACTGCAATGAACAAACACATCCATCTAACCAAGTGTTCAAGGCAAATATAACTAATAATGAGTCATTACTTTGGAATTACAGAAACAGAATATGAAACATAAGTCATTAATAAAATGATTGTAATGAATTAAGAACATGTATTCATCAAGACACCTTAGAAAAAGTGAAGAGGCAAGACACAAAGTGGACGATATTTATATCATCCATAAATGACAAAGATCATATCCTGGTCCTATAAAGCACTCCAGAAATCAATACGAAAAAGACAATCTTGAAAAATAGGTAAAAGACTTGAGCAGGCTCTCTAAAAATGAGAAATCACAATGGTCATGGAGCATGTAAAAATATTCTTAACCACATTGTTAATCACAACTAAAATGTCAGCTAAAACCAAAATGAAATACCATTACTACCCAGCAGACTATTTAACATAACTGAAAGAGAGATCTAACAACTTTGGTCAGGATCTGGACCACCAGGAGCTTTCATATTGGTGGTGGAAGAGTAAATTTATACAACTACTTTAGAAATGTCCTGGCATAAATACACTTCCTAGCAAAATTGAAGATATGCACCCTTCAACACCGAGTGATTCTACTCCTATGTTTATATCCTTCAGATACAACTTTCAGAATTGTATATGTGACATCAAAACACATAGATGAACAACTTCATAGCGGCATTATTCATAAGATCCTTGAGGAAGCACCAAGATATTCACCTATAGCAGGATGGATTAATAATTCCTGCAGTGGAATATAATATAGCAACAAAAATTAACTCATTAAACTCCCTTCAAAGTAGATGAAACTTAAAAATCTACAGTTAAGTGGAAAAAGCTAGTCACCTAAACACACACATGCATACCCCACATACTCTGTGATTCTATTTAGGCAAAACCAAAATATTTTATTTAGAGACACTTACTTTGAAGCTGAATTATAAACAAGAAGGAAGAGGCAACCAGGGCTCCTCTGGGGTCCTGAGTATGCTTTATTTTATTTTATTTTTTTATGTTTTTTTATATGCTTTATTTTATAACTTAGGTATTGGGTACATACCTATTTTATAATTCTTAAATTATACATTTATGCAAAAAAGGAAGAATTGATAGTCATTCAGGCCTTTTTGGGCAAATCACAATTTCCTAGTGTCACAAAAATATTTAATAAACAATGCAGTGAACTTAAATACTTAACTCTACAATCATGAATATTTAGGCTTTTCTGAACTTTGATAGAGTCATATATTTTTTATCATAAGTGTTGCAGACAGAAAGATTCTTAACACAATTTGTTGACAATGACAATCTGTTTTATCAAATTTTGCAGAAAATGTGGGCCAATTTCTTTTATTGTAACCATATGTAATGTGAAACTAAAAGTCAAGATTTTCCTTAATTTACTCCATTTTCAGTAAATGCCTTCAGGCATAAGAGGGGGCTGAAGCGTCTACAAGTCAGATTGTAATAAAAAAAAAAAAAAACCTTCAGAAATGACACTTCTTCGACTAGTCCACTTGATGGCACTAAACTAACATCTAAAGAAGGCTAATCCTCCGCAGATGTTTGATGCATTAATGTGTTTTCATAATCTTAGACCCTGTGAATTCTAAAGGTCTTTTCTGGCTCAGAGTTTTGGAAATATTCTGTAGGAAAAAAAAGGATTAAACATTCCAAAAGAATTAAAGATGGTTTTAAGAATTAAAGAAAGATGTATTAAAACGCTCTAGGACAAATAGAACTTTTCACGTCCTTTTGCCTCTTGCTTCTTCTTCCAAATTATGAACCCTAGGAAAATAGATAACTTTGGCTCTAAGATTTTTAGAAGATCAAGAAAAAAATATATATATATTTCTTTTTTTTAACGGAATTCTTCTGTGGGGAGAATGAAATGGAGAATATTTTGCCTGTGTGTCTTAGCTCAGGCTGATGACCTAGGCTGGGTTGCTTAAACATGACAGTCTTGGAGGCTGGCAGTCTGAGATCAAGACGCTGGCAGATCCAGTGTCTGGTTTGAATGTGCTTCTTGATTTACAGGTGGATGTCCCTTTCCTGGATCCTCACATGGCAGAGAGGAAACAGGCTCTCCTGGCTTTTCTTATGAGGGCACTAATCCCACTCATGAAGGCTCCACCCTCATGACCTATTAACCACCCAAAGGACCATCCTCTTACCACATCGGGGATTAGGATTTCAATATATGAATTTGTTTGGGGAGACAGTCAGTCCATAATGCCATGTATCATGCACTGCGGAAGGGACAAAGCCTTCTGGCAGTGAGGATGCAGTCAAATAGACTTGTGTTCTGTAGTGTAAGGGGGGAATGCTGCTTTCTTTCTTGGGGGAGGATCTTTACTTAGATCTTAAAGCAGAATAAGGCTTTCTTTGCTCTGATTCCTCATCTGTAAGCATTGGGAAATGATTGTTGGCCAGTGAAGAGAATTTCAGAAGAAATGGGAGAGGCTACCATTCCTTTTGGGTGTATTTACTGAAAATGGAGTAAACTAGGTAGTCTTAACTTCTAGCTCCACATTACATATGGTTATGAAGAAAGAAATCATCCTATGCATGCTTTGAGGGAAATAATTTTGCTTTACTTGTATCTGGATCTGGAATTATAAAACCATAGACAAACCTGTTAGTGCTACACTGAGCACCAGTAACGGTCATAAAAGAAAGCTATGAGCATCTCTCTTCTTAGATTGACCATGACCAAGTCTTTTCCTGATTTGCTGTCAAGTAAGATATTTCATCTAAATTCTTAAAATAAATCCTGCAAGGGTTTCCCTTTCTATATGAGGATTTCAGGGTGCTGCCTGCCCATCATTGGCTCAATAGGCAGGAAGCTCTGTTTCCATGGGGAGACAGAAAGCTTCCTGAGAGCAGGGGCTCTACTTTATTTTCATCTCTGCTTCTTACAACAGAAAACCCAATGACTTAGAGAGATGGATATTCAATAAACATGAGTGTGATGATCTGTCATTCTCTTCAATCTAAGGCCTGATCTTCTAAAATTTTCCTCCTTTCTGTGAGGATTTGGTTGTCTAGTATGTCCATATCTAAATTAAAGTCACCACGTCTTAAAGGTAGAAAATTGGCTAGAAAATGAAATGCATTTTGTGCATGGTTTTAAGTCTGTGCTTTTAAAAATAAAGCACCACACTGTGCTTTCCTTACCACTTCCTTCCTCTTGCTGCAAAGGAGCACAGTTTTGTCCATAATTCAGATCATACTTACTTCCCTCAAGAATTGAAAAAGTGAAGTGCACACTCCTTCAGCGTTATTTGACAATATGAAACAATTTGAGTTGTCTATTAAGTTTTAAAATGTTACCCATAAGAAACAAAAACTAAATGTATTATGAATAAGTAGACACATATTTTGGACTTTGAAAACAGGAAAAAATGAAAAAAATCCACATAGGCCAAAAAACCACATATAATACCTAATCGTTTTTTATAACGTAGGACTCATCTTTATGTTTCTTGAATCATCAGCCATTTGTCAAAATGCCAAAAGCAATATTATATATAGGAGGGATATTAGTTTTAACCTTAATTCAACCAGGAAGAGCGATGTAAGCCCAATTTGTATTTCATGTAACCCACACAAACTTTCTGAAATATTAGAACAATAAGAATACATCACAGTGTGTATTTCCTGAAATCGAACAAAATACAATTTAGAAGCTATGAATCGAAAATCTCCCATCTTTGATGACAGCCTCTCCTAATATAGAAAACAAAGTCTTCATAGGCAATATCAAATATTGCAATCATATGCTTTTATGAATATCTAAAATCTTAAGTAATTTTATTATATAAGAAAAGAGAGGAATTGCTAAGATTTGATGGTTCGCATGGGTCTTTTCTGACTGGGTCAAAATATGTGTTCAAGTTTTGAATCTAAATATTGTTTCTTTCACTCTACTTTTTTTTAAAAATACACAGAGGAGGAAAGGTACTCACTGGCTGAGTCTATAACAAATACTCGAATTTCTGGATGAAAACTGAAACATGGAATAAACTCTAAAAACTGGAGTCAGACAAAAGTCATCAGATTTGGATGTGAGTCCCCAGTGCCTTAGTATAGTGCCTGGGGCATAGTAGATGCTCAATGAACATTTATTGAAAAAAGAGACCACCGGACACTGTGGATTCTACTTTCTTTCTCTTGAGTCCTCCATTCCGATATAATTTTCTTAGTTCTGGTCCTCATCACCTCATCACCTCTGGTCCTCATCATCTTATCACCCTAGTTGTGGTCCTCATCACCTCTGGTTCTCACACAGAGCCTACTAAATTGTCTCTCTGGTTAGAGTCATGTCTTCTCTTACTCATTCTTAACACTATAACCCTGATTTTTTTTATTATAAAAATTGAAATTAGATCATAACAGCTAACATTTATTAATCCTTAGTATGTACCAATCCTTTTAGCTGCATCAAATGGTGAAATTCTTACAGTATCAGTAATAAGAAGGCTTTATTATTCTTGATTCTAGGGATGAGCAAACTGAGGCTGACGAGCCAAAGTCAGCTTGGCTATTAAGTGCTATTAACCATGTGATGATGTGTTAGGATGACTAATGATCTCAGTTTTCCTGTAACTGTCTTAGTTTAGCACTGAAAGCATGGTGTCATACGAAACCCCGAGACAGTTGGTCACCCTACATATAGTATAAGAACTTTATGATAGTCTACATTCCTTTCTTCCCTCCCCACTTTTGTGCTATTTTCTTTTTCTTTTTCTTTTTTTTTACTTCTACTATCTATCTTACTTTTCCATGTGTTATAAACCTCATACTATATTGCTAATATTTGTGTTAAAATAGTCAATTATTCTTAAAGGAGATTTAAATAATGGAAAAATCTTATATATTTTCTATGCTCATCAATTCATTGTGTAGATCCAGATTTCCATCTGGTAATCTTTTTGTTCTGCCTAAAGGATTTCCTTTAATATTTTATATAGTGTGAGTCTGCTGGTGATGATTATTTCAGCTTTTGCATATCTGGAATGCCTTTATTTTTATTTCATTTTTGAGAGAAAGTGAAATTGAAAGAAATACCATAAAATAATTATAGTTTTTTCTTTTAATATTTTAAAACATTTGCTCTATAGAATTCTTGCTTACATCATTTCTTTTTTATCCAATTCTCTTGAGATAAAAATGACATATAACATTGTATTAGTGTAAACTATAAAATATAATGATTTCATATATGTAGAAATTGCAAAATAATTACCACAGTCAGTTTAGTTAACACCAATTACTTCACAAAGTTACAATTTTTATTTCTTTTGGTGAGAACTTTTAAAATCCACTGTGAGTATCTTTCAAATATGCACTACGGTATTGTTAATTATAGTCGCCATTCTCTACATTATATCCATAGAAGCTATTTACCTTACAACTAGAAATTTGTATCTTTTGACCCACTTCACTCATACCCTACTCCTCCACCTCTGGCAAATATGAGTTTTTTTTTTTTTATAATGCTGCATACGCATGAGATCATACAGTTACTTGTCTTACCTTGTCTAACTTTTTCACTTAACAATGCCTTTGAGGTCCATCCATGTTGTTGTAAATGGCAGATTTCCTCCTTTTTCATGGCTGAATAATATTTCTTAATCCATTCAACTGTGGGACACTCAGGTTGTTTCCATGTCTTGGCTATTGTAAATGATACTGCAATGAACACAGGGGCACAGATATGTTTCTGAGATGGTTTTTTCATTTTCTTCAGATAAATACCTGTAGATGGAATTACTGGATCATATGGTAGCTTTATTTTTAAATAAAAAAGTTTTTTAAATAAAGAAAATTTATTTTTACAGAAACTCTGTATTGTTTTCCATACTTGTTGCACAATTTACACTGTAGCTAGCAGTGAATAAGGGTCCACTTTTCTCCATTCTCTCCCACACTTGGTATTTCTTGTCTTTTTGATAATAACCACTGTACTAGGTGGTAGTGATATATCTCACTGTGGTTTTGATTTGCATTTCTCTACTGATGTGGAGCACCTCTTTATGTACTTGTTGGCCATTCATATGTCCTTTTTTTTTTGGAAAATGTTCAAGTCTTCGGCTTATTTTTCCATTGGATTCTTTTAGTTTTTTTAAAAATTGAGTTGTACGAGTTCTTTATCCATTTTGGATGTTAACATTTTATCATATATATGACTTGCAAATATTTTCTCCTATCCTGTAGGAAATCTTTTCATTTTTGTTTCTGGTTTTCTTTGCTGTCCAGAAGCTTTTTAGTTTGATGTAGTCCCATTTGTTTATTTTTACTTTTGTCGGCTTTGCTTTTAATGTTAAGTCCAAAAAAAAAAAAAATCAATCATTGCCACAACCATTGATACAAGCTTATTCTCTATATTTTCTTCTAGGAGTTCTATGGTTTCAGATCTTATGTTCAAGTCTTTATTCTAATTTGAGTTGATTTTTGTGTATAGTATTAGATAGGGGTTCCGTGTCATTCTTTTGCATGTAGTTGTTCAGTTTTTCTAACACTGCATATTAAAAAGGCTCTCCGGGATCCCTGGGTGGCGCAGCGGTTTGGCGCCTGCCTTTGGCCCAGGGCGCGATCTTGGAGACCCGGGATCGAATCCCACGTCGGGCTCCCGGTGCATGGAGCCTGCTTCTCCCTCTGCCTATGTCTCTGCCTCTCTCTCTCTCTGTGACTATCATAAAAAAAAAAATAAAAAATACCTATTTAAAAAGGCTCTCCTTTCTCCATTGTATATTGGCTCTTTCATTGTAAATTAATTGACCACATATGTATGGGTTTATTTCTAGTCTCTTTATTCTGCTCCATTGATCTTTGTGTTTGTTTTATGCCAGTACCAACTATTTTAATCACTGTAGCTTTGTAATATAGCTTGAAATCAGAGTGTGATGCTTCCAGCTTTGTTCTTTTTCTCAAGATTTCTTTGGCTATTTGGGGTCTTTTCTGGCTCCATACAAATTTTAGGATTGTTTGTTCTACTTCAGTGAAAAAAAAAATGCCACTGGAATTTTGATAGGGGTCTCACTGAATCTGTAAGTAATTTTTGATTAGATGGATGGCTTTGCAAATTTTACTTTCTTTGCTGATTTTCTTAAATTCTTGTAAATATTCTTGAAGTGTTTGGTTGGTTGTTTTTTCTGGGACACAGTTAAGTTACTTGGAAACAGTTTGATTCTTTCAGGTCTTGATTTTAATGTCTGTCAGGTAGGATTAGAGCTGTGCTCAGTCTAGTGATAATTTTTCCCCATTACCAAGGCAAGACTCTTCTGGGTACTCTACTCAAAGTCCCAAGAATTATAATTTTCCTGTCTGGCTGGTGGGAACAGGCACTACTCCTAGCCCACTGTGAATGCCAGACCTTCAGTTTCACCTCTTCAATCCAGCATGTGATCTGAGTTCCATCAGATCCCCCCATGCAGCACTACACCCTGGAAACTCTCTCACAGCAGTATACTGGGGCAATTATAAGGCTGACTTCATTTTTTTCCCTTAAGGATACTAGTGTCTTATGAGCCATTGTTTCATGTATATTTGTTTATTGACTGTTTCAGCTGGAGGAGAAGTCTTGTCCCTGCTCCTTATTTTGGCTTTAAATGTGCGTCCAAAATGTGTGAATAAATGATCATAAAATGTTTGTTCTACTTTCATGTTGCTCTGTGTATTAGCACAGAAATTCAGTGCAACTGTTCACATGTTTCTGAACTTAATCCAACGTTGTTTTAACTTAGGCTATAAAACTTACGTTTTTGTTCATGTAGATATGATATAAACAAAAGAACTAAAAATGAAATAATTAACTATAAAGATTAGCTACTTAACAGGATCAAGATGAGCAAAATGGTTCTCAGTTTGCTTATTTATGTCCATTTTACCAGTTGCTTCACTGACATTTTGAAGTAACTAGATTTAATTGTGCAAAAACATTTTAGAATATCTGTCTAAATGTGATCTAGTTAGATAATAAAATAATAACTCTTCTGAATGGCTAATATCCATTTACGTGGATAGAATTTTATGATCTACATAATTCAACTTCTTTGAGTTCAACCAACATTTACTGGATGCATTCTATGTGCCAGATATTGAACTAACTCTAGAGATACAGATGAATAATAAATAGCCTCTGCCCTAGAAGAGCTCACAGGGAGGCAGAACTGATAAGTGAGTTGACAATGTGATAAGTGCTACAATTACACTAATTGTGAGTTGCTATGAGTGCTCTGATGTGGAGCAACTCACACAGCTCAGGAAGATGTAGGTTGGTTGTGGTTGAGAAGGTATAAATAGATGATGCAATGGGTTACCTGCTTTTTTCTCCTTCTTCCATCCCGGAAGAGTCCTGATTTAATACAGTATTTATTCTCCCTCTCCCTGCTGGACCCAGGATGTGAGTGTTCACAAGTCTAAGCCAATCATTGTAAATCATCATACTTCTATGCTTTCTTTTTCTTCTTTTTTTTCTCTTTCTCTCTTTCTTTCTTTCTTTCTTTCTTTCTTTCTTTCTTTCTTTCTTTCTCTTTTTCTTCCTTTTTAGTATTTTATTTATTTATTAGAGAAAGAGACAGAGAGAGCACAAGTGGGGTGAAGGGCAGGGGGAGAGGGAGAGGGACAAGCAGACTCCCCACTGAGTATGGAGCCCCATGCGGCACTCAATCCAAGGGCCCTGAGATCATGACCTGAGCCCACGTCAGATGCTTAGTGGACTGAGGCCCCTAGGCACTCCTATGCTTACTTTCAATATTGATTTAGATGAGGGCATGTGGCACAACCCTGGAAAAGGAGATGTAAAGATAATTCTACAGATGCGACTCTAAATCAGCTTTTCTCTTGATAGAAGGAGATATGCCAGGAGAAACTTCTTTCCTGATTTTGATCACAATTGTGTGACAACATAATACCTGAGGGGCAACATCCATGTTATGATGATGAAAGGACAGCCTGGGAGTGTGCTCTAATAGGCTGATAGAACAACAGAGATAGGAAAGTTGGGTCTTTGTTCATAACATAGTGTTGCTAAAGTACAAACCTGGAGTCTTCTATATCTGTCATTTTTTCCTTTTGATATATGAGATAATAAGTTTTTATTATTTAAGCCACTTTCAGCTATTCCATGACATGGAGTCAAAAGTATCCTAACTGATATAAAGAAGTGAAGCTTGAGTAATGTCTTTAAGTACCAAAGATATTCATCCCCGAGAGTTAGCTGGAGGCAGGAGAGTGAGAGAAGGCCACCCCAGGCAGACTGAAGGGTTTATAGAAAATCCTAGGAACACCAAGGGACATGGTATAAGCTAGCTAAAGTGGGTTCCACGTCTGCATTTAGGAACCCTGACTGACAGGACATGTGCGATACAGTTTTGGAGCTCAAAGGGACTGGTGGAGCAGATCAGAATCATTTTGCCCTGGGATTACAGGATTATAGTCTGTATTGCAATTAATACTTTCTACAGCATTTTAAAAGGGCTTCTGTGTCATTTATAGGGCTTTTCTGTGTGTTCTTTTGACAGATGAAGAAATTGAGGCACCTGGGAACTTATTGGGACAGAAATAAAAGTTAGTGATGTTGAGACTAGAATTCAGGTCTTATAACTCCTGATCTAGTGCTTTTTCCTCTAAGTGGTCATTTGGAGAATGGACTGTTCTACCGGGAACCCTACTGGAACTATGCTTTTGCATTACTGAAAAATTGTCATATGGTCCTACTTTCCTAATGGAAATATCGGCCCCTGTGACACAAAGGTGAAAAGCTCTGTGGCCCATTACTTGTCCTTTGAACCATCTCATCTCACTTTAATAGCATGTTTAATGGAAACCCATCAGCTAAATGAGAAGTATGCCAAGCATTACTATCACTTCCTCTACTACCTTCTTAGAGATCATTATATGGCTCTGTAAGTGTAATGGAAACATTTATATTGACAAAGAAAAATGAAAAGTTGCTCTAAAAGTTCAACCAAATTCTTAATGTATGTTTGATGAGGATATACAAAAGCTAAGGTAATGAAGTTTCTCATTGCACACTATCCTAATGCAAATTTTCCAGAAAAAAAAGGCTCAATTTTTCATATCGTGTTTTGCTTCTTCAACAAAGAGGTATTAAATGTTTTTCCTACAATTGCCAGAGGTGCTAAAGATAGCTATAATAAATGTTGACAGTAGGAAAAAGATGTGAGCTACATAAAAAGAGAATACACAGGCCTGTGCAATCTGAATTGAGCACGTCAATCTGGTGCTCTGCCAACTAACCACATTTACCTGTTCTGACAATAAGAATTTCAGAGAGAAGTCTTTTTGCTGGAAAGTAAACACTATCTATGTGACTGAGCCTTTTCTATCAAAGGGCAGCTTGGGAAGACTGGCAATTGACTTGCCCCTTCCCTGCTATAACAGCTTCTCTACTTCCTACCACTTCCTACCATTTCTTCTTCCTTTCCCCCTCCTCTCCACGTATTGAGATTCATGCATGATGAATGAAGCACGACTCTTGCTCGGGGCAGGTTAGGAATACTGCCGACACTCAATAGTCACATATATATGAAAATATGACAAGTCAGGACAATATCTTTTTATGTGCATAAATTAACTACATATCTCTATGTCTTCTGACCATCGCTAGGAGCAACCTTTTTAGGCGTGGTGGGTTGTGAAGCAGCAGCTAGCATATATTGAGACCCTTCATAGTTCAGATGGTGTATTAAGTATACGTTTTCTCAATAGCTTCTGTGATAGTTACTATCATTGTCATTATTATTTTACATATGAAGAATCCATGGATTTTTGACTTATAATCTCTTGACTGAGATCATAAAATTAAATAGCAGGTTCCAGAGTTGTGGAGTCTCTATACTCATGATATTTGTCACAAAACTACTTATTATGCTAGGCTTACTAGCAAATTGGCTCCAAATAAATTCAGTAAGGTTGCAGGATACAAAATCAACACACAAAAATCAGCTATGTTTCTACATACTAATAAAAACTATCTGAAAGTGAAATAGAGAAAGCAATCCCACTTATAATAGTGTCAAAAGCAATAAAATACTTTGGAAAAAATTTAGCCAAGGAAGTGAAAGATCTGTACACAATAAAATGCCAAGGAAAGAAACTGAAGACTCAAAATGGAGAGCTATCCCATGTTCACGATTGGAAAAGTTAACATTGTGAAAATGCTCATATTAGCCTAAGTGATCTACAGATTCAGTGCAATTCCTTATCAAAATTCCAATGGCATTTTTCACAGAAATAGAATAAACAATTCTAAAGTTTGTGTGGAACTACAAAAGACCCCAAGTAACCATAGCAACCTTCAGAAAAAGAACAAAGCTGGAGGCATCACACTTTCTGATTTCAAAGTATATTAAAAAGCTATAGTAATCAAACAATATGGTACCATATGAAAATCAGGCACATAGACCAGTGGAACACATTAGAGAGCCCAGAAATAATCCCATGTATCAACTAATTTTTAAGGAGGACTCCAAGAACACATCATGGGCAAAGGATAGTCACTTCAATAAGTGGTATTCGGAAAAGTGGATAGTCACATGAAGAATAAAGCTGCATCCTTATCTTATACCACTTACAAAGCTTAAATAACTTGAAGTGGTTTAAAGGCAATGTAAGATCTGAAACCATAAAACTCCTAAAAGAAAACATAGGGGAAAAGCTCTTTAACATTGGTCTTGACAATTATTTCTTGGATAAGATACCAAAAAACATGACAACAAAAGCTAAAATAAACAAATGGAGCAACCAAAACTTAGAGCTTCTACAGAGCAAAGGAAACAAATTAAAAAGACAGCTTACTGAATGGGGAACAATATTTGCAAACCATGTATCTGATAAGGAGTTAATATCCAAAAGATATAAAGAACTCCTACAAATCTCAATAACAAAAAATGCAAAAATAATTCATTTCAAAAATGAGTTAAAGGACCTGAAGAACCTTTTTGCCAAAGAAAACATACAAATGACCAAAGGTACATGAAAGGGTGCCGAACACCATTAATCATCAGAGAAATACAAATCAAGTCACGTCACAGTAAAATATCACCTTACACCTGTTAGGATGGCTATTGACAAGAGATAACAAGTGGTGGCAAGGATGTGGAGAAATTGTTGGTGGGGAACAATTGTTGGTAGGAATGTAAATTGGTGCAGCTATTATGGAAAACAGTATGGCAGTTTCTTAAAAAATTAAAAATGTAATTATCATATGATCCAACAGTCCCACTCCTGGGTATATATCTAAAGGAAATGAAGTCAGTATCTTGAGATATCTGCACTTTTATGTTCACTGTAGCATTATTCACAATAGCCAGGATATAAAAATAACCTAAGTGCTCTTTGATGAATGAATAAAGAAAATGTAAAAAAAAAATACACACACACACACACACACACACACACACTGGAATATTATTTAGCTTTAAAAAAGAAGAAAATCCTCCCATTTGCAACAACATGCGTGGAACTTGAGGGCATTATACTGAACCAAAATAAGTGAAACAAAGAAAGACAAATACTATATGCTATCACTTATGTGTAGATTTTTTTAAGCCAATTTCATAAAAATAGAGAATAGAATGGTGATTTCTAGGAGGTTGGGAGGAGGCGGGATATGGGGAGATGTAGGCCAAAGGGTATAAACTTCCAGTTATAAGAAAAATAAATTCTGAGAATCTAATGTACAGCATGGTGATTATCATTAATAATACAACATTGTATATTGAAAAGTTGCTGAGAGCAGATCTTAAGTGTCCGCACCACAAAAACAAACAAAGAAAACTATATGAGGTGATGGATGTGTTAATTATCTTGGTCTTAGTAATTATTTCACAATGTATACGTATATAAAGTCATCAGATTGTACAACTTTAAATATATACAATTATATTTGTGAATTATTCCTCAAGAAACTTGGGAAAGAAAAATTCAAAACAAATTGGCCTCAATGAATTCCTTATTAATCAATAATAACTGCTATTCCTGGGGAGGAGTTAATGACACAAGGGGTGCCAATGTGATTTGAATATTGTAAAGCATGCATTCATGTATTAGTTTCTCAAATATTATTTCCTGAATGCCTGTGTCATAGATTCACAGAAAGAAAGACATACCTTCTGCAGGTAAGGAATTAGTTAGTCTTAGGAAGTGAGTATGTGACTTAACAGTTACAAGAGAGCATTGCTATGCGTGATGTGTGTTATGCATAATGGGAGATTACAGGTGCTTGTAGAAGACTGGAAGGACCTCACAGAGATGGCAACATCTGAGAAGATTTGAAAGAAAGAACATCAGTGGACATGATAAGAGAAAGCATGGCTTATATTTGGGGAACCACAATTACTTTAGTATTGTGGGGAGTCCAGCAGTAGTTGGGCAAGGGTCTGCGGTGAAATGAGGTTGGATAGATATTTAAGGGCCAGATCATAGAAGGCTTTACAAGGGATACAAAGGAGTATCCTTTTTAAAAAATAATATTTTATTATGGTAACATACACATAAGATTTACCATCTTAATCATTTTAAGTGCATAGTTCAGTGGTATTAAGAGTATTTATAATGTGCAACCATTACCTCCATCCATCTCCAGAACTCTTTTCATCTTGCAAAACTGAAACCTAATACCCATTAAACACTAACTCCCCATTTCCCTCTCCTTCAATCGCTGACCACCATTCTACTTTTTGTCTCTAATGATTTAGACTACTTTCAACACTTCATATAAGTGGAATCATATAGTATTCGTTCTTTTTGTGACTGGCTTATTTCACTTAGCATAATGTCCTCAAGTTTCATCCATGTTATGACATGTATAAGAATTTCTTTCCTTTTTAAGGCTTAGTAATATTCCATTATTTGTATATAAAACATTTTGCTCAGCCATTCATCCTTTAATCAACAGTTTGGCTGCTTTCATCCCATTTGTGAATAATGCTGCTATGAATGTGGGTGTACAAATATCTCTTCAAGATTCTTCTTTAAATCCTGTTGGGCAAATACCCATATGTAGAATTGCTGGATCATATGGTAATTCTCTTCATAATTTTTTGAGGAACTGCCATGCTGTTTTTCCCAGTGGTTGCACCATTTCATGTTCCACCAGCAGTGCACAAGGGTAAGAAGTATACATTTTCATCTCATCTGTGAAGGAATCAAACTAAAAACTGTGACTAGAATAGAATCATGGTCATGTTTGCACGTTGTCAGGGACTGATGGTAGAAAATGCAGGGGAAGGAGAAGATTAAAGACAGAGAGAGGAATGCTGGGGATATTTGAACTAAGGAGGAGCAGTCGGGATGGGGAGCATATGACTTTCTTGAGTGCTGTTTAGGCTGTAATTTCCAGGACTGGGTGTTTAATTGATGAGTAAAAGAGAGTGGGAGGAACTTGAAATGACTTCAAGGGTAATAACTCTGACAAGTGGTTCAATGGTGTGTTGATTCCATCAACAAAGAAAGCAAAATAAGATGAGGAGAAGGCTTGGGGGCTGGTGAGTTCAGATTTTAAAATGTTGCTTAGGAAGATCCAGATGGATATCCAGGATGTAATACCTGGCCCACAGTTAGATATTCCTAGGATATCATTCACTCACCGTTTCTTTCTTTCTTTTTTTTAAGATTTTATTTATTTATTCATGAGACAGAGAGAGAGAGAGGCAGAGGGAGAAGCAGGCTCCATGCAGGGAGCCCAATGTGGGACTCGATCCCGGGACTCCAGGATCACACCCTGGGCCGAAGGCAGGGCTAAACCGCTGAGCCACCCAGGGATCCCCTCACTCACCGTTCCTGATGACCTCTCTACTTAAGTCTATTCTGAATGAGACTGCTCTTTGAGGGCAGACTGTCTTGTTAACTGTTGTAAATACCACGTCTAACAAACTATAGATGCTCAATGACTATTTGTTGAATACATATATGGCCCTGAACATAAGAACATGGTCTAAGCTGAATGTGAACTTTTGAAAGTCAGCAAGTAGGTGGCAAATGAGGCCTTTTGTATCAGGGTCACAGCAAGAAGCAAATGGGCTGAACTGAATATAGTTTATAATCATTGACAAAGGTGTAAGCATGGTTAGGGAAGCCGAGCTGAACGGACTCCTAGGCTCCAAGAAGCGGGGGGAGGAAATAGTTTTACCAGAGCTATAAGGCTATAGCAGTGGAGGGGGGCTGGGCTGGTCTGGCAAGAGATATGGTTATAAAGGTAATGACCCTGCCAGCACTGGAGTGCCAAAACAGAGAGAGAAAAGGGAGAGAAAGATACCAGACTCTCTTTTCTCTTGTCCTCTGATCTCCTGTTGATGCCACCTATTGGTGGAATCCATTGGAGGGCAAGGGAGTACCAGTGATAGAGTCCACAGCAGTTACTTTCTCTGTGAAGCATGCAATGCAGGAAGAAGCATGCCATAGTAGAGGCGACTTGTCCGTGGTGAGATTTTGCTTGGTAGCCCAAGAAGATATTGGTTGGTTTAGTTTCCAAACACTTATTTGGGATAATTAGCCTGCATTTCCATAAGCAGCCAGCTTCTGCAAATACACTTTCATCTTGGAGCAGTCTCCTTTTGAGCATGGAAAACACTCTCTTTTGGCACAGTTGTCTTGTTTGTGTCTTCAACCCTCTGACCTTGTCAGATAGGAGCCGAGACAAAGATGTCGCACTAGATGTTTGACCCACTGGGAGATAAATATCACATTCCTCCTTCCAGATGAGTTTCTTTTTTAGAACCGAGTCTCCCTCCCAGGGGTAGATTCTGATTTCAAATATTCTTTCTCTCCATGCTAGATACACCTTGGGCCAAGCAGCCAGGACTTCCGCGGCACATGGCCAGGGCAAGGCATAGGTTCAGATCCAGTACTGTTCACTAAATCTTTCCACTCAGGAATGGGAGAAAACCCATTTCTGGCACTTTTTGTGTCCCTTCATCCTTTCCAATTCTTTCTTCCTCTGGATGGCAAGTAGCAAGAATTTGAAATCAGGACATCAGAGCACATTCAGTTTTTGGCTAATTGTTGAGTTGATGTCAGTACTCAGATTGGCTTTTCATATCTCAGACATAATAAATATTTGTCACCGTCCTCCTCTTACACAGCAACTCAACAATCTCAGGAGCAAGCCTTCTCTTGTTATTGTGCTCCTATCCCCTCCTAAATTGTTCACCGTTTCAGACATTTCCCTGAGAACAATAACGGAGCCACTCTGTAATAAGGCAATTCTTAGGAGGGTTATTATACCAGATTAGACAGCCACCTCTCACTCTGTTTAATTTTATAGTTATTCAACACTGAAGAGAAATTTCCTGATCCTCTTTCATATTGATTAAGCATTGCATAATTAAGGGAGAATAAAAGCTAGCTGACTTATCCAATTTATACGTTTAATTTTATCTAAACTACACATTTGCCATGGTAAGATAAAACAGAAGATGGAGGTGTGTGTGTGTGTGTGTGTGTGTGTGTGTGTGTGTGCGTAAGGAAAGTACAACAACGACAAAAAGAATACTTTGGAGCACCAGTCCTGAGGCTTAACTCATTTTTTCCCTCAAGGGCCCATCTAACAGAGTAGGACAGGGAATGGAATTCAATCACACCGAGTTTAGAGTGTGCCTCCGTACCTTCTTTCCGTACTGGGTTTAGATACTGTTTGATTGACGGCCTGTTCTGCGGAAGGAAGATGCTATTAGATTTCACTCCTTTAAAGATATGCTCCTTCTTTATCACAAATTCCAAGGTTCACTTTTTACTATGACTTCTGGGAGCAATGGGAGAATGTCACTTCCAACTGTGATGGCTTCTCTGTGTGGGTATAATATAACAAAGAGCATGGAAGAGTCTCACCCTGTGCCCTTAGTTTATCATGGACAGCAAAATTATGGCAGTGGGAGAAGACTTCATTGAGCTCTTGCTTAGAACACCTTCTGGGCCAGGGAAAGAAGAGTAGCTGGTATGTTACCTTTTCTTTCTTGTTTATGCTTGGCCTTTTCCAGATGGTGATGACTTTCCAGTAAACATTTTTTTTGGGGGGGTTGGGGGGGAGTCCTCTCATTCCTCTGCCACACACCCAGTGGTGGAGGTAGATATATGTGGGGCATTTTGACATATCTTTGAAATAATCCAATCTTTTCCTGATGGGAAATAACAGGAAAACAGGAAACGGTGTTACATTTGACCCTAATGCATTTTTTCTGAGTCAATTTTATAAGCAGGGAACTAGTTCCATTGAGAAGAACTATCTTGAATCTGAAGACTTTTCTAGGAAATAGGTTTAATCGATTTTCCTACCGAAATTTGGCAAGCTCCACCAAAGGGCAACTAGTATTAGTCAGAACCTTGGAGTTGATAAGCCACAACTCAGGAAAGCTGATTCGCTCCTGTGTTTTGCAAGAAGGGAATGCGCACATCTCCATAGCTTTGGAGATCTACCATTCTCAGGGTAATTGTGGCACGGTTGTTTATGTCAACATATAATTCACCAATTCCAATTACCAAAATAATTGGGCCACAATATGGTCAGCCCAGATAATTTTAGCATTCATATCAAATTGACCTTTAACTGGTGATTTGAGGACTCTGTGATCAGCTTCTATGGCAACGAAGGAAAATACAACAGAACTGTGATATATTCGGTTGAGCTTTATAAGCAGTGTGGCGAAGTGCTGTTAAAAATGCCTATTTGCAGAAAGACACAAATGTTGGTGATTGTCCACATTAGCCCGGCTCAAGTGCAGAGCATTACATAGTTTCCTTCAAAACCATTAGGACTGTGATCTCTTTCTTAATTAAAATAAACCCTTACTTGAGACATATTTTCTTTAGCAGTTTCTCTTTTTCAGTCAATTAAGTCAGGTTTTTAACATCTAAATTTCCCACGAACATTCTCCAATGAGTTTCATTTTTATTCTGCTTTTACAAATTCAGATATAAAAGTCATGGGTATTATTAGTATCCTTTCCAAAAAAATTGTGCTTTGGTTCATTTTGAATGGCTATCCATTTTTCCCTCGAATTTGGGTGGAATCTTTCTGCATCTGGATCGTAACATAGACCAAATAAAATCAGGGTGTAAAAAAGAAAAAAATAAATAAAATAAAATCAGTGTGTGAATGCAGTGCCACAGCTGCTCAAAAATATTGCTACCACCATCACGGTTGTCACACTTCTTACCATGCATTAAAGAGAGTAAAAAATTCCTAAGTGAATTGAACTTATTCCTCACACATGCAAGCACACTTAAAACCAAGATCTTATATGCTTTTGAAAAACCTACTACTATCAGAATGATTTTATATTAACATTCTTCTTTTCTGCAAAATTATCTATAGCTAATCTTACCAATGAGGCATGCACAAGAACACTGCAATCCTTCTTATGTGTGATATTGTTTGGTTATACTTTAATTGTGTTATCTATGTTTTTGGAGGAAGAGGAGGTGGGAGGGTATATGAAATTTTATTTTTAGATTATAACATTTGTTCAGGGGTTTATTTTTCTATTTCTATTTCTATACTTTTCATATGAAGTATAACATTGTGAGAACCACATTTCCTGATTCTATTCCAGCCCCGATAATATTTCATCTAAGATATAGGACAGCTTTTTCTGTCTCTTGGGGACGATGTGAACCATGAATAATAAACTACTTAGTGGTTCTGGAAGGATAAGTGCTTCTTTCTAGTTCTGCTGTACAACATAGGTTCTCTCCCTGGTGGAGAGGTGAAATAGGGTAAAGAATGAAAAGTTTTAAAGCAGTGACATGGAAAATCCTCAGCATTCTCTTCTTGAATATCCCACAAGCTCAACATCTCTCAGGAATTTAGCATCTGTCAGCATTTTGACAACCAAGAACGCATTTGCATCCAAACCCTTGATATTTTAATATTGCTGTCATCAGATTGTCCTCTCACCCCCTCCTCAAATAAGCAAACCATCTTCCATGAATGCACCAACCCTGATGCTAATCTAGATGGATTTCATATTTTCTATCATCATATTAATGTAGTTTTAATAAATGCACAAACCCTGGGGGTGCCTGAGTGGCACAGTCCATTAAGTGTCCGACTCTTGGTTTTGGCTGGGGTCATGATCTTAGTTAGGGTCTTGGGATCGAGTCCCATGTTGGTCTCTGTGCTCAGTGTGGAGTCTGCTTGAGATTCTTTCTCTCCCTCTCCCTCTGCCCCTCCCGCTCATTCTGTCTTTCTCTCTCTCTCAAATGAATAAATAAAATCTTTTAAAAAATGCACAAACCTGTAGCCCCAAGCCCCAAATATGCAGATAAAGAATGTGATCTATTTCTTAATGAGGTCAAATCATAGAATTTCCTGTTCATAATCAGAGATTGTCAGAGCATCACGTGTCTGCACTACCTCTGATCTGGGCCAACACAGGCAGGATGGACTTTAGCCCTCCGACCCTCAGTTCTTACCTGCAGAGTAGCCTGGCCTTGGGGGTAGAAACTGCTCTACTGAGAGCTGTCTCAAAGCAGGACAATACATGTATTTTGAGTGGGCGCATCTTCTAAATGTATAAATTGTCTTTTGATTTTGTAGTTATGCGATCCTCAAGGCAATAAAAGTAAGGATGACTTCCCTGGAGTTGATTGGCTTTAGTGCCCACAGGAAGATAGTCACTCTGTGAAGGAGTGCAGGAAGCAGAGCACTGCTGTGTACTGAAGTCAGAGCTCAAGTAGCAGCCTTCAGAAGCTTCTCTTAGGGCAGCCAAAGCCAAAGGGCAAATGGTGAGGGGTGGGGCAATCCCACGCTTGGTTTAGTCACTGATTTTTTTACAGGACAAGCCAGGCCAACTTAGAAAAGCTATTCGAGTATATCAGCAGTGGTTTCCAGAAAGTATTGTTACCACAGATGTTACTGCAAGATAATCAAAAGAACACATCTAATTTGGGGATGTAGAGTACTTATTTCTGTTGCTGATTCTATCATTTGAAGCTTTCAAAGCTGAAGCCTTTCATGATTAAGCACATATTATTCTCCTGGAAGATATTTCTTTTTTGGCAGATAAGATAATGGAACAGATCCACTGTTTGTCAAGAGGAGTTACTATGTCATTAAAAAGCCTTTAACACAATGTTTTTCTCTTTTCCATGCTGGTTGAAAAGATTTGAATGCAAAAGCACAGATATAACAATAACAGTACAAAACCTAAATTGTCCATGGAAAAGCTTAAACCAACTTAAAATTTTCCATTTGCCAAATGCTCTTCAGGCAATTTAAATGTAATTCAAAACAGGCACTCAGTAGCCACAGATGTGTGTTGCCTCAAAATGTTCTTTGTCTTGGTTGCATACATCCAATTTCTTTCTAAAAATTGTCACTCTTCCAGCAGGAGGAAAAAATACCCAAATTCAATTACAAAATTTATATGATTAAAATATTTTTTGTCTTATTAGTTCTGAAAAAGTATTATCCTTTGCCTCAAAAAATCCTTAGTTATGCTGTTCTTTAAAACTTAAGAATAATGCCAGAAGGGACTTTTGCAGGAGAATATGAGTTTATTGAGTATCTCGGGTTCTGAATTCAAGGAAATGATCTAAAACACCATTACCCCTGGGCTAGATACAGAGGGGCTTCTGTTATTGCTTTTTTGTATAGGGAGGACATACTCTAGGGGACACAAAGTGTACCCCAAAGATCTATCAGAAGATGACTCAGTACTGTTAGGTACCACCCCGGGATGTCTGTTCCCTCAAACACTGATGTGTTTGGATGAATTTATGGTTTAGAAGACACTTGAATAGAGGAAGTTATAAAAAAATTCTGGGGACCTCTTGGAGGCGAATAAAGGTTCTTGACTGTCACAGGCCAGAATATGTTTCTCTAAGGGCTTTATCTGCCATTTTTTATCTAGGCCTACACAGGCACTCTACTTTATAGAACTCATTAATGTGAATTCTCGCTAGAAAAGTGGACTGGTATGTGAGGGTGCCACCCCACCCAGAGAATTATCTAGAAAAGGAACTCACTCTTTGGGGAGAGGTTTCTCTTTGGCAGCTCCTGGGTCCTCAGGAGAACAAAGAGCTCCCGAGGCTTCTGAGCCACCTCATTCTACAGTCCTCCACCCTGCCTGGGAGAGGGTGCTGAGTGAGATTCCAGACTCTGATCCAGTCTGGCAGTATGGACATGTAATGTGTATATAACTTCTCTAAGCCTCAGTTCCTCAGAAGTGGTAGATGATCAATAATATCCATCTCACAGGGCTGTGAGAATTAAGTGGGATTTTACACGTAAATGTTCAGCACAGTGCCTGCCACAGTCAGTGCTCAGTAGCAACGTCAATGGTAGTAATGTCAATTCCAAACTCTGGAAGGGAATGCCTGACATTTTGGGGGTTTGGCTATGGAAAATGTTTAGCAAAATACCCATGGGATGTAACAGTAGCGTTTCTTCTGTTCTGACCTGCCTGCAAGCACACTATGATTCAGTCTCATCTGTCAAGGCCTATGTTAGACAAAAATCATCAAGTCCACCCTGTAGCTCCTGCCTTTCTTTCAGAGTCTGTCTCACATTGAGTAATGGAGAGTCAATTGATAAAACAGTAAGTTTGCAATCCATTCTCTTCCAATGGGACCTCTATGTCATCTTTGTGTAAACATGCTAATGGCAGACCTGGAAAACAAGCTAAATGGTTTTGAGGATGTATTATATGTTTAAGATTGCTAGTCGTGGGAAGCCTGGGTGGCTCAGCGGTTGAGCACCTGCCTTCAGTTCAGGGCTAGACCCCAGGATCCTGGGATCAAGTCCTCCACAGGGAGCCTGCTTCTCCCTCTGCCTATGTCTCTACCTCTCTCTAGGTCTCTCATGAATAAATAAATAAAATCTTAAAAAAAAAGAGAGATTGCTAGTCATAAACGAACCTGGAATCTATGGCTATTTGGGCCATGGTCCCTGTATTCCCACGAGGAAGCTATGTAACACTGAGCATTAGAGGGAAAAATTTCATGCCTTCCTGTGTTATTGATGTGAACACATGCATAGCTTAGAGATCTTTCATGTTAAAGTAGCCAGAGCATGCCCACTAAGGCAGGGAAAACCCCAAAAAGCCTCATGAGGTTGGTAGGCCTCTTCCTGCTTTGCCTGTGCCTCATGATGACCTGAATCCTTGAAATTATTAGTAAAGTTTGATACTAGGGTAAGATCTCTGATCAATATGCACCTTCACTGATCATCTGATCCTGTGTGCTGTCATGTAGCAAGATGAACTCTGTGAGCACTTCAATTCTGAAATCACTCAAAACACTACGAAGGAAGTACAGTGCCAGGTGTATAAAAATGTCCCCTTGACACCCTCCCACCCCCAGTATTTGTTGCAAAAATGCATAAACCTATGAGAGTAAATGGACAAATGAATGAATGGGAAATAATTCTTCCTACAGACATATGAAACTCACTGGAAGACATTAAAAGAAATAAAACACAGAAGATTGATTCTTTAATAGTGGATTTCTAGGCATTGTGATTGGTTGAAAGGGAGGTAAGAGGACTGGGTGCCTCTGGAGCTCTTCAGCCCTAGAACTTTATTTGTTCACAAGTTGGCCTTGTATGGATTTGGGGGTGGGGTGAAAGAAAGTTGAGTCATTAGTTTTTTTTTTTTTTTTTTAAAGAATGTACCAAAATGAAGTTGTCTGGATTTAAGTCAGGAATGATTTGGGCTAATTATGCTTTAGCTTGAGCCTGTAGGACTTTTCGCTGATTGGTCTGTGCAAACAAACTTTACAGGGACACAATGTGAAACAAAACAGCTTATCACAGTGAGACCCCTTCTGAGAAATTTTAGGACTTAGAGAAGTACGAATCAGCTAAGATCTACAGCAATGATAAATTCCTGAGAGTGTATAGTAAGCCAAATTTTTATACCAAGATCCTTTTATTTTTTTATTTTTTGCTTAGAGTGGATTCTCCATTCTATACAAATCAAAGCCTATGTTAACAAATGCGATCTTGTCCGAGTAATTGTTAAATAGTCTTATCCTGGAGGAAAATTTTCAAAAAGCCTGTGTACTTTCTACCCACTAGAGTCAAGCATACACAATGCTTTCAGGCTTTTTAGGCTGCAAGAGAGAAAGACACCCACCACAGACCTCACTAAAGGTTGATGAAACGTTTATAATGTTATATTTGGCATTACAAGGAAACCAAAGCTAAATTGACAAAGTTCTTTATAAATCAGACGTAAGCAAAGCAAATGAAAACCCCCAAAGAAGAAAACTCATCTCTGTAGGTGACGTTCACATCTGTTTTACTCATCTTTGTATTATAGCCCTATTATGTGGCACAGTACTTGATTTATAGTTAGGACTCAATAAATGTTTGTTGAATGAATGTATGGAATGATCAACCTACCGACCTTCCCTCTGTTGCCTTAACATTTCAAAATGTAATGTGACCATCAGAAACTCACTACATCCAGTCATTCCTTCTGTCCTTGAGCCCTATTATTTGAGAGCAAAAAAATGAGAAGACACATTTGTTCACTCTTAGTGCTGTATTTGCAAAAATTTTCACAAGAGCACACAGGATTCGGGGCTCTGCTGTGGAGCTACAGGCTAGTGAACTCCAGAGTAAGATTTTTAAGGAAAGCAATCCTGTAATTATGTTAGCAAAAATTTGTAAATAGGCAAAAGCTAGCTTGCCAAAGTATCTTTAAGAAGAGACATGTTGATTTTTTTCTGTATTTAACAATTAATATAAACAAAAAAATTCCTGCCTTTTGTCATGTGTCTGACATTCTGTCCTCTAGAATAACAGCAACTTCTTTGGAAAACACATCTGGTTTCTGAGCCCAGCCCTGTCCATCAATAAAACAGATGGTTTTGAAAGAGAGACCAGAAGGCGGGACGGGGGATTAAGCTACAGGCATTTTTCCAAATAGAATTTCCTTCTTGGTAATTTGAAGCTTGAGATATTCTCTGAATATTGAAACTGTTTCATGAGTCTATAATGTGATGTCAGATATTAAAATCTAGAAATAGGAGTGATGGTGAGAACACAGATTGGTTGCCCACATTAAATCCTTAAATGCATAATTCAGGTTGTTTAATCTGTGATGCTAGTGGTCTGCTAGAAGACAAGAAAAAGTGTCATAAAAAACATAGGTCAAAAATTGCACTTTGGCTTCTATCTTTGGGTACATGGCTTAACACCCCTGGTCTTTATATCCTTACCTTTGAAGTAAAAGGTTAAGCAAGTGATTCTTATATTAGCCTCAGAATTCTATGACTTATATACCCCCTGTTGGAATTCTGAACTGCTACCTTTTTGAAGGACTATATCTATCAAATATATCAAAAACCCTAAAAATGATATTTTGACACTGCCATTCCAATTTTATAAACATTTCCTAGGGAAATAAATAGACACCCACACAAACTTGTGTTTAAAAGGCTGCTCATTGCAGAGTAGTTTCAAATAACAAAATTTTGGAAGGAACAAAAACAATCCATAAGTGATTAACATATAAATGCATTTTGTGTATCCATAAACTTGAGAAAAACAAAAGATTTTCTATGTCAGGCTTGGCAACGTTTCCTTCTTAGTAAATGGCATGGCCAAAATTAAATGAATGAATGAATGAATGAATGAATGAATAAATAAAAAAGGCCAAACTCTCTTGGACATTAAGTATTTGGAAAATGACACTGATGGTGAGCAGTCTATGGCTAAAGATTTGGCTCTGGTCTTTCAGAAGTTCTCCATACCTGGGACCTTAGGAAAGAAACCATCAAAGTGGACATTGCTCTAGTTGTTATAGTTAGGGATTCTGTGTTGAGGCAGGAATATAGGGAAGGGACTATGGTGTCTGTCATGTGATTCACTCCCTGGGCTGCCATTAGTGCTTGGGAGTGGCTTGGGTAAAAGTGGAGATTCAGATAGGCGTAGTGTGGTATCTCAATAATTCAGCATGAAGTGAGTTTCTTTCAACAGCCAGCATGAAAGGAAATAGCTGTGTCTTCTCAAATGGGCAGAGGATAGACAATTATGGGTAACCCAGTCAGGTGTTCTGTGAATCTGTGAAGAGGTACAACTAGAGAGGTCTGTCAGTCGGTAGCAGGGGTCCAGGATGTGTGGGATTCAGGAACAAGGATGAAATTGCGCAGAGAAGGAGATTAGAGAAAGATGTGACACAATGAGGTAGAGAGGTGGATATGGGAAACTGACTTTGGAAATCAAGCATTAAAGCCACCATTGCAAACAGGCAAGGGGTAAGTGAGTGACAACTATAACTCAATTCAGGAACATTATTGACTGGATCTAAACTCTCACTGATTTAACCAGGAGGAGCATCTCTAAGCTGTCCCCTGATAGAAGCTCTCATGGATGGGGATGGCTGATAGGCCAGGATGGAGTGTTGGGGGGTGGGTGGAGCAGGAAATGAGAGAGGGGTAATACCATGTTCCTATAGTACCACCTCTGGCATCTTTGCAGCTGCCATTGTGGGGAGCAGCCTGATGCTCTATTTTGCCTAAGTTCATACCAGTAAGCCTCAACAGAAATGAGTCCAAGGACACAAATGTAGCCAAGCAAAAGCTGGTGAGATTATGGATTTGATGATCCATCTTTAAACACCACCATTTTTTTTTCAGTCCAATGAAGTTTATCTCACAATTGTTTTTGGACTGTCATGTAGCAGCAATGTATCTTCATAATTATTTCCCAAGTAGACTTCCTTCTGCAGTCTAATGATTTGTTTAATTCAACAGACATTTGGTGAATACCTACCATGTGCCATGGACTATACCATGCCCCAGAAAATAAAGGTAAGACTCATGTAACCCTTGCCAGTGAGGTGCTCTATCTTTACTCCATGGTTGACTGTAAGCTCCTAGAGGGAGTATTTTCTGCTGTATTTTCTCAAAGTGTTTTCTGAACAACCTATTGATCTTCATTTTGCCTCATCTACCAATTCTGATGTTCACCGAGGTAGGGACTTAACAGACTTACATATGTGCCCCAGAATGATAATAAATGCTAAAAATTACATAGCACTTAAAATATGCTGGGCCCTTTCCTAAGATTTTATGTTATTAAATCACAACCCAATGGAGCAGGTGCTTTTATCATTCCTAAGTTACCAGGGGGGCTAAGTATTTGTTTAAGGTCACCATTACCAAGTAGGAGTGGTACCATTTCAGAGTACAAGTACTTAACAATTTGCTACGTCCCATTGATGGTGGGTGGGAGAAAGGTATAGTCTTTACCGCTGGGGAATTTATAATCTGCTTGATGACAATAACAGTAAATTGCTGAGATCAATAGCAGATAAGAGAGCTTTGAATGTATGCTGCAGGCTGTAAAAGCTGTAGAGGTTGAAAGGGTGAGTTCAGTAGTAGGGAAAGGTTTATTGGAGAGTGTCTTGGAAAGTGGATAGGGTCTGGGGAGATAGAAGTGCAGAGGGTGTGCTTAGTGGAATGGCAGGGAGTCCTATGTGTGGGGGAACACAGCTCAGCACCCTCTCCAGACCAGAGCTCAGTACCAGGCATTGGGTCCTGGAGGAGGGTGCAGAGAGAGCTAAGATGTAGTTTCCCTTTGTGCCCTTGAGGACAAAAATGTTTCAGACTAACATCTTTTATTCATGCAGTACTATTTCTGAGAAGCTAAAAGTAACCTTATCAATTTTAAGGGTCTTATCAATTTTAGAAAAGAAAATCATTTCTGCAGAATTTTCAAAAACTGGTAGGACTATCAAAAGTTTTAGATATTTGGGTTTTCAAAAACATAATTGCTGCCCATAGATGCTCAATTTTTTAAATCTTTCTTGATCTGTACAAAACCATTCAATAGTCAGAACCAAAATAACTACTATCACTGGCACTATACTTATTTTAAAAATTACAAACCTTGACCTCTCCTTTATTTTAAACATAAACAAGAGACACTTAGCTGTGTGAAAGGAAGATAAAGTCTGTGTGTGATGACGCCAGAGCATCCAATAAATCAGTTTGATTCACTGAGGGGAAAATAGGCTAAAACTAGTGTTACAGCATTAAAAAAAAAAAAAGTGTGTGTGTGGGAACATGTATAAAGTGGTTCCCACATGCTAGGGTTTCTATTAATTTCTCATGCACTGTCCACTTTAATATTCACAAAAATTTGGGGAGAAAAAGATTTGTATTCCTATTGTATAGATGAGAAAAGTGAGGTCTGGAACAGTTATTTTCTCCAAATTACACGTGTGATAAGGAGAGAGACAGAGTCGAATCCAGGCTTTCTGCCTCATTGCCCCCATGCTTTTAAGAACCACATTTGGCAAAGTCGCTGAACCATTTTGCTGTGACTCACGATGACAAGATAGCTGCCCTCCAGGTCAGCATGGAGACCCTTGGGCTCAGATTCCCTCCAGGTCCCCCTTCTGGAGTGTAAATTTGAGTTGAGGGCAGTAAGGGAAGTCTGTGGTGATGTGTGGATGAAATATCCAGCAGACTGGCTGTAATTTTCAATACCCTCTTGTATTCTTGTTATCATACCAGAATATTTAACTGCCTTTTCAAGTTTCACATAGAAGGCCAAGGTCGTTTCCTTCAGCAAGAGCTCGGCTTCCTCATGTGTTGGACCTTCTCATTGGATCTAAGTAAATCTCATTTCAAGAAGGGGCCTGCAGAAAAACAGGACAAACTGAATGAATACCTCTAAAAAATAGATAGTTTTTATATGTATTGACATAGAACCTTTACGTATATAGTTCCTATATGCCTTGTGTCAGTGACCCCCCACGTGGCTACAAAAGGTCCCTTGCCAGTCACAGGACTCTGTGATGTCAGAGCTCTTAGAAATTTTGTTGTGTTTCATATAGGCCAAATGTATTTTGATATCTTGGAGAAAGAACTTAGGACATCTTGGACAATGAGAAATTAGAGATTGATGACAAAAGAAAAGTATAAATTGGGATTAGACTAGCACTTCAAAATGGAAGGATCCTCCAGATTAACTTGAGATGTTCTAGTAGTTCTTTCTAAAGGGAACTTATAACAAGACATTTCTGTCCCTCAAGCCAATAATCCAATTTAAAAAATGGGCAGAAGAAATGAATAGGCATTTCTCTGAAGAAGGCATCCAGATGGCCAACAGACATATGAAAAGATGTTCAACATCATTCATCATCAGAGAAAGGCAAATCATAGCTACAATGAGATATCACCTCATACCTTCCAGAATGGTTAAAATAAAAAACACAAGAAACAATGAGTGTTGGGGAAAGCATGGGAAAAAAGGATCCCTTGTGCACTGTTGGCAGGAGTGTGAACTGGTGCAGCCACTGTGGAAAACAATGTGGAGGTTCCTCAAAAAGTTAAAAATAGAATCACTGTGCAGTCCAGTAATTGCACTACAAAAATACAAAAATGCTTATTCAGAGGGGAATATTCACCCTTATGGTTATAGCAGCATTATTTATAATAAGCAAATTACAGAAGCAATCAATCCAAGTATCCATCAGTAGAGAAGTGAATAAAGAACTTGTGGTATATATATATATATATATATTGGAATAATACTAGGCCATAAAAAGAAATGAAATTTTACCACTGACAATGATGTGGATGGAGCTAGAAAATATAATACTTAGTGACGTAAGTCAGTCAGAGAAAGACAAATACCGTATGACTTCACTCATATGTGGAATTTAAGAAACAAAACAAATGAGCAAAGAGAAAAGAGAGAGAGAATGAGAGAGAGGGAGAAACCAAGAAACACACTCTTAACTAGAGAACAAACTGATGGTTACCAGAGGGGCAGGTGGGTAGGGGAGGTCAACGAAACAGGAGGTGGGGGGATTAAGGAGGGCACTTGTCATGAGGAGCACTGAGAAACATGTGGAAGTGTTAAATCACTGAAACTAATATAACACTATATGTTAACTGTATTGGAATAAAAATATAAACAAACTAAAAAAATGAAAAAAAAAAGACATTTCAGCAGAGGAATTATTTATTTATTTATTTATTTATTTATTTATTTTTAATTTTTTTAAATTTATTTATGATAGTCACACAGAGAGAGAGAGAGAGAGAGGCAGAGACACAGGCAGAGGGAGAAGCAGGCTCCATGCACCGGGAGCCCGACGTGGGATTCGATCCCGGGTCTCCAGGATCGCGCCCTGGGCCAAAGGCAGGCGCTAAACCGCTGCGCCACCCAGGGATCCCAATTATTTATTTATTATAAATATATTTTGATGTACATGCACTTCCATTCCCTATGAGGCATTTTGACCCTGGGAGCTCTGAAGGTCAATCTTCCAGAGTTTAGATCCTGGTGTCTCTTTTCTAGTTACAAGATAGAAATTTAAAAGCATCAGGCAAATGATAAAATATTATCCCCTAATTACTCATCTTAAGTATCAGTTTCTTCATCTGCAAAATGGAAACAATAATAGTATTGATCTCATATTTTTTAAAGAATTAAATGTAAAAATTCATATGTAAAGATGCTTAGCACATTGTGTTATTGCTTAGCACATAGTGAAAACATTTGTGATAAACAAAGTTGTCATTAACAATATTGTGTTGTGACCATTAAAAAATGGATATCTCTTGATCCTTTTAGTAATGAGATCCAATCTCTAAACTTTAAGTAACTATACACTGTGTCTCCCTTGCTATTATGATCCAGGCTTGGGGACTTTGTGGTTCAGAATCGAGGCTTGTGTCCATTGTGATTCTGCTAACATCCCTTGGCCGGGGCCCAAAGCACAGGAGTTAGCTGAATTTTATATGACAGGTCTGGGGCCTTCTTCTTGGTATTCACATATGATGCTCTTAGGCTAGTTTTAAAATTTTTTATTTTGACTTTACTTTTCTCTTTTTAAATGACTTTATCCATGATTGTAGAACAGATTGAAACAATTTGGTTATCATAAAATCATCAGTGCTAAATAGCCTATGCATGATATGATTGCCCTTGGGGAACTGAACTGACCTTGAATTTGGGGCTTAACGTTTGCTCTTCCCATTCTGTGTCAATTTAATCATGAAAAACCTCACAAAACCGTCCTTGTCTCACATGTTAATTGTAAAGGTTTATTTTCTTTTAACCATGATCTAGGAGCATGGTTTTGCTACTTTATCATAGCTCTAATATTACAAGAAATGGAAAATTCATGCATGCAGATATTGCTTATGAATATGGGGCAGCTCTAGATGCATTTTTTATGAACATGGAACATTTGGCTTTGCATCTGGTAGTGTGGAGAATAACACATCCAGCTCTGCACCCTAGGAGACATCCAGATTACTTTATTATTACAATGGTTTCAATAACTCTAGGCACTTTGCAGGCACCTGGATCTTCATAAATGGTTCGAACCTCACTGATGGCATTTTATTCATATGACGTTTAGAAGTTAGAGATCATTTGAGCTAGTTGGGTTTCTAAAAACATATGGGAAATAAATGCAAGCAAAGTCTTAGGAACCAAATTTGTACTTTATTTCACTGTTGCTACTCTTTTAAGAGGCAAGTCACATCTTGGGAGCTGGTTGGCTGCCATGAAATCTCAGAACACGTCACTGGTGCCCTTTCTGTTGGTCTCACGTCATCTTCTTGTTTTTTTGGGGGGTAGGGGGGTAAATGTAACCCTTTTGTAGAGCTTAATGTATAAATTGATTAATCCAAATGAGCCTTTGGATAATTATAAGTAGCTCATAATATATTTAACTTTTATGTTTTCTAAGTGTTTCTTAGAAATCTCCTATCTGCTTTCAATCTTGCAGAGCCACGCTATTGTTTAGAAGGAATTGGATGGAAAAAGATGACTTGGCTTTTAGTACAAAAGCCATCAGAGAGCCTCTGGGCAGTTCATTTGTGCGCTTGTATCTTTTGACACTCACTCAGTAGGTGGACTTACACGGAAGAGATCCGTGTCTAATAGGACTGTCTGATTCTATTTATTTTTGTTATCATTGTGCAGGGCTGTTTTTGGCATGTGCTTATTTGAGTCACCAGTCTCCAAAAAAACCCTGGCCATTCCTGTGCAGGTCATTTCAAGTTTGCCTTGAACACCTAAACACTGACATTTTCTGCACAGTAATTTGGGTTTTTGGCTTTGAGAACAACTAGAAAGTTAGGGAGAGGTGCCTCTCTTTTAGTAAGTAATTTAAATGCCTATATGTTTTATTTAGTTTTGCTACTATTTATGCGATGTTTACTCCTTTGCCAAAAAAAAAAAAAATGAGTTCTGCATGTTTTAATTTAGGTCTTTATGTGTGTGTGTGTGTGTGTGTACACTTTATACAAGCCAAATGATGGTGATTTTGTGTGTGGTGTTTGGCTGAGAAGTAGGAGGCAGATACTGTTGAAGGATTCTAGACTCTACTTTCTGGAACCTCAAAGGACTATCCTTAAAACAGTTGTTTGGAAGATTTTGATCTTAAATCTTTATTGGTAAAATATTTAATCACCACTCCAATATATGTTTACACACTTAGGATCCAACAGCTTTCAAGTTGGCTGAGAGAGGCTGGAATGCCCTTCTCAAAATATGCATTGCTGCTGAGTGTTTTGGCTCCTGCTTCTACTCTGACCTCCTTGTTGAGTGAGTGAATTTATATGCCTGCCACTCTAGTATTAGAGCTTTTGTGTTATAAATCATAGACAAGGGGCATCTGGGTGGCTCAGCTGGTCAACAATCCAACTTTTGATTTCAGCTCAGGTCATGATCTCAGGCTCATTAGATGGAGCCCCAAGTCAGGCTCTGTGCTCAGAGGGGAGCCTGCTGAAGATTGTCTCCCTCTCCCTTTGCCCTTCCCCCAGCCCATGTTTTCTCTCTCTCTCTATCTCTCTAATATAAATAAATAAATCTTTTTTTAAAAATCAGAGACAAAAGTTAAAAAGATGAAGTGACCACCATGAGATACCACCTCATAACCATTAGGATGGCTACTAAAAAAACAAAAACAAAAAAACACCAACCCACTCTCCCCCCTCCCCCCCCAAAAAAAACCAGAAAATAAAGCGATCGGCAAGGATGTGGATACATTGGAACCTTTGTGCACTGTTGGTGGGTAAAATCATGTAGCTGCCATGGAGAACAGTGTAAAGGTTCCTCAACATTTTTAAATAGCATTATCCTATAATCCAGCAAATCTTGCTTCTGGGCATATATTCAAATGAACTGAAAGCAGAGACTCAGAGATTTGTACACCCATAGTCATAGCAGCATTATTCATGATAGTCAAGAGTAAACACCATCCAAGTGTCCATTAGCAAATTAATGCACAAACAGAGTGTGATAGGTAAGTATGAGGGAATATTTTTCAGCTTTTAAAAGGAAGGAAATTCTAACACAGGCCACAACCAGGATGAACCTGTAGGACAATATGTCAAGTGAAACAAGTCAGTCACCAACGGATGAATACCGTATGATTCTCACCTCTATGAATTACCCAGAAGAGACAAATTCGTAGAAACAGAAAGCAAAAGGATGGTTGCCAGGAGATAAGAGAAGAGGAGAACGGTGAGTTGTTTGATAGGTAGAGCGTTTCAGTTCTCTAAGCCAAAGAAGTTCAGGAGAGTGGCTGCACAACGACGTGAATATATGCAACACTACTAGACTGTACCATTACAAATGGTTAAGATGGTGAATGTGATGTGCCTTTTACCATGATTTAAAAAAAAATGAGTTAAAAGACAAATGCAAATTTTTCCTATTATTTTCCTGCCTTCAGTGGTTCACTTTTACTCAGCTCATTCTGGAGACCATTAGTTTTAATGTATGTCAACAGGCAGAAACGTGATGGACACAGATATCCACACCCCCAGCTCTCCCTTCACGGAAGGACGTACTGCTCAGCTAGTGGGGAGGGTGGTCAGCAAAAGGTCCAGCTGCCAGCTGCTCTGGGACCCCTACAGCTGCAGGAAGCCACCTGGCTGAGGTGCCATCCTTCCTGGGGCAGCCCGCATCAGTGACTGAGCGTGACAGGGGATGAAAGCCTGGCCCTTCCAGCCTGATGTGGGACACTCCGGGGGTCAGCCCTCCTTCTGGACGTCCCCGCGGGGGTGGCTGAGGCTTTGTCAGGGCTGCACTGAGGCTCTACCTTCTCTGCCCGAAACTACTTCCACTCTCTTCCCTTTACAGTTGTGAATTCCCAATAAAGATTTGGCACGCAGACTCCATCTCAGCATCTGATTCTGGAAAACCGAAATTGTGCCACAGATCAAGACACCATCAAAACGAATGTAACCAGATTCTTAAATTTCTCAAAAAGAATGAACTAATTTTTAAGTTACTTAGTGAACTGAGGAAGGCCATCACATATGAAGAATAAAACAAGTCAGAGTTCTGAAATAGGTAAACTAAGGCCTTTTTTTGGATTAAGAAACACATGCACGTACACAAGAACCAAACACATTAAAAATCATGCCACAAAATGAATAGAAACATTTGCTGTAATGCGGGCAAGCTTATTTTATATGAAGCAGGTATGATTTGTAGGTTTGGATGTTTCCCCCAGGAGCATCCTTCCATACTGTGAGTGTAGACAGCGATCTAAAAGGGCCTACGTGAAGAAAAATTATGTATAAATATCCTAAGACAATAAATAGGTTAATCCAGCATCAGGACAGCCCATAGTTACACGGAAAGTAAGATAAAACGTGCTAACAGGCCAACATGGGAGCTTCCAGGTAACTGAAGAGTTATCTTTTAAATATAGTCATTATCTTTTGAGTAATTATAGTTGTAGCTCTGATTCTTCTGCATGCCCCCATGAGGGCTTCTGGAATCTTTGAGTTTCTCTGAAAAATTCTGCACATCTGAGGAAACTTTCCAAACATCACAGCCCCTGTTAATGTGTTTTCTTTTACAGTTTTTATTTATTCATGAGAGATGCAGAGAGAGGCAGAGACACAGGCAGAGGGAGAAGCAGGCTCCCTGTGGGGAGCCCGATGTGGGACTCGATCCCAGGATCCCGGGGTCATGACCTGAGCCAAAGGCAGATGCTCAACCACTGAGTCACCAGGTGCCCCTCTGTTAATGTGTTTTGTGCTCCGTGTTTTGAGACCATGTTTACACTCAAGAGAGAATTAAGGAAATTATGTTACAATTTAATTCCTACCTTACTTTGGCTTTAATTGTATTTGGATATCATAAGGCTTTTCACATGTAGAACATTCTTAAACACAAATATATTTAAAATCTTCAAGATGGGCAGTAGTCAATCATTTGTGATCATGGAAGGAAGAAGAGAAATGGGAATATGAAATAATCTGTAACACCAAATTAATTATATTTCCATCTGGCTATTGAACAAGGTAAAGAAACTCCCAGGTTTTTCTAAGCTGTGATGATGATAGTTAATATTTATTGAATGTATGCACTTGCCATGTGTGCTTTACTAGGGTTATCTCAGTATTCCTCAAAACAACCTGCAAAGAAGGAATTATTAGAATACCCATTTTACAATAAGGAAATACACAGCACAGGGGATTTAGACAACTTGTCTGCAGTTCTGTGTGGAGGAAGTAAAAGAAACAGGAGGGACTCCGAGTGGCTTGCTCCCAAATGAGAGCTCATAACGACCCTTTCTACTCCATGTGAATGTACACAGCCGGGTCATCAATTAACTGTTGAATTGATGGTTTATGTTGTATGAACTGATGGTTTAATTAAATGTTCTGAATCACAGAATTGTATTGCTTAGGACTGACAGACATTAGAAAATGACAAGACACTTCCAATCAAGTTTCTTCTATTTTCTTCTATTAAAAATATATTTTGCAGCCTTACTTAAGGAAGAAAATATCCAGGCAAGTCACAGTGAATGAATAGTTCGTTGGATGACTCACCCAAAGGATAGAATGGTGGGACCTCAAATAAACCATCTGAAAATCTAATCTCATTTACTAGGGAGATAATGGTTCTAATTTCCTGGACTTTGAAATTTACCCAACACAAGTCTCATTGCCAGAAACATCACGGTGGCACACAGAAATGGCAGATGTGTCCCATATGTCCTGCCTGTCCTCCTTGCCATGCCTGTGGCAGACAGTACAGAGAGATCCCAGAACCCACAGAGCCCAGATGTGGTCGGGAATCCATTTCATCAGGGAACTCAGGCAGCCACTACCAGATGACTGGACTAAAACTTTTAGTGGGAACAGGAGTTGTGTAGTCCTCTAGCATTTAAGGGGCTGGAGGAAGGGAGTTCAAGGTACAGGTCTGATCTTTGGAGCATTTATAATCAGGGATTTTTTTCAACTTCCTGAACAGTCCCAGTTTTCGCTCAGATTTTCTAATCAGGATTTGTGGTATTTTTTTTTAAGGAAATATTTTATTTACTTATTATTAGAGAGAGAGAGTGAGCACAAGCAGAGGGAATGGTAAGTAGAGGGAGAGGAAGAAACAGACTCCCCACTGAGCGGGAAGGTTGATGGGACCAGGACGCTGGGATCATGACCTGAGCCGAAGGCAGACACTTAATCACCTGAGCCACCCAGGCACCCAGGATTTGTGGCATTGAGGGAGATTTTAGAACAAGAGCTATTATTCTTCCCCCTTCTCTTGAGTCCTTATTAAGTAACTGAACAGTTAAAATGATAACACAACCCCACTTCGATTGATAAGAGCTTAATATATTGGTCTTTGGTTGAATAAATTTGCAATATTAAAGAATCTTTTTTTTCTCCATGTCTTTTTTTAACGCCAGACATGGTGTTAGATGATTTCAGAATCACTCTCTCGGAAACACACTAAGTTCAATGTTGGTTACTTCAGAGTTCTCAACAGGCTAAAGGGGGTAGTTATTTTAGGACAAACCTTTTAGCAACCCTCAGATAACAACTCATTGGATGTCCCTTTGCTTACAAGTAGGAATGAACTGTGGCTTACAACTAAATAGAAATAAATATTCTCAGCAGGGAAGAGTCATTACCAATTTAATGAACCAGAGTTCTGTTTATAGCTCTATGAAGGATCATAATGTGCAAATTTAAATAAAACACCATGGCTTTGGTTTTAAGTGTTAATATGTGAAATATTACTTTCTTCTTAACTTTAAAAGTAAAATGTGTAAAATTTGAAGGTATCTATCAAGTTTATTGGCAGGCAATACATAATAAGAGACCTCAGCAGAGATGCAAATAGGACTCTGAACAACACTGCAGGATCTCAAGGCCACATTGGTCAGTTATGTTCTATTACAGGAAGGATGGCTTTAAGCAGAAAATTTCATTTAAACATATATTTATATACACTTGAATAAGACATGTCTTTAATTTGTAAACCAAAACAATGAAAATGTCCTTTGAAATTTATTTAAAAGCCTCTTCTCAAAGTTCCTTCTGTAGGATTCTTTGACTCCGTAAATCCTCTTTATTCATGTCTCTGGTATTTTCCATTGACTGTAAACTCCCAGCATGTGGGGGCATGTTGGCCTTATTCACTGCTGTCTTCTGAGGGTCTGATTCCATGCCTGGTCCATACTTGATGCTCAAGAAGTCTTCGTTAATGATTGAGTGGCTTTTTGAAAGGTACAACAATTTAACAAAAGCTCTTGTGTTAGGACTTCTTTTCCCATAATAAGTTTAACTTTTTTGAACAATTGGTTGGTTTAAATTTTTTTTTTTTTTTAATTTTCATGGTTACTTTTAATTAGTAAATTCAGTTGTCTGATCTCTGTGGCAGTTCCACTTTAGATGAGCTGAGATGGTCGTCTTCACACTAGAATCCAAGAACTTCTGGGGAGGGAAAAGATTTTCCAGGTTGTCCAAAGACAAAAACACTTTATGGGAATCAATTTTCAGATCTTCAGCTTCCACATAAACTCTTTCCCAAAATTAATTTTCCCGAGAACACACATATGAACCACCTTCACTGTCATTGTCATGTTTCTTCCACTTTACAAAAGAAAGACACATTTCTCACTCAGTATGGACCTTACCATGGTTGTTGCCTGAACTAGAAAAATTCAGGTGACCATAAAACTTATCATCCAAACAGGGGCATTCCTGAGAGTGAAAGGAGGCTCTACAAACAATTAATTTGGGACAATGTAATATCGAAAAAGATGTTTTGAAGATAACATTATTGTAGTTTCTCTTCCTCCTTCTGCATATGCTGGGTTAAAACAAAGCGCCTTTTAGTAAAAGAGTAGCAGGTAAATTAATAATTGCTTGGTAAAGTTTTCAAGGTTCTTCCCAGATACTGATAAAGTGAATGAATCCAATTTCCAAAACTTTGGTAAAATAAAAAAAGAGAAGCTTACTGAGTCGTCCTCTGATGGATCAAAAGTAATGTACAAAAATGTTTATAGCAGCATAATTTATTATATAGCTCAAAGAGTAATTAACCCAAATCTTCATCCATAGTAGAATGCTTAAGTAAATTACGATATAGTCATTATGATGGAATTGTACATATCAATGAAAAAGAACAAGTCATGTTACATGACTACATGTAACAACATGACTGACTTTCACAGACACAATTTAAGTGAGTACCTACTCTATGATTTCATTTTTATGAAGTTCATCAACAGACAAAACTCATTTATAGAGTTAGAGATTAAAATCATGCTGCCTTAGGGTGGGTTGTAGGCTGCAGTAGGGTGTGAGATAGACCTACAGAGAGGTGAAAATGTTCTGTCTTGATCTGAGTAGTGTTTGCATGGGTCTATTTATATTTAAATTATTCTTGAGATGTACACTTGTGATTTGTAAACTTCAGTGAAGTTATACATTAACAAAAAAGAAACACTGATTGAATCAATAAAGTTCTGCTTATGTGCAACACTAGGTGCTGGTGATACAATAATGAACAATCAAGAAGCTTATAGGTAGAATAACCATATCCATGTTAAGTCTTTGCTTTGCCTTAATTATTAACACCTACTTGCATTCCCCAGAATATCCTGGTTTGAGTAATAAATTACATTATTGCTGTATGTTCCAGTTATCAATCACTGTAACAAATCACCCCCAGACCTCGGTGACTTAAAAGAATTGTAATTTTAATGCACTGCATGATATTGTGGGTAAGGAATTCATGTAGGCCTCTACTGGGCAATTCTACTTCTACTGACCTTGAGTGCAACCACTAAGTGGTACTCAGCTCCCAGGTAGGCTAGTCTAGGGTGCTCAAGACAGCTCTCCTAACAGACTCTGGGGCTGTGATGGGAATAGCTGGACAATCTGGGTCTTCTGGGCTGTTGACTGGAGTACCTTCATGCAGTGTCTCCAGATGATGGTCTCAGGGGAGTCATGGCTGGCCATGGTAGCTGCATGCACTTTGATGACCTAGCCTTGGAATCACACAGTATGTCTTTTGACTCACTCTGCTCAGGTCCAAGACAAAGGGACATAGACCCCATCTCTAGTGAGAGGAGTGCCAAAGAATCTGCAGTCATGAAAAAAAAAATCACAATGCCTTACTTGTAGAGCAGATCCAAAGAGATTTTTGCCAATTCTACACTCTCAGTATCTTCTGCATCCTTCTGCTCCTCCCCATCTTAATGTGATTTTGTTAGCTTGGATTCTCACAATCTCTCATCTGTATTATTAGTTAATACTCTTAATTGACCTCTTGTTCCTAGTTTCTCTCTCCTTCATTTTTATCTTGCTGATTGTTAACCAATGCCGGGCTCTGTGTCTGTCAAGCTCTCACTTAAAAAAAAAGTAACCAAAAAAAAAAAAAAAAGTAACAAAGTCCTCTTTATTTATTAAAATCTAAACGTCTTTGCCTGCCATTCAAAGCCCTTTATCACCTAACTTAAACATAACTTGCTACAGCTTATCTTCTGTAGCCTCTTGTGTGTGCTTTAATGTTCAGCCAAGTACCCCTACTTTCCTTCCTTTCTGGGACCCACCCTTCACAGCCTCAGTGAGTAATTCACAGAATTTCTTCTGAGATATATGTCCTCACTGCTCTGCCTTGCTGCTCTTAATCCTCGACCCTGGCCCAAATCTAACAGTTGCATAAGGTCCTCATGAAATGCTTTTCCAGGATGCTTGTCCAACAACCACTTATGGCAGAGCCAATTGTGGCCTTGGGGACATGGGGGAAGGGGTAGACAAGAGCCCCATCCTCAGAGAGCTTGCAAGTTTTTGGAAGTAATCTTGTCCCTTGACATCTCAAGAAAATCCATTGATCCTTTTCTTGTTACATTTAGAGTTAGTGTTAAGTGAAGTAGCTAAACACTAAGATTCTGAAACTGTGACTTTGAGAAAGTTTCTCATCTTCTTTGAGCTTCAGTTTTCTTTCCTGTATAGTGGGGATGATAGTTGTGCCATCACATAGCTGCCATAAAGTTCAAACAAGTTATGAGATATAAAACAGAATAGAGTTTGATAAACCGTAGAACTTAAATAAGCTTTAGTAATAGTAATTATTATCATTGTTACCACCACCATCATTCTTAGCTGCGTGTATTTTTTCCTCCTCCTCTGCCTTTCCATTAGATTACAAACTTTTTATTTTTTTGGAGCTGGGTAATAGACCTTATATATTTGTGGTGTTTGGGAAAGAGTGTGAACTTTTAAATCAGTCAGAGATGTTTGAGTCCAGCTCTGTATCTCATTAACTGTTAGGCCTCGGGCAGGTTACCTTTGTGTACCATACTTTTTCATATTTAAATTCTAAATAATAATGCCTAACAGAGTTGTCATAGCAAGTTAATGAGGTAATATTTGCAAATTGTCTAGCTTAATGTCTGATACATAGTATGTGTCCCCCAAATGATGATGTTGATAATGATGATGATGATAAGCATAATGATGGTGATAAAATTATAACTCTGACAATTCCTAGAACCCTCTCTACTTACTGCGGTACATAATTTAGTAAGTATCCTTTTGGACATTCTAATGTCTTTATAAATATCATTTGCTCTAATTAAGATTATACTATGTTTAATTAATCTCCTTTTATCATTTACTGTAAATAGATGTCTTTAAATTCAACCCATATAGATTTGCCTCATCTTTTAAAATGATTACATAGCATTTCTTTACATATGTGTGCCATAATTTATTTAATCAGTTCCTTATAAATGAATATTCAAGTGTTTTCAATTTTCCCCATTATACATCACACTATAATCAAATGGAAATTATATATACACATTTACCCCCTATCTTATTATTCCTTTAAGATAAATGATTTGAAGTAAAATTGGTTGGAAAAAAGAAATATGCTTACAGATTTTATGCATACTGATAGATTGCCCTCTTGGCTGGTTGCGCCTACCCTTACTCTTACCAATGGGCACTGTCCCTGTTGACACATCTTTGCCAATACTAGACTTTGATGAGGACCTTACATCTTTCTCAGGATTTATTCTTTCATCTATCTTTTCAACCTATCAACATATCCCTAGTAACACAGCCTATAAAAAAATGTATGTGTTTTTATTTCGTGTATACTATGGGCTTCTTGAAGGAAACAACCTTCATTCATTTTGGTAGTGTCCATTAGTCAGTGGTTCATTCTATTGGAATCTAGAGCAGACACTCCTCTTTCCTTAGCAATGCTTGCTTCTTTAGAGCAGATCCAGGCCTTAAACAAAGTCATCCATTTATTTGTTAAAGAGTATGTTGGAGGGAGAGATGGTTTCAAGTAGCTAGAAATGAAAAATTTACATTTACAATTTCCTTTCCTTTCAACTGTAACTTTTTTTTTCTTGGTATTTCCTGTTGGCATTTCCAGAGTATGATAGATTTAGAGCAGCAAACACTGCACCGACAGCTACAGAGGATAGAAGTGGGACGAGGAGAGGATTCTGAGATTTTGCCAGCAGGCACAGAGGTGATTTCCAGCCTGGTATCTCACCAGACCTCCTCCCTTCACACCCCATTCTCCCACAGCAAACAGAGAGGCCCTCTGCCTAGTCAACGTGGCATGAAAGACTTTGGCAGGGGTGAGGGGTGGTTCCAGGAAGAAAATCACCCAGAGCACAAGTGAGAGAAACTGGCTGGCAGTTACCACTGAAAGGTTTGGGGGTTCACATGGGAGAGACGTGGTGCAGGCAACATACTTTATTATGCGCCGCCCTTCAAATGATAGTGGTCTAGAAGGTGATGTAGAACACAGTACAAGAATTAGAAAGTTTCCATTTGAAAAGAATGAAGAGTTAAAAAAAAAAAAAAACCCTCACTGCATTCTAAAGCAATCATATGCCACTTTAAATGAGTTCAGTTCTCATTATCCCAAAGAATGGCATCTTAGCTGATAATAATGGTGCTTAACATTTAGATATAGTGCAGAGTTGCAACCGGAGGCCCCCGAGCCACATTCAACCCCCAGATATGATTTGTTTGGCTCATGCAGCATTGGCCACATAGTGTTTGTAAAAATTTTTAGTGGTTACCCAGATTTAAAATCACAGACAGGCTGGCTTTTCACCAAATGACTTCTTCTTCCTCCTGGGCACCTAACTCGATTCATTTCCCAGGCTTCATTGCAGTAATGTATGTCCATGTCATTAAGTTGTAGTCAATGAGATATGAATGAAAGTTACGGGTACCTCCTTTAGGTCTGGCTCGTAAAAAGCAACCATGAGTGAGTAACCCCCCAGCTCTTTGCTCTTCCCTTGGCTATATATAAATACCCTGGGCAAAGCTGTTCAAGGTAATAGCAATCTGGTAGTCTCTTTCCCTGAGTGACAGTGTGGAGCAGAGCCTCTTTACCCACCATTCCCTCTCCCCACAACCCTGCACAAACCTGGAACCAAATTATGTGAGCAAAAACCAATCTCTGTTATGTTTGATCCAATGGGTATGTTGAGGTTCATTTGGTGAGACAGTTAGTTGATCCTAATTAATGTGCTCTGTAATAAGGATCACAAAATCTCTAGTGCAGCATGATCTACTCCACGTTAACTCTTAAAATCCTCATGTGCCACCCATTTATGTGTTCTGCTAAGCTCCCTTAGGTCCTACAATTTGAGACTCTTTGTATGTTGCTGGATAGTTTACTGGGTATGTCTGCATTCATCATCTCTTGATCTTTCAACAACTCTGTGAGTTGTTGGCAAACTAGATAGCATCATTCCTTTTTCAGTAAGATCAGTTTCACTTGAGCAAACAGTTGTTGAGTGCCTACCACAAGCTAGGCGCTGTGCTGGGCCCAGGCGATGTGAAGAGGAGATATGAAGACTCGAAAACCTAGAAAGATTTTACTTACATAATCATACACTTGCTGAGTCATGAGCTACTTAAAGAAATGGTGGAGGTAATTATGGAACTACCAAGAATAATCTTGATCTGGAATATTGCCAGAAAATAAGACATGGACCAAAGTTTGGATTTTTGAAAGGAAAATAAAGTGGCTTCTCAAAACTGCAAATCAGTATATTTCATGTTTAATATTGATACCACAGAAAACTCTAGAAATCATTATTTAACTGAAGTTTTTTAAAAAAGATTTTATTTATTCATTCATGAGAGAGAGAGAGAGAGAGAGTCAGAGACACAGACAGAGGGAGAAGCAGGCTCTATGCAGGGACCCCGATGTGGGACTCAATCCCGGGACCCCAGGATCACTCCCTGGGCTAAAGGCAGGTGCTAAACTGCTAAGCCACCCAGGGATCCCCTTAACTGAAGTTTTATAACGACTTAGATAAGAGCGGTTCATTTCTGGGAGTCAGATTCAGTTCATGAAAAAAAATCTTGCTGAATTTAATTTATTCCCCTTATGAACAGGGTTATTACTCTGCGAGCTATGGAGAATGTTACAAAGATGGCTGTTTTAGTTGTCTTTGGCTGCCATAACAAAATATCATAGACAGGGCGGCTTAAACAACAGAAATTTATTTTTTCACAGTTCTGGAGAGGTTAGAGGTACAAGACCAAGGTGTGAGTCAATTCAGTTCCTGGTGAGAACTCTTCCTGTCTTGCAGATGCCTGCCTCCTCACTGTATCTTCACATGGCCTCTCTTTGGTTTATGCATGTGTGGAGTGAGACATCTCTCTCTCTGCCTTTTCTTACAAGGCCACTAATACTACTGGATTAAGAAACCATCCTTATGACCTCATTTAATCTTAATTACCCCTTAAAATCCCTACTTCCAAATACAGTCACATTGGGCATTAGGGCTTCAACATATGAATTTGGAAGCTCATAATTCAGTCCATAGCAATGGTGAAATAGATTTTAACAAAATATCTGACAAAAATATTTTATATCACTACAGGCCAACTGAAAACATATCCTAGAAAATGGTAAATCTAGGTAGATGCATTTTTTTTTGAACTAAAAATATACAGATTATTGGATAATTGGCAAACTCAAGAGAGAGACCACTGGAGGCATGTTCTAGGTTCTGGAGGTTAACATCTGTATCAAGAGCATGGTTATAAACAGAGAATATATGCCAATTGAATATGCAGCTCATATATTAGAAGATAAAATCAAGATTCAAAATTGATCTCAAGGGGCTAGATTTATAGGCTAACCAAAGAAAGATCACCCAGCAGAATAAATGTAGTGTACCTTAATGAAGATCAAGAAGTTATGTAAGAAAAGGATGAGGGTTTGGAAAGAATACTGGTAAAATAAGTCACTGCAACTGAGGCTGTTTCCCTCAGAGTCTCGAGTTCATGGCAAGGTGACAATCCCAGACCCTTGGGGCTAATCAGACCATGTTGGGTCCAGTTCTGGGTACCATACTTAAGGAGAATGGCCACCGATAAACTGGAAAGAATCCAGAAGGATGACCAGAATGGCTTGGTACCTATTTCAACTCAATTGTTTACTGTTCTATATGGTATTGGCTCAGGGCCTGGGGAGATTGAACATAGAGAGATATGAAGGCTTGGGGGAGAATATGAACTGTCTTCACCTATAAGGAAAGTTGTCATAAAATGGTTGTGTTTAGATGGTAAGATTATTTCACACATTTACTTTTCTTATTTCTCTTTTTATTTAAAATATCAACCCTATTGCTTAAAATGACTCTTTGCCCAGGGTATTTATATATAGCCAAGGGAAGAGCAACATGGTTCACACAGCTAGTAAAGGAAAGGGCTAAGGTTTGAACCCAGCTCTGTGAGATGTTAGAGTCTACAATCTTGGCCATTACACTTTATTGCCCCCCACCACCATTCTTTCCAAATGCTCTGTAGTAAACAAAAGCGTGGTATGTATGTCTAAGGAAAACATCTTGTTAAAAGGAAACCAATGAGCAGAAGGGCAAAGAGGCAGAGTGAGGACGATGGCAGTTAGATTTAGGCCAGTATCTGGAAGACTCAGCTAACAGTGATACATTTTCATGAGTGGAATGGATTGGGTTGGCTTGATGATGATCTGTCAAGTCAATTGAGAAGAAAGAGAGGATTAGATGATCTAGTCTCTCAAGATGTTCTATACTCTGTCTTGAGAGATCCATTCAATCCTTCAACCAGCACAAAATCATTGAGAACCCACTATGGATCAAACACTGACATAGGCTCCACGGACCCAGTGAACAAGTCTTTGCTGTCATGTCATTTATATGCTAATCTGGGGAGATAAGCAAATGAAAATAGGTATCCAATAGACTAGGTGATGATAAGTACTATGAAGGAGAAAGTAGGGTTAAAGGGGTGGAGAATGATGTTGGAAAGAGGGAAAGCAGTATTTTATATAAATGGTTAGTAAGGATTCATAGATAATTCTCTTAAGATATAAATCATACCAAGTTATTTCTTGGTATGACCCTCAGTGGTTTAAATTATTAAAATTACTCCCAGTGACTTCCCATTTCACTCAGGGTAAAATCCAAAGTCCTAGCAATCCCTACCATTTCCTATACAATTGGCTCCCTTTCCTTCCACCACCATGACCTCCTCTACCGCTCCACCCACATCTACTTGGCCCAAGTCTCAGTGGTCTCCCAAGCCGCTCCTGACATCAGCCTAGCATGTTTCTGCCACAGGACCTTTGCATTTGCTCTTTTCACTGTCTAGAAACTTTTTACCCTGGGTACCTGCATGGCTCAGTCTCGCTTCTTTGGATTCTGCTCCAATGTCATCTTATCAGAGAAGCCCTCATAGACATACTAAATAAACCAGAGCTCCTTCATCCATTGCTTTCTTTCTCCTGACCTATGGACTAATTACATACTTTGTGGAGCCTATCACAAGATGATAATGTGGGATTCCTCATTCAGAAAAGCTGGGGAAAAATGTAATGTTAAAGATACTAAAATAGGAAGCTTTTCCCTTTCTTTCATGACTTCTCTGTCAACCAACCTGTCATGTTACTTGTTTGCTATGTAATGTTAGGCTTCCTAAGTCATGGGGTACTTGCAGATTGAGGGCACGCCCTCACAAGCAGGAGGGGTTGTGTGTCCATAGTGTGGTGGGCCTGTAGCAAGGGGACATGTCTGGCTAGACTCCCTGGCTCCATCTGAGCACAGCATGGCAGTCTGGCAGCCAGTGGGAGGGGGAATCTGGCAGCCTGTGATCTGCACACAGACATTGGAGTGGGTATTACAAGTTCAGTACAATGATGCAATAGGTAGGGGAGAGGCTTGCCCCCAATGAGTCACCCACCCAATGACCGTGGCACCACAAATCCAATGATGGAGACAACCCTTGCCATGCCTTGCCTTGAGATGCCACAGGGCACTCATGCCCAATCCTGGCCTTTTCCATGTCCATGTCCAGGTCCCTACTGGGGTGACGGGGTGGCAGTGGTCATGGCATGGGGGCATAGATGGGAAGGCCAGGTGGGGCCTGGAGTGTTAGAGGTGGAGAGAGGCAACTGAGAACTTGTCTTGGGGAAGGCAAGAGGCAGGATCCGGCTGAAGCTTCAAACCCTCTGTGCACGTTTCATTGTCCCATCAGACTTCACTTGTTAAACTGAAAGTCAAAAGTATGATTATTAAAAACTTCAAGCCAGTGACCCCAGGGCATTAGAATCCTAAGTGTGAGGAACTTCTGAGCATGGGCCCTTGTATAGTAGCTTGCACAGGTTTGTAAGCCTGTGCCGCTCGCCTTTCCTGACTATTATTCTGCTCAGCTCTGTCTCCACCATACGATGTATTTATTTGACTGTTTATTATCTGTCTTCGTCTACCAGAAATAAGCTCCACTGAAGCAGAGGCTTTGTTTCCTTCCTTTGGAGTCTCCTAGTGACTCAGGATAAACATGATAGTCTTCAATATCTTGAGGGGTATGGATCTGGTAAACAGATAGGGGTTTTTAATTAAACCCAGAATGCCAATATACAAAACTTGAGAAACATTGATATATGTCCAATGGAAGGGTACATGACTTCCCAAAGTGGGTCTTGGGATGTAGTTGGAATACCCATATGAGGGTAGGCAAGTTTGAAACTCCAAAGACATTTGAGGTAATTGGAGGGAGGACAATGTCTATGTAACTCAGAAACTTTTAAGCAAAGTAGAAATGTTTAAAGGTCCTAAACACCACACTTTCAAAATGAACTGCCAACACTCCTGAAAGCTCCAGAGGCTGTGGCCATAGGCTTCATCCTAGATGGGTGACCACAGCTGGTGAAGTGTGGTTTTCTTTTATGATCTTTTTAATTGTGTTTTGCTTCAGAGAATGGCTATGCACCCTGGGCCAGGCGCTCTGAGAATGTACAACAGAAATATAAAATAAGAATCCACTAACAGGTAACTTTTAACCAATCTCTGAGGAGATAAGCTACTACAGAAGTTGTCTCTCACTGAAATATCCAAATGTAGTTTTGTAAAGGAGCTTAAGCAGGGCCAAAGTTGCAGAATTAATGCTGTGCCCCAGAAGGAAGAGAGGAAAATGTCAATGACAGGAGGAGGGTGCCCCAATGTGAACAGACAGGAGACACTTATCCAAACGTCTCTTGGGGAAGGGCAGGCTTCGCTGCCATATTATCTGGCCCATGATTTGGCGAATGAGTCGGAGACTGCAGTAGTGAAAATATTCAAAACCTTATTAAGCATGAGCATGAAATGAAATCATTTCCTAATATTGACTTTTAGTTGGTCTCTCAGTTTCTAAAAGTCCCCCGACATCATAGAAGAATTAAAACAATATATTAAGATGGAGCAAATACAGATGACTTTTCCCCCTTTCAATAATTTGCTTGAGCATTAGAATAAATTTTAAAATGGAAAGAAAAAAATCCCAGGCATCTTTCTCCTATAAAATCCTAGATGTTGCAGCTGCAAGAAGATTTATACATTTATCTTGAAGATTCTCCAGTCTTAAGATATATATTGAGAACCTACTATGCACCAGATATTATACCAAGTTTAAAAATAAAGAGAGTGCCAGACACAGGCAAAGTACTAAGACCAACTAAGGAAATTTATAGAAAACAAAGAAAAAGTGTTCCTTAAAACAGAACAGTGAAACAAAATGCAGGTTTTAAACAATAGTACCAAAAAAAAAAAAATCCAGAAAGGGGGAAAGGACTTACTTAGTAAACCAACATATCTGAAAAATTAATGTAGACATAAAATCCCATTTCCTACTTCAGTCTCATTGTAATCTTGTGGTTTCTCCAGGGAGATCTTAAAATTCCTCTGGATAATCACTCACAAAGTGTTCAATGTAATTACTGGAGCATAAAAACCAGGTGAGGGACCAATGAGCCAAAAAATATATTGGTTCCATGGATTATCTTCTTTGGTTTCAAGAGGCCTTGGGTTTGTGCTTTTAGCAGTATATCACTCATAGTTCTCCAAAGAAATGGAATCAATAGGATGTATGTGGTGTCTGTATGTGTGTATATATCTATCATAAATATATTTTTAGGGATCCCTGGGTGGCTCAGTGGTTGTGCGTCTGCCTTCAGCTCAGGGCGTGATCCTGGAGACCCGGGATCAAGTCCCACGTCGGGCTCCCTGCATGGAGCCTGCTTCTCTCTATGCCTATGTCTCTGCCCCTCTCTGTGTCTCTCATGAATAAATAAATAAAGCCTTTAAAAAATAAATATATTTTTATATATAATATATAAATGGATCTCTATTAGTCTATCTACTACCTGTCATCATCTATCTATAGATACCTCTATCTTGTCTAGCTATCTCTAAGCTCTATCTATCTATCTATCTATCTATCTATCTATCTATCATCTATCATCTATCTAGATTTATTTTAAGGAATTGGCTCATCTGGTGGTGGATACTGGCAAGTTAAAAATCTACAGGGCTGGCCAGCAGGCTTGAGACACAGGGAAAAGTTGATGTTGCAGATTGAGTCTGAAGGCAGTCTAGGAGCCGAATTTCTTCTTCCTCAGAGGTCCTCAGTCTTTTCCTCTTAAAGCCTTCAACCGATTGGATGAGGCCAGTCCACATTAAGAAGGATAATCTGCTACACTCCATGTCTGCTGATTTAAATGTTAATCACATCGAACATATGCCCTCACAGCAATGTTCAGACTGATGTTTGACCAAACAATGGGTACCATGGCCTAGCCAAATTGACACTTGAAATTAACTGCCACAAGACATGTAAAATTCCTTTAAGCAAAACTGTTACTGAACTAAATTGGAAAGAAGCTGATGCTTTTAGGGTTCATCTCCATAGGAATGTAGCACCTGCTGTGGGAGAGAGTTAGTGGCTTTGAGGCAGATTTGGGCAGAAGGAACACCTAGGCTGCTTCCTGTCCTGAGCTTGGACACAGGTCCGTTTGGAGAGTAGAGAGAATTAAGCCATCCAAGAAGCAGAAAGAGGATAGAATTGGAGAGAAGAGCAGGGTGTAGGAGGGAGCACATTTCATTAAGTGTTTGATGCCTTCAGAAGAAAAAGAGAGGGATGCCCTGGAAATTGTTCAAGCAATTGAGAAGTCCCTTCTTCATGCTTTCTGCACTTCTGAATGTCTTGGGCCTGGATACTTCTCCCTGGGATGTGGGCCACCAGTCAACATCACTGAGTTGAAGGGTTCTATAACTGGACTTCTGGATCAGTAAGTTCAACTCTCTGCCTAAGAGGGAGAGAAAGTAAGCTCCATGATCCTAGTGGCTCACCACAGAGCTGGCCGGGAGTCTTGACCTCCTTCCTCATTCCATGCCAATGCTCTGTCCATCCCGTGGGGTGATTTCTACCCACAGGATATAACTAGAGAAGTGGATCTGTTCTGAGGTTAAGAAACTAGGCCTTGTTTCTCCCTATACCCCAACACCATAAATTTCTAGGATATTAAGATTGGAGGATTTTTCATGCTCCCTGTTAGTGTTACTTCCCTTATTTCTGAGAACACAATTAGACCCATTATTATTCTATACATTTCAATAGAATCTTCCATCTGTATTAATTTCTAAACTTCATCATGGTTGGTCCTAATCAAAAACATTAATAAAAATATTAAATAAATGTGTGTATTTCACATAAATACTTGCCTCTTCAAATTATTGTTGCCAAAGATTTATACATATAACATTAATGTCTGTTGTCTTAATACATAGCAAAATAAATGTTATGTCACATGAAGCACCCAGAGAATAAGTGGGTATTTATGTATGTGTCTTTTTGTTAGTAAAGAAACCCTTCTGAGAAAACACTGCTGCCCCCAGCAGATTTTTCTTGGCCAGGATTATAGCATGTTTCTAACCCAGTCACCAGTAGTGAGAGGGGAGATGCATGGCCACATGAAGGAGCAGTGGATTTCTCCCAGACTGGGGTTCTGCTGGAAAGGAGGGAGCTGGGGGTGTGTGTGGGGATGAATGTTATATGTAGGTGGCCAACGATGACTGCTACACCTTGGATTGGACAGCTTAAGAGAAACAGAGTTAGGAATGTGAGTGGTAGGGAGGTCTTATAAGAAATTATTTTTTTTCACAGCTCTGTAGAGCATGAGTTATGATATCAGAATTCAAGTATAATACTCTGGGGCAAAGTTGAGGACATGGAGCATCCAGGAAGAGAAGATCGCTCATTTGAAGTGAACATGCAGGGACCTCATCACTGCACTAAATCAGACCCGCTGAGAGCTATATGGCCAGGGGCAGGCACAATTTATGGTGAGTCAAAGGAAGGATCAGTGATTTTCTTTAATCCTCAAGCTGTGGTGTTAAGGGGAAGCAGTTGCTTTCAAACGCACATGCACGCACATACATACAGGTACACACACAATAAAATATTAGAACTTTGGTAAATTGTGTTCTCTCCATCAGGGGAATTAACTAAATTGTGAGATAACCCCTCTCATTTCAGATCCTAAAGTTTTGCCTTAAAGGCCAAGACCTGAACACAATGCCAAAACTAAAAAAACTGCCAATGATAAAGCTATGAATTGAGTGATGGGTGAATGTGATTCTTGCCTGCTCTAATCCCAAGAAGACAAATACAGTAGCTGGTGAAAGATAAGCTACACAGAAAAAAAAAAAATCAGCCACTGAGATAGTCAAGCCTATCCTTCCAGGAATTCCCACTTGTTTCTGCCTCCCCAGTACCATGTCTCCAAAGGGGAGCACAATGCTGGCTTTCCCTCCACCAGAATTAAGCATTTTTCTTACATTTGGACTCAAGTTTCCAATAAAATCTCTCATACCTTATTAGTTGAAGCCACAGTAGTGGGATTTACATTGTAGAATGAGTTATCATTCTAAGAGTTGTGCAATCACAGTGAATTGCCATCCATGGCCCCCTAAATAAAAACAGGAAATAGAGGTGACCTGTATTTAGTGTCTATCTGAGTTCTTTTAGGTCTACACTTGTATTTTCCATTCTGATGTACACAGGCTTTATTTATTTTCATGGTTATTATGGTCTCGAAATCCCTTTAAGCCTTTGATTTATTGGTTCCTCATAAATGACAAAAAGATAATCATTTCATTCAATCTAGAATATGTATAAAAATAGAGGTATTCGTTGGACCGTGAAAGACTAAAAACATACCTCATGGCTGGAGAAAAGCCTCTGAGAATAGAGGGAAACATCAGAAAAGGAGTGTTTCAGGGATGGTTGCCTCAGACCGATGGTAATGTTGGTTACATCTGAGACTATGTGTACAGGCCAAGGTCTCAATATACTATCCAAGGAAAGGATGCAGGAAGAAAAGGAAAGAAGGAAGTAGGAATCACTAAAATGTCAGATATAGGAATAAGGGAAAGAATAGGCGTCCTCAGAGGATCTGGATAAAGCATGGTCCAGAGAGGTGGAGGGAGATAAGACGAGAATTGTGTTTTGTAAAACAGATGCTTAGAAAACTTTAGGACTTTCAGTTGACTGTGGTGAGTGCTGTGGAACTGAGAGGAAGTTGAAAATCGGCATTTACTCAGCCATTGCTCTGTGAGAGCCTGTTACTTGTGGGGCATGGAGCTAGATGCTAGGAATGCATACAAAGGACATACACAAAATAAGTCAACTTCACATAACTTACAATGCGGTGTGTGAGAGACACGGGAAAGTACCTCAAATGCAATGAGATAAGTAGCATGTTAAAGTCATGTGCTGCGGTAGAAGAGAGAAGAGAGCAGGAGAGCTGGAATCATGACTGGTTTCTTGGAGAAGATGATACTGAGCTAAGGTGGATGAGGAGGTTGCATGTGGAAAGGGAGGTGCAGGTGGTATAGACTGATGACGAACACGGGCAAAGGAGAGGCAATATGAAATCGTAGTGCTTGAGGAAGATCCGAATTAAGTATGGCTCAAGAACGTGGCTTGAAAAAGCCAGCAGAACACACACTGCAAGGGATCGTGCTTGGATGCTACATGGAACAGTGTGAGTCTTATCTGTGGGGTAGTAGGGTGCCATTGAAAGATTTTTGAAAAGGAATTTGAATGGTTAGGAAAGATCTCTTAAGTGTGATACAAAAGGATGGATCAGAACAAAGGGATAGCTAGCATGAGGATCCTCTGCCTACTGCAAGCGTCTGAATGACAAAAAATAACAGCTAAAACTAGGCAGTGACAGTGCGGATGGAGAGAAAAGATAGATCATGAAAGTCTTTAGAAAACTACAGTTGGGGGCCCCTGGGTGGCTCAGTGGTTGAGCGTCTGCCGTTGGCTCAGAGCATGATTCCAGGATCCTGGGATTGAGTCCTGCATCAGGCTCCCTACAGGGAGCCTGCTTCTCCCTCTGCCTGTGTCTCTGCCTCTCTATGAGTCACCATGAATAAATAAAATCTTTAAAAATAAGAAAAAGAAAAAAGCTACAACTAATTTTAGTGACCATTTCATTATAGCAGATGAAAGAGATAAGGGGCAAATGTGGATGACTTCCATGTTTTGGTTTGGGATCAATGAGAAGGGAGTGAGGATGATGGCAACGGGTCATTAATTGAGTTGTGGGCTATGGGAAAACCATAGGTTTGGGAAGGATGGACATAATGCATTCAGTGTTGTATATTAATGGAAATATTACCACTGGATGTATTGATTGGGAAATCCACCAGTGATGAGAGAGAAAGACAAAGATGGAGAGATGGAAAGAATCTGAGAAAAGCAGAGAAGCACTGAGAGAAGAAAACAAGAATGCACAGGGCACCCCAGGAGGGAAAGGGTGATCTTTTTCTAGTTTATTGTATATTTCTGGCACTTACTCTCTTCCTCATTGCATGCATCCAGCAAATCTTTTTTTTTTTTTAAGATTTTATTTATTTATTCATGAGAGACATAGAGAGAGAGAGAGAAGCAGAGACACAGGCAAAGGGAGAAACAGGCTCCATGCAGGGAGCTCGATGTGGGACTCGATCCCGGGTCTCCAGGATCACGCCCTGGTCCAAAGGCGGTGCTAAACTGCTGAGCCACCTGGGCTTCCCGCATTCAGCAAATCTTGAACTGAGAAAGAGAAAGGGTTAAAACTCAGTTAGGAAGTCGGCTCAATCTTACCAGAAATACTTGCCAAAAATGTTATACAATTCAAAAAAAAAAAAAAAAGTGGAGTCACTATGGTATAATCTTTCAAGAGTTAGTGTAAGGAAATAAGATCACATAAATGGAATTCAGAGATTTAAAGGAATGAGCATCTGGCCCTTATTTTAGGCCGGTGCTACTATTAAGAAACACAGTGAATAATTTTGTTGTTGTTTAATAAGGGAAGGGTTGATAGATTCATGGTCTGACAGCCCACGCCAGGTCACTTGTGAATGACTTTGTCTTTGAATTGATACATGCTCAGAATTTGGCCTTCATTTTAATATAGAAATAACTAAATTCTCCGGACTCAGTCATACTTGTAATCGTTCCTGGAATGAAACAACAAACAAACAAACAAACAAAAACCTCTACAAGATTCTGGGATTGAAAAAAAAAACAACCCTCTACGAGGAGCAGATGTTCTAATGAAAGATTTTTGTATCCTTACAAAACTACCACTTATCCTCCATAGCAGGGTGTTATCTGAGGGAGAGCATGAATGCAGAACAATTTGAAACTCAGGCCAAAAACCCCAGAAGTACCCATATCAACCGAGTTATATTTACATAACCGAAACCCTAGAGGAGGTAGACATATAAAACCTCATCTGCTGTAGTGGAGTCCATAGACTTTTTGGATGGAAATTTCTTTAGGGTTTCTCTAGGATTATTTTGCCTCCATTAGTCCCAGCAGATATTATCCCATTCAGATGTGGCTACTTGATTCTTTTCACAAGAAAATAAATGAATGTAGGGAGTATTTGTATTATTTTGGATTAACCAAAGAGTTTCCAGGTAGGTATTTGAAGTGAGATGCACAGTGTATAGATGGTAGGGCCTCGAGTTCGATGGTGGGACAGAGGTCATCTGGGGTCAAATAGTAAAAGACAACAGGAAACAGGATTTAGGAGCCTTTGTCTCTCCTCTGTCATTAGGGATGCACGGTACATCCAATGGGCAAGGGATTCCTACCGAGTCTGCACTGTTACCTTTGTGTATCTCCAGTTGGAGTGTAAGCCTAGTGAGGGCTGGAATTCAGTGTGAATCCCCAGTGGTCAGTTTAGCAAAGAAATGAAAGCAGAATGCTAAGGGAGGAGTCTCTGGAAGCGGTGTTGACACAAAATGAACACATTAAAAAAGGTTTTTTTTAAGAGAAAAAAAAAAAGAATTTTATTCCAGCCCAAGTTAGGATAGCTAACACAACCTTCACAATCTTTACAACATGCACAACCTTCACAAAGAAGAGAGAGGTCTGGGGAAGGGACATTCAGGGCAGGGTTGCACACGTTTTTTACACAGAGTCATAACTCATCATGGCAAAGGACATTCCAGAAACTTATAGACTTTATCTTAATGCTTTTCATGTGTACAAGTTTGTGTGACTTTAATCTTATGGGAACCAGAGAGGTTTCTGTTTTGTGTTGTTTTTCCTGTCTTCGTGTTTGGAATGCAGCTTTTGTTCTATGATTATTATTATTTTAACGAAGCAAACATGTAATGTGTACTCTGGGTAGAAACAGAGCTCTGGCTTTGGGGTTTTGCCGAGTCATTTTGACCTTGGTTAAATGTTAAAGTGTAGCTTCCCTGGGAGCCCTGGAGCAGGGCCCCCAGACGTTAAAAAGTGGAAAATCTGTCATTTATCAGGGACAAATGGTTTACAGCTTTATTTTGCGGGCGTTTTGGTAGAGTATTCTCATAGTATTGGGACGACCGAGTAGACGTACCTATCGAGTGCTCATGCTCTACTGGGCCCTTGTACATTCATTTGGGGAGGAACTCCCAGTAGGAAACAGGAACAAGGAAATAGGCTTAATTTTCTTTTCTCAAACTCCTACCTGATTCAAACTGCCATTTCAAAAACAAAACAAAACAAAACAAAACAATTCCAGGCAATTCTTTCAAATACCAAAGTCCATCTTTCTGTGTTTGTCCTCCTTATCAAAGGAGCTAATCAAATTGGTCAGAAGCGCCAGGCCATGAGTCAAATGACTAATCAGCACTTCTGGGTCGCCTTTGTATCAGTTCAGGTATTTCTTTGATGTTGGACATAAGGCAGGGCATGTGGTACATAGACAAACACTTCTGGGTGAGAAGAGCCTCACAGTTAAGCCCATGAGTGAGCGTGAACAGATGTTTCCCTCAGGCAGCTGCTCTCGCTCAGAATGCTACTAGATCTGCTTTCTCCAGGCACAGTAGGCCATCACCTTGGCAGCCCCTTGTTGTAAACGGTTGCATGTGACCTACCTGCCCCCACAGAAATCCCATCTGGCATCTTCTAGTCTTTCTTTTGGTGGCTTAGCCTCCTGCCCTGGTAGTCTTCATTTCAAAACAAACCAGCTCATGAACACCTGTTGAAAGCCTTGGAGGGAAGATGCTGGCACAACTCTTCTCTTTCTCCCTGACTCTTTTCTAGTGCTTTTCATTTGAGTCAGGCACATCACGGACTATTACTTTTACTTTTACCACTAGTCAATCCCCACCTTTTTTTTTTATGCATGAAAAATGGTTGAAGCACAACAGAATCCCTGCTGGTGGTAATCTTTGCACATTACCATGTTTTCCCCTGGGGTCCTATTGCTTGCCAGTCAAGGGAAATGTTGGTCTTCCATGGCCCCAGCACATTTTAGGAGCTATGTATTTTGTGTGATTCAATACACCTGAACGACACTGGAGCTGTCATCATGAGGACACAAAACTATCTCCTGCTGGGATCTTCCTTATCTCATCTCTAATTTCCAGCCATACATTTCAGGCAGCTCTGAGACAGTGGTGATCTGTAGAGCAAAGAGAGTCCTGTTGCACTCAACCTATTGACAGCTGTGTAGACGGATCCCAATCTGCTTCAAAAACCTATCATTTCCCCTGGTTTATAAAGGACATAGAAAAGCAGAGAAGCTTTGGGTTTTCCCTGGTCCTGAAATGACATGCTCAGGTTCCCTAAGGAGTATGAACTCTCATATTTTCCTCTCCAACTTCCTCCGTGATGACAGGTTATGGCTTAGTATGGGGCTTCTTCCCACATCCCGCCATTACCTACCACAGCTTCTGTGATGTGAATATGAATCCTGAGGTGCATAGCTCCTGTCTGGCATAGTAAATTTACTACTCATAAAGAAACTGTCTTCTCTTGTTCTCATTTCTTTTTTCCTCTCTTTCTTTCTATTTGTAAAGCTAAAATTGTGAGTGAATTGGGAGCAAAATATCACCTTGACTCTAAATCATAGATAAATTAGAAGTTACTGGTAAACTGTATAATTTATGTTGATCAGAGGTTGCAAAAAAAGCCCTTTGCAAAATATGGGATGGAGTCCTTCTAATGTGATAAGTCAGCATGGTTGAAAGTTTGGCTGCTGAAGGTGATAGCATCGTACAAAGACCACCCTCCAAAATAGAGCTTCCGTGCCTTTCAAATCCCTCTTCCATCAATTTTGTTTTCCTTGATGCACAAAGTCTTTTATGTCACGATTTCTTTTTTTATTTAAATATTTATTTATTTATTCACAAGAGACACACAGAGAGAGGCAGAGACACAGGCAGGAGAAGCAGGTTCCCTGAGGGGAGCCCGATGTGGGACTTGATCCCCAGGATCACGCCCTGAGCCAAAGGCAGACGCTCAACCACTGAGCCACCCAGGCAGTCACCTTTTCAAAGAGATTAGCACTGGTTGTATTATGAAGCCACAGCCCATCTCTTATGAGCTATTCTATTTGGACCTGGTAGCACAACGGATTGAGAAACTCTGACTTGAATGCAAAGTCAATGTGAACAAATCTTTAGGCATTTCCTTTCAGGGCTTTGTAAAATGGTGTCTACCTATCAAGTGACTGAAAAAAAAAAGTTCTGTTTGCAATGGGTTGCTTCCCAAGTCCACAGTATCAGGAGAGTAACGAGGAGAAATTCAGGTGATTCTTTTAAAATTTTTGTTCCATAATTCTCTCTAACTTCCCCATTTTTTGTTTATCTTTGAGACTAGGGTTCAAATGAAAGGTGAGCAGCAAGATGAAAGGAATGTCCAACAAAATTCCAGAGACTTTCAGCCAGATCCCTGACAATCCTTCAAAAGTAGGAGCAAAATCTGGCCTATAACACTAAAAAGACATCTGAAAATGAGCTGCCTGTACCTAGACACTGCTGGGAGATGGGGTAGTGTTGATCTGCTGGGTGACACCATGGCCAGGACCTGTGGTCTGGCTGTTTGGTGACTATTAGCATCCCAAAGTCACCAGTGATGCTTTCTCAGCTGTATGCATGTAAGGACATTTTGACTTATGCTCATTGTCATGTTGCCCTTTTGGTGCTGTTTATCTTATTGTGAAATGAAATCACGCATGGGAAAGCTCTGAAAAAGTTCAAATTGTTATGGAAATAGAAAATTTTACTACGAACAACGGCAGATAAGAATGGAAACCCATTTTCCACTGGTTGGTATTCTAGGACTTGTCCCATTCCAGACTGGAGTGGTACACCTGATCCCTGCTGCATTGACCTCTCTGCATAGAACATCCTCCCAGTTTCTACTGGCTTGCTGGGCCAGGTGGAACCCGATCATAGTTTTCTATTCCTGATGGGCCTCCCTAGAACCCACCTGATTTCTATTTGAGGATGTGTCCCCTTGACTCAGGGTGGGGAGGAAGCAAATTCCAGCAGCACTAGTACTAGTCAGTTACACTGCTCAGGAGCTTCCACGCTGTTTTGTTGAATCTGTTTCTCAAAAAGTTTCTGTTCCTTCGACTTTCTGATAGTTTGGTGCTCAAGATCCCCATCTATGGTGTGGGAAAATTTAGGAAGCAGTATATGTACATGGAGCAAGGAGGACAAACACAAAGTAGAGGCTCACAGTGAGTGGCCACTTTGATTTTCCCACTCTGACAATTTCGGATTTCTTTGGTACCTCCTTTCTAAGAGCCATTCCTGAACACTTCTCTAAATTATCAATTCTATCAGGTACATAACAGCAATGGATTTGGGGAAGATGTTATACCATGCAGTTGAGAGGCCTCCATTTTGCTTCTTTTAGAGATTCGTTTGTATTTATGCCTTTAATCGGAGAAAAGATTAAATATCGCAGGAGCAAATTATTTCAATTCCTAAACTACTCTGGGAGGGTAACTAGAAATCCTGAGCCACCCTGAAGAGCTTGAGAGAGGGCAAGGCAGCCCTCTCTTGCATGCATATGGTTCGGTAGCTCTTTGCTGAGTTCCACGGTCTGTGAGTATGAGGGAGGTTTGACATCTGCCCACATCACGATTGTAGGGTCAATGCTAATGCCCCACTTGTTTAGATCTTATTCACAGTCCCTTTAGGTATTCAAGGTAGACCAGAATCATGTGTAACAAATCGTACATAATAATTTCTGGTTCCTTGAATTCCATTCACCTAGTTTCAATTTCACTACTAATGTATTATGGTTCATAATTTAAAAGGAAGGATTTATGTGCATAGAGCAATTTCAAAAGTGGACTCAGGATCTATTATACCATAGTGTCTTTCTGCCCTTGAGCTCACAAGGCTTTGCAGATAATAATAATAATAATAAAAAAGCTACGTCTTGAAGGGCGCTTTTTACTTTTTAACTTGTCCAGGGGCCCACCTTTCTGACTGATCAGCTATAGAGAATTCCTATTGTCAAACTGTAAAACTTTTGTCCCAACAGAAGCCTGAGGGAAAGCCCTCCAGCCAGATTCCTTACATGGATCTGTGTAAAAAGACAAAAGGTCAAATATGAGAGGTATCTTCCTTCCCAACAGTACTCAGCCAAAGAAATGAGCCAGCAGGAAACTCTTCAGTGGAGAGGCACATCGGGAATTAGATTCCAGGAATACAGAATTGTTTCTCTGATCTTTGCATGATCCAAAATGCAATGGAATTTGCCTATTTGCCTATCAGACCTCCATAGAGGGACCTTTCCTTCTTGGGACTATCTGCAGGTCAGGTAGGTTTCTCCAACTGAGCAAGTGGGTGATAACTGGAAAGGTTATCAGGCATGATTAACGCCAGGTCAGATAATCGGATTGATAGGCAATTTTTAAAGAATATGTATACAGGGCAGCCCCGGTGGCCCAGTGGTTTGGTGCCACCTTCCGCCCAGGGCGTGATCCTGGAGACCCGGGATCGAGTCCCGTGTCGGGCTCCCAGCATGGAGCCTGCTTCTCCCTCTGCCTGTGTCTCTGCCTCTGTGTGTGTGTCTGTCATGAATAAATAAATAAAATCCTTAAGAAAAAAAGAAAGAATATATATACACACTTATATGTATGAAGGTTTGTTTTTTTGTTTTGTTTTGTTTTGTTTTTGTATGAAGATTTTAAAGATATCTTCATTCAAAGAACAGCTACATGACTCAGTGCTTGCTGGTAAAATAAAGCCATTCAGGTACAGGCCCTTACCTTGTGGCCTGGCCTTCCTGTGTCTACTCTGGGTCTTGCTCGAGGTTGGCTGCAACCATGGTTTCCCTCTCATCAGCTCACTCCTGAGACCATGTCTCAGGGAATACCTTTAGCACAGCTTCTTTTTTTATCTATTCTTCTTCTTTCCTCCAAGAAACCAAAAAGAGGAACAGTGCATTGTCTTAGGTTGGGTTCCCTAGGAAACAGCCCCCAGGAATGGAGCTCTGTGGGCAAGAAGGTGGTTGGGGAGTGCTGGCGGAGGGGAGTCAACACCTGCAGAGGGTGGAGGAAGGAGGATGGGCAGAGAGAGGACTGATGCACGGTCACCAAATAAAGGCTGCCGGTGGTCCTGACTGCCAGGAGCTCTGGGCCTGCAGTGGTCCTTCAGTGTCACCCTGGTTTGAGGCGACCATGTGTGCCGGCCGCTGGATGCAGGTGGCCTCTGGAGAGGGGGTGTGAACTTGGGCAAGGCAGCTTTCTTGGGCTGAGAGCAACTTCCAAAGAGGAACTCAGCTGACAGTCGGTAGCTAATGCTCTGCACAGCTAGAGAATGAGTGCCTCCGTGGGGAAGGGAGAGATCTGGTGGCACACTGTGGCATCTGAATGGTGCATCTTTCCCATGGGACTGTTTCCTATTGACAATCTGCTTAGTTTTGGGCTTAGGGTTCCTCTATGTGGTGACTATATAAATGTGTACATATATATATATATACACACATATATACACACATGCACACACACAATATGCTATATAGTATATATTATATATTTCATATACAGTATATATAGTATACACGTATTTTAAAAATATGTGTTTTATATTTTTTATATTTTTATATTTTAAAAATATGTATATACCATATACATTTTATAAGTATATTATATACACATACATATATTCAGCCCGTATCTATGTTTATTGCTATATTTACACTATCTATATATACATCTGGCTTCGTGTGCCACGCTGGTATGCTCAGGATTTTATGAGTCTGGATGTACAGAGGCAGATAAAGGCTGGAGAGGGGAGGTGCTTCTAAAATGAGCTTTTAAAAACTGTGTCTAGTTTGAAGTTTTTTTATTTGTTTGAAAGAGAGAGAGCACAAGTGAGAGAGCAAGGGAGCGAGTGACCTTGAGTGAGGGGGAGGGGCAGAGGAAGAGGGAGAAGGAGAAGCAGACTTCCCAGCTGAGCAGGGAGCCCCACATGGGGCTGGATCCCAGGACACAGGATCATGACCTGAGCCGAAGGCAGACACTTAACCAACCGAGCCACCTAGGTGCCCCCAAATGTGTCTGGCTTAAACTCTGCTGCCAGGTCTGGGTGTGGTCTTAAGGACCACAGAGTCCTCAGTCTCTGGCTGATTGAGTGTTTGTAGCCATATGATGACAAAAAAAGCATTTTCCATCTAAGAGTAGTTTGTGTCCAAGGAGCTTGGACAGGGAAATGCGTTCTTAGGCCAGAGAAACACACTCCTCACTGAGGAGTCTTGGCTCTGAGGCATTGGCCACGGAGGAGTGCCAAGTTCTAGAGGGCTGTGGTGTTGTCCTGGGCAGTAAAAAGTGGAGATCTGCAAACTGCTCCAGCGTTGGCTAGATCCTGCTATTGAGTGACACATTTCCAAATAGAATGCACACAAGCAGCGCCTTGCGTCTGTGTAGTGCTTGCTATCAACCCCTGAGATGTTGGTATTCTTTCAGTCTGATCTTACGGTTGAGGAAATAGAGGCTCTTTGGGTTACACCGACTAGCCCAAGGTCTGTGTGGCTTAGAGGCAGGGTGTTCATGCATGCCAGTGTATTCAACATGGCCCGGTTACTCGGTTGTTCTGGCATAACTGTTAGTAGTACCTCCCTCTCATTTATGCAAGTCTCTTGATGCAGATGTCATCTGGCTTTTGAGTCCAGCTCATTGGACACCACATCTCACTGACTTCCTCTAATGCCTTGCATGTGGTCTTAGAAAGAAATAGCTGGTCAAATTCACGTGGCCTGTACAATCTGGAGCAGTCCCTTCTTCACTGGGCAGTGTCCTTGGCTTGGCCCATGGTCTTCTATCTTCCTTTGCCACACAGAGCAGGAGCAACCAGCCGCTACTCCATTTTTCAATAAGAACTTTTCTCAAAAATCTGACCCCAAAGAAATAGTGATGCAAGATGGAGAGATGTAACTTTTTACGAGGTTGATGATGTCCTCTTGCATTCCTTTTTAAAATTCTGGACACTTGGATCTGTGCTAATTTTTATAACCAAGCCGGACTGTCTGGTGAGTGGATTAGTAGTTTAGGTTCTGAAAGTTATCTTCAACCCTGTGCCCAAAGAGATACTTGGTGTTTTCCCAGGAAATGGCACCATGATTACAGCTCCCAATGAGAAGAACCCCTCTTCCAGTACAAAGCTGTTGTCACTCTCCTGATGGTGGCTTAGGTGCAAGGCTGGCATTTGGAGAGTGTCTGAATTGTGAGAAATGCATTAGCATCAGATGCAGCCTACACTGGGCTGCCCCAGGGAAGAGATAGATCATAACACTACAGGCCAGAGATAATCATCTCAGAAATTCCCCACCCTCACATAGCCCCAAGTATTATCAAATCTCTTTGGTTTGATAGTTATAAGAGCAATAATGGAGAATGCCTTCAGAAAAATATATTCTGCAATATTAGTTTAATATGACTCATACTTCAAAACAACTAACTGATTGGCTCAACATCGAGAAATCTATTCATAGTAGGAATTTTGGCACCTTCCCTTAGCCATCACCTAAAGGAGATTAGGCTTATTTTAGCAGTAAGCCGCGATTTCTGTTTTTATTAAAGATGGCATTTCCCCATCTTCCATTAATGGTATAAACAAGACACTTTCTCGTTAGAATTTAGTCTGGAATAATTTGAGCCATCTTAAAGTGACATTAATTTCAAAAAAGAAACCCTTAAAGTCGTGCTTTTCAATGGTTTCTTCATTACATGGTTGATGGAGGAAAAAGACTTATTTTTCTAAGTGATTTTTACCTACTGGAGTAAGAAAAGCAGAGAGAGAAATCGGCGTCTCTTTTATGTGCGTGAAAATAACAAAGTCTCTTTTGAGCTTTCACTTTTTATTAAACTACACAACTAAATTAGAGAATTAGGAAGCTCTGCATTTAAAAATGAACCAACACACCAAAAGTAAAAACCACAAGCAGGAAAACCCTCCCCAAATGCAAGCCAGGAACTCTCTTGGCTGAGGTTCAGAAATGAACAGAAAATGTCATTCCTTCATAAAAACAATTGATATTGTTTGGATTTCCAAATAGCATTTTCCTATAAAGCTACAGAAGCTAGAATAGTCAAATAAATGACTCACTTAAGAATTAAAAGCATTGGAAAGGGAAAGAAAGAAAGAAGAAAGAAAGAAAGAAAGAAAGAAAGAAAGAAAGAAAGAAAGAAAGAAAGAAAGAAAGAAAGAAAGAAAAGAAAGAAAGAAGAAAAAAAAAAAGAATCTGGGCATCTGGGTGGCTCAGTGGTTGAGTATCTGCCTTTGGCTCAGGTCGTGATCCCGGGGTCCTGGGATCAAGTCCTACATCAGGAGCCTGCTTGTCCCTCTGCCTATGTGTCTGCCTCTCTCTGTGTTTCTCTCATGGATTAATAAATACAATCTTAAAAAAAAAAGAAAGAAAGAAAAAAGAATCAATTAACTGTTGCTATTCATCCTCTGAGTTACTCACTGGGCAGTTCTAGAAGAGAGTGAAGTCTCAGGTTAAGCTTGATGTAGACACAGAAAAGTGTCTTTGGGAGATTTCTTATTGGAATTACTCAAGTCTGTGACCTGTGAAATATTTCATCACCACACCGTCCAGATGTTGCCATAGTCTGTCTTCTGTGATTTGTTTAGGATTTTTCTCTCCTCTCTCCCTCTTCTTCCTCCCCTTACTTCCAGGCTTCCAGACTGCAAAACCTCTAGTTCTTAACAGATTTCTAGATAATGTGTCAGGTGGACCCTATCACCGTACTCGTGTATGTCACTTCATTCTGTACCAATCCTGTCCTCTGGCCTATCCTTGGCTTCAAGAAAGACTCAGAATGGAGAATGTCTAGAAGGCACTTTGGTTGGTATCAAAGGTTTGTCTTTATGCTCTTGTTTTGATATGACTGCTTCAAATTATCTTTCCTAAAATGCTGGAGTCAGAGCACAACTTTTTTTGGAGATAGAAAAATAATGATCTGGAAAATTTCCTATCATTTTCTTCTTCCATCCAGCCACAATAGATAAGAGGGAAAAATGTAGTATTGTAATGAAATAAACAGAAAGAAAAAAGGAAGCTCTGATTGTTAAAGCCAAATTTAGACGTTTACCCAAAGATTTGGGGACTCTCTTTATTGTTAATTGCATTACTGTCAACAGCACATATGTGTACTGTCTGAGGCTGACTTGTTCTGAAGACCTGGTCAGATCTGCTCAACACTCCCTTCCCGTTTCCTGTGGAAACCCAAAGCTCTTTCTGAGGATTCTTGGGCAGTAGGAGGAAATGTGAGGCTCATGCCTCATGGGTGCCTCAGACTTTCAGCTTCTACATCTGCTGCATTTGGGGAGTTGTTATTGGTGTCATTTTATCTTGTCACATGACCCAAGTTGTCACATGACTCTTTCCCATTGTGCTGACCCAGACGTGGGATTCGACTCCTTTTTATGATATCCACAAAAATCATGCTTATAAATTTCTGTGTATGTAGAAGATTTTTGTGAAATTGTGGGGAGACATTCGTGCAGGTAGGTAATTGGCGGCGAGCAAAGTGTTTAATCTTGAAATGCAGATTATTTTAGACTTAACGTTCCTGGGCCTAAATGTCCTTTAAATTACTGAGTACTTGGGACTAAAATGGAGAAAATACAAGTTTTGCAATATTTAAAATAAAAGGCAGAAGTAGCTAATAGTAGTGTTATTAAGTAATAATAATTATCAAATAAGAATATAATCTTGTTCCTTTCCCTCTGCTGGTTAGCAGCTGGTCTCATGAACTGAGTGTTATTCTCATGCCTGGTTTTATACTTCTTTTACTTATATATGTGGCCACAATCAGTATAGGTTACTGTATGGCATGTTTTTTTAACTGGACATAATTGATATCAAACTGTATATGAAATTCTTTAACTTGCTTTTCTTTTATACATCAATGCATGTAGTTCCTGCTCATTCTTTAGTAGCTTTATAGTAGTATATTGTATGAAGAGTCCACAATTTATCCATTTTGTTACTAGTAAACATTTAGCTTGTTTCTAGTCGTAGCTATCACACACAACGCTGTGTGAACATTTCCTTAGGGGACATACCTTAAAAGCCACCACTGGCCAGTTCATCTCTCCCAGGGCCCTTAGGCTCATGTTACTTTCTCCAACAGTTCTTCCTTTTTAATTCTTCATCCTCATTCCTTTTTGTGAAAATATTCCCAGTCACTCAAAATTACTTGCATTCTGGTTTTGGTTGAGCAATTCAGCTCTTTATTTAGCCTCTGCACCTAAACTCTGTTCCTGGTTTATTTTTGCTGTTCTGTTATAGCATTCTGCTGGAAAAACTCAACCAAACAAACCCCTCTTTTAAGAGGACCCAAACTCCTTGGAAGGTGATCATGATTATAAAAGAATTTGACTTTTTCATTGCTTTTGGGAAAAGACTACCATGGGATGGTGATTGGTTCTATCTCTTTCTCTAGGGAATTATCATGTGCTTGTGAGATTTTGTCTTTGAAGACATGGCTCCTTTTCCTCTTTCCTCTTTGCTCTTCCTTCTTCTTCCTTCGTAAAGTGCTGAATGAGGCAATAAGGATGAGGACCAATGCCTGCATGCAGGAATGTGAGCGAGATGGCCTTGTGAGCACTGTATAGCCCAGGTCTGGGGTGCCTAGATTTATTGTTAAGCAAGTCTGTTTAAGAGATGCAATCAGATAATTTAGATATATATATACTATTTGATTGTGTTTTTATTATCAGAAGCTCATTCTTTAAGTCAGTGTTAACCCTAGGCATTGGAAGCAGAGAATTTCAGAGTCTTCAAAGTTGATGGCAAGATTGACTTGACCTCTTCATAAATGATTGGTTTGTAGACATCTACATCAACTCTTGAGATCACCATAAAAATACAGATACAAGGGCACCACTCTAGACTAGCCAAATCAGGTTATTTGGGAATGGAGCCTGGGAACCTACTTCAATATACTAAGGTTTGAGAAAGACAGCATTAATTTATGATTCCTCTAGGCCACCTTTAGATTCATGCATGTAGACATGCAGTCTACAAGTATAGGCTGCCAGTGAAAGTGGCTTTGTGTCTGTTATATTGAGGGTGGATGATTATGCTCTTAATTAAATGGGTTAAAGGAACAATTAAAGAGCTACTTGAAAATCTAATGGTCAAGAAAACCAGGTTTGGATGCTGACATGCTCAGTTTGATCCTATAAAACATCAATATTTGGTGCCTTTAAAGTCTCTGAGGGAATGGGAAAGCTTGAGCGTTTCTGAATAACAGGAGAGGTACTAATAAGGGGAGGGAAGATTTTCATATCCATGGGCATTGAGCTCATAGGCACACATGAGCACTCTGGGAAAAACAGAAATATCCCCAAAGAGGTAAGAGAGTTGGGGGGAGGGAAGCGAAAAACCAAGGAGGGGAGGGAGCTGGAAACCAAGTTGGTTAGTTTATACCAGCTATGCTTTGAGAAATTAGTCTAGTTTTTACACCACTGTATAATTTCTAGTTATGAGTCACAAGAGTAGATTGTTATATATAATCTATGTACTAGCATGGATTATTATCTATCTAAAAACTATGCATATCACAGTAGATTACATGTAATAACCCATTTATACTAGGGTAGATTATTCCATATATAACTTATATATATTAGAGTAGATTATTATATAAACAATCTATATATATACTACAGAAGATAATTATATATATAATTTATATACACTGAGTAGATTATTTTATATACATAGTCTATAGAGAGTAGATTATATTTCTATAATCTGTATATACCAGAGTCGATTATTATATGTATAAATCTATAATACCTTTAAGACAAGAATTTAAAAAAATTATCAGCTATTATTTAAGGATTATAATGGCATTTGGATATATATTTATATGTATATAAAATGTTTATCACATATCATATATTACATATTACATTTTATATATTTCCACCCTCCATTTTATGTTACATTAAAGAGTGATTTATTTATTTGAGAGACAGGGTGCAAGTGTGGTGGGGAGGGGCAGAGGGAAAAGGAGTCAAGTAGATTCCCCACTGGGCATGGAGCCTGAGATCATGACCTGAGCCAAAATCAAGAGTCACATGCTTAACGGACTGAGCTACCCAGGTCCCCCTCCACCTGCCATTTTAATCCTAAAGTAACAAGAGACAATTTTTAAAAATTCTTGTCTTAGCTCAGGAGCTAAACATAGATAACATCTACCAAGCAGTTTACATTACAGCTTTCTGCGCAAAACCAAGGAGGGTAAAGTTTTGAACTTGTGTATTTGTAGGTCCTCTCTTTGAATATGTATTCTGAAGAGGGTTTTTTTTGGTATGGTGTGCTGTCCAAATGAAAATATTTGCCATCGCAATAGCACCAAGATAAGCAGGCATATACAGGACTTGTGCGCCCGTGGAAATGATCACAACTAACCTCCTGGAAGAAGGCAAACATTCAAAGGTTTGCCTTTGAATCAAGGCAAGATCAAACTTGTAAATGTATTATAACACTGCTTTTAAAAAAGTAAATTGTCTCTTAGAGGACTCCTCAACTCCATTCCAATCCAAAAGCTGTGGCAGGTGGGGGTGGGGGCATGGGCGCAGGAAAATTGATGATTGAAACCTGAGACATCAGCCAAACTCCTTTACGTATAAAAAGAAGAAAAAGAAAGAAGAAGAAGAAGAAGAAGAAGAAGAAGAAGAAGAAGAAGAAGAAGAAGAAGAAGAAGAAAAAGAAAGAAAGAAAGAAAGAAAGAAAGAAAGAAAGAAAGAAAGAAAAGAAAAAGTCAGGGAAATAAACCTTTAGGCAAAATGCTAAAAATACGCTCATTTTGGTGCAATGAAGCTGTTTGAATAAATGAAACTAATAGTTTTTATCTAAACCATCTGTGGTGTGAAATGGGAAGTCATATAGAAAAGTCCTCAGAGACTCTGGATTGCTCTACATTGGAACGAAGAGGAGGAGGAGAGCAAGTGGAGCCGTTCTCCATTTATCTGAGAATTAACAAAGTGATCAGCCAAGTGACAATGAAGCTTGTGCTGGTTGCAGGCAGTCTGGCTCCTTCAGCTGAAGGCGAATGTTCTGGGAACACAAGGCCAGAATCGTTTTAAGAGACTGAGAGGTTATATAAAGTATCAGATTCTTTCTCTGTAAAAAGAGACAGAAGAGAGGGAGAGGGAGAGAGGGGGAGAGAGAGAGAGAGAGAGACAGAAAGAGAAGAAAACCCAATCTAGAGCTACTCCAGGGGACCTTAGTGTTGTAAAGGACTGTCACTTCTGTTATGTTGGTCTGCTGAAACCACATCTTGAAACCAGGTGTTAAAAGTGACCCAACCCAACGGCTAGAATGGTTTTGTAGATATTGTGTATTTTGTAATACAACCCGGAAACTGCAGTTTCATGTAGATACGCCATTGTTTTTTTCTTGTATGAAACTCTAACCAAGACCAGATTTAGGTTTCTGTGGGTCTACCTTGATAAAAAAAAAAAAAAAAAAAAACAAACAAAACAAACACAAACAAAATAAGATACAAAATACTCCACAGAATTGGTTACAGTTTCTGGACACATGAATTCTGACCCATTTTCTCATGCTGGGGGAACTGGAGAGAACTGGATCCAAGATAGACCTAACAATGACTATCGGGACAAGCTACTTTCATATGGTACAGTTTCTGTTTGAACCTCCCACCAATAACTCAAGGTTTCTGGAAGGACTTTTATCCACAGACCACATGCCGTGGGGACAGCTTCCTTTCATTCATTGCTTTCTTTGGTCCTTGTGTAATCACAGTGAGTCCCCCAAACAATTTATTCCTTCACTTCCTATACTCAGTTTACTCACATGAATAATCAAAGAATTATAGGTCAGTGGGGGACAACCAGACCTATAAAGCTGTGAAGAAAAAGTTTGCTAAGTGTTCCCTGCAAAGGGGTGCCTGGGTGGCTCAGTGGTTGAGCGACTGTCTTTGGCTCAGGTCGTGATCCCGGGTTTCTGGGATCGAGTCCTGCAGCAGGCACCTGCTCCTCTCTCTGCCTGTGTCTGCCTCTCTCTCTCTCTCTCTCTCTCTCTCTCTGTGTGTCTCTCATGATAAATAAATAAAATCTTAAAAAAAAATGTTCCCTCCAAAACATGGTAAGGATACAGTGAAGTGCCCCTCTGCCCCCCACTCCACCATGGTCTTTCTCGAATTCTATTAAAAACAATATTAATTTGTTTGGAGTAAATGGTTGATACTGTATTCTCTGAATTTAACTGTGAGTAACAGACGTGCTTTGACTCAAGTGATGGAGCAGCTCCTTTTTACGTAAGGTCTACCACCCAATCAAGTCGAGAGGGTGCGTTTCTGCACCATCTGAAGTTGGGCCTAATTTCTCAGAGTAGGCTACCTCATCCAGCGGTAGCTCTTGCCCTAGAAAATGGCCACAGGAGCAGGGATATTTTAGGATTTAGAATACTCTGTGACTTACAGTCACAGATTAATTTTTAAGTAAGTTCTGCACTCTGGATTTTCTTTTGTTTGTAGCCTGGGCCTCAGCAGGACCAGGAATGGAAGTCCTGGTGGGGTTCAGGGGAACTCAGTGAGAGGCATATCTTGCCTTTTATTTTCTTTCTTTCTTTCTTTCTTTCTTTCTTTCTTTCTTTCTTTCTTTCTTTCTTTCTTTCTTTCTTCTTTCTTTTTTTTATTAATGATAGTCACAGACACAGAGAGAGAGAGGAGGGGCAGAGACACAGGCAGAGGGAGAAGCAGGCTCCATGCACCGGGAGCCCGACGTGGGATTCGATCCCGGGTCTCCAGGATCGTGCCCTGGGCCAAAGGCAGGCGCCAAACTGCTGCGCCACCCAGGGATCCCTTGCCTTTTATTTTCAATAGTGAGTCACTTCTGATTGGGAGTGCTGAATTAGTATTATGTTTCATCTACCTGTCACCCACTGTCATGGTGTGTGGAAAGAATCAGGAACGGGAGCGTCTGGGTGGCTCAGTGGTTGAGCCTCTGCCTTTGGCTCAGGTTGTGATCCCGGGGTCCTGGGATGAGTCCCACATTGGGTTCCCTGCAGGGAGCCTGCTTCTCCCTCTGCCTGTGTCTCTGACTCTCTCTCTCTCTGTATCTCATGAACAAATAAAATCTTAAAAAAAAAAAAAAAAAGAATCAGGAACAGAGTTCTCAGTCGCCTGTCGAGCAATGGGCTCCTCTTAGGGCTGAGCAGTAGGGTTCATTTGTCAATATCTCAGAATCCTGCGGGATGTGATTCCAATCCTAACATCTAGCATCAGCTTGGCCCCAGTTCCCTCCCCTCCCCACTACAGCGCACAGAGTCCCCGGAAGGTGCCAAGCAAGGATGAAGAGATGACATCCTTTTGCATCTGCTCTGCCAAACTTCACCAGGTTGCGATTAATGCTCGAAAAAGCAGTCCTGTTGGAAAGACTAAGGTGCCTTTCCCCGTGACACGGGGCCCACTTGGCCTGACCTTTACCTACCCTGGGATGCTATTCTTTCCATTGCCTTTATGTCTGGACTTGGACTTGAAACTGCCGGGCCTTACTCCACTACCAACCTCCATCTCCCCTTGCTTGCACAGCCTTAGGACATCCAAACCTATCTGATCCCGCAGGCTGCCACCGAGTCAGAATGCCAGCTGCACGCCAGGGAGCGCTGGGAGCAAGCGCGGTCCCTAAGTTAGAGACCCGTGGCCGCTGGGCGTCCTTCCCAGCGCTAGGGCCCCGCGGGCAAGGGCTGGTCCCAGGGACACAAAGTTTTGGGAATCTGGTGGCTTCAGACCTTTGATCGCCACTTTCTAACTGTCTTTCAAACCTGTCGCCTTGTAACAGTCGCAGGCTGTGGTTTCCCTGTCTGTGCGAGGTGACTCACAGCGCTGCGCGCCCCGAGGGGGATGGATCACCCGCACCAAGCCACCTCCTGACTTCCTGCACCGCTTATCAGCCAAGCCATCGGCCAAGAGCTGACATTTCAGCATTCAGAAGCTCCCTGCCCCCACCTCCAAAAAGGGGAAAAAAAAAAAAAAGTGACAGGAGGAGAAAAGGGCTAATTTGGCAATAGTTTGCTCTTGCTGTTTGGCCTGGAGAAAGACATTCAAAGTGGTGGAAGATTGTTTAGTAACAGCTGGCGAGCACCAGGGTGTGAGGCTGATTTTCAGATATGACAGGCACTTACAGGAATGCTGCCAGATACAGCTGTTTAAAAGCCTTAATAAACAGCAAGTCAATACTAATCTTTGCCAAATTAATCTTTTCCCTGACAGCCCATCAGAGCAATTATGCTTAGGCTTATTGTAAACACACAATTGTCAAACAGGGACGCTGCAGCCTTTAAAATACTGCCTCTTGGTTTGTAGTCTTTCTTCAGCAGGGTTTGTTGTTTCTTCTGTAGCACGAGAAGGCTTCCCATTTTATTTTTCAGTCACTATTGCTTTTTTTTTTTTCTTTCTCTGGCCTCAGGTCAGTGTGAATGAAATTTCATTTTCAAACGTCTTTGCTAGCAAGCTGGTAATAAAATGTGAAATCACGACAGTCAACAGGATTCGTGCTGGTGGGCTCCTTTAATGAGGCGCAATTGTGTCCAGTGCAGAAATATAACATGACATTGTCCTCTGTTGTCTCCGGGTCCCAGGACGAGAACTTCATCTTTGCTCCTTACCTCTGCAGTGTAATCTGGCTCCGGGTACACACAAGTGGGAAATGAGAAGGCAAAGTCTTATGCCTCTGTATGCACATGTATTGCAAAGTATGTGTGTGTTGTTGGTTTAGGGGTGTCCCTCCCTCCTAGCCTTCCTCCTTTGTGACTGGTGACATCAGGAAGCCCTTCCGTGCCTCCTCCAACCCCACCCCCCACCCCCATGCCTTTTCTCCCAGCAATAGGCTTGTGTAAGGATTTGGAAACTTTTCTGTTAGGTCAAGGCCTATCCCTGATGGCACCTGGTTCTGAAGCTCCTTTTGGGAGTCTTAAAAGCTAGGACAATTTCTTCTTAGCCTGCCATGATTTAGCCAGAGTCCAGGAACTATGATCTTTTATTTATTTCATCAAGTCACACTAGGTCTTGGCAATCAGAAAAAAAAAAAATCAGCACGTGGTTTATCGATGCTTCAGTTTAGCATTCTATACACTTGTCTCCTGAAATTTCTCTCCTGCACTCAACACTCCTACTTGTCTAGCACCTTTTTTCTCCTTTGCTTCTTGTTTTCTTGATGTGACTAGTGTGTATTCTTTTACTTTTGCAACTAGGAACTCCTGTTCAATTACACAGACTAAAAAAGGAAAAAAAGTGGCACAACTCATTTTGAAATTCTTTGTTATCTTTTTGTAAGCTTAGATTTCTTAGTGGAAAGGTTCCATTCTTCATCACTCCTGATGCTTGTCTGCAGTATTTAATGCCCTTCTATAATTTAAAGAGCTTTTAAATCGTCAAGTAAACATCACACAATTCCTGTTGAGGATAATCTGTGATGTTTCACTGATCTTTCTATATATCATTGCATTTGTTGTGCACCTACTATGTGCTATGGCATTCCAAGTTGCTCTGGAAGCTAAGATACATTCTGTTTTAGGAAAACAAGGGGGAATTTGTACGGTGGGGTGACTGACTCATGAATTCACCCATCAAGTGACTCAGTGCAAGTTAAGTTTGGAAGTTAAACTCACGATGCGAATTCTGTATTGTGCCTTGCCAGTATTTCAATGTTCAGTCATCAGCAAAAGAGATGAAATTCTGTTTTTCTGTTACCTTAAAATGAGAGTTATGAAAGAAACAGGAAAGTGAAGCTCAAATCCCCTTTCAACAAATAAACATTAAGAGAACATCTGTGTGTAACAAAAACTTTAGGATGTTTATTTGGGATGTACTGGAATCTGGCAATTTAAAAAAATTCCTAATTTAGTGTAGCTGTCTATGACTGATTTGAAGGGAGGTAGGTATCTTGCAAACAAACAAAACTGATTACTTCTTTGAATATTTCCCCCTAGGACTTCGTAAAGAACTTCTGACTCCATGTGAAATCCTACCTAAAGTTACAGCGCAAACCCCATCATCTTTAGTTCCAAAGCACATTGGGTGGAATCAAATGAAATTGCCATCTTTGGTAGGTAAAAGGGTAAAATATTGGCAATTTCATATGACGATCAATTTGCCGTTCAAATGAGTAGGGCAACCCTTTTGCAAAATTCAAGAGATCCATAGAAAAAGGTAACTGTTTATTTTTCTGATTTTGAATTTATGAATAAAAAATATGTCTTAGTGATGAATCCAAGCCAGGACATACTGTGCCGTGTAGCCCTGGCTGTCTGAGGGCCACTCATAGCCCATTTCTGACGGGTTCTGTTTCTTTAAGGCAACAAATGAAAACAATCACAGAGACCTTTTGTTCTTAGCTATGTTCACTATAAACTGTAAGTCATTACTTGACCAATTCTCCATTGTCCACTCATTCATGTTTAAATGGGAATTAGGATTTTGAATTATTCTTCTTGTGTATGTTACAGATACAACTCAACCCTCTTATAACCCCTGGGACACTTTTTTTTTTTTCTGATTACTTATAATTTTGACTTTGATATGTTGGTAAGGATACTCTATGTCCAGTTTTATTGCTGAATTTCCCAGAATGACTTTTTCTGAGGTCCGGGAATCCTGCTGAGTGCCATAGTGGGGGACCTCAGTGTACGCCACGTCTGTTCCTTGGAGTTACAAGCTATAAGCTACTGTGCCCAGGCTGGATGCTGGCTTCCTCGGAGGTGGAGGTTTCTCAAGCAACATCTCACAGTCCTAGAGTCCAAACTGATGGAGCTCTAGGTTTATGAGAGGGCATTCTTAGTGCTTCTGGAAAAAGCATCTGTGGCTGTGATAGGCATTAATTCCTACTCTGCTTCATCACTCCTGCCATGAAATGTACTTGGGATTTGTCACCTGACTGGGTCTGTCCTTTAGAGACTGATGGATATTCAAATAGAATACGGTCACGCATGGTAATAATTTTTATTTATGACGTACTTTCTTTTATTTACATTTTTGTTACCCTTTTTTGGTATCGAGTTTTAACACTCTCTCTACCCTGGTTGCACACCTGGTCTAGAAAAGCTGTAAACAACATCGTACTTCCCTGTACAAACTGCCTGTCAGAGTCAAAGCTGGTTGTTCTCATCCCGGTAATTACCTCCTCAGTTTAGACTTAATGCAAGTGAAAATTTTACTTTATCATAATATAATAAATAAAAGACATTAAGTAATTAGTAGTGCTGGTATATTTCTAAAATACCAAACAGACAAACAATAAACTGTGAACTTAATCACATGAGTTCTTATACAGTTTCAAGACAGGAAAATTAGAGCTCTCAGCTACAGTCATTTTAATAATCACATTGGATCTGCATTATTTATTAGTTATTACATGCTCAAGTGATTCAAGGTTGTACAATGCCTAAAATCATTCCAAAGCAAGCATACCTTTTGTCTTTTTAACTCTGACTGGATTACACAATGCATATATTTGTATTTAGTTAAATTGCTAAGTTTATTTCACACATTCCATGAAAGAGACATCAGCCATCCTCTTGATTTCCAACCAGACCAGCTTTCTTTATGCGATCCCCTGTAAGGGAGTAATTTGCTGGCTCTTCCTGATATAAAAGCTACGCAAACCTTCAGCCAGATTCTCAAACCTTTTGGTTCCCTAGCAAATCTCTAGTACTCTCTGAATTCTCTTGGAAGACTTCAGAATTCTGGAAAGAGAAGTAGCTTGTAGAGGCACAAAAGACAGCAAGAATCTCAATTTCTGTCAATAGCTTTCAAATTTGGAATGCTTTCCTTTTCTTTTTTGCTGTCTGGTTACTCACCTTTCATTTGTAGGCAAATTCTCCAGAGTACGCTTTCCTGTTCCTGCCTCCCACCCCTGCTTTAATTCCTAAATGTTTTCTGGATTTTGTGAAAAGCATGCAGCTTGAGGAATTTTAGGTGATGAGATTTCAGTGGTTTTTTTTTTTTTTTCTTTTTCTTGGAGGAGAGTTTACAGAATTGACCCAAACCAGCTGAGAACCAAGAAGCAACCCTTTTCAGATCAAGTACCCATCTGTTTAGTCTTGGAGCTTGTGTGACTCTTAGGGCAATTCTCTGTCATATTGTACGAAGAAAGAAAGTTCTTAGATATCAGGTTTTTGTTTGCGTCAACCAAAGAAAGGTAGAAATAAGGATTGGTTACTTTAATTTGCTGCTAAATGAAAAGTAGGTTTGGCTTTATTCATGTCACTGTAAAAACTAAATAATAAAGTATTCACACCAAGCGTGAATTTTTTTTTTTTTGCCAGCAAAAGTTAAAACATCAAAGAAACCTCTTTCGAATACTAACAAATTTACTTACAAACACCTATATTTATTATTTCATAAATAGGCGCAACAGGTTCCATAAAAAAAGATTAAATACAGACACAGTATGAAGAAACAATAATACAGAGCCATATGTAAAGGTTATAATTTAGCTGTTTCCAATCTGTTTCTGCATCTAATAAAATACCAGGTAAGCATTTGGCAGTTTTATACATAAAAGGACTTAAATGACATTTACTAACCATTACACAAAAAGTGATACAAAAAAGCAATTTTTCTGCAGTACAAAATAAATGTGTTTGCGCTTCCCTTAACACTAGTTTCTTTTTTGTCTGGTCAATGAGACAAAGCCAATTTTGTTTTTAAATTAAAATCATTTGGGAATACGTTTTCTTTTTTTCAAATATTTTGAAAATATAGAACTATTAGTCAGTTGTTTTAAAAATGAAGTAAAAATATGAATGTTTGCCAATTTAACCCCTATTGTGAAATCAATAAACTGGAATGAGCCAGTTTCAAATTACAATTTAGCTACAAAAACATTCACATTTTATACTCTAGGAGAGTGTGACATAGATGCTATTTACAAACTTGCTATGATTGCTACATCAAGCCATTTAAAAAGTCTTTAGTAGTTTCATATAAACACCCATTATGAAAACCAATGGAAAATCCAGGACTTTTATCCGAGACATCTACAGTTGCTAAGGCAGTTACTATAGCGCAGCACTTCACAGCAAAAAACCAACATAAAATCTGAATGGTCCAAATCTCCTTCAGGGAAGAAGAAAAACAATGTCCATAAGGGATTAAAAAAATAATAAAGAAGCATGACTATTTCTTCCAGAGTGGGTGACCCACAAGCTCAAATGGTCCTAAGTGCTTAGCAACTTGTATTTTCTAATAAAATGGAGAACTGCCTTGGCTGTACAAAGCAATCCACGGTGAAAAGACTTCCCTGAATTCCTCAGTGGAAAGAAGAGGTGTTCAGACTTTCAGGTAAGGTACAGTGCTTTGTCCCTCTGCATGCCCCTGTATGAAGAGAAAACAGACAGGCAATGCCCTGTTACAAGACTAGAGCTACAGGTGACCGCGGGGCTGGGGGGGTTGGAGGGGTGGGGGGGTGGGGGGGGTGGGGTGTGGGGTGGGGGTGTGTGCGTGGCTGTGGATCTGTTCCAGCTTGAGGGATGGAGAGGGGCACCGGGGATGGGCCCAGGCAAAGCGGGCAGGGATCTACAGGCATTTCTTTATTCCTGGAATGGCTAGAGCTGCTTAAAGACCTCTGGACTGGTGTCTCCTGCTTTCAGGAACAGGGAGCCGGGCCAGATCAGCTCTTAGGAAGCAGGGAGGAAGGCCGAGGGTCCCTCTGCGAGGGAGCAGGGCGCGCGGAGCCTGCTGTGAGGCCCGCGGTCCACCAGGTGGCGGTGGCCCGCCGCTTACCCACTACTGCAGTAGTCGTTATTCCAGTCCACCGGCTGGGCGGGAGGGTTTCTGCACCCAGAACGCACATACTCCATTGCTTGGGTTACCACTTGTGCAGCTGTGGATGTAGGATTGATTATAGTCTGATAGTCGGGTTGAAGAGTAAATCCCTGAAAGGGAAAGCACATCCACAAATAAGGATCAGAGTGCCTTTTTAGGAAGAGAAGCCCCTAAATATTTATCCATTGTTTGCAAACACAACTAGTGCCTTTTGCAAGGGCAAACGTATCCAGAGGGCCCAGAAAACTTAAAACAAAGGTAGAAAAGAAGTGCCCACAGGCCCATTCTCATCTTTCCTTCAGTGAACCATGTGTGAGAAAACCTTTAATTATATACTCTCGAGCTGATAAACTGAATTGAGAAACAATTTAAGATATGGAGAGGCCAAACTCAATCAGAACAAAGGGAAAGAGACCTAACCCCTCAGTTTATGTTTTCCATCAAACCTAAGGATACATTAATAGTTAATCCCCAGAATATGCAACAGAATCTTTTTTGAAGGATTCAGGCAGCAGGTGGCTGAGTGTTTTATTAGACTACACCTATTCACATATTGTTCTCGAAACCCGTTTTCTTCATTCAATCACAAAGGGACCATCTGCTTCTTCTTTTATTTGTACTTCTTTCTCAGCTAAAAAATTTCAACCAAAGCTTTTTAACAGTTGTTGGACTAATATAAGGAAAGAGATTCAAAGCAACTTGCCACTGGAAAACACAGAGAAGGAAAAGTCTAAGACAGAGCAAATATTTTTTAATTGAAAAGTCTATTAACTGGCAAATAATAATCAGACTTCAGGAAGATTCCTCTAATACACTGGTATGGTGAAGTGTTGACTTTTAATCCTTGCAAAGCTATTAAAAATTCAAGGACAGAATCTCTGAAGTATATAGCTATATCTGGTAAACAAAAAGCATTATACACTAAGATTTATTTTTAGCTTATCTGGTGAATTTAAGAGCAGCATAGGCAAGCTTTGCTGGAAATGACCAAAAAAAAAAAAAAAAAGCAACTTAATTAATCTCGTGGTTGTCTCTTTCTGCTGTGGATTTTATACATGGTTTTTAACCACAGAAAAATCAAGAGATTTAAAAAGGAGCCATTTCCCATTTACTTGCTTTGGAAGGCATAATATTGAGTTTTTACTGTTTTTGCTTTTGTTTTTGTTTTAACTCAGCAGTATGATCAGAGGATTGATTTTTAAGGATATTTCCTTAGACTCTGATTCCTGTTTCAGTGTCCCTTGGGGAAACAAAGGTACCTATTATCAAATGTCTTCCATTCTCCATTTTGGCTTTAAGGTATTAATTTATTTTCCATTCCAGTGATAAAGACTGCAAGCCAATGTCCACACTAACTCCCACCAAAACTGTGGATGAAAGACAAACCTTTGAATGATTAGAAACACATCACTGAAAGGTAGAGAATTCAGCTAGCCTGGCTATTTGACTTCACACAGACTAAAAGGAAGAGAATGTTCCTCATTTAACAACTGGTTTGTGGAAAATAAGTATGTTTGTGTAGACAAACCTGCGGCTCAAGCCATAAACGTTTTCCAAAAGAGGAAAGTGAAAAGTAAGAAGCATAACAAGATGTTTGATTCTCCAGTCCTTTCTTGGCTGATTTTCTTTCTTTGTCCAGACCAGGTTATATCTCTGTCACACAACGAGTCCCACTGGCTTCGATAAAATGTATTCATTCCATTATGGTCCTAGAATTTTATCTTTTTTTCTTTCTTAAGTCAGCTCCATACCCAGTGCAAAGCCCAACGCAGGTCTCGAACTTATGACCCTGAGATCAAGACCCTAGCTGAGACCAAGAGTTGGATGATCAACTGACTGAGCCACCCTATAATATAGTCTTTGTGGGCTTATCATCAAGCTCACTTGATTTTTTTCCTTAGGGTCTAGTGTGTTACTGGGGAAACAGCAGGACAAAACTATTAAGGAGAGGAGCCTTCTGTTGACTTCCATTTTAGCCCTTGTCTTAAAGCCTCTGGCCATGGGGACTTGCGATCAGAGAGTGTGTGCATTGGTTACTGGCTATTTTCGGGTCTAGCCTATAGTAGTGGCTGAATAAATCATATTTTTCAGTGAATAAAGTTTAACACAGAGTACTGTTGGGAAGGCACGGAGTGTATAAATGTGTAAATTCCAGGGCCTTTCCTATGGTTTTTTTTTTTTTTAAAGATTTTATTTATTTATTCATGAGAGACACACACAGAGAGAGAGAGGCAGAGACACAGGCAGAGAGAGGGAGAAGCAGGCTTCATGCAGGAAGCCTGATATGGGACTCGATCCCGGGTCTCCAGGATCACAACCTGGACTGAAGGCAGCGCTAAACCGCTGAGCCACCCAGGCTGCCCCTTTCCTGTGGTCTAATGCAAAGTTTTCCATATTGGGTTTTTGCACAATGGACAAAACATAACCTAAAAGTAAACAAGTGCCAAAAAAAAAAAGAGTAGTTGGAAATATCCTTAGTTAGTTGAGAGAGCAAATAACAAAAACAAACCAACTCCCTTCTACCCAACCCTACACAAATCACAATCAACAACAGAAAGCACCATTGCTTTTTTCCCATCAAATGAAAATGGTTCCTCAAGGTTGGGTAAGAGACTATCAGGAGAATACTAACCTTCGAGCTATTAGTTTAAGGTTAAATGGGTAACTCCAGTTTATAAGATCAAATTTATCTGTCATCTACAAAGTTCAAAGATTGAAAATTCAACTAACCTCAATGTCTAAATTTAATATCAGTAACATCAAACCAAGGATCAAGAAAAATATGAGTAAAGCCTGAAGTAACATTATTTTACATGCTCTTGATTTGGAAAATGCAAACTTTTTTTTTTTTTTTTTTTTTTTTTTTTTTTTTACTAATAAAGAGCTCTAGGTTGAACCTAGAGCTAAGAACGTTTTTATTATTGATGTAAATATGAAACAACAGTGATGATATACATTTTTGGAAAATGTTTGCTTAGCGGTCTAATTAAACAAGGCTGAATATTTTGCATTTTAATGCTCAAGAGAAAAATCACCAACTGTTTCGTAGCATGCCTGGAATTTTAAATTTCATTTTCTGGTGCCAGATTGAAATAAAAATAGAAAACGTGATAAAGATTGATTTGATGTCAGAAGGGACATTTGCTCTTTAATTAGATTTCTGTAGCCCTAGCAGTTTTGTTGTGCCACCATTGCAAGTCCTAAAAAGCCTGTAGCACAACCAAACAGTGATCCTCATATCCACACTTTACTGGGAACTAATTTCATTTCCTGCCTGTCTGGAGAGGTATTTTCAACAGGCATCAATGTTTTTGTCTTCGCAACTGATTTATTCATCAATCTCAATGTGATTTTTTTAAACCTTTAAATTACACCCAAATCCTAAAGCAGCTGTTTATTACATGAGGAAATTGAAAATCTGTCTGTGTGATATCATACAAAGATTTTTTCTTAAGGTTATAAAGGAAGTTGACAGATATTAATGATTTTTTTTTCTCGTGACCTCATTCGACAATATAGTGAACAGAAAAAGAAAAAGCAAGGAAACTGGACCAAAAAAAAAAAAAAAGCAGCTCCATGGGTTTGGTGTATAAAATATTATTCTAGAAAAAATGAAACTATTATTCCTGGTGAACTATACAATCGTTTTTGTAGGATATATTCATTTTTCAGAAGGATAATAAAATAGCTAAAGTAATACTGAAATATGAGATTATTTTAAAAATACGGTAGCCATTTACTTGCTTTCTCTCTCTCTCTCTTTCTTTCTTTTTCTTTTTTTCTTTTTTTTTTTCATGTGAACATGGCCCCTGCACCCGGAAGCAAACATCTTCAGGATAAAAACCAACTTTGAGAACTTGAACATTGGCCTGCAGACTGTGAAGGTTTTAATAAATTGAGTTACATCATGGCTGACAACTTTTTAATCCTGATTTTAGATTATCAGCTTGTTGCAGATGTCAGTCTCTTGACCTGAGGATCCTACTCCAATGACCTGCCCATGACCCTGACCTCATTCCCCATGGCTCTCCCCTAATTCACTGTACTCCTCACTGGCCTCCTTCCCAGGTCCTGGGCCAGCCCTGCTCATTACCAAAGGGGTCCTTCCAGCCTTAAACTCCTCTCTACTTCTGGCCTCTGCTGGTTTTCCCTACCTACTCTTCCTACATCCATCTGTCCATTCATCCTATATCTGTCAGTCTGTCTATCTATCTATCTATCTATCTATCTATCTATCTATCATCTATCGATCTATGATGGAATGAGAGAGAAAGCAGGAGCGGAGAGAAGGAGAAGCAGACAAGCAGACTTGTGGCTGAGCAGGAAGCCCGACCCCAGGACTCTGGGATCATGACCTGGGCCAGAGGCAGATGCCTAACCTACTGGGCTACCCAGCTCCCACCCCCATCCCAACCTTCTGATTCAGATAGGCTGCTTTCTCTTCTCTGCCTTCCCTTGTCTCTGCCAGCCCTCCACAGGGGCCTTCTTTATCCATTTTGGCTAAAGGCGCTATTTCTCTGCACAATCTGCAGTTTGAATTCCTGTTCAGTTTTTTTTCCCCCCCACAAGATCTTACTAATTTATCTGTTTATCTTATTACCACCACTACACCACCACCACTCTCCAACTCTGATGTCAGCTGCATGGGGACAGAGGCCTCATTACCTGTTCTCATTTACCATTTAATTTCCAGAGCTTAGACAGTGCCTGGCATATGCTAGGGGTTCAATTAATCTTTTCTGAATAAATGCAATTAAAAAAATGCTTCCAAAGAACGGAGATTCTACAAACTAACCTATGACATCTTCTGGTATTTAAACATTTCTGTTACTCATTTTTTAATTGCTTACTTGTTCATTTGTCCATTCAACAGTGATTTCACTTCACCCACTGTGATCAAGGCATTGTTAAAAGTGATGTTAGTCACTGTAGTCTTTTAGCTATTTACTCTGCATTTGGGGATCATGCCATTTTGTCTTCTATTATTAATGTAGATTGAAATCAGGTCCTACCATCTCGGTAAGAATACTTTTTGAGATACACTAATAGAACTGACTTAAAGATTGATGAATAACGTGTCCAATGTAATATGTTCTATTTTTTCCTATTCAGTTCTGATTCTCTATAGAAAGACAAATCTCTTGAGTTTTTACATGTGGCCTTATGTAATTCTGAAATGTCTGAAAACTACTCAGGATCACAGCTCGCTCATCCAAGGCGTTTGTATAGGTTGAGAAAGGAACCATCTCGGAGCAGATATATTAGAAGAAAGTGTCCTTTCTGGAGAGAGCTCTAGCCCTCAACTTGGTGGTGGGGACTGTGCTTTCCTTATTCTTTTCTCTGGGAAGAAACAGACTCATGCTAGAGTGTGGTGAGCAGAACACCTGCCCTCAGCCAGGCAGCACCACAGGCAGGAGTCAATCCAACAATGCAGGGTTGAGTTCCTCAAACTATTCATTCTTTACACAAACACTACTGGCTCATTCACATGCAAGGACACCCAAGAGTGTCCCTTTTATTGTAAGTGACCTCTGCTAGAAAGAGTGGAAATTTGGCCCTAAGAATGTCAGACACCACTTGGACAAGGCATGATGCCGGAAGTTGACTTTTCCCCAGTCTTCTTCCCTAGTGAATCGAGAGCTAGTCTGTTGAATATGGATAAGTAAGACATCAGAGCTTTATCAATATCTTTGGCTTAGGGACCAGGTAAGACTTTGGTGAAGAGACTTTGGGCCATTTGCGCTCTATCATTTTAATCTTAGAACTAATGAGGATTTAAAGGCTGTCCAAAATCTTGGGAGACACGTTTTCTAAGACAAAACTGGTCATAGTCTATAAGAATGACTGTGAGAGGCAGCAGGCCTAGCAGAGAGAAGAATCCAGGCTCTGATTTCTGAACAGACCTGGGTTTTAAATTCCAGCACTCTTATGGGCATATGACTTAACTCCGCCAAGCATGAGTTTCCTTGCTTGTAAAATAAAGATAATGCTAGTTCCTGCACTATAATTTTTCTGAAATTAAACACAAGGTAAAGTAACATATTAAGATTTGCTATAGTCAGCTCTCATAAATCTTGCTTACAATTATAATAAAAATAAATTTTGGGGGAAGCACTTGGGTAGTTGGTTAAGTGACTGACTCTTGATTTTGGCTAAGGTCATGATCTCATGGCTTGAGAGATTGAGTCCTCCGTGGGGCTCCACACTCACTGGGGAGTCTGCTTGAGATTTCTCTCTCTTCCTCTGCCTCTCCCCCAATTCACACTTTCTATCTGAAAATAAATAAATAAAATCTTTAAAAAAATAAATTTTGGGGTAGTATATTTGGTTCTTTTTCTTCCTCTTCTCCACCTCACCCTGGTCCAACTATAGACTCAAATTCCACAGAGGGTTAGATATCAGTTCTCAATAGGAAGCTTGTGTTTGCATATTTATTTATAGCTTTGGGAACAACAGAGAAATTGGATTATAAAAGTGATAGATGAATTTGACATGATTCGTAGATTTTACCTTGATTTACAGATTTAAAACAAGTTTTCAGGATTCTTGACTACTTCATGTTGAGTTTTGTTTGAACCATTTGCTCATTTTAAAATTTTAAAATAACACCAAATCCTAAAAGAAAATTGGACTTCAAAGGACAGTTAAGCTAAGATCGCACACAAATGGTTTCAGTGATTGGGGAGTATAGACAGAGAGGCTTCCAAACTTCCTGTGCTTTCTGATTTGTGCAGAAGCCATATATCCATTTTTAAATGAAACTCCAGTTAACATTTTTATTTCTTAGTACTTTAAAGGTTGTATCAATCTGACATTTCTGAACATCCAAAAACAATGGGTCTTATTTCATTTTGCAGCATTTATTGGATTCAACAGGCAAACCAAGCAAGACTTTCCAAACATTTTTTTTTTTTTAATGTAGAATCCTCAGGCCCAAAGAGGTCTTTAGTAGGAATTGGTGCCTCAAAATTTCAAATGTACTTTACTCAAGGAGCAGAAAACAAGGAGGGTGATTAGAAATGTGATTTCTGGGCAGCCCCGGTGGCCTGGCGGTTTGGCGCCGCCTTCAGTCCAGGGTGTGATCCTGGGGAACCGGGATCGAGTCCCACATCAGGCTCCCTGCATGGAGCCTGCTTCTCCCTCTGCCTGTGTCTCTGCCTCTCTTTCTCTCTCTCTCTCTCTCTCTCTCTCTCTTTCTGTGTCTGTCATGAATAAATAAATAAAATCTTTAAAAAAAAAGAAAGAAATGTGATTTCTAGAAATGTGGTGAGAAGCCAGCAAGAGATTAGGAAAAGAGGAAGCAATCCATTGTTGTGATCGTGTAATACCTAAACTCACCACCTGTAAATTATTATTTTTCAGAAAAGAAGCTATTTGTTGATTATCTTCCATTTACTCTCCATTAAACAGAACAGAACACACATATTCCCCCTCTTTTGCCAGAAGAGTCCAGAGTGCGAGCACATACCTGCTGCATGGTCGGTGAGTGTAAGGCAGACTGGACCTGCATGGGGAGCTGGTTCCCAAGGGGCTGCTGCATGGCGAGTGGCTGGTGCTGCTGCATGTTGAGATGCTGGTGAAGAGGTGGGCTGATCTGGAGGGGAGGAGGGGGGGACACGGCCATGTTCGCTATAGAGACAGTCACTGGCATTTGGTTATTCGGCTTGGGGGCTATGCTCCTGGGGAGACTGGGATGCATAGCAGTTAGGTGAGGATTCATTCCTGGTTGTTGGTGGTAGTGGGAACTTAGGTACAGAGCTGAGTGGGCCTGGCTGGGCCCATGGAACACTGACGGCTTTGAGTTGATCAGCTGGGGAGGTTGAGATGTCTTAACATCAACAGGTTCACTGTAGCTCTGTTGAGGAAACAAACAAGAGCAGAGGTCAGAGTCGGACACACGGGCTGTTGACTTCTAGCAGCAAGGTGCTCAGTGAGTGTACGCGGGACCTCCCACGGGAATCAGCACCTGTTACTCTTCTTGCCTCTTATCTAAGAAGTCCTCCACCATTATTTGTAATGCAACTTATACAAACCTGAGCTTAATTTGCCTCTTTGTGAAATCTAAAACGATCTCCAGGGCACCTGGGTGGCTCAGTGGTTGAGCATCTGCCTTCAGCTCAGGTGGTGATCCCCGGGGTCCTGGGATCGAGTCCCACATCAGGCTCCCTGAAGGGAGCTTGCTTTTCCCTCTGCCTCTCTCTGTGTGTCTCTCATTAATAAGTAAAATCTTTTAAAAAACAACAACAACAATTTCTAATGACATTTTTTTTTCTTTATCTAAATGCAAGCTCTAACTTGGTGGCTTCTCTCAGCATGCAGACAATGAACAAGATGATGGTCGTGGGGTGGGGGTGGGGGATGTCATCAGTGCCTTGATCTGAAATACAAGTATAGCTCACTTGGAAAGTAATTCAGTTCAGGGGTTCTTTTATTGATTGTATGTTTCATTTTTTATGTTTCCTTTTTATATTCTTAAGGAGCCTTGGCCTAGATATTTGCACAAAGAAAACAAAGCTGGTTGATGGAAATGAATATGGGAAAAGGAGTTCTGAAATACCTTTCTGAAGTCATATAAAACCACATTAATATAGCTTCTAAGTAACCATAGAATTCATCTTGATTTTTTAAAGAAGTTGGTGATGAATTGTCCCCCATAATGAACAGGATAAAAATAATCTCTCTTAGAAATTTTTGACTCCATCAAAATTAATATAATTTTGCCCTATTTTTTTTTATACCTTCATGAGGCCATTTCCTAATAATCTTTTCATTGACTTAAAAACTAGACCTATCAGTGGGAGCTGAAAAGAATCAAGAATTAACCCTGAAGTATTTCTTCCGGGGCAAAAACCTACCTCCTACTTATGCTGAGAGGAAGAGGTTAATAAAATAAACAGGGATAAGTGAAAACAGCTGGGGAAGGAACATACTACCATGTCCTTCTGGAAAAAAAAAAAGTTGCTTTGTCAAAACAATGTCTTGAGGATGCAAATATCCTTATTCTGCAAACTTGATATCATGCTTATTCCATTTATGAGTCAAATGAGTTCTTGGTATGGTCTGTGGCAGGGTTTTCTGAAACCCTCTTGCAACACGCAGCACCATCCATCAATGGACCTGCCTGTTAGGGACACTGGTCATCATGCAAGATGACCCGAAACACAACGTGGGAACTTCATTTCAAAAGTCAGCCTAGAACACTGCTAGCAATGCAACTCATTGTTCCCCATTAGTGTAGGAGAATGAAATGAAAACCACAATGAGAACCATGGTGTGTCTATGTGCGGACTCAGAAAGGCAGGCTGGGGTAAACCAATGATCAGCCCCTTACAGTCTCTCTCCAGAGGAAGGACACAACTGACCTCCATGAAAATATACAAAGCTATGGAATCTGGGGTCCTGGGAACCCCCCTGAAGAAACCTCTCCTTATAATATTTATCCCTGTGTCCATTTTGATGCTGCCTTATGAAACAGGAACAGACATTCAGACTCCCTGTCTTCTGTATTAACATTAAAAATGTCAGAAATTGTTCACACATATTTTTAAGGGATGGTTTTGGAAGAAAGAAGCTTTGTGAAATGCAGGATTTAAACGTTGCTTTCAATTTAAAAAAAAAGTAGTTTTTTTTTTTTGCTTCCACTTAAAAATTCTTATTGCTGATGTGCAGAGTAGTGAACAATTCAAGGGAAAGGTCAAATAGGTTAATTCCGGCTGTGTAAACAGTGACTAGTTCTACATTAGAAGAACATGTATTGCAGTGATATGCCTCAAAAATCATCCCATATATGCCAAGAAGATTATGTGTTGATTGTGTGTCTGTGTGGTTAAGTCATCCGGGAAAGTGGTTTCATTGTGTTTACTGCCTCCTCCTTAGCCTGCTGCACAAGGGCTAATTTCCTACTTAGTCACATACTGCATCAAGTCCCTACAGGAAAAGAACTATTACACATGATAGATATCTATAAAATTTAATACATGTGAGTGCATCTTTATTTCTTGCTTTATAGATGTTTTTAATTTAAATAGAAGAAAAATCACTCACATGGCCCATACTATCAAAGCTCTGAAATACGTGGATTGTAAAATGTCTTCATTTTTATTTCTCTAGCCAATAATCACCTCGTTATCAGGCAATACTGTCCATATAGAGTTTAGAGAGGTCACCTGAACTTGTATATGCATGTGTGTGTATATAAACAAAATGCCCTGAGGTGCGTATGACATGTTGTTCAGACATAATCATACCAACATCCCGGGGATTACAGCAGTGTGATTAAATAAATATATTTGTTAAATTGAACAACCTTCAAGAAATAGACTTAGGCTGCATATAGAATAGAAATGACTAATCCTGGTGAGTCCAGACGCTTGGCCAGCAGAGGGGTCAGTTTCGTGGGCCTGCGGCCAGTCCTGGCAAGAAGTTCCAGGTACAACACCCACGTCACACCTTGACACACACAGTTTCTACATTGTATTGGGAGGTGGGATTTGTGGAAAAATAAATGTCTTAGACAAAACAAGGTACAGGATAAAACGTGTAGGGGGAAAAGCGAGAGCCTTCAGTATGCTAATGTGTGTTGTGAATCTCCAGCTGAGAATTACAGGAACCTTTTCTCAATGGGTCATTTCATGAGAATCGTCTTCAAGGGAAAACACTAGTTCAGAAGAACTAATAAATTACAAATACACATTTGAAATGGCAAATAGAACTACATTTCAATTTAAATAGTCCTCTCTTGCCTGAAATAAGCTAATTTCTGTTGCCTCAAAATGCATACTTAAATTACACAATCCAGGTGTAATATTACACTAATTTATAGTTTCATGATGCCTGGAAAACCATCTGCATAGTGTATTTCATATTCTAGGCTAAGGACAGTGACACAATTTCTTGAAGGAATTAGGAAGCTGGGAGCTTCCCAATTACAGCCTAGAAGAGCTAAGGCATGTACATATTAATGGTTTTCTTCAATGGCAAAATCAAAATAAATAATGAACCAAACTCTCCTGAATTCCACGTTTGGAATAACAGCATGTAGTCCACCAAATAGAGAGATGACAGATTCTTTCAGAGATGGAGATATAGAGCCATAGGTACATAAAGATAGATTCCAACCTAATCTGAGATACTTTTTGCCAACCTTGTGAAGACTATTTTCTCACGGTAATTACACAATACATGTCTGTCTGGCTATTTGTCATTTATCTTTTCCACACTAAGGCATGGAAAGATCAGTAATGCCAAACCTATTTCGAACTAGTACTTTTAATCCCTAGACAGACTACCAGCAAATAAATAAGACTCCCCCAAATGGTAAGTTAAACAGCACTCGAAACATAATTTTTAATATGGAGGGAGGAAGACTTTTGGGAAGTTACATGTTTTCCCTATATTTTCTAAATTGTTGAATATGACAAGATGGATAACGTGTCCAGTGCCTAGCCATGTACCTATCCACGATAGAAACGCCAGTAGAGGCTCTCTCCCTGTATTCTATCTTTATGACAATAGTCCTGCATCATCAAGGAAGGGATTTCTGTTATGGTAGAAAGTTGTATCTCTGTGTCACATGCATCTGGCATAGTGGCAGGACATAGAGAAGGCAAACGTGTTTGTTGAATGTCTGCATGACTGTTCTTGAACAAGACTCCATGCTGTCACTGTTGCCCTTGCTGAAACTCCCTACAAGACATGCCATTCCTCTTCCCATTTTTCTTTCCTCACCCCAAAGGGATGAGGAAAGATCTGAAACCCTTGAAAGCTCACAGAATATCAGAGTGGTCTTTTCCACTCTTTTTGCTGTCAGCATGAACCATACATTTCCAGTAGTGATGAGAAATTATAACACTCTGTCCTTTGGTTAGATACCCTGCCCTTTACTCTCCACTGGATCTGGGGTGGATGGTGGGCCACAAGGAAGCTATATTTTGAGATTTTGTATCTTTATGTGGCAAAAAACCTGCTTCTGGCTTCACTTCTGGTTAATTCTTAATCAGACTAATACAACAAACCGTCTATTAATTACAGAGCTGCTTTATTGCTTCGAAAGATAGGTAGAATAAGTTCATTTGCCACAGCAAAGTGCCATGAATTCATAATCTAATTAAACCGGAATATGAAGAAATCACAAATTTAATCTACTCTGTCACTTTCTTCTAATTAAACTATGAAAGTAAGGCTACAATTTTGCAAATCAATTAGATTGTTTATGAAGATCTCTATACCTACCATTCATAAATTAAAAGTGCTTTCTCATATAAACGAAGTAATTTAGACTAGTTTCTATTTTCAAACACACTAACCACCTTTCTCTGGAGGTGTGTCCTTTGGGTAGGTTACCTGGCAAATGTGATTTTACCACTGTATACACAACTGAAAGTCTACCCCTGAATCTGGCATTTTTATGGGAGGAATGTGTTTTTCTATTAGTTTCTGAGTAAGTTCTATTTCCTAGTTGCTTTTAGGCCACCAATTATGAAAGATGTTTTCTATCAGCAAAATGAGCGTGCGTGTGTGTGTGTGTATGTGTGTGTGTGAATAGAGACCTTTTGGGTCTTCTCAATAGAATCTTCCACAAGAGATACAACTCTATAAACCTTAAGATACTTCTTATTAACCATGTTGTTGATTATCTGAGATAGTTTCAATCCCATTTATTTTGTATAAAGCAGACAATACTGCATAGTGTATAAATGCCCCCATTCTGGGACGATAAGTGCTATAAAAATGAGACACTGACAAAGCAATTGTTATTTAAAATAGCAAAGTATAAACACAAGACATAAAACTCAGTGGAAGCAACAATATAGGAGTTGTTGAACCAAATCAGATTAATAGTCCATCTAATTTGATTCTTGTTTTCAGCACTGACCAATACTTGATGCACTGGAAATTAAACAAAATTTATGCACCTACTCAATCGTGCATTGTTACTTCCGAAAGGAAAATTCTTCCTGGGCCTTGCAGGTGATTAACTTACACCCTGAAGCATGAGATTTTATTATCTTTAAATCACGATCTGGGCTTACAGAGCTGCAAATTTTATGTTAACAGTCATAAAATAATCCATCCCATTTTCAAATTCAGACCCAGTATTTGTCTCAATAGCTCACCGTGGCATGAGTTCTGTAAGTTATTTCAAACAAAGGAAATCATTTCTCTTGAATTTATTATCCTTCAGTTGAACTTAATGTTGTGATTCTTTGGTATTGGCCATGGCAACAGGGAACTTTCCCAATTTGACTCAATCTTATCCTCCACTGTACATTTTCTAAAAAAGCTTCTATTGTCCCCTGTAACTTTTGGCACCACAGCTTAAGGTACAAATAGTCTCTTATCTGATGTGTGACCTTAGAGTCACGACTCTGATTACTCTTAACTAACTAGAACATATTCATTCAACTGTTGTCTCCTTCCAGGTTGGCACTTCTTTTTTTTTTTTCTTTTTTAAAAATTTATTGATTTATTTTCAGAGAGAGAGAGAGGAAGGCCAGAGAAGGAATCTCAAGCAGATTCCCCACTGAGCGCGGAGCCCAACCTGCTTGATCTCACGACCCAAGATCATGACCTGAACCAAAATCAAGACTCGGACGCTTAACCGACTGAGCCTCCCAGGCGCCTCCGAGGTTGGCATTTCTAAGAAGCTGTATGCATGTTTCAATAATGCTGCTTTTACTTGGGATATTTGGGAATTTCCCTACTGGAATTCTCTTTAGAGCCTGTGAGACCCTGTTTAACATATCCTCAGACAACTCTTTGTCTTTTGATGGTGAATTTGATTTTTGGAAACAGCTAATCGTCCCTTGAAGCCAGGTTTGCGGGTTAGATGTGGGTGATGTTTGGGAAAAAGAATGAGGTGTGAAAACAATGTAACAAGATTGATTTTCTAATGTGGCTCATAAACTTTTCCTGACTGCAGTTCTAAAAGAGGAGTTTCAAAAATCTTTTGAATTCTGGGAGCAATAATAAAATAAGTTTGTAGCCTCCCAAAGTGACTACTTTGAATGCAACACTCATTTGGGGAATATAAATTCTCGTCTTTGTGGTAAAGTGAAACTAGTTCCAATTGCTTTAAAGTTAGACATTCTTTTTCAGCATAATAATTTAGACCCAAGTCTAGGAATTCTTGACTCTATGGAAAACTATATATCCTTCAGCTTTGTTTAATAGCCCAACCCCAATTATCCTAAATGATATGTTCAAGCCAGGGGGCTCTAGCCTTCATAATAGTACATACTCTTCATCCTTGGACTATTCTTACTCTCTAACAGCTCATAGAGACCATTTATTTCAATGAGGAAAGCTGTTTGGATGAGGTTTTTCAAATATCCTGATCATTTCTTATCTTTATAAAAGGGTGTATCTATGAAGCAAGTTTTTCTTATTTTAACGTCACTTTTAAAATTCCTTTATATCAAAGCACTCAGTGGTTGAGCATCTGTCTTTGGATCAGGTTGTGATCCCAGGGTCCTAGGATTGAGTCCCACATCAGGTTCCCTGCAGGGAGCCTGCTTCTCCCTCTGCCTATGTCTCTGACTTTCTCTCTGTGTCTCTCATGAATAAATAAACAAAATCTTTTTAAAAAATTCTTTTATATCAAAGCAGACTTGGAGACAAGTTGAAGATATGAGCCAGCTAAATTTTCTATCATACACAAACTGTTTACACGTACCAACAACATAAAAAATAAAGTTGACAATAATACTAGTGGTAATAATAATAATGATAATAAATAGCTGGTATTTATTAAACACTTCCTGTGTTCAAGATCCTGACTCATGGAATTTGGACAGTGTTTCTTATTTTATCCTCACGGAAACTCTGTGATGTAGGTCCTATTGTCTTCTCTGTTTAACAAATGAGTAAGTTAGAGACCTCAAGCAGCTGAATAATTTGTATGAAGAAATGGAAGTTAGGAAGAGGGAAACCTGAATTTGAACCCAGATCCACCTGGCCCCAGGGCTTGTGGACTTCATCCCACTCTGAGAACTCTCGGTGTGATGTTGGTGGCATATTAGGTAAGGTTGGGCATGTCCTCGTGGATGGGCCATAGACAGTTGTTGGTGGCATTTTAAAGGCCTTTTAATAGACTTTCCTTGATGCCCTATGCCTTAGAGATCTTTGCCAATCCTTATTTATAAGCCTTTGCTTCCTGCTTTTAAATTTCTCTATGGAAAGAAGTTGCATACCCAGTGAATCCAAGAGTTTAATAATGTCCTGTTCAGATCAAATTCCTCCAGTTTGAGATGGTGTCTTTTTCTTGCTTTAGAGTCAGTGAAAATGGAGCACAGGTAACCACAGTCCTAGGGCCAAAGCCTGTCATGGGCTTAAACGTGCCTGAGTCTGTTTTTCAGGCTTAGGAATGTCAAATTCTCTCTTCTCAGCTACTACCTTCTGCCCTTTGTTTCTGTCACTTTCGTGGCTTTTTCTTCTGAAATTTCTTCAATTTCTCCCTTTAAATTATAGAGCCAAAGATGGCATAAATTATTCCAGGGTATGACCAGTGTCGTATTTGCCTACTCTGTGTTCCTATTCATGAATTCTTAGATTCCAATGTGCCCACAGAGCATAGTCTCAGAGCAGTCTCCTCTGCTGCTGGGGTCTGTCACTGGCTCCATGGGACCAGGTGATGCAACTGCACGGTTGCAAACGCAGTGTGTCCCAAACACTCTGCAGGCCCCAGATTCCTCTGAGTGTCTCTGGCCAGCCCTTGGTGATGGGGAATAGGGAGTCACAGTGGGGGTGTGTGTGTGTGCGAGGTTTGGAAAGCTCTACGCCTTCTACTCCTACTTCATTCCCCACCATTAAGTCAGGGCAGCTTTAGTCTTAGCTAATACGTAACAGTTGGCATACAATTTATTTATTTATTTATTTAAAAAAATTTTTTTTGGCATACAATTTATTGGGGGATAACTACAATTTTATTGTAGTTCTACAGATATAAATATTTGACAGTCACTGAGGATAGAAAAAAGCCTATAAGCTTTCGAGCAAGATGGCAAAGAGTTTGAGTCCTGTCTGCCACTGCCAGCCTCTCCGTTCTGTGGGCGAATACTTGATCTCTCTGCCTGGAGACCATCTAGAGAATGGGCTAAGTCTTATTTTGTAGGGTTGTTATGATAATGATGAGTAGGGATGCATGGAAAATGCCATGCACAGTGTGTGACACACAAGCTACTCTGTAGCAAAATACTATTTGTATTTGTTATTATTATTGGAAACAGTTCCGTATCTTGCCGAGAATGTGTCAGTGTTGTCATTTTAAAGTATGAAGGTTAGAATATTTATTTGCTATCACTGAGTGTGTTTATTTTTGGTAGATGTCAGTTTTATTCAGACCTGGAGTCACGTTAATTAATATGCTGGATTCCATGGTACATAGTACATCTAAGGGGGAATGTCACTAATTGAGAGGCGCATCGCTAATCCTATGACTCAGTTTCATAGGTGGAGCTAATGTTCACTGGCTGTTTCTATTTTTGATTATGTTCCCCAAGAAGCAGCTAATTTTAGCAGATAGTCTTTTCAAGCTTTGCAAGGACTGTGACACATTTTACTTTGATCTGTACTCCTCTTTGTGCTCTCAGCACCTACGCTTGTGCCTGACACGGAGCAGGTGTTGTGCAGCCCCGGGTGGGATGCCGAGCATGGCCTGGAGTGGAAGCAGCAGGAACTTGCAGACTTGACACGGCTGGAAATTAGCAAGGGGAGGATCTATTGGTCTAGGGGAGCAGAGCCCTATTTGGCGAAGTGACTGCATTGCATAGAGACTACCAAAATATGTAGCTCTGGAGGCATAAATAATATTTGCCCACAGGAACTTAGGAAAATAGACATGGCACTTTGGTTAATACAGTATTTAATAGACATCAGTGACCTTAGAAGTGAGAATGTCAATGCTCTGCCATAACTTGTGCAGCAGGAGGTGTTTTAAGGAAGCAGGTCAAGTACACTGCTTGGCCCCCACGAGCAGCAAGGCCCAGCACAGGGGTTGAGGATGGTGTAGGTCAACTCCGGGCTCGGGCACTTGTTACCTGTGTGTTATTTTCCCTCTTTAGTGAAATGTTTATAATCAAGCTTGCTTTGCAGGATAAGGTGTGGGAATTGAGGGAACCTATGCACATAAAGTGATCTTTTAAAAATATAAATCCGGAGCACCTGGATGGCTCAGTAGGTTGAACATCTGACTCTTGGTTTTGGTTCAGGTCATGGTCTCAGGGTCTCATGGGCTCCGTGCTCAGTGTGGGGTCTGCTTGAACCTCTCCCTCCCCCTCTGCTCCACTTTCTCTCTCTCAAGTAAATAAAGTAAAATCTAATAAAATAAAAATATGAATATAAATCCGATTACCCATCCTCTACTGAAACCCACCCAATGGCTTCCTCTGTATAAGAGGAATCCAGCTACTTTCAATGTCCTGCAAGGTCTTGCTGGTGATTTGGCTCTCGAGCATCTTCCCAGCTTCACCTCAAACCATGCTCCCTTTCTTTACTCAGCTCCAGCCACGGTGACTTCTGACTTCAGGGAGACATTTCTGTCTCTGGAGGCTTTGCACTTGCTATACTATGGTGTGATCAGCTCTCCTCTAGGTTCCCTCTGTGTCTTGCAAGCTCCTTGCCTTCCTTTGGCTCTCAGCTCTGAGGTCACCTCCTCAAAGAGCACTTTGCAGACCACCCTATTAGAACCTTTTCTTTCTTTCTTTCGTTTTCTTTCTTTCTTTCTTTCTTTCTTTCTTTCTTTCTTTCTTTCTTTCTTTTTTTTACCTTCTAAATGCTTACATTCTCAAAGATCTTGGTCATATATTAGTTTATGTGTTCATTCTTGTTCTTCCTGACAAAACGGAAGCTTCTTAAATTTCAAGGGCATATCTGTCTATTCTCCATGGGACATATGTGCCTATTCTCCACTGTGTCCTCTGAGCCTGGCACAGTGTTCAGCACAGACCACATGCTTGGGGAAATTTGTCAAATGAATACATGAATGAGTGGATGGAGAAAAAAAGCAGAGCATGGCTGGTACACTGTGGTTACCTGGAATTGTAGCTATTATTATCATGTAGCCTTTTATGATTGTACCTTTACATCTTTTCGAATAGGGAAATAATTTATAATACACAAAAAAACTGTAACATTGAAAAAGTGTATGTGTGAATATAAATGCCTATTATTTTCCTTGTCACTATTTAAAATGGAAAAGAAATGGATTTTTTACATAAGTGTCTGTGTACAATGGAAAGGTAGGTTGGTAAATTTTCTGTATGTGCCTGCAAGGTTATATTGTGAATATCCACTCGCGTACAACATCAGAGGGCCATTTTCCTAACCTGGAGAGGGTATTTGCAATTTTCCTTCAATTTGTATACACATAATAGATAGTTGTACATAAATAGACATTCAACAGTTCCAGCAAAATTCCTACTGCCAAAGAGGAAAAAAAAAAAGTCAGAGTAAGCTGTAAAAAAAGTGCTTGGTTTTTTAAATGTAGAAATGGCAATTCACAGCATTTATATAAATTGCCGTATACTGAGGGTTGCAACTCTGAGAATGAACAGTAAGAAAAGTTGCAGCGAAGAGCAAATCTGAGGACACTTGTTTTGAAAGTAAAGGCTTAGTCAGTATTATAACATTCTGGCAATCTGCATAACATGAACCAGAGTGCTTTGTATTGGGATTGAGACTTTATGTATTGATTTTCTCATATATAAAATGTTCTGACTACACTTCTATTTAAAATGCTCAAAAAAAATGCTCAAAAAAGAAACTTATCTTAGAGAAATAAGGAGAACTCATATTTTTTTAAAAATCCCTCTTACCTTTGGGGCACATTAATCTAAATAATATCAACATGGCTATTTAACCGAAAGGCTGAATAGATGTAATAATTTGTAACTCTTTTTTTTTGTTATTGGATCTAATATCTTTTACTTCATTTTTTTGCTAAAATTTCACATGCATTCTGTGAATTCTTAAATATACAGAAATGAGAGATAGTATCAGCTGAAAATAAAAATATTTTCAAAAGGAGTTAGATAAACTAGGAAGTATGAGATCCATAGTGAGATAGTATAGGAGAGCTGGAAATTTTAAGGTTAAATAATAAATAGTAAGTTTCCCCACCATGTCATACCTTAAAAATGGAACATAAAGCTGCATTAGACCAATAGTGAAAAGAAATTTCTCATACATTTGTATTTTGTGTTCTCTTTTGTTTTCTGCATCAATATATTCAGTGTATATTTTCCCTGATAGAAAACTCATTTATAGAATTACTTGAGAGTTGTTGGAAGAGGAATGGATATTTCTGGATGAAAGAGGAAACAGTTTTTGTGGGTGAATGGAATGAAGTCCAGAGCCACAAGCTACTCTGAGCCAAGTAATAGTCAAATTTGGACTTGGTTGGATATCCTGTCAAGTGCTTACAGAATCAGCTCTGTCTCTCTGAGGTTACCTCCCTAAGCAATCTGTAAAGAGAACTCTATCTTTCATAATCTGAGACCAAAGAGAGACAACCCTTGAGTATTTATCACAGAAAGGACTAGTGTTTAAGATATATATTCTAAAGCATAAAATATTTTTAAGTGGTGTTTTCATTTCAAATGAAATGCTGTGATTTTTTTTTGGAGTGGGTGGGGGCAGGCTTACAACCTAATGCTGCTGTCATGAGGCAGTTGGCTTCTTCTCAGCTAAAGGCTGATGGGATGGGGTGTGGGGCAGGGGGCAAGGGGAAATTTAAGGGGAGGATATGGAGAAATAGAAGGTTGGCTCAGGATTAAGAATGTACTGTGACTAACCCACAAAACCAATAATCCACAGGTGGATGATATTTCACAGAAGGCCCAGAGGATGTCATTCTGGACTTAAGGTATGAACAAATATTTCCAAAATGTATACCTTAGTTTAGGATTTACTTTCTTTTTCAACAAAGAAGATAGTGCAGAGATGCTAAAGTGATCTTTTATGCTTTTAAATGACCATTGTAGGCTTCAATACGATGGCCACACTCCATCCCAGTATTGCACAATTGCACGTTACCTTGGATACAAGGCTGGCTCTGTATGCTGCTAGTTGCTTCAGGTACTCCTTCTTTGCAGCCTCGGTTTTCTTTTTATAGACCTATAACAACAACAAAGAGTCTTAAATTAGAAAGTGCATCTGCTTTTGTTTCCAGAGAAGTACACTGTGGAATGATAATTGTGCGCGCACACGTGCATGCGCGCACATGCAATTATATCGTATAATAATATATATCTCCCCAAAGATTATGTTTTCTTACTGAAACAGATTTCTAAGAGGTATGGCAATAGACTAGATAAGAAGAAGATTAACAATAGTAAAATTTTCCATTTACATTAAGCATATGAAAGGATTTATCTGGGTTACTTTGAGAGTGGAGGTAGTTGGCTTAGAAAGATACTATTGATGAAGGTTCCCAGGGAAACCACAAGCGGATAAAGAAGTCATTCATATTTATATAATGGGCAGATAATTCTACAGTGCATTAAAATCTTGGTATATATGTTCCATGCTAGGCATAAAAACAAGGACAGGATTCAAAGATGACCAATTACGTTCGAAAAGTAAATCAAAGGAACAGTGACAAAGTTTGCAGGTTCATCACTATTTTAACATTTTGAGCCTTGAAGTTCTATTTTCAAAAACTCAGGAATCAGCTATGACAGTCAAAGACACATTTGGGAGTGGAATGGGGACCCTGAGTGGCCGAGGACTGCACTCATGCCATGCCGTGTAGCCTGCTCTGGTCATGCCCTTTCCAACGAAGGCATTGGATGACATGGATCTGTGGACACCTCATTGTGAAAAGGTACAAATGTTCTGAAATGAATTTCGTTTTACAGAAGCTTTTCATTTTTCAGAGAGAATCATCTTGAAAATAAAAGTAAAATCATCCTAAATTGAGCAAAAGTACTGAAAAATGACTTGCTGGTATGCTAAAGGTCACATCGCTAAGTTAAACAGAAAGGAGTCATTAGAGTCGAAAATGAAAGATTAGCAAAGTGAACACACATGGCTGTCGGCTACCATTAAGTTGATTCTTTCAAGGCTTTAGAGTCTGTTTTTGGCAATCTTTTGAAATCAGCCCTCAAGAATAAAATATTTTTCACAATTTACTGTGTAAATGGAAATGTATTTTCATCAATACAACTATTTTAAATTCCCCACATCTTGAATTTGACAGCAGGGAATGAGGCTTGGCTAATATTTTGTAATGCTGAGCTCAAAAATAGACACAGATCAGTATTGAAAAGTGGCTTTAGAATTAGTGTAGTTAAATATAAATTATGTCTAAAGACCAAATATCTGCCCAAGTCGGCAGCAGAGGTCAATTTACGGTTTCTAATGCCAAAGGTGGTTTGCTGAGCCTGGTCCACAACTGGGAAATTCAAGATGTGGGAGATTATTGACTCATGAATATATTAATTAGCAGAACATTTTACTTAAGGTAAGCAAATGACTAACCTTGTCAATAAAATTATATAAGACACTATGAAATGAATGTGTTCATTGGTTTCCCAATTTTGGGAGGTCTTCAGCCTAGATTCTATATTTTGATAAAATAAAAGGCAATCATAATAAGACAATTAAGAATTCATACAATATTATCAAAAACCATTGTGCCAGCTTTACTAAATATAAAAACAAAGAAACTTAAAAGAAGTTTGTTAGTAAAGAGCCAATAAATTCCTTGTTTCAAGTATTCTGAATTCGCTGAGCTAATTATTGGGAGTCAAATTCAGATTTTTTTTTTTTTTTTTTTTGAAATTGACATGTGGAAACAAATACAACAAATGCCTTTGAATAATAATGATCTGTGTATATATTACATGCCTTGGTTCAGCCACAGTCAGAAACACAGAGCTCTCCTGCTTCTTATTGATTTATTTTTTTTCTTGAGAGACAGATTTCTGTTTATAGTTTTCCTTTCAACCTCTTCTCCAAGACATAATTTATAATTAATGATCTTAAGCTGACAATGTTTACATATACTTTTAATACCTTAAAACTGTTTTTGAGAGGGTTTTCTCCCCACACAGAGAGATGCTATTTAGGACTTTGAAGCAAATATTTAGTAAATATATCTTCGATGGTAATACGCATTTGTACACTGGAAACATTTCTAACATGTTTTTTTTTATTAAAAGGCTACTCCAGGTGACCCCCAGACAGCTAAAAAGGGTTCATTTAACTTCCAAAGGCAGATATAACAGAGTTTGGGCTAGAGTGTTGACCAAAGCAACATTTTCTAAGTAGCAGTAGATAAGACGGTGGTGTCAGATGGCCTGATTAGAGCATCTGCCATCATTCTAGCATTTGGTTTCCAACCGAAACAGCAAGTGTTACTCCAGTGCTATCCCTTTGCTGGGCTCCCAGGAGTTAACATCACACAAAGTGTTAACTTTCCTGAAATTTGTTGATTAACAACCACTGGAGAAAGGTGGCTAACTCAATATGTTTCGGGCTGGATATGTGCCCCCTGATTTCAGTCTGGGATCGATGTTGTTACAGGATACCTGACTAGCATTCAGAGTGCCCTGTTTTCTAGAAATGGCTCCCTATTGCCTATTGATGATCGGCTATGTGGGATCATCACAGAAGTGCCTACATACCACTTTAGAAAAGAGTAAACTCATCATGCCATATTACGTGGATTGATGGGTCCGCTCTTTCCTGCATAGCTGCAGATGTTCAGAGGGAAGATTCAAAGGGTGGTCATTTCAAGAGGTATATTTCTGTAATTGCGGTTAAAGGGGAGTAGTCCAGAGTGAAATTAAAATCTGAGGGGGTTTCTCTGATGGTAATTTAGACCTTCACCTTTGAGAACTACCTAATGGCTCCAATATTATATACTGTGCATGTCTTTCTCATGCTACCTTCTAAAATTGCACATGGACGCTGGCTGATGGCCATGTCTGAGGAGGGGCTCAAATGTATGAGAGAATGATAAAGCCTGTGAGGAGTCCACATACAGGTGAAGTAGGAAACCCTTACTTTAGAACAGTTGTTTACAAGTCATCAGGAAGGAGTTCCTCAAAAATATTTCCAAGCCTCTATTCACGGATGGAGAAAGTCTCCTACTTGCAGAAGCCGAAGATGACGCTGAGGTGTTTGGCTATGAACAAGCTCTGCCATGATCAAACCTTCTAATCTAGGAGGATGGGTCTGACTTATGTCAAAGTTAAGTTTGGGAAAGAAACGGTCTCTCTCTCTCAGGGAAAGACAAATATTTTAAAGATATGTGGTTCGTACAGTAAATATTAGTGCTCAGTCGAGCTACAAAATGGCTTCCAAATGGTCTACAGCTGTTTGAAATAAAGTGCAAAGTTGGCCAGATGAGGATTTAAAAATCATAATACATCATTTATCATTTTCTCCAGCTCATCCAAACACTTTTGAATTCATCCTGTCCTGACTTAGTTATATGCTGTGGTTTGTTATTCTAAGAAAGCTACCATATCCTATCTAAGGACTGCATCTTAGTGGTTAAACTAAAACATATATAACGGCTAATCTAAAACATACGAAGATCGACATCAAATAGCAATTCTAGAGGATCCAAATCCTGTTCATCTAATCTGGTGATTCACTGAATCATTTCTGAAATGCACTAAATACCAGCATGGACACATGTTTTTATAGGCTGTTAATCCCTAATTAAAATCAGCAGTTCAATATCAGTGAATATGATAAACTCAAATAGAAAAAGAAGTCTAACATAACCTGTCATTTTCTCTTTTTTTACGTTCTGCTCCTTCCCCAAACAAACCATCCATCTAACTCATACAAAAAAGGAAAATCTTATAAATACCATTTAATTCCTTCTTCCTTCCTTCTTTTCTGCTCTGGCCCTCAGTTAATCTCTATAGTCATAGTTTATTTCAACCAAGCCTTTACAGTAATAATAAGAAAAAAAATGTGTAATTCTTCCAATTCTGTATTCTATTCAAACACTATAAAAAAAAAAAAAAACCTAAAAGGCATTTTTCCTTTTGGTTGACTTCAAATGTAGGTTTTTTTTTTTGTCCCCACTACAAGTTCATATTTATAGAAAATGCTTAGAAGTACAGTTATGTATAAGCAATAATAATTTAATCACAATTCCCTGCTGTATCCTTTAGAAATTAACGTTTACAGCTTCTTTCAATGCTGTTATTATTTAGGACAGCTAGAGCAAGTGCATCTGTATTTTATATAGAACTTAGTACTTAAATGTGGTTACATTTCCATCATGTGTAACTTGCTCAGCGTTTTCTTAAGCATTCCAGAACTGAAAGACATTTATAAAGTGGTATTCAGAGGATTGAAAATATTATACAATGTGACAAAAATCTTGCTATCAATTCTTTTGCTGACCTTCTGGTCCCTCCAAATGGTCTACACAATAATGGTGTGATCTCCTTATGGAATAGTAGGCAAGCTCTTTGAAAAAAATGTCTACAAAATGTATGCGTCGATTTATTAAATGAGGGTGACTGGGGCCAGTATGATGTCGCTCAATCACACTGAACTATACATTGAGTGCCTACTATGTGCCTGCTGTGATGTGAGGAACTGAAGTTGCAGAATCAAAAAAAAAAAAAAAGGCATTAAAAACATGCCTCTAATTGTGTGCATTTTGTGTGTCAGACTCTATCTCTAGTCTTTTAATTCTTTCAACAAGAAGGTTGCAATGGTATTATTACTCTCATTTTACAGATGAGAAAACAGAGTAGAACGGATAGTCATTTTATTCACCCTCCTACAATAAATATAGCAAAACCATGTGGTGAACAAACTTGATCCAGTTTCACAGATCCACCTTCATTTACTCGAAGGCCCCTCCTAGCTGCAGAAGAACTCCCCTTGAAGAGTCTCTCTGACACTCAACTGCACTGTCTACAGATGACGCCCCCGTAAACAGAGCGAGCCATGCTTGGGACATAGTAGGGGCTCAGGAGATCTGCATGATCGAGTATAGAATCTCCAGTGCCAGATTTCTCCTTTTGTGAGTATAAGCATGAGTGAGCACGATAAAGTTCTGAATTGCGTCTTCCACACTAAAATGCACACCAATGGAAATAGAGGATTTGATATACAGACATCCAACCCACCCACTGGAGTATTTTCTTCAAATTCTCTCTCCATCAGTGTCATGGAAGCTTTCAAGCGAGGTGTCTGCTTCCACTGTAGATGAGCATAGGCTATTTCTACATGTGTACTACGTAGGTTTACGCCTGCAGGCAATAATCCCATGATATGCCAACAATGATATGGATACGTACACACCTGCATTTGGGAAGTAAAATACGCTAACCATTTCATGTAATAAAATTATTAAAAGGAACTCCTCAGTTTCAACATTTTTATGAATCACACTTTTCTCCTATTCTACAGTTTATATCTGAACAATGGTTTCACATTTTTTTACTCCTGGTTGAAAGAAAAAAAAAATAAAAGGAAACACGCATACTGTTTACAAGGAAATGGCTAAGATCAACACATGTGTGAGTGTTACAGTGCAACCGGGATTTTAGTTGACCTTAAGTACTGTTGACGTAAAATCCAAATTTTATCAGAAGATAAGGGGGGGAAAAACCCCGGCAGCATTTATGTAGTGGGTGTTTGAGCACCAATGAGGAGTAAATGATTTGATTCCACGGGCTCAGAGGATTTGTCAGCTGCCTCATAAGTATAATTCTGGCTCTTCATCTCCCTGCTGCTTCTAATTTAGCAGGACAGGCTCATAATTGAAGCAAATTAACTATTTACACTTGCCACTTCTACCAGGGGAAGAGGACACAGCAGCAGGAAAGAATGAGTAGGAAATTACATTCTTGCCACTTGTGTCAGACCTGCCCTTATATAAACACATTAACAGTAATTTCATGAGGCGTCAAACATAGGAATAAATACTGAGGGATAAAATAATGAGGTGTTGCTATTGAGCTGAACTGCTATGGCTAATATCCTTGGATATGAATTATGCATCCTGAAAGAAGGCATATGTTGCAGTATTCAAACAGTTTCCCTGCAAGTGAGATCTGCTCATTAGGCTCTGGATCTGGAGGTAAATCTACGCTCGTCTTCCACGCGTGGCAGGACTGGCGTTTACAAAAATACACTCCCTGGGCACCGAGGGCTCTGGTTTCTCCTGAATATACCAAACTATCTGAACAGGCCTTCCACTCCATTTTTAGCAGAACAGCATGTTTATTTAGCTCTTTGGCTGAAGCTTTAAAGCCATTTAATGGAATGTAAACAAGAACATTTTGTTTGTAATTTGCTAAATGTATTACAGCCCGACTGTGTCTCCAATTAGGAACTTAAGGTTCATTTAGTAATTTACATCTGGTTCTGATTTAAGGTGACTTTCCCTTTCCACTTAAGAGCTGCCTTTCCGTGGCTCAAAAGGACCCGAGAACCCTTTTATAGTTCCTTGGACCAATCCCTCCTGCTTCAAAGCCGGACGGACTCTCTAATTTACTAGGGCTTGATTTGTGCTCTATTGCCACCGTGGACCTAGATCTTTTACTCCGGTGACCGGAATCAGAGAATTCAGAAATAACGGGGATAGACAAGAAATTTAGCTGAAACCTCATAAAAAAGATGCTGAGGGTGGCTGAAACGCCAAGGAGCCTAATACAAAGGGCGTGATACTGTTAAGTTATTATTTTTCACTCTCTGTAGGTTCCAGTCAGTGAAAGATAAGTAGCAAAGACCAACATCACAGCAATACTTATGTTTTATTTCCCTTTCTCCATCTGGTGCCTTCTGAACGACTCAGTCTGCTTCTGAAATGGGCTTTCCATTGTCTTACGATTCATTAGCATTTAAAACCTCCGGTTGGAATCCCAAACACAATTCTGCTTCCATTCCAGATTCAGCACCATGTTCCAAAGTATTAAAATGGGGAGATCTCTGATATGTGAAGTTTGTTCAGTGGCTTTGGTGGGAATGATTCATAAGGGAGGTTTTGTGCTCCTGGAGGATTTTTTATCGCTTCTTTCAGCTTCCTTTTGATTTTTCTTCTTTGAGAGATTCTTCACAGAAACCAAAGTGCATACAGTTGCTCACTCACCATGGATTCTGAAAATAAAGATCTGCCCTTCTGCAGTGGCTTCTCTTTCCCGCCCATCCTCCACAAGGAGGAAGCATGTGCTATAAACATACAGCAGCTCTATTAGTCATGTTCCCTCTGGCTGTCAAGAAAACATTCAATTGTAATCTCGCTAATAGCTGTTTTTCCTTAAATATTGTAATTTTCTGAGCCCCTAATAAATCATCAATAATTTTGTCCATTTTCCCCAGTTTGTGTTTATATTTGTAGCTGTTCATAATTGTGGGCTATTATGACAACAGGATTTTTGAACAATTGTGGCACATGCAACGCTAGCTTCTACCGAACCAGCTGCCTACACAATGCCAATGACATCACGTGGGGCTCTTGTAACACGCCTACATTTTGAAGTTTAATGGCCTGCCTCTAATCTGCTCCAGCAACATTCCTTTAAAAATACATAGCAGTATGTGCCCTCCCCAATCTGAATATTAAATGAGAGTAAAATACAATTAATTTAAGTTCGAAACAGAGATACTATATCATGTTGGCACAATGAGTCAACATAAAGGGAAAGAACAGGTGGTAATACACCATAATAACACTTTGGGATATTTTGCTAAAATTCTCTTGATGCCCAAATGTGCACTCGAGGCAGGCCTGTTCGCTTTGCTGCCAACTCTTGCAAAGTGTGGGAGAAGCGCTGCCACAGAGCAGCGGAGCAATGGCCCATCTGATGCAGTGTGCTCCCTTTTGTAAGCTCAGTGCCCGATGTCATTCATTTGACCCTCTCGCTGCTTGTCCCCGGGATGGGCCTGCATCCTCTGCATATAACAGATCTCATTTTTGTGTGTACTCTTCGGCCTTACTCTCTTCGGTAAGCAAGATCACCTTGTAAGAGGGAAGGATAAGCTATGCTGAACTCCTGCTAAGTCAAAGGAGCATAAAGGATGGGGACAGCCATCATAGAGTGACCCACACTGCTCCCAATACTTCGTGTTCATAATGGTGCTCCATTTTAAAAATATCAACTTTTTTTTTAATAAGAGAAAAAGAAAGTTATTTTTATTAAGTTATTTTCCTAAACATCTTGGCATAACTTTTTTTTTTAAATTTTTATTTATTTATGATAGTCACAGAGAGAGAGAGAGAGAGGCAGAGACACAGGCAGAGGGAGAAGCAGGCTCCATGCACCGGGAGCCCGATGTGGGATTCGATCCTGGGTCTCCAGGATTGCGCCCTGGGCCAAAGGCAGGCGCCAAACCGCTGCGCCACCCAGGGATCCCTTGGCATAACTTTTTAACACTTGGATTCTGATTATGAAATTGCTTTATAATAACCGATGAGCTATACTGGCCGTTACAGAACTTCATCCTTTATTTGTTAAACAAATTCTTTGCCCTAACCCCAACTATTTCTGTGGAGAGAGAACCTAAAGGTAGACCCATTACGGGTTACTTACTAAATTGGAAATAAGGTGCACAAGAGAAAGAGAAAAACGTTTGTCATCACACGCATACAATTAGAAATCCTTAAATGTTACATCATCACTATGATCCTATCTGCATTAGAAAGCCTTGGCCCCAATCTGAAAGGCGGTATGGGACAATGGGAGCGATTTTCCCTTTTAACATGACAGTCGAGAATAGTGAATCTCATATTCTATGGGTCTGTAAATACTTTACATGGTCACACAAAAAGAATGTGGAATATTATCTTAATGTTTCCCCTCTTGCTATAATAAAAACAAATGGCCTTATTATAATAGAATTAGTGGGAACAACCTGCAGCTTTGTATTTGCTGCCCTGAGGAACTACCTGATTTTCATCCCATGAATGCTATTCTTTTCCATCGGGGACATGGGTGTAGGCACTGACGTTTAACATCGATAACGTGAAGGACCAGTCATATGCCTCCCCCTTTCAAACTATTGGTCTTAAAACCACACGAGTTCCTCTAGCAAATGGAGGAAATAATTAGGGAAAGGTATCTGGGGTCCAGGAGACGGATAAGAGGAGTCAGATGAGTGATAGCACAGGCTACTAATGTCTTGTGGAATAAGAGTCGGTAAAGTGGAAGCCAAAGGAGCACGTGTGAGCCTTCGAGCGACACGTCCAGCTTAGATGCTGAGTCCCAGGTAAAGAGGAGGGCTGAGTCTTCAGAGGGGAATCCTGTATGTCCTCTGATGGGTGAGACTTGCTGCACATAATCCCGAGGGAGAGCGATCACTTTCAGAATGTCTCCTCCAGGAAATTTTATCTCACTAAGCAAAAGAATTTCTAGTATCAAAGCCTGGTGCCTATCTAAGAATATGCACAGGAGTGATCAAAGTCGCGAGAGGCGTATGTCCTGGTGTGTGGCGTCAGGGGGTGGAACAGGGAGGCATTAGGATTCCAAAATCTGGAGCAGGGATAGGGTTGGGATTCCTGGCCTCTGTTCACTTGGTTACTCGTTCAGCAATGCTCTACTGAGTGGAAGAGTGAAGTCACTGTAGAATCCCACCATGAATGTCCAGCATCAGCTGGGAACCACATCACAGCTTCAGGAATGTGAATGCAAATTGATCCATGTTAGGAGAGAAAAATCAGCTCTCGAATCCCGAAACAACTGTATTAGGTTTTCAATAGAATCACAAAACACAATGTCCACTACTCTCTTCCTAGAGAGATGGATATTTTAATTGAGGGCACAGAGAATGTTTCAGTGGTGGGTTTTCTGTCCTGGAAGATGACTCTTGCATCATAACGCTCCACATGGTAGGCCTGTGCTTTTCTATGAACCCATCCCTGAGACGGCAATCTTGACAGAGACATAAGAAAATGTGTAGAGATTTCAGACTGTAAAAGGTAGCTTTGGCTTACAGAAAAGAAGGCCTGGGGAGACCTGGGGGCGGGGTGGGGCCGGTTCTTTGTTCCTTAGCAACCGGTTCTATCATTTCCACTGTTACTGATTTCATAGAGTGATAAGGTCTAGTCACAGTAATTCCATGTACCAGCCAAATCATCTTAGACAAACCGTTCAACAGAATGAGGGACTTGTTTTGTCTGCTAGATCTCCAGTGTCTAGAACACTCCCTGGGGCACATAGTAAATGCTCAACACACACTCATTGAATGAATACATGGATAAAGTTAACTACCTGGCTCTATTTCATAATCTACAAAATTTAGATAAAAGTATCCATGAATATTCAGCATCTATGAGTATTCAGCAGAATAAATGAAAGGAATCAAATGTGAAAGTGTTCTTAAAAGAGTGAGAAACTATACATTTAGCTGTTGATCGATATTCACAACATACAGGTACTTCTATAGATGTATATAGCTTTGAGACTTTCTGTTTCTTACATTCTTCCCTGGATCTGATAAGGAAACATAAAGGCCTGTATCAAGAATCAACTAGGAGATTAGTACATCATTACCGCCGTTCAGTATTCTGCAACAGCTACAGCTGCATTTATGTGGTCGTTTCAATGACTGTAACCTGACGATGACGCTTGTCTATTTTTTTTTTCTTTTTGACAATGAAATTCTAGATGGTGACAATGGCAATCTGGTTTAGAAATATGGGATCAATATTGTTTCTTTGTTGAAGGGGGCTACATCTGTGTACTGAACTGTTGGCTCTCTCTCCATGATTCCCATCCTCCTCAAGATCTTCTGGGCTGCTTATGCTGTGGCTGAGATGCAGAGTGTTCCATGTGCCCCCCCACCCCCACCCCCAAGCATGGTCCTCCCATCATGGCAATCTACACCAGAAGAAAATAACCAGGCATCTGGTCCCATTTAACACAGCCTAGAAATATGGTATATGTGGGATTGAATAACATGCTCTGGTGGTCTTTAGGGAATGGCTAAGGGTAGAAACCCTTAAATCTGAGGTTCATTTAGCAAAGAGCAAAGAGGGTTTTGATGACCAAAGGGTAAATAGTAAGTGCTAAAGAGAAGTGTGGACAGTTTTCAAAATACTTTCTGTATTTTTTTTTTAAGTCTTTATGATCACATTGGCAACATTAAGGCATGATGTAATCCTGGCTGGGACATATAAAAGTCCTTCCAAGAGTAACTACAGTATATAAACCTTGAAACAAAGGAAACTAACATGCTATTTATGAAGACCAATAAAGGAGTATAAAAATATGTGAAAGTCTCCTGAAGTCTGGTTCTGATGGGGCGTATTCTCAGCCTTTGTTCTGGCATCTGAAAAATTCACCCACAGTCCTCTGAAGCCATTTTTTTTAGAGTGAATATACACTTTCTTAAAACATGTTGATTCCAACTCCACTTTGCATTTTTTTCTTACCTGTTTTTGCTCTTCTCCTAAACCATCCCACATTGAAGCCACAATTTTAGAGACTTCACCAAAGGTAGCATTTGGATTTTGGCCCTTGATGGCAGCCTGAGTATCACGAAAGAACAGCGCATAGGCAGACACAGGCTTCTGGGGTTCATTGGGGTCCTTCTTCTTCTTCTTTTTGGGGGTTTTGGGCTTTTTCCCCATGTCAGAGGCAGGTCGCTTCTCTCCACCATTGATCTGAAATAAACATCAAAAATTAGAATTACAGAGGAGCTAAGAACATTTGGCAATGGGACATCTTGCTCTCCTTTGAAGCTTACACAGATATACTCTCCCACACTCATCACACAAACACAGGCATTCCTGGGGGGCCCTTGGTTTTGTTGGTGTTGTTTTTCAGGCCAAACCAACTTCATATTTCCTGTAGTTTTCATATTTATCCTTCTTTAAATCTAATTTACATAGCTTTAAAATAGTATTATCGGTTTTTTTTATGATATTATTATACCACTAAATATTATCCCTTACCTGTCAACTCTTCATTTTTCTCATTTGGGTTGCTGAATGACAAGTGGCATTATGATTGTGACAGCAGTGGATTCCCCCTATTGTATGAACAACCTATCTTGTTTTTTTCTGGGGAGTTTATCCTTTTCTTCCTAAGTATGACTTTAAAACCATGGTGGGTGGGATGACTGGGTGGCTCAGTGGTTGAGTGTCTGCCTTTTGCTCAGGTTATGATCCCAGGGTCTTGGGATCCTGTATCAGGTTCCCCGCAGGGAACCTTCATCTTCCTCTGCCTATATGTCTCTGCCTTTCTCTGTGCATCTCTCATGAATAAATAAATAAAATCTTAAAAAAAAAAAACCCACAGTGGGCAACATGTTCCATAAGTTGAATGGCTTTTGATGTTGCATTTAAAGTCTATAGGATGCTACTAGGAAAAACTAGCAATGCTCATGGCTCAGTGACTGGCATAATTTAGGCAGATCAGTGCTGCCCAATGGAACCTTCTGCCATGAGGGTAAATTTCTATCATCTGCACTATTCAAAATGGTAGCCAGTTGCCACATGTAACTAATGAGCACTTGGAATGTGGCTAGGATAAATAAGGAGTAAAATGTAAAGTTTTATATCATTTTAATTGCTTGAAATTTAAATAGATGTGGCTAGTGGCCCTCATATTGGAAAGTGCATGTCTGGAAACTAGGTTCCAGATTCTAGACATTTCTAGAACAGCTTTATACTCAAGTTTAAAAATTGATTCTATTTTCACCATTGTCCTCAAGTATGAATATCTGGGTACTTTTCATTGTTATTCAGATGCAAATGGGAAAAGAAAACATTCAGTGCCACTGAATGTTTTGAAGACATCTGCATTTGAATATGACCTTTGATATTAACTAATTACATGTGATGTCACTGCACCTGTATAGAATCAGAGATTTTGGCTTGGATTTCTCTCTAGTTCTAAAATTCTGTGAATCTACATGAGTAGCAAATAGTACTGACTCTGTTGGAAATCTTCTCCTCATGCTGCTCCCGACAGAAATGTGCAAATGTGCATGGGCCCAATCTCCTGATGACGCTGCCATTATCACATGAGGTACTATATCTTCACCTTCTGTTGTTGCTTTTGTGCTCTCTGCAAACATATGTACAAACACTATGTATGTCATTCCAACAAACTGCTAGACAGGGGAGGGTAGTTTGTGTAAAATGACTGCCAGCAATGGAGAGCCAGCATGATATCCAGTGGGTATGCCATCAGAGGGCCTAGACTCATACCTTCTTTTGCTTTCTTTTAGCTGTGTAATCTTGGGGCAAATCATATCATTTCTCTGGGCCTCAATCTTCTCTACTGCAAACCAGTTGCAGTACCATTTTTGATTACTGAGAAGGTACATATTTATATTCATTTAAAACTTGAAAATGATATCACAGTGTTAATTATGACATGGTAGAAACTTAAAAACATCCACTGAATGAATGGAAAGACATGACCTTAATATTAATTTGTGATGCCATATGGTCATAGTTTAAAAGATATGTTCCAAATATCAAAGAGAGACAGAAAAAAAGCTACATGAATCCTTGGGCTTTGTTTTTAGTGAGAAAGAGCTAAAACATTATCATTTTGAAATTGTCTACTGAAGGAGATCACACATCTCCTTGGGAACAGGATGCTCTGAACCTGGCCAACTAAGGCTGATTAATATTAGAAGAGAACTTCCCTAGGAGGGATCTGAGAGGCGATCCTGTGAAATTGTTGGTCCCCATGAAATCTGGGAGAGGTCCAGCATGTTTGGACAGAGTTGAGAGTGGCAAACTAGTGTTAGCTCTAAATTAAGCATGTGGGCAAGACTGACCTAGAACAGTGGCTTTCAAATATGGCAGCCCGTTAGAATCACCTGGAAACTTCGAAATAATACCTGGATATCCAGACTTCACACTAATTAACCAGAATGCTTATGAATAGGAGACAGTAGCCTCAGACTCACCCTCAACTCTAGGGTTCTAACTGGTATTTAAATACTTGAAAAACAAAGCAAACAAAAAAGTAAACTTTCTCTTTACACCTGTATGCTACAGCTCATCTGTAATGTATTCCTCATCATTTAGCTCTTTAAAACGTCCCCAAGGGACACTTCTCTAGCATCAGTGGACTGTTTTGTCTTCCCCTTACTTGATTTCTCTCTGTGAATGCCCTCTCTTCTAAGGGTTCCATGACATCACAGTCCCTGGGTTTTACTCCTACCTCGCTGGCCTGTTTCCAGAATCATTTTTTGGCTCATCCTCTTCCACCCAGCCATTCAGTTGTAGCCTTCCTGATGTCTTTTGCTGTCTTCTCTTGTGAGTTTGTACTTAAGTAATCTCACAGAGACACAAGGTTTCCATTATCTTTTGTGGGTGGCTGACGGTCAAACTCATGTTTCTCCTGAATTTTGAATGCATTGAAACAGCCACTATTGGACATCTCTATTTGCAAGTCTTATTAAAGTATCTCAAACTCAGTCCAGTTTGTGTTATTCACATGTATAGTTCTGGGTATTTCCTTGATAGCACAATTTTGTAATAAATTTGATATACAAATTCTTGTATCAAATTTGTAATTATATAATAATTTATATGTTAGATCCTCTCTCACCCAGAGTATAAGCACCGTTAGGGCAGGTCCATATGTGATTTTGCTCACTAGCACTTATCATGGTTCCTGACTTATAGTAAGTGATTAGCATTTGTTATAATAGTAATAAAAATTACAATATAAAATAATAATATAATTTCAAGAATGAATGAGTCAAAGCATAAATGGTTTCTGTTACAGGAAATTAAACCACGCTGATTTCCTTGAGAACTTTAGGACAATAATCAAATATGTGGTAAGACAGAAAACACAAGTTTTCTAAAATTTTTTAAAAGTATTTGACATGTTAACAGTAATGTCTCTGGGTTATAGACAGTGTCTTTATGGTTTTCTTCTCTGTATTTTTTATAAGATCCACGTTTTATAAACATGACTGTTTCCATATTCATAATATCAAATATTTATTAAAAGAAAAGTAGAAAGGAGTCAACAAAGTCTACCAAGAATAATAGTAAAAGTAGAAGGAACATGATATTAGAGATCATATTGCATCACGGATTGGAAATATTTAAAAATAGGTAACAAAGTGTAGGAAAATGAACACTTTCCCATATGGAATATTACCTGGACTCCTTTCAAATTTCAATTAAAAAATTAGCAAGCTAACATATCAAAACCTCTTTGATTATCAATCTTTTTGGAAAATAATCATATGTCGCTCACAATAGTAAATATCCCATGATGCAATGTAAATGTACTTATTAAAAGATTTTCCCAAACTATTTAAATAATTTCCCTCCTCCACCATCCAACATTGTTTTTGAATCACTGATCTTCATGCTGCTTTCCTTTTTAAATTGTTATCTGGATGATAGGATACAGGTTTTAGATCTGCCTAATGTGTGATGCTGTGCTGTAATGGAAAGGAGAGTTATGCTCTTGTATCTGGCTCTACATGGCTCTACTGTCTAGGGATGACCCAAGGAAGCAGGATAACCTGTAAATGCCAGTAGGAAGTTCTGCGAAGGGTATCAAAACCACAAACTATCATGTCAAAGTAATGTATTAACAAGCCTATTGGAAACTCTAAACAATTCTCTGCAACTAGTCCATTTTGTTTGTTGTCTGGAAGCTTTCCCTCTTTCCTGGCTTGTCCTGTAGGGTTAGCCAGATGTAATCTTGCTCAATCTCAGTGTTTTGTTTAGCAGAAGCAAGCATTTCATGAGTTCTTCTTCCCATTTTCAAACACGGGAGACGTCATTTATGCATTATGGAGTGTAAGTCAGTGGCTACAACTGTTTATCTGATTGAGTAGCTGACAGGCACTACACTGGGAAGGTGGGGTGTGGTCTCCCCTCAAGGCCAGTCTACCAGCCAGCCTCATAGCATTGCATCTGCTTTGTCTTCAATCTGTCTCCAAGGAAGATCATATTGGTATGCCTTCCTTTTAAATACTCATGTTAACCTCAGTTATCTGCTGCTTAAGAAAACTGGCACCTGAGAGGACCAAGCTAAAGGATACACACAAAATAGTAATGTATCAAGATTCCCTGCCTTTCCTTCAGTATATTAAAGGAGACCACTAAAGCTATATTCTTGGGTCATAATATTATGAACATTTATAGAATTGCCCCCACGGAACTCAACTGCGATTTAAACTAGTGCCTTGACTTTCACCACAGTTGACAGGAGAGGAAACAGCAAAAGCAAAAACTATGTATGAAAGATCTCCATTTAAAAAAATAATAAAATGTGCTTTGAAGGGAATCATTTATTATATTGTTCAGTGTTCTTTGTATAAAGACCTACTGAGTATGCACATCATCTTTGCTTTTAGGATGAGATACAGTGGAATGAAAATTCCATGTTGTGGTTTGTTACCTCATGCATCTGAGTAGTTGGGCAGTGCTATGTGAAGTTTAAGGGTGTCCACCACTTGAACTTCCTGGTGTGTGGGGGTCTTACTTTTCATTTTGCATTTTTCTTGTGTTTCTGAGGGTGAAGAAATGGGCAGTTATCTTGGATTCTGTGTAATCAAATGGGGATTTTTAAGGCCTGCTTTCTGGAGGTAGTTTCATCACATATTCAAAAAACACTATGCAAAGCCTCCTTGAAGAAAAAATATGTGGTTATAATTTGGATTCACTTACATGCCAGTAACAGACTGCATTTTGAAAAATACCTGGCTCTTTTGACCACCAACTATTTGGGATGAACACGATGATGAATAACTGTGGTAGAAACATAGCTAAATGGATTTGTAATAGGTCTCTAAACCTTAATTTTGAGGATTGTCTAGATCCTGAATTCCTACTTAGGTGGATGAAAGCTTATAATTCTACATCCTAATTTTCTAAGAGGCCCTGACTTCTAAAGTCCAGAGCAGCATTATCTCCTAGACGTTTCTGGAATGATGGGAATATTCTCTGTGCTGTCTAAAAGGGGTCTAAAGGGGTGCCACTAGCCACATGTGGTTATAGAGCCACAACTGACAGAGTGTATTTTTTTATTTTCTTAATTTTTAGTTAGTTAAATTTAAATGTACACAGTCACACATGATGAGTGTGTGAACAGTGCAGCACTGTGTAGTGGGCATTGTTTTATTTTATTTTATTTTTTTAAAAAAGATTTTATTTATTTATTCATGAAAGACACACAGAGAGAGAAGCAGAGACGCAGGCAGAGGGAGAAGCAGGCTCCCTGTGGGGTAGCCTCATGTGGGACTCGATCTCAGGGTCCTGGGATCACGGCCTTGGCCACTGAGACGCCCCTGAGCATTGTTTTAGAGTAAATATTTCTGGAATCACTAGGGTTCTGAGACTGGAGAGTTAAAGTGATTCCCAACATCATAGTCTTTAGAATAGAGAAGAAACCATCTAACGCAAAAATAGAAACTCTCCATGATGACAAGAGCATTGAAAGTAAGGACCAGGTGCTGTTTATCTTGCTTTCCCCTCAGCCTCAGCGTGGGGTCCTGCACGCAGGGGATCACCACACATGTCCACTCTGTTACCTACAGCAGTGAGCAAAGGCTCAGAGTGACAAGACAAAGACCTTTGAAACACCTACAAAAGTTGTATGAAAATCATAACAAATAATATCATGGCTGGGTTGAGGCCCTACGTGTAATTCTGATCAACTACAGGTTTATTTCACAACAATTAAAGCACTAGTGAATAAATAAATGCATACAAAAGTGCATAGATAAATATTACTCTCACATAAGCTTTACACAGATGCGTGTGCTTCATGTCACTTACTTGTAGACACAGATTTATTTCTAAAATCCCTAGAGGTGTCCTTAGGCTTCTGATAGTCCACTCCTGCCATGTCTTGTTGCTTAATTATAGTGATGTATTTAACTTATTTATCACAAGAAAACAACATTTTTCACTTAAAAAAAAAAGTGTGTGTTAACGGTGTTGCTTAGATAATACTTCTTAAGAATACAAAGTACAGGAATTAAGACTCTCAAGGAAAGAGAATCATTGATATTGAAATGTCCCTGGAGAAGTTAGAAACGTCTATAAGCATATTTAAAATAAACTGCCGCGGTCCCAAAGCCTTTAATGGAGCTGGGAGAGCTGTTTAATGCACACTATCTTGCAGTAATCGCTGTAGTTTAAAATAGATTTTAATCAAGCACCATCTGCATAATAGGCTGAACAAACAACACAGAACTCCACTTATAACTCTTATCATATAAAGTAAATATTATAAAATCTTCGCCATAGAAACAGGGCATATCACAGCACTTTTTTGTGATGGTACTGTTGCTGTAAGTGAAAAATTTTGCTACTTAAATTCATTCTCTCTTTCCTTTCTAAACTATGCCATCTAAAATCCCCTTATGAGAATAAATTCATATAAGCATGGAAAGTAAGTCATCTAGTTACTGTGAAATCAGCAAGGCTGTAATACTTCTTTCATTTTGCAATCAGGTTTATTATTATCATTAATAATAACAGTACATTCAATGACTCAAAACATCAATTATAAAAAAAAGTTTATGAAATGCCTTACTTTTGAAATGATTCAGAAGCACGAATCTGTATCATAGCTTATAAAGCAAATTCATTTTTAAGGATCCCCGATCTGCAAAACATAGCTAACTATTGTTTTAGGATGAGCTTAGCAAAGATAATTTAGTGGCCTTATGTAAGGATAAGAAATTCAGGCTACTGTCCAGAAAAATTACTTTCAGGTGAGGAAAAGAGTTGATTATAATTATATATACCTAGTAGTTATATTCATCGATTTTGTTGAATTCACTTGGTCTTTTCCAAATTTGCCTGTCTAGGGCAATACATTTATTTCTTATTCTTTTGGATCGAAAGAATCTAAAATATTCTTTCTGCCATACATAGAAAGCACAAGAATGCTGGCATAGGGTCCTGTGGAATAAAATGCCAGGTGCCTATGTTTAACTTCACTTTATTTTTATTCCATGAATTAGTGAAGTGTGTTCGATTACCGAGGGCATGAATCATCTAAGAACATATATACCTTGAAAATAATTTATCCTAGTAAAATTTAATTACTTAAATGGATTTTTCGAATAGCTATTTCGAATCAGGTACTAACTGTCTGACTGAATTTTATTATTTTTCCCCAGAACTAGTTTGCTAAACTCAGCCTTAACCAATGGGATACTTTATTTTTGATAAATGAGGAATATATTTTTTTTCATGTGCTAGGGTCTAAGGAATTCTTTAGAAGAATCATAGATCTTACATCATAAGAAGTGTTGAACAATTGCATTATAAATACAGCACAATGTGGAAAATAATAGACTTTGCAGTGCCAATTTGCTGTCCTATTGCTAGATAATGTGACTTGACACTTGGTTCTAACATTGCTTGATTTCACTTAGTGTTTGCAGAAACCTGTCTGCTTATCATTTTTTCTTTATTCACGAATCTTCTTGCCTTCAGAACGGTGGTAAATAAAAAGCACTTTTTAAAGAGCTTATTTAATTGTTGCTCTAGTGACTTATCCTATTTGCTTTGAGAAAAAAAAATCTCTTTTTCTGTCCAGCGTGGCAAAGCACATGCATTGATGAACTTGCAGCTTAGTAAGAAACTCTTAAAAGCAAAAAGTAAGCGAAAGCAGGAACTCAAAGGAGTAAGCAGAGTACTGAAGGCAGCTTTCATCTTGAAGATAGTTGCTGAGCCTGGTAAAATTGAGTCAAATGCACAGTAGATAGAAGACAAAGCCCAGAGCTGACCAAGAGTGGGGTGCTTAACAGGAGGGTTGCTATCAAAGTCAGGACAGAGAAGAATTAGACTCTCAATGCCATTCTGGGATAAAACAACTTCCCCTGAATGCACCCTCTCAGAACCTGCAAAGAAAATACTGAATGGAGAATGGAAAATACCTTTTGTGGCAATTTACCAACAGAAACAGCATTTGTTAAGGATGGATACCCTAAATACATACTACTTTGGGTGACCTGAAAAAAGCCAGGAGTGGTTCTAGATCCTAATGGCCTGAGATGCTTGGAGAAGCAAACACAAATCATCCTTAGAGGAATCTTCCCTTGGACCAGGTCTGATAGAATCCTCATAAAGTTTTAATGAGCACCAGCTCTTAAGCTAAAAGCCAAAAAGCAAAATGGAACATGGCATCAAAACCAAGAGCCAGCATCAACTACAGACAATAGAAACAGACCTCGAAAGACTTAATGTGTTGGAATTAGCAGGAACTGTCAAAAGAACAAAAGAATGAGATATATGGAGAAAGAACAAGCAACTCAAAAGGCAGCCCAGACAGATGTGAGAAAAACCAAATAAAACTAGAAATATAATAATTGTAATGAAAACCTCAAGAGATCAGCTTTAATTTCAGATCACATCCAGCTGAAAAGAGAATTATGAAGTGGGAAATTAACACCAATAAATTAAGCAGAATTGTAATACAAAGGGGCAGAAAAACAGAAAATATGAAAGTCTAGTGTATATCTTATCAGAATTACAGAATTGCAAGGGAGGATGGGGGAAAGTCAATATTCCAAAAACATGAATGGCTGAAAATTTCCGGGAACTGATGTAGAGCGGAAGTGTTAGGTTCACAGTAAATTTAAAGACCCACGGTGAAGCTGCAGGGTTCAAAAGGCAAAAGAAGATCTTAAAACTAGTCAGAGAAAGGACAGATCACTTTCAAAGAAAAGACAATGAAGCAGTAGAATTCTCAAAAGCGATAGTGAAAATCAAAATGTCATAGAGTAATAGAATGTCTTCGATGGGATAGAAGAGAATCAGTATTAGTCTAAGATTCCACACAGAGTGGAAGTACTTTTTAAGGCAATCATGTTCCCAGTAAATGCTCATGAAAGAGAAATTTAAAGGCATTATGGGATAATGATGTCAGATGAAAGAAAATACTAAATATGTAAAAAAAAATCTAAAGAAAAAAAAGGCTGTAAAAATAACCAAAATCATGTGTCATGGAGATTATTAAATGACATGATTTAATTAAATTATGATTAAAACAACAGCAATAACTACTCCATGGTGTTGAGGGATGTTGGGAGTTAAATATTATAAGAAGAGTAAAGATATCAATCAATGTTAGAATTTTACACATTTGTGCATCAGCGGTAGATACTAAATGAAGAGAAAGGACACAATTTCCAATCTTACCATGGAAAATTATGGAATGAGAAAAACAAGAATAATCTTAAGGAATGTAAGAAGGAGAAAAAGAATCATAGAACATGTGGGGCAAAGAGAAAGCAACATATTTAAGTGGAGAAATAAACCCAAATATTTTAGTAATTATATGAATATAAATAGAGCCGGTTTCATTTAAAAGTAAGAACTGTCTAACTATATGCCATTTACAAGGAACCTATATAAAACTTAAGGATATTTCCAGCAGAAAGGTTGAAAGTAAAAGGATGGAAAAAGATATACTGTGATTCTCAGCCCATAATTTCCCGAAAAGGGAAAACTGTGCTAAAAATACACTTCTAATGCCAGATACTTTAAGTGTCTTATAGCGTCTGTTGTATTACAAGTCCTGGATTATAGGCTTAGAACCACAAGCTACCCAAGTTTATATTTCTTTGATGTTTTACTGTATGTCTAGTTTATGACTTTAGGCTGTCAACACAGCTCCATAGCAATCAGAACCATGGGTAGTGTTTATAAGGTGATAATTTACTTTACTGATGTATTTACAATATTTCTCTCTGTCAAAACAAACTTATTTCTTTTAATTGTTCAATTAGATAAACTGGATTCAATATGTAATTGCTTACAAGAACTCAAAGTGTGAAGAGGGAAGATTTGTAAGCTTTTTTTTTTTTCTGGTATGAGACTAAATATTCCTTTTTTAGTTCTCTTGTTAGAAATGATTTAAGTGATCTTTTTGACTTTATGCTCTTTCACGTTTAGCTCGAGCTGCAGCAGTACAACATTCCACATAAATCCTGCTCACATATAAAGGAAAAAAATTCCAGTTTAATCTTTTACTGTGATGAAGAATGCTGAGCATTTTCGAAAAACTCTGAGCAGGGTTTTTTTTTTCCCCATTTAATAAACATAAGTTGAAAAAAATGGGTAGGAAGATTTTGGATTAGAGAGAAGGTGAAGAATATGTGTAGAGCAGGAACGGGAAGGTAGATTTTCTTGAGATGGAAAATACACTTAAACTAAAGATGGACTTGAAAATATCTGTGGAGACAAAAAGCCATCTTAACGAGGACATTCTTGAGAAATCTAACCCTAAGCCTTTACATGTGGCTACTTTAAAAATATAACACTACAGCATATAAGTTCTACTATACAGCACTTGTACCATCATTAATGATGAGCCATAAATTATTTCACGATGTGGATGTTGAACGATTGGAAGGATAAGCACCAGTAAAGTTTCACACCAGCCTGGAACCTCCTCATATACAAATTTATCCCCCAGCAAAATTACACTATATGGATCTCATGGGAAAATGGGAAATAGCAGAATCTGCAAATGTTAATTCTATGAATTTCTGGTTTCTACTCAGTCTTCTACTCATGTAAGTTGAAGAGTGCAAAATGTTATTGTAAGTAAGATAATCCTGCATAGAATTTGCTGTCAGAAGATGCTAATTTTGCATTAATTTCCCGAAATGTCAGCAATGAATACTGATAAAAAAAATAATCCAGATGCACAAATTGATATTTACTATAGGCAGACCATGAATTTTTTTCCCTTGTAATACAGTAGTTATCATTTATATTTAGGAAATTAACCTGAATTACCCAGGCATAACTCAATATCAGAATTGCCAGCCACCAACAAATTCTTGGTATCCACATTTAGGTCCAGGTACTCATCAACTCTTAGGTTCCATTAGAATAATACCCATTTTGCCCTCTAATGGTCAGCTAAAGGTCAGATCATCACTAGCCCAATAAATTACTTATGTAATATCAATTAGTCTCCTGCCTTCTTACCTTATTTCATGAGAGACTGGTTCATTGACCAACAAGGAAAAGCTTTTTAAGGTGGAAAGGATGACATTTAGTTATGCAGTTGCTCTAAAATGGGCTTAGGATTTGTTCTAATCAGAGGTGGTAAGATAGCAGACATAGAAATGACTGTCATGAAGGAACAGTTCATATTCACAGATACCTAGAAATGGAAGGCACAGCATACCATTCAGGAAGGCTTAGGAGGAAGACGGGGGGGGGGGGCAAAGCATGACGGCATGGCCCAGAGCCTTTACTGGGGTTTCTGTGGGAACGAATGCATGAGGTGGACCAGGTATGCTGAATAAGTTAAGGATCGGATATAGTTTGAACAATTTCAGTGGGCCTTGGGCTACGGAGGTGGTTCCTAGTTGTCCGGTACCTGGTCCTGCGGGGACTTAGAGGCAGTGGGCTCTGGACTGGTTGGTTTATTTATCAAAAGTGTGCTCGCAGGGGAGTCATACTCTATCTCTTGGAATTAACTAGCCTTGGGAGGAGTAGGGTTTTTTTTCTTTTCTTTTCTTTTCTTTTTAAGGATCAAGGCCCCAAGCGCCAGAGTGTTAATACTGAGAAGAATAAAATATAGTCAATGCAGACTTGTCTTTGTCATCAGGCTCAAGAAACCCGAGTCACTATTTATTTGTAACTTTGAAAAAATAGTGTAGCTACTGGAAAGTTAACCATATAGGTCAGATTCCCACTTGGGTGGCTTTCAGTGGCATGTTGGCAGATTAATTTCCCCAAAACAATATTCTTGCAAAAGCCAAAAGAAAACCAAGGGCTGCCACAAGGGACAAATCGTTAGATTAAAGGAACAAAGGGAAGGAATAGGAAGTACTGTAGCTGTGAGTGGTTTTCCTGGTAAATGGGCACATGTGTCCTTTCTCACTGGGACAAATTTGGAAGACACTTGACTGACAATTAAGGCAATGGAAAGATTATTTTGGTGTTTTTGAGCAGAAATGTACTTGATTTTGGTGCATTTAAAAAAGCTAAAATATCTTAAAGAACTAAAGCCTTCAAAGAACTACAGTTGCTAATTTCCCAATCTAAGGATACTCAAGGCCCATCTTCCTATGTAGATAACTTAATGTGCCACAGAGCCAGCCAGTCATGTTGGCAAGGAGTTAACAAAAAGTAAGCAAGGAAACATCAGGCTTTTGCTTATGGAAGGGAGTCATAGAATATCCCTGGTCCTTACCTTCCGCATTCTCCGTATGAAATGGTTGGGTCAGATAATCTCAAAGGTTTCATCTGACCATCTCTCTCTCTCTCTCTCTCTCTCTCTCTCTCTCTCTCTCTCTCACACACACACACACACAGATACACAGAGACACACACAGCCACCACTATATCCCTGAGATGTTTCATTTTTAAAATAAAATTGTGAAGCTGAAATAGATTATTTTTGGAATGAATGATGAATTAAGCTTAATTTTGGATGTTGAGTCCTACAAGACTTACTCTCCATACTCACTATGCAGACCCTATATTTTGTGGGTGACATCTACTTTCATGCTTAATACATCTATATTTAAATGATTTACTAGGGACTTGAAAATGTAACCGGAAAAGCAAGTGATTTAATCTATTCATTCTGTAACCTCATTAAAAAAAAGTATGCCCCCCACCAATGTTTCTCAGTTGGATGATAGAAACGGCTCAAGGAATGTGCTAAAGAATACTCCTTTTGGGCAACAAGCATTTCCTATAGGCCCTGAAAATAATCCAATCATACCTTAGCGGTATCATCACCTTCGTCTTCATGCACTGAACTAGATGGGGAAGGAGTTGCGGACTTGCTTCCGGGTGGAGATGGCGAGTTGTGAGGGACACTGTTTCCTCCCATATTCAAGCCAAGCTGAGCACTGAGCTGGGACTGGTTGATGGTGGTCAGCTGGCCATGCTGCATCATTCCTGGCTGCTGCCTGATGTCTGCAGGCTGACCCCTTGGTCTCATGGCTGCCATCTGGGGATGGGAGCCATACTGAGTTCCTTCCGGATTCCGTATATCTTGCATCTACCAAAAACAAAGACAGGAATAGTTTTCACAAAAATATTTCTGGAAAAAAATTTTTTTTAATTCCTTAGACTTTGAAAATTCTGTAGCGTGTCCTGGTAAACTTTACCTGTATCCACCTCAACCCCAAACCTCTCCCTAAAATAGAATAACCCCAATGGTATATTAATCACTCTAGAGGTACTAAAAGAATAGAAATTGAGAATTCATTCGACATCACATTTCATTAGTCAAGACCTGACTAATTATATTTACAGTCTTTCTTTATGAATGGAATGCAAACATATATAGTATTAGATATTGATGGCATAGGTTTCAAATTCCTTTTTTTAAGATTATTTATTTATTTATTCATGAGATACACACACAGAGAGAGAGAGAGAGAGAGACAGAGACAGAGACACAGGCAGAGGAAGAAGCAAGCTCCATGCAGGGAGCCTGACATGGGACTCGATCCCAGGTCTCCAGGATCACACCCTGGGCCGAAGGTGGTGCTAAACCCCTGAGCCACCCGGTGTGCCCGATGGCAAAGGTTTCAAAACACTGATGCTTATTAGAGTGTCAAAATTATGTAATTGTTAGTCATTACAGCATTATGGCAATTCATGAAACCCTGTTTCTTTTATTCTGATCACTTAAGAAAGGTTTTGTGAATTAAATGTGCTATGATTCTTAGTTTAATTCCGTGTAGGCTAGTATTGGCTAAAATGATCTACTAACTTCCAGACTCAGAGCACTACCAGCTGGTATTAACCAATTGATTAATTGACTATTGAAATGATTTGACTGCACAGTCAGATTTGAAAGTAAAGCTGCAAAGTTGCAAGGTCACCATATTAATCCATTATGCTATCTGGGTCACTGCTTTTTAGCCTTAATGAGACTCATTCTTGTAATTCAAGCAATGAATTTTGTCTCTGCAAGGATTAGAATTAAAAGCATTGGAGGATGAAGCTCTTAACGTATCTAGAGGTCAAATGTGTTGTATAAGAGGAGTATAGTGGATTTCACTTAATGTTTCTCTGGCATTTGCAAACTTAAACTAATGAGTATTTCGCGGTGCTCGTAGAAGTGGTTCAGTTCTTTCACTCTGAGGAGAGTTGGGGAGTTCATGCAGGTAGAGGCTTATAAAACAGGAGACAAAAGAAAAACATGGAAAAAATAAGGGCAGTGAAGAGGTGTATGGTTAGTCAAAAAAATTAATAGTGTTATCTTTCTCTATTTCAAAGAAAAAACATCCCACATGGTGTCAGAATGCCCCATAATTGCCTGTCTGCAAATGTTCCCACGACATAGAAATACTGTAAAGGTCAATCAAGTTACTTAGTCATAGGCTCTTTTTTTTCTTTTGGTAATAAAATCATTTTCTACCATTGCTGCCTAGTCATTTTACCAACCTACTTCGATCTGTGTGAAACTGGAGGTGGGACGGAAGAGATGTCTGCCTGTGTTTCCTGGGTTAGGTTTACTGTCTCTACCATGAGGTCTTTCCTATTAGTCAGCATCATCCTTTCGACCTTTCCGGCTCTTGCCCTTCACCCTCTGACTTCGTTCCATGCATCATCCTAGACTCTAACTCTTCTCCGTGAAGGCTTAGGCCAGCCTGTGGTTCTGTATCTGCTGCTTTCCGTGTGCAAATCAACACCTTTTCCCATAATTCAAACTGTATTCCTCCAACGCTCCAAAAGTAGTTCTGATACTAATGTGTATTCATTGATACACATTAGAGCTGCGAGGCCATTTAGTGATCCCTTCTCAGTGTATAGAAGAGGAACCTTAGGGGCAAGCCACACTACAAGCCTGTTGCCTGTCTGTTGAATAAATACAGAAATGATTATAAATAAGTAAGTGAATGAATAAAGCCCAGAGAGGTTAAACGACTTCCCTAAACCACAGAGTGGGAGTTAAAATCTGCATCTCTCAACTCCACACTTTGAAGCTTCCTACGTATTGGCAGCCAATTTGACATTTTACATGTCCCAGGGAGAGATTTATACTTAAAGCTAATCAAAACCACCTTATCAAACGTTGTCTACCCAAACTGATTTTTACGTAGCCCATTCATGTGGTTTCCGCTCACATATACTAAAATAGTTTTTTTCCCTTCTCAGGTGTTCACGTAACTTCTACAATCTGATCATCCTTATGAAGTAATACTAGATTTAGCAGCTCCCCATAAAATTGTGCCATTGACAGAGGATATCATAAAAATCAGGACCAACTTTTGAAAGTACGCAGAAGAGGCATTAAGTGAGTGACTTTTCAAGCCTAATTTCTAATATCCTGAAGTCACGTTAATTAGCACTCTGACTACTAAAACTTGTATTCTAACCTTTGTTTTATTGGTAGAAGAAGATGGGCATCACCAAAGTGGGGTAAAGTATCTGGGTAAGGACAATGAAATACTCAACAGGCTACCTCTTTCTCAACATACTCGTCATTAGTTCGAAAATATCATGACACCATGATATTTGGCAAAGCAGACAGCAGCTTTAACTCTGAATCAAAGAATAATTTTCCTGTGTGGAGGGTGACAAGCATCTCTTCAGCACTTGGATGCACGCAGGACTGTCAGATATTAACATCCATTTCCAAATTAGGAGTATTTCCATTTTACCTTGCTTTCATAGACGTCAGTTCGGTATTAATCACTGCCTAATGCATAATATGGGGGAAATTAAACTCTATGAAGTCTGATTACTGAAAAATAAGATTAATTGGTTAGCTCATGAAGGTAAGCAAATGTTTTGACTACCGATTTCCTTCTAGAAAGATACTGATGGACAAAAGTCTTAATGCCAAATACAAAACTTCAACTTGTGAAATATTATTTGCTGTTAACTTCCAATATTTTTAACTTATTGTGAATAATTCGCCTAGGGCATTCTTAACAACAACTGTTCTTCTCTTTGATTCTTCTGGACTTTTCAGTGGCTTCTCTTCTTCCTACAACTTTCCACCCCTAAATTATTTCCTAACATTTCTCCTTACGTCACATTTCTTGCATCTCGAAGTTTCCTTTTTCAAACTTGTTATGTACTGTGTGGCCCGTTTCTGTTGATGACACCTTCATCCGCCCTGTCACTTCTACTCAAAATGTTCTAGTAATTTTTTATTCTTTCCTACCAAACTCTTGTGAGTTCCGCTGAGTCTACCCTAAAATAACTCTTCCACCAGCCCTTCTTTTCATTTCCACACTCGTTCACATATTTCAAGCCTTCATTGCCTCTTGGCTTGCAATGACTACTTAAATAAAAGAATCTCTTCACATTCACCCTGAAGAGTCCTGCAGGATTGATCTTCTAAGCCACAGGTTCAAAACCTTTCCAGTGATATCTGCCTACCAAATGAAATCCAAACTCTTCAGCATGCCACGAAAGGTTCCAAATAAGCCTTATTCCCCAGATTTGTCCTTCACACCATTATTCCTCAGCCAAACACGATTAATTGCTATTCCTTGCCTCTGTCTCTTTCCCTTGAATAAGTGTCTTTGGCTATGTTGCTCTTTAAGCATTTGCTGTCAGACAGATTTCAAGGAGAGTTAAAAAAAAACAAACTTTGCACAGTGATTTGTGATTTGTTCGGTAATTTTATCTAGTGAGCCTTATTATTCCCCTTTGAGGCAGCCCTATAGAGATGTCTGTTTTGTACATGTTTATTGAGGATGGGGAGCTTAAGTGATCTCAGATCTCTCCACCAACAAAGATCAAAGCCGAAATGATATGTGCTCTACACATTTGTGCCCTTTTCACAATTCCATAATGCTATTACCATATTCATGTATCTAAACACCAAATACATTTTATTTATTTATTTTTAAAGATTTTATTTATTTATTCATGAGAGACAGAGACAAGAGACATAGGCAGAGGGAGAAGCAGGCTTCCTGTCGGGAGCCCGATGTGGGACTCGATCCCAGAACCCCAGGATCATGCCCTGAGCCAAAGACAGGCGCTCAACTGCTGAGCTACCCAGGGGTCCCAAACCTAAATACATTTTAAAGTCAAGTTCAAAAATCATCTAATCTACAAAGCTTGCAGAATCTTCTTATTCTGAACTGCTAAAGCATTTGTCTGTACTTTCTTTATTGGTCACCACTTGTAAATTTCTTAGTCTGTCTATACCTTCCAGACAGTAATCTTCATTAGTATGACTAACGCATTTTGCAATCCCTCCTCAGTTCTCTTTTTAATTAAATTAGGCATTTCAAGTATTCAAAACATATTTGCAGAGTCAGTATATAAGTGAAGAAATGAATACTACCAGTGTAAACCAACTAACCAGTTTGAGGAGTTTTCTTTTTTCCAGTGAACTTCATCTAATAGTGGTCATAAGAGGAAAAGGAAATTTGAATAATGTCTGTCTCTCTTGTGGTGGAAACCTCAGGCTGTACCCTCCGACACACTACTTTTGTCCTAAGGGACAGGCCTCCAGTATTAAGCTGTCTAGCCAAGACTCTAGCCAACAAAGAGCACTACCCACCTTCCTTTGCAGCTCTGTCAGGCCACGTGACCGTGTTTTGGCTGCTGAAATGTAACAAAGTGTGTGGTACTTCCAAGAAATCCCCTTAAAGGGAAAGGCTTACTGCCCATTGTTCTTTCCTGTTGGAGAAAGTGTGGGTGTGATCACGAGAGCTTGGGAAAATGTCTTGAACCAGACGCATTGGAGACACTCCAGTTAGGACATTGGAGATCTAAGAAAAAGGTGCTGGAGTGGTTATTACAAAGCTACCAGACCCTGGGCAATCTACTTACCGTGGGAGTCTTTAACGTGAAAGGAAATAACTATCTTTTTTTAGAGTCACTCTCATTTTTAGCTTTCTTTTAGCACAGTTAAACCCAGTCTTAACCCTAATAGATTATAAACTCAAAAAGACAGGGACAGAATCTCTTTTGTTTACCAGTTAGCCCTAGTATCTAGCACAGATCATGGCACATCACCCGCACATCAACATGTCTTTCTTGGGTTACACTGAAGAGATGTTTAGGCCAGGTACAATGAGGATTCAGGATGCTGGCTTCACATAAACAGGATTATAAATCCTTGATCTTTTGGGAGCTACATTTGCCAAATTCTCAGGATTCAAGTGTCTCAAAGGGACTTTCTAATGTGTTTATTTCTCATTTTGTTTATTTCAAACCCAGTGAACTTCATTTTTTCTTGGCTAAAAGTCCTTGGTGTTGTTGGCATTTTAGTTTTGAAAGGCTTATTTATTTACTTATTTATTTATTTATTTATTTATTTTAGAGAGACAGAGAGAGAGAGGCAGAGACACAGGCAGAGGGAGAAGCAGGCTCCATGCGGGGAGCCCGATGTGGGACTCGATCCCAGGTCTCCAGGATCAGGCCCTGGGCCTAAGGTGGCGCTAAACTGCTGAGCCAGCCAGGCTGCCCTTGAATGGCTCTTAATATGTATCTTCCCATTGGGGAAACGGACTCCATTGAAAACGGGTGCTTGATTTTGCTGTTTTGAAAATCAGAGCAGTTTCCTTAAATTTTACTATTTGCTACTGAGGACTGATACTGTTTTATGGTGACAGGAGCTGAAAAATGTCAATGAAAGAAACGGAGGAAGATTGCCATGATGAAGAGAAGATTTCCATCACATTCCTTCAAAATCTTTTTCCATCAATGGGAGGCAAGAACTCAGTTAAAATCAATTAGGAAACCAAAACAGATATCATGTATTCTCCCTCATGACCTTGCTTGTAATCCACGGCTTGACGCTCGTAGCACAGTCGTTCCTCTCCTTGCCCAACTGCCTATGGCATTAAGAGCCCCGGGGTAAGGACAGGGCCCGAGTGGGAACCCTCAGGTATACTACTTGTTACCCATTCCAGCGTGTGTTTGCACTTGCTGCTTCTTGGCTTTTCTTTAAAAAGGAAAAAAGAAAAAAAATAACAACCCAAACCAAAAACTCAGGTAGCTCATCGTGGATTCTTTTTAAAAAAATAGTAACATTTTGGTAGAACCCAACTACCAAAACCCCAGAACAGAACACTCGGCACAACATTAGTTGCCTTAGTGATGAAATGGCACTCGAATCGCACACTCGAGCGGCCCCAGAACAAATGAAGGCCCGCGTTCCAGTGCTTAAAGCTGTGTGTTTCACGATCCTTCCAGAGTCTGTTTTCTCCTTTCAGATGTCAGCATCACTTCCCCGTCCAACGCGTGAGCCTGGAAAGCTATCATTATCTCTGCCTCTAGCAGACAATCCATATCAAAACAGTTGTACACATAAAACCCTAACGACGTCTTGGCTCTCTCTGCTCTGATCCAGCTGTTTGAGTGAATAGCAGTTGGTGAACAGAGCCTGAAACATGGGAAACCCCGAGGCCTTATTTGCTAATGTGGCTTTACCAGCTGCTGTCTTCTGTGGTCTTTGCTGGCAAGGCCTGGATGCCTGCCAGTTGCAGCAGGAACAAGAGGACGTGAGGAATCTATGAAGCTCTTCCATTTACCCCTGTCTGTTGGCATTTGACACCCTTGGCTGTGGAGCTCTTTCCCCAGGGCTGTGAGGGGACCCTGCTGGCTCAGGCTGTGACAAGTGTTGACTCTCCGTCCCCTTTATACACACTACCAAACATGTACCGTCCTTTAGCATCTAAAGAGAAACTTCTGAGCCTGTTCTCAGTAGCCCATCCAGCCCTTATGTGATTAATCAGGCCAGGAAGAAGACGAGGCAGTTCTCATTTTTCTTAGGAATATGCACTCTAAGAGTCTATGAGAAGAATGTAAATGTTGATATTATTTAAGTCCCCCATTTGATTGCGTATTTTTGCCAGGGATTCAATTAATATGTAAATGTATACACCAGAACGAATGCGTGGGTAAAGTTAATAATCAAATTTCATTTATTATTTTCCTAAGTGCATTTCCAAGAGAGAGCTAAATTATTTGTTGTCCAAACAAATTAAATAAATCGTTTCTAGGTGGTCTCCTCTTGTGTTCTATTCATTATTTAAATGTGTGCATTTTAAATAAACTTTAACATTTTTGCTGTTAGACTTCCGACACTGAAGATAGATAATTAATATCAAAAGAGGGGAAATCTGGAAAAAATATATATGCAAAGCACATGTAGTATTTTCAAAGATTAGGAAAAAGTGAGGTTCAAAAGAAAGATTGGGCACTTTTATGAAAATGTATTTTTATCTTCAATATTGGGTAAGAATAACTTGATTGCTTTCCAAAGGCAATGCGAATAAATAGGGCTTGGATTTCTTCACAATACATTAAAATAGGTTATTTGTAGTTTAGTTAGGATAAATAGTAATTATAAAACTAATTATCACAGGAAAGCAAGAACTCTGGGGCACAACTCATTAGGTATTTGCCAAATGGAAAGACATCACACTCTCTAAAACCACCATCCTTGGGAAAGATTAAAACCATCTCACAAAACAAATGCTAATTCCCACAGGAACTGGATGTGATCTCATCACACTGGATGAGATCTCTGTCCTTACACAGCTCACTTTCGAGGGGGGTGAAGGGGATAAGACAAGAGGATAAATATTAGATGTAGTTTGTTTGATAGTGATACATTTTAAGGAGACAAAAATGAGACAGGTGTACTGACCTTAAATGCTTGCTTCAGCATGGATGGATGAAGATAAAGACTGTGAACATATTCTGGCAAATGTAAAGTTATTTTTGTGGTTTTTGGTCACCTGGGTCACATTTTGTGGGAGATGTGGATGTTTATCTTTTGTTACCATCTGGAGTCACTTTCCTTGACTAGTTCTAGTTCTTGGTGAGCCACTAACATTGTTGTGACCAAGCATTCTGGGAAGCCAAAAGCTTGCTTCTGTAGAGACCTTCTCTGGAAGAAGCCGGGCAGCTTGTGTCATAGAGCACAGGGTTTCGCTGTGAGCAAGTCAGTAGCGCACATAAAGGCTGAACTTATAACCCGGATGTTAATGGCTCCCTGATCACAGCTAATAGGCTAACTGGTAGATACAAAGTTCAAAAAAATTTAAATACATAAAAAGGTATTCTGGTTCACAGTACACTATCCTCTCCTGTAAACTCTGCTCACATAACCCCTCCTTTGGATCCCAACAATGGCCAGAAGGTTATGGTGTCTAGTGAATGATACACAGTTGGAAAGATGTTTTCCACTCAAATTGAGGCATCTATTTCTGATTGCTCTGTGCCAACACGATTTGTCTCCTACTGTTATTGTTCAACTGTCAACATCAGGATTACCCAGCTGAACTTGTGCTCCAGTGTGCCATTGATAGGACTCCTCTGCCCAGCTCCAACAAAACACACACACACACACACACACACACACACACACACACACAAATCTACAACAGACAAGCTTGACTCTTGATTGGCAGAGAGCATCTCTCATAATTCCAATTAAAGGCAGAATATGAAGGCAGACTGTCTTATCTGAAAGGGTGTAGGAGACCATCAGGTCAACCCCCTGGTTCCCCAAATACCTGAATTAGAGTTCTTTCAAAACTGTACACCTCTGGTAATAGGAGTCTATGAGTCCGCTTTGGGTCTACTTAGGATTAGAGTCAGTGAAACCCTTGATTTGTACAGATCGTGCCTTTTGCATCTGCACTACAAAGTGTAGGCAGTGCTTTGTTCATCAGACTATAATCTTATATTTGAGTATACTCAAACATGCTAATGTCTGCTCACATCTCTGCTTTGATGTGCCCAAAGAACGGGTGAATAATGGCCTTGTTATCAGAATACTTTCAAAGGAGTGTGCATTGAGACAAAAAGAATGGATTGGAAAGATAGGTGATAAGAAAATTGGGAAATGCTATGAGACATGCCCTATGGGAGTTGTGGTTTATCTATGAGAACTAGCTCTGTATATTTATAGCATCACGAGCCAGCTGAAATGGTCCCTTATACTATATTTAAACCTGAAAATTTAGCTGAATTTCATACTTCCCACTGCAATGTTAATGGGATGCTAGTAAAAATGGAGATGTCAAGTGGAATATTGACTTCTTAACATTAGTTCAGAAAGTGACATTTGAGTTCATTTAGAGGCTCTTAAATCATTAGATACACATGACATTCACTTAAAAGTACATCTCAAGAAGCAAAATTAAAACCTTATATTCTGCTTGGGCCCAATAGCTTTCCTATGCAGAATATTTATATGTTCTCAAGTTACTGGAGACTTCAAGAAAAGTACAATTTTAAATTAGTATTTTATTATGGAAATCTTTCAATAATCCCTTTAATAATGTATTATAAAACATTAAAATAGCATGAAACCAAGATAGGAAAAGGCTGGAAATCCTTTCCTATTGAGCATAATATTAATAATTTGGTAAAATCAGTCTAGGAAAATTACAATGTCTTTCCGTTCCTTTAAAGTGTCTGACTCTGTAAGTGACCTTAAGCTCCTTTAAAACAATTAAAAAATTCAAATATTTGCCTGCCAAAATTTTATAGCATGTTAGATAATGAGATGAATATTGTTATATATAGTCTCTATATATTTCTGAGTATACTTAATTTAGTTAATATTAACATTACTCATTTATGCTTTTATACACTTTGAGTTATATAAGGTCAAGGTCTCAAAACTAATCATAAAAACTAGTGACTGCTATTCATGCTAATATAATAACCCTTTCTCTAAAACAACTGCCAATAAATTTCATTATAAAAAGTTATTAAAAGGGTTAAAAACCTATTAAATGTCAAAGAATTTGCCTGACTCAAACTTCTAATAAAGAAAGAGAATAGGCTTTCTTTCTGAATTATTTAAATCTTTACTGACTGTGCATTGAACCATGAAATTAGAAAAGTGTTATTAGAAGTGTTCTCTGGTTTTTATAAAAGTTGGAGCCCAGAATGTATCAAGCTACAGTCTTTAACTAGACTAGTTAAAGCAGTAGGTTTTTAATCCCAAATACATGGCTTCTGCTGATATAAAGGTCACAATTAAAACTCTATCCTGTAACTTGGTGATAATGAAATTATTATTGGTGAAGCAAACATGTTCATTTAGAACATATGAGCTACATGTTCTAATTTTAATTTGAACAAATATCTTCATTTTTTTATCTTTCCATGTCCACTAACACAGACCCACTCAACTAATAATTAGGTTTTAATAGTGACTAATTTTAAAGCACTAATGTTAACAGTTTGAATTATCTCTCATTTACAGGTTTAACATCTACAAAATATATGTTGAAATTAGATAACTATGGTATAAAGAGTTAAAATGGATCATAATTCTGCATAATTATAACCCTGTGTGATGATGGTATAAATTTAGGTATAAATTATAAAATATAGCAAATATACCTTCCACATTATAAATATTTTTCTCCAGGAAACTATACTTAGTACAACTGATTTGAACTGGTCTATGCCTGACAAGCAGGTAACTGTCCACAACACATATCAGTCTCAACTGGTCAGTGGTAGCCTTTGGTAATCGTGGGTTGTAATTTTTTTTTTTTTACGTGAGCAGTCATCGGATTTATTAAAAAATGCAATGATATTTAAAATGATACAAAATATCAGTTCCAAAACAACATCAAAAAGTGAGTGTAGGGACACCTGGGTGGCTCAGTGGTTGAACATCTGCCTTTGGCTCTTGATCCCGAAGTCCCAAGATTGAGTCCTGGATTGGGCTCCTTGCAGAGAGTCTGCTTCTCCCTCTGCCTATGTCTCTGCCTCTCTCTGTGTGTCTCTCATGAATGAATAAATAAAATCTTTTAAAAAAGTGAGTGTACTGGGGCACCTGGGTGGCTCAGTTGGCTAAGCATCTGCCTTCGGCTCGGGTCACCATCCTAGGGTCCTGGGATCAAGCCCCACATTGAGCTCCCTGCTCAGTGGGGAACCTGCTTCTCCCTCTACCATTCTTGCTCCTCCTGCTTGTACGCTCTTTTTCTCGTGCATGCACTCTCTCTTAAATAAATAAATAAATAAATAAATAAATAAATAAATAAATACAATCTTTACAAAAAAAGTGAGTGGACTTAATCACACTCAGCTCACAGCAGAGTGAATGGGTAAATAGAATGATGCATGCCATAGCACATTGCTCATAAACTGGCAACAAAAAAGTTGGTAAGGGAAGATAGAGAAACTCTATCTTTTAAGAATTAGAATCAGGGGCTGCAGAATCATCTGGCATCCACCCCATGTTGTACCTATAGTTAGAAATGTATGAGATGGGAACTCTGGGGATCTTCTGGTTCCAGTCAACGGTGGCCACAATGCAACACTTACTCCCTACATTAAGCAGTCATCTGCATAGGTTCCTTTGTGTGTGCATGGTAATCGTTCAAATCTTGGACCTTTGGCAATCCTTAAAGCCACTCAATACTTTTGCCCCAATTTCTCATATTCAGCCATTATAGTCAGTTATAGAAGGGATACACCTGGCATACAGATGGCCCATCATTGACTGTACTAAGTCAAGTTTGACTTTAATGGAAAAGTTGATAAAATTTGTATCAACTAGGATGAGGTCAGGTGGGCCCAGCTGTGTGTGATATGGGAAAAATAAGCAGGGAGGATGTTGGGAGACTTCTTTTTGCTTGAGTGCACTAGGGTCTTTCTTTTTGGATTTCACTCTATCCTTCTCTTTAAGCTTCTGATCTAAGGGACTAAGCATTTGCTTCATGGTCAAGTACTTACTTGCTTTCTTTTGCTTCCCTATTCATGCTACACTCCTGTTTCTGGTAATCATGGTCTTAAGTTCTTTTATTAATACTATCTACTACTTACTGGTCCTGCTTCATACACTAAGCCCACAGCCTTGTTTAACCCTCATGATAACCAGGTGAGACCATCACAACCACGAAGGACCAAAGACTCAGAAAGGGGATCCTTCAGCTATTCAGTAAGTGAACCAGCTGGAATTTGTCACAAGCTGCCTGACCTCAAAGCCTGGTTCATAACTATGGCACGTCTGCTACTGATCCAGTATGTGAACTGATAGTTTTTAGATGTTCTTTTTTAACAAAGGATAGTTGGAAGGGCTTGCTGGGGAAGATGCAGCTAGAACCTAGAATGAGACCAACTTTAAAGCGCTGATGTTTCCAGTAGGTGATTCAGTGGGAAATATTTTACTGAACACTTGCTCTGTGCCTGGTACTATGATAAGTCATAGGGGAAATAAAGGCAGATGAGACTGTCCTTGTGATTGAAGAGCCCATGGTGTGGGGAGACATACTGTCATGCAAGGGGGGATTAATTGCCGTAACCAAAAACACACTATCGACTTGCAGGGGAAGAAGTGTGATTTCTGAGGGGAGTGAAATGTGCAATGATGTCGCAACAACAGGTCTGTCTACAATGACTGAAACTGTCGTGAGCATCACTGAGAACTAAGGATGCCTTTTGAATAAAACATGCAAACAAAAGCAGAAACAGACTGATAAAAACAGAGAACAAGTGGACGGTTGCCAGAGGTGGAGCAGATGAGCAAAACGGTGAACGGTGAAAGGAGGGTGCAGATACAGGCTTCCAGTTATGCAATGAATAACTCGGTAGGGGAGGTGAAAAGCCCAGCACAGGGAATACACTCAGTAGTACTGTTTTGGTGTTGCATGGTGACCGACGTCAGCTACACTCATGGTGAGCACAGCATAATGGATAGACTTGTCCAATCATTATGTCATACACCTGAAGCTAACATGACATTGTCTGTCAACATGACATCGTCTTCAATTAAAAAATGCTTTTTAAATAAGAAGACATCTGCAAAGTGGAAATAAGTGGGAATTTAACTCCAAAAGCAATATCATGGACACTAAGATACATCATTTGATCATTGGACGGTCCACTATGCTCGCTACAGTTTCATAAAAGTGATGATTTGTCTAAGATACTGTGGAAAAGACTGAAGAAAAATAAACTAATGGTGTGGCTTTTCCCCTCAAGCAAACCTTAACAATTAAGTACACAATGAAATCATATTTTTAAAGAACTGTAACTGAGAATAATCTGATAGTTTGATTTCTGCTTGGGAATTAGCAATTTGGTTGTCCAATGTTTTATCTTCTAAGTTTTAGGTTTGCTAGAGACTCTGTAGTTTCAGGACCATCTGTCAAAATGTTCTGAAGTATCAAGTTGTTCTAACTGAAAGAAGCTCATAAAACACACTGACATGTGATACTACCTTAGCAGAGAGGCCATTTTGTCAGACCCTAACTATTGGCCTAAGGTTTCAAAAATAACTTGGGTTTCTACACCGGGTCCTGAGAAAACATTTATGGGCACACTGACAGTCATTTTGATGAGCATCTCTGCTATGCTCCTTTCGTTAGCTACGAATGTTACCACATAAATTATGCTCACGTAGAACAATGACTCAAACACTTTGATCAAAACTTCTCTTTATATTTGCCCCACTTGTCAATCAGTGCCATTCACTTGTTAGTGATGTATGTTATCTAGAAGGAAAAAAAAAAACCCATTCTGCAAGGAAGGCGAGAAGGCACAAGTCTTTCTTTGGTCCAGGCTGAGCTCCTGGATTAATTTATGTGGGTGCTTCACAGCTCTCTGAGACAAACAGGAAAAGTACAAAAAATAGAAAACAGATTCACTGTGGGGAAGGAGTACTGAGTGGACATCATTTGCTTAAAAATGCGTTTCTTGGGCAGCCCAGGGAGCTCAGCGGTTTGGCGCCAGCTTCAGCCCAGGGCGTGATCCTGGAGACCCAGGATCGAGTCCCACATCCGGCTCCCGGCATGGAGCCTGCTTCTCCCTCTGCCTGTGTCTCTGCCTCTCTCTCTCTCTCTCTGTGTCTCTCATGAATAAATAAATAAAATCTTTAAAAAAAGTTTCTTTTCCCCCTAAATCATAAAAGACTAAATGGATGCTTGATGGGTTTATGAGGGCTGGTATTAGGGACTTTAAACAGAAAAGAAGATCTTTCTGCATATTACATTCAATTTTTGATGAAGACCACTTTTTCCACCTGCTTCACTCTTAAGTGATGTCTCTCCCACTTGTTTTCCCTGAAGAGGAAAACCTGAAGAGGTGGATGGTTGGTACTCTGGGGAGCCATTGGCCTTCCAGCACAGCAGGGGCGACCTCTCAGGCATGATCTACAAAGGGTTTGTCCACATGAGGGTGATGAATCCACGTTAGATTATAACAATTCTAATGTGGGTTCTGCCCTGACAAGGGAGGCTTGAATAAGAATTCGATTAAGTTAGCAGTAGCTCTTAATATTCATGCCCATAATCTGGGTAACATAATTTCAGTAAAATGTCTAAAAAGTCCCAGGAAAGCAATGTCCTTTTAAATTTAAATTTAACTTAGTGTCTTGGTAGTTTTTCTTTTAATTCCTGCTGAAAACATCTAGAATGCTTCCCCCCGCCCTTTCCTGCCCCAGTTAAACACTCGATACTAAGTAAGATGGAATAAATATTCTTTTTATCATGATTTTGAAGGATTTGAAGAGTGTGAATTTTTCTCTCAATAATCATTTTGTTGGGATCCCAGGGGTGGCTCAGTGGTTCAGCACCTGCCTTTGGCCCAGGGCGTGATCCTGGAGTCCCAGGATCAAGTACTACATTGGGCTTCTGGCATGGAGCCTGCTTCTCCCTCTGCCTGTGTCTCTGCCCGCCCCCCCCCCCCCATGAATAAATAAATAAAATCTTAAAAAAAAACTTAATAATCATTTTGTAGCTGCGGAATATGGACTTATTGTTTGCTGATCTGTGGACATGCCTTTTCTAGGTGATGATTCTTTTCTTTCTTTCTTTCTTTCTTTCTTTCTTTCTTTCTTTCTTTCTTTCTCTTTCTCTTTTTTCTGCCTTTCTTTCTTTTTCTTCCCTTCTTCTTTCTTTATCTCTCTTTTTTGTGGGGTAAAGATTTATTTATTTGAGAGTGAGATCATGACCAGGAGGGGCAGAGGGAGAGGGAGAGACAATCTTAAGCAGACTCCCCACTGATCATGGAGCCCGAGGTGGGGCTCGATCTCACCACCTTGAGATCATGACCTGAGCAGAAATCAAGAGTCAAAGGCTTAATGGACTATACCACTCAAGCACCCCTAAGTGAATGCATTTCTGATCTTTAAAGTGCTCTGTGCAAAAAGAAAAGTAAAATAAAATAAAGTAAGAGCTGAGAAGTTTACTCAGTTGAACTCTTATTAATAAATACTTTAAACTGCCAGGGGGATATATTTTAAAATTAGGAGTATACTCAATTTGTTATTTTATTATTTCCTGTTTTAGTAATAGCATTGACATATTTTAACAAGAAAAAAGAACTACCAACATCTCAGATAAAGCCTAAAAGTCTATTGTGAGGCTAAATCCATATGTTAACAGAACTATTTAAACAATGAAATCCTACACTGTAAAAGTTTTTACATGTATATAGTTATATAGACATTGTTGGATGAGATGCCACACTAACTGACATACTCATCAAGCATTGGTTCAAAAGGAAAGCCCAATAGGAGCAACATTCTGGGCATGGAAAAAATGAATTTCTGTAGGATTTGCTTAATCACTAAGCTGATGAACCCAAAACATTTCAATACCACCAGAATAAAAATTATTTAGTGTGAGAACTTATTGCAACAAAGTAATTGATAAGAACAGTTGTATTACAATTTAATCTTGTACATGTAAACTTTTATTCTTTCTATTCTTTTCTTATGCAGTGCCATGGGAGAAGCTTAACTTAGGTGCATTTTTTTTCCAAAATGATACCCTGCATCTTGAAAAAGTATTAATTGGCAGAATGGCAGTTTTGAATATAATTAGAATCTTACGAGTTGCTCAGTTATATATATTGATACTTGCAACTCTGCTGTCTTTATTCCCTGATAACAAAATAACCCAAATAATAATGTCAAAGCAAGTGGCTGTTAAGAATGTTAAATATACGTGTCACTGCAAGGCAGGATATTTCTTGTAAGTTGTGAAAAATGCACTTTGCTCATGGGTAAAATGTAGTTTAATGATATGGAAATAAGTTCATGGTTCTTCTATATTGTATTTACAATTTTGTGTCTAAAAATATTTAATATCTCTAGCATAATTATATGACCACATGATGACAGCTCCAATAAATGGGAAAAATCTCAATTACATTGATCAACTGAAGGAAAAGAGAAAAACTCACATCATTAAAGTTTAGAGCCTATTACAAGGAAACACGAAAGAATATCTACCCTGCAGTTTTTAAATTTAAAACCATCTGATCATTTTTCTGCATCTACATTTATGGAAGCTAATAGAATTTTTTAGTTACAATTGATTTTCTAAAGAAAAAAGTGCTCTTGGAAAAGACAGAAGTCAGAACCTTTAAAAAAATGTATTATATGTTATTTCCCCTTTCATAGGCCAGGCATATATTAGTTGAAAACTATAAATATTTATATTTTAATGTTTGCCTTTTTAAAGGAAACAGGGAGATAGCTTTTGGGGGCTTATGGTTCTTGCCTTCCCCCATCAGAACTTTCATTGGGTGCTCACTACGTGTGACACAAATGCAGGTGCCAGCCTGGATTTGGGGGGAGGGTGTGGAGGGCAGGAGGAACAAAAGAGGAGGTTGTGTGGGGGGATGCTAGAGGAACTAAAATGGAAGGGGTCTCGTTTAACAAGACTCTACCCTCAGTGTCTCAAGGGCAAACTCCTCAGAGAGATTTGCCCTGGCAAGCCTACAAGAGTATATCCATCCTTCCCAATCCAGGCATCTTTTTCACAGCATGTCCACCATTTATTATTATCTAGGATGGGGTTCTGCAAACATTTACCTGCACTCGACTCCCCTGGAATCACATAACATGTGACTCTGATTCAGGGAATCTTGGGAAGGGTTTGGGATTCAGCATTTCTAACAGCCCTCAGGTGGTGCCAGTGTGCCATACGCAATGTTTCAGGATTATTTAATTCCTCTGATCAGAATCCAAATTCTGAGGGCAGGGTCTCTTGCCTGTGTTTTTTTACTGCTCTGTTCTCAGGGTCAAACTCAGGTACACCGAAGAATCAGGCTCTGAGAGGAGAATGATGCAGTAGCAGCTGAACACTGAACCACTTGGTAAAGCTCCAAGCTCTCCCAGAGAGTTTTGGCTATGGTTTGTGGATTCTCTTGCTACTTTCCATGTCAGGAAATTATGGTACAGAATTACCAACTGACAATGGGCCATGTTGACCAGACTTTCTGTGGGTAGATTGATGAGCAAGTTATTTCTTATAAATTCCAGGTGATTATTAATTAATAGGGGAGCAAGAATGGGGGGAGCTCCATCCATCAAACATGACAGAACTCTTTGGGTAAAGTGAGAATAAAACTATGATGCAAGGTCTTCAAAGATTTTGAAATTCTAGGGTAAAATCCTTCTAAGATAATTATTAAGATTAATATTTATAATTTCTCAACATACCAAAAACTTAAGAAAGAACTAAATAAAAATAAAAGGACAGCAATAAAATTTGTGAAATGCAGCAAAAGCAGTGTGTAGACAGAAACTTAAATTGCTAAATGCATATATTAGAAAAGAAGAAAATTCTAAAATTAATAACCTAAGCGTTTTATCTTAAGAAACCAGAGAAGGAAGAGCAGTTTGAGCGTAAACCTAGAAGAGAAGGCTTTAGTTTTAGAAAAACTAGAAATCAATAAAATTGACAACAGAAAAACAATAAAAAAAAATCAACAAAGCCAAAAGCTGGTTCTTTGAGAAATCAGTAAAACTGATAAACCACTAGACAGGCTAACTAACAAAAAAAATGAAAGGACACTAATTACCAATATCAGATATGGAAAAGGAGTCATCCCTCCTGATGCCAAAGCACATTAAAAAGATAAAAGAATGATATGAAAACTCTAGGCTCACAAATTTAACAATTTAAATGAAATGGAACAACTGAGTTTCAAAAACTACCAAAACTCATACAAGGAAAAATAGATAACCCAAAGAATCCTGTATCTATTAAATAGATTAACCAATAATTTAACAACCTTCCAAAAAGACACACCAGGTCCACATAGCTTTTAATAAGCATTTTTGGAAGAAATCTCCATAATATCTCCAGAAACAGAGGAAACATTCCCTAACCCATGTTAAAAGACCCAACATTTCCTAATATCACTATAGATTAAGAACACTACAAGAAACCTACAGACCAATAACTCTCATGAAGATAAATGCAAAAATATTTTGCTGAAAAGTAAAATATTTACAAGCTGAATCTAATGATGTATAACAAAAATCACATACCACAAACAAGTAGAATGTACTCCAAGTATTCAAAGCTAGCTCAACATCAGAAAATCTATCAGTGTAATCCAACAACGCATCACCAGGCTAAAGAAGGAGAGGTGGGAGGATAATTTGATTTAAAGGTAGAAACCTGTATCAAATGTAAATAAGCCACAGTGATCGAATGCACAGTATAATGAAAATAGGCAATACTGTACTATAATTATGTGATGTGATAAATATCACTACAGTGGCAATCGTATTGTAATATATAATGTATTAAAATAACACATTGCATACCTTAAATTTACACTATGCTATATGTCAAACATATTCAATTAAAAAAACAGGCTAAAAAAGAAAAATCAGATGAACATATCAACAGATGCAGAAAAAGCATGTGACCAAATCTAAACCCATTAATGATAAAAACCTTTAGCAAACTAGGGATAGGAAGAAACTTAATTTCATTTTAAAAATCTATGAAGATCTTTCAGCTTACATCATACTTAATGGTGAAAAACTGGATATTTTCCACTTAAAATTGGAAACGAGGCAAGGATGTCCCTTTCCAGCACTCTCATTTAATGTTATACTGAAAGCCCTAGATAGTGCAATAAGACAATAAAAGGGAAAAAAGGAAGATATAGCTTGGAAAGAAAGAAAGAAAGCCATCTCAATTTTCAGGTAACACAACTGTGAAGAAAATCCCAAAGATTCAACAACAACAATAATCCTCTTAGAAGTAATAAGCAGGTAAAGTAAGGATGAAGGATTTGATGCTTTTCTATATACTAGCAGTGAAAAATTGGAATTTGAAACTTAAAAACAGTTACTTAAAATGGCATTACAAAAATAAGATATTTAGGCATAAATGTATCAAAACCTATACAGGATCTACATACAGAAAACTATGAACATTGAAGAAAAAAATCAATGAGGATAAATAATAATAATAAATAATAATAAATAAATGGAGATTCTATGTTCAATGTTTGAAAGACTCAACATTTTTAGGGTGTCAGTTCTCAATTAAAAAAAAAAGATTTTATCTGTTTATTCACGAGAGACACACAGAGAGGCAGAGACATAGGCAGAGGGAGAAGCAGGCTCCTCCTGTGTGGGGCCTGATGCAAGACTTGATCCCAGGACCCCAGGATCACACCTTGAGCTCTGAAGGCAGATGTTCAACCACTGAACCACCCAAGCGTCCCATTCTCAACCTCATCCAAGATCCAACAGAATCCCAGTCAAATCTCAGCAAGTCATTTCATAGACATAGGAACAGTGGTTCTGAAGTTTACATAGAAAACAAAGGACATAGAGTAGCCAACAGAATACTGAAGAAGAACAAAGTTGGAGGACTCTTGCTGCCTGATTCCAAAACTTACTATCGAGCTACAGTAATGGAGATAGAATGGTATTGGCAAAAGAGTAGACACATGGATCAATGGAATAGGACAGATAGTCCAGAAATAGATCCATATAAATATAGTCACTGATCTTTGGCAAAAGAGCAAAGGCAATTCAATGGAGGAATAAAGTCTTTTCAACAAATGATGCTGGAACTTTTTAGACATTCATATGCAAAAGAAAAAAATGTAGAAGATGTTTAATTCAGTACTAGAGGGAATGGAAAATGGTACAGCTACTTTCGAAGACATTTTGACAATTTCTTACAAAATTAGCATAGTTTTACCAAACAATTTAGAGATCACATTCCTAGGTAATTACCTGATTGATATTAAAACTTATGTCCCCCCAAGAACATGCACACAAATGTTTGTAGTAGATTTATTCATAATCATCAAAACATCCTTCAATAGGTGAATGGACAAATAAATTGCAGTATATCCATAAAATGGAATATTATTCAATGATAAAAATAAATGAGCTATCAAGCCATGAAAAAACATGAATGAATCTTAAATGTATATTGCTAAGTGAAAGAAGCCAGTTAGATAAAGCTGTATACTTTGTGTAAAGTTATAAACTGTGTAATTCAATTACATAACATTCTGGAAAAGGCAAATCTAGATAGATGATAAACACTGATGGTTGGGTATTCAGGAAGAAATGGTGGTTAAGTAGGTAAAACAAAGGGAATTTCTTAGGGTAATGAAACTATCCTGTATGATACTGTAATGGTGGATATAAGACAGTAAGCTTTGTCAATACCTATAGAACTTTATAGCATACAAAGTAAATCTTAACGTATGCAAATTAAAAAAAATATTTAGGAGGTTGGGGAATCCTGGAATGGAATGAAGAATATGACAAAAAAAAAAAAAAACTTCATGTATTGCAAATATATGAAACAATCTCCTTAAAGGAGATAGGTAAGAAGTTGTTGACCTAAGTAACTTTGGACATGAGTAGTCTACCAAAGGGCAAAAGGAACTGTGCATAAACACTGTATCCTGGTTGATAAAGTTGTTTCCCATTGAACTATGGGTTACCAATTCTACTACTGCTGTACATGGTTCCTGGGATGAGACAATAAAGTAAATGGAGAGTTGACAGCGGAGCTAGGTTTCTCACTGTTGTTGCAGGATATTACCGATAAGCAAGACCAGAAGACTTCATGGCAATGGATTGGAGCTGAAGACCCCACTATGAAGTACTATTTAGTGTAATATAGACACAGATGGCTACATAAACAAATCTTTATAGATGTGTGTATAAATACAGGCTAATATTCATGCTTACAGCCCCCTGCTCTGGCAGCTGAGAGGTCCTGGAAACAATGAAACCCCAGTAGAAGTGAGCCTACTGATGTCCAGACCTGAGTTTCTGACACCGTTATCTAATAAAAGGAACAAGGGCTCCTTGGAGGAAGGGCTGGTTCTAGTACAGGAACAGAAAATATATAAGATGAACCTGGAGTATTTTGAACTGACAGAAAATAAAAAAGTGATCAAAACACAAAAACAAACAACAAAACATACAGACACAAACATACAGACACAGTCATGGATGTTTTGTTATAGGGCTACAGAAGCCAACTGAAATGAGCTCCCAATAGCCAATAGTTAAGCTGGAACAATTTGTGATAAGATAGATGATAGATAGATAGATAGATAGATAGATAGATAGATAGATAAACAGATATATAAAATAGTATTAGATTATAATCCAAAGTATAAAAATAAATACCCATGAGTCCATAATGAAAAAAGCAAATGAACAGATAAACAAAGGCATAAATAAATGGGAGAGAATAGACAAGTCTCCAATGTAGAAGAATTTCCAATAGTTTATGTAGATACTCACCTTCCAGACTGAGCATCATAACTCCCCACTCCTCAAATGTGGGCTACGTATAATGACTTTCTTGCCAAAAATGCAATACAGTAAGGGAGAATTAAAAAAAAAAAAACAACAACACCAGTAACTGTACAGTGCAGAGACCTGACAAACACTACTTCAGACCCGTGATCAAGGTTACCGTCAACTGTGATGTCATCTTGATAATATGAACCCTTTGTATGATCTGATGAGAATGGTACCTTAAGGTTTTCCTTCTGAAACCACTTTATTCCAATGTAATCATGAAAAAAAAATCAGATGAATTCTGATCAAGGGACATTTTACAAAATACCTGATAGTACTTCTTAAAACTGTCAAATTTATCAAGAAAAAGGAAAATCTGAGACACTGCCACAGCCCAAGAGAGCCTAAGGAGGAGATATGACAATGAAAAGTAATGTGCTACCCTGAGACAGAAAGGAGATATTAGGGAAAAGCTGAGGATATCTAATTAAAGAATGGACTTCAGATAAGAATCATGTATCAATATCATTTCATTATATGTGATAAATGTATCATATTCACAGAAGATGTAAATAATAGGGGAAAGTAGGTCTGGGGCATGTAGGCTATCTTCACAATAACTTAGTAATTTAAGACTTCTCTAGAATAAAAAAAAAAACAGATTTTAAACTGGCCCAGTTTTACTCCTAGTAGCTGAGCTAAAAGCTAACCAAGAATCAGGTATATTAGTTCCCAAACCTGTTTATGTCATCATACTTATTAATGCAATTGCAACATTTATTCAAATAACATACAAACTGATTAAATCTGCATGCATGCAAAGCGAATTGTTGCTGTATAAATCAAATTTAATGCTCTGGAAAGACTGAATAAAGATATGCTATTTAAAAACTTAATGCCTAATTATGACATGATGATACTGTTAAAGATTACAAAAAATATTGCAAGACTGTATAAAGAATCTTCCTTCATGTTGTCTCATAAGAATCTTTAACTTCTTGCACGGTTTTAAAGAAATTTAAAGAGAAAATATTCGTAGACAGAGTTTTATGGCTGTTGTTAACTACAAATTGCACACAAGGCGGCGATCAGAGGCCCAAATGCTGAGAACACCGGTTCTCCCTCAAAAAGGCCTAGATATTTATTTGCTCACCTGCTCTTTTGACCTAGTAACTATTGTGTCATGATCTTTCAACTACCTTCTAAAATATCTTGGATGTAGAAAGAAGTTCTCTGAAGATTACAATCTCACATGCATGAATCACAGTGAGGCTGAAAATGTTAGCACTGGAGTTTTGTCAACCTCCTCACCCACCAATTGCTCACTGTACTGGCATTTGATGGAAGTGTTCAAAAATAAGGTGTTAAACTTCTACTAAACATCCATGGAAAATATAAATAATATACTGCATCCTAGTACAGATGCTCTTTGACTTACCATGGGTTATATCCCAATAAACCATAAGTCAAAAATGCATGTAATCTCCCAACCTACCAAACATCATAGCTTAGCAGAACCTACCTTAAAAGTGCTCCAAACACATTACCCCACCATTGGGCAAAAGCATCTAACACAAGGCCTATTTCATAATAAAGAGTATGAATATCTTATGTAACTTACTGAATTCTATACTGATAGTGAAAAACAGAATGGTTGTATGCGTACAGAATGGTTGTAAGTCCTTCAGTGGTTGACCCTCATGATCATGTGGCTGTGGCTACTGCCCCTGCCCAGCATCATGAGAGAGGATTGTACTGCATATCACTAGCCTGGGAAATAATTCAAACTCAAAATGGCAAGTACAATTTCTACTGAATGTATATTGCTTTTGTACCATCATCTAGTAGAAAAATCTTAATTTTTACACCATTGTAAATTGGGGACCGTGTTTATACCAGTAGAGTATCTGACTACATTTGTTCTTTGCTTTTTAAAAAAGATTTTATTTATTTATTTCAGAGACATAGATAGCAAGGGAGACCACGAGCGGGGGAGGGGGCAGAGGGAGAGAGAAACAGACTCCCAGCTCAGCAGGTTGCCTGATATGAGGCTGAATCCCAGGACCCTGGCTGGATCATGACCTGAGCAGATGCTTAACTGACTGAGCCACTCAAGCACTGCTGGTTTTTGTTTTGTTTTGTTTTTTGCTTTTGAGAGAGACTCTATTGAGCTGTCTAGCTTCCCAGAGATTCCATGAATACTGGATATTTCTCCTCCACAATCTGTTTAAGGGCAGAAACCAGAAATTTCCTGAGTGACTTGTCACTTCTGAAAAGAATACATAACATGAATGCCAGGAAGCTTTTCTCACCATGATAGATGAAGACCTATTGTTGGCCAAGTGTTACAGGATGTGGGCCCTATCATTAATCACACTGAAGGTAAACATAACTTCAAGAGTGCTCTTTTTACCTGACTAGTGAGTCTGCTGTGAGGGACTTCATCCATCTATGCCTGGCATAGATGGGTTCTATGGGTTTTCTAAGTGCTGGAAGTGTATTAATGAGTCCATCCATGTTTTTGTTTTCCCTGGTTGATTTTTAAAACTTTGCTATTAAAATTTTCTTCAGGGAAATTTTTTAGTTTCCACAGGAATACAGGAGTGCCTTTTCAGAATGATGGAATTTTTATTTTGTTTTGGAGAAGGAAAGTGTGAAGGATGTTTTGAGTGTGTGTGGGTAGACGGCGGAGGGAATATATGTGTTCCCAGGAACATTTTGGCTTCCTAAGACTTTGTGAGCGCTAAGGTAGTGCTAGCTTCTGGAATCACCTACTTGAGGCATTTCTGAGCCAAGATGAGAAAGCCAGAGCCAAGAATGAGAATCGTGTACTATTTATTGAGAGAAAAAAGTCTATTTGTATTAGACTCCATTCCCAAAGAAAGAGGTCTAAAAATTGCAAAAGATATTGCAAAATGTTGAAGGCAAAATTAATTTTTATTTACTTGTATTTACAACACAGATATTATGCCATTAAAAATGTTTAGGAGCAGAAAAAGTTGCAAAGGATACAAAAATATGCAGGGTGCCCAACAGTGGAAGGCTGGAATCTCTGCTATCACTAAAAACTTTGTAGATCACCGTTTATAGTCCCTTTCAAAAGTACCTGTTAGTATTTGGGACTAAGTACAAGACCTTTCTGGTGGTGACTTCTGTCACTGCTTCTGCATCGTGCATGGAAAGCCTACTAGGGAGGCATTCTTTTATTTTTTACTTATTTATTTATTTATTTTAAATAGAGATAGTGTTTCCTAACACTGTGAACAAGCATGCACGTTATAGAGTCTGCGGAGTCAAAAATGTATCTTCCTTAGAAACTCTTCTTAAGTCACTTGAAGACCTTGGGGATGAAGATATTATGTGGGTTGTCTACTAAGAGAGGAATGTATTAGCACAGAGTAACTCAATATGTTGCACACTCTCTCTGCCATTAAGTTTCTCAAAGATGATGTTCCGGGTTCAGTGATTTTTTCCCCCCCAGGGCAGTCTCCATGATAGTGTAGATTCAGAAAAGTGGTTTTCTTTTAGAATAGTAAGTCAAGGGGATCCCTGGATGGCGCAGCGGTTTAGCGCCTGCCTTTGGCCCAGGGCGCGATCCTGGAGACTTGGGATCGAGTCCCACATCGGGCTCCCAGGTGCATGGAGCCTGCTTCTCCCTCTGCCTGTGTCTCATAAATAAATAAAAATTAAAAAAAAAAATTAAAAAAATAATATAGAATAGTAAGTCAAACAAAAGAGTAAGCACTAATAAATTTAAAAGTCCACAATCTGGGGTGCCTGGGTGGCTCAGTTGGTTAAGTGCCCAACTCTTGATTTTGGCTCAGGCCATGATCCCGGGGTTGTGAGATCGAGCCCCATGTTGGGCTCCATGCTCAGCGGGGAGTCTGCTTGAGATTCTCTTTCCCTCTGTCCCTGCTTTCTCTTCCCCATATGCACGTGCATGCTCTCGCTCTCTTAAACAATTTTTTAAAAGTCCAAAATTTATAACCTCATGGATGTGCATTAAAATATTTTAAATCTGGGATCCCTGGGTGACTCAGTGGTTTAGCGCCTGCCTTTGGCCCAGGGTGTGATCCTGGAGTCCTGGGATTGGGTCCCACATCGGGCTCCCTGCATGGAGCCTGCTTCTCCCTCTGTCTGTGTCTGCCTCTCTCTCTCTCTCTCTCTCTCTTTCTCTGTCTCTCATGAATAAATAAATAAAATCTTTTTTTTCTAAAGAATATTTTAAATCCAAATTCTTCTGGTTAAATCTCTTAAATATTTTTGTTGACATTCTTTGGCAATTGGTTTTGTTTCCAAGGAGAGAAAAAGGCAAGAGCAGAGAGAGTGGCTCATGCTCTGGTGAGAATTCTGGAAGGGTCAGAAGTTCTGGATTCTGCTCTGGGTTAGCCACAGTTGGCAAACACAAACTGTCTCTAAGCTTCAGTTTTTGTTCTCTAGATGATTCCTGAGGTTTCCTTTCTGGGTACTGTAGTTCACCATATATATATGTTGCGTGAATTACAAAAGAATGAACGAACAGCTTTAAGTTAGCTTCATCAAGGTTGTCATTTGTGCTTAAGACAGACAGACCTAGCTCTCATATTCTGCTAGGTTATAATTTTCTTTGTATGCTAAATCTAAAATATCTAATAAATTTGCCAAGAACACCTCATTTTTCTGTCAGGTCATAGCATCTGATTAATAAACTAGTTAAAAAGATAGGTATTTCACACACTGAAACATCTCCACAAAATACACATGGTAATGTACAGTTTGTTTTTATGTGTTTTTAAAAATTATTTATTTATTTATTAAATATTTTATTTATTTATTCATGAGAGACACAGAGAGAGAGGCAGCAACAGAAGCAGAGGGAGAAGCAGGCTCTATGCAAGGAGTCTGATGCAGGACTCAATCCCAGACTCTGGGATCACGACCTGAGCTCAACCGCTCAGCCACCCAGGCATCCCTATGTGTTTGTTTGTTTGTTTTTTTAAAGAAAAGATTCTGCTGCTGATGTATTAAGGGGAAGCTAAGTATTCCCAAATGAAAATATAGATATTTATTTAACAATATATGATAGAAATTGTGTGTGTGTGTGTGTGTGTGTGTACACACATATATCAGTCTGAAATTCATGAGAATAAGGTTATTAAACAGGCCAATATTGGATATTGACCAGCAGAACAGAATACATTGTGATTTGAGGTGGCCCGTATAGGCTCCTCAGACTCAAGGTACCTTTGGTAAATGCATCTTTAAGCAATAACTAGTTTGCATCAGTATTTTTCTTTTTTCAAATGGAGCAGGGGGATGGAAATGCGGCAACTGTAAATACATGAAGCTAGCCATGATCATCTGTATCTCTGTTTGAATTTCTTTAATCTGATTACTTTCCTCTCAGAGTTTATGGGATCGGTTTCACTGAGCAAATGCAATTTCTAGATGCATCTTCTAGATGACAGGGATCCTTTTCTGTGGGACAAAAAAAGACACAGATGCCCAGCTATGTGTGGCTAGCTGGCAGCATGAGGGGTCTAGTGTTTAAGGGGTAGAAAAGAAGGACACTTGAAAGGCTGGAATAAAAACTCATGTTTGACAATTTTCATTCCAGAACAATTCGTGCCCAATACTGCTGGGTAGAAGGAAATAGTTAGAACTTTGCCCAGACAGTCCTATTTTTCTCCTGGAAATGCAAATAAACATGAACAATATACTTTCAGACATGCAGAGAATGTTCTGAATTCCAATTGGTAAAGTCTCTTCAGTATATTATATTTTGAACTTTTAGGAAGAGGCACATTAATAATTTAGCTTTGAAGTGAACTAAAGTGAAATGATGTAGAATTAAAAGCATCACAAATGCTGCTGAAATATTTATGGAGACTGTATTTTGACTAAAGGATTGCATTTAGAGAATGATTTATGCCCTAGTTTCTGAGGTCTCAGTTTACAAAAGAAGTCAAAGCTGAAACCAAATTTCACAACCGTGTTTGTCATTTCGAAAAACGTTTTCCATGTGTCCTTTCCTTTTATTAATTATTACAACAATGAGTGTAGATGGTCTCCAGCAGCATTATTTATTATTTTCAAATAGTTCCTCTGTAAACATAGAGGAGATCTTCATGTGGTCTTTATACATTAAAAACAGCAATGGAGTTTAACATGACAAAATGCATCAGACAAGAGAAGAAAAGCACCGGTGTAGCTAGTTACAGCCGCGCTGGAGAGAATGTGTAGCCACAGCTACCTATCTCTAAACTTTATTAATTCTGCACTGGTACCCCCTGATTATAGCAAATATATTCCCTTTCCCAATCTTGGGAAACAGAGCGCCAACGAGTCTTTTTAATAACTTCAACTCTGCCTGCTGTTTGCACACACGGTTAGTGGGATCACAGCACTGCACATAATCCAATAAAGCTTACACCACCAAAGATGTATGTAATCAAGGATCTGAGGGAACATCCTCTAGGTTAGATTCAGTCTCTCTTAACTTGTACTTCACAAAACAAACAGTCTCTTCAGGCAGAAAGAAAACATATGTCTGTCATCCAAAGCAAATATGAAGTCGTGCAGTGTACTAAAATGTGCAGGCCTATCAAACACTTCTTAATCCTCGTTAACAGCCTGCTTCATTGCAGAAGTAGATGGATATTCTGGGGGGAAAGCCTACATGTGTAAAAAAAAAAAAGCTGGAAAACTCTCCACTTGATTTTGCTTGCTCTAGATATTTTGTTTTGATTGCTCAGGGTAATGAGGAGAGCAAAGGTCCTACCATGGGCTATCCTGATTATATCTGAGGTGAGCGGGGGGTGTTTGAGAATATACAACGCGGACGTGTCAGATGTCCATCCAAAGGTTGCCAGCAACCACAGTGCAGACAGATTTGAGAAGAATTCAGATCTGCAATTCACCACCAGCAGTGCAATCAACTTTTAGTTTTCTACCATCTAGATCAACAGTTCTTTCCCCCTCTTTATAGGAAGGTGGAAACAGGCAGTGTCTTAAAGTGAGGTGTTCTTAGAGGAAATGTGAAGAGGTCGTGAGAAATGTGAAATGTTCTTAGAGGAAAAGAGAACAATAGGATTTCCTTTGACCTCCCTAGGTTCATACTAGTGTCAGAAGAATGGGGAGAACCACAGATGGCCAAGGCCAATCAATGTTCTTCAGAGAAGATACTCTATAACATTCTTTCTTAAAATCCCAAATACAATCTTTTTCAAGTCAAAGAAATTCTTAGCATTTTAGATCTCTATCATCTTTCTTCACAATCATGCTTGCGATCGGTGGGTGTACCCATATTTCTCTTAAAATTTGCTCTGAAAGAGTTACGTAATCCTTAGATGAATGTTGGGATAAACTGTGTCATTTTAAAATAGAGAAATCATCAATTAAATTCTATTTCACAGCAGTGACACCAGATGTGTGTTTTTGGCCTGACACAGCTTGGTTTGTCTTTGATAAAAATTCTATTTTCCTGTCCATTTTTTGAGTCTTGTAACATTCCTGGTGCCCTTCTATAGCTTCCAGCTTTCAAGGCTGAAAAGGAAATAAGCCTTTGTAAAGGCATTTGTTGAGAATATTATATTCTTTGCCAGTAGACAGATCCTCACATAAGAATTGTGTTTGGGTAAATGCAACAGAAGGAAAATGAATAAAATCTCATTTCCATTAAGAGCTACATTCATGTGCAAAGGCCTCCAATTAGAATTCTATAGAATCTATGATGCTTTGATATTTGGTACAGAAATCATACTAGAATATTGGCACGATAACTAAGAATTTCTGTGTTTCTATGGTAATTTATTTTAGATAGTTTTGCCATCATGGCTAAAATGAAATGTCAATTAGTGCATATAATTTAGAAATTGCACTCCAGTCTTCCAGAATTTTAAGTAAAAGTCAGATGTTCTCCCAACAGAATAAAAATTAATTTTCTCCAAACGAGCATTACCACATTTCAAGGAAATCTTTCTAATTTTCACTTAAAGACAAAAAGGAATTACCTAATTTTATGAACGGGAGATTATGTGAAACAACATAGTTTTAGTCATAGTTTTTACATGAAACAAATATACTTTAGTATAAATGAAAAAAAAATTATATGCCCCAAGAGTGATCAACCATGTAATCTAGCTGTCTAATAAATTCTTTATTGTGGTTGATTAGTACTTCAGGAAATGCCACATTATGTTCCCGGCAAAATCAAGGGACTGGCTTATACCAAACAAAGTGTTTCTTAAAAACAAAATAAAACAAGACCACACAAAACCATAGGCTTGTAGCTGACCAAATTACAAAACAAATTAGGCTTTATTGGATCAACTTTTTATGACAAATCTCAGGTGACATATTTTAGGTTTTTGATTGCTCAGAATTAAAAAAACTTTTTTTTCTCTAGTACACCTACACAATGTATGTCATCTAGGCACTGGGGCAACCTATTTCTGACACACCTCTCTCTCTCTTTTTAAGTTCTTTTTCTTTTAAGAAACAGCACTGAATAAATTTATATTTTATTATCTCCAGTGTCCTTTAAAACTGTTCATATCTATCTTGAAACATTGAAAAAGAAAGACTGGTCTTTCAGGAAATTCACTTCTGAAGAGGACTAGAGCAGCTTACACAGCAACTGGTCTAGAATAAGATATTATTCTCGGGGCCTGCAGGCGTGTAAAGGCAGGTGGATACTGCCCTGAAGAGAGCAGGAAAGACAGAAGTGTGCCAGTTGCTTCCATCTGCACAGAAGTCAAGTCAGTGTCGGAGGGAGCAAGATCACTGATGGCATTGCAGAGGAAGAAAGGACAGAGAGGAAAAGATACAGGCAGGTTATTTCACATCTCCAAGCTCGAGTGACTCAAATGTAAAATGGTGCCTAAGAACCCCCAACCTCACAGAGCTGTGAGAATTCAACAGTGTGTCAACCAAGGGAGGAGACTTTTGTCCCAGCTATTAGCTGGAGAGAGTTTTAATGCACTCAAGACTTTATTTTTGTACCTGGAGGGAATACTCATGAGAACAGACCAAAAGGGCGACCTCTAAGGAATATCCTCTTAGTGGATCTGGGGTGGGTTATGATGATTATTTTTTCTGGATGGGTTATTAAATAACAGAAAATGCCGGCATTCTTTTTCTCTGCTAGAATAAGACTCTAAAAGCAAGACATGCCAAAGCAAAATGAGAGAAATAAGGCTGTGAATGTGCCTGGGATGGTGAGAAAGCACATAGCAAACCACGAGTTGAAAGTGTCCTTGTGTGTACCTAAGATTGGCCTTGAATCTTATTACAAATAGAATTTCCATGCTATTCATCTAAGTTATTTATGCTTTGATGCGGCCTTCCTTGCCAAGAAGCAACCGGATCTACTGGGTGTATTGAGAGTTACTTTTCCTCAATTCAGTTGCACATATTGAAGGTATCCGTGAGCAACTACCCTAAAATGTGACTACACCAGCTATTCTCTAAAAGAAAGGCATTGCCAATCGATCTATTCAACGAATAATTATTGTGGCCTCCTACACAGAAGGCATTGGGCTAGAGCCTCGGGGGCAGGGGAGCTGAGCCATAAAGATGGAGAACACAGATCCCCAAACCATATGATGTCACCACCAACAAAGTGTCTTCAAAGTGATGGAAATCACCGAGATTTACTAGCTTTTAATGCTTGTTTAATGAATACATTGCAAATACAATTACTATCTTGCTATCGATCCTTCGTAAAAGAAAGGACATTTTAACATTAATAAAATTGGAAGGACATCTCTGAATAAAGGGTTTTCCTCTGAAGAGAATAAATTTTGCTTCATGACACACATTTCATATATTTTCCATATTTTGTGAGGAGCAGTAAGAACCTGAAGGCTCACTAGCACCCATCTTTGCACAGACACTGGAGAACCACCAACTTGTAAGTTAAGAGTTCACAGACTAGTTCAGGAAAAATGACAGGTGGATCTGTGTACCTTGACCAAACAAGTTCAATTGAGGCAGGCTCCAGCTTTGCTCTGCAACGCTCTAGGTCTTTGAGGACACCTATGTTTATGCAATCAGACCGATTTCACTAGAAACTGACCCATTTCCTCTAGGAACACTCAGCCAACGTCACTGTTTTTTGAAAAAAATTTGAAGGGCTAGTTCACGCTCAACACAAAAAAAGACCTTTTAACAAACAGACCATGTGGTATTGGAATGGGCTGCCACACAAAGAGATCAGCTTCTGTCACTGAAAGCTTTAAGATACAAACTGGATAAACACAGGAAGGAGATACAGGATTTATTGTTGCAAGAGGGAGAGGGCTAACTGGACGATGTCCCCACCAACCCTAAGATTTTTCAGTGTCCCATGCAAGCTTTATTTAAGGTGCACAAAAATCCATTTCTGAATAAAGTCATCATATAGGTAAATCCAAGGATAAAGGTAAGACATTTAAATGAGACAAAGAAGCAGAAGAGGCTTTAAGGTCATATGTGGGAACCCACCTGGTCTGTTCTTTATTTTTTTAATTAGGTTTTCAAAGCAAGCCTATGCTGAGCCAGGCAAAGTGCTAGGCTCCAGGGTTACAACAATCTGAGAGTTTAAGGTTGCCATCTGAAGTCCCCATAGGCTGGTTGACAGGCTCCTTGTCACCAGGGGACTGCAATCTTCTGACAGGAAGTCATCCTCTGGCCTCAGTTTTCTCACCAATAAAATAAAGGACTTCGTGTTTCCTTTTAGATCAAACCATTACAAAAATTCTATCTTATGCCTCTCTATTCTCTTTGTGTGGCCCATTAAACCTTAAAAATTTTTACACCAAAAGCAACTTACTTCATTATTGTATCTTTTGTGTGGCCAATGATTAAAATAGTTAGAAGTTTTACTGTACTGAAACTTCATATTGCTTCTCTTCTTAAAACCATTCTCTACTCAATGGACAAATAATCACCCTGCTTTCAAAATTTTCTCCAAAGCTTTAATCCTATATGGAAATTAATCATTGTGACAACCTCATAGGATGAAAATTACCATTTTAAAACCCAATTTTAATCACTTATCAGAAAACATCTGAAAACTTGCTTATCTGCTTAAGACAAAGTACGGACTGTGGGATTCCATGAAAATTGCTTGTTTGTATGTTACTTTTCAAAAAACTTCCAACGAGTATATGGAAATTATAATAATGAGAAACAGGCCATAAATTGAAACCTCAAAGAAGACATCTGATTGACTTGAAAAATAATTGGTATCTTTCCACTTAATCTACATTAATGTAAACAATAAATCTTCTCTTAAACAAAGATTGTGTGAATCTTCATTTATCTTTTATGACAAGGGAGCAAAGGTTATAGTTTAATGAATGGAAAGAAGCAATAGGTCAGTTTTAAAAGCCTCACAGGTCAAATGTCTGACATCACTGAACATTAAAAAAAAAAAAAGGCTCTAACATGGTAATTTCTATTTTAGTCAAACCACTGGGGTCCAGCTGAGGCTTCAAGCAGAAAGAAAGAAAACACTGTAATTTAGCAACATAGAGACAAGCAATTGGAATGACAATGTCCTTTAAGGATGTATTCACCAGCATTTTAATGGGATTGAATTAGGTAGATTTTAAAATAATTTTGAAGCTTAAACCTAACAATCCCTGGCATTGATAAAGGGATTGGAAAAAGAACAGCATATACTTTTATTTTACATATGCATCGATTTTCTCCCCAAATGGAAGACCTCTGTCATCTATAAAGGTTATTCATAGATCCAAAGAGCTGATCAAGGTCATTAATAACAATAGTAAACTGATCATCATTCCAATGGGACCTGACAAGTTTCTTTTCAAAGTGGATACTAATGTATTGATGCCTGTGAAGTTCATTACAGCAGTAATAAATCATTAGTCTCTGCAAAATGATTTATAAGTTGGTTGAAATGCATTACAATGGACTGTCAAAGAACTTCCTAGGCACTAGAAGGCTTGCTGGTGCTTCCAGTGAAATCATGATGGCTTAGAGTAATTAGACACCAACACAACACCATAAAACCCACTCTAACTATGGCTGTTTCATGTTTGTTTAAAAACCAACTTTTAATTCAGTAGAGCCTTAGTCCTGCCTTGAATTATTACTGTCTTACAAAGCTTAAAACATTTTTTTTCTTCATTTATTTGACAAAGTTCCATCGTGACCCTTGCTAATTAAGTTTCTTTTAGCTTGGCCAAATAATGCTTAGCGCACTTCCAGTTGCAATTACTCCCTTAAGATTATTGGCATGCATACTAACATGCACAGTAAACACATTCTCAAACATTTAACATTATAAACTAACATGTAAGGAAGTGGTTCAAAGTTGAGCACGGGCTGAAATGTTTATTTCCAACCATGTGTAACAACGTGTCTTTAATATTCCTATAACGATGTCAAAAGAGTTGGCCGTAATTGCACATACTATCTGTTCTCCAGATAAAGATGAGGAATAAACTCAAGTTAAAACACTATTAATCTTTCTTCAGAAAATTAGGATGGGCTTTCTGATAGTAAAGGTACTTCAACATGAGAAATGGGTTCTGGATGATGCCTATTTGTTCAGCTTATGTGTAGACTTAATGAAATAAGTTAGTATATCCTCTATTGCTCCTACGTTTATTGAGAAACAGCGAAGAGAGTAATTGCATGGCTATGACTACCCACTTTAAACAAGTCACTTAAATCATTTTCTTTGATTACAGTAGTCGTATTGGAACCTACCTGTTGCTCCTTCTGCTGAACAACTGATACAAGTGTGTTTATTTGCAAACAAACTGTGAAATTCCACCTCTTGCTGTATCAGCTGTCTCTAGTCACTGTGGCTATTGAACTTGTTCTCACCAAATGAGGCTGTTCATATGGGAATAACAATTTATTTGGCTACCTAAAGAGTTTTATTGTGTTAGTGAAAAAAATGACAAATATCACCCCCAAATGATTTTCAATTCAGATTCATTTATCACCTGTCCTTGGCTGTTTCCAGGACTTATTGTAACTTTATGACAAAGACAGCTCAAGTCCATGGTTACTGAGAGCCATCCTGCCCTGAAGTACTACAGGATAATCTGGTGCATTTGCTGTGTGGATTTTCAGAAGTTAATTCCAGCATTTAATCCCCAAGGTCTATGGTTCAATGAGACCTTCTAATATAGACCTGGTACGGTTTGGCTGCTACTACATTAATGCACATATATCCTAAAACTTCAATGAAAGTGATGATCTAGAATAGAACATTCGTAAAAATCTGTATTTTTTTTTTTCGGGATATTAAATCATGACTTTATCTACAACATACTCTTGAGATGGAGACCTTAAATATAACTGTGTTATCAGGTTTCAGTGTTTTCACACACTGGTATATGCATCACCATTTATCTGTGATGACTGTCCCAAACTTCATCCTACAGATTATTTGCTATTGCCAAGGCTGAAATAGAGATGGACCCTATGAGAGTCCAGGAGAGAGCAACCTTCTTGCCCGGGTATGCTTTCATCTGGATATTCTCAAATGGACTCCAAAGCCTTCAATGAATGTGATGCTGGAATCCCTAGCCTGTCACCCACACACAGCTCATGTCCTTAACACTCTCATTCACAAAAGTACCAGGTATTAAGGAAAGCTATGGCAGACATGAGTGCCATTAGTTTAATTTAAAAACACAACTAATTCTAGTTATTTTATCAAACTGTTTCCTAAATCTATATTCTGCCGTAAATGACAGTAATTGAAAGTATTGACACCACAGCCACATAGGGAAAATGCAATCAGGACTACATGTGGACTGTGCATATATGTGTCTGAAGTGGCCTTCTTCCTAGATGAAAAGTAGGAAGTCAAGATTAATGACAAAGAGATCCAGAAATCCCCCTGTGGTCAAATAAAGATCCCCAAATTTGGCAGTTAAAAGTAATTAGTTTTGATACTCTACTGACAGGACAATAAAAACATTTTTCAGATAAATGTTAAGAGTGACAATTATTGACATAAGGAAAAGAATTTATTTACATTACATTTGTATTTGAATCCCCCTACTGTTTGTTGTAGGTTTAAAAGAGATTTTCTTGGGTTTCCCAAGTATACAATGAAATCATCTGCAAGCGAGGGCAGTTTTATCTTGTTTTTCTCCAAAGTTTATGTCTTTTTTTTTTTTTTAAGATTTTATTCATTTATTCATGAGAGACACAGAAAGAGAGACAGAGATATAGGCAGAGGGAGAAGTAGGGAACCTGGTGCGGGACTCTATCCCAGGATCCTGGGATCATGATCTGAGCTAAAGGCAGACGCTCAACCACTGAGCCACCCAGGTGCCTCAGTTTATGTCTTTAATATGCCTTTTGTTCAGTCATATTGGTTAGTACTTTTCAATGTGTTAAAAGTAGTTGTTATGGGGATGACCTTATCTCATTTTTTTACTGTAATGGAACTGATTCTGGTGTCTCCCCTATTAACATGAGCATGATTTTTATCCTGAGATAAATGCCTCCCATCTCAATAGGAAAGTATCCATCAAGTCCTATTTTATCAAGTAGTAAAAATCAAGACTGGGTGTTGAATTTTGTAAAATACTGCTATGGACTTATCATGTAACTTATGTGAAATTAATGCATTTGCTAATATTGTGTCACTCTTCCATTCCTGGAATAAACCTCACTTGGTCAGATACATTCATAGTCCTGATTTCTGTTTAATATTTTAGTTATACTTTTGTCTTGATATTTATTAGTGAGATTGGTCTCTAATTCTGTTTTGTTTTGTGCATGTGTGTATGTGCAATTTTTGTCAGGTTTTGTTATCAATATTGTAATCACTTCATACAAAAAGAGTTGCAATTGTCCCTTGTCTCCCTTGATGCTTTGGAATAGATTTTAATAGCTTTAAATATTGGTTAGAATTCTCCTCTAAAATCACTTAGTCCTATTGCTATTTTTATTGGGGAAGAGGGCAACTTTCTCATTTTCTTCTTTTGATATCAATCTATTTTGATTTTCTATCTTTTCCTGTGATCAGTTTTTCATAAATTATATTTTTCCCGATTTTTCTGACTTATTTACAAAGAAATGAACAAAGCAATGTCTTAATGATTCTCTCAATCCTCTATAGGATTCTGTGTTTATTACATATTTTGTGCTCTACTCTTTTCTTGAACTAGTCTGTTTTATTATCTTTTCAAAAGCTGAGATTTTTATTTTATTTCCCAGTTCTATTCTTTTTGTTTCCTAACTTGCTATTTTTTCTCTTTATAAACACCTTTCTTTTGCTTTCTAAAGATTCATTTTGTTTTTCCTTTTCTAATCTACCTATATGTTAAATCTAACTTATTTATTTCATTTTAACACATTTTATGTACTTACTATTTAAGTATTTATGGCTAAGAATTTTCCTATGAACACAGCATTAGCTGTATTTCATAGGTTCTGATATTTTGTTTTAGAAAAGTATCCAATCAGATAGACAGTAGAAGAAACCTCCTACTCACAGTAGCAGCATGAAATATACCTGGTAATAGTAGTAAGTTTAGTAAGAAATGTGCAAGATATATAAGAGTAAAACTTTAAAACACTAGTACAGGTCACAAAAGAAGACTTGAAGAAATGGAAATACATGCAATGTTCTCAAAGAAAAGGACTCTCGTTTCTATAAGTTAGTTTCTAAATATAGTGATTAATAAAAGACTATTAGGAATTTTTTGTTTTATGGGATAGAACAACTTACCCTATAGTACGAATTAGAAAAATTAACAGAAATAGCAAGGAAGAACAATGACAAAGATGAACAGTAATAGATACTAAATTATATTAAAACACTTGAAAAATCACAATAGACTATTAGTGCAAGATGAGAAAGACTTTAATAGAAACTCTGGAAATTGACTCAACTCCACACATATACTGGGTAATAGGAGGGGCATCTCAAGCCACTGAATTAAAGATGAGTTGTTCAATCAATATATGATGTTGAAATAACTGGTGAGCCAATTTAAGAAAACTAAATTGTATCCACACCTCCTCCTAGCCCACATCAGGATAAATCCTAACACAAAAAAGGAAATATGAATGGCATTTAATTATGTGAAAAAATATACTTTTTTTTTCATTTAATCAGATTGACTGAAATACAAAACCTTGATAAAACAAAGGGATGTACATACTTCCATATCTAGAAAATGGATGTAAATTGGTACAACACATATAAAACACAATTTGGCATATTTATGAAAATGACACATACACATCCATTTTTTTAAATCCAGAAATTCCAGTACACTTACATTCATACAAAGTACTCATGCAAGGCTCTTTCCTGCAACATTGCTTGCAGTTGCAAAAAAAGGAAACAAAATACCTTTCCACAGATTTGTTAATTGAATTATGAAGCATCTACACAATGGAACATTATGCCAAGATACAAAAGAATGAAGTACTCATATGGAAGATCTCCAAGTGATAAGAGAGCAGAGTCCTCTTTTGTAATGAGAAAAAAGAAGTAGAGAGAATAAGAATCTATAAGCTCTGAAGGAGGAGAACAGAAAAACAAAGTCAGTAATTACCTGTTTTGGTGGTAGGGCAGAAATGGGAAGCCGAAGGATAAGAAGGGGATACTTCCCCGTATTAAATCATGTGACTGTATTACTAATTCAAAGAATTACATTTAAAAGAAAGTTAACAGCAATAAAAAAAGAGAGACAATTTATACTATGAAAAAAAATCTTTCAGTGACAGAAGATGTCTTGTAGATATTTTGAAATAAGATTTTACTCTTTAAGAGGGAGCTTATCTAATGGCAGTCATGGATAAGAAGTGAATTGCTGTATTCAAAAGAACTGTCACAGGAAAATGTCAATGCTTGGATGTCTTATGTTCACTTTAATTAATATTGTTAAGCGTGTTTTTCCAAATCAACTAAAGGTACTTATTAGTTGCCAAGAGTTCAAAATTCAAACTATGACTAAAATGATCTCTTAACAACATTAAAAAAAAAAAAAACAAGTCTTCCAATTTAAAAAGCTTGGAGGCTATATATGTTATGACATATGACTCACACTTTCCCAGATGGATATGTATTATTCACCAAAGGTTGGGTGTGAAAATAGAAAAATATTTTTAAAAAATTATGTTAGTAGAAAATCAGAGAAGTGAGGTATAATTATCTTGTACATTTTATAAAACATTTTATGTCCATAATTTTGATAATAATTTTGGGGGACTTTATTTAAAATAAGATATATTTGATAATACACCAGTTTGTTCAATATATAAGAGAACTATCACGTACAAAGATGTGGTTTGCAAAGTTTTCCTGTATGGAGTACAAAATATGGTTGACACCCTACACTGGGAAAAATTCAAAGAGGAATCTAGTCATATTCACAGAGCTTGTACATAATAGTAGAGATTCTAAGACGCACATTAACAATTAAGTAGAAAGCCATCTTAGGGGTCCACTATGTTACGAGAATATAGAAGTAGGAAATAGACAACGTTCATGTGAGAGCATTTTGAACTGAATTTTGAAGTATGAATAGAATTTTAGCAAGCAGAGTTCAAGAAAGTTGAACATCCCAAGTAAAATTAATTTCAGGTGGGCAGAAAAGTAAGGAAAATATTCATAAAGGAGCAGTGTTGGATTTTTTGGATACATAGGGAACAAGCTGAGAAATAATAGGGAGTGGGTTGATATAGGACCACAGGGAAGACAGGGCCACCATTCACATAACTGTAGGGAGTATAGGGCCACCATGCTATAAAAAGTACATACCATGTAATGGCAGCTCTGCCCAAGGAGTGTGTCTTTTATTTAATGGGGAATCCATCAAAGATTTCTGAGCATTGAAATGAAACAATAAAACTATGTCTTAAAAGAATTATTCTGTTAATTTGATCATAAGGAATGGAAGGAGAAGATCTACCTTGAAGACCTTAAGAATTACTTTAAAAATTACTCCAAACAGGGCACCTGCATGGCTCAGTGGCTGAGTGTCTGCCTTTGTCTCAAAATGTGATCCTGCAGTCCCGGGATCAAGTCCCGAATCGGGATCCCCACAGGGAGACTGCTTCTCCCTCTGCCTATGTCTCTGCCTTTCTCTGTGTCTCTCATGAAGAAATAAATATTTTTTTTAAAAGAATTACCTCAAACAAGAGACTCTCACTTTCTCTTGCCTGGAATAGTTCTAAGTGCCCTACATTGGGGGTGCTGGTACTTGGAATTTGCAGGAGGTAATAATGTGAGAGAAACTGCAGAGATAGAAATGGGCTTTGCACACCTGTGAGGAGGAAAATGATGATAGCAAGGTTTCCAATCTCAGTAACCAAGAGAAGAACGAAGTTAGGAGGAGGAGCTAGGTGTAGTGAGAAAATTGGTAAACTTGAGGTGCTAGCAGAAAACCCTAGAGGGGCATTCACAAGGCATCTGAAGTCATGGAATTAGAGGTTGAAAATGAGAGTCGCGTGGGAGACACAGATGTGTCAGTCCCCTAAATAAGATTGTGTGGAAACTGTGGGGCTGGTTGAGATCACAGGAATGCAGACAGACCTTGGGGGGCGTTCACACTTAAGACTAACTAGCAAGGGAGACGGGACTGGCAACTCAGCGAGTCACAGAATCACAGCCAAACTCGACAAGACCTAAGAGATCAATGTGTTTGTTCTCTTGAAGGAACCCTTCCACTTTTCCCTTCCTTGCATTTTCCTGGCAAGGAAACCGAGGTCAGGACTGGAGACAAATGAGATCAAAGGTCTCTAGTGGTTCACAGAAGGAGAAGTACGGAGCACCTTTGAGACAATAGGATGGTGAAGAATGAGGGGAGCGATGGGGCAAATACTTGAGTAAACAGCAATCTTTCGGAAAAGTCATTAATCGACTTTCAAGAAAATGGGAGATGCGTTTGTAGGTAGAAGAAGGTCAGCCCTCCAAGTGAGAGATTCAATACTTAAAAACAAAGAGGATTACTGGAGGGATGAGCATACAGTTAGACACTCTGTTTTTCCCACTGGCTTTCCTGAGATGTAACTGACATATAGAAATGAAACTGACATTTAGAAATTAATCTTAAAAAAAGGAAGTAAGTCAAGAGAGAGAGGCTTCTTCCTCAGAAGCCAAATGGAAGGATAAGAGGAATAAGATGTCAGGCTGCATACTCTTTACATTCAGTCCTGAGTATTAGTAATTTTTTTTTTTTTGGATTTTATTTATTTATTCATGAGAAACACACACACAGAGGCAGAGACACGCAGAGGGAGAAGCAGGCTCCATGCTGAGAGCCCAATGGGGGACTCGATCCCAGAATCCCGGGATCACACTCTGAGCCAAAGGCAGATGCTCCACCACTGAGCCACCCAGATGCCTCCTGAGTAGTAGTAATTTTGAGAAAACCGAGGCAAGGGGAGCTGTGGAAACTTGCCCGCCTTGCACAGTGGCGGCAGGTGAGGGGGTTCCCGCCCAAGTAGTCTGCTACCCTCAGTCCTGATCACTCCACCCTACTGCCCACATAGGAAAGGGAATAGTAAAAACAGAGTCCACCAGATGACAGGAACAACAGGAAAGAGGGAAGTTGGAAGAGTTTTTCTTAGTGATGATGACTTCATGAAGTGAAGCTCCACTGTTGAACTGAAGTGAGAAGCTGGGACCTTACAGTCTTGAGGGCCTGAATTTTAACTACAGGAGCAGCTTGACTTTCTGCCTGTGAGATTTCCCTTGTGCTCTCCTGCTCCAGCAGACTTGGCCACACGAAGGGTCTAGGCTCTGTGCTTTTGGCAAAGAGTGTTCCACAGAGAGCTGCAGCTATCTATCATCTGTATCCACTCATGTGATCCTTTCATGCGATCGCCCAGTTCCTGCCACCCAGGACCAATTCCAAAGCATTCATATTCACAGCGGGCCATAGAAAGAATCAGACAATGGGACAGGTAAGGTGCAGCGAGGGAGAAAAGCAGCACCATTCCTGGGTGGGTAATGTTTCTAAAGAGCCTACTGAACAAGCTTTTCAGAGATTTCCACAATTTACTGTTGTTATAATTGCTTTGTTCCACTTTCTACATATCAGAGGTGCACCTTGCTGAAAGCCATCATGCGGTCTAACATTCTGGAGTTCAGTGTCTACATTTTAGGAAATGCCTTAGCACAAAGGCATCTACACAATGATGGATTCAGTCCCAGGATGTGTAAAGTTCTGGATGATGCAGATGTAAGGAGATGGGAGAGAGAGAGAGAGAGAGAGAGAGAGAGAGAGAGAGAGAGAGAGAGAGAGATTAACATGAGACATTCCTTTGCTCTTAAAATGAAACTGCTTTTCCTGGTGGCTCTTAGTCTGCTGGATTTTTCTAGTGGGCATTGAATGGTTAAAATGAACAAACATAAACTTCAACTGCCCTAATAGTAGATTGAAATCCATTTGGATTAGAGTTGCATGAAGGATGTTACCTATACTGTATCTAAAACAGATGAAAAAGGAATGCATTTGGCTTTGGGCTCCCGTAAAGGCATCACATGGCCACAAGAACTGTGCTTTGCAGGATTTAAAGTACTGAGCTAATGGGGAGATATGCAAAATATGCCAATTGAATTTGATTCGGATGCAGGCTGCACATGTCAGTTTCTGGCTAAATGTATGGACTGTTTTGCTCCTTCTCTCTTGGGAGAAGTACTGTACTGGGAATCAGCTTCTTGTAGTTTTTAGCCTCATTTCTGCATTAATTCTGTATGACCTTGGGCAAGTCACCTCATCTCCCAGTCCCGATTGACTTAGCTATAAAATGAGGCTCCCTGTTGCTCAGGACAGTGGGACTAAAGGTCACAATAGCAAAGATGTAATCAACAATAATATGAAATGTTACAAAACTATGTGATTACCTAGTCTTAGAGATAACTAGAAGCAGATGAATTTGTTGGTCCAACACCATATGTTTCAGGTCAAATAAAATTATAAGTGCAAATAAATTGTCATTATATTACTCTACTATATTGCTTTATTTTGTTCCGATTGCTACTTAACCCAGAAATCTAACTGCTTTGTGTCTATGGTAATTTTGTAAAGTTATAATTTTACGTAGGAATCATGACTTATCCTTCAAATTGGCTCAAATTACACGCGCGCGCGTGTACACAGACACACACACACAGACACACACAGCTGGGAAAAACTGAGTTCTCAACAATTTCATTCTCATCTAGGCTGGCTAGAAGAAAATGTTTCTTTTTTCCCTCCAAAGGCATTACCTTTCTTTTTTTTTTTTAATTTATTTACTTATTTGAGAGAAAAAAGAGTGCGAGTGGGGTAGAGCAGTGGGAGAGGGTAGATCCTGACACAGCTCAAAACCAGGATTCTAGGATCATGACCTGAGCCACCCAGACACCCCTCATATTATCTATCTTGATCTATCTCCTGAAATTAGAGCCCATTGTCAATATTGCCCATTCACTATTGCAGTGGTGCTTAAGAAATGCATCATCCTTCCTAGAAATAGCCTTTTCAAGATCTTTTCAAAACAGAAAATATAATTTTAAAATCCACCACATAATATTTTTAGTGCATGTTTATATAAATTCCTTCTTTAATTTGCCACACATCCAATGCAATTATTATCTTCATAAGACTAAGTCTGTTTTACTTGGCAGAAAGTAACAAAAGCTTTCAAACACTTCAAGAGACAACTGAACATTGGACTCTATCTTAAAATTGTTTAAAGTGAAAATGTAAAAGTTATAGGAATTTATACTTAAATTTTTTTTTTTAGTATGAATGCATGAAGCAGCAAATTCAAAATATGTCCTGCTTCTTAGTCAACAGGTAAAAATGAGGGCTATCCTAGTTAGCAGATGGGAAAACATTCACTTTCCTTTTACAAACTAGATGCACTATTTTTATGTAAGATAAGAATAAAGATCACTTTTTAGCTAGAAAAATCATCTTTGCTAGAGTAAAATGGATTGCTCTTTTAGCTTTATTGAAAACTCAATTTGCCAGAATGCCTCCTTTGTTTTTAGTTGTGTTAAAAACCTTACAAAATTGCATTTACGTGCTTTGAAAGAGTAGTACGATGATCATAATTCAAAATTTCTTTGATAGCCGAGAACTTTACTATACGACAAGCCAATCAGTCACATATGGATTCAGGGAACCTTCACGATGCTACATAGTACCATAGTCATCTGTGCAAGTACTTTAGACACATTGTGGAATTTAGTTCTCAAAACAGCTCAGTGAGGAGGTTCTATTATTCCCACTTTGCAGATTAGTAAATAAAAGTTGTGTGAAGGTAAGTATCATCTAAGGGGAGAAAGAAGTTGAGCCGAACTTTAAACATAGGTGTTCTGCTTCACATCTGGGGTGTATCCCTTTTTATTGATATTAATTCAAAGAGTAAAAGAATGACCTAAAGGAACAACAGTTTTTATATAGTGATGCATTCTTAAAAGAATAAGTAATATTGGCTGATTTACTAATCATTTATCTTTCCTAATAAGTTTATTGTTAACAATTTTCATTATTTCCAGGCTCCAATTACTTGCAATCTTATTCAATTCTAGTTGATGAATCTTCCTTCTATTTTAAAAATATGATTGATCGTTGGAAACTTAAAAAAAGAGTCAGAGAGTTTATCTCCATAAACAAAAAGATCATATAGTTCTTTATGCATATGCTTATTTTTGCATAAATAGATGTGTAAGTATATGAAACATTATGCTGTATATTTTTGTATAAATATTAAAAAGAATACCAAAATCAAGCATGCAGAAAGTTACAGAAGACTAGGAAAGAACCTGGGAGAGGTTGAAGTCCCACAGTCCACTAGAGATTCAGTAAGTAGTCCTTAGCGTTCGGCTCCTATCAAGCCTGGCTATGCAGCCTAGCAGTTAAAGCCTTGGGTTCTTTGTGTGTCTACTTGAAACCAAAACCTGATTTGACTGAATTATACCCAACTTGAAAATGATGGGAATCCACTTCACTCCGTGGGCCAGTCACAGGCAATCATTGGGGATAGGAAGAGGTCACAATTTCACTTTTTCTTCATAACACAGCAAGTTGTTATGGTTGGGATTGTTCTGGAAAGACCACCGGAGAGGCAGATCGGTTTTAAATCCTTGCTTTACTTAAGTCCTTTGAGCCTAGTTTCTCTGTCTTCAGAAATAAGCATTACAGTATCTACCTCAAAACGGATGCCGTAAAGATGAAGTACCATAATGCATCTATAAAAGCTTCCAGTGCAGAACTCGGCCCATAGGAGGTGACTGGTAAAGAGTGATTTGTTGTATATCTAGATTATCCTCAAAAGGGATTGGAAGGAGCATTCAATAAGTGTTAGATTTTTCTATTCCTTCTTTTTTATTCCTTTTTTTTTTTGAGAGGGGACATTATTAGTGAGATTCTAAGAATTCTGAAATTTATCTAAGTTTGATTCACTAAATGTCTTTGCTTCCTGTATTTGGTTATGTCAAATGTTGGGAAGAACCTTTCTGGCACGATACAGGAGGACCAGTCAGGCCATGGCCTGCTCATAAGTAGGCTCAGGGGCTAGTGGGACACAACATGGCAACCATGGGGTTGGTGGCTCTGTAGCTGAGCCTCTGGTAATGGGCATCACGTTCTTTGAGCTGGCCTTCATTATATCCTCTTATCCCAACATTAAAAAAAAAATCCTTTTTAACCTTTACTCCTGCCATTTCTGTACTTCTGTCTACATAATAGTCTGGGCTTAGTAATATTAAGCCCAGACTATTGGCTTGACAACTTGTGTAAGAATAGGCAAGAAACCCATTATTTGCTTACTCACTCTTCTGCATCACACACAAAGAAACGCTGGGATTTATTACTGCAATTCACACTGCTGAATTACGAATGGGACTTGTATTGTCTCAAGTAGCAAAAAGGGAAATAAGATATTTGGCCTTTTATTTATCAGATTGTTACATTTCCCTCCCTACACTATAATTGCAATTTTGTGATTCTTATACCCTGGAGATATTTATAAAACATATTCCTAATAATTGTTAGCAGTCTTCTAGTATCACTGAGGGATTGCAAAGTCAGGGCATTTATATCCGAGGTTATAAAACATCTTTCTGGAGACAGAACGTTCTAGAAGCGAGATTCAACTACATGAAGTCGTCCTGCTTCTCCTAGATTGTAATCACCATTTTCACTAATCATCACTTATATCACACTCTTGTAGACGTGTTTATTTTGAATGGACATTCGAACTTATCCTTGCTGTGACGTTTCTATCTGGGTGGCAGAGTTCAGGAATCAGGGAGTAGAATTCCTGGACACCATAGAATTAATTAGCATGTCAGGGAAACGATACTCTGTGTGGACAGTGGCTTTAGGAAACACTCCAAAGGGCGTAAGCTGTATAGCAGGAATGCACGTCAGCCACAGGCATGAGAAGAACCCATTGTATGGAAAAATCCATCACTTGAAATCAGACTGTAACGTCAACTAAAACTCAGTAATATGTGCTCTGCTTCTTTTTGACCTTCTGTTGTTGCTTATTTGAAGATCCTGGCAACTGTCAGTGATGGAATATTCATGAGGCTATAGTCATTCCAAGACTAAAATGTTAGATGCTGCCACTTTTTCATAGATGGCTGTAGAAGTGGGATTTCATTTAAATAGAAGTCTTTTTTTTTTTTTTTAACACATCCTACATACATGAGTCAGTAACAATCGTGGTTGAACCATGAATGCAATTTTCATGAATGATAAGTCCTGTTTGCCCTCTTACCCTGGATATTTCTACAGTTTTTTTTTTTTTAATTCTACCAGTGGCTTGGCAATCCGTCAAAAGATTGGCTAGCTCCCGATTGCTTCGACGGAGGAGACATTTTTGAATTAAAGATTTTGTGTTCAAACATTTATTTTGAATTTAATATTTATTTCTCATACTCGCAAGATAACCTAATATAGGGTCCTAACCTACAGCAGTATCACAGCATTTTGAGGATGGATCTGATGCAGACGTAAAAATATTTTCAGGTACCTTTCTCCACTAGAAGTCCTGTAGCTAGTAAGCACATGGTAAACACATACAGACTGTACCTCATAATTCTATGTAAATACCAGAAAGAGTTTCAATTTGGCTCTCTCAATAACTACATAGGATTATTATGAGTGTAATAGTTTTATGTTCAAGTGGGATTCTGCTGTATTGAACTCATTGTTAGTCAAATCAGCCAAGCTTTCTCCGGAATTTTAATTTACACCTTTGCAAAATATTAGCAGTGATTAATATCTGATTTATTCATATGTTTGATTCTTCATGTACACCCTTCAAGTGAGGCTCTCACCTCCTAATGCTGTATTCTTTTATCCTTAGCTTTACTGAAAAACATGTATTTTAGTCCTAATAAGTTATAATTAACTCTGGTAGTACAGCTATTAATTTATTAAAATTCAGAGCAAAATTTATTGCTTTCCAAACTTCTGATTTTGGAAAGCAGCTCATACATCATTTCTAAGTGTGAATTCTTTCCATCTAGTAGCTGAGCATCATGCCAACAATTTTCAGGAGGTGCAAGTGGTGGCCCAAGAGAAAGGCTTCTGGTACAGGGGAATAAAGGTGTTTTTTGGGCTCATGCCAGTGATGACAGAATCATGGGTGCTCACACTTTTGCTTGGGTCCAGGTCGTCCTTTACCCTCCCAAGCCAGCTTTTTCATGTGATTCTCTTACAGTGGAAGCCATAGGGGTGGAACCCGCTAGCCCAGCCAGCAAAGCTCAGAGATGTTCAACCCCAATCCCTGTCTCTGTAGCTGGTTAACCTTGGGAAGTCAGTTGCATCTTGTGTGTTGCAAGTTGCTTATTGAGATTCAGGTTCTATTCTCATTTATTTAGTATTTATTACACGCTAGGTGCTTTCACACATTTAACTCTGAGGAAGGCAGCATCACTCTCTTTCAAGCAAAGCAAGGCTCTGAAAGACCCAGTGTCGTGTGGCTCATGAGACATTGTCAGGGGGCAGCCCTGACCTAAACACTGGTCTTGTCACTCCAGGTCTGGTTTGCAGTAGACTCTGCCTTTTCTAATGTAGCTCCTGTCCTGCTGGTATCACAGGGGCTGTGTGAGAATCTAACGAGATCATGGGAAGGAACGTTCTTTGTGAGTGGTAAAGAGTTGTAAGGGACAGGCTAACACCATCATTTCTCACCTCCATTTTCCTACCTCCCACCAATTGGTTAACAAGAGTACAAGCTTCTCGTTCTCAACCAGGGAAAACCAGTCCTTCCACACAATCATTTTAGGAAAACCACTAAATGATCAATGTAGGTAGACACTCTTTCTTTTCTTTCTTTCTTTCTTTTTTTTTTTTTTTTTTGGCCAGAATCTGGGTTTTAGACACCCGTCTTTTAAAAAGATAAAAATTCAATCTCTTGATAAGTGTTTTGAGACTTGTTCAGGCGGCACGGTACCTGAGTCCCACCCACAATTGTGATAAGAGTGCCCAATGCCAACTCCTCCATCTTGAAAATGGGAAAACTGGGTCACTTACAGAATTCACAAAGAGAAAATACTACTATCCTAATTTTAGCTAAAAGTATAATAAAAGACACGCTAAACACTCATTCTGAAGTCAAGATCTCAAGGTCTCACTTGGAAAACTCAGGCTCGGGAGAAAAGAGTCAGTGAGTACTATTGACCAAAATTACAAACTCCTTTGCTTACACTGATAGGTTTCAACAAATATATTTCCAATGATCTTTTTTAGCTGGACTGTAAAGATGGTGCCAAGACGGTCATTTTTAGAGATGGTCCTTTTGTTGCTAACTATATGGGTAATTATTCTGTATAAAATTCTTTCCATTTACAGTGATCAATAACATTTCCATTTGACCCTCCCTCTTGGAACTATCTTGCTCTGGGCCAGGCTTGAATTGAATAGATACTTAAGGACAAAGAAGTATTCTACTATTCACCCAGTGGAATAAACATTGGCCCAACATGACTCTTTTTTCAACCAGAGATTACGTTATCATAAAAATGAATAATGTACTGAACAGTCAGAAGCAATATATCATACAAAATGGCTATTAAAAATGTAATGCTTGGCATTTAGTGATATAATTTCCATACATACATGAGTAGATGAAGACTTGATACTGTATTTTGCTCAGTAAGACAAATATGGTATATGAATTATTCTAGATCTATACACAATGATCATATAGAAATGTAAAAAATGAGTAGCCAGAAGAAAATAAAAATTGAGTAGATGAACTCTCATTTTACTAATTTTTGCATTAAGCTGTCTATAACTGATTTCTCAATTTTTGGTTGTTTACAGTTTCAACGAACCTATACAGAAGATTTGACTTACTTTACATTGAAAAAATGTTCACACAATGTAACAATTTTAAATATATACCTTTAGTCGCTACTGACAGCATCTATTCATGTCATCTGAGTGTATTTCTTGGGGCAAGAGATCTACAAGGCAAGACTACATAGACCATAATTTAATCGTTATAAATGAGGAAAGCCAGCAATGACAGTGAAATATATGTATTTCTCCAAAAGGACAGTACACTCGGATGAAGATGTTCAAAACAGTAAAATTAATTTAAATCAAAGATAATGTGTACTTGGTAGAGTTTTGGGTAAATATTTAGGCCTTTACTGAAATCCATTTTTATAAAGAAATAGCCAAGAGTAAGATTTAAAATATCCATTCTTCTCTTGCATTTCACTGTCAACAGAAAAATCTACAGTTCGTATACTGAAGAATCCACTATTTTAACCTTATATCTTTCACAGCATCAGTAGAATTTTGAGTTCTATCTACGGCCATTCTTAATTAGAAACCAGTAATGGAACAGCTTATCAAATATTTTATTTCTTCCTTCAAAAATCCACATAGGATTGTTTGGTGACTTTGCTTTGAAGAAAGTGTCTTTTATTACTTATTTTAGTACAACACATTAAAATCAAATATCTCCTGTAGCAAAACGATTCAAGTCCCTGGAACTCAAATAATTTTCTAATAAAAAATGCATGAGACAAATAAATGCACTTTATGTTCCACAAGAAAAGGCAGTTTCAACAGGCTAATGCTCAGAGAAAATTCATTTTATCAACCAGCCATTTCATTCTTTGGTGCTGTTACAAGCTCCTTCCAGTTGCTAGGCAACCATAATTCATAGTACCTTTTAATGGATACTCTGCTACTGCTGAGAACATTAAGGTGAAGAGAATAAATGCCTTGGGTGAATCTTGAAATCTTTCATTATGCATGTCATTCTATTTCTGTAATGCTATAATGCTAAAATGTTTCTGTGGCAGGAAACTGAGTTGTAGTAATTGCATATTCCACTCATATATGTTTTGTAAGCAGAGCAGCACGTACTTGTCTAAAATGAGTTATTTCAAACATGATTGAAATTGGACTTTTCTACTTCTAAAGGTAGTAAATAAATCTAAAGAAAGAAAGAATAGGTTTAGAGTAAAATGTCTTGAAATTTCCAGTAAGAATGAGGAAATCTTACAGCACAAATCAAAAGTAATCAAGCTGGTTCGAGCTTGATCAGAGTGGTTTATAAATATGTGGTACAAACAAGTTGAAATGTAAAAATATAATAGATAGAATACACTGCAAGCTTTAAAACAATCCAGGCCAACCTGATAAACAGGTATACATATGCTAGCATTATTCATGTGACCAAGGGTGATTGAACAGGATTGAGAGTATACCATGGACATTTTTTGCACTGTCAAATGGAAAAGGTGTTATATATTAATGTAGTTATATTTATTGTACAGAACACTATTTTCTAATCATGATATTATTGTTTTCAGTACTGGTAACTCATCTCCATATTTTTATAATAGATTCATCTTATTGCATTTAAAAAAACAGATCTTGAGTCTAAAGTCAGGGCAATAATCAACAGAATCAGTGTGCTTTTTTCCCCCTCTTTTTTCCTTCACATGGGGGATATATTCCTTTCCATGTAAAAATAACAGCCTTTTTCTGACAGATTCCACTTCTAGCTCTTCCTTATTGCTCTTACTTACTGGTCACCATCAATATCTGGACTGAAAAAGAACAACCATTCCTCTGTCTTCATGCATGAATGAAAAAAGAATAATTTAATCTATCATCTACATGTTGATCCAAACCAGTGGTTCTTACCTAGTAAGAGGTTTTGGTAAGGGTTTTCTGCAAGAGAATCGGTTTGCTCACCCAGACTTAGTAAATCAGAGTCTCTGCAAAATGCGTGTTTGGTGGGAGAAGCACCGAGTTTGGGACCGAGAAGACAACGTCTAGTCTGGAGGCTTCCCCACATCTAGAGGCTGGGTATCACTTTAGGTTTCCTTTTGCATTAGGGAACTTGTCTGGAAAGATATGCTAGTTGAACAGGCTATTTTGTCAAAAAGGGGTTATAAATCTTTCTGTCCTTTGATCATCTGGATTACTTAAATCCTTTTTCTCTCAATAGCTGCGTGAATTACATCTACCACCTCATGGTGAAATGTGGCTCTTTGTTTCTTCCTCATTCCATCTTGATGTCCCCCAAATAATGCGGAATATCCTTTGTTAGTGTTTGAAACCCCAACCATCTTTTCAAGAACTCTACTCAGAGTGCCCTTGCTTAGAAAACTGCCAGGTCTCCTAGTTTTTGTTGAGTGTCACCCCTGTGACAAAGCTTTAAAACGACTTTGTACCACCCTCTGCTCTCACTAAGTGCTGGTGGAAGGCCCAGCCTGAAGCTCGGAGATGGAAGTAGCTGTCCTCAATTAAAAAAAAAAATTCTGTTTACCTTTTGAAAAAAATATGTCTCTGAAATGAAGCTTAACCTCTCTTGGAAAGCACGGCCTGCGCAGAGAGAACTCTATGGTCTATCCAGGCACTGATCACAGAAATAAAGGACTACAGAGTTAGGTGAGGCTAGAGACCCCAAGGGAAGACATGATTTTGTAGGAACTGGTACTGTTGCATCGTAGGATTAAGCCAATGTGCCAAGATGGGTGCTAGGGGAACTTTCTATATTACAAATGTGTAGTGGACTCTCGTTTTAGATAGGGTGTTAAAATGGAGGGTCTTGATCATATGCCATCATTAAAGATCCCATGGTACATGTACTTCTGTAGAAGGAAGCAAGTTAGTCAAAAGCTCCTGGACAAATTCCAACTGCGTAATTACATCCTATCTAAATTCCCTGTGTAGTTTCAACTGGATAAGGTATTTTTCACTTCTAATCCAAAATTCAGATATAGCTTTTCTACGCACTGCTAAACAGCTGCTGCATCTTAGCCCCCAATGGTATTTAGAATTGGACTCAGATGGGTTTTCCATCAATTCCAGGAATATTCATCTTTGCTTTCCAAGTTTAATAAGGGATCTTTTTGAATATTGGCTAATATTTACATTTCTAAAAGTCTCACTAAATTGGGGTATGGGGTAACTGCAGAATTTCTGAGCAGGATGCTACCTCAGGGATCACCCAGTCTTGCATCCTTCCTTCATGGGAGAAAATTGAATTGCTAATGAGCTACAATAGATGCAGGGCCTACTGTGTGGACTTTAGATATTTGATTAATGGGTGGTCCAAAGTCACACAAATATATGATATCAGATCCATCTCCACTCGTAACTCTGGACTCTGGCCCGATTACCAAGGGCTCTTGTTCACTATGTTGCTATGTTTTATATATATATACATTTATATATATATATATATGTATATATATTTGTACGAATATATATATTATATATGTATATATATATATGGGTGGCTGCTGTATTTTCAATTACTCTGGCCCTTGGACTATGGAAAAGTGGGAGGGGCAGGGGGAGATGTGGGGACACCCAGGACTCCAGGAGGTGAAAAGGAAAAAGAAAATTCGTACCTGATTGCTTCCAAATTTGAGAGGATTGGGTGGGCAGGGGGAACTCCTAAAATACTACATGACCACTTCCTCATTTCTGGGGAAGGAAAGGAGACTAGAGCAGCTGATGTCCTCACCCCTCCCTAAACCCCTCCATTAACCACAGACTATGTAGCGCTGGCCCTCGCCTCTGGCAGAGCCTGTTCCTGGCCGAACTGTGGATACAGCTGGAGGGTCAGGAACTGTTCTCTTCCTTCCCCTTGGCTTTAATACATTTAAGTTAATCCTTTAAAAAAAAAGAATATATATATGTATATATATATATGTATGTATATATATGTATGTATATATATATGTATGTATGTATACATATATATATATGTATGTATATATGTATGTTTTTTTTTTTTTTTTTTTTAATTTATCCAGATTCAGCTTTATTCTGAATTAACCATCTATCAAGGATACATGTCAAAAGAGTAGAAAAAGATGAAGAAGCCAATCAAAAAAAAAAGTTCCCTGGCAAGTGGGAGGGACAGCATATGGTTAGGAGCCCTGTTTAGGGAAGGAAATGTTGTCCAGGTCATGGATGCCATTTTTGTCAATGATTCGAACACTGAAGGTTGGCAGGTTCAGGATGAACAGGATGTATGTATATATGTATGTATATATATATATGTATGTATATATATGTATACATATATATGTATATATGTATATATATATATATATTTTAAGAATTTATTTATTTATTCACGAGAGACACAGAGAGATAGGCAGAGACATAGGCAGAGGGAGAAGCAGGCTCCCTGTGGGGAGCCCGATGGGACTCGATCCCAGGACCCGGAGGATCACGACCTGAGCCAAAGGTAGACGCTTAACCACTGAGCCACCCAGATGCCGCTATATATATTTCTAATAAAAATGGGATTTTCTTAGTTTTGCTTAGAGAGGTGGGGTAAGCAACCAGTATAAAAAGGTACCAGACAAGTAATACCAAAACTTTATTTTAGTAATTTAAGGAAGCTTATATATTTAGGAAACACGGCTCAGGGCATGTTTTATAAAGGGATGTATGGTGTGTCCCAGCGAGAAAAATACCCCCAAACACCAATTTGAATGATGCTAAGAAAGATGCTCAAATCCTGGATGCATAAAATTCTACACAACAACTTACAAACTGCTTTTACCTTGTCAAATGTATGAATTTTTTGGTATGTGTACTTCATAACTGTCCTGTTAGATTGTAAACCTCATGATTGTAGAGACTATATATATACATATATATGTACACATATTTTGTTTATTGAAGTATGTGCCGCTAAAGCTCAGAGCCTGGTTCTAAGTAGGGGGCATGATAAATATTTGATGTAAGATTATTTAGAGGTTTTCCAGCACTTTTACGTTTATTATTTCACTCGATTTCCACAGCCGATCAGGGATGGGAGGACCATTTCCACCCGTGGTTGAGCTCTGGCAATCCCTGGAAAACATTTGCTGGCATTCTAGTGAAATGGAAGGATCCGCTCTACCACAGGGATTCCTGGCAGGCTCATAGATCATAGCTACACTCCAACCAAGGATCCCTTCCTTTTTTCTTAAACTCTTAGGCTAGGCAGTGGCAGCAGTAGCCTAACCATGGTAATGACACTACCAGTTACTTTTTCTGTCCCCACACTGCATTGGGAGATCATGACTTATACTGAGAATTTCCACAAGTTCATTATGATTTCAACACACCTGCCGCCATTTTGAAGCTCAAGAAATATTTATTGATGAGTGAAGAAAAAGAAAATGACCAAATCTGAATGAACAGAGAGAACACTGGGGAACACTAGGGAAGTGAGCAAGGCTCAGAGTCAGCCTCTGGTCCTTATTCTTGGTTTTCCATGTATTAATTGTACAACCATGTAACCCCCGCCAGAACTGGGGCTTCCCCATCTGCACAATGAGGGAGGAGTTGACTGGAGAGCCCCTTCACAGCTCAAAGAGAATTGACAGGTGAGACTTTCAGATCCTTCTCCCCCTGTTAAACTGGTGCCTAGTGATAAACAGTAAGCCAATCAAGTGGCTAGAAGTCAGGCAGCAGAAGAGAGATCAAATGTCTATATTACCCTCAAAGATCATCAGTCATTGAGTAATTTGAAATTATTTTATTTCACTCCCCCAGGGGAACAATTATATTTATTAGTCAAATGACTACTTTTCTGAAAAGTTTTCTACTTTTAAGATCTCACTTACATAGGCAAGGTTTCCCATTTGAAACTTTTGTAAATTTGAAAGATGTCCTCCTTTGGGAAAAAAAAAAAGTTTTTTTAAAAAAATTTTATTTATTTGATGGAGAGGAGAGAGATAGAGAGAGAGAGAGAGAGGGAGAGAGAGAGAGAGAGAACAAACAAGGGGAGGAGCAGGTAGCAGGAGAGGGAGAAGTAGACTCTCCACTGAGCAAGGAGCCTCATGAAGGGCTTGATCCCAGGACCCTGCGATCATGACCTGAGCTGAGGACAGACCCAACCGACTCAGTCACCTGCAGTTTACTAGAGATAGTTTGATTTTTTTTTCTTGTTCTTTTTGGAAATGCAAAATACCTCCAACACTGTGCTGCACACAGTGACAATGGTCATTATCAGTAAACTCTGTCTTCTTGGCTGGGTAAGATGTCCAGGTGGGGTTGTTTTCCAGTCAACATTTATTTGGCCAAGAAGGTCTCCTACAGGCTTCGCTGAGTTTGCTACTAGTTCTCTAAATCAACCCACGAATCGTCCCTGCTTTATGTGGGGACAGATGTTCAGTGACTGCTCGGTACAAGTTCACGACATGTACCACAGCTTGCATTATCCCTTCGTACTGTCAGAAATGTGGAGTTACAATTTGGATTCCCCTTTCCATTATGTTCCATTATCCAATCATCCGATTTTGATCCTATGGCAATGTTTAGTCACATTTCTGAATGTTCTTTATGAAGGTTGGGCGATGTTTTGTCACAATCATGCCAAAGCCTCTGAGCAGGAACAGTAAAGCATCCCTCACAATTTTGCCCTGCCAGCATTTTGAGGCCATTTTCCTTTTAATTACTGTCAAATTCAATTTCACACCTTTTCTTTCTTTGTTTAAGGATGTACTTTTCTGGGGAATCGAAAATATTAACTGATATTTACCCTTTGCAAAAGCTTCCTATTAATCTCTCCCCGAAACAAATTTAACTGTAAGTTCAATGTTAATTTGAAGTTGATGGGGATGACTTTTATATAAACAGAGAAAATGAAATTTCCTGACAAGTAAACATGCTTTTTCAAACCTTCTGTTTGGTCCACCACGTGAACTGGAAGGGGTCACGGCAATCCAAGAAGAAGATGCAAAGCCAATACCTTCGTTGTGCAAGGAGGAAAAGCAAGCGGCTGCTCAATATCATTTATCAAAGTAAGAAGAAAACACAGAGAATAGCAACAGAGACCCATCCCGTGGAAGGTCACAGCCAATAACATTTCTGCAAATAGAAGGGATGCTTAAGCATCAGATGTAAATTGCTGTTTGCCGAAGAATTTTAATGGAGTTCTACGTCACATTATAAAATGTTTAATTGTAACCCCATTTTAATAACACCATCTGATTAAATGAAAAGACGCCTTGCTGATAGCAATTACAATCTGTCAAACTACATATTTATTTACAGTTTGGTTTTCTAAAACCATAAGATAAAAAAAGAAAACTCTATTCAGCTTGTCAGGAAACTATAATTATTGTGTATCCTTCTGTCAGTTTCTGCATAAAACTTTTGGTCCTAAAATGGATCTAATTATATCTACATCAACATTTTTATAAACGCTACATTTTTTTCCTCTCTCCATCTCAGTGAGATCTTTGTCGTTAGCAAGGAAAAACATATTCTCTCTTTTTAAAAGGCATTAGCCAGGCTTGTTTGCTTTCTTTCCTTCAAGATGGTATAAAATAAAACATCCCTTTCAAAATATAAAAATATTTGCTTATGTCCCTTTCTCTCCTGGCATGAGATTATGGAAAAAACCCCCACAGTTTTTGGCTGTTCTGGAGACACTGTTTGTGATTGTCTTAGATATCATGAAATTCTTTCAGTCTGCAGCAATGAAAACCAAAGTCTCTTTCTATAATCATATTCCGATGTTCAAGGCCTATAGATCCTTTACGGAGGCAATTAGGAATAAGCTGCTGGAACCCAAGAGGGGAGAGACTGGTCAACCGAGATGTCTTTCCTCTGATTTCTCCACAGACCTCTTTGCATCTCAGATACCCAACCCCAGGAAATTCCCTGGTATTTCCTCTGCCCATCTACTTCCCAGAAACTCAATGGCTTCATTCTTGCTGAGGTCTTCCACTTTGCCATGGTCCCTGCGGAAATGTCCTAAATACTGAATATATATCAAATCATACATGTTTGACCTCGTGGTCTTCTAGGGCCTTCTCAGTTTAAAGACTTGCTAATTTGGTCTATATATTTATCCTGAGGTGTTCGTGGGTGATAATGCTTAATATTCGCCCCATTATAGAATTCGTAATTATGGGCTTCAACTAAAATGTCATAAATGAGGCAGTGAATTCATTAAAAGAATGTCGCGAATGTGGTTTTTAGGCGCAAAGGTTTCACAGAAGAAAGTTGAGGACAAGAGACCAAATTGGACCCTCCTCATGCTCTAACCCCTTCCCCAGCTTCAATGATATTCTTGAATAGACCATTGGACTACTTCAGGTTAGTGTAATCAATAACACCTTAGAATAAAACAGACACAATTTCTGGAGGGCACAAGCTAGATTCTCAGTTTTTCACATGGGAAGCTTGTAGAGGTAATATGAATCCAGTTCACTGGGTCTCAGCTAGGCCCAGTATCTCCACATCCACAGAAAGATACGAACTTATAAATTGGGAAGGGGAAGCATAATTTGTCAACATGAGATGATTACATGACCTTAAAAAAAAACCCTCATGGTGGTACTGGATAGTGATTGCATTGGTGGGGAATCTGGAGGTGATCGCTTCCCATTTTTTACACATAATGCACATATATGGTCTGAACATGGCACACAGGTATTTAGGATGGGATTCCCACCCATATGGCTGGCCTTATCTTCCCTTGGGCACTTTAAATTTTTACACTCTTCACCTGTTTCCTAAACATGCCACTCCGACCTCTGTACCTTTCTTTGATCATGCTGTTCCCCCTGCCTCAAAAGCCTACCCTGCTTATTCATCTGGGTTTCATTCCCTCAAATACTGCAAACCTCAGCTTTGAAAGTGTCTTGAAAATCATTCCTGAATACTGCCAGCAGGCGCATAAGCAACCCATCCTATGTTCTTTATGCGATTCATCTTCCTTCAAGGCAATGGTCATAATTGTACGCCTCTATCTGATACAAGAGGCAAGGGCCAAGATATCATTGCAGGGCCCATGCCTAATATAGTGCCGGAAACACCAAATACACGTTTGCTGAATGAATTAATCCAAGCATCTTGTTTATCCTTTTCTGGTGAACAGTCCTCTTGCCTCAAACTGTTTCTTGGGGACAAAAAAATCACTTTAACCTAAACCAGCCTCTTTGAGGCATAGACAGTTCTACTTTACACAAAGCACTTTTTTAATATATAAAGTTGAAAACTGTCTATAGAGTTTTCTCCTTTTTCATTATGTTGTCCTCTAGAGTTTCTCACTCATGGGATGATATTTGGGTGTCTTCTCTTAAGAACTTGCAGGTTTGGCGATTGTCACCTTTCAGGGAACACACAAAAACTGTAGCTTTGTGGTTTTCAACCGTGGCTGCACACTAAAATCACCTGGGGGGGGGGGTTTGAAACATGCTCATCTTGGGCCCCCGCCCAATGCATTTTTGCTCGCTGAGCAGCACTTTGGCTTGACAATATAGGTCTTCTTGCTCTTCAAATTGTGCACTCTAAACGAGGAGCAGAGGCCTCGCCTCTCCAACTCCACTCCAGATGTGCTGAATCAGAATCTACATCTGAACAAGCTCTCGATGATTTGCACACACAATAAGGTTTGAGAAGCACTGGCTATGTCTCTTAATCTCTTCTGGATTTCAAGTCTCCACAATGTCCATCAGGGAGGTAATATGGTAGGGGAGGTGGAAGAATGTGACCCCAGCCTCCGAGACTGTTTTGGCATCATGTTAAATAGCCCTCACTGTCCCACACACAGAGGCAGTAAAACCCACATTGGAATTAGGGCCTTCTGGAGTTTCTATAACAGTCTAGAAGTCCATATGCAAAACATATAAATCTATAGATGCATTTGACAAATGTTTTCCAAGTCCAAGCAGATGCTGTTCAGATTCAGAAAACACACATTAATGTAAGCAGCATTACCAAATCCTTTGGATCTTATGTATTTTATTCATAAATGAATCTATTATTCATTTTTTATTCATTTTTTTCATTATTATTTTTATTTCATTATTATTTTTATTTCATTATTATTATTTTTATTCATTATTTTATTCATAAATGAAACTATTATAAGGTTGGAGGAACTTGGTGAATTTTGGAAATTAAAATGTAAAATGTTTGGGAACTATGAGGGTTAACATTTTAAGGGCAACCTGTCAAAGAGAGGGAAATGTACTGGACGCTGTGTGGACAGATATGGTAAGAGATTTCAACATCCAACTGACACTTTACCCAGTGGATACTTTCCCACGTCTAAGAGATGGCCCACATTTCACTGGAAGATGTGACAATATGAATTAGATTACTTGGGAAACTTATTTCTTAATCCTGGTAGACAATTTTGATATTATAAAGTAAGTTAATTGAAAAACATGACTTGATTTATCAAAACTGAGTTTACAAATGCCTTTTAAAGGGCCTGTTTCCTTAGTAGCATAGTCCTGTGAATTTCTTTCCAAGGCACAAAGAAATAGGCCTTGTAGAGACTTATTTGTATTCCTCTGCTTTTGCAGTATGTGTCCTCTACCATGGGTCCTAGCTCCAGTTCGAAGCTATTGTTGGTGTTTATCAAGGAGATCCAAAGAATCATTGAAAATAAACACAATCACGATCAAATGATGACAGAGATCTGAGGACCAACAGAGCATGCATCTTGGACAATGAGACACTTCTTTTCCGAAAAATATTTCTATATTTAATTGCTTTGTAAAATATTTCCCAGTTTTCATTTTTTTCTTCAGAGAAGCATTATTCCCTATAATGTATTTTGTAGTCTTTTTTCCTTTTCACTGTCAAATTACACAACCTCTTGGATGTCTTCCAAATTCCCTTGGAAGTTTATTTCATGGTTTAATACAGGATGGCCCATTTTAAGCAGTTCCTTTGAAAGTGTTGAACAGTGACTGTTTTAAATGGGTCACTCTCAGTTTGGGACAAGGGTAGTTATTTACTTTAATATCTTGGACATGTAGCTGGAGGGATCATTAGAAATATCCAGATACTTCAATGGCAATACTTGCAGCAGAATGGGAATATATAAATAAAATCAGAAATATCTAGTTCTACTGTAAATTATACTTTAATTTTATACTATTTTTCCTACTGTAGATATATATGTGCGCACACACACACATATATATACCTGTAAATATTGAGAATTGAGAATTCTCACACATTGAGAATATGTGGGTTTTTTCTCATTAAATTTACTCTAGTTTATTTTTTTTTACTCTAGTTTAATAATTTAAGGACCGAATTCATAAAATGCACAATTACATAAAGTATTATGCTACAGATGAGCCTTCATTGGAAGTTATGTATTGTTCAGCACTGATTAAATGCTGACACGGCTGAGCCGAAGCTGATCATTCTAAACTACAATGGAAGATGATCAAGTCATCTTCGAGCAGAAAAAAAAGGAGAATATATAATATCCACGTTCAATTACTTTTCAATTTAACTCCCCTGCTACCACTCCAGCTGAAGTCACAGGCTTGAGCTACAATGATAATGGGATTTTGGTGTTCCAGACGGTATCTTTGAACTGGACTTTGGTTTTGCTATAATTCCTTCTGGTTATAAAACTTTATCCTAACTGTTTGTCTCCACAGACCCTATCATAAATTTTCTCAAGTTTAATGAATTCATATTTTGAAATCAATTTTAATTTATTCTTTTTTATGGATTTAAATAAGGTTTCCAAATAGACTATTTTGTCTTCTCACAGGCCTAGGGAAGAGTGGAATTAATTCGTTTTACTAGCTATCATCAGTTTGTATCTTAAACTACTAGTTTGAATTCTCTGATAATTCCTTGTATATGTTTTTAAGGCAATGATTCCCCCAAACCCTCTTTTTCTAAGGGTGGGAGGCCTAAATTTTCTTTTTGTCCATATAGGGAGAAGGAAGAGTCTTTCTTTCTTTCAAATTAAGTTACTCTAGAACAGTGGTTCTCAACCTTGAGTATGCAACAGAATCATCTGGAGGTCCTATTAAAAGACAGATAAATACTTGGGTCTAGCAGAATAGAGTTTCAGAAAGTACGGAGTGGGGCCCAAGACTCTACCTTTTTAACAAATTCTCAGGTGATGCTGATGCTGTCCATCTGTGAGCTTCACTCTGAGACAGACCATGGCTCAAGAATGAACCTCTCTTTCTAGACCCAGTGGAGCATACAACATGGGAACACATACCCTCTCTTCTTCTTTCCCACCATGATACTCTTTGTACCAAGTAAACATACCCTCTCCTTTCTCTGCGTGAGGGTGATGCTTGTGCCCACCTTGGGCCTTCCCAGTGTACCTCATTCATGCTTTAATTTTATGGCATAACTCCCCATCCACATCTGAAATCCACAGAGTGACTCAGGAGAATAATGGCAAACTGTGTGACTCCTTTGGTTACACATCCACATCTCCTCTGGTTACAAATCCCCCATCTATTCTCACAGATGAACAAATCAAGCTCAAATGCCTTGCTTCATATTCAAGGGTCTCTATGAACTGGCCTCAGCCTAACATTCCATCTTTCATCTATATCCACTCAAGTGATGTTTAGCGAGATTTGAGTCTTTGCCAGGAATTGTCCGAGGTACCTCCACCTTAGGTGGCACTTCCCCCCCTTAACTCATTTTATGATGTGATGACATTGAATAGTTTCATTTGTTTATTTTTGCTTCCCTTCATATGTGCCTTTGCTTGCATAGTTCCCTCTACAATTTCTTATAAATGCCCATTTCAGATTACAGGACTACACTACAGTGTTCGTATCAGACCTAGCATGATGCCTTGTGTATAGTGCTCTCTTGATTAATGCTTGCTTTTCATTTCTTCTTCTCTTTTCCACATTCTTAGTGCTCTACTGACAGTATCATGGTAAGGTCACCTTCTCACTATTGCCTTAGTTTGATTTATGTATGTATTGTCTCTTTAGTATGTGTCTCATTGATTCCCACACTTTTTTTTATAGAAGGGTAGCATTCTGCCTTGAAGCTAGTAGATGCTTAATAAAAATGTTCACTGCTACTGCTACTATTACCAGTATTTAAAATTATGAAGATGTTTGACAAAGATACATTCAAAAGTGTGAACATATTTATTGTTGGGTTTTTAGAGGCTTGCCAAAGAGGGATAATTTGGATTTATTTAAGTATCATTGAATGTTGCTCAAAGTTGGCTTTCACTCAGCCATTTGTTGAGAAAAATATAAATCATGCCCTGGTTATTGGAATGACAAGAAATAGAGAAGAGTGAGCTGAAAGTGTGCTCAGTGGGGTAGAGAGAATTATACATGACAGGCAGTCCACCTGGCCTCATTCTGCAGTTGACTATATCATGGAAACTGGCATAAGTGGTGTTTGTCAAAATGGTTACCCAAGGAAAACGGTGAAGGTCATAGTTCTTAACACTGTGCTGTCAATATCAATGCCTCCTTTATCCAGAAGCAATGAAATCTGATGGGAAGAACCCAAAGAGACAAGAGAGGTTGGTCTAGTCCTGCCTTTGGTAGCTCTATAAACATACGCAATCCTGAAAAATCTCTGAGAATGACCATTGAGTTGCAAAATGAAGGATTTTGTCTAGTGATACACAGAATTTCCAGCTCAAATCTTCACTTCTATGATTGTTCCATAAGGAACAATGCTACAAATAAATTAGAATCCCCGTTTGCTTCTCCAGTATCCTATTAAGAGAGAGCCTATGCAATCCCTATTCCCTGACCATTCCACATTTACAGAAGTTACGTACTTACAGTATGGTTCTCAGAAGTGTTTTCCCTTCAGGAGACATTTGGCAATGTCTTGGAGATTTTTTTAGTTGCTATGACTAGAAGGGTTAGGGTTCTACTGGCATCTAGTGAGTCAAGGTCAGGGCTGATAATAACATTCTACAATGCAAAGGACAGTACCCTCTTCCCCAACAAAGATTCATTCAGCTCGAAATGTCCAAAGCACTAAAGTCAAGAAGATCTGATCTAGATCTAGTTAGCTAGGTAATAACTCATCTATGAGAAGTTAATTCCTTAGCATTTATAATAGTTCTGGGCAAGGAACAAAACCTCAATATTTGCTCATTAGAACTAAATATAAATATATGTTTTAATATACTTTATATAGTATATTATATATATAAAGTATTTGATATTCCCAACTCCTTAACCATCCCTTTGAGATAAGATTGTGAATATCCCTCCAAAAATGTATCTATGACTCATGATGCGTGACACATGAGCTGCTTTGTTACATTAAGTGTCCAGTCATTTATTAGGACATATCCAGCTTTGTGTGGAGACAAAGAGTCAAAAATGGGAACAAGAATCATGGAGTGCCACTCATTAAGGTCATATCATGCAGAATGTTAAAAGAAATTCAGCCTGGGAGCTGATTTCCCAGCATCTCTTTAAGATATGCAAGCTATGTTCAACTTCTAAATTGAATGAAATGATATTAAGTAGTTATTTTGGATATTTAATTACTAATCCATGGACATTAAGAATGAAATAAGAACCAAGTTAACAGAAAGTCCATAAACAACCTCAAATAGGATATTCCTATCCTTAGATAGGAATAGATGGGATCCAAATTTTATAAACAATTCTGTAAGATATAAATCCATACGATAATTTTCCAAATTGTTACTATGGTTGCAGGATGTTATAACCAAAAAGAACATAAGAATACATTTGGTGTCAAGCCCAGATAAGCTCAGTGATTTGCCAGACTCTTTCAGTTATACCTTAGGTATTTCTAATTACCCCAGAATGAGGGCTAATTTCACTCCACAACAAGCATTCTTTCCTAACTGGATTTCTGGAGGCAGAAATGGGAAAGAAAAAGAAAAGTTTCCAAAGTCTTTTTGACCTTTTCTATTCATTTTGTAGCGGAACTTGAACTCATGACCAAGAGTCAGATACCTAATTGGCTGAGCCAATTAGCCAGGCATCCCATTGCATCAAAACTTTTTAACCTGAAGTTTTTATAGTCATTTTTTCAAAATTAGGTCATTTAAAGTATTTCCTAAACACCTCTTGGACTATTTAAATATCTGAAAGGAGTTACACTTTTGGTTTTCAAAGCCATTTTACTAGATAAACTTTTATTTTTATGTTTATAACTTCAAAAGTATGTTGTAAGTCCAATCAAACACATAGCTTTCATTTTAATGATATTATATTATCTATACATTCCCAGATTTTATCATTTTGGGTAATATAATCAGATACCTTGGGGTGGGAGGAATATTTATTATTTATTTATTTATTTATTTATTTATTTATTTATTTATTTAGAGTGTGAGCAGGGGAGTAGAGGCAGGGAGAGAGAGAGGGAAAGAGAGGGAATCTTTTTTTTTTTTTTTTTAAGAGAGGGAATCTTAAGCAGACTCCATGCCCAATGTGATGTCTGAAACAGTGCTCGATCTCACAGCCCCAAGATCATGAATTGAGCTAAAATCAGGAGTTGGACATTTAACCAACTAAGCTACCCAGGTTCCCCAGAACAATAATTCTATGTCACTCCCTTGGTTCCTAATTTTTCCTGTCTGCTGGATTAGTGCATGCTATGGCCTGACACCATCTAAGGCATCTGAGCTAGGAACAAAACATGTTCTTAGTTTATGCTCCTCTTAAGTGAAGGAGCTACATAAATGCAAATTAATAATAGAATACTTAATATGGCTTATACATCAGTCTCCCTGGTGTCTCAAGCATTTCTACATGCTCTCTTGGGATGGTCCTGACTCAGTGCTTTACTAATTTGAGGTTCCCAGGACTGAAGGTAGGGAGGAAGGGGCAAGAGAGAAAGGCCAAGATAAAATATAAAATATATTTAACATGATGCTAATAATGATTAGCATATTTATACAGTTAGGGTGTTTATTAATAAGCATGTGGGTGCGTGTCTCTAGACATGTACGTGTACACATACAAAACTCTTCTACCTGCTTCTGTGGAATCCCTGTTATACTAAGATAAGAGTCTTCAATTTCTTGAGAACTTCTTTAACTGAAAACATATGTATTCACTCAACAACTACCAAGTGAGCACCTCCTGTGACATCGCTTCTAGATGTGTGGGATATGGCAGCTATTACACAGGCCAAAATCTCTACCTCTCATGGAGTGAAAGGCCATGGGAGGCAAATAATCAACGAGTTAAGTAACCTAAAAATTTCAGACAGTAATGATGCTACTGTTTTATTCATCTCTTACCATGTACATTTTACAGCGTTAACTCATTTGATAAAAACTGGCAATGTGATGAGGAGCAAGTGGCGGGGGCAGTGCCACTTTAGACCAGCGTTTCAGGGAAGAAGTGACATTTGAGCTGAGAACTGAATGTGAGGACCTGTGGGAAGGGTGTCCCCAGTGGTGCGAAGGTTACTGGGTGAGAGATGGGTAACAGAAAACCAATGTGACTTAGCCCAGTTAGGGTCAGAATAGCATGAAGCCAGGTCAGCAGTCACACAAGAGCCCTGAATACCATGTTAAGAAATATGGAACTCATTTTCTTTTTTACCCTGGGTGCAGTGGGGAGTCCCTGAGATGTGGCTGACCTAATGCATGCCAGAAAGACCATATTGACTCTACATTGTGTGTTGAGTGTATTATGGAGGGATGAGAATCAGGAGAAGACACTAACTCTGATACCATGACTCTAATCCAAATAGAAGACAGCACTGTGGACCATGGTGCAGAGCACCGAAGAAAGAAACTATGTGAGAGGGATAGGAATATCTTTTCGAGGCAATTCAGTTAAGACTTGTTCATAATGGATGTTTGGAGTGAGGGGGAAAGATGAACCAAGATGAATCCCAGGTTTTGGGGTTGAGCATCCAGAGTGGATGGTAGTGATTCAGTTCAAATTAATACACACTCCATGAAACTCCTTCACTCCAAAAACATCCTCCCCACCCCTCCCTCCCAATAATGAATCATTTCCTGAGATCTTGTTTAACACTACCTCTGTTGGGTAATTTACTTGGTTCTTCATGTCATTTTATAAGTCCATTATAGGGACACCTGGGTGGCTCAGTGCTTGAGTATCTGCCTTCCACTCAGGGCATGATCTCAGGGTCCTGGGATCGAGTCCTGCATCAAGGATCCCTGTTGAAAGCCTGCTTCTCCCTTTGCCCGTGTCTCTGCCTCTCATTCTGTGTCTCTCACAAATAAAAAAAATAAAATAAACATGTCCATTATAGTTAGTGCCAGGCTTTAAAGTGTTGCATGACTCTGTGAGTCTGTACCTCATTTGTTTTACTAGACACTTGAGGGCAGGAACTATTCCCGTATAATTGTTGCATCCTCACCATTATCATGCACGTGTCTCACATAGAGATCTGGGAATCTAAATTTCAGTTTCCTCAGGACTGTCCTTGTTTTAGGCCTAATGATAGTTAGTTAACAGCTTCACTTTCAAAACTGGTTGGTTTGAATGATAGATTATATGATAATCCTACAGAGAGTAGATGCCTGATACTGTCTAATTGTTCTAAGACTCAAGGCCTGTAGATAGGAATGTAACACAAAGAGGAAAACTTGGAGTCTGATTCTGATTCCATGAAGCTCCAAGATAAGAATCATCTGATAAAGAATACAACCAAAAAAGCAATGACACTTAGGACTGCAGAAATTCGAGATTTGTCTACAAATAGGAAAATGGAATGCAGAACGACAAGTTGCGGGTATTTGAAGACTTTTGTGTCTCAAACATCTTGCTGTTTTAGGAAAATATGTATTTTTGGTATTGTTATTCTGTGATATTTCCACTGACACATGAAGTCGCAAAAGATGTAAGAAGGAGGGATTTCCAAATTATACAGTATGTGTGAGAGTTGTTCTCACCTCTGTACTTCTATATGATGCAGAAGTAGGGAGGGTTTGAAATGAAACTCCCTGATAACCATCAACAGGATTGCTGTCTTCAACACCCTTTCAACATTCTCAAGGTGAAGGACCCACAACCAGGTTTATTCCTCGTCAAGACATTTGTTTGCCCTCATGTGGACATATCCCTCATCACTCTCTCATCTCATATATGTTATGCCTACGTGGCATTTCTTCACAACTTGGACCAAGAGCCCGTTGGGCAAGATTCATCCTTCCCAGGTGGGGTGTAGCCCTATATTCATGGAGGCATTCATCCAATAAACTACAACAAGGAGAATCCACTATTTTATGCATCATAAAGTTGTCATCGAGGAGCCTGAGGAAACCCTTTGGTGATCCACAATTCAGAGTAACATGTACTTGCCTTCCAATTGATATTTAATATTTTCTCATCAGTAACCTATTTTTCTCAACATTTGGATAGACTGCCCAGGGAGATATTATTCTTTTTTTTTTCTTTTTTTTTTTTTTTTTTTGGGATTTTATTCCTTATGTCTTCTTTTCCTCACCTCCGCAAGAAGCTGTCTATTGTAGTCATTTCCTTTCTGTGTACTTCGCTTGTGGCTTTTTTTGAATATTGTTACCTTTTTCTATTTTGTATCATAGGATTACAGAATAATGTGAAGACATGTGAGGCATGGTAGCAGCCCTCTCTTCTTTGCCACAGAGCCCATTACTGGCAAGAAGCATCCTCCAGACTTCACATGTGGCCTTCCCTCATTCACAGTCACCACCATGTCCCTCAGCCCAGTTGGATCCCTTCCACCCTTCATGCCAAAGCTCTCAATGGCAACTTAGACCAGAACTTAGGATTCACCCAAGCTCTACATTTAGAAATCACGCTTTTAAGCCTCAGAGAATTAGAATTTATTAATACGTTTTTTAATTTAAGGAGGTGAAGGGGCAACTGGGTGGCTCAGTGGTTGAGCGTCTACCTTTGACTCAGATCATGATCCCAGGGTCGTGAGATCGAGTCCTACATTGGGTTTCTCCCTCTGCCTAGGTCTCAGTCTCTCTCTGTGTGCTTCTCATGAATCAATAAATAGAATCTTTGAAACAAAATAAAAAGGCCAAAGATTTCAATGACCACTGATAAAAAAGTGTTACCTGCAGGTTATATCAGATACATACAGTATAAAAATTTTATTGTTTTATAAACCCTCACAGGAGAGTGAGGGAAGTTCAATAATAAGGTGCATCCAAGAGAAACAGGCACTTATAATCTGTTTATAATTTATTTTACATAAGAACCTATGATTGCCTTACTTGTACTATCTTATTTAGCCCTACAAGAAGAAACACAACATACCAACCAGCACCACCATTTCATGAAGGAAGAAAGAGCTCCAGTACCCTGTACCAGGTCCTGCAGCTCAGATGTGCCCATCTTGGTAACCCCATTGCAGGATAATGGGAACTTTGAATCCAATGAGGTTGTTTTTGCCCTTACGCAGCCCTGATTTCATATTCTTTTCATTGTGCCAATAAGATGCACTGGTATTTTTAACTTTATCTTTGAAATTACCTTGTGCTCTGAGAGGCAGCATTTTGTTGTACCACTTTTAAGGTTATAAACACGATATAGACCCTAACTGCCTAACACTGATGTGCCATTTTACTGTGCATGGACTCTTTTAAATTGGCAATGATAGTGCATTCCTTCCCCATTGCTCCAAAGGTTGGTTGTCCTGTGCATAAAAGCACCTTGGTCCGTTTAACTACCCTAGTAGTTGGATGCATCTTAGATTCAACTCTGTTTGAGAGACCCTAAGCAGGCAGTTGAATTAACTCAGATTATTAATTACTATGAACATTTCACTAAGTGCTGACACATTCAAACACTACACCTCCTCCTCCAAGATAACTAAGCACAGAGTAAGTAACATGCATGTAGCTGGATTCTGACCCCATGAGAGGCTCTTCATAGCACTGCTCTCAGGAACATTCCATAGGCTGGGTTAAGAGAAGGAGGCCATTGACGGGGAGAGCTTTGGAATTTACACTCTGGCTCCATTTTCCTTCTTGGGCCAGCACTGTCAACTTGCAACCTGGGTACACCGGGGAGGGCCTGAGCTCATGGGGGGAATCTGAGCACACTGCTCATTTGGGACTTAGCCTGTCAAAATGCTTTTGTAACTCTGGCTGCAGTAATTTATCCTTATCAGACAGGAATGAAGAAAACTTGGTTGAAGTTTATTCATGATTCCTTATATTTCTTTGGCTTTTATCAATCCTCTGTCATACAGAATATTCAAATTTTTATGAAGAGACAAGTTGATATGAACACGTCAGAAAAATAGAGTAGGAATTTAATAAAGAGAAGGAAACATTTCTAGCTAATTTCAGATCTGCTATCTTTGGCAAGCTGCCCAGACTTTTTCCTCCTTTTATTTATAAAATAATTTAAATATCTTTGTACTTTTAAAAGTAAATTTTGTACATTAATGGTGGAGGGGAAGGAATATCTTGAGGCTGGTTGATAACACATTTGTAGCAAATGGCAGATAACCCAACTCATGGTCATGAGGCGGCACTACATGAATCCTGGCCTATTAGCAGAGCCTTCTACTACCTGAGGAGGCTACACTGTTTTCCTTGCAGAAGAGTTTAAACTTTAAGTTACTGGGGTTTTGTCAAATAGCTAACATTTTTCATTAGCTGGAATTCTATTCAACGTGATGACCAGAGAATGTACTTAGACTGTTAGGCATGAGCAATGTTCACCTTGTATCTTACTTAGTCCCCACAACTATATGGTAATGTAAATATTATTGTTGTCGTCCCTTTTTTTTTCTCTTTACAGTTAAGAAAATGGAGAGTCTGAGAGGTCAAGTGATTTATCAAAATCACCCAGCCAGAATGCCAAGGCTCTCCTCTTTCCACTGGACTATATGATCTCTCTTTTCCTCTACTCACCCTCTCTATTATGATTATTTCAGTAATGTAGAAATAAAGTGACTTTATTTTGTTTAAAAAAAAAGAGAGAGGAGAATTGAGAATGTTCTCTGAATCGGCAAGGCTAGTGTGAACAGTAATGGCTTGTCAGGGTTTATGAGAACACAATCCATAGGGGGACTGAGAAGACAAAAGACTCAATTAAGGCTTTCAGTGCAAAGTTACTGAGCCCCTGACTCACCCGAAAATGCAGAGGTGACAATCCCTTAACCTGTCTGCCTCACTACCTACCATCTGTCCACACCGTGTGACCTGCTTCTGTGTCCTCAGGCCTTCCTAGGTCAAATAAGGATCCCACCACCACTTCCTGGTGTGACTGTGGGGATTAAGGAGGAAGCTGTGTAAAACACCTTGCCTGGGACCTGGCATTAATTGGGGCTCAGTAAATGTTGGCACAGTAGTTCTTAGAATGTCACATAGAACATGGATGCCAGTAACTAGAAGTGGAAACAGAGATAGTGTAAGGAAAACCCAGACAAGCAGCTATGGGACTTCAGAGGAGGAGGATAAGGAAACTTGGCTGAGAGGAGGCTCGCTGTCTGCCTGCTACAGCTGGAGGCCTTCAGATGCATTGACCCATTCAATCATCAGCACCAGATGAGCGTGAAGAAGACAGGTGAAGTCACTTCCCCAGTCACATGCAACCAGCGAGGGGCCAGGCAGGGGCAAGTCCAGGTTGTCTCACCCCAGAACCAGCCAGTGTACCAAGTATTCACACATTTCCAAAGCCATTGGTTGGTTTCTGCAGGAGGCCACACCACACTCCCTGGACAATTTACATGGTCTCCAATTTTCCACGTGTGTCATAACAGGTAGCCCTCATCCTCCCAAGTGAACTGTCAGCCCCTAGATCCTAACAGTCATCATACATAGCACCTACAGGTCCGAGACATAATGAAGAACCCCCCAAACAAGTGTGATGAGTGGGATGCAATGCAACAGCAAAGCACAGCTTCAGAAAATGCGGTGTCTGTTATTTGCTGGGAAACATGGGCTCGCCTCACATGCTGCTACCGTTAGAAATGAGGCTGCTTTGGGGAAAGCCGTAACAACCCAAGAATAAGAAAATATCCCAGGTAACAGTATTGTTAATGGGAGGTCCCAATTTGTATCAGCCCAGTGGGGGAATAGCCTTTGCAGGCCACTGATCCCCTCACAGTGGGGATCGGTCCCAGATGCTCAAACACAATCAACACATGAATGTGTGTAACTGTATAGATTTATGCAGGGATCCAGAGACATACATAAATACAAATGCAAATAGTACACTTTTCCCATGTGTGTGGATACTGGTTACATGGCTGGGCCCGATTCTTCTCTGTCTCCTGTTAATCGTCCAAGCACTATGAGATATATAATGTATAATGTATATAATGTATAACCTCAGAGTCATACAGAAGAAAATGTTTTCAAATGTTAAGGGTTTTGTTCGTCTTTTGGTAGTCTTCATCATAAAATGTTTTTAGCAATAATCTTTATGAATCTACTGTCTAAAGAAGCAAAGAGGGACTTATTTGTCATTCAACACATTTTCCAGTTTGACAATGTATGAAGTATGGTCCTGTCTCCATTTGGTAAGCCATTATTTATGTCTGCAGGCTGGTAGAGAGTGTGATTAAATATGCAATGCATGCAAAAATATGAAAAGTTTTAATAGTATAATGTGTTTTGGGGGTTGAGTGATTTCTTATTAAAGACAATCAAGATCTTGATCTAAGAAAACAAAACTTAAATGCTAAAGAATAATACTTTCCAAATGTAACAATTTTGAGAAAGTTTCATGCCTGTCAAAAATAGAATTGCTATCTTGAATTACAAAAAGGAGTTAAATCCTCCCTCTGTTAAATGGTACTTAGATTTCCCTGGGGAATTTGTACATGCCATTAAATTCAAAGATGTTTAACTATCAATTTTGTTATTATACACTAATCAGAATGCTAAATAATATTCGTTAGGTGAAGGAAAAAAAAGATCTGTTCTCTGGGTGATTATGGCATTTGTGATATTTTACATGGTCCAAAGAAGGAAAGTCGAATCTCAGATTTTAATGACTGTACCAAATGGTCGAAGATCCTGTAGCACCTTGTACCTTTTCTCCAATGGAGTGTGTGTTGCTTCTGGCAAAGTATACAAATGGCTAACATAAAAAGACAAATATTATGTTCCTATAGGTAATGCTTGTCCGCATCAGAGAACTCGGAACGTTCAAACTGGAAAAAAAAAAAAAACTGAAATGGAAAAAAAAAAAACCCAAAACCTGCTCTTAAAATGTTCCCTTATGCTCTAGATAAGAATGGTTAATGAATAATGAAGGAAGTGGTGTCTTGAAATGAAGCTGGTTCATTGTTCTCCTGAAAAGCATTTTAGACTCATTCTCCTATGACTCCACGACTAAATGTGTTCATAATGCAACACTTTAATGTTAATAATCTACTTGCACAAATCAAATGGCAAGTCAAAGAGTGAATCATTTTGTAATGATAATAAAAACCACTGGTCATATGGGCCAATCTTTAATAGACATTAATTGTTCACATTGCTTCTTCTGCCTCCTAGATTTTGGGGAGGAGGCAGAAATATATTTCTTTAGAAGTCTCATAAGTTTACTGATAATTTTTCTCCATAAAATAGCTCTACTCAGAAAATAAAAGTATTCACCTAAAAAGGGAGATCAAGTAACACAGTGTAATTGATTGTCAAATATATCAATTTAATAGTGGTACAGGTTAGGAACAATTGGAAATAAATTGATTCAAGTATTAAGACTACAAGATTGGATGCAAATTTAGGGCTCAAATTCATTGAGCTATATTGAAAGTATTATAGTAGGCAAGACACATTTAAACCCCATGACACGTATCATTATACTTTTTCAAGAAACTGGAATATTTGTATCATTTTTGAAGATGAAACAGTGGCTTAGAAGTGTCAGCATGAGAAAGCAATAATGATCCTGCACCTGTCTGGGGAAAATATTAAGGGCTCCAGTGGGGACAAATGAGTTCATTCATTTGATCAGAAAGAGTTACCAAGGTCTAAGTGCAGTGCACAACTTACAATATTGTTATCAATAATGTCCATGTGAGGGAATGAAACCAAGTAAGCTCTCAGGGTATCTAGGTCTTCTTATCTGGAGAGAGCTTGCCAGGTGGCGCAGGAGGGAATGAGAAATCTTCCTGTCCATGGGGGAGGGCATGTCCTGAGCATTGTTGGAGAATGGCAAGGGCAGGAAAGAGAGCAAGAAGGACATATGTGAAGTGCTCAGCTTAGGGCCTGATTTATAGTGAGGACTTGAGACATGACGTGTTATCATTACTATGTAGGGTACATGGCTGAGGATGGAAATGGAACATTTGCCGGACCAGAAATGAGGAGGCGCCAATGATAGGAAAGGGCAGGAGGAGGGATGCAAACAGGAATTACACGCTGGGTTGTGGCCCTCAGCTACATGATCCCTGCAGACAGGCCCCACTCGCTGTTCATCCTCCCTGCTCCCACCTCTCAGTCATCCAGGTTCTCCGCTCCTTTCTCCAAACTCCCCCCTCAACACTGTAGCGAACATTTTATTAACACCTTGGAGGTTGTAGCTGGTGGCCAAAACCTCATGCCGGGGCCCGGGGAGTCTTATTCATGGTCCTACTTAGAATCTGTTGATCTGAGGACACTGATGAGTGCATAACTGTATTTTTCTTCCCTCTTTTTGTTTGCTAAGGACTCCTTAAATAATGGATACCCAGCCAGAAAAAAAAAAAAAAAAAAAAAAAAAAAGATGACTTGATGAGCAGCACCATCATGGCCTTTCCAGATGTTTGCCTTGAGGATGTGAAATGAGTTACACAGAAACAAGATGGGGAATTGCTGGCTAGACCCCAACATTGGAAGGAACGCACCATGGGAGTGATGGATGGGCCAAAAATTAAATATGTCAGCAATCAGCGATGCTATTCAAGAGCCTATCATAAAATGTCCACGTGGGGGCAGAGAATTATTTGAAAAATTCAGAAATTAATCTATAATCTCAGGCCCTGTCTGGAGCTATGCCTCCCATTGTGGTCAGCATTCCTTAAGATCACAAATGTTAAAAAAAAGAAAAAAAAAAAAAAAGGAAGTTAATTCGATTTTAAAGTTGAAAAATATGACCTTTGAGGAAAGGTTACAGGAATTGGGGTTGTTTGGGCCAGGTATAACACAACTACTAACCTGACTCAGTAAATGTCAACTGCTTAAAATCAACTGTTCTCCAAGCATTCAGACGTCTGAAGTGGACAAAGTAGACTAAAATTGTAGTAAGAGATTTTCGTTTAACTTTAATAAGGAACTTCCTGGAAGGAATCTAAATCTCTCACTGCAATTTAACTTAATGTTACAAGGTTAATTAAACACAAACAGGCTACCAAGGAAAATTGTGGAATCTTGGCTCTCAGATAGAAAACCGCATATCTGAAATGGTGTAGGTTTACCCCTGCCTGGAATTAAGAGGCTGGATTGAATGACTCTCAGAGTTTGTATATTATATAACTGGTTTTATAGCTTTTTAACTTCTTCCGTGCATGGGTGAGGCACACATCCATATGAACTCAAGGGGCTGAAAAAAAAGTACAACAAGCCCTATGTACAAAGTCAATCCTGAGTTTTCTTACTTGGCAGAAGAAAGGAAAAGTGTTATTTTTAAATTGGCTCCTTTCCTGAACACTATTAAGGAGAACTCCAGTTTGGAATAATGTTTTATTGTAGCACTAAAAGATAGTCCCAAATCATTAACATACTGAGTCCATTGAACTATTTATCAATACCACATTCAAAGTAGTCTGTTCTGAGCGAAGAAAGGGCTGAAGTAGAGCTTAACAACTAACCACAAACAACTTATTTTTGGCCTTATTAGGAATTTGACATAAAAAAACCCGAAACCACACACTTTTATTATATATGGTAAAAAATAAGAACAAAACCAGCCCATTTCTTCACAGCATTAAAGTGGTTTAATACGTTGTTCTCATGTGCTGCAATATTCAAAAAAGGATAATTTGTGTGTGTGTGTGTGGGGGGGCTAACCAAAACCAGGCTGTAATTGCAAAACATTTTGTGAACTGTGGCAAAATGCTAAATAACTATTCTTCATACCTTTTTCTTCTGTCAAAATGGGCAAAATCATTTCTTTTTATCGCTTCCCCCCCCCCTGTTTTTTAAAGAAACAAACCACTGTGACATCCATTCCATTTTAAACTAATGCTTCTATTATTTCATATCTAAATGGGGCTGACATCATCAGCTCCTTCGTGTCCTGAAAGATATTTAGCTCTGGTCCACTGTTACATACTTGATGCATTACATGAAATAAAATATCTCAAGATTTCAAAAATATTTATTTTAAAAACAGCAATCAAATTGTCTGTAATCACATTTTCTGCTTGGCTTTGAAAGCTACATTATTCAATATGCCAGTGGTCCTTTCCGTAATGGCAACATATTAGAAATTCATGCTGCTCTAATACATCTGACTTCCTTGATGTACAGCACTCCCTATAGACCCAGAGGAACACCCTGGCTTTAGTTCGTGTGTCCTGCACAGAACCTTCTGAAGTGATGGTTGTCAAAACAGTTGTACAGTGGCCTCGGAATGCAAAGTGTGGCCGGGCTGAATGCTGAAAGTGACAATAAATCTGAGTATATACATGATGTTTGCTTTTGTTGCCTGGAAAAATAAGGCATTTGGGAAATAACCACCCCCCCGCCCCACCCCCCCTATTTCATTGCCTTTTAACATCTTTTTCCATTTTAAACTCCAGAACTGGAAATTTGAAGCATTCAAAGAAATTGAAATCTCCTTTGTTGCTTTTTTTTTTTTTTCATTGTAAATTTTCTAAAATGTGTCATTAGGAACCACACTCCACAAAAAGCTCAGGTCTAAATGACTCCTTTCTGCAAGGCCATTCTAAAACTTTGCACGGTTTTCCTTTGTATGAAAGAGCTTCTGTTGGCTGCCACAAAGAACGGGCAATGGCCACACGTAGGCCAGGCAGTGAGACTGGGATGACTTTATACAAGGTTGCATTCTCCCCTCTGCCAATCCATGATTAGGCCCAGCAGTGAACGTGCCAGAGCAGAGAGAAAAAGAAGAGGCTCTTGATTTCAGTTTGTGGGAACCAAGGATTTTTCTCAAAGCGTGAATACCTAATACAGATATTTTCCTACTCTACCTTGCTCCCAAAATAGTTCTGTAATTTCTTTTTAACAACGTGAAACACTGTCCAGTCTCACAAAGCAACCTCACTTTCTTCTTAATGGCAGAAAACCACTTTCCACTCAAAGAAACGTTCTGTTCAATAGATTCAAATGTCTTAATAACCGGTTAGGCCCAGTGGGTGGGGGGGTGGAGGGGGGGAGGGACAGGTAAAACACTGAGAAAGCCAAAGTGATGGTAGGAAAAATTACTAAATGACCGAAGTGAAAAGTTGGGGGAGTCGTGAGTCTGGATCACAGTTGTGTGGTCAACAGAGAATGAATCATAGGAAAATGCTAGCCCTGGACAGGGTCTCGGCGATCAAATAATTCTGTGGCTTTCCATCTTCTTGGTGGTGGTGGGGGGGGGGGGAGGGTGCAGGGGGAATCACCTGTGCAGGGGAACTTTGAGAGGAAATGTGAACAAGTGAGACAACAGCAGCAACACCATTCTGGCTGATTCCTGCCTTCCTCTGGCTCCAAAGAACTTAATTTGGTCACCCCTCCCCTTCCCCACCTAGCCCAATCCCACTGGTTACAGATGGGGTGCGGTGAATTGCCCATGCTTATCCAAGGCAGGCCCTGGCCTTCAGACTCTTGTTCCAGTGCTCTTCTAACCAGATTCCACTCTCCGGAAAGCTCAGGCTAATCAATCACGCGCTATCAAAATAACTCCAGGGAATTACGAGAAAAATGGAACTCTTGCATATTGGGTCACGGAGAGCTGTTTCACTTGGACCTAGAGTATCAGAAGTAATTGGCACTCGTTTTACAGTATATACTACTAGAAATTCTACCCTGATTTATAGGCTGGGCTTAGAAAATGGGACCTTTTTTTGAAGTGCCAGGAATCGAACCTCTTTTGGGAGTCCCAACCGACTACTGAGAGAGAAGGTGGCACTGCAAGAATATACAAAGAAGAAGTGCTGAGGAACTTGGGGAAGAAGAAATTACATCCTACACACGCTTCACTCTCTATATAAGTTTATGATGAATTTCAGAAAGCAATCTAGACATTCTACCCTGGCGACCTTTTTATCAGAAAGGGATTCCCACCGACTGTGTGACAGGCAATACTTCACCAAAAGTAACTTCTGTTGACATTAAAGGAGTAAAAATCTTATTGTACCCATTTTAGAGATAGGAAAACTGAGGCCAGTGGAATTATATAAGTTGCTCTGTGTCACACAGCTGGGAAGTGGCAGTGCTAGGATCAGAACTGAGGTAGCCTGGCCCCAAGATGTTGGTCTAAATGATAATGGTATATTAATGACATTCAGTAAAAAGTAAAGCCCTTTTTGGTGAATACCAGGCTTACTGTTACTGTTGTCTTTTTTTTTTCTTCTACATATGTGAAGAAGATTAAGGATCAAAGTATAAATAACTCTGGGGAAATCTTCTCTCTCATGCATTTTAAATCCTCCAAAAAAAGTCAAGAAAAGGATTGCTTTTCCCATTTTTAAAAAGATTTATTTATTTTAGTTTAAAAGATTATATTAATTTAATTTAGAGAGAGCGGGGTTTATTTATTTTGATGGGGGAGAGAATAGGCAGAGGAGCAGAAGGGACAAGCCAACTCTACACTGAGCACAAAGCCTGATGTGGGGCTTGATCCCAGGACCCTGAGATCATGAACTAGCCCAAAATCAAGAGTTTGGATGCTTGACAGAGCCACTCAGGTGCCCTTATTAATTAATTAAATGGTAAACCTTAACCCATACTTTCAGCAGGCCGGTTTGCAGTGAATTTTCATTTCTTTCCTTTTTCACCCCCTTGTTGTAAAAAGCCCAGCACTTGAATTGTTATTACTTTAAATGTTCTGTATTTGTATCTGTTTTTATTAGCCGATTAGTGGGATTTTATGCCAGTTGTTAAAATGAGCATTGATGTACCCATTTTTTTTAAATAACAAGGCACAGCCTTTGCCCCAAACTGCCATCTAACATTTGTCATTCCAGTTTGAGTTAACGTGCTGAGCATTTTTTAAAAGAAGCTTTGTAATAAAACATTTAAAAACAAAACAAAACAAAACAAAATTAAAATTAAAAAATTAATTAATTTGAGAGAGAGAAAGAATGAGAGAGGGAGAAAGAGCACGAGGGAGTGGGGAGGAGCAGAGGGAGAGGGCGAAGAAGACTCTCAAGCAGGCTCCCCACTGAGCCCAGAGCTGACTTGGGCTCAATCACTCAATCTCCCCACCCATGAGCCCATGACCTGAGCAGAAACCAAGAACTGGATGCTTAACTGACTGGGCCACCCAGGAGCCCCACTTTTCCCATTCATTTAACAAACTTGCATAATGCTTCCTATGTGTCAATGACTGGTCTAAGCAATTCTTTTTTTTTTTTTTTAAGATTTTATTTATTTATTCATGAGATACACACACAGAGAGAGAGAGAGAGGGAGAGAGGTAGAGACACAGGCAGAGGGAGAAGCAGGCTCCATGCAGGGAGCCCGACGTTGGACTCGATCCCAGGACTCCAGGATCAGGCCCTGGGCCAAAGGCAGGCGCTAAACCGCTGAGCCACCCAAGGATCCGTAAACAATTCTTTAATATTCATTTAACCCCATGGGGTAAGGACTATTTTTATCCTTGTTTTTCAGATAAGAAAGCTGGGGTATTTACAGGCTGAGCCACTGAGAAAGTCACTTAACCACTCTGAACCTCCATTTTCCTATTGTGAAATTGGGATAATAATACTCGTTCAGACACTGATTTCTAATGATAACTAACTTTTTTATGCTTAGTATATTAGACATTTGTAGGAAATGCTTATAATCAGTAAAATTGTTATCACTTATGTTGCCCTTAGGGATAAGAACAAGCAGATACAAGAAAACTTATCTTTAAAATGAAATATCAAAACTGATTATATTTTATAAAATAACTTCTATAAAAAGTAACACATGTGACATATAGTAATACATATATTATTAAGCATGACAACAACCTCTGAAATACATATAATACTTATGAGAACTAAAATATTTCCATCTTGTTGATTCATTCAAATTCTAAAATTCCAACACATGAAGATAGTAACACTAAGATGTGAGCACCACATTAACAGCAAAGGTTCAGCTTTAATAACAGTGAAAAGCTTTTGGAAAATATAACTGGAGAGAATTGATCCTATACATAAATCTGCCCAGGGTGGTTTATACTCATAGGATTGTAAAATTTACAGCAGGTTTATTATTTCAAATCTATAAGTGTTAGCTTTTATTATTGTAGGTGACCTTGAAAGAAGGACTTGGAAAGAGCACTGCTAATTTCTAGGAGAGCAGCTTTTACATCTGGATTTTGTAGTCGTTCCTTCCTTGTCTATATGAGCACTGATGACCTGAATTGTGCACTCTTCATAAATGTATTTCAACAACTGGCAAACTGACCAAGAGTTTGGTTATTAAACTTTGAGATCACATTAGGCATGAGTTAAGCTTTTAAGGAACAGTTTTAGTCTATTTTTACAAAAAGAAATATGAAGGAGGGGCACCTGTGTGGCTCAGTGGTTGAATGTCTGCCTTCGGCTCAGGTCATGATCCTGGGGTTCTGGGATTGAGTCCCATATTGGGCTCCCTGCAGGGAGCCTGCCTCTCCCTCTGCCTATGTCTCTGCCTCTCTCTCTGTGTCTCTCATGAATAAGTAAATAAAATCTTTAAAAAATGTATATGAAGGAAATATCCTATAGCCTTAAAGTTCCTTTGAAAGAGAAGAAACCCCTTAGTGCTTTTTAAACATAAAAGATGTCTGTCTGAAGGGTTGTTTGTCCTTAGATCCATTTGTATCTGGGAATGATGTGAAAACAGCTGAGTAGCCCATCTTTCTGTTCTCACTGTCACTGCCCTGTGTATCTCCTCAACACCTCTTGCCTGAGTTACGACAACTGGCTGCACAGACTTTCCATGACTCCAGTTTCTTACCCCTGCTATCCATCCAGGAAGATGGCAGAAGGATTTTCGTCTAATACTGCTTTCAGAATGCTTTTTCCTTGAGTGAAAACAGCCAATGGTTTCTTTGAATCTATCATATCAAACCATAGTCCTTTCATTGGTTTCGGAAGCCTTGGGTCAAATCTTCTAACTTAAAATATCCAACCTACCTTTCAAATGCTTTCCAATATGCCTTTTCTTTCCCTTCTATTTGTTCATATCAAAACCATCTTTCAGGCCCCAACTGAAGCCCTACATTTCCATTAAGTTTTACAGGCTAGCCAAACCATATTAATCTAATATGGTTTAATATCAACTAGGAATTCCTACCGGATTCATGGCCAGTAAAATTGAGTTTAGTATTTCTCCTGGTCTCTAACTGCTTCCTATCTTACTCTGTTTCAAACTTATTTATTTATTTTGTTTTCTCTGTAATTAATAAGCTTCTGAAGGACAGTGACCATGTCTTACCAATCATTTGAGCACTTTCAAACATTTAGATCACAGTAAGCATTGAAAACATACACACTGATGAATGGCATTCTAGACATATGATATTTCAAAATAAGAATTGAGGAGGCTCCTTGTTTCTCAAAGGAATTAGTAGACTCCTATAAAGTTAGCACTTCCAACTTTATTAGATTTCTATTGCAACTTTACAGCAAATCAAACTCTGCTTCTTGGACTCCAGCCAGAAATTCAAGCCTTGAAAGAGGATTCTTACAATAAATTTAATCTCCAAATCTACTTTCTCCAAGACCACAGTGGCTTAAAAAATGGGTTTAATATAGATTTAAGGTTAGAATCAGCATTAGCTAGACCTATGCTATCCAATATAAAGGCCACTAGGAACATGTAGCTATTTTAAATGTCAAATAATTCAAATATAATAAAAATAAAAATTAGTTCTTCAGTCACTCCAGCCACATTAAAGTGCTAAGTAACAATGAATATTGCTATTGGATAGCATGGCTAACAGAAAATCCATTATCACAGAAAGTTCTATTGGACTGTGCTAAAGCCCATCCAAAGCCTCACTAAGACTTGGATTATTTGTTGGAGTAGCTTTTTACATAACAGCATAAAATGGTACAGCCAGTACTGGGAGTGGACAAAGTGGATGTCCACCTCAGAATGGGGTCTGGGAGATGGGGGAAGGCTCACCATCCTATGAAAAAAAAAATCCTGCTGGACACACTTGCCAAGAAGGAGCATGGCAAATCAGAGCTACACCTCCTTAGTTTAGGCCAGATGGGGCCCCTCTGCCTTGCACAATGTTAAAAGTTCCAAAGGAAATAGCACATTGAAGGGAAAATACCTAAAGTCCAGTTTTTTACATTGTGTTGTGTGGGGAAAACATAAAGAACTTCAGATGAGGAGAAGCTCTTGATAGAACAAGAGGAAAGCACAGTGGAGGAAAGGCCTAGAAGGTGGTACAATTCATGCTGTGACTAGGTCCAGTTCTGAGAATGCCATTTAAGAATGGAGTGACTGCCATTTTGGTAACTCTGGGGAAATCTCTGATGCATATATATTGAAGTTGCACACAATGTATGTGTACACATATACACTGAAGAAGCAACTCTTAATAAGTGAATGGTATATAGAGACAGTTCCAGAAATGCTAATAAGGCAAATTATGTAAAGGAAAAAGAGTTTTGAGACTTAAGTTACATAACTGAGTATCTCATCATCTCTTCTATGGCCCTGCTCCATTCACACTATGAGAAAGCTTAGAGGACCGAGTTGGTATTGTGTACACTGTATGTGTACTTCCTCTCCTTAGTGAACAGGTGGTACCTATAAAGGCATCACCTGGATGCCTCATTGTCTCACAACCGCCTAGCCCCAAAGAGGAATAGACACTTGACTTTTCAAGTGACTACTTTGAAGGACAACATCATTCAGATTTACAAATTTGGCATACTCATGTAAAAACCCACTTTCTACTTTATTAAGCCATAGTTCATAGCCCTGGACAAATCTAAGGTAGGATAAAAACTCAAGGCAGCAGTTTTCTGCCACTGTGAGTGCTGTGAACAAGTTCTCCTCTTCTGGCCACCAGGCTAGCTGCCGATTCTCCGGAGACTCTGGACATTACCATAGCATTAGGCTCTGGGCTGCATTCTCGAAAAGTGACTTCAGGGTTTCTTTTGACTCTCCCTCCCCAACCCTCACCCTTTATATTCACGATTAACAGGAACACCTTCTCCTGAAGTCACTCAAATTAGACATACACCGTCAAATGATTTCAATTAGGCATAATGTGAATGCCGCCTATCAGAAGCCATATAATATAAGCAAGTTAATCCATTTTTCACTGTGAGCAGTGTTCAGTGACTTCCCAAAATGACAACTATGTTCCATGTACTGTCAAGTGACTGAACAACAGAAACTAAGGAGTGCTAATTAAAAGTCACTGTTAACCTCAAGACGAGCTTTATGACATGGTAAAGAGTTTTGTCCTCACCCATATGCTCCTGAAAATGCATTTCACTACTTGAGACATAGACAGGGAAATTATTAAGGTTTTAGATGACACACAAATCAGAAGAAAAGATTTTAGGAGAAGTCAGTGTTTCTCAAACACGGAATGCTTGTTAAAAATACAGACCCCTGGACTTCTGGGTAGAGGCTGGAAATTAAATTTTTGCTGGTTTTCCGGACGAACACATTCCCACCAACTTTGGAAAGTACCGAACACTCAAAGATTCATGGGGACAATGGATCCAATAGACTGAGACACTTTAATGGAGATACAGTTTGATCACTAGAATTGTGCCTCCAAAATAAAAGTGAAAATTGTTTTCAAGCTTGCCTATCCTGTGAATCTGTGGGAAATAAGGGAGAAATCCAGTTGAAGATGTGAGGCTCTCACTCGTAGTGAGAAATCTAGCACTCAATGAGAGGTGGCAGCTTTTAAGATAACTTTTTATGGGAAAGCTAGTAAGACAGTTCAACTTTATGACAGGGCATTCAGCGTCAAACAGTGTTTAGAACTCTGGGTTATACGTATGAGTGATCAAACATGTAATTAATAGATTTTGCCCTGAATTAAATATATCATAGAAAAGTACTTCAGGAACTTACGGAGAACATTTTCTATAGCTAAAACCTTATGCCTCATTTCAGAATCCAGCATTGCTACAATTTAAAGCTTCTCCCATCAAAGCTGACCTTACCCTTGTTATGTCCCTCGCTCCCCACCACAAACTAGTAAACAGATTCTTACCACAGAAATGGAGTTAGTAAGCAGTGCTCCATCCTGTCCCAGCAAATTGGAGACGGTGATTTCAGGTAGGTCCATGTTTTGTGGATGAAATGGTAGCAGGCCATTGTGGTTCATTGGGTGACACAGAGAGTGGTAACCAGGTTCGACTTCATTCACGTGCACCAGTGAGTGGTCGGGGAGGGAAGGAGGAGTGATTGGTGGAATGTTGAAGTCTTCACTTTCCAGGCTTGGACCAGGGTAAGACTGAAAAGACAAGTAATATTGCAAATGATCATTCTCCCTTCTTCCCCATCCCCATGAACAAATACACATGACCCCTTCAGATTATTATTACAAGCAGCATTATAGATCTGGCAAAGGCATTTCAAACACGTAAATTGTCCTGCTGTCATTTCACTATATTATGCATGGAGGAAAATTGCCTCAAAGGCATATCTACTTCTTGTATAAAGAGTACTTCCATGAGGCAGTTGTATTTTTCCAAGAAACTGAACTCAAACAGATTTCAAAGGTCCCATTAAAATTTTCCAGAGTTTTAATCTTGCTGAATACCTTTTTTCATGGGAATTGTGAGGAAGGAAGGCAATTTATAAAATTAATGTTTAATCAAACATGTTTCATAGGACTCCCTACTGCTCAGATCATGAGACGTAATGAAACGAATTCCAGGAGTTCTGGGGGCAATTGCTTTTGAGTTTTGAAAAGCTGCATGCTCACAACTGACAAAAGAAATATAATTAGTAAAGAAGTGACTTAAGCATGTTGCATTAAGTGTGGCTGCACAGAAAGTTTGATATATGGAAAAAAAACATTAAAAGATATTTTTATTGTGAAGATTACACCATCAAAATAAAATGAAGATTGTTTTCTTGGTTTCCGACTATTCACGTCTATTTGATTTTCCTCTAAAAGCTAATACATAATATTGCAGTCATTTAGATTCAGTTAGCTAATTTGAAAGGCAAAATTACATTGACAATGTTATACTACTAATTTGGGAATAAAAGTCAATGAGTAAAATAAAGAACAACATATGTGGGGCTTTTCTTTTTGGATAGTGGCTTTAGATAAAAGAGGTGGGGAGGAGACAAAAAAAAAAGGAAGTAAAGATTAGACAAGGACACTCCTGTTTAAAACAGAATGTAGGGGATCCCTGGGTGGCTCAGCGATTTAGAGCCTGCCTTCCGCCCAGGGCGTGATCCTGGAGACCCGGGATCGAGTCCCACATCAGGCTCCCTGCATGGAGCCTGCTTCTCCCTCTGCCTGTGTCTCTGCCTCTCTCTCTCTCCCTCTCTGTCTCTCTCGTGAATAAATAAATAAAATCTTAAAAAAAAAACCCAGCAATGTAGTAAACATTGGAAATATGGGGAGGGACTGGCTAATACAACAGTGGTCCCAATTAATAGCAAGGCATAGCGATATTTAGCAGCCCTGTATAGAGCAGGCGTTAAAATAAAAAGGAAACAATTTGTGTCCAGAACATTCTTGCAAGCCTATCTTTCAAATTAAACGTTGTCTTTATAAAGTTTGAGTGCATGGGTAACAGGACTTGCTTGTCTAACAGCACAGAGCCTGCTGAAGTGTGCAAGATTTGAAATGAACAGGCAGAGGGTAGGAGCCAAAGAAAGTAGTATAAGGTATTCATTGGGTGTTCAGCCAATAAGCTTCATGCTCCTGCATCCAAGTGCCTGGGGTTATTTTTTCCAGATGGCGTCTATTTGTCTAACAGAAAGAAAATCTTCAAGTTGCACTTGCTAAATGTTGTACAAGTTTTGATATATTTGTTTAGGGGCTGTCAGAAGACATGATGAAATGAAACGCTACTGGGAACATCTGGAATTGGGACTTGCTCACGTAGAGGCCCTTGTGGGTTAGAGATGGGGGGTAGGTGAAGGAAAACACCAGATTCATCTTAGCAGATAATTGTTCTTAACTATCTGAAGTTTTGCTAAAAAAAAAATCACCAGCTCTAAAAGTTCAGTCATCAGGTAACAAATTTTCCTGTTTATAGTTTAGATCTCTTGTCTGAAAAATATATTTGTGGTCGCTATCCAAATGATAAGTTTGATTAAATTCTCATTTGCTTGGTATATTTTAGACCTTGAGTCTATAGATGTAAACCGTCAGTTCCTGGTACAAGCCCTAATTTGAGAAGCATAAAAGATTCTCAGTGGGCAGGTAGGAGGGAGAGGAAGCACGTTTACTGACGCTGGTTTTGTAAAAAGCGCTATATCAGGTCCTTCGACTATGTTGTCTTCACTTAATCGTCAACAATAATCCTGTGTGGGGCTATCATTATCCCATTTTCCTGGAGAGAAAATTGAAAATCAGAATTTAAGTAACTTTGACTCAACTGGTAAACGATCAGCTCGGTATATATGAGGGTGGATACATGCTGTGACATATAAACAGTTTAATTGCTACTGTTTTATTAGGTTGAATGATCCAAAGTTGTCAATATCAACAAAATTTCATAATTTAAAAGTTAACAGTAGCTTATTAGCTAATCAAGTCTTTTCTTATTCCAGATTCCATCCCAATGCCTATGCCACTAAAATATTTACTCTAAATATGAGCACAAGGATGCATAGTTTGTCTTTGTGTTAACATTTCAAAGGCTGAACTTGTTGATACATCTCTTTTAAGAAGTTAATGATGTCTGTTTGAAACCTTCTTTAAATAAGGTACAGTTAATGCCAGGGATAAAGGAGAAAGATGTTTTTAATTTTATAAATGCTATTAAGCCTCTGAAAACACTCAGGGTTATTCTATCCATGGTATACCATAACTTTACATGCCAGCATCTCTTTAGTAGTTAAATCTTAATTTGTGGTGTTTTAAAGGAAGGTTTAATTGGTATCACTTTACATTCAGTGATAACAATTGTACTGCAATTTAACAAAGCTACATGGTTTATTTTCATGTAATCACATGTTAATGCTATTTAATCTACGCATTTATTTACCTAAACCACAGATTCCACAGGTTAACTGGTAACCGGTAGTTATGTGGATCAGGAATTTTAACATCAGGTTACTTAGTAGTTTCTGTCCTCTCACATTAGAAATCATGATCTGGTTGTTTGCCATGAGCCTATTACAGTGTAATTGATGCCATAAAAAAAGTATCATAATAATTGTATAAATGTCAAAATGTCACAAAACTTACAAAAACTTCAATGCCAGACCAATTACAAATTAATTTTTTAATGTGGAAGTGAATTAGCTAATTCCTCAGTGTTGATTTCTACGGCATGACATCTTTATTTTAATTTTGAAAAACTTAATAGGAATAAGTTTGACTTAACAATAGTAATTTATATCTTAGGGAAAATCAGAGTTTGGGGAGAAACCTATTACAGTAGGATATGATCTAGTGTTTTCCTCATTCCCCATGAAGCTGCCTGGGTAGAACCAGTATTCGATGTTGAATGAATTAACAAATGAATCCCTGAAAGAATGCACAGATGAATCAATGAGTGCTAAGATGACTTTTCAAAGGCATGAAATTTGTGAATATAGCGCTGTTATTCCAAGGGTTTGAATACATATGCTGTATTCCCAAGACTTTGCACTGGCCAGCTGACAACATGGCATATAATGCTAATCTCTCAGCGTGTCAGGAAGCCAGACACATCCTGTTAGAGATATAAAGGCTTAAGCAGCCTGAGGAAGGCTGGGGCAGGGTAGTTTGGTGTCCCTCTCTGGCTGCTGATCTGTCCCTTTGAAATGGCTTGAATTGCCATTCTATAGGGACACAGAGGTCCCAGAGGATTTGTAAAGGTGACTTTGGGGTCCCTGGGTTCTCAGAAGTTGTCGGAACCTAGTCCCCACTGCAGGTAGAACATCAGTTAAGGACCTCATAGAAGCCTCAGCTTCACATCAGGATCCCCTGGGAATAGCAGGTGCGATGCCCCAAGCCTGGCCAGCAGCAAGGACCTAATAATCCAAGGGAGAATAGAGGGGATGGGAAGGTATTCTGAGCACAGGAAGAAGGACGACTACCAAGTCAAGGCTAAGGCCATCCCGGGGTGACACAGTGGACCTAATACACTTGTCTACTGACTGAGGGGCCTTTTCTGGCTTGGGCTTATTTTCTTCCTGTGAGTCTCAGGAAGGCTAGGAGTTTCAAGTATTTTTTCACTCCACAGCTGTCTCAGGACCAATGATCCTTTTTAAGACCTTGCCTATCCCATGAGATACAAGACTACGCTTTTTTTTTTTCCTTCCTTCCTTTCTTTCTTTTTTCCCCTAAGCCTCAATTAGAGACCAGTGAGTCAATTGCAGGTCCTCTGAGGACCTTTAGGGGTGAGGTTCCAGAGTAGAATTCTGGAGAACAGGTATGGACTTGCAAGGTGGTATCATATTCCTTACCACCCTTTAGAGTGCCTTTTACCCCTCCCAACACAGAGATGAGAATCTTATCAGCAGCCTGAGTCATACAGCTTGCCTTCTCCCCAAGGAAGGATAAAAGTCAATGGTGACGATCTACACAAATAGAGAAAAAGTGTTTAGGGATAGTAGCATGAAGTTCTAGCCCGTACTTTTAGTTTTATCTTGGATCTTCTCTAGGTTAATGAAAGGTAAATTGGAAACAAAGAAGCATGCAAGGTGATTTTCTCTCAACAGTAGCCAGGCTGCATGATCTAAGTGATTCAAAGAACTCAAAATTATTGCTACTTAACCAGACTCTCCCTGGTCTTCAGCTACTCACTGGTCCTAGATGCAGGAGAGTAGTACTGCTACTATCGTTGGTGCTGGGATACACCATAGGGCAGCTCTACTTTAGTGCAGGAGGTGCTGTGCATCCTTGTGTGACCAGGGAACAGAAGCCAAGAGTCATGGAACATGTGGGTTGGGTGGGCTGTACTATCACAAGGCTTGGCTAACTCTGTAATACAGATGAACTTTTCAAGGCCACAACGGGACTGTTAGAAGCATAAAGTAGTAACTTCAAAATATTATCATCCTCAAGAGAGTATTTTCATGGTTCTAAATAGTAAATTCAATGGCTGTTTCAAGTCATTGTCTTAAAACCTCATCATCAGCATTTGCACGTTTAGCTTATAAAGTGCTACATCTTTCTGTGATGAGGAAGGGATGGATTTTTGGATTGGTTGAGAATACTCATTTGATTTTTCCAGGGACTAATAAGAATGGCCAAGAGCATATTGGAAGGAATGGAGACTTTGGACTCCAGTAGACAGGAACTGCATCTAGGTGCTCTGCATCTAGGTGTGGGTTCTGAGGCAATCTTCTTACTCAGTTTCAAAACATGCTTCAAGGGATGCTTTTGAGCATTCAAAGCAAAAAAAAAAAAAAAAAAAAAAAAGATTGGTAAAAAGCCTAATAACCTACCTCTGCGACATTGAAATTTCTTGATAAATAATAGCTTTAGCATAGCTCTGGTTAATATTAAATACATTTATACATCCCATGGATTGGGTCATGGCCAAGAAAACAAACAACTACAGATACTACATCGTTATGAAGGCATTTCAGTGTACTTACCATTGATGAGAACACATATTGAAACGGAGCGTAGCCCCACTCAGACATAATGTGTTTATTTAATTGCCCCCCATAAATAGCTAAGATCAAGTTTTGCCTTTATTTTAATGGAATTAAATTGCACTTTCGAAATGAAAGAAGAAATGAGAGAGTGGGCAACAGTAAACAGACAAGGGTTGCTGAAGAGCTTGGAAGACGATGACTAAATGAGCCAAGGGCCATAGCTCTGCTTTGTCAGGGAGCCGTGCAGAGGGACTGGCAACCTTGACTGGGGGCCTTCTGGCAGATCCACTCCTACTGGCCTTAGGAAAAGGCTGATGAACTCATGAATCAAAATTTCAGTGGCTAAATCTGCAACAAGAGCTATATACTTCCTAACACACTGCCTTACGCTGTAGAAAGGCCGCCTTCCCTGGAAGTTTTGGCAAGAAGGCAAAATTGCCAATCAGATGGATTGTATTTGAGTTTGAATCAAGAGACTGGGTTATAGGAAAGGAATAGAGGATCCTTCCAGTCTCTTTTGGTTTGATCTCCTTGGAGGCTTTTCCAGCCCTTTGACTGAAGCTCCAGTTAAAACCTGTCCAGGATCCCTATTTTAGTGACAAAGGAAAGGAAATGCCTCACCTGGTTTCTGGAAGATGTCATCCCCCCACCCCCCATCTGTTTAATTACATACTCACATTCCTTCTTAATCATATTGCTTAACATATTCCATGACCTGGGTATCCTGTTTACATTATTTTCTCTTTCTGCAGTTCACATTTCCTTTTGCTACAGCCTGTTCTTATTTTTTATTCTTATTCGACATTATTGCATCTGGAAGTGGGATGTTAATTAGGATGAGCTTACTTTTGACTACAGAGAATTCATGTCCTCATACCGTCTAGATAGAGTGTTAATATATGCTGACCAGGAACGAATAATGGGAACTCTCTTCTGGACTTCGCCTTTTCTTCTCTTTTTAAAATCTGGTTTCTCTACCAGAGGGGCCTTGTCTTTGTGGGTCTCCGTCCACATATTGCAATCATTATACAGAGCACTCGATCTTTGGTGACAAGAAGTCCCATAACTCAGAAGAATTCAAAAGATATCATCTTGTACATATCTTTAAATTATGTGATGGCTTCATGCAATCATGCATACACTGAAAATATGGCTATGGTTATAACGTTGTAAAATATGTTTCTCATATAGATCTTTATTTGAAAGATAAATAAATAGCACTGCCATCACGTGTATATGGAATTCCTTAATTTTTAATCTGTAACATAATTCCTGAAATTTCAAGATACAAAAATACCACTGTTTAAATGTGTTTCATCTTTTACTGAAAATTCACATTGCCTGATTCAAATAACTAAATGGAAAGCAGAGTCAACCGCAGAGTGATTAAATGATTAATGATTAGAAAAGTGATTAAAAAAAGAAAAATGATAAGCTTCCTCTATCTGTTTTCAGAAGTTAAGACATTGCATGTAATGGTGATTTCTCTCAAAAGAGTTTAAACAGCATCAACATTATCTCCAATTTCTTTTGAGAAGACCTTCAGAAGTAGGTATTTTTCAGATTCTTTTGTCTCTGCATGAACAAGGGTTGATAGCTTGAGACTATAATGTATTACTGTGCAAAGCTTCGGTCTGTTACATAAATCATCTTAACACTCAGCAAGAATTGTCCAACAGTGCCATTGATGTGCTCAAGCCAATGATCCTGCAAACAATTTTTTTGTCTTTCTTCACATGTTAGACAATAGCAATAAATCATCTTCATTTAAAAACACACAATGTACTAATTTTTCAAGCAACAGTTATCAAAATGCAATTTTTTTGGTAGAAAGTACAATATTTATTTCACTTGTGCTCATTAATTTTTTTGTACCCTGTGTTAAATAAAAGACAATGGGCACCTCATCAGCCATCGAAGCATTTTCTGTGTACCTACTATGTGTAAGGCACCCTGCAAAGCATGACTTGAGATACAAAGAACTATAAGATGCAGTTTATTATAAAGCAAGTGAATTAGAAGATACATAAAAACTGAGGTTCCCAATAAAAAGCGTGTTGAAAGTGTCAAGTATAAACAACAATGGAATCACTTGAAGCTGGGATGATGAAGGGATTGTTACAAGCAGATTTACCCTGATAACCAGGCCTGAATATTAGACACTTCTGCCGAAATGCAATATGTGATCAAGGAGGATCACAAAACCAACAAATGAGCAAGTTTGGACAGTGTGCCAAGAAGTTTCAACAGCAAGGTCAGGTCTTCTAAAAACACTTCAAGAGCAAGACTGGTCCCACTGACCAAAACAGACTTTGGTGTGTGGAGCCCAATTCAGTCCTCTATTGAGACTGGTTTTTACTGGATTGTGGGGTTTTTTGTTTTGTTTTGTTTTGTTTTGTTTTTTATAATTGAAAACCCAATGTGTAAAGGCTGAATGAAACCAGAAAACTGTGTTGACTTGAGGCCGCCCCAGTGAATGTCTGACATTAGCTCTTCTTAGGACCAGGATTGGTTGAGCTTCGGCTCCATTAATAGAGACTGAAGCTTTGAGGATTCAGGGTCCTGGGGCAGTGAGCCAGGCACCCTAAGATCAGGGGTTGGTGGGGCAAGGTAGTCTAATACTTCGGTGCATCAGGGCTGATGCTAGGGCCACCTCTCCAAAGACTTCCAGAAAAGTCCTTAGCATTTACATATGGGTGTTTCTCCTGCCATACTTCATTATGATACTGAAGTGGGGAAGATTTATTTCCTCTCAGTATTGTTTGGAGGCCTATATGGGTCTCCAAGCTGCATTAAAAAAAAAAAAAAAGATTTGAGAGAGAGAGAGAGAGATTGAGAAAGAGAGAGAGAGAGGGCAAGAGGAAAGAGGGGCAGAGGGAGAAGGAGAGAATGTCAAGCAGACTCCCCACTGAGCCAGACCTGGGGTTCTATCCCTCCTGAGATCATGACCTGAGCTGAAATCAGGAATCGGAGGCTTAACCCACTTAGCCACCCAGGTGCCTCTCCAAGCTGCACTTTTAGAGGACACTTTAAAACCAAGTGTTGTGTGCTGTTGTCATATGGGCCTTCCCTTTGGGTAAACAAACAAACAAAACACAAACACAAAAAGCAAATTTCTGGGAAATAAATAAAGTACTCCCCCCATAAGCCACAATCCACACACGAATGATTAGGAAGAACAGATCAAGGTGCACAGGATACTTCTGAAACCCTAGTGGGGGCCCAAGGATGTTCTTCCGATAACAGGTATCATTCCATATTGGGTGTTTAAAACACTTAAATTTTATTGTTTACATACAATTTTATGTACAAAGGCAGCTATGATTTTTTTAGTTTTCAGAGGTTTTCAACTCTTACTGAGTTCATATATTCTGAGATTCAGCTTACACATTTTTGCTTTATTTTATAAATTATTTGTTAATGAAAAGAAGTCACTCTTAGTCCACCCACTCAGAATAATACCCCACTATTAAAACATGTGCATCTTGCAAGATTCTTTATATTTCATATTTGTTAGTTTGTTTCAGGTTTTTATTTTAAAAGTCAGATCACAGAGCTCTGATTATGAAGCTAGAAATGCTATATCCAAATCTCAGCTGATTGCTTAGTAGGTATAAGTCCCTACTTCCTCTAAGCCTTGGTTTCCACATCTGTAAAATGGGGATGACAATTGTATTCAATTTTTTAAAGGTAATCAGGATTAAATGAGGTAATATAAATAATCTGAGTAATATTACTGGCTCATGAGAGCAATCAATACATGTTAGCTACATTATCATTTTTTATTATTGTCATTATCCCACCATATAATTTAATCTGATCACTGAAAATGAATCATGAAGAATTTCCCATGCCCATTAATATCTTTTACATTATTGTTTAAATGGCTGTACATTATATTGTGGTGTGCATGTTCTAGAATTTATTCTATTAGTTCCCAATTACCACACATTTAGGGTGTTTCTGATTTTTCTGTTATGAACCACATTCCGATGAATAGCCTTATGCATTTTTTCTTGGAATAATGTTCTGGAGTTCTATGTTTATGCTCAAATGGAATCACACAGAATGCTCACTCAGGAGAAGACCTTGAAGACTATGCCTCCACTCTGCAGATACGTAAAATGAGGTCCAAAGAAGTTCAAAGATTTGCTTGTATTTAGAAAACCAGTTGGGCAGAGAGGAGACCCAGAGTATAATTACGGATTTATTTTTTTATTCATATAATAACTAAATAAAATGCATTGGGTTTTAATATACCATCTTAAAACATTTATAGCCTTTAAGCTTTAATACATTTTCTTTAAAAAAAAAATCTGTGTTAAGGTGATTTTTGCTTATGGTCAACTTCTATTTGCTAAATTATGTGCAGACATCCAGGATGGAGTTGAGCCTTCAGTGCTGGCCTATTATTATATATACATATTTTATTTTATATATATGTATATATAAAAAACATATTGTATGTGTTTATGGCCATTCTTTTCATTTTTGCCCGTTGCGTAGAAATCAGTAAAATGTTGGGTATGTAGACTCACATTCTTCCTAAAGATCAGCAGAGAGAACTAAACAGATGGTCTAAGTTTTTAGTTTATTCCTCCCTCAATCAAAGGGGCCAGGAAAAGGAAAGAGAGGCTCCTGTTCCTAGTCATAGGCAATTCCTACTTTTTGGACCTTAAACTGGGAAGCAATTCCAAGTGGACCCCTGGATATTTGAGGCTTTTCGCACTTCCTAAAGTCTTTGCTAGAAAGAAAGCTTAAACTGAAGTGGAGCTGAAGATAGGGGAATGGAAGAGGGAAAAAAAAAAAAAAAAAAACAGAAGTTGAACAGTTGGAGATAATTCCTTCAGTTTAATGAAGATTAAACTCTGGTCTTCAGTTACCCAGAAGTGGGATCTTGGGGAAGAGCGGTGGGAGGGGTCTTCTATGGGGAGACCTCTTATACTTTGTTTACCTCTTGGAGGAGAAAAGGAAAAAGTGTGAAGGATGGGAAAAGCGTACTGGACCTACATAAGAGTAGTGAGAATTCAGTGGTGGCAAATGGGTGGGGAAGGCTGGAAAAGACTGGGAGGAAGGAATAATCACTTCATAAATAAAAGAACCAGGCACTGCGGAAAACACCTCACCTTTGTGCAGCTTGTATGTGTGTTCAAACAAGTATGAAATGTGAGACCAAAACTGGAATATGAAATTGCTGCTTTGATTGGTCACCGATAGTCAAACTTATGCAATTTAATTTAGTTCCACCTAATATCTTCCAGAATATTCCCACACACATAACAGTGCTGAGCAGTTATATCAACCAAGGTGGTTGAGGTTAGCCCGTCAACATCTTGACCTTAAAGTTCTAAAATAAAATGAAGCCTCGCTGAGCAAGGATGGAATTTGATTTGGGCATTAGGCCTTGCTAGGCCAACATCTTAGCTCTGATATTTACTAGCTTTGTGCCGTTTGGCCAATCATTTTACCTCTGTCATCCTCACCGAACTGTTGTTAAGGATTAAATGAGATAATGTATGCAAAGCTTTTGCTTAGTTCCTTGCCAGACACTGGGAGCTGCCAACTGACAGCTTTTATTACTATTATGGAATCTAATTCATTCATTACCTTGGGGATAGAGGAATGCTAACCTAAACTTCTAGCCAAGCAGAAGCTTCCGACTAATACTTACCATTGTCTTGACAAGTAAGAACTTTAAATGGAGTCAGCATAAGAAAAAAAGCTCAGGGGTCACAGAACAGAGGAATCCAGGCTTCCCTGAAGGCAACTTCCATCTGGGGCTGCCAGCCCTGCCCCACCCCTGCAGTCCCAGGACCAGGCCCTGAACCCATTCCTTCAAGGCCACTCTGCTTTGGGCATTCAGAAAATAGCAACTCACGGTAGGTTTTTAGCTCTTCCTGAAGGAGAGCCTTCTGAAATGCAAGGAGATCCAGTTGCATACAGGGAAGCCTTCATTCCTGGTCTCAAATAGTGACCATCAATGGGTTTCAGATCAGCCCATTCCATTTGAATAATTTAATGACAGGACTGAGGAGTCATTTGTTTGACTCTGCTTGCAACAGCAACAATGATCACAGTGTACAAATAAGTAGCGAGGAATGTATGGAGACAATTTTCCAAGACAGTCATCAATTAATTTCAAACCATCAGGGTTATAGTTATAAATTTTTATATCGAAACTGTGAAATAACACAGATCAGAAAAAACACAGGAGAAAGAAAAAAAACACGGATAGACATAAAGATTAAACTGAAACCGTGTGTTTCTGGGAAGTCTAGCTAAGTCTGCTCCCAAACCGAGGAACTGAAACTGCAAAGGGAAACTTGACACTTTTTTTTAAAGGTGTTTAGGTGGCAGCTGAGGATATGAAGAAGGAGGTCTCAGGAGAGATACGGGTGGGTGGAAGAAACCTCAGCTTTTCCAAGCCTCAGTGTTCTTATGCTAAAAATGGGCAAAATCGTTTCTACTTGACATATTGGCATAATAAAATTTTAGTGTTTGTTTAGAACAATCTGTGTCTTGGAAATGGAGTTGGCATAGACAGATGACATCATTCAACATATCTCTATTCTTAACTTGAAATACCATACCTATTTTTTAGACATTCTTTAGTGACAGGTTTGCTATAATAAGTGCCAGACAAAAAAATCTAGCATGTTATATATTGCAAAACTTCACAGGAAGGATCATTTAGCTTTTCATAATTGTTCATATGCTAAAGAAAAAAAATCTACAAAGTACAATTTCTTACAAGCCAATGGGCTGCTCTCAAAATGTAGTCAGTGCCACTGCAGAACTGGTGAGGTGGTGTCCTGGAGTCACAGCACCCCTTCCCAGTGCCAAAATGTCTTGGTGTCACTTGACAGTTGCCCACCAAACAAACCGTCCTCCAGATGAAGCTCGCTGTTTTTTGAGAATCTGATTTATACCACCAATGCTATAACACTCAGACATTTTCATCGTTTTTATCACTGAAATGCATTTTCCTAATGCTTGAAAAAATATACTATTAGACAATTATCATAAAATTCTCAAGCATACTCAGCAACAAACATTCATTTTGTGAAATAAAAAATGAGTCTTATATTCACAAATCCCACAGCTTGGAAATGTATATGATACACAACATTTAACCTGTCAGCTGCCTCATTAGTATCAATGAGTGGGAACTGGCAATCAGTAGATGGTGTGCTCTACATGTGTTTATGTTTTAAAATGTTCCCAAAATAGCTCTGCCTGAGAGGTTGATATAAAACACTTCAACTGGACAAATGAATTTCAGTTTAAATCTTATGGTCTACTTAAACTTTTTTTGAGGAATCCATGTTTCTTCTGTAACTGATCATTTATAGCTAATGGAGTCAATACCCCTCTAATGATAATAATGATGATAATAATGATAAAAACTGGCTAGATAAAAAGTCATCTAAATTTCAGTCGTACCAATATGTAAATGATCAAGAAAATACTCAGGGAGACTGATGTGTGTTTGACTACCAAGAGCCCTAAGATATATATTTGTATGGCGCCCGTGTTCAGAATCCATACAGCTATTAAGACATTTTTATAAACTGTAAGAAATATGTGAGCTATTTCAAGATATAATTCTGAAAAACAGACTTCCATGTAAGAAGCCAATTTAGGAAGAAAACAACATAAACAATAGTAACTTGTGTGCTCAAGTGAAGCATCTTTTTAATTTTGAGTAATGAAGATGTCAAGCCAAATGCTAGAGTAGTTTAACTTAATTAGGTGGCCTATTTTTCCAGGCATCCTTTCATTTCCCATTGAAAACTCAGCTTGTATGCAAGGCAACAAGAGCAATTTTGTCTGTAATGAATACCTCCGGGACTGCGCAGAGTAATCATTTGAGTGTTATGCTGAAGACTGGTTTGAGTAACTAGTTTGGGCTTGTTAAGATGCCAGACTTTGTTGGACTAACTAGATGACTCAAAGCATGGCGGCTTTGCCATTTTATTGGGTCAATGGTCAAAAAGTCAAGTTGACTTTACTCCTGAAATTTCTGCCAAAAGGAACCAATCTAAAAATAATTGGTCTAATTTATAGTTCAAATTTATGTCACAATCATGGACATTTTATGACCCATAGTCAAGAGATTTTTTTTTTTTTTCAAAAAATGCTCTTTAAAATAGTATACCTTCTAGGCCCTTTTTTCATACCTCATTTACACTTGAACCTGGAGTTTTTTTCTTACTAGAAAAACATGTAATTAAAAATATATAGCTTTCAATACGTTTGTAGATCTCAAGACACTGTGATTCTAACAGTAGATTAAAGAAATTAACGTACAGAGGAGCTTGGAGAGTCCTTATTGGTTCCACTGCCATTGTATTGCTTATGACAAATAGCAGTACAATAATTATTGTAGGAATAACTGCCTATTACCATCTGGTTTATTATCACATTAATTCTTTGAGTCTTGTACTTGAAATGATTGCCTTAGGAGATGGGAGGGGTGGTGCCTTTTGTTAACATGGCGAGGTATCAGTGACCCAGGTGGAGAGAAGCTACTGGAATGCAACGGGCAGGTCCAGATTTACTAAATGGCTGCTGTGCAGGACTGAAAATCATCACAAAGAGTTAGAAGACCTAAAAAGTTAATGTGATTTTTAAGGTACATAAAATATTTTAATTGCTTATTCATCTTCCAACAAATAATAGCGCATATTTCTGATGTCAGACACACTAGGCCCAGGAGATCCAGGGAGAAGCAGGGGCCAGTCCTGTCCTCAAGAGCTCATAATCACATGGGAAAGGCAAGGAAATGGGTGCCAATTCTAGTACACTACATGCCATGGAGGGGCAAATATGTACTTCGGTACCTCCGACTATACACTGGAGAGGCAAGGAGGTGTGTGAGGAGGAAAGAGACATGGATCATTTGGCAACAGAGAGCAGGGAAATGGAAAGGTGAAAGTGAGGAAAGATGAGAGAAGTTAAGGAGAAACTGTGAGCCTGGGGCCTAAGCAATAATTATGTAGAAGGGAAGAGGAGACAGATTCAAAAGTTATGCCAAAAAGTAGAATCAACACTAACTAGTGATAAGGGAGACTCTTAAAATCTCTGTCTTGATGACTGAGTAGATGGTGTTAAGCCTTAGGACTACAGGCAATAGAAAAAGAAGAAGAAGAAGAAGAGTTTGAGCTGCAGTCAGAAACAGATGCCCAGTGGTGTTAGAAATCACACCTGAAACTCACATGAGAGGACTGCCCTAAATATATGGATGCCCTTCAACTTTTCTATTCAAAATATGTGATATGAAATGTAAGTTAAATGCTTAGTTTTAAGATTCTAGGGGAAAACTGCTTCTATTTTATCATTGTCATGATAAAATGAGATGAAAATCTCGAGATCTGAGGGCCAGGTAAGAGAGAGGACTTCAGTGGAGTGAAGAGAAAAGAAGCAGAGTGAAATCTGATCACCACCTGAAATAATCTAAAATCAGATCTCACATCAGGACACTTAATATTTAGGGTTTAGGATGATGCTCAGAATTAACAATAAAAATTAGTTCAAGCTTAAAGGATAACTATTCTTGGAGATAAGGAGGAAGGAGAGGAGGAGAGTAAGAAGAAAGGAGGATGGGAGGAAAGGGTTAGGAAGCCAGGGGATAGTGATGGAAACCAAAGAGAAGGAACTGGTTTAGCAGCGTGAAGCCAAGGTCAAGGAAGAAGTGATTGATTGAAAATATGGTTCAATTAGGTAGTCTTCTTAAGAATTTAGCTTCTCTAAGACCTGACACTAGAAAAATCTTCTGATTCCCCCATCAAGTGATTATTTCTTGTATAAAAAACGTCAGTCCTTTGCTACCTTTTTCACACATTACCCCAACTGAGGAATGGATGAGAATGTTTCTGCATCCAGAGAAGGTGAGCGGGGGAACATGTTGCCAGTTTGGGTGGAAAGCTCAGAATGAACAGGTAGCTATGGAAGATGATATTCTGGACACTTTCATAGAAGAGAGAATGAGAAAAAGTAATGGCACATACTCAAAACTAAACATAAATAAATAACCTTCGTGCCATAAAAAGTTTCAACCAAGAGAATCAGACTCCTCTTCTGTTTCCTTTGATGTAGTTAATTCAAATGAACACTTACATCTTGAGTAGAATCACATATGAGGAGCTACCAAAGGTACAATAATTCTAGGGGCTAGAGAAAGGGGCTTGAGTCTTTTCAGGGAAAGAGAAAGGCCTGACAGCGTGAGTCTGAGTGGGCTCAGAAGATTCTAGAGAAGATTCAGAGCTAAGTTGGGAAGCCCAATCCCTTCCTGCCTTGCTGTTGTGTGCTCTGCCATTTTGGTCAATCAGACGTGACAGGTTAAGAATGAGAAAGATGGGAGTTTATGAAGGACTGTTGGCCACTCTTCATGTCTGGCTTTCCTTTCTTTAGCATGCTCACATATTCCCACAAACTACTTGGGTGTGTGTGGGGGGAATCTGCAATCTCATGAGGAATTAAGCAACATGGGCCCCCTTAGCCAGGGTCTGGGAACACACTAAAAAATCTTGTATCACATGCTTCTAATTCTATGCAGAGTAAAAAAAAAAATTAAATGGTGTTTATATTAAAGTACTGAATGGGGCACCTGGATAGCTCACTCAGTTAAGCTTCCAACTCTTGATTTTGGCTCAGGTCATGATCTCAGAGTTGTGAGATCAGGCTCCGTGCTGGGCGTAGAACCTGCTGGAGATTCTCACTCTTCCTCTCCTTCTGCCCCTCCCTCAGCCCCAGCTGCACACTCTCTCAAAAATAAAATCAAGTACTGAGTGGCCAGCACACTTATAACTAGTTATTAGAGAAGAAAAGAGTCAATATTCCAAGAATGGGGCCAGGGAGAAGTGGAAATGTCATGGGTTTTTATTGCATATTTGTCAGGCTTATTATAAGGTAGTATACTCAATTTAAAAGCTGCCTATCAATTACAAAACTGTATGCAAAAAAATTTAAGGATTTGTATACACTAGCTTAAGAGGTATAGAATGCCTGCAGTAGATAGTGCCAAAGAGGCCTTTGGGACCGTCTAAAAGAATATCATTAATTTTTACAGTGTACTTCCATTTCTGGAACCATTCCAGCATTGGCTTTCTATAAAAATCATTTCAAGTTTAGAATTATGCTATTTGCTCGCAGCAACATCACAGGCACAGTACTGTACCATATGTTGCTACTTAGCAACTTAGTCTGTAAGTCCCAAAGCATGTACTGATTTGAAAATTGAACAGGAATTATAATTGTTGAGTGATGCTATGAGGCAAGTTGTCTTGGATTACTAAACTATGCAGATGTTTGATGTTATGTAGGAAAAGGAATAAAACTATTTTTTTTTTCCTGTAAGATGACTAAAATCCTACTTATGTTGCCGAAAGGGGTAAATTGATTAAAATTCCCTAAAAGAATACCAGGTAATGAATTTTTGAACACACCATATTACAGTAAACAAAAGGAATGTTAAGTGTAAAATTTAGCTAAGGCCATTCAACTTATGTAATTTGCAAAGTTTATTCCCCCCAGAGTATGTATTATCTTGCATTAGTCTAATTTTTAAAGTAGCACATTCAAAAAAATTTTCATATGTGCTACATTATTAAAAAATAGTTTGCTTCTGGCACACAAACCTGCCCTGTCTTTACAAGGCCCCAAAAGTATTTGGGGCTCTTTACTCTTTCATTAATTATCACTGATATTTAAAACATTCTTAGTAACTCCTGATTGAAATATTAAAAGAAATAATGTTAGTTGTTTGATTTTAGTCAGGGCTTAATAGTAGCCATTGTATTTGAATTTAAAAATCTAAGGAGCCAAGTTGTTATGATGTATATGCTTTGAATTTCCAATCCTTTATCCAAAAGTCTTTAAGACGGACATAATGATTCTCTGAAAGGGAGCAGCTGCTTTATAACAGCAATCATTTATTGAGTTTGTGTTTCTACTGTTTCAAACAAATTCAATTAGCCCTTACACTTCAAAACCCTAAAGGCACCAAAGAGATGATACTGGGTTGCTTTAATCTAATAGTAATACTAAACTTGTCAGTACAGTTTGGGGATTGATGGTTAGAAGAAAATTAATAGTAACATTTTTCATTTTTTAATCAAACAGTCCTATTCACAACTACCTATGGATCTCTGAGGCTACTTAGCCGAATGAATTCAGTGAAGTAAGAATTGTAAATCCAAGCTCAGCCTTGCAAAGGTATTCTGAAAGTGATCAACTCGGTTGAATGGAAGGAAAAGGAGTCCAGATCTTTGAACTGAATGATGACCTTCTCGTCTGGACAATATAGTGTAGCTTCCAGAATGTCTGCCAGAGAAGGCAGTGATCGTAATGACTTCGAAATGCAAAGTTCATGGAGAGGCAGGCTCGCCTCTGTTTTGAGTTAAGCACAAGACATTTTGTTCTTAGAGAAATTTCAAAGCTTCACAAAGTGCGCCCTTAACATATACATTAGATTAATTCACTGACAACCACCATGAAAAAAAAAATAGAAGTTTTATTTTTGTTCTCTAGGCCCTCACCCATCCCAGCTATCAAATCTCTTTGGGCGGCTCTGGAGGCATTAAAAAACTCCTATGTTAGAGTTTATGCCATAGTTACCGATACATGAAACTTCAAACAGCCATGGTTTGGCTATTCCAGAAAAAAAAAAAAAATCAAATCTACAAAATGCTCCTATGAACTCTCCCTCGCTTGTACTTATCCATTTATTTATTTTTGCTCACAGTGTCCTTACAGATTACTTTATGCTGGCACCGTGGGGCGGTTATAATTTTGCTTTAAATGCCCTCACCAGATTAAAGGGCCTGGTCTTAAGTACCTAAAAATAAATAGCCCAGAATTTACTTTTATAAATGTAACCATTTACATTTTCATTGGATTTTTGTTGTCACTTCTCATGATGAACTACCTCGTCAACCATTCCCAGTGAAAGGGCTACAAACATGCTCTTGAAAGTCTCAATCACAGCATGCACTTGGGCTCCAAAGCTACCCACCAGGCAGATCCTGAAAGCAGCCATACAGCGCCCACCGGCCACGTGCTTTCGGTTATAAATGCAACGTTGTATTGCAAACTGCCCCAATAGTTGATAATTAAAGCTACTTGTGACATGTGTAGCTTATAATGATTAACTCGTCTATCGTCAGAAGCACAAATAACCTGCACCTGTAAAGACTTTATTTCCTAAAGGTAAAACAACTGTTTAGGAAAGATCATGCTGGCAAAACAGCTGCTTGCCATTCTGGAGAGGAAACAAGGTAGTATCTTTCAACAAATGCCAACTCCGGTGTTTTATCAGCTCTATCTCATTAACTGGAAACAAGGCTTAAATGCTTTGTTTATAAATTATGATTATTCCTGATTGCGGCAGTTACTGATAGTGCTACTCATTTGCAATGCAACTCTTTGAATTTGTTTAATTACAATTTGAAACAAGGCAGAGAAGATTAATTAACCCACCTGGCTGGCTGGCACATAGTCCTGGCTCGGCTCTGTCATGCTCATATACATGTTCTCACCGTCAAACTGCGAATGAAATAATAGTAAACATTCAGCAATCTTGACTGTGTGCATGTTTGTTGTTGCTGTTTTCACCATCAAACTGGAAAACAGTAGCCATAAAAAAAAAAAAATACTGTGGTTGGGAGTACAGAAAATCTGTCATAGCAAGTGAGCCACATCTTTTCTCTGATGTTTCTGTTGTCATCTTTCCTGACCCTGGATGTCAGTGATTTGGAGTAATTAGTGCTCTAGTAATTACAGCAAGCAAGCAAGAAATGAATGGTTTCCTTTCATCTGCAATCTGTTTTAAAACAAAAATGGCTCATTTTGCATACCATGTATACATACTGCAGTTCAGTTGTAATGAAGTATTAAATGAATGGCACTGTATGCTATACAAATACACCAAGGCACAGCTCAGTGCACTCTGAGTTTAGCTCTCAAAGGTGAAGAAGTGCAGAGTTGTTATAATAGACTAACACTGGCTTCATTGCAATAGCCTTATGATGAACAGTTTTAACTTTATAATAATCCTTGAAAAGAGCATGTGGCATTACAACTGTGGCTAAGAACGATAATGCCAATGAATACCGGGAAGAATCTACAAGCTCCACGATTAAACACTCCTGTCCAAAGTTTCTCAAAGGTCTAGAATGAATGTTGGTATTACAGATGCACAGAGATTCATACACAAATGTACAAGGTAGGGACAAGAAGGGAGGAGGAGATTCGTGGGGTGGTACAAGTGCAGAACCGTCGGATAGTCCAAGCAACAGGGACATAACAACAACATACTTTTCATTATTTGGGTTTTCAAAAGCAGTAATCACTCCATTCAGACTTAATCCCCGGCTATCTTTAGTCATTTGATCAATGGGCAAAGCATCCCTATACTTTCACTGCCAGACTAATTTCAGATGTGGGAACTCGAAAATCTGAAAAATTGCTTTTCAAGACAGAACAGTGTTATTGATGGAGGCGCAAGTGCACAACAATACGGACATATTCTATATACCATCAAAAAAGAGAAAACCGTGTTACAGACATCACATTCCACCAACTATGAGCTGCTCACATGAGAGGGTCGTACAAACCCTGGGATACCCCCAAGGTCTCTGAACTGGAACGTACAGCGGGTGTGTGCCCTGGAGATTCACACAGACACGGGAAGACCCTCGTAAGGACACTGAAGCACTCACAAGGTTAAGTTCAAGGATCCAAAGGGTTTCCACACACATCACCCTGCAAATGTATTTCACTTGATATGAACAAACTTACTTATCTAAACAGATATGAAATCACTTATTGAATGATGTGGTTGTTAGGACAAGTCATAAATAGCACACTTAGAAAAGACTAGCTAGACATTTGGTTGCTTTGTCATCTGGCTCAGGAGCCCTGAGTCCAAGTGACTTACCCAAAGTTGCTTTTCCATCAGTCAGGTGAACGCCTTCCACCCAAAGATAGGCTAGCCCCAGTCAATCCACCTGCTACGGCTAACAGCTCAAAACCTGACAAAAAGCATCATTCAGCATTTCTCCACCCCCACCCCCTGTTGGTTTGTTTGCAAATGTTTCTAATGTTAAGATGCCAAAGAATCATTTAAAATATGGACAGTTTCTCTGACTATAGCAAACTAAACTGAACAGAAGTAGTGAAGTGGATCAAATACTCCACGGCCTATGCATATTCTATAAATGTGTTACTTTCTATTTCATCTTCTCTAACTCGTTTTCTAAATCTGGTGTCGTTCTCAAGCCAACTAAGGCTTTGAAGTTTTGGTTTTAGTCTATCCAAAGTGTATGCTAATTGAGTATATTCAATGTTACTGCTCTTGATGAGGACTCTGCTCAAAAAGAACCAATGCTTAACTACCAGAGAGCCAAGGCTGAAACAGCATTTTACAATAAAAGGTATGTGACTATGGGAATAACTATTTTTTGGAGTACATTCCATGTCCCCATCACCCGCCTGTAGCTAGCTTTATATGTACTAACTGGCATGTATTAACTGATTCAATCTTCACAACAACCGCGAGTTAGGTACTATTATTACATGCATTTGATAAAGGAAGATGCAAAGGCACAGAGAAGTTAGATGCTCAAGGTCACAGAGCTCTTAAGACAGGCAGCCTGTCTTTCCAGCACGTGCACTCACCCACCAGAACATATAAGTAGATTCTGAATGATCATGGTGAGTTAGCTACCAATTCTGAAAACAGTGTCAATAAATGATCAAGGCAGAGTGTTGGCACTACCTCAACCCTGAGATACTGTCCCGAACCTCTGTGGCATTGTGAGACTTTCAAAAGACTAAGATTCATAGTGAGCTGCCAATTTAGTAATCAGGTGGGCAGAATGTCTCCATATATTTATAATTAAGCCTTAATGTTTTGAGAGGAGGTAGGATGATGGTTTGTTTTATGTCAACCTGACTGGGCCCCAGGGTGCCAAGATATTTGGCCAAATTCTATTCTGTGTATGTCACGTGAGGTTATTTTTGGATGAAATTAATGTAAGAATTGGTAAAATAAGTAAAGAAGATCACCCTGCCTACCGTGGGGGGGGGGGGGGGGCTCATCTAATCAGTTGAAAGCTTACATGGCACAAAAAGGCTGACTCCCCCTGAGAGTAAGAGGGAACTCCCCCTACCTGATCCAGTGAATTGGAACAACAGTCTTTTCCTGCCATCAGACTTGAAACATCAGCTCTTCTTGGGTCTTAAGCCGGCCAGCTTTTGGACTGAAACTATACTACTGGCTCTCCTTTCCAGCTTCTCAACTATAGTTTTGGATTTCTCAGCCTCCACAATCAAATGAGACAATTTTGTACAATTGATCACACACCCTGATGGATCTTTTTCTGTGGTGAACCCTAACTAAAATGCTCTGGAATCTTATTTCTGGAGGACCTTCTATGTAGAAACCCAGGAAGGGATGACAACTGTTCCATGCTATGCTTGCTTCCTAGGGCAATGGAAGCCATGTTGATATTGCTAGGATAGTCTCTGGCCTCACTTAGTCCCGTACCTCCCACACACCTTCACACCTCTTTGTCCAGAATGCCTTTCTTCCCTTCTATTTGCTGAAATGTTTCTCATGCCCCTTGGTATTTTCTTACACCCCTAGGGCTTACACCCTTTTCTTAGGGCTCTCTCCAGTTCTGGGCTCCCTCAAGGAGCCCCCTGGTTCCAGTGGGGTTTTTTTTTATTAGGGACGATCTTCACTGAGGGAGCTATGGAGGATACACTGTGCATCTTAGTTATCTCTAGCACCTCAATAGCTTAGGACCAGCACAAGGTTGGTCCTCAGGAAATGTCTATAATACATGATCGACTAAATAGATTATTTTCCTAGAGAGGGTGATCACTTGAGAAGATAAATAAGATTCAATTTTTAGAGAATGGTTTGAAGGCTTTGGAAAGGGGTCGGCTTAATGTTTTACGGTGGAGTAAAATTGGAGCAGAAGCCCTTTAAAAAATGTACAGAAAGAGCTAACACCATTACTCAAATGCTAGATGTAGTTCTTCCTAAGATTTTTATATAATTGAAAAACAGAGAGATGGGCCCAGAATCAAGAGACCTGCCTGTAAATGAGTGTAGGCCTCTTTCAGAAGAATTTTGAGATGCCAAACAAAAATCCAGCTGGATGTCACAACAGGTGTAGTCAGTCCTTGTGGCTTGATCAACACATGAGCCCAGGATCCCAGACCCCTGACCCTATCCCCTCTCCACACATACCCCATCAGGTGAAAGCCATCGGTATACTGTTCACAGCTCCACTCAACCATACCCTTTCCAGGAGCTGGTTCCAGGGATCTCAGCAGGCCTTGTGCAGACGCACCGTTCTTAGAGTGCACCATGTGTAGTGGGCACATGTCCACTTGGACATGTGGAATTATAGTGCATAGAGCTCTAGAACTCTGGTCTTAGAAAGATCCCCAAAGGCTTCATATCTGAACCTCTCATGCTACGATTGGAAAAACAGACTTTTTTATTGGTCACATGGTCCATCTGGGACTAAAATCAAGGTCTGAATTCTTAGCGGAAGACTTGGCCACTAGAACATGCCTCTGCTTTCTACTCCATCATTCACAAAAATGGGGGAACAGCCTCTATGACTACTCGTATTTGTATATGGCTTATGTGCATACCCCACAGTCTTGAAGGCACAGTATTTGCAGTATTACATTAATGATCCTGCTTTGCTTTATCTGGACCACATATTAGAGGAACATTATTAATAACTGTTGCAATAAAATTGTTTTATTAAAAATAACTAATTACATTTCCCTACCCCTTATGTTTATCATAGTTATTATTCTTAGAAGTCAACTGAATTCAGGCATTATAACTTTTCAAAACATATCCAAACATACTAGGACTTTTAATTTCCATGTACTCTCAATTTAAAACCTGAAGCAAAGTTTGAAAGAATAAATAGGCTGGCTTATTTAAATCTAAATGTAAATGGCATCAACTCAGGATTAGCCTTTCTGACCAAGTGCTTTTATATTCTTTATTGTGTTTTTATTTCAAAGCACCAGGGGATGCAATCACATAAAAAGTCATTTATAATCTTCTACTACAGTTTTTTGAAATTGTTTTTAGAGGATATTAACCAAACCCATAATCCCAAAGAGCTTTTCAAACTAGGTAGTTATTATATCTTCTATTTAAAAACTGAAAGCAGACATCTAACACTGTCTGAACACAGTGAATGATGAGCAAAAATGGGCAATATTAGGCAACCCAAACCACTAAAACCAGAAAAATCAAAGGTAGAATGTGAACTATAAATCAATCACTGGCATTGGTACAGGAAATGGAATCTTTTTAGGGAAACCATTAGAGGAAACCGAGAAAACTGCTCTTGGGTAGGGGTGGCGGAGAACCTCATGGAATCCATGAAACAGTGCCACATTGTATGGCCTAGAAAAGGGAAAATCTTACATTTCTGGGTGTTTTCTGAAGGAATAGTTGATACTTTGAAATTTTTTTAAAGAGCTAAAAGTAGAAATATTTATGGCAGAGAGTTAATTTGACATTACTGAGAAGATGCATTATAATAAATCAGAAGAGAGGGTAATAGCCTCAAAATAAAATATCTATTTTTGTGTTGCTTGGCTCAATACAAGATTATAAGTCATCCCTCCCCACCCCTTCCTTTTTTTTTTTTTAAATAATGGAAGAAATAACCTAAGTTTGGGGTAGTGAAGCCAAAGCCTTTTGTTGTTTCACTGAATGAAGCAAAGCATTTTGAGAGCCAACGCAAAGGGGGATCACGGGTCCGGGAGCACCTAGGTCTCTGCTGCTGCCAAGCATGGGAACCACGTAGCCAACAAAAACAGAGCCAGGCAAACTCCGACACGTGCTCCCTATCCTCCCACTCTCAAGGGTTAAGTTCAGGAGACTCAGGAGAGGGAACCTGTGTTGATCTGCCAGCTTCAAGGCCCACTGGGTTGATGCAAGGTAGTCTAAAGTAACAGGCCTTGCGAGGGGCCAGGCTGAAGGCGACTGGTACTGGACACGAGGGCCCGAAAAGCTGCTCCCACTGCAAGGAAAGGGGAGCAGAGCACAGCCCATCAATGCCCCGTGGAATGAAACAGTCACTGGGCTGGTGCTTTGAATGGAAGCGCCTCACAGCTGGGCGCACCCCGAGCTGGGACGGGACCCGGCCGGCACGTGGCCCCTTGAACCTGAGCGGTCAATACTCTGTGGGCTGGAAATGGGATCTGGGCAGCAGGCTGGGCCCCTGGAGGCGAGAGAGAAGCCCAGACCCACAACTAAAATACCGTGCCCAGAACTTAGAATCTGGCCTTGTTTTTTTTTTTTTTTTTCTTTTTTTGGGGGAACTGATTTTATATCTCGTTTTTGTCCTAGTGATAGATTTGATGGGACAGGGGTTGGTGGGGAGACGTGTAATATTGCGATGCCTTTGTTAGTTTCAACAACTGAAATTTTCAATAATGACGACGCTCCCCATAAACTTACAACTCAAACGAACACCTGTATCTTCTGTTAGGTATAGGCTCCATATGATGCCATCACGGCTCAAGCCAATTTTTTGACCTTTGCAGGCACTTTCCAATCACATTAGGTGTATTGAGTCCTTTAATTGTTCTGATTACCTTGCAATATGGTGACTATTATCACTCCCATTTTACAGATGACAAAACTGAGGCACAAACAAGTTAAGCCACTTGGCTGTGATGGATTCCATCACATGGGTCCCAGCCCAGGTCTTCTCAGCCTGCCTGACCTTAGGCCTTGGCCACTGGACTTTGCTTCCGGGACTGGCTGACACTGTGCCCATAGTCACAAAGCCCCCCAACATACCACTTCTGCTGCCACCACAGCTACAGACGAAGGTGCCCCAAGCCTGGCACTAACTTATATCAAGAGGCTCTGCACCTGCACTGGAGCCTGGTGAGTTCTGCTTTTCCCCCAAGTCTGTGCAAAAGGGCCAAGTAACATGCTGAGAGTGTGGCAGAGATGGGATCCAGTGGAGAGGACTGACCCGCAGCATCCCCTGTGGACCCTTTAGAGAAGCCCCTCAAGCCCGGCAACCAGCAAAGCTGGTTTGATTTGTTACAAAGCTATGACACTTGGAATATGTGTCTCCCTGTCTCCTTGTCTCCCTGTCTTGCTTCCTCTCTCTAGTTTCCCTGCACATTCCCTCCCAGCACTAACGCATGAGCTTTCTGGACACTAGGACAGGGCCCAGTAGTACACTGTTCAGTGACCGTGCTTGTAGGGGCCATGCTGCTCTAATCTGATCCCATCTTTGTTCCACTTCCATTATATTTTATTTAAGAGTCATTAATTCTATTTTCAATTCCTGTGCCAAGACAGAAACAAACTTATGAAATAGTAATAAATAGAAGAACAAAGATTTTCCTGTATCACAAAAACATTGCTCCATTTGAAAGGAAAAAAAAAATGCAGGTTTCTAGAAACGTTCATTAACCCCAAACTTCCAACACAGGCAATACATTTCCATTATGCATTATTTAAGACAGCAAAGAATGTGTGGGATAAAAGCTTAACTATCAATCCACCTCCATTCTGGTGAGTCTAATGGCAATCAGTTTAACCAATTGAAAACATGCATGGTTTTTGCCAAAAGGCTTCCCTCCGGAAAGTGTGGTGATATTAGAAAATCAGGAGCAATGATTTCTGATTCCAGGTAGGAACATTGTTTTTGAAATAAATTCCCAAGTAATTTCTGAGTCTCTAAAGCATAAAGCTGTAAAACTATACCGTATGCTTGAAACGAGGGTAGTTTCAAGTGATTGGTTCAGAACATTCCTTTTAACTTGTCATGTTTTAGACAAATTTCTCTGATTCCATGCAGTAAGGGAACAATTTGAGAAGTACATTCAAACTTGCTGGCCATCCTCACCTAAGCTCACTATTTCCACATGATCTCAGCTCTCACCTCATTTACCACAATCCCTAATCCTGCATAGATGTGGAATGAAAAGTATGAAAGTCATGACTTTTGGGGGGCTGGCTCTTTTATTGCTGGTATTCCTTCTCAAGCACGGTGAGCATTTTTCACAATCTGACAGGCACAGAAAAAAAGTGAGAGTATCTTTCTACACCTGTCTGGTCTGGAAGGGCACGCTCTGTTCGGGGAACCTCGAAACAAGAAGAAGGTAAGAGACTAAGGGAAGTTCAGAGCATTGATAGTGTTATGAGACTTGTATGACAGATTTATAAAACAGATTAGCGGAGAACTTATAGGCTGGTTTGGGGACAACTGAGTAGGCTGTAAACTTTTTAAAAAGATGCAAGGACAAACAATTATTGAATAATTTTGAAATTAAAAGTGGTAGTACCAAATAAAAATATAAATAGGAAGGTACAGAGTTATTAAGATGGAGATTCTCACTTCCCTATTATTATTACTCAGAAAATAACATTGTGGCTAAATATAACTATGATGTTACAGGAATAGATTTATGGTAATTAAAATCTCCTAATGGTAGGACAGGTGTTGAAATATAGTTTGGTAGGTTCAGAGCAGACTTGACCAATTAGAAATACAAGAAGTTCAGTTCATATCCACTCCACTTGTCTTTTTTGAGATCGTATTTGGCATTTGTTTTCTTCAAGTTCCTGAGAGTTTCTGTTTTCCAAATAGATACATAATGACATTTTAAGAAACTGGATTAAATCCTTCAGGTTATTGAGTATGAATCTGTCCACTGTGAAGGGAAGCAAAGCTCTAATGTGGCGTATATCTGCCGTTTTAAGGAAATTGGGAAGTCACTCAATCCATTCGTTATATCAAAAGGAGTGTAATTTTTAAATTTTCCTTAACATCTTCAAATACTATTTAGTTATAGCTATTTTTGCATAACCTCCTTTGATATTTAATCCGTGATCTCATGTGACTTTCCCTACCGACTTATCCACATTTTTCTGAAGCTTATGGCATAATTTCCCCTGCGTTAGCTTAAGGCTTCATGCAGATGTCCCCCTCGCAGGGCATATGCATTATACGTGTTTACAGAGTTTCAGTTCCAAAGTTTCTCTTATTGTCTTCATGTTTATAGTAGTTTAAACTACTCCCCTTAGATCACCCTGCACTCTCATTTGACTTTTTTTTTTTTTTTGGTAGCATTCTCTCCAGTACTTTATCTCCCCTTTTAACCACGTCCTTTTTTTTTTTTTTTTATAACATGATATGTTGCCAGAAACATGTCAGAGCTGAAACTAGAAGTGTTGTTGCTTGAAACAGCATGTGCACCTCTACTCAAAGCCTTATTTATACTGCACAGTGAGAAGTGATTGGTCTCCTTTGTTTTATTCTCTGGAATGGCACCATATGATGCTCTTTTGTTCAAAAATTGAGAGAAGAAACTATCACCACATGGGACTATCAGGGGTAAACCATCCAGCCTGATCTCACCAGTCCATTAAAATTCCATGGTATTGACATGCTCCCAGAAAAAAAATGTGATATTCATTCATTAATTCAACAAATGATCATGTTGCATCTACTAGGTGCCAAGGCCCCTGTCTTGGAGATAGCTGCTGACAATAATTTTCTGCTTCTTGTGTGCCAGGTGCACACGTGTATTTACTCATTTAATCCTTACAATAACCCCGCGAGGCAGGCAGTATTCATGTTCCTTATCAATAAAGACAATGAGCCTTCAGGAATTGAGTAAGTTAGAGGACATAGAGCAGAGCCTCAATTCTAGTCTGTCTGATGGCAGAAAAGTATCTAACAGGAGAAGTCAGCTCAAGGGAAACAAACCCCTTGCAAAAGAAAAGGCTTAATGAACATGCAAGTTTTAGGTATCCCAACAGAAATGTAGGATTAATGAATACCATAACCAGCTCAATGACTATCAGGCCAGCAGACTTTATTGTTTTGTGACAGTACCCACTGACTGACAATGGGTATTTCCTATAAGTACATGAACCAGAGCAGTGAGCAGAGGCAGAATGTGTGTTAAAGAAACCACAGAGTCAGGGGGATCCCTGGGTGGCTCAGCGGTTTAGCGCCTGCCTTTGGCCCAGAGCGCAATCCTGGAGTCCCGGGATTAAGTCCCGTGTCAGGCTCCCTGCATGAAGTCTGCTTCTCCCTCTGCTTGTGTCTCTGCCTCTCTCTCTCTCTATGTCTATCATGAATAAATAAAAAATAAAATCTTAAAAAAATAGTTCTTTATATATTAAAAAAAAAAAAAAGAAAGAAACCACAGAGTCAAATAACCCAGGATGGAGTCCTCTCTGCCACTCAGTGACTGTGAATTTGGGATGAGCGTCAGTGGCCCCGTCATGGGACTGTCATAAAGGCCAGACCCACATCTGGAAGCACCCAGCACAATGCTCAAGTCTAACAGATACTCAAAGTGAGTCCCTTACCTCTCTCTCTACTGCACGATAGCCTAGCCTACGCCAGGCCAGTGCATTACGCTGTCTTCCTTCTCCAACACTGCCTAAAACTCTTCACTACTCTCTCAAGCTTTCAGGCAAATTTCAACTTCCTTAGTTTCAAACACCAGGCCCTGCATGATGAAAACAACTACACCACTTGTTATGGCCACATTAAGGCCAGGGCATGTGCCATGCCAAGTGTCAAATATTGTTGACCTCACTCCTGTCTGCATCTTATGTGACTTCTCTAGTTCATCACTTCTTCTAATTTACATATGGCCCAGAAATCCCTGCCGCTACTTCTTTCCCTCCCCTCCTCTGCTTGGAATACCTTTCCCCATCCCACTTCCTGTTATTTCACTCCCTGTTTTCCTGGCAGGAGTAAGATGATCAGGGAGTTGAGCAACCAACCTGGAACAATTCTGGGTGTGAAAGGAGAGATTGAACAATTATGACTGAACAAAAGTCATAAGCTTGGACTCTCCTAGCCAAGGAGTATCTTGCCAGCAGAAGGTAAGGCCTCCTTAAAATCGCTGATGATGTAGGGTCTCTTCTCTGCGCCAGCCTAAGTTGTAGTTCTCCATGGCATCTAGTGCTTTCCTGTAGCCTCCATGTCATTGTACGGCCACTGTTTCTTGACTCCTCTCTGACATTGGACTATGAACTCTTTGAGGGCGGGGACCTTCCTATTTATTTTTCTATCCCCAGCACTGAGCATATGCCAAGCACATGGTATTTCCAAAAAGACATTGATGAACGATCAAATAAATTCAGTGCAATATCGCGAGAACTAACATTGTTCCAGATAGTTCGCCATTCTATGATTCCACAGTAGTATTTATTCCATGTGTTTTCACTTCCAAATCAATTTCTACCCATGAAAATAACTGCTCCCCGGAGGCATTGCAGTCTTCTGCAAACCAGATCACACTCTAGCTTTCCCTTCCTTCCTGTCCTCCAGGGACCAGATTGTCTTCACTTGCTCGAGTTTGAATAATTTGAAAAGAAGTTCGTTTTATGAGATCTTAGATAATAGCTAACATCTTCATGGTACCAAGTAGGCAAGACCAGTTCCAGTAAGCAGATTGTGCCCATGCAGCTCCAGATCAAGCTAGTTTATTTTTTCACACTGACGTCAAGCTGCTGGTGAACATTTTGCTCTCTGAATCATCTCCAAATCTATACCAGCATGCTAATGAAAAACCGACTGGATTGGCACACAGAATGCAAGTCATTCTTCCCTTTCCCCATGTGGTTCGTGAGTAATTCGGGGCCTCTCTTTCCCTGGTAGGCACAGCGGAATAGGACAGAATTTGGGGGAGATTCCATCATGGAGTGGGGTGGAACTAAGAAGATCCTGATAGGAGTCCCGATTTAGACACTTCTTAGCAGACTGATCTTGGGAATGAGAGTAAGAATTATATGTTCTTCATGCAATTATTTCAGATTCAAACAAGATATACCAAAGCATTTGTAGCTACAGAGCACTAAACATATAAACACTGTGCAACATTCTGGAAACTATGGTACTTCCGCCTTATGGTAAGTTTATTGGACTGTTTCCGTCATTTGTTGGAAAGATCGATAGGCAGAAAGTAGTGCAAAATCGGGCTCAATATGCCCTGAATTCGCCTGTGAAGAGGTCTCTAATAGAGAAAGTGATACGTAGACATGATTTTTTTAATCGCTATACTTGTAAGTGCACAGTCCTACCTTAAAAATTAGATAAGAGAAAAGCAATGAGTGGACAAAAGAAAATGGTAGAGTAAGCACCAAATAAGTGAAAACTTTATAGAGCATCATGTGTGTATCTATGTGCACATAAACATGTGTACACGCACATGTTCTTTAAATATGTGCATATTTATTTACTGTGTGTGTGCAAAATATTTTTCTCCGGAAATGTTCTTTAATTGGCTTTCATTACATTATTTGAGATCGTATAGAGGAGCAATAAAAACTGCCACATAAAATTGCAGGAGAAGTTGCCTGAAAGTGCAAAGCACACCTGAATGCTTCCCTTAATTTACAGAGCAACTATCGCCCAGTCCTAGTGAACTACAATATATCACATTCACTTAGCTTGCTTCAGGTGAATTTATTGTCACACAATGAAGATTTCAGACAGTTTTGGCATTAAAAAAATGCAATGTTATACTTAAAGATATAGTAGTAAGATACAGAATGATATAGGTCTCCTATAGCATTTGATTTTTCATTGCTTATTAGCTCTAAGCATTAAATTATCCATAAGATAATGATCACTCATTGTATTTTCTGGAGCTATATAACAATTTCTGTTCTGGTTCACCAATTGCATAACTCCGCTAGATACTTAGGCTGTTTCAAAAATCAATGTATAATGCTCACATCAAAGAAATTATGTAATCTCTACTGCTCTGTAATCTATTATTTCACTTTCTGTAAGAAACCCTACATTATAAATACCTTTCGCACACTTCCTATTTGCTATGAAAAATTCTGGAATAATACATTTTTTATAGCCATTAAGTAAATTAATATTAATGTTAGATTAAATGGTTTCAGGATTTTTCTGTTTGAAACGCCTTCTGAATAGTGCTGAGCAAAATGTACATATTTTAAATACATCTAATGAGTCTTGTCACTAAGAAATCCTTCAATGTTGCTTAAGATATTCAACTTGAAACAAATAATTTAAGCACGTACTGAAGTCAGAATAGAATGGAAACCAAACATTAGAGCAAGATCAAATTATCCTCAAGGGATTCTTATTTTAAAAGCAGAACGGTGTTGCCTTTTCTTCAGAGCTAATAGGACCTTCCTTGGGAAGCTGTATAGTAGTGCCTATGTGCCCAGTGCATATAATACAGGCAACAAAGCTCTTTGGACACAGGACAGGAAAATATCCTGCATCTGCTATATAAAATCCTAGAGTTTCAGACCCCCCACTGCAGCCCACTTTGAAGCAATGAAACTGCATTTGTAATAACACATTTGTATTAGTGGTTCCAAAAGCTAATGTAGTTTCTCAACACATGTGCATTCCTACCTTTATGCAGACCGTAGGCTGTACGTTCTAAAACAGTGCATTTTTACACTGTCTGATTGTTGAAAAGGAAAGGGCTTGTGGATATGTAGTTTTAGGAAAGCTTATGAGGCTCAAATATCTGCTATTTTCCCCATAACTCTTCTTTCTGTTTCATCCATTAGCAGTCACTGAAGACTATTTTCAGTACAACGTTAAGTTGTGAAGCTGATTCAACGAAGGGATTCTGTAATGTCAACCACATTGACCATAGAGTTGAAGCAATTCCATTATTTAGACAGTCATTAGCACTTCCTTGGATCTTTTTGGATTCCAGTTCTGTTTTGTTATTGTTTTTCGATTGCTTGGCCCTAAGCTTTGCTTATTCTATTTAATAATATCATGATAGGGGCGCCTGGGTGGCTCAGTGGTTGAGCATCTGCCATCAGGGCGTGATCCCGGGGTCCCACATCGGGCTCCCCCCAGGAGCCTGTGCCCTCTGCCTATGTCTCTGCCTCTCTTTGTGTCTCTCATGAATGAATAAATAAATAAATAAAATCCTAAAAAAAAGATATCATGATAGATATACAATGCAACCCACGTCTTCTATGGAAGTGGTTCTCAGAGGTGCCTGGGTGGCTCCGTGGTTTGGCGCCTGCCTTCGTCTCAGGGCATGATCCTGGACTCCCGGGATCGAGTCCCAAATCAGGCTCCCTCTGCCTGTGTCTCTCATGAATAAATAAATAAATAAATAAATAAAATCTTTTAAAAAAGGAAGTGGTTCTCAGCTGGGGGTGATTCCACCCCCACTTTGATGGTTATGACTGAAGGGGTGCTACTGGCATCTAGTGGGTAGAGACAGGACACTTCTGTACACCCTACATAGCACAGGAGAGCCCCCTTAAAAAGAATTATCCAGCCCTGATGTGAACAGGGTTGCTGCAGAGAAACCCTGGTGTATGAAATGTGTTTAGTTTGAAATTTGGGTCATCTTCATGAGAAACTGTGAGATGAGGGATGATATCAACTATGAAATGACTCCCTCAAGTAATAAAGGTAGCTCAGTTAAATCAAATACTTTAAATGGCCTAAGTAGTTTGTTCAATGCAATGAAATCACCAAACTGTTATAGGTCTGAAAGCACTATTCCAGGTGCTTTGGGTATGGTGTTCAAAACAAGAATTAAAGAACATCATCCCAAGCTTACAACTCCATTAATTTGAAATAAACACACACTGTATGTTTACATCCTTTGGAGTTACAATTACTCTGGGCAACCACAAGAAAGCCAAATTAATTCTTCAAACTACACATAAAAACTGCTACTTGTCATGGTTGAAACCCGAGAGCTCTACGAAAAATCAGCAATTTGTTAATTGGGATTCTATTTATCTTTTCATGCACAAAACTAATTATTTGTTTGCAAGATGCTGTGTCTTCATTAAAACGATTAGTATTCTGAGTAGATGGCAGTATTAATTTTATAAGTGAAATTGGAATTTCATCACTGTTTTTTTGTGCAGTTCATAACACAATGAGTATTTCCACATGATACCAATCTGTCTAAAAAGAACAATTCTTCATAGACACAAAAAGTAGATATATCTAATTCACAGTGCCCACTATTTTTTTCGAAATATCTTTCTGGATATCAAGAAGGCATATATATATTATTCTCTGAAAGATAAATATGTAATACGTATATATAATATTGGGCTATGCACTACTTACAAAACCCTATCTCCCCCACCAAATTTTTATATTTTAAGACAAATATAAATTAAATATGAAACAAATATAAAGTCATGTCTTCAATTTTTCTAAGGAAGGGGAGTCTGTGACCAAATTATCTTCTATAATAGCAAGAGCAACTAATCTGAAATTAATTAATAAAAGTCCTCTGAATTTGGAATGTATCCCCTATTTTTTAGGCAGTATGTTTATCACCCCAATAGTGCCTTGGTTTAATAACATTATGACTTTCATTCACTTAGAATGTGGTAGTTGGACATGAAGGGGAGTGTCTCAAGAACGTATGGGTTTGCTAAGGGAAGACTATAGGATTTTATATGACCTCAGGCAATTCACAAAATAGATGCCCTTCTCAGTGGATACCTGGAAGTGGCCAAGTGGAGCCCGGGGGAACTTCAATTTTAGTGAAATCAGAAGACACAGAAAATTAGAAGTGTTCAGTGAAAACAGAATCTACATAAGGCAGAACTCTGAGAAAAGTTAGCCTGGGTTCTCTTCCACACCTTGAAAATGGTAAACAACACTCTGTGCTGCTGGGGCCCACCTCTCAAACTGGTTAAGTAATTTTAATGAATAAGGCAAGAAATCTGGTCGCAAAAATCCTCTAATAATCTTAAAGGAAATAAACTACCTGATGTTTTTAAGCATTTAAACACTACTCGTTCCTAATTAGAAAAGTATGTACTAATAGACTTGGGTTTTTTTTAATAGCATATTTTTTAAGTTTATAAACTTTATTTTTTAAATTAGTTTTAAGTTCATGGAAAAATTGAGTGCAAACCACAGAGTCCTCATATACTTCCCATCCCCAGGAGTACAGGATCTCCCCTAGCGATTGACATCCCACACCACAGCATTACATTTATTATAATCGATGAACCTACAAAGACCAAGGCTACTGCTCAAAGTCCAGAGTTTACATTAGGGCTCACTCCTGGTAGTGTACATTCCACAGGTTTTGGCAAATGCCTAGTGCCAGATAACCACCATTACAGTATCATAGGAAAAGAACTATATTGGGGGCGTTTAATTTTTTTTTTTTTTGGTCTACACAGAGTTAAGAGGATTCTTTTTCAGCCAGGACTGCCTCTACTTCCAAAAAAGTGCTGTTGCTAAAAATAAAGCCTCTAGTCTAAGCTCCTACTTGCAGTCCTTACCACACTGAGTATTAATTGGATTTTTCTTAAATTAACATTTGGGAAGGGTTAATGGAAAATGACATGCCTGTTTAATGCTCTGCTCATTTGACATGATATCTTTCCAGAAATATCTGTAAGTAGATACAGGCTTTTACATGGATTAAAATGTCAGTAGTTGATTTCATAAAGAGGCAATACCACAATTATATTTCTTGTGCTGTTCCATCCTCAAACTGAATTTCTGGGAACATTTCCAAGTATCCCCAACAGCCTTTCTAGGTTAGTGACCAGGAATGTTTGCAAGTGACTAAATTTATATCATTTGGGCAAAAACTTCCCTTTGTGTTTCAGGCTATGTTGATACAGAACAAAATAGAGTAGAGAATTGGCAATTATCCTATTAATTTGATGAATGTGGACAGCTACACCAGATATTTTAAACCACCAAACAGAATTTTTTTTTGTCTCAATGATCTAATTTGTTAACCAGATAACTGCCAAGACTCCAACATCATTCTGTTCCATATAAAATTATTCATAATTTTTCATAGTTCCAGTATCAGCTACTTAAGGGAAATGTATGTAAATGTATGGATATTTTTGCATTAAGGCTCTATTTCTCACTCCATACTGATGATGTAAAATGAAACAAAGAAAGAACATAGATAGTTATTGCTATTTTTGTCTGGCTTCTCAAATGGCCAGTATACATTAAAAAGCAATATGACATGGTGGCTAAGATCAACAGCTTTGAAGCTAACATGCTTGAGTTCAACGCTGGCTCTGCCTTTTAGTATATATAAGCCACTGCCTCAGTTTTTCTATCTATAAAATGGGGAAACAGTAGTGCCTAACTCTTGGGTCGCTGTGAAGATTAAATGAGCTGGTACCTATAAACTGCTTAAAACAGAGCTCAGATCATAGTAAGCACTAAATAATATAACTATTATCCTTTTACTGAATTCATCACTAAGATCGGTCAAACCCATGAAGGATCTTTTAGAGAGGATAACAATGTCCTAAAACAGGATTTTGCACAACTCTGTAAATGTAATAAAAATCGTTTAATTGTCCATTTAGCACAGGGAAATTTCATGGTAAGTAATGATACCACAATAAAGCTGCTTTTTTTTTTAAAAAAAAGAAGTGTATATAGCCTTATTAATTCTACAGCATTAGGCTCCTGACCGTAAAGTCTGAGAGTAAGACCTGAGAAGCATGAGGGAAGGAAGGAGAGGGCTCGATGGTCCTAGAGCCTGTCCCCTCTCTTCTGTCCTATTGGATGAATGGCTTCTCAGTACAGGAGGAGAGCATCTCATTTGCTGTCTCCTTTGAGCTGTTTTTTCTCCTGTCCTCTGAGCACCCACAAGTCACTATTAATCATCTGCCCAGCAATGGGAGGGGAATTTTGAAAAAGCCTAAAAATTACTTTTCTATTTGTAGTGTGTCTCGAGCTTACACTTAAACCTTCTGTTTCCTGCAACTCTGTGTCTTAAAATTGAGTACACTTTAACAATACTCTAGGTATGACTTTCTCTTACCTCATTGATGATTTGCATTTTTTTTATTGATTCACTCATTAATTCAACATTTATTATACTACCGCCCCTATGCTCCAGGCACATTTCCAGAAAGTAGAGGTGGGGAGGGAAGGCCAAGATAATATGTTCCCTGCCCTCAAGCATTTCGTAGCTCCTAATGTGGCTCTGTCTGTCTGAATAAGTCCCTTTTTAAGTCTACTGACTGTTCCTTAATTAAAAAGGGGGGCACTAGGGTGGTTCAGCGGTTGTGTGTCTGCCTTTGGCTGAGGTTGTGATCCCGGGGTCCTGGGATCAAGCCCCGCATCAGACAGGGAGCTGGCTTTTCCCTCTGCTTATTTCTCTGCCTTTATCTCTGTGCCTCTCATGATCATGAATACATAAATAAAATCTAAAAAAAAAAAAATCTTTTGAGGCTCCTTCCCCCTTTCCAATGGGCTTCCTACTCTCTCATCTCACGGGTCAAGAGGTAGAGCTTAGACCTGGTTCCTTCTAGATCATCCCTCCACTGTCTTTGGCAACTTCTCTTCTGGAGTCCACATTGGCTGCTCATCCCATATTTTTCTGTCTTAACTGTTGTCATTTCGTTTCTAGGATCCTGCTTTCCTTCTCTTCCTAGTTATTGCCCTTCCTGGTTTCAATATCCCTGTTGCTGATCTTTTCAAAACTACCTTCAACTTTCTGTTGTTGTCACTGCAGTTGTAACTGACTACATTTCAACTTCCCATTAGGCGCCAGGAGTAATGTGCACTTGTCATTGTACACAGTGGACCTCTGTGGCTATTGTTAATGCCTTGCTCTGACTGGAACTTCCTTCCCTTCCACTTCTTCCATTTCTTAACTTGTAAGGTCTTCTATCTGCTCTTTAATGACCTTTAATTACCCACTTCTCCCCAGTCTTTGGGCCACTGACTCCAAGAAGATGTAGGTTGCACTTCAGGGCTGGTCACGTCAAGGAAGCTCTTTCGATTATGCTATTTCTTTTGATATGTTTGTCTTTTCTCCCCATACCTGTCTTACACTTCTTAAAATCCTGGGGAAATCCCACCATGTTGCTTTCTTACTGCCCACTTCAAAGCCACATGATGTTCCTAGAGATTGTCATGATGTTGAACTGATGTATGCCACTGAGCAGTTGAGTTTTCCAACCTTTACCAAGGTGCTTACTAGCTCAGCCGCTTTGGGGCTGTGGAGAACCATGTTCAAAGCTGTGATTTAAGAAATTACTCTCAGAAAAAAAAAAAAAAGAAATTACTCTCAGCTTTATACTGGATGAGTTGCATTAGGAGACTCCCCGGTGACAAAAGACTGGTTAGAAGACGATGGCAACATGGGCCATGCCTGAGAGGCACAGTCTGTTAAGCACCCGACTCTTGGTTTTGGCTCAGGTCTGATCTCAGGGTCATGAGATCGAGCCCCATGTTGGGCTGAGCATGAAGCCTGTTTGAGTTTCTCTCTCCTTCTTCTTTTGCCCCTCCCTTTCCTCTAAAATAAAGAAATAAATCTCCAAAGGGGGGGGGGGAAGACTATGACAAAAGTCTGGAAAAGATCTGATAGGGCAAAGATTAGAACTGAATGGGCATTTCAGATCTATAATCTGCAGGACTTGGTATGCAAAGGAGAGAGAAGTAGCCACAAGATAATTAAGTTAAGAGATTGAGTGATGAAGGGGCATGAGGTTTCTTTGATGAAGACAGCCAGCAGGGAGTAAAAATGAAAAGGCGAAGGCAGGCGGAAACTCTGAGTTCCCATCCCATTCCCCACCTTGCCTGATCTAAGCTTTTACCTGATCCTCAGATACTCAACCCCTGATGACCTCTCCCTGATGATGACCTTGCCTCTTACTGTACAGAAAAATCTACCTGACGAAGCTGCCTACTTCTCCTCCTCTCCATCTCCACTCTTTTGTTTGAAACCAAATTCTTCCTTTTTCCCTTTTGGGTTTCAGAGGTATATTTTTCTTTCTTCTCAGAGAGAACCCTCCCCTTGGACTTTCAATGAGATCCTCCTCTTGCAATTTGTCTAGACAGTAATTTCTTATCTTTTATCAGCCCTCTGCCTAGAAATGGGCCAGATTCTTCTTTTCTCACACACGCACACTAAACAAAACCCAAACAACCAACCAAGGATTCTTCTCTACTCTCAGCTACTCCCTCAAGTAACTAATTTATCTCTCTCCTTTCCATTATCAACAAAATGTCTCAAAATAACCTGGTATGCTTGCTGCATGCCTTTTCTAACCACTTACTCACTTGTCTCCTGACCCCTGGAATTCTTGTGCTGGCGTCTTCACTCCTGACACTGTTTCTCATATTCTTTCTCTCATTCAGAACTGACAACCAGTTCATCCCTCTTGGGTATCTCGGTCTTTGATTTTTTACGCTAATCTCCCCCAAAGCCCCTTCCCTGGCCCCATCCATTTTCATTACTCCCAAGTGCCACCAAGGAGAATGGCTCTCTGAATCCTTTTCTCAGGAACGAGCTCTCTTTGACACAGGATCTACCGAGTCTCAGAACTTTTCCGGAATGACCCCTCTGCCTATGTCCACCTTTTCATTTGTACTCCTGCTGGCCATCTTCATCCAAGAAACCCATCAGAAGCCCGCATTGACTGTCTTCAAGGCTCAACTCTTCTGCCTTCTAAAGCTGTGCCTCTATTTTTATTAATGTCACAGCTCATGCTCCTTAGTCACTGAACCTCAATTTACATATCTTGCGGATACTTCTCTCTCCCTTTCATACCAACAAATCCCACAGATTACAGATCTGAAATATGCATTCCCACCACTTCAATCCTCATCCCTGCTCTGTCACCTCTTGTCCAGACTGTTGCCACAATCTTCTAACTGGCCTTCTATTACCCAGGCTTCTCTTACTGCAACCCATCCAATATAATTCTGAGAATAATTTCTTAAATTGCAGCTTTAAACATGGTTCACTCCCCTGCTCAAAATATGCCCTGGCTTCTCACTGCCAATTGAATAAAATGAAGTCTTCTTATTCTGATATCCAAAGCCTTCTACCATCTGCTCTCAGCTCAGCGAAGCTGGAACCACTGCCAAACCAAGCTGCTCCATGGGACCTCTGAGCTCACCGTTCCCCTCCGAGCTGCATTTATTCACATGTTTCCTCTGTTCGGAATGTCTTCCTTCCTCATCAAATAGCCAGATTTGACCACCCTTCTTTTATAGCCTTCCCTGATCCTTAAGCCAGAGTAATACTTATCCCTCTTCTGAATCAGCAGGCTCTCCATTAGTATTTCTTTTACATCAACCTCAGTCCCACTGAAACATATGTGCATGTGTCCTCTTTTATCTACTAGCTTGCAAGCTCTTGGGGAGCAGAGGCTGTGGATTTGAGTCTAGTTCGCTGACTCTACACACACCATAACATAGAGTGGGGGGTTCCCAAATATGTCACGAAAAGAACTCCCTATAGAACTTGTTAAAACACAGACTATTGCCCCGCCCCTGCCCCGCACCGCCCCCCCCCCAACCTGCCAAGGTTTTGAGTCATCAAGTCACGGAAAGAGGAGTTTGCATGTCTGACAGATTCTCAGGTGATGCTGCTACTGCTGGTCCAGGAACCACAACCTAAGAACCATTTGCCCAGACAGAGCGAAGGCTTCTAGGCTCAAATCTATTTTCTGCCTCTCAAATGCCACAAAACTTTGAGTAAATAGACAATCGCTCTGAGCCTCCAGTCCCTTGTGTAAAAGTGAAATTGTGATACTACTAGCCTGCATACATGAAGGAAGGCAGTCAAAAACCAATCACCAAAATTTGTAGAGCACCATATACAAATAAATGTCAAATGGATAAAAAGAGTTAAGCAAGCCACCTCAGAAAGCCAAATCTATTCTGGTAATATTTTTCTCAGTGCCACCTTTCTTTTTACTTTAGTGTAGGCTTTTGAGCTTATTCTCCAGTTAGATAATCACTTTCCTTTTCTCCTGTAGAGATTCAGCTGTAAAACGTGATGAAAAAACCCAATGCTACATTCGACATCAAATGCAGTAAATATATTTCAGAAAGTCTCCCCTTGGGTCTGCATGCCAGGTGCACATGGAAGCAATTTGGCCCATTGGTTGAAAAATTCTCTTCACTGAAAATGAATGACTTGGCTCATTCCCTATGTGTACCTGAGATTCAGGGCTGGTATTATGGGGAGGTCACTTTGCCTCAGGACAAAAACTTGAGGGAGTGCTAATGAACTGAGTAGTCAAGACAAATGGTATTTGAACACAATGTATTTTTGTACCATAAACAGTAATGCAAAACACCCATGGTGGTCAGGAACAGCTTTATGACATTGGATTTGGCAGTGATTTCTTGGGAATGACACCAAAAGAATGGACAACAAAAATATATATATATATAAGTTGGACCATATCAAAATTAGAAACTTCCCTGAATTCAAGGACATAATCACCGGAATGAGAGCCAACCCACAGAATGAAAGAAAATATTTGTAAATCATATATCTGATAAGAGCTTAATATCTAGAACAGAACTCCAACAACTCTAAAAAAAAAAAGAATAAAAGAAACAACCTTGTTCAAAATAGGCAAAGGACTTGAGTAGACATTTTTACTCAAAGAAGTCAGAAAAATGACCAATAAGCACAAGAAAAGATACTTACCATCACTAATCACGAGAGAAATGGAAATCAAAACTACAAGGAGATGCCACTTCACACACATTTGGATGGCTACTAAACTAGAGAAAAGAAAAGGAAGGAACAAGTGTTGGCAAGAACGTGGAAATATTATAGCTCTTGTGCATTGTTGGTGAGAATGTAAAATGGTACAGCTACCCTGGAAAATGGTATAGAGGCAACTCAAAAAGTGGAACATAAAATGAACATATGATCTAGCAATTCCACTTCTGTACACACCCAAATAACTGAAAGCGGGACTCAGATAGATATCTGTATACTCATGTTAATAACAGCAATATTCACAACGGCCAAAAGGTGGAAGCAGCCCAAATCTCATCAGCGGATGAATGCGTAAACAAAATGTGGTAGATGCATACAGTAGAATATTCATTAACCTTAAAAATGAAAGAAATTCTGAGACATGCGACAACATGGATGAAGCCTGGAGACATTATGCTAAGTGAAATATGCCCATCACAAAGAAACAACTACTGCATGATTCCACTTACATGTGGTACCATCCAAAGTAATCAAACTCATAGAAACATAAAGTAGAATGGTGGTTGCCAGGGCCTGGGAGGTGGGGAACATGGGAAGGAGTAGGAGGTGTTTAAGAGGTACAGGGTTTCAGTTTAGGAAGATGAAAAGTTTTGGAGATTAGCTGGGCAACAAAGTCAATGTACTTAAGATGATGAAACTGCACATCTGAAAGTAATTAGGATGGTAAATTTCCTGTTATGTGTGTCCTACCACAACTGAAAAAAAAATCCACAATGAACAAAGTATTGCAATGCTTCATAAAGACAGGACTAGTATAAATTTGTGTGAAGTTGTCTGGTTCTGTAGTTAGGAGAGCAACAGACCATACAATCTTTTCTTGTTGTTTGTCATGAATTGGTACAGGGTATCCTAGTGCCTTGTGAAATGATTCTCCACCCTTCATGTTTTATCAGAACAGACCTATTTGAAGTTTGCAAGGAGTCTCTCATTTGTAAAACTTCCATTTCTTGGGGCACCTGCAAGGCTCAGTCCGTTCAAGTTCCGACTCTCAATTTCAATTCAGATCATGATCTCAGGGCCATGAGGAATGAGCCCCATTGGGCTCCATGCACATCACAGAGCTTGCTTGAGAGTCCCTCTCTCCCTCTCCCTCCACCCCTCCCCCTTGCTCATGCTTCAGATAAATCAATCAATCAATCTTAAATAAAGAAAGAAAAGCTTTCATTTCTTCAAATTGTGAGTGTGGAGGAATCTGAGAACATAAAGATCATCTAATGATTCAGCAATAGTTATAAATCTTACAAGGGACAAAAAAAATTCCCACTGTTGATCTATAATTTAAGTGCTCTGATTATGGTTCAAATACTAATCTCTATAATAATCAATGGCATGGTCTAGTTTTTATGCACTTCAATAAGCTCATTGAAAAATACTCATTCCTCCTCTTAAACATAGTACTTAAGTCTCGTCACTTAAATTTACTGATGGAGAAACACAGGACAGAGAGGACACTTAACGGAAGTACTCAGAGTTCTGCTAATCAGAGGATGCATTGTAAAAGAGCAGGAAATTCTTTGTGGTTTCGGGGCCGGGCTCTCAACGGTGGTATCAAGCAAAAACTAACAGGATTTAGAACTAGAATACAGATTCCCAGTGCTCGATCGCAGTTACTGCAACGCAGTACCATTGGTTGCAACGCAAACCACGGAAACGCAAGGGAGATTATAGTTTGGCATTTCATTCATGCAGTTCAAGATAATTTTAAGCAATGAAAATCATATAAGCCTCAAGAATCAGAAAGTGATTTAATGAACAGATTTTATTGTTTTTTTTAAAGCTCAAAGAACAATCTGAATTATGTATTCTATTTTATTTCTTACTGTTCAACACAGATATTGAAATGTATATCCAGAGCTTTATAGGAACACAAAGTATAAGCAATGTCATGTACTATTCTCTAGCAGGTAATTCAGTGTTTTAGGACGAGCCAAGAGATTTATCAAGCAGCCTCCAAGGGAGGCAGAGTTCAAGTCCGAGCTCATCAATAATACATAAATAAACTGAACAATTAGGTACAAAGTGACTATCTTGTCAGACGACTTATTAGCCGATAAATGATACACTCACTAGCTGCCTTGAGTACAGAAAGAAAAGACATCTGAAGGCAGAAAAAGGGCTGAATAAATAAGAGAGAAGCAGTCAAGCACGCTGCCTAACCTCCCCTCCAGCCTTTGGGCTTCATTCCTAACTCATCCTGCTATGAAATAAAGGCCTGGGTGTTAACATGGAAAAGTGAATGAGGCCCACGTGAGGAGCCTCCACTTCAAATTCCATTGCTTTTGCAAGCAGCCTACAGCTTGGCATCAGTAGATCTGCGCAAGTTTTGGAGAAACCGTAGACGGGCTGAGAGTCCAGAAGAATTTTGTGTCTTGTGGGGCTTAGGTTCTCAAGAGAGTGCCTAAGGCAGAAACAGGGTATAAATGACCTTAGAAAATCCACAATGTTGGGATCCCTGGGTGGCGCAGCGGTTTGGCGCCTGCCTTTGGCCCAGGGCGCGATCCTGGAGACCCGGGATCGAATCCCACATCGGGCTCCCAGTGCATGGAGCCTGCTTCTCCCTCTGCCTATGTCTCTGCCTCTCTCTCTCTCTCTGTGTGACTGTCATAAATAAATAAAAATTAAAAATATATATTTAAAAAAATAAAAAAAAATAAAACTATGATTTAAAAAAAAAAAAAAAAGAAAATCCACAATGTTGCCCTCAAGTTTATGACATGGAGTGTTCAAGCAGCAAGCAACTCAGCCCCCCGCCAGTGTTCCCGATGCCCGTTATCATCTGAGGACCAGGGCAAGTGGGGCACTTGCAGGCATCTAGGGGCCAGGGAGTAGTGGGAGCTGATCGTCACATGCCACCAAGACCAGGAGGAAGTCAGTTATTTCCTCACTGGCTCACCAGATTCTTCAGACAGAAATAAATTATTCTCCTCCGAGAGCCTAGGAGAGATCAACTCAATATTCCAAAGCCTTAGAAAATACAAATTCTTTTTAGCTAAGTCTAATGGATGGTGATATAAAGTGCCCTTCTCCGCATAAACCAGTGCCTCCTAAGAGACCAAGTGGATACTGAGATGCTGAGTATCCGGGAGGGAAGGGAGCAGCCCTCTGTGCGAGGAGGTGCCCAGTATCTGTGTGTGTGTGTGTGTGTGTGTGCATGTGCGCGTGTGCGTGCGTATTGGCAACTTTACACATTTTGCCTCCAGTGTTTTGTTCCCATTAACTATGAGCTAAATGTCTGCTTGAGTAATTGTTTCTCCTTTGGTGTTAACAAAAGAACATATGCTATTTCACTTGCATCTCATTAAGCTCTTCAAATATTAGAGTTGTAGGAGACTTGGTATTTCTGCAGAAAAAAAATGAAGCGTATTCTCATTAGCCGTACTTGGCAATGTGTTAATCCTTACAATTCTCCCACTGCCCCATCCCCGGAGGATTTCATTCCAAGCCCCCCAGTGGATGCCTGAAACCACGGATAGTGCCCAGCCCTCTATATTACTTCATTTTTCCTATACAGACACACTATGATGGAAGTTTAATTTATAAATGAGGCACAGTAGGAGATTAACAGCAACAAGTAATAATAAAATAGAACAACTACACCGATATGCTGTAATTTAAATGATGTGAATGTGGTCTCCTTCTCTCTCTCCACATAGCTTACTGTCCTGTACTCACCCTTCTCCTTGCTGTGATGATGGGACATGACAGAAAGTCCAGGCCACGAGAGGAAGTGACGTGAGTGACGTAGGCATCGTGGCGTAGTGTTAGGCTGAGGTTCACCTTCTGACAATTGGACAGAAGGAGGAACCATTGAAAGCAAAACTGTGGATAAGCCGGGACTACTGTAATGCAAACTCTTTTCAAATGGAATGTTCCCTGCCCACTCATTCTTTTGAACTCAGGAGGGTGCAAAGCATATCCAGGCCAGTGGGCTCCTAACCAACGCCCGGACTCCAGACACCATCCCCTTTGACTCTAGCCCAAGGAGACAGGTTGACGCATGGGAGCCTGATCCAAACTTCTTGCTTGGATCAGGCAATCACACCGACAATCACACCGACTTGCTCCAAAATTGTGCTCAGACACAGGCTGGGCCGATCAGATTTGCTGCCGACCCACCCTGTGCTCAGAGCTGAGTCCCAGCAAAAGCAGAGCTCCCCTGGGGGAGGGGACAGCATCCACAAGGGCCCAAGGCCCTGACTTAACCAGCCCTCGTGCCGTTCTTACTGTGTCCACGGTCCAAGCCTTTTCAGATACTACCTCTTTTAATTACTATCTTCATTTTTCAGATGGAGAAACTGAGGTCCAGAGCAGGAAAAAGAACTGGTCTATAATCACAGAGCTAACAAACTGAAGAGCTGTCAACTCAGACAGGGTTTGGGTCCAAGACCATGCTTTTCACCACCCTGCGACTTGGTTTTTCAATTCCTAGATTCCATGAAGTAGTCCAGGACCTTACTAAACCTTCACTTTTGCTTAAGCTACTCAGAATCAGTTTCTGCCACTTGAAAGCAAAATCAGCCTAAGTAGAGGAGGAAGCGCTCTGCTTTTATTTCCCCGAGGTTTCCTCTACAAACTTCTTTTGGAGGATCGCAAAGTCACTGTTAGTTTTCAGGGTCAATGCCACAATTCTGCAAAGCAGAAGGAATGTGGAAGAGAGGAAGAGAGCAGTGATGGGGCAGGGGGCTGGGACAGGGGGCATGCAAGCCCTGGCTGCCAGCCATTGAAGCTACGCCTTTTCACAGCTCCCTTGTTGACAGCATCGCTGTACCGTTCAGCAGGTGTGCTGTGACTGAGCAGACGGAGGCTGGTGCTCACCTGCCCGGGCACAGGGACACTGAGGCAGAAAGTCAGTGAGCAGCTAGGCTCTGGCTCAGGTGTCGAGTCCCAGAGCTGACATCAACACACTGCTGGTTGGGTAAGAAGACATTACCCTGCTGTCCCATACCATGATGGGCAAAGACCACCACGAAAACGGGCCGACAAACAGAAATTTTGAGTCTGCCAAAAATGGCTTATAACTGCGCCATCCAAATTACCCTACGTAATGAAGCTGAAGAGAACTGTTCATTTAGGAGATGATCAACAAGAAAATTAAGTATTGGTCTTTAAGCTAGAAAAGACATCGCATCACATTGTTCTTGAAGACTTAGAGGAAGTCCAATTTTCCAAAGTGACGGCACTATCCAGGAAAACCCCACAATGCCTATGCAAACCCAAAATGTATATAGTAGATGAATTAAATTTAAGAAGCACAGTAAGCTCAACGGGGGTGGGACGGATTGATACTCAGGGTGTTATCCTGATGGCTTCTGGGGACCTGGTCATTTCCACCCTCAGTACTCTTTCTGGACCACCCATGTCTAGTTAAAAAGTGCATCTTGGGGTCAGAGGCAAGAGGTCCCGTGTGGGCCTGGTGCTGTTGGAAGAGCCAAATATCAGGAAAGCCACGTGCTTTCATGTCACTTCCTTCCGCCCTCATCAGGGGGGGTCACCCCTAGGTCGTGGCTGTCCAAAATGAAGACAAGAACAATAAAAAGGCATCTCTTCTCCTTGGAGTGTGTCCTCTCCAGCAGGCTCTTGCTCTCCGCGCTGAGAGGAGGAGACACCAACGGGACTTGTGACTTTCAATACTGTCCCAGAGCGACCTGCCAGACAGCGATCAGACGCTTCGGCACTGCCCTGCGTTGGGACTTGTCCCTCTCGCAGTATATTAATGTGTCCAAAGCCCCGGGAGCACACGGATGTGACAGACACACGCTTGCGGATAAAGTGTATCTCGGGGCCTACGGAGGCCTAGTGCTCTTTCAGGCTGCGATCAGCGGGGCCCCGAGTCCCGGAATCCCGCCTGTTAGGCCCCCTGCACCGGCGGGCAGAGCTGGGTCTGCTCCCAGATCAAACGAGACGTCCCTGGGCAGCCGCCGGCGAGCTGGCTCTGCGGCTGGACTTTGTAGTTTATGTAAAAAATAATTGTTTTCTGAACTGGCATGCAAGCAAGGCGAAGGGGTGGCAAGCCTAGGATGCAGCTGAGAAAGAAGTTAAAACAGATGCCCAAGAAGCCCTAAAAGAATCCCGATGGGTTGACTGACAGCCCAGAGGAGGCCGCACCAGTGTTTCCTTTTTGCCTTGGTTGGGTCAATGGACACGAAGGTTCTCTAGACTGTATCGGTGTTTTCAAAAATGGAAATCCAAAAAAAAAAAAAAAAAAAAGGAAATACCAGAATATGGTACAGATTTTTTTTTCTCTTCCTTATATTGGCACAGGATGTCTGTCTGCTTCGGCAGGATACGCACTATTCATATCCAGATCATCCAGAGTGAATGTTGCAAATCTTCGGTGCCCGACCTTATTTTTTGCTTTAGGTAGTAAAGTCCTTTCTCCTGCATGGATTCATGGCCAGATTTATACTCTGTCATCTCCTGAACTTAACAGAAGAATCTTTAACATGAACCTTCTAGAAAGAAGAGTGGAGGAAAGAAAGAAAGAAAACATCCACACCCCAAAGGATCATGCTTATTGATGTGACACAGGACTCTTTGCCAAGCAAAAGCATTTTTAGAATTAGGCATTCCTCCACTTTTTTTTTTTGTTAAGCCAAATAAATATGCAAGTAAATATACCGTGAAACTGGCTCAGCACTTTTCACCTCGATTCTCTACTTTACTTACAAATTAAAGTTTGAAGATGAAAGCAAGAGAAATATAAAGAAGTTGTCTTTCTGTATCTGGGACTGTGTCTATTTGCTAACTTTATTGTTGCATACGTAGGATATTTTCATCTGGAAAGATTCTGACAATGGCAATCAGGGGAGAAGTGAGGGAACAAGGGAGAGCAGGAGAATGTGCAACCCTTGTCAGCAAAGGTCCTGTCAGTCACCAGGCTCAGCCTGGCATCTCTGCTGGCTGAATTCCAACAGTCTGGAACCTGGACGAGGGAGAGTCACCTCTCTTGCTCTAGGGGTTGAAGGAACGTGAAGGACTTCCTAAAAGGAAGACTCCAGAATTCCTATATATGAAAGATCTAGGGTCCTTGCCTTAAAGCTTCATGGCAAATATACAGTTTTAATTGGGTTGAGATTTCATTCATGGAAGGAGGGGTACTTGGCCTTGGGATATTTATGGTTTACAGCATCTTCAAGAACTCCACTGACTTTGATGAATACTAAGGAAGTTCCACTAGGAATGACAGAAGGAGGAACCTGTCAAGTAATCATGGGATATCCCAAAACCCAGGCTGGGAATCACTGGGACAGATGGGAAAATATCTCGCTTATTTGTAGGTGCAGAAACATCAAAACTTTCCATGGAGAGATAACAAATGCATATAAGCCAAGTGGAGGACGGAGTTTCTTCCAAGAGGAAATGAAAATACTATAGTGATAACAGCCAAGGATCAGACCAAGATGAGCTTCTGGGCTGACCGAGCATTTCGTTTCAGTCACACCATTCAATGCTCATGCCTCTAGAGAGTTAAGGGCAAGACGGGAAGGCTAGCCTGAAGATACTCCTCTAAATCTAAAATCACAGACCTTTACTCTTGAGGCATTAATTTTGTCCTTTCATATAATTTGCATCCTCAGTGTACTCGCGATAGTCCCTCTGAGAAATTCTAGAATCTTCTGTGATGACCTAAGGCGATAGGCATCTTACCACATATTGGAATAGAGATCAGCATTCCCTACTTGGGCTGTGTGATCACGTGCCACGGTAGTATAGTAATATGTGGTCAAGGTATAGACTTTATGAAGGGTTCTACCTATGGAAAAGGTTTCTCCAAACAGAACACAGCCTATTATAGCCTAGATCCACAATATTTTCTTGTTATTATTTATCAGAGATTTCTAGACACTTGAGCCAAGTGTAGAACAGCCAGAAAGCAAGACAATAGATAGCAGGAAATGACCTTCCTTCTTTTTCAGTCCTTCCGTGGAGATCCATGTGAACTTTTTCAGTAATATAGAGACTTTAGTATAGAGAAATCTGTGTTTTTGGTAGGTGCTCAATTGAGGTGTGTGGCAGTGCCCGAGAGGAGAAAGACTCAGAGAAATAATCGCTTAGTGTTGTGATGAGCATGTGTTCAGATGAATCTGTTCAAATTTGCATAATGAATGAATGACTAGAACACACACACCCCACACATTTCCATGAAGGAAAAAAACATCAGTAAAGTCATAGATCTATGTTAGACTATAGCTTTCAAAAAAAAACCCAAAAAGTTGTGGTGGTGGTGGTGTTAGAAAAAAATGAAATCCCCAGTTATCTTAGGAACTCTAAGTCTGTCTAGTAGAATAGTCCTATTGTCTGGAATGCTGAATTGTTTTTCTGGCATGACTGCTAATTCCCTACCCCTCTAACTACACCCCACAGAAGTAGTTCTGTGGTAGGACTGTGTTATAGAGGTAAGAGGGTGCATATCCATAAAAGCAAGGCCAGCCAACTTCAAATATATACTCAACCAAACAAAAGTGCTAAATGCTTCCTAATCTTTCAGACATGACCTGAAATCTAGTCATTGGATTCTTTCCCCTATTGATCTGGTTTTCATTTCCAGCCAGGTAACAAAACCACTGGAGGGGCAGCCAACCTGTCCAGGGGTGGGGTGCAGCCCAATGCCCTGAAGCCTACAAGACGGACAGCTCCTTAACACTTTCTGGTCACTTCAGGCAAGTCTTCTCATAATTCCTCCCTCTTTGATGTCACTGTCCCTTCCACATGCTGTCTGAGCTGACATCTTTGTGTACATCACATCAACAAATTATTTATACAACTGTCTGTCCTCCTAGATTATGAATGAGCTCCTCAGTGGCAGAGAATACACCTTTATCTATGTATTTTCAATTTAATAAACAAAGCTTATTTAAATTTTTAAATCTTTCATCACCAGTACCATCACCATCAATATCATCTGCCACTAACTTTTATTTCAATTCATTTGAGGAATAATTGCTATGATAATGGAGATACATCTTTAAGAGTACAGCATTTATCGCAAATCCCAGTTTATCCCCTCATATGATTTTCTTTGTATTTCATCAACTAAATACCAACAAGTAGCTCCTTCATAATAGAGAGGCTAGGGATTTAGTCTCCAAAGAGAAAATTTCTATTTCAATTTCAATTTCCCAAAGACAAAATGAGTTTTCTGAATTTCTGCTTACGAGTCCCAAATTTCTTCTGACTCTCCCGTTAAAGGGAGTGAACTGCCAATGCTCCAACTACAGTGCGCTAAAAAGCAAAATAAAGATTGCAAAAAAAATCACCTTGTTTCATTTTAATGTCATAATGAATATTACTTATTATTTATATCAAGTGGAGCTGATACTACACAGCATACACAGGTACTGTTTATCAAAATCTCTCTACTCCTGTGGATAACACATATGACTGGAGAAGGTGTGATTTGAACAATAAAGCCAGAAATACATTCAAAAGGGACTACCGCCAAAATGGAAAAATAAATGTGTTCTTTTTATGTTGTAAAAATATGGTGAATTGGAGGAAAGAGATTAGACCCATCTCTTCATACGCTGGTCATCTTTTCCATCATGAAAAATATACTTTAGCATTTTGTGCCTCAGTGATGTACTTGCTCGAATGAATCCTTACCAACAGGTAAAATATCATTTCGATTACTTGGTGCCATTTCAAAACCGAGGTGACTTACTCAGTAATGAGACAGAGTAAAAAGCAGTTGTTTTTAGTGGGTTTTTCCTGGGGCTGGGAATCATTTTAATTTACTTGTCCCAGATGCCACATTTCATCTAGTTGGTATTCCCTCCGTTACTAGGGCTGTTCTCCCCTTACTCAATAAATATGGAAATCTATTCCTCGTCCAGTTTGAACATTGTAATTTTTATAGCAGTTTTACTCTTTCTGACAAGCATATTTCCTCTCTCCCTTCAGTCCTGGAGAATGTGAAGAAATGCACTCTTCCCTGAAAATGCTCTGCATGTGTAAAACATGTTTCCGTGTCTAAATTTTCTACATGTATTGTTTAATTAGTCTTTACAACAGAGGCCTCGCAATGTTCTCCCTTGGTAGGAAGGCAGAGATGGAGAGCGTGGAGTGACTGGGGCATGTCTGGGACCAAGTCCAATGGCAAAGGGTCTTCCTTCTAGGCCAAAGCATCTCATTTCTGAGGAGCATCAGGCCCTTAGCTCAGGATCATCAAAGTTGCGGTCCTATACCCGGATGAGATTATGCCTCTGTTTTAAGCCCTTTCTCCAAAGAGGTGGGGGTATAACAAAGATGCAAATAAGAAGCCAAATAAGTTAATAATGAAGGAAAAATAAATTAGGTCAATGTCCCTTTCCTATAACTTTAGCTGACTGCTTTGTATCCTTTCACACAGGACAGTGTCCTCCTCCTCGATCTTGATATTTTTGATTCTTTTTGTACCAAATTATAGGAGTGAGCTATACTTGAGAAAAACATGATGTAGAAAAATATTTACTGCTATAGGAAAATCACAGTTCCACTTATCCTCAGTAGAAAACTATCCTTTGTTTACTAAAACAACAATGATGATGAAATAGTCATACCAATTTCTTTTGAAAAGGCCATGATAGTTGAGTTTCGGTTTGGATTTGCTGGATTTAGCTGAAGGGTTAGCCCATCACGCAATCACTATGGCTATCTTTGATCAGTGCCCCCATTTCACCCTTGGGCATGAAGACCAGCCTCTGGAAGTATCTTTCAGATTCACACAGCTGTGGTAGTTGACTTTCTACCTAAGTATTTTTAGAAATGCACCACTATATGAAGCATACATCTTCAGATGAGTAACCGGAACCAGACTGACTGATCCCTCTCTGTCAGTACACTCTGAAAAAAGCCCTATAAAAATACAAAGGTAAGGCCATCTCCAACGCAAAACAAGGCGAAGGGAGACGTGGCCTTGCCCCGAAACGTTCGCAGCCTGAAATCTGAAAGCTGCAGGACCCCATGAAAAGAGGTAAGTTCTCACAAGCAGATGTGCTGAAAACTCTAAACAGGAGAGAATTTGGAGAGCTGCTTTGAAAGTTATTGTTGAAATGAGAACATCTTAAAGACAAGGTAGAAGCAAGCAAGACGACACCCAGGAGAAGACCAGTGGATTTAGACATGAACCGAACCAACAGCTCTGTAGAACCAATCTCTGAACCCAACTTAAGTGTATTTGTGCCTGCAGACTAGCACTTTGAGGAGTCTTTTCCTTCTGAAGATCTTTGCTAGGCCCCACGGACTCAGAGTCACAGATTCCTGTGCCATCCAACTGGAACAACTATATTCATCAGCCTGCCAAGTGCTGAAGGACGTCAGGGTCAAGGAGCTGGTCATTCTTCTGTTTCACTTCAGTATTGTGTCTGCAGATCAGTATTGGGCAAAATCTCACAGAGCATGTGGTGTCTTCAGAATAAAGGTTCAAAGTCACAGGCAACAGATCATCAAAGTCATATTTTACTGGTAATTTAACTTCTGACTTGCATAGAGTACACAGTTAAGATATACATAATAGTATTTCTAATAGTATTATAAATTGGGAGATTGCTTAGTCCTAGGCCATTAGTATTATAAAAGTGCTCAGACTACAGTATCAGATATAATATTTTGGTCATATTAATCAGTGATGAGTACAAATTAGTAGGTACAAAATCATTAATTACATATAAGGAAGAGGATTAGCCCTGACTCCATTAAAATATGTGGTAAGATTTGAAAAATCTTTTAGTTATTAATCAGCCTCCTAACAGATAGATCTGGTCCCCCAACAACAATTAGGAACATATAATCAAAATTCTCTGCCTACAGAGATTCTGTTAACTGAACAATTAATTCACAGAGGTTTGCCATTTTGCATGGTTGTCCAAAAGCTGAATTTGATCTCAAACAGTAGGGTAGTTTGAGTGCAAAATGTAGGTGAGTGTCCTAAATCCTCTGAATCTTTCCATCAGAGCACACTCCAAAACTGCCAGTTACTAATTTATTTTATTAATTCAGTTCAATCTGTTGCTTCCTAGAGCTACCAAATGTTTCCTTTGGCATCATGTTTATAATCAAAATGTTTGCTTTAAAATTAAAACATTTGTTTTGGTGACATGAATTTCCTAGAGCAGCTGAACCCTCCTAATAGATGAAACAAAAGTAAGTACAAACTGTTAACAGAGAATTTCTAATTTCTACAACTCTCACTGGTGACCAGACCAGCATAAAGGGAAACATAATAATTTTGCTTTTGATGTTAGAGACCTGATTGGACATAATTAACTTAAAGACAACGTAAGTGATCAGTTTATTAAAAATGAACTTGATGGGCGCCTGGGTGGCTCAGTCGGTTAAGCAACCTACTCTTGATTTTGGCTCAGGTCACGGTCTCAGGGTCAGGAGATTGAGCCTCACGTCTGGCTCCACACTGAGCATGGAGCATCCTTAAGATTCTCTCTCTCTCCCTGCCCCTCTGCCCATCTCCCCACTTCCTCAAAATAATAATAATAATAATAATAATAAGAAGAAGAAGAAGAAGAAGAAGAAAAGTTTTAAAAAATAAACTTAGTGAAGTCCAAACACAAAAGAAAGATGAATTACTTGATCTTTGAAACATCAGTAAATAATTTCAGGAAGAGATAAGAAGTTAAAGCAGTAAGACCAGAGAAAGGAAATGAAAGCCCTGAATGGTGTAAAGCAAGACAAAGAGAAGAAAGAAAAAAAACTAAGAGGTAAAGTCAACAAAATTTCTGAAAACTAAAAAACAGTAATAGAAATGGTTGACAAGACTATTGTGGGAATTCTGTAGGCTCTGAAGGGAAAGGAAAGAAGGCGTGGAATTTGGGGTTGGTGACCACCTAGGACACGCTCTGATATAAACTATTAAATAAACGTATTGGGATTTGATCACTTTGAGGTAAGAATGCTGATAGAGAGGACACATCTGAACGAGGTAGATTCATGAGAGTCTATAGCAGGACTATTCCTGTCTACCTGTAACAAAGACAGGCACAGCAAATGGCTAGGGGATGGCACCACAGACTCAATGGCATGGTGATACACTGTTTTAGAAAGAGGTGTGGGGAACTATCGAGTCAGGTTCACAGTGTGACTCTTGGGGATTTCTAGAGAAAATTAGATTTATTAACTTGAATGAGTTTCTATCATGTCATGACTAGCAGAGCCATTTTGTGTGGTCAACATGAGAACTTACACAGGAGTCACAAGAGGGCCGGGATTTGGCTTTAAAATTCAAATTTAAAACTTAGAATAACGTAAATGCATTTTTTTTCCTTTGGAATTCTGCAATCTCAGAAATCAAATTGGATGACCAAGGGAAATTAGGAATCTGGATATTTATATATATATGTCAATTGTGTGTATATACATATAGGTTTCACACACACACAGCCCTTTTAAAATATGTCTTTACAGGAGGAAGAATTTGATCTGAAAAGATCTGCCATATACAGAGTAAAAGAGCAGGAAATCCTTTGGAGGAAATGAAAAGAATGGATGTGTATATTCAGTTCTTACAGATAATAGCTGAGGGGGTTATAAAATAAAGCTAAATCAAATTGATTGGCAGCAAGGGAGAAGTGATATTAAAGAGAAAGTGATAAGAAAGGAATATGTCTATGGTGATACACTCTAGAAATAATAAAGTAATTATAGGGAAGACACTATGGGAATACCCACTATGTACAAAGGAGGTGCTAGAGGCTACATGAATATTATTTAAAGTTCATTGGGAAAAAAAATGAGCTGGATGCTATAGGAAAATGCAATTAGGTATTGTACTATCCTTTGGATTTATCACTGATTTATAAAGTTTTTCATTATAAATATCTTTTAGATCAACCCAAGAGCAGCAGAACTTTTTTGTTTAGACATACTTAGTTCACTGGAAATCTTTCAATTCCACTACTGGTCTGTATCTTCGATTCAAATTATTCAGCATTGTTACTTAATAGGTAACTTGCTCTAGATCAGGACTGTCTGGGCTCTTTATATAGCTACTTACAGCAGTTGAGAGTTTAAAAAGTCTGTAATGCTTGACATATGTGTAGCAATATTACATCAGTAATCAGAAATACAGACACACTCATTAAACAGATCAAAACTCTACTACAAAGGAAATTTTCTTTTTGTCGCATATCATGACTCTCACTGTAAAAAACTCAGGACACTGAAAAAATACTGAAATAATTCAAGAAATTAAATTCAAACCATGTGATTCAATTATGAAATTTAAAAGTGCTTTCTTCATTTGGATGTGTCTATCTTCCCACTAATCAATCTAGATTCTCTAAAATAGAGAGAATATGGACTGGTAGTAGAATTATGATAGCAAACTTAGTGCAATTGCTAGTTATTATACTCTCTGCCATAATAGCAATCTCTAGAACAGTCTCCAAGCAGAAGTGAGTTGGCTAAACTGCTGCATGAACTAAGACCACTCTTGATCTGCCTCAATTTATTCACTTCCACTGTGACATAAAGGACTTTCCTGGGTTCCTTGTGTTTAGACTGACTTTCAAGGTTATAGCCTTTCAAATGTAGACTATGATACTCATATATCAAAGAAACAGCAAGAGCCACCTGGCAGGTGTTTCTTTCTTCTATTTCTATACAAAAAGTTTTCTTGATTCAATTAATGCTAAATATTTGTGTTTCAATCTCTCTCACTGGTACCTAACACATACATCCAGCCCCACCCTAAAAACTGGCAGTCATGATAGAAAAGTGACTCCAGCCAATTCACTGCAATCAATCATCATTTTTTATGACACTTGAATTAAAGGACTGAGCAAAATTGAAAACATGACATTTTGTGCCTTACTTAGTTATGTGAACATATAAGGATGCAAATAAGTTGCAGTTTGAGTTTTAATGATAGCCTTGAGTTTAAAGATAAAAATAAGGACCTCTAGAGATAGGGATCCATTCATACAATAAAACACAAACAAGGATTTAAAAAGTACTATTTTTTGAGCAACTTAGGCCTACTTATTTTGAAATTTTTATCATTATTCCAAAAGTAAGGAAGAGCTATAAGGTCAATCAGACAACAAAGTGATGCGTGTAGCACTGTTAGTTGCAAACACACACACACACACACACATGCACACATGTACACATATGCCCCCTAATCAAAAGAAATCAGGAAAAATAAGTGATATAGTACTCATAGCAGAGTTATCATGTCTTATGAATTAGTGGCCTACAGCAACTTTCCTTTCATCGATGAAACTACCTGTCCATTATCAAGGAGCACCTTGACAACAGTACAATTTACAAAACTCATATATCTTATTTAAAAACACAGGCACATAATCAAAGGAAACTAATATTTTAAAATGTCTTCTAACCTTTTAATATCTGTATGATATTACCAGTTGAATGAGATTTATAAGGCCTTTTTTTGTTGTTTGTTTTAGGAGTACAAAGAGAATAAACAGGCAAAAAACATAAATATCTTAAATAGTCTGTCTTACTAGGAATAAATCAGTCATTAATATTTAGCAGTTTTGTGGCAGGATAAATACACTACTAATTCAAGTCAACGAAAGCCATTTCTTGATGTTCTGGAGTTGTTGAAAATGATGTCCTAAATGAATGGAAGGGGATACACAGATGTCTACAAATGCCAACCAGAAAATTCCATTTCCTCACAGTTAATAAGCCAGTGTTTCGTTGTGTTTTCAAATTTTTAACTTGAAAGCTTGGAGCTAATTACTAAATTTTTTATAAAACTGACCTTTGGTTTTATCTGCTTCCAAGAATAAATAAATGGCTTGATTCATTTTAAATAAACAAAAATCAGACCAACCTTCAAAATATTTTTACACTTTTTCATAAAAATAGTTATTTAGTTAGGAGGTAGCAGAAATTATCATTCCAATTTTTTAAAAAAATAACAACTTGCATGAGAATTATTTTCAATGCCTTTCTTCCTATTTTATTATTATATTTATTGATAAGTTATATTCATCGAAATGTTTTCTATTCCAGATCTAATCGAATATATTGTGCTACCATGACTTGTTAGCTAGAATATTCCTTCTACTCTACTTTAGCTTCACCTGCACTTGGCCTATTCCCAAGACCGATTAGCAATGGGATTTTAATGAGTAACATAAGGAAGAGGAAGTTTACACACAGTCTTTGGTTAAGTTCAGAATTCATGATGATTATGGAACAGTACAACACAAGCTTTTTTCAACAGTGAAAGGCAGAAAAGAGATAGAAAAAAATGAATGAATAAAATGTTCGGGTTTTCGGATGTTAAATGATTGAAACAGTTTCTATTTAAATGCAAATTTGACTTTTTAAAAGATGGGACTACCAGTAACTGCACCCTAAATGGTAAAATGAAAATCAATTTGAAATATGGGATGAATAAAGTATATGTGGACTTTCTGGGAATAATTTTTTATTATGAAAACCCTGATGCATTTTCCTTTGCTCAATCCATCTTAGACTTTGGACAGCTATGTCTGAGATGAAATGCAAACATTTTTTAATTTGTTTAAGCACAAACACGGTCAGCTCACTAGAAGCTTCCTTGTTCATTCAAGTCAGAATTCTCCAAATAATGATCAACAGTATGATGTATGTAAAATACAAGACCAAGAATAAGAGTTTAACTGCAGCATTATAATGACCAATAGTTGCTATATGTTTTTTATGATGTTGAGGAAATCACTTTTAAGAAATGGAAATCACTACATTCTATTGATTCAAGAACAGAATCTTCAGACATAAGTCAGCGGAGTTGACACTTTCAAATACATAAAATGTGACATCTGCTCTTACAAATGCACTATACAGGCTGTAAATCATCAAAGAGAAAAACAGTTCAATGTCATTTCAGCCACTGTAAGCTATGGTTTACAACGGAGAGATAAAAATAGTCACACTGTCTCTGTGACATCTAAACCACTTTTCTATTGCAGAAGTCCATGTTCTAATTTATCTTTGTGGTTGAATAACACACAATCAATTGTGAGCAACTAGTGTAGTTTGATTCCAGCCAACTGCAATTTTCAATAGCTTTATCTTTTCCCCCATGGAGGTGACTTTCAGTAATATCCACAGCACACTATCTCAATTTTTGTGGTTGCTTAAGTATGCCCCGCTTTTAACCATCATTCTAAGGGCTAATACATGGCACTAATCCACACAGGAAACTTACAGTATAAGTAGACATTAACACTTGGATGCCTTGTAATAATTAAAGACCTGCATTCCACTGGAAAAAGCAGCTTTTATAAGACTTAAAATATGACTTGCAAGAGTATGGCCTCTGTGTGAGATTCCCAGTCCTGCCACTTTTTTAACTATGAAAATTCAAGCAAATCATTTCACCTCTATGGGAACTCATCTGAAAAATTGGGTAGGAAAAAATTCCTATCTTTCGGGGCAATTTTAAAGATTAAATGAGATAACGTCAGTACTTTAATACAGTGCTTGACATATACTCTAGAGGACATAGTAAATAGTGACTATTATTGTTATTTGATGTTGGGTTATTTTTTATTAATATTATGGTACAATAAAATAGAACATTTTTTTTGTGGCCGTTGTAAATAGCAATGCTGGTCCACTTATTCCAACCTCAAAAGAAATTGAACATGGTAGCTCATAACCTGGAACATGTGTGGTTGTATTTTTATTTCATTTTGCAAACAATGCTAATATTTAAATATTTTTAGAAATTTATTTCGTGTAATCTTAAAATATCACTATTGTAAGTGGTTGTTAAAAATTCCACAATCGAAACGATCGCACCAAGTTTTACAAAGTAGGTATCTTTTCTTTCAACATATGGCACAAAGCTAAAAGAAAGGTGCTATTTTCTATAAACCAATAACAATCGCTGGCAAATGGGATCCTATACATGTTAATAAGGACTTTATCACATTTTTGCATTTGTTAAATAATACCATATTAACAACTTGAAAAAGTAAGAATTATCACAATAAAATATAACTAGTTTTCCAGTAGGATTTGCTATATAAACAGCCATTAATCACCACATTTCTATCCTCTTTTTTTTTTTTTTTTTTTTTTTTAATGAGAGCGAAACAATGAGGCAGGACCTGCTAATCGAGTTGGTTTCTAGAATGACAGACTTGTTCATTGACAGTCTTTTTGGAATTGAAACACAGTGTCTTTTATTTTTCTCCACGGTGCTGCAGTGAAGCTCAAAGCCCAATCTCCTGGTATCCACCAGCCCCTTGGCTGATGTTGAAAGAGAATAGCTGTCCTTGGTGGATTTAAAGCTATTAGATTAGCAGTTCTGATGCATTTTCTCTCTGAAATCTTTTTATTAGTAAAGCAGCACACCCCAGGGTCTTTACTTGTCAGACCATTAGAGGCACAGCCTTTGGCTGCTCTCCATGCCTCAGTTTGCCAAATGCGTGTACACTTACTGTCTAAAGTGCTCCCTGTCATATGCTCTTGCTTACAGAGATGTTTTGCATGGATTCCGGATCTTCTAATGTTCAAATAAGCACAGTAATGCAATTCACTTTTTGTCAGAAAACAAATGTTCTCTGAACATGCACAGTTTAGATTCACTGGGTCCGTGCTGTGCTGCTTTTATTTAGTGAAAGAAAACATTTTATGTAGAACTCCTAAGCTTCAGGTCCTTGCCCACATATGTGAGATTCTTGAGTAAGGACAAAGGGAATCATTTTAGAAAAACTGAAGTGCTGTTTCACTAGTTCACTCCATCCTACCACTGGCTTTTAAAGGAATCCTATGTCCTGCTGCCTTTATGTCCCTCTATAGAAAAGGAAGTGCCCTCTATTGTGATGGATGTTTTTACTGAGAGAAGGAAGGGGGTGTAGGGAAGAAAACAAGTTCTAATTAGATATGTGCTTACATCTTTCTCATCTGAGTCCTATAATTCTATTGTCATTGTCAAGGGCTGCTAGATCACAAGCTTATCAAGGACAGGCATCAACTCTTTTTTATATTTCATATTTCTTCCAAAGCACCTAATGTGTATTTCACCTTCTGGTAACATCCATTGAATACTGACTTCATACCATATTGACTTAAAGCCAACAACCTTCCTTTAAGCACAGTATTTTACTTTGGCCCTAGGTACACTACTGGCCTTGAATTCTCAAGATACAGTTGATGCTTGAACAAGGAGGAGATTGGGGCGCCCATTCCCCATACAGTCAAAACCCCATAAATACATTTGACTCCTCCAAAATTTAACTACTAACAGCCTACTGTTGACTGGAAGCCTTACTTAAAAAAAAAAAGACCTATTTATTTACTTGAGAGAGCACGAGCAGGGGGAGGGGCAGAGGTCGAGGGTGAAACAGATTCCCTCCAGCAGACTCAGTCCAGCAGACTGAGCAGGGAGCACAACTTGCCCAGGACTCCATCCCAGGACACTGGGATCATGACCTGAGCCAAAGGTAGATGCTTAACCAACTGAGCCACCTAGGTGCCCCATTTGGAAGCCTCACTGATAACAAATAGTGGATTAACACATATTTTGTATATAATATGTATGATATACTGTATTCTTATCATAAAGTAAGCTAGAGAAAAGAAAATATTAAGTAAATCATAAGGAACAGAAAGCACACTCCCAGTACTGTACTGTATTTATTGAAAAAAATCTGTGTATAAGTGGACCTGCACAGTTCAACCTTGTGTTGCTCAAGGGTCACTTGTACTAACTCTGTAGAGCTGGCTGTAATAAGGTAACCAAAATTTATGACAAGTGGGATCTTTTTGTGCATAAAATAAGCAAACAATAACTCGTGGATAAAAGAAAACTCATTTAAATGCGGGTATTTGAGTTATGGTCTTCTAATGCTTAAGTTCTAGTTCTTCCAAGAAGACTCCTTTTGAACTCTAGAATGCATAAATTCTCTTTTCTTAACTTCCCTTAGGAATAATGGTGACTACAGGCATGGCTTACTCCACGCTTGATGATGGATTGAATCATGTTGAAATTGGGCAGCAAAATCCTAACACACAGAGTTTCAGAGAAGCTAGAAAGAAGTCCCTTAGCCTCCCACCCTGGGCCTGACAATAGTGCATTTGCTGGTCTCTTGCTTTCTCTCCAGGTCCACAAAACAAACCACTACTTCTCAGGTGTTCTCAGGGCTGTCAGTAATCACCCTTGCTCTGCTGGAAAGTATGGAGTTGTAATTTGTTTTCAATTATGTAAACTTCATTATTGTTATTATTATTATTCTCTGTCATTTGACACAGTTTCTATGAAAGAATTTTTATGAAATTCTTTTTTCTTGAAAAATTAATTTAACCTACTGGGAATGTGTCTCAAATTGGTAGGAAAAACAGAGAAATAGCGCTTAAAAACAGTAGGGTGCAAACTTTTCATAAGAAGACAATAGGGGTAACTTTACGAAGTACATGGGGCCTGTCAAGTAGTTACTAAAATGTAAGAACAGTACATCTAGAAGTGTAAACCAATGACCTATGTTCAGAGAAAATCTGAAGGAATCTGAAATGTTCGGTTGGGGAGAGAGATCAATGAACTAAATCCGAGTGAAGATATCTGATTAATGTTATCTTGCTTACTACCAAACCACAATTTCAGAAGGAAGGAAATTTATTGTTCAATAATAGAACCTCCTCCAATTCTTTCTGAAATACTGTGGGGTAATATCAAAAAACAAACACATAAATAAATAAAAGTTGTGTTGGTATTTTTTGGCAAACTTGCTTAATCATTCTGTCCATGAAGTTATATCACAGGCTGACGTTATTTAAATATTTTCTAAAGATATTAAAGAACATGGATGACAGCAATGCTGACGTATAGGATAATACATTTGGGGGAAGTTTGCCTAAGACGCTGGAAGGTTCTCTGATGTGGCACTGATAACCTAATAAGGAAAATATATTTTTTTTTCTTAAGGAGACCCCAGTCACTTTTAAATTTAGTATGTACTTCCATGCCTCTATTTCATTTCCAGTAAATTTAAAATTGAACTCACAGTTGTTTGAACTTTCAAAATAGAGAAAGTTTTCTATATAGCTCTTTGTTTTTTTAAACTAGGCTCCAAGCCCAGTGTGGAGCCCAAAGTGGGACTCAAACTCACAATGGTGAGATCAAGACCTGAGCAGAGATCAAGAGTCCGACACTCAACCCACTGAGCCACCAAGGCATCCCTCTCTCTATGTAGGTTTCTCTTTTTTCTTTTTAAAGATTAAAATTATTTCTTTTTACTCTTATCAGTTTCTTTTGTCAAATGAAAACAGCTTTAATTGGAGTGATTTCCATTTTCCTCAGGTCAATTGGTAAAAGACTGGTTAAATTACCTGTGCATTTGTTTGAAGGTGAGAACCATGTTATATCCAGATTTACATGGTATCTTAATTATCCACATTTCGAGGCTAGTGTAGTGGTAGAGGGAAATATCTGAAAGAAATTGTACAGCTTTAAATTGCTGCATGTGTGACAAGATTATTAATGGATAAATGGATAAATAAGAAACAGCGGGAGTCCCAATGAGTGTATCTATCTTTTAATAAGGGGAAAAAAATCTGTGCTCACTGAAATCATGTCCTATCAGAGAAGCTGCAGAGCCGCTTGTTCTTATCTGCCAGGCCTCCCCTTGGCCTTGAACGGACAGGCGGTCCATGGGGCAGGCTACCTCTCGATTGCTCCTTCTTTGCCTGAAGGTGGATCCTTCCATACTGAAACTCATTTCTCCCTAAGTGTTATTGCTCTAGAATTACATGAAACTTAATGGCCAGTCATAAGTCCTGCAGAGTTCAATGGGAATGACACATTCCAAGAAGTCTCTCAATGTGGTGGCTCCCTCAGTGGCAGCACAATTTCTCATGGTGGCTCTCTTGTGACATTTTCCCTTGAAAAATGCATTGGCAAATCACACTGTCAGGCTATCAAGATGGCCTCAAATATGGCCATCAGAAAGTTAATTTCTTAACAGAATTTGGCACATTACAAAAATCTAGTTAGCTTGGTTTCAGGCTATAAATATTGCTTCTTCTTAGGGAGCATGAAGGGAGGAATGGGGCCTGGAAGACTTCAGCAGATCTTACACTACAGGTCTCTCTTTTGGCTGAAATTTTATTTAGTTTTTCCTCCCTCCCTCTCTCCCGTTCTTCCATCCTTTCTTCTTTCCTTCCTTCCATCCATCACTCCCTCGCCTCCTTTCCTTCCATCTTTCCTCTCTTTTTCCCTTCCCTCCATCTTTTCTTTTTTTTTTTAATTTTTTTTTTATTTATTTATGATAGTCACAGAGAGAGAGAGAGAGAGGCAGAGACACAGGCAGAGGGAGAAGCAGGCTCCATGCACCGGGAGCCCGACGTGGGACTCAATCCCGGGTCTCCAGGATCGTGCCCTGGGCCAAAGGCAGGCACCAAACCGCTGCGCCACCCAGGGATCCCCCTCCATCTTTTCTTAATGCATTCTTCCCTTCCTTCTTTTCCTCCTTTTTTCTGTTTTAATGAGTTCATGCCATTCTCATCTCCCATCTTGTACTCCGAGGGCTCCTCCATCTTTCTTTTCCTTTCCACCCCCTTTCTTCCTTCCACATTCTACCTTTTTCCTTCTCTTTACTCCCCTTGAAGTAGAGGATTCTCCATTAGATCCCTTCCTTTTCCACTACAAGCTTAGGGCACTACTTCAGAGGAATCAAGCAAAAGTGAGCGATTCCCAGTTTTGCACCTTCTGCTGCCACTTATCTCACCTACCACACTGCTCCAGCAAAGGGAGGTATGAAACAAGCAAGAAATATGCAAATAAGAAATGTACTTAAAAATCTGACCAGCTGTAAGTAATTTGTAATGCAGACGTGGAATCAACATGGAAGGAGAATGGGATGACTTCTTTAAATCCAGAGGGTCTGTGTGAATTGGAAGATTGAGGATCTAGAGAGTTTCTTTTTTTTAAAATTTTTTTTTAATTTTTTTTTATTTATTTATGATAGTCACAGAGAGAGAGAGAGAGGCAGAGACACAGGCGGAGGGAGAAGCAGGCTCCATGCACCGGGAGCCTGATGTGGGATTCGATCCCGGGACTCCAGGATTGCGCCCTGGGCCAAAGGCAGGCGCCAAACCGCTGCGCCACCCAGGGATCCCCTAGAGAGTTTCTATCGGAATTAACACTCTTGACTTCGAAGATGACCTTCCAAGGTCATGTTTAAGAAACAAAAATCTAGGTTCACTTTCTAGTTCTTTCACTGAAGTAGCCATGAAACTTTGGGCTGGTTACTTAAAATCTGGAAGCCTGAGTTTTCTCACTAATATAATAAGGATACAAAGACTACTTAAGGAAAAGATGACTGCAAAAACTAAAAGAAACTGTGCAAATAAAGTGCTTAGTGGGTTGCTTTACACTCAGAAAGCAGGTCACAAATATGTGAGCAATTCCTATCACCATTATCTATCATTCCTATGTTTCAGAAAGACCACCAGGGCAGAATTTAAAAAGCCGCAAAAGGTACTGAAGTATTTTAGGTGGGAGCCGCTGAAAAGATAATATTAAAACATCACATTATAATTTTAAGAATGAAGAGGCCAACCAAAATTGAAATGTAAAATCCGCAATGGGTTTATTTATGTCTTTGCCTGTCATAATCATGCTGGATTCCATCACAGTGCAATGGGTTTTGATGGGATTGTGATCCCAGCTGTATCACCCGATAGCCGCACGAGATTATGAAAGCCATTTAACCTTTCTGCGTCTTGGTCCTCACAACCCTCTTCAACACTAGGATAATAACACCTACCACATAGCGTTATTGTGAAGATCACCTATAATAATGTATCTGACTGCTTTATAATGAGCCAAGTGCTATTATCCCCATTCACTGACTAAGGGAACACAAGTCTATTTCCCCTATAGTCACAACTCCTGTTAAAAACAAATCAGAGTGCAATGAAAAGCCTGGCAGGGTTTTTGACAAAAGATCATTGTGTACGTCCCCTCCAGTGGCCTTCCTGATAAAGTCCAGGTGGCCAGTATGTGTGCCCATTTGCATATTGCAGAGCTGAATTGCAATCATCACTGTCATGATAGCACATAAAGGGTGTTGCTTACTGAAATGGAAAAAAACAAAAAAAAAAGCCAGTCCTCTGGGGGAAGAAGTTTGCCTGGATAAAGGAAGAACTCATGGAAAAACCATGAAGCTAATTTCAGATATATTGTATTTTAGATCCCTTTTCACTTGACTCCCGGAACATGTCAGGGTTGACAATTACACATAATTTATCTAAAGAACATAAAGATACAGGTAGTGACTGGACATTATTTAACAAAAGCCAAGGTAACAAAGAGACCAAGGATTAGCCTGCCACCAATGTGATTTCAATCCATCAAAAACTCTTTCTCTTGGAGGAAAATCCTATTTATTTCTATTCTATCTTCTAAGCACAATGAGCAGCTTTACCGTGTAGAAGAATCCCTACCCCCCCCCACACCCTGCAGAAGCAGCCCCACCCAAGAAAATCTGCTGAAAACACCCCTGATTCACCAGCAGAAATTACCAACCACCCGGGCTCTCTCTCCACCTGAAAAGCTCTGGGAAGGGAGAAAGCAAGGATCGTTTTGTTTCAACTGAAGTATAGTTGACACTCAATGTCACATTAGCTTCAGGTGTCCAACACAGTGACTCAACAGGTCTAGACCATAAGTGTAGCTACCACCTGAGGAGGAAAGGATTTTTGTTTGTGTGTTCATTTCTACGACAGCCTACCTCTCTGGACCTGGCAGCATGGGTTAGTAAAACTCCACAAATCCCTTCTCGTATCCTGAAATCCCATCACTAAGATCTGTATTTGTTCATCATGTCTTTCTTTACCAACTAGGTTAACCTGGACTGCAGGGGAAGTAGTCCAGTCATGAATTGTCTAAAACTTTGATCAAGATATTTAACTTTTCCCCTCTTCCTCTCAGTTTCTGAATTGACAAGAGGAGAATAATAATAGTAATATTATTAACACCACCTCTCTTTTGGGTGGGTTTGCATGGATATCAGGTAAGATGATATGTACACAAGTTCCAATTCTATTTCTCGTACACAGTAATAACTCAAACATGTTCTCTTCTCTCACCTCTGTTCTTTGGCCTACGATACCTGCTCGCATTACCTGCAAACCATGGTTGGACATGTGACCCTGGTATCACTCTGTAACAGAGCTGCTCCTTAAAGGAACCCATCCTCTGCACATGGTGAGGACAGACGTGCCACAGGGAGGAATCCATTAAGGGTCAAGGTGAGGCTCAACACACTTATCTAAGAGGGAAGGAACTTGATTCCGAAGTGGTCTGATCTGATATTTTATGTTTACATCATTCCTGGGTTGACAGAGACCACCCTGATGCCTGTTGCTCCCTCCTCCTCCTTCCGGTCACCCTCACCTCTTCTCAGCAAAATGCAGTCAACCTTTTGTTTCCCTATATGGCCACAGAATAAATATGTCTTATTCTAAAAACTAGGAATTTAATGGTGAAGTTGACCAATAGCCAATCTGACATTTGGGTTAATGGCTATGGTAGGAACTTTGGTTATACAGAACAAGAGTCCAATCCCATATTTGGTGGGGGATGGAGTAAGTCAGGAATGTATGTTTCCACCATAAGTCCAAGGCACATCAGGAATATTGGGAGAGGGTGTTAGGGACGAGCAACTGGGCAAAGGAGGCCTGAGGTAGTGGGATATTTGGGGATCACGACTCAAGAAACTTTGCTACCAACTGACCCCCTACCCCCGACCCCTACCCTGACCCACATGGGAATGGATGTGTGTCCACAGAGAATCAGACCTACCCTGGCAGAGGCTTCAAGCCTCAACCATAGTCCTCACGTAAAATCACACTGAGGGGCGGGGGGGATTAATATTAAATCTAAAAGAATCCAGGTATCATTTTCACTCTAGGAAAGGTTTCTGGAGTAACTAACTAATGAATAATAACTAGGAAATTAATTCATATTATTCCTTATAACTTTATCTTTCATTAGTAGAATAGCAATCATGATCATAGCCAATTTTTAAAAGGATCACCTTTTTGCAAACACCTGACTTTTTCTTTGGCTTCAAAATATATAGACTCTGGGCAGCCCGGGTGGCACAGCGGTTTAGCGCTGCCTTCAGCCCGGGTCGTGATCCTGGAGACCCGAGATCAAGTCCCACGTCGGGCTCCCTGCATGAAGCCTGTTCTCCCTCTGCCTGTGTCTCTGCCTCTCTCTCTCTCTCTTTCTCTCGAATAAATAAATAAAATCTTAAAAAATATATATAGACACACAGGGAGGTAAGGGAGCTTACTGTCTCAACTTTACCCAGAGGGAAACGGAGTCACAGATCGTGAAATGACTGGTCCAAGGGTGCTCAGCTGGTAGAAACCAGCAGCAACCTCTCATTCCCAGGCAGCGGACCCATGCTGCACGCACGTCTGTTCCCACAGTTTTAAAAAATACCCTGAAACAAACTGATTCAGGAAACACTAGTCACGAATAAATTAAACTTGTGGTTAATACCCTGATATATAGTCTTTTGTGATATGCTGGCAATTCTATTCCTGTTGGTGCTTGTAGCCTACAACTATCAGGCCATGTTTACATATCCCTTGTGTTACTGTGGGTAGAGCAGTATGTTCTTAATTCTAGGATTTCCGGCAGGCCAACGGGTGTGATTATTCCATATAATAGACTTGCTATTGTTTATCTGGATATTACACCCTTTGCTCCCAGGACCTTACAGCAGGCCCGGGTTTCGGAGTCTAATAGACTCTTAGACGACATCCTATTTTGGATTTGGTCACACAAGGCTCCCTCCTAGCCATGTGGTCGTAAGTATGAGGTTTCAGATTATGTTAAAGAAATCATTCCATAATTTCAAACTCTGTAGCTTTTAACTTCTGACTCTCAGTGTTGTATGAGGTATGAGTTCATGTGCTGAACCTACTCTGCCTCCAATCTTCCCCATCTGAGCTTAACTGGGACTAGAAACATTTTTACTTAACTCAGTTTAGTTAAGTAGGTTGAGCAGGAAAAATGAAGTCATGATGTTTCCCTCTGTTTATTTTGATTAGAAAATTAGGAAGCATTTTATAAAATAGCCATGTCTCCCTTTTGAGGAATAAATACGACACGAAAACATGTTGCCAGATCCCATAGGAATCTTTTTCTAAAATCCATTACCCCAAAGTGACTGGTACCATGGACTACATGATCTTATAGTAGGGGGGTAGGAGGGAAAGGAAGGAAACAGGAATTGTTTTAGAAATGAATGATGTTAAAAAGAAACCGTAATCATCTAGCGTATTTACAGAGTGCTATTTGTTAAGTGTTAACCTATAAAACTCTTATCGGTATATAGAAAACAAGACTTTGGGGATAATGGGGAAGTTGACAATGTGTTATTATTCTGTGGAGTACATAAGGAATTAATAAATGCGCCCTGAAATAAAACGATAGGAGTAGCTAAAGCTTGGCTTTGTCAAAGTTCCCTGTAAATGCAGACGCTCTCAAAAGGTTAATATTGGACCGTTCCCCCTAAAATTACCAAATCCGCTTCATCTCTTGTCACTGATCATTTGAAATTTTCCTGTCATCTATTTTCATACTGAGTGTTGAGCTTTTTAATTTTCCCCTAGTCTCTGGAAGGGAGGAGGAATCAAAGCCCGTGTTGATATGTAGAATATACACAGTAGCTGAAACTGGAAACACTTCCTATCACCAGACAAAGCAATCCCAAATCAAGCCACTGTTACGTCAAAACTTGTGAGGAGCAGATAAGAAAAATATACTGGGGGAAAAGAAGTGCTGATGATCTGCTCAAAGCTTAAATATCTTTGTTGCAAGGACAGTGACAAATAGAGAGCAGTTGAGAGTCATCTGGAGTACCCAAATTTCATTCCACTACTGTATTTATTTTTAGCATTTATTATTATTCATTGGATACTCCTAGAATAATGGTGGTGTGAATTATGCATAGCAGAACGGAATGGGGGAATGGTATTTATAATTCCAAATTTACAAACACGAGAGAAATTAGTAATACTATAGTTATCAAAGGAAACAGGCCTAATTAAAGAAATAACTGCTACAAAACCATATGCAACTCAAACCAGAAAAAGACAATTCAAATTTAATGAATGCCTTTAATATTAATTACAGAATTCTTAACAATACATTGGGACAGCTCTCCTGGAGAATTCAGCTTACTGTTTAACAGTTTCTGACTAATTTTATTAACCTGTACATCTGAGAGGATCAACCCCCTCTGGGTTTAATTAGAAGAAAATTCAATTTAAATCTAAATGTCAACAGTGGTTACTAATTATGGCAAGGCCCTGGACGGGACAGCAAGTCTGTAATCAGGCAGTTCCCTGGTAACAATTAACACTTTCTTTCTGAGTTATGAGTGCGTTAGGATATTTTAAAATAAATATGATTCAGCATGGGACACTGATAATATCATGAGTCCCTACTGCTAGGTGCAGACATGCAGAAGAGGATGCCAAATTAAATTACAGAGATTTCTCAAACATATAGCTGAATAATAAGCAGCTAGGAAACTAGGTCAGGGTCGAAAAGCTAGAGCTGAGTGCCCCTCCCCCAACATGCAAAATAAATATACCCACTATCTCTGAATAGAAATCATTCTTTTGTTATGCCCTTTGTCAAGAATACATTATTGCAAAATGATATTTATTTCCACAATCTTCACAGCTGTGAGCACGACTGAATTAATCTTTCTAGAACTGATTTCATTTGCAATTTCATGATTATGATTATAAAATGTAAATTTATTACTTAAAAAAGAAATGGTGATAAAAGACAGAGATAAAAAAAAGACAGTTCTTTATCTCTTGGTTTGCTTTGCTCGATACTAATGAAATAAATAGCTGACTAACCCTGAAATAAAAACAAACAGTATAAAAATGATTGCAAAAATGTGAAATGAAAGCTAGGAAGACAATAAAAACTCAACTCTTTTAACGTAACACATACAGTGATTATGTGGCTCAGGGAAGTATCAGGACATGCAAATTTTGTCATGGTGAGGCTAAGCTTTATGGTTTAGTCATTTGAGATTTTTCTATTGCTGCCATTCTTTAAATGTTAGCATTAAAGATAATACAGAAAATACTTGGGTACTACTAATCTTTTTTTTTTTTTTTCAGCTTTCAGTTTTATGCTCTTAAAAGATAATCTCTATCAGGCCATTCTCAGACTGTTTAATATTGATGACCCAAATAACAAATTAGTTTAAAGAAATCCATATTTATAAGTCTTCAATGTTTAGAGGAATTCAGTCACTACACCGATCTCCTCTTCTTGAAATATATTGCTTCTTCTAATCAATATGTAAGTGCCTACTGTGTGCCACGAACTGTATTGGACACCAGCATATACATAAGAATTCAAAGACAGCAACGCTGAGTTCAATTATTGCTAGTTAGAAATAATACAGTCAGTTTTTTTGGTAATAGGGCAAAATAAACCATTCATTTTATGCAGTAACTTTATTTACATAGCTCACTCTTCCCCCAAAACTACGATGGTCCATTTTTTAAAGATATCAATTTATTTTTTTCCCATTTAAAATTGCGACTCATAAATACGGGCAAACACAATTAGTATACATTGTATTAAATATAAGTCAAGTGTCAAATGTCTATTTACAGAGAGACCACTGATGATAACGATGGCTCCAGGAAGAAATGAATGTCAATAAATGGCTATAAGCACTTACGCTCATAATAGATGCAATAGTATCTTTAAATAAATATTAACATGTAAGACTGCTATTTATCATGTCAACTCAATCACCAGAGATCATATTTCTACACCAGGAATGCATCGGCTAGCTTTCTGCATTTGCTCACAATCATAAAGCAAACGCAAGCACTGTCACAAGACATTTATTGTATTCAATTGGATCCAAACTAGCTGCAGAGGAAAAGGCTATTTAAGCTTATGTGACAAAATAAGCTATGTATGTATGAATAAATTATTTTTTACTGTACGATTCCTTTCCATTTGCTTTACCTGTCTAAGATTCTGAGTTTTCAATAAAATATTTCTACCTATGACTTTTATAGCTTTGTAGAGAGTGAGTCTGGCAGAGCTTTGGTTCATTCTCCCAATCCAAATATTATCTATCACCTCCTCTAGCATGAAGGTTAATAACTCCTGGCTGAAGATGTCTATATCACTTCTCTACAGTTCAGAGCCATGGACACTTCCACAGGCTCGGAAGGCGTTTTTCCTCCTTGAAGCGTCCACATTTCACCTCTGGGAGGCATGATGCCTCCACCAGGCTGCTACCCACAGAGCGCCTGGCGTTCACCAAGCAATTACGAGCCTGGTATTATTCCATTCTGCAAGCAAACCCTCCGTCGGCTGTAATAAACATATGCTGCTTGGCATTGTCATATTGCTTAGGAATTCCATGTTTAAATGAAATATGGAGAGGCCATGCCTATGTAAATTCTGCCTTTTTTTCTTTTTTTCTTTTCCTTTTTTTCCTCCCTCTAGTCTTTCTTGAAACAGCCTTATGCACCAGAGGGATTTTCATGAACTTCTTTATTTTAGCCTTCTCTGGTATCTTTCAAAATGCTACCCAGGGCAACATATCATCCCCTGAAAGGTGACAGCATAACAAGTGTGCCTTGTTGGTTAATTGTACAGCTTGGAGGTCTGCTTTAAACTAGTAGTTAATGACTTGTTTGTCCTTTGCTGAGGACACCTTCGAGATAGTTTTCAGAGATGTTCCATTATTAGACACCTGTTAGGCTGTGGATCTCTGAGAAGAGGGACACACGTTCTTTAAAACCAAGTAAAACGAATAAACAAGAGCAATGACATCAGATACGTGAGGGACACTATAATAAGACATGTTTCTCACACCAGCTTTAAACTGTAATTTACCAGGTAATATTATTCTAAATAATATAATACAAACTGAGAACAGGTGTCTAGAGCTATTTTCCTACCCTTTTAAATGTTAACTCTTTCTTTCTGCTTAACCGAAACTTTAGTTAAGATCTTTTGATAACAAAACGGAAGTTCTGTAACCACAGCTCAATAATAAGGTGAATGGAAAAAACAGTTGGTTTCTGTGTCCCTCAACTGCTTACCTTGATGTGTTCAAGTCAAAAAGAGAAAGAGAGAGTGTATGTTCTCCATTATACCAACCACCACAATGGCAGACAATAAATACCAAAGCATTGTTTTGTGCTCCCTGTTGGTATCAAGTCTCTATTTTTCCAAAATTATGAAAAATGTAATTTTATTTTAATTTAGGCTCATGTGTTTCCAGCAGACTAAGTGGATCTGTAATGTCACACTACTCAAAAATGTATTTTCAACCATTAAAATGACCAAGTCTTAAGGAAATTGACTGGGTTATTTTATATCGGATGTCATCTTATGGTAGTTTCACAGTAGCTCCTCCAAGAGGAAGAGTTGATGTTTCTGTGGACAAGGGCTCATCTTGTGGCCTCGAAGTAGGTATGCAACAGGAACAGGGAAACTAGGAAGGTTCTGGGGAGTAACTCCTCCATCTTTCCCCTCCACCAATGGCCCTGGTGTTTGAGTTTAACGACTCGGAAGAGCCCTGGTATTTAATTTTAGGATCAGGAAGATTCTAGAACAGCAGTTCCCAAAGTGGGTTCCACAATACGAGGGTAGGTTATACTTAACTGGGCTAAGTGAGTTGGGACATACCAGGTTAAGCAGAGGTCAATGAGCTTCTTTATGCCAAGATTTCCCAAGGGTTTTGAATCATGCAAGAAGACTCTAAGTCCATATATTTCACGTGCTTTTCTCACGTATTTTCTCTCTAAGATGTCCCTGGATTGCTTCACTCCTGCTGAGGGGCTCCAGAAGCTAGAGGAAATTGAGGGTCACTGGACTCCCCAGGGTGAGTGAGTAACTGTAGACCAGAATGTTCTGGCTCTTTCCCCTTGATTTTAATAACATGCTTACAGTTGATGCCCTTCTTGCTGAAATAAAATGAGACAAAACAAACCAATTGTTGGGCTTGCAACCATCAATACAACTATGATTACTCAGGACTGAGAACAGATTAAAAAAAAAAAAAAAAAAAGGACAACACAGATTATTCTGGTTGGCCTGTCTCATGTTGATTCTAGATGATTTAACTCACCAAGACAGTTCTATAGACTTCTGAGACCTCTGGTTATATTGTTAAACCTTGTGGTCCAGGTAATCACTACTGTTATCTTGTTTTAACTTCTTAAGATGGGGCTTTATACTGACCAATAATCCTTGACTTATAATACTGTTTTTAGGTAAATCCTGATAAATTTTCTCACCAGGGTAACATTACATGCCTTCCTTAATATTCAGAATTCATTTGCTTTCTTAAATATTTAAGTCTAAACATTATAGCATGTTGCCTAAAATTGAGAGATAACTATATAATCTAGAAAGAAGATATAAAATAGTTGAATAATTGCAGTATTCTTCAGGGCATATGGTTTTAAACATGCATTGTTAAATAAGATACATGTTGGGCTTCAGCACTGAAGCCAAATTATTAGCAAACAGCTAAGTGAAACCAAAAATATCTACAACCCTGATCTTATCGAAATAATTATAAAACTTTTAATGTCCTACCAGGCACAGAGAGAAAAAGAAATGCAGCAGAGAAAGAGTAGCATAATGAAAACAGACAGAAGTAGGACAGTTGTTCTACTTTTTACACAGCAGACACAAACTACTGTCGAAAGTTGAAGAGAATACAAAAAATGATTGCTGAACCGAAAATAAAATTTCTAATTGGTGTCTCAATTGACAAAATATTAAGAAAACGTATTTATGTAAAATAAAAAGAAATTATAATTTGGTTACTCTTTTCACATAGATACGTAATTGCTTAGATCAGCCGACACATACTCGTGTACATATACGTGTGTGTATATATGCATATATGATATTTCTATCTGACCCCATAACATGGAATGTGGGTACTCATAATGTCTGTTTTTCTCGCTTTGGAATCATTAGAGATTATTTTAGTCAGCGGTCAGTGTATTCAATGTCCTATAATATGGCTATATAGTACATATAAATTGATTTGCTATGCAAAAACTCCCAGTCAACTTTGGCGCTCACTCTCTCTCTCTCTCTCTCTCTCTCTCTATCTATCTCTGTAATGAATCACAGTTTTTCTGCAAGTATTAGACAAAATGCCCTTATAAAATAACTGCATAACACATAATAGGTGCTCGGTTTGTAAAATGACTTCATGAATAAATGAGTGCATGCAATCTTGCCTATAAGTCATTTCTACAATGGTGTTTTTCATTGAGAAGATAGCACTAAGAGTTTCGTGGATGTGCTTCAAGGAATAGCCTTCAAAAGCTACTGCTTTGTTTCATAAACTGTACTGGGCTTCCACTCAAAATCTCATTTACAGGATAAGGCACACAGTTTTCATTTTTAATGTGAAAACCACTGGCCCTCAGAGTCATTCAAGGGCCTCGACCATTGAGTGCCATCTCATTTTCCAATCTTTTTTCCTTATCTTTCACTTGGGACCCACCAAACTATCTGTCCCATCCTGATGGGGATGTGTTGTTCCTTCCTGCAGAGAATGCATTTCTTTATCCTCTCTACCTGTCTAAGCTGACGTGCAGTTTTTAGGTTCAGTTTCCAGTCAATATTTCCACATAATGTCTGCACCAAGTTCACAGCTACAATGCATAAATATGTGTTAAATGAATACAATAGAGTATTTAAGATACAGTTTCTGTCACAGCCCTAAAATGCCAAGCACTTCCATGAAAAAGCATTAGCTGGTTATATCATCAGACATCTTAGGATTTCTTTTTAAGTTTCATATGAAAGTGTTATCAGATCTTCATAAAATAAGCATAGTAGTTTATGACAAGCTATAAACTTTTGATAATTATCAACTTAAAGTATTAAACTTTATATAAAGAGGTACCTGTAGGATATAGTTTAGGTAATATTAACTATTCCTATATACAGAGGAAGTTTTCCCTTTTATTAAAAGGGTAGAGTTATAAAATTTAATTTCTCTAAATAAATATAACAGCAGAAAATGTATCTAAAACTTTCTAACAAAGGAACAGTTCATTGCAACCTTATTTCCCCCCTGTTTAAAAAAGCATTATTTGAAATCAAAGTGCTCCTGTATGTACCAGCTCCCGATGGAGGGGGTGGTGGTTTGAGAGAGAAATGTAGTAAGATTCCTTGGTAGCTAATAAATACAGGGCTATTGTCCCTGGAAACACTGCCATCTGTTGTCAGAAAAGAAAGGTCACTTCTGAAATTTTGCCAGGCAATAGGTTTTCTACAATCACAGAAAAAAAAAAAAAATATGAGACTGTTTCTTAGCTGAGCCAGGTCCTACAGGGAGAAAAGTCTCTATGGGAACTGTAATTTGGAAGATGTCCAAAGTACAAAAATAGATTGGTTTTCTCAAATAGTGAAATGATTCTCTAAAACAAGGTGACTCTCGCAGGCAGCTCTTACTAATTACCATATACTGATCTATATTATTTTAATTTCTTTCAAATATACAGAGAGCCAAAATTATGGCTAAAATTCCAATCATTATACCTGGGTTAAGACTATATTTTTCTTAACTTTTCCTAAAATTTCCATTAAATTTTATCAGGTGATAAATGTGACAATATTCCCTGTGGATCCATAATAGAAGAGAAAGAAAAAAATCACCAAAATCATCATCTAGTCGGTCCACATGGAAGGGATTTTAAGTCTTATATGTATCATGTTATCTTCTGTTACCAAATAACATATTTTCTAAGAAGAGATTATGACAGAAGTTATTTTTCACTTGCCACCTTTGAATTTTTACCATTTTAAATTAAGAAACTTAAGTTGTGCCCCCGATGAAATGGAGAAGGTGTTTATGAAAAATAATTTTATCAGTTTAGATTTGCTAATTTCATTGGTATGTTCTCAGTCATTAACTCATGTCCACTATGATCTCACTAACGGAGGGGAAGGATTCATGTAGAGAATCCAACCGAAGTCTTGAAGCCATGTCCAACACTAGGGCTTAACACACAGTCATTTACTCCACACAACAACCCTACGAGGTTGGCTTTCTAGACCCCATTTACAAATAAAAAAAGTGAGGGAGGTTCTGTATCCTCCGTAATATCACACAACAGCAAACTCAGGATTCATTCAAGCCCACATGCGTCCATCTCTACAATCCTTTCCTCTTCTGTTTACCTCAACAAAGGCTGTGTACTATAGCATTGCACCTGTTTCCAATTTGTATTTTATCTTTTAGGGTGCATGGCAATTGAGATGCTTTTTCTTAATCTATCTCTGCCTCTTGAAGCACAGCAACTGGTAAACTTGTGGCAAGTGAAGTTGTCACATGAGATGTCTAGGTGGAAGCAGCCCACCAGCATGGGATTTAAAGATGATGACAGATGCTTCACCAAGTAAAACTAAACAGGTGAGATACCAGGGTTAGGTGTAAAAGGTTAGCAGATCCAAATACTGCATGCAGTGGCCTCGGCTGGTGGTTCAGTGTGCTGAGAGGGACACTAGCTTGAGGAATGGCGGCAAAGCCCAGCCGGTTCAGAATTGAGACCTGGACTACTCTAGACAGAGGGGAAAGGCGAAAAGCATCTATGAAAAAGCACCCCCACCATTCCCAAGTGGCTGAAAACCAGCCATCATTATGAACTCAAACTCCTTTCACTGACAGCTATGTTTAAATTATGAAAATCTCAGTGGTGTATGACTTCCACTCTGCGATTTTTGAAGTTCTATACTAATGATGTTCAGCAAACCTGCTTTGAGATCCCATCTTGCTGAGAAATGGAAGGCCTTTGAGAAAACCCTCGAGCCCATAGAGCTTAGCGTACATGTATTTAATGCATTTATATCTTTTTAAGAATAATTTATAAATCCGGTTTAGTACACAGTTAATGTCCTACCTATACCTATTACTGTGATAACCCACAATCTTAATAACAGCGTTGCATGGATCCTTCAGGCTCTCACAAAGTGAGAAACTACCTACATAGGCTGCTTTTATTAAAAACCATTGAAAAGGTGCTCTATGACTCTGGTTTTCAATATTTGAGAATCACGTAATGGATAAAAAAAATTCTTCTGTGTTTCATCTAGTCAATCCTTTAATTTTACAGTTGGAGAAACCCACCCAGGGAGGTTAAGGGATTTGTTCAAAGTCTCACTACCACTTAGTAAAAAACCAATCCAGTGAATGGCTCTTTCCACTATATTCCAAATAAAAGGCCCTATTATTTCCCCGTAGCCAAGAAGTTTTGACTATCATAATGTCATGTGAGGTCACTAAGATTTATTTTCTGGGCTTAGAGACTATTGCTAAATACCAACCCAACCTATTCGCTTCTCTGAATCATGCTTTCCTCATTTATAAAATGGGAATAATAACATTGAATCAAAGATGGAATTTTTGTTGTTGTTGCACTAAATACATGTGTTGCTTGCCTTCCAATAAAGTGTCACATCCCAAAGTGACAATAACCATTCTGTTGGTCACAAGAGCTTGGGTTTGAAACAAACAATGAATGAAGCATGTTTGAACTCATTAAACTTCTTACTTTCATCTAAGTTACAAGGAAAACTGGAGAGAATTTCAAATTGTGTGTATGACAGAGAAGAGTTTGTAGTTTTTGCTCTAACCAAAACTATATTTAATCAGTAGAGTTATTGAAAAGAATAAGGCATACTAATGAAAAGGGAAAAGAAAAAAGGAAAGGAAAAAGAGAAGACAAGACAAGACAAGAACTGTTTGAAACTTTCTGGGGAAAGTCCTCTGGATCACTAGATATTGGTCTTTCTTCCTGTCTTTGAGCTTACTACCTTACACATTAGGTCTCTTCCAATAGACTGTAAACTTTTTGAAGGCAAGTTTCATCCCTTACCTAATCTTTGTAATTTCCTGCTATTTAATAATGTCTGACATATAAGAAGCATTTAGTAAGTATGGCGAGAGAAGTTGTCTGGATAGCTGTCCTTTACCTGTAGCTCAGAAACAATCTACCTTTAGAAGCATTTTAACCATAAGTATTTCTAAAATGGTACTACACAATCATCACTTTCTTAAAAACCCTACTTAGCACAGTTTTTTTCTTCTTGATAAACCAGAATGTTTTATTGGAACATAAATTACTATAATCTGCCATAAAAGAATGATATTCTCAGGGGCTACTAAGTATTTTCTTGGTGTTGTATAAATGGCTATAGGCCTTTATGCTTTGAAAGTTCTTAGAAGTGATTATGCTTAAAATAGTTTTTCAGGATCCTACATACCTATCAGGCTGTCATGTTTTTGTGGTCAGCTATAGGTCTGACACTAGTAACCAACAACCAACCCTCATCATAATCAGTTGCTTCTAAACACAGTGCTCTAGGAAACCTTATCACGAACTCAGCTAGATTGTGCATACAGAGAACATGAGTTTCAGATAATGTGGATTCTATCTCTTTTGGCTGCTACTTTTTAAGCTCTGTGTGTTTGGCTTTATTTCTCCCTCCAAAAGAAAAAAAAAAAGTCTAAGCTCTAGAAAAATGAGGGTATGACAATGCCATGCAATTTAGAGTGACGTTGTCCAAAGATCCATTTTTTCTAAAAGTAAATATATTAAAGTGCATAAAATTCCCAAAAGAGTGAAATTTCACAAATCTGCCAATTAATGAAACTATTAAAGGTAATATTAAAGTGTTTTTTTCATATCAACTATTAACAGAAAATGATAGTACCATTGAAATTCCTTTATAGTTTTAAAAAAGTTCTGTCAGCAGCCTAGCACCTCATTCTGAAATTCCACAGAAACAGGGATTGCATTTTACCTTCATCTCCTTTGATAGAAAAATATACTCCTGGTGGAAAAAAGTTTAAGCAGTATGGTTCTTAGTTGATATTTCAGAAAGAAATGAATAAGTACATGATGGAGAAGAAAATATTCTTGACTTGGACTCAGAAGACTCAGGACCCTGCCCTGATGGGCCTTACTATTGCAGTTTGGGGCAGTAACTCAGTATAGATTTGTAAAATTTGCATTTTGGCCAGCTGACCTTAAAATTCCCTCCCAGGATGAATCTCCCTGATTCTCTGGAATCTGTAGACTTCATTACAGTATGTATGTGTGTGCGCGTGCACATGTGCGTGTGGAGGCGGCGGTAAATACAAAAGAAAAAAAGATAAAGAAAAAGGAAAAGAAAAAGAAATGATGAGACTATCCTGTCAATTCACTAGTTATTTATTTAATTTAATTCACTGGCTATTCATTAAGCACTGATTGTATACCTGTATGAAACTGAAGCCCAATCCCTGCTCCCCAGAGGCTCACCATTGCTCAGCCAGGGAGGTAATACTCATATACAAATAAGGCAGCAAAGTTTATGTCTTAGCCAGGCACACAAAGCCTTCATGATGCAATTTTAGCCTACCTTTGTAGCCTCCTCTATAGCCATTCTAACTCTCTAAGTGTTGCATTCCAAACATACCAACTCAATCACTCCTGCCAGAGAATATCTACTACGTTTCCCCACGCCTCTGCTCATGCAGTCCCCTGTGTCTTGTCTGCATCTCTCAGTCTGCCTGGTGGCCTCCTTCCTCAAGGTCCCACTCAAGACATCATCTTCTCAGCAGCACACCAGCTCTTTGCCCAGGCAGGACTTTACGTGTGACCCTCCCACCTCGTACCCACCATTCTTATTGACTTGTCTGTAGTGGCATCTGTGTTCATACAACTACCTCCCTCCAGTAAGAAGACTCTTCAAGGACAGAGTCCTTCCCTTGCTCCAATTTTACCTCTAAGACTAGTGTAGTTCTGTGAATGAGTAGGTGCTCAAAAACGCTGACTGAATAAAATTGAACTGATAATGACAGATGTGCTGAATGAGTGGTACAGACGTTCAAGGCTATAGCTCTATCAAGGTGTAAGTTTCAAGAGTGAACCCAATACGAGACAAAAGATTTATGCACAAGATCTTCACTCATGCAAAGCCATCTATGAGTTTTAGATTCGTTTCACTTAATTTTATTTATTCACTCATTCATTCAACCACAAGTCAATACTGAAAAATATCTGCCTATACTTTCAACCTATTTTTTTTTTTACCATAGTCCACAGTTCTATGTCATTGTAACAGTTTACTTCACAGTGCTCTTGGTATCTGAAGGGCATGATTTTAGTGACCAGCAGTCATTGAGCCAACAGGAAAGACTGAGGTATGTGTAAGGAAAGCAACAGAAGAGAAAGTCATGAATGAGACTACCTGATTATTTTTCAACAGCAACAAAATAACGATGCGGGGGTGGAAGTTCAACTGGTCCCTTTTCCAGCCTACAAGGTGTATGCACTGCGCAGCATCAGGCTATAGATTCTTCAAGGTCCTCTTTCACTCTGATAAATGAGCTATTTTCCTTTAGCAATACGGGTTTGGATAAGAAAGCTTACAAGATCTGGAACCCACTATTATTGTCAGTCCTATAAGCCTGTAACCCTTGGACACTGAGAAATGCGATTAACAGCACTTGCCATTTGAGTGACATTCAGGTACCATGTACTGGATAGAGTGATTCTATCGTTTCCCTTCTTCAAGTTTCAAGTTGCCAGAAAGAAATGTTTCACTTAAGTTCCAATATGTATCAAATGCTAGTCTTCTGCCTCTCTTGCTCTAAGACCACCCAATATTTGGGTGCAACATTGACATGAAAACAAGAAGCAATTCAATACAGCTACAGAATTGCTATAAAAACACAGTACAATACACACAAACAAAAAACAGTGTCCCTGTGATTAGGTCAGAAGTCATAGGGGAAGCATGGAGAAGGGGTTGGGAGGTAGGGGGGATCTGCTGAAGGCCTTGTGATTACCATGATCCCGCTGGCTAGTTCCCTGTTTGGACGTTTGCACCCCTCCATTTGTGGTCTCACCATGAAAGCAACAACCTATTAAAGGAACAGACTGGTTATGATCCACAAAGGAAACACTTCTGGGTTTCGGTTCAGTGTTAAAGTTGTGTCCAGGCTGTGCCGTCCTAGGCTCTGGGACATAACCAGTAAGTAAAACACTAGGTAACTGAGGTCAAAATTTCATATATAATATATAAAGCTATCTCTCAGGTAGGTATATATGTAAAGCATAGATTATTTCTCTATAATATGTGATATATATTTCACATATGTATAAAACATTTCCAGGACACAGATGTATCTCTGTATCTAAGAGATGTTAGAATTACAGACCATGAAACAATCTTTCAATTGGACTTGGAATCAAAAAATGGGATCTTGGAGATTTGCAGACGGTTTTGCAGTTTATTATCTTTGTGTTGGTGTTAATCACATGAAATGTGTCTTTATATACAACACGTTTGTTTTAATTTTTCAATGATTTAAAGATAATTCAAAATGGGAAATGGTTTCTTTTTAAAACCACCCTGCTTGACAGTACCAACTGGTTTGAGTCTAAGTACCTTTCTAAAACATTCTTGATTTGCTGCGCAGATTTATATCTTTTCATGTTCCCTCTCATCATTAAGCCAATTATGAAGGAATTATTACCTTTGCTCAATCTGATTTTTTATGGACTTCATTGAAATAGTCTCATCACTCACAATACACTCAGGAGATTGGTCCATTGCCCAGAAGCGCAGAAAGGATATTTCTGGTGAACTCCCATTAGCCTTAGGAGGAGTTACCCATATACATATGATCCTCATCAAGAGATGGATACAGACTTCTATATATTTGAACAGGGTAATAGATCCCTCCTTGCATAACTTTGACCTACTGCTCTTTGTCACGTGCTTGTTAGCCAGTTAAATATAGGAGGGCTTCATATTTCACAGCTATCCCATGTGAATGATTAGGCTTCGACTCCCCATCATCAGGTCTTACAACAGTGTTCAAAGCAGAAACAGCTTTGAAATCCTTCGAAGCATGACTTCATTAATAGATGATATACTAAGCATTAGAATTAACTGTATGGATTTGTATCTATTACCATGAATTTGTATGAAATAGCAATGGGCACTCCTTCATAAGAAAGTCTCTTTAATACTGCTAATCAAAATATTTTTATTTCCATAATTAAAACAGGAGCACATGTCTGGCCCATTTGTGCTTAACTTACCATTTGTCAGTAAGAAAACGAGGGTTTCCCCCCTTTTTAAAAGGAAATTTATAAATATGCTAGGCACGTATTTCCAGCTCTTAATTTAAAACTGATGACTATAATAAGAACTACAAAAATGAAATGTTCTTTGTTCAGAGCCATAATTCAGAAAGATGGCTTATTTTACAAAGGCTTAGAAACTATATATTTTTCTATCTTCTTAGACACAGAAAATGGATTGTTTGCAGAAAAAATTCATGATATATGCTTCTGGCTGTTTCAGCAAATGGATGGTAGTGGGGACATCTAGTATATACATGTATATAGGTTATATACGAATACTTTTCTAATTAATACCAGGGGTACAAACCCAGAAATGTGGATCGGGTCGGCTCCTTAACTGGTCAGTAATGGCAGTCAAGGCGAAAAGTTAGATCTTTTGAAAGAACTTTTCTTTTTCCATGCTTGGGGTTTTTTAACAATAGCAGATTTCAAAACTGCTTTTGATATAAACAGAGTCCGCGTGACCCTTCAGAGTCCGATCTACCAAAGTTGCTTAAAAAAAAAAAAAAAAGACAACTTTGGAAACATGAGGCTAACCGAAACACGTCTCTGAATTGTTTCTACCGTTGCTGCAGTTCTTGGCTCGATCAGCAAACGACATCTTCCCAAACTTTGGGGTTCACGGCGTACAACTCTGAACTGGGGCTCTGGAAAATTTATTTGCTTGCTCACAGCATCCAAATAGATAATTGCTTGTTTGGGGGCAGGAACGCTTTAGAACTCAAGTACTCTGTCCCCAAGGGAATCATACTGTCATTTGTTTTTATTTTCCAAACGAAAACAAATGGCACTATGTTTCCTAAGGGCAAAAATGACTTCAGTCTATTTCTTTTCCTATACACTCTCGTCTCTTTCACTGGTAGTTCGATGGAATATCCAGATAGTCCCCACCCCGCCACCCCCACGACTTGCACCGCCGCAAAATGTATTCACTCGCTGTACAGTAATTAACAGCTCTTGACTGGAAAACTGCCAGCATGTACAACGTGACACTCTTCCTTTGAACACTAACAAAGTGCATAAGTAATTTATGTTGGATTAAATATCCCTAACAGGGACCCTTAAGTAACCCAATCACTTTAAACAGGCTCCACATGCATGCTCCAGTGCAGGCAAAATGTCAGACAGTGATAACCCACTAATAGCACAATTCTAACTATATTCCAGCCATTAGCATTTTATGACATCAATCCTCATTAAACCTGGCAAGGAAAAAGATACTAATGTTTCCCAATTTTACAGCCAAGGTGGAAGAGAAATGGAGAAAATGTAGACAGGTGCTGTCTCCCAAAAAGGATTAACATTTTTTAAAATGTGGTAGCAATTTTCTGTTAGTACCTTTGTTTGCATTGAAAGAGAGACAACAAAGAGGTAATGGCTACAAGGACCTCGATGGAATTCAGCCAAGAGTGAAAGAAAAGCCTGGTATTTCAGCCATTGTACTCCCTGCTAAAGCACTGTGCCAACTCATCTTCCAACCCATTATATGAAATTTAATTTAACCTGCTATGCAATTAATTCAGATGTTCAGCCTATTTTTCTCACGGCAGAATCCCTCACACAATGCCTTATTTAAATATTAATCAGTCCTCTTTCAATTAGGACTAATTTGCTTCACAGGGTTTCTCTCATCTTCTGATTGCAGGAAAATGGAGGTAACTTGCAACGTTTGAGGATAATTAACATGGTATTTTTATAATACTGATACATCAAATGGGACCTTAATGAACCCCGCTGATTCCATTTAGTAAAGCATGCCTCAAAGTTATAATCAAGAGGAAAGCCATTGCCATCTGTTTAAAATACTAAGGAGCACAATTTAAACACAAAATGCTTATTTCTCTAAACTGTCTATTGTAGAGGTCTGCAAAAGTCATTTTTCTATGCAAACTAATTGTACAGTATTTTAATTTGAACCTTTTATTGCACGTGCACAATACAGTGACATCTGAAGACGTGGGGGCCCTGTTTAATTAAATGTTGACAACCACAGAAATAAGTAATGTTTGTCAATGTTACTTTTTCCCAGCGCGCTGCGCAGTTGCCGTTAGAGCCACGGTAGGAAGTTTTTACATTTCTAATGAACCTCCTACTTCACAGCCTTTTGCTTCATATTTGAAGAACTTTTCCTAACAAAAGCCACCGAAGCCCCGCGAAATGGAAAAACATCAGCAGACGCTGTTGGTTTGCTGCTTCGAACGTCACAGAGTAAACAGCTTAACATTTACACACGGCCAGGTGTGCGCAGTGTTCCATCTGCTTCCAGGCAGGTTGAAGGTCAACATTTTAGGCTTTGAGCTGTTCTAGAGTTCCTTGGTTACATCTAGGTGACCAAGAGGCTATTGGCTCCCGAGGTCATTATCAAAGCACTCAACATGTTCCAGTGGTAATAAAACATGATTGATGACAGATTGCTTATTTACAATGTTTACACTGCGGCCACAAGGATTTCCTCTGTTACCTTTTGAAAAAAGGAGGCATTTACCTGCGCAGGTTTTAAAAGGAAGCAGAAGCTCCCCTCATTTTCTTTAGAAGCAACCCCACGCCCTGGATCACTACGGCAGAGGCAATAAAGGGCAGAGTTTTCATTTGTAAAGACAAAACGGAGCATCTGATGTGAAATATCACATTCGTATTGTTTCAATCAATAAAAGTATCACCTCAGTGCCTAAGATGTGTTTACCATATAGGCAAAGAAGACATTATTGGGGGGTACAAAGAAGTACAGGCAATTCCTATATGTCTTACGGGGCCAACCAAGAGTGGGAAACGCACTCCAGTCAGACATGAGACGAAGAGCAAGACAGGCCATCCATGGTTGTATTAAAAAAAGAGAGAGAGAGAGAGAGAGAGAGAGAGAGATTAACTAGACAGGAAAAAGGCGATTAGATTGAGGCATTATGGAAAAGAGCTCAAGTTCTGATATTTCACCAGATTAAATGAACAGCACATGGAAATAGCTTACTTTTTGTTACTCTGTTGGGTTCGACTTCTAGGACAAGATCTAGAAACTTCTCACCCTGGCGCCCACTGCAGCTCCATGCTTTACGCACACTGGGAACCAGTCAACTGTTTATTGATTTGAATAAGATTCGTGTGATTATTTGGCAACTGCCTGCTGAGCACATACAATGTTCCGTGCACTGTTTAATCACTGAGTATAAATTAGTGAACAAAAAGATAAGGCATGTCCCTGTTCTCAAGGAGTTCAAGATCTAGTGGGCAGAGAGAGACATTTCCAAAGATAAACAAACCAACTCGAAAATTTCCAAGCGTACGTATCTATGAAGAATGCCAAGCTAGGGGTTAAGGATAGAGGCTCAAGTGCGGGGACCTTTTCAACTGGATGGTCAAGATGGGCCACTCTGAGGAGGTGACACTTAGTGTAAGAACTGAATGACAAGGAGCCAGCTTTAAGGAAGATCATGCCAGCCTGAGAGAGCAGGATGGGGGAAGCTGTGAGGTCGGAATATGCTTGGCTGGTACGAGGAACATTAAAAATAAATAAAGACACCAGAGAAAAATACAAAATGAGGTTGGAGAGATGAGCGAGGGCAGGAAAATGCATGGCCTTGCATTTCATGAGATGAAATTGTATTTTCCCTGCTGAGTGTAATAGGAAGGATCTGGAAGGTTGTATGCAAAACAGTGACAGACTCTGATTTGTGATTTCTTTCTCATGTTCTAGGTGGACAAGGGATGGAGAGGAGTCCATGGGAAAGCAAGGGGGCCAGTTAGGAAGCTTCTGCAGCAATCCAGGTGGGCTGTTCTCATGGACGTGATGGCCCGAGTGAGGTTTTCAGAGGGGCCGAGGAAGAGATGCAGATTTGGGGGAAGGAGAGAAAGTGTGGGATCAGAGATGACTTTGACGGTGTTGCCGTAAGCCATTCAGCATCTCTTTCCGAGATATTAGGGAAAAATCTAGAGTTCTTTTACCGTCGCTTTAGTTTAATTTGGGGGGGAGGGTACGGTTTCTTTAATTTTGTAAGTGGAGCTGTAACACAGTAAAACGAAATCATCAAAATAATACATAAATCACTATTATTAGTAACTCTACGGATATTCTTTTCAGCATTTGCAGTGTGATGCCTCTGAACCTTTGCATGTGCCATCAGCTCTGCATGCATCTCTCTTCTCGATGTCTCTCCCCTTAGTTAATTTCTACACTTTTCCTCAGTAATAACAAAAGCTAACACTTAATGATTGCTTAGTCAGTGCCAGGCACTCTACTGGGTGCTTAAATGACATTATTTCTTTTAAAATCTCCCCCAAAACCCCACACGGTAAATGGTTTTCCAATTTTATATAAGAAACCAAGGCTAAGAGAAGTTAAGAATCAATTTTGGATGTCTGTTCCAAGAAGCATGTCCTGATCATAAAGGACAGTGAGGCCCTTTCTCTCTGTGTGCTGGGCATGTCCCATTGTGAGTCTGTAGGGGATATGAAACATGGCCCTCAGATTGTTGGACTCTCCTCCTATGAGGTCCTTGAGTGCAGAGATCACATCTAGCAAACAAAAACAAAAACAAAAACACTTGCTAAAAACGAACTCTCCACAGGGGTTACAAGTGGCTGGGAGTAGGGACAAATCATTATTTAATGGGGTCAGAGATTCAGTTTGGGATGATGAGAATGTTCTGGAAAAGGATGGTGGTAACCATTAGGTTGCACAAGAATATGAATGCACTTAATGCCACTGAACTATACACTGAAAAATAGTCCAAATGGTAAATTTCATCTTATGTGTATTTTTACCACAATTTAAAAACTAAACTCTGCTCAGTCGCCACTACTGCAAGAGAGAAGGGGTCTACTGGAATTTATCCCAGATGTGAACGGACAAGTCTGCCGAGCTTGCGTTAGAAGGAGAATCTACTGTAGAGGAAGGATGGTATTACAGCATTGGGGCAAGTCATAATTACAGGTGCAACCGCACCACCACGTCAGTGGGAGAAAATCACTCAAGGCAGAGCCAGCGCTGGGATGTACGGAAAGACCGCACTCAAAGAAGATTGCCTAGCCCCTTGAAATATTTGTCCCAGGGAATGTATTTTCCAGAAAGAAGGAGAACAAGGGGGAACGGCTCTTATGATGGCCGTTGGTTAGGCCACCTCAAATTGTTTCCACAGTAATTTCCTAGTGGCTGCAAAAATCCCTGGAATCAGGGATTCAAATTGAAAGAAAATGTACCCAAATAAAACTCTTGAGTACCCAAGATTTTGACTTGCACGTGTACCGTCCCCAGAGGGACCTTACCTCCGGCTGCCAGCACTGCTGCTCCAGTCTGACCTGCCGAGGCCGAATTCTTGCAAGTACGTCCCGCAAGGCCCAGGAGTTCTTCAGGGACTCCCATCCAATTACTTATCCCTCGCAGCTCGAGAGATCCTATCTGTCTCCCAGTTTAAAGACAGAACGGCTGCCAACAGGCCAAAACGATCATTAATAAGTTAACTGTTACCAGATAAGATTGAAATCTATGCCAGTCCTATTTTAAAGTAATCTCTCCTATAATTACTACACAAAGTGCTGCCAAGACGCAGACTCTGATGTGGGGGCGAGGCGATGTGGTTGCGCATCCACGCGCAGCTCGACAGGTGTGCACGGCCTCACCTGGGTGCCCTTCCCAGCCCCAACACTCACCCACCCCGCCCCCCACCGCCAGCCACAAATAACGCTTGACGTGTATTAAACACAAAACTGATGCTTTACACAGCGTCCGGTCCCCTTAAAACTAAGAACAGAATGGCTTGGTTCTGTTGGTTGGTGTGACACTTGTCCTCTAAGGGGATGATGGGCCCCGTGTTTAGTGCAGAAAACATGGGGAAGCCCAACTGAAGAGGCCCCCTGCACCCTTGATCTGAGTAAATCTAAAGATTTATTTTTAACCAGCGGCCCACTCCCACTCCATCAATCCACCGCCATCGCATCTTGCATTTGGATTTTTATAGAGCAGGAGAAGAAAACAGCAAACTAGAGGGAAAAAAGCTGGTAAGAGTTGTAATAACAAATCCCTATGTGGCACTGATTATGTGCCACTCACCACCCAAAGGGCTTCCGAATACGAACTCACTTACCTGCCCAACGCTAGGAAGTAGGAACAGTGTTATAGATGGGCGCACTTAGACACAAAGGGGGGATGAGCCAGCTCAGAGTCTCACAATTAGTAAGTAGTAGAGAAGAGGGGAGGGAGGGTGGTGAGCAGGGAGCAGGAGAAGGAACAACGCGTAAGAATTTCCCACTGAGGGAGATAGTGGCATGTCCTCACTAGCGGCAGTACCCTCCCACCACCCAAGCTGTCCTCAGTACCATTTTCATGCACCCTCCCGTACTGCCAGCCTATTCTAGTACTGAATACTCACCTGCCTAACTGGATTTTAATTGAAAAAGTAATAGATGAGTATGTTGCACCCGTCAGATGATAGTTAAAGGTAACCCAGTCAAAGACCACATTCCTCCTACCCTGGGCCTCCTAGACAGGTGACCACCGTAGACATTTTTGGGTGTGTCCTCTGGCTCACAGTTATGAACAGTTATTACACATTCTCTACCTGCTACTACCTGAACCCATGTCTTGTTCTGTCCTCTGTAGTACTAACAAGTTAGTTCTGTCCATAAATAGATAAGCCCATATATTTAATTTAATAATTTAATTTAATGGATCCTATTGCCGAGCAACATGAATGTGTACATAGTCGAAAACTAGAACCAATAACTTCGTAACAGTTATGATGACTCCAGTAAACCAGTCATCCCCAGATTACGTCTAACTACTATTCTTGCATTATGTTTGCTTAAGAAAAACAAATTCCAGTGCTGACATATAATCTCTCAAGAGTCAATAAATGCCCACTCTCTTCCATCATTTATTCACTTATTCCACGAAACCTTTAGTGAAAAATATTGTGTACCAAGTGTACCCAATCCTGAGGATACAAAGCCTAAAATGGTATGACAGGAGACCTCTTTTCTGAGATCAACCACATATAGCAGGGTGTGAGCAACAAGTCATCATCATAATGATGATGATGAAAAATATTGATGTGAGCAAGGATGCTGATGAGAGGCCACACTGACAGGCTTTGCTGTGCACCAGCCTTTACTGTTCCCATGGCTTTACAAATGTGTAAATGTACTCACTTTAGCATGGTAACAACCCCAGAAGCCTATTGCTTTTATCCACATTTTACAGAAGAAATGGCCCAGAGAGCTAAACACCCAGTAACACAACTCCCCTTGGTCCAACTGGCCTCCCAGCCCAGCCATTAGTGCTAGTCTTTGCCCCAAAACATCACGTGATATTGTGCCCACAGAAGTCTGGTCAGAATATTCCAGAAACAGCAAAAAGAATGCAAGTCGGATGTGGTGGTAGGAGAAGTGTCCTTAGGAAAGCTGCCAGAAGGAGGTGGTCTTTGAGTTGAGTGTTTAAGTGTGGATAAGGCAAACAGATGAGGGGGATGTGGCGTGGGAAGGGAACACAGTATCTAAAGGGATTGAGTCCAGAAACAGCTGATCCCTCTTGGAAACTACATCATTTGCCACATGAGGACTGAGATGGCACTTCGAGGAACAGAGAGAGAAGCTCAGAGTTAGGTGTCTCACTGTGCACAGGCTCTTATCCTGTCCACACTGGGATACTTTGTTGTTTTTACTCAGCCTCATCCTGCCTCTTACAGAAAATTGCCATTTGAATTTTTAATAATTTCAGGACCACATTGGTCTCCGTGGAAAGTACAAATTTTGGACATCCTTAAAACATCTTCTATCCAGGCCCTCTACCCCAGCGGTTCATCTATGTGCAGTAGTGAGGCTCTTTTCTAAATTATGAATGAAACTACTTACCATATACATCGATCTGTGAAATGAAGTTACATTCAGCTGTATCAGGTAACTGACCCTTCTTTTCTATGCTGGTTATCAGTATTTACAATATTTATCCCATTTATGGGATGAAATTGCTTTATTCACTAGTGCTATTAAAATTGGTATAAATTTTTCTTCATAAATTTGGTGGGTGTGTAGGTGTGCACATTACTTTGCAGATGTTTGATGTTATTTATTCTGACAAGGTTGAAGTTAAAGTGACTGCTTTATTTTTTTGCCTGGACCATCTTTCTATCCTTTAAAACACACAGACCCTTTGTATGTCCTTTCTGAGTCTTCGTGTGTCTCTCCTTTTCCTCAAAAACAAGGATCCTGCTAAAATAATATCTGGCAATCTCTTACATAGCCAAGGATCTATATCAAGAGGTATCCGTGGTTAGGCTGGGCAGGCTTTTTGAGTCATTTCCCTCCTACCAGAACCATCCTCCAGTGTGACTCAGATTACCTATCATATATAATCTTCGTGCTAATAGTTAAGGCGCTACCACCAGAAGCTCCAACATTTTCACATCAACAGTATGCCTACAACTCAGCCCTCTCTGTTTGATTCTATCAGCACATGTGTTTTCACATATTATTGGATATTCATGTATTCCTTTTCCTCTTTTTCATGAACGTATAGTATTTCTCACTTTATTTTTAATTTTGTTTCAACAAAGTGCTTCCTTTCAAGCTTCTATCCTTTTTCAAGTTCTCGGTTAAATGCAGTGTAGACTCAAATGGACTGTCTACTGACTTGCGCTTCCTTCCTACAAATTGTTACAGCTGTGTTACTGGACTCATAATTCTGTGCTTAAAACAGTGAAAATAAAGTTGCTTCTCCCCCTTCTTTGGCTCTAAATGTTTCTTTATGCTCTCTGTTAAAAAGTTCCCATTAAATTACTTTTTTTTAGATTTTATTTATTTATTCATGACAGACACAGAGAGAGACAGAGGAAGAGGGAGAAGCAGGCTTCCTGCAAGGAGCCCAGTGTAGGACTCGATCCCAGGACCCTGGGATCATGACCTAAGCTAAAGGCAGATGTTCAACCGCTGAGCCACCCAGGTGCCCCTAAATTATTTTCTTCTTTATTATCGTAATATGCTACTTCTTCTTCCTTCAGATCCCAAAGACACGTCAAATTTGTATATTCAACTATTCTGTCTTTTTTTTTTTTTTCAACTATTCTGTCTTAATGTTGAAAAAGGATCATAACATAATAACACGACTCAGGACAATTATAAAACCTGGGGGCTCCAGGACAGGTTTAGAGAGCACGTACTGGCCTATGATTTTGCAATGTAAAGACTTCTCCACTGGAAAATTTGCTTAGACCACCATGATTCCAATTAAATCCTGAATTAGGATTTAATATCCAATATTAATATTGGATAATATCCAATAATTAATATCCTATATTAATTGCCTGGTGTTTTTTAGGTGTGCCTGTTTTACACATATACCAAAGCTCTAATGGTGAATTCAGGTAATTTATTTTAACAAAAACTTTTCAAATATTAAGTTTCATTCTGGCATAATGGATAACATATTTTGCTCTAAGGAAAGGCAACTATTTAAGTTCTCTTCACAAATCTCTGGTGCTGTGTTGGGGTGGGATTTTTTAAACTTCCCTGTGAGCCAGATAGATGTCTGTACAAGACCAAGAAGGTAGATGATAGTTCAAGAATGAAAACAAGGTCAGTTTTTTTGTGTGTGTTTTACAATCAAAAATTTGTTCTTTGAAGGTGCTATCTCCTCCCTTTGGTGAGGCTGAGTTATCAACATTTTTCTCACATTCCATCTGAGATTTTTAGCCAATAGTATCATTTCTCAACAACAACAGTAGCTTTTTCAGAGAGATAACACTACTTATTTTCCCTCATTTTGATAAGGCATAAACCACCAGTGTCCTTAGAAGTTAAGGTTATCATTGGCACCCATAATATTACATTAGAATTTTAAAGCCGGAAGAAACCTCTGGTTTCATCAGATTCAGCCTCTGCCTCTTAGAACCTGCGGAACCTGCTCCCCCCTCACCCCCAAAGTGAAGCTATTTGCTATCTGGCCAAACTTAGTAATTAGCAGGGACCCTTGAGACTGGACTCTTGGCTCTTACACTGGTGCTCATTCTCCCTCACTGCACACCTCTCTCTTCATGGGCATATTTGATTTGTTCTTTTTAAAAATGTTTACTTGTTTTCTCTTGGGTTTGCTCCATTTTCAAGCCAATAGCAAGCTGCCTGATAAAATGGTAACAAAAAGGGAAAAAGTTTTTGTTTTGTTTTGTTTTTTTCTGAATCTGCATGTATTTTTCCACTATTGCCCTGAGATCCAGAGCAGCGTGGTGTGATGAAATCTCACTGGACTGGGGGTATGTGAATAATTCTTTGGCTGTTTCTAACCAGCTTCGGGCCTAAGGCAAAGCCACTTAGCTTCTCTAGGATTTTATTTTCTTCATTTATGAAATGACAGTTGGGCTAAATGACCTCTGACCTCCCTTCCCTGCTTTAGAATTAAAACAATATTCCCTAAATCCACTGAAGTCACTCAAGAACTGTGCCCTGGTAATCCTACATTATATCAATTCACATCAATCATTCATTAGTGGGACATATCTAAAAAAGTAGGAGCAAGCTTGATTAAGCAAAGAATGTCAAACTCAACCAACCTTAATCAAACGGATTTGATATGAATAGAAAGTGTATTGTTCACATCCCTGTTATGGCTGAAAGCAACAATTATCAAATATTTTCCAAGTTGTCTTCTAATGAATCTAAAAGACTGTTGATATAGTCGAAAGAACTATTGTTATACTTTTTTCCTTTCTTTTGTTTTCTTACCACGGTTGCTTTGAGTGGCTTACCATTCGGGAGTGCTCCATATTTCCCTATACAGTGAAGAATAAACATACAGCTGATCGAGAAAAGGTTATAGGATTTTTGTTTATATCCTCATTATTTCCCTATGTACAATGCATTTCCTTGCTCATTTTCATGGATGCTCCTCTCCTTTCTTTATTACTTCTTCCCTCTCATTATCCTTCTAACAGGATAATGTCTTTCCCTTGTCCATTTTTCCTCATTTCTCTCTTATCATTACCCTAACTACCTCATTCTGGCATCCCACTAATTTTCCCTTTAGGCTAAAAATGAAAGAATCTAAAACATTTCTGTAAATTGCTGAAAAGTGGTTTTTTTTCCCTTCAGAAAAATACTCAGCAATAACTCATAAAGCCTTCATGTATTGACCTTCTGGTTTTGGACAGAGGAGAACTAATTTAAATACGTTTCAATACAAAACTAATGCAAAAACTAACAGATACAATTCAAATGCAAAAAAAAAATGTATTCTCAAAGAAGAAACAAGATATTATTTATTAAATTAACACTTTACTCTGATTTACTCACACAGCTTTATAACCACTGAGAAAAAAAATGAAACAGTAAAAAAACTCCTAAAATTATTATAATTGGATGCTCTTTGAGGTAGCAGAAATTTACATGGGGAAAAATAATTTAGTCACAACTGGCCTCTAAGCATCAGTTTCCTTCTATTTTAGAGAATCGGAGGTCCTCTGCCATCTTGAACCATCAGCAGCAACTGAAGTTTGAGGTCTGTCAGATTAGGAACACCTGTAACCCCTACCTGCCAGTGATGGGCATCTCATCAAGCTCAACAAACCCTAACTGGAGGGCTAATATTCCGTGGGAGAGGCACTAATCGTTAGTTGTGAAAACAAACCATTTGAGTGTACCACTGTCAACATGACCAAAATTTGCTCCTGTAAGGATGAACATCAGGCCCTAGCCAACTACTGAAGTGCTCTAGACTCAGTCATCCACCCCTGCTAAGCCACAAGGGCCATGTTAGCAAAGCATGGACATAGAATTCTCTATGAAGTATAAAGGCAGTTTGAAGTTTTATGTAAGAACTGTCTTTGTAGCCCCAAGGCCACTGCCTTAGGAAAAGCTTTTGGTACATCCGGGTCTGGGATTGCTCTCTCAGGGCTCCCTGATCCCGACCTCTCCCCTCACTGGTCCATCCTCCCTGGCTCTTCTCTTACTGCCAGAAAACCAAAGGCATGTGATTAGGCCACACTCTTGCTTTGAAACTTCCATTGGCCCCTTGCAATCAAATGGGAGTCAAACTATAGCATCAGAGGAATCACAATCCTGAGGTCTAACCACTTGCTGGCAATGAGGCCTTTGGCCATCGGCAGGGAGTGACTCATAAGAGGGACACAGAGCATGTGTGTGTGTGTGTGTGTGTGTGTGTGTGTGTGTGTTTGTGTAAAGCAAATGTTTTCATTTGGCAGCCAGTAGGTATTAGGTGCACATTATTTTTTCTCCCTTTCTGTATATGATTGCTGGTTGATTTCCTTAAAAAAAAAGATTTTATTTATTTTTCCATGAGAGACACACAGAGAGAGGCAGAGACACAGGCAGAGGGAGAAGCAGGCTCCCTGAGAGCCCGATGTGAGCCTCGATCCCAGGACCCCGGGATAATGACCTGAGCTAAAGGCAGATGCTCATCTGCTGAGTCACCCAGGCATCCCGGATTGATTTCAAATTTCATAATACAGCGCACTCAGCCCTCATCATCTGAGCCAAATTCTGCTTCTTTCTACTCCCCAACATGCACCCCCATTTTAGTTCCCAAACTGACCAGGCACTTCCAGGAGTGTGTATTTTGTACCTATAACACCCTTTACCCTTTCTCTCCTTGAAAGTATATACTCTTTATTTAATATCACCCTCATGTGTTTCCCAAACTCCAATAAGTCACAGCTCCCCTTTGCCTACCATACTCATTCCTTCATTCCTTCACAGATTCACTTCCTCACTGGATGCAATTCTACTTTGTGATTAGAAGCGTGAATGTGACAACGAGCCAGTCTGAATCAAATCCCAGCTCAGCCACCTACTCACTATGTAGACTCAAACAAGTTACTCAATTTCAATGGCCCAGTATCTTTAGCTGTAAAACATGGTTTAAAACCCAATTTTAGGGACACCTGGTTGGCTCAGTGGTCAAGCGTCTGCCTTCAGCTCAGGGCGTGATCCTGGTGTCCTGGGATCGAGTCCTGCATTAGGCTCCCCACAGGGAGCCTGCTTCTCTCTCTGCCTGTGTCTCTGCCTCTCTCTCTGTGTGTCTCTCATGAATAAAAAAATAAAATCTTTAAAAAAATAAAACCCTATTTTAGGAATACTTGACGTGTTGTCAGAAAACAAGAGTGGAAGGTAAGAGTCTTGTGTTCTTGTCTTGGTTCTGCTTTTTATTACATGAGTGAATCTAGGCAAGTCAATGAAATCAACACTAACTGTTGAACCTACTGAGCAATCCATCATCACCTTATGTGTAAAATGAGGGATTGAACTGAATAGTCTCTCTGAGGTCTCTTCTATGTTTACAATTCTCAAATTTTCTTAGTCTGTTTATTTATAACCCTTCCGAGCACTTAATGTAAATGTTGCTTGCATCAATGTGCCCATAGGATTCTTTAACACATTGTCAGATCAAATGCTACTGAAAGAAAAACTCCCCCTACTTTTCATTCCTCCATAGTATGAGTCCTTCAGATGGGAACACATGTCAAAGGGATTTCCAATAATATCCAAATCATGTCCAAGTGTTAAAGGATTCTGATAGTGAATGGCAAGGGGTTAGGAGCCCAAGAAATCCAGGATTATAGGAATTTGACGTTTATGAGCATTTTTCACATGTTAGGAAGCCCAAAATATTACCTGCCAACGTTTAGAAGTTGGTCAGCCAAATATCATTTCTTATCGTTCACACCTACATTAATGTCCTTCAAATATGAATATTTGGTAGTAGCGTCATAAAGACATTTCAGAGCTTATGGAATCAAAGAATGTTCAAGCCAGTTTTAAGATAAATATTCTCTGTTTATGTCAGACACCACCTTTAAATATTAATCCATAATGCAACAAGGGAAGAACAAGACAATATACTTCCCTATAGGAACTCTACATTTCTTTATTACAATAGGAAGTACGAGGAATCAAAAGTATCACATAACACTTACAAATAAATTCATCTTTATCGATTGCCAAGTCCATATACCTAGTTTTTATTATGTAGCTTTAGTACTTCATGTGCTTTATAGATGTCCAGACCTAATCTTACAGTAAAGTTATCATATGGCTGAAGCCATAAATGAGGTGTGACTCTAAATAATATGACTAATTTTTAAGTAAATATGCCAGAACTTAACCTAAGATATTAATGACTGCTTTTTAAAGTACTGATGTTATCTTGATGATAATCTAACTGGATCCATCTTTATCTGGAAACTCCTGTTTTGGAATTAGCTGCCTTCCTCTGTGTGTGTGTGTGTGTGTGTTGTGTGTATATGTGTGTGTGTCCATGTGTGTCCATGTGTGTGTTTGTTAATGGGTAAACTTTATTTTAGGGTGAAATAAATTTGGAAGAACTACCAAAAGTCATTCAGCTGTGTGTTGGAGTGAACGTAGCAAAGCATCAGGGTACAATCTAGCTTTGTGTTAAAATCTTTCAACTTCGCTGTATGTTTGGATTTTCACAATGAACTGTAGAGGAAAAAAAATCAGAGCTAACCTTCATGACTAAAATGGGTAGTCTGTTGGGAAACAGAATGACCCTGTAAACTAATGTAAACTAAATAATTAAGCTAATTTTCACACCTATGATATGTATAACACAGCTCATAAATTCTTTTTCCATACAAAGGTATACAAGGGGCATTCCCAATGCGTTTCAAACAATGACAGTACTTCTGGATTAACTGTGTAGTGTTAAAGGGGTATCACTTACTTGGATCTGCACATTTTTGGAATTTTATTCATTATAGAGCACGGAGTCAATTTTATGACTTCCCTCCACTAGCCAGGACTGGTGGATTGATGTGTATCCCTGAAGTAGTTCTATCATCCCTCTACTAAAGTATGCTTCTATGTAGGCAAGAATGGAAATTTGATCAAACATGTGGAACTGATTGATGCTGGCATTCAGCCCTGAATTCATTTAAATTATGATACCAAATACAGTAGAAAGGGACCAAGACTTATGAATGGATACTTCCTCCCTTTCAGCAGCACTGAACCCCATGGGATCCCCTACACCCTATGTCTCGCAACCACAAGATCTACTCTTCCTTTTTTCTGTTCCTTTTTCTCTTTTGGAACCCATCAACTCCTCCATACATAGCCATTTCCCTGAGCCAGTTTTGGTGTAACATTTTAAAACCACAGAATTATGCTGGGAGGTTAGCACCCATTCCATAACTAAACTGTAAAATTGTTTCAAATTCAGAAAAACTACAGGGGGATCATTAAAAGCCTCAGAAGGGGAAAAAAATGATTCCAATTTCCCTTTCATGGAACTCATCAGAAAAAGAAAAAAAAAAAAGGTGGACGACAGCCACCAGCACTGTGTGAAGCAACGGCTCTGCCAAAACTGTGAATAATTAACAGATTCGAAAATATAAGTAGCTTAAGCCAATCACACATTTGGCAGAGGTGAAAGTTGACTGTGGTAACTTGCCACTACAAGTGTAGTCCTCCAAAGGCACGATTTCCCACAGGCCCATGCCTGACTGCAGAGCCCACTCCCCTTCCACAGGCTGCAACAGCGCATCTAAAACCCTGGTGATCATAACAGGATATTTATAACATGTCATACTTAGGGTTTCAGAGAATTTTCTTTAAGAGAATTTTTTATGATTTAAAATAAGTTAGCTTATTTTTCCAGGTATATATATCCTTTCACCTAGAAGAGATGAGGAAAAATATCGATATTTCTCTTTCTATTGCATCATAATAAACTGCTTTAAAATTCCACATGAGGACTCTTTCAAAACACAACATGCTTCCTCCTCACACGTGCATAACGACTGGATAGAAGTTGGAGTATGTATTTTAGGAATGAGTGTTGTCACTCACTTCCCTCTGCAGGGGAGAAAAAAAAAATTTTTTTACCCTGACTCCTTATCAAACACACAAAAAAGCATAAGATGTAAAACTAACACCTTAATACTATATATGAATAATTTGGGTAGTGACATGTGTTGCTTTCAAAAATGCATTTTAGGGCAGCCCGGGTTTAGGCTCAGCGGTTTAGCGCCGCCTTCAGCCCAGGGCCTGATCCAGGAGACCCAGGATGAGTCCCACGTCGGGCTCCCTGCATGGAGCCTGCTCCTCCCTCTGCCTGTGTCTCTGCCTCTCTCTCTGTGTCTCTCATGAATAAATAAATAAAATCTTTAAAACAAAATAAAAAAAAATACATTTTAACTTTAAATAATAGTTGCAGAATGGCTTAAAAAGTTGGGTCATCAGTCCCTTTAACCCCACACATAAAACACTCCTCTAAGCAAAAATGGATTCCATGTACACAATGGATTCCCCTTTGCACAGAATTTTCTTAAAATGATAAAGTAATGGGATTTTTACTATTTTTCAGCCTTTTTCGTGTGTGAAAATCAGGCTAATTTCTTTTCATACACAGTTTCATACTCTTTTCAATTATTTACATTTTTCTTTGCTACTTTCACCAGAGGCTCCTTCTTAATTTTTACTTCCTTAATCACCTGCAGACACATCATTTTTTCCTGTTATTATTTAAATGAGCTATATTTAGAAGCAAATGCACTGTGTTTCTTTTAAAATATGAAAAAGAGTTTCACCTTTGATAGTACACATCTGTTCCTTTCTATGTTTATGTGATGGTGGTAATAAAAGATTTTTCAAAAATGCCTCAGAGCTCAAGATTTTATTTTTTAAATAATTCATAGGCAAGGCTTATAACTGGTGCAAAAAATAATTCTGCTGCTCCGATGCAAAGGAATCATGTTTGATGTTTAATAGCCAGGATTCTATTTCCTACTCATGGTTGCTATTTGAATAATGACACAGTCTAGATGCATAGTAGTTAAGTCTGCAGAATACAGCAAGGTCACTATGAATTGTAGAGAGCTCTTGGTTTTTCCAACAGTCGCTCAAGTTAAAATGAGTCCCGATCGGTTTTCCCATGTGAGGCGAGACACAATGAGTGCTCAAAAAACATCCAAATCAGATAAGCAAAACCCTGGGATCTTGTGCTCTATTCTACTTCTCTCCAGCCTAAGGAAAAACAAAACAAAACAAAGCACCACTGAACTCTTCTAACTTAGGAAAGGATTAAGTCATGATTTAGTAGAAGCGGACTTTTATAGGACTCAAAAAAATATGTGCTGGCAAAGTACCTGTGGCTACCATGGAATGAGGCCAAAATATTTAAAGGGCTTCTTTTGCCCTTGACTCCAGAGAGATCTTACCAAAAAGTGGGAAGTAAAACAGGGCTATCGCTGTACTACCAACAAAGTCATAGTGTATTCTGGGTGGAGTTGGTGCATCCTGCCCTTGCTTGGAAATTCCAGCTCATGCCCATGTTTGTACCCAAAAGCGATTGTCATTATCTGGGCTGAAAGGCTTCTGCATATGGTCTGTGAATACCGAGTTTTAGGAAAATAGAATAGTTACAAAAACTTGCTACTGTGTTGATTTTTATCCTCCATGCTGCATGAGTTCACTCAATCATCCAGCTGAGAATAACAACGCAAACAATAATAACATCAATCTCGTATGTATGGGGAGCCAGCCATATGCCAGGCCATTTCACATTCAATACATACGATAGAAAAAGGGTTAGCTATTCAACTAAGAATCAATGGCAGTGTAGAAGCTTTTTATAAATTAAATATTAGACGAAGATTTGTAAAACCCCCGCCATTCATTATGTATTTCAAGACAACCAAATTCTCCTGGTGCCCACGCTTGCATCAACACTTCCAATCCTGCGATTTCAGAAACTAAATAATCACCTAGGTGTTAATGAAGCTCAGGATTGGCAAAGGTTCATAATTTACAAACAGGGAGCAATTGAGGCTCTGAAGGAACAAACAGCATCTTCCTGTTGGAAAATAATAGTGTAAGCCTGAGTGGAAGCAAACTGGGTCATCGTTCCATACCTCAATGTCATGTTTTTAAAATTGTACATGGCACAGGACATATTTTGTGGCTACTCACTGGTAAGAATTCCCTAGCTCATGGCAGAGGCCAGGCCAGAGGAGAAATGTATGCATGGGGGAAAAAACAGAGAGGAAGGAAAGAGGTTCCAGCTTTTGCCTATTTCTGCTCACTGCCAACAACAAAACAACCATGCACTCCCTGTGCAAATTAATTAAACGCAGTCTTTTAACAACAGGTTAGTTTAGATTGAATAACTCCACGATTAACCTAGGACAAAACCGAGAATTGCATTGCAAGCAAAACCTCTAGAGACAGTTCAGAGAATTTTAAAGAAAGAAAGGGCCTAAAAAATACCATCTATAAACTAATTTCAACACATCACAGGATACAATAATAAACTGTTAATTCAATTACCAGAAAAGTAAGTATAGTAATTTAATGACAATGTTTTCTTCAGAATTCCCATCTTTGTATTATGAATAAAAAGAGAATATTACGTCTAATGGAGTTTTCGCAATACAACGTCTCACAGATTTTACAAACCCAGACCAATTTGGAATGATACTCTGAAGACAAATGGATTCAATAGTGTGTAATTATGAACTGCCATTAATTGTTATTATAGTAATGGAACTTCAGGGTAAAATCTGAAGTAAGTCTTTACAGAAAATAATCACTATTTTCCTCAGAGTAAATGAATTCTATTCCCTCCTGTCTGCAAAGGTCAAGTGAACAATGTCCCAGAGGCTGCAATCACAGATACTCACCACCACCGCAGATACTCATCACAATTAACAAAGAGTTCTCAAAATCAGCCTGCATTCTAGAGTCTTCTCCTTCAGCCCAATGTAAGTCCCTTTAGAGGCTGGCAGATCATAGTTTGAAGGGTAACTAGCAAACTCTGTTCTTGGCCATCAGCAGCAGCAATAGCCCGGAAGCAGATGAACTAACCCACCTGTTGGGCTCCCTTTAGCCATCACCCCTGCCCCCTCTGTATCTTCAGTCACCCTCCCGAGCCTATACCCCCAGTCAGTTCCAGGCAAGCTCATCATTTGAACACTGTAGATATATTCCTGGTTTACTGAGGAAGTGGGGGAAATCATCACCCCCCCCCCCAAAGAACTTATAAACAGGAGAGCAAAAGTTTTGGTCTTCTGACTTCAAGTTAATGTATCTTTGCTCAAAGGGAAGGCAAAGAAAGGAACTTTCTTGGAACGGTCCTCATTTTTTATGCTAGCATGAATAAATTGGGCCAAAGAAGAAAAAAAATGGAACTTATTGCAGACTTGCCCCTAGAGACATTATTTAAACATTTAAGTAACATCTTCTATTAAAAATAATTTGTATTTTTATCACATAACATACTACTATTGATGCTACCATAAGTACATATAAGCATAATAGAGACATTAATGTAGGGAGTATAGTAATTTCAAAGAAAAACATTTTGAAAAATGTTTTCATTTGTTCAAGGACGTAAAATTAGTCATAAGCTCTTTTAAGCTAATTTGGAATCTATTCCATCCACTCATTTTCTATATGATAGAAATGGTAATATAAGCAAATTAACTTATTTATTAATTATTACTTGATCAGGTAATAAAATGAGAAAAGAAAAGCACCCGGTGATACAAGGACATACATGCTTTACCTATCTTAACTGTATTTAAATCCATATTATAAGTCAGTTTGCTCTTTCAACTTAGGAACCAGAGAACAGTTAATTAATCACTCAACTGCTAACAAGTGTTACTCAGGCTTCACTTGGCAATTATGTGGTCACTCAGAGAATCAAAGGCAATTAAGGAGCTGATCAATGAGCTCTCCTTTTCAATGGCTAACAAAGACTCCCAAGTTTTATCTCTTGTTCTTCTAAATAAACTAGAGAAAATATACATTTTTATCAGCCTATTAGGCTGAAAAGACCTAGAACTTCAATATCTTTTTCAACTTTTTAATAGAGATTAAATCCAAGTGTTAATGATCATATCTACAATATAACAACGTATTAAGCATTAGAAGCTAGATTTCAGGGGCAAAAATCCTTCACTGAGTAAGATAACCAAAGCAGACCAACAGCTAAGCAATTATTCAGCCGAATGAAAACACCAGTGTGGTGAAACTAATCTATAAATTATTTTAAATCCCTTGTAAAAAGATTTCAATAGGATTTCAAACAATGGTTTTCAAACACTCAGGTAGAAGAACATTTCTGCTGGCTACTGATACCTTTATGAACTCCTGAGTTAAACCACTTCTATGGATCACAGAGCGCTTTATAGTTTCCCAAAAGAAAGTGAATCTGTTTGAAATATGAGTATTTAGAAAGTTCGCCTCTCTTGTGGAATGTAGTCAAAGAAGAGAGCAGAGTGGAGTGGTGGGGGTTTCTATACTAAGAAGGCTTTGAAAATTAAAAGCCAAGAAGTATATGTTCTTGTATTAAATAGTCACACTAATAAAAGCAATAAAACACATCCAGGGGATGCTTGACATGAACAGTTTCATAAGCCTGGTATTGATCCCCAGATTCTTTTCAAGTGAGGTTGCTTTGCAGGAACCCATCCCCTTGTGCATTTCCTACCACTGCACTCCACTAAGCCTTGTGCTAAATACAGGAGGGCTTGGAATTTTGTGTTTTGTGACAATTTCTTGTAACTTTTATCCAGTTTTAAAGTTGATCTACAGTCAGAGTTGATGCATCAGAGAAGCAGATGTAATAAAACTACAGCTCAGTGTTGACAGGGGCTTTAGACCTGGACTCAGAACATCAGGTTAGGTGTTAGTCTCCCTACCAGCCATGTTTGTGAAAGTGTCTCATGAACAACACAAGACTACCCAAATACTAGAAAGTATACGTCAGAAAGTGAAACACCTACATTCGTCATCCTCTCAATAGATTATTTCCTTGATTCAGGACTTAAGGAACCATCAGATTAATGAATTAAGTCAGAATTACGTCATCTTTACTTGAGGTGTCTGCCGACCATAACGTTAATGCCAGTTTAACACTCCTGTAGATTTTAAAGCAGTCATATAAAGAGGAAAAGCCTATGCTCTCACTTCACCCTAATACCTTGTATTAATATAAAAAACTGAGTATGTTCTAAACCTCTGTGTATCTGGCAAGAAGCTCAAGTTGACCTTCTGGATTTTATATTTGCATCGCCTAGCATTTGGAGCACGAAAAGTATTTTTTATCTTTAAGACCTCCACTTTGACAGTTTGAATTGTTTTTGTTTTTGCTGTGAAATATCTGTGGGAACAAAATGGAAAAGGTTCAGTGGAATTCTGCAGGTTGTATTTCACAATATTTCACCTATGTGGAAATCTTCACATTATTCCTGATAAAGGTACTAAATCATTCCTTGCTTTAAAGATGAATCACTCATCATCAAGTATTTTTGGAAGTCTATTATATGAGAGGCACCATACTAGAAACTGGTTATACAAAGATTAGGATGAATGCGTGTATATAAATTTATTTACCAGGTGCAACCCCCATCTTATTAAATTCTTTCTTCACCTTGTACACTTGACAGCTGAGAAAACCATAACATGGGAGTAATAATGGGTCAAAATTTACAAAATAAAGTACTGTTTTGGTGTGGGAGTTGTCATGAGGCTGTGTTGAAGTGACTTACCTATGTGGGATATTGAATATCCATTGAAATGGATTTGTTCAGCCATTTACATTAATGAGCATTTAAATGCAACAGATATCATTTCAGGTTACTTAACATGAATGAATAAAAGTTAATGCTATTGGATTATTAAAAATATATATATATATACACGCATATGTGTGTAAATATATATACACGCATTCATCGGTTATTGGCTTATGGCATAAAATTGTCAGCAGAGTCAGGATAATTTTAGGTGACTTCAAGAATGAAAGAAGGGTTGTTGATGACATCTTAAACATTCAACATCAACATGGCATTTATAATCTACAGAATAATTCTTCATGTAGGAGTATTGAACTGAAGACAATGAGACAGAGTTGGTCCCTTTTGCAAAGAAACAGATTTCCCCCTGTCTAATTAGGATGCAGTTTCCTTCAATTGATGTGTAAGAAAAGAGTAGATGGGTTTAAGAAAATAGTCAGTATGATGAAAACAATCCACAAAAACACTGGGGATTACATCGGATATCTCAAATAGTTATAGAGGTTGTAGTATATTCAGGTTACAAATAGAACATATATCTTTAAAACAAACACAATTTGCTTTTTAGTTACCACTAATCATACCACTTTTTCTTATGAAATCACAAGTGTCTCTATTCAACCTCAGTCTTATCAAACAAATCAAGAAAATCTATTTTGAATTTTAAAAACTTCTGTAAGTAATGTGGGCCTCCAGTAGTAGCTTCAAAAACCATCTGTTGGAAAAAAAAAAAAAAACATCTGTTGGGCATTGAGTGTTGAGATCTCTCATTGAAGTCATAAAATGATACAGGTGATGGAAGAAGTTGTATTTATATTTAAACACCAGCATTATATACATTGACTTCAGGTTTGCCTGGATTGCAAAATTAAACAGAGAAGGTGGTCAGCTCTATTTAATGAGTCAGTATCAGGAGCATATCTGAACAATCTCATATCCTTTTTATTACTAGCAGGCATGTTTGCCAAAATTTGTTTTGCTATTTTGTCTTTCCTTTAGAATATTAGCCTCACTAAGAATTTAGAGGTGAAGAAAAAATAAAACTAAGGGATATTAATCTAATATAATCTTAAACCTGTAAAGAAAACTATTTGGAGTGAAAATCTGAGTTTAAGATGAACCATCTCATGATGCTTTTATACTACATACTTTAATATAGATGAGAGGATGCTATATTTTAAATATGTAGTGGAAATACTCAAAAGTATCATTACAACATTATTTTATATGTATAAATGCTTTCTTACAATTAAACTTATAACCATGACAACAGCGCATCCTCAAATATTAACTTGCAATTTACTGAGTCATTTTCTGATGAATATTTAGTGCATTCGCAAAGCATACGGTGAGATCCTAGACTATGGAATAGATCATTTTAATAAAATCAAATGTCGCATGTAATGTAGAGATACAACACATTATTCCTGTTTATTTATTTTAAAGAAAAAATAAACCTTTACCTTCTCTACTGAATTTTAAAGTGGTAGCCAACCTCTGACATGGTACAGTAACAGTAATTTAGAAATTTAATTTTCAGAGTGAATTCAAACATGGATTTTCACTGACTATTCTTAAAACAAAAATCTCAATTTCCCACTTACCAGAAGCCTGTAACAATGGTCTCTTTTGGGTTGAATATTCATACATGCTGTTATACTTCTACTAGAGGGAGCATAGTCCTTCTAGATTTGAAACTGCTGCTCACCAGCTGAGAGACACTGTGCAAGTTACTTGATATCTCTGTTCCCAAGTTTCTTCTGATAATATGAGAACATGTTTCACAGGGTTGACATGGTATGGCATCCCTCAGAATATTCGTAATACATCTCACAAAGGTGCTAATTGGCTTAAATGAGTTAAGATTTGCCTAGTTCTTAGAAAAAGGCCTGACATGTAGAGGCTCTAAAATAAATTCTTAAAAAAAATTTAAAGAATTTTATTTATTTGTTTGAGGCAGTGAGAGAGACAGAGAGAGAGCATGCACACAAGTTGGGGGTGGGAGGCAGACTCAGAAACTCTCTGCTGAGCACAGAGCCCAACAAGGGGCTAGAGCCCCAATCCCCGACTGGACTCTAGGATCATGACTTGAGCCAAAGGCAGATGCTTAACTGACTGAGCCACCCAGATGCCCCTAAAATAACATTTTTTAAGTGGGCGCTACTTTCTTATCAATTACATAGGATAAAATCTAAGCCTAAAGAGTGAAGAATACAGTTAGAAATCATTCAAGACTAATAGGTCTAAAATGTCTTTGAACTCAAAACACAATAAACCTGACACTGACTGACTTTCAGAGGATGCCTTTGACATTTCTTGGATGAAGAAATATCATCTATACTACCAACCCAATCATTGTTTGGTTTCATGATAACAATTTTGTTCAAGTGTTTTGCTTAGTGTCCAAACACACACTCTCACTGACCAAGCCACTCAGGATCCAAACACAAACATCGTCATGCCCACTATATTGACCTCCCAAATTGCAGAAATGCCTTCGTTCTATCTCTTAAAACGTTACAACGAAAAAATGTTATTCTTCATAAACCAAAATGGATGTCAGAACCCTCATGGAAAGATCAACAGCACACATGGCTTGTGTTTGCCCACATTCTCGAGCAATCCCTCTCCTGCTGCCCCACCTCTAGCACCTCAGCGGGTTTGTCTGGGAAATATATTGGTCTGCCTCAACTAGAAAAAACATAAAACATAATCTTGACTGTTGTTTCATTTCTTTTATAAGACTAATAATTCAGTTGTCTTATGTCCAGAAACGCAGTCTTTATAACATGTTCTGTTCTGTACTGACATTTTTATACCATTTTTCTTTAAGTGTCATATATTTCAAACAGCTTTAGGGGAAGAGTTATTGCTCAAAAGTCACTGCTTCCCTTATGGAATCCAGGGAATTTGGATCAATGTGCAAGTGCTATTGAGAACACATGGACAGTGTTTGTGGATTTAGGCCTTACCATTGGCCTGGAGATATTCAAATACCAAAATCTATTTCCACTTAAAAAGAAAATTAAAAGAAAATTCTCTAACAATATTTTAATATCACTTTTCTTAGAATGATAGTCATTCAAGAGGATGCAATATCTGTGCCTTTTTTACAGAAAGTGAAAAATTTTCCCTCAGTTTTAAAGAAATGTGTATATACATACATATGTATGTATGTGGGTATGTAGATTCCAAAAAATCTTAAGTACTTTTATTGAACATTTTCCAACTTTGCATCTGGAGTCTAGGACTAATTTTACTCATATCCGAAATAATATCAGACAGAGAATGGTGAAGGAACAGTTAGTTCAACCACTTGAACTAACTCAAAAGTTAATCTCCTATTTAGTGTTCATGGCTCAATGTGTGAAAATGATTGGCCAAAATGATCTAACAAAACTCTCCAGCACTTTCAAGCTACGTAAGCATAATAGCAACTTATTTTAATTATTAATCAAATGCTTACATCATAATACCCATAAATAATTTAAGCTATGATTAACTCTATTATAAACAGCTCATGAATAGGCATGAATGCAGAAGTCATTATAATCCAGGAATTGTTCTGATCTTTGTGTACTCTCTCTTTCCTCTGGCAGAAAGAAAACAAGAGAACGTTTTTAACTATGTGACAATTTTAAGACCTTATGCAATGTCAAGAGATCAGACCAAACATCAGAGATCAGAAACTATTTACCTTTATGCTGCCAATCTATGCTTACAGTTGTGTTCACTGGAAAGGGCTTCTATGATATGATCATATAATTTAAAATTGTCAATAATTAAAAGGGAAGAAAGGTTTGGGGTTTGGTACTAAAAGTTTGACAGAGACAAATACATTGTTTTAGAAATACGTTTAGCAACTTTTCCAGGAACAATAACAATAAACAAAAAAAAAAAAACCCAACATAGTTCTGAGAATTATATTAAAGACTAGCCCGGTATAACTTGAAAAAGGAAGTTTCCTCACCACAAACCAAATGCATTCCTCTAAATGTACACTGTCTCATAAATTACAGATGTTCCCTCTCATGTACTACCAGTCACCACAAACTCATAGACAGGGAGGAGGGAAAAAAAAGAAAAACTATTTGGTTTCTTTGTAAGAGCTCACAGTTTTCCCGGGACATTTCTCAGACTGCAGACATGCCCACTGAGCTGATGTGATGACCAGTTTGCTGATTTGCTTTGTATACTACCAGAGTTGTTTCAACACTAGGCTTGCTGTGATCTCAAAGGGGGAGCTGTGCTCAAATCAGCTGCAAACAGGCCCCAGAGGACAAGCTCCGTTGTAAACCAATAGGGGCCTTACCCTTGGATCAACGGTAGCATGCAGGGACCAGATGAGCTTATTACTCAGCTAGAGGCAGATCCAGGGAGGCCTTTCTCTACCTATTTCCCTCAAGCATGCCATTTTGTGAAGGAAGAACAAGGACCCAAATATGTCCTGCCCCTCTGCTTAACCTGTTCGCATTGGTCTCCTACAGAGTTCCTGGGAACAAGAAAGGCCATAGCCAGGGCACCAGGGCTAGGAAATGAGGATTCCAGGGTAACCACCACAGGCTAAATGAATTTGATTCTACAGGAATTGAACCAAAGAAAAAGGTCAGAAGCCAATGCCACTTACATCTGGCAAATAGAATACACGATAAAGAGGCCGTTTGGGAAAAACGTTAGATCACTTCCTCATACTTTAGTCAAAACCAAATCATTAGAGGATCCAATATCTTATTTTATTATTTTTTAAAGATTTTATTTATTTATTCATGAGAGGCACACAGAGAGAGGCAGAGATACAGGCAGAGGGAGAAGCAGGCTCCCATGGAGCAGAGAACCTTGCATGGGATTTGATCCCAGGACCTGGGGATCACGCCCTGAGCTGAAGGCAAACATTCAACCCCTGAGCCACCCAGATGTCCTGAGGTCCAATATATTAAAGGAAGAAAAAAAGGAGAAACTACTTCAATTTCAAAGTGAAGCAGGCCTTTTGAGGTCTGATAAAAAAAAAAAAAAAAAAAACCTCTAAAAGTCTGAATTTCCCCAACTCACAACTAGATCTACATTCCTACCACTTGCTTACTTTACCAGGACTATCCAATCTCCAAGTTTTGTCTGTCCCAACCTGCAACTTTAAGCAGACTGCAGGGGAAGACATCTCTCTGGACACCATCTGGAAAGACATTGGCAATAAATTATAAAAGTTTAAGTTACTCTTTAGAAGTCCTAAAGTAATTTTACATTAAGTAACTGCCAGGGGACACAATGATATAAGAACACTATTCATAAATATTTCTTTTGCCAAAGAGATCTAAACATTGTGCTAAGCATCCCATAAAAAAATAGTTTTCAAAGTTTTGGCTGGAAATATTTCCAAACCACAAGCTCCAAGAATCGTACAGCTATCACTACAATGAAACTTGTAAGATGGCCCCTTAGGAAAATGGTTGCAACTAAAATTGTTAAGTGTCCTTTATAATGTCCCTAGGGCTCCAGTTATAATTATCCTCAACTCCAATTTCTGATGTGAAAAAAAACAAAAAACAATGTGTGAACACTGGTATTCTTTTCTGATTAAAGAACTAAATTTTATCTTATGGAGGCCCAAGAAAAATTGCTTGCAGTCATGTGTCATTCATTAAAAGAAAGAAATGGACATCGATGCAGAAATTGCCACTGCATGTTAGATTAACTGCAAAGCTGCATTCCACCTGTTTAGGAAGTTTCTGATAAAGTAACCAACTGTGCATGTCCTAGTCTCACGTGAGGTGCAACCAGGAAAAGGCAAAAGCAGTGAGTTTTTGCAACAAGTTGAATCTCTCCATTTTAACCAACCTCTTGGGAAGAATTGATAAGGTAGTGATATACGTCTACAAAAACTGTACACTGATTTTGAACAACAGCTAATATACAGAAAGCTAGTCCTGGTCTTTGCCAAGGTACGAATTTGAATGCTTTCCCTGGAAGGAAGAGTATGAATAATGTCCTTTGATTTATATTTGAAGACATGTGCCAGTAAATTTATATTTAAATAAAAATATCATTCAGGGCAAGTGTTTAAACATAAAATGAAAAGTATGTTGTAAAACATACTTTTGCTAGCTATCTACTTATAGTTCTGTAAAAAAAATCATGTACAAAGAACAGCATTTAATATACCTGTGACGCTACACTAAGCCCTTCACAAGTATGATTTACACACAGCAAAAGGCCAAGTGTCACGGTACAAACTTCATTGGTTTGTCGTGAAAATTAAAAAAGAGTCATTATTGGAAAATGTTTAGAACAGTGTCTGGGACTTCAGATACGTTCAATAAATATTACTTCATAGTATTTCACTTAATTCTCTCAACAAACATCCAAGCCCTAGAAATATTACACAACCAGCCTAAAGTGACACACTCTTGGTCCTGAGCCCTATGCTTATAACTGTACTTGCCCTGAATATAAATAAGTGCTATATTCTCTCCTCTCTTCCTCTCCCTCTCACTCCCTCTCATATATATATCTCTCTCTCTTCCTCTCTCTCTCTCTCTCTCTTTCTCTCTCTCTCTCTCTTTCGCCATGCAGGCTTCATACAATTTGTATTTGAAAGACATGTATTTATATATAACACATATAAATGCTGGAAGAAAATGCATGCCAAGGGGGTGGAATTCCATATTTTTAGGGCTGTCTTTTCCGTTTTTCTACAAGTCACACGCATTCCCTTAGTAATCAGCTACTTTAAAAAGATCTTTGAAAAACTTAAATCAAGAAAACATTAAGAAGTTTGGAGTGCCTCCTATTATTTGCCATCAAGATCTGTAAAGATTCTTTTCTAGTAATAGTGATTATTATAGCAAGTTATTTTTTTTAAGTGCTAACAGGCACCCTAGTAGGTACAGAAAGTTCATGTCCCACTACTCCAAATGCTCCTGATTCCTGAAGGTTGGGCAGCAGAATAATCACATTTAATATTATTCAGAAACATCCAGAGGGCACCCTAGAATGTGAACCACAGACAGGTCAGTCCCTGCTCTGGGGTGCGGTGAGTCATACTCCAGAGATGGGAGGTGAGTATCCCGTCTTAAAAGTCTTTTCTTTAGGCACTGGTTAACATATTATTTGGAGACTTGAAAAGAAACAAATTAAGCACCTAAGCATGCATATCATCTCATTTTAACTGAGGACTACCTACATAATTTGCCAAGAAGGACCAGTTTCCAGGAGCGACAAAGAGTGAACTTGTAACTGGAAGGCAAGCTGCCCGCCACCCCTAAATCGATGATGGTTTGGCAAAGAGCTTGGCTTTACAGAGGAAGAACTAAGTAGAATTTTCAGGAGTATGTTCTTAAGATGACATAGAAGTGGGAATGAAAATGGTGTGCTCGGGTCACACTGAGTGGCCCAGAGCGAGCAAGCTGGGCCCCGGGGAGGGGGCATGATCTGCACAAGGGAGCCGAGGTCAGACCTGGCCATGCAGCAAGACGAGCTGGACCCACATGCCCAGCCACTGGAAGGAGGCACCTGGACAGTTTCCTTTCTCCCTTTTTCTTCTCCGAGATAACTGAGTTTAGGAAGAAAGCCAGCCTCCCTCTCAAAATCAAGTGATAGCCTCAGCTACTGATGTGCAAGGTCTAGGGGTTCCTGGATGCAAAAGCATTGCCATGAATCCTTCAATCTCAAGTTTTCAGAGTCAGAAAGCCCACTCCCCAGTCTCCGAAGAGGAGTCAGCAGGCTCCCTGGTGCCACTTCGCACCTGTAACTCTTTTCCTAATACCACTATCTAGCAAGAGCTTCCTACCCCCAGAGCTGTTTGTCTGTTTGTAATTAAACGGGTTGTTTTTAAAATGTCAGTTAAAAAGATTAGAGTTTCCCAGGACAGAAATTTAGCAGAGAGCTCAGGGTATCTAGAGGGACACCCTGACACCAAGCTCAGGTCTTCAGTCCAGCTCAACAAGCACACCCTGATGGCCAACTTCTGAACATGGTGAGGAGAAGGCTGGGCTTTTCTAGAACATATGAGGCAAGAAGGTAAAGCACTCTTAAGAGTAGCAAGAGGAATCTGGCCAAAGAGGATTTGAATGCGTCTCAGCACTGGTGCACTGGCAGTTCGCCTATTTGTAGAGCGGAGGAGGTAGTAGTATTTTAAACAGATAAGTATGGGTAAGCAGGGAAATTAGAGAGAGTTTGCTGTTAGCAATTGTTTTCTAGAGTATGAGAAGGAGAGAACTGCAAAAGCATGATACCTTATTACTCCCCTTCCCCTATGTCACCGAAAATAAAATAAAATCAAGTGCTTTCACATACAGGTTTCCTTTCTAAAAGCCTGAGAAAGTGAAACAATCTTTGAGGGTCACCTGAAGAAGAACAGGTGACTCCCCCCAGGAGTCCATCCCGAGTATGAAGCGAAGCAATTTAACTGGAAAGTAAAAAGAAGGAGTCTTTTGCTGTTTTATAAATTATTTTATGAAGGACTATTACCTAGTTAGCAAAGATACAAGAGTAGAAAAGGAGAAATGCACAAGAACCAGCAATAAAGGTATTTCCTTCAAACAAATTAGTACTAATATTGTTTCTTCAATGTCCATCCAGTGGTCTACTGTCAAATCAGAAAGCAGGGATTTATATTATCATTCAAGATGGAATTCCCTATCAGGAGGCCCATATTTCAATGCAGAACGGATTACATTATTTGTCAAGGAAAACACATTACTCTTTGAAAAACAGAAAAGTTGACCTTGGCAAATACTTAGTGAATTTTTTCCCTTCTTGATTTCCCTTATGCGCAGTGTGTGGGAGAGCACATGTTTAGTGCTGCTCTGTGGCATTGTTTCAAAAGAACTCTCATTATTGTAGCCAGAAATGAGTAGGGAACATCTAGAAAACATTCACGTTACAGTGTTGGGAAGTGATTGAAGTCTTGTTTCCACCCTTTATGTTAGGTAGTCAAAAAAAAAAAAAAAAAAGATCTCGGTAGTAAATAGGTACTGGCTTAGCCTCTGTTTGCCTTTTTCCCTTGACCAACCACAGTTATTCTTTTCATAATTAGAGATAAACAAAAATAAGCATTCTGTGATAAAATTCTAATATTGTGTAACTATTTCCCATTTTATCGGACGGCTGTTATCTTCTCATTTGGCTTTGCTTCAAGAGGCAGCACCACTCCTTTTAGGATAATTGATAGTAGTGTTGAATGTTGTCAAGGCAAAATTTTGCATCCTCGTGTATCTCTAGGTCTTTGCCTGTGGATTAGCCAAATCCATCCCAACAGATTTTTCTTATCTTCCTTCGTCCCTTTGTCTTGGTCTTATCATTTTTGACAATAATAATAATAATAATAATAATAATAACAACAAATATTTGTTGAGGTCCAGTACCTTTTTTTGATGCCATCTTTGCGTGCTAGGCTATTCACCTCTCTCAGTAGCATCCTAAATTAGATACTAGTGTTGTTCACGTTATAAATGAGGAAGCCAGGACTACAGAGGCGCTGACTATGACTTGCCATCCTTGCAAGGCTCTTAATGGCTGGGTACAGGACATCTATTTCTGACGCACAGTGCTAACCAGTCCGTTATGAAGACCAACTGCACCTCGTGGTCTGGTTCCCTTCATGTTTTGTGTTTACGATGAGAGATCAAGCCATTCCTCACCAACTGAACCTAGCTGCAGAACAGCTCTACCATGAGGCAAAAAAAAAAAAAAAAAACCTTAATCGAAAAGCACAATGAAATTTTTCATGCTACATGTTCTTTCCTTTTGTCACTCCCGACACAAAATCTACCGGTAAAGCTCCATCTTCTTCGATTTACTGAGAAATGAGTCAGCAAGGATTACAGGAGATTATGAAGAGATTGTACAGTAAACATGATAGACTGTAAGACAATTCAAAATAGAAGATGAAAAGAGATTTTCTTTCAAAATTGCAAACCAAGTCTGCGTTTGAGTTTGCATGTGATCAAACTAAGTCATAAATGACTGGATCAGGGTAGGATGAATGGCAGGGCTTCAGCTTCTAAATAATCAACAACAAATGCAACCAGAGTAATGGGTACCATCCAAGAAAAGGCAAGACAATATCATTATTCAATGATTTAAAAAAAAAATGTGATGCAAAGTAAATGCTGTGAACCATCTCACCCCCTGAGAATAGAGATACAGCCTCGTATCTCTAAAAGATAACATTCAGTGAAGGTTTAGTAATTACCTGGCATTTCCTCTCTTTGATGGTCTCTGTTTCTGTAATTTCCTCTACCACAATTTTTAAATATATATTTTTTAATGTTTATCTGGCAAAAATCCCCTCTTTTCCCCTTCCCCATAGTCCTTCACTATGAGCAAAACTTCCACTTGGTCTTCAACATGCTTAACCAGTTTCATAGTTAGTGACCTGGTAAGAGGACCAGCAAGTCCTGGAGTAAAACCCATTCCTCTACTCTTGGTCACTGCACCAGGAAACACTTTCTTACATAAAGAGATCTAGTTAACAGGAGGCCCAAAAGGTATGAATTTCAGTCCTCTTGGACATCATGGTGCAGGAAGAAAGCAGGGCTGGAGGAAAGCAGGAATGAGCCTTCTGCTGAGCCAGGGGGTCCAGACGGGCAGTGGCAGAGCAGATCAGTTATCACTGGCCCAGCAGCCTTCTCAGCTCTTGTTCAGAACTCTTCTCTTGTTCAGAGGTTTTTTTTTCTTCTAAGAATGTCGTTAATTTATTTTCATCCAAATTTTACGAGCTCAAAATCTTGGTTTCAGGAATATTCTCTTTTCCCCAACTAAACACAACTAAAAGAAGCCCTAGGACAGCATTTTGGGACCTCTACTGTGTCCCCAACCCCAGAAAAAAGCCGCCAAAGCTCCCCATATGATCCTTCTTTAACATAACCACAGGGTTTTTTGTTAAAACCCAAATCTAAGGGACGCCTGGGTCTCACTGGATGAGCTTCTGCCTTTGGCTCAGGTCATGATCCCAGGGTCCTACACATCTGGTCCCCTCCAGGGAGCCCACTGCTTCCCTCTGCCTATGTCTCTGCCTCTCTCATGAATAAATAAATAAAATCTTTAACAACAACAAACAAACAAACAAACAAAACCCAAACCTAAAAGTGAAGTCGAAAGCTAGTAGGAGCTAAAAAAAATACAGAAATAATACCCACCACCTTCATAGCAATGCCTCCTGGAGTGTTCATTTGCCTTCCCTCCCTCTTTTCTCACTTTCTCTTTCTCTGTCTCTCTCTCTCTCTCTCAACTCAAACCAGCACACATCCTTTCTTCAGGCTTCCATAAATATTTGAGTACTTACCACTCACCAAGCACCTTCCCAGAGCTGAGGAACCATGGATGAATAGGACAAGTTTGTCCAGCTTTAAGAATTCAAGGCAAGTAAATAAGACTTACAAATTGACAAACAGCTACAAAGCACGGTGATGAGTACTGTAGTGCTCGTGCGGGGAGAAGGTGGTAGCAGTGGAAAGGAAGGAGGTCCTCACTCCCCCAGAGATTGGGGGGGGCCTTCCTGGGAGTCAACCCTTAAAGAGGACTGAAAGAGTGAGTACAGTCCTGCCAGGTAAAGAACAGGTCCAAATAATTATTTGCTTTTAGAGCAAAGAACAGCTCGAGGGGGAGGAGGGTGATTACTCAAGAAAGCTCAATAATTTTACAAATATGGAAAATCTGACTAGACAATGAAATATACATTGAGTTTGGAGGCAGCATGGGAGTAAGGGAGGAGACAGTGTCTACTTAAAGCTTTTATACCAGTGTGCTTTACCAGAATGGCACTTTTGGATGGGCATGACTACCTGTTCTGAGAAGACAGCGTAAAGGGATATTGCAAATGGGTTGTCTTCTCCATGTGAAAAAAGGAACTCAAGAACAAGAGTTGTTTTATGCTTGCTGCCCAGGGACAGGGGCTGAAACAACCGTAGAATTCCTCAAGCCTTTACTCTTTACTGGTGACTTCAAGTCCAAGTAGGCCGTAATTCCTCCAACAATATAGTCTATGATGGCTATTTGCAAGAGACATAGGGTGTCTCTTGACACCCTATGAACTATTTAACTATTTAAATAGGGTGAACTATTTAACAGTTCAGTGTGTGTGTGTTTGTGTGCTGCATGTGTCTGTGAGAAAGATAGAGAGAGAGAGACAGTTAAAATGACAGAACAAAAGGAAATCAGATCTATCATCAAGCTTTAAGTCTGTTGTGATATTAGCTTTATTCCTGATACAACAGGTAACTTCTCTAAATGATTTAATTTAATACTTATCACAAGGAAATAAAGCCCTATGACCCCTTCATAGTAGATGGGGGAAAAAGTCCACCAGTTTCTTCTGTATTATTATTTTTGCCTGTTATGAGTAAAAGTCAGTTTGCAAAAATTCTTCAGAAAAGGCATTTTTTTGTAGTTGATATAAAGTACGGAAAAAAAATAAAAAATAAAAAAAATAAAACATGAGGTGCTAGCTACTGAAAGCCTATCTATCCCTCAATAGAACTATTCAATAATTAAGAATTATGAATCTTCATCAAACACGGCAACTACTAACACTGCACCTGATGTTGGGCTCCGATGGGGGGATTTGCTTGCTAACCGGCTCTTGCAGGTCAATGAGGCAAAGCTCAAACACTACAGGTTAGTGCCAATAGCTTCTTGTTTTCACATTCTTCAACTGGCAAAAAAGAATTTACAAATGTATTTTGCTCCAAAAGGTTGAACATTAGCCAGATGGTTCTAGGTAACGGTGGGATTGGTTGGCAAAGACATTGATTTTTTTACTGAGAGCCCAGCTTTTGGACTTAATCTCAACTATGAAAGAGTATTCCAGTTTTGTGCTTCTGAAAATCATCACTGTAAATCACATAAATGGAAATGTCTATAGACATATTTAAGTAAAGAAAAACATGCTTAATTTCTTTTGCTAGGATGATCTATATACCTGAGCTATGCAATACGTTCCTTGAAGGCCAATCTTGAACTAAACGTACTACAGAGAGAATAAAAGACCTTAGAAATGACATAGGTTTAAAGTCCTTTGACTAATTCCACTGAGATTATTCAAGTGCATGGAAGGGGAGGGTGGGGGGAAAGCAAGGATGGAAAGGAGACAGATATTAGTGCCCTGTTGTAATTACTATGTTCCCCACGGTCTAAAATGCTAAAAATGAATGTTTCCTCTATTACGAACGAGGATATAAACCTTTCTCACTGCAAAGCTATTAGCATATATAATGCACATGTCTGAAAATCATGGCTTCTCTGTCATTCTTTTCAGACCTTTAGGGACCTGGGTTATTGTATAGTCCTGAATTATAGCCAACGCATAATTTGTAGTCCTCTGGTTTTCCACGTTTTTTTTAAAAAAAATCAGTTTAAGCAATTTTACTGATATTTAACATTTCAGTCTTTTCCAGCAAATTAAAATGTTTGCATTGTCTGGAAAAGAATTGCTGTTCAAGTGACAAAAAGAGAAGACATGTGAATATACTTTACTGAGTGCCAGTGCTTCTATCAACGAGATGATTTAAAAATGCAATTCTAGGAATTTATTAATGTAATATTTCTTTAAAAATAAATAAACAAGCTTCTCAAAAGTCAAAACATATATAAACTCCCGATCTGTGTGCACCATTCTAGGGCACATAAAGTCACAGGAAAATGAATGACATTAATTTGGACCTTTTGAACAAATACATTTCCTCCTGTATTTTAGGAGTAGAAATTGTACCTTAACAGACTCGACATTTTTTTTCTCTGATTTCAGTTCTTTCACCGCAAAGGTAGAATCAAACAAGAAATCTTACTTCTCTTATTCAGTTTTATTTCAATCTATGTCAGTTTAGCATATTTTAGATAGTCTGTATAATTTTTTTAAAATAAAAGGACCATTCTGATGTTAATTTGGATCAATCTTCCAAACATATGATTCTAGGTTTTCTAAAAGGGCCCCTCTTAAGGGGGCTTTTTAAAAGTGAACAAAAAAGCACCCTGAGGCTGCCCAATTCACATTTAACCTACTTACATGAAAAAGGAACTGCTTTGGTTAAGAATAAACTTCCACAAGCTCAGGTTCGAACGAAACACGCCAGCATATTAGTGAGGAAATGAGACAGCAAATAGTAACTCCTTTCATACGAGCAAAAGAATACTGTATTTATTTAAAAACAGTTGGCAGAGATTCTGATTTTAATTAAATTACATTTACTGAAATAACATTTTCATAATTAAAAAAAAATAACCCATTTCTCCCAAAGAGCTAGCAAAAAATAATCACAGGAACTTCAAATGGGCAAAGGAGTAAAACGATAGTTAGAATAAATGAGACTAATTTGGATTACAACTGTGTATTAGTTCGCTAGTTTTCGGAGATTCAGAAGGCATTATTATCCTCTGTTGTCCTGTAAAGTTAATACAAAGAAGCTAGCAAGTTTTGTTATTAATGATTTTTTTTTTAGAGGAAGGAATTTAGCACAAGTTTCAGATCTCACTATATTTTTATTACTTGCACATTGGACTCCTAGAGCAGTAGTCTAGATCACACTAAAGATACTATAATCTGACCTCTTCTTTTCCCAAATAAGGAAACTGAGTCCAGAAAAGTTAAATGACTCCTTCCTAACCATTCAACTAGTTAAAAAGACCAAGTCTGGAACTCAGAGGCTTTCCACTCAACAGATTTGTCCCAGAGCCAAGCATTCATACCTTCCTAGAGGAGAGGAAGGGGAAAAAATGACACACCATCTATGTGGACTAAGGGAGAAACAAAATTCCATTCCAAGGGAAGGCTCAGTCTCGTTCACTACTGGCTCAGGTCTTAGAAAAGTTCAGATGAGAACCAAAGTTCATGTTCCGCAGGGAACGAAAATTGTCAAATAATCAGGTGAAGTCGCACATATTGGCAAAACCAACGAGTGGATAATATGTTTCCATGACTTACCAATGACAGCTTAAGGAAGAGCAAACTTCTCCATGAAACAATTTTGATTGCTGAATTCTTCCAAATAGGCAAAAGATGGCCAAATGGGTCAAGTCATCAACCTCAGTTATAGAAGTCACACAGGGGAAAAGAGGGAACATTTTAACGAAGAGAGAAAATATACCAAAACCATGGGAGACACAGAACCACCCTTTTCCTTCTTGGATACTGCTGAATGCTGGTCTTGTGAAGAGTAAGAAGCAGTATATATGGTGCTGCAGTGCCCAAAGAAATTTCAACCAGTCAGAAAAGGACTTACAATAGTTTCATACATGTGCTGCTGGATAATTTATGAGCAAATACATCGCAATGAAAGCCTAGGCAAGTAGGAAGTTTGTTAACATTTGTACAAAAGTAACACCAATGAGCTTTCATTAGCATCCTTCTCTGTAATTGGGTCAAACCAAAATACAAATGAGTTGTCTTTTGAGAACAGAGCAAGAACCCATCAAATGCTTATAACCTTCACTAACTTAAGTGCAAAAATCGAATAACAAATACAAGTTGAATCTCATAATAGTAAATATTTGTCACAATGACTTAGGAAAAAGAGCTCCTCTTCTTTACTAATTATGGACTGTCTGCCATCCCCCCTCAAATTATTTGTCTCACAACTCAGATCAATAATCCCACAGATTCTTTGTGTTGCAAAACTTCCTCCAAATTCTTTCAGCAACATTTATTATTTTTTCTGCTCTGGTCATGCTGAATTGGATCATAGCACCACTCAGAGGCCCCAACTACTTCTATTAGGAAAAAAACAACAACAAAAATTATCCCTGAGAGTCTAATTTGCAAATTAATTTCCTTGTTCTCTATCAGTTATTCTCAACTTACAAGCTTCCAGGTCAAACTCATTTTGACCAAACACTCATTATGACTAAAATGCAACAAAACTTAATGTTAATAAAAATAATGTATTACTTTCACAGGGTTGAACCCAAATCGGCAAACACACAAACTGCACTGCACAGATCACTATTGTGCCCAGAGATATTAACAAATATTGGGGTGAAGGAGGAGAGGGTCTCAAGAAATACGTATTTAAATCAACTTGAATAAAATACTTTTCCTACAGACTCTCTGAGTATCTCTTAGTGTCACCGAAAACCCTAAAGAAGAAGGGTTGATTTGCTATCATTTTCTGAACTTATTTAAGCACAGGAAACCAAATTTCCAAGGATCCTTCTTCATTTGTGGAAAAGAAAAAAAAAAAGCTATCTTAAGGATATAGCTTAGCTCATGTTCCAATTTAAAACCATAATAATAACAAACATAACACACTATTTCTAAACAAATTCCTCCCTTCCAAATGTACCGTGAGAAACTGAAGCTTAAGGTTGGCTGGCCCAAAGCTACTCTTTGTAAATGGAGGAGATAGAAATTTACCCCAAAGATCAGGGTCCTTCCACTCCAAAAAAGCAGGGATTAACTCCTACAGAAATCTCCATTCTTGATCAGAATTGTGGACACAAATCTTAAAAATAAAGACTTTATTTTCCCTACTAATTTATATGTCTTATACACTAAAGAGTTTTCCTCCATCTTTCTCTGATGGAAAATGACATTTCTTTCCTTGACTTTTCCAAAATATAAAATTATATGTCATTTCATTCCTAGCTTGAAAAGGTATAATGATTATTGTATACAATTATTATGGATAAAATTAGTAATCTAACTGTGAATTGGAAAGAAACCTCGTGAATATCACACCTTATAAATGAGGACAATGATGGCCTGACTTTATAAAAGCAATGTTTTATTTAATCATGTCTGACACATAAAAAGTGATATATATGTGTATGACATTATTATTACACTTACCTTACATTTGTATAAGCCCTCATCCTTTCATATTTAGCATTCACACAGGTTTCCTGAAGGCTTATGTATTTGATCATTAATTCAATGAAACATATTCACTAACTATGAGTTGTGAAAATAATGATTTTTTTAAAGGTAGGTAAAATAGATAAAAATTTTTTTTCCCAATGTCCAGTAAGAAATAACATTCTCTGGGGGTGCCTAGGTGGTGGAGTCATTAAGTATCCAACTCTTGATTTTGGCTCAGGTTGTTATCTCAGAACGGTGAGATGGAGCCCCTGCCTAGCTCCATGCTCAGTGCAAAGCTGGCTTGAGATTCTCATTCTCTCTCCCTCTGCCCCTTCCCCTGCTCATGTGCACACATGCACTCTCTCTCTAAAATAAATATATAAATCTCAAAAATAGAAATAGCATTCTCTGTTGCACGTTATGGGTTGTGGAACTGAATACAGTAATATATAGTCCCAGTAGCCACAGAGCCTCTACAGGGGTCTAGTGGGGGGAAGGAATAATAAAGGAGGAGGAGGTGGAGAATGAAGAAGAAAACAAAGAAAGGAAAGAGGAGGAGAGAAAATGGAAGAAAAGGAAGATGATGTAGAGAAGAACGAGGAGAAGGAAGGGAAAAAAAGAAAAAGAATAAAAGGAAAAAGAAAAAAGAAACTTTTATTAAGACTTACTCTTGGGTACCAGGCATTCTAAGTGTTTTACATATTTTTTTCACTTAATCTTTACTACACAGTGCACTTGATAACATGATCTCCAGTTTAGAGATCAGGACACTGAGGCACAGACAGGTGGGTAAGTTGCTGTAGCACCATGATGTGAGTGCTAGAGTCTAGCCACACTCCCACCCAACCCGATTGTGAGGCCTATATCCATACCCACTCCACTGAAGTTATACCCTTACCTACTATCCTCAGATTGAGATAAGGTATACAGAGACAACTATGGGCTCAGGGGAAGCACACAGAACTGGAGCTGGGTCTCCTGGAAGGAATGATATGGAGAGTTTACAGGAGTCAGCCAGGTGAAGGAGGAAAGGGGGTGTTTGAGCTAGGGAGAGCAGGCTATGCGATTTCATGGTGGCTTGAAGCAGCAAGGTGCTGGCAGAATCAGGGACATAGTGGACATAAAGAAATGCTGAGAGCAGATACCTGGGAGGAAGCCAGGGGTCCAGCTAGGAGGGTCTATGTGCCACACAAAGAAGTTGACAGTAAGAAGGATGGATCTTCAAATGATCTGATGAGGAGTGATGAGGGCTAACCACAGGGAGAGGAAATTGCAAAGGATGGTGGTGAATAGCAAAGATACTTAGTTCAAGAACAGAGAGGCATTAGCAACCCATTGGATGTAGAAGGAAATAATCTGGAAAGGAGGAAATAATCTAGAATTCCTCCCTCACTTATAGCAAAGAAACCAGCAAGATGGGGAGGAACAGTGTTAGATTGGAATCTTCTAATTTGGAATGAAAGATATTTATCTTTTTTTTTTTTTTTGAGAGTGAGAGAGAGAGAGAGAGAGAAGGAAAGAGAAGGTGCAAGGGAGAGGGATAGAGAATCTTCAGCAGATTCCATGCCCAGAGTGGAGCCCAACATGGGGCTCGGTCTCACCACTCTGCGATCATAACCTGAGCTAAAATCAAGAGTGGGACACTTAACCAATTGAGCCACCCTGGCACCCCAGAAATGCAAGATATTTAATTACAGATGCCAAAACAGCAATTGAATGTAGAGGTTTAGAAATAAGACTATAAATCCATTGAAGATATCATTTCAGAGGCCTCGATTTATGGGTAGTGGTTGAAGCCATTTGTTCGGGATCGATCACCCTGGAAAACCATGTTTTTAGAATGGGGTTCAAAATGAGCCCTGGGGAATGCTAGCAGTTATGTACACAAGTTCATCACAGTGCAACCAGACATCTCCAAAACAACACAATTTTCAGTGAATTAGAAAGCATTGGCGCATCAACCTAAGAGGTCCACGGAAGAAAAGGAACACAGGGAGAAAGAGACAGAAAGGCACAAGAAAAAAATAGGATATATTTTACAACAAGTCAGATGCTGTAAGGACAAATTTCACAAAGGACAGTGGCCGGTGGATTTGGCAACATGGAGATCTCTGTTGACCTTTAAAACTGATAAGGGCCTGTGAAGGTATAGGGTCAGAACAGGTGAAGACAGTATGAAACATGAGTAGACTGACCTTTCAAACATCTTGGTTGTGAATAGAAGAAGTCAGGATCAAAAGCTTATGAGCAACTTGGGTTTAAGCATTTGCATTTCAAGATGGAAGAGGCCTGAGCATGTTCAGAACACAGGGAGCATCAAGATCAAAGACAAGGGAGAGAGAGATGGATGGAGAAAGAACATCAGGAAAATGTGAATAGTGGGTGCACTAAAAAACTCTAAAGGTTTTTCCTTTATAGCTACAAGGAAATATTTGTGCGCACAGTAACCTCTCTTTTCTTTCAAAGGATGTTTCAAGGTCATCCTGTGAAAATGATGAGATCAGTGGGATAGCAAGAAAAAGAGGTAAAAGTCTGCAATTATCTTTGGCAGGGATTGGAGAAGCAACTGACTGATGCTACCGCATGATTGCCTCCTAAACAAAAAGTACTTAAAAAAAAGAAAACCCTGTAAGATGGAGAATATTAATCACAGATAAAATTAGAAATATCTTTTAAAATAAGAAAATGGTGTTTCAAAAAAAATTAAATTAAATTAAAAAAAAAGAGAAAATGGTGTTTCCAATTTTTCAATTAGGGATCGCACCTACAGAAGACAGTGATCACTAGCTATATAATACATTACAATTTGGTGGAAATCTTTTTTCACTTGTATCCATGCTTCTGCAATAATCATGAAAAGTCCCTGGACATGGGGAGGGATCAAGGGTAAGCTAGGTTTAGTATCTGATTAGCCCAGAGTCCACTGAAAAGGAAGGGGGAAATGAGGAAGCCCAGGGGTTGGAGAGTTGGGGTGGCTTTGGAGCAGAAGTAGTGTCTCAGAACATCAACACTTGATTCACACTTGTGTTGATACATTGGCCATTCTTTGTACATGCTGCAAAGCACCAGCTACCTGATTAGGTCTTAGGAACTGGACAGGTTTACAAAGCTAAGCTTCATATGGAATGCTCTCCACTCAGAGACTGATTTTAACCTCCAGAAAAGAAAACACTCTTTCCTTAATAAACTGCTCAATCATCAAATTCTAGCCACAGCTTGCCATAGCTATGCATTAATTTTAAAGAGTAGCACATTTATTTTATTTTTTTTTAAGATTTTATGTATTTATTCATGATAGTCACACACACACACACACACACACACAGAGAGAGAGAGAGAGAGAGACAGAGAGGCAGAGACACAGGCAGAGGGAGAAGCAGGCTCCATGCAGGGAGCCCGACGTGGGATTCGATCCTGGGTCTCCAGGATCACGCCCGTGGCCAAAGGCAGGTGCTAAACCACTGCACCACCCAGGGATCCCAAGAGTAGCATATTTAAAAGGAAAAGATAACAATGAATTTCTGGGAAAAGAATTGAAGAAAGGAAAAAAAAAAGAATTGAAGAAAGATTAAAATGCACTAATTTTAGAATTATGAGACAGCCACACTTGCATACACCTTATTTTGGTTACAATGCCCCGAAGTGTTGTTATGATTGAGTCTGAAAGGAAACCTGAATAATTGTCTGCACAAATTTTAAGTAGGTTTTGACTGAGGGTGGCTATGAGGATTTACAGCATGGACATTCAATTGGATGTTAATCCATATCTACTCACTGAATAGCCCAAAATATTGGCTTTGTGGTGCTGAGTTCCAGCTACTTAGAGCTGTGGCCCAAGAGGTCAAACCTAGAGAAATCAGTAATTTAAAAGAAATTTCAAATTGTTCTAAGTTTTCTGTTATGCTTTTTTAAAAAATCCTCATATTTTCCCTTTGGACAGAGTGTTATAGAATATTCTTACAATTTTATCACTTGCTCCAAAAATGAATATAAAGGAATAAATGTCAAGTTAAAGTTATAGCAAGGAGATCACCTTTAAAAATCTTAAAAGTTCTGTACTTCCTCTGATTTTGTTTATTCTCCCTGCCTTTCCCTCTACCTCCCTAAAGAACAGCAGATTACACAGAACAGGTGTTGGAATAAATGTTGAATGAGTTGAAACCCACTGTAGTTCAATTTTTTTTTTAATTTGTGACTATGTAAACAAATAGATCAGCTTGCTAATCAAAAAGGAAGACGTATGCTTTTCTAATCAATATATGAATACCAGTTTCAACTATATCCTTCCTTGATCATCAAGGCGTTGTGACGTAGACATTAAAAAAAAAAGAAAAGAAAAAAAGATATTTTTGTAATAACGTCCCTAAGTATATTGATCTATAGGTAGAAATAGCTGAATTCCATTTTCTTTTCTTATTGCTGGTATTTTGCCACTGCTGGACTGCAGTGGATCAGTAACATCATCATATCTCAGTGATACCGGAAGGATTGCTATTCAAGAAGACCTGAGAAAACTGCTTTATACAGAGGACATTTTTTTAATTGCTATTTTTTAAGAAAATAAAACATGCTAATATTTGGCAAGTTACATAGTAATGAATTAAAGGATTAGTTGTTTGGTATCTTGCTCTGAATACAGCCACATGGCAGCAAATCACAGAATTTGAAACTGCAAAGGCTTTTGTAGACCATGACATTATGTTTTTCAGTTCTAAGGTCTTCCACTGAGAAACTTGACTAAGCATGCATGTCACTTACTGGGGAGAGTATTTTGAATTCTTCCATTATGAGTTACAGCTATTTCAAGTGACCCAGGTTTAATAATATATCTAAATAGAGCAGAATCTATTATTTACAACATAGGAGTGGTGCTAGTTTCATTCTCGCTTCATATTTTCATTAAAATGTGGAAAATATTTTTTTTTCATTCTGCATGGCATTATTTAAAATTGCAGTGGGACTCAAATACTTGTATTTATCATCCTGGCTAAAAGTAATTAACTGAATTACTAATACAGTTAAATACATGACAGGGCAGCTGCTTACAAATAATTTTACAAATAAATGATTTCCCCACATTTTGGCTCTCTTCAGAATGGTTAAAAAGTGTAAGGTGAAATAAAAAGTTAAGGCGCCACCCATGCACATTTTTTTACGGATCTCTTAAACCTACGCAATGATACAGTGAGTTTAATTTCTCAACTAAGGCTTCAAATGCCAACAAGAAGTCCATATAACAAATCGCCACCTGGAAACATGCAGAGCTGTGTCTATACCTCTACGTATCATCTCAGAAGATGTTAGAAACATTTCAGCGTTGGATGAACTTTGTTAGACTCCACAGTCATTATAATCACTGCACTTTGTTAAATACTCTTTGCTCTGCTCTAAAAACCATCAGGAAAACCTCAAAAAATGAATAAAAGCAACAACAGCAATGACAAATATCCAAAACTGTATTGAGCACAACCACACTAAAGTACGTTGTTTGAAACCAAACAGTTATTAGGGTTGGTGGGGGTGTAGGGATCTTGGCTCTCATAATCAGAGTCCAATTTATTTTGTGGCCAGCATGGATGGTAGAATATTTTTTAATCTCAGTTTTTCTATCACAGAAATTCAATTCTTCAAGACATTATCATTGGACGGTATCCCAGAAAATTAAACACAAATCCCTGAGCTACAGAACAATGTTCATGGCCTCCATAAATCTACTTAATAGAAATTGAGAGTCTTCTCTTGGACAGATTTGGAAGACCTGACTTAAACAATATTAAGTGTTTCCATCTAGAAATGACATAACATACTATGCTCCATTCACCCTTCTGTCCTTCAAAGAAGCCCACAAAACCCCCCTGAGTTGTGACCGGGCAAACCCTCCAAGACCCTCACCTAAATCACATGGGTCAGGTGTGGCTTGCACATATTATTATGCAAAGATAAAGCATTAATTTTCAAAGTTCATACAATGTTCTCCTATTTTTCCCACTGTCATTGATATTTATATATTTTGATTTTTTTTTAAAGCTTGTATTGTACAGATAATTTTAATTCTCCACCTCAGTCCTTGGACAAGTCACTTCACCATTCTTGATTTTTCCAGCAATAAGTCTGCCTGCAAACCTGGTGTATTTCAGTTCTCTGAACAACTATCTATCAAACTTCAGTTGAAGAGAGGCAAATGACTGTGTGCTCTGCTGATATTGCTACCCAAGTGTTCACAGGCAGAGTGCCTAAGAAATATATCGATAACTAACCAGGAAATGAGCTTCCGACATTTGCATTTCTTAACAAAATGTTGATTATTTGTAGAACAGAGAGAAAGCAGCAGGTGAGGAATTAAACATGTTCCTGGTAAGAAAACTGATCATCAATAGATCAAGCAGTAAGTACTGAATTAACGTTTATCTACCACGTGTCCTACTGTAAGATATCCAGATGGATCTAGATGAAAAATGTCTGGCCCCTGAAGCTGAACCTACTTGTAGAGACATGATTCACGAAAAATGATGAAGTGACAATGAAATATAGTACAAAACACAGTGTAATATTAAGTACTAAAATGCAGTAGAAGTCTAGCTAGGTGAGTTTCTTGGGCAGCATCACAGAATCCTAGCTAAAACCAGGCCAATCGATGTGCCCACTCAAGAAGCCAGGGCAAAGATGGAAAGGCAGCAGTGGAAATTAGATAAAGCTCTCTTCTTGGGCAGCCCGGGTGGCTCAGCGGTTTAATGCTGCCTTCAGCCCAGGGCATGATCCTGGGGTCCCGGGATCGAGTCCCATGTTGCGCTCCCTGCATGGAGCCTGCTTCTCCCTCTGCCTGTGTCTCTGCCTCTCTCTCTCTCTCTCTTTCTGTGTCTCTCATGAATAAATAAATAAAATCTTAAAAAAAAAAAAACACAAGCTCTCTCCTTGACCAAATGTTAATCATGTTCCTCGGATCTCCCTTCTCAACTGTGCCTCAACCATGGGCTTCAATGTCTGTCCTTACAGTGTCCACTTTTAGCAAGAATCCTGCTAAGCCAGTTTTGAGAGAACCTTCCCCCCTTGCCCTGCCCCCATCAGTCTCCCCATCCTTTATCATCCCGGGCTTAAAATCTGATCACCCTGGTCTGCCTGCAGCAAGAATCCTCTTGGGACCTTTAGCAAGAATTTTTCCTACTCTTTGTAATCACCCTTATTAATTTTCTATCCACCAACCTGTATTTACCTCAGACTAGCTTCTTGACTAACCCCCCCCCCCCTTATTCTCACCATATTTAGAATTGATCCTATTCTCTCTTCTTTATTGTGATAGTCTTGACACCACCTGTCGCAATAGTCTCAAAGACTTCCTTACCATTTTAACAAATGTCAAGATAATTTTTTTCTTTACCCAGAGTCAGGTGAAACAGCTTGCCCGCCATGGAGGAGTCATGAAGGGTCCATGCGACGAGAGAGAGAAGGCTCAGAAGGGCCAAGAAAGAGTAAGGTGCCATATAACAAGTGAGAAGAGTCTCTCAAGGAGAGGGACCGCCATGTACAATACACATCTAAGAGAAGCCAGCAATGGTACAAATGACTTGGCTAGAAGAATTCGATGTTTGTCTCTGAGAAAGCATGCTAGCGAGGGAGTGGAAGTAAAAGTCATACTGCAAGGGGTTGCCAAGGAAAGGCTATTCAGGAAGTGACAATCACAGCCATTCAACAAAGCAAACAGATAAACTACATCCAGTGATATAAGGAGCCTCTTAACTGCAGACGATCCCCGACTTAACATAGTTTGATTTAAGATTTCTTGACTTGACAATGGTGTAAAAGCATAATGCACACAGTAGAAACTGTACTTCGAATTTTGAATTTAATCTATTCCCAGGCTAGTGGTATGGGGTACAATACCCTCTCCTGATGCTGGGCAGGGACAGCTGGCTACAGCTCCCAATCAACCCTTTGATCACAAGGCTCAACCACTGATACACTTATAACCTTTCTGTTTCTCAATTGTAGTACAGTATTCATTATATTACATGAGAGTCAACATTTTATTATGAAATAAACTTTGTGTTGGATGATTTTGCCTAACTGTAGGCTAATGTAAGTCTTCCAGGCATATTTCAGGTAGGCCAGGCTGAGCCGTGATGTCCCATAGGTAAAGTATATTACATGTAGTTTTGACTTCCGTTTTCAACCTTTGATGGGTTTATTGGAATCCCATTGTAAATGGAGGGAGAGACAATTGAATATAGAAATATGAGAGGGCAGCCTGGGTGGCTCAGCGGTTTAGCGCTGCCTTCAGCCCACGGCCTGATCCTGGAGACCCTGGATCGAGTCCCGCATCAGGCTCCCTGCATGGAGCCTGCTTCTCCCTCTGCCTGTGTCTCTGCCTCTCTCTCTCTCTCTCTCTGTGTGTCTCTCATGAATAAATAAATAAAATCTTTAAAAAAAAGAAAAAGAAATATGAGAGAGACAAGAAAGAGAATAGGGAAGGTCTTTAAATGATGCTTAATTCTAGCGTTGCCTAGTGCTGAATATGAATTTTCATGCTGCTAAAATTAGAGACAAACCAAACAAAACCACTTATTTTTTTAAAAAGAATTCTCATTAATGTCAAATAGATAGCTTTAATGTCATTTAAACTAAACATAAAAAAAAAAAAAAATAAACTAAACATATATGCTTTTTGCCTCCTCTTACTTGGAAATATCTATTTCCTAGAGAGGTAAAAATATACAATGTGTTTAATATAATGCTTATTTTTCATGCTGGTGATTTTTTACGATTAGTTAATTGCTGTTATATAGAAACTGTCCCTCATGTATATTTTAAGTGAAAACAGTTTCTCTAGTCAAAAAGATACTGGGAGATATCTTATGTTAGATCTCTTTAGCATCCAAAATGCCAGCCCATTTTATTATACTCTTTTATATATATATATATATTTTTTTTTAAGATTTTATTTATTTATTCATAGACACAGAGAGAGAGGCAGAGACACAGACAGAGGGAGAAGCAGGCTCCATGCAGGGAGCCCGATGTGGGACTCGATCCCGGGTCTCCAGGATCACACCCCAGGCTGCAGGCTGCGCCAAACCGCTGCACCACCAGGGCTGCCCTATTATATTCTTTTTTTTTTTTTTTTTATTCTTTTTTATACAAGTTCTCTACTTGCATCATATATGGTCTCTCTAAGTCCTTAAATTCAGGGAAGACACAGTCCAATTAAAAAAAAAAAACTATGACACTACCAGTAGCTGTACTAGAATATCATTTGAATTGAACTTTATAATGCAATTTCAGGGGTGTGTGGGTGGCTCAGCCAGTTGGGCATCTGCCTTCATCTCAGGTCACAGTCCCAGGGTTCTGGGATCGAGTCTCACATGGGGCTCGCTGAAGGGAGCCTGCTTCTCCCTCTGCCTATGTCTCTGTCTCTCCCTCCCTCTGTATCTCTCATGAATAAATAATTAAATCTTTAAAAAAACAATTTCATATATATTACCTCATAATTTCATCCTCACAAGAACGCCAAAAACCAGTAGGATTTTCGCATTTTACCTAGCAAATCAAAGGCAGAGAGAGCAAGGCTGGGTCAGGTCACACAGCTCCTGTAGGACCTGTGTTTCTGTCCCGTGGTGTCAGAACCCCACTGCCCACCAGGCAGCTGTGGCCTGGGATGAACTCCTGAGGAACTCCACTGCAATCGCAGATGACAACTTTTCCTGAAATCATGACTGTTCCCCTCTGTAATTTAAACCATAGCCACGAGAGTAAGTCTTCTCTCTTCTTCTGGCGAGCACACTATTTTTTCTTTCTTTTCTTTTTTTTTTTAAAGATTATATTTATTTTTTCATGAGAGACAGAGAGAGGCAGAGACATAGGCAGAGGGCAAAGCAGACTCCTCACGGGGAGCCCGAGGTGGGACTCAATCCCAGGACCCCAGGATCAATACCTGAACCTAAGGCAGATGCTCAAACACTGAGCCACCCAGGAGCCCCCAGCATGCTTGCAGTTGCCAAAGGTCTATGCTGTGACTCTGGCTCCCTCCTTCCCTTGTGAGCTTGTACAGAAGCATTTTACCTATTCTCAGGAATACACTAAGTTTAAAGTGTCTTCTTCAGTTCTGAATCAGAAAGCCCCCGTGGGAGGCTCTACACTTCTACGATGGCACAGGACCAGAAGAGGCACGATGCCTGGTCCCCAGGAATGTGTGTCTCATTGCATTGACCCCTGGCTCTCTGATGTTCCTCTTACTGAGCTCCCTAAAGCACACGGGATCTATGTAATAGCAAACACTTGCTATTACCCTGACCCAGAGAATTGTTCCTGCACCGATTCCCTCCTGGTGAGAGTCGGAAGGTTCCAGATAGCCTTGATGAAAGACTAAGACTCTTCCAGACTAAGAGCCTGAACAATTGACATTTTATTTACACAGTTGATGCTGAATGAAGTTCAATACTTATTGATTCTTGCTTGTTTGCTAAGGGCTATGATGTAGAAAATGTGCTATTAAAAAAGGAAAATTTATTTATTGGACTATAAAGAATAGAAGCAATTGAAAGCCTGGCAACCCTATATATGGAACGATCATTTTGGCCCCTCGACTCACGGTAAGACAAATGCTAAACATAGTAAGTGGCAACTCGTTGCTTCTAGTGCAGCCTTGGTCGCACTTAGGAATGCATGCACTGTGGCAGGAAGAAAATGAATCGACTTAGGGGGAAAAAGAAAATAAAAAACAAAAGGACATGGAGCCAAAAGTATTATCCATGCCAACAACAACGTCGTGAAAAATATTAGTACCGTCACCGAGGATCATAAAGCCTAGCTAGTGGTGTTATATCCCCGGCTCAGGGACAGCAGAGTTTTGTGGACCAGTCTATGAATCTTGTGATGGAGCAGAGATGGCAAGTGAGTGGCTTGATGGGCCACGATCTCTGCGGTCCTTTAGGAACCTCTGCCAATCACCAGTGTCCCCCACAGAGCCTGGGACGGCAGCGCCTACCCACCGGTCAGAGTTCACCTGCAAGTCGGTGGAAATTATAAATCTTTACATACTCTATCTGACAGTGAATGCAAAAGGGTTTTAAAAGGGGAGGAATCTGATTCTGGTGTATCAAGGGGTGGATTCAGGTAAATTCAGGATCCCAGCACAAATGAATTGAGAGCAAAAATTTAGGTCTGGCTTCTACAGAAGATGCTTGCAACTCCCTAAGCAATGCATACTCATTTGCTTAAGTTTAAATATATATATATTTGTTATCCTGCAACAGAAGACCCACTCCATCGGTGGATGGTGGCATTCATTTCACTTTGATTGCGTGTTCAGAGCACCATTCAGTATCCCTGGAAAGCTGAGCTGGAAAAAAAAATGTCTTTACGTGACATCTAAGTAAAGCAGAATAGAATAAAACACCTCTGAAGGTACTGATCATGTAACTTGGAAATGGTCTAATAACTGGAACTTGTCGGGGAGGATAAAGCACGAGGTTCTCTTGGCATCATGTTCCAAGCAACGGGGAAGACGTGGATAAAATTGAGGCAAAGGAATAACCTGGTAACCCCATCTTGTTTTAAAAAGCCATAGATAACTGACAGTAAGAGTTCTTTAAAACAAGCCAATCCTCTATGACTACTGTTGGCTTCTGTTCCATGGCTACTGTTATACTAGACCTTTATTAAAAAAAATGTATTTCTTTCCACTTCCCCATAATTCAAATGGTATGGTTAAATATTTATAAAGGGGGGAAACGATAAAAATCTTTTACCTTGAGCCTTATCATCAAAAAGATCTGTCTTAATTTGGGTTTCTGATCTGAACGTTTCCAGTCAAATAAGCAGGGATTCAATTCATTCTATCTGAGGGTAGCTTTTTGAAACAACATTTTAGTTCAGTTCTGATTTTGCCCTACTCTCGTTAATACCATCTGATAGTCCATAACCCGTGATTTTACCATAGTATAAGTTTATTTCATAAAACTTTGTACTGGTGGGTCTTGGTTTTAACTTTGAAAAGGCTTACATTCTTTTTTTTTTTTTTTTTCAAATTAGAAGAGAACCACTAATGACTTAAAAGTCTGCTTTTAAGAAAAATCTTAAACAGAGAATTGGGAAATTGAAAGCCTCTCTTTCCAATGGGTCTGCTTGGTCTACCCCATGAGGCTTGGAGGCCATGAGATGGGAAGTCTCCTCTTGTCAAGCAGATTTGTGAAACCCACTTGGGGCCACTACTGGAGGCTTGCTAACAAACAGTAGCCTGCACAGCTATAACCATCTTAGAATATCTTTATGGAGGGGCGCCTGGGTGGCTCAGGTGTTTGAACATCCGACTCTTGATTTCAGCTCAGGTCATAATCTCAGAGTGGTGAGATGGACCCTGCATCAAGCTCTGTGCTCAGCAGGGAGTCAGCTTGAGATTCTCCCTCTCATCTCCCTCTGCCCCTCTTCCCCTGCCCACTCATGGTCTCTCTCTCCCTTTAAAAAAATACATTTATGGATATGCATTTTATTGAATTGATTAATGCCAAATATCTGTACACTGTCCTACATACATTAAATACATATTTATTTAATGACTTCTGGGTGTGTGCACAATGCTCATTGTTAACAGGATAGAAAAATGAACAAGGTAATAGATTGTGCCCTTAAAGGAAAGGAAAGTGGGGCACCTGAGTGGCTCAGTGGTTGAGGATCTGCCTTTGGCTCAGGTCATAATCCTGGGGTCCTGGGATCGAGTCCCACATTGGGTTCCTTGCAGGGAGCCTGCTTCTCCCTCTGCCTATGTCTCAGCCTCGCTCTCTGAGACTCTCATGTATAAATAAAATCTTTTTTAAAAAAGGAAAGGAAAGTTAAAATTTAGGAGACACTTACCATGTGCCATACCCTACACGGCACCTTTGTCACAACTATAATCGTTCTCCAGAATAATGCTGAGCAGTTATAGGACTTATGCCAGCTAAGTGATAAAGTGGCTTGTAAGATTTCTTTTAATATATCTGTGTATCTCCACTTTTGTGAATTTGTGTGACGGCGCTAGGTTCCCCATCCCTTTCCTTCCTTTATTTCGAAATTGGGGAGGTTAAAAGGACGTCGCTTGATTCAATTTCATTCCTCCCTACCCCGCCCCCTCTTTTTTAAAGAGTTCACAGTAAGTCAGAGATTTCCACCGAAAGGCTATTTCTGGACTTGGACTTGTACTGCTGTAGATGGGGGTGGGCCGGCGGGGTTAGGCAGAGAAAACCTGACTCCCAGGACAGGCGTTCCTTTGTACCTCAATGGACAATCAACACACTGACTCAGGAAAGGAATTCCAAGTATAGTTGTCTTAATAGGCTAAAATTAGAAGGGGGGCAGGGGTTAGGACAGAGGAAAGAAGAAAAGGAAAGGAAGAGAAAGAGGAGCAAGAAGGGTACAGAAACATCTTCCGTCAAGTCTTCATCTCTGAACTGTCTTTATTGTTATTATATGTATTTAGGTAAAATTTCAAATCAGTATTTAAATGCTAGCTGTCCTTATTGTAAATCTTCTGCAGTTGTGGGTATCACAGGGGAGAAGGAGACCTTAGCAATCAAACGGTCCTCCTATCAATAATTCAAATAATATTTTGAGAGTCATTCTAATATATTTGGTTATTAGACAGGTTTACTGGAAAAATAAAATAAAAATGAGTGCCTGATGGTTTTCGGTTTTTAAGTCAACACTATAAGGAACATTTATGGAGATGAAATATATTCGCAATAAGAGTGCTTTGAAAGAACTGCTATTAAGAAAGCTTAGGGAATGATTATATTTTATTTCAATAGAGAAAACAATTGAACTCTGGTCTTGTCTTGTGTTTCAACATCATGTCTCTCTGTCCCTCCTCTTCTTGTAATAAATATTCTCTTGCCAGCCCTGTTACTGACAATAATGTAGGTGAACTCTGCACCGTGTACATCTGTCATTATTAATGACTCTGGGAGAAAGAAACGATAACTCACTCTTTTAGGAACCAGGGAGGCAAAACGCTATAGAAATTTCCTTTCACGTTTTCTGCTGCAAGAATATTTGCATTGATCCTTTCTAAATTCCCAAACAAACCCCAGTGGAAGAGCAGGGGGAAAAAAAGAAAAAGAAAGACCCTCACGTTTTTAACTTCAGCTGAAAAGTACTGTTACTATAGAAGACACTTGTTGCTCTAAGAAGGATTTTATGACAGCAATACAATATATACTCAGTGTTTTCAGTATACAATACATTTAATCCTTTTAAAGTTTAGGCCATAAAGAATTTTATGGTAGGAAACATCTTTTTTACTCACAGGCTTACATAACTTTCCGTAGGACTAGCCCGCAGAATGTCCTTACTAAAATACTTATTCCATTCCCTAGGTTTATAAAAGTGTACATTCATTTTAAATTGAGATTTTCACATATTTTGTGCTTGAATTCTGAAAGAAGTCTTCAAATATTATGCTTTTATGGTCAAAATACAAACCAAATGTTATAGAGATGAAGAAGAAATACATGCTTCTTTAAGAACAAAGAACCCTTTAATCACGTCTGAGAAAAATGAGAGGATGAGTGTGTTAATACTGTGCTGGAAAATAGCCACAAAAAGGCTGTAGGAGCCACCTTTTTAAGGAGGGACAGGTAACATTCTCTAATAAGATTAAAATACATCAATTCACACGGATGTTCTATTTCAAACCGATTTGTAGATGACAACATCCTGTCTGTTCTCAATTTTACGTGGTCTATATTATTATCAGCTACTTCTCTTTAGCATTTGATGCTGATGAAATGTTGTCAGGGGGGTTATTCTGACTTACTGAAAATGGACTTTTCCAGAACATAAAGTTGAGAACTCCAATAGATTGGGAGGGCTCCGTTCAAGCCACTAATATGCTCTGCTAAGTCTCTCCTGTCTTCCCACTGGCTCCTTGTACTATTTGACTGACATGTGAAATTCTAGAAATGTCAGCTTTGTCAAAGGTAAAATAACTGTTAGTAATGGTACACTGTTCATAGTAGCTCGCTTAGAAAGTGTACAGGAGGGCAGCCCCCGTGGTGCAGTGGTTTAGTGCCGCCTGCAGCCTGGGGTGTGATCCCAGAGACCTGGGATCGAGTCCCACGTTGGGGTCCCTGCGTGGAGCCCGCTTCTCCCTCTGCCTGTGTCTCTGCCTCTCTCTCTCTCTGTGTCTCTATGAATAAATAAATAAAATCTTAAAAAAAAAGAAAGTGTATATGAATATTTGAAAAAAATTATTTGAACAGATTTTTAGAACACAGTAAAATATCCACAAATTTCAAACATCCTCTATCCAAATCCCAAACTAACATACAGTTCTCTAAATGCAACGCCTACTACAAATGTAATCAGATAGGCCGATGAATACTCTGTAGTAGTAATTCCATATTCTTGTCTGTTTAAGTGATAAATCATGGGAAATAATAAAGGAGCAAACCAAGCAAAGAAATGCATGAAGTGGACAGTCAGCAATGGCCCTACACATCTGCCCCCAAATTTTCAGAATCCTCCAGATACTACACTACAGCACTGACCAAAACAGCCTCTGATCAGAAACATATTCTACAGGCAAACTGTAAGAAAAGCCATCCCCCAGATTTTTCTGTGCACAGTTCAATGAATGAATGAATCAACTGACAATAACTAGTTCTATTACAATTCTATAATTTTTAGCAACCAGCAACCAAAGGCTGCATTCAACTTCTAAATTAGTTTGTCCACATTCACGTTTAAGAAAAATGGAATCCATTAAACATGTTTGACTTTTTAAAATTATATGATGCCAAATAACCAATTTGGAATTGTCGCTCGCAATTTTGCTTTTGGCTCAAATGTCGATATGCGGAAGGGAGCCAGCAGGCTTTGTGTTGGGAGAGGGTCTCTTCCATGTTACCAACTGGTCCTAGCATTTCTCTAATTGCGGAAAGCAAAGAGAGTATGAGGTTTGGGAGAGAATGAGAGAGGTTTTTCTTTACAACCCTTCCTTCCTCCGAATTCCCCTTTACAAATTTTCTAGTTGGATCAAACTGTCTCACCAAAGCTCACAGAGACTAAAAACCTTGTTTGACTCTTGGAATGGGGGGATTGTGGGGAGCACATTCTCTCACTGCTCATCTCCATCCCTGTTCTCATCTTTCCTCACCTGTTCCTGTCCAGAGGACAGAATCAAGCCAAATAGTCTCTCTCTTACTGTTTTTGCTAAACGCACTCCCCTCATCAGCATTATAAAGGGGCCTAGGCCTTAGTCCCACTTAAAATATTAAGTCACTTAAACTAAAAAAGAAGTATCAATAAACAGTTCAGGGACATAAAATCATTCAATTCAATAAACTGCTCTGAATCAAATTAGTCTGAACACTTTATCCTTAAAACTGCAAAAACATTGTGATACTAAATATTCAATATTATCAGTCGGGCAAATTGGCCCAGGTCAAATGAGCAAATCTAAAAAATGAGATTGCTAAATTTCTCGGCTTGATAGCTTCGTAATAAATAATGTGCTTCTATTCAATCTGTACATTAAGTCTTTTATGTGGCCTTAAGGCACTCTCTGATGGCTATGCCCATTACAATGTAGCCATAGAAACTGACACATTTATTTCTTGGATTAGTGTGCCATTGAAAATATTAATATGATGCAGTAAATGGGGATTTAATCTAATCTACTGATGGTAGGATGAAGTTAGTAAAAGGTTGAGTGCCCTTATGGAGAAAGAAAGATTATATCTGCAAAGGGAAGCTTGTTATTGGTCACAGAGATCAACTGAACAGCCTATGACATATTATGCAGCCTCTACATTTAAACAGACTTTGTCAAATTCAGCATCAAAGACTTTCTGCAGGCTAAAGAATGCTTTTTCATATATATCTTTACAGATTTTGATATCCTAGCGGAAACATCTTTTATCTCTCAGCATAAACAGAAGAACACAGCTCCCACGGCATACTTTGTGAAGCGTGGCACCCAGGGTGCAACTGACATGCCCAAAACCATTTTTGCAAAATTTGTTTTGGTCTGATTTGAAAGCATTTGCTTAGCCTTTCAGCTTTGCCAAGGGTTCAAAAAAAAAAAAAAAATCAGAAGAACTTCATCCAAGAAAGCCAATTTCATTTAACATGTTCTGAGAAAATGCAGCTAATCGATTTCACCGTCCATTTTGTTAATTTCTAACCTGAAATCAGGTATCGATAAATACTCCTTTTGTTGTGGGATAGATCACATTTGACTCTGGTGTCTCATAATAATTCACAGGACTCCGGGTCTGTCCCCCCTTTACTCTGCAGCAAACTACATAAATTTCAAAGATATATTCTGACAGATGAGGCATTGTTGAAAAGCAAAGTACAGCACTTTGTCCTTGAAATGTTAACATGTAATGCCATAAAGTATTCAAATAATAATTTACTCAATCTTTCAGGGTAATTAATTAAAATGCTCGAGATGTTGGAGAAAATCACCTTGAGCTTATAAAACTGGAAAGCCCCCCCACCTTCCTCTCTGCATGCAAGCTGCCCCAGCAGACCTACCACATGCTTTCCCAGTTATGGGGTTTGATTTCAGAAGATAATAAATAGCCAGGATCTAATTTTGCCATGTCACAACCGATTATGTTTCACAAGAAAAGGTGGAGTGCTCACCTACCAGATGAAGGTGAAACATAAAACCACTTTTATTTATGTCATGTGTCCAAATTCAACTCAACCTGGCCCTGGGTACTGTGAGCGTGTGGACTTTTGCTGTCATGAGAATTTACGGACCTCAAGAACGTGTCAAATATAAACATAAATTTAATCAAAGGGATGGAAACCTTTATTACAAAAAAAATAAAACACATTTTTGACATCTCATATAAATTATTTTAATGTGTTTTTTACTACTTTTCAGAAGGTCACAAAGAAAGAATAAGACATTAAACAGATACAGCCTATGGCTATATCTTAATTCGGGTGATGATTAGCAGTATAATTTAGATCCAGAGTTATCGTTGGAGGTGTTTTTTTTTTTTTTCCTTTCAAGTTTCATTTCAGTTCACTATCTTAATCGATTGTGCTAGATAGCTGTTCAACTGTGTGCTCACGCAGGCGTAGGTAACAATGTAAGGGAAAATTTATCGTAAGAATGTATATTTCCACTGGGAATATAATCAGGCCTAAGTCTTTGAACCTTCAAGTGAAATGAAAGACTCTGGACATTGTCTGCATAAGTCAGGCCAGAAATATGTTTCCCGATCACAAGCGTAATTGCTCCAGGATTACATTTGGGGTGCAGAATCAAAGGCAAAGTTTGGACATCAGAGTTCCCGTTTCTGTTCATGTCAGGAGGATAAAACAGAAGGCTGATAACAATAGATTAACAAGCCCAGGGTATTACTCAGCCGTTCCCCTCAGTTGGATAGGCTTTGGACAGAATTTTAATGACTAAAAAAATTGCATATGATGAATAAGGATGTCATTTTCAATTAACATGAACAAAGGATCATTCCCATATTTGGCAAATGAGGTAGCTGCGGTGTAGGAAAAGCTGGAGCATTCACAGACAGTGCATCACGGCTTGCAAATCAAAACAAACTGATGACATCTGGGTACCCTTGCACAGTGACAGGACTACAGGTTTTAGCAGGTACTTATTAGCCACAAGTTATGGATGGCGCTAATAGCCTCCTATTAGCTAAAAATAATGCTGATTTCAGTAGTATTGTTAGTGAACCAGACTACTTTAACAGAAATGGGACTACAAAATGCGTCAGCGCCAAGTTTAAGATAAAATAAGTATAGATCTAAAAAGAACTATAATGGTATTCCGTGATAAATTGGAAATTCAGCTTCACCTCTTTGGACTCACTTTGCAAAAAGCCTTTCCGAGGGTCTGAGGGTGACAGCAGACAGAGTGTGTGTGCTCAGGACTGCACACGCCCAATCAGGATTGCACGATACAGTCATTATCTTTCAATCACTTCTCGCTGTGTGTTTTCTCACTTTCGGATCATGTCCTGAGCTCAGCTGGTTGTGGGACCACCATAGTGACCTCTTTTGGCTCTTCAGTGATCTGTGGGTACATGAATGGGAGCTCCTGCTCATCCCTCAAGGAGCTCCTATTTTATTTAAAAGCAGTGCCTGTTGAAAGGGACTCCTCCGTTTCAGGGGCTACCATGGGATTCCATTCGCTCCTTGCTGGCATGTAAGCCTCGGGGAAGCAAGACCAGCCTTACTTAATTCAAAGCACTAACCATAAATTCCGTGGGCTATTACCACCATCCACTCGGGGGATGTGAGGCTTTGTGACCAGCATTCTCCAGTGCCGGCCCATCAGACTGAAGTCCCCAACAGACTAAACTTGCTGGCCATCAGTGTGGTCAGATGCTTTCAATGCACTATGACAAATACAAAAATCAGTTTTTCCCCAGCAGTGTTTACTGAGTTACACAAAGTTAAACAAATGACAATCCAGGAAGACTTCTAAGAGCCTATGTTTTTTTCTTTAAGAGCCTTTTGTAAGCTAACATGTAATAAGTCTCTAAGAAGGAGATGTATGTGATGATATTTTAATTTTTTGACTTAGGAAATCTTTGTTCTCATAAGCACTTATTAAAAATTTCACAAGACACTCATATTGCCAGCAAGTAGTCTGGAAAGTCCTGCTATAGGTAACTGTGATAAAATTATCGGCATACGAATGGTTCTGTAATTTTTTAAGTTTTACCTAGAACTAAGAGCTCTTTGGTAGTACCCACCACATGCTTCCAATGCAGGTATGACTGGCCATCATCTAACGTCAAGAGATGGACTTTGTATCCTTGGTGTCTTTCTCATGAAATTTAGAAGGAAAAGGCAAATCAGAGAATGCCAGCAGCACTGGATGTTAACAGAAGCATCTCCAAAGAAAAGAAGGATCCAGGATGCTGGGGAGAGTTTAATACAACCTTCCCCAGGTCATGAGCTTCCCAGAGAAGAAATTCAGGTATCCCCAAATCGCTGCTCTTAGCTGGGTCCTCAGCATTGCTCACAAATCCTTGTTCTTTCTTGGTTGGCTCCTCCCTCACCTCCCAGCATCTGTTCCCAAACTTCGCTCATCTCTTCATGGCTGCTAACCAACCCCATCTCATCACTCAGATCATTTGAGTCCATCTTCTACTGCACTGAGCAATCAAAAACATTAGTGGGAGCTTCCTCGAATTTGAGATCCATAATACAAATCTCTGACCTTCTGCATTTGTCCTTACCTGCTTCCTTGCAGTTGCTAAGCATAAGTGTCCTCTCTTCCACCGAAGACAGCCCAGTGCCAGCCTCAGTGGGTCCTGAGCTTGTCTGTAACAGTTGTGGTTCCACTGGGGTTCCCCACTCTCTCCTCCAACAGAACTGTCCTCTTCCATATGAATCTCCCCAGGTCTCTCCTATCCAAAAACAGCCACTCTGGCTCTGCCTCCTCCAGATACTGCTCCCTTTCTCTGTCTCTCCCTTCTCAGGTGAATGTATTGAAGAGCAATCCATGCTCCTGGCTTCCAGTTTCAATCCCTAGTCTATCTCTGACTTCAACAAGCCTCCACGCTCCACGAAAACTACTTTCATCAAGTTGTCAATTATGTCTCTTCTATGGATCTATTTTTCCATCTTTCGCTCATTATAGTATTTACTATTGAGGACACACTCCCTAGAGTCCCTGATAGTTCTCCGTCTTTCTTTTTGAAAATCTCTTCCTCTATTCACCACTTAAAACTTAGGTACCCTATGAGTCTATTCTCGGTGTTTTACTCTTCATGGTGAATCCACACTTCTGGGATAACGGAAACAGATTTGGGTTCCAATCCTAAGTTATTTTGGAGCTTAATTCCCTAAGCCCATTTCCTCATCTGTAAGAGGGGGTCAATAATCATACCTCTTTTATGGGGTTGTTATAAGAATGACAGAAATCATGTAGAGTCCTCAGCACAGGGCTTCACATATGACATGTAAATGGTACCAATAAATGCTGTTATCAAGTCAGAAAGGATTTTCTTTCTCAGTGACTGGCATCCAAGCAATCATCCACATCTGATTTTCCCTCCTGTATACATTCACAAATCTTTCCATTGATCCCAGCCACGATAGATCAGTGCTGCTACTTCCTTCTCCCTTCATCTTTATCTAGATCAATGTTTTTCAAAACTGTTCCAAGAGGCCCTAGGATTTCTTCTTTTTCTACATCCTATATTTGTTAAATTTCAGTGTAAGACTTTTTTAAAGAACATTTTTGCTATTATAAAAACAGTAGGGAACCTAGCAATTTGATAGATCCCTAACTGGCATTCCCATCTTCCTCTCTGTCTTTACAAATCCATTCATTACACTGAAGTCAGAGTCATCTCTTTAAAACCTGCAACTGATAGGTCACCTCCTCAATAAAATCTTTAAATGGCTTCTTCTAAATACCAGCAAATAAGTGCCAAGTTCTTTAACATCAACCATGAGGTCAGAGTCTTTATCCCTTGTCTTAAAAAAACAACCTGTAGGGAGCCCCCCAAAGGCTCGGGATGATTCAAGCCCACACCTTGACCCATGTTGGTCTCTTTCTATGTCAGCTGGCTAATTCTTGCTGATTCTTCGATTCCCATCATCTCCTCACAAAAGTCTTCTATGAAGTCTAGCCGGAGCAAGGCCTCCCTTTGGTCTCTGTATGCATTGTTCTACTTGAGGCCCATGCCACAATATGTTGTAATCACCCATTTATGAGTCTCTCTGCCCTATTAGATTGTGAGCTTTGGAGGACAGTAATGATAGCCAAATTACCTTTGACTCCCCATGCCGAGAACAGGATAAGTATACTAGAAATGTTTGTTGCTTTGATGGAAACTGTGTGTTCTTGGAAAGCAATAAGGTGTAGTGGAGAGAACACTGGACAGGACTGGCAACGGGTGATCAGTTGGATACCAAAACCAACAAGTGAGCACTGCACCTAGAAGCAGACTCTGAGGCTAGATCTAGGCAGAGCAAGAAGGGTATGAAAATCTTTTAGGACTTTCTTCATGGCCACAGGAAAGAGTCATGGTAGACCTGCAACCACTGAGACCTTTCTGTCCTTCCTATGCAGGCTCTGGGGTGACAGCCTTTTACTGATTTCTGGTTTTATCACTTGTTGGCTGGGAGCTATTTATTATACTTGAGCTTCATCTCTTCCAGTGCCCACTCTCCATCAGAGTTGCTAAGAAATAATGTAGGTGAAAGCATTTATAGAACTGTAGAGTCCTTGAATAATCTCTTTCTTATTTTTATTTTAATTCCCAGTAGAACCAAGCAAAGACAGAAAGTGCTAGGTTAAGATCCACTGAAATGACTATTACATACTTTGTTATATCTAGACATAACCTAAGTGCTTAGTACATTACTTCTATTTGAAATATTTCAGTTGCTTGAAATGCTTTTGAACCAACTCTTATGTGTGTTGCTACTTCAATAAATGTCTCCTTTAAGCCTGGTAAAATAATTAAATATTTACAGCTATCTCTCCACACCTTCGTAATGCGGGAATACCTGTCTAGAAAATGTACACGAAGTCTTTTCTTTCTGTTGTTAAGGTATAAACTTCTCTGCTGACTTTCACTTGCTGCTGGGACCTATTGGCTTGAAGATATATTCTCACTACTGATATACGTGGTCTTAATTAAAGAGCAGACTTATTTGGTAATCTTAGTGCCCTAGCTACAAATCTTATTTTTTTTCTCTAATGATTCAACATTTTTAAAGTAACTCACCAGCAATCAATTACAGTTGACCCTTGAACAACATGGGTTTAAGCTGCATGGGTATACTTAAATGGGATGATTTTTTAAAAATACAGCACAGTACTATAAATACACTTTCTCTGCCTGATGATTTTCATAATAACATTTTCTTTTCTCTGACTGACTTAATTGTGAGGGTACAGTGTATATTACATATAACATACAAAGTATATGTCAGCGAACTGGCTTTTGGTCAACAGTAGGCTATATGAAGTTAAGTTTTGAGTCAAAAGTTATACATGAAAAAAAAAAAGTTATACATTGTTTTCAGCTGCACAGGGGTCAGTGCTCCTAACTCCCGCATGGTTTCCAAGGTCAAATGTATAGACTCAATCAACCTTTAATAGTCTGTTGTCAAGTGCCAAAAACAAAGTCTTCTCTAGAAAGTTGCATTTACTTATCGGCCTGTCATGTTAAATATCAAATATCAAAAGAGCAATGATAAATTATTATTTACTGAAAATTACTATAAAATATAATACAACAGAACACGATTCCAATTTGGGCAAAAATTCTATGTTTTACAGATCTGTAATACTCCATAGATACTAAATAGATCTCTAATAATTTAACTATTTACAGTTAAATAAAAATAATAAAAACGATGAGAAGATACACTATTTCAGCAGCAAAGGTTATTTCTCAAAGGGGAATTGGAGGGCAAGTGGGAATGTTTTGACTTGAATTTTGTTTATGTCTGTACAACTTAAAATATAATAAATGCAATGATAGCTATTGTACTTATTACATAATTATTGGGTTTGAAGGATTTATAATAATAGGATTTTTAATTATTATAAGTGAAAATGATAATTAGGTTTGAGGAACTCTGTAATTAAAAATTTTTTTTAAAAGACAAATCAATAATGGGCCTGAGTCACAGTGTAGAAGGATTTCTGAAGCAGTGAAGGATCTGGAAGTAAATACACAGGCTGCACTTTTAACAGATTTGACATTCCTGAAGAATGAGCAGTATTCCTCAAAGTTATCTAAGTCCCCAAGGAGGGATACATTTTCAGGGACAACTCTATAAAGGAAACACATATTTTAAAAACCTTTCCTTCTGGTTTCTAAAGAAAGGACATTCAAAGAGCCTTTCTGTCTTACTGATGTCATTATATCTGGTAGTAGCACAAAAAAAGCCCATTGCTACACTGTATCCCAATGCAATGGTACAAAGAAGACTAGATAATAATTTCTCGTCCTAATATTTGGATACTACCATTCAAAATTTACTAACATTTGCATTTCTTTCACAACCCCATCAAAACTTACTTCTATCGTCAGGACACAAATGTCTCATATAGCCCATAATGTTTTAAGCACCTGAGGGGAGGAATTATATCTAATTATTTTGTATTTTCCATGGCTTTGTTAATTTCAATTGAATTAAGGAATTGAAGTCACTCATTTTAGGACACATTTTGATACAAACAAGAAAATATTTGCTTTAAAAGTCTTTGTCTCTCTCTCTCTTTCTGGCTCTCCATAGAAACTTCAGAGATATGTTCTGCCCACATTAAAAAAAAAATTACACTTAAGATTTGTAATATTCACTTCAAAGAGTGTTCCTGCATTGTCAATGTTGACTTTATGTGCGTTTAGTTAGTTCTCTCAAGAGAACCCTGCAAGAAAAGCCAAATTAAAAATAACAAAAGAGAAGTAGAGTCTGGCACGTTCTTTAAAAATAAGACTTCTACAATGTAAAAGAAATTAGCTTTCCTTGGGTATTCTCAGTGAGCCAATCATTTGAATATTTAGGCATGCATGCTGGGGATCTCCTTGCTTCAAGAATTCAGCAGAACTGACAGATTGTGGAGTAGATATGTGGAGATGTATTTATATCAGGTCACTCATTTAGCACATCCTCATTCTGTCATTTACTAGCCACATGATCTTAAATAATTCACTTAAATGTTCTGAACCTCAGTTTCCTTTACTGTAAAATGGAGATCCAAATATCCCACTCCCCCTACCCCAAAGTGTTGTTAATACATTTCAAATGTCTGTATAAACGCCTCAAAAAATGATAAGAGGCAATACCAATTAAAAGATAATTGCTTGTTATCAAATTACTATAAAAGTATAAATGAATGGTAATGTCTCTTTCACACTCTTATTATCACCTGGTAAAATGGACTAACATGGTTTTAAAAATGACTTTAATTAGTTTCATTTTCTAACACCCATTAGCACCCCTAAATTAGCAGTTGGAAGGACTTTCATTCACTCACTAATATGCAGGGAATTACTAAACCATCTAAACTTCTCTGCGCTTTGTCGATTCTTTTTACTAGCTTCAAACTCATGTAAAAGCTCTTAACAGAGAGTACGTCTCACCTTTCATGGAGTACATAATACTCAAACTGTGTTCAGTGACATCTGGATTGCCCTGTAGTGAGAGGTCTTCAAACTCTGTGACACACACACACACACACACACACACACACACACCCCTCACAAATATGAATCCACATTTTAGTTGAAAGATTAAAACTCTACCCAGATTTATAACAAAGATAATTTGGCTCCTGCTTCATAAGCAATGGTCATAATATAATTTCCAGTAGTTTTAGTATTTTTAAAAAGATTTTATTTATTTAAAAGAGATAGAGAGAGGGAGAGTGCAAGCACAAGCAGGGGTAGGGGCAGAGGGAGAAGCAGACTCCCTGATAAGCAGGGAGCCCGAGGCAGGGCTCCATTGCAGGACCCCAATACCATGACCTAAGCCCAAGGCAGCCCCTTAACTGACTGAACCACCCAGGCAATTACCCCAGTAATTTTAATTTTTTAAAAAGTAATCAGAACTTCAGGCATCTGGGTGGCTCAGGGGTTGAGCATCTGCCTTTGGCTCAAGGTGTGATCCCAGGGCCCTGGGATCAGGTCCCACATTAGGTTTCCCATATGGAGGCTGCTTTTCCTTTTTCCTATATCTCTGCCCCTCTCTGTGTGTCTCTCATGAAGAAATGAATAAAATCTAAAAAAAAAAAAATAGTAATCAGAGCTTGGACTCACAATCCAAAGATCAAGAGCTTCATGCTCTACAGACTGAGCCAGCCAGATGCCCCTATAATTTCCAATAATTTTAGAGAAAATAAAAATAATGCTAGAGGCACTGAGCTTCATAGAAAGAGACCTTCTGTTGACTCTCGTGGTGGATTTGTGACCACTGCCGGGGCAAGTGCAAGGAAAACACAGCTTAAGAACCAGGTAAAGTGGACAGCCGGGGTGGCTCAGTGGTTTAGCGCTGCCTTCAGCCCAGGGCCTGATCCTAGAGACCTGGGATTGAGTCCCACGTCTGGCTCCCTGCACGGAGCCTGCTTCTCCCTCTGCCTGAGTTGTGTCTCTCCCTCTCTTCCTCTGTGCCTCTCATGAATAAATAAATTCTTATTAAAAAAAAATAACCAGGTAAAGTGCATTTGCTCATTTCCTTGGCATTATCTATTCCCTGATAACCGCCCCACCCTCCCTTCTGTGCCCAAGTGATGTGTCCTGTACACAAGTCTAGAGGCATCTTGGATTGACACTTCTTTATCCAACATCTCTTGGAAACCAAAGTGTCAGTTTATTAAGGTGATCAATTAATCTAAGCAAGAGAATCATGGGAGCAAATTTAGAAGACAATCCCAGGTGAGACATACATTTTACTGTGGCCAACTGCAGCTGGTGTGTCCAATTCGGTTCTAGGACTATGACCGCAGATACCCAGAGCCATATGTGGGGGATCACTGGAGGCTCAAGAGGCCTGCTGGTCAAGGGTCCCTAAAGTTACATCATCTCTGGGAAGGTTCTGACCACTGAAGCAAGATGACAATCTTAACAGGTTCGCAAGTGTGCTGGTGTGATCACAGCAATGCCACCAGCTTGGAGGACTCCACGGAGGGGGAGGGGGGGCTCCTGAATGAGCTTCAGAAGTTTTGGAGCTCACACACAGCATGCAGTCCTCTGGCCGCATTCATGCAGCCCGAGTGAGCTCCTCAGCACTAACACGGCTAGTGGTCACTGACCTGTTCTGTGCAGGCAGCTCGGTGGAGCTTTACGCAATTTCTACCATTTAATCCTCACCATAAACCCCATACAGGAAAGAGTTTCATTCTTTCCTTTTTGCAGATGAGGAAACGGAGGTGCAGAGAAGTAAAACTTGCCCATAGTGTTCTCTGGTGCTCCACAAAGCTCCCCTGCGAGGACTTTTCTGGGTACATTTTACACCAGAGTGGCTCAAAAATCCACCCATGTAATTCAAATAACTCGATAGTTAGCACCCAATCTCTGTGGTGGCCCGAGTAGATTAGTGGGACTGGTTGGGCTGCAAAGGCTCCAGCGCTTTCTTGAGGAATTGAAAATAAACGAATGACAAAGTTTTAGAATATATATGCAAACATGATATTTTATGAACAACTGATTTTAACAGTTCGCTTCCATGTGTCTCATAAACATAAACGTTATATTCCATGCTGCTTCAACTGGTGGTCCCCAGACAAGTCTGTCAATGCACATTGTTGTTTCTCAATTCCTTCACAATGGGCCTCTAAATTTTGATCAAAGAGTAAAATTTATCGCTGCCTTTGCTGAGATAAATTACTACGGCTCTATCTGGACCGGGGGAACACTAATGGGAACACATCACATGAGGCAGCCAGCACAGGTGCAGTGGATCTTCTGGCAGCTAATGCAGAGGGGTAAGAGCAATGTCAAAAAATGAGGGGGCAGCTACTGGCCGTCCCAAAACATGACCTCATGTATCCCTGAGAGACTGTTCCCCGGCCAGGTTCAATCGCACTGGAGGAGCTAGGAAATGGTAGGACAGCTATGGGAAATTCCTTTTTCAACTTTCTGAAGCTTAGTTTGGAAGGCATTGGCCCATTAATTCCTCCAAGTGCAGTGTCAGAAATTCTAGAATATTCGCTTGTGCATGTGAACAAAATGGCTAAGAAAAACTCACTGAAAATCTAGCACTAAGAATATATTTCCTCTCTCACACTATTCTAATTTTTTTTTTCAGTTTCAAGTACAAACTCCTTTTTTTCTAAACCAAAAACAACTTTAAGTCAGGAGCTCGGCCTCCTTTTGCACCCTACTAATATTAATATTTGTGAGAGATGTAGCAAGTTGATAGTAGGCAGGCCCATTTTATTTTTTAAAAAATTTTTAAAGATTTTATTTATTTATTCATGAGAGACACACAGAGAGAGGCAGAGACATAGGCAGAGGGAGAAGCAAGCTCACTGCAGGGAGCCTGACGTGGGACGCGATCCCAGGATCCCAGATCATGCTCTGAGCCAAAGGCAGACTCTCAATCACTGAGCCACCCAGGCGCCCCTGGGCAGGCCCATTTTAAAAGCCTGGACACTCTTGACTTAAAATAAGGCCTTTCGAGTTGCCTGAAATAACAGTGCTAAGATTTGTCACAGCAATGTAAGAATTCTAATAATGATGATAATGAACTTCTTTTTTTTTTTTAAGATTTCATTTATTTATTCATGACAGACATAGAGAGAGAAATACAGACAGACAGACAGACACAAGCAGAGGGAGAAGCAAGCCCCACGCAGGGAGCCCGATGTGGGACCTGATCCCAGGACTCCAGGATCACACCCTAGGCCAAAGGCAGGCGCTAAACTGCTGAGCCATCCAGGGATTCCCCAATAATGAACTTCTGAGTGAGGGCAGGAAGCTGTTTCAGTTCATCAGGACACCTGGATATGGATGTTTGGCCGGCTCCTTCAGGCTGAGCTAAATCCCCATGTTCTGCACCACCCATTGGAACCTCCAATGCCCATCCACTTAGAGCATCCTCCTTAATTTCTGATTCTCAAACTCCTTTCCTAACTTATGGTACATTAATTGCCCTACTAGTACAATGAAACATTGGAGAAACATTTTATCGTTCACCACTTTCATAAACACTGGTTGCCAAGTAATCAAAATGGCTCAGGTCTACCTCAATTTTAAAGAAGTGACTGTTTTCTATTAGATGGTAAAGTGGAACTGGTTAGAGCCTTGTTAAATGTCTGCTCAAAGTTTTGTTCCTTGAAAACCTACTTTGGTGTGCCTTTTAGTCACAAAACTGATGGAGTTATGATGAGTCCTATGATACGTAATAAATGACAACACCCTTAGGTTTTTAACTTTGGTATCCGTAATAGAAATGGCTCTCTGATTGCTTTTATTCTCAAGCCCTTGATATTATGGAATTGACTATTTAACAAATCAATGGATATTCCTGACTCTTTGGGCAAGAAAGAATCTTAGAGATGATTGAGCCTCTTGTCTTAGAGAAAAGATGAGAAGTAACTCATCCCACATCATGTGGTTAATTCTATAATTTAGCACTGGAGTCCTTCATCTCCTCCTCTTTCTATCATGCTAAGTTTTACAAATAGGATCATTTGATGGATTGATTTTATTATCATTGCCAATCATTAGAAATAGGAAAGAGGTTACCTGGAAGACAGATACCAAATGACAATTATTTCAAAAAGTATGTTGATAAATTCAAGCACCGAATGCAATCGAGGTATGCAATCAATTATCTGAATATTTCTGAACATTTGACATAGACTTACATGAATACAGTACATACTCATAAGGTATTAGTGTTGGGCTCAAGTCTGTCTAATTTTTCAAAGGGGAAAACAATCACTCTATAGTGGCACTTGACAGCAAGATACACATAGGTCATTATATTTCAACTATTTTTTATAATAGATATTTTTAAATGTCATAACTTTATAAGGGATGGTCTAATACATAGCTGTTCTAAAGTAAGTACAATTTGGGAATAAAATAAAGTGGTAAAGACAAATTCATTAAAGAGGATCATAGACTTTATAGTATGGCTCTCAAAGTCAACCAAATCTCTATTTAGAAGACTCTCAAAGACCCTAAGAACAGGATTTTTAAGAAAGAAGACTATTTCTCTTTGTAATGTAAACGAAAGGTTCTTGATTTTGTTATTAAATGTAAATATATTCCATATTTGAATATATGGCATTCCAGTTTCCACTTAAAGCCATGGAGTGGAGTGGAGTCTTTTTTTTCCCCCAGATAAAATGCAATTATGGAGAAAAGAGCTTTTGAGTGAATTATTTGAAGTAGAAAATCTTAAACAACCTCTCTGAGGGAAAAGGAGTTCTAACCCTGGGTGACATAATGCTCAGGTCGCTACAGACACACACTATTAATATTGTGTTGTTTTCATTTTTCTCCTCTTTGACAAAGATCACAAATAAATATCCAACATCCTAAAACACACATGCCTAATTCTGAAGGCTGTTATAATAAAGTCCTTGGAATTATTACAAATACTTAAACATTAAAAATTCATCAGCAAAGAGAGAGAGGTGCTTTCTATTTGTGGTGCTCTGAATTTAAACACAACCCGCTAAGAATGGCTGATTGTCCCGCAGAAGCACTGCTGACAGCCATCAGCAGGTCTGTGCAAATGGTGTATGGAAAAGGTAATAAGAGCTTCAGGAGTATATTTCAAGCCATATAATAAAGTAATTGTGAAAGTGTAATTGCAGTCTGGTTCCATACCATATTAGGGGAAGGAATGGGATCGTAAGAAAATATGAGATTCACAGAATTATTTTGTAAGCAATTTCTGCAGTGACGGTCTCCCAGAATATGCAGTATTTGTCAGAAAAATAATTTTAAAACGCACGGTGGTGTTTACCTTTGGAACTCCACTGTGATAAACCTGAACAAAATAAACACTTGTTATTTTAACATTTTAAAAGTATCCTGAACTTGGAAATAACTTCAAATGTAAAAGTGGTATTAAATAATGCTAAGCAACTGACTTTAGTCCATGAAAGCATTTTTAACAAGTATTGAGCACAAACCCCATTCTTTATCTCTGAATGATATCCAGAGTTCAAATTTCCAAAGATTTAAATATTTGCATGATTAGAATTTCAATTTTAAAAAATTCATTCCTTTGGCTACTTCATAAAACAATCACTACTGGCTTAAGTTACCAAGTTACCGTATCCCATAGGTTATCAGTTGCTCTCCTAGCAAGAAATGGGGCAAGGAATGCTGGTTCTACTCTCAGCCAGATCATCTAGACTGTGGAAGAAAGAAAGAGAGAAAGAGAAAAAAAAAGAAAGGAGAAAAGAGGAAGAAAAACAAAGAAAGAAAAGCAAGCAAGCAAGAGAGCGAGAAGAGGTGAATGCATAAATGAACATAGGGGTATTCAGACCTTAATATCAGTAGTTTTTAGAGTTTTAGATCAAATATTAAAGTTGTCCACTAGATTCTCATTCATCCATATTCCATAAATGCAAGTATTTATAGCACATCTAAGGTTACTATCTCTGTAAGTGCACACATTTTTTTTTTTTTTGCTTTTTCTATCTCTACCACTTAGCACAGTTCCTGATGCACAGCAACCACTCAGAAAATACTTAATGAATAAATTAACCAATATTAGCAAATGTCATGCTGCTGGGAGCTAGATCTATAGCGACCCTGGAGCATGCGCTCCAGAACCCATAAAGAAATAGGCTAAGAATCAAATATAAGGAATCTACTTCTCTTTTTCATTAATTTTTTGTTCCATTTTTATGGGATCTTGTAAATGAATGTATATAAGCTACAGACATACACAGCATTCATTCCCCCAGCCTGCCATTTCAGATGAAACCTCAAAAGATGTTCAGTATGGGAAAAGCTCCTTGATTTGAGTAAAGGAAGAATCTAAGAGGCTTCATCTGCCTAAATGGAGTTTCTAGAAGAAAAGGCAAATTTTTGTCCCCAAAGGGAATATCCATTATTTACACATGCCTGGCTGTTGCTACAGAACTCATTTCAAAAACAGGTTAAGGCTTAAATGAAGTAAGGGGAAAAAACCAAACCAGCCAACTCTGATTTGTCAGGTGCTATGGGTATCTAGTAGATTGGCATTTGTTTAGGAAATCTTGCATACGCACATCAAAAAAAAAAAAAATCTATCCATTCTGTCCTGCATAATTAGAACTATTTTTTTTCAAGACAGTTCAGCCCACTGGACTGAACTCCACTGATGATGGAGAAGGTAAAAGAAAGGGCTGCCCCAAAATAGAAGCCCATTGCAGGCAGTTGAGGATGTAGGTAGGAAGGCACTAGTAAAATGTCATCTAAGAAATAGGCTTAAAGGAATCTTGAAAATAATGTCAATCGTCTTACAAATTATGTCTGCCTGTGGGGAAGGGAAGGGAGGGAAGGAGCGAAGGAGGGCGAAAGGGTGAGAGTGAAGGACTTAGAGAGGAAGGGAGGGATCCAAGGCTCATCCACTTGTTAGAAGTCTTGCTCTGACCCCTATACACCTGCCTCTACCCACCCCCACCTCCGACCGTCACCACAATCATTCAACTTTTCCTTTTCTTGGAGTTTTCAAATTATTTTCAGGTTAGGTTATACAGTAATGCCGAAAAATATAATCCCACTCTTGACTGCCTCCTTCCATCACTGAGCACCATCTGGTTTGGCTATAACTACAGGATTTCTCTCTTCCATCCACACACTGGATATCTGACCTCCTTCCATTCTTCCCTTCGTTCGGAACATCACTATGTCCTCTGCACCAGCAATGATTGAGTCCTAGCTAAATATTCTTCCATTTTAGACTGACATCAAGTACTTTGTTAAGTTTTTTTTAATAAAAAAAATAGAACATTAAAAAAAATAGAACATTAGTGAGAGTCAAGGAAAGAGTAAGCATGGGCCAAAAGTTCCATTTTCTGTGGGAGAGATGACCAAACAAGGTAGACTTCTACAAAGCCTCCAAACTATTTCTTAATACTAAGGACAAAAGACCATTACATTATTTTCATGCTTCTCAAACTCATTCCCCTGGGAGCAGAGTAATATGCCAAGTAGAACTATAGAATAGCATAGACTGTCTTCCTGGAACATAGAGTAGGCACAAAGGTAAGTGATTTACAGTATCATATTGATATTTAAATAGACATGGGTGTGTTATGGGATATAATACAAAACCCATGTATTTCTTCAAGACGGAACATCAGTCTTCTCAGACCTATGTAGACACTAGAGGCTTTTCTGGATTTGTCCTCCAGCCCCTCGGGGTGTAAACTCATCAGGACACTTCCACAAAAACTTTGAGGACTTTGCTCTATGGATACGTGAAGGGCATGGGTACCTTCAAAACTGCTGACAGATGATTCTGACTATGCTTGGACACTTTTCTTTCCAAAATTTACAGATAACTGTATGCATATTTATCACTGAACATGGAATTTCAGGAAAGCAATCACTAGTAACTCTGGAAGGAAGGTCAGCAGGTATATTTCTAAGACTATATACACAGCATTAATATTCACTGTTAACAATTTGGCTGATTAACAAAAGAATTTGCAGGTGGAAGACAATGTTCTGTGCTCTTGATGAAGTTAGAAGTGAGGAGTGCCTGGGTGGTTCAGTGGGTTAAGCGTCTGACTTCGGCTCAGGTCATGATCTCAGGGTCCTGGGATTGAGCCCCACCTCGGGCTCCCTGCTCAACTTGGGGTGCACTTCTCCCTCTCCCTCATGTTCTCTCACACACATTCTCTCTCTCTCTCAAATAAATAAATAAAATCTTTAAAAAAGTTAGATTTTAAGAGACTTCAACTTTTGAACTGAAGTGTAAAACTTCTAAAAGCTTATCATTCATCTCTGATTCCAAAAGTCATTGAAAACAAATCAATACTTGATTCTTCAGCTTATCGGGTAATTTCCTCCCAGGTCATCAATCTCCTCTGGGACATTTTTAGGGCTTGAGCCCACTAACAACAGCCATTTGAATTCCACTGGACATTCTCCACCCATTCTCTATATTGACAACATTTAGCTTCCCAAAACACAGGCCTGTCTCCATCCTCCTCCATCCAAAGTTGTCCATGGTTCTTTCTGCGCTCTCATTCCGGGGAGCCCCTCCTTGTCCATCATGCCCTATGTCTCGAGACAGATCCCTCAGTCTCAACCAAGGTGCCACAACAGATCACCCTTACATTAGCCATGATGTGTCACCTCCACGTGTTTCGTTTTCCATCCTTTGCAGCCTTTTATTAGAGAAGAACTTTGTACCCACAACGAAGTGGTGTTCACATGTCTCTCAGGTAATCCAAATTCTGTCACTCAGTATGTTTCTGTTTTTACTCTATGAGAGAGCAAGGGCCAAATTTAATGTTTAGTTATAGTGATAATACCTAAGCTAAGAAGTTTGCTTGTGTCTCCGTTTCCCGGGCTACAAGGTTCTGCGGTTGCTATTAATAGTCTTTTTGTCCGCATTGCTTCTTAATTTTCAGTTGCTTCAAGTCATTTTGAAAAGAGGTAGAAATATAAGAAATAACACAAAAGCAGGAGTGATTCTCCTCCCCCTCGAGGCCCAATTCTTAAGGCCAACTGAATTGCCACCTCCTCCAGGAAGCAGCTTGGATTCCCCCAACTTGAATCCATCACTTCGCCTCCCGTACCTCCAGCACTGTCAGCACCGACTTTGTATCACATCATTTTATGCACAGCTCTGCCCTGGTTCTTTGCATTCCTCCCTCAACTGACGGTACCAAGGCAAGGACCACGGCCTCCTCATCTCACGCCTGAAACTCAGCATAAAGCTCTGCACGCAGGTGGTGTCCAGTGAATGCTCTGCAACCTCTAAGAAGGAATTAAATGTGCCTCATTAACAAAGCCCCACGCTTCTTTAGAAGTGCATTCTAAATAAAAAAGTCTACTTCTCAGGCTCAAATATTCTCATCTCATCCCTGTGCAAATATTTGTATGGGGACTGCATTAGAGCTACCTGAAAATAAGAAGTTATAATGGAAACCGTGACACAGCCTTTAAGTGAGGCAACCGAAATAGGAACTACTTTCATACTTTTACTGAAATGTTCTCTGCTTGATAAAGTTCATTACCAGAATATCATCTTTAAAAGTGAAATGCATTCAGCTGAGCACTTTTTTTCATTTTGTAAATAGATTTTTCCTTGCCTGAGCTCTCCGTATAAAGTACAAAATAGTCTTCCATAACATTAGAAAAATGTCACCCATACATAAAGCTAGATTTTTAAAATAAAATCGATTTTTCTTCTTCGGCGTTTTAAAGGTACAGCAGCGCCTTCATACAGCAATCCCCCTGCACCGCATGCTGTAGGAAGGGCTGAATGGCCAGCCTGCAATTCGATATGTCCTAAAATGTGTTGAGATAACATATTAGAGCCCAGAACAAAGTTAAGTCCCATGGGATATCCTAAGGCTATAAAGTCACCATCTTTTCAACATTCCCCTACTTATTCTTCTGGTTCTACTTAAAATGACCCTGGCACTAATCTTTTTCTCACCTATTCAAAATGACACAGAAAAGTAGCTCTGCAGTAAATTTACAACCCACATGCCAAGTTCTCACATCACACCAATGAAAAATCATATAAGCATATTCATCACACATTTTGTTTTGTTTTGTTTTCACATTAATAAGGTCTTGAGCGGTCGGGGGTCGGTGTCGCCAGAGTCTCTGTACAAAGTAAGCTTTACCCCACTTTGAAGATCTCACGTGTGTTGGGGTGACACATCTCAATAGGATAAACGGTACATCACCACCACTGCATCTGGGCAAAGAAGTGACGGCAGAAATGAAACTTTGACGTTTACGTTTTCGGCAGAGGAGTTATTTTTCTAAGAAATGAACATTCATGCACTTATTAATGTCATTTTACCATCAGCGCTGCATTCTTGCTATATTTAGCCAAAATTAGGATGCAACTCTATGCACCTACCACCTCTCAGAAATATCTCTCTGCCTCTCCACCCACCTTTTCTAAAGATTGCAAGTGATAGAAAGGCAATTGACCTCAGTAACTTTTTTCCGCTGGCTTACATTTTTTTCTTTCTTTTCAAAGCACTCTTTAGGGAAAAAAGGAAAAAAAAAAGAAAGATAAACACACTTCATATAACAAGTGCCATAAGAAAAATATGTTCTGGCAGACTTTTCCCAACTTGTAACTCAAAAGAATTTACATCATCCAAGTGTGAGTGCAAAGAGTAAAAGAAAGAAATCTCAAAATGGATTTTTGTTCCACTTTCAAACTCTGAGGCTAGGGGAACACAAGTGTTTCACTTTAGAAATGAATAACGGATGACTTCAGTACACACACACACACACACACACCTTTCTCTTTTTTTGGAAAAACTGCACATAAAAGAGCATTTTTTGGCACGGCTGACCTGCAGAGATATGGAGCTAAGCAGAGTCATGAATTCGCTCGCTCTGATATGCACACATGATACGCAATTAAAATCTCCATTCACATTCCTGCCGGGTTGTCAATCATGAGGAAAGCCTTTTTGACAACATTCAGCGAAGCGTACCAACTAACCGCTCAACAGGAACTTAAACAGTAACAGCTTTTGTTACTAGCAAGAACGAATTTTTTTTTAACCAAGATTGGGTTCAGTTTCTAAGAAATCATTATGCTCCGAATTTCAGGGCCTTTCATTAAAAATGAAAATGTGTCAAAAAGATTTTGTCTGGCAAGCTATGTGATGTAATATCCAGAAAATATGAGATATACATTAAAAAAAAAATTCCAGCCTTTTCAGCTGGCGGAATCTTTTTTAACTTTTCCCATGTAGAACAATGAACAATGATCTTAAAAAGCAGTGTGCTGGGGTGGGGGGCAGCCGGGGTTGGGGTGGGGGGGAACGTGACGTTACTAATTCACTCTGAAGTTTTCCACTAGAATTTTACAACTTTTCTAATAGATCGGGACGCTAATCTCACTGGAAAAGTGACTGGCCGGTTTATAAACCAATGGGAAAGTGACTTTTTAAAAAATCATCAGAGGAATCTTTAGCATGTCAGAAATACTGCATGCATCAAACCTTTCAATTTACGGAGCTCTATAGAAAATATTATACACATAAATTCTTTCCAGATGAACCCAGAAGGTACTCGGCTCGTAACTTACTTTCTGTTGAACATCTAATCATCGGCTGTGCCCTTCATAAGAGCACATTAGTGTGCTTTACAGTCATAAATCCCTAAAAACAGGGCCCAGTGAAATTGAATAGAGAATGCTTGTTAATCTGCTGCTGTGTCTGTTTGGAGCAACTAACCTTGGATTACAAATTTGAAACAAGTTAATAGTATCAGATATTGAAATATTTGTCTTCTTCCTTATCGCGCTCTGTAACTGAGAGAGCAGATGCATTCTGACCATTAGCAGTCATGACAAATTGCCTCGCTAATGAACGTCACACGCTGAAAGTGCCATAACTGATTAAACTATAATTTCCCACTACCAGAGAGAGAGTTGGTGACTCCAGCAGTGGGCAACTCTGAGAGTCTGCCAACAGGCCTCCAGGGCACAGTGTGATATTTAGAACAACGCTCTAAATTCCATGTGAACAAATTCTAAAAGCCTATGTGTCTACAACAGGTTTTTAAAGAACATTAGATAAAACAGCTCAGGTTGGAGCTGATGAGCCATGAAAAATGGATGTGTTTTAACTATTTGGTATCCTCGCAAGTACATGTGAAAGACTATTCTCCTCTGTGGGTTTCTCTCTCTCTCTCTCTCTCTCTCTCTCTCTCTCTCTCTTTCTCTCTCTCTCTCTCTCTCTCCCCTTCCCTTTCCCCACCCCCAAAACATTGGGTGTGCTTTGCATTTCACATAAAATCTTTCTTTTGTCAGTTCCTTTGTTGGTGCAAAATTGGCAGCAGTTCAAATTCAAAGTACTCCTATTCATTTACTGACCAATGTCATTCTAGTTCACATCAGCCAGCGAGCTAAGCTCTAAAAAACATAAAAGACTTGCTTCGCCACTGACGAATAATGTGTACATTTTTACAGAGCTTAAACCTTAATGCTTTCCCTGAAACTAACAATACAGTATATCTTATCATTCCTTTTTCACAAGCAGGCAGCTGCTGAAACGCTTGCCACTTCAAAATATCAATTGCTTGCCAGAGTTTTCCTCAACACACCCTGTCAAACTCATGTATATTGTGCAATGAAAATGGTGCAGGCTGAAAGCTAGAAATTGTGTCAAATTCTGCTGTAAGGGTATGATGTGCAAAGAACAATGTATGACAACCGTAGAGACTACAAACAATGGCACTGGAGCCAGGGACTTCATAGATCACAACTGCGCCTGTACATATTTTATTGTAGGCATTATATATTTAAAGCATGACAAATGTACCATTGTACGTTATGTGCTGCACAAATGCAAGCTCCTCCCCCTGGTTTGCCTTTTGCATTTCTCTTGATGATGGAAACATAGTTCAGTTTCATTTCTTTCACCCCCCCCCACTCTTAAAACAGTTAAGGTTCTCAAATCATAAAGGCAGAAGACGCACACACGCAAGCACGCACACGCGCGCACACACACACACACACACGCAGGGTTATCAAAATGAGTAAGAGAAACCAGAGACAATAATACAAGATGGAAAAACGAGATCTTGTTCACTTAACATTTTGGCTTCTCTCTGAGGACACAAAAGCAAGGATTATCTTAAACACTAACCGAGGGTATCAAGAGAACGACACTATCACGGTGCCTATAAATTGTTGTCTACCTAATTTTAATGCAGATAAGCGCTAGCCTATTGATTTGCACGATTTTCTAGCAAAATGGAAATCCCACGTGGATGTGTTCTTTGTGTGCAGAAAATATGGTTTAAGAAGCTTTTACTAGTATTGCTCTCCTATGCCAGGAGAACAATTAAGCAAATAATACTTCACCACTGTCTCGGGTTTATAAAACTAACACCGACTCCTGTCTGTTTAGATTATAAATATCCCTTCCCATTTGCCGACTGGCTCCGTTGACTTCGCGTGATTTTCTGGTTACTGAAAAGTTGTTTTTCTCCCCAAACGTCTCCTTAAATAACATACACAATCTGAAAACATTCTCATGTTGGAAGCACACCTACTTAATTATAAAGGGGCTCATGGCTGTAACAGCCCTACACTAATTCAGTCATTGACTGTGGAAGTGGGAAACATGTTTATGGGAGAAAATTAGTGTGAATGTATATTCATCTCCTCTGTGACCTAGCTCAGGTTACAAAACCTTTATCACACAAGTAGCCTGGAGTGGAATTAACGGACTCCGGGCTGAGGAAAATGAACAGATACGCTTTTAAGGTGTTAATAAATATTTTGGAAAGAGAATAGGTGGTTTAGGTGCTTAGGGGTGCTGACCTTTGGTGTGTTGATTAGTGGGACAATGATGCATTATTAACACACAGCAGCTGTACCTGAACTCCTGCCATGAATATAATAGCCTTTTATAGCCATCAGGGGAGTGAGGTAGGAGGCCTTTATTAACCACTAGACATGATTAGCACATTATGTGAACTTTAGTAGGCAAATTATCTCTTATTGAAATATAATGTTGGTTATAACTAATTGTAAACATGATTTTTAAAACTTCCCAGTGAACAACCCATGTTTTACTACCATTCCCCTCATTATTGGCTGGTAGTCGACAAAAATGTGTTCCATTGTGGGGCGTACCCGCAGGGGCTGACTCTCACAAGGCAGATATGGTGGGACACTGAAGGCTGACTTTACAACCATTTGGCATTACAAGTTCAGGGATATTAGCATACATGCAAACTTTCTCTAATTAAGTAAGACTGCTCATGAACTAGAAAAGCTGCTTTGGGATTTTTCTTCCTCTTTATTTCTTTAAGCAGTTCTTAAAAGATTAGTTTTGCAGTAAATTTTTGAGAGTTACCTTGAAAAGTAACAGCATAATTTATTTCAAAAAGCTTAATTTTGGGAGAGAAAAGATTATCCCATTAGCCTTAGTAACTGAACATAGCGCGGAGAGTCCATTATGAACAGTCTTTTATGCCCTGGCAGAAAGTCATTAACATAAAATAAATCATTAGCTTTGATATTAAGCTTCTACTATCTGCAGGTTTCTATGATTAATGTTCATGGCTGCATCTGCCAAATGATAAAATATACTTTTTGTTGAAAGGTTATCCTGATTCTTTATTATTAACATTTCTCTTTATACAATTGTTGCTGGCATTTTGGGCCGAGGCCTATTGGCTTAGAAAGGAAGAACCGGTTCTTACAATGTATGGAGACGCCAGTGAATCTTACACTTTACCCATCATTTTTTTAAATTAACCATTTAATTGAGTTAAAAGACTTAAGAAAATCAGGTGGTGCACAGACACGCTTTCAGTGTAATTGGACTATCTTTAGACCCAGTCGACACATTCGGTAATTAATCTTGCACGCTGTATTTTGCATCTCTGCCCCATCCATCAGATGGGGAGGTACAGAGGGGGCAGGCTTGCTTCCCTGAAGTCAGGAACTCTAAGAAGGCATCCCCCCTGCAGCAGCTACACTCAGCTTTTAGCTCACCTTCCTACATTGCACAACAGGCAACAACTCCCACCAGAAGCCTCTCTCAGGAGGGGCAGCCTTGGTTCTCCACATGGAGACAGAGCAAGAGGCCCTTGGGGGGAGGAGCTTATGGACCTATGAAAGGGGAGGGGACTACAGACTTACCCGCACAGGCCGCGCTTTCCCCAGTTCACCTGTGACCCTCTACAAAAGGTTACCCTTGTCACTCCCAGGCTGAAAGAATCACTGGTGTCCAACTTCGGAAGATACGTTTATGCCCCTAGAGGAGTGGAAATACAAGGAGTGGGCCGGCAATATGGTATTTTTCTAAGGTCAACCGTGGTTTGAATTTTTGAATGTCTTTCACCACAGGATTTCAAAATAATCTGCCTCTGTTGACTCCTTAATTCTTGTAAGACTTCCCGGTGACACATATAAATTATTTTCTCTAGTGGCTACCTGGCAGACTGGTGGCACACAGGTGGATTAAAGGTTTAGCGTCAGAACTTCTACCAGACACAACGAAGTCAGGCTTCTAAAGAGGATGGAAAACTGAGCGGGAGGGATTGTGTCCTTTGCGTGGTTATATTTATTTTACCTAGGGAGTAAGTCAACACAGGTTTAAGGGCCCTCAGTCTTCATCTCAACTCTTGAACAAAAGGGAGTCTTTTCTTCAGAGAGGCCTATGGTTTTCCTCAAAAAGCTCTAGTTCTTTAATCTTACCAAGTTATGATATGCCCAATGAAAGCCCTCACATTGGAAAGCATCTTCTCCTGTGACATATGGCTAAGTTTCTTAAAATGGAATGGTAATGAGGCATTCCTACTAGCTAGCGTGATTTCCCTTGTTGTTGTGGTACACATTGATAGACTCTGCCATTTATGATAAATTCTCATGCATTCATGGCCAGAAATGTATCCAGGACATGAGGAATACATGAAAACACACACTCACCCACCCACCCATCCCCCCCCCAACACCAATTTCTCTGACTAGCTAACCCCCAGAAAGTTGCTTCAAGATTTCAATGGATTTCTATGTAGAAGCTGTCATTGTCACTGGTGTGGATCAGATACATGTAACTTGTAGGTCTACCGAGTAACTCAAAATACTTTATATTTTCTTGGCCACTGGCAAAGCTTCTTATCAACCAACCTTAGCCTTAGTTTAATTAGGAGTCCTTTCAGGATAGTTTCATAAAAGCGCATAACTCAGGAATGAAAACCAATAAATACTTGGTTAAAGCGGAAGCCATCTAAAACTCCAAAGCTCAAGATGGACAAACAGAAAAGCATTACTAGTAACATTGGTTTCATGAACTTTGGTATTATAAATATGTATAAATGATGATTTTTCATGAGTAAAATGGAAATCTGAAGATAGCTTTTTAAAAGTTGGCTTTAAAATTACTCATCGAATAATGCAAACTCGCCAAAGACCAAACTACAGAGGTCTGGAAAAATATTGGTACCTCCTGTCATGAAAGAGCAGGGGGTTTCTTTCTGGCATTATCTTCCTTCTGGTCTTTTCTGCTGCACCATCAACATCCAAGCACAGAGCAATATAATGTTCCCATTTTCAAAATGAACGCTATAGGGAGAAACATGTTATAACCAGGAAAAGCTCATTCAGGTTAATGTGAATTCCATGTCTCAAAGTATTATGGAAGAACAGCTATAATTAACAGTCTGTTGGCACTTCCATTATAAACTACATTTCTAAGCAGTTTATAACTCAACTGTTTTTAATGAGAAATTGCTCTTCGGGATGAATCCTGGCATGCATGGTTTAAAACAAAAAATTTTCAAATTCATTAGGGCAGATGCAAGCTGTATCGCCTTGGCACTCCAGCTTCCTAACGGACAGTCCATTTAACACGGTTCACTATCGACTGCGGGTCCTGTCAACCAATGGAGACCACAGGCTCTCTGACTCTGAGAAGCGCACCTTTGAAGGAAAACAGTAATTGAAGAATATATCAATAACACCAATGTGGAAGTAAAAGAAAAGGCAAGAAAGTATCTTAAAAATTGGTAAAAGTAAAATATTCCTGTGTTTGAATTTTGCTTAAATTCAATTTAAGCAAACAAGGTGGCACTGAAGCATTTAGATGCTTCGTAGGGAAGCCTCTTGCAGGCAAGAATTACAGTTGGGGCCACAGCACTTATTAACTACGGTTTACCACAATCTTGTTTTCCCCTATGGTTATCAATTTTAGATTCTTGGATTTGGTTGTATACAATGTAAGTTTCATCTTAAACAACGGATAATATTTTTAAAACGTAATTGTTAACACCATGAAATCAAGTCATGATCATTACATTTCCTTTTTATTGAGGTACGAGATGAATATTCTATGTCACGACTTCCCAGGAACCTTGAGATTCATGCTCAGATAGCTAAAGTGTAGGATAAGTTATCTACATTGATTAGTTAAGTAAGTTCTGTGCGTCCAACTCTACCCATGTCATTCCGTTCTCCATGCATATTCTGATGAGGACACTTTAGTCTGTTAACCCTTTTACTTTCTGTAAGCATAAGTCACCTAACTTACCGTAGGCCAACTAAGGATCGGGAGACCACAGTCCCACTTTCCTACTAGTTTACAATCTAAATAAAGATTTCCTACTCAAAGGGATGTTCCAGGGGTTGTTTCCAAGCTCTAAATACACTGTGCTTAAAATGTGGGGGGAAGGAGGAAACTATGAGAGCTTAGAAATGACCACCATGGTTACTTCCCCGCACAGCATCCTATCTATTTTTTTCTTGATCTTATGTCATTCATTCAGAAGGGGAAGTAGGGAAAAGAAGAACAGCCTAATTTGGGATTTTAAAAAAGTGGGCATGAGCCCAAAGACTTGCAGATTCCAATTTCCTTAACCAGAAAATAAGGTCAGGTACTGGAGGAAGAATGGATATGTCAACATGATGATGGTAACAGTGATGACAACCAGGAAAGGGAGCATGCTCTCCAAGATAATCACAATGCTGAGTCACATTCCTGAGGAGAAAGTGGAGAGTTCCCATTAGAAGGGACAGACCTCCCAGGTTCAATTTAAGATCTGGGCGGGGAGAAGCCAGGGCGACAGGCTGGATTGGAGGTGCTTGCGAAGGGGGGTGGGGGAACGAGGGGTGAGGCGGAGGCACACAAGACAGACCAGCTGCTGAGGGCGGGCTTTGAATCAGGACAGGAAGGATCACCAGCAGTAGAGAAATACCTCCAGGGTATCTTCAACTTTCTAGTATCCTGGCAAAATGTTGGAAAATGCTAGAATAAATCATCCTTTGTAGCTAAATAAAACTTTCCTCCAATTCTCTATGTTACCCTCTCTTGAACTGAACCCATCACAAAAAAAGTATGACCACAAAAATAGTTCCATACGCTGAAACCAATAGGTTCAATCCCAAGGAAGCCACTGTTAAACTTGGAACTATCCTGTGTCGTCTTCCAGGTTCAAGTGCCTTACTTCTTTCCTGTTCTTACATCCCTTGTGATCGTGTCTTTTTAAAAAGATCTACAATAAGCAGTATATTAAGATAATATTTCATTGTCAGTTTGGTTTTTCTAAGTAAGCAAAACATTAAAACGCTGCTTACTATCATCATTCAGGAACTGTAAAGATATATGATAAACTGTGAGAATACTAAACCCCATAACCCATGTTATAAGTAGCATTTGATCTCTCTAAAACCCCTAACTATAATTTTTGCATAGACACTTAAAATTGGAATTTGTGACAGCGAAATATCCCACAAAGTCAAGATAGCTACATTTGAGGTTTTTGTAGAATATCTGATTTAGCGGTCAAAACCATATGATTGCTTGTTTCATGCTCTTTCTTGCCTATAAAAATTCTAGTTAAGCCACATTTTGAGGACCTCAAAACTTAAGGAAGATCCAGCCAGTGAAGCTCCCAGTGGAGTTTTAATCATACTAATGATGTTCCAAGTATCAAATATGAATTTACTGAAGTCCTAGAAGTTATGGAGGTGGATAGAGAACTAATCAAGCATGATGCTCTAGATTGCTTATAACCCTCCCCTTCCTCCTCCTCCTCTTTTCCCTATCCCCTCCTCTTTTTTTCTTACACTTATTAATTAAAGTAGGAATAATGACTCCACCTTAATGTACTTGCACATCCTGTATTTTAGATGTGATAAGTTTTGGCACATTTAGCTATGAGACATAATGCTCTAACTAAATAGGAAAATAAGCTCAAAGGAGATTTAGCAGAGATAACAATGGATCTCGTTTTTCTCAAAAGTTATTGAGTGTTTAGCCCTGACATTTCAATGCTGAGTTCATCACAAATAGGTCCTTCTTCCGATGTTTATAGGAAAAGATTATACACTGTCCTTCTTCATTTCAATGACAAAAGCCCAACATCCCAAACGGCCATTATTCTTTACTCTGTATATAACTATGTATTAAGCATGGGTTTGTGTCTTGGACTTCCCTATGTCTAAACCAACCAAAGAAAGATTCGGGACCTGATTCGACAAAAGCAACCACTGAGAACAGTGCAGACCATTATTTCCTCTCCCACTGCTGGCAGAGGTCAGCATCCCTGTGATTAGCCATGTCATAACATCATTGTATTACTGCTCCTCATGTGGGCAGATACTGAGCAATAACTGAACACATCACATCATTGTAAAAATGAAAAAGTGCCACTTCTTTGTCCCAATTTAGCATAAAATCAGTGAAAACAATCTTTACAAATGACACTGCACTAAGAAACTGAAAGGAACTGTTATTACTCCGTAGGTATAGATTTAAAAACTGATGCTCTGACATCTTCCACTAGAACAAAAAAATAGGACTCGAGTCTCCTACTGCACTCCAGTTATGGGCTCCTTAAATGTAATTTCACTTAAGGGATACAACGTTACTTAAAATAGTCTCAATTAGATGAAACTGACTACGGTAGGGCCCTCAGTGTCTGGAATGTGACCATGCTTTAAGTTCCAGGAGGTGAAGGCTGCTACTTTCAGCCTGCATGCATCTGTCCAGTCTCAGAGCTGCGCTGCTGTTTCAAAGGCTGACCTATATCCAGCAGCCTGCCATCCGTTCTGGCTGTTTGTACAAGAGATGCCTCGCACCGTTGCCATAACCAACATCATCCGCATTGTTCTCACTTTTCTCCCGCAATGGGCTATGCGAAAATGGAGGCCAGTTTGCATAGTGATGTGTTCAAAACATAATGCGCCCTTACAATAGAGCAACAGTGGATTAAACGGTTTCCAAAAAAAAAAAAAAAATTCCTCCTCCTGAGTTTATTGACTGAAAAATGCAAGTAGCGTTTAGAGCCAGAGAGTGTCAGCAGGGTGACACAACCTCCTTTTAGTTCAGGAAAGCTTCGGGGAAGAGGCTACTCATTTTGTGGATTAGGGTCTCTTCCAACATTGGAAAAAAAAAAAAAAAAACATCAGTGGGAAAACTACAGTCACAACTGCATGATCCTGAAGCACATAAAGATATCGGTTCCACTGGGATTTGGCAGACCAACTTTAAGTATAAAAGTGTTGACAGATTTAAAGTAAAGCTAATTATTAACGTATGATCTTATCACCCTATTAAAAACAAATAACCTGACAAAGTGACTGTTTCTTGTAATAAACCACATATTCATGACACCTCTCAAAGACGCAAGGTTTACTTTGCTGTCTTGGCTCCTTTAGGGAAGTCCGATCCAACTTATTTTTACTAAATGTAGCCAGAGGTTTCTCATTTCACATCTTCCAAACTTCTGCTCATCTTCCCTATCCCTGTAAATCCACTTGGGTCACTGCAAAAATGAAGGCTAGTTGACTACATTCTAAGCAACTAAAATAGTCAAGCTGGACAGAAATTGTGTGCCAGTGCTGGTCATGATGGATTAGAAAAAACTAGTGTCTGGGTTTCCTGGGGCCTACCAAACCCACTCAGTGTATTTAATATAATCTGGGATCAGTGACAAATATATTTGATAGACTGCTATACAGAGAAAGGCAGGGGAAGGCGATCTTCCTGAAGCACTTCCATGAAGTCTCTTCCTACTATTAGAAGTATATCATGACTTTGCATCTTTAAAAATCCATTATTCCCTGGATAAGTTAAATAGAAGACTTGCAACTAGTCTATAGAAAGGGTGGCTAATTTGCATTTAAAAAGAACAGTTTGCTCCTCATACACGGGGGGACTTAAAAGGAACTTCAATGAGCTAGTCAAGAAATTCTGAAGACTTTCTAAATTAATTTATTCAATTCACAGCACAACCCACGAAAATTATTTAAGGCACTTAATTGGAAAATGATTTAATATATTGAAGTAATTCTTGATTTTCCAAAGCATTTAACTCTTAAATTAAATCTGACCCTACTATCACAAGAATGACAAGTGAACTGTGTATCCAAGTCATTACCTTCTTTTTGGAGCCTAAAATCACCGATAAATTTAATAAGATTTGTCCAGTTTCGCTGCCAAAATGGTTCTGACTTTTTGGTACCGGTCAGTACGATGGAGGATGTGTTTACTATGCACGATAGGTCTGCTGCTTTATCATTCGTATTGGTATTGGTAACGGTGTTACATGAGCCAAATAGAACGTCACAGGCACAAAATAACTCGCTCAGAAAAGCAAAACAGATCTTGGAATGAAAGAACTAATGCTACTAGCAAATAATGAAACTTCATCGCACAAACTTCTCTTGCCAAAGTTGCCGGAGCTTTCCAACCTGTTTCTGGCTCAAGAGCTCCCTGCATGATAAAAAGCCTTTCTGCCTTGCAGAAGCCTGCGTGTCCTCCGTCTCAGACCTGCCTGTCGGTCACAGGCATCCAGCACATCCCTTTTACAGAGCTCTGCACTGTGCACCACATCAAGGAGCTTCTGCACGGAGTTGGAGCTGTGGCTCACTTAACTCACAGTGTGTGTGTGTGTGTGTGTGTGTGTGTGTGTGTGTGTCCCGACTGGCCGAGGCCGGGGCTGCGAGGCGGCGGCGTGGTGCGGAGCCCGGGGGCTGGGATGCAGCGCGCTCAGCACCTCTGTACCGCGTAAAAAAGCTGTTTGAGGATGCCTCGCCGCCAGGCAAATGTGAGGAGTCCCAGCGACTTATCCAGCGGAGTTCGCGGCGGGGCTGGCCCCGAACCGCTCGCAGGGGCTGGAGGCTCAGGCAGGTTGAGCGCGAGCTGGGCGTCCCGACCCCTCGCCCCGCAGCCGCGCACGTCCAACAAGCCCCGGCGAGCGCGGCCCCCGGGGCCCGCAGCTGGAGGGGCGCGGGGGCCAGCCCCTCCCTTCGCAGTCCCGGACCCTGGTCCACGGGGCCAGCGGAGCCCCGCAGCCGCCCCGGTCGGGTCCCCGCCCCCGCCCCCGCCCCCCCGGGGCCCCCCGCCCCGCGCCCCGGTGCCCCGCGGGCCTGGCCCCTGGGGTCACCCGGCCGGGGGTGCGCACCGGCCCCGCGGGAGGCTGGAGCCCCGGACGTGACCTCGACGCGCCCGTCCGGCTTCTAGCAAACTTGCGTTGCCGGCGCGCACCCCGAGCGGGGGCTGTCCCCGGCCGGCTCCGCGCTGCACCCCGGCCCGCGGGGATGGGAAACAAAAGACGCGAGCAGCAGCCTTCCCGCGGGGGGCGAGCCCGGCCCCTGCACCCCGACTCCCGGCGGCTCCCCTGGCAACTGACCCCGCGCGGGGAAGCGGCGCCGCGGGTCCCCGCAGCCCGGGAGCGGGCGGGAGGCCGAGGGGAGCCTGGAGAACACGCTGAAGCTGACTTCGGGTTCCCGGACCCCAGACACACCCCCGAGGCGCTCCGTGGGTCTCTCTTAATTCTTCCCTTTTTTAACGCCCCCCGGGCAGGGAGCACACCCGGGCAGGGAGCCTCGGTGGCGAACAGCAGGGAGGGAAGGGTCCGGGCAGATCGTGTCACTTTCCGCACGATCGCGGCGCCCGGCAGACCCCCGGGGCTGCTGCACCGTGTCCACGGCCCAAGCGCGCGCAGGGCTGCAGGCTGCGAGCCGAGCGCGCCCGGGACCGGCCTCCGCCGAGCGGCCCCGGCAGCCCAGCCCGCCGCCGCCGCCCCCCTCCCGGGATCCAGCAGCCAGAACACGGTGGAAACAAAAGCAGAGGTTCACCTTGTTGCAATAGTAGGGGTCCAGGCAGGGAGAAGGTCCCAGACAGGGAGCGTCGGGCGCGGCGGCGGGCTGGGCTGGAGGCGGATAGAATCTTACGTCCATTGCACTCTCACATCAAGCAACTCCTTTTCTTTTCCTTTTTTTTTTTTTTCCAAAAAAAAAAAAAAAAAAAAGTGTTCAGCAAAACAAGCTCAGACGGAACAGAGAGAGGTGTCTGGACTCAGGAGTAAAAGAAACACCTTCCTTCCCTCACATCCGTTTGTGGTTTGTTTAAGAAGAAGAGGAGAAAAAAAAAAAAAAAAAGAAAGAAAGAAAAAAAAAAAAAAAGAGGGGGGAAAAGCGCTCAACTCTCCCCCAAGCCGCGGCGCGCACCCGTCGGCGCCGAGCGCGCAGCCTGCTCCGCCGCCGCCTCCCGGCCCCGCCGCCGCCGCCGCCGCCGCCGCCGCCGCCGCCGCCGCCGCCGCCGGGCAGGTAACTTCATGCGCTCATTGTCCCCCCGCCCGCCCCCCCATCCCCGCCTCCCGCGCCCCGCGCCGCCCGGCACACGCGCTCGCGCTCGGGCTCCAGGTCCTGGGCGTTTTATGGGAGTCTCTGAGTTGCTCTGCTTTTAGTTTATTTTCTCCACCTTGGAGGCCTGGGATGGGGGGAGGAATGAGGGATGGAGAGGGGGACAGGGCGGGGGTGGGGGGTGGACGCCCCGGGCCGGGCGGGGTAGGGTGCGCGGCGGGACGCGGGGCTGCTCGCGGCCCAATGGCTGCAGCTCGGGTCTGGGGGCCGGGGCCGGAGGAGGGAGGAGCGGAGGGGGAGGAGGAGGAGGAGAGCGCGGCCGGGCCGGGCCGGGCCGGGGCGGCGGGAGCCCGCGGAGCCTCCGCCGTGTCCGAGCCGCGCTCCTCCGGGCCGGCGCGTCGCACACAAAGGGGCCGCGGAGCCCCGGCCGCCCGCCGCCCCGGGGCACGGCGGGGAGCGCGCAGCCAGGGGGCGCTGTGGCGCACCCCGCCCCGCAGCCCCGCGGCCCCGCCCCGGGCCCGCCCCGGCCCCACCCGCGCCCGCCGCCCCCTCCCGGATCGTGCCTCTGCCCTCTCGCGCCGCCGCGTCCCCGCCCTTCCTCCCAGCCCCCGTGGAGGTGACTGCGCCACGCGGCGCCGGTCCCGGGGGCCGGGGGCCCGCAGGGAGCGCGGATCATCCGTGCGCCGTAGCGGGCTGCCCGGGCTCCCTGGCCCAGGGCCCGAAAGGGCTGCGGGGCGCGGAGGAGCCCCCGAGGCTCCCCCGTTCTGTGGCGCGCTCTCGCCTGCAGCCCGCACCTCGCAGGGATCTGTGACCCACTGGAGGGTTTGCCAAGCTAAGGCAGCCCGGGAGACTCCACAAAGACCACGGGGGGAAGTCAAGGTGTAAATAGGGAAGCAGCCCTCCGCAGCTGCCCCCGAGGGGATCCTTGTCTTGTTGTAATTGGACGCCCTTGGAGAGGCTCGGGAGACCCGGAATCCGCCTCCCCGAGTCCCTGGGAGGAGGAGATCGCGCCGATCCTGTTTTCCCGCCTTACCTCTGAAACCCAAGGCACTTGCAACTTTTTTTTTTTTTTTTTTCCGGATGGCTGGGGGAAGAAAAAAAATCCGCATATCTTGGCTGTAGTCCAAGAGATTTATCCCTGAGGCTCTGTCCTTGGTGGGAAGTCCAGGCAGGAGTGGGTGATAGTTACCTTCCCAGGAGGAAGCAGCCCCACACAGGAGGGCCCAAGACCCTGCAAAGGAGCCTGGAAGTAACTTCATCCATTCCACTTGTTTGTGGTGTGAAGGAGGGTGCTAATGACATTTTGGCACCCTCCGCAACTTTACAGTGCGTGCTGATTGCCAACCGCGCTGTACAACTTTCTCACAGTGATGTTGTTTCTTCTGCAACCAGAGCACCTGTCAGGTACAATCAGAGGGGTCTGGAAGAAAATCTATGAAGAAAGTAAAAGAAATGATAATATCATTGGATGTCTTTCCATGGCTTTTTAGGAACCCTTTAGCAAGCATTGCTTTGTACTCTTTGCATCCTTTTCCTCTGAGCCATTGTTTTCTTTCTTCCCTTCATCATTTTTACGAGTAGCAAAAATCTAGCCCTTTCCCCCCATCTCAAGATTGACATGGTGGAAATTGTGTAGGGAGAGAGAGCAGTGAGAAAATAAGAATTCCTCTCCCCTGGATTCAGAAGAACCTCCATATTTATAGGTCCTTCAAGGCATAAAATAAAATAAGAAACAGAAAATTTTTTTCCCTCTTAATAAAGGTCTCTATAGTAAAATTTAAATGCATTGTGTTTTGTAGTGTCATTGTTCAAAATTCAATGGCAGATGCTAAATGTAGTGGTATGTACTCCACAATTAAAAAAAAAAAGAAATACCTTTTGAATTTAACTTAAATATTTCCAAGCTTAAATTTCTATCATCCATTCAGCACTTATTACTAACATATTACATCAGTTCAAAATTCAGTTCTAAAAACTTCCTTAGAATCTGTAATTGAGGGGCGCCTGGGTGGCTCAGCAGTTGAGCATCTGCCTTCAGCTCAGGACGTGATCCCAGAGTTCCCATCAAGTCCCGTATGGAGCCTGCTTCTCCTCCCTCTGCCTATGTCTCTGCCTCTCTCTGTGTCTCTCATGAATAAATAAATAAAACTTAAAAAAAAAAAAAAGAATCTGTAATTGAAGTCCTGTTTGATGGCTCCGGGAACATCAAGAAGATGAAAAGTATCAGGACAGGAACAATATCATTCATTATCAACATCTTGACACCTAGGGAAGACAGTGATGTCCATACTGTGTTCCATAGACCTACTATACTGTTTTCTCTGTCTCGAGGAAAAACCCAAAAGCATGGCAAGTGTGTGACCTTCCATTTAATTTGGGCCTGGTTTCTTCCATGTGCAATCAGTAGAGTCAAAGTGATATGTTTGAGCATGACCTGGTATCAGGGGTGGGAATGTGAGGTTTTGATTTAAAAAGCTCTTGGGGAACCTGGGTGGCTCAGTGGTTGAGCATCTGCCTTTGGCTCAGGTCATGATCCTGGGGTCCGGGGATCTAGTCCTGCACTGGGCTCCCCAGAGGGAGCCTGCTTTTCCCTCTGTCTATGTCACTGCCTCTCTCTGTGTGTCTCTCATGAATAAATAAGTAAAATCTAAAAATAAAATAAAATAAAATAATAAAATAAAGCTCTTGACTCCAATTACTCATACATGGAGAGTAGACCATGAAAGTCAACTTCATGGGGGCTGGGGGTGGTAATGAAAATGGAGTTAATGATCAATCATGCCTACAGAATGAAGTCTCTATAGAGATCCCCAAAGTTCAGGATTCAGACAGCTTCTGGGCTGGTGACCATGTGGAGGTCCACAGAGAGTGACTGGAGAGAGCATGGAAGCTCTACGCCTTTTCCCACATACCTTACCCTATGTTTCCCTTCCATCTGGATCTTCATCTGTATCTTTCATCATATCCTTTTATAATAAATAGGTAAACAGTAAGTAAACTATTTTCCTGAGTCTTGTGAGCCCTTCTACTAAATTCATCAAACCCAAGGAGGGGATCATGGGAACTTCTGATTGATAACTGACCAGTCAAAAGCACAGTTAACACCCTGAACTTGCAGTTGGCATCTCAGGTGGTTGGGGCAGTGCCTTAGCCTGCAGGATCTGATGCCATCTCCAGGTAGATACTGTTGGAATTGGGTTAGATTGTAGGACACCCACCTGGTGTGATAGAATTGCTTGAGTTTTTCCTACCTCAGATAGGAATGTGAACTGTTGGTTCAAAAAAAAAAAAAAACTCTTAACCCCAATCACTCATACTTTAAGAATAGACCATGCAGATCATCTCAGTGTTTGTGATCTGAAAAAAAAAAAAAATTCTCTTTATAGTGCTCCATCCAAGGCCTATCACATATGGAATGGGAACAGTCTTCCCAAGAAAAACTTGGAGGAAGTTGAATAGCTAAAGCAATGAGGAAATCTTATTAATTTGGGAGATAAAAATGGTAGAGAGGCGTTATATTATTTTTCAATTTCTAGGACATTCAGCTGTATATCATGGCTAAGTTTACTAATTTATTTGTCCATCCATTCACTTGTATATTATTCAACAAAGACATATAAGCAGAGTAAAGCTCTGTGCTATGTATTGTGTATAGGTTGACATGTAAGAACAAATTACTCAAAATCGTTTCTGTTTTAGATGTGTTGTAGTCTTCTAAAGCAGTATTTCTGACTTTGCCTAGTCAGTGGAGTCACCCTAGAAGCTTTGAAAAATACTCATGCCTGGACTCCTCCCCATAGAATTTGATTCAATCCATTTAGAGTAGGGCCTGGGCATAGGAGTTTTTAAAAGCCGTCCATCCAATGGCTTTCAATTTCAGGAAAGATTGAGAACACTGGTCCAGGAGGAAAGATAACATGCCACAAAGGAATGTTAAAAGCACAAAAATTTTCATGAGTGAATTTCTGGGCTAGGTTGTTATTTTGTGTTGGCTCTCAGAAGGGGGACATAGAGGATCACCGCTCTAGGTCCCCGTCATCCACGTTGCCCTTACGGAGACTGAGTGTGGTGATTGACTCAGTTATTCTAGCTAAGCAGGAACGAATTGCCCTTAGAGACCCAAATTACAATTTAGTCGTCTGAACTAGGAATTCTCATTACCAAAAAAAAAAAAAAAAAAAAAATGTGTGTCCATGAACAAAACATTTCCTTACTAGTATTGATGTAATAAAGTCGATAGCCACACTTTCTGGAATGCCTATTACATCCTGGACCTAGTCATGATTTCTTTACATAATTTCATTTCACTTTCTTATTTAGTATTACAAGTTACATTGGAAACCCTAACCACTAATTACAAAGCACACTTAGCATCTCATTTTGTTCCCTCAACACCACGCATCTTCATTTTAATTACAGTTTCATAATTGTTATGTTTTCAAATTTGCGCTTGTTTCCATTGACCACGTTTTATGTTTACTGATTCTTTGCACTGTGGACATAAGTCCTAAATCTTGTAGCAATGTCTCCAAACTGCACACAGACTGTTTTGCATTAGGGAAAATATCCTCTAGACAGTCAGTCCTATCCGTGATTTATGAGCATCTCATAAAAATCATTCAACAATGCCAACAACAAAATGGCACTTCTTGAGGGGTATTTTTCGTTAGCCTTTGGAGTTAGGTTTTTTTTTTTTTTTTTTTTTTTAAGGATAATAGCCATCTATATATTGACAATGAGGATGAAAGATCTTATAGAGGGATTTATTTTGAAATGCCAAATATTGCAACTAAAATCAAAGCATGCTATATTTTATAACAAAATTAAATCCTCCTCTTAATGTTTAAGGGTGAGCTTTCCAGCAATAGCTGACACCTCAGTCTCTCTTGTAGAAGAAAACCTCATTCTTTTAAAATACCACTCATTTGAACACCTGGTATGAGCCACTGTGTATTATAAACCATCTTGTTATGCATGTGTTTACAGGTTTACCTTCCTGACGAGATTACCAGCTGCTCTACTTCCTTACAACTTAACCAACGTTGAGTCCTACATGTCTTAAAAGGTTCTGTAAATATCATCAATGGTTTTGATAGGAAACATTTACATTTTCTCAATTTACCGGTTAGAATTTACTGTTGTCCAGAGGTTTTATTTTTTTTTCTTTAAATAGTTTTCTAAAGTAATTTAAATGTAAAATAGAATGATATGCAATCCATAATATAATGCAGTGGGAGAACACAGAGTTCTGAAGTTTATTTCCTGGGGAGACTAGTGAGAAATGACTAGATTGTAAGTCTTTCAACCAGAAAATAAAGGATTTCAGAATGATGAGGAAAGTTTGAAGGAAATGATATAGGGTCCACAGATACCTCACATGGTACTAAATGACTCATAAAATGCAGTATTTTTTACATAATATGGGAAGTGTGCCATGCTTGTACATCTTATCGTTGAGTATGGGACAGTACTGTGATCTTTAACAATATACAACATTTGCGGCATAATAGCTATAATAGGACTCTTCAGCTATTTTACACAGCAATAATCCAGTCCTCTCTCATCAGGATAAACTGTGAGGACAAATCCTTTCAAAATCAGAATTAGTTCCTTGGAAAAGAGTGAGGCCACAATTATCCCTTAAGTAGGAGCAGCTGCAACATGGGATCGGCCTGGAGCGTGGCGGTGAAGTGTTTCTCCAATGCAATTAAATGGATTTTTTAAATGCAAACTAATATTCTATAAAAAGTCACTTGGAAGGTAAGTAGGTGTGGAATTGATGAGATGAAAGGAACAGTCCTGTCACTTTACCTGAGTTAATATTCCTGCCTTAGTAAATGCTATTTTGGTGAAAATGGACAATCCAGGCTCACACTTTCCCATGAAGTGGGGCCCTGAAAGGGGCCCAGAGTAATACAAAGGAAAGATAATACTGGTTTTCTTGTACACCCTGTGCCTTATTTTGAACTGTGTTCATAGCTGCGTTTTGTTATTGTTGGTTTTCAAAAAGACACGATGAGTCAACAGGAACACTTCAATTTAAAGAGGGAAGGTATCACTTGGGTAGAAACATAAATAGAACCCACAGGACTTAGGCCAGTCAGTACCTCATCCAGAGTAAGATAGAAAGGGATGAGAACTTAGTTTTTCACCACAGAGATGATTAAAGGATTGGGAAAATAAGACCTTTAAGAAAGATTAAAGGACCTGAACCGAAGGGGGCATACAGAGAGGGGGTGATGTACTATCTTCAAATTATGTATCTCAAGAGTTCTTTTACAAACAAGGAGAGAGAACACCTTCACTGAGGATACGACATAAGAAATTGGATGTAATTCTAGAGCATTGAGGACTTAGTCACACAGGGAAAGAATTTTCCCCAGGGATCTTGAATGTATCACCAAAGGAGAGAGCGGGCCCTCCATAGGACTGACTGTAAAATCTCTACACCCAGTGAAAGTTTATCAGGTCACCAGAGCACCCAGTGACACCCCTCTTCTTGAAATATGCCTTCCTTCTGTACTGTCAGGTGGGCAGAGGTTTTGAACTTAGCTCTAATTATCTAAAGGATTTCTGTGTTCGTACACTTAGCATGGCATAAAATGTTCATCCAGATAGGGAACCAAGGCATCTCGTGCAGTTCTTTAAAAAGTCAAAAAAAAAAAAAAAAAAAAAAAAAGCTTTATTTTACATTAGACATGTTCCTGAATATTTTCAAGAACTTTGGTTCCAAAGAAAAACAGCAAATGTCTGATTTTGCCAGCAAAATTTAAGATGTTGTTAAAACTAATTTTAAAATTATGTTTTAAAATTAAATACTAAACATTGAAACTCAGAGCTAACTTGGAGTTAAAATATTTAACACATTCTTAGAATGTTACTTTTGTGAAAAGGTACTCTCACTTGATAAAGATGGCCTCATAGGATGATCTCAGAGCCGAAGATGAAAGAGAAGGAATCCTCCCTGCTTTATAATAGTATGTTTTTAATATGTAGCCTTCAATTCACTAATTCAAAAATCAAACATTTTGAAGACAGCAAGAGACTCTTGAGCTCCCACTCAGGCTGATGGTTGCTACTGAGTTCCCACTCATCCCATGAAATCTTCCAGGGCTGATTAGGTAAGTGATTTTTGAACCTCGCCCTGCCCAGTTTCCACACACAGTTCCTGATCTCTGTCCTGATTAGGGACTCACTGCTTCTTCCACTACAAATCCACTTAGGCTTGACCTTTACATAATGCAATTACCTGACTATCCATGGATTACTTTAATGTTTCCATTTTGTTCCTAATGGGGCTCCAATATGCCTGTCTGTATTAATGTATTTGATGCTGATTAGAAGCTCCTAGAGGGAAGAGATGGCATCTCTCTGAAGAGGACTGATGGCCCCAAATAGCATCAATTCCTTAAACAGTCCTCTTTGCAAGAAGACAAATTAACTTGGCATATTTTTTCATGGTCTCAGAAGGAGTTAATTTAGGAAGCTACTGGTAAAAATTCAAGATATCATAGTATGTAAACACTTGCACTTCACTGTGACAGGTTGGGAAGAGTTACAGTAGTATTGCATTCTCTATGTGCCTCAGCTGTATTATTATGGTCAAATATCATTTTTAATTAAGGACACCATTATTAAAGGCCCTCTCTATATTCGGTGTCTTACATAACAATATATGCTGGTTGTTGTTGCTCCTCCGCCCCTACTCCCTTGGCTGCTTTACTCATTTATGTTTTCCGTGTGGCCTCTATATGCATTTATAACTTCCAGAACAAGAATTTATCAGGGAATGAATGGAGAGAATAGCATTTAATCAGAGGGAAGAGTATTAACAAAGTCAAAGAGGCTTTTAAAGACAAAGAAAAGTTTGAGAACAACCAGGACAAGCAATTGGGTATTTGGTGTTAGTTTTTGAGAAGCCAAGGTGAGGGTAGGGGAAGGATGGAGGGACAGTGAGGAGACATAGAGATCAAGTTTAGATCACCAAAACTATCTGAGAGCTGCAACTTTATCTTGAAGAGGTAGGTGGAAGAGTCTTGAAAGGCTTTGATATAGGACTTGACTTTGATACCTTTGTGTTATAATATTTTATGGACAATGAGATTTTCCTTTTTTTTTTAAGATTTTATTTATTTATTCGTGAGAGACACAAAGAGAGGGGCAGAGACATAGGCAGAAGGAGAAGCAGGCTTTTTGCAGGGAGCGTAATGTGGGACTCAATCTCAGGACCCTCGAGATCACAACCTGAGCTGAAGGTAGATGCTCAACCACTGAGCCACCCAGATGCCCCTACAATGAGATTTTCAGGTACTATTTCCAATACAGTAAGGTTTTCATAAGTAACCATAAGAGTTTGTTACTAAAGGAGAGACCAGATCCTCCTTTGTCTGAGTTATTAATCTGCCCTCTTAGTGGCTATAATATAGAAATATACCCAGGAAAATATTAAACTGCACAATGAGATCCTCTATGATCTACCTCTCACTCTCTGTCTCTCTCTCTGTCTCTCTCTCTCTCTCTCTCTCCAGCCTCATGTTTTCTCAACCTGAGAATATCTAACCTTTCAGACCTAACCTCTCCATCTTAAATTACAGCAAATACCAAACTGCTTGGGCAAGACCACAGCCCCTCAGTCTCAACTCCAAAATTCCAAAGGCTCTGAAAAGTCGAAGTTGTTTCATTATACATCTAGCAGCAAAATCTAGAGGCAACATCTAATCCAAACTGACAAGAGGCTCTTTATAGAATGTATTGATTTACTCACTGAAAATGCACATATTTTGCTGCAGAAATAGAACTATGTTTGATTATGGGGTGCTACCCAATACAATATAAGTGCATATACACATAGGTAATACAGATAAGCAGATAAATAGATAGGTTATACACTATATAAACTTTCAAAGATTGTATAATTCTAAACACATTTAACACACACACACACACACACACACACACACACACACATTTTTGCCCATAGGGTCTCAGATAATGAAGCACTCTTAGTAACTTAACTCACCAGATTTCTTTTGAAACAATCCATCAAGGAACAATTTATCTATGATAAAATCCACCCAACTGAAATTCATAATTTGATGACTTTGATGAGAACCACTACCACAATCACATACAGAACATCTCCATCAGTTCAGAAAGTTCTCTTGTGGCCCTTTGTAGTCAGTTCTTTCCCCCAACCCCCAGGCCCCAGAGACCCTTGACCTGATTTTTGTCACAGTAGTTTTATTTTTCCAAAATATACAAATGGAATCTTTGACTATGGGGTCTTTTATGTCTGATGTCTTTCTCTGAGCATAATGTGTATTAAATTCATCCACATTGTTAAGTCTATTAGTATCTTGCTTCTTTTTATTACTAAGTGAATAATTCCATTGTGAATGTGACAGTTTTGTTTACCCACACGATGGACATGTGGCTTCCTTCTAGTTTTAACTACAATGAATAGAGCTGCTACAAAACTCCAAGTACAGATACTCGTATAAATGTATGTTTTTATTTTCTTTGGGTAGATATCTAGGAATGTGAAAGTTAGTTTGCATACCAAATGCATATTTCGATTTATAAGAAATTGCCAAACTGATTTCAGAAGTGATTGTACCCTATTTCATTCCTACTAATAAGGTATAAAAGGTTTGAGTGCCCCAAATCCCTGTCAACACTTGGCGTTGTCAATCTTTTTTTTTTTTTTTTCTAAAGATTTTATTTATTTATTCGTGAGAGACACACAGAGAGAAGCAGAGACATAGGCAGAGGGAGAAGCAGGCTTCCTGCAAGGAACCCCGTATGGGACTCGATCTTGGAACCCCGGGAGATCACACCCTGAGTCAAAGGCAGACGCTCAACTGCTGAGCCACCCAGGAATCCTGCATTGTCACTCTTTTTAAGGTTACTCATTCCAGTAGTTCGTAATTATATATAAATTTTTTAAATTTATATTTTGCTAATGACTAATGATCTTTTCATACATTTGCCACTAGTATATCTTCTTTGATAAGAGTCTGCTGAAAGCTTTTGCCTTTGTAAGATCAGGTTGTTTGTCCACTTACTACTGAGTTTATACGTTCTTTATCTAGTCTGGATATAAGTCCTTTATCAGAGTCTATAAAAAAAGTAGTAAGTAAGTTTAGAAAGGTTGTAGGATACCAGGTCAGATGAAAGAAATTCTATTTCTCTATGCAACCAGCAAACAATTGGACATTTTTAAGAAAGGTTTTATTTATTTATTTGAGAAAGAGACAGAGCATGGGGGCAGGCAGAGAGAGAGGGACAAGCAGAGTCCCTGGTGAGTGGAGAGCCAATATAGGGCTCCATCCCAGGATCCTGAGATCACGACCTGACTGAAGTCAGACGCTTAGCCAACTGAGCCACCCAGGTACCCCAACAGTGGGACATTTAAAAAGTTATTTATAATAACATCAAAAATATGAAATTCTTAGGCATAAATCCCACAAAATATATAAAACCTGTGCACTAAAAATTGCAAAAACAGTGCTGAGTGACATTAAAGCAGCCCTAAAGAAATAGAAAGCTATACCATGTTCAGGGTACAAAGGCCTTAATATTATTAAGGTATCATTTTGCTTGAAATAATCTATAGATTCAGTGAAATCCCAATAAAATTTTTAGGCTTTTTTGTTGTTGTTGAAAGTAAGAGGCTTACTTTAACATTTTTATGGAAATTCACAGGACCAAAACAATTTTGGGTAAGAATACAGTTGGAAAAAATCATACCACTTAATTTTAAGACGGTAAAGCTACAATAGTGAAGACCACATGATATTGGCATAAGAATAGGCATATAAATCAATTGAACAAAACAGAAGTCTGGAAATAGATCCATAAATACATAGTTAATTGGTTTTCAACAAAAGTGACAAGGTAATTCAATGGGAAAATGATTATTTTTCAACAAATTCTGCTGGAACCATTAGATACCCTAATGCAGAAAAAGACTCTTATTTCACATCATATACAGAAGTTAACTCTAAACAGAGCATAGACCTGAATTTTAACCACTAAAACTATAAAAATAATACAAGAAAATATAGGATATAATCATGACTTGAATTACACAAAGCTTCTTTTAGGACACAAGATGCAATTTGATAGATTGAATTTTAGAAAAATTAAAATCTTGCATTTCAGAAGAAATTGCTAATGAAATGAAAATGCATTCCACAGGCTGAGAGAAAATGACAAATGACTTGTGATCCTTATGTTTTTAATATTCGTCTGCTTTGTTCCCACTATTCTCTCTACCCAGCATCCCCGTCTCCTTGGTATCTGCAGGCAGAGCTTCTATATCTCTTTTAGATTCAGATCAGGCATTGGGTCATATTCTCTTCAGGATGGCATTGCAGACTCTCCAGCTGGCACATTCCAGGCTGGTCATAATATCTATTACACTCTACCTTCCCAGTAAATTTACGTGTCTGTTTTCTATAATAAATAATTAGCTCCTTGAGGTCAAAGACAATATTTGTTAGGTTTTGTTGGGTTCTTGGTCAACTTTTTCCATGTCCTGAACCCCTTTTCTCTAAACAAAACAACTTTTGACATTGCCCCCACTTCCAGATACAGCTTTATCTCTTTCCACCCTATTGTTACTAAACTTAAAATGATTCCCTATCTCTTCTTCTTCACCTTTTCATTTATTCTTCAACCCACAGCAACCTGGATTTATGTTTCTGAAATATTTTTTACTGAAACAATTCCAAGACTCCCATTGAATGTGCATTTGTCCATTTCACTGGACACTTTATTTCTCACATTTCTTGACTTTCTTGAGGCTTGAAAAATTGGCTCCTTGGTAGATTGTGAAGTCTTTAAGTGAAGGGATCCTGCCTTTTGTCTTTGTGGATAGACTAAGGGGGGAACATCCGTATGAAGAGAACAAACAGGTAGACAAAGCAGCATGATAAGAAACAGAGACATAAGAGAAACCAAGGGAACATGGAGGAGTCCTACATTCCAGGGAATGAATGTTCCAGAAGGGAATGGTAGATATTCATTTCTCATTCAATCCATCATCCATGCAACAAATACTACTTGAGTGCTCACTATCTGCCAGACACAGTGCTGGATTCCAAGCCCATAAATGATTTGCTACACCCTCTTCTGGATGATTATCTCCTTCCATAGCTCCTAATACAACTTTTCTTCTAATTTCTGTCAAATACAGGTCCCTTTCCTATTTTCTCACTCCCAGGTGTCCATTTCCAACTCTCTACCAGCTCTATCTGGATGTATCAGTCACCCAAACTCATAATACATAAGTCTCAGGGCACCTGGGTGGCTCACTCAGTTCAGTGTCTGCCTTCAGCTCAGGTCATGACCCCAGTGTCTTGGGACCGAGCCCTGCATCAGGCTCCATGCTCAGTGCGGAGTCTGCTTCTTCCTCTCCCTCAGTCTGCTTCTCCCTCTCCCTCTCCTTCTCCCTTATCCCTCTCCCACCCTCAGCTCATGCTCCCTCTTGCTATTTTTCTCTCTCAGACAAATAAATAAAATCTTTAAAAGAATATACACATAAATCTTGATAAATGCATGCACATATAAATAGCTTTCTCCTGGAATACATATCTCAGTTATACTCAATCCCATGGTTAACAGTAGTTCTCATCCTTTGTCATTTCTCATCTGGACTATTGCTCTTACCGGATCTCTTACGCATCCTCCTTACCTACAATTCAGCATCTACACACCCACCATGCTGTCAACCTAGCAGACTAGGAGCACACCATTGCCCCTGCTTGAACACCACCCGCAGCTTTTCTGATACCCAGACACATCAAACCATTTGCTCTCCAGCAATTAGCTACTTGTGCTTGTCTTAATTTCAAGCGTTTGCACCTACTGTTCCCTCAGTCTAGAAAGAACATGCTCACTACCCCATAAGCACATGTAGCTCCTGTTACGTTCAAGACTCAAATCAAATATTCAGTAAAGCTGTGCTAAGCCCTCCTTCCCCACCACAGGCACACTGTGTATTCCTTCATTACTGTGCTGTAATGATTTGTTTATAAGCTCTTCTTCTCCTATTCTAGATTATATCTCAATCACCTTTGTACTTGTAACATCTGGTTTAAAGACGAGTACAAAAAGCTCGTTTTGAAAGGGCAAATTTTTTCTGATTTTGATGTGACCAGCTTCTATTAGATGGTATTCGGGAAGAGTGTCATATATTTTATGGTGAATACAGTAGTTTTTTAAAAAAAGATTTAGCCACTTCCTTAAGCAGTGGTTTATCTCTCCCTGAGAGAAAACCAAAATGAGTTTTTTAATAAAATGATTGAAAAGGTACACTGAATCTTCAATTTAATTATTTCAATTCCTGCAAAAAAGGCCTTTCAGAGAGGCTGCCTCTTGGTAAAATGTGATAAAGTTCCAACACATTCTTAAAAATTGTAAATTAATTTATAAATTTCCATTCAAAGTTTAATCTGCTATTTTCACACAAGAAAACTCATAATGTTGCTTCCTATTGATTTAGTATCTTTGCATCTAGAGTTTAAGCCAGTATTTCATCTCTTTCTGGAAGCTTCCAGAGGCACTTGGTGCATATCAGCGAATGTTGCTGCTTTTATTGCTTTTGGAGTTAAGTAAGGACTCCACACCCAGCATTCCAGATCCTGCTTTGATTTCTAGTCTTATTTCTCTCAATGTTTGTGTATCTACCAGAGCAGATGACTTCATATTCTTTGAGCACGCCCTTTTTCTAGCGTCTATGTGTTTGTTCCTAGGCAACGCCCTGCTCTGCCTTCTACTTCCTCCTGCCACCATCACTACCCTCTTTCTTCCTGAAACTGCTCCTGCTCCTTCCTGCCCGATCTGGGCTTTCTCCGCTCTCCTTCCCCAAACAATTATTGGTGATTCTTTCATGGGACTTCTCACATTTTACCTCGTGCTACAATTATATATACATTATCCTCTTATCCTCCCTTCTCAATAAGCTGTTGGGGCAGTACTACCATGGCCTGTTCATCTCTGAGGCTTTGCCATGCCAAGCACAATTTCTGAAACATAACAAGCACTCGGTAATTATTTGTTTAGTTGAATTGAGTTCAAATAAATCTAAACAGCTTTCTCTTCACTGTGTGTTGACAAAATAATTCTAACAAGTTCATAATCACAGGAAGCGGCAGAGCCAGGATTTGAACAGGGCAGTTTCCTGCACTTTACGTCTCAGTCTTTTGTTGCCTCTCCAGTAAACAGAGTATGCACTGCAAGGCTATTGGTCCAGTTGTATAGTTCAGCTCTAATTACTAAAACCTAAAAATTGTCCTAGTAAGACTGAAAATTTCTCCTTAACAGTGTGTGTGTGTGTTTGGGGGCGAGGGGACAGATTTTATTCTTTCTATGACATTAGTTTGAAAGAGTGGAAACATGCCTATTAAGAGCATTCCTTTAATAAATATATTATGATTTCATCATCTGTTGTCCATCTGAATTTTTTTTTCAGGATCTATAGATGCAGATGTGGAGACACATAGATGTAATGACATTTACTGTACACTGTTGGACAGAGCAGCCCTGATTTGAAGACCTAGACTCCTGAGCACTGAACAACGGCTCCAAGGTGGCAAAGGTGTGTTTAAAGCCAAGGATGTGGCATTTGTAATAGACCTGGCTTCATGCTCAGTGGTTTATTCAGGATCTTTGGGCTTCAAGAAGTTGGAAGAAGTAAAGGAACTGCAAAATATCTTTTTCATCTCAGTGTTGGGACTTGAAAATCCAACAAGGGAGTCTAAAAAATAACACTAACTTAAAATGTCCCCACATAAAGTAACCACTTGTTCTAATTGAAAGCCCTGTTGTATTCAATTTTAGAATGTGAGGAAGAGTTGGCTGAAGCGATGGCGCGGCATTGAATGTCCTTCTGCATTTGGGGATACATTTGAAATCTTTTTCCTTCATAGCTGGGCTTTTTTTTTTTTTTTTTGGAAGGAGAATGGGAATGGCAGATAGTCTCTTTCTGCAATGTCTCTTGATGGCTGTGTCAAAGTCTCCTGAGCTGCCTACGATTCTTCCTTCTTTGAAGTTGAGTTGACTCTTGCCATGGGAGTTTCAAGGCCATGTGCAGCTCTCCACCATCTTGGCTGAGAACTCCCTTTTAGTACAGCAGCTCTTCTGTTAAGAATATCTTAAGTAGGGGTGCCTGGGTGGCTCAGTCAGTTAAGCGTCTGCCTTTGTCTCAGGTCATGATCCCAGGGTCCAGGTCATGATCCCAGGGTCCAGGTCACGATCCCAGGGTCCTTGGATCAACCCCCATGTTGCACTCCCTCCTCAGTGAGGAGTCTGCTTCTCCCTCTCCCTCTGCCCCTCCTCCTGCTTGTTCTCTCTTTTGCTCTCTGTCAAATAAATAAATACAACCTTTTTTTCTTTTTTAAGAATATCTTAAGTAGGTATTCTACTTTATAGGCAGTGTTTTAAATTTCCTTTCTAAAATATTTTGAGAATGTGAGGTCCTGGCAGGATGTAGAGACTACAAATCAGATTAAATGATTCCCATTGCCAAGTGATCAGACAGGAAAAGAATTGTACAGAGAGGAAAACTGTCGACCTTGTTGGCTGCTTCTTTGTTGGCTGCCTTCTGAGGGGTCCAGTTCCAACGGGCATCAGTGCTTGCTCCGTGGCCATTTGGAGGAATGTTGGTCTCCTGCTGCAGGCCAAGAAAGATCACATCGAGACAACTTCAGCAAGGAAGTTTGCCCTTAGATTTGGTCTATGGGCCCCAAATAAAGGTAGGTCTAAGGTTTCGTTTATCTGGATAATTAAATGAGCCTGGAGGAATATACTAGAGAAAAGTTCTTTTGCCCCTTCTTCTTTAGATGACGCTGTTTGGCTTTGCTCTCCTTACCTTGAAACTACCCCAATGCAAGCAACAATTTCTGCCAAGGGAGTAGAAAAAAATGCTTCTAGACATCTTGGCTGGTATGTGCTTTCTGGTGGGGGAGACCACAGTGTGGGGATTATGAACCCTTGTTCTGGGATCTGCCATCCTTGATCTACACACAAGTTGTGCTATCGGCCAAGCTTCGGGGCGGGGGGGGCAGGTCCGTCTTTTGACACTCTATTTCCCTATCTGTACAACAAGGATGCTAATAAAAATACAAATACACTTTTTGGTGGGGAGATTGACAAAGTTTGTAAGATAATAGTTCTGGTGTATATTGAGCCCTTAGCATAGGCACTGATTGAAACTCCTTATATATATTATCCCACTTAACTTCTTACCCCACGAGGTAGGCTGTATTATTAATCTCAATTCATCAGAGAAGAGAGGTAAAGTCACCAAGTAGGGAAGCCCCAGCGTAGGAAAGTGCTAGCCAGGATTCCTGCACAGGTAGGGCGCCTCTGCACACGCACCCTCCTCAATATGGGAAGCTGCTTTCTCATAGGCATGGCCAAATATGACTCTCGGTGTCTTCAGAGCACATGGACATGTGAACACTTAATACCCTGGCTGGTCCTGAGCTGTGCCACAAGGCCCAGGGTGTCATTCTGAATTGGTGAGGGACACCCAGGAGGCTCAGTGGTTGGGTGTCTGCCTTCAGCCCAGGGCGTGATCCTGGGTTCCTGGGATCAAGTTCCACATCGGGCTCCCTGCACGGAGCCTGCTTCTCCCTCTGCCAATGTTTCTGCTTCTCTCTGTGTGTGTCTCTCATGAATAAATAAATAAATAAATAAATTAATTAATTAATTAATTAAAAAAAAAGAATTGGCAACAGCTGACAGTTCATCACTTGCCTGGGGAGGAGATGGAGCCCAGATGCCAGCCCAGATGTCAGGGGCCCTGCCACCTTGCTGAACCTGCTCTGCTCTGAGCTTTTCCTCGGAGCCTTAAGGAAAGATTAATTTTCTTTCCATCTCTCTCTTGCCTACTATTTCCACACCTCACCCCCACCTGCTACTCTTAAACATCAACAGTCAAACAAAGAAAGGAATACTTGTAAGATTGCTATTTCAGAAACTGTGGGCGGGAGGCTTTCATAAACAGGTCTCATGGACTAGGTAGACATGCTTTTTTGGTTCACCTCATGTTTCAAGATGCTCCATGAATGCTCTCTTTGTAAACTCTTTCTTCTCCTTCTTGTCCCAGCTTGAGTCTTTGTTCTTTCATGATGTCTTCATATGCTGCTTGTATTCTGCATGTTTATGTACCTGCCTCAACTAACCAAGAGACTATAATCTTCCTGAGGACAAGAGATTCTGACTTGCTTATCATGCTCTATCCTGCAACAATCAGCATAGTGAATGGAAGCTCACAAAGAAAGAGAAAAATTTAAAGCATCTATAAATCAAAGTGTTCCCATAAACCAAGTCAAAATACAAATGATAGCTCGGGAGAAAAATCTTTGCAACTTACACAACAGAGTGTCGTTATCCATAACACGCAGATTCCTTCACATTAGAAATAAAGGGAACAAGATGATTTTAAAGATAGATAAATGGCACAAATAGTGAACTTACAGAAGGAAAAATGCAAATAAGCAAATAGTAACATGTGAAAAAAAATTCTATATTCTTCACTTGAAACTGAGAAAATGTAAATGAAAAATCACTGCTTTTAAAAAAAATATAGGCAAAAACTTAAAAAGATTTATTTGCAGCCAAAAAAAAAAAAAGTGGAATGGGGGGAGGTTTATGTACAATGGGGAATGTGAAGGAGTTTGAAAGCATATAATTTATGTGCAATTATGTAGAGTGTATTTGTCTCCTAGGGCTGCCATAACAAAGTACCACAGCCTGGAGGGCTTAAACAGCAGAAGTTTATTTTCTCCCAGTTCTGGAGACTAAGAATCTGAAATCAAGGTGTCAGCAGGATTGGCTTCTTCTGCGGCCTCTCTCCTTGGCTTATAAATGCCTCCTTCTCCCTGTGTCTGCACGTGGCATTCCTTCTGTGCATGTCTTTGGCCAAATTCTCCTCCTCATAAGGGCGCCAATCATATTGCATTAGGGCCTACTCGAATGACCTCATTTCACTTTAATTGGAGATAGACATAGGACTCTATCTCCAAAAACAGCCACATTTTGAGACTGCTTTAGGATTTCAACATATGAATTTGGAGGGGGGGAGGAACACAACACTGCCCCTAACATGTATATGTGTAACTGACATAGATAAACAGATAGATACTTGACAAATAGATGTGTGTTTCACAAACAAACTAGGATAAGCTCTAAATTGTTAACACTGTTTACCTCTAAGGTTGGGATGGGATAGGAAGGGAGCATTTGCTTATTTTTACAATTTTAAAAGATCTGGCATTATGCAAGATTTGTTCCCTTTTGAATCTTACAGCATTTTCAAATAATAATAGAAAAATCACATACAGAAAAATATATCATCAGAAACACAAGCTAAGTAAATGTTCATCAGCATTGTTCCTAGTCCCGAGCACATAAGAAAACTACATTTCCCAGCTTCCCTTGTACTTTGATCGAGGCTATATGACAGAGTTTTGGCCAAAGGAGTATCAGTGGAAGGAAATAAGACACTCCAAGCCTTGGCCATTTTCATCAATAGGGAAATGCTGAAGTAATGATGCATTGATTTATTAAACCTTATATAGAAATTAAGGGAATGATCTAGCTGTATATATGACCCAGAAGATCCTTATCAATAAAGTTATTTATGTAATAGACTTGGAGGTAAATATAGCATAATTTATTATTATTAAAATTACATTGTAGGAGATGATAAACTTAAGGTAAAATTGGTAGGTATAATGTATGCAACTTTATAGTAGACAATTGTTATCATTTTGGTAGATGAATTTCAAAAATGGCCCTAATTCTTTATTTTTCTGTTATCCATCCCCTTTGAAACACAACTTTGCAAGTTTTCCCATCAGGAGGTGGAGTCCCTCTCCCTATTTCTTAAGTCTGGATGAATAATGGAATTTGCTTGGACACTAGAAAACGGCAGAGACTCCAGCATGCTAGTTTCAAGCTTAGGACTTGAGAGGTTTGCATATACCTATCCTCCTCCTCCTCCTCCTCCTCCTCCTCCTCCTCCTCCTTCTTCCTCTTGAGCTGTGCTCTTACCATGAGAGCAAGCTCAAGCTAGCATGCTGGAGGAGACCAGTCAAGATCAGCAAAGCTGACTACAGATGGACAGAAAAACCTAGTTGAAAACAGTTCATTGCCTCGCCACTCTGTGATTTCTCCCTTCTTTCTTTCTTTCCCTCCCTCTCTTTCTTCTCTTTTTTTTTCTTTTTTGTAAAAAAGATTTATTTATTTGAGAGGGGGAGGGCCAGAGGGAGAGGGAGAGAGAGAATCTTTGGCAGGTTCCACACCTAGCACAGAGCCCAACATGGGGCTCAATCTCACGACTCTGAGATCATGACCTGAGCCAAAATTAAGAGTCAGACACTTATTCAATTGAGCCACCCAGGCACCCCTCTCTCCCCTTTTCAATAAAGATACATCTTTCTTTAAAATTTCCAAAATGATGTCCTCAATAGCCCATCTCATCTACCAGGATTAGGCCTGCAGCAACGTAGATTGTACAAAACACTTCTTAGTTCTGGCAACCTACAATGCTAAGAGACCCTTCATGAAGCCCATGCACCTAGAAAATAGTGTAAAAATTTTCATAATAAAAATTATTCTCTCAATAAAAGAGCTGCTTGATACACAGTCTACTTTTCCCCTGCATTAGATTTTACCTAGTTGTATTATTTCAAATGGAAAAAATATATATTTCCCTTTTGTCCCCTGGTGCAAATGAGATGCATACACATGTTTTTATTCTCGCCCGCAGCATCCATGGTCAACTGACCCTCTGTCTCTGGATATCAAGGGAATGAAGAGATGTAAAGCTTTTTTATCTGGGATTTAAAAAAAAACATCTTCGTGGAGGTTTCACAGAATTTCATTGAGATATCCACATGAGTGGCCCTTATTAAGATGAGAAATTGTTATGGATAATAATATAAGAACAAGACAAATGACTGTTCCAAGGGATGTTTCACGTGAAAATAATATTTTTAGAAGGAAAGAGTTAATTTCATAAGAATGTGATTTATAAAACTAAGAGAAAAGCCAATGGTTTTAGTATCATTATATTAAATTGTAATAGTTTGTTAAATAATATCTCAGAATTCCTTTAGGTGACAATTAGCAGATCTCTTCCCAGAGATAATGGAAACAAGCAGTGGGTTTGAGCAAGATGTTGGTACAGAAAATAGACATGTTGAATGGTTTCAAAATACCCCTGGGGTGGAAGAACAATATTAGCTGTAAAATAGCCAAATTAAAAATCATTTAAAGTCAGATTTCAATATGGTATTTTCCTTCTCAATAGAAAGCATGAAATTATATTAAGCCTCATTTTGATTATTCAAAACAGTGAAATAAGGATCTTTGCTTTTATACAGCAGTGGGTTTGCTGAGCAGAAGCCTTCATTTGCCGCTACATTTCCTTGCATCATTACATAATTGTTCCCTTGTATGCCAGTTATTCCATGGGTATTGAAGTATGTTGGGCTGTTGAGCTAATCCTTAGTTCTAACACAGTGTTATGCTTAGAGGAAGATTCACCAATATTTTGAGTAAAGAACAAAGCTTCAAACAGGATAATTAAAATCACCTGATATGCTTACAAGGGAATTGGTTAAACATATAGTACATCCAGTTAGTGTCTAACCTCATGAGTAATCAGGAAGCGCACATTAAATCACCGAACAGACAGCACTTTTCACCTATCACATACTGCAGTGAATTGCAAATTGCTACAACCTTTCTAGAAAGCAATTTGGCAAAATCCATCAAGAGCCCTAAAAGAGTTCATACCCTTTGTCAGGATAATAACACATCCAAGAATCTATTCTAAGGAAATAATCAAAGATACAAAGATTTTCTTATACAAGGATATTAGTTGTGGCATTGTTTAGAACTGTAAAAACAGTAAGATTTGTGAAATCTTAATGTCTGAAAATAGAAATTAGCTAAATTATCTACATTTCTATGATTAAATGCTGTGAAGCCAATATAATCACATGCTTGAGGAACACATAATGGCATGCAGAGAAGTTCAAGTTTTATATTGTGTGTGTGTGTGTGTGTGTGTGTGCATGCATGTGTGTGAGAGAGAAAAAGATTGAGAAAGAGAGAGAAGTAGGGGAGGGAGAAAGGAAATAGGGAAGAGGGAGAGAGAGAGAGTAATGTTTAGAAAACCTCTTGTATAATCAAAAAAAGAGTGCATCTGTATAATATATATATGAGCAAAAATATTTTTTAAAGTTAATTTTCTAAAGCTATGTTTACTTATTTATGAGAGAGAGAGAGAGTGTGTGTGTGTGTGTGAGTGAGTGGGAGAAAGGGCAGAGAGAGAGGGAAAGAGAGAATTCCATCAGACTCTCTGTTGATTGCAGAGCCTAATGCCGAGTGCAGTCTCAGGACCCTGTGAGATCATGACCTGAGCTGAAACCAGGAGTCTGATGTTTAACTGACTGAGCCACCCAGGTACTCCATAAGCAGATTTTTAATAAATGATGGAGCAAGAATTAAATTTTGCTATAGTGCAATCAAAATTTAAAAATAATAAAATTACAGAAAAATTAAATTCTGTAGAAAGGATAAGAGAGGGAGAAACTACATAGTAAATGAGCAGAAGCATTAGTGTTTCATTTGAGGGTGGCTTGAGTGGATTTATGTGTAGGGGTAGGAAATAAACCACAGGACTGAACAGGGCTAAAAGTCAAATTGGAGAAGTTCACCTACAGAGAATTGCTAAAGGACTCTCCAGCCCCACAGCCCCATAGAAAGCAAAAACACTCTCTAGAGAGATGGTGGGTATGTTTCTTGTCTTCGACTCTGGGTAAAGAAGAAAAAGAATGAATGAGAAAAAAAAAACTACTTAGAGAAGGGTATAAACTGTGCTTTGCACTTACTTGGGGTTAAGGCCTGAATTTACATTATAATTGGGTATCCAAACTATCAAGATAGAAACTGAGTTGAAGTGTAATATGTTGGTAATGACCTCAGAGCTCTATGTTTTCATGCCTTCTCTTCATCCTATTGGTGAGGGAGAGTTTCCTGCTCTAGGGACATGAGTATGGCTGAATATGGCCACTCAACGCTGGACAGAGAAGAGGGATGGCAATTTATTAATCATATACACTCCCAGCCTAGGGGAAGGTGGATACTGTGTCATACCAGGTCACACTGTTGCACTTGCAAACAGAGTGGAAAACAAGGGCTGTGAGTGTCAATCTCTGTAGTATTAAGAGGCTAGAGTGACTTCTGATTCCTGAGGGAGGATGTGATTGGCCTGTTTGCATAATTATGTAACCTGGCAAGAAACTAAAACTTGCTATTCAGAGATAAACAGGCACTGTGCGCGGTCTCCATGATAAGTAAGGTTGTTTGGCGGGAAGGCCTTACCCAAAGGAGTAGAGTAGGGAAGGAGAGTTGTGCTTAGGCCATTTGAGGCCCTCCAGGTTTCAGATGTCAAGGCAGCACTTAATAATGAATCTTAATCTCAGGCCTTAACCAAACCCAAAGGAAGCAAAAGTAAATCCTCTCTGGAGAAATGCAGTTAACCAATCACAGGGAATTCCCATAGATGACATTCTAGGAAGTATCTCTAGACATAGGAGAATCCAAGCTATCTGAGTGAAAGTCATATTAAAGAAAAATCCATAGGATCAGATATTTAATCGCCAGATGTTAGAATTAGCTGAAAAAAATAAAGTAATATGTTTAACATGTCTTTTAAAAAAGATAGTATAAAAGTATGACTAAAAAGAGAAATTACCAGAATCCTAGGGATTAGGTAGGTAAAGTAACAGAGACCCTAGAAATGAAATTAGAAACTGAAAGAGCGGGCAGCCCGGGTGGCTCAGCGGTTTAGCGCTGCTTTCAGTCCAGGGTGTGATCCTGGAGACCTGGGATTGAGTCCCACATTGGGCTCCCTGCATGGAGCCTGCTTCTCCCTCTGCCTGTGTCTGTGCTTCTCTCTCTCTCTATGTCTCTCATGAATAAGTGGGTAAAATCGTTTTCTAAAAAAAAAAGAGAGAGAAAAGAAAGAAAGTAAGAAACTGAAAGAGCTAATCAGTGAATTAGAAATAGTAGTAGAAAAAAATTAGCAACCTGGAAAAACTATCTGAAAAAAATAAGACATGAAGAGACTTGTATGATAGAATGTCTAGTCAATGTTGCAGGATATAACAGAAAGAACGAGGAAGCAGAAATATTTGAATGTATAAATGTGGAAAGACACATTTCCTAAGTGAATCTCTGATCCAGGGAATTTAATAAGTCATAAGCAAGAAAAAAAGGATTAAAACAAACAAAAAGTGTTCAACACAAGCCAGACAGAATTCTAAACAATATGTGTGTGTGTGTGTGTGTGTGTGTGTGTGTATATATATATATATATATATATATATATATATATATATATATATATAATTCTTTATCCTCACAACATACGAGCTAATTGAGGCACAGAAACCTTAAATAAAATGCCCAAGTTTTCATAATGGGGAATTTATAAGAGCAATTTGGGTCCTGAGTTCATGCTCTTAGCCACTATACGATACCGCCTTTCGAAGAGATGCTCAAGTAAGTACATCATAATGACAAAACAAAACACCAAAAGCAATGCGATCTTAAAAACAATCAGAGGGAAAAGCCAGATAACTTACGAAGAAAAGTTGATTAAACAGAGAACTGGCTTCTTTCTTGACTCAAAAGACATAGAGTGGCTGAATGTAAAAAACAAGATTCAAAAAAAAAAAAAAAAAACAAGATTCATCCAAATGCTGCGTATAAAAGACACACTTTAGATGGTAGGTTGCACATAAAGTAGTCACTTTAACTTTTAGAAATGAAAGGATGGAAAAAGATGTTCATGCAAATGGAAACCAAAAGGAAGCTGGAGTAGCTATTCCTATATCAGACAAAACAGATTTTAAAACAAAGACTGTAATAGGGAACAAAGAAGCATCTTAAATAATGATAAGGAGTCAATTCAATAAGAGGATATGAGATCTATAAATATTTATGTACCCAACATAAAAGCATCTAATTAAATAAAGCAATACTAATAGATCTAAAGGGAGAAATTAACAGCAATATAATAGTAGTAGGTGACTTCAATACCCCTTTTACATCACTAGAGAGATCATCCAGATAAAAAATCAATATGAAAAAACTGGATTTATGACACATTAAACTAAATGGAATTCAAAGATACATACAGAACATTTTCTCCAAAAAGAGTAAAATATACATTCTTTTCAAATACATGTGGAACATTCTCCAGGACAGATCACATTAGTTCACAAAACAAGTCTCAATAAATATAAGAAGATTGAAATCATACCAAGAATCATTTCCAATGACAAGGGTATAAGGCTAGAGGGAAGAAAACTGGAAAATTCACAAATATGTAAAAATTAAATAAGATGTTATTGAACAACCAATGGGTTAAAGAAGAAGTCAAAAGACTTCTTGAATCAAATGAAAAATGAAAATGGTTTTTTTTAATCAAAAAACACCTTGAATCAAATGAAAATGAAAATGTAACATACTAAAATTTATGAGATACAACAAAACAGTTCTTAGAGGGAAGTATGTAGTGATAAGTGCCTACTGCAAAAAAATCAGAGTAATCTCAAAGAAAGAAAATCTAACTCTACACTTCAAGGAACTAGAATAAGAAGAACACAGCCCAAATTTAAAAGGAAATAACAAAGATTAGATCAGAAATAAAACTGAGATTAAACAGATAATTGTGAAGATCAAGGAAACAAGGATCTGGTTCTTTGAAAAGATAAACAAAATTGACAAACATTTAGCTAGAATTACCAAGAAAAAATAGAGAGGACTCAAATAAATAAAAAAATGAAAAAGGAGATGTTACAACTAATACCACTGAAATATAAAGGGCTGCGGTGCCTGGGTGGCTCAGTCAGTTAAGTATCTGCCTTTAGCTCAGGTTACAATCCCAGGGTCATGGAATCCTCAGCATCTCTGTTCCTGTTCAGTGGGGACTCTGCTTCTCTCTCCTCTCCTCCTGCTCTCTCTCTCTCTGTCTCAAATAAATAAAATCTTAATAAAAAGAAATATGAAGGACCATAAATAAGAGACTACTATAAACTATATGCCAACAAACTGGACAACCTAGAAGAAATGAATAAATTCCTAGAAATATATAATCTTCTAAAACTGAATCAAAATGATAGAACATCTAAACAGACCAACTATTAGCAAGAAGATTTAATCAGTAATTGAAATCTTCCAACAAATAGCAGGTCAGGACCAGATGGCTTTATTGGTGAATTTTCCTAAACATTCAAAAAAGAATTAATACCACTCCTTCTCAAACTCTTCCAAAAATACAAGAGGAGGGGCCTCTTCCAAACACATTTTATGAGGTTAGCATAATCTGATGACATAGATGTGAAAATCCTCAACAAAATTTCAGCAAACCAAATTCAACTATACATTAAAAAGATCATATACCGTAAAGTAGGATTTTTCCAGGGATGCAAGGATTATTCAACATCTGTCAATCAATGTGACAACACCACATTAACGAAAAGACAAGTAACAATTATACAATCGTTTCAATCAATGCAGAAAAAGCATTTGATAAAATTTAACACCCATTTATGATAAAAAAAAACTTTTTAAAAGATTTTATTTATTTATTCGTGAGAGACACAGAGAGAGAATGAGAGAGAGAGGCAGAGACACAGGCAGAGGGAGAAGCAGGCTCCATGCAGGAAGCCTGATGTGGTACTGGATCCTGGGACTCTGGGATCACGCCCTGAGCCAAAGGCAGATGCTCAACCGATGAGCCACCCAGGCATCCCCATTTTTCAATAAAACTACTGTAGAGGAAATGTATCCCAATATAATAAAGGCCATATATAACAAGTCCAAGATAAACATCACACTCAACAGTGAATAGCTGAAAGCTCTCCCTTTAAAATAAATACCAACAGAATGATGTGCACTCTTACTACTTTTGTTGAATACAGTATTGGAAGTCCTAGTCAAAGCAATTAGGGGAAAAAAAAAAGAAAGAGAAATAAAAACCATCCAAATTGAAAAGAAAGAAGTAAAACTGGCAGAATCAAAAAGGAAGAAGTAAAAAAAAAGTGTTTGCAGATGACATGTTATATAATTATAGTTATATATATAATATACATATCTATATAATAGGAAACCTTAAAAACTCCACCAAAAAAAACTATTAAGACTAATAAATCAGTAAAGTTGCAGCATACAAATCAATACTCAAAATCTATTGTGAAAAAAAAATCTCTTGTGTTTTTATACACTAATAACAAATGATCAGAAATGGAAATTACAAAAACAATTCCGTTTATAATTGCAGCAAAAAGAATAAAAAAACCCTAGGTATAAAGTCAAGCAAGGAGGTGAAAAACCTGCATATTGAAAACTATAAGGCATTAATGAAAGAAATTGATAAAGACACAAATAATTGGAGAGATATTCTGTACTTCTGAATTAAAGATTAATATTAACTAATAATTAAGATTGTTAAAATGTCCATACTAGTCAAGGCAATATACAGATTCTATGTAATTCCTATCAAAGTTTCAATGGTATTTTTCAAAGAAATAGATTGAATAATGAAATTTGGATAAACCACAAAAGACTGCAATAGCCAAAGCAATCTTGAGAAAGAACAAAGCTGGAGGCATCATATGCCTTGATATCAAACTATATTACAAAGTTATAATAATCAAGACTGTGTAGTATTGGCATAAAAGCAGACACACAGATCAATAGAATGGAATGGAGAGCCTAGAAGCAATAAAAAATATATATGTGTATGTATGTATATATATATATATATATATTAAACTAATCCAAGTCAAAAGAGCAAAGGATGGGGAAAAAGACAGTCTCTTCAATAAATGGTGTTGGGAAAATTGGACAACCAGATACCAAAGAATGAACCAGTTATCTTACACCATACACAAAAATTAACTCAAAATAGGTTAGAGACTTACATATAAGACCTGAAACCATAAAACTAGAAGAAAATACAAAAGATGAGATCCTTGACATAGGACCTGGTAATGAATTTTTAAATTTGAGGCCAAGCAAAAGCAGCGAAATTAGAAATAATAAGTGAGATTACATCAAACTAAAAGAATTCTGCACTGCAAACAAAACCATCAACAAAATAAAAAGGCAATTAACTGAGTGGGAGAAAATAATTGTAAGTCATATATCTGATGAAGGACTAATATCCAAAATATATAAAGAACTCATTTAATTCGATAGCAAAAACAAAAAAAGGCAAACAATCCAATTTAAAAAAACCTGCAGAAGTTCTGAGTAGACCTTTTTCCAAAGAAGACATAGAGATGGCCACCGGATACATGAAAAGATTCTCCACATTGTCAATTATCAGTGAAAAGCAAATCAAAACCACAATAAGATATCACCTTACACCTGTTACAATTGCTGTTATTAAAAAGACACGAAATCAGTATTGATAAGGATGTGGAGAAAAGGAAGCCCCATGCACTGTTGGTGAGAATGTAAATTGTTGCAGTCACTATGGAAAACAGTATGGTGGGTCCTCAAAGAATGAAAAGTAGAACTACCCTATGATCCAGCAATACTACTTATGGGCATTTATATGAAGAAAATAAGTGTTTTCTTATAGAAAACATTAACTAAAAAAACAACAACATTAACTCAAAAAGATATATATTCACCCCTGTGTTCATAGCAGCCTTTTTAAAATGGCCAAAACATAAGAACAACCTAAGTGACCACTGATGGATGAATAAAGCCATTATATATGTACACACACACATATACATATATGTATACACACATGCATATATATATTATATGTATATAGGAGAATGTTATTCAGCCTTACGTAAGAATGAAATCTTGCCATTTGCAACAACATAGTGGACCTTGAGGGCATTATGCTGAACGCTCTAAGTCAGAGAAAGACGAATATTGTATGATCTCTCTTATATGTCAAAAATCAACAACAACAATAAACCAAGCTCATAGATACAGAGAAAAGATAGGTGGTTGCCAGACATGAAGGGTAGAGGGTGGGAAAAATGGGTGAATTGGGGTCTTTTTCTTTTAGCTTAAATAGATTAAATAAAAAATAAAAAAATAAATTGGTTATTTAAAATTCTTAGTTCTCAGCCTGTTTTCTGAAAATTCTACGAACCTTTTATGATCTGGCACTTAGTCTTGCACTGAGAAATATAAGAAAAATAAGAATTATTTTATTCCCTTTCTTTTTACCTTTTTTCCCATGATTACTAGACCATCTTTTTTTTTTTTTTTTTAATCTTTGGAATTAAAAATAAGTAACCCAGATGAGGCCAAGGGATGAGGACTTGAGATAAAAGTTCCTTGAAGATTTGCCACTGCATTTTTATCTGGTGCATTTTCTTCAATTACATCTCTGATTATAGCTTCTATATCTAATGTAGTTTCCTATTTTGTTATTTGAATTTTTGTAATGCAATTATATCTACAGGATGGGAAATAAAAAAGAGGTAAGGAAAAAGGAAAAGAAGGGAAGTAGGGGAGTGTGTATTCTTAATTAGCATCTTGTAAACTTGGCAAGATCCCAGGGAAAAAATGGCTAAGTGAAGTGTTCATGCAGGTGGGCCACAGATGGCTCCATAGGGTTTCCTTTGTCTTATTACTGTGCCAAATACAGAAGATCAATTCCTGGATCTTTAGGCTCGGAACAATGGCAGGAGAACGCCACCAGACCTAAAGTTGTCATGTAAATAGGAGACAGGAACTTAACCACAGTGCTCTAAGATAGAAGCAATAATGGACATCGCAGCACATCAGATGTCCTGAAGACTAAGTGCTCCTCCCTCATAATGACATCATGATACTTATGAACTTAGTCAAATATATATATATATAGGACATAAAAACCTTATGCATAAAAAACTTATGCATAGTATATATATATGTGTAGTATATATACTACATACTTTACATATAGATACACTACATAATTTTATATATTTATATTATATAATTCATATTATATATAAATATAATATTTTTATATTCTATATAATATTTATGGATTATAAAAGAAACTTCTCAGCCTGTTTCTATTTGGCTTTCTGCCTTTCTGAGCCCATGAAGTATGAGATGCTCATCACCAGGGCTCTTTCTTTACTGACCTCAGACTATAGCTCTTCACCTGTGGAAGTGCTCCCTCTAGAAGAGTGACATACTTTCAATCTGGGTTCCTCCTGCCTTAATATTTCTGAAATGTTTCCTCTTCCCTGCGGTCTTTTAACAAATCAGAAAGCTGGGAAGGGTGGTGTTGGTAAGGAATGTAAGACCAGTAATTTCTTTGCCCAATTTGGGGTTTGGGATTACTGTAAGGTCAATATTTTTTTCGCCCAATTTAGGTTTGGTTTGGACATTGGTCTCTATGCCACCGAGAGAAGAGCCATTTTAACATTAAAATCTTGATGTACAGGTCTTAAGTAATGAGTTTGAACCAACTGATTTCTACTTAGTCTCACTCATATATTCTAAATGCTGGTTGCCTGTGTCTTTCTTAAAAGATGAGGCAAAATTCACATAATTTAAAATTAACCATTTTAAAGTGAACATTTCAGAGGCATTTAGTACATTCATCTTGTAGCAGTCACCACCTCAATCTGGTTCTAAAGCATGTCCACCGACCCAAAGTAAGACCCTTCCTGATTAGCTGGTTTCTCTGTTCTTTATTTCTCCATGCTGCTTGCAACTACCAAGCCACATTTTGATCTGTAGATTTTTTTTTGAGATTTCATATAAATAAATCATACAGTGTGTGATCATTTGTGTCTGACTTCTTTTCCTTAGCATGATGTCTTGGAGGTTCAAGGGTTATTTTAGCATGTATAGAACTTCATTCTTTTATGGATGGATAATATTCAATTACATGTTTGTATCATAATCTGTTTATTCACTCATCCATTGATGGACATTTAGGCTATTTCCATCTTTTAGCTATTATGAATAGTGCTGCTATGAACATGAGTATATAAGTATTAGTTTGAGTCCCTGCTTTTGATTCTTTTGAAGGTATATACATATATACATTTATGGTTAGGAGAACAATTGTTAATTCCAAGTTTAACTTTTGAAGAATTGTAAAACTGTTTTCCACCATGACTGCAATATTTTATATTTCTACCGGCAATGCATAAGGGTTCCAGTTTTTCTACATCCTTGCCAACATTTATTTTCCATTAAAAAATTTATAAGACACCCTAGTAGGTGTGAAGTGGCTCCTCATTGTGGTTTTGATTTGCATTTTCCTAGTGACTAATGATGTTGAGCATCTTTTTGTATGCTTATTGGCCATTTGTATAGCTTCTTTGGAGAAACTTCCATTCTGGTCATTTGCCCATTTTATGATTTAGGTTGTCTGTCTTTTTGTTGTTGAGTTGCAAGAGTTCTTTATATATTCTGGATACTAGACCCTTATCAGATATGATTCATAAATTCCTTCTCCCATTCCGTAAGTTGATTTTAAACTTTCTTGGCAACTTCCTTTGACTAACAAAGTTTTAAATTTTGATGAAGCCAAATTTATCCTTTTTTTTTTTTTTTTTGGTTCTCATGCTTTTTGGCATCATATCTAGCCAGTGTCGCTTTTAAACTCTAGAAATGATGCCATGACTCTATCTTTTTAACTTAAATATTCTTACAGTATTTCCTCTTTGGGCTAAGCGATCTGCACTTTATGTTAAAAGTGATGGAACTTCTGATTCTCTTTGATGGAAACAGTCACTTACTTTCGGTGACAGATCTGAAAACAGTCTTCCTGCTGTATAGTTTAATGACTCCTTCTAGTAAGCACATCTCCTTCAAAGTAGTAAATTAGAAATTTACCATTTTCTCACTTCATTGTCACCATCACATAGGCTTTGCTCTGCGGGTAGATATGGCATGCTATAGGGTATCTAACAGGAAATGTATAATTCTGCCTAGGAAAATGAAAACTTCCATGTAGCATAATATTTGAATTAAAATTTTCAGGACAAATGTTTGGTAATGTATACAAAGTTTAGAAGGAGAATTGAAGAAGATCTTCGTCTTATGGTGACCGGATCCAAGCAATGCAAGTCTTTCCTCTTCAATACGTGTGATTCTTTCCAATTTTGTTTTTCTGGAATGATGTAAGAATCACACGTATATTGAGAAAGAGCACTCCAAGGGGCCAGCCTGGGCAAAAGAAATGTACAGTAGCAATAATATTCATTTCACTCATTTAATAACTATGTACAGAGTGCCTATTATCTCAGTCACTATTCCAGGTGCTGGGGATGCTATAGTGAACAAGACAGACAAGGTCCCTTCTGTTACAGAGCTTGCATTTAGTCTGGAAGTCATATATGGTAATCAAGTAATAATGACACACAGCAATTTCAATTAATAAATAAATAACTTGAAAATGTGATGTGAAAGGGGGCACATTTTACCCATCTTTAGTTTGGGGAATTCCTTCTTATTTTTATTTATTTTTTAAAATAAATTTATTTTTTAAGATTTTTTATTTATTTATTCATGAGAGTCACACTGGAGAGAGGCAGAGACATAAGCAGAGGGAGAAGCAGACTCCCTGTGGGGAGCCTAATACGGGACTCCATCCCAGGATCCCGGGGTTCACGCCCTGAGCTGAAGGCAGATGCTCAACCACTGAGCCACCTAGGCTCCCCAAAAATTTACTTTTAATTGAAGTATAAGTTGACACACAACGTTAGTTTCAGGCGCACAACATAGTGACTGGACAACTCTATATTTTATGCTACGCTCACCACAAGTGTAGCTACCATCTGTCACCACACAACACCATTACAGTACCACTGACTCTATTCCCCATGCTGTACCTTTTATCCCCGTGACTTATTCATTCCAAAACTGGAAGCCTGTACCTCCACTCCCCTTCATCCATTTCACACATTTTAATAATGTGATCAAGGAAGCTCTCTGTGAAGATGTGATATTTGATTTGAGATTTGGGTAACAAAAAGGAGCCAGCTGTGGGGGGATCTGAGAGAAAGTAGTCAAAGCAAAGCCATGGTTTGGAGAGAGCTGGGGAAGTGTGCTGGAGCTGGCTCTAGAGGCAAAATGCCAGGAGAGCAGGTCATTGAGGCAGCCAGGGCTAGAATTCCTAGAACTTGGCAGTGGCTGTATGCCCAGTACCCAGACCTGTGCCTGACACACGAATATTTTGACAAATATAGATGCATCAAATTAAGAAATAAAAGAATGATAATACCGAGGGTCTCCGATTTTTCTTATTCCTAATGAACTGGGAATATAAGAGTTAACATCACTTTTTAAAATGGAGATTAAAAAAATCATAAAATAAAATAATAAAATAAAATAAAATAAAATAAAATAAAATAAATAAAATAAAATAAAATAAAATAAAATAAAATAAAATAAAATAGAGATTTTTCTTTAATTTAGCGACGTGGTTCCAGATTGCCAATATGTATATACAACACAGACAAATGTTTCTTTCCATCCTGACATGTCTTGTCAGTGTCAGTGGAACATGAAGCCTCATTGCTGAGATACTTCTCAAGAATAATTTCTTTAGTGATAGTGAAAATCTGCAAACCAGAATTCTACCAATTTCAAGACTTTCCTTTGTGAAACTGTAAAAAAAAAAATCTAAGTTTTGTTTTGGTCTGACTAATAATTAAAACTTCCATCTAAGGAAGTAATTTTTCCCTGTTTAGAATGATTGAATTAGGAAACGTAAGGGAAGCACTTACAACATAATAAGAATGTCACTTGGTAGTTTATTAAGCTTTTGGCTCTGATACGCAGCCCAGGGAAGTCATTCTCTGTCTTCATGGATGAAAAGGCAGAAACTGACAGGATTTATGAGCATAAAAAAGTCTGTGTCATGCTTTGGGGAAGACCAGTTGCTTCATCCAATACAGTATCTAGTACTTTGAGGAGATAGGAGATGATAATGTAGCTATAAATACTCAGCCCTCTGTTATCTTCTCAGCTCTCTCCTGCCTGAATGTGACACCGAAAGAAGTAAAGATAATCTCCACTCTTGACCTAAGAGTTACATGACTGAACCATTAAGAAACACTTACATTATTGTGCGACAAGGTGATGCTTGTAGAATTTTAGCACTTCTGCCTTTAGCCAGATCCCTTACAAAATCATATGCTGTCAAAACAAAAATATTCTGCTGATGACTGTCTTGAAAAGGTTTAGAGTGTTCTTTTTGGCATAACTAAAATTAACTGCGAGTCTGCTTAGAAAAAAACATGTAGTTTTGATACTTTCCATTAAGTCCCATTTATTCTTTTTATTTATGCAGGTGGTCATGCCACACAGATGAACCTGAAATGAGTCTTAGTTGACAACGGTAATGGTAGAACCAAAAACGGTTTTTGATATAAAAAACACTCTATTGATTGTCATGCCAGTCTCACTAGGTAACATGCTATCTGAGAATTGAGATGGAAACCAAAGAATCCAATTGCGAGGAAGCAGATGTTTGGAAAAACTTATAAATTTAGTAAAAACAAGCATTTTTCAGCTTAAATTGAGTGCTGAGATTGGTATCGAAATGTTCTTTCAAGCATTTTAGAACTTTTTCTTTTGGAATAATAAATGTGGTACCTATTACATTACTTCTCTTTTGACACTGTATCAGTATGAATCATGATGAAGTGAAGAAAATACATAATTGTAGACAGGAAAACAGGAAAAATTTACTAGATTGTTAACAAGTCTGCACTGAGAAAAAAAAATACTAGTAGAATTCCTTAGTCTGAATTTTTAATTTTTGAGATAAAAAGTTATATCATCTGTCAAAATATATTTGAATCTATCCAATTCTCTCCACTTCCACAGCTAAAAAGCCATGCCCAAATTACCACCACCTCTGTGGCAACAACCTTTTAACCTATCTCTCCCTCCACTTTTGTCTCTTCTCCTTCCATTCTCCAGAAACAACCATACCGATTTTTTTAAAAACGTGGTTTGGACCAAGTCACTTTCTTGCTTAAAACTCCCCCAAATGTCCCCTTCACAACAGATAACAAACCCAAATCCTTGTTCCTGGCCTAGAAAATCTCATCTGATCTGACCTCTGGTGACCTTTTTTATTTCTGCTCAACACATGCCAGTCACAGTTACCTTCTTCTAATCCTAAAACATAACCAAACTCTTCCATGCCCCAGGGCCTTTGCACGAGCTGTCACCACTGCCTGTAAGGCTGTCCTTCCACCCAGAGATGTTCAGGATGGTTTCTTTTACTCCATTTATCTCTTAGCTTAAACATAAACACTGCAGAGGCTTCTCCTGGCTTCTCCACCTAAAGTCACTATTTGGTCACTTTTTTTGTATCACCTTGAGATATTTTTATCATAGTTGTGTTGCTAACTGATTTATTTCTTGCTTCTTAAACCTGTTTGCTTGTTTACTGTGTAACACACATATTACAGAATGAACTCCATAAGCACAGGGTCATAGCCTTCCCTTATTCACCTTTTAAAGGCTGCAAGGTCTGTAGTAAGAGTGCCTATTTAATCCCTAATACTGGGGATTTGTGTCTTCTCTATGTTTAGTCTTGCAGTCTTGCTAGAGACTTTGTTTTTTATTGATTTTTTGGAAGAACCAGCTTTCTGTTGCATTGATTTTCTCTATTATATTCCCATTTTCAATGTCATTGGCTTCTGCTCTTATCTGTATTTTTTCCTCCTACTTTCTTTGGGCTTATTTTTCTCTCCTTTTTCTACTTTGTTAGTAGGAACTTAGGTTATAGATGATACCTTTCCTTTTTTTCATATAACACCTATTGCTATACATTTGTGCCTCAGTCCTGCTCAAATTGTACCCCATACAATTTGATAATTTTGTTATCATTTTAATCCCATTTAATGTGTTTTACATTTATTTTGAGACATCTTCCAATATGGAATATTGGGCAGTGTGTCTTTAATTTCCTTATTGAGGAATTTTCCTGTTGTCTTTCTAGTTATTGATTTCCATATTTATTCTACTGTGATAGAGAACAGACCTTGTGTGATTTTGATTTATTTAAACTTAGGGTTCCTTTTACGGTCCAGGATATGTTTTATTTTGGCAGATGTTCCATGGGCTTGAAAAAATATGTATTCTGCTATTGTTTGGTGAAGGGGTCTATATATTTCAATTAGATGCTGTTGGCTGATTGCATAGTTCCGATATTCTATATCCTCACTAATTTTCTATCTAAGAAGTCTATCAGTAGCTGAAAGTAGAGTGAATTCTCTTCCTTCTGAAACTGACTTTATTAGATATTAGCATTGCCATTCCTGCTTTTTTTGGTACCAGCTTTATTAAGATATAATTCATATGCCATTAAATTCATTCACTTAAAGTGTACAATTCAAAGTTTTCTTAAAAAAAGATTTTATTTATTTATTCATGAGAGACACACAGAGAGAAGCAAAGACTTAGAATTCTTGAGTCTAAATTTTTAATTTTTGAGGTAAAAAGTTGTATCACCTGTCAAAATATATTTGAATCTATCCAATTCTCTCTACTTCCACAGCTAAAAATCCATGCCCAAATTACTACCACCTTTGTTGCAACAACCCTTTAAAGGCAGAGGGAGTAGCAGGCTCCCTACAGGGGGAGCCAAATGTAGGACTCGATCCCAGGACCCTGGGATCACAACCTGAACCTAATGGAGATGCTTAACCTCTGAGCCACCTAGGCATCCCACAATTCAATAGTTTTTTTTTCTAAATTTAAATTCAAGTTAGTTAACATATAGTGTATTATTATTTGCAGCGGTAGAATTTAGTGATTCATCATTTGCATATAGCACCCTGTGCTCATGACATCAAGTGCCCTCCTTGATGTCCATCACTTAGAAACCCCATCCCCTCCCCTCCCCTCCAGCAACCCACAGCTTTTTTCCTAGAGTTCAGCATCTCTTATGGTTTGCCTCCGTCCCTATTTTCATCTTATTTTATTTTTCCTTCCCTTCCCCTATGTTCGTCTGCTTTGTTTCTTAAATTCCACATATGAGTGAAATCATATGATATTTGTCTATCTCTGATGACTTATTTCGCTTAGCATAATACCCTCTAGCTCTATCCACATTGTTGCAAATGGCAAGATTTCATTCTTTTTTATGGCTGAGTAGTATTCCACTATGTGTATACACCACATCACATCTTGTTTATCCACTCATCTGTTGATGAACATCTGGGCTCTTTCCGTAGTTTGGCTATTGTGGACATTGCTGCTATAAACATGGGAGCGCTGCTGCCCCTTCAAATCACTATATATCCTTTGGGTAAATGCCTAATAGTGCAATTGCTGGGTCATAGGGAAGTTCTATTTTTAACTTTTTGAGGAATCTCCTTACTGTCTTCCAGAGTAGCTGCACCAGTTTGCACTCCCGCTAACAGTGCAAGAGGGTTCCCCTTCCTATGCATCCTTGCCAACATCTGTTTCCTGAGTTGTTAATTTTAGCCATTCTGACTGGTGTGACAATTCAATAGCTTTTTATTATACTCATAGTGTTGTGCAAGCATCCTCACAATCAGTTCTAGAACATTCTCACGGCTTTAAAAAGAAATCCCATACTCTTTAACCATCACCTCAGAATCCTTTCTTTTCTCCCATCCTCTATTCCGATTTTATCAACCACTAATTTACTTTCTCTCTATATAGCTTTGCCTTCTGCACATTTCCTATTAATGGAATAATATGGTATTTAGTCTTTTGTGATGAATTTCTGTCACTTAGCCTAATGTCTATAAGGTTCATTCATATTACAACATATTATCAGTACTTCATTCAGTTTATGACTTAATAGCATTCCATGATATGAATATTCATTTTATTTATCTGTTCACCAGTTGATTGACATTTGAGTTGTTTCTACGAATTGAATATTATGAATAATGCTCCTATGAATGCTCATACGTAAGTTTTTCTGTGGGAAAATGTTTTAATTTCTGTGGAGTATTTACCTAGGAGTATAATTGCCGTCTCAAAGGGTCATATTACATCCAAACTTTTTTAGAAACTATCAGAATTTTCTCCAACATGACCGTAACATTTTGTATTATATCAGCAGTATATGAGTGTTCTGATTTCTCTACTTCCTTACCAATGCCGGCTATTGTTTCTGGTTTTTTGATTCTATCCATCCTACTGAAGATGAAATAATATCTCACTTTGATTTTGACTTGCATTTTCCTGGTGATTAACGATTTTAAGTATCTTTTTTTGTGTTTATTGGCCATTGGTTTATCTTTGGCAAAATGTCTTCTAACTCCCTCCTTGTTTATATTTATTTATCTCTTTATCATTGAATTGTAAGAGTTATTTATGTAATCTAGGTGCAAGTCCCTTATCAGATATATAATTTGCAAATATTTTCTTCTGTTCAGCGGCTTATCCAGTTTCTTGATAGTGTCCTTTGAAGTACAATTTTTTTGATTTTGATGAAATCCTGTTTATTCATTTTTTTCTTTTGTTGCTTATTTTTTAGTGCTGTGGGATAATGGGATGCAAAAAAAATGAATTTGGACAGTCTACTTCACACTAAACCCAAAATTTAACTTAAAACAGATCAAAAACTTAATATAAAAGCTAAAACTAAGTCTTAGAAGAAAATATGAGGTAAATTGTTGTGACGATGGATTGGTCTGCCTTTTTCTTATTACCTTTCAGAGTTTCTCTTTGTTTGTCTCTTGAACCTTTTAAGGATTTTTACTTGTATTTAGCAGGAAGGAGCAGGGAAAGATGGTTCAATGGCATCTTATTCAGATTGAAAATTATACCTATAAGAGCTTTAAAAATGATCTCATGTGCCATCCAGTCTTTGGGGCTACTTACCCATAGGCCATTTCCATGAAGGTCTCTGTCTTAGCAGCATTCTTTAGGGCTTGATCTATCTGATTTATCTTCTGTTTACTGGACTTTTAATGGTCATGAATGGGGGTTGTGATGAGTTATCAAGGAGTCTCTCATCTCTAAGTTTCATTCCAGTTAAATTCCTTTTACAAAGGGAAATGTCATCAATCACAACTTTGTCAGGAGAGTGGGAAGGGGAAAGCAGTGATGTCGGCTTCAGAGTGAAGGTTTATCAACTGTTGTAGGTCTTCTCAGATATCCCCACTCTAATTGCTAGGATCCCATACTGCCAATTAGTATATTGATCCCCAGAAAGGGGGCTAGTCAGATAATTCATTATCTGAGATTTTGCCACACTGATTTCCTTATTTAAAATGTAGGAATCTTATAATGCTGATAAGTATTTTTTGACTGAAAAGAATAAGACAGGGATGTTCTGCATATAAAGATATTATCTTATTTCATGTTATCTGCAGATTAACACTGTTTTCAAGTAGACTTTTTGTGCTATATGGGTCTCATGCATTGTTTTGAAGTGATGTCCCAATGGAAGATAAAACATTTATTCCTAGAATAGTAGACAAAGACCTTTGTAATACAGCCTGAGCATTCCTCTCAGACTCTTTTTCCCCTTTACATATCCTACTTTCAGAAATGATTTCCATTTCCCACACTTTTCTTTGGGCCTGAATCTTTCTCATACCTTATTTTATTTCCCTGAAACATTGTTATTCAGTTTCCAAAAGTGATCTCTCTAATTTTGCATTAATTTTGTTTAATTTCCTTGCTCACCAATATATGACTATCACAGTTTAGAATGTTTTCAGTGGAATTTCTTTCTTGGATGACTTTTAGAATCGAAATTTTAACTTAATCAACAATGGTGTATTATGCTATGACACACAGTCATCTTTGGGCAATGGTTGCAACAGACTATCAAAGGTTGGCGTACTATCCCATGATCTGCATTGTAGTATATGAGCCAAATGAAGAAATTCAGGTCTAACAATTCATATAAAGCTATATAATTGTATATGTTTTCTGGTAGACTGGATAGATGCTAACCAAACCCATTACTTCTTTTTGGGCACACATTCAAACTGCATTTTCTAGACTCCTAACACTTAGGTAGGGTCACATGAATAGTTCCAACTGATGGAGTTTGAGTAGAAGTGATATATGTCATTTCTAGATTGAGGCACATAACAGCAATTATACTTTCTTCATATACCATATTCTCCTCCTTTATCTCCACCTTTACCACCTTCCAGCTGACTAATAAGAGTCCAAACTTTAAACCATTGGGTAAAGATGGCAAAAATGCAACATAAAAGAAACTATAGCAAATTGGACCACCTGTTTGCATCCTTTATGGAACCACAAAGAAATATACTGAGGTGGTTATTTTTAGCCATTAGCAGACTGTGACTAGTACATGTTTTATTATGTAACCAAATTCTCTCATGCTTACTATCTCGCTGGGCAAACAACCTATGGTTTTGAAAATGATGAATGACCATCAATTCTTTCACACTTTTTGTGAACTCTATATGAATAAAGCCATGAATATGTATTCTTAATTCCTCCTGGGATTACTAAATTCCAAGTAGGAGGGATACATTTCCTAAGGAGTTCTTGCCTTCTAAATCATAGAGAAAATGTTGTAAAAATCTATTTGTGTCCATTAATTTCACCCACACTTCTGTGAAGATGTCAAAAGATGCCTGGAAATCCATATCACACAACAGCTTGGATCTTTTAGGAAAGTCTTGTGCAAATGATACCATTTCCTTTTGCCAACTCAAGGACACATTTCTAGCAATCCTCTCTCTTCTGCATCATCAATAGTTTCACACTCTGATGGGTCTTTCCATCATGATATCAACATGCTGTTATTTTTCTCAGGGTACAACAAAAGTCTCTTGATACCACATTTATGTAATTTATATCCTTATGTCTCGGCTCTCTTTTGAAAGAGAATTTCTCGGAGTGACTTACATGTGATGTCCTTCAATTTTTGTGTTCTCACTTTCAGTGAAGCTTCCTTTAGTCAGAATTTTACTGCACCACCCCAGCTCTTGTCAAGATCATGTAAAACCTCTATGTTGCTAGATTAAATTGCCAGTTGATTTCATACACTTCATTGAAACGCTTCTTTTACATGGCTTTGAGATTCATTCTCTTTAGGTTTTCCCTTTCTGTCACTGGCTATGCCTTCTCAGTCTCCTTGTTGGTTGTCCTCACTTTCTCCACAATGTCTTAATATTATAGGACCTTAATTTTAGGTATTTATCATCTTTTTTCTCTATTGATACTCACATAGTTGGTGCTCTTACCTCATTTATGTTTTGAAATTCCCCTAAATGATAATAATTCCCAAATTGATGTCCCCAGCTCAGAACTTTTTCTTGAATTCCAGATTTATGTATTTGACTCTTTATGGACATCTCCACTTGGGTGAATAATAGGTAAGACATCTCTAACTCATTTTGTCCACATCTGAGCTTCTAATATTTCCCTTCATCCTCCCTACTGAGAATCTTTCTCATCTCATTTGAAGGCAACACTACAATTCCAATTTTTCAGGAAAAAGTCCTTGGAGTTATTCTTGAAACATCTCTTTCTCTCACACCCCTTAATTAAGTCTTCAGGAAATCTCCTTGGGCTCTATCTTCAAAATATCCAGACTCCAAAAGCTTTTTACTACCTCCACTATTATTTTGTGCTTCCTTGCTGGACTCCCTGCTTCTTCCTGTGCCTCCTCAGTCTGTTCTTAATAATGCGCAGACTAATTCCTATAAAGTATGAACTAATCATGTTACTTATCTCCTAAAGTTCTGCAAGTAGCTGCCCATTTTATTAGACTTGAGGTCAAAATCTTTATAATGGCCCATAAAAGCTTATATTTTTAAGTCCCTAGTTAACCTATGTGGCCTTATTTTCTGCTTTTTCCCTTGTGTTCACTCTCTTCTATCCATCTGCCTTTCTTGCTTCTCCTTGGGCATGCCATGATATTCTCTTAGCCTGAGCTTGTCTATTAACTCTGATAAGAGTGCACTCTTCTTTCAGTTATCAAACTCCTTTAGCTTCAAGTTTTAATTCAGATGTCTGCTTTCCAAAGAGCCTATGCTGGCCGCCTTATTTATTTATTTATTCATTTATTTATTTACTCATGAGAACCGAGAGAGAGAGAGAGAGAGAGAGAGAGAGAGAGAGAGAGAGAGAGGCAGAGACACAGGCAGAGGAAGAAGCAGGCTCCATGCAGGGAGCCCAAGGTGAGACTCGATCCCCGGTCTCCAGGATCACGCCCCGGGCTGAAAGTGGCACCAAACTGCTGAGCCACCCGGGCTGCCCTGGCCACCCTATTTAAAATTGAATTCAAGAGCCTGGACAATGCCTGTCATGCAATACATGCTTAATATATATTTAATAAATGAATGAATAAATAAATCGTCCGAGAACGTCAAAATCATCATTAAAGATAGCAGTAATGATCATTTCTAATTGCTGCAATTAGTGACTTTGATCTTATGTGAAAAAAATCCATTATTTAACAAATCATGGAAAATTTCACAAAAACATTGAAATCTGTTGACTAACAATAAACGTGTAAACAGCAAGCATGATTTTTCCAATCTGCATCAGAGGAACTTTACCAGTAACAGAAGATCTTTGATGCTGAGGCATAAATGGAAGCCAACAATCCAGCCTAATTATATTTTGCAATTCAGAATATGAACAAATCAAGTCTTTTTTGATTATTTTCAATGGTTATTAAAATACATTATTCATATTAACATCATAAATCATTCTTGGAATATATTCTTATTTGTTTTATTATCCCTGTGGTTGCATAAATATAACTATTGATTGCTTTTAAATTATTATCTGAAAGTTGCTTAAACTTGTAGATTCTAAGCTAATGTTTCTCAAGATGTGTACCATGAAATGTTTAACACATATTTCATGAAAGTGTGGGATCCCAGTTCAGGAATGTTTGTAAGATATTATGTTAAACAAGTTTCTTTGCTTTGGAACTTGCACTGTGGGTGAATTTCCAAACTTGGTAGGCTACATTTCCCAAATCTATTTGGTCACAGAACATTTTAATCGAGGACCATCTTAGGTTTCGGAAAATGATGGTATGCACAGGACAAATGTGATCAATATCATACTTGCAGTCATGGTTGTGACTGTGTCATTCATGTCTCCACAAATAATTCTTGGTGATAGCTCTTTTTAGAATATCAGCTATATAAGTAGAAAGGCTTGCAGGTGTCTGGATGAAAGACATATAAAAGCTAGGTGGAAAAATAATGTAGAAGGTCTGGGATGACAGGACTGTTAAAACCTGAAGGGAAATGGGAAGCAGAAAAAGAACAGAGGCTGAAGAAAGGATGGAGAAAGGGTTTAGAGGGACAAAAAACTACAATACTTTTAATTCCTGATTTGCAGCCAGAATCTAAATTTGAGGCAAAAAGGAAAGCCGTGTGGAGGCCTCTGAGCTTGTATTGAAAGTGTAAAAGAGTAGGGACCTCTGCTCTACTCTCCAATCTATTTCTTCTTACATATGTATTAAAATGATCAACAGTAAGCAGAATGTGCATTTCATACAATATGGTTGGGTTTTTTTTTTCTCCTAACAAAAGAGCAAATAGCCTCAGGAAATCAGATTCTTGTGACATTTTTTACTCTTTACCATTCAAATACAGTGTGTTCAGTTGCAGATTCTAAAGGACATCTGATTAGCAACACATATGCGACATCATTGAAAAAGCATAATTTAAGTGTCACGAAGTATTGCTGGAAGATGGCAATAAGAAAAAAGAGGGTTTTGTTATTTGGGGAGCATGTCAATAAATCTCAATCAATTATTAGTTGCATTGATTGGTAAAAAAAATTTTTTTTTACTAATTTTATTTTGGATCAATACTGAGCCATTTTATTTTGGGGCTACAGAACCACGCCATTGTGAGATACCTCTTAGAGGTTGAAAATAATCATTTATCTCTGAATATGTTGTTCAATGTCTTATAATTAAAAACATTTGATATTTAATTTGTTCCACTAACTCGTCCTACTTTTTAGGGTGATCAATTTCAAGTAGTTTTGCTCAAAATGTATGGCAAGAGTATTTAAGAGGGAGGCATTATCATTTGAATATCAACTATCCTCTGACCAATTATTTCTCTCATCATGTAGTCTACTGGTTAATCTATATAGTATGTCAGAATACTTGGTTTTGATATCTACTATTGGGTTAATATCTTCAGCACTTTCAGGTAGATGTGGCTGAGAGTTATAGTCAGTTGGTGCCTTTTTCTCACTGAGCGCTTGTCCTGACAGTAGCTTCTGCAGAGTCAGAACTTGCAATGGAGGGAGCATTTTTCCAGCCCAGTGGCTTCGGTGGGGTTGTAAACAGGCGGCTTGCTTTTAAGGGAGGGAGCATAGTTTATAATGACGACAGCTAGTCCCAGCTTAGTTCATTGCTTCTGCCACCTGCCTTCTGGCTTAATGTTGGAAGCAAGAAGCATGCAATTAAGTATGAGGAAATGAAAATAAATGACACCGTTCATTGCACATTACAAAGTGCCTGGCAGAAAGAATACTGTTTGTAGAGACCCAGTGGCCCTGTGGAAAATGTGCCTCTCTGCCTGAGAAAATGCTGGGAACTAAGACAGTGACCCTGGTTTTCTTTGTCACCTGTTGTTGCAGTAAACCAAATCAATTGCAGGTGCAACTCTATAAATGCCCAGGACATTCACTGTTTAATGATTTGTAGAGAGTCAATAATTAAATTTGAAGACAAGGGAATATAGTCACGGGGACAAGTTTCAGCTGATTTTGTAAGGTCAACCTTATAAAAAGTAATGACTTTAAAGTAAATAATTGATTCCTTTTTGAATGACCAATCACTTGGAAATTGTTTTGTAAAATAGCAAATATCGAAGCCTGATTTATTTTCAAAATCATTTCTTATAACGCATTTAAGTAAGCTGTAGTGGGTTCATTCATTAAAGGAATGCGTGGTTCATTCGTGCTAAGTGAACATCAAAGAAGAGGCTTGGGCAGTGTGGATACTGTATTGTATTCTATATGTGAACAGTCCTACCTCCTTTCCAATGAAGAGTCCAGAGCAGAAAGCATTTTGCTCTTGGACATAGAGGTTGAGAGAGCACAACTGAGCTGGCAGGGAGTCTCAGAAGCCTTCAGTTGCATACTAAGATTTAATCTAGTTAATAAAGGCATCTTTTGGATGTGTATATCATTTCAAGAAGAGAATAGCATTACAAATCATTCTACCGTACAGATTTAGTACATGCTGCAGAGCAACTGCAGAGCAATTTGTTATATCTGATGTTTTTAAAATATCAACAGCATTGGGAATTTGTAGATTATTTAAGAAACCAGGGAATGGTTTTCATAATGAACCCATCATCACTGCCTGGAGGAAGCCCAGGTTATAAGTGGAACAGGTAGGTCTTTTCATTTTGTGGAAATGTGCCACAGGCAGGCAGAGAAATAAGAGACTCTGGCCATCACCCCAAGGATATTCTGCCTGGGAAATGGGATCTCTGAACTGAAAATGATAGAAGACTAAGGACTCAATAGTCAATTAACACTTGAAGTTTAAAACATTTATTGTGATTCAACTAGCTGGTGTCAATGCTGGTAATGTCAGTAGTAACAATACTTCAAGTTTTTTTTTAACCCTTACTCGAATTCAAATTTTGACATCAAATTGCTCAACAAGAAGTTTAAGGAGCAACGCAGTGGATGCTGTGATGGCCTGGAATGCTCTGCCCTGACCCCTTCATCAGTGAACTTATTCCTTGTCAGCTAAGACAGCTGAGCTGCTGGAAGATGGCTCTCCACCATGGCTCCTGTTTGTGTTGCCTTGGCTTAAGACAATTGCCTGACCAAAGAACAAATCTCCTTTCCATGACTGAACAGCGTGAAGTGTGTAAGGGCTGGGCCTCCTAGGTCCAACTCAAAACTGGGGATTTGGAAAGAATGCAATCAGAAAATGAGTGATAAGGATGTCTGGATAAGGTATGTGGCTAGGTCTCTCCAAACCATAGCAGGATGTGAAGATAGTTCTGTCCCACATAAATGCTCACTGTCAGTGACCTCTGGAAAAGTGGATAACATGATTCATTTTGTTGATATCAGTTACTTTTCCCCAGCTACTCCTGTCAAAGCCTGATGGGCTTATGAATAATGTGGCCATGGTAGCAGGGATGGACACATGGGCACAGCAATGTGGACACCCACTTACCAAGGCTAACCTGGCTGTAGCCACTGGTGAGTGCCCAATCTGGCAGCAGCTGAAACCAACACAGAGTGTCCAGTATGGCAGCATTTCCCAGGGTGATCAGCTAGCTACTTGGTGGCAGGATGATTACCTTGGACCACTTCATCATGGAAGAGGCAAAGTTTTGATCTTGCTGGAATAGATTCTTACCCTCAATATGGATTTGCTTTATCTGCCTGCACTGCTCTACAAAACCACCATTTATGAACTTATAGAATGTCTTATTTAATCTCATAGTATTCAAACATTATTGCTTACCATCACAGAACTTATTCATAGCAAAAGAAGTGTGGCAAAGGACCCTTGCTCGTGGACTTCACTGGTCTTACCATGTTCCCCACCATGTTAAAGCATCATGCTTGATAAAATGGTAGAGGAGCCTTTCAGAGACTCAATTATTTACTCAAGTAGTTGGCAGTGCCTTATGGGTTGGGGCAACGTCCTCTAGAAAGTGGTTTCTGATCTAAATCAATATCCAATATATGGTACTATTTCTCCCAGGGCTAGGATTCACACATCGAGGAATCAAGGAGGGAGGGGAATGAGAATGGCTTCCATCACTATAACCCCATGGTACCCATTAATAAAAGTTTTACTTCCTATCCCTGCTCATCTGGAGGTCTTAGTTTCAAAAGAAGGAATGCTGCCACAGGAGATCAGGAGATCCAACAATGGTTCTACTGAAGTCAATATTGCCATCTGTTTTAGAAGGATTGTGGAATTCCAAATTTATTTTCTTTCCTGGATGTAAAATTGTTTTCCATCTCTTTGATCTGTAACCACTGTGTTTGTTATCTGTAACTATACTTACATTTACATATAGAAAGCGAGAGAGTGAGAGAGGGGAGACAAGAGTGATCATGGTTCTTGGTCAATTTTTAAGAGACTGAGTGCCATTATTTCTGTAATTCATTGCCTCAGCAACATAGCAGGAAAAGCCCAGGCTTTGAGCCAGATGGGCAGCTGTGTTCAAATCCCAGTTCCTCAATTTACTAAATTACTTAATTTTTCTGAGACTTAGTTTTCTTATCTGTCAAACAAGGATGATGATACCTGCCATCCATCTATTTTGTAAGTATGAAATAACTTAAAAAGGCAAATCACATCACAGACTCAGCATAGTGCCTGGTTCGTCATCAGGAGGGACAGTCTTGGCTTTATGCCTGTTATCTTGGAATAATATTCAAAATGATATCAGTTAGTACTTATAACTTTATTAGTGATTATAATAATTACTACTAGCATTCCTTTTCCATCTCAGAAGCTAGCATGATAAATCATATGATCACTCTAATCATGATCGAATGTTGGTTTGCATTCGCCACTTTCTTATTGCTTATGGTAGGGAAGATTGCCCTGAAGTAGAATTTAAATGTAATGCTACCTCTCTGTCTCCTAAATCCAGGTTTTAGGTGATAATGGCAGCACCTAGTTTTATGGTGAATGAAAAAGAGCATAGGTGTTGACATTTGTCTGGCATGAAAGTGCAAACTGATAATCGTATTTTAGGAGTTGGCTTAATTCAAATAAAATAGATAACTTGTGCCCCAGTAGAATTCTCAAGAAAGTTCTTAGAAATCTTAATATAAGTGGGGTATTGGGTGGCTCAGTTGGCTAAGCATCTGCCTTTGGCTCAGGTCATGATCTCAGGGTCCTGGGATGGAGCCCCACATGGGGACTTCCTGCTTTAGTGGGGAGTCTGCTTCTCCCTCTCCTTTGCCCCTTCTCCCCTCCCTCCACCCCTCTGCTTATGTGCAGGCATGCACTCTCTCTCTCTCTCAAATAAATAAATAAATAAATAAATAAATAAATAAATAAATAGTGTATATATATATATATATATATATTTCTAATCTTAAGATAAGTAAAATGTAATCTACATTTTAAACATTAAGATGTGAAAGGTTTAAAAATATTCAGGAGAATCATTGTGGTATCACTTTTACCTGGAATTTCTTGTGCATCATTGCACACAGAAGATTCTAGGAGGTAGGTCTTTCAGTGGCTTTCTCACTGTGCTCCCCAGAGGTGAATAGTTGGCTCCTAGCCTTCTTCATAGTCTGAGGACATGATCTTGTCCTTTCTTTGCTAGACAATTTAGAGAAGAATGATCTGTCAGAGTATTTATAGAAGCCATTAGCATGATGAGTGAAATCTATGGATAACTGATGGCTCTTTAAAAATACGGCTTTAAGAAGAGAAAGAGAAACTCATAGGGTGTCTTTTCCAAATAGCAGGTTGCTATATTTGGGTGGTCTGAGGATTATGACAAATGTCAAGGACCGCACACCACACAAAAGCAGCTCATTATAGATGCACACACAGAATGCCATGTTTAAGGTTGAGTGGCTGATTTTGTTGCAAACACTAATTTTCAGATTATACAATTTGAAAATTTTAATTAGCCATGAATCCTTCCAGAGACAACTTTCCTGCATCTCTTTATAATACTGTAAAAATAAGTCAAATTCTGTTTCAATGACCCAAGAGCTCAAAATAAGGGTTTCTGTGTAATATTGATTGTTTCCTCCTCAAAAGTTAATTTTGAAAATTCATGTTTCAGAAGAATTAATGGCCCAATCCTGTGGTCGTTCTGCATTTCTAAATGTCATTAAAGTTAATGAATTCTGAAAATGAAAGGAATAAAGCTGGTCTTTCCCATTTGACTGAAATTTTACTATTTGGTAAAATAAGATCCAGTAAATCACTTAAATCTGTTGGCGATGTACGCCTTCTAAATGGCTGCTGCATTCATACACAACATCTTTATTGTTGGGAACATGATGTGGACAGGATGAGGGACAAAGTAATAAAGATTTATTTGATATCCTGGGCTACTTAGACTCAATATGTATCATATTTAGAGAATGTGAAAATTCAGTGAATTGCCAAAAACACAATCCTTAGAAATGGAAGCATTCTGCAAAAGATTACATTCTTAGAAATGATGCCAAAAGACATTTTAGTGTCTGTGTATAGGAAGTATATAAAAAACATATAAGTATAAAAAATAAAATGTATATAGTTATACATAATATGTAGTATGTATAATATATATGGCATGTATATAATTTAAATACGATTAGAGCATTCCAAAGGACAGAGACAATATCATTCTATATGATAAATGGCAGTGTTTCAGATGGACTATTAATTCACCTTCTTTGTTTAACTTTTGCATTTCTTTCCTCTATCGAGTAGGTAATATCAGATCATTTTCTGTCATATTGTGTGTGTGTTTTCCCTCTGAATCCAGATCTCCTCAAATCCATGTTTTAGAAAGTCCCTGTGGGGTAGTATGTTTTCCTTCAAATTCCATGATTCAGATATTTCTATGATTTTCATTCAGGAAGCCACAAGTTTGATTCTTTAATCTTTTCCTCTGTAGGCTGGTCTCAACCTACACCATCTAAAAGAAGAGGTACATTTCTACAACCTTGTGATTTATTTGTTAGAATATACACTTTGCATATGGAGACACTGAGGTAGAGAGAAATTAAGTGTCTTGTCCAAGATCACACTCAAAGGCATAGGAACCAGAGCAGAACACTGTTTCAGTGCTTGGTTTGTGAACAGGCTGCCTTCCTAACATGCTTCCTGTGTTGGATAATCTCCAATATCATATTATAGTTGTATTTGTTAATCATTCTTCCTGAGGAAAAAACTTGGTTTTAGCCAAGTTTCAATCCATTTCCTTTGATTTTAGAATCCACAGGTTGATTTTCTTTAAGACATCAATTTCTCTCTCCACCTTTCTACCTCTTCATCTATCTAGTTCTCCTTGACATTTTAGAAGGTTACTTTATGCCACTGAATTTTCTTCTATCAAGTGGGAATCCATGGTTGAGACAAAAATTGAGAGCTAGGAGTTCAGTAACAAGCAAGTTGACTCACATCTTCCAATTTTTTGTGGGGTGTGAAACTGATCACCTAAACTGTCTGCACCTTGGTATCCTAATCTATAAAGTGAGGTTGTTTTTGCCAACTTTCTTCAGAAGTTCCATGTGAAAAATAAATTCAAAATCAGTTGGATAAAACTCAATATTAAGAAAGAGTCACAAGAAAAATCAAGCCACCAATAGCCAGAGGAAAAGACTGCTTTATCATAGACAGCTAAGCCATGAGCCACCAAGCCCTGAGGCATCATAACATGGAAAGCTTAGACTAGTGGGGATTCGCCAGAAATTCTGTAAATTCTTTCTAGCTATTAATTTAAACTGCACTTCCACCATGCAAAAAACATTTTTCTTAAAGTTGGTTAATTTGATTCTAATTTTTCTTTTTTTTTTTTAGAAATTTTTTTTTTCTTATTTATTTATGATAGTCACAGAGAGAGAGAGGCAGAGACACAGGCAGAGGGAGAAGCAGGCTCCATGCACCAGGAGCCCGATGTGGGATTCGATCCCGGGTCTCCAGGATCGCGCCCTGGGCCAAAGGCAGGCGCCAAACCGCTGCGCCACCCAGGGATCCCTCTAATTTTTCTTAAGTGGAGACTTCAGTAAGTAATGGGGCCTCTATTATGGTCTGAATTCAACTGGCTTTACAGCTCTGGGCAAATTAGGTAAGTTTCCTAAGCTTTTATTTTTAGATAACAGTAATAACCATTCCTTTTATTATGAGAAAATGAGATTTTATATATATATATATATTATATATTTTTAAAATATTTTATTTATTTATTTGTGAGAGACACAGAGAGAGAGAGAGAGAGACAGAGAGAGGCAGAGACACAGGCAGAGGAAGAAGCAGGCTCCATGCAGGAGGCCCAAAGGGGGACTCAGTCCCAGGACTGCAGGATCACACCCTGGGCCAAAGGCAGGCATTAAACCACTGAGCCACCCGGGGATCCAAGATAATATATTTTTACAGTGCTTGGCGTTGTGCCTTGATATTGGTGGCATTTAATAAATGAGTTATTATTTTCCTTGTTTTATTCTAAGTAAAGACAGTATTTTCATAGTTTTATTTTATGATTCAATTGTTTGACTAACTTCTTACGTGTGTATTTACCCTTGGCAGACACACAATAAATTTTTTTTTGAACTGCCAATATACTTATTTAATAGAAATGTATTCACATTTTCTTGATAGTATCAATCCTGCCTCTCACTCTGGAACTCACCGTGACTCTAAGCTGAGGTCAAATAAAGGACTAAATTTCTGGATTTCTGTGCTTAGCACACTGATTTTGTTGTTAGCTATGTTTTGGTCATGGTGTACCTGGTGCTTGGATTCTTTAAACTCCTGTCTTTTTCAGAAGCTTAAAGTTTATGCTGTGTTATATGTTTTTGTAGTCAGACTCCAGTAGTTCATTTCCATTGTCAACTCAAGAAGTCAATTGCTCATATGGGGGAAAATATGTAAAGCTTAAATGTCAAACCTAATAAGTAATATTTCTATATAAATGTTAAGATTAAATCTTAGGTAGAGCAGAAAGATAAACTACGAGAATTTGTTGTCTTTCAAAATCTTTGCTGAAAAAAATTCCTTGCTGGCCTTTGAAGGAGAGACCTTCTCAGTTCATTAAAATCCTGAATAAGTAAATTTAAAAACTGCTTTAGGAGGCAATTATCATTTCATATCATAAATTAAACCCAAATATTTCTCTTTTTTTTAATTTTTTTTTTATTTATTTATGATAGTCACAGAGAGAGAGAGAGAGAGGCAGAGACACAGGCGGAGGGAGAAGCAGGCTCCATACACCGGGAGCCCGACGTGAGATTCGATCCTGGGTCTCCAGGATCGCGCCCTGGGCCAAAGGCAGGCGCCAAACCGCTGCACCACCCAGGGATCCCTAAACCCAAATATTTCTATTTGAATTTGCTACATTGGTTCAGTATAATAATAATAATGACAATGATAAAAACCATTGGGGCTGGAGTAGAGGAAGAGAATCTCCATACTACTAGAATCAGGGGCTGAAATTCTAGTCTGGGTTCTATCTCCAGCAGTAACACTGGTCAAGGAAATTAACTTCATAAGACCTTGTTTTATCATCTGCAAAATAAGTAGATTAGGTGTTCTTCAGATTCCTTCCAGCAATAAAGTTCTATGATCTTGGTAGACGTTTTGGTAACCTGGGTTTTAGTCTTGACCTACTTATGTGAATCAGAAACTGACATAATATTGGTTTTGTTTTTGTTTTAAGATTTCATTTTATTTATTCATGAGAGACACAGAGAGAGATAGAGACAGACAGAGACATAGGCAGAGAGAGAAGCAGGCTCCATGCAGGGAGCCTGATGTGGGATTCGAACCCAGGACTCCAGGATCACACTCTGGGCCGAAGGCAGGTGCTAAACTGATAAGCCACCCAGGGATCCCCCAATGCTGGTTTTGTTTAATCATACTTTATATGAATTTAAAATGGCAGTTCTAGGATATGAGGCAGAATAGATGATAAAAGACCAGTGAGTGGTTTTTTCTACAAATTTTTATTATTAAGAATGAAACCCATAATTAGTCACACTACAAACACCATCGAACTAAGCAACCATTTTTAATTAAAGTCCACAATTGTCTCATATAATAAATAAGCTCAAAAAGCTCATTAAGCACTGTTCTAGGAAGGCAGTTAAAGCTGATGAGAATGTGATCTTTAAATTTTCTTAAGAAACCAAATCAAATCAAACAAAAACCAAAAACAACAAAAACAAAAAACCCCAACTCAAATAGGAAGAGAGTGGTTAAATACTATGTAGGACTGCTGGGAACAGAGAGAACAGATCATAAAAGTCTTGTACTTGCAGAAATTCCTTCTTTGCCAGTAGTATTTCGTGAGAGATTACTTCAGCCATAAAAACATGATTTAATATTTATATTTTTCAGTTCATGTCCCTACCCCAAGATTTCTCTGAAAGACCTGCTATGTACCACAAAGCTTCAAGATTGCTCAGTAGAGCATCTTTTATCCAGCATTTTCATTAAGCCCTAGGGAAATTTTCCATGTCCTTGCTGAACTCACAGATATATAGAATCTTTCTTGCCTAGAATTCCTAATTTGGAACATAGAGTTAGGATCAAACTGCATTGTGCTGCATACTAAGATCAAAGCAGTGTACTTTTTTCTATATGAGCTGTGTTGAGTCATAATCTGCACTCTCTTCACAAAGAGTGACTTTTGTAACACTCTTGACTGCTCAAGAAAATAAGGATAGTCCAAGATATACTTTCCATAAATTAAAAAAAGAAAAAAGCCTCACTGACACTTTCTCTGCGGATACACATTGTATACGATGTCGTGTTTTGATTAAAGTATAAGTAATCCAGTCTCAAAAATCTCAATGAAAATACCATGGCTCTTATAAAGTTGTTTAAATGTATGAACTTAGAATCACAATATAAAGAATTCACTCTATCAGTCATTCAATACATATTTATGTAAGCACACAAATGTTCTAAAGAATGATAAAGATAGAATCCCTAAACTCAAGAAACTTCCATTCTAGGGAGGACCAGTCAAGTACATACCAATTATACAGTGAAGTCATACTTGTTAGAACAGCTGTGTGATGGGCTAACAGTTATTAATATAAGAAGAGTGCCAGCTTATCTCTACCTGTGCATAGTAAAGAAGTCACTGGTTTGGTCCCCTCTAGTCTCTCTCTCCTGTCTAAGGAGGAATTTTCTTGCCAAATGAGCTCTTGGGTGTTTGAGATGAAATACTGAGAGGAAAGGAGCAGGGAAGGAGAACAAGAAAATGCTGATAGGGATGAAGATTAGATTTATCTTGGGAGGAAGAATTTTGAGGAAAATAGCCACAGTTTATGAGGGCAATACACTAGGGATAGGAAGCAAGGGGATTTTTACAGTTATTGCTGGGGGGTTAAAAGTCTCCTCAAGGTGTCTGGGAAAACAAAAGTGTTGATTGATCTTGAAATTATTTTTGGCTACATAGGTTCTCTTAACCACTGTATTGTTTTGGAACTGAGTCAGGCAGGCCATAATTAATTCTTTATAGTATTTACTGGAAGATACAGTATTTACTGTAAGCTTATGGAATATAATTGAAGTAAGAGAAGCAGCATTTTCCCTAGTGCTTGAGGGACTAGGAACTTTCTAGATGCAGAAGTGTGTCAGTCGAGCCCCAGGGGATGAGTATAAGCCAATCAAGCAAGGTAGAGGTGTTGGGAGATATCATTTTGTTAATATATGTACTGTGAATATAGTCTCTATTCTACCACTGCTGTTTCAGGCTGTTAATAGTAAATCCTGAGTTTAAAAAAAAATAATTTTAATATAGTCTAACTTAGTGCTTTTCACGTTCTTTTTTTCAGATTTTTTTGTTTTGTTTTGTTTTTTTTGAGAGACAGAGAGAGAGAATGTGCAAATGAGGGGAGGGCCAGAGAGAAAGGGAAAGAATCTTGAGCAGACTCCCTGCTGAATGTGGATCCTGATGTGGGGCTTAATCTCATGACTTCAAGATCATGACGTGAGTAGAGTTCAAGAGTTGGATGCTTCACTGACTGAGCTACCCAGGCACCCATTTTCATTATCATCTTAAACATTTTTATTTATTTTTTTTATTTTTTATTTTTTTAAATTTTTATTTATTTATGATAGTCACAGAGAGAGAGAGAGAGAGAGGGGCAGAGACAAAGGCAGAGGGAGAAGCAGGCTCCATGCACCGGGAGCCCGTCATGGGATTCGATCCCGGGTCTCCAGGATCGTGCCCTGGGCCAAAGGCAAGGCGCTAAACCACTGCACCACCCAGGGATCCCCATCTTAAACATTTTTAAATATATGCTTTAGTGTATATTTACATTATTATATAGTATATTCACATTATTGTGAAACAACTCCAGAACATTTTATCTTATAAATCTAAAATTCTAAACTCATGAAACAACAAATACTCTTTCCCTGCTCATCCTTAACCCCTGGCAACCACAGTTCCACTTTCTCTTTGTATAATTCTAAGTATTTTACATACCTCAAGTAAATGGAATCATACAATATTTGCTTTTTTGTGACTGGTTTATTTCACTTAATATAATGTCCTCAAGGATGATCTATGTTGTAACATGTGACAGGATTTCCCTCCTTTTTAAGGCTGAATAATATTCCATTGTGTGTATATCTACATTTGTTTATCCATTCATTTGTCTACATTTGGGTTGTTTCTACCTCTTGGCTATTTTGAATAGTGTGGCTATGAGCATGGGTTGCAAATATCTTTTTGAGAAATTGCTTTCAATTCTTCTGAATATGTACCCAGAAGTGGGATTGCTTTAACTTTTTGAGGAAATTGTGTACTGGTTTCCATAGTGGTTGCACCATTTTTACAATCTCATCAGTAGAGAACAAGGGTTCCATTTTTTCCATATTCTTTCTAACATTTGTTATTTTCTGTTTTTTAATTTTATTTTCTCTTTTTACAGTAATCATTCTACTTGGTGCAAGATGATATCTCATTGTGGTTTTCATTTACATTTTTCTTTCTTTTTTTTTAAAAAGATCTTATTTATTTATTCTTGAGAGAGAGAGAGAGAGAGAGGCAAAGGGAGAAGCAGGCTCCACAAAGGGAGCCCGATGTGGGACTCGATCCTGGAACTCCAGGATCATGCATCATGCCCTGGGCCAAAGGCAGGTGCTAAACCATTGAGCCACCCAGGGATCCCCTCATTTACATTTTTCTGATGTATTGTGACATGGAACACATTAATATGCCTGTTGGCCTTTTTTTTTTTTTTTTTTTTGCCTTTCAATGTCTTTAAGGTTATCTTTTATTACTCTTCTAAAAACTACTTTTATTTTATTTTATGATATATAGGAATATATATTGACTTTTTCTGTTGCCATTGTATCCAGAAACTTTGCTAAATTTACTCATTAATTTTAATAGCATGTCTGTAGATGTAGATGCATATGGATTTTCTATACAGCCATTTTATCTTAAATGATGACCATTTCATTATGCCTTTTATTTATCCTTCTTACCTCTTCACATTGAGATCTCTGGTAAATTGTGGGGCACCTGGGTGACTCAGTGGTTGAGCATCTGCCTTTGACTGCGGTCATAATCCTGAGGTCCTGGGATCGAGTCCTACATCAACTTTTCTGCGGAGAACCTGTTTCTTTCTCTACCTGTGTCTCTGTGTCTCTCTCTATGTCTCTCATGAATAAATAAATAAAATCTTTAAAAGTAATTTTTAAGAAAGATACCTGGTAAATTGTTGAATAGAGGTGGTCATAGTTGTGGCCATTGTCTCTTTCCCAATTTTAAAGAAAGTTTTCAATATTATACTACTGAATATATTGTTTAGTATAAGGCTTTTTGTTTGTTTGTTTTTGGATAATTTTTGCCAGATTAGAGTTACTTCTCTTTCTATTTTGCTAAGGATATTTATAATGAATGAGTGTTGAGTTTACTCAAATACTTTTTATACAACTAACCATACAATCATAATTTTTCATTTGTTGTACTTCCCATTTTAAAAGAATATTTTAATTAGTTGTTAACTCTACATCTACATATGGCTTAAATAAAGACAGGCATAACCAGTCAAATGGGAGAATAATCCATTTTGTAGTCAAGAGAAGTTGTATGTCTTTTTTCAAGGGTGGTTTTGAGTTCTTATTCTTTGGCTCAGCTATATATATTTTGGCCTGGGTGATATGTTGAGAACTCTATTCCTACCACTTATATGTAAATGATGGTATTATATTCTGTGTTGCACTAAAAACACAGAATATAAATGTGTATTTATACATTATGTGTACAGTATGTGTATTTATACACATTTATAATATAATGTGTATCTCTTGAACTTTAGCTTTATCTTCAATAACCCTTCTGAGTACTCTCTCTTTGGATCTGGCCTCTACTCCAGTTATTAAAGTATATGTACATTTTTGTTTACCTCTAGGACTGGTGCTTGATATCAAATCCCAACCTAGGTGGTTATGACCCTGATTGCCTGCTTTGTTTTTGATAACTTCTCCTTGAGATCTGAAGCCTGCCTTTGTCCCACTAGTTCTACATTGGAATGGTTTCCCAACACAATTATATCATCATCCTTCAGCTTCATAGTATTATCATAAAAACTGACCTCCACCCCTAATAGATCAAACCTTTTAAATATAAATATGTGCCTGAAAACAACCATTTTTCCTTAGCCACTGTGATTTTGTTACTGGCTATATTTTTGGGGATCCAGCTGAACAACTGAGTTACTCACCCTAGACTTGGCCTCTTCTTTACTTTGTTTACTTTTATCTCTCTTTCCATTCCAGAATGCTTTGTGGTCTTACATATGTTTTTAGATAAATTTAAATATTTTAAAAGCAATCATCAAGTGATGATTCACAGGACCACTGAACATCTAATTGCAGAGAACCACAGAAGAAAACCCTCCACTCTCTCAATTCATAGAAAGTGCAGTTCAGTGTGACCTGTAGAATAATTTTGTTTTTATATATGGAAAGAATCAGTTCATTTAAGAAGTACATGGTCTACAATTTTTCTCTCTATTCTCTGCTACTGACCACTATGAAACTTTGTGAAGAGACTGAGAAAGAAGCTGATGGCTTGTGCCTCTTCCTGGAAGGGTCCTTCATTGCAACATTTTCAGGTTACTTGGGGGACACTCAGACCATCATGATTTCCTGGAAGGAGGTTCAAAAGACATCTGATATCAATTTCTGGAGCCCTTTTCACTTTGGTCTGATTCTACAATAAATAAAAGACTAATGGATTTCCCTTCTATTGAGGCACACTTATGATGATCTCTTCTCAAGCTTTCCATCCCCATGGAAAGATGGGGACAAAGATGTTGACTAGGATTTGAAAGACTCATCCATAGGAGTGTTAAGATTAGGTACTTGGCAGCTAGCAGGTCTCCTCAATTTACAATGACCCTGTTAGTTGTAAAAATATGCAAAATTCCTTTTTAGTGCCCTAAATATTCTGTTTTATTCACAACTGTACCTTAATTGTTAAATTAACAGTCTTTCAATGATTTCACAAATTGAGATACATAAATAAATGTAAGTATGGAGAAGACTATTGCTTTTGATTTTAGTATAACCACTTACATGACTGCAACAGTGTAATATTGCAAATTAATTTTCTTTAAAGTTTTCATACATTTCCTTCGAAGTGTTAACATTTTATATGTAGAAAACTTTTATTATAAATAATTCTGATATACTTACTACCTAAACAAGAGAAGAGAATTGCTTTCCTAATAGGATATGTTTCCAGTAATGAGGTAGGTATCTTAAAAAAGCTAAATAAATAACAAGTAACACCTTATATTTACCTTGCTGTAGGTGAATAAATAAAGTGACAGAGAAATAAATTATTTTTCCTGCTAGCTAAGCACAGAGTCAACCTTTCTTAATAAGGTGATGAAGCAACAGAGCAATACTTTATTTGCTTTTCACCTTTAGTATGAGAGAATCGCATCTCAAGAGAAGTAAGCTTTCAACTCTAGAATTACAGAATACATGATATCACTGGCTGTTTTAATTCATATATTCACTCCACAGTTATTTCTTTAGTTTCTAGTTAAATATTCTTTGTCTTAAAAAATGCATTAGGATCAAATTATAAGGCTTTATGACCAAATTGTGAGAATCTAAAAATAAGTTATTTTAAAGCCATAGCACGTTGACACTATACTTATCTGTGCAAGGTAGTATGTTTTATTTATTTTTTACAATTACAATTCAGTGGTATTAAATACATTTATATTGTTGTGCAACCATCACCACCATCCAAGGAAATAAATATACCTCTCTACTGATTGCAGCATTATTCACAATAGCTAAGATATGGAAGCAACATAAGTGTCCAATGAATGGATGGATAAAGAAATTGTGACATATATATGTCATATATATATAATGGACTATTATTCAACCATAAAAAAAAACTGAAATTTTGTCATTGGTGACAACTTGGATGGATGTCAAGGGTATTATGCTAAGCTAAATAAGTCAGACAGAGAAAGACAAATACTGTATGATCTCTCTTATATGAGGAATCTAAACACTATCAATAACAACAATGCACCAACCTCATGGATACAGAGAGGATATTGGTGGTTGCCAGAGGTGGGGGGGATGGGGTGGGAAAATATGGGTGAAGGGAGTTGAAAGATAAAAAGAAAAACAACAGTCAAATACTGTAGATATCTGTTAAATGTTAGTTCAATACATTAAAATTGTGTATATTTTATAGTAAGTGATAAAGAGGAAACATGATCTCATCTCTTTTGCACCGTATGGAATATAACAAGATATACACAGATAATTCATAAACTTCTAATTATAATGATGCCTTGAGAAAGGGGAAAAATTTAAGTGTTTTTAGTTCTGACATGAATCATATAATTCCATCTCTAATTAGAAAAAAAAAAAAGACTCAGGATGCCTGGGTGGCTTAGTGGTTGAGTGTCTGCCTTCAGCTCAGGGCATTATCCCAGAGTCCCAGGATCGAGTCCCACGTCAGGCTCCCTGCATGGAGCCTGCTTCTCCCTCTGCCTATGTGTCTGCCTCTCTCTCTCTCTCTCTGTGTCTCTCATGAATACATAAATAAAATATTTAAAAGAGAAAAAGACTTAAAGTACTCTTCAACAGGTTATGTATTCCAGTTGGCTCTTTCTCTGTTACTGAAATTTCCTGCACAAAGGAAGGCATAGTACCATTGTTTACAGTACATTTTTAAGATCAAGCACTGAAGCAATGGGCAATGCTCTGATGTTGAAATAGAAAAGATTTTCAGAAATACGATATTTCAGCTTTGTGGAAAACAGAAAAAGGACTCAAAAAACCATCTGATGGCTAACTTCGTGGTATGTTCTTAGTTACTTGAATGCTTGAGCAGTTCACTGGAGTTTACTCAAGGGGCTTGTGTTTTGACATTGTTTATTATTACATTTTTAAAGTAATAAATTAGCTTGTATAATACCTCTTATCCGGGATCCCTGGGTGGCGCAGCGGTTTGGCGCCTGCCTTTGGCCCAGGGCACGATCCTGGAGACCTGGGATCGAATCCCACATCAGGCTCCTGGTGCATGGAGCCTGCTTCTCCCTCTGCCTCTCTCTCTCTCTCTCCCTCTGTGACTATCATAAATAAATAAAAATTAAAAAAAAAAAATACCTCTTATCCAATGCATTCGTTTACCCTAATCAGTTGTAGACATTGGTAATGTTCCCCTATTAAAAACTTTTACCTGGGTGTAGGTAAAATAGTGTAAATAAATCATTCTGCAATCTGTATTACAAATAATATAAGCCTAGCTCACAAATAGTGCAGGTAGGATATCTATCGATTTGAATCAATAATGCTGACCATAAGATTTAATAGAGAATTAAGGTAACAATTATTTCCTTTGACCCTGCTAGTACTTCTACCTTTTTTTGAAAAAAAAAATTAAGAAATTTCCAAATTAAACATTTCAAAATTATCACCACAGTATACCCCAATTGGGTATACAAATATTGGACCTTAAAATTGGAAGGTTTTTAGTATCAAAACTGAAGATCAAATTATTTCCATTTTGAGCAATGAAGGAGTTGATGGGTAGTGGCTGCTTGCCTGTGTAAAGAAGGGTCATGGGCTTAGTCTGATGTCAGCAAGGAAATCCCTTGATCTGTTATCAGTGCTTGCCATGGGTGCTAAGGAGGGAGGCCAGCATGAGGGTATTGGTTTAATATCCTTAATCTAATCCAGAGATTCACTTTGAAAATAAGGAATGTGATGCCCACAAAAACCATGTTTCTTACCATGATACTCATTAGTTTCCAGATTCAGCATCTAAGAGATGTATAAAGCCATTTAAAATTTTTTTGATGTTTTTTTTCTTTGAGATAATTTCTTGCTTCTTACAATCCCTGTTAATAATGCAGAACTGTTTTCATTTTGTTTTCCTTTCTAGCATTATCATCAAGGAACTGAATTTAATTCATCTTTTCATCCTAAATTTATTCTGCATCATGCTTTTAAATTAATTTTTTTCCTTCGATACTTCTGTTCACAATTAGACATTTATGTCTTTCATGGTCTCTTCTGATCAAATATTTGTTTTCTGTTTCCAGTTTTGTTCCTAATCAAGAAAATTGACATATAACTCTGTGAATTTATTTTTATTTATTTATTTATTTAAAGATTTATTTATTCATTCACGAGAGATACAAAGAGAAAAAGGCAGAGCCATGGGCAGAGGGAGAAGCAGACTCCCTGCGAGGAGCCTGATGGGGGACTCGATCCCAGGACCCTGGGATCACAACCTGAGCCAAAGGCAGATGCTCAACCACTGAGCCACCCAGGCATCCCGATACTATGAATTTAAAGTGTACAATACATTGATCTGATACACATACATTGTGATATTATTACCACAATAACTTCAGCTAACACCTCCATCACATCACAGTTTTATTTATTTATTTTTATTTTTATTTATTTATTTTTTGTGGTCAAGGGCATTTAAGATCTATTGTCTTAGCAACTTTCAAGTATATAATACAGTGTTGTTGATTATAATCACCATGCTGTCGGTTACATCCCCAGAATTTATTCATCTTATATCTGAAAGTTCAAACCATTTGAGCAACATCTCCCCAAATCCCCCCTCTGCCATGCCTCAGCCATTCTACTTTCTGTTCCTTTGAGTTTGGCTTTTTAAAATTTCACATACATGAGAGATCATGCAGTATTTGTCTTTCTCTGTCTGACTTATTTCACTTAGAATAACACCCTCAAGTTTCATCCATGTTGTTGCAGATGATGGAGTTTTCTTCTTTTTAAAGACTGGAAAACATCCTATTGGTGTATACATACCACATCTTTTTTTATCCACTCATTTGTAGATGGACACTTGGTTGTTTCCATGTCTTGGAGACTCTGTTTTTATTTCCATTGGTTATATACCCAAAAGTGGGATTGCTGGGTCATATGGCAGTGTTCTTTTTAATTTTTGAGGAATCTCCATGCTGTTTTCCACAGCGGCTATACCATTTTACATTCTTACCAATAGTTCCTTTTTCTCCACATCTTCACCAACACTTGCTATCTCTTGTCTTTTAGATGACAAACCTTTCTAATAGAGGAAGTGACATCTCATTGTGGTTTTGATTTTCACTTCTTTGATATTTAGTGACATCAAGCACCTTTTCTTGTGTCGGTTGGACATCTGAATGCCTTCTTTGGAAAAATGTCTATTCAGTTCTTCTGTCCATTTAAAAAACTGGATTGTTTATTTACTATTGAGTGGAATGAGTTCTTGGTGTACGCTGGATATTTACCCCTTGTCAGACATATGAAATACAAATAGTTTCTCCCATTCTGTAGGTTCTCTCAACACCTTTTGTTGCTTTTGCTTGCAGTGTTACATCCAAAAAATCAGTGCCAAGATCAATGTCAAGAACATTTTCCCCTATGTTTACTTTCAGGAATTTTATAGTTTCAGGTCTTACATTTAAGTCTTTAATTCATTTCCGGTTAATTTTTTGAGTGGTATAAGATATGAGTCCAGTTTCATTCTTCTGTATACGATTCTTCAGTTTTTCCAACACCATTATTGAGGAGGCTATCTTTTCTTCATTGAGTATTATTGGCTCTCTTGTCAAATATTTGTTGACCACATATGTGCTTTTTTCACCCTTGGCTCTTTATCTTGTTCCGTTGGTCTATATGTTTAATGTTATGCAAGACCATATTGTTTTGATTACTACAACTTTGTAGTATAGTTTGAAAACAGGAAGGATGATGTTTCTGGGTGTGTTCATTCAGAAGAGTTAAAACAATCAATTATTATTATTTTTTTAAATAATAAATTTATTTTTTATTGGTGTTCAATTTGCCAACATACAGAATAATGAGCACCCAGTGCTCGTCCCGTCAAGTGCCTCCCTCAGTGCCCTTCACCCATTCACCCCTGTCCCCGGCCCTCCTCCCCTTCCACCACCCCTAGTTCATTCCCCAGAGTTAGGAGTCTTCATGTTCTGTCTCCCTCTCTGATATTTCCTACCCATTTCTTCTCCCTTCCCTTCTATTCCCTTTCACTATTACTTACATTCCCCAAATGAATGAGACCATATAATGTTTGTCCTCCAATTGACTTATTTCACTCAGCATAATACCCTCCAGTTCCATCAACGTTGAAGCAAATGGTGGGTATTTGTCATTTCTAATGGCTGAATAATATTCCATTGTATACATAAACCAAATGATCAACTATTGATGTCATTGTAGTATGAATAATAAATTTTGTTTTTGCTGCAGGCTACACATTTTATTGTAATTGGTACTATAAAATCATGGTTTTAAATGAGTAATTGAGCTCTAGTTTCTGTCTTAGCTTACAGGTTTCTTTTTCTCTGAAGCTAAGCTTCTGCCATTCTGCCTTGTTTTACCTTCTGACTCACTTTCATGCTTTGATCTAAAATCCTCCATAGATACCATTTATCAAAGTAGCTGGGTCTAATGTTCAAGAAAAGTTTTCAATTATTGTTGAGATGATATGAAACACAATAAAATGTAAAACCTAAAAAAGGATTGGTTTTGGCTAGTTAGGGTCTTTTGTGGTTCTATACAAATTTTAGGATTTTTTGAATCTGTGAAAAATACCGTCAAAGTTTTAATAGCAATCGCATTGACTCTATAGATGGTTTTGGGTAGGTTTTAACAATGTTAATTCTTCTGATCCATGAACATGGGATATCTTTCCATTTGTTTATATCTTCTTCAATCCTTATGTTTAATTTTTTGACAAATCATCATACTGTTTTTCACAGTACCTGCTTTGTTTCATATTCCCACCAGCAATGTACAAGTATTCTGATTTCTCCCTATCCTTCTTGACTTTCATTTTTATTTATTTATTGTTTGTTTGTTTGTTTTTGTATTAGCCTCCTAGCCAGTGTGAGTAACATCTGATTGTAGTTTTGATTTGCAGTTCCCTAAAAATGAGTGATGTTGACATCTTTTCATGTACTTATTAGCCATCTGTGTATCTTCTTTGGAGAGATGTCTGCTCAAGTTCTTTGCCCATTTCTAAATTGGATTATTTGTTTTGCTATTTTGGTGAACTGTAGGAGTTTTTTAATCTATTCTGGATATTAATCCCTCATCACATATATAATTTGCAGTTATTTTCTTCCATTCTATGTGTTGCTTTTTCACTCTGCTGATAATGTCCTTGGACACACATTTTTTTTTTTTTTAATTTTGATGAAGTCCAATTTATCAAATTTTTTCTTTTATTGCCTGTGCTTTTGGTATTATAGCCAAGAAAGTCAATCCAATATCCAAATCCAATATTATGAAGCTTTCATCCTATGTTTTCTTCTAAGATTTTAATAGTTTTAGCTTGTACATGTCGTTGATCAATTTTGGGTTGATCATGGTTGTACATGGTTAAGGTAAGTATGCACTTTACTCTTTTGCATGTGGATATCCAGTTTTCCCAGCACCATTTGTAAGGGTTTATTTCTGGGCTTTCTATTCTATTTCATTGGTCTATATGTCTGTCTTTATGCCAGTATCACATTGTTTTGATTAATATAACTTTGTAGTAAGTTTTGAAATAAGGAACTGAGTCTTTCAAGTCTATCATTTTCTTCAAGATTGTTTTGACTATTTGGTTATACCTTTATATTCCTTATGAATTTTAGGGCACATTATTCTATTTCTACTAAAACAGTAATGGGAATTTGATAGGAATTACATTACATCTCCAGATCACTTTGGGTAGTACTGACATCATAATATTGTCTGCCAATCCATGAACATGGGATGTCTTTCCACTTATCTGTTTTCTTTACTTTGTTTCAACAGTGTTTTCTAATTTTCAAAGTACAGATCTTTCATATCTTTGTTAAGTCACTCCTGAGTATTTTATTCCTTTAGATACTGTTGCAAATGTCATTGTTTTCTTAATTTCATGTTCAGGGTGTTCATTGTTAATGCATAGAGACACAAGTAGTTGTATGTGTTAATTTTGTATCTTGAAACTTTAATATGTTTTAATTAACCTTTTCAATTTAAGATAGTTGTAGGTTCATATACGGTGGAAGAGAATAATAAAGAGACATTTCATATACCATGTTTTCAATTTTCCTCAATAGTAATATTTTACAAAATTAGAGTACAGTACAGATAGTTGATAATGTTGAAATCCACCTAATTTATTCATATTTCACTTGTTTTGTATGTATGTGTATGTGCTTGATTCAATGCAGTTTGATTACATATATATTTTTTTTTCATGGATCCACCACAATAATAAAGATATGAACAGTTCACCTCCATAAGCCTTCCTCTATTGCCCTTTTATAACCATGCTCTTTCCTTCCTTTCTTCCTAGCTCTTGGAAACCATTAATGTGCTTTCCATCCATTCAATTTTATTATTTCAAAAATATTGTATCAGTGAATCATACAGTGTGTAACTTTTTGGGGTGAGTTTTTTTTTTTTTTTTTTTTTACTCAGCACAATTCTCCGGATATTCATCCAAGTTCTTGTATACATCAATAGTTCATTTCTTTTCATTACAGAGTAATATTCCATGATATGGATGTATTAGTTTGTTTAACCATTCAGTCAAGGAAAGACATTTGGGTTATTTCCAGCTTGGGGCTATTACAAATGAATTTTATATGAAAGTTTGTGAATAAGTTTTTGTGTGAACATAACTTTTCATTTTTCTGGAATGAGTTACCAAGACTCAATTTGTTGGGCTACAGGGCAGTTGTATGTTTAGAATCAAAATAAACTGTCAAAATTTTTCCAGAATCATTTGTACTATTTTACATATTCTCACCAGCAATGTATGAATGATTCAGTTGCTTTGCAAGCTCAGTTACATTTTGTGTTGTCACTACATTATACTATGGCTATTCCTATAAATGTGTAGTGATAGCTCATTATAGTTTTATTTTGCATTTTCCTAAGGCTAATAAATTTAAAATATTTTTCTTTTTTTTAAAGATTTTATTTATTTATTTATTCATGAGAGACAGAGAAAGAGAGAGAGAGAGAGAGAGAAAGAGAGAGAGAGGCAGAGACACAGGCAGAGAGAAAAACATGGTCCATGCAGGGAGCCAGATGCAGGACTTGATCCTGGTTCTGCAGGATCACACCCTGGGCTGAAGGCGGTGCTAAACCGCTGAGCCACCAGGGCTGCCCTAAAATATTTTTCATGTGCTTATTTGCCAGTTGTATATCTTCTTTGGTGAAATGTCTGTTCACACCTTTGGCTCATTTTGATTTATATTCCTTTAAAAAAAAACTGTTGAAGCTTAGAAATTCTTTATATATTCTAAATTTTTGTCCTTTGTTAGATATGTGATTTGCAAATGTTTTCTCCCAGTCTTAAACTTTTTTTTTTTAAATCCTCTTTATAAGACCTTTCATGGAGTAAGATCTATTTGTTTGTTTGATGAGGTCCAACTAATTATGGCATCTCTTAAACTGAGAATTGGTCTGGGCACATAGTATCAAATGCTTCTATGCTAAAAAGAAAAAATATTGGAATGAAGAAGTAAGTCAGAGAGGAACTAGTAAATTTACTTTATAAAAAATTTACTTAAATTCAATTTAGGTAACAGGCTGTATTATTAGTTTCAGGGGTAGAATTTAGTGATTCAACAGTTGCATATAACACCCAGTGCTTGGTGAAGGAGGGCACTTGATGCAATGAGTAAATTTACTTCTAATTTATGTTTGTGGTTTCTACTGTTGATATCTTGATCATTGTTAGATCTGGAAATAGTAGCATCTCATATTTTTAAAATATCTTTTACGGGATCCCTGGGTGGCGCAGCGGTTTGGTGCCGGCCTTTGGCCCAGGGTGTGATCCTGGAGACCCGGGATGGAATCCCACATCAGGTTCCCGGTGCATGGAGCCTGCCTTCTCCCTCTGCCTGTGTCTCTGCCTCTCTCTCTCTCTGTGACTATCATAAATAAATAAAAATTAAAAAAATAAAATATCTTTTACATTGCACAGAGTGTTAGGAACACATAGGAAAAATATTTACTGTGTTTTATGGGTTCAAAAGCTAAAGAATAGAAAGGAGTTAGCAAAAAGTGCAGAATGTGAGGGAATAGAAATGAGTAGGAGGATGATAGGATAAAATGATCTGATGTAGCATTTTTCAAAGTGAAGCCTGTAGATTCCTGAGATGCTTAAGTCATCATTTGCCTTTTAAGCTCTGTTAAAATTTGCTCTGATGGTACTACAGTAATGGTTGATGCAGAAGCAGAATGGTTAAAGCTGCTAGAACTGTAGCATGAATCAAGGCAGTGATATCAAACTGTACTGGAAGTTATTATTTTATCACCATGCACTTACTTGCAAGAGAAAGACTATCCTTACATATGTAGAAAGGTAGTCTTTTCAACAATGGTACTAGAATAATTAGATAATTGTATGCAAAAAATGAACCTTTACCTAAACTTTATAACTTACACAAAAATTCCTCAAAATGGATTATAGATGTAAACATAAAAAATGCAACCACAAAACTCTTCTATGAAAATATAGGAGAAAATCTTCAGTATTGAGGCTAGACAAAGTGTTCTTGAACATGGCACCAAGAGCACCACCCACAAAAGAAAAAATGATAATTGTACTTTGTCAAAATTAAAATCTTTTACTTCATAAAAGATACTGTTAAAAGAATGAAAAAAAACAAGATATTGACTGGAGAAAACACTTGAAAATCATAGATTTGATAAAATACTTGTATCTGGAATGTGTAAAGATCTCTCAAATTTCAACAGTAGAAAATCAAACAAATCAATTTAAAAATGGGCAAAAGACTTCAACACTTCACCAGAGGATAAGAGAAGGTTAAGTAAAAACATTATAGATGTTCAAAAATTATTTGCCAGTAGAGAAATGCAAGTTAAAACCAGGATGAGATACTACTACACATCTATTAGAATGGTTAAAATAAAAAATACTGACAGTATCAAGTTTGGTTAGGATGCAGGGTGGTTAGGACTTTCATATATTGCTAGTAAGAATGCAAAAATGGGACAGCCACTCTGGAAAACAGTTTGACAGTTTCTTAAAAAGTGAAACATAGACTTACCATATGACCCAGCAATCTCATTCTTATGTATTTACCCCAAAGAAATGAAAACTTATGTTCACACAAAAGTCTTTACATGAATATTTATAGCTGCTATATTCAGACTTCCCCCAAACTGGAAAAAATTTAAATATTCTTCCATGGGTAAATGGTTGAACAAAATATGTTTCATTCATAAAAAGGAAAACTACTTAGCAGTTAAAAGGAACAAGCTATTGTAACAGGCAACAACTTGGATGAATCTCGAAGGTACTAGATATCGGGTGAAAGAAGCTGGTTTCAAAGTATCACATGCTAATGTATTTGATTTATCAAAAAGATTACACAATAATCTCAGAAACCAGTGGTTGCCAAAGATTGGGAGTGGGGGCAGGTTGTGATTACAAATGGGTATCCCTAAGAGGTGTTGCAGGGTAAGAGAGCTATTTTGTATCCTGATTGTGGTACTGGTTATATGAATCTGTGCTCATAGGACTGTACACCAAAACAAATTCAATTTTACCACTTATTAACTTAAAATTTCTAAATACTAAAATAAAAAGACATATTCAAGGAAAAAAAGAATGTCCATCATTAAGCAGTAAAAAATATTAATTTTTATGAAATCTCAATCCCTGAGTACATACCTTTTTTGTATTTTAAGTGATGAAATAGTAAATATAAATAAAACCCTCGCACTGCATACAGACATATTATGGTTGCCTCCAAAGAAGAACATCTTTGTGATTGTTTTTGTTGCAGGCAGAACTAACCACTTTCTGCATGAAACACCAATTTTTAGTTGATATAACGACTTAGAAACTATTTTTTCAGCTTTGAGTATTTGGCAGGCATTTTTTTGGAAATGATCAGTGTGACCACAAAGTACCTTTGCATGTTAATTAAAAGAAGTCTTGTGTTCTACTTCTTTCTCCAGCCTAATTTTTATTTTCCCCACATGTTCTTCTAGACATCTTCTCTCATGTTGAGTTGAAGGTACTGAATCTGTAGCTTTGAGAACCTCTGTTTACTTTGGGTCCAGCCAGCAACAGTAAAAAAAATTAAAAATAGCTACTAGAGATTTTCATAATAGCTTCCAACATCATATTCAGAGGGACATAGGGGAATTTAACAATTTGTGGGGAGGTTGGATGGGAGTATACAGAAAATATCTGTTTAGTATGCATCTCGGTTCTCTGGCTACCCTGTAAATACCCATAGCTTAGCGATTAGTAAACATTATTTTAATTGCCTATTTACTTGTTGTCTTTGAGCACTAAACAGCACTCTTGGAAGGCAGGGATTATGTCTTATTAACCATGACATTTCCTAAAATTAGCATTGGGCTTGGTATAGAGTAGGACATTCGAGACTTCTCCGATGAAACAACAGAATGAAGAAGTGAGAGAGAGACTAGTAAATTCACTTCTAATTTATGTTTATGGTAACTACTACTTGATATCTTGATCATTGTTAGATTTGAAAAGAATAGCATCTCATAATTTTTTGATCATCTCAGTATTGTCACATTTTTGCCAATGTTGATGCTAAATAAATATGCCATGAGGGGGGAGGGAGGTAATATGTGGCCAATAATACTTATTTTATTAGGATGTGGTAAGATAGGATATACACACATATGAGGCATTTAGCCTATATCCCCATATGTGATAACTGTTCTTTCTCTTTCAACTGGCATAGAGACTGCAATAAAGAGAAAGCTTGGCTCTCTCTGTTTCTACAGACACCCACCTTAGAAATTTCTGCTTGGAACCTATAGATAAATAATCTAAGGAAGACAAAATCACATTAGCCCTAACCCAGTTCTAACTGTGACATTCCTTCATCAGGGCAGCAACAGACAAATTGTTCAGACTCCAGGAAGCCATGCATAGATGACTGTAGGTAGTCTTTGGACTAAGAATCTTATATTTACTATCCTGTCTTGTTGTTTTCTCAATTGCTAGGTAAAAAGAGGAGGACCAGGAGCTGCAAATAGGTACCAGCCCCTTCCACACTGAGAACTTTGATGTATCATATATTATTGATAGATGTAAGTAATACAAGGACATGGAGTTGTACCTGTTTTGATCATTCCTCTATCACCACAGCTTACTTCACAGTGGAGTCCAGTTCATATTTTTCCAATGAATAATTGCATTACTGTTATATACATTTAAAATTTTAAAGAATTTTCCTTCATTAAGGCATATAGGTTTTTATTTCAGAAAATGTCCTACAGCAGATAATGTAAAAAAAAAAAAGAAGAAAAGAAAAGAAGGTAGGGGATGGTGGTGGTGGGAGAGAGGTAGCTCCAAGGAAGTTTATGCAACTAACAGAGGCAGCATAAAAAGGCTTCTTGTAGAAGTGGTGTTAACTATCATAAAGGTTTGGCTAAACGGCAGTGGTTGCCCTGGTTTGGGAGGAGGGAAGGATGAATAGGTAGTGCACAGAGAAGTTTTAGGATAAAGAAACTACTCTGTGATAATACAATGATGGATACATTGTATATTTGTCCAAACCCATGAGTAGCACCAAGAGTGACCCCTAACAGAAACTGTGGACTTTGGGTGCTAATGATGTGTCAGTGCAGGTTCATCAATCGTCACAAATATGCTACTCTGGCACAGGATGTTGCTGGTCGGGGAGATTGTGAGGTGGCTGGACGTATGTGGGAAATCTTTGTCTCTTCTCAATTTCATTGTGAGCTTAAAACTGCTCTGAAAAATAAAGTGTATTTAAAAAAAAAAGGTTTGGCTCTATGGTAACCTCGTGGAAAATCTTCCACTAAGCATTATAAAATAAAACCACTTCCCCTGGAAAATTAATAAATGAGGTCTCTTTTGCTTTCCACCTTTGGTATCATGGCTTAATCATTTCAGCTACAATGGAAAAATTTTTTACTTTTATTTTCCCAGAAATTATAAGTTTCATTTTATAATAAATGCATAAAGTGTCGTATGAAACCGTGAGACCCTTTGGCTGCATAAATCCAGCTACTTATTAAATAATTAGTTCATTTCATAAGTAATAATTTAGAATCTAGTTTGTCCAAGTTACCACACCACATGTTCTAAAAATGTACAGATTTTTAAAATGACGATCTGCTTCATTTGTGAGGTGCCTTGCCATTCACCAAGCTTTTACACATATATATGTTTTTATTTTTTCCTCCCAGCCCTGAGAAGTCACTGGGGAAGATTTTTAAATTCCCATTTGAGAAACTTTTATTAATTAATAAGTACTTATGTTGATTTTAAAGTTGTATGTTAATTAAAAAAATTTATTATTGCACAAAAAAATTAAAACAACATAGAGTTTTAAATTGAAAAATAATGTCTTTTGGCTAATCCTAGTGAAACACCTTTAATTTTAAAAATTTTACCTTTTAGACTACTCATAGCTGAAGAGTAATCATGACTGGGCCAGAGGTGGTATTCTGAAATATTCTTTATTTATAGGAGTATAAAAAGTTATCAAAGTTTGGTATTAGAAGTAGAATATGTTACTAGTAAATTCAAGAAAAGGTGTAGTGCCCAGCAAGTCCTTGTTAACTAACTATATTTACATTTACACATGGGTGTGTATGTATACACACACACACACACACACACAAACACATACATATATAAGTATATAGACATATGCATCTTGTATGTCTATGTGTGTGTGTGTGTGTGTGTGTGTATTTTTTTTTTCTTAATGCTCCCTGCCACAAACCTCTACTTTACAAAAGAAGCAAATAGGAATGAGTAACTTGTGTCTAGTTAGCTCTGCCTTGGAGAAAGTCAGGGGAGATGTTTGAGAGGAGTTGGTGCTACAGTCCAAGGATGAGCTCATGAAAAATGGGTTTGGAGATGAGGTTTTGAGAAAGCTTCTGAGGACAGCAGTTCTTTCTTCCATGATTTTGATGGGAGTCACTGTAAATTCTGAAGCACAGTGTTGCAAATCCATGCTCTCTCTCCGGTTCTGTCAGCATGGTTGTCTGGGAGGAAACTTGGAACAGCAAATATTGGCGACTGGTATGGGAGAAACTGTAGAAGTCTGTTTGTGAGATGGGTCTTCTTGCCCCTTTCTCATAGCCAGGAAAGTCAGGTCCACTCCGAATGCCCAAAGTACAACAAAGACTTAATTGTGGGCATGACTGTCCCCACAACCATAGAATAAAAGTCATTTTTTTTGTTTTGCTTCACCTAGATGATAACTAGATTTAAACTTGTGAGTAATTTTATAATTATTACTTCACATGATTGCATCATATTATAGAAGGTGTGCAGTTTTGGTATTTCTGGACATTTAGGAGGCATTTGATTCACATTTTAAAATTTGTATCATAGGGCAGCCCAGGTGGCTCTAGCGGTTTAGCCCCACCTTCAGCCCAGGGTGTGATTCTGGAGACCTGGGATCAAGTCCCGCATCAGGCTCCCTGCATGGGGCCTGCTTCTCCCTCTGCCTGTTTCTCTGCCTCTCTCTCTCTGTCTGTCTCTCTCTCTCTCTCTGTCTCTCTCTGTGTGTCTCTCATGAACAAATAAATAAGAACTTTTAAAAGATAATAAAATAAAATTTGTATCATAAATATTGTTGCTGTGAAAAATCTTTCCTCTGTATTGTTGTGTTAAAAGCAAAGCTGGAAATATAAACTGTAAGTGAACAAGCTGCAGTGGCCTGGCTTTTGTTTTAATTTTCTGCCAGGAGTAGGTATGTCATTGTTTTAACTTGCATCTCTGTGTTATCAGTTAGATTTTCTTTTAATAATTATTAATTTTTTCTCCTTGGGTGTGAATTACTGGCTCATGTTATCTTTCTTCTTCTGTCCATCCTACCATCTTCCCCTGCTTCCTTCTCTGTTGAAGTTAAATCTAGTAGGAACTGTTTAAATAACTGTAACATAAGTTTAAATGTTGGCCCTCTTCAATCAGGCTAATATTCTGATCCACTCACTTATACTTTTCTTGCCGAGTTTTTGAGCACCATTCTTTTAGCCAAATTCTAAAGTGAATTCAAATTTTTGTTTCCCCTTCCCCGCCCCCCCAAAGCCCACAATGCCTATCACTGTTTCCTATCTCTATGAATTTACCTAGTTACTCAAACCACATACTAAGGCTCTCTGGCAGCCATTCCATTTTCTTCCATTCCTGTGGACATTATCTTCATTCAAGTCACCCTTGTGTCTCAGTTGGCTTGTTGAACTGAGGCCTACCTGAGTCTTCCCCTAACCCATCCTCAAAGTCTCCTTTACTCCAATCCATGTCCTTCCATCTGAACCCTCTCCTCTTTTCCTTTTGTAGGTATATCTTCCTCCACAGAATTCCTTAATTCTCTTGTCCCTTAAATCTCTCTCCCAAGGGAATGACAGGCCTGCCTTCTCTTTAGTTCAGGGTCTGCAGGTCAATCATGCTTATTATTCTGATTCTCTGGATTTCTTTTCTATGACCCAGATTAAGCTGTTAAATATTTCTATCTGAATGTCTCAAAACTTCCCAAGATCAACATGTAAGATTCTGAATCACAAGCTTCTCTTTTTTAGGCTTTAAGTCAGAAACCCTGGAATCATCTTTGTCATTTCTTATTTCCTCAATAACTTCTCATTGTCTAACCCTCTACCAATCTTACAGATGCCACCTGTTAAATATCTATTATCCATTAACATTTCCACATTACCATTGTTACTCTTCTGATCCAGAATATAAGCCCCTAATTTCCTGAAAACTCTAATGGTCTCTATTAGCCTCTCAATAGCCACTCCTGCTCCTTCAGCCAAATCTTGTTTTCCACACTACAGTAACGTGATATTTTCAAACATTCTGAATTACATTTCCCAAGAGAATAGAGTCCTTACCGTGGCTCCAATGCCATGAATGATCTAGCCCTAATTTCCTCTTCTCCTCTCTTCTCATCTGTTCTCCCTTGCCACTTGTGCTCCCATTCTGTCAACCTTCTTTCTCTTCTTCAGAAGTTCCACTTTCCTTTCTGCCACATGCCCTCAGTCTGGAATATTCTTCTTCACACATTCGTCTCCTCCCCCACACACTGCCCAGGATTCCTTCTTGTATTACAGACCACGCCTCAAGTATCATTTCCTCAGGAAAAATTCTCTTGATCCAGCAACCTAGTTCAGACTCTCCTACAACATGATCTGAGTGGACACTGTCTCTTTCATCATAGCATCTAACACATACTCTCAACACATAGATGCTAAACTGTATGAAAGCTGAGGCTATATCTGGTTTTGTTTACCATTGTGTTTCCAGACAGAATCATGTCACCTGAAACTCAATCACTGTTAATTATTAAATGAATGAATGAATGAATAAATAAATAAATAAATAATCTGCATTTCCAAAATTCAAGTGGGATTATGTTCTCCTCTTGTTGAAATCCTTTAGATAATCTTTCCTTGTGCTCAAGATAATGTTCAAACCCCTTCTCATGGCCTGTAATTCACATCAGGTCCTGCTTCCTGATCAGGCTCCAAGCCCACCTCAGTTCAGTTGCATTATGCCAGTATTTACTAAGTGCACCTAGATGGTGCTGTGTGCAGAAGTTTGAATGATGACTAGGATATGTATCATGAGTATACTTAAAGATATTGTAGTTCAGGACAGACATTAAATGAGCGATGGGGCAACTTTGATTAACCAAATATATAGGCTGTAAAAATACTCCCTCCTTTCACATGTAATGTTCCAGACACCATAGCAAGTCATTTCGCTAAACATGCCATAGTCACTTTTCTTTGTTCTTTGCACATGACGTTCCCTTACATTTCTTACTTGGCACACTTGTATTTCCTGTATTGATCTTTCCCCAGTCCCCACTCAACTTTGCCTGTCTTGCTTTTTATAATTAAAATTAAAATCTTTCCAGTATTGCTCATTCCTTTGAGCTCCTGTAGCACCTTGTATAATTCTGCTATTTTCACACAGCTCTGCGAGTGTCTCTTACTTGCCACTGTGCTTCAGGAAGGCAAGCCTACATCTGGTTTGGTCAAACATACGGTAGATGTTCACTAAATAGGTCTTGATTGAGTGAATTAACCAAAGTCAAGTGAAGGGAAGATCAAAATGCCATGGGAGTTCAGAGTACAGGATGTTAGTATGTTACCAATGAGGAATAATTTGTGTAGCAGCTAAGATGTCTTATTTAACCAGGAGAAAATTTTATGTGGGCTACAGTTTTAGCAAAAGCACATGTAGAATCACCAGTGTATGGTTTCTCACTTTCAGGCAAGATGAACTGTGAATTGCCAAGAAGATTTCAGCTGTCAGCAAGGAACCTACTATAAGCATAAGTCCTTTCTTGCACACTTCTACCCTTTCAGGATGGTTAGAAAAAGAGATTCTTAAGTAAAAGCTACTTACAGACAAATCTTTTGGTGTTCCTATTCCTGACCAGATAGGACCACATCATATCATATCAGAAGCAGGGAGATTAGTAAGCAGGGTTTTCCTGAATGTGCTGATGAAGACCATTGTTCATCTAGTCCTGTCAAATGGCCATGGAAATAGTATATTCTTCTCACTACTAGAGCCCAAGATGGATTAGGAAACCTGAGTGTGATTCCTAATTTGAAAAATAATGAGACATTAAAAATATTGTGTTTGTGGTGGAGGAAATAATGCAACACATACCTTGTAGGTGTCTGCAAGTAGCCATTTGTCAAGGAATCATGAATAGTACTGGGGGAATTCCTATGGAGTTGGGGTGCCTATATTTTAGAGCCTTGGCTATTTTTATGTTGTTTTTTCCCCCCTCTAATTATTCTCACTTTGTTCTCTTCTAGGACTTAATAAAACATCTCTTTGAAAACATCAGCTGTTCCCAAACATATAATGAGGAATCAAGAAAAGTATGTGTTTGTGTTATTAAAATATAAACTGAGGTACATTAAAATTTTGATGAGTAAATTTCAACAAACATTGACGGGAATCTAAAGGCAGCACCAAAAAGAAAATGGTTTGATGCTTTTAGCCAAAAAGGGTTGGGGAAAAGTTTTTATGGAACCAACTGGTGTTGAGGAAAGGCAGGGGCAAAGCAAGGAAATGATTTGATTGGCTAAAACTTAAGCTGCCTTATTTGGGAAAGACAAGTTGGCTGCTTGTGATTGGTCGTTTTTAGGTTTCCTTTCTCATCTTTGAAGCATTTCAAGGAATTGATCCTGGCTTCGGTTTCTGTTTGCTTCTGGTGTCCACCGAAGCATTAGAGCCACCCTAGTCTAGTGGACTCCTTGTTTAATTACTCGAACAGGGTCCTATTTGGTTCCTTTGTTTTGCTCTGTGTTATCAGGTATGGTTGTTGTACTAGAAGAGGTGTTATTCCCTGGAGAGTCAAGCAGAGGCAGGGCAGCAAGAATGAAAGTGAGTTAAATCGACACACACAGGAATAGTAACAGAAGGGTGACTCTGTTTCTTCCACCATAGAGTACCTAATCGTAAATGCTCCTGCCTCTGTCTCATGACAAATTCAATTTTCCAAGTCTGATATTGCAGCATAATCAATGAAGACCACACACCTCAGAGTTTAATGCTTTATTTTCTTTATTACAAGAATGTTCCCAGGATGGAGGTGATGATGATTTTTAAGAAATTAGTACTGTTTTTAGGTACAGCTTCCAAGTCCTACTTAGAATACTTTTAACTGTCATTTATTCATTTATTCTGATCTTATTACATGAACCAACACAGACCATATGGAATTGTTGCAGTTTATTTTATGCTTCTGGGATTTTGGAGAGAATTTTTAAGCCATCGAGAGTTTTGTGTACCTTAATAAAGACAAAAAGCAAACAAGCAAACAAATAAATAAAAACACAAAACAAGTAAAAAAAAAAAAAAACAAGAAAAAGAAAGGACCTTTCTCCAAAATGAAATGTGTCAATTATTAGCCAAGAGAAATGTAAAATGGCCTTCACCTTTGAGTTATTACTTTGCATTTAAATGCTCATAACTGTTTTAGAAAGCTTGACGCCCACACCACAGGATCTTGTTCCTCTTTAATTTTCTCTAATTTGTGTAGTGAATAACCAAATACTCATAATGCAATTAGAAGATAATCAGGCTTGTAATTATGTTAATTGCTGGAGACTTACATCAATCCTCCAGCAAAGTGATAGGATTTCAGGGGAACTATTAACGTAGCAAGAGAGTGAGGGGGAGCCTGGGATGGATAACTCCAGAAATTGATGAATAACTAAGGTTTGTATCACTGAATAATGCTGAGGACAACAGAGCCATATGGGAAAGGGGCTTTAAGGGGACAATGATTTGAGGTTCCAGAAAATCAACTTCTTTTGTTGGTTTCTTTCGCATAAACAATCACAGTGTCTACCTATTTCATCATAAGAAGCCTAATTCAAAGAAGACAGATGAATAGGTGAAAGAGAGGCTGACTTTCTGTCTTAGCACTGGCTTCCACATTACCTAAAACCCAACAGTACAAAATAAGACATTGTTATTGCTTCTCCACTGGAAGTGTTCTTTGCTCGTATGATGATGACCAATGGTCAAGCTATAACTGTTGCAATCTGTCTTTAGACTGCTACTCACCCATTAAAGCCTCATGGCCTGAACATTAAGTTTATTCCTAAATACAATCAATTACAATGTGAATTAAAATTTGCTTGTTTTCTTTAGAGTTGGCTGGAGCTAAGCTGGACCTCCTGGATCCTGCCTTGGATCGGCCTTCCTTGCCTTCCTAATTAGTACAAATAGTATGAGAAGGCTAGTCTTTCCTTTCTTTCACCCACGTGCGCTGTGTGGTATGGCAGGTAAAGAAGGCCTGTGGTGTGGTTTAACTGCTACTTAAAACAGTTTTATGCCACCACACTTGTATCACCTCATGAAGTTAAAATTAAAATTACCTCACAAAGAGATGTGGAGAAAAGGGAACCTTTGTGCACTGTTAGGAGGATGTAAAACGGTATAGAGGTGCCTTGAAAAATTAAAAATAAAACTACCATATGATCTAGCAGTTCCACTCTTGGATATATCGGAAGGAAATGAAACCACTATTCTGAAGAGGTATCTGTACTTCCATGTTCATTGTAGTATTTTTCACAGTAGCCAAGACATGGAGACAACCTAAGTATTCATTGATGAACTGATGGATAAAGAAAATGTAAAACATATAGACAATGGAATTTTATTCAGCCACGATAAGGGAGATTCTACTGTTAGTGACCATATGCATGGACCTTGAGGACATGATGCTAAGTGAGATAAATCAGACAGAAAAAGATACTGTATGATCTCTCTTATACATGGAATCTAAGAAAACTGAACTCATAGAAACAAAGAACAAATTGGTGCTTGCCAGAGAGGTGAGGGGGGGAAGGTAGAGGGAGTAAAAAGAATCAAAAGGTATAGACTTCCAGTTGTAGGGTTAATAAGTTCTGGTGATATAATGTATAGCATGATGATTATAGTTAATAATACTGTAATGTATATTTGAAGATTACTAAGAAAGAGTAGGTCTTAAAAGTCTCATCACAAAAAAATTGGAATCATGCAAGGTGATGGATATTAATTAAATTTACTGTGGTAATCATTTTGCATTATATACATATATTGAATTGTAATATTGTTCACTTTAAACTGATACAATATTTAAAATATGCCAATTATATCTTCATAAAATTGGGAACAAATAAAAGGGGGGAAAAAACCATAGGTTGTTTATTTAGAATAGAGAGATTACTCAAAACTGATCCTAACTTATATTGAGTCACCCTTGGCCCGCTTTGTCAAAAGGAGAAAGGATTACCTCACAAACGTTTTGTTTCTTTTCTGAGAAGAAAGGACCAATGGTCTTCTAAGTAATATTCAGTTGTGTGCCACCTATCAATTATGATTAATATAAACTGAAAAGCTTTTTTATTTTCAAATGTATGCAAACTAAAATGACCCTCTACAACAAAAGTAGGGTCAGAAAAACCCAAACTCAACCATTGTTACTCAGTGTGAATATATATAATAGCTCATTCCCATCATAACTTATATTCGATATCCTTAATATCAAAATAAAGTGACAAATTTGGATTTGTAGTTCACCATATGTTTACTGCTTCTGGGCCATTTGGGAAGCATGTTGCAACTATACAGGGCATAATTAAACTGTAAGAATGCTATAAGCTGAGTTAAATAAAGTACAACATAATATTCAATTTTGTGCCACATTTTTTATTAATTGTTAACCATTAAAGTGAACACAGGTTCTAAGTGTTTATTAAAGTTTGAGTCATCAAAATGACCCACATTATTAGATTTTACTGGCTGCTAGAAAGTCAGAAAGGAAAATATATGCTAAGCCCATTTTAAAGGAGGTAGTTCCTCAGAAGGTTATCAGTCAACAGGCAATTTATTTGGAAGTAACAGGATCAGGCCATCATCAATAAAAGAGTAATCATCAGTTACAAATATTCAAGAATAAATGAGGGATTTGAAAGAAGGCCAAATTGTATGAAATGGAGTGATAGGAAAATATATTACTCACAGAAACTAGAAACTTTTCCTGTAACTTATTTATGGTTGGCAAATTGTCCAAAAACCTAATTAGACAAGCTGATGTTCTTGGAAGAGATCTCAGACTAGCTCATTACATTAACTCCATAAATTTGTTCTTTCAGAAATCCCCAAGTAGGCAACTAATCATACAGAGAATTTCTTGCTTTTTCTCATTCTTTAATTTCAACTTTTATCATTGGCTAGAGTATTATTTTTACTGAGCACAGAAGTAATTGACCCAGAAAAATTTATTTAGCTTATAAACCATCACTTTAAATTATATGCAGGTCTAGAGATAATTCAGTTAACATTCTACTATGATTTCTAATTAATATAAAAATGTGAGTACATCTCTTTTTAGTTTATATAATGAGAATAAAATTTATGATAGTGTGGAATTTATGTAAGGAAGGAAAGAATGCTAATCCTGAAAACTGTACTCTTTAAGATTGAAGATAACCATTTGTTTCTTTTTAGTCCTCTCTCAAAGTCATGGAACCATGAAGTGTCAATGGTGGAAGACTAATCACAGTGCTTGTGATTAAACTGATAATAAATAGGTGGCTTACATTTTAACTATATAATGTTACCTAACTAACTAGGTGAATATACTATATACTCTTTATAAATAACCTTTCTGCATGAGGTAGATGGGGTATAAGAGTTTCTAAATTCAAATATCACATTTTAGACCAATTAGGTTTTTTTTTTTAAAAAAAGATTTTATTTACTTTTCACAAGAGATACAGAGAGAGACAGAGACATAGACAGAGGGAGATGCAGGTTCCTGGCAGGGAGCCCAATGAGAACCGGATCCCCGGACCCTGGGATCCCGCCCTGAACTAAAGGCAGATGCTCAACCGCTGAGCCACCCAGGTGTCCCTAGACCAATTAGTTTTATAAAATGTACCAAGAAATAAAAAGTACATTTTGCTTTCATATTCCTTCCTTTCTCTTACGAATGTGCTTTTTTCTCTGCTCCAATTTATCCTCTGATCAACAAATTTATGTCTGTGCAGATTTTCCTCAAATTGCGTGCAGGTTTCTATTAACTCTCTAGCAAGATTTTAGCTTATCCCACTTCATGCTGATTTATTTCCTTACTTGTTAAAATACTTCAAATGAGTGATTAATGCAATGGAGAGTAGCTAAAACCTGTATTTAAAGTTTAAAAGATTATTGGGCCCAGACATCCTCAGAGTATTAAAAAATTGAAAGAAAGTGGCTAGACATGAAGTCTGAAATTACTTTACTTAAGAACTAGTATTTGTCAAAATCAAGCTTATGGCTCTGGACAGGGACATTCAAAACGTGTTTTAACAGTAAATATTTCAGCTGTATAACCTGAAATCCTCTGTGAAAACTTTAGAAAGAATTGCCTTAAGCTATGACTAAATTATTTAAGGCTTGTTCTTTTTGAAGTTTAATTTGTATCCCTAAATGATATTAATAGTCAAAAAGAGATTCAAAGTTGAAAATGAATATATGCCATTTCTGTGATAAAAGCAAAAACAAAGCCTGGTGCTGTGTTTGTGTGCTAGCATGAAATTTCACCTTATTTGGCATATATGGGAAAAAACGGAAAAAGCAAGAAAGAAAAAATAAGGACTTTTTTATTACAAGTTCAATATTTTGTAACCATTTTTTTTCTGGTTAGGAGATGGCTCAAGTGGTGCCAGGCACTCAGTTGGTTGAGCAACTGACCCAATTTTGGCTTGGGTCATGATCTCAGGGATCATGGGATTGAAAAATTAAATGTTCAGTGGGAGTCAGCTTGAGATTCTCTCTCTCTCTGCCTCTCCCCTCCCCTCCCACTGTCTTTAAAATAAATAAATAAATAAATAAATAAATAAATAAATAAATAAATAAAATCTTAAAAAAAAAGAGAGAGATGACTCAAAGATTGTTTGAAGTATTTGTATTGTTCAAGAGGGTGGCTGGTCATCATTCCTACTGGAGTTGGAAGAAGAGCTAAATATGTGATTTCCATTCATGGAGCAGAAATTACTTTCAAGGAAAGGTTATAGAAATAGTAAAACAAACTTTTGAGGAGATTTAGGTAACACTGTTGTTTTTGTGTCTGTGTAGAATATAAGCATACAGCTACAGAGGTTTAACTTGAAAGGAATCTTTAAAAATTTGACCAAAGGACATTTTAGTTCTGAGATATAATAACCTCTTAGTTGTTGTGTGGTCATAGAAGTGAAGATATTGAAAAGTGAAATAGAAAATTACATTTAAAAACATACACAGTAATGTAAGTTCTTTAAGCTCACAGTCAATGATATTGGGAAGGTTATAAATCTTGAATGAAGGAATATTATTATAAAAAGGGCATGTAAGTCTAAAAAACCAGAAAACTCTGAATTTAAACCAAAAATATACCTTAAGATAAAAATAAATCTTAGACACCAACAGGATATATAAAGGCTTATCTAAATAAATCAAATATAGTTCAGAATATGCCATTGTGCAAATACTATTTATAATTATGGAAAGGTGTACCCTTTTCAGCAATTTGTGCTATAAAATAAAACAGCAATTCTAATCATCATAGGTTTGTCAGTCGTGTTAAAATCAAATGAGTGCTGGGTTACTAAAACATATGGCTTTAAAGGAGTGACAATAAAGGTGTGTTTATGGGTTTTAAGACTCTAAGTTATTTATGAGTTATTTGAAGTCAAATTGACAAACGGTACCTATAGAGAAACCCGAAGCAAATGGGAAATTAGGAAAATAATTGAATCATGGAATTATGATGACACCTTTGGGGAGTATGAATTGCCAAACAAGCTTGGTCTACTAGACAGGTTCCCTTAAAGGGACTGAAGAGAAAACCCTCCTTATGGTTATTCAAATGAATACTTTAATTATTATTTTTGTTAAAGCATCCTACTACTATTACTGGTATGGAATGAGGAATCCATAAAGCATTTTGATTAAGCACACTAAAATTGTGTTTCTCCAGTTAATATATGAACTGAATTAGAATTTATTGAAGATAAAAATGTCACTTTAGATATGTAATAACTCCTGTGGTCTCAAATGAATGGTAATATCTCAAATGGATGATAAAAGATTAAGTCCATTTTACATAATAACTCATGTAATTTAGAAAGCAATTGGCTGGGTGGAAAAGGGCTCTGTTTTTAATACTTCTGATTTTCCTATAAATAGAATAGAATTGTGGTGCAAATACAATCCTAAATAGTAAATAACTCTTGCTCTTCAAATCCAAATTTTACTTTTCAGTGAATCTTGATTTATAAAAGTACCCTTCAAATCTTCATCTTAGGACTCCTAGTAAACCAAAGCACGCTACTGTGATAATCTCTAGTATTTGTTTCTTATTTGATTTTTTAATATTCCCGAAACATGCTAATCTTAACCACAATTTAACTTTAGATTTATGGCAGGGTCTCCATGTTCTCCATTTTACCTGATATAAATACAGTACAAAAATATCTTTTTGTTTTTAAAGAAAAAGAACTTTAACTTTTTTTTTTAAGATTTTACTTATTCATGAGAGACACACAGAAAGAGGCAGAGACATAGGTAGAGGGAGAAGCAGGTTCCTTATGGGGTGCCTGGTGTGGGACTCCATCCCAGGACTCTGGGATCATGACCTGAGCTAAAGGCAGACACTCAATCACTGAGCCACCCAGGTGCCCCAAGAACTCTTAAGTTTTAAGCAAGTTTAGAGTTACAGAAAAATTTAAGAGATAGTGGAAAGTTTCCACATACCTTCACCCAGTTTCCCTCTTTATTAATTTGTATTAATCTGGCACCTTGACTGTGGTTAAGGAACCAATATCGATACATTATTATTGACTAAAGTTGATCATTTATTCAGATTTCCTTAGTTTGTACTTTGTTTTTGTTTTTGTTTTTGTCCAGCACTCATGTAGGATTGCACACTCCATATAGCCATCAGTTTTCTTTAGGCTTTTCCTGGCTGTGAGTTTCTCACTTTCCTTATTTTTGATGACCTTAACAGTTTTGAGGCACACTGGTCAGGTTTTGTGGGATGCCCTTCAATCGGAATTTGTCTGATGTTTTTCTCATGAAGAATTTCCTTTTGCTCTCCTTTCTCATTTACCTCCGATTTCTCCTCACTGCAATGACAAGTCTTTGCTGTGCGTGGGTAAGCTCTTCAGAAGGATTTTTATCACTGGGGAATTTTTGCAGAGTCTTCCCTGACTGCAAAGAGATCGTTTCCCTTCCTTGGGAGTGAACAGCTCCTGAGTGACAAGCTCCTTCTAAAACTGAGAACCAGTAACCTGTCCACTTTGATCATCAAATTCTGCTGCCTTTATTGTAGATTCAACTGCCCTGCCTACAGGTTCTGTTGAAGGTGTCTTTTTTTTTTTAAGACTTTTAAATTTATTTTAGAGAGAGAGAAAGAGAGCACTAGCTGTCTTGTGGGGCAGAGGGAAGGGAGAGAGAATCTTAGGCAGACTCTGCACTGAGCACGGAGCCTGACGTGAGGCTCCATCACAGGACCCTAAGATCATGACCTGAGCTAAAACCAAGAGTCAGGCACTTAACTGACTGAACTATCCAGACATTTTCATGCTTTTCTATTATTAATCTTGGGAAGATACTAAACCTTTCTGAGCCTCAGTTTCATTTATGTAAAATGGGAATGATGGTGTCCACACCACAGATTAGTGTGAGAATTATCTGAGGTAAAATATGTGAAGGGGCAAAGTCCAGAATTCTGCCCTCCACACACGCTCTTCAATATCAAATCCCCTTCTTCTCTCCCCCCCCTATACTTTTCTGAAGCCCTTTCTAATTCCATATGTGTTATCTCTTTCCCTTTCACATTTTATCTCGCTTTGAAACTTATTTGTATTTCATGCACATGTTTTTTTATCCTCTGCCCCCAAATCTTTCCTACCAGTTCCCTTATCCTTTCTCCTGATGGTATCAGCCTGTGTTTGCATTTCCAGGTTTTTTGTTTGTTTGTTTGTTTGTTTGTTTTTTAAATACAATAAAACCAAGCTTTTCCAGCACAAAACTCAAGGGCCTGGGATACTGAACAAAGTTATTGAACATGACTTCCAGAAGAATTGTGCACTCAGTTGATTGGTAGAGACAAAAACCCAATGGTAGAGGCTTAGTGGGAGGCCAAGATGTGAAGAAATGCAGGTGGACATTGTGGATTATATTTTAAAAATGATCAGAAAAAGGAAATAAAGAATGGTACTTTGAGAATTCCCCAAAGGAGGAGAGTAATTAGAGAAAAGAGAACAAGAAGGGAAAGTTGAACCAGACAGGATTCTATTGGGAAAGGGAGTATAAGAAGGAGAACAACAAATTTTAAGGTATAAAGAAAGAAATTAATTATTTGCTCTGAAATTTTTTATTTAGAGGCTTAGTACAGGAGTATAGTCAACTCCCTCCTTCAAAGATCTTTCTTTCATTATGAAATGTGCAGAAAAATAGGAAAATAATCTAATTTAAAAGTACAGAGCAATCCATTTATTTTTCGTCTTTTTATTATTTTATTATAAGATATACAAAAAGTAGAAAAAAAAACAAAGAAAAAATATATAATTTGTTTAATGAATAATTATGAGGCGACTACTCATGTTACCAACACTTATTCCCAGAGAATGTTGGCTGCCACCTAGGAGTCCTCCACTCCCTTTCCCAAATAGAAGTCCCTCTCACTGTCTTTCTTCTCATTATTGTTTTCTTGCCTTTAACAATTTACAACAATTTACAATTCCTTAAGCATTCCTAAACAATAAGGTTTAGTTTCTGACTATTTGAGAACCACGTAGAAATGGAACCATAGTATGGATTCATTTGTTTCTTGTTTCCTTCATTCAGCATTATGCTTGTGAGATGTATCCATTCAGCTGAATGCAGTTGTAGTTCATTCATTTGCATTGACACATAATGCTCCTTTGTTGAATGTACCACAATTTACTAAGAAATTCTACTGTCGGTGGCTATTTGGGTTATTTGTAGTATTCATTACAGCAAGGCCGCCTTGAAAATTCTTGTACTTGTCTCCTGGCACATGTGGGTCTTTATTCCCTTAGGTTCCCTACGTCAGTGCAGAACTGATATGTCATATGGAGTGTAAATTTTCAAGTCTGCTGAATAATGCTGAACTCTTCTGAGGTGATCATGCTGATGTACAGGTGCATTATCAGCGTATACATGTAGTTTCAGTGGTGTTTAGACTTTGAGTTTAATCTTCTTTCCCTGATTACTAATAAAGTTGAGTACATTATAATATGTCTGTTGGCCGTTTGAATATCATCTTTTATGAAGTCAAATTTTTTGACCATTTTATTTATTTGCAGAAGTTCTTTTGGTGGTTAGTATTTTATTGAAACTAGTATAAAAATGAGAGACACTAAGGTAACATCTTTTTAAAACATTAACTCATGCATTTACTAATTTGTTGCCCTGTGCTTTTTCTTGTATTTCAGTCTTTTTTAAAAAAGATTTTATTTATTTATTCATGAGAGACACACAGAGAGAGGCAGAGACATAAGCAGGGAAAGAAACAAGGTCCCTTCAAGGAGCCCTATGTGGGACTTGATCTCAGGACCCCAGGATCATGACCTGAGTCAAAGGCAGATGCTCAACCTCTGAGCCAACCAGGTGCCCCTTTTCAGTCTTTTTATATGGTATCACCCCACTCTCTGCCTGTAGTATATCCTTTAGAATTTTCTTACTAACGTCCTTCAAGTGACAATCTCACTTTCTTCCATCAGAAAATGCCTTTAAATAATAAAAAAAAAAAACATGTATCTAAAAAAATATTTTCATTGGGGGCATAGCAACCTTTCATTCCATTAAAGATTTAGTTCCATTCATTTGTTGTTTTTACTAATGTTCTTTGAAATATCATTCATCAGTTTGCTTGTCACTACTTTCAATGCTATTAAAATATTTTCTGATTGTTTAAAATATTTTGCATGATTTTTTGGTGTTAGGTAATTTCACTGTTATACACCTAAAATTAGCTTTCTTAAAAAAAAAACATATTGCTAGGGTTTGTTTAGAAGAATCTATGGATTGGTGCTTTCCATCAATTATAGAAGTCTCATCCCATACCTCTTGAAACATTATCTAATTTTTCTCTCTCCTTTCTCTCCTCCCTCTCTTCCTCCCTTCCCTTCTTTCCTCTTGCCTTCTCTTCCTTTTCTCTTCTCTCTCCATTTCTATCTTCTTGTCTTCTCTTTGTGGAACTACAATTAAAAAGTATGTTAAGTGAGGGGCACCTGGGTGGCTCAGCAGTTGAGAGTCTTCATTTGGCTCAGGTCGTGATTCCAGGGTCCTTGGATCCAGTCTCACATCAGGCTCCCTGTGGGGAGTCTGCTTCCCCCTCTGTCTATGCCTCTGCCTCTCTGTGTCTCTCATGAATAGATAAATAAAATCTTGGGAAAAAAATGTATGTTAAGTGAAAGGTATGATGTTCGTGATGTAAAGATTCAATATTGTTAAAATGTCAGTTCTTTCCAAATTGACCATAGATTCAATGCAATCTCAATTAAAATCTCCCAAAATTATTTTGCAGCTATTGACAATAGATGACAACAGATGACTGCTACAAAATAAAGAGCCCAGGAATAGACCCACAGTAATATAGTTAATTGATCTTTGTCAAAGGAGCAAAAACATTTTGGTGGAGAAAGGATAGTTTAAAAGAAAAAAAAAATAACTGGTGCTGGAACAATTGGATGTAAAATGGAAAATTACAAAACTTCTAGAAAGAGAATAAGGGTGATTGGGTGGCTCAGTTGGTTAAGCAACTGCCTTCAGCTCAGGTCATGATCCCAGGGTCCTGAGATCAAGCCCTGAGTCAGGCTTCTCCCTCTTCCTCTGCCTGCCACTCTTGCTCATGAGCTCTCAATCTCTCTCTGTCAAATAAATAAAATAAAATCTAAAGAAAGAAAAGAAAAGAAAAGAAAAGAAAAGAAAAGAAAAGAAAAGAAAAGAAAAGAAAGAAAAAAAGTAGGAGAAATTCTAGGGAATCCTTGATTTAGTAATGAGTTTTAGATATAGCACCAAAAGAATGATCCATAAAAATAAAATTGGTAAGTTGATTATCATTAAAATTAAAAATTTCTGCTCAAAGACATGATGAAAAGAATCCAAAGACAAATCACAAAGTGAAAGGAAATATTTGCAAAAACATATCTGATAAGACTGTACATTTGTTGTATCAATCATATACAAAGGACTCTTAGAACTAAGAAAAAAACTCAATTAAAAATAGATAAAAGATCTGAATAGACACATCGCTGAAGAAGATATATAGATTGCAGTTAAGTATGTGAAAAGATGCTCCATCTCATTGTCATAAGGAAATTGAAAATTAAAGTAACAATGAGCTATCATTGCACACCTATTAAAATGGTTAAAATTAAAAAAAGAAAAAGAAAACAAATGAGAAGAGAAATCTGACAATATCAATTGCTAGTGAGGATGCAAAGCAACAACTCTCATTCATTGTTTCTGGGAATGCAAAACAGGATAGCCACTTTGGAAGACAGCTGAGTAGTTATTACACAGCTAAACACAGTTGGATCATATGATTCAGCAATTGCACTTCTAATTATTTACCCAATTTGAAAACTTATAGCCACACAAAAAATCTGCATGTGAATGTTTATAACAGTTTTATTCAGAATCCCCCCAAACTGGAAGTAACCAAGTTGTCCTCAAGTGGGTGAATGTATAAACACACTTTGGTGCATCCAAGCAATGAAATATGATTGAATAATTGAAAAAGTGAGTTACTGAGCCACAAAAAGACATGGGTGAATCTTAAATGCCTATTACTTAATGAAAAGAAGTCACTCTGAAAAGCTATGTATAGTGTGATTTTAATTTTAGGACATTCTGGAGAAGACAAAACTATGGGAATCATAAAAAGAATAGTGGTTGTCAGGATTTGGGGGAAGATGAAGGAACTGAGTAAATGAATCTTAAGAGATATTTTAGGGTGAGAAAACTGCTTTGTATAATACTGTTATGTTGAATACACAACATTATACATTTGTCAAAACCCATGGAACTTTATAGTACAAACAGTGAAACTTTTTTTTTTTTTTAATTTTTTTTTTTTTAATTTTTATCTATTTATGATAGGCACACAGTGAGAGAGAGAGAGAGGCAGAGACACAGGCAGAGGGAGAAGCAGGCTCCACGCACCGGGAGCCCGACGTGGGATTCGATCCCGGGTCTCCAGGATCGCGCCCTGGGCCAAAGGCAGGCGCCAAACCGCTGCACCACCCAGGGATCCCACAAACAGTGAAACTTAACGCAAATTGAACAAAATATTTAGGAAGTTGGGGAACCCAGGGTAAGGTACAGAATGTGATAAAAGAAAACAATCTAAGTATATAAAAAACGTAAAAAAATAAATCACTGAAGGCTGGAGGGGAAAAGATACAAACCTAAGTAACATTGGAAATAAACAATATTTATATGGTGTTCACTGTTGTTGTTTGACAGCTAACTGGGGCCATTTTGTCTAGTTCGTGACTTGAGTGAGCCTGGATCACTCAGGTTATGGAAACCTAGGTTGCAAATTCACCCATGGCTTCCCAAATTATTGTCTCTTTCTTTTTCACCCTGCTTTGTTAGTACCAAGAAAATCTTCCTTGTAATCCATTGTGTGTATATAGTTGAGTAGATTTACTTCTGGTTTATCCTTTTTATCTTAAGCATTTAGCACTTTTTAAATACCTTGCATAACCTAAAGAGAGGTTCTCCCTCTCTAAACTCCTTATTTTGGGTGGCCACCGAGCTTTATGTTTTATCTGTCTTCCCTGAGGAGGTTGCCAAGCTGAAGCCTAAATTTTCAGGGATCAGCAAATTCCTTAGAACAAAAGTGGCCACCAGTATATTAGCCACCTGTCTCTCATTTTCTGTTTCTGTTCTCCTTATATTTGGCCAGCTAGTACTCTACTCTTTTGTCAGCTCTTTCTTGTTTTGGGGAAGACACTTTTTATGTTTTATCTTGCACTTTAGTTCTCAGAGGGTGTTATTGCTTGAATAACCAGGCCCATTCATGGAAATCAGACCTTCAACATATTCTTTTAGTAAGTATTTAAATGTTTTGTTTCTGACACTGTTTTCAATACTGGAGGGACAGCAATGAACAGGACAGTAATCTCTGTTTTCTGGGAGCTTGTGGTGATCACAAAGATCAAAACTTTGAAAAATAAACAAAGTAATAAGAAAATTTCAGGTGTTAATATGAAATGATATAAATCATCTTAGGAAAGTAGAATTGAAGGTCATGTTATGAATGAGTATAAATGGATATGGGACTGGGGAAGCTAGTACTCTTGGGTTGGATTAAAATTAATTCCAGTGGGAGTTACTCAATATGAATGACATGATTTCAGAGCAATAATATGGGGCCAGTTGAATTTAGGCAGTATGAGTTAAAAATGGATCCAATCAGTAGAATTGATAATTTTCCTACTAGTGTCTAACTGCTTAGTAGGAAGAAGTAGAATAAAGAGAAACTTATATTCTTATGTAAGTTATATTCTTACAAAAATATTACAAACGTATATTCTTACATAAATTTGGGACACATGCATTTCTTCCTCTGCCAAAACATATTGTAAGTGTAAATCTAGCTACTAAAATATTTTTTGACAGTGATACATATAAATATCATGTAAATTGTATTATCAAACATACCACATTTTTTTTAATTACTTTGTTTAGTTGTTAACCCAAGTTGTCCTAGTTCCTGGTCCTACATGAGTTTAAATTAATTTTATTAATTTTATCTTCCTTTTATTAATTTCATTAATTTTATTAATCTTTCCAAAGGGCAACTTGTGGCTTTGTTCATTTTTTATATTGTATTATAGTCTTTCTACTACATTGATTTTTCTTATTATTTTTATTATTTTCTACTTTATTTTGACTTTTTTCTTTTCTTTTATTAACAGGGAATATTATAGATTTTTTTCAGCCTTTTTCTTTCTAAATATATTATTTGAAGACTACAAATTTTACTTCAAAAATTCTGAGTTCCTCAAGTGTTGAGCAATTTTTCATTATCATTCAGTTAAAAATATTTTCTAATTTTTTTGTGATTCTTCTTTGACTTGTGTGCTTAGAAATTGGCTGCTTAATTGCCAACAGTTGGTGACTTTCTAGTTATAGTCTCTCATTAACTTCTAGTTTAATTCTTCTAATGGCAGTTTACATACTCTGAATGAAATCAATCCTTTGAAGTTCTTAAACCTTCTTCTATGATGTAGCATATGGTTAACTTGGAAAATATTCCGAATGTAGATTAAAAAAAAAGATGTGTTTTGTGGTTGGTGAAAACAATATTTTATGTATTTCAATTAAATTTGTTAATTGAAAACTTAATTGTTTTCTGTCCATTTCTATCTCTCTATCTTCTTGTTCTATTAGATACGGAGTATATTTGGTCTCTTACTATGACTCTGAATTTGTATACTATTTTTCGATTTATCAATTTTGTCACAAAAATGTTCTTTATGTTATTGAAATTGTATTAATTTTGGATTGTACAAATTCCTGGTGAATTGATGCTTTTATTATTATGAAATATTCCTTTTAATCTCTAGAAATTTTTTCTGTATTAAAATATGCTTTGACCATTAACATAAAAATAGATTTTTCTCGTATTTAAAAAGTGTCTCTCACAAGCAGCATTTGTTTTTTATTTAAATTAAATGTATTTAATTTCTTTTCATTTTAAAAACTTAATTGTTTTCCTCTTTTTGTATAGTTTTGCTTCTTTTCTTGGCAAAACTATATAAACTTTTCTTAAATTTATATCTGAAAACATCTTTATTTCCATATTCCTATTGAGAACTCAGCACCTTGTCTTATTGTTTTCTCTTTCATCGTATTTTATCTCTTTTTCTCTTGTTCCTTTTAAGATATCTTTCTTTATATCTGTCTGTCATCCTGCCTGTCTCTCTGTCTCTCTGCACCTCCATCTCTCAACAGTTACATTATATGATATGACAAGTGGAATTTTTTATTTGTCCTACTAAAACTTACAGAGGTTCCTGAATCAAGGCTTGATCTCCTGCAACAGTTCAGAATTTTTTTTGTCATTATCTTTCAATCTGCTATTAAATCCATTTCAGATATTGAACATCTTAATTTTTTAATCTCCATATGTTTCTTTCATTCCAATTTTGTGCTGAAATTCTCCTTCTCTTTATTTCTTTCACTTTTTCTATTGTTTAATATGTTAAACATGGTTATTTTAATATTCTTTCTGCCAAGTTAAAAATCTAGATCACCTGTAAGCCTGTTTCTATTATCCTTTTTTTCCTTTGGTTTTGATTAATTTAGCCTTGTCTTTTGGCACTTAAAATTATAAAGGCTACAGATGATATGGAACATCTCTTTCTTTGCTTGAATGATTGACTTCTTAATCCAATCAGGACTGTCACTCAGGCCAGGGCTGAAGTTTTGGTAAGGTTTACTTCTGGTTCATCCCATGATTCTAGGGTGTACTCTTCAGGGTTTTCAACAGGGTAAGTGGTGTGGCCAGTTAGTCTTCCTGGTGGGTCTTGACTTTGATTTCTGGATTTGCTTAGCTGCTTCCAACTTGCACTTCTTAGTTTTGCAAATGCCTTGAGGGCAAAAATGGCTGATGGCTTTCAGATCTCTAGCCTGTCTCTCTAGCTTCATAAAACTGACAAAAGTGCAAATATTATGGTAAACTCTGGATTGCAGGTAATTTTGTCACTATCATTATTATTTTTTAAAGATTTTATTTGTTTACTCGTGAGAGACATAGAAAGACAGAGGCAGAGACATAGGTAGAGGGAGAAGCAGGCTCTCTGTGGGAAGCCGGATGTGGGACTCAATCCCAGGACCTGGGAATCATGACTTGAGCCAAAGGCAGATGCTCAAGCATGGAGCCACCCAGGCACCCCTAATTTTGTCATTATTAATGCAAACAATTGCTTGTTATCATCATCAAGATTATTTTTATTATCATTATTGTGTCATCAAGAAATCAGTATTTTCTTGGATTGAGGATGGGATTAAATTACAGGCCTGGGTTTGTAGCTTTTAACCACCTATTTAAAATCAAAGCTTTACAAAGTCTTAAGGATCTCATTTTGAGAGATTCTTACCATAACAAAGAACTCTATTTTCTGGCTACTTTTACAGTGCCTTGTAGTTTCTCTCTTCCCTGCCTTACACATTGTTAACTATTTCTGGTAAAATTTAGATAATGTATTATAAATGCTTTCATACTTTTTCTCTCAGCTACAATTTTTTATCCCCTAGTTGGTGTGGTGATGTCTTTAGTGAGATCTCTCCATTATCTAGATGATAAGGCATTGCCTCAACTTCCTTCCATTATTCGTGCTTCTTATTAATGATTCTTTCCATTATCTCCAAAACTGCTTTAATACAGTTTGGTTATCTCTAAAAAGATTTTGTAAATTAAGGTAAGACTGCTTAGAGATAATCAAGGATATTTTATTTACAAAATATCACAAATATTAAGTTGTTTCTGCTGTTAGCCCTTTCTGTAACTTAGACATGAATCCATAAGGAGGTGACTTGAGAACCAGTCTCTAAGAGAACACAGTTCCAACTACTCATCCCTTTCCCATCCAACATTCATTTTCCTTCTGCCTAATTCTTCCTCAAGATGTAATAATACATTTGAAGTTATAGCTACTTTTACTTTTATGTTCACTACTTTTTAAAACTATCCTAGAACCCGACATGAATCCAACAGCTGCTAATAATTACTTTCAAATGCATGACATGTTTTTCTTTGCTATTTAAAAAAATTATAAATTATTGGCTGTACCTTGAATATAATTGTGGAAACAAACAAGTAATTTCTGCAATTACTTATTTACAATATTTGTAATTTCAATAATAAAACCAGGCTGGTCTGATGCTCATTTGTTATAAAAGAAAAAAATTAAATATCTGGCCTCAGAACTGATACTTGTAGGCTAAAATCAATTCAGAGCATTTCATTTATTGCCTCAACTGCCAAAACATCTATTTATAATCACCTTTGTCCAGATCAAAAATAGAAGAGTTTCATGATTAAAGATGGTGGATTCTTTTTTTTTTTTTTTTTTTAGGTCTAATAAGAAACTTTGTTGTACTCCCTTTTAAAATCCCCAAGAACAGGGACAGCCCAGGTGGCTCAGCGGTTTAGTGCTTCCTTCAGCCCAGGGTATGATCCTGGGGTCCTGGGAACAAGTCCTGTGTTGGGCTTCCTGCATGGAGCCTGCTTCTCCCTCCCTGTGTCTCTGCCTCTCTCTGTGTCTCTCATGGATAAATAAATAAAATCTTTAAAAAAAAATCCCCAAGAACAGCCAGAAATATGTGTAACTAACATAGCAGTGCTCTCTATGTTCGTTTCTCTATTGCTCCTTTCTAACCTTCTGTGGCCACTATACATACCACAACTACTCCAGAAGACAGAATTAATATCTGTGAATAGTTTTCTAACATTTGTTTTATTTTTCACATATGATTTTTACCAAGAGTCTTTTCACTTAAAAGTACTAATTATTTTCAAAAAGCTTTATGGAGCTTAGAAATACATGGCAAATTTGACATCTTCCACAGAGATTAGGAAGACACAATTTTAAAAGATTTTTTTTCTTCATTGCTGGACTGTGTATGATATTTGGGTAAAGATAAAATATTAGGTAATTTTAGATTATATTTACAAATGCAAAATATTTTTTTTGCATGTTTGTGAAAAAACATCTCTTTCTTTTTTTTAAAGATTTATTTACTTATTTTACTTATTTACTTATTTTACAGAGAGAGAGCACAAATGGGAGGGCCAGAGAGAAGGAGAATCCCAAGCAGACTCTACACTGAGCATGGAGCTTGATGCAGGGCTTGATTTCATGACCCTGAGATCATGATCTGAGCTGAAACCAAGAGTCAGATGCTTAGCCAACTAGGCCATCCAGGTAGGTGCTCTGTGAAGAACTTTCTTAATTATTGGTTCAAAGAGCTTGCTTCTTACTAATCCAGAGTTCTCTGGGTGACTCTTGGTCTATTGGTGGTTATGTGATGGCTCAGGGAAACCCCTGTACAAGTCAGGGTGCCCAATTCCTAAAGTCAAGTGGGTTGCCCCATTCTAAAATGTTCTCTGAAGGTAGAAGGAGTCAGGGCTCACAAGCTTAATTTGGGCAATCTGGTTGAGTGGTGACACAATGTGAGATCACTCACAAGGCTTTCTCTTCAAGATCTAAGAAAGTGCCCTGGTCTCCTGTTTAGGAAAGCTGAAAGAAGCAGGCCATAGGGATGAGGTAGAAGGGTTGTGGGGTTATCTCTGGATTACTTACTCAATGAATAAGTAGTGAAAATTTATGTCCTAAGAATTGTAAGATATTTGGAATCTAAACATAAAAAGGCACACCCACTGTTTTGTGACTAAAGATTTTTTTCCCTCTATTTGCACTCTTAGAGAAAAAGGTATTTAATTTCAAAGGCATTAGTGACAAAATTTTGAAGACCGTTACCAGATTTTCCTTTAGATTTTACCATGTACTTCTTCTAACATAATTACTACAAAGAAAAGTAAAAATACATGCCTTACACCTTCAGAATTCAATAGATATCTATATGGATGTCTTTGATTTCCATGTATCTAACTACTGACTCAACATTCCCTACCCAAACCTTTCTATCTCAAGTTTCCTGTATCTAATTAGTTGGTGTACTCATCCACTTATTTGCTCAAGTCAAAACCTGGGGAGTCACCCCATACTCTTGTTTTTTCACTCACACACCTCTCATTTAACACGTTATCTAGCACTTCATCTCTACCTGTAGTATGTGTCATATATCTGTCCCCTTTTTCTATCTTTATTGTTACTACTTCAGTCCAAAGCTCCACAAAGACCTACCAACTCCATCCAATAACTTCCTTACATTTCCTGGCTTTAGTTTTCATTTTTATACAATCTGAGGTCTATTAAGAAGCCAAAGTGATCTTTTGAAAGTGTATATCAGGTGGTGTCACTCCCCCAGTTCTCACTGAATTTAGGAAAAGAAATCTAAACTCTTTATTACTGCCTTTAATTCTTACAAGAGCTGGTTAGTCCTTGCCACTCTCCATGACGGGGATTTGGTTCCTGGATTTGGCCACATCCATTCCCAATTTGGAGCATCTATGCTCGCATTTTCTCCTAAAATCTTCTTACGTCTAATTTCTTTTTTTAAAAAAATTATTTATTTACTTATTATGATAGAGAGAGGGAGAGAGAGAATGAGGCAGAGACACACGAGGAGGGAGAAGCAGGCTCCACGCCAGGAGCCTGATGTGGGACCCGATCCCAGGTCTCCAGGATCGCGCCCTGGGTCAAAGGCAGGCGCCAAACCGCTGAGCCACCCAGGGATTCCCTTATGTATAATTTATTTATCTCAGATCTCTGTTAGAAGATTAATTATCTGCTTATTCAGTCTAAAGTGGCTTCCTCATTGCTCTCTAAAATATTATCTTTTATTATTTCCATATTACTTATTAAAATATAAATTATCTATTTTGTTTATTTGCTTTGTCATTTGCTCATAAAACTCCATGAGAAGCCTTGGAGAAAACTCCAAGGCATCTTGTTTGTTGTTGATTGATGCACTGTCTCCAGCACCTTAAAGAGTGCCTGGCACACAAGAGGGTCTCAACAAATAATTTTTATATGAATAAAATGAATAATCAGTATACTCATATGAAAGGTACTTAAATGGATTGGAGGCATCGTATTAAAAAGTGTCAGTTGATAATAACAGATCCCAAGGAATACAGAAGAAACAGTGGAAAAAAGCGTTTTCAAGGTAGGCTGAGATTATTCAGGAAGGATTTGAGAAGGAAATTGTTTTAAGAGTTAGGTTTTAAAAATTTGCTGTGTAGAAACTGTTTATTCTTAATAAAAGGAAGCTCTAAAAATTTCCACTTCCAAATGTAATGCTATTATTATTGGTAGTAAAATGGTAGAAGGTGGAGAAGCAGGTGGTTTTAGTACTATCTGTAATAAATCTTAACTATTAACCATTTGATGAAGCAGGGGATCTATGTGGTATTGACTGCTCTTACCGATAATAGATTTCATTTTTAATCTTCTCAGAAAATGTAGTCAGCTCTGTCCTTGCTCTTAAGGGTCATTCAAAAGGCTAGATTATGAAGGTACAACTCCTGCTCTGTACAACAATTGGGTGAGTCCTGATTCACTGTTGTCAGGGCAAGCAATCTCCTTGTTGCCATTACTTCTCCCATATGCAGTCGACGAAAGGTGAAAAGAAACAAACATATTTCTGCTAGAGCACAAAGTTCCAACCTTTTCACTAAGCTTTTCCCTTAATGGTCTGAGTCCTAAGGCCTGTTCAAGTTCTCTTGATCATTTTTCCTCATAGGTGATAGATGTGCAGAAGGCAGAGTCTCTACGAGATCAAAATTCAAGAGTAAATAACTTTAACAAAAGAGCAGCAGGCTGAGAAAATGAGTTAAACTAGTCTTTGAAGTCCTACTGTATGTCCAACTCTGAGTACAAAACAGAATATGGCACACTACTTTTCCACAAGAAGTATACTTTTATCTCGGAGTGAGAAATTTATACTCCTGAAACACGAGCAAATAAAAGGTGCCAAATGGATAACATGCCCAAAATAATTAATTATTAATAGTTTTATACCATTCCTGTTAAGCTATCCCATAGTCTCTTTTAGAATCTCCTAGTTTTTCCTACCATGCCATTCTGAAAATAGAAACCTTCCCTTCTTTTTTTTCCTTTTCTAAAGTCAACCTTGTTCTCAAAACAACCAAGCTTACCCCGGTGAATGCCCTTCCTTTTGTAAGCTTAAAGTCTTAGGTAGGAAGGGATAAGACAGTGTGACTATTCACTTTTGTGTCTGTTATTCATATTTTATCTTCACCTTTTGATTTCAGCAAAAGCAAACATACATTTTTTTAGCGGTGATATTTCATTACCTTTGACTTCTCATACTTGAAATATTTCAATAGAAAGTCAAATTTGTATTATGAAGAGCATTAAAAATGTCAAGTTGTTTTCTTCCTAAATTTAATAAATTTTCACCTTCTGTTAAATAAAAAAGAAAGGTAAGCCATTAAAATATAATCGCATTTCCTAGCTTTCAGCATCATATACTTCTACAAAACTGTCATAAACTAACTTGTTATAAAAGATCACATTTTCCTCATTAGAATGCTACTAAATCAGAAGCTCTATCACTGATGTAGAGAATTAATACCAAATTTATCAGTGATACTTAAATTTTGTGTATGTGTGTGTGTGGATGTCTGTGTGACAAATTCTGTGGAAATCATGTTATAATAAAGATGTGTAATACTATTATGTGAACCAAGAACAAATTTATTTATTTTTTTAAGATTTATTTATTTATTTATTTATCTATTTATTTATTCATGATAGACATAGAGAGAGAGAGAGGCAGAGACACACAGGAGGAGGGAGAAGCAGGCTCCATTCCGGGAGCCCAACGCAGGACTCAATCCCTTGACTTCAGGATCACGCCCTGGGCCAAAGGCAGGCGCTAAACCACGGAGCCACTCAGGGATCCCCAAGAGCAAATTTATTAACATAAATTGTTACTATAATATTTCTATAATAGTCTTTCAAAATAATATTGTATCACTAATATTTTTAAGAATAATTTTTCTATTTTTCCTTTTATATGCTGTCACTCATTGATCTGCTTAGAATGCACAAATTAGTATACAACAAAGAGTAGGAAAACCATATGGGGAAACTATTATCAAGAACCCATTAAATACATTCACACACATATTATCATGTATGTTTTTAAATGGAAATAGGTTACGAACATTAGATTTTAGCACAGAAACATTTCAGTTTGTCACAAAATATCAGTGTACAAAGAAAATGAAATGTGAAATCCACTTAATTACAATGTAATTGCTAGAATTCTTTTTTTTTAATTTTTATTTATTTATGATAGTCACACACAGATAGAGAGAGAGAGGCAGAGACACAGGCAGAGGGAGAAGCAGGCTCCATGCACCGGGAGCCCGACGTGAGAGTCGATCACGGGTCTCCAGGATCGCGCCCGGGCCAAAGGCAGGCACCAAACAGCTGTGCCACCCAGGGATCCCTAATTGCTAGAATTCTTATAATGATATTAAATGCAAAATTACAGTCCAACTTCTACAAAGTGGGCGTAAATATACTTCAAATATTTATTATTTAACATATTCCTATTAATTTTAAAATGCACATACAAAACATAAACATAATGATAATAGTAATAATATTGATAAATAAAATATTGATATATCTAGTGAATACAAAGTCAATTGTCTAATTAGAATTTTCACCTTGGGGATCTCTGGGTGTCTCAGTGGTTTAGCGCCTGCCTTTGGCCGGGGGCGCGATCCTGGAGACCCAGGGTCGAGTACCATGTCGGGCTCCCTGCATGGAGCCTTCTCTCCCTCTGTGTCTCTGCCTCTCTCTCTCTATGTCTATCATGAATAAATAAATAAAATCTTTAAAAAAAAAAGAATTTTCACCTTGGTTTTTCTGGTGAGGGGTGGGTTATTTATTTATTCATGAGAGATACAGAGAGAGAGACAGGCTTCTCACAGGGAGCCCAATGCAGGATTCTGAGATCATGCCCTGAGCCAAAGGCAGATGCTCAACCAATGAGCCACCCAGGCGTCCCTTCACCTTGTTTTTGGTGAGTGGGCCAAATGCTTTTTACACACTTCTCCAAAGGTTTCTCACCATAATATTTTCATATTCTAAAATTAGAGCAACATGGATCAGATTTTGCCTGCTACTATGAATAACTAGAAAACTGGATAAAGTGTATGTAACAACAATTTTTGTACATTGGACAAGAGACAGCATAGAACTGTGATCTTTGAGAGTAAGGAACAAGTGAAATAGGTTTTAGAATTGCTCTAACTTTTCTTGGAGACACATTCCTGTTCATGGAATAGGGAGGGATTCCAAGTAGAAAAGAGAGAGAGATGGTAGTCTAGAGAAGCTGAAGAGGTTGCAAGTTGTAGGGCAGAGTTCCAAATGGGTGGATACTATAAAGAAAAATAACCTCTGAAAAATTACATGAGTGTTTCCTCAAGTCTTTGCTTAATTCCAAATTGCCTGTGGAGTAAAACTACATGAAACTAGGTGAAGAAATACCAAAGAGCTGTAAACTGAATAATTCTCAAAGCTTACAGAACATAGATAGATGGCCAAGCTTTGAACAGCCCCAGTGAAGTATTCTTTCTGATCATCTAGGAAATTCAGCAAAGATCCCCAGATGTTCTCACCTTAAAAGTGGGGCTAAACAATGATTAGAGGAAAGGCTATTCTGGACCTACCTTAACAAAGCTTAAAATGTATCTTTATGAGAATCAAACTTATTACAAATAAGAAAGCCTGCCAGAAAAAAGCCTAACACCCTTTCAAAGAAGGACAACAAAATCTAGACTTCAACTATGTAATAATACTCAGCATCCAATCATAAATTAGCAGACATGACAGAAAAGAATTACAGTCTCTGGCTGAGAGGAATATCAGCAGAGAATAGCCCCAAAATGACATTGATGCTCAAACTGCCCCCCCCCAAAAAAGGACTTTAAAAGGCCTATTATATTCTCTGTGTGAGTAGAGATTTAAAGGAAAACATGAACATAATGAGGTGAGAAATAAAAGACGTTTAAGGAAACATATAAGACTAGAGATAAAAATATATCTGAAATGAAAAATATGCTAGGTGAAGTTTATAGCAGATTAGACACTCCAAACAAAATTAACTGCACTTGGAGGCATAGAAATAGATTGAAAAGGCAGCATGGAAGAAAAGTAAAGCTTAATAAAACGGCCAGATCCTTAGTGAACTATGAGACAACAATTGGTCTAACACGGGTACTATTTAAATGCTAAAAGGATGAAAGCATTCAAAGAGAAAATTTGAACATATAATAGTAAATTACTTCCAAATTCTCATGCCAAGCACATCATAACTAATTATTGCACACAAGTGATAAAGACAAGGACTTAAAGCAGCCCAGAAGAAAAACCATTATAAAGCATGGCAGCAGACTTCTTGTCAGATACTATGCAAGCCAGAAAACATTCACACATCTTTAAAATACTATCCTGACAAAAATCAACTTGCCAATGTAGAATTTTATATGCCATTAACATTTGCTTCCAAATATGCAGGCAAGATAAAGACTTTTCTGTAAGTAAACAAAAGTGAGCAAATTCATCAGCATCTGACCTGAACTATAAGAAATATTAAATGAAAACCATCAGGCTGAAGTTATCAGATGAATATAAACATCTACATCAAAGAATCAAAGACATCAGAAATTATGATTTTGTGGGTGAACATAAAATATTTTTTTCTGTTTTTAGTTTTTTGAAAAAAATGTCATGATCTTTTAAACTAAAAATAACAATGAATTATGAGAATTATAAAAATATTTAGAAGCAAAATGTATGACCAAAAAATACAAAGAAAATGGGGTAATCAATGGAAGTACATTGTTTTAAGATTCTTATGTTTTATGTTAAACATCATGTCTTTTGAAGACAGACTGAAATATGTTGAAGATATATGTTGTAAATCCTAGAGCCAGTACAAAATAAATAAATAAATAAAATAAGATATAGATAATAAGCTAATAATAGAGAGAAAATATAATACAGGTAATCCAAAAGAAGACAGAAAGAGAACAAAGAACAAATGTGACAAACAAGTGACAAATAGCAAGAAGATAGACTTAAACCCATATGTATTAGCAGTTATATTAAATTAAATTTTAATGAAAAGAGAGAGATTGTCAGGATGGATAGAAAAATCAAGACCCAACTGTATATAAATATAAAGAAACAGTAGGCTAAGAGTAAAAGGTGGCATAGGCTGTATCATGACCAACTTTTTCTAAGAAAACTAGAAAGCTATAACATCAGATAAAACATTTTAGAACAAAGAATATTACAAAAACTAAAAGTGTATTTCAAGGTGGAAAAAGGGTCAATTCATCAATAAAACCTAATAACTTATATATGTCACATATACATATGATATGCATACATACGTGTCAATATTAATAATACATAATGGATATGTACTTAAAACAGAGCTCCAAAATGCCTGAGCAAAAACTGACAGTTGTTAAGGAGACACTGTTGCATTTACAGGTACAGTTTCTACACTCATCTCTCAGTAATTGATAGAAAAAAAAGAGTATCAGTAAGGACGTAGCAGCCTGGAACAACATTATTAAGGACTTGACTTTGTCAATGTCTATAAAACACTTCCAACAACCACAGTGAATGTGTACACGAAACCTTCACAGATAAACCAGTGTGGGGCTATAAAACTAATCTAAACACATTTAAAAATATTGAAATAAGAAAGATAGGCTTTGTGACCACAATGGAATTAAACCAGAAATCAGTAACACATCTATCTGCGAAACCCTACCTATTTACGAATTGAACAGCATGGTTCTAAGTAACCCATGGGTCAGAGAAGAAATTACAGGAGAGTTCAGAAAATATTTTGACTAAGTAAAAACGAAACTGCAAAACATTCCAATCTGTAGTATGCTGCTAAAGCAATGTTTAGTGTGAACTTCATAGTGTTAAGGAAATTTTAAACTTTTCCTTCTTTAGGAAAGAAGGGAATCTACAAGTCAGTTATATAGACTTCCACCTAAAGAGTCTACAAAAAAAGATCACATAAAACCAGAATAAGTAGAAGGAAGGTACTAATAATGGTAAGAGCAGGAATCAATTTTTTATTGTAAAAAAAATAGAAACACAATAGAAAATGTCAGAGGCCATAGGTGGTTTTTCTATATGGATCAAGAAAGCAGTACCAAATCATAACTTGGGTGAAATATTTGGTTTGGGATAAGCTAAATTAACTAGAGAGGGAAAAGAGAAAGGTGACTTAGCTTTGGGGGGATAGATGTTTTTTACTTTTCCAACTACTTTACTACCTCAGGGCTACTTGACACTTTGTTAGAATACTATTAAGAACAATCTGAAACTCATTCAAATACATATCACCTCCAGGTAATTTTCACAGATCTTTTTGAAAAAGAATTCAAAATATCACTCACAAGATTGCAAATAAAGACATTAAACCTTGATATAATTGAAATACTGTCTTTTGTTTTAATAATGATAGAGGCTTAGCATTCTAATCTGAAATATTTATTTATTTTAAAGGAGAAAATTTTTTTAAAGATTTTATTTTATTTGAGAGAAAGAGCATACATGTGAGAGCAGGGGGAGGGGCAGAGGGAAAGGGTGAGCAGACTCCCTGCTGAGCAGAGAGCTCCATGTCATGACCTTGAGATCATGATCTGAGTCAAAACCAAGAGTTGGACCATTAATTGACTGAGCCACCCAGGCATTCTTTAATCTGTGATATTTAAAAGATTGACTAGATGATCTATATATTTAGATGCCTAACTCTCTATTTTGATGACTTTATATATTTTTGAATTGACAAATAAATTGATAACTGAAGTAAGAATTTGGGTATTTAGGGTATGTATGAAAATTAAGCTTAATTAATGAATCCAGTAGTGAAGTGCGAAGTGATTGTGGTTCTAACCTGATTATTTCAACCTCTTCAGTTTCAAGTGGGGTTAAGATTTGTATTGAGCTCCTAGAAAACTTGAGTGTCAAATTTTCTAGATAAAGTAATAGTCTCCATTCCTGCCTCTAATTTCTCCTACACTATCTTATTTCCTCTTTCATGCAATATTTAATGATTTATACATCTTCAAGTTTTTTGGCTTTATTATAGACTATCATTTGGTTCCTTTACTTTACCTGGGACTGTGGCATCAGGACTTCTTTGTTAACTTTCCATTTGCCCCTCCCTCCCTCTCCCTCCTGCTCTCCCCTCCTGCTTTCTTTTGCATAAGCAACCAAAATTAAAAGTGTAAATAGGAGGACCAGTGATGGATAACATCTGAACATTATATTTTGGACTAGCCATCCATTTGTTTTTTGTTTCCAATGGCTTTTTATAAATGTTTTACAAGCAAATGCCTTCAATATTTTTATATTTTTCAGTATATTTTTACTTTGTGGTATCATCTATGGCTTTACAGGTTAGAAAGATATTAGCTTTGGATATTTGGAAATATTTAGAATTATTTTTGTCCATTAGGAAACATTCCCAAACAGTGTGATGGAGTGTTCAAAACTTTCTCATGATTTTCAAACAATAAACAGGTCACTGTAGTAAGGTATTTATTTATTTGATTTGAAAGATTTTGTTTATTTATTTGACAGAGACAGAGCAAGCACAAGCAGGGGCAGTGGCAGAGGGAGAGTGAGAAGCAGCCTCCCTGGACAGGGAGCCTCATGTGGGGCTTGATCCCAGGACTCTGGGATCATGACCTAAGCCAAAGGGAGATGCTTAACCTACTGAGCCACCAAGGCACCCATGTAGTAGAGCATTTATAAGTAGAATAAGCACTAATTGATAAATGTTATTAATAAATATAGAGAAGATACCAAAACTAGAGATACCATTTAAAGCTATACTCTTTAGGATAAAAACTGGTACAATCAATCACTGAGTAAATGACAGAAAAAACTAGCTACAAATAAAAATTGCTGTGTATTCTTACTTTTTAAAAATCATACTTTTTAAAAAAGATTTTATTTACTTATTCATGAGAGACACAGAGAGAGAGGCAGAGGTACAGGCAGAAGAAGAAGCAGGCTCCCTGCAGGGCACCCCATGTGGGACTTGATACCCTGATTGAGGTTCATGCCCTGAGCCCAAGGCAGACACCCAACCGCTGAGCCACCCAGGTGTCCCCCTCCCCCAAAAATCATACTTTTAACTATTGTAGTCTTGAAACATATTTCAGATATGGGCTAATTTCTTTTTGTATTTATTTTTACATTAAGAATTTCTTAAATATTTTCTGTGTGTTCTTCCTTATGAATTTTAGGACTGTTCTCCTTTGTTTTAATAAGAATCCTTCTGGAATTTTGAGTAAAGCTTAATTACCTTTATAATTTGCTTTAAGAACAGTCATCAAATACTACTATTTCCTCATTCAACAGAAATTATATATGGTAAATATATAATGAATTTCTTTATGATAGCACTTGTATATCTAAGTTATTCTTAAAATATTTTTAAAATGTGTTCTATTACCATGAGTTTAGATCTTTTGGGTGCCAATATGAATTGCCAAGTATGTAGAAATTAAAGAATATATTGACTTTTGTATACTTATCTGGAACACAGCTCTATTGTAAGCGTATTATAGCAATGCACAAGGACCAACCAGGAGTCACATTTTAATCTAGTATTTTTTTTTTAACAACTTCTTATAGCTCCTATTGGTATACATTAATGCCATCTGCAAATGAGTCCAAAACTGTTTCTTCTTTCCCAAAATGAAGAATTCTGATTTTTTATGATATATGGCATTATGAAAAGCAGGTACTCTTTTAGTAGTTACTTTTGAATTTAGTGAAAATGCCTTTAGAGTTTTCAGTGCTAAACTTTTGTTTTTTTTTTTTTTTTTAATTTTTATTTATTTATGATAGTCACAGAGAGAGAGAGGCAGAGACACAGGCAGAGGGAGAAGCAGGCTCCATGCTTGGGAGCCCGATGTGGGATTCGATCCCGGGTCTCCAGGATCGCGCCCCGGGCCAAAGGCAGGCGCCAAACCGCTGCGCCACCCAGGGATCCCTAAACTTTTGTTTTTAAATGATTTTAGGGGATCCCTGGGTGGTGCAGCTGTTTGGCGCCTGCCTTTGGCCCAGGGCGCGATCCTGGAGACCCAGGATCGAATCCCACATCGGGCTCCAGGTGCATGGAGCCTGCTTCTCCCTCTGCCTGTGTCTCTGCCTCTCTCTCTCTCTCTCTCTCTCTCTCTCTCTCTCTCTCTCTCTCTGTGACTATCATAATAAATAAATTAATTAATTAAATTAAATTAAATCGATTTTAGGGCAGCCCCGGAGGCGCAGCGGTTTGCCGCCGCCTGCAGCCTGGGGCGTGATCCTGGAGACTGGGGATCCAGTCCCACGTCGAGCTCCTTGCATGGAGCCTGCTTCTCCCTCTGCCTGTGTCTCTGCCTCTCTCTCTGTCTCTCTCTCTGTGTTGCTCATGAATAAATAAATAAAATCTTAAAAAAATAAAATATAATAGATTTTATTTATTAAGAAAAAAGTCTATTCTCATTAACATTTAAAAAATATATTTATTTTTAATAAATTATTTTATTTTTAAATAAATATATTTAAAATATATATATTTTAAATAAATATATTTATTTCTTAATAAGTATTGAGAGGCAACCAAAAGAGCAAATAAAAATGGATGAGAATGAACTAAATAATCATTGTCTTAAATGCTACAAAATTATTTTGAAAATTCTAGGAAAGAAAGTTGTCCGTTTAAAATATTCAAAATAAGTTTCAATTCATATTGTTGCTTTTATCTTAATAACAAAGTCTAATCTGTTCAAAAATAAATATCTTGACTAGTAACAAGTGAGCAAACCAGACAATCTTAAGATGCTGACCTGAGATTCCAAAATGTTAGTAATAACAAAAGTATTTATTTTATTAATGACAGTGGTTTGGCATGAAGTAATAAAATATTTGGTATGTTTTCAGTTAAGAATTATTTTAGAAAGAAATTGCTGCCAAATTAGTGGAAACACTTCTAAATGGGAAGATGCAGAATTCATTAAAATTAACTGAATAAAAATGCTTCAAAAATCTTAAACCTTGGGGGTGTCTGGGTGGCTCAGTCTGTTGAGCATCTGCCTCTGGCTCAGGTCATGATCCCAGGGTCCTGGGATGGAGCCCCACATTTGGCTCCCATCCATGGTAGGGTGTCTGCTTCTCACTTCTGTTGCTGCCTCCCTGCTTGTGCCGTCTCTCTTTCTAATGAATAAATAATAAAATCTTGGGGAAAAATCTTAAAACTTGGAATAATATAACATTTTAGATGTTTTCTTTTCATAGATTTGAATCTTTCTTCTTAATGCAGAAACAAGAAATAATCAAAAAGAGGACAAAAGGAATATCCATTATACATCCCACCCCACTATAAAGAGCCTATCACTATTAATATTTTCAGTATTGCAGATTTTCCCAGATCTCTTTCCTTCCAACATATATACAATAACACTAAATAATTTTTACAAAGGTGTAATGAATATCATTGGTTCCATGTGGTCTTTTTTCATGAATATCTTCCCATAGCAATGGGTAAATTTCTCCTAGATTATTACAAATGACTATATGCAATCCACTCATAGATCTTGTATTCCATTGTACCATCATTTATTTATTCATTCCCCGGTAATTGGACATTTGGTATCATTAGAAATAATTATTTTAATTATTATAAACAGCACAGAACAAAAATGGTTTTTAAGAATTGACAAGAATAAAATACATTTTGACTTCAAAAAACAAGAAACAAAACTAAAACCTCCCAACATTTAAAAAGGGAAAGGTAAAGACTCAAAATAATTTGCAAAAATTCCCCCACTGCACCAGAGTTACCAATTCTAACTTCTAAAAATACTCATTTTCAAAGTTAATTATTGTAACCATGTAGATTTGAACAAATTGCCTTTCACTTTTTAAACTTTAAATGTTTGTACCTATATTTCTCAGTTTGATAACTCTATCAATTTTAATAAAAATTACCTAGATTAGCTCAGTTTGATCTCTTTATCAAGCTTAAGGTTTATATCATATTTTCCTCATTGAATAAATTAAGTGGCTTCCCACTATTTCTCTCTGTTCTGAAATAAGCTATCTAACATGGAAATAACTTATTGTGTTGTTTGAAATAATAATTAGTAAATCTAATACTATTAGTGTGTTTTGGAGAAAGTGGTTTTTAATAAATGTTTCATAATTTCTCCTATATAGTAGATATTTCAACCTGTGACAACCCATATCTTACAATATTTTATATAATATCAACCATTTGCATGAGTAATTAAATTATATATGACTAGCATATTATAATACTTTAAGAAATCTTATTTTATCTTCCATTCTTATTTTATTTTGGTTTGTTTCTTTTCATTCTTAGATTGGCCAGGAATTTTAAATTTTGTATTATTGGGTTACTAGCAAAATCAGCTTTTAAATTTGTTATCCGGGGATCCCTGGGTGGCGCAGCGGTTTGGCACCTGCCTTTGGCCCAGGGCGCGATCCTGGAGACCCGGGATCGAATCCCACGTCAGGCTCCTGGTGCATGGAGCCTGCTTCTCCCTCTGCCTATGTCTCTGCCTCTCTCTCTCTCTCTCTCTCTCTCTGTATGACTATCATAAATAAATAATAAAAAAAAATTTTAAATTTGTTATCCAACTATTATTTTTCTACTGCTTAAATCACTTTGTCCTCATATAAACACCTGTATTTCCAGAAACAATGGTACCCACACACTATAGATTGCTGAAGAATTTTGTGATCCCAAATTTCTTAATTTTAAAGACTGTCACTCTGGCCAACCAAATATACACATATTGATGTATAAAAGCCCACAGGTAATATGGGTAGGAAGAGCTTCTTTCTTAAAAAATTACTAGACTCATACCATACTATGTAGAAAGATTTTTTAAAAATATCTTCTGCCTATATCTTGTATGATCAGATTGGTAGTATTTTCATCTGTATTAATTTCTAAATATTCTATAAAAGTGATCTGTTTTCTTTGAATAATTGCTGTTGTGGATAGTGTGTCTTTATGAGCTTTGCATTTTATGACATGTTAAGTATTTATAGTGTTGCATCTTGAGACAATAATATATACAATTTATATGTTTTAAACCTATTTATTTTTCTTTTCTTGGCATAGTACAGTGTCAATGTTTATGTATTATCTGTAGATGCTTCACAATTGGAACAGTGGGGGAGGAGACAGCTAATGATTTTTAAGTACCTATCATATGAAAATGCTTTCAATATTTATCTCATTTAATCCCCATAACAACCCAGTGAGGTAAGAATTATTATCTATACTTTTGTTCAGTGGAAAATAGATTTAAAGCTAAGTGAGTTGCCCATCACATCTATAGTATGTGGTAGAGCTAGGACTTGGGATTGGGTGTGTGTGACGCCAAAGCCCGATGCCCTTTTTAGTAAATTAGTGTCTTTCAGGGAGATGTAATTTCTATTAGGGGTGTACAGAGTTTGATATATATCTAATTGTTGTACATTTACTGTATTATTCATTTCTTTGCCGTCCTTATTCAATTTTTAATGGGGATTTACCCGGGATAATTGGATGCCTTAATTTAATAGTGGATTTTTAGAAATGTGTGTTCCCTAGGCAATCAATCTCATCTGTGCTGTGGCTTCAACAGCTACACTCTTGCCTGTCAGCTTCTAGACTCTTATTTGAGCTTTAGACTTGAGCTTAGCAAGTGTTTTTTAAAACTCTGATTAAATATTTTACTATATTGGATTGCTCATTGAGGATCATTAATAAACATTTACTCAAGAACATTTGGAAAACAATGAGAAATACAAAAATTATAATAAAATCCATCTCTAACTGCACAAGCTGAGAGAACCACTAATGTTTTTATAAATTGTTTTTTACAGTCCACTTTGTCTTCTATAGACACACATATATATTTTATTTATCAGTCAGAATCAAACCAATTTTTCTGGTTTCTAAACCTCTTTTTACTTAATATACTGTGAATATTTTCATGTTATTAAATATTCTTCAGGAATGTGATATTTTTATTAGCTCATTGTATTGTGCTGAGTGAATGTACGATACTGTAGCAATTCCGTATTGTTGGGCATTTAGGACTACAATTATATATAATTCTTGTGCAAATAAAGGGGTGGATATTTGTGTATCCTTTGAATTGCACATAATCATGTAATAGATGAACTTACTTTTGATAAAATGTCATCAGGCAGGGTGGCCTTGGAATAGAGCAACCAAGAACCAGAGGTTGTAAAATACGCATTATACCTTTGACAGGATCAGTTTCTTTAGTGTGCCACTCCATCTCAGGCTGGATTTCATCATGAGCTCTCTCTCTCCAGTGATACCCCAAAACGCTCTCTCTACAAAACTTGCATTCTTTAATCAGTCTTTCCATCAGGGGGCCTAATGCTGACAATATTTTTCTGTGCTAATGACAACAGATTCAAGAACTAAGGTGACCCCTCCAGATAATGATCTTCTAAGGACTGGTGAATGCAGAAACCACATTTCAAGTGGAATTAAGTGCTGAAGTATAAATCTTGATGAGAGTCTTCATTACCAATGCTGCCTCTGTTCTTGACATCTCCTGAATTTCTTCTTACGCTTTTTCAAATCTGTTATCTTTACATTTTTGCCTTCCTGTAAGTGGTTTGTAAAATAAAGAGAACATTTACTCCCCATTTGACTATTTTATAATAGCTTCTAAATAGGAAAGTTGGGAGAAAATGTTCACATATAATGTGAAGCTATTGAATTTTTTCATAAAAGGCGAGAAAAAGCAAAAAAAATCTCATTTCACCTAATGCATTTCACAGATTGCCATAAACTAAGACTCTTTGTCATTGGAAAGAAAATGCTGCTTTTCCTCAATAGGAAACAAACATATTTGCATCATAACAGGATGAGGAAGCTGTAAATAGAAGGGTAAATTTTGGTTGTTGCTATGCAGACTGAGCTGTCATAACCCTCAGAGACATTTGGAGAATATTTTCAGGCAAAAGGGAGAACCAAATCATTTATTCATTAGAATCTATGATTTACTTCCCATATGTGAATAAGCACTTAAAAACATCCCACAGTGTCAATCTCTTCTATCCCACTTCCAACAACCAGCCAGGGTAACTTCATCATCTATCTTGGTGACCCTTTTGACACTTTGATTTCACACTTTGTTTTCAGAAACTTCTATAAACACCTGGTTTTAGTCAGCACTTAACCATGCCATTGATCTCTTCACCTCTTTGACTTGCTCCAACTCGCATTCTCCTAGAGAAGCCACTTTTTAAAATCCACTCTGTTGGCCAATTTTAGTTTAGCTTCTCTGTGTTTTCCGTGTCCATTGTCACTTTCCTGGTTATGATAGCCTGCCTTTCCAGCCTGCACTTGTTGAGTGCTTTATCTCTTTGACTTCCTGCCAGTCTTGCCTCCTATTAGATTCATTAAGGTAATTTCCATTAATCCCTAGATTCTCATTTCTGTTGCTGCATTTATAACCCCTGAACTGTCAAGAACTGACAGAGTTATGTTGTTGAACTATTCTGTTACACACCCATACTATTTAGCCTCACTGGGGTTCTCGCTATGAGTAAGAATCAAAAAATTGTATTCATAATTTCTTGGGGCCACCTGTCCTCAGTGTCTGCAGCAAATGCTGCAATTATTTGGTGTTCTTTTCAAGTTAGGATCGTGAATCTCAATTCCTTGGTTCTGGATGAAGACCTTCTAAACTACTCAGGATGCAGGGCTAATTCAACGTGGGTGCAGCCACTCCACCATCTTCACAGTATCACTCCCACCTGCTTCTTGGTGTCCTACATTCAAGAAAAAAGTTGTTTTATTGTGGTTCTTGAACTTTTGTAAATTGAAAAACCATCTGAGAAACTTAGAAATGAGGTTGCCTGTGTTTTCTTTGAGGATAATGATGGTAATGATCCAGAAGATCTGCAGTGCTGCTCAAAATGTCTGAGCACTCCAAGGGATTCTAGCGCAGGAGAAACACAGACACTCTAAGAAGCACTATCAGAGTGAAGGCTTGCTTTCTGTTGGCCTGTGAATCGCCAGAGGCCAGAACTGCTGGTAAAAGACAGGTCACCCTGTGAAGCTTGCATTTTAGATAAATGACAAGTGACTTTTTATCCTAAGTATACCCCCGATCTTGCAAGAGATTTAAAAAATAATCTGTTGTTGATCTGTAACTCAAATTTAACGGGGCTTCCTATAATTTTATTTGCTAAGTCTGGAACCCTATTCCCTGCCCTACTTAAGGGCATCTTCCTTCCTTCATCTCTTATGGTTTTTACTGAACAGCAAAGCACTGGATGCCTACAGATATACTTGACACTCAACTCCCCTCTATGCTGGGGACCACACTTACCTCTGATTTTTGTTTCCCACCAGCCTTTCTCTTTATATTTCTCTAGTCATTATCTAACTCTGATGATTCATCATTGCATTTATTTCTGCTGGCCTTTCATGCAGATCAACCTACTTTCCGTTACCCCAGATATCTTTTTTTTTTAAGATTATTTATTTATTTATTTATTCATGAGAGATACAGCAAAAGAGGCAGAGACATAAGCAGAGGGAAAAGCAAGGTCCCTGTGGGGAGCCTGATGTGGGACTTAATCCTAGGACTCTAGGATCATGACCTGAGCCAAAGGCAGACAGACACTCAACCACTGAGTCACCCAGGAGTCTCTTACCCCAGATTTCTACTTAATAAAATTCCACTTCTCTTTTAATGCTTGATTCAGTTGTGCTTTCACAGGACCCTGTGGCTACCTCAATGATTGGAACTGCTTCTCTTTCATAATAATGTCTTGATAGGTGTGATTTACTCACTAGTCTGCAGGTTGGGGGCTGGGACTATACCTCAGTGGCTAATAAGGAAGTGTACAGTAGGTGCTCAGTGCTCCTGAGATCTTCTACAAATGTAATCTCACCTTCTGCACTAAGTAAGCCTTGTCTGTTCTACTCATCTGGCCATTGATGCCTTCCTGGCCTTGGGATAGAAGTCTTTGTGTGTTTATTTTACTCACCATTTCTCAATCCGTACCCTGTCGTGAAAAAGCTCAAGGCTCATTGAGTTTGGCACAAAGGTCATTTACAACAGAACTCCCCATACAGTTGCCATGCTATACAGTGTGCCACAAAAGGGTGTTTGTATACTAAGAAATGGATTTCCATCAGCTTGGGCCAGTTATTCCCAGGCACCAGTAACCCAGTTTCCCCAGTGTGTGCTATGATGTGGTAAAGATTTGGAATCACTACTTTGTAGGTAACAGTTGAATAGATGAATAGATTATTGCTGTTTACTAATATTTAACCTTGGGTGAGTTGCTTAACTTCTTAATGTGTTTCTTTGTGTCAAGGTTGAGTTGATGTTATTGATGAAAACACTTGGCTCTATTTCATTACTCCAATGGTGATGATTGTGCAAGGGCCTGTGGATTATGGCTGATACAGAAGCTAGATATTCTGTCCGTAAAGAGATATCAGTATAGTTGGGGAGACAACTACAAAGGCAATCTGTGATAAGTGCCAAATGTATGTTCCAAAAACAAGGAGCAAGAAGGGTCAGGAGTCAAGTATAAGGGAGGGCTGTTCCAGAATGTAAATAAGGGGCCTTCAAAGATGGCTAGGAGACCTTTGGGTAACAAGGAACTTGCTGACATTCATTATCCGAAGGAATTATTTCATTATAAGAAGGAAACTAAGATACAAGCCATTTTGTATTTTCCAGGCTAGAATCATCATTAAGTAACAAATGTCAAATTTAATTTACTTGAAGATTTTGACACATAATTTGAAAATATTTTAAATGAGACATCCCAAGTCTCCCCACTCCCTTTTTGTTACACGACTGAAAAATAAGAAAGGTATCTATATATTGAATTTCCTTTGTCTTTGCTTATGTTGTGTGGGTCTATGCTGTTTGTGTAGCCTGTGTTTACTGTGGTCTTCCTTTTTTCTCTTTCTACTTGCTCCTTTTCCCCTCTCCGTTTATGATGAAAACATCTTTAAATAAAAGAAGGAGATGACTAGACATCAGGATTCTCGGTGCGGGGGCAGGTGGCTCCTCTGTGATCTCAGTCAGTGGCAGTTTTTGATCAGCCATAACAAAGAAAATGATGAAAAGAGAAAAGTGAGAAGGATGAGAGCAGTCTGCAAAACCATCTCCAACCCCTGACTGACTCCATGACCTCCAGCCCATGGGTTCTTTTCTCTGGGTACTTAGTCAGGATTTAAAACTACAAAAAATACGCTAAAGAACTGGAAAGTAGTACCTGCCTTTTAAAAATTTCCTAAATTGGTCTCATCAGCAGAAGCTTTAATGTAATGCTGGGAATACATTTCCTTTTAAGAAACATGTGCTCTACTGGCTGCTTTGACTTGTGGTTTATCTTAAAATGAGTCAACCTCACTGATATCTTAAAAAACACTTCAGTGTTACAGAATTAGCTCTCAACCCCAACCTGAGTACACAACATTAGCTTCCTGTAAATTACTATATAAGCTCAAAACCATTTAGGACATGAAGCACTTGATTCTTTCCAGGCACAATCAATGGAATGCCATCTTTCCTCCTTGGGGGAGGTACAGTCGAGATCTTATTCTCCCTACATGATGCATTAGTACATTTTATTGTACTAATACAGGTATTACACTAATGAAAATTATACTTTAATGCTAAGGACTTTTTTGTACTTATTAGGAAGACCAATATCATTATTAGGCAATTGACTTAGACGGAAAATTTTTATACTAGTCTGTAACCGATTAAGGAGTGCTGAGGTTCTGGGAAAGTGGATCAGAGGTTTCCATAAAATTGCTTAGAAGAAAAAAGTTGCCTTAATATCTCTCTGAAATGTCCCTTGGTGATCTCCTAATTATATTCAGCAGTGTCATGAAGTCAGACTCTACTGTGTTTTTTTTCAGCCCTTTAGCACCATTGCCCAAGAGTACCAGCCCCTAAATGGGGCAGGATTTTGTTGAGTGACTATGAACTGCACTCTGGGATCTAATGTGCTTCTTTGGAGTTCCTTTTTATATCTCCACCAGAATTTATTCATCATTTCTCTGAGTCCTATTTGTCTTACACTCTGCTAATTAATAATGAGTTAATTAAACAGATAAACCCATTGAGATAATGTGAATCAAATGATAGACCTTATGAAATGACATTAATGATAGGGATTTTAGACAATGTGCAAGTCTATGGGGAAAATATTTTCATTAATAACAGTTTATGTGAATTGATTAGATCATTCTTTTGGCATTTCACAAATGACACAGTGTAGACAGCATCTTCCATGGAAGCTAAGATTTGAAGAAGTTGTGAACATGACTCAGAGCAATTATAGAAGGAGTAGCATGATCAGAAATAGGCTATGTTGATTAATGTAAAACAATGAATGTAAATTCATAGGTTCTTAAATATTAATGACAATCGATTGTTGTAAGCCCAACTATTTTGGCTTACCCAATTAGACAGGGTATGGATTTTTGAGGTCAAATGGAAAAAGAAGAAATGTAGATATCTTTGTTGGTTTCCCTATTATTGGTCAAACAATAGGAGAGTTTACAGCTTTCAATAGTCTTTGCTGGATGGGAGCAAAAAATGAAAAAAAAATTGCAGAAAAAATAAAATTGGAGTAATTCCATAATTTACTTAAGAATGATACATTTCTAGTCTACCTCTTCCAATTATTCTTTTTTTTTTTCTTCCAATTATTCTTATAAGGGCTATAAATTAACTACAGGGTATATTGCTTTTGATTCTTGTCCTTTCTCAATTCAATTTTGGTGATGTTTCCATATGAATACTGCAATTAATTATCAAGATTTTCCTTTTGGAAGAAAGTATAACTTTACCTAACAAGTGGATTGTCTGCTTATTATACGTCATGGTGAAGGCTGTCTGTAGGCCTGCCATCGCAAACCTCACTCTGTACATTGGTATTCTCACTCTGCTCACCTTTGTCTTTGCATTGGACCGTGTCCAAAAGCTAGATCTTGCCAAATCAGAGCAGAACATGAGTGACTCGGATTATAGAGGATGTGAACTGAGACCAACATGTGTACCTTTCTGCTTCTGATTATCACGTTCTAAAACAAAGATGTACAATTCATGCTTCTTTATTTTACATGCATGGATTCATACGCATATACCGATATACACTCTCATTTGTGAGGATGATTTGTCATTACAGAAAATGTCACAATAGCTTCTGTCTTTATTGAAAATTTCCTAGGTTACTTCCACAAACATATTGTGCATTAATGCAACTAATCGACAGGGATACACACACACACACACACACACACACACACACACACATACTTCAATTAATAATTATTTACTTATCAGAATTTAGAACCTAAACTATTTAAAATTCTGGGCATTTCTCAGAATTTTTTTTTATTTCTCAGAATTCTTATTGCAATCCTCTTTATTCAACTGATTTGTTATATGCCTACCTCTGAACTAATTATCTGTGGCCAGAGGCATGGGCTTTACTGGTTGAGTTGGGTTAATGCACATGATAATTCCTGTGGGTAAAGATAGATTTTTAGAAACAATGTGTCCCAAAATAGAAACTAACAATTGTTAAAAGGAAGAATGAATGCTGGGGAGGCAACCAATCCAACAGTGGATGAAAGGCAGAACAAGTCTGATCTAGGATTATCTTGGAGGGCAGCGAGATCTGTGTGGTTGTATTGACCCACTCATGTACAACAGCCTACGTGTTCAGCGGAGCAATTGTAAAGTGGAGAGTGAACTGGTGGGGTAGAGGCCAGTAGACTGACAGGGAAGTATAACCCATGGTAAAGCTGGCTTTGTGAGGCATGAGGATATTGTGGTAACCATACAAACAGAGCTGAGCTGAGTGCTCTTGGAAACGTGGAGTAGAACAAGAGCAAGCCAGGTCCCAGTTGTTTTGGCAAAGGAATAAACAGGTTGAAGGACTTTAAACAGTTACCTATTGGCACTTCCAAACTGGTCTCATTCAACGTCCCACCAGAAAGAACAGAGGCCCTATAAAAAGATGACAGGGCACACTTCCCTACCAGCTTCCTTGCCCATTGGAACAAATTATTCAAGTATCATTATTTCCCACAGTGATATCTTTTACACGGTGAAGGAGACTTTAAAAGGAAGGATTTCTGGTAGACCAGAAGACCAACGTGGTCCGTAGCAGTTTGCTTGGGGTTCCTTCATCTCACTCACATTTTGGCAATGACTCGAAAGAGTAATATTTTTACTTCCAGACTCCTCCACCTTTAAACCAGCTTTTGTAATTGACATTAGAGTTCTCTTCCCGAATACACATGGACCTGAGATCTCTATTCATATTCCACACTTTAAAGCCTTGGTCGTTGCCTTTGCTCTCCTAAGATATAATCCAGTTGCTGATACTGCCATCCTGGCCCAACACTAAGCCCTATTGCAGTATTCCTTTTTAGTCTTCTCTCCAGCTATAAATTCTCCCCAATCCACCTTCTTGCCTATTCTTTCTTTGCTCAGAGCAAACAGGAGTGCCACCACTCCTAAAAAATCACCTGCACTTTTTCTGTGCCTTTGCTTCTACAATTTCCTTTGCCCAGAATGCCCGCCTCTCCTTTTGTATCTGTGAAATACTAGTTATCATTCAAGACCCCACTTTAGGGTCACCTCTTCTGTGAAGGCCTCCTAGATCCTTCAAAAAGAAAATAGTTACTTCCTACAATATGCACGCATAATAATTAGTTCATTGTTTTGTACTTCTTAGTTTTATTTTTTTATGGCTGAAAAACATCCCATTGTATATACAACCACAATTTTTAAGAAAATCCATTCATCCATTGATGGACTCTAAGGCTGGTATTGTATCTTGGATATTATAAATAATGTTCGATGAATATGGGGGTACAGATTACCTGTCTGAGTTAGTGGGTTTTTAACCTTTCATTTTCTTCAGATAAATATCCTAGAGTGGGACTGCTGGATCTTACAATAGTCCTATTTTTATTTTTTTGAGGAATCCCTCTACTGTTTTTCATAGTGGCTGTACCAATTTACCACAACAATATACAAGGGTTCTCTTTTCCCCACACCCTTGCCAATACTTGTGATTTCTTATCTTTTTGAGAATTGCCATCCTAATAGGTGTGAGGTGATTTCTCACTGTAGTTTTGATTTGCATTTCCCTGATGATTAGTGATGATGAATATGTACCTGTTATGTCATCTGTATCTTCTTTGGAAATATATCTATTCAGGTCCTCTGTCCATTTTATAATATCATTATTTTTAGCTGTTGAGTTGTATGAGTTTTTAATTTATTTGGGGGTATTAGCCCCTGATCATATATATGATTTGAAAATATTTTCTTCCATTTTGTAACTTGTCTTAATTTTGCTGATGGCTTCTTTTGCTGGGCAGAAGCTTTCTAGTATGATATAGTCCTAATTATTTATTTTTGCTTTTGTTGTTTTTGTCTCTGGTGTCAGATTCAAGATAGCACTGCCAATATCTCTGTCAAGGAGCTTGCTGCCTATTTTCCTCTAGGTGTTTTATGGTTTCAGGTCTTATAGTTAAGTCTTTAAACCATTTTGAGTTAATTTTTGTGTATAGTATAAAATAATGGTTGAGTTTTATTCTTTTGCATATACCTGTCCAATTTTCCCAACATCATTTATTGAAGAGACCGTCCTTTGCCTAGTGTATAAACTTGGGTCTTTCATTACGACTCAACCATTTACATGTGGGTTTATTTCTGGGCTCTCTACTCTGTTCTCCTGATCTACATGTCTATTTTTATGCCAGTGCCATAATGTTTTAATTACCGTGTTTTGTAATATAATTTGAAATCAGGGAGCATGCTACTTTCAGCTTTGTTCTTTCTCAAAATTGCTTTGGTTATTTGTGGTCTTTTGTGGTTCATACACATTTCAGGATTATTTGTTCTATTTCTTTGAAAATGCTATTGGAATTTTGATAGGGATTGCACTGAATATGTAGATTGTTTTGAGTAGTATGGATATTTTAACAATATTGATTCTTTCAATCCATGAACATGGAATAGCTTTCCATTTATTTGTGTTTTCTTCAATTTCTTTTATTAATGTCTTGCAGTTTTCATGTATGGGTCTTTCACCTCCTTGGTTAAAGTCATTCCTAGGTACCTTATTCTTTTTTGATGCAAATGTAAATGAGATTGTTTTATTTCCAAGCTTCTTAACATATAAAAACAAGAAGTGAATTAGAATTAAAACCATTCTATTCCAAAATAATTTTAAGTGGTTTGGATCATCATAGCATATAGATCCAAAAAGAAAGGCTTCCCAGGCGTTGAAAGTGCTTCTTGGTGGGACGCATGGGTGGCTCAGCGATTGAGTGTCTGCCTTCAGCTCAGGGAGTGATTCCAGGATCCAGGATGGAGTTCTACATTGGGCTCCCTGCAAGGATCCTGCTTCTCCCTCTGCCTGTGTCTCTGCCTCTCTCTTTCTGTGTCTCTCATGAATAAATAACTAAATCTTAAAAAAAAAAAAGTGCTTCTTGGGTGGTATCCACACCTCTGGTTATAGCCTACAGCACAGAGTGACTAAGCCAAATCACCTGAATTTTGAGGCATGTTGTAGAGGCTCTATAGCCTGTCCCTCGCTGCTGTGGTCTGGAATCTTTTTTTTTTTTTTAAGGTTGTGTCCCAATAATCATCTATTTTGCTAACAGAGACTATCTATATGTAATGGAAAGAAGGAGAAATTACTTACATATTTTTCTTTTTCATATGCATTATTTTCTGGTTATAAAAGCAACATATGCTTAATATAAGGATTTGGAAAACATAGACAAGGAGAAAAAAAAGTCCTCCTTAATTCTATCACCCAGAGTCAAACTTTGATTTATTTTTAATTCTTTATCTCATATCCCTTCTCCAGCTACTAACCTATTTTTCTGCTTCCCTTTACAGAAAAGTCCTCAAAAGAATTGTCTTTTCTATCTGTGAGTCCTCTTTACCCCTTCTCTCCTGAGCCCAGTCCAATCATATTTACACTATAGCTTAGTGTAACTAAGCTATTAGCTTTCAGGTTATAAATGAACTCCTTGGTTCTAAATCCAGTGACCAGTCCTTAGGCAGGTTTTGACACATTTGTTAGTTATTTTCTTCTTGAAACTGTTTTAATTTATTCCTTGGACTCTACTCTGGTCTTCTCCCATCCTTCTAGCCACATCTTCACAGTCTCTCTCTCTCTTTTAAGCTTTCATTTATTTATTTGAGAAAGAGAACAAGAAAAAGTGAGAGAGAAAGAGAGAGCACCAGCAGGTGGGAGAGATAGAAGGAGACGCAGACCCCCCATTGAGCAGGGAGCCCTACTCAGGGTTCTATCCCAGAACCCTGAGATCATGACCTGACCAAAAGGCAGACACTTAACCAACTGACTCACCCAGGCTATGCCTTCACAGTCTCTTTAGTCTGTATTTGTTTCTTTATCTTTCCTACTTCTAAACATTAGGCTAGCTCAGGGTTCACTGTCACTCCCTTGTGTGACCTCATCTAGGCCTCACAGTTTAAAATAATCGAATTCATATCTTTAGCTAAGATTTCTTCTCTGAACACTGTAAACATATTTCTAGTTGGCTACCTTGATAGACACATTAACTTGAACTACACCAAACTTTTCATTACCCTGCCATCATACTCTTTCCATAAGGTTTCTCATTTTTGCAAATGGCAATCCATTATTCCACATCATCCAGATAAAAAAAGTCTTTGATGCTTGGGTGGCTCAATGGTTGAGCATCTGCCTTTAGCTCAGGTCGTGATCCCAGGGTCCTGAGGTTGAGTCCCACACTGGGCTTCCTGTGAGGAGCTTCCTCCCTCTGTCTATGTCTCTGCCTTTATCTCTATGTCTCTCATGAATAAATAAATAGAATCTTTAAAAAAAAAACTTTGTCAGCCTTGATTCCATTTTTTTTCTCTCGTACCTCCATACAATCAATTGGCAAATCACATTGGCCTTAATTTTATAATATGTTTCCAAACTCAAACATTCTCATTACTTCCTCCTTCACCAGCCTGCTCTGAGCTTCTATACTGTCACTGGCTTATTGCAATAGTTTGCTCAATGGTCTTTGAGCTTCTGCTTTACCTCCTTTAGTCTATAAGTAATCTGGAAAAAACCTAGGTTCCCATAACACTTCTTGCTTATAACTTTTCAAGTGTGCCCCACTGGTATCTGTAGCTTTACGTGATCTGGCACTTGGTTAATTAAGTCTCTAATCTTTTCACCATTCATTCTTCCTCTGCTTATTATACTCCAATCCTAATGGCCTCCCTTTTTTCCTTGTACATATAATGTGTTCTTGTCTCAGGCCATTTGCTCCTGTGGTTTCCAGACCTCCCTTTCCTGAGACAGCTTCCCAACTCCTTTGCTCTCCTGCTTCTCTTCCTTTCCACTCAGAGGAATTTTTCATTGGTGTCATCTTTTCCAATCATTTTACATAAATTAGAAGATATTTTCTTCTGGCTTAGGTAAGTTTTTTCAATTGCCATAGGAATTTTAGAATCAGCTTGTCAATTTTTATTTAAAAAATCCTGCTGGGATTTTGATTGGGATTGCATTGAAACTAGAGATCAATTTGGGGATAAGTGACATCTTAAAAATATTGGCGTTTCTGACACATGACAACAGTATATCTCCATTTATTTAGATCCTCTTCAATTTCTCACCAATGTTTTATAGTTTTTACTATACAGGTCTTGCGCATCTTTTGTTACACTTACCCCTAAGTATTTCATATTTCTGATATGATTTTAAATGGCAGTTGTTTGATTACATGAGCCTATCAGTTGATGCTGGAAAGGCATTTGAGAATATCCAACATCCAGTCTTTATAAAAGGTCTCAGTATGCAAGAATAGAAAAGCAATCTCAACCTAATGAATGGTGTCTATGAAAATCCTAAGACTATGCTTAATGGCAGAAGACTGAATGATTTCTCTCTGAGATCAGAAACAAGATTATTCAACACTTTAGGAGAAGTTCTAGCCAATACAGGGAGGAAAAAAAAGGGGGCGGGGGCGGGGAATGCATCCAGATAGGAAAGGGAAAAGTAAAACTATCTCTACTAATAGATGTTAAGATATCTTAATGTATCTTATATATATATAATGATATCATATAATGATATATGATATCTATTATCTATCTATCATCCATCTATCTATAATGGAATCCAATGCAATATACAAAGAACATTACCAAAAACTAATAAGAGATTAGCAAGTTCCAAAATATAAGATCAGAATACAAAAACATATATATATATAGGATATATATATATATATTGTTTTTAACAAAAGATGTATTAGATCTGTACATTAAAGGCTATAAAACATTGGTGAAAATTCTTAGACTCAATACAATCCCAATCAATAAACACTGGGCAATAAAAATTTTAAAAATAATACTTTTTAATATCAAAAATATGAAATAATGACAAATTCTTACATGTTGGGATTAATCATGCTGGGTGATTATATATTATCTTTTAATATATTTTTGGAACCATACCCTAACATTTTGTTTAGAATATCTACATCCATTTTATGAGGGATATTGTCCTACAGTCTTCTTCTATTCTTAAAACATTTTTTGGCTGTTTTTGGGTAAAACTGGTATCATAGAATAAAGTAAGAATTATTTCCTCCTCTTTAATATTCTGGAAGAATATGGGTAAAATAGGTATTATTTCTTCCTTAAAATTTTGGCAGAATTCTCCAGTGAAATCATTTTGATCCAGAATTTTCTTTTATTATCTATTTCTTCTTGAATAATGTTTGGTCGTTTATGTCAAACATTTGTCCATTTCATCTAAGTTGTTAAATTAGTTAACATAAAGTTATATGATGTTTTTAATATCTGTAAAATCTATACTGATGATACTTCTTTCATTGCTGCTAGTGGTAATTTTTTTCTTCTTTTTTACCTTCTGATTCATCTGGATAAAGTATCACTTTCATTTATCATCTCAAAAAACTAGCTTTTGGTTCCATTGACTTTCTCTAGAGCTTTTTATTTTTATTGCATTGTTTTTTAAAAAATCTTTACTATTTCCTTTTTTCCTGCTTGCTTTAATTCGCTTTTCTTTCTCAAACTTCTTAAGGCAGAAATGGAAGTCTTTGATTTGAGAGTTTTCCTCTTCCTAATACAAGTGGGGGATCCTAGAAATACTGCTTTAGCAACATTCCACAGATTCTGAAATATTGTGTTTTCATTTTCACTCAGTTCAAAATACATTGTCTTTTCCCTTTTGATTTCTTTTCTTTGAAACAAGTATTATGTAGAGGTGTTGGAGATTTTTCAGAGATCTTTTTGTTAATGATTTCTAACTTAATCCCACTATAATTAAAAAGCATACTTTGTTTGATTTTACTGTTTTAAATATATCTGAACTTATTTATTGTCCAGAATATCATTTACCTTATAAATATTACATATGCACCTGAAATAAATGCATATTCTGCTTGTGTTGGATGAAGATTTCTATAAATATCAATTAGATAAAATTTTTGATAGTGCTAAGTCTTCTACAGGCTTACATATTTCTTACATATTTTCTGTCTACTTGTTCTGTCAGATATTGATTGAATGAGGGGTATAGAAATCTCCAACATAATTGCAGATATATCTATTCTTCTTTGCCATCCTATCAGGTTTTTTTTTTCTTTCTATACTTTGAAGTTGTTATTAGGTGCATAAATGTGGAGAGTTGTTATACAATTCTGAAGATACACCTTTATTATTATGATATGACTTTTATCCATGATAATATTCTTTCCTCTGTAATCTACATTGGCTGACATTAATACAGCCACTCCAAATTTCTTTTGATTAATGTTGCCATGATTTCCTCTTCCATCCTTTTATTTCTTTAATTTCCAACCTATTTGTATCTTTATATTTAGAGCGTGCCTCTTTTATGTAGCATATGGTTGAGTATTCCTTTTTCTATCCAATTTGACATTGCCCTTGAATTACCTTGTTTAGATCATTTTAATTTATGCAAGTACTAATATGATTAGTTTCAAGTCTAATATCCTGTTATTTATTTTCTACTGTTCCATTTATTCTTTTCTCACTTCTCCCTTATTTTTATATTCTTATAGATTATTTTTATGATTTTTATGATTTCTGTTTCATTCCTTTATTGGCCTCTTAGTCATATCTCATTGTCTTACTACTTTAATAGCTGCTTTAGAGTTTATAATATGTATCTTTAATATGTTCTATTTTCAAATATTATTTAACACATCACATATGGTACAAAAGTGTTACAATAGTACATACTTTTCTCTCTTCCAGGTTTTTGTGATATGATTATTGGGCCTTTCCCATATGTTTCAACTTTATACTATGTTGTCATTATTTTTGTTTAAGCAGATAATTGTTTTAAAAATCGACTTATTTAAAGAAAAGTTTTATGTTTTTTTTTCCAAGTAGTCATTATTTCTGTTGTTTTCCTTTTTTTTGATAAATATATATTTTCATCTCATATACTTTTCCTTCTTCTTGAATGATTTGAATATTTCTCAGAGCACAGGTTGGCTTTAAAAATTCTTATTTTGCCTTTGCTGGGGAAATATGTTTTACTGGGTATACTATTGCAAATTGAGAGTTTTTTTTTCTTTCATTACTCTAAAGATGTAGCTCCAGTGTTTTCTTGTTTATATCATTTCTGATAAGAATTCTGTTATTCTCATCTTCTTTCTTGGTATGTTACCTTTTTTTCTCACTAATTTTAAAATTTTCTCTTTATCACTGGTTTCAAGCAATTTGATTATGAGCTGAATTGGTGTTATTTTCTTCATGTTTCTTGTGCTTGTATTCATCGATTTTCTTGGATCTGCAATTTTATGGTTGTCATTAAATTTAGAAAATCCCTGACTATTATTTCTATGAGCAATTGTTCTATAGACTACTTTCTTCCTTCATTTTTAGTACTCTAATTACAAACATATGATGCCACTTGTAGCTGTCCTAGAGCTCATTAAATTCTCTTTGTGAATCTTTGTATTTCAGGAACACCTGGGTGGCTCAGTGGTTCAATGTCTGCCTTTGGCTCAGAAAGTGATCTGGGGTCCTGGGATCAAGTCTTGCATCAGGCTCCCTACGGGGACCCTGCTTCTCCCTCTGCCTATGTCTCTGCCTCTCTCTCTGTGTCTCTCATGAATAAATAAAATCCTTAAAATAAATAAATCTTTGTATTTCTTTTTATATTTCTTTTACAACTCTTTTGTTGCTTTTGACTAGTTCATTTCCTTCCTCTTTATATGTCATATTTTCCTGCTTGTCTGCATGTTTGATAACTTTTCACTGGATGCCAGGTATTGTGAATTTTACTCTTTTGAATACTGAAAAGTTTTGACCTCTTATAAATATTCTTGTGCTTATTTCTCAGTCAGTGTTACTTGGAAATAGTTTGATTCTTTCAAGCCTTAAAGATTAGGTGGGCCCAGTGTAATGCTTAGACTGGAATCAATTATTTGCCACTACTGACCCAAGAACATCATGTATACTTTACTAACCCTCCCACCCCCCACCCCGGAATTAAGAGTTTTGTAGTCTGGTTGGTAGGTCGAGACATTACTCTCTGTGCTGTGATAGCTGCTGGGTATTGTTTCCTCGAATTTTTTTCAGGTGACTCTTTCTTTAGTCTCAGGTAGTTTGATCACATGCATTCACTGATCAGTCATCAAGGAGGAGCACTGATCATTAGTTAACAAGAATCTCCAGATTTTTCTATCTGCAATGCCTTTCCTCTCCTGTATTCTGTCCTGATAACTCTAATGATCTTTCTGGACTTCAACTCTGTGTCCACTCAGGAAGTCCACTGGATTTCACCTGGCTTATCTTTCCCTATGCTATTGTCTGGAAATGTTCTCAAAAAAGTAAACTATGAACAATCATGTGGCACATCTTGTTTATTTCCCATCTCTCAGGGATCATTGTCCTTTGTTGCCTAATATTGTGTGTTTTGAAAAGTGTTCATATATCTTGTCCAGTTGTTTGGTTTCAGTTGGGACTACATATCTAGTTCCTGTACTACACCTTGATTGGGAACACATTTTTATTTATTATTAAATAGAACCTTCAATTAGATTTATTTCATCAGGGTCAGAAAATATGGCCATATGAGTTCTGTTTTTAATGTTTACTAAGACTTTCTTTTTGCCCTACCTAGTATATGGTAAATTTAGAGGTGAATTTTCCATAATTATTTGCAGAGAAAGCATATTATTCATTTGTAGAGTATTAACTTTCTTATACAAAGATATAGAGCTTGGCTATTTTATTAAAAATAAAATTAGGAAAAACACATGTTCACAAAAACCAAACAGATCAAAAATAATAAAATGAGAAGTAAAATTTATTTTCCATTTTTTAATGCATGATCATGTCCTTTCCCAAAGTTAACCATTATTACTTTTTTAAAATAACTTTTATTCATCTACTAGGGAGTTTTGGTATGTCTTTTTATCTTACTTTATTATATTTGTTTACTTAGTTTCTTTGATTAGAACAGCACATAAATAGCTCTCTTTTGTGATTAAATGTGGATGTAGAGCTAATTCTATATTCAGCATTAATAATTTATTAAATTCTCTTGGTAATTTATTACCAAATTGATTTTTTCTCATTTTTTCATAATACTGAAATAGATCTGGGTTCTCAGTTTGTGTTTTGAAATTAGATATAATAATAATATTTTGGAAATAGGCCCTAAGCACACAGGTTTTGGTTTTATCAGACTTTTATATGCTTTGTGTCTATGTACAAGCACTTAGTCTTTTTGAGTCTTAGTTTTCCCATCTGTTATTAAATAATATTGAATTAGGTAACATCTAATATTAATTCCAACAATAGAATTTGATGTATATAGTTATGTCTCTTCTTTAAGCCACTATGAATACAAAGAAGAGTTTTGTTAAAAGGCTAGCCAATCACTGGCTACTAATAGTGAGAGGACATTTGTCTGGCCTTCATATTCATCAGTCTTAAATTAAACACCAAAAGATATTTGGTGTTATTTCCAAGTTATGTTAAATACACCATTGCAGAGAAATTCTGGCAGAAATAAAAGAAAATGCTAATCATAGAGCTTTGTGCTTCTGATCCCTTACTAGACCACACTCTTTTTAAGTTTTAATATATTTTTAATACACCTTATGACTCTCCTGTGAAAAGCACATTTATATTTCACCACATTTTATCTTAAAATATTGACTTGTTCAATGCAACTTTTAAATTGTACTACAACTTTTGTTGTGTTTGTTTAGAGATTATTTAATTTTTAAAAAATTGTGAGCATAAAAATCTAAGTGGCCTGATCCTCTCTTGACTGGAGTGCTGTGTTTGGAGTATCTGTGTCATAAGTACTAAAGCTAATATGTAATACCTGAACTAAAGAAGTTAGATTGGCCCTCACAATCCTACTAGCTGAGGCCGTATTTTGAATTTGTCTCCCTTCTACTTATATGCACATGTACATATGGTAGACCTGAGATAATGAGATTCTTTTCAACTAAAGCTGCCTGTGGTTAGACACATGAACAAACACCTCCGTATAATTTGCTTTCCTTAGTGGCGTTTACACGGGAGATGTGTTTTGATTTGCTTTTGTGTAGCAAATACTATGTTATCTGGGCCAAAAACATTTCACCGCCAGAATTAGAGACTGTAAGCACAGCTGATTTTTAAGTGTATTTTGGGCAGCTGCAGAATTCTGATGACTCTCCACCAGGCGTTTCATCTCTTCATTGCCCAATTGAGTCACTTTCTATCTTAAGTCTGACTTTATATATAAAAAGTATCATCCCTTCCCTACTGATGAAATAAATATAAAACAAAACAAAACAAAATAGGAGATGTGTTTAGTGAAAAAGATTTACATTTAAGAAATGCATAAATAACTTTGAAATTAAGCCAATATGTTTCCATGTATCATTGGGCCAGAAGTTCTTCTTTTTAAATTCCATCAGAAATTGCTGTTTATTTCTGAAGAAATATGTATGGTCAGATATTTTTCTATTGTCACAAAAATAAGAGGTATGGGATAAAGATATGTTTAGATTAGGACATAATGAGGGAAATTAATACTTGATTAGAATTTGCACTAGGAAAACATTAAATCTGAGATGAAAAATGTTAACTGGCTAAGTGTAGGGATATCCATGAAGACACTCTAAAAGTTTTCAAATGTTAGGTAGGTTATCCTGTTTGTTAGGCAGTATATTATTTAATTTTAAAAAATTGATTCATTTTATACTTTCAACAATCCTATGTTAGTATTATTATTCATCCCCATTTATAAAAAAAACAAAACAAACAAAAACAGGGCTTACAAGACAAATCCTACACCTGGAAAGGGGAAAGGCCTGGACTTAAGCAGGCCTTGCCTCAAGCAAATGGCCTATACTTTCCACTCAAAGACACCAAGGCGCCTGAGTTAGTTGCCTTGATCTGAGGTCCAGTCATTCTTCCCAGTCATACCTACAAATTAGTGATTATGGCTTATTTAGGTATAGCGTTTGCTTATTCTTGAAAGACCAGATGCTGTTTTGTGGATTCAGTGTTACCTGTCCACTCAAAGGGCCACTTGTCACCATACAATGCTGATGGACTTCCTGGGAAAAGGCACAGGGTAAGTACACTGTCTTTCTCCTACCATGCCCAACTCAGTTACCTTCTTAGTTCAAGGAGCTAATTTGACACAGGATGAAATGCTAACAGGTAACGTCACTCAGATAACTGCTGTTTCCTGTTCCCGCATGCCACCCCATCCCAGGTCTGCTGAGGGCAAAGCCTGAACTTTGTACTTTCTAAAGTATATTGAGGAACTAGCATGCTGTAGAACAATAGTGGGTCTTGTGGTCAAAGAATTGTGGAAACAGTTGGTCAAATAAAGTTAAGGGTGGCGGGGAAGGGGGAGGGTGTCAGAGCCTTTAATGTGCTAATCTGCTTTATTAGTTTCCAAGGGAGAAAGATATTATGCAAGATGCCCTGGATGGATTTGACAACTAGCCCTTTCTTTTTATAGAGACTTTTAGGAGAATATTATCCTATGCAAGACAGTGAATGTTGTTGATTTAAAACTAAAGAAGTGGTGAGAATTTCCTATGCCCTTAAGAGATGAATAGGGGGCAAGTTTGGGGGAAGGATCCCCCTTTGTAATAGCTGAGTTGATATCAAACTCATAGTGCCTGTTCATAAGGCTGCTCCTATACTTGATATCTTTTTCAGAGGAGACCTCAGAGAAAAAGGGATACATGGCTGAGGGCTACATCGGTGCCTCTGGCTAAAAGAGGGACTAGAAATGTAAGAGTAAGAACCCGAAGCCAAGAAGAGTGGCTGAGCCCATGACCGAGAGTCAATGCACAGGTGTGTCTGTAATCATTGATTACAGCAGGCCAGGCCAGCTTCTTGCCTCCTGGAAAGGCTTCATGGAAAAGGTGAGTACTGAGCTCAATTTTATAGGACAGGAGTCTTTGGCAGAAGTGTGCTAAGAAGTCCTGCAGGCAAGGCAGGGAACGTGATGGTGGAAATGGTGAGTCACATCCTGGAGACAGTAAACAATTGCTTTCTGCTTCCTCTATGTCCAGACATGTCTAATCAGGTTTGCTCGCCTTTAAAGGAGATGTGAAGAGGAGAGGAGGAAAAGGAAAATACCAATTGTCTCCATTGGGTACTACATATCCATGCAGATTTACTCCTACTAGACACATTCTTACTTTAAAAAAAAATGTATATACATATATATATAAAAATATGTATATGTATATATATATATATATATATATATTGCTGGTTGAACAACTACATTGAATTAGTGAGTATTTTTGAATTAAAACTTGGGCTCCTGGAAGCTAAAAGAATGAAAATCGATGTCGGAAGCAGTAGCCCAGTCAGCAGAGCCTTAGAAGCAGCCGGATGGAAGATGCTTTCACCTCTGTGCAAGCAAGTTTTCTGTTCCCTGAAGAGTCAGGTGAGGGGACAAAGAGATAGGAGCTCTCTCCAAGTCACCATTTCTACCCCCTCTGCCCCATCCTTCCTGCTCCCTGACGCCCTCTTCCGATTCCTCAGGCTGCAGGTACCAGTCTGCCACAGAACTCATGTAAATTTTCTACCTGGCATACATGGCATACAGACTGGCCTTTTAAAAATGTAAATTGGATCAACTCCTCTCCCTTGCTCAAAACTCTTTGGTGGCTTCCTACCACTTCTAGAAAGAGGATTAATTCTCACCACAAACCCTGTGCCTAGTGCACAGCCCCAGCCTCTCTCTCTGGAGGTCACTTCTATGCCATCTTTATTTTCCACCTCGAGCCTCTATGCTTAACTGTGCTCCAGCTCCTACCTTCCTCTTACACCATCACGGTTTGCAAACCAGTCAACAGGCAGGTTTTAGCCTTTGTCCTACTTTTGTAAGACCCTTGAACTAAGTAAAAAATATTCTTTAAAATGAAACAGGGATGATAAATATACAGCAGAGATTAAAGTGGTCTGCAAAGCCCAAAATATTTACTATCTTGCCCTTTACAGAAAAAGTTTGCCAACTCCTGATTCAAATCATTTTTCTCTACTGGCCCATGCTAGTTATGTTCTTTAGATCAGGGACTCCAATTAGCAATGACCTTGTTATTAGTGTCTTTACCTGCTGACTGTTTCTCCTCCTGCCTCCATGAGGACAGGGGCCATCTTATAGAATCTTCCAGAGGACAACCCAGTGCCTCACCCAAGTCTTGCCACCATAAGCGCTGAATCCCTATTTCTGGCTCGCTTCCCAGTTGAGCTTCGCAAATAACCTCTTATGGCCAGTGCTCCCTGTTCAGTCACCCTAGTACTGTCCCTGTGCTTATCTTCCTCTAAGTGGTCCCATGAAGTTTCTACACCAGGAAACCAGTAGAACTGTAGGAATAAACTTGCAGTCATTCCCTTCCAGGCACATGCGTGTTCAGTGGAGAGTCTAACCCTGTGTTCCCAGAGTTTCCAGTGATCCTGTGGTCTCAGCTTTCACTGGTGGGGTGGGGCCCATTCTCACATGTGTCCAGATACTGATGGTCTCTGGTTGATTGTCGGAAATACCTGATAAAGAAGAACACTTCTAAAATTTTAGAAATCGGATTACTCTTGATAATTGTCTCTCTATAACCACGGAAGGTCCATATTAATAATGCTTTGCGATGCTCTTCAAGGATGACATCTGTTTAAGCATACATTATAAAAGCCAGATTTGTTCAACAGAGACTTTATTAATTTGTTACTCTCCCTGAGCAAATGTGACTGCACCTTTGTTTAAATATTTACAAATGTATGTGAATGTGCGGCAGAAGAAGGTAAAATGAAAGCCAAATAGGACACATGTTTTTAAAGAAAGATAGGGTTTCATTTACTTTGTTGTCGTGTGAGTAATAATGCCGTACAGAAAATGTGATATGTTCAAACTGTGCTGCTCATATTCACTGATTGAAAAGGGACAGTTCTATTTTCTGCAGTGCAAAACCAAGTCATTCTTATTAAAAGGTCACAGGAAACTGAGGAGAAATGTCAGGCACACAGACTGACCTATTCAGAATATAATCAAGCTTGCTTTAAAAAGACAACATCTACATTATGAAGGGGAGAGATCTGATTGTATTCTCTGTGCTTTGGTAATACAGTTAGAGCCGATAAGACCTTGAGACAATCTTGCCCTTCAGAAAATGAGGGTTTGTGGTGGGTGTGGGTGTGTTGGAGGGGCCGCTGTGATGTAATGTGGCGAAGATCATCTCTCCAGCCACTGTTTCCTTTTGAATTATTGAACTTACCATTTCTTTACGAGGTATACAGTTTGTTGTTGTTGTTGTGTGTGTGTGTGTGTGTGTGTGTGTTTTACTTCAAAGATAGCTTTTCTCCACGTTAATTTTCCCATAGATTAATTAATTTCATAACGGGTTGATGAAAGTGGCCCATGGACCCAGGAGTACGTTGAGGGTTCTCCAGTTCCAGTGGTCTGTTTGGCCAGAGCCTGAGGGCCCTGCAGAGGTACCATTTCGGCAGTACGTCCTCTGCTATTCTCTCGTTCCATTTCAAGAGACCAGCTGTAAAGGCAAGATGGCAATTCCATTTTCATGCCAGTGTATTGTTGGCCTCTCTCCAGATTTCTAGTATTTGGGGCTCAGTTTTGCTGGCTGCTTCATTCCTTGTGTGCCCAGAGCTCCCATTGACTTCATTATGATAAACAGAAAGATGATAAACTTCAATGGTAAACAGAGGGTTCTTCACTTCAGTGGGAATTCTGCATGTATGAAGAGACGTGGTCCAGTGAAATGAACCCATTTCATTATCAAATCAATAAGCATAATAGTGTCTGAAATGCCAAGTCAGTGTCCTGTGACATATGTCTAAGGGAATGTGGACACTAGAGATTTCTCCTTGTGTGGTTTTAACCAAATTATCATTTGATGGTACCTACTTGGTTTCTTAAATTTCCTGGTTGGAAACGTAGAGTTGGTTATAGCCTTGTCCACTGAGGATGGACCACCTTTCAGCAGAGGTATACACACAAATCTTCTCTAAGTTGATTTTTCTTTTCATGTGGAGATGGAATACAGATGAGGCTCATGGAGGCAAGAAATGTATGGAATTTTTCAACTTTGCCATTTTTTTCATTAGTTCAAATGGGCTTAGCCAACAATTTGGTATGTATTTCTTCCTAAGCTAGCAATGTAGCCAACTACTATCTTGTGGATGTGCTGCCAAGTTAAGCATTAAGTTCTTTAAAAAAAAAAACAAAACCATTTTATTTATTTATCCATGAGAGACTCATAGAGAGAGAGGCAGAGACATTGGCAGGGGGGAAGGCAGGCTCCCTGTGGGGACCCCAATGTGGGACTCCATCCCGGGATCCTGGGGATCATGACCTGAGCTGAAGGCAGATGCTCAACCACTGAGCCACCAAGGCATCCCAAGTATTAAGTTCTAACAGACAGATTTATTTAGACATGCACAGTTAGTTGAGTCTAAATTATAGCATGCATTTTTTAACTGTTGTTGATTGTCTGTAAAACAGTATTGTGTTAAAAACGGCAGCATTACCTTGGCTAAAATTACTATTTTATTATACTTTTCAAAAGATATTACCTAAACTGGAGTTTGAAATAAAGAAATAAAGGAACTTAGGTGTAGTAAAGGAGCCATTTCACTAATGGTTATATCTGGTAAATACTGGTTAGTTTGGATTTGTTTTCCCACAGGATTGAATAAATTTGGCTTGCTGTACAATTTTCTTTGGTTTAGATGAAGTTTTATGCCTTCCGGTTAGCATGTCTAGGTAATGAACTGTTCATTTAGATTTTTTGTTGTTGTCGTGAAAGATTTTTTTTTTTATTTGTAATTTACTCGATTCTTCTCAAACAAAAGAAACCTGAGAACTTTCTATGTACAAACATGAAAGGGAAAGATCCTTTTTGCTTTAAGTTTCTTGACTTTCTCATTTCTCTCTCTCTCCTTGACCTTTTTGGTACTTCTTTTTCTTAGTAGATGTTTCTTAGAGGCTAGTTTCTATTTCTTCTCCCCCCTCCCCCTAGCATTGTTTCATTGTTATCTTCCTCTTTCTGGTAACTTGATTAATCTAAATGTCACTGGAATATTCACTAACAGCCTAAAATTTTCTAGATGCTTTGCAGCTTGGCCTCTGGCATAGATTACATTTTTAGAAAAAAACACTATTTTTACTTTTCTAGTATTTAGCTTCTGAAAACACATCTGAATAGGTTTTAACAAAGCAATTTTCTCAAGAAATGCAAAGTGATTTCTCTACAAAACTATTATGTGGCCTAGATTCAAAGGCTTCATTAAAAGCAACGAGACTATAAATAAATAAGTGACTCATAAACAGATATTTTCCATTTTGTATTATATACTTTGTAACCTACAATGAAATGGGAGCAGTAAAATATTGCTGAGTAAATATTAAGAAAGATAACTTGGAAATTTAAGTTTCTAAAATACATATTGGTACAGTTTTCTCAAGAGCAAAGACAGACTGTCACCCCCCTCAACCACTTGACCTATTTTTCAAGAAAAATTTCTTTTAAAAAACCAATGAGGAAAAAAAAAAAAAACATTGGAAGACATATGGTCTTTCCCCTACAGCTAAAAATAAAATAAACTGAAAAAAAAATTGAAAAGGAATTAAAATGGTTTGCTACCTCAAATGATTAACATTATCTTCTTTGGTATAATTATTTATGGCATTTCAAAGCACATTTCCATTATTTTATTATATTTTACAATACCAGTACAAAGTAAAAAAAAAAAAATAGAGAAAAACCAAAACAACTCTCTTCTGTGCATGAGAGAGAAGGGTATAGTCTGAGGCAGTGAGAGAGATGTTATTTCATATGAAGCATTATGTTTTGGCAGAACAAATCCATCAAACAAATGACCACCTGGAAAGGTAAGACACAAATAGGGATAATGACTCACTGCGAGTACAACAAAGGGGCTCACACAAATTAATTTTTAAAAAGTCTCCAAGAGATTTGCACAAGTCCTCACTAAGCCATTCATTATATTGTTATTGCAGCACTGCTTATGATAGTTTAAAAAAAAATAGAAAACTAAGTGTTCAACATCCACAAAATGATGGAGAAATTTATGGTATGTCCCCTGGATGAAATGTCATATCACTGTGGTTCTAGAAATTTTAGAGAGCTAGTCATCACGGGGCAGATGCTTCTGCCCTGACCGTTGGAGAAAAGCAGAATGCAAATCATCTGCAGGGGAAGGCTAGTGAAGTAAGCGTTACTGTTTCTGTGTAAGCAAAGCATATGGAAATGCAAAAGAAGACACACTTGAATTTGAATGAGAGTTTGAGGAAAACCTCAATAGGCCAACACTTTCACCACTTTAAGGGAATCTGGGGTTCTGAGTGGCCCAAGGGGGCATTGAGGATTGAGGCACCCCAAGAAAGGGTCAAGGTGTTGGAAAATGCGGGGAGGGCTTGGGGGAAATGTAAATAGGCTGACACACACCCAGGAACTGTCCAGAGATGTAGTAGCACAGGCTGGATAGTCAGACTGGTGCCAAACCATAAAAGGCCTTGAATGTTGTCATACCAAGGATTTTTTACTTTATCCTGGAGGCTACAGGGAGCCATTTGGGCTTGTTGAGAAGACAACTGACTTGGTGACTGATGGAAGTAAAAGTGGAGGAGGAGAGCCCTCATCTTTTTTTGGTAGTTTTTAATAAATCCTAAGTCTCCGAGTGCCTTGATTTTTTTTTCTCAAAATGGTCCTCATTTTGAGCGTCACCTTTTTGAGCATTCCAAATCCAAATGTAAATTTGATAGAAAAGCACTCACAGAAAGAAATGTGCTATGTGAATATACTGGGCGGCTTAATTTATTTCAAAGTTCCCATTTCTGCTGCTTAATAAGCCTTCAGAGTGAGTGAAGACCGTGAATGTCAACTCTGGGCTCTCCCATGGCACTTCACCCGCTAGAGCCTCAGTTTTGGCATCCATAACTAATTGCAGTTATTATTTTTATTATTTTAAAGATTTGATATATCTCAGAGAGAACTAGAGACAGCATGAGGGGGATGGAGGAGAGAGGCAGAAGGAGAAGCAGACTCCCTGCTGAGCAGGAACCCTGACTCAGGGCTAGATCCCAGGTCTCCTAGATCAGGACCTGAGCTGAAAGCAGCCACTTAATCCACGGAGCCAGCCAGGCTCCCAACCAATCATAGTTATTATTTACTAATGATACAAACACTAAACAGTGCTTGTTCTATGCCAGCACTTTTCCAAGATTTTTGTTCGTTTGCTTCTTTAACAATTATAATTCGATTAATCCTCACAGAACTCTACCATAGTCCTAATTTTATCTCTGTATTAATGATGAAGAAACTGAGGCACGGGGGGCTAAGTAACTAGACAGTTTGCATCAGAGCTGAGGTTCTAATTTGGGCTGTATGGTTCTAGAATCTCTTCTCTCGAGCTCAGCTATAGTCTATGTCCCAATTAGAATAATGATATAATGGTAATGGTCTGATGGCAATATAAAAATAGTGATAGTACAAGAATAGAATGCTAATATTGCCAGAGAACGTTGATTGGTAAGACCATTTGCTGTGCTCTGTAACTTTTCTGACACTGCTATTTATTCTCCCAGTATCTCTGAGAAGTAACTTCTGTGGTTACCTCTGTTTCCTGTGTCTGGGAGCCGAGGGGCTCATGGTCGCACAGACATAGGGTTCAAACCAGGGTGAGTTTCACTGCAAAGCCCATACACTTAACTAGTATACCCCTCTACAAGGAGGAAATTGGGCCAAGTGATCTCTAGACTCATATCCATCTCCTTCTCATCATGATTCTCTGGGAGGAGAGCATTGTAGAAAGGAATTAGGAGCACCTATGGCCCTAGTTCTTTTTTTTTTTTTTTAAGATTTTCTTTATTTATGAGAGAGAGAGAGAGAGAGAGAGAATGAGCAGAGCAAAGGGCAGAAGGAGAGGGAGATGACCCTGAGATCATGACCTGAGTTGAAGTAAAGGGTCGGACTCTTAACCGACGGAGCCATCCAGGTGCCTGTGGGCCTAGTTCTAGTGACAGTAAGTGAATTTGGTAACCAGAGTGGGCCTTCATAGTCAAATGGGGAAAAATTGATAAGTAAAAATTCAGCATTACAAAGCAGAATTTCAATATTGTTTCATGAGAGTTAATGTGAGGAGAATTAATATTATAAAAATCACTATGGTATCTGCCTAGAATCCCACAAGGTTTCTGACAGAAAAGTCACTCAAGGAATGTTTGAAGAATGAACACATATTAAGACAGAAAAGTACTTTCTTCCCACCCACTAGACTTTTTCCATATACCTACTCAGTTGGTAGACATTTGTTAGGTTATTAGGTCTGCAACGTCTAATGGGATTGCACAACCTACTGATATCCAGCCATGTCAAGGGATTAATGTATTCTAAAGAAATGAGATTCCAGGAGGAAAAAAACTATTTTTTCAGCATTTAGCTCCTTCAGGAAGGCCATGTGCTCCACCCCTCATCTTCTCACCATGGAATAGGCATCAGCAAAGTTAGATTCTTCAGATATGTCAACTATTCCATCTCTCTGTACTTAGAGAATTGACCTTTAAGAGTAGTTTTAAAAATGGTTTTACCAGCCTTTCAAAAGAAGAAGTCCTAAATGATATATTACCCATATGTATGAAGCTGATGTCCTATACTCAAAAAGCAGGCATTTTTTTTGCCTTCTCTAGGGTATAGAATAATGAAATAATATTGAAAAACTCTTCCCCCAAAGTACACAGCTTTGTACTCCATTCATACTATAAAGGTAACTCTATGGAGATGAAGTTGGTTTTGTACAACTCATCATGTACACTTACGTCTGCAAAAAAAGGAAATGTCTTTGAATTTTTTATACAGTGTTCTTTTCAATATTTTATAGTATTTAGTTACAATGAAAAGAAATATTTAACATTAATGGAAATCAGTACGAATTTTGTTTATAAGAGTCTATTAATATACCACTTATGGGGCTAGGGAATAGAGATGTGTTAAAGTGGAAACATGGTAATTAAGTGGCTTCAATGTGACCATACAGTCAAATTGGAATTAAGAATTAAAGCAACAAAGAAATCCATAAAGTCTTTTTTTGTGTATCTGAAAATAACCTGATACATAGAGCATAACATATCTGTTATTAATAAATGCATTTATGCTTCACTATTTGAACCTCTAATGGCATCTCATGATAGCAATGGTCCCTGGAATCTGTTCTCTTGGGCTATCTCAGAGATGAATGCTTACAAAATAAAATTATTCTGACTTCAGTAACTAATAAATTCTGCACCTCAACTTTCCGTTTTCATGCGATCATTTAAATTCCTTTTTTTTTTTTTTTTTTTTTTTTTGCACATTTTCCAGTTCCATTTTGCCTTTCTTGAATTGTGGCCACTACAACAATGAGAAGTATTATAGGCACAGATGCACTAGAATTTGTTTTATTCCCATACTCTACAACATGATGCCCACCATGTGTTATAGTCCTTTGGCCTGCAAAGGTATCCAAAATACTCCTGATATTAAGAACTGCCATCTCTCCCAGGAAGTTACAATTTTATCGTTATATAACAATAGACACTTTGGTTCCTTCTTATCAAGGCAGCTCAGTGTTGGCTGGTGGTCTCATACCTCAGAATGGAGACGTTCACCTACTGGTGGGTAATTCCAAAGATCTTTGATCAAGTAAACTGGTTCATTGAATTGTCCAAAAAATTATGCGATCTGCTATCTGGTAGGAGGCATGGAAAGAGTATATGATACCAAAAACTGATTTCTGCACACCCACACGGCTTGTGTTTTGTGATAGAACCTGGGAAGAATTAGAGCTAAAGAATAGCAGGTGGTCATTAACAGAGGTCATGAATAGTAATAGCATCAAAACTTGTTTTTTGAGCATTATCCACATCTTAGCAAATTTTTATCTATCTATCCTCATCATCTATTTATATCATCTATCTTCTTTCTCTATCTTTCTCTATCTTATCTATGCATATGTAAGTGTGTTTCTGTAGTCTGATTCTCATAAAAAAACAGATAAACTTGCATATTATTATATACTTTTTAACAGAAGGTGAAATGTGGTTTGGAGATTTAAGTAACATACTGTTAAATTGCAGGGCTGAGATTTGAAGATTTTCATCCAGGTGTTCTGATTATAAAGCCATACATTTTTTTTTACTATATCTGAGAGGGCCACATACATTAGACACTGTAGCACAGAAACGAGTCTTGGTTATTTAAATTAGCAATTACTGATTTGTAGGAGAACAGGATATCACTATAGGTGTCCATATACATGACTCTACATATAACACATCTACAGCTCAATCATAATTACTGTCCATTGGGATTTTGATAGGGTTTGTATTGAATCTATAGATTGCTTTGGGTAGTATGGACACTTTAACAATATTAAGTCTTCCAACTCATGAACATAGGATTTCTTTTCATTTTTTTGTGTTTTTACTCCCCAGCTTTATTGCGGTATAATTAACATTTATGTGTCATCTTTAATTTCTTTCATCAATGTTTTATAGTTTTCAGTAGAAAAGTAATTTTCAGTATACAAAACTTCTTAAGATTTTTTGTGGGTTTTTTGATGCTATTGTAAATTATTTTCCTAATTTCCTTTGCAGATAGTTCATTGTTAGTAAATAGAAACTCAACTGATTTTCACATGTTGATTTTGCTTATTAAATTTTAACAGACTTTTTTTTAATGGAATCTTTAGCATTTTCTATATAGCAGATTGTGTCGTCTGCAAACAGGGACAATTTTACTTCTTCTTTTTCATTTTGGATACTTTTAATTTCTTTTTCTTACTGAATTACTCTAACTCAAACTTCCAGGACTACTTTGAATAGAAGGGGCAAAAATGGACATCCTCATCTTGTCACTGTCTTAGAGAAGTTTGCAGTTTTTCACCATAGACTATGATGTTGGCTATAGACTTCATATATGACCTTTATCAGGATGAGGCAATTCCCTTCTATTCCTACTTTGTTGAGAGTTTTTGTCATGAAAAGGAGTTGAATTTTGTCAAATGCTCTTTTTATATCTATTGAGATAATCACGTGATTTTGATCCTTTACTTTGTTAATATGTATATCCTACTAATTGACTTGCATATATTAAGCCATCTTTTTATTTCAGGGATAAACTCCACTTTATTATGGGGTATAAGCCTTTTAACGTGCTGTTGGATTTGATTTGGAAGTATTTTGTCAAAGGCTTTACCGTCTATATTCATCGGGGTCTCAGCCTGTGGTATTCTTTTCTTGTGTTGCCTTTCTGGCTTTGGTATGAGGGTAATGCTGACCTCATTAAATGAGTTTGGAAGTGTAATCTCTTCTTCAATTTTTTGGAAGAGTTTGAGAAAGATCTGTGTTAACTCTTTAAATGTTTGATAGAATTCACCAATCTCTCTGGTCCTAACCTTTTATTTGCTGGGAGGTTTTGATTACTGGTTCAATCTTCTTACTAGGTACAGGTAGTCTTGGTAGATTGTATATTTCTGGGAATTTATCCAGTTTGGTGGCTTATAATTGCTTATAATAATCTCATAATCTTTTTTATTTCTGTGACATCAGTTGTAATATCTTTTCTCATTTATGATTTTATTTATTTGGGTGTTCTCTTTTTTTAGTCTCACTTAAGGCTTGTCAATATTGCTTATATTTTTAAAAAAAACAACTCATAGTTTTATTGATTTTTTTTTCCTATAGTTTCTATATTTTCTATTTTTGTTTCTAATCTTTGTTATTTTCTTCCTTCTGCTAATTTAGGTCTTCGTTTGTTCTTCTTTTTCCAGCTCCTTGTAGTGTAAACTTAGGTAGTATGAAATCTTTCTTCTCTTTTAAAAAAATATTTATTATATTTTTACTGAAATAATTGGATATAACAACAGAATTATTTGATATATACACAGCTTATGAAACGATTCTCAGAATAAGGTCAGCTAACACCCATCATCACACATAGATATAATTTTTTTTTATTGCTATGAACTTGCCTCTTAGTACTGCTTTTGCTGTACCCCATAAGTTTGGGTATCTTGATTTGGGAGCTAAAGGCCAGTTGCTTTCAATAGAGGTGAAATAGAACACTCTAGGTCACAGCCTTTTCCTTTATTGGGATGCGTCTAAAGGCTGAGTGTATAAATGTCCTTGAACAAAATTTTAGAAACCAGAGTGTGGTTCTCAGGGGACCAGAGAATGTTTTTATGGTGATATGAGTCCTAGATGAGGGTTCTTAATATGTTGTGCTTCTATTTCAGTGAATATCTAAACCTTAATTTTGTACATCCTGCACCATCTATGACACAAGTATTACAGAATAGCAATGTGACTTTAGCCTTCATGTGTTTGTAATATATTAGTGTCATGTGATAAACCCAAAATAGCCATATTAAAATTTCAAGATGCCTTTTGAAATCAGTCTCTTGCATGCAGTTTCCCCTATTATTAACACCTTATATCAACATTTGTTTTAATTAGTTCACTATATCGATGCATTATGAAGTCCATACTGGCTTCAGATTTTCTTAGTTTTTACCTAACTATCTCTTTCTCTTCCAGGACATCTTCAGATACCACATTGCATTTGGTCATCTCGTCTCCTTAGGCCCTCCTCACTGCAACAGCTTCTCAGATTTTTCTTGTTTTTGTTGACTCTTACTGTTTTGAGGAGCTTTGGTCAGGTATCTTGTATAATATTTCTCAACTGGGATTTGATGTTTGTCCTATGATTAGACCAGGGTGATATGTGTTGGGGAGGAAGATTATAGAGGGAAAGTACCATTTATACCACACCATATCAAGGTTGCCTACTACCAAAATGACTGATCCTGTTAATGTTGACCTTGATTGCCTGGTGCAGGTAGTGTTTGTCAAATTTCTCTACTGTGGAGTTACTTTATCTCTGCCCCCATCCCCACTTTGAGAAGGTTTTTGTTTTGTTTTGTTTTGCTTTTTGTTTTGAGAAGGTATTTTTTTAAAGGAGATCACTATGTCAGTATGCACTTGAGTAGTGAGGAATTATGCTCTACTTTTTTGAGGGAAGAGTATCTACATAAATTATTTAGAAATCTTTTGTCCTTCCTTTCCTATTTATTTGTATTAATGTGGATGAACAAATACGTAACATACAGTTTCATCACAAGCCAATATTACTTTGTTTTATTCCTCATATAGTTCTAGATCTGACGATAGGCAACTCCTTCAGTTGACTCCTATGTCCCTTTGACATACCTGAGCCACTGCGTGTATGTGTGTTTTAGCTCCTCCTTACTTCATGGCACTGCAAGATATTACACACTCTTCTTGTATATTTCCTGCCTTGGTCCTAGATTCAGCCATCAGTTCAAGGAGTGGTTTTATTTAAGAAAAGTTTTAAAAACTAAGATCTGGGCTGCAGGTGTGCTCTTTACTTTTGGATACTTTCAGCTGACAGAAAGGAAGTATGTGTGCATACTAACCTGAATATATACACATACCTATAAATACACCCATATGTATATGTAACCATCTTTATCTATATTAAGCTAAACATAGATTCATCCTGATGTCTTCAACTTTAATCCTTTGCCACATGCACCATTGTAGCCTTCTTCCCTTGCTTATGTGAAAACTCCCGTGTTATCAGTGAGAAACAAGGCCATCCATTTACTTAATCATTCAGTTCAACATATTTAATTAATTTTTAATCCTATATTTACACAAATATAGATTTGCATTTTTTGTTATTTTTTGGCATATGTAAAAATTCTGAAAACAAAATCCTGTATGTGTTTAATAATTAGGTCAAAATTTCTGAATGTAAATTTTTGTTAACTACAGCACAACAGTTTGATTAAAAACTATTTGGTTGTCATGTTCAGATTGAATCATTTTCAGAAGCAGGCTCTGTTGACTTTGGTGTCCTCTGAGCTCCTTTTCAGTATTCTTACCTTCCTACTGGTAATCCTCAACCAGGTACCAATGTGCCTCCCATTTCTAAAGACTGTTGATCTGCCATCTATCTGTTCATTTCCATATGGTGTAGTTGATGAGGCCATTAGAGACCATCCTTTCCAATAATTTTAGGATTTAATATGGGTCATGAAAGACCCTAAAGCATTCCAAAATATAAATGATTTGATTTCTAAGAATGAAGTTCCAGGGATAGATAATTCTAAGGAGAGAGACTTATCTAATGTTTCTTGAATTATGCCTAGTTACATACATACTTATGTATCAGTCTGAATGATGGCACCTTTCTGTATGTGCCTGACTTTTATTTTCTTGCCCTAAAATAGGAGCTAGAGAGTCATTTATGGAACTAAAATCTCACTCTAAACTCATGTGTGACTTGGGTATTTTTATTCATTTAGATTTAACCTGAAAAACAACCACTTGATATTGTTTAACAAGCATTTCAACAACCAAAGGGACGTGTTGTCAGAATCTTAATTAGAGCAATGTTATGGGGCACTTTCACAAAACAACACAAGTAATTACTTAAAACAATCAACATCCAAAAATGCTAACAATGTCTGAGATACAGCATATTAAGAATATGACAATTTTTCCAGATTAATTGAAGTCATTTTTATAAAACTATTTTGTTAAAAATAATATAAGGTAAAAAAAAATAAGGTATCCTATAGAATTTTACTTTTCAGACTCTGTTGTGGAATGATATACCAAAGAAAAGATTCTGTGGTAGGTACTGCAGAAAACTAACTGCTCTAGAACAGATATGGGAATGAATAAAACAAAAATTAAGTGAATAAAACTGGAGAAATTATATGTGGGAAAGTTAAGCTGATCAATGTGCAAAAGCAGTCTTTTCTCAAGCAGAAAATATTTATACCTAAAAAAATGTATGAAAAATATCCCTATTCCTAAAAATCTTAAAGTAAGAGGCCTCAAAGAATCAAATTGTGCAAGGACTGACTCCAAATAAACTGGTTCTAAAGTCAGTGGCAAATAAGAAGGCTAAAGGTCAATATTAAAGCAACAAGAAATGTAGGACTTACAACAGATAGAAAGGATCTTGGAAAAGTATTTGTAAAAATATTCATGAGTTAGCTAGCAGTTGTTTCATGATGCCAATGGTGCCATATCTCCAGTTTTTAAGTGAGGAGAGACATCCCACCCATGACATCCTTAGTCAAAGAGAGAAACTTGTGAGGTTTCACATTAGCCAACTTTCCACTCACCTAGCTAAGAGCTCATCACACAGGTTTACTTCTAAAATTTTTACTCTTTACTTTCCTTACAATTTTTTTTTTCAGTCCAGCAGATGACTATTGTTGGTATTTGTTAGGTATTTTGACGTCTCTGGACAGGCCCAACCTTAGGTTGAAATAGAGTAGGTGGGTGCTGAGGTGGATCACACTGTAGTATACAAAAAGTGTGTGTGCACGCATGCATGCACACACGAACACACACACATACACACACACACACACACATCATGCCTACTGAACACTGAACTTGTTATTCAAAAGAAAACAGAACGGGAAAAGTAACCAGAAAGGTAATATGACTCCCAATGGAAAGATATAGAAGTGATAAATAGAAAGTTGTTTTTTTTTTTTTTTAGGGCTATTGCTTTTTTCCACCTCTTGATGGTTTAATTATGAAAGCCTAAGTCTTCGGTCTTTAAAGTTTTTTTAAAGCATCCATTTTTTAATTTTATTTTTTATTTTTTAAAAGATTTTTTTTTTATTTATTCATGAGAGACACACAGAGAGAGGCAGAGACACAGGCAGAGGCAGAAGCAGGCTCCCCACGGGGAGCCTGATGTGAAGACTCGATCCCAGGGCCTGAGGATCCCGACCTGAGCCAAAGGCAGACACTCAACCACTGAGCCACCCAAGTGCCCCTAAACCATCAGTTTTTTAGATCTTCCCTGTCATCCATCTGCTCTGCTCTGGTTATCTTGTGCCTATAAAAATAATAAGATCCAGCATGCAGGGATCATGGTAGAATTTCTCATTCTCTGGAACATACTGCTATGTTGGCCTCGAATGAGGTTACTGAGCAATGTGAAACCCTTAAAGCAAAGCAGACAGGAAGACATCATACAATAATGGTGACGATGGACACCACTCCTCTCGTGAACACCTGCAATGTGTCAGGTTCTCTGCTTTAACTTAACGAGCATCATCACATCTAACCTTCAGCATGACCCTATGAAGTTCACTACTTTATTCCTCCACTCCCTCATTCATTTATTCAACACCTACCACCTACCACCAGGCATGTATGAATCAAAGGTATCTAAGACACGATCTCTAATTCTGGCAACTCACAATGTGATCGAAGGTTAAGCATGACAGTGGAAGGTTATACAAGTGAGTATGGGAACATGGGGAGAAGTAGGCCTGGCAAAATCTGGATCTTGAGTGGAGAAAATGCATTTGCTGGGTAGACATGGAGAGCAATCACACCAGGCAAAATGAAAGATATGCCGAGGCACCAAAGCAGAAAGGACTTCTCACTTTGGGGAAAAGGATGATGAGCGCATAAGATATGCAAGGAAAGAAGGTACTGAGGTGGTCAGGGTGGGTTCCTGAAGAATCTGTGTGAGAGCTACAAAACTTGGTTTTGTCTCGACATAATGGAGAGTCCATTAACAATAGTATCCCCCCTGACCACTTATAAGTGGCAATGAGTTATAGGGTTGGCTTTTGAGAACAAAAAGAAGACAATACAAATCAAGTCAATAGACATAAGCCCATCACAGATTTAACCACCTAGTAGAAATACAGAAATACAGATATATATATATATATATGTGAATATATGTGTGTGTGTATAAAACATGTGTTTTTATGGTTATACATACATGCCTATCTATAAATGTATTTTCATATCTTTTCTCAGTTGTATATATGTCTTTGTTAAAATGTTTTATAGATATATGTTACAATGCACACAAGGTTTTGAGATCTAATTAGCAATATATTGTGGACATCATTTTCGGTCAGTAAATATTTTATTGCAAATTTAATTTTCACTGCTGTGAGCAAGGGAGAGGAAGGAAAGTAGGAGAGCTGTCAGATCCGATTGGGTGGTGGGTGGTGGGAATCAGCAGCTCTGAAGAAGTAGAAGGAAGTTTAGTTTGACATGTCTGCCTCTAAGAGATCCGAGTTCAACTCTGTGTCTGATTTATCTCTTGTAGCAACAGAAATATTCCCTTGCAATAGATACTACTTGTTGTAGTTCCCTATCTACCTGGCCCTTCTTTTTCCTCTTTCCTCCTATTTTTATCAGATTGCTTTTAGTTACCAGGCTATGTCCCTGTCTGGCATGCTCTGAACAATGCCAGCTGCCAAGGTGCATTTCACGTCCTGTCATGATTAAGATAACCCTGGCAGAATGATGGTCCCTGCAGCCTTTCTTTTTTAAGATATGCTATGGATCCACTCTGAGTATAAGTGGCATTTAAATGCTCGTTAAAAAAATAATAATCAACATGAGAGCAATTTTTAGGTTAACTGTAAACTTAATAGTCTGAAAGTTAACATTTAAAACTATAATCCTTTGAATCAGGCTATTTTCATGCCATGGGGAAGGATGAATTTGGTGGGATACATTTTGTGAGAGATGTCAGAGAGACCAATTTTCCTCCTAAATCTACTTGTAAGCAGCTATAGCACTGTTGTTGGATGCTTTAAAATACAAAAGGAGACTTTCAAAACCTATTTCAGAAGAGACATATAATTACTATACACAATTTAGAAAATACAGAGAAGGGAAAAATATTCAGCAATTATTAGATTTGGGGTTCCAATTGAAAAGTAATTTTGCATTAAAATAGTCTGGTGAAGCTTGGTAATAATAGTGTCCTGGAAGGAGGATTAAGTTCAAATTGAGCGTCTTCTCTCTCATTGACTATATAATAAGTGGACATCCAAGAGCAAATAATAGGCCTTGCATGCTGTTGCTCGTGGCTCTGGAAATGTTGTTTAGGAACAGGGATTGGTAGTCATTAACAAAAGCATATTTGTTTCTGTATCTGGGCACATCAATCCAATCTAAATGTGAGGAGTTCATTAGCCATTGCCTGCTGTAAAAAGCTGGGAGATTTCTGTGGGAGGAAACAGCATAAATTTCATGGCTCCTTGTTTTATTTTGGAATGTCAATACATTCAGAGAGACATTCAACCTATAGTTTGTGTTTGTGTTATTTCCATGATGGAAAAATAATGCTTCTCAAGGAGGGCCAAAACAGATTTAGTAATATATAATACTAAAATTCTAGGTTTCTGATTTTTTTATAATTCTGTCTTGACCCAAGTGTGAATAATGTTCTAAACAGATGCTAATTGATAGACATAAATTCAAGTCTGTAGTTAATAGAAAATGATGAGTCAAAACTATTCAGAAACTGGGATCCCTGGGTGGCTCGGTGGTTAAGCGCCTGCCTTTGGCCCAGGGCGTGAACCTGGAGTCCCGGTATCGAGTCGCACGTCAGGCTTCTGGCATGGAGCCTGCTTCTCCCTCTGCCTGTGTCTCTGCCTCTCTCTCTCTCTGTCTATCGTGAATAAATAAATAAAATCTTAAAAAAATATTCAGAAACTGAATGCTTCCATGGATTTACAAACACTTTGTCTCTTAGCAAACTTGGGAATTGACTTAACTTATTGCAAAACTGTACTATTATTTCTTAAACTGAATAGAATTTTTAAGAAGAGAAAGGCACAGGATCTTCCAAAGGGGGAAAAGAAAGCCAGTGGTAGATGTTGAAGGGTTGTCAGCCTAAGTTAAAAACTTAAAGGAGGGCAGCCCTGGTTGCTCAGCGGTTTAGCCCCGCCTTCAGTCTGGGGTGTGGTCTTGGAGACCCCAGATCAAGTCCCACGTGGGGCTCCCTGCATGGAGCCTGCTTCTCCCTCAGCCTGTGTCTCTGCCTCTCTCTCTCTCTCTCTCTCTCTGTGTCTCTCATGAATAAATAAATAAAATCTTAAAAAAAAAACTTAAAGGAGAAAATTATTGAAAAAAAGTGTTATTACCTAGAAATCATGAGATATCAAATATTAACTGATACTTTCCTCCAATATAAATATTTTTCTTATGAAGTGAAATAATTGATAATAAGAGAAAGCATTCGCTATTACTATTCCCAATAATGGATGTTAAAATGCATACTTTGGCTTTCATTTATGTATAAAACTGTGACCAGTTAAGACCATAAATAGACTCTTTGGCCATGGGGCAAGGAAGGAGGAGGGGAACAAAGGAGATATGCAATCAAAAGGAACTTGATTCTATGATTGTCCTAGAGGGAGGGTCAACCTCAACTTGAAAACATGGGGTTTTAATACAAGGATGGTCTTTATGTAACGATGGTTTCTTTTTTTTGCTTGGGATAATTGGAGAGTAAAGAGATACCATATATATTCCATATGTTATTCATTACGCTGCAGCAAAGATTCCAATCACGATTATTTTGTGAGTCGAGATTTCTACCAAGTGTAAGTTACAGTCTCTAAGTGTACAATCCCCAAACTCATCTGTATTCCCAGGTACCATAGAGGGTGCGATAATGAATCTCCTACAGACCAATTATCTGCAGATGCACAGTTCCTACTTGTTCATATATGTTTGGCGTAGGAATTCTAAAATTTGCTGACCACCTGTTGCTGGTGGTGTTTTCTGTGGTGTCCAAATAAACTTGTAGGAGATGATTAGGTCATTAGTTACATGTTAGAGTTTGGCACTTTAACTTCAGGCTAGATGTCTCACATAAGAAACTCTGATTAAGGGCAGCCTGGGTGGCTCAGCAGTTTAGCGCCACCATCAGCCCAGGGCCTGATCCTGGAGACCTGGGATCAAGTCCCACGTCAGGCTCCCTGCATGGAGCCTGCTCCTCCCTCTGCCTGTGCCTCTGCTGTGCTCTCTCTCTCTCCGTCTCCCCACCCCTCTCTCCCTCTCCGTGTCTCTCATTAATAAATAAATAAAGTCTTTTTAAAAAAAATCTCTGATTAATCTTAACCTATGGATTACTTGAATGCAGGAAATTCTGGGACTCAAATCACAGATAATGTAGCAATTAGCTGAAATTAAAGACTAGACTATGAGTTAATATTTTACGGAGTTTTATTATTATTATTATTGTTATCATCATCATCATCATCATCTATTGGGTTTCACTTAAAGACCTTTCTTCTAGGAGGAAAAATTCTTCAGTTGTTGGATACCATGGTAGGCAGATTTGCAAGACAAGTAATAAAAATAGGAAGACATGAATTATAAGTATACACAATCAAGTTATTATATTTTATTTTTTGCTAAATGAAATATTGTACTTTGGAGTCATTGCTTTCTTTGGATTCTGAACAGAATCAAAAGTGATGATCTAAACATGTTTGTATTTGCATAAACTGTCTCATCCAGGGCTACAAGGAGGCTCCCCAAAGCCTGTTTTTTTGTTATTTTGTTTTTTTTTCTTGGGTACTCCTTATTTCCTTTAGACTGTTCTCTTGTCTGGTTCTGGCCTGTACAGCTTGCTTGTTCATGCTGTCACTCAACCTTCTCCTCTCCATCCTGCCTTAAATTGGCAAGCCCCCAATAGTTAAATCCCATCTTATCCCAGAAATGTTCCCTGAACCCACAAACAGATGCCTTCCCCCAACATTTGGTCAAAAACAGAATTTGCAATAATTTTCCTAATATTGTGGGAACACCTTTTGATCAGTCGATTGCATACATATCAAATTATATTTTGAATACATTCAATGCATGTAGGAATGTCATATTTTTAAAATTAATTTATACTTCTCTATTTTGAAGATCTTAAAAATAACAGTTGAATCTAAGACATGACACTCTCTTGACAGAGTCATATTGATACCATTTATTAAAGAGCCAACTCTATGCCAGATATACTATCCAATGATCTTCATAAGAATCCAGTGACAAAGAAGTTGTCATCCCCTTTTTGCACCTGAGAAAATGAGGTTCAGAGAAAAGCTGCATGAATTTTCCAGAGGGAAAGAGCCTCTCTTGGACAGTGTCAGTAATAGGTGCCTGCCACATATGGTTTGGCAGAATGGCCTGGCCAAGTTTTGTGCAGGGTACAAGCTGCATGACTGTACGTGGAAGCCCCATGAGGATACAACTCGGGTCTTTTTCTCACACCTAAGCTCCTTTCTAGTTGTTGCACTTTGGAAGCAATGTGGATCAGATTCCCCTTTCCCGAACATAAACTTTGATTTTGGTGGATATCATGAGCACGTGGCCAGGGGAAGGTGAGTTAAGTGAGGTCTGTTCATAGCACCTTGGAGCTACCCATATTCCCCTCTCGCCCAAGCCTTTCACTAGTGATCCATGACCTTTTGCTGTCTCTGTGAATGGAATTTCCAACTACCTCATGTAGACTTGCTTTCTTGCTCTATGGACACTAGATCTTCCTTGAATCTCATTTTGCTACTTAGTATATAGCTTATTGCAGTCAAGGCTTTATCAATGTTAACTTATTAGTTCTTTGACCTCAAGCAAGTGACATGTTCTAAGCCTCATTTCTCCTGAGTAAAATAAGAATAAAATGACACATTTTATAGAAATATTAAATAAGAACAATATATGAAAAGGCATTAATGCAAAGCTTGGAACATGGCAAGTTTAATAAATTCTCCTCCTTCTTTCCCTTCTCTTCTCTTCCCATTTCCCCTCCTCTTTTTCTCTCTCCTTTCCTCATTTTAACATATTTATATTTTAGATTTGATTATTCTTTCCCTCCAACCAATCTCTGTAGTCTATTAAAATAACTAAACAATTGGAATTCAGGCCAATGTTGGGGGGCAGGGGCAGGGAAGTGTCCAAGTAGACTAATAATAGATAGGCCATGTGGGCTTTGTTTTTTGGCACCTGTCAAACCACATAGGCATGACCACTAGCATCGTGAACTTTGTTAGGATTTAAATGTCGAGATCCTCACATACTTTCATACTTTCCATAAAGAATGTATATGACCCCATTTTGCTCCATTATCAGGAAGTTTAGAGAAAGAAGTAGACATAGAAGCTCTTTTTTTTCCCCTCACACTTAGCAAAATGTTTTATTTTACTTTAAACTTGTCACTTTAATCGTCTTTCTGAAGGTGACTTGATGGTTATGCTCATCAGTGAACTTAATATAAAAACTTTTCAAAATTGAAGTATAATAGACATACAAGATCCTATTATTTTCAGATATACATCATAGTGATACAGTATTTCTTTATATTACAAAAGGATTCCCATGATAAGTCTAGTTACCATCTGTTATCATAAAAGTTATTACAATACTCGTGGCTGCATTCCCTATGCTGTAGATTATATTCTCATGACCTATTTATAACTGGAAGTTTATACCACTTTAATCCTCTTCACTTTCACCTATTTTGCCCATCCTCCCAACCCATTCCTCCTCTGCTAACTGATAGTTTGTTTCCTTAATCTCTGAGTTTGTCTCTGTTTTGCTTTGTTTGTTTCATTTCCTAGACTCCACATGTAAGTGAAATCATATGGTTTTGTCCTTTTTTTTTTTGTCTTTTTTTTTTCCCTAAAGATTTCATTTATTTGAGAGAGACACAGAGAGAGAGTGCATGAGTAGGGGAGGGGCAGAGGGAGTAGTAGACTCCCTAGGGAGCAGAAAGCCAGATGTGGGACTCAGATCCCTGTACTCAGAGATCATGACCTGAACCAAAGGCAGGTACCCAACCAACTGAGCCACCCAGGCGCTCCGGTATTTGTCTTGTTTTTGGTTTTGTTTTGTTTTGTTGACTTGTTTCATTTAGTATAATACTCTCTACGCCCATCCATGTTGTCAGGAATGGCAAAATTTCATTCTTTTTAGGCTGAGTAATATTAATGTGTGTGTGTGTGTGTGTGTGTGTGTGTGTGTGTGTATATATCTTCTGTATTCTTTCCTGTATCCACAGTCACAAACTGTAATACAAAGCTATAGTAATAAAAACAGTATGGTACTGGCATGAAAACAGACACATAGATCAATGCAATAGAGTAAAGGTCCTAGAAATAAACCCATGATAGATATGATCAATTAATCTATGACAAAAAGTCTAGAACTAACAGTGGGGAAAAGAATCTTTTAATAAATGATTCTGAGAAAACAGTTAAGTATAAAAGAAAGAATCTGGACCAGTATCTTACACCATATACAAAAATAAACTCAAAGTAAATTAAAGACTTGAATGTAAGATCTGAAACCATGAAATTCCTAGAAGAAAGCATAGACAATAAGCTCCTTGACATCTGTCTTAGCAACACCTTTCTGGACCAGATTCTTTAGGCAATGGCAACAAAAACTAAAATAAGCAAGTGTATCTACATCAAAGTAAAATGCTTTTGCACAGCAAAGGAAGCCCTCAACAAAACCAAAAGGCAACCTACTAAATGGGAGAAGCTATTTGCAAATCATACATCTAATAAGGGGTTAGTATCAAAAGTTTATAAAGAACTCACATAACTTAATATAAAAAAAAACCCAAAAGATGCAAGTAAAAAATGAGTTGAAGACTTAAATAGACATTTTTCCAAAGAAGACGTACAGATGGCCAACAGGCACATAAAAAGATACTCAATATCACTCATCATCACAGAAGTGCAAGACAAAACCACAATGAGATAACCACACACCTGTGAGATTGGCCTGTCTGAAAAAGACAAGAGAAAACAAGTGTTGCTGAGGATGTGGAAGAAAGGGAACCCTCGGGCACTGTTTGGGGGATTGTAAATTTGTGCAGCCACTGTGGAAAACACTATGGAGATTCCTCAAAAAATTAAAAATAGAACTGTTATCCAATCCAATAATTCCACTTCTGGGTACTTATCTGAAACAAAACAAAACGAAACAAAACAAAAAAAGAAAAAAGAAAACAACCAAAGAAACAAACAAAAAAACTCACCAATTTGAAGAGATACATTCTGTTCATTGCAGGATTATTCGCAGGAGCCCAGTTAGAGAAGCAGTGTAAGTGTCCATCCATAGATGAAGGGATAAAGGAAGCTCTTTCACTCTTTCAATAACACTGACCCTACCTAGTTCTTTCCTCCACTATTTTTTTTTCTGAGCATCTTCTGCCTTTAGAGCTTACCTTAATTACCTTCCCTTCCCCTCTTTCTCTCCTCTACCTTTCCTCTCCTTCCCCTTATTCCTTCCTTCTCTTCTTTGTTTCCTCTCATTCTTCCTTCCCTTGATCCTTTCCTCCTCTTCCCCTTCCCTCCCTTCCTTCCTCCCTTCCATACTTCCTCTTTCTTTCTTCCTTCCCTCTTTTCTTTCTCATATCTGATACCAAAATGACATCCTCACTACCTATGCTTCCTAACTTCAACCCTGCATATATTTCTGAGTAATGGTAGTTACATGTCGAGGCTTGAATTCTATGAATATTATATAGGCTAATAAATCCAGCAAAGAACACATTTAAAAATAAATTTTCTTATAGAAATATTGCATACACTAAGAGTGCCAGAGCATTTTTTTTTCCTCCTCAAACACCTGGTAATGAAATTTATTGACATATAAACTTAATAAGCTGCTAATTGAGTAATTATTGATTGCAGGAAATGTGTTCTTAAAAGTCACATTAACAATTGGCAGAGAGGCAAAAATAGAACAGACTCAGTTTTTAACTTACTTTATAGCATTACTTTAAAATTGTAAAGAGTTAATCTTATCACACTACACATGGCTGAATTTATAAAAGATAAAATCACAAACGAGTAATGCACAGTTACTTGTTACATATTCTTCCCATTACAACTGACAGCTTCATTAATCATACAGTGTATTTTACTATTAGAAGCTATAAAGGAGATCAAATCTCTTGTAATTTTTCTTCTTCTCTTTCATTTGATAAGTGTGTTGTTTCAGTGTGCAGATAAAATATAGTGTCAGTCACCAACAGTCTCAGGAGATTTTCATTTTTTCCAGTAAGGATATCCTTTGCTTATTTGCAATGTAAAAATTCCCTAGATCATGCATCATTTCCCTATAACCTGGCCATCAGATCACGTAAAAGGTCTGTGTCACCTCTCCGCAGAAGTGGTCAACCAGAAGTAAAGGCTGAGAGAGAGGAACAATGTTTTTGGTGACAGTGTGTATCGCTTACTGCGCATTGAAGGCATTAATGATGAACACCTCTATTCATAACGTAACGTTGATTCATAATTAAGGTTCTTGTAAATTACACAGATTGCTGACAGATTTCATAAGCTGTTCTGGGGAGAGGTGGCAAATTTTACAGTTTGTCACAGATTGCCAATGAAGCAGTTGAAAGCATAAATGAAATACAAGAATATTTGCCAATAAATAAGAGAGTCTACGCTATTCCTTTTCATGGTGTGGGTTGAACAAAATATGTTTAAAAAGGCTACCTCCCTCCTTAGAAAACAAAGGGTTGTTTTTTTTTTTTTCACAGTCTAGAAAGAAATTCTGAGATGCCGTCAATCCAGACCGCAAAAGCAGACGGACAGATTTTAATTTTTTTTTCTAATTAGTGGGGAAAACTGAAACATGTCTTTTTCTCTCCCTTGTCAATTTAAAGAGGGGGAGAAGTCAACCGTAAAAATTCTTCTGTGTTTCTCAGTGTTTCCATCTTTTCATTTTTAAAAGTATAACTTAAAATAAAATTCTTAGAATTTCTTAGTTTTGGTGATTTGTGTGACACTGATGTACTGTAATTTATACAAGAACTACTTCAGTGTTGTTTTTCAGAGCTTCTTGCCAACCTAAGTATTCTAAATATAAACTGAAGAAATTCGGTCTGGCACAAAACAGCTGATGAAATATTCTGGGCTTGCATTCCACTATTTTCCCAGAAGACCTTCCATGCGAAGCAGGGTATGTAAAGAGATCTTGATTAAAGTACAAGGACGTCTGCAGTCCCGAGGCGGGGGGCTCCATGGACTCTGCGGCCAGTGGCCTCTCCGTGGGGTCACGCGGGCCTCCTTTGGGACAGGGACCCAGGCATGTGCTCATCCTCTGTGTGGGGGCAACAGCTCGTCTTCCAGGCCATACCTCTCCCCCAGCAGAGCTCCAATCGTGTCCAGTCCACCTGGTGGGAGTTCTGCAGAGGCGAGATTGGGAAAGGGCTCTCCTCATTCCCCACCAAGGTCTAACCCAAACCCGCATTTTCACAACGCATTGGAGAAATGAGCAACTATTGGGTGAACCTGAGGGGTGTCAAAAGAAAAAAGTCCATCTCCACTTGTTACTCTATGGTGTTTTCTTTCCTTACGTTTATACAGATAATGGCCTCGGGTCTATGAGGTTTTTTTTTGGTATAAGCTGAGATAGAGTTCTTATAGTTGAAATGTGATTTTTCAGATAACTTTGGTTTACTAAGGGTTAAATACACAAGATTAGCTTCAGACTTCAACTAGGGAGTTCTGTTCCATGGCATCTGATAGTCTGGCTTGATGTCACAGTACCTTGGTGTGGGCGGGGTGGGGGTGTGTGCAATCAAGGTAGGTGACCAGTGGGGAGGGATCGCTCATCACGGGTGATGCCACAGCCGAAGGCGCATGTAGGTTTTTGTTTTGTTTTGTTTTGGGTTTTTTTTTTTTTTTGGTTTGTTTGTTTGTTTTTTTTACCAATGCAGAGCACTGTTTAGGTTACCACGTTTATGTTTCTCCAAAGCATGAGATTGTTCAAGAGAAGCATCACTAGAACTAGTCATTGGGAAAACGGAGGAATTTCTAAATGTTAAGACTGAATAATGTTACCCGCATGGTTATGGTTACTGTGCAGATGCTTCCTTTTGAAGATGTGATTTGATTTTGCTGGGCCGCCGGAGTCAGAGTGTCTTTCTCAGGATGCATGAGCGAATAGAGCTTCAGGGGAACTCAGGTGCTTGAAGCGTCTTCCCTCTTATTTCTAGAAGAATTTCCTGGGAGTTTGTTTCTATACCTGTTCTTTGCCTATTTCAGACCAGCCCGCAGTTGGACCCTGGCACCCTGATCTCATGTGTGGGACAGCGGTACCCACAGTACCATCTCTGAGCCTGGAACAGGCCCTCCCACCCGCCTACTGTTTCTGCCCTTTCAAGAGGTCTTCCACCCATGTCTGTTTGCTCCTATTGGGACATCCTTGATGCCTTGGCCTGTTCTGGTTCCATGTGGGTGATCTAACAGCCCAGTGAGCCCCTGGATCAGAGGAGACTGAGGCACCAGAACCAGGAAGGGTAAGCAAATGTTAAGTGATTCTCATGTAAATGGAGCAAAGGACGGGTTCAGGGGTCTTGTTCTTGAGCAGTGGATGGTTGGTGGGTTTGCTGCAGCACCTGAAAGAAGCAGGAGTGGCCACTCCCCTCCTCCTGGGGCCTTCCTGACCCAACTCCAGTGAATCCTCTAGTTCACTCTCCTCTCTCCCTTGCAATGAGAGTGGTGAGTTACATGCTCCCAGGTCTATCTTAAGCTGTGTGGGAGGGAAGGATTGCTTTTCTCACTCTGCCCATGTTGCCCCTGCATGGTGGCCTATTGGCAAACACTGAAAGGGATCCTCATTCTAGGACACAGTGAGTGGGGCCTTAAGCACTCAAGAGAAGATATGGTTGGAAGATGTGTTGTTCTAAGTTGATGCTATAACATCCAGAAAGGTAGGATTCAGTGATGCAGAAAATGAGTCAGCATTCACATTTTCCTAGATGCTTTGGATAAGACTTGCATTCGCGGTCACTGTCAGGGAAGCACAGTAACTACTTTTGAGAGGATCTTTGGAGGTCAGCATTCCCTGCACAATGGATGACACAGCCCAGGAGTGAGATGTGACCAGCAGGAAATAAATGGTTTCAGGGGACTGCATAAGGCAAGAGGATCACTATTGCCTCCCTTCAAGCAGGTTCCTGAGAACGTGGGCATTGTTATTTTTTCTTGAAGAAGGAGATTTGAAATTCTTCATCTATAGATCACTATAGCTCACATGGGTCCATGAACTTTGCAATGAACTTTTAAAATCAAAATTGTCTATATAGACGGGGTCCCCACCAAAAAAATGTTGCACAGACCCACACACTCTAGGGCAGCTCACCTTCAAGCAATGTATGACTAGGGTTTAGAGATGTTGGAAGTAAAGCATGACAGGTTGATGTCCTGTGGTGGTGGAGCTGGTGGTTTAATTTGCTGCTGAGACACGTGATTAGCACATTTGGCTTTCATGAACACAGTCTCCTCCCAACCTCAGGGTTCTCCAGTCTATTCTTGGATAATCTTCTTTAAAAGTATAAATATTAATTAATTTATTATCCCCTATTCTACCAAGTATAATAGCAATTTAATATGGAATAATGCCAAGCACACAGTGGGTGGTCAGTAAATGTATTTGGAAGTGATGAAGTGGTATGTCATATGTACCTAGACAAATAGTAGGTGGAGTCTGATCATTTTAGCCTCTTTTCTTTCCCATTGGTGGTGATGGGAGAGTGCTATCTCTCCTTAAGCAAATAAATATATCTCAGTATAGTCTTGCATCCATATCTATAGCTAATTTCCTTTGGATACAAAATGGAAAAAGCAAAAGAGCTGGTTTAAATTAAGAGATACTCAAGCTAAAAACAGTCAGTTCCATAATGTCAATGTCATTAAAAAGAAAGGATAAAGTTCGGGAGATCTAACTGTTGCCAAAATACGTTTTATTTTGTTGATTTGTCTGAATCAACTAGTTTTTCTTTTTTCTTCTGCACCTATTTTGTAGCTTGTCTTAGTTCATACTTGTTTACAACTGTCAGATAAATTTCGTACCAGTAGGCCTGCATATTATGAACACCTAATGGCTTTGGAAAGTAGAGTAACAGTGAATTATTTAGAGGGACTGTCTGGCATTATTGTAAAAAGAATATTTTATGAACTTTGAGTGTTCCAGCTGTCACTATGGATCCAGGAAGTAGACATGGAATGATCTAGAAACATCTAGTACAGTTGAATGTACGGCTCTATATTTTGGATCCTCAGGGATGACAATATTTTCTTCTTGACGCTGCTAAATATTCTGGGTCCTTGCTTTTATTTCATTCCCCATGGACCATGCTTGGAATAATGTACTTGCTTGTTGTGTGTCATAGAGTTTTCTCTACCATGACTGTCTTCACACCATTTTTTTCACACTTTGGATAAGCTCTGATATTTCCTTTTTTTTTTTTTTTTAAGCTCTGATATTTCCCATTTACCCCCGTCTGTTCTGTTTCTTCCCCCTGCTTTGTGCCCTGCTAGACTGAACATTATGAATTGGCATCAGCAGGTCAATTGCCCTTGGCTTCTGGATGGCTCTGCCAATGGGAGGCATCATCAGGAGATCAGAGTGCATAAGAGATCCTGCGGGTGCTCATTGCCGTGGCCTCTTCCTCAAAAGGTCATAGTCACTGAATTCTCTTCTGAGGGCCAGAGCTTCTGTCAGGTGCTGGATTACTGAAGCTGTTTCCAGTGCCTATAACTGTTTTGACCCCTTTCCCCCCAGGCTTGTGAGTGGCCATGATTTCACATTATTTAGTTCCAGAGTTCTTCTTCCACCCTGTACATGTCCCTGTACTTTGCATGTACATTTTCATTATATTCTTTTAATCACCCTTTTAAAATATTCCATTTCACTACCTGTACAGATCCCCTCTGTCTCCTCTGGTTTTTCAGGGTGCTTATGGTTTCTAACTTTTATAAACAGAGCAGGTACTGGATTAGGCTCAGATGGTCATGTAATATATTTTGTCCCCTTTCTCCATCTCGTCCCTAGAGCATTCTGCTTATCATTGATTGAATGTTGGGATTATGTTTGGCAGAGAAGAGAAAAAGCTCAAATAATGTTGCTTAAACAGGATAGAAATTCATTTTTTTTCTCACATTAGAGAAGTTGAAATGCAGATGCCCATGGCAATATTTGTGGAGCCCTCCTGAAGGCATCAGGGAGTCAGACTCTGTCCTTATGGAACTGGTAGCCAAGGGTTAACAGGGCTAGTAAGTGCAACTGCAACTTCTTACCCAAATCTGCTTGTTCTCAAAGTGCAGCCTGCCATCAGGTGTCTATGATATTCTTACCTGACACCACGATAACAAATCTAGTTTATTGATCTAGTTTATTGCAGAGATTCAGAGCTTTACCAAGATGCAGGCCAGAACCAGACAGGATACTGACCTTTCCTTGAGAATACATGAGTGTCCCATGGATGAAATTTTGATTTAGAAGGACCTAAAACTCTACCTTGGATCATGCTAGAGACAACATTCTTCATGGATGGCAGGACAGGATAGACAGAAGACAGGTGCAGATAACAGAATGACTTCAACCTTCCTGGACTTATTAACTTCCTTTATCTGATTCTGAAGTCACATAGCTCCTCTGTCCTATATCCAGAGTCTTTTTCTTTTGCCTTTAAATATCTCTGTATCTCCCCTTAACAGAAAGGCAGATTTGAGGCTTGCTCTCCTGTCTCCTCATTGGCTGCTTCTCCAATAAGTCCTTTGGCTTTGCTGCTACAGTCAGTGATTGGCTTTGCTGCCTACTGGGCAATTGACTTGCATTGGACTTGGGTTTGGTTACACTTTCACTATTCCACCTACCTAAGAAGGTCCCAGATGGCTGTAGGATTTCTAGGCAATATATCTGTCTTTGGGTAGAAGAATGGGGGAGAGGGTGCTTATCTCTTTCCTGCAAGAAGACATCCTGGAAATCAGAATAATCATGGTTACAGTTCATTAGCCAGAGCTTAGTCCAATGACTACAATTTGATGCAAGGGGAGCTGGGAAATGTATTATTTTTTGGGGCGGGGGGAATGTATTCCTATGTCTGACTTTCTGTATGCTCTACTGAAAACCAGACTTTTGATATTAAAGAAGGGAAGAATGGACACGAGGAGAGAATATGCAATATCTGTCAAAAAAGGTAACTGCCATATTCTGCTGATTCTGTGAAGCTTTGAATAATTTTCCTACTGATTATGCCTATCAAATAGAAAACTTGCAGGGTAGTGATTTATTACTTCTGGCTTCTTATTTATAGAAGGTGAATTGAATTGTCCATCTTCACTTACTCCTCTTCTTTCCTACATTATTCTTTCTTAAATTCTGCAGTATGATTTGTACCCTAACACATTTATTTAATCTATTTGCTTGAAGACATGCCCTCATTTCCTTATCACAAAATTTAGTGTCATCTTTTCTGTTCTCAATCTCTTTAACTTTGTTGCAATCAAATTCTTCTTCCTTAAACTTCTTGCTTGGCTTCTGGCTACAACTTTTTCCTGTTCGTCCACTACATCTCCGGATGCACCTGTTTTGGTTTCCTCTGATGGTTTTTCTTTCTTGCTTCCATCAACATACTCTTACCATTTTCTAAAGTTTTAGGCTTCCATTCACCTCTAGCTTCATTCCTTGACTTAATGATTAGATACTATCTTACAGTTGAACTATATTTTGTAATGCTCCAAACTTTGGCCCCAACTCCAATCTCATGTCTTTGAACTACTTTTAAGCAATTTCTCAACATTTCAAAGATGATATATGAAGCCATAATGCTCTTCCTTCCCAAATAATTCTCTTTTATGCCTTCTCCTTTTATCAACACCACTGCATTTTTCCTAGTCTCCGAGACAAAAAACTTTGAATCATCTTTTCTTGGGTCATTTTATTTAATCTACCATGTAGTGCATTGGACTTTTCTTTTGAAATTTCGTTTAGCTCCATTCTTTCTTATTCTACAATCAGCCAGATGTTAATACTAGATGCTAAATCACTACAAAAACTTTTCTCCCCCATCTTCCTGTTCAGTTTGCGATGAGTGTGTGTATGCGTGTATGTGTGTGAGTCTTGTTAATGTCTTCTGTATATGGTAATAATAGCTCAATGTTTATCAAGCACATACTATATATCAGGAACCCTCCCATGTATTTTACATGTATTAGATCATTTAATTCTCACAAGAACCAAGGGAGAATGCATTATTGCTATTTATAATCTTCAGATGAGGAAACAGAGGCACTGAGTTTAGACAAGTCAATTGTCTAAACTCAAAACTAGCAACTGAAAATGCTGGGACTCAAAGCAAGCAGTCAAGATCTGAGTCTGAACTCTTTAACTTTTGCTATATTGCCTCTTCTGTTGCTACTCAGTTAATGGATTGTGTCATGCTGCGACTAAAAATCCTTTGGTCTGCCTGTGACATCAAGTATAAACGCATTAGTCCCATTTCTTTGCTCTCTGTAATCCAGTCCTACCTGATGCATCCAGCTTTATTTATCACTGCAGTTATATATATATATATATATATATATATATATATATATATATATAGTGTGGTGGTATATTGCTTATTTCGTTTTCTCAGTTCCAAATTTCAATTTCTTCCTCAAGCTGCAATGTACTTGTTTTCTCCTGGAGTGAAACTTGTTCCTGTATCTTGGCAAACCATTTCCACTCTGGCTTGGCCCCAGAAATCACGTATTCAAAAGCTGCCACTGTGAGGCCTGTCCCTTCTCAGACTCATCCCCAGAATGGAGGCCTCTCTGCGAGAGGGAAATAAGATGAACAAAGACATGGAAATGTCCTCTATTTTGGTTAGTTATCCCTATCATCCTTTAAACCAGACCTCAGGTATGACCTACCTTACGAACAAATCATTGCTAATGATCATAAAAAATAGAAATGTTCTGCAAAACTTGTATATATGGGCACAGCTCCTCCTTTTGAAATGGAGGAAATTGAAGTGCATTGTATTTAGATAATTGAGCAGGTTTTCATAGGGTCTGAGTAAGAGAACCAGACTAAAAACCTGATATTCTGGCCCTTAAACCGCTGTACATATGTCACTCTAGGACTTCCTTGGAATTGCAGAGGAGACAAACTGGGTGCTTCTTTCTTCTACCTCATGCTGATTTGCTCATTGTCCTCGTTGAGCTTCATCGTAAGGTATCATCTGAACAAAGAAACCTGTGGCTGAACCAGCTTTGAGACCTACTGTGTTATACTGAATCTGGCCCTCCATCTGTCAGTGTATGGCCCACAGCCAAGAATAGTTTTTATATTTTTCAATGATTAAAGATATCAAAAGAAGAAGAATATTTCACAACACCTGGAAGATATGTGAAATTAAATTTTAGTGCCCAAGAGTAAAATTGCTTTGGAATACACCACACTTGGGACACCTGGGTGGCTCAGCGGTTGAGTGTCTGCCTTTGGCTCCGGTGTTATCCCGGGATTCTGGGATAGAGTCCCTCATCGGGCTCCCTGCATGGAACCTGCTTCTGTCTCTACCTGTGTCTCTGCCTCTCTCTGTGTCTCTCATGAATTAATAAATAAAATCTTAAAAAAAAAGAAATATGCCACACTCATTTGTTTATGTACGGTCTATGGCTGCCTTCAATGGAGAGAATGCCTACAATGAACAGTGGTGAAGGAGACCACATGGCCCAAAGAGCCTCAAATTTTTTTCTATCTGGCCCTTTACAGAACAGACTGTCCACTCTTGTGTTGTAATATAATACAGAAACATATCTTGCTGAGCTCTTCTTTCTCAGAACTATACCATTCATAATTCATGTCTATGATTTAGCTGCCTTGTGTGACCATTTCAGAGTTAAAAAAAAATTGTTTCATGTATTCTAACTTTTGTCTTTTCTGCCAGACTTTGAAACTCCATGAAGGCAGGAGTGAGATCTTATACAGCATTTTTATTTTCCTTCTCATTACATAAATACTTTATAGCATTACTGATTGAAAGAAAAGGTATATTTTTGAGTGTACAATAAATACACATTGATATTTATTGAGTCCGATGTATTATGCTAGTGTCCTATGGAACCAGGGACCCTGCATTAGTTTGCTAGGGTTGCAGTAACACTACATCACAGGCTGGGGCACTTATGCAACAGACATTTCTGTTCTGTTCTGGAGGCTAGAGTCCAAGAGTAAGGTGTCAGCAGGGTTGCTTTCTACAAAGGCATCTCTCTTTGGCTTGCAGATGGTTGCCTTCACCCTGTGTCCTTACATGGCCTTCTCTTTGTGCAAGTGGCCTTGGTATCTCTTTCTTTTCTTATAGGACATCAGTCACATTGGATTAGGGCTCTATTCTTATGACCTCTCTGAGTCTTAATTACTTGCCTAAAGCCCTATTTCCATATACAGTTATAATTAGGGGGTAGGGCTTCGATATATGAATTTGGGGAGGACATAATACAGTAATAATGGATATCAAGGGATAATCTTTTAGGATACTCCCTTTCTAATCAGAGTGTGATATGCTGAAGTAGAAATAAACTGGTAAGTAAGCATAACATAATGGTTTTATTGTCAGATTAGTCAATACTAGTTTGGCATTTAATACCTGACTCTCCCTATCATTATTACTGACTGTGTTGGGTCTGATTGAGTGATTGCATTTTTTTTTCTTGTGTCTCATTTCTAGAATGCAAGGGCTCTCTAGCTTCAGACAAATCACATACAAGAACAAAGTACAACACTGGAGACCTTGAAGGAAAAGGAAAAAAAAAAAAAGAAGAAGAAGAAGATTGTGTAAAGTATACAAGCATTCTCAATACTTTCTCATGTCATTAGAACACCTTTCTCTAACCACATGTGGGAACATTGAATGAAAAACAACCAAGCAGGCATCCTGTCATTGCCATGTGGTGTCTCTGCCGTCAAAACCTCACTCTGATAGGGCAGTGAGTTGAGGCTGATCATGATCACAACTGAATGCATTCAGGATGGTCTCCTGGGCAGATTAGGCTCAGTTAGTGCTCTGTCTGAATAAATGGGCATATGCACAAAGCAAACTTACTGTCTGACTTTGTCACAGAAAATTTAAAAATTACATAACTTTATAAAGAATAATTACTTAAGATTTTGAGGTGGGGAAAAATATAGGATTATTTTTAAACTTAAAAGTGAAAAAATTGGCCTAACCTAAAGAACATATGGAAGAACACATTTCTGAATCGCACGCATACTGCTAAAAAAAAAAAAAAAACCTTCTCCTTTAGTCTCAGTTTTTCCCCCACCAGTGATATGCCAATTCCAGTTCCAAATATGTAAATCCCACCACTAAGGTATTTGAGAGTGTGGTTGTTCAACCAAAATCACACTGAAGATTTCCTATCACTGTCAACTTTGATTCCGGTTCTAGATCTCTCTTTCAAGCCAATCATAGCTACTGGTTGCAGGAAGGGATGACAGGGAAGGTACAGGTGGAAGTAGGGTGTGTGTGTGTGTGTGTGTGTGTCTGTGTGCATGCCCACACGTGTATGTGTATGTGTGGTATTAGAATTGGTAAAGAGGTGTGTTCTGTTGAGAAGAAAACATGAAAAGGGTTAAGCAAAGTTTTTAAAGCATTAAAATAGTATTTGATAGTTTACTTAGAGGACTTCATACTTGATTTAAGGAGGTTGTGTACTGAAATGAAAAAAGCGTGGCCTTTGGAGACAGCAAGCAGACCCAGATTCCAGTCCTAATTCTGCTGTGTGCTCACAAGGTGACCTTGGGGAAATTGGCTTACTTCTCTCGTTATCTAATCAGTATACAATAGGATTATTGTTTCTCCCACAAGGGTGCATTTTTAAGACTTTTTGTTCTGCAACAAGAAGTTACAAAAATCGTGCAAAAATTAGTGAAAATAGCTCGAAAATGACCTCATTTAAACTTAATGCAAAATGTGAAATAGTTATGCAAAAAGAATGCAAACAGCATTGCCAATATAGAACAAAAAAAGTTCATTTTTTGGATGAATAGTTCCATGTAATTTTATCATATGCACAGATTTGTGTAACCACCACCTAATTGGAAATCAAAACTGACCCATTACCGCTTAGAACCTCCTGAGGGTGGTTTCGAATGCTGAGTACCTGTTAAAGCTGGTAGACTCCTGTGGCTTCCTTTCAGGGGAATGTTTCATGATTTTTCCACCTCCAGGAATCTTAATTATGATAATTGGGTAGAGTCTTTCTTTTTATCAGACATTTTATGATAATATCTAAGAAGCATTTATAATAACATCTCTTTGAAAATGACAAAAGGAGGGACGCCTGGGTGGCTCGGTGGTTGAGCGTCTGCCTTTGGCTCAGGGCGTGATCCCAGGGTCCTGGGATCAAGTCCCACATCCGGCTCCCTGTGGGGAGCCTGCTTCCCCCTCTGCCTGTGTCTCTGTCTCTCTCTGTGTGTGTCTTTCATGAATGAATAAATAAATCTTAAAAAAAAGAAAATGATATGAGGGTTTCTTAAAAATTTCTGAACTCAGTGAAACAAGAATAGTATTCAAATGACTATACTAAAACAGGCTCTGAAGGTTAGAGATAGGTTCTGATAGAGCTAGGGAATTTGTGCCAACCCTAATTTCTTTGCTCCTCCAACCACCATCTTCCTCTGGGTGTTCTGTGTGGTCAGATATGTGTAGGGAGGCCACCTTAACTACAGGGCTAGGATTTTCTGTCATATAGTTTTTAATCTTTGCTGACTGAAGCTAGGCTGCATAATTTAGATGTTCCTTCTCTCATGATGAGTTCATCTCTTCTTCCACAAATATTCGCCAGGTGCCTTCTCTGTAGTGAGCACAGAGCCAGGTGCCTGCAATACAGAGGTGAATCCCTGCCCTGGTGGAGGGTCATATTCAGTAAGAATGCCAGATTAGCAGATGAGCAATTACAATACAAAAGGGTGGTGAGTGTTGGGGCTACACCGAAGAGATATGAAGGTCCCAGGGAGGATCCCTAGCCTGAACCTGCAAAGAGTCTTGAAAGGCTTCACCAGTAAAATAACATTTAGACAGAGTTTGGAAAACCCCAAAGAAGTTACCTAGGCAAAGATAAAGAGGAAGGAAATCGCCAACATCCAAGTAAAACTGAGGCACAAATGAAAGCGCACGCCTGGTATGGATGCAAACTAGAGTGGGGATGGCAAAGAGTGCCCTGGAGAGGAGAGGGGGCCATGCATGAGTCTGACTTGGGGGCTGTGTCTCCATGCCTGAAATGACACAGAGCCCTCACTTGCATAGACTCAGGACAACTTTGCAACACCATCCAGCTCAAGGGCTCTGCTAGGGTGAGACCCTGGCCCTTCATCATGTTACTAATCTTGTGAGGCTCATCCAACATGTAGTGGGGGCTCTGATTCTGGAATGCTCCTGCTTTTGCTATAATTATGTAATTTTTATCCTTGCTTTCCTTCTGCTTTGGTTTGATTCCTTTTAACTTAAAGGAAACCTCCAAAATGAGTTTGTGTTTGTACAAACTATATTCATTGCTTTTTTTTAAATTAAGTTTTATATTCCTGTGTCTGCTTTTTTAAAACATAAATTCAAATTCAGAGAAACAAAGTACCAAGAGCCAATTTACTTTTTTTGTTTAATGTAGAAAATCTATAAGAAGTGATACAGATACTAAAATATTCACGTAGGATTTTAAAAATATAACACAGGAAAGAGTATAATACTTCAAAAGAGAATATGTGTTTCTAGAGGAACAAGAAAAATAATGGACTAAAGCAGATCTCAGGACACAGATTCTATAATGTCTAAAGGATATTAACTCTGACACCAGTCAACTAGGATGAGTGACTAATTTTATGATAGCCTTTGAAAGGAACCCTACACCCCAAGTGATTGTACAATAATTCTAAAAATTTGGCTGGAGTTCTTTCTAGTACAGAGGATTTTTTTTTTCCTAATTTAATCTGGTTAGGGCTATAGCATTGAACTTCTTTATGTGACTCTTCCAGAAAACATTCTTAACTCTATCCCGAAGTTCCTATCTTGGAGTATTTTTGAAGCAACTGCATGGGTTAAATGTTAGCACGGTTAGACTCCTGCGTTGACTTTAAAGTGAGGATTTCAAAAGGGCATATTTATATACTTCTAGCTTCCATTTTGTTAATACATGTTCAATTTAATAACGACTCCCTCTTTGAGTGTCCACCACTGTGAAACACAAATCTGGCATTCTGTCCAAAAGAACGTGGAGGGATCCAATCTTGGCCATCCCCTGAACTTATCAAAGCAAATGTTTCCAACTTGTTCTAGAGAGTTCTGTGTGCTAGATTCAGCCAGCAATTGTTTGTATTAAATGCTCGGGGTGTGGAACCTGTCTCTGTGTCCTACTAATAAAGTCATGTCCTAGAAGGTCTGTTAGGATATCTCTCATGACCTGTTTTCCTTTCTGAGTCATGAATACTAAAATACTATGAAATTAAAGCAACTATTTATATGACGTCAAATATGCATAAAATTCAATTAATCTGGTCAAAACTTCAGTTTAACTATTATTTTTAAAAATTACAGATAAAATGATCTCTTTTGACATAAAAGCATTCAAGGTCTGGGTGTCTCAATTTAAGAATGTCTCCTAATATCTCTTTAGATGATTTGTCTATAATTGATAGTCATTAGTTTTCTGACAATGTCTTTGGATAATTTACATGATTTTAGATATCTGTATATTAAAAATAAAGGTAAGAGTCACTGACAATTCTGACTGGTCAAAAGTCAGTGTGGACTATCTAGGCCTCAAAGCTCACCCCAGGGCTTGAATTGGCAATCTGGAATGATGACCAGCATTGGTTTTCCACACCAATTAAATTCATGCAAAAAAATTCCAACTCACTCCCACCTTTGACAATTTATTTAAGATGCCAGGAAGTCAGACAGACTGCTCAATTATTCTTTCCGGAATTATTCGACATTGATGATGTCATTTATTGTCAAATGTTTTATTTTTATCCAGGTTTGAGGAAAAAAATCTGAAGCATTGTATTCTTTGGTGAATTTTAGTGCATTATGTAGAAATAATTTCTATTGAGAGAAATGTATGCAATTACAGGTAGATGAATGGAAATAAATTGATGATGATTCATCTGTGGTTGGTATTTTCCCAAAGTTGAATTCATTTAAATTAATTCATCACTTAAAAAGGTATTGTCTGAGTTGACTACAGAGAACTACAGTCATATAGAGCAACAAGTTTCCAAGTTTAAGATTAGAAGAGGAATAGGTTGTTTGCACTAGTTCTCATTCTTGTTACGACTGTTGTTATGAGAATGGATTCATGTTGTGCCATTTTCTGTTTCTTTGCCATTTTTTTTTTTGTCACAAGAACAAGACATGAGAATCTCAATGGCTAGTGTTATCTGTGAAAGGCAGTAAACTATTCTGCTTTAACCTTTTATATGGTGTCCTTTTGATTGACTAGCTATTCTACCCCTTTCTCCTAAGTTGCCAATGGTGTTAAAGAGAAGAAAAGAAATGGCTGCCTAATCAAATGGGAGAACATTAAAAAGGTCAAAGCAGTAGACTTGGCTGCTGGCTTTCACAGCATGGATGAGACATTTTTTTAAAGGAAAAAAAACTTATTCTTGTGACAAAGATTGCAATAAGAATAGAAAATGTCAGATCAAGAATCTATTCATGTGACAATGATTGTGATGGGAATGAAAATAGTGCACACTTTACCCTTTCTTTTTATAATCATAGTAAAGTAACTTCACGTGGTGCCGCTTGGGAGCTGAACTTGAGAATTTCGAAACTGGGGGGAGAAAATCAAAAGGAAGAGTGAGGCATAATGTAAGAAGAATCAACATTGAAGTGACCACCCAAGGCATAGACATGTCTCAATTACAGAATGTGGGTGGTTTTAAGTAAAGGTCTGGTAAAATTGGTCTGCAAATTAACCACATAGAGTTAAACAGGAATCCTATTTCAGTAACTTCCATTGCCTTTGAAATATCAAACTGTGAACCTTCTTTATCATGTAAACAATAAAACTTGTTTCAAAGTACATGTAAACTGGCAAGTCGGTCATTAAAAACCATCACATATTATTTTTTTCCTTTGTGATAACAAATGACGAATTACCTAGTTTTTTTTTTCTGGGTTCTATCTGGCATTGAACCCTAAGCTGTGACTTGCAGTTGCATTCAGAAACTGTTGACTTGAACTGAGTTTTTTTTTTTTTTTTTTTTTAATGTAATTGTTAGAAGTAGTATTGGACTGGGGTAGACCCTCCCAAGGGCAAAGTGAATTCCAATGACTTACTTCAATGTGTATGACAGTTAGGATATTATTATTCATATAAGAATATCATTAGAAAACCAAATAATATCTCAAGACTGCTATGCATTTACTGGGAAACACAACCAAGTAATAAAATGAAAACCTTTCGACTTGTTGTCCAACATCTTTAAATATTTAGTGTGTACCTATGTTTGTAACCAGGGATTCTCAAATTCCACCCCTGCTCACTGATCCTTTGCTAAAGCACTGTAAAGTTTACCTGAAGTTCAGAGAAAGGAGAAAAAAAGAAGGAAGAGGAGGATGAGAAAAGGAAGAAGAAAGAAAGAAAGAAAAAGAAAGAAGAAAAGAAAGAAGAAAGAAAGAAAGAAAGAAAGAAAGAAGAAAGAAAAGAGGAAGGGAAGAAGGAGGGAAGGAAGAAAAAAAGGAAAGAAAAAAAAAGAAAGAAAAAGAAAGAGGAAGAAAGAAATCATATATAATTTATGCTTGCATTTGTGATATTTATGTGTATTTGTGTATCATTGACATAATATTAGGTTCAGGTATAAAACATAAGGATTTGATATCTGTGGATACTGCAAAATGATCAACACAATTAAGTCTAGCTAACATCTGTCACCATTCATAGTTACAGATTTCTTTTCTTGTCATGGGAACTTTTAAGATCTTCTCTCTTAGCAGCTTTTAAATATACAATACAGTGTTATTAGCTGTGGTCACCATGCTGTACATGACATCCCCATGGCCTCTTTATTTTACCTGTAGCTTTTGACCACCTTCAACCCTTTCACTCCCCCCCTCCCCTCCTACCCCCAGCTCAGGCCACCACCAATCTGTTCTCTATCTATGACTCTGTTATTTTATTTTATTTTTTAGATTCCACATATAAGTGAGATCATATGGTATTTGTCTTTCTTTGTCAGACTTATTTCACTTAGCATAATGTCCTCAAGATCCATCCATGTTGTTGCAAATGGTATATTTATGATTTTTTGTATTAACCTTGTACATATTGGGAAAAGATAATCAATAACAGATTGTGACTTTAAGACTTCAAAAGACAAGGATTTGATTGATTAAGGTTTTTTTTTTTTTTTAATGAGTCTATGATTCTGTTGAAGAGAGAGCAGCAGATTATCATCCATAACTTGAGACCACTAAGTTTACTTATCCCAGAGAACTTGGGGTTTCTTTTCCATTTGTGGGAAGATCCTCAGAGATCAAGGCTGAATCTTGGCTTTAAGCATAAACATTAGTTCCGAAATGATCGTCCACATACTCTATTGGTATTTACATCACATCATATTATATACCACAATCAGCAAACCCCAGAAATTCTGGAATACAAAGACTTACTGAAAAAAATAAACAGTAAGGTTTAGTTCAGACTCCTACATGTATTATACTTTTAAATTTGCCATCACAGTGTGACTTAAAAAAAAAAAAATCTTCAGCTGCAGTTTAGATTATTAGTTCCTTGAGGGAAGGGACCCTACCTGTTCACTCCCAGCACAGGGTCTGATATCTAGAAGGTACTCAGTAAGCATAAATGGATGAATTCATGGCTGTGATAAAGAGATGCTTGTGATTGGTGAGGCTCGAAAGGCCTTGGCACCTCGCGTACCCAAATACGGTGGTTGAGTTCCTTACTCCATTTCCAGGAGGGCTTCTGTGATGCTGGAAGCCAAGGAGACATTCCTATTACATCCTGTTTCTGAGCGGGCATAACAAAACTCCATCAGGGGCTTAGCAGCAGTTGCCATTCTTTTGAAAGGAGACATCCATGGCCTATTTGTGCATCTGGTTTGGATTTTAGGAATTTTGGAAAACCCTTGCTCATGAAGGCCATCTCCCTCCCTCGGGCCGACTGCAGAATTCTACAGGAGAGCCTGAAGACTAAGGCCATGACCCTGGTACAGAGCAGGTGACCTGAAAGAGCCAACTCGCAACACCTAAGAATTATTATGTCCTCGGTGTAACTTACTTTCCAGCTCCCGTGCTGCCAACAGGCTTTGAAGGAGAGGAAAGGTAATTACGGTCGAAGGTAACTGGAAATGGAGAAGCTGGGGACTTCCCATTCACGGTGGTGGGGGAACATAGTCATGAGAAAGATACTGTGTTAGAATTATTGAAATTAATGCAAACGACTTTTCTTTATGCACCTTTATCTGGGATTCAGTGGCAGTACCTTTTTTTTAAAAATAGACTCTAACTGTTTCCTCCTTGTTTTGTGTTTCTGCCTGCTCGGAACTTCCTGCCTCAATCACCTAACCCACTCCCCAGTGGGGACTTTTCCTCTCCTCTCCCACCACGCTTTGTCTCTATTTGTCACATACTAACCCAGAGGTGTTCAAAACCAGGAAAAGCTTAATGTATGCTTTCATTTATCATTCTGATTCTTTCTACTCTATCAGGGAGAAGCATTTTTCTCTCTTAGCCTTATTAACTGTTGAAAAGAGCATTTATATTCTTAATTTATGTTCAGAGAGCATGTCAGTTCTTGTCTTCGTCAGGAGCCATGATTCACAAACAAGATTGAGTTCATTAGCTGCCTAGGAGGACATTACGAGGTGGCCCTTGGTTTGATATAAATACAGAAGTGCCCATAACATCTTGAGAGCCGGCAAATGTTTTCAAACTCCATGAAGGAGATTTTGATCCAATCTGGAACTCTTTGGCTACCTGGAGGTCAAATCACCTTCACTGAACTGATTGCCAACGTGAATGATGGGAGGTCATCTGTCTCTTTTCCAGATGCCCATTTGTTCTCACCTCCTGCCTCATTTAATGTAAATATTCGAATTGACCTTCATTTTTCCATAGTCTCATGGATTGTCCTTGACTTATCCTATCAGAGAATCTGGCTTATGGGGTAGCCGCGTAGCACAGTAATTTGTGCTTCTAAACGATCCTAATTTCATTATACAAATATGAAATGACTTTCTATAGATTTAATCCTGATGAAAAATTTAAAAAAACTCTCAGATTCAAGACCACATGAGATGTAATCATGGAAAAGAAGCAGGTGATTGATGAAAGAAATGCACCATGATCTTCTGTTCAGGCGCACGGTTTTGAGAGATTTAGAACTGGATCTACAGTAATGGGCCTGCTTTACCTTTCAGGCTGGGTGGATATTAATTATAAACTCTTTAGAACAAAAAGGAAAAGATATTTTTTCTACCTGTCGTCGGCTCTCTTCAATTCAGCAAAAGAATTGGCCTAAATATCCTTTTGGCTGCACAGTGGCTAGGAAGCAATGTACTTGGCAGCTTCAGAAGGTTCCATTTGTCAGCGACCCTCAACATTCTTTAACTGAGCTTGGTACAAATGGAGGAAGCCAGGTGACAAAACCTATGATAGCTGACCACACAGCCCCTGCTTATATGTGGTTACTGATACAGAATTACTTATTTCAAGGAAATCCAGTTTAGTTTTGAATAATTCTTATTGTTAGCATGTTCTTTCTAATCAAACACAAAACTGCTTCTCTATAATTTTCAACTCTTACATTTGGTTCTGCTTTCTGGACCATCATTGAATAAATTGAATTTTACATGTTGACTATTCACATATGTGGCTACATGGAGGCTAATCATATATGTGGCATGCTAGATTTTGAAATCACATGTTCTGAGCTTCTTCAGCTGCTTGTCATGTGTAATGATCGAGGCACTGGTCTTTTGCTCACCTCTCTTGGGATGAGCTCTAGACTGCCAGTGTCTTTCCTAAGGTTAACACTAGTCAGAGCTAAATATATGTATCCAAATGTCAGCTGAGTAACAAAGAGTGTGATGGTTCTTTCACCGCCTTTGATCTGAAAACCCTACTTCTCATGATGTGGCCTCAAATATCTTGTTCTTTTCAGCATTTGCTAATTGAGCTCATGATAATCTAAAAACTCAAGTGTTTTCCATGGAGAGCTCCTGACAAATTAGCTCTTCTCCCTTCTGGGCAAGTGCAAACATTTGAAAGGGAAAATAATGATATTAAGGACACTGTTAATAGTCTTATAGGGTGATAAAAATCAGAGCATTTTAGAATTGAATATGACTTTAGAAGTCATCCCGTATGATCATTCAGTTTTACAGAGGAGAAATTTTAAAGTACAGAGAAAATAAGTACGTTAACCAAAGACATGTGATAGTATGCACTGAGGCAGGGTTAGGCCATCAATCTTTAGATTTGCTGAGATCAGAAATATTGTTTAATGATTTCCTAAAGAAGGCAGAAAAGGAAGAGCCTATTGAATGTTGATAAAGTGAACTGGTTGAGCCCATTGGTAATTTTAATCATTGTTCTCATTAAGTATAAGCTACATCCAGCTAGAGATTTAAATGGTAAAAGGCAACTTGCCGTTTCTTTAACTTGAAAGTGTAGAATCACATTGTCTTCTCAAAACTCAGACCCTGGCCACGTTAGGGTCTCAATGGGATTATGTTACTCTATCACTTTTTTTTTTCTCCTCTTTTTACTTCTTTCAAGTGGCAAAAGGACAGAGCAGCAGAAAAAAGATGCAGTGGAACTAGAAACAGGAAACCACAGAAGAGAAACTGTTTCTTTATCTTGCTCCCTGGCAGTTATTCCTCGTATAACAGCAAGAGAGGGAGTGAGGCGGGTTTTGTCAGATAAGCAGCAAGAGGTGCTTTGACGAGGTTGAGTACAAACTCCCTGAACATTTAGAATTCATTTTAAGGAGAAAGAAAATTTCAGGACTAGTGAGAAGGGTATAGAATTGGGCCTCAAGTTCATTGCTATGAGTGGGGAGCCGAAAAGTGTAACAGGGTTGGTTGCAGGTCTGTCAACACAACCCAATTGCCTGTGCAACTAAACATTCTTAGATTCTAATTCCGAGGGCATGGAAAGCTTCCAGTGCTTTCAAGAAATGTTCTCCAAGTTAGCGTGGTGTAAAGTCAAGGTTAAGAACCACAGGTAATGTGGTCAAGAGCTGGGGCTATGCAGTAGGTCAGCTCATTTGCATCTAAGCTGATCTCTTACCAACTTTTTGCCTTTATACCGGTTAGACACCACAGCCCCCCACCAACGTCCATTTCCTCAAATGTGAAATGGAAGTCGTATTGGGACCTGCGTTATTCTTATGAACCAACTTCATAAGCTTGTTGTGAAGATTAAATAAAATTATACCTCTAAAGGGCTTAGCACGTTACCAGGTACCCCGTAATCATCCCATGCATGTTGGCAGTCTTGAGTATTTCTTTAGAAGTTTCTCTAAGATGCTATCTTTATAAATATGAGATACATATATATATATGTATATATATATTTTAAAATTGGAATGTGGGCAGCAAAATGTGAGAATCTGCTGGGAGGGGGCTGGATTTTATGGGCTGGCAAACAAGATGCAGTGTTTCGGAGGAACAGGGAGGGTTGAAGCGTACTCCTTGTTGTTAAAGAATAGTCTAGAATACTGCATAAGCTACTGGATTAAAAGAGAAGATCAAGCATTCCAGGAGGTTAGTGTACATTGAACGCCTGTTCTGTCCCATTACTTCATTTAATCCTAATCCTGACCTAATTTATGACATCATTAATAATGTTTTTTCATTTTCAGGCAGGGCATGCAGGGCTTGGTGTGCTTAACAGGCTTGTGAGATACTCTGTTAGTAAGTGATGGAAACTCTTCAAAGACACACAGAGTATAGTAATTGCCCTTTTAATCACAAAGTAACAATCGAAGACCCGCCACCTGGTGGCTGTCTACCCAAATTGCAGGTTTGTTTATTTGAAGATCGAACACCTTCAACATTCAGTTTGGGCTCAAAAAGCTAAGGTTCTGAAGTCCATTAGGAGAAATTGTCTCAATATTTGTCACCATACCAACCAACCAGTTTGACCAGGATCCCAGCATGTTATATTAGATGTAACGTTGTTTGGTCTTCAGAAAAATTTGAGCTTGGACTTGATCACATTTGTCATCTTGGACACATTTCTTAGACTCTATGAGTGAGTGTGAGTATGAAGATCCATACTTTTCAAATTTCTTTATGCATTGGAAATAATACATAGCCAAATAATTTAGCACAATTCCTGGCTTGTACTAGAGGCTCAGTGAATGACAATGCACTTGCTTCAGGCACTTACTTAACTTCCCTAAAAGCAGCTACTGAGAGAGAAGGAGTAGGAGGGACAGGGAGAGGAATAAGGGGAGGGGGAGAGGAGAGGGGAGGGAAATGATTTGCAGCAGGGAAAGGACCACAGAAACCAAAACCAGAGAGATAAGAAGTTAATAAATGGTCGGAGTTCCTAAGTGTTTATTCCTAGACGTGAAAGTGTGTTTAAGTGATTTTATGAGGGTAATTTTGGCTTAATTTCCTTCTTGACTAAAGGAGGTATTTAGTATTGACTAAAACACTGAAAGTGAAATGTCCCCCGCTGGATTAGCAGTAACAACAATGGCAAAATAGTAATATAATATACATTAGAGTATATAATGATATAATAAACGTGTCTCTCTATTTTAAAGGTGAGGACTCAGTAAGGTAAGATTAAAAAGTAAAACGCTTGGCCAATGAAGGTTGCTCTGAAATGTGAGTTCTCTTCTTCGTTGCTGCAGGCACAGCCTCTCAAAATTTCTAGGAAGTGTCACTCACCTGCCACAACCTTTAAATAGGCCACTGAATTATAATTTGGAAATCGTAGCTTTTCTCTCTCTGGCAGAACGTTGAGAATTTTCTGTGAAATGAATTGATTGTTTGCTTTCACAGAGGATTAAAACAGAGTTATTTTCTTAGTGATTGTGGGCTTCATTTGAAAGGCACACAAGTTTTGTGACCTATACTGAAATATGGGAGCATTTAGATCGCATTTCTTGATTTACTTAGTTTACTTGCAATTCAATTCGAAAATTAGCTGTGATCGTTGTTTTTGTCTTTGATATCTGTCTTTGGCTCCTTAAGTTTTTGTTATCTGAGTTGTTGCTGTTTTGATCAGTCTGATATTTTACAGTGAAATGAATACAGTAAAATGTACGGGTAACTGACTCATTTGAAAATTCAGTTTAATGGCAGGATGATAAATACTTCCTTACCTTCTCTCCTAGGAAATTTTAGCATGCCTGCAGCATCTAAACCCCGGAGGCCAACCCTGAATTGTCAACTGTTAAATTTTCCACCCTCAGCTCTTCTAGAAGATTTCATGACAACAGAAAAGAGAGCTTTTATTGAGAATGACAGGCGTTGATCTCACATGAGTCATTGCAAGCATACCTTTTTACCCTTACTCAGGCATTTCTTACAACATGTAAACAATAAAGCAAGAAGCAATCCAAACTCTTTCTTCTTCAAGTGAAATTAAGTTGATAGTGCCATCCTAATCATCATCTTTATCTCATTGTCCCTATCATCAACATCTACTAAGCCAATAACCATTATAGGAGTTGCACTGCAAAATGGCAACCATGCAGAGTCTGAACCTGCATTCTTCTACTGGGAAAGATGTATTTGAATGGACGGTCACAGAATAGAGATATTCAAATCACCAATGAACAGACACAGGTGTTGACATCTCTGGGGATATACACAGCAGGAGGCATTCCCTAGGTTCACTTCAACCTGCGTCTATGGAAAGATCCCTCCTCCATAGGCAGCTCTTGAAATTCTTCCCTATTTCCCAGCTCAAATAACCCTTCTTCTAAGAAGTTTCATATGATTCTTTAGGCACAGTTAATTGTCCCCTTCTCCAAATTCTGTAGTGTTTATCCAAGTCTGTCTGATATCAGACTGAGGGGTGTCTTTCTTGTGTATCTACCACAGGCACCAGCGTGTTGCACAAAGTAGTTATGGGAAATAAATGATCTTTCTTTTCCCCCTACCCACCTTCTCTTGCCTTTTTCCTCTCTCTCTCTCTCTCTCCTCATTCTTCTCTTTCTCTCTTTATGCAGATTCCCCAGTGCTCCTTTATCCTGAGTGAGTGAACTTTTCCAAATTTCCTCTTCCTTTGTCACTGCTTGCTTCCCTCATGATTTCTTTAGAGCATCTTCCATGGGAGAAACTGCAGTAGAGAAGTAATGTTCATTTACATATCTCCTGGTCTCAAAAGGCCAATTTTCATATCCGAAACCTCTCTGTAGGTGTTCTACCTACTTTTCTCTTCTTGGTCCAACTCAATTGGGGATTGATTGAATTTCACCCAAGATATTTAAAAAATAAATAAGACATGCATGGTCCTCCACATTCAATAACTGCTTTTTATTAGAGTAGAAGTATAAGTTCAAAATGTTGCAATACTTTGTTATAAACTACAAAAACAAGGTGTGTTTGATAGAACTTGTGTGGTTAATTCAGTGGAGGTAGGATTATACTTTCAACAAACAGTGCTGAAACAGTTGGATATTCATACATAAAAAATGATCTTTTATCCATACATCATACCCTATATAAAGACTAAATTCAAAATGTGTTGGACACTACCTATATGTAAAATCTAAAGCCATAAGTATATATGTAAAAATAAATATCTGGTAAAGAAATTATATCCAGAATATATAAAGACTTCTCAAAACTTAATTATAAGAGAACAAAAAGCAATTTAAAACTAGGCAGGGGTACATGGGTGGCTCAGTTGGTTAGGTATCTAACTCTTGGTTTTGGCTTGGGTGGCGATGTCAGGGTCCTGAGATCGAGCACTATAATTCGGGCTCCACATTGAGCATGGGGTCTGCCTAAGGTTCTCTCTCTCTTTGTCTCTCTCTCTCTGCCCCTAGTAACCCCCCTGTTGTGCACACAGGCATGCATGCATGTAGTTTCTCTATCTCTAAAATGAACAAATGAAAAAGTAAATAAATAAAACTTTAAAAGAAACCGGGCAAAAGATTTGGACACTTGACAAACAAAGACATACAGACAACAAATAAACATGCGACTCTTGTTAGTCATTACAGAAATGTAAGAGACTGTAATGAGATCTTACTTGACATTCACCAGGATGACACTAATCACAGAGACAATGAAAAAGCATTGGACAGAATGTGGAGGACTCAGAACTCTGAGATATTGCTGGTGGGAATGTAAAATGGTGCAACCTCTTTTTCAAAACTATTTGGGACTTTCTTAAAAAGCTAAGCATGTCCTTACCATATGACTCAGCCATTCCACACCAAAGTATTTGCCCAAGAGAAATGAAAGCAATATGTCCACCCAATGACTGGCACAAGAAAGTTCATAGCAGTTTCATGCTAAGAGTCCTGGACTGGAAATAATCCACATGTACCTCAGCAGGTGGAGGAATAAGCAAATCATGGTTTACCCAAACCATGGAATATTATTCAGCCATGAAAAGGACAAGAATATTGACAACAAAATAATTATGACTAGTAAAAGTAGCCAGACAAAAAGAGTGTATACTGCATGTTTCCAAATGTATAAAGTTCTAGTAAATGCAAACAAATGTAGAGTTGCAGAAAGCACAGCAGTGGTTGCCTGGGAGTGGTGGAAGGCTAGGAGGGAGAGATGATGGGGAAGCAGGAGAGTGAAAGATATGCTCATTATCTTAGATTTGATGATAGTTTCAAGGATGTGTACATGTGTCCCAATATCGGATTGTACACTTTAAATAGGTGTGGTTTATTTAATGCCTATCTATCTGATCTATCAACTTTATAATTTAAATTCCAGCATAGTTAACCTACAGTGTTATATTAGTTTCAGGTGTACAATATAGTGGTTCAGCACTTTCACACATCACTCAGAGCTCATCACAATGAGTATACTCTTAATTCCTTTCACCTCTTTCATCCATTCCACCACCAACCTCCCCTCCGGTTAACCACCAGTTTGTTCTCTATAGTAGAGTTCAGAGTCTGTTTTTTGGTTTGTCTCATTTTTGCTTTGTTCATTTGTTTTGTTTCTTAAGTTCCACCTATGAGCAAAATCGCATGGTATTTGCCTTTCTCTGACTGGTGTATTTCACTAAGCATTATATTCTCTAACTCTATCCATGTCATTGCAAATAGCAAGAGTTCATTCTTTTTTATGGCTGAATAATATTCCAAAGTGTATATATACAGCATCTTCTTTATCCATTCATCTATCAATGGATACTTGAGCTGCTATTGTAAATAGTGCTGCAGTAAACATGGGGGTGTGTATATCTTTTCAAATCAGTGTTTTTGTATTCTTTGAGTAAGTACTCAGTAGTGGAATTACTAGATTATAGGGTAGCTCTTTTTTTTTTTTAATTTTTTGAGGAACCTTCCTACTGTTTCCCACAGTGGCTATATAAGTTTGCATTCCCACCAACAGTGCAAGACAGTTCCTTTTTTCTCCACATCTTCGCCAACACTTACTGTTTTTTGTGAAACATTTGCTTTAAATCATGAGGGATGAATTAAAGTTTGCAGGGTGGATTGGATTGGAGTCAAATATAGGGAAGTGAGCTTGGTTTTCCTAGGGAAAAAGAAGGGTATGGTTCATAGGGGATGTTTCAGAGGCTGTTGTGTGCTGGGAACAGTACAAAGAGGCTGGAAAGGAAGACAACAACTAGGTTCACCTGTCGTCAGGACTTTGAGCAGTTAAGAGACTACTGCAGGGATTCAAGCAGGGTGTGAAATGGCCATATCTGAAGATTAGGAATATAAGGATAGTGAAGGCCTGAGTAAGAGTAATGAGGTGAGAGGGGAGAAAACAGACATGAGTGAGCTTGTCTGAGTAGAACTGATGGGACCGTTGATAGTGGATAGCCATTTGGGTTGGGCAGCTGAGGGAAAGGAAAGAATCTGGGATAACTTTTGGGCTCTGGTGAATGGAAAAAAAATAAGCAGGATAGGTAAGGAAAGGGGAGAAGTTTGGGGAATTCCACAATTTGGGGTGCACGTGCAACTACCAGATAGAAATATCCACTAGTTAATGGAAGACTAGAATATAAAAGCTAGGAGAGCTTGGTGCATTACACACAGGAAGATAAGTGATGAAGAATACAAGACACAGGGGAAAAGTAATGGCAGAGTGATGAACCTGCCATCATTTCAGCAATACAGTGGAGCCACCAAAGAACTTACTCTTACTCCTCCATTCCCCAGGATTTAGACTTTGGGATTTTATTGTGGAAAAGGAGATCATAATTATCCTCTTCATCATCCTTTTCCTCTCTTTCTTATTCTATTCCTAGAGAGTGACATTTTGCATGGTCAGATCTGGGAAGTCTATTTTAGGTTGAGTGATGGCTGATGTGGATAGTGAAATGAATCAAGGAGTAAAGACCAGGGGTGAAGAGATGCCTAAAGTGTCCTACTTGAACAGGAAACAGACAGAGATGAGTGGAATATGGCAGGTGTGTCCATGAAGGATGCTGAGACCTAAGAGCAGACAGAGAACAGGTGTAGGTGAACAAATTTATGGGGAGACCCATATTAATACCCATCTTGATCCATTTGAGAATGAGCTCTTTAAGGCTCTTCCCCACAGCTGGTGCCCAGCAATGGCTTTTGTACTGATGGAGGAACTAATAGTAGGCACCCAATACATGTCTATTAAGGGTTATAATTTAAATGGGCTGGAAATTAGTTGGGGGTAGAGTGGGAAGAGAGCATTTACTGGTGCAGAATCATTTTTCTCTTTTGCTATGTCACATTTATTATTATCCTTAAGTTTCTGTTGTTTTGCTCAGTTCCAGGATTCTTGCTCACATTTAGAAAGGCTTCCTATGCTCCAAATCTCCTCCTTATGGCACGACCCAGGAATTCTCTTGTTCTTTGTCTCCTCTTTCAAGCTGCCTCACCTGCTTGGATTTTTGGTGGACATCCCAGCCTGCTTGTGAGAGAGGATACAGTCTCCCCAGCTTACTGTTTCCTTCCTGATACTGATGATAGGCACATCAACCATTTGTGTTTTTAGGTTTTTGTTGTGAATCACTATGGTGACCTTACAAAGGTTCACAAAAATATAAATGGTGAGAATGATACCAAAGTTACCAAAGCCCACACAATATTCATGTGCTTGTCTTATCCTATTCTTGTAGTTGCTTGTGTCTTGTATTTCTTACCTTTAAAACAAGGCTTAATTTTAAGAAGATTCAAAGAGATTATATTAATAAATGCCCTGCCCTCGCCTAGCCTAGGGTAGGCCAATTAGACTGCTAATCGCCCTTAGACTAGATGACACCTGCCCAGAATATGTCTTCAGAACCCCAAGCACAAATGATTACCCATTTATACTTTTTAAAAGTCCTAAACTACTCACCTTATTTTTTGCACTACAAAGATAATATTGGGTACATTTACGTGTATGCACAACCTGCACTCACTCGTTATTGGAAGAAAACTGCCCATATAACTTTATATTGTTTGTTCTACTTAGCGTTATAAATATTTTGCTGCACTACCAAATAATTTGGAACATGTGACTCTAGTGGCTACAAAGCATCCCACCATATGGATTTACTATAAATTTAACTACTCTTGGATATCTAAATTGGTTCCAATTATTCAATCTTATAAAGAATACCTCAATGCAATCTTTGTATACCTTAGCCCCATTTCCGATTATGGATTTCAGTTAAGTATCTTGAAGTGGAATTTCTTAGGCGAAAAGTTAAGTATCATTTTTTAATACATGTACAAAATTGCTGTTCTGAAAAGTTACAATTAACTTAAAGGAGTTTCTAACATAATCACCTTTGCCTTCTTCAAATCCTGGTGAGCTCTCTTTTGAGGCTTTATCAGGTATCCAGATATGAATTCTAGAAACAACAAGGATCAGGAGGTAAAAAAGTCAGTCCGTGGGTTTCAGGCAAGAATACATTGCCAAGAACTTCTATAGCTACAACTTAAAAGTCTGATCCTTTTAGTATTTTCTATTTTGGAAAATTGCAGAATGGTTTAAGAAGTCTTATACAATCTTTCCCGACCATCCCCAAATGTTAACATATTACATAATGAACCATTAGTACCCCACCCAGGAAATTAATATTTATACAATACTATCAACTCATTTAAAAGCCTTATTCAAATGCTTCAAATTGTCCTGATGACGTTCTTTTTCCTTTATTTTTAACGATTTTATTTATTTATTCATGAGAGACACATAGAGAAAGGCAGAGACACAGGCACAGGGAGAAGCAGGCTCCCACGGGGATCTCAGGACTTCGGGATCACAACTCGAGCCAAAGGCAGATGCTCAACCACTGAATTTTCTTTTTCTAATCCAGGATCCAATCCAGGATCCACATCCCTTTCTCCTTATTACTCTCCAATCTGGGAAAGATTAGGCCTCTGTTTTTTTTTTTTGTTTGTTTGTTTTGTTTTTTATTTAATTTGACTTAAAAAAATTGTACCAGCCAGGCATTTTGCAAGGTGTTCCTTAATTTGTGTTTGTGTGATATTTCCTCATGACTAAAATCAGAGTGTGTATTTTTAGTAGGAATGCCACAGAAGTGACATTGTTCCCTTTACATTGCATCTTTTCAGAAGGCATAGGATATTGATACATCTCTATCAATTATTAGTGATATAGTTAACTTTAATCATTTATTTAAGATGATGTCTGCCAGGTTTCTCTACTGTAGACTTACTATTTTATACTTTGTCATTGGCAAGACTCTTGCAGAGAGATACTTTGAATCTTATCCTTTAAATTTTCAATTTTTTTCTGTTATTATGAATATATTATATCAGTACAATGGTATATGTTTGTAACTTATAATTTATCTATATCCATACTTAGTTATATGTATATAACTTATGAACAATGTACCCATAGACGTACTTTGGGGGAATGCTCAAGTATTTTTTTATTGATGGGATTACCAGACCAAAAATATTTTGGAAACCACTGTTCTGGCTTAATTCATGGCCTTTCCTTATGCCTGAAGCATGACTTCCCCATTGTTTCCTTTCTTTTTCCTTAAGATTTTATTTATTTGAGAGAGAGAGAGAGAGAGAGAGAGCGTAATGTGGAGTGAGGAGAAGAGGGAGAGAGAAGGAAAAAGAATCCCACGCAGATTCCGAACCCAGCATGGAACTCTACCTGGAGCTTGATCCCACAACCCTGAGATCATGATCCCAGCTGAAACCAAGAGTAGGTTGCGCAATCCAAGCACCTCGACCCCACTGTTTCTTACACAAAATAGTCTATGGCTAATTCTATTTTATTGTAACTCTTCCCTTATCCAGATTTTATGCCCTCTGAGAAACGTACATATTTGTAACATTCTACCTTATCCATTTGCTAGTTTCTAAAGCACTCTCCATTTATTCCCATGCTTACTTACCTAGATTTTAACGTAGTCAGAGTTTACCTTGTATATGTTATATATGTTATATTGTATATGCTATATTATATATGCTGTATTTTTATTAGGCCATGTCCTCTGAAGCTAGTGTCTGCACTTGGTTTATTTCTGTATCTTCCATAATATGAACATAATGCCATGCACATTAAAAGCTCTCAATTAGGTTTTGTTTATTGACTGAGTGAGAGGATAAACATCTGGTACAGTGTCTGCACAGTGAGAAAACACAATTATTTCGGTTCAGTGACTGTTGGGTGGCTAACCATGTTACCATTTCCAACTTCTTTCTAGCCAACTTCCAGTCAGTGTGCTGAGCACATCATGTAATTTTAAGGAATGAAAGGGAAGGGGAGGTCTGATGTGCAGTTCTGGGGAAAGCTTTTGTTTTTCTCACTAAGCCGCTGAAATTGTGCTTCCTTTGCCTTGAGTGTAGAGATGATGGCTGGGCTGCAGCAGCCTTCTTATGCCCGTGAAGGATAGATCAAAGTAGTTGCACTGTTCCTTACATTTTTAAACTGAAGAAACAAAAATCAAGAGCCATTCACTTCTGAATATCTTGCTATATAAGAATACAAATAGTTGCATTCCTCTTACCTGTTAGCTAAAATATTCCTGACTTATACTCCAAAAGACCAGAGAAGCAAGAACTGCCTTTAATCTATTCGGAGAAGCTTCATTGAGAAGGGAGATTTCATGATCATTTTTTTTTAACAGGAGAAATGACTTGAGATATTTGTATAAGAAGGAATGGGAACTCCCATGATATGGTGCTAACTTGTATGCTGTCTGGAGGTGGAGATAGATAAGCAATATCAAGGGAGCTCATTTCTAGGATGTGCCAATAGATGAGGCATGGGAAGATATGAGGACAGTGATATACACCATTAGGGCTTCGAGAGTTGGAAGCATGAAGGCCCAGTTCATATGGGACAGAGAAACATGGGAATTAGGTAAAGATACTGCAGTGGGCAGATCAGAAGCAGAGGTATTATAGAGACAAAAAGAAGAAAAAACTCCAGAAACCACCAGAGATATCGTGAAATGTGGGGCATTTGGGACATAGTTCATGGGGTCAAAAAGTTGGAATTCGAACCTCCTTTCTGCTGCATACCAGCTGAATGAGCTGGCCATTCATGCTCTTTGTGAAGCTCAGTTTCCTCCCTATCTGAAAATAAAAGAGATTTTATTATCTTTTGTGAGGCATACACCTCAAGAGGGATATGAGATGATTTCTGCAATGGAGGACCAAACTGTAGTCCAACGACAGAGTGATTTTATGTTACACGTTGTTCATTAGTATGGATGAGAATTCTTGAAGATGTATTTTTCCCTTTCCTGGAGGCTCAACCAAGACAAGGGATGGCTTCTCATACAAGGTGCACCTCCGATCTTGGGTTCTTTTGTGTTCTAGGGTTTCAACAGTGCTGAATAAAGACCTCTAGTTTTTGCTTGGCTTCAGAGGCAATTATCATATGCTCTCACTCCTATGTGGAATTTAAGAAACAAAACAGGATCATAGGGAAGAGAGGAAAAAATAAAACAAGACAGAATCAGAGACGGAGACAAACCAAAAGAGACTCTTAAACATAGGAAACAAACTGAGGGTCACTGGAAGGGAGGGAGATGGGAGAATGGGTAACTGGGTGATGAGCATCAGGGAGGGCCCGTGATGTGATGAGCACTGGATGTTGTGTGCAACTGATGAATCACTGACCTCTACCTCTGAAACCAATAGTACATTATATGTTAATCAGTTTAAATAAAAATTTTTGAAAATTAAAAAAAAAATTAAAGTCAGAAGCAGTGATAGGAAAGTCCATTTCAAATAATCTTAGCAGTTTAAACCCCTGATAGTTTTCAAGCCCATAGTAGTTGATGAATGTTACATTTTGGTCTTTTCACCTTTTTAAATTGGGGAACCTTGTGTAACATGCTATTTTTGGTTCCAGCGTGTTCACTAGTAGGGGTTACTACTCAAAGCCAAACCGATTCAGCCAAAAGCACTAAAAATACTCTTGGTTTCTGCCAGTCAATTTTCCTTTATTTTCACAATTAGTGGTTCTGCCTGGAAACTGCCTGCCAACATGCAAATCTCGTCCAAGGGCTGATGGAAATTTGAGAATGTGCTAAGCTGTGTAAGGTTTAAGAGCAACATTATTCATTCACGATTTGAAATATTTAAACAAATGTAAATCAAAAAAAAAAGGATGAAATCTCATTATAAGAAATGAATGGCCTCTTTCCACTCTTTCTACAATATAGTCTTGATACCCATTTACTTGCCATTTGTAATATTAATATTATCGTAGTGAAATAAATCACATCCTTCACTTTTACATTTTTAATTACATTTTACTGCATTTGTTCTTTTGTTTATAGTTAACTAATAAAATATTTATTACATCTTACATATATGATAGTGTTTCTGTATTTTAATCAGATTTTACACATAATCTTTTCTCCCTCTTTTAGTATCTTTTTTTATGACCCTACGCACCACAGGATGTTGTTTTGTGGAAAACCTCATTATTTTTTAATGCATGGCTATTTATTAATGTATTGTGTATATAACACACTATGCATTTCTTTGAATTGATGAATACATTTACATCCACTTGAGAATAAAAATTCCCTTAAGGGCCAATCTCACATTTCTCTCGCTATGTTGCCAGAAGCCTATACTGATTATTTTTCTTGTTTTGTTGAGGAGCAGAGAGTGAAAGGGGGAGAAAAGGACAGACAAAAAAGAGAGATACAATGAGCAGTATTTTAAAATTTCATTTTCTCAGAAACCTTTCTCCTGAGGTAAAAAATTAATGCCTCATTGCAAAATGGAATTTTCAGAGCATGCAAATTAATTTACCCTTTGCAAAATCTTATATTTGATATGCATTTTATGTTGAACACTTGACCTGCTGTTTCTCCAGTTATTTTCCATTGTATTTGTTGAATTACCTCCTCTATTGCTCCACAATGTTGCACTTAGAGGATTAGATATTAATTGAATGATGAGCGAAGAATACAGTTAACTACAGTGGCAGGTACCACTGAATACAATTTTACAGCTACACGAAACAAAAGGCTTTTCTTCCTTTCAAATCCTGCTACTAACCATTAGCCCCACTCCCCAAAAGTCAGAGTCTTTGCAAAAGCGAGAGTTATCAAGAAAGAAACAATGTCTCTTTCTCAGGTTAATTCATCCACTGTTTGCAGCATTTGAGAATTTTTCTGGGTTTTGCTAGGGGTGGGCTCTGGCCATGCATCTTGATAGGCATTCGGTCCCCTGACCTTTGTGACCTTTTAGGGACATCAGTCTGGGCTCTTTTTTGGAATAGCACAGAACAGTGTTTAGCATAGATGGCTGGGAAGACCAATCACCATAGCAGACTTATTTACTCTAGTGAGCGTGAGCTAGGTTTAGGTGGAAGACTAGTAAAAAAGAGGTGGGGAGAAATTTTTCTTCCCTTCTTTAGGGAGAGTGGTTTTGGATGTTGCAGAGAAAGCATAGTACAGACAGAAAAACGTCCCTAGGTTATTTCTTCCCACTGGCGTAGTTTGTGTGACATCCTCAATTAACTGCACACTCACAGGACTACTAGAAATATTTGTGTGACAACTCCCTATTTTTTAAATGCCTCTCTCTTTCCAAGAAATCTATTTAATTTTCATATGGTATAAAGATGGTGCTGAGCAGGAAATTTATTGTGACCTCCAATTTCAATAAGTGAATGTGTCAATTGTGACTGTGCATTCAGCAAATAGGAATGCGAAATGCTTTCTAAGACAGATATACTAGAGAAAGCATTACCATCCAGTAATGTTTTCAGGGAGCATTAGATGTCAGGGAGACACGAGATCAGGGAGACATGAGATGTACTCATCATGTACCATGTGGGCTGGACACAGGATCGCTTTGGCAATTAGGGACATACTGGATACTCTCTTGCAACCTGTGGGGTATAATTCCTGGGGCAGTCAGGCTTCCATGGCTTTCTAGGCATTCTATTGATGTGTCCCTGGCTCAGAGATGCTCTCAGAGGTCTATATGGGTAAGACACTGTCACCTCTGGGACCTAAACCAATAGAGAAGGTTTTGTTGTTGTTTGTTTGTTTGTTTGTTGAATGAATGACTAAGAAATATATTTAAGGATAAAAAGTCAGAGTTTGCATAAAGCATTCAACAAATAAGGCTGTGAATCATGATACTGCTCATTTGATGTTTAGAGTCACTTAAATCTTAGCACCTCAATTTCCTTATGCTAAAAAGCTATTAGTAATAATAAAAACCTCCCAAATGTTAGTTTTAAGGCTTCAGAGACTTTATCTAATTACTAAATATTTTTCTTCTCTTATTTCTTTGTTTCTATTTGCCCTCTCCCTTGCCATATCAACATGCTCTGGCTCCTACAATGTTGCCTTGGCTCAGCCTCTGCCATTTCTCCCTTTTCTTCATGAAATTGCTCAAGGTTTTGAAGATGGGCCTTAGTTACTGTTCTCAGCTGCCCTTCACCTCTGTTAACCTCACTGGTCTAGAGCTTCTAGTCTTAGTTTGTGGAGCAAAATAGGTCTTCAGGAAATGTTAATTTCCTCCTGTGTCTTTTTTCTCTTCTGTGCTCCAAAGTACTTTTTTTTTAAAGAAATTTTTTTAGAGAAATTTTAAGTTTACAGCAAAATCGAGAGAAGTACATCCCATGTTCCCTCTGCCCTCATACATTTGCACTCTTTCCATTACCAACATCCCTAGAGCTGTATATGTGTTACAACTGGGGAACCTACACTGACACATTGTTATCACCCAAAGTCCACACTTTCCATTAGGGTTCACTCTTGGTGTGGTACCTTCTATAGGTTTGGACAAGTGTATAATGACATGTATCCACCATCATAGTATCATGCAAAGTATTTTCACTGCCCTATATATAGTCCATGCTTCATTATTCATCTCCCTCCCCTCCCCACTCCCCACCACCACTCCTGGAAATCACTGATCATTCTACTATCTCCATACTTTTGCCTTTTCTAGAATGTCCTCTAGTAGGAATCAGAATGTATGTAGACTTTTTGTATTGGCTTCTTCCACTTAATAATATGCATTTAAGGTTCATCCATGTCTTTTCATGGCTTGATAGCTCATTTCTTTTCCGCAATGAATAATATTCCATCATCTGGTTGTACCAGCATATTTATCCATTCACCCACTCAAGGACATCTTGGTTGCTTCCAAGTTTTGACAATTATGAATACAACTTCTATAAACATCCAGGTGCATCCAGGTGCAAGTTTTGCATGGACATGTTTTCAACTCCTTTGAGTTAAAGCCAATGAGCATGATTTCTGGATAGTATGGAAATAACTTTTTACTTTCTAACTGGTTAGTGTCTTCTTAGTATAACTCACTCTTCATCTCTGCAGCATTTCCAACATTCTTCTTTTATCCTCCCCTGCAGGGTCCTTAACATGTGGTTTATTCTTTCTTTTCCCCTGTGCATAGAAAAATGACATCTTCACAGAGAAGTCTCTCCTCTCCTCTGGCTTGGAGTAGAGACCCTCCATTATATTCTTTCAGGATACACACATTCTTTCAGGATGAAGTTTGCAACACTCAATAATTTGTAAATATATACTTATGTGTCTTTTTGTTTAATTTTTTTCTGGGGGCTGTGTTTGTGGCTGTTGTTCACCCCTGGGATGGTAGCCTAAGCTAACATTTTCACCACTCATTCAGCTGCTGTAACCTCATGGTCTTAAAAACAATAAGTACTGCATTTGACACACACAGTTACTGGTGCATAATAAAGCCCAATGAATGAATGACATGTAGGCAGTGTTATTCACATGCTTTTAGGAATGAATAATTTGTTTCTTTTTATTTTTCACTAGGACTATGGGAAGATTCCCCAAAGCTTTTTAATCTTTAACAGGCAGTCCATTATTTATATCATGAATAAAAGTTAGGCCATGGAAGTTTCCTGCTTCATAATTTACTAAGCAGTTTTCAAACTAGTCTTAAACATATTCTCTTAAACATATAGTTCTCCACACCTCCAGATCCAACTTCCTACCTTCCCAGGCTCTCTACCACAACGTCATGGCCATGCAATGCCCCTCTGGCCCTCCCAGCACATGACTCAACACCTCTGTGCATTAATCACACTGTCTCCTCATCCTCAGACTTCTCTCACCCCTGGTGGTCACTCATCCTTTGACATACTCTTGGATTTTCCCTCAGGCCTTCTGTCCTGATAACATTTTTTATAGGCTTCTGTTATTTTGTGTTTATTTGGTATGGCTTTTTTTTTTTTTCTGCTCAACATTATACAACTGGTGTTCAATACCAAAAAGTCATCACCATGGAGATAGGGTCCAGCCACTTTAGTTTGGCTCCATTGTCTTCCACATGAGGTATTATGGGTGTACAAGTCTTTGAATTACTAATAAAACCAGTAACACCTGCTTCAAACTTTCTAATGTGGTGTATTCTGGTATGAGAGTATTCTTAATAGAGACATTTGGACTGCTTCTAAGTGCCTCTGAACAGGTGGAATGGATAACAGTTCAGTCAAGTGTGTTATTTGACATCATGTAAATTCATACTATATTCAATTCAGTAAATGGATTTTTGAGTTCAGAAATTACCTAGAACTTGACTAGTACTCACATAACTACTGCAAATGAAGGGAGAAACATATTTTTATTGGCAAAGAGAATAATTGCATGGGTCTAATATAAGAAATCCAATTCTAAAATGAAATGTGACAGGCTGAGCAATTTGCCTAAAGGCCCCTGCGCCACTCATACCGGTGACCCATCCTGTTGTTCTTTGTCTCCAGGTAAACCATCAACAATGGTTTACAGATGGACTTTATCACACTGTTAAAAGCAAAGATCTTTGCCATTATGGAGATGACTTTTTCAGGGGTAAGTCTTATTTGTTGATACTGAATTCTTTTCCCACTTTTCAAAACAGAGCAGGGCTCTATTTATGTAAAACAATTACAAACAGACTAAAAATAAATAATTTAATCTTCTAGTTTTTTGTTCTTATAACAACAAATAAGGTGTTTGATCATCCTGTTCTCTGAGGAAGCAAGGAACCAAAATATCTCAGACCTTTGACCTTTTTAGATATTCACAATTGACTATGGCTTGATTACATCCATTTTACTGATGTTTTTTGGATTCATGTAGACACTAAAGGCTGGTATTTACTCAGAGGTGTATTTTGTTCTTCTCTCCTCTGTTTTGCTGTGTTTTAGGAGGGCCTTACTACCCAGGTGCAGAAGTTCTGGAATCCGTGAATCCCTTCCACTCTCTTTAGCAGCCCATCCATTTGTCAAAATGTGAGAGTTCAGAAAGAACATCAAGCTTCCAAACTGTGTCATTAGTAAATAAGTTTTTTTTATTATTATTTATGATAGTTACAGAGAGAGAGAGAGAGGCAGAGACACAGGCAGAGGGAGAAGCAGGCTCCATGCACCGGGAGCCCGATGTGGGACTCGATCCCGGGTCTCCAGGATCGCGCCCTGGGCCAAAGACAGGCGCCAAACCGCTGCGCCACCCAGGGATCCCCAAATTGTGTCATTAGTAATCAAAAAATATTGAACATCATAAAAGCTAAAACTAAGTTCACTTTTTTGCTAGTGATTTTACTTTTAGGACACAATGAAGTAACTGAAACTGAATGTAATCTTTAAAAATATGCTTTGAATGATATATGCAAATGGAGACCAAATGAAGACCATGCAATTCATGGCCAAAAGATTCAAAGTATGCACCAACAAAACTTATATCAATTATTTTTACTCTTCTGCTTTCAGTGCTATTTGAATTGGTTTTTCTCCATAGCAGTCTGGCAAAAGAATACATGTATTGATCCTGGTTGAGGAGAAATAGAAGTTTACTCCCCCCACATCCTACACTGGAAAATTCCATGAACAGAGCAAAATATCAATTCCCTCACTTGTGTATTGTATTCTTTGCAGGATGAAACAGCAGATAGCTAAGCAGGGAAAACTTTCCCCTTCTGTATTCTGTAGGTGTTGCACTTGAGGAAAAAAAAAAAACAAAACAAAATCAAGATTACTGTGTTCTGAAATTTTGAAACTTTTGAGTAAGTGATATATAAGTGTATGGGGAGAATTGCAAGTGATACGGTGTTCTTTCCACTGACCCTGGAAACAACAGACCTATAAAGTGTAGTTGGAGTACAAACTCCTAGTGCTTATTAATCTGGTGCTCTTAATTTTGTTCTGCATGTATTTAATATCCTTAATAGAAATTATGTATTTTTAAGTGTTTTTAAAAAAAATATTTTATTTATTTGACAGAGAAAAAGAGAGAGCGCACACACAAGCAAGGGGAGCAACAGAGGGAAAGGGAGAAGCAGACTCTGAGCAGGGAGCCCAGTGCAGGGCCTAGTCCCAGGACTCTGAGATCCATGACCTGACCTAAAGTCAGATGCTTAACAGACTGAGCCACCCAGGCATCCGTATTTTTAAGTGTTATGTTTTTATTAAACTTAATATCTATTATATGTATTAAGTTCTTTATAATAAAATAATGTATTTTAGATGTTTTATATTATATTAATTAATTAAAATGTAAAATGTATACATTTACATACATGGTTCAATAATATATAACAGATTATTAATAATAAATATAAAGTTTAGTTGTTAGGTAAAGTTTTAAGATATGCAATGATATATATAAAACATATATAAATATACATTTAGAAATCTATCTATTTATATATCTAATCATTAATTTTACATCAAGGATGGTTCACTGAGTATGCAATAAAAAAAGCATTTGCATTCCTTCACCAAGAGGACACTTATTTTATGGAAAGTTGTTTGAGTTTATAACAACACCAAAAATTAAGACGAGTTTACATTTTTTCATGCAAGTTACTCAATCTGGCATTCTTTCTCAGTAGTTACTTAAATTAAATAACTATTTTTGAACAAAATGCTAAAAACACTAGTTGTAGAATGAATCTATGAATGTATTTCTATGTAAGTGGTAATACCAGTGATTATCTAGGTGCCGTCCTGTTTCTGTCCCTCATTCAATCCTGAATGCCTCCTATGGACCAAGAATTTGTGGGGAGAGGGTTGGGATTGGAGGACAGATGAAAACTCAGCCCTTCAAGGGCTCACTGTTAAATATTGTACAAGATGCAGTGGTAGTGAATTGAAGTTGCCCATTATTCTGCATTTTGAAGCAGCAATAGTAAAGCAGACTATCTGATCCAGGTTGACCATCTTTCTACCCATTGTGCATTGGCAAATCATCCAAAAGGATAATATGAAACTAATTTTGAAAATATTCCTAGGGATCCCTGGGTGGCGCAGTGGTTTAGCGCCTGCCTTTGGCCCAGGGCATGATCCTGGAGACCTGGGATCCAGTCCCACATCAGGCTCCCGGTGCATGGAGCCTGCTTCTCCCTCTGCCTGTGTCTCTGCCTCTCTCTCTCTCTCACTGTGTACCTATCATAAATAAATAAAATTTAAAAAAAAAGAAAATATTCGTAAATATGTGTTTAGAGTTTTATGAGATGACTGAATTATAACTAAATGTGGGTAAGGAGTCTATATACATGTAAATAAAATACAAATATGAAATAATACATAAAATATAAAATTGATGCCTTATAAGAAACAGACTTACGTCTAATTGCATTCTACAATCAAATATCCTTTCCTCCAAGAAGCTCCAAGTCCTTGTGATTCCTTCTTCAGTTTTTCAATTTTGTCCCCATGGCCACATTTACTCTCCTGCTTTATATATGCTTGAGTAATAGTCTCAATTACTCCTCTGATAGAAGAAGAAAAAGAAATTTTGCATCCTTATGGGATGATAGAAAGTGAAAAAAATGAGGGGTCATAGTTGAGCTGTGTGAAGGTAGCCACAACCTCTTCACTTAGCTGGGTTTTGCCATACCTAACCCGATTCCTGCTAGGTGTTAGATGCTGGATAAGCTCTTATTAACTGAACAAATGGGGAGTCCACACGAGCTGATCAAGTGTTCAGGCCAGCCAAAGCCTCTTCCCATCTATTTCATATACCTTAGGGTTTCTTCAGATCAAGAAGACCAAAAATATTAATTTTGCTCTCATGCCATTTACCTCAGGATCTAATCAAGTTAACTCACAAGGGAATTATGATTGTATGACATTACTTAAGAGTTAAAGAAACTTGCTCTCAGAACCCCAGTAAAATTATTAGTATATTAATAGAAGAATTCTTGACTTTTTGGTAAAATTTTCTCAAATCATCAAAACTCAAAGGCATTTTTTGAAATAATTTCTTATTAATTTTAACATGAATTTGAGGAAAGGTAGTAACAAATTTTTGTCCCCAAAATTTAATAAGAACTTGTTAGTTGGGTCTGCATGCAAATATAAACTCAGCAGATACTACTATTGTATGATGTGCCTGGAGGTACAAGTATGACTCTAAAATAAAGTTCTATAAATATTTTTGGTAAGGACATGAATGATCTGGACTGCTTTCATTTTCCAGCCTATCGAACAGATTCAGATCATTAAGGACATTACTAAATCTAGAATTATATTTCTATAAAACTACATTTTAGAGTGAAGTAGCCTATACAGCAAGATAAGTACATGTTCTCCAAGTTTCTTACTCTTGTCAAATATTTGTAAATTTCATATAATAAAAACAACATGCTGCATTCCACATTTCATCTCTCTAAGGATTGCTGGAGTAAATATTTGGAAGAAATGTCAGAAACATTTTCCTTGGACTTGACAACCATTTGATGGTGAGGAAGGGAAAGAAGAATCAAAGATAAATAAGAACCCAGTTGTCTGGAAAGATGAAGTACCAACACTAGAGATCACAGAATCAGGAGACTTACCTTGCATAAAATATGATCAATTAACTTTGTATCTATATTTTGAGTTTGAGCTTCAAGTAAGTTCTAGGTGGAGCAGCCTAGAATTCAGCTGGAAGTGGAATAAAGTTGAAATTAAATAGAAATAGATTTTTGATTCCCTTATGTAAAATGGTAACTAAAGATTTGGGAGAGTGAAAATGGGGCTTAGGCTAGAATTTTCTAGAATCTGAAACATCCTTCTGTTTTTTAGATTATTGTTTAAATTGGGTCACATTATATTAACTCAGTTAAAAAATAATTACTTGGGTAGACATCTAAAATATAATAATCTTAAAAAGCAACAATTGTCTGCCACCAGAATATTATATGACATAAGATAATGCATAAAATAATCCATCAATTACCAATTATGTAAATATTTAAAGAAATCGTCATTATAAGTAATCACTTGCTTTGGAAATGTGTCCTACATTCTCTCAATTGTCTGTACCCTAGCCAATTTATTTCTACTTTCCAGACTGTGCATTTAATCAATGTTTACAGCAAGTAGACCACTAGAGACTTAGTATGAAATGGGAGATTAAATTTTGAAATTTGTTTCAATAAACAGATGAAGGTTTAATAATTTTGTTGACTTTTAATGCTGATTTAATGGGAGGATTTTTGAGGATCAGATGTTAAGACAAACAAAAAAATGAGCCTGAGATGTATGTTTCTAGGCAAATAAATGAAATATTTACATCTATTTTGCAAGGCTTTTTATAATGACTTCTCTAGTTCTGAACCATATGTTATCTATAAAAGAAATTTCAATATCATAATATTAAAAATAATTATGCCTCAATGATATCAGAGGATGCGAGTCTTAAAGTTCATCAGTAGACCAAAGTACATGACTAGTATTCTGATACTTCTAGATTTATAAAGCTTTGTGTTTGTCTACACTAGATTCATTGGATGCTTCCCCTAACTTCTCTGAGGACCCTCGGTCGGGGAACCCCAGCCTCAAGGTCCTGGAGGCAATCCATGATTAGGTAGGCCAGAGTTGAGCAAATGATTCAGACTCAAAGAGAAGCAAGGAGATTTTGGCTACTCCTGGGAAAGATACTTTTGCTCTTTTCCATTGAATTTGAAAGTGAGGAAATAAAGTGCGAAGGTTCTGTATAAACTTGTGTCTTGCTGAAAATAAAACCATCACGAATGAAAGATACATGGAGGAGAATTGAAAACTGGTAACAATATTTGAGCCTTAGGCAATGTTGTCCTGAAGTATTCCAACTTTGTTTTTTTGTTTTTGTTTTCCAGTTATGGTGCCAAGTTCTTTTTCTTTTTTAACCCTAAAGTCAATTTGAGGAGGAATTCCTGTTACTACAAGCACCCTAAATGATAGAACAGCTCTCATGTTGGTGAGTTCTCTTAGAGATTCGTGAGCATGAAACCAAGGCGAAGAGTCATATCTTAAGGTGAGTACCTAGTTCAAGATCTAACCGTATCTTTCCCAAGGTTCAGGAAGTCTCTGGGTCCATCTGGTCCCTCCACAGCCCCAGACTAGATTAAGTACCTTCTTTTAAATTTAAATTTTTAATTAATCTTTTACATTTAAATTCACTTAATTAACATATAATGCATTATTTGTTTTAGAAATAGAAGTCAGATCAGAGATTCATCAGTCTTATATAACACCCAGTACTCATTACATCCCATGCCCTCCTTAATGCCCCATCCTCGCACCACACCCTGTCCTCTCCAGCAAGCCTCAGTTTGTTTCCTATGATTAAGAGTGTCTTATGGTTTATCGCCCTCTCTGATTTTGTCTTGTTTTATTTTTTCCCTCTCTTCACCTATGATCCTGTTTGTTTCTGAAATCCCACAGATGAGTGAGATCATATGATAATTGTCTTTCTCTGATTGACTTATTTCACTTAGAATAACATCTTCTAGTTCCAGCCACATCGTTGCAAAAGGCAAGACTTAATTTTTTGATGGCTGAGTAATATTCCATTGTATATACATACAATGGAATATTATATATATGTATATATATATACACTACATCTTCTTTATTCTTTATTCATTCATCTGTTGATAGACATCTGGACTCTTTTCATAACTTGACTATTGTGGAGCTTGTTGCTGTAAACATTGAGGTGGAGGTGCCCCTTTGGATCACTACATTTGTATCTTTGGAGTAAGTACTCAGTAATGCAATTGCTGGGTCATAGTGTAGCTCTATTTTCATCTTTTTGAGGAACCTCCATACTGTTTTCCAGACTGGCCGTGCCAGCTTGCATTCTCACCAGCAGTGTATGAGGGTTTCCCTTTCTCCACATCCTTGCCAACATCCGTCATTTCCTGACTTGTTAATTTTAGCCCTTCTGACAGGTATGAGGTGGTACCTCATTGTGGTTTTGATTGGTATTTCCCTGATGTTGCGTGCTGTTGAGAGCATTTTCTCATGTGTCTGTTGGCCATTTGTATGTCTTCTTTGGAGAAATGTCTGTTCATGTTTTCTGTCCATTTCTTGATTGGATTATTTGTTCTTTGGGTGTTGAGTTTGATAAGTTCTTTATAGATTTTGGATACTAGCCCTTTATCTGATGTCATTTGCAAATATCTTCTCCCATTCTGTAGGTTGTCTCTTGGTTTTGTCAACTGTTTCCTTTGCTATGCAAAAGCTTTTTATTTTGATGAAGTCCCAATAGTTCTACACTCAGAGTTTTACGTCCCTTGTGGCTTCATTTTAACACTTTACTTGGGGACTGTGTGGCATTAACTGAAACATTGTCACCTGGTGTATTCCAAGCAGGAGCCACACTAGATTGTGAGTTGCCACAGGATCCAGTGACATTTTTTTGTGACAGCTGTTGGGACATCTGATGACCACAGATATTCATGGTTGAACCATTATGATTTCTTAGAAATGGTACACACTGTTTTCCCTCACTCTTTTTCTCTTTTTTTAAGCATGAAGAGTAAAATATAGACACATGCAAAAACCCACATTATCTGTACTCATTTTAAGGCCCAGGCAGGCACCTCTGTGCAGCCCAGTGTAGTACAAGAACTTCATGAGTGTGATCCTGACCTTTAAGACTCAGTTATAATTTCTGTCCACAAAGACATGACAGTAACTCCTCATGGCACTTTACCAAATATTTACATGCCTAAAATCAATCATACAAATAGTATTCATTTCCTTGATTTACAGGTGTGGCTGCTGAAGCTCAGAGAACTTGGGATTAAAAGACAGGCCTTTCCATAGCAAATCCAGGCTCTTGCCACCATTCATAAGTGGGCTTTGAGCACTTAGATATACAGTAAATGCAAGTACAGCTTTCTGCCTCCATATCCAAAAACCAATGTTGCCTTCTCCAAAAGGGAGTGTCAGAGAGAATGATCACATGCCATGCCTCATGCTGTCCCCTGCCTCTTTTCTGTTCCTGACTCTGTCTCTCTCACAGCATCCCCAGAGCAAGGGCAAGAATGTGGAAATAATGCTTGCATGTGTACACACTCACATACGCATGGACAACCTCTTATGACATTGCTCTCTTTGGACTAGCCTTGCTTGTATTTTGTCTCTCTAACTGGGACTTACCAAGAAACTTGTTCTCTACTAATGCAAAGATTATCATAAATTTTTGTTCATGAAAAGCACAAATCTTCACCAACATCTCTGTTTCTTTCTTTTGACATGAAGAAAATGGAAGACAGTAGTTGGCTGCTTAAACATATTAGAGTCTGTTATTAGTTAATAAAATATGTCTATGTTTACTGTTATTTGCAAAAATGTGTTGTACCATACCAAATATTTTGTAGTAATTTCAAGCTGTCAAGGAAGAAAAGTCTCAAAAGGATATTTTTAGTGTGATTTTAAGCTCTGTGAAATTAGCTTCTTTTGGGACTTTAATTAGAACCACCCAACATCAGATTTTTTTTTTCCCAAAAGCTAGACACTGATTCACCTCCTGTAGCTTGCCTCCTAAGCCCATGGTTGGTCAGGCAAGAGAGAAAGGAAAACTTTAGACTCTATTTCAACTTGTTCTTCACCACAATGTCATCTTCCTCTGAAGACTGGATCAGAAATGAATCTTGATCCCTGGTGGTAGAAAAGTCTGCAACAGCACAACTTTAGCCTTTTCCTTCTGTTTGTGTTTAGAACAATTCCAAAACCTGACAGCATTTTCCAGGAAACCTATCTTACAGGATTGCATAGAAAAATATCTAAGAGCAGTCATGCTTCTCATCCCCAAATTTCTTTTTTTTCTTTTTTTTTTCCTGGAGACTATAAAGATTTTAAACTTTTATTTGTTTGCAAATAATTTTTAAGAATATGTCCTCTGCAACATAGTTACTGCATTGGAAGAGACACTTCTTTGGCTGTTTTTGCATGAAGACACTTAAATTTCTAGGAGGATAAGTCTGTGATTTCTGGTTAATATATTGACGTTGGAATTGTTTGCTTCTTATAGCTTAAACTGTACCTTGTCTTTATATGATCACACTGCTTGTGCTTTTTTATTTTTTATTTATTTATTTTTTTTTAGGATTGTAGCAGGACAGTGCTTATATTAGAAACTTAATTGAAGTTATAGGCACTTAAGGATACTTGTGAATGTCTTTATGCCCCTGAGAGTATGGCATTGTTACGTTTCTGCTAGAGTAGATATCTAAAACTAAAAGTTGTCTGCTAGATATTCATAGACATTTTTCTACAATAATCTTGCCTTGCCAAGCATAAGAAAATATTTTCTTCCTAAGAACATATTGCCCAGAGATTCTAATACACATATACTAGATTGTTTTGAAGAATTCTTTCAAAATCTCCATGGTAAACAATTAGAAAATAAAAAATGATAATTTTGTTTTTGGTTGTCAGTCAACAGCATCTACCTGGAATGGATGTCCTACTTTTGCAGATTAGAGAAGAAAAGAAATTGATCCATGTTTTTCTTCCCTCTTCCATCTTGGAAGCAATTCTGATAGGTTTAATCCATGTACTTTTCTTCAACCATTATCTAATAATTCATCAATTTATATATCTTCCCCGATTTTTCTCAACCTCCAGTCCTGAATGTGACTTGGCATCTCCTTTTTGATGTGCTACAAGCACCTCAAACTCAGATTTCTCCCCAGACATGTTCCTCCCCTGGCTCACCCTTAGTATTGGTAGGTGCCACCATCCTCCCAGTTGGCCAAATCAGGTTTCTGTGAGTTGCAATTGCCCCCTGAACTTTTATTCCTTGTCTTCTCTAACTACTCACTGCCATCTTTTTGCAAAAGACTCCTGGTCTGGAATGTTCTGACCTTCATGGTAACAGCAATCTGCATCTAGTTTTGGATTCAGTGATGATGAATTCAGAAAATTGTAATATTTATCTACCAGGCTTGCCATGGCCAGTCAGGAGAAAACATGAAACAGGAAAGAAAGATAATGAAGAACATTTTCTCTGAAATGTTTCCACTTGCATGCACATGCAGACTCCTGCAGTGATAAATCCAGCCTGTTTTTTAACTCCTGACATGTATCCAACATGTTAGGAGGAAAGTGTACATAGCATCTACACATTGATGCCCCCCTGAGTCCTCTTCTTTGAGTGAGGGAAACAGGCTAAAGACTCCTTGCTCCAGAAGATTTCAGAAGGGGCAGCATTCCATTAAATGGGAAACATATGGCTTTTTGCTGCATTTGGAAAAGTGAATACAAGCCTTTCATCTATCCACAATTTCATGTGCTGCTGCTAATTTATCATGGTAATGATTCATGGGCGAAATAATCTCACAAAGTGGTCTAATCTCCAGTTTGTTAACAAGGAATACACATGAAAAGTGTGATTAAAATAGGATTTAAAAGAAATCAATCTTTTAAAATCCTTTGAAACCTAATTCCTGAGACTTGTATCTTTCTAGAATTAATATGTTAAGAATTTACCTGTTTCTGGAGTGCCTGGGTGGTATAGTCAGTTGGGCGTGAGACTCTTGATTTCTGCTCAGGTCATGATCTCAGGGTCTGAGATTGAGCCCCGCTTTGGGCTCTGTGCTCAATGGGGAGTGTGCTTGAGATTCTCTCTCTCCCTCTCCTTCTGCCTCTCCCTCAACTCACATTCTCTCGCTCTCTCTAAAATAAATAAATAAATAGGGTTCCCTTTTCTCCTCATCCTCTCCAACATTTGTAGTTTCCTGCCTTGTTAATTTTCCCCATTCTCACTGGTGTGAGGTGGGATCTCATTGTGGTTTTGATTTGTATTTCCCTGATGGCAAGTGATGCAGAGCATTTTCTCATGTGCTTGTTGGCCATGTCCATGTCTTCCTCTGTGAGATTTCTCTTCATGTCTTTTGCCCATTTCATGATTGGATTGTTTGTTTCTTTGGTGTTGAGTTTAATAAGTTCTTTATAGATTTTGGAAACTAGCCCTTTATCTGATATGTCATTTGCAAATATCTTCTCCCATTCTGTAGGTTGTCTTTTAGTTTTGTTGACTGTATCCTTTGCTGTGCAAAAGCTTCTTATCTTGATGAAGTCCCAATAGTTCATTTTTGCTTTTGTTTCTTTTGCCTTAGTGGATGTATCTTGCAAGAAATTACTGTGGCCAAGTTCAAAAAGGGTGTTGCCTGTGTTCTCCTCTAGGATTTTGATGGAATCTTGTCTCACATTTAGCTCTCTCATCCATTTTGAGTTTATCTTTGTGTATGGTGAAAGAGAGTGGTCCAGTTTCATTCTTCTGCATCTGGATGTCCAATTTTCCCAGCACCATTTATTGAAGAGACTGTCCTTTTTCCAGTGGATAGTCTTTCCTCCTTTATCGAATATTAGGTGACCGTACATTTCAGGGTCCACTTCTGGGTTCTCTATTCTGTTCCATTGATCTATGAACCCTCTTACACTGTTGGTGGGAATGTGAACTGGTGCAGCCACTCTGGAAAACTGTGTGGAGGTTCCTCAAAGAGTTAAAAATAGACCTGCCCTACGACCCAGCAATTGCACTGTTGGGGATTTACCCCAAAGATTCAGATGCAATGAAACGTCGGGACACCTGCACCCCGATGTTTCTATCAGCAATGGCCACAATAGCCAAACTGTGGAAGGAGCCTCGGTGTCCATCGAAAGATGAATGGATAAAGAAGATGTGGTTTATGTATACAATGGAATATTACTCAGAAATTAGAAACGACAAATACCCACCATTTGCTTCAACGTGGATGGAACTGGAGGGTATTATGCTGAGTGAAATAAGTCAATCGGAGAAGGACAAACAGTGTATGTTCTCATTCATTTGGGGAATATGAATAATAGTGAAAGGGAATATAAAGGAAGGGAGAAGAAATGTTGGGAAATATCAGGAAGGGAGACAGAACGTAAAGACTCCTAACTCTGGGAAACGAACTAGGGGTGGTGGAAGGGGAGGAGGGCAGGTGTTGGAGGGGAATGGGTGACGGGCACTGAGGTGGACACTTGACGGGATGAGCACTGGGTGTTTTTCTGTATGTTGGTAAATTGAACACCAATAAAAATTAATTAAAAAAAAATAAATAAATAAACTCTTTAAAAAAGAATTTGTCTATTTCTCTAACTTTAATAAATTATTAAATACCCACAAAGTTTAATAAATTTATATATCTTCTTTTGAAACACCTTTTTGGTTTTCCTTGGACCTCAACAAGTCTTCACTCTTCTCAGAAGTAATTTGAATTTACAACAATTTTCTTTTTTATTGCCTCTTAAAATATATAACACAAATAATAATCCTATGTTTTAAACATTTAAATCTCTATGCAAGCTCCTGAAGAGTTCTTTCTCTTTTCCACCTCCCATCCTGCATCAACCCATCACCTGCGAAGTGTGGGCACAGGGTTTGACAGTGAGGGTTCCTCCGGGCCCTCCCGACAGTTATATAGTACATTTTATAAAACATAACTACACCTACTGTTTGACTTAATCTTATTAGCTTTTTCTCTTCAAAGCTCAGTTTTGACAATTACAGAGTATTCTGGCTATGGGGGGAGAGCAGTTCATTTAATGATCTTTCCATTGTTAGGTTTTTGGGGGGCAGGGGATAGATGGTGGTGATGGTGACCTACTCCATGTCCAAGCTAAATGCTAAATATCTCTCAGAAGTTTCTCTTCCTCCTTCCCCTCCTGTCAGTTTAGTTTAGGGCACTATCTCTTTCCTGAATTATTGTGACAATCTCGAACTAACCTGTCTTTCTCCAGTTTTCCTCTCTCTCTGATTCATTATCACCTTGCAACCAATGTGATTCTTTTAAAATGCAAAGTCTGTTTTATTTTTGTCTGGCTTATACTCCTTCAGAGGTGTGGGATAAAGCTTCTCTCCTTAGCATGACATGCAAGGCCTCTTATGACAGAATCTTTCTTGTGTCTACCTTCCCTAATTTCCCTGTCCCCCCTTCACCCTCACACATCCTGGATGCCATACAGAACCGTTTGTCATTCTCTGAACATACTCTGATCTTTCTCATCTCCACATTATGGACCTTGCTGTGTCATATGTTTAGACTAACTTGTCTCATTTTGTCTTTCTTATGAATTTCCTTGGACTCAGTTCAGATATCATCTTTACTTGCTTGGCCTTCTTTCACAGAGTCAGAGATCTCCCCTTCTATGCTTCTACAGGTGCTTGTTCACACCACTACTCTATGGTTTTTGTTTCTTTTTAAAGATTTATTTATTTATTTTAGACAGAGAGAAAGTGTGCATGGGTGGCTCAGGGAGGGACAAAGGGAGAGGGAGAGATTCTTCAAGTAGACTTCCCACTCAGCGCAGAGCTGAATGTGGGGCTTGATCCTCAGACCAACCCTGAGATCATGACCTGAGCTGAAACCAAGAGTCAGATGTCACCCAAGCACCCCACTACTCTATGTTTTTAAATAACTATCTTCTGTTGGGGCCATGTTTTATTAATTGTGATGTCTTCAGCATTAATTAGATTGCCTGAAAAATAGTAGAGATAAGTAATATAAATATTTATTCTGTGAATGAATCAGAAAGAGTTTTGCTTTGGGCAGCCTGAAAATGCAACTTAAAGGTAGGAGAGGGAGAAATACCATGCATGTGTAATTAATTAAACATTTTTTGATTGATTGACCAAAAATTGACAATATTTGGAAAAGATCAATAAAATTAAACATTTTATGGATGAAAGATCTAAATGTGAGACAAGATTCCATCAAAATCCTAGAGGAGAACACAGGCAACACCCCTTTTGAACTCAGCCACAGTAACTTCTTGCAAGATACATCCACGAAGGCAAAAGAAACAAAAGCAAAAATGAACTATTGGGACTTCATCAAGATAAGAAGCTTTTGCACAGCAAAGGATACAGTCAACAAAACTAAAAGACAACCTACAGAATGGGAGAAGATATTTGCAAATGACATATCAGATAAAGGGCTAGTTTCCAAGATCTATAAAGAACTTATTAAACTCAACACCAAAGAAACAAACAATCCAATCATGAAATGGGCAAAAGACATGAAGAGAAATCTCACAGAGGAAGACATGGACATGGCCAACAAGCACATGAGAAAATGCTCTGCATCACTTGCCATCAGGGAAATACAAATCAAAACCACAATGAGATACCACCTCACACCAGTGAGAATGGGGAAAATTAACAAGGCAGGAAACAACCAATGTTGGAGAGGATGTGGAGAAAGGGAACCCTCTTACACTGTTGGTGGGAATGTGAACTGGTGCAGCCACTCTGGAAAACTGTGTGGAGGTTCCTCAAAGAGTTAAAAATAGACCTGCCCTATGACCCAGCAATTGCACTGTTGGGGATTTACCCCAAAGATACAGATGCAATGAAACGCCGGGACACCTGCACCCCGATGTTTCTAGCAGCAATGTCCACAATAGCCAAACAGTGGAAGGAGCCTCAGTGTCCATCGAAAGATGAATGGGTAAAGAAGATGTGGTTTATGTATACAATGGAATATTACTCAGCAATTAGAAACGACAAATACCCACCATTTGCATCAACGTGGTTGGAACTGGAGGGTATTATGCTGAGTGAAGTAAGTCAATCGGAGAAGGACAAACATTGTATGTTCTCATTCATTTGGGGAATATAAATAATAGTGAAAGGGAATAGAAGGGAAGGGAGAAGAAATGTGTGGAGAATATCAGAAAGGGAGACAGAACATAAAGACTCCTAACTCTGGGAAATGAACTAGGGGTGGTGGAAGGGGAGGAGGGCCGGGGGTTGGGGTGACTGGGTGACGGGCACTGAGGGGGGCACTTGACGGGATGAGCACTGGGTGTTATTCTGTATGTTGGTAAATTGAACACAAATAAAAAATAAATTTATTTAAAAAAATAAATAAAATAAAAATAAACATTTTAGACTCAATACCATCAACCTGTTTTCACTCCATCCCATCTTCCCCCCACATTCTCATCTTTACCCTGACTATTGTCCCATGGCCCCGTTGACCTGTAGTTTTTCCTGGAACTCATTCTTTTACTTCCATTAGTAATCTTCTGTTTTTCTGTTAGCCTTATGTCTATGTTTTACAGTCCCACAACCACTTTGATCAATTTGATACTTCCATCACAATGCTGATCTAGACCAAAGAGGAAAGATGTATCATTTGTGGGTATTATACTTCAATTGAGATCAAGGGAAATTGAGATTCAAATTGGGTTGGATGTTATTGCATTTTTTTTAATGTACAAGTAGATTTGTGTTCCTTTAAATATACAATAATGTTTGTTGCTGTTCTTAATTAGCAAGATTACATTTTTAGATGCTGTTTTTTTCCAGAGACTTGCCTAAAATTTTGGTAATTGATTCCAGGTGAAGAGTGGGACTGGAAATGTCTCCATGGCTTGGATAGTGAGGCCTCATAACCATGGGTAAATAAAATGGAATTTAATACAAGAATCATTTAGTTATGCCTTTCAATTAAGAAATTTTATGGAAACAGTAAAGCACAGAAAATACTCAGTTTCTAATTGCTAAGCTTAAAACAATTGCACAATTTTAAAAACATAAATATCTAGGTATTCTATCTTCATCATGAATATCAATAGTTAAGTGATGTTTATTCTAATAATATTTAGTCACATTTTTATCTTTAAGACTAAATGAGGAAATTCATCTTGCAGCCTACTTTGGTAATAATAAAACTTGTTAAGGTTTTTGAGTGTTTGCTATGTATGTGTCTGGCATTTTTTTTTTTACATTATTTAATTTAAATCTCACAATGAGCTATGAGGTAGACATTATTCTCTCTGCTTTGCTAATAAAAACATGGACCCTCAGAAGTGAAGGTGTCATTCCTAGGATAAACAGCCCTTGAGTGGAGGGGCAGAGACCTGAATCCAAACCTGTCTGACTCCAAAGCCTGTGCACACAGCCACTAGTCCCCCCTGCTTGCCACCTGCATACATACATACTTTGCCTCCATGCTTAGAGTTGGAAGCATTTCAGGGCAAACTAATTCAGCTCTGTTGCTTTGGGACTTCAATACGTCTCAGCATCAAACTCCTTTGTAGGGCATCTCATGTATCCAGTCCCTAGATGGGTAGGCTTAAAGAGATAAAGGCTGTTTTGTCTTTTTAATGTTCTATTTCTGGACTCATCATTCTGCTTCCCTTGTGACCAGCAGAGAGGAAATGAAATAGTATCTGAGGCTGATTCTGAGTTGACCTCAGACTTTGTCGGGCAGGAGAATTACAGCAGGAGCCAGTTAAAATGCAGATTCCAGGGCATCATTCCTCAAGATGACTTTTTGTAAGTCTGGTAGGGAGCCTGGTTGTCTAAATTAGTAACAAGTACCCCTGATTCTGATGGAGGTGATACATTGAACAGAATTTGAGATTTACTGCTTAGGTCCTAGGGCAATGCTGCCCAAGAGAAAGATAATGTAGGTCCTGAAAGGGTCACTGAAAATTTTGTGGTCACAAAATGGAAAAAAAAAAAAAACAGCAACAAGTATTAGCCACATTTAAAAGGTAAAAAATAAAACAGGCAAAATTAATTTTAATAATATTTGATTACCCCACACAGTCAAAATATTACAGTTGGGATTGATGTAAAAATTATCTGGATATTTTAAAGTTTTCACACCAAGTCCCTGCGTTATTTTAAGGCAAAAGCACTTGTCAATTGAGACCAGACACATTTCAAGGACTCGATAGCCATATGTGACTGCTGGCTGCCATATGTGATGGTGCCAGTGGAGAACTAGAGAGGGGACGGAACTGGGAGTGCGTTTCAAGGGCAAATCACAACTGAGGGTCAGATGAGATACTAAGCATGTTTTCAAAGTAGCTGCTGTGTCAGATATGTCCCAGAAACCAGAAACAGGCATGAAAATAAATTGACTGGAATCTTGAGGTGTCCTTCTGGAAGGAATGAAAAGGGATAAAATAAAGTGGGGCAATAACACAAGGGAAGTAGCTGGGCATCAGGCAAGGTGGGGGTTAATCTCCCCATTCTGAGGCCAGGACCCCCACTGGCACACTGTTTGGTGCTCTTGATGGGCTGGGAGGGGCAGTAGGGGAGGGGAGGACTAGTTAAAGTTCAGTCACCTGTGTAAGGATATCAGAAAAGATTATCTCTACATCTTCTCTCTTGCCAAAATAAGTTGATCCTGTGGCTATGAAGACCAATGCTGTGTGCTTATCTGCCGAGAATAATGTCCTTTTTCTACCTGGAGAAAATGTTTTTCCTATGATTCACTTGTAGTCAGCACTGAACCTTTTGGATGAAGGCTTGAACTTTACCATAGTGTCCTTTGCTAGTATACACAGAATTCCAGTTTTATACCCGTACCTAATTCTCACTCTTAAAAGGCCAGACTCCTTCCCCCAAAAGGCAATTTCAAATTGCACTGGAACAAGAAAGAATCACAGCTTTGATACGAAAATATATGGTTGGTTATTCACAAATTATACAAAGGTAGGGCTTCTAAGTTGCATGAGAATGGCTTTTCTGTGTTGTGCATTTGAAGTACATGGAAGTCTAAAATATATATAAAGTACTGACATAGCATTCTGCAATTTATGATGAATTAAAACTTTGAATTTAGAATGAGGTTATAGCTCAGATTGTTTAAGATACGTTGTCTCATGTACTAGCACATCCTTATGATTCACACATTTCCTATCTCACACAGATACATGCATGTATAATCAATAATCAATCAATCATTATTGAGCTTGTATTTAATAACACTATGCCAGATACACTGGCCAAAATAGGGTAAATTAAAACTAGAAGGTATGATACTCTCAAACTGTTAGGAGAAATGAAATACAAAGAATACTAAGGCATATCTGCCAAGGTCTGAGACATAGTGTAAGAAGTGCATTGACAGTTTAGGACAGAGAGAGAGGTTATTCTGGGCCAGGTTAATAGGGGCAGGATTCTTAAAACCAGTGGAACTTCAATCTGGCCTTGCTGCTGAGTTTAAGGTTCCTAATACTATCGCCACGAGTCTGCTATATAATTTATTGCAGCCAATTGCATTGGTTTGGCAGAGCTCCTGGGGGCACAGTAGCTGTGATGGGCTCTTGGTGTCAGGTATGATTTCCCCTCTACCATGGGGTGAAAGTTTCTGGCAGGAGTTTCCCTATTCTAGTTCTAGTAAGCCTGGATGCTAACCCAAGACTCAGAATAGCCCATGGAGATTTCTACATACCCAAAAGGGGACGGAGGGGGTGACCTCCTCTGCACAAAGGAAGGATGTGGGCTAGCATGTTCTGCACCGATAGAGATGGTGGAAGGAAGAAGAGAGGGAATTAGAGATTAGAAACCCAAGTTCCACTTTTTGACATAACTGCAAATGCACATATAGTAATATTTATCTTCATGAGTAGTCAGCTGTAGCCTTCTCCACTTTAATTATTCCCGTGGACAATAAAAACACAAAGTTTATTAATTTCTCAGCAATGATAATGCTAATTAAGATATTTTGCAGTTCTAAAGCTCTTTCCACTGGAGCTTTGCACAAACAATGGATCTGAGAAGTATAATTATAAACTGTATGTAGTTTCAACTGTATTGTTTTGAAATACAGTTTCTGAAATCTATCATTCCCAAATGGATTGCAGGGGCACCTTTGGATCTCACAGATGTTGTCAAGAAGTTTAAGAGATTCTTCGCTTCATGCATGCAAATATTCCAATTAGGTCTAACTTTTCATAGGGAAGGAGCAGAAGGCTGCAGATTGGCGTTCTCTGAGGCGTGTTGGGGCAGGCTCAGCTACTCTTATTTTAAAATATCTTCTTCACTTCATCTGCCATGGTGTCTGATATGCCCCAATTTTCTTATTTTTAAACAGGACTTTGAAAATACTTGTTAAATGTATATGTTTCCTATGTGGGATAAGACACATAAGCAGTGACAATATAAGCCTGTATTTCAAATTTATTAATCATTACATTAATTACTTAGCCAGGTCTGGAAGGCACGGGATTCAAGAAACAGGGGTGCGTTTTATAGAGAAGGCAGGTATTAATAAGGCCAAAAGCATAGGATGTTTGAGGGAGGAGATGCAGTATGAGGACGGTGTGTGAGTGGGGGAGTTGAAAGGGTAAGGTGTTGCATGTAGGGATTAGACAGAGTTGGTGGGTAAGCAGTTGCTTCCAAAAAGAGGAAAAATATACAAAAAGGAGACAAAGTGACAGGAAAACAAATGTTACATAAGGTTAAAATATTATTTATCATTTATAGTGATCCTCTGGTTATCAGGAGGTAAGGGAAAGGTTCTCATGATTTATTTATTTTGTGTCTTCTAAAAATAAATTGAAATTGGAGAGTCTCACCAGAACATATACATGTATGTGTGTGATTCAGCAACTCCACTCATATGTATAAGTCCAAAATAATTGAAAACGGGTATTCATAGGAAAACTTGTATGTGAATGCTCATGGCAGCACTATTCACAACGGGCAAAAGGTAGAAACAACTTAAGTGTTCATCAACAGATGAACAGAGGAATGAAATGTGGTAGATTCCTAAAATGAAACATTATCCTGTCACAAAAGTAATGAAGTTCTGACACATGCCACAACACGGATGGACCATAAAAACATTATGCCAGGGGCACCTAGGTGCCTCAGTCAGTTGAGGGTCTGCCTTTGGCTCAGGTCATGATCTCAGGATCTGGGTTTGAGACCTGTGTCGGACTCCTGCTCAATGGGGAGTCTGCTTCTCCCTCTCCCTCTCCCTCTGTGATCTCTCTCTCACTTTCATTCTTTCTCAAATAAATTAATAAATAAAATCTTAAAAAAATAGAAACATGATGCCAAGCAAAAGAAGACGGAAACATCACCTAAAAAGAAGATGGAATGTAATTCCATTTCTACAAAATATACAAAAATAGAGACAGAAAGCAGATTAGTGGTTGTCAATTAGTGGTTGCAAGGGATTGGAGGAGAAAGAGGAATGACTGCTTATAGAGTTTCTTTTTGGGGTGATGAAAATATGTTGGAACTAGACAGATGTGATAGCTGCACAATATCACGAAGACCCTAGATGCCACTGGGTTATGCACTTTAAAATGATTAGTTTTATATCAGGTGAATTATAACTCACTTAATATAGAAAATTTGAGAAAGATGGAAAAGTGAAAGTTTGGGGGCTTTGTGCAATCTTCTGCAAAACTTTTTTCTTGTAGTCTGGCTTTGGTAGAAAGTTGGGCAGCTGAAAGATATGGTCTTTGATAAGGATGTAGGGTATGGGAACCCTATGCTGTTAATTAAGGCAGATTTGTATTCTTTGAAAACCCCCTAGCAAAGGTTTGGGTTAACAGAAACCGATGAAAATTAAGTTGCCAAACAAGTTTCTTAGCTGAGCAGATGGCCTCTTCCTAGTTCATATAGAGATAAGCCAATGAAATTCCCACATATAGAGTGTGTTTTGTCTCAAAAACAGATCAGGGTTCTTTCTAATGGAAAAAAAAAAGTGAATCCTTAAGTCCTCTGTGTTATATAAAACAGAGCAGTGGTTTCCAAACTATGTGGGAGAAAAACACCTATCAGAATAATAATATTTATCTTAAATAAACAGAAGTCATCCAAATTGGAAAAGAAATAAAAGTTTCACTATTTGCAGATGATATGATACTATATATAGAAAACCTTAAAGACTTTACCAAAAAATAATAAATGAATTCAGTAAAGACATAGGGTACAAATCAATGTACAAAAATTTGTTGCATTTCTATACACTAATAATGAACTATCAGACAGAGAGATTAAGACAAAAATACAATTTACAATTGCATAAGGAAGAAGAAAATACTTAGGAATGAATTTAACCAAAGAGGTGAAAGACCTATACACTGAAAACTATAAGACACAGATGAAAGAAATGGAAGATGACACAAATAAATGGAAAAATATTCTATGCTCATAGACTGGAAGAATTAATATCATTAAAATGTTCATACTACCGAAGGCAGTACAGATTCAATGCAATTCCTATAAAAATTCCAATGGTATTTTTAATGAAAATAGAATAAACCATCCTAAAATTAGCATGGGACCACAAAAAGATCCCCAAGAGCCAAAGCAATCTTGAGACAGAACAAAGTTACAGATATCATACTTTCTGATTTCAAACTATATTCCAACGTTATAGTAACCAAAAATGTGTGCTATTGGCATAAAAACAGACACAAAGATCAAGGAACAAAATAGAAAGCCCATATATAAACCCGTGCATATATATATGGTCAACTAATTTATGACAAAGGAGCCAAGGATATACAATGGGGAAAAGTTGTGCTATATCAGATAGTAAAATATCAGTCAATATAATACATCAGAAATAAAAATTAGGATATTAGAGTTTCTTTCTAACAATAGCTATTTACTAGACCTTTTGCCTTTTGAGAATAATTTGAGTTTGTGAAAATAAAACTGTGTTCTCTGAGTAGGAAATACTACTTTATAAAGATTCCTAAGTGGCTTATTAATCTATATTAGAATTTAATTTGTTATTTTGTAAAGCATAGAATCCTCTTTTAGACTGAAGTTGTATATATGTATTGAATTATAAAAATCATTACAAATGAATATGCTATTACTGAAATTAGAGGACGGGCGGCCTCATACCATGCCATGAAACATCACGCTCACTCCCACAATGCGCCCTAAATATTTTTTTTCAGATTTATAAACTCTGGTGACCATGATTTGAAGGCCACTATTCTAAGTCACCAAATCTAGTTTATAAAAATTAAATTACAACAGAGAGAGAAAGAGAGAGAGAGAGAGAGAGAGAGAGAGAGAGAACACATGTAAGCACATTCAAGTTAGTCAAGTTTTGTTGTATCTGTTTGAAATTAACAATCTGTAGGAGACAATTTTATACCCCTTGACGTCCATGACTGCATTAAAGACAGATCCTCTAGAACTTTCAAGAAGTGGATATGACCATTGAATTCATATCTCCATAACTGTTAGACTTGGCCACCTATCAAAGCAGCTCTGGCCACTTGTGAAAACTAAGGAACCCTAGGGCTTTGTTACATGTTATGAGTCAATTTTATATCAGGAGATTATGTTTTAGCAAATCTAGAGCGATTTTAATGCATTTAGTTCATGGAGTCTGCCTTTGGGGATTATTCTTTTAGCTCTTACTTTTTTCTGTTCTAAACTCAAAGTATAAGGAATAACCAATTCAATCTACAATTTAAGTTATATTCTTCTTAAGACATTTCTATAGAAATTGATCAAAAGTATGATAATGTTTAGTTGTGGAATAGTTGCACATCAAAAAAAAAAAACTACTTGGATCTCATGTAGAATATTGATCTCAGAAACTCAAAACTATAATTTATCAAAACTATAATTTATCAATGTATAATTTATCAAGGCCTCATCCATAATTCTATAGTATGTGGAAAACACCTTAAGTCTTTGGGTTAATTTTTCTGTGTCCATTGATTATGAGAAAGCAGAGCTAACATTTCCCAATGTATTCTTAGTCTGGCCTTTAAAGTCCAGGTTTACCAATTCTATCATGGTTTATAAAAAGAAATAAAGATGAAAATGTCACAAAAATGTGACCAGATATTGTTCTACTTAAGGTCCTTGCTCAAATGGAAACTTCTCAATTATACTTTCCCTGATCTTCCTAATAATATTGCAGATTGCTTCTCCCCAACACTGCCTGTCCTTTCATGCTTTGCTTTTCCTCATAGCTTCCATCACCATCTGACGTAGTATGTATTATGATTATTTACTTTCTGATAGGCTTTCTCTGCCGTTATAGTCAAAGCTGCATGACAGCAGGATAACTGAGACGCAGCCACATGATGACTGTTCTCTTGTGTAATGATTTTGGGATGGAGATAGGCCATTAATAGGACAGATCCAAACAGTCAGATAGGAGGGTCAGAGGGTGAAAAAGGGCTGTTTCTTAGCACTTGATGGCAGGTGCTAAGTGGTTAGAAAGAAAAGGACTTTTATTCAAAAGGGCCCCTCCAAAGAAAATAAACTAAACATCTTATGAGAAAAATGACCTAAAATTGGGAGATTCATCAGTAAGGTCTTTAATATTGATGTAGGTCTGATCTCTCAGTTAGCACCCTTCCCTCTCCAAAGTATCTTCCTGTTATTTCTCATCTTGGCAGGTAAAAGATCAATAGTGTTCAGATGGATGGTATTATATCTTTGAAACTTCTCTAGGACCAGTAGTTAAATGATCACTTCCTTCTCTTTAAGTACCAGCATTCTAGCTCACAAACCACCTGTGAGGATTCTTTCTGATTATGGGATTCAGAAGTTTAACTGCAACAAACCTGTAGGAAAATCCTATGCTGAATCTGTATCTTCTTGTCCACCTTCTTGAATGAAGGTTTACAAAAGAGCTTCCAGAGGGAGATCCTCCCCTTAATCCACTGAAATAGAAGAAACATACCAGGATATGAGGTAGGAATGGGTACCTGATTCGCCAAGCCCAATGAAAAATTTAAGTGCAGAGCCTTGTTCAAAAATCAGGTATTTCAAGATAGCAAAAGCAGAGCATTAAACCAAGTGAAAGACGCTTCTGAGCACAGGTCACATGACCATGAAAACAGCCCTGCTGGGAGGTGAGGTAGGTGGTTCAGGGAAAGCGTCCTTGAGAAAGTCGTGAGGTGAACTTTAAAAAAGAGATGTTTCTAAGGCAGAAGAAAGAATAGGAAGACAGAGACTTGGAAGAGCAAGTGTTCCGGAGGGCCCATCAATGAATAATACGGGGAACAGATCAAGAAAAGTGTGAAATTTTATCCAGAGGATTAAGTTTTTTTAAAAGACTTTATTTAAGCCTGGGTGGCTCAGCGGTTGAGTGTCTACCTTTGGCCCAGGGTGTGATCCCGGGATCTAGGATCGAGTCCCGCATCTCGCTCCTTATGGGCAGCCTGCTTCTCCCTTGGCCTGTATTTCTGCCTCTCTCTCCCTGTGTCTTTTATGAACAAATAAATAAAATCTTTGAAAAAAAATAAAGACTTTATTTACTTATTTATCTAGAGGGAAAGAGAGAAAGCATGAGCTGAGTGGGGAGAGGAAAACAGTGGGAGAGAGAGGGAGAGGGTGAGGAATAGAGCCTCAGGCATACTCCACACTGAAGGGAAGTCCATTGCAGGCTCAATTCCATGACCCTGAGATCATGACCTGAGCTGAAACCAAGAGTTAGATGCTCAACCTACTGAGCCACCAGGTGTCCCTGGGGGTAAATGTTTTAAGTGAAGGGAAAGACATGTTTGTTTCCATCACAGTAGAATCACTGGGAGTCTTCTGAAAATGGGTTAGAAGAGGTGAGCCTTTTAGCAAGGAGACATTTGACATGTTGAGATAGTTAGTATGCTGCATATTGACCCCCAAAGATATAGGTCCTAGTCTCTGGGACCCGTAAATATTACCATATGCATTAGTTTGCTGGGTGGCTTAAACAACAGAAATTTTTTGTTTCACAATTTTTGGGGGCCTGTAAGTCCAAGATCAAGGTGTCATAGGGTTGGTTCCTTTTGAGGGCTGTGAGGGAAGGCTCTGTTTCAGGCCTCTCTCCTTGGTTTGTAGATGGAAGTCCTATTTCCATATCTGTTCACATTATCTTCCCTCTACGAGTGTCTCTGTGTCCAAATTTCTCCCTTTTTGTAAGGACCCTTGTCATATTGGTTTAGAGCCCATCCTAAGGACTTCATTACTTAATCACCTCTATAAAGACTTTATCTCCAAATAAAGTTAAATTCTGAGGTACCAGGGGTTAACATTTGAGTTAACATGTGAATTTTTTTAAGATTTTATTTATTTATTCATGAGAGACACAGAGAGAGAGAGACAGAGAGGCAGAGACATAGGTAGAGGGGAGAAGCAGGCTCCATGAATGCAGCCCGATGTGGGACTCGATTCCAGGACTCCAGGATCACGCCCTGAGTCGAAGGCAGAGGCGCTCAACTGCTGAGCCACCCAGGCGTCCCTAACACATGAATTTTAGGAGGACACAGTTCAACCGACAACACCTTATATGGTAACAATTCAGTAGATGTGATTAAATTAAGGATATTGAGATGGGAAGATTTTCTTGGATTATCCAAATGAGCTTTAAATGTAATCACGAATATCCTTATAAATAAGAAAAAGGCAGAGAGAGAGACAGGGACACACAGAGGAAAAGAAGGCAATGTGACCACAGGGGCAGGAATTAGGGTCACACAGTCACAAACCAAGGAATGCCATAGCCTCCGGAAGCTAGAAGGAACCAAGACCCTGATTTTGGCCCAGTGAAACTGAGTTGAGACTACTGGCCTCCAGAACTCTAAGAGAATAAATATTTGCTGTTCTAATCCACCAGGTATGTGGTAACTTGTTACGGAGACCATAGGAAACTAATACAAGGGCACCTGGGTGGTTCAGTGGTTGAGCATCTGCCTTTGGCTCAGGTCGTGATCCCATAGGGAGCCTGCTTCTCCCTCTGCCTATGTGTCTGCCTCTCTCTGTGTGTCTTTCATGAAAAAATAAATAAAATCTTAAAAAAAAGAGAGAGAGAAACTGACACAAGAGGCAGCATTTAGGCAGGAAAGCTTATGACTTAAACTAAGCCTAAAACAGAAATAAAGGAATCAAAATTTCTACAGGAGGGAAGTTACATGTCAAGATAAGTAATTAACCACATGATATGGGAGGAGAAACTTTCTTGGCTGGCCACTGGATTTTTGCTTTGTGCCTGTCATTCCTAAATATAGGGCACAACACAAGGAGAAACTGGTTTGATTCAATCATGAGTTCAGTCTTAGGCTGATAGTGTCAGATCTTTTCATGGATGTTCAAGTTGAGGTGTCTTTTGGTCTCATAACCAAAATGCTAAAAGAGAAAATTTTAGACTAATTATGGAATATTGTTGCCACAATATCCTCCTTCCTACATTCTGACCTTTACAAAAATTTCCATTTCTGCCAAATATTTTAATTTGTATTCACTTGCTAAAACCCATGCGTGTGATGTCAGTGTTTCATGCTCAATCTTTAGCATTCAGGGAGGTTAAGAAGCAAGTTGGTCATATGTCCCAATTTGCCTGGACAGTGCCAGCTTATGCCTGTTGTCTCAGGGTCCTATCAGATGGGCTTGCCCTTTCACTCTGAGAGTGGAAAGTAGTAGACAACATATTCTGTGTTCATCTTGACAAAGGAGGTCCCTTCCGTCTTTACTTATTTACTATAATTTAGCTTTGCTGCTGTGAGAAGGGAGACAACATTCATCCTTGGATGTTGAACATCAACCCCAGAGCTCTTCTTTCAACTGAAAGAGTAAAGAACACTGCTTCTGGGGAGAAGTCAAAGCCATGTGTTCGGTAAGGCTGTGGGTTGGAAAAGCAATTGTTTCTGGGATAGCCAGAATGAGTATGGGGACTGAAGACCCGGTGCTTCCTTTCTTTGGATCTGACTGAATGTTTTTTGTTTTGTGTTTTTCATTTTCTAAATATTTGCAATTATCTTGTCAATGTTTGCATCTCCATTCATGGGCACTCAATGTTCACTTTGAAATGAGCGCACGCAGCCTTGCATGTGATGGCGTGCTAGAGTTTTCATTTTCTGCTTCCTACCACACAGCAGCACACCTGAATGAACTCTGAAATGCTCAGAAATGCTGAGGCTAGCAGATGAAGCATGGGCTTGGAGGATGTCCCCACGTCATTACCCTGTCAGTCAGATGTGACCCTGGAGAATATTGGGTCCCTAGAAAGTTGTCTTTATTCTCTAACAGTATGTCCTGCTAAGGAATTTGACAGCCATTTTGCCAGTGGGATCAGCGATGCAATATGGCGCTGAAAGCATCGTGTTGCATGGATGTGGAGCCTCCTTTGAGTAGAAGAGTGAATTTTTTAGGATCCTAACAAACAGACTTTGAATAGAAAGCTTCTTGTATCATATTAGCCATATGTGCCAATTGAACCAAAATTTATTGAATGTCAGATACTTCTAGTCACTTCTCAAAGATAATCGAATCTAATTGATGTAAGTAGCTTGTAGAATAGGTAGTGGCAGTATTCGCATCCCAGATGCAGGAACAGACTGAGAGGGCTAAGTTAGCTTCCTGACTTTATGAAGCAGGTGCAAGGCAGAGACACAACTTGCCTCAGGTCGTTCTGACTCAACTCCAAAGCCTGTTATTTTTTGTTGTTTTGTTTTGTTTTCAAAGCCTGTTGTTTTATCTCATCATACTGAAAAATGGAATGTAAGCACAAACACACCAACTAATTTACAAGACCTAAGAACTTTATCTGGGTATGTTCAAGGCCCTCACTCTAATAAAACAGACCGGTGGTCACTAGGCTTGTATTGATCGTCTGTGCAGAATATTAATACTACAGAGGTACAATTTTACCCAATTTGAAATCCACTGAGCTAGTAATTCTACTTGTTTAAATGTTACCCAAAAGTAGCCATGGAGTTTAGGTGTTCTCTTCTCCCTCTCCAGATGCTTTCTTAATCTTTCCTACTCTCGGACTGGATGAAGAAGTTTATCTTTCCATTTAAATGGTACTTTGTATTTAAAGTTAAGTGGAGGCCCAGTATGGAGCACCATGTTGTCCTACAGCAACGAGACTTTATTGGCCTATTACAAGCATTACTTCATGTCCTGCTGTTGAAGTCGGTGCCCCTTCAGAGCATAAAGCAAGCAATGCAAAGTGCTTTGTCATCCATGATATATGCTAAAATCACAGGTGGGGAGGTGTGAAGAATTTTTATTCTATCCGTCTTTATGATGTTAATGATTCTCTCTACAAAACCACTTCATTTTACGTAAAATTAAAAATTCATAACCTGTGAAACCCATAAAGACGTTGTACCGGCAAACCAGTGGTTACCACTGAAATAAGGATAGTCAATGCTGTTTGTACTTTTATAGACAAACAAGAAAAAAAAAACTTTAAAAATTCTTTGACCCTGCTTTTTGCCATCTGAATGGTCATGGTTGAGTGGAAAATCAATGAAGTGCTGTGAGAATTGCACCTCAGTGTTGCCGACAAGGCACACAAAAATCCAACTTTTCACATGAGATGAAGATTGCCTTTGCTTCATTTACTCTCTTAAGACACATTAAAATCAAAGCTATCACCCCATTTGGCCATCTGTCAATGCTCACTACACAGTAAGTGGGTCGACTTTGTTCCTGGATCACCAGAATGGGAGGATGTTTTGTTGTTGTAATAAATGGTTTTAGGCTTAAGAGACAGAAATAAATCAATGCAATTTATAAAGTTGGGATGGAAATGTTAGATGCAGTTTTCTAAACTACAGAGAATTATATATGGATGAGTTGCAATAAATAAAGCATGGCACTAGAAGTTTACAAAAATAAATGATAAAGATGAAATAAATTAATGTATAGCCTTTTATTTGGAACCATCTCTTTCCTTTACAAAACGCATGCAACAGTCCTTTGCTCATTAAATTGCAAATTTCATGTTTGAATGCAATATGGTAAATAAGCAATCCCAATTTCCTTCCTAAAGTTCAATTTCCAAAGTTTTGTTTAGAGTACACCAAAAACCCGAAAACCTAGTTTCTGAAGTTTCCCAGACAATTGTTCTCCTGTTTATTAACAATGCACTGCCTTTCAACAATAGCTTGGATTTTCAGACTGAACATACTGAATCCAGTTTGCTGACCCTGAACTCAGTAAAAGACAAGCACTCACTCTGCAGGTGCCGATTAATAGAACTTGTGTGGCCAACATCTTCAGAGTTGTTCGGGGGAACAGCGGCACCCTGGGCAAGCTGACAGGCCTGTAGAAGTTCTTGTTCTCACAACCAAACTCTGAGTCTACTTCCTTGGTTTACCATTTGCAGATTAGGCTCTGGCCTACGCTAGTCGATTTGCACAGGCACAAAGAGTAATGATGCCTAAGCAAGTGTTTAATATGCAGTCAGCCAGATTCATCTAACCATGGTTTTATACAGAGATTTGTAATTTCATCTGTCGGAAAACAGTATAAAAATGGATGATATTGGGAATAAAACCTGAATAACGTAAAACTCCAGTCAAAATGGTTTCCTTGCAGCAGGGGCATCTTTTCTTGTCAAGGCTCAGTTTGGTTTGGTGAAAAAAAAATCTATCGAGTTCTATTACTATGTCTCTGAAAACAAAGTAAAATAATGGTAACAATGCAACAGTATCTCCTGAAATGTGTTCTGTGGAACACTAATTTGGCTATTTCATAGTATTCTGTTTTAGGCAACTCCTTCTATTATTATTTTAGATCTTTGGAGACACACACACACACACGCACTTATTTAAACACCCAGGGAAATCTGTAGAGCTGTGTAGTTAACTTTTTCAAATCTGCTTTTTGCAGGACAAATTTTTGAAGAAGCCACTTTGTAAACTGCAACCAATGACAACTGAGATAATTTTCCAGAGCAGATTATTAAGACCTCCTCCTTATCACTTTCCAGAATGCCCCCATGGTTCATATAGTTGGTTTCTATAATATCCTCAACTTTCTTCAGTCTCCTCACCAGGATTTGCCAGAAGAAAGTTGTATCAACTTGATCAATTGTTATTATTTGATTTCCAATGACTGTAGCAGCAAGAAGCTAGTAGTAAACCCAGGGTCTACCAATAGTGATAGAAAGGTAAAATGTGACGTGTGCATGAGATAGAATGCTTTTCTATCAGCATTGGAAGTTCTTAAAGATACAATGTTAGATGACATAAACTTGAAAAAGAGCAGTATTTATAGCATGATGTTATTGAAATGAAAGCGAAAATTTAAAAAACCAAAATTTTTCAATAATATGCGTATATCTATTATATATTATCAATGTTGCATATGCTCTGTGTGAGCTATCTATATGTAAGTACATGTAGCGAGGTGGCTTGAAAAGAAATGTGTTAAATGTTCTATGGCTGAGCACCTATGGTGGAAGAGAGATGAGCTAGTAGACAAAGGGGACAACAGGGAAAGTGTGAAATTAGGTACAGGAAAATGCAATGCAATGCAATAAAACAAAATAAAATGGTCTTCTTTGGATCAATGATGACTATCATTTGCTATTACTCAGTTCTGGGCGCTTGAGGTCCAAAAGAAAGAAAAATCAGAAGGCTGAAGGTGGTTCTGATGCATCTGTTCCTTGTTCCACAGTTTGAAAGACGCAGATTCACGTACTTTGTCCAGCTCTGGGAGTTCCTGCCTCTATATCTCCCTCACGGAAAGATAAGACAGTGGCATGTTTGAGGGTTGCTCGACTCCTCCGGGTGGGATCAGAAAGGCCAAATGTCTTTGCCTCTTTAGAAATGATGCTGATTTCAGATCCAGTTTGCAGAAATTGATCTCAGCTAGTCACGAATTCAGGCTCTTCCCCTGAACAACACTGGAGTGTGAGGGTTCTATGTATAAATGATAGCGGACTCACTTGAACAGTTAAGCCTCAAGCTACTTTTCATTCCTGGGCCTCATTCCTCCCCTCGCTTCTCTTTGGGGCGAGCTGCAGGTAGTAGACTTGCTTTTCCTTTTCTCTTTGAGTTTATACATCTGTATCTGTATCTCCCTTTCTCCATCCCCATCCCTGCCTCCATGTCCACACCCATGTTCATGTTCACATCCACATGTATACCTATTTACTTCTATACCTAGAGCTACATCTATATCTGTACCTATATCTATAGCTTTACCTATATCTAACTCTTGGAATAGTGCCTCATAGGCAGCAGGTGCTCCAAAGAGTTAGTGATCGCTATTCGTTTTATTGACTTATTTTCTTAAACCTGCGATTATCTACCCTTTCCCTTGGGAATTTTGCGTCCCAGTACATTTACTATGAAAAATGACACCATTTCCTGCTTGCCCTTGGCATAATCATTTGTATGGATATTTAACTGTTAATCTCTAAGAGAAACAGACCAAGAGAAAAATCACAAAGATAGGGAAGTCATAATTACTACATCATACATTGTTTTTACAGTATCATCCCCAATTTTTGACTCCATTGTTGAGATGATAACCAAGAACTCACTGGCCTCTCTTTTCATTACCTTGAGGATGAGGCTTATCAGATATTTCCCTCACTCATTCCTTCCCCAACATTTCCATTCTAGATGAAAAGCACACACACAGAACCTTGGCAGTAAAAGCCTTGAGCCCTGGAATTGCTACCTCATTTACAATCAGAGGAATAATGTGTTCTTTTGGTTTATGCTACTGGAATCTAAGTAAATCCATGCTTTTTTGTCCGATGTAACTTGAAAGGAAGGAATTTATCAGAGTGGGTTGCTTCTAAATATCCACCATAATTCCTGACATCTTATGGTTTTAGTTGTTTTGGGTCCTTTGGGTCCTGTGTGCTTTTTCCCTTCTGAGAGTACCCAGTGCCTAGGCTGGCTGTCTGGCTGCCACTCCTTCAGATTCATCCTGGCCCAGAAAGAGTCAAGAGCTGGGCCTGACAGCCTACAGGGCTTCTTCCCCCATAGAGGAAGAAACTATGGAAACTTCTGGAAACAGTCTGTTATCCTTAAGGCAATTGCCAGTATGATCAGAGACCTCTTGTGTGCTCAGTCTGCTTGACCGTCCAGATGCCTGGTTCTGAATTTGTTTTCCGACTAGGATCAGAACACAGTATTGAAATACAGCTATCTTGTTTTAGGCCCCAGTCTTCCAGCCTAGTTCCTCAATAATTTGAATCCTACTCTATTTGTTTAGTTATTTATATTTGTAATTTTTTGCTGTATAAAAAGCTGTACATAATTAATATATGCCACTTGATGACTTTGAAGGTAAATGTATATCCATGAAGCTCTCCACAATCTATGCCATAAACCTATCCATTACCTCCCAAAGTTTCCTCCATCTCTCTTATTATCATTATTTAATTGTTTTAGTAAAAACATTTAAATAAGAGCCACCCTCTTAGCAAATTTTTAAGTACACAACACAGCTAACTATAAGCATCATGCTACTCTGTAGGATTTATTCATCTTGTATAACTAAATTTTGTACCCTTCCTGAAATCTCCCCTTTCTTCCTCAAGGCCCTGGAAGCCATCATTCTACTATCTGCTTCTATGATTTTGACTATTTTATACTTACTTACCTTGTAAGTGGTATCATATAGTATTTGTAAGCAATCTAAATACACATCAACAGAGGACTGGATAAACAAAATGGTATGTCTGTAGGACATCACGGAGGATGTTATCCTAGTGAAATAAACTAGACAGAGATGAACCCTATTTCTGTATGACGTTCAATCTTTTGGACAAGCTTCACTGCTCTGTAACTATATACCCACTAAAATCTAAAAACTACCACTCACTTTTTCCTTTGCCACATCCTTTCTACTAGTTTATTGGCCCTGGCTGTGGTTGCTTTGGCATTTGGCTGATCCCTTTGGAGTTGGTGAACCTCTTGCCCCTGTCAGTTTCCTGCCCCGAGTAAGATAACCATGGCTTGATGCTTCATTTATTTTGTTCCCAAGACCAGGCCAGTTTGGGCATTGAGATTTTATACACATACACACACACACACACACACACACACAATTATATATTAAATACAATGATATACTATGCACACACATATATAAATAATTTTGCTGATATGCTAAAAATGTATCCCCACAACCAAAAATAAAACCATCATATTCTGTATATATATTTTCTCAGCATCAATAGCAATTTTCATTTTCCCTCCTCCTCTAATAAATCCATAGCACTGGAAGAAGTAGATGGAAGCAACATACCCCACTGGGACACACAAATGATTATGATGGCATGGGACTTTGAACTTAGTGACCATATGTATAATCCCCATATTAGGACATATAGTTGACACACATGCTGATAATGAGGTAGGATATTTTACATAAATAATGTCCCAGGAAACCTAAGACGGTATTATAGCAGCTATTCTGAAAAGGGTATCACCATAGCATACAAGTGTATCTTATAATAAAAATTACTTTTACCCCAACTTTCTGGATTGAGAGTCTATATTGCGAATGTGGAAAAGATTATTAATATAAAATACAACACTGGAGGTATTTTTGGTGTTTGAGGTCTTCACAACATCAAAAAGGAAAAAAAAATATCATGAAAAAGAGAATCAGGTTAGAACATATATTTTGAGACATTTAGTGCATTAAGGAAGTGAATACATATATTCCTAGGCTTTGGATCAGGAAGCTAATGGAAGTTCTTCTCCAAGGTGAAAGAGACAATGCAAGGAAAAGAATCAGCTGTTCTTTGCATCTGCTGGAGACACAAATCAGAACAAAGGCAAAAGCTATACAGGGGAGTAGGGGTCATTAGTGCCTTTCACAGAAGCAGAGTGAAAAGAAAGATGGCCCCCCTCAAACACATATGAATTTGAGGTAACTTTCATTTCGTCTATCCTACTCTTGAGAAGTTGACATTATAATAATGAAAAACATGTCAGGTTGGTGAGATTTGAATTGAGCATGCACATTTTTGCTAGCATTGCTGGCTGCCTGGGTACTTTCATTCATAAAATGAAGTGCTTTATAGTATTAAATCATTATTTCATGCCACTGGTATTGCCAATTACATTACACTATTTTTTTTTTATAGTTTATTAACATCATAGAGCTGATCGTGTCCCATTTGTGGGGTAGGATCCTGAGATTCTTTTTAGAGGAAAAAGAAAGATTGCTTATGACATATTTATTTTAGTATATACAGTTTGAGTTCGATGCACCTTCTCTAAATAGGCTAGAGTAGGTGAAAGAGGAAAGAAAAGAAAGCAAAATTAAGAGGGAGATGAAGGGATTCTATGGGTTTCCATGAAGTATTTTCTTTTTCCTTATTCTTCCTATGTCTAAGAGCCCCTTCAGAAAGACCTTGCATGGAACGTCGAAAGGCATCCAGAGCTACATGCTGGGGACAGTAACCAAGGACATTTTGCCTTCTTGGTCTGAAACCTTCCAAACTGAGTGACTTACTCATAGACATCACGATGGAAGAAGCAATTAAACGTTGAAAAAGACTTCTCTATTCATCATTTGCTTCACTGGCCAGTCTGTTTAGATTGTCTTTAACAAAGTAGAAGTAGTATTTATATTATACTATTCTCTATACTATAGCTAATAGTATTTTTAGAGCTTTTATTAAGAATATTTAAAAATCAGCCATAAGATGATATATTTGGTCAACAGTTGCAATAAAAGTGGAATAAATATTCCCTTTGAACATTTAATATTTTAGTGATTACAATATTTATTGGGGACACACTTTCCTGACCTTGTTCTAAGCTTTTCATGTGTATTAACTGATATTAAACCCTTAACAACCCTATGAGGTAGGGTTTTAAAAATTTTTTTTCCTTATTTATTTATTTGAGAGACAGAGAGAGCGAGGAGGAGGAAGGGACAGAGAGAGAGGGAAAGAGAGAATCTCAGCGGACTCCATGCTGAGCATAGAGCCTGACATGGGGCTCAATCTCATGACCCTGAAATCATGATTCAAGCTGAAATCAAGAGTTGGATGCTTAACTGACTGAGCCATCCAGACATCCCTATGATGTAATTTTTAAGAAATTCAAGCACGTAGAACTTAAATCACCCAAAGTTATCCATGTGGTGACAGTGGAGCAGGGATTTAAGCTAGCCAATCTTGGATCCTTTGTTAGATTCATTTCCCCATTTTTTGCAAGTCTAGTAAAAGAAGATAGAAGTGTTATCTGACTTCAATAATTACTGTCTTGTCGATGATACATCAGTTTATCATATGACCATATCTATCCACCACCAAACTCATCCTTTTCATTAAAACTGATCTTGACAAATTAACTTTCTATCTCTTTTCATTTCCTATTGAAGACACCACTATCTCTGTAGTAATGCATATTCAAAATGTTTGACACTCCATACTCCTTGTCTATTACCAAATTCTTTTTCATCTCTTAAGATTTGGTCAAAGAACAACCACTTCTGTGAATTTCTTCCTAGGGAGGTTGAGTTTCCTTTATACTTTCATCTTCTAATGGCCTGTTTCTCCTAGTTCCCAAACACTAGTGTCTACACCAACTACTTCACAGTTCCCTGCAGATCCTATATCAATCCTAAGAGATTCAAGTTCAGCCTATCTGCTCCCAAAATCACTTATATATTTTGCTCTCCTCACACCTTCATCTAGCCCCTTGAATATTCACTTCTGGAACCCAGACCTATAACTGACACAAAGTACATGCTCGACAAATACCACTGAAGGAATGAAGGAAAATAATGACTCAGATCAGGGTGACACCAGAGAGATTTTCAGGAAAATTAATTCTAGAGCCTACATTAGTATTAGCTTAACTCAATCGTAATTTGTTCCATCATGATTGTCACAGTATTAGTCACTTATAAGAATGACTTAAATTCAGTAAGAAATAATTACATCATATTCTATAAAATCTACTTATCAGAACAGATAGTTTCATGGTAATTTCAAATGAATGTTTTACATTTGTAACACATAAAGGGTTAACTTGATTATCTGGAAGAAGTAGATTTCTAGAATGACTCTTTCCGGAGTTCTGAGTAAATGAGGCTTATTGTACTAACATTCCAAGATTATATTGCTATGTAGAAAGAACTCTGTCCATTTATGAATAATAAATAATAAAGTTTAACCCATTATCAATGTTAAATGTCTCTAAACAAACAAGAAGTAATATGTGTATATATTATACACAGATATGTGATACACCAATATATATAAAAACCTTTTTACATGTGCTGGACTATCTCATAGTGATATTTCTTAAATGTTTCAGCATGCACTTTTGAAAAAAACACTGACCTTACCTTACATAAAACCGATGCCATTATCACAGCCAATAATATTAGTAATATTTTAAAATTATTATCTAATACTTAGTCCATATTAAAATTTCAGCCATCATTATTAAAGTACCTTTGATAGTCATTTTAAAAAATCATGATCATTCAAGGATAATTTGCTGCAATAGTTTATCTAGCTTAAGTTTCCTTCATGTATAGATCATCCATTGATTCTTTGAAGGATCAGACCAATTGTCTCTTAGAAGCTTTCACCTTTTGATTTGTCTAATAGTTTCCTCATGGGTTTTTAAAAGTTGCTCTTTTGTCTGTATTTCCCATAATCTGAGAGTTAGATCTGAGATGATTAAATTCAGGTTAAACGTATTTGTAAGGAATAGCCACAGGTGAAGCTGCAGCATTCACGCTGCATCATATCAGTAGCTATGCAATGTCTGGTTGTCCTCCAAATAATTTGATCAGCAGGCAGTGGTATAAAGTCAGCATCACTTGCAAAGAAAAACATGGTTCTGGTGGGTTTGCTCTGAGAAAACCTTAAAAGTTTCATTTTCCAAAGATAGCTCTCCCCTTGTCTCTGCCATAATTTCTGGAATGTTGACATTTTCCTGCTTTGTTTATCCGGAGCTATTAGAAGCCCCTGATAGGACTACCGTATTAAAAACCACTCTCTGCCATTTACACTTTATCTTGATCCATATTATTGGATTATATAACCAATGATTTGCCAAGATACTTGAGGGAAAAGCAGCAGAGAGCATATGCGTCTTAATGGAAGGGAGAAGTATACAAAAATGGGAATTAGTCTAGTTGGCAGATAGTACCAGGGTTTCTTAACAGTTATTTTGCAGAGGGATGAGCAGTTAGTGTAGACGGGGCAGTTAATTAGGGGGTGGGGAGTGAGTGGTAAGGGGTGAAAAAATATTTTTAATGTTCTGGAAGGATTCTTATCAACTCCACAAGTACATTGCAGGTCCAACCTGTGAATGTATGATGGTAATGCTCCATTTCCTCCGGGGTTGTCCCAGGTCCCCATACAACTGACTGACCATGACACTTTTTCCTTTGATCTCTCCCTTTCTGATTTTGCCAACAAAAACGTGACTCAAGAATACTCAATAGAAGTGACTATCCTCAGATACTCTTCTCATGTTTTGCTTTTTCTGCCTAAAGCTACTGTGCTTTACATATTTTTGCTTATTTATCTCTGTCTTCTGGATGAAGGCAAGAACTTGGATGACCTTGGCCATTCTTGTATCTACAGAGCTTAGAACAGTTTCAGTAAACACTGTTGCTGTCAAATAAAAGAATGAAAGAACAAGCTGGAGACAGGCTGGAATCTTTGATTTCTGTTGTCTGTATCTCCTTTGCATTGTTAATACTATTGACTGTTTTTAATGGAATTTGTTGGATGATGATACACAGAATAAAAAAAATGTGAAGTATGTTTTCCCAAAGTTCGTACCTTGCAGTTCTAAAGAAAGTATATACCTTTCTCATTTATGTGCAGGGACTGTCTGTAGGTATCTCTTCAATTACTTTAGGTATATTTTCTGTGATCGGGCACTTTAGATATCAGGACAGACAAGGGCTGGAATTTGTTTGTTTGTTTGTTTTTCCTGTGATGTTTTGTTCTGCTGGTAACAGTACATATCAAATTGAAGGGATTGTTGGCATATACAGAAACTCAGAGCAACAATTTTTTTCAATTGTTAGATGAAATGCAAGTCCACTTAGAAAATAGTCTTCCTGCATTTCTCCCATGAGAAAATAGTGAATGAGTAAAGAATAAAGAGTTATGGATGTTGACCTTTGAAACTCTCCCCAAAGCTGCATGACCACCGATGGGATGACATGAAAAGTCATTTCACTTATAATGAGATACCAAGCAGGCCTGTCTTCTTTTAAAACCTGGCATTTAAAAATACATTTACTTCTATTATGTACTGGCCTAACCTGCACCGGCTATTGCATATGACATATTACGCGAGCAGATGTTTGAGACAACATGCTGGCAGCAGTGCAAGTGAAGAATAAAGTTTATAGTTTCGTTCCTTCAATCTCAGAATCACACAACTGAGAAAGCTTTTTTATCTGGCAATTTATTGCAAATGTTATATAAACTGCCTATTAATTTTATGCCTAGCATGCAGAACTCTTTAATATGAAGAAATGAGGGGGAAATAGACATCCAGATGAGTTTCTTCCATAGGACATCTTGTCACTTTTGCAGCATCCTTTGTAGCCAATTTACCTTTGACCTTATAACCTTATGGGTGAGGAGGCAGCTGAGAAGGACATTCAGATATGTAGGGAATTCTGTTTCTTGATACTAAAGGCAAGAGTGGAGGGGAAAGAATCAGGAAGGTAAGATATAATGGTAAGAATTTTTATAATTGTATTACTTTGATTATTCCTAGTTATAGAAGAAGTGAAGAGCTTTAAAAAAAAAATGGTTCCATGGAAATGATGGCATTCATTTTACTATCATGACCTCTACTGCAATTTATATTATGAACTCAAAATAAGCCTGTTTAATATTTCATTAAAATGTATAAAGTATAAACATACAGTATTATGTTACATAATGCATTTGCAAGTTGATATTCAGATGTGGGAGATTTCTGTATTCATGAAGGAATGACCTTCATACCCCACTGGAGGATCGTCAGTTTATGCAATCCTACAACATTTTTATTTTATTTATGTGCCATATGAAAATATGACATTCATATCATCATCTCTAACAAATGTATTATCAACCAGAGAGGGCACAAAGACCATCTCTGTATTCGCTAGGTGGCTGGCATGGGCATTTGCCCCAGTGACCTGGCAACACCATCTCAAGGGGCATATAGGCTCTAACATTTGCATTTGCAGTTCTGAAAGTTGCCTCTCCTCATGCAAACTTAGAGAATAATAACTTAAAAATGGAAAAGCGTGATTTTGATGCTATATGATCGACAAGGAACATCCCTAAATGGCAGAGAAGAGGAAATTTGGAGAACTAAATGGAAATTAGTTAATTCCACATCAGTTAATAAAACACTACCACCACCATCATGCAATCAGGATGTTTGAACAATTTCTGAGTTTCACATGGAGAATTCATCAAGATAAACAGATGCTCATTTGACACTATTATCTCTCCCCTTTAAGGCAGTACTGATTCTGTTCTGGCTAATTTTTTAGCTGCCAATTCTGAAACCAATAGGAGGCACTGAGGAAGCAAACCACTTAAGTGAATTGGCTGCCTTTTTCAGGTGGCAGGACTAAATGTGCTGATTTAGATTCAGAAAATATTTACTCATAGGTTATGAGGGGGTGGTGGGGGGCAGGGGAGCAGTGTTGTAAAATTGCTTAGAAGTCTTGATACTGCTCCTAGTGGGGTCTGGAGTCTAAGATTTAAGGAAAAGTATGTAAGAAATTCTTTTAAAAATGTTTAAGAAATTGAAGTTACATATGCTTTTTAAATTTTTTTTAAATTTTATTTTTTAAAGTGTTTATTTAAATTCAGTGTAATATTGGTTTCAGGTGTCCAATACAGTGATTCAACACTTCCATACAACACCTAGTGCTCATCATAGCAATCCACTTCTATCTCACCCATCCCTCCACCCCACTTCCCCTCTGGTAACCATTTGTTTGTTCTCTAGAGTTAGGAGTATGTTTCTTGGTTTCTCTCTCTCTTTTTCCCCCCTTTGCTCATTTGTTTTGTTTCTTAAATATATATGCCTTTACAGTCCCCATAAGTAACAGTACTCTTTAGAATGACACTTGAATCTCAAATTTTCTATCTATTCTTTTGTTCAACAAACTTCAATGCTTGTTTGGCTATCCATTTACCAAAAAGGGAGGTCAAATGGGTCTACATCTACAAATAGAGTACAATAAAGAATATTGCTACAAGTTAACACATGTCTTTTGTTTTCTACAATAATGGGAGAAAGAATTAGAGCAAATTTCTGATTCTTAAGATTTCCTTCCATGCCATTCCACATTAGATAATTGTGGTAGATTAAATGTAACTGGAAACTGAGCTAGCAAATAATTAAAGGGTCCCTCCCACTGTTGTTTTCCACAATCTTTTATTTTCTAGCATTTCTCAAGGTAATGAACAAAAAATTCTATGTTACCGATGGGAGATGAACCTTAATACAGTTGGTGCTGATTATTACTAGAGAAAAATACCATTTCATTCCAATATGGAAAGATCTTTGTCAGTAGTGTTCTTCCTATTTCTTTATTGTGTTATGTTAGAAACAACCACCACAAGTGAATTATATGCATTTACTCTTTTTACTTATTAAATTGGAAAATAAGAATTTGATTTGACTATTTAATGAACCTCATCCTGCTCCAGTAATTGATGCATTTTATTAAGAAAACAGGTCCCTCTTAATCTCCTCAAACTTTCAGTTATAAAATAAATCACATGAATGAAAAGTACAGTATAGGGAATATAGTCAGTAATATTGCAATAACTTACCATGATGAGCATTTTGTAACAAATATAATTGTTGAATCACAATGCTGTACACCTGATACTAATATAATATTGCATGTCAACTAGACTTCAATTTTTTAAAAAAGAAAATACATCCTTTTTATCCATGAAAGTTTATATGACTTTCACAGTATTTACAATCAAACAAGAATTTTCCAGTTCTTTTTGTTTTTTTAGAGACAGAGCACCCATGCATGTGGGCGTGGGGGAGGCCAGAGAGAGAAAACCCTAAGCAGACTCCCCGCTCAGCATGGAGCCTGACGTGGGCCTTGATCTCACAGCCCTGAAATCATGACTAGCACAGAAATCAAGAGTTGGTTGCTCAGCTGATTGAACCACCCAGATGCCCCTCCAGTTATTTTTATTTTAACAAATTATGTTATCGTGTCCATATATTTAGCACCAACTTTTGCTGAAAAAAATTTAGAGCTGTTCTTCCTTTCTGAAAATGAAATCTTTGGTATAATGTTAAGCAACTTCTCCCTGCATCCTCTAAAATGGCCTTTATCATTTATTGTGTAAAGCCTTTCATTTTATACTTTTAATGTCATCCCCACCTGCTTGACATTGCTGTGTTCTCCTGCCTCACTACTTCAAATAAGCATTTACATGTGGCATCTATAAATTGGTTTTCAATAATTTTAAAATATTGACATTGAATTATTTTCATACCTTTGCTGTTAAACGAGTTGATAAATGTAAAGTAGTAACACAGAATCTAACTCGTGCCTTGCCAGTAAACTGGCATTGTTCTGATAATGAAATTGGGGGCTATCTCAACACAGTGCTGCATGGGTCTGGCAAACCTGTTTTATGTCTGCCTCTTTTATCAATAACTTAGGTTTCAACAATATTTAGTCTACCAAGCATTTGCACAAGGAGTTCCTGATCTGATCCCATGACAACTCTAGGAGGTACAAAGGGAAAATATTAGAATCTCCATCTTTGGAAAATGAACTAATATACACTAGCCCATATTCATTTAGTCTATAATCTGCCTGCTTTAATGAGCCTTACTATTTTCAAGAAACAGAAACTGACTCAAAGCAGCTTAAATGAAAGAGTGAATGTATTAAAGAAAATAGGGGAAGGTAGCAAGTAGAGTTGGAGCTCATAAGGGGCTAAGTCAGCCTCTTTGTCTCTCTGGGGCTTTTAGGTCTCTTCTGCACATTTGCTTCAGATTTTCTTTCCTTTTGAAGATTTTCTTATCTTTTCTATGCATTTTGCCTAAGCATTACTACCCCGGTCCTGGTTCTATAGTACCTTCAATGTTGGCACCCAACAAAGACTAAGACTTAATTTCTCTGTTCTATTTCACAATTCTCACATCCAAGATTCCCAATGTCCTCCTCCTCCCTCTCACTTTCTCATATGAGGCAAGGGGACATCCCAGCTTCCAACAGCTATAGTAAGGGTTCTGCTGTTCTTTGGCAGGTTGTGGGCATATACTCTTCCAGAAGATGATGTGGATAAGTTGGGGTTATGAAAACCAGTGGGATTCTCATGGCTCTAGAACACAAAATCTTAAAATTCTGCCCCCAGATTGCTCTGTGTTTTCCCTAGAGATGCTCCAAGTTATAATCCAGTCGCTTAAAAAAAGAAGTAGGATACCTAATTTTTTAAAAAAATTATTAGTTGACTTTAACTTCAGGTAAACAGCACCCCCCTTTTATTAAAAGAAGAGAAAAACTAAATGCAACCAAATATATTCTTTTGATTTTTATGAAATAATTTCTGTTAAAATATTCCTCAGAAAATTCATTTAGCATAGTAAAAGATCCCCTAGTATAGCTCAAAATGAATGCTAGAGAGAAGTATTGTTTTACTGAATGGTTATAAGGCACTCTGGAGGAATAGCATGGTTTAAGTCCAATTAATCTAACAGTATCTTAAAGCAAATACTGTAGATGTGATCTATCCAAATAAGGAGTATATATATACTCCTTATTTGGATAGATCACATTTTACATTTTCAATAGGGCTTGGATGTCATGGTTAAAAAAATAATAATGAAAATCTCCAAACTCTAAGCAATAAAAATCAATGAAAAAGAGTTTTAAACAAATGGAGTAGCCGCAGGAGGCTTAAACCAGACAGTCTGCTTATAGTGGCAGCAGCGGGAGCGAGAAAGGATCTGTGAGCCCTTCTCCCCACACCCCAAGGAGTTCACGAGATACATGTCTTTATCCTCAACTGCCTTAGGATGTTGTCTTGTCACTGGAATATGGCTCCATATGGCAACTGGTTAATTTGAATACTGGAGGGAAGAAATGACTGGAACTTTAAGAAATGTAAGTTTCTTTTGCTCCCTATATGTATAGCTATAGAGAAAGCTTTTAAAAATCTACATTACTGGGCCATCAATCTGCAATCCTTGCTCCCTGACACTAATGTGTTGAAATTCATTTACTTTATACAGGGTTTTAAGAAATAGTATACCAGGGTTAGACCCTCAAATTCAACCATTCAACACAGTGGAACCTCCTATCTTAAAAAAATAGTTTCCATTTTTTTTCATATCACACTTGAAAGACGGAAAACAGTCCAAGGTCTTAACAAAGCTTCCAGCCCTACATGGCCAACTATCAATTCCTTTCACTCTTCCTCTTTCTCTCTTAACTCTAGCCACATGGTCCTTCTTCCCACTCCTAGAACATGCTAAATATGATCTCAAATGATGGCCTTTATGTGTCTGTTCTACTGCTTAGAATACTCATTTCTACAGTCTTTGTTTGACTGGTCCTCTCACTTCACTTACCCTTGTCTCCAGTGCCATCTGGTTAAGAGAAGCCTTCTTGATCAGTCTACTTAAAATAGCACACATCCATAATTCTTTATGCTCTGATAGTGCCTTACAATTTCTTTACAATACTCATCATCACCAGATATTAAATTATTAATATCTCTATTCTTTATTTTTTTCTTCTCCATTAGAATATAAACTCCTTAAGAACAGAAACTTGTGTATTTTGTTCTTTTGATCCATAGTGTCTAGAATAGAATCTGGCACATTATATATAGGTATCTCAGGTGCTAGTGCATGAATTTTGTGTAATTAGTTCATGGCAAGATAAATACATTATGTGAGGATATGCATTCAGACACCTTTAGAGCAATTTGACGCTGATGCAACATTCAAGTATGGGATTTTGTAAATTATACCAGTCTCAATCCATAACAAATCAGGGAAAATAAAAAAAAAATTGGTCTGTCATCCGGGAAGTTAGAGAAATACTGCCCTACCTGCCTTAGTAAGACAGCTGTTAGTTAGCTGGTGGAGGGTAAAAGCCATAAAAATATAAATTCTAGTGGTTCATACATGTAGCAATATGAGCTTTAGAGTGCAAAATATGCTGCTGAAACTAACACTGTGTGCTACTAAAGGAGAAGACTTGGTGGCCATCTTTAGATTTTGGAGACAACACATCCCATATCTGGGTATGTGACTTTGATCCATTTAGCAAGTATCTTGCCTGAGAAAACTCTAAGGCAGGTCCAGGTTAGAGAGACAATCCCAAACAGGTGTTGAGGCAAGGATGAATTCTGTTTAGAGCTCCTGACAATTACCCATTAGCTAATCACAGCATGGAACTGAAGGTTTTAGAATAAAATTTTGCTCTATTTTCCAAGAACCCAGTTTCTTTCTGAGAAACAGCTATTAATTTGCTACTCGAACCAAATAGAGACTGAACACATTATTTAGGGACATCAAGTGACCATTCAGTCAAAGTAATCCAGAATGAAATGGCTGCTACTCAGCCATTAAGCCATAAGATTGGGCACATTCAGCAGTATTACATTATGATTGACCAAGGTCTTACACATGTTTCCATCGGCAATCTATAGTATAGTATTGGGGGTCTACTAGACATGTCACTTATAAACATTACAAGGAAGCTGAAAAACAATGGAACAACAATAATCTTCAAGCAGCAGCCCAGCCATGTATATTCATGGAGAACATCCTTCAAAAATCAATGCCACAGTCTTTATTTTATGACACATAAAAATGAGGAGAATTTCTCAGCAGCAAACCCATACTTTAAAAAAATTAATAATATTGTTTGAGGAAAAAGGACTATTCCTTATGGTACTTCAGACATGCAGGAATAAATACAAAGCAGCAAAAAAAGAAAAAGTAAAAATACAGACCAATGTGAATGACTGTTGACATGTGAGATGATAATAGGAATAATACATGGAATATTAAAATATATAACATCAATAGCACATATGGCAGAAGTAGAGTAAGTAGTGTTATAGTATTCTGATATCTTCTAACTGTCCAGGGAATGGTTAAAAATATAAATCTATATTAGACATTCACAAGTAGAAAATGTGCACTGTGATTTCTAGAGTAATCATTTGAAAAATTGTAGATCAAAGTACAACTAGTAAGTTGTAGTGAGCCAAAAAAATAATGAAATTGTTTATTTGGCTAAAAATTATACAATAAAAAAGAAAAAGAAAGAGCAAAAAAATGTAGGGACAAATAGAAAGTTAAAGAGTAAAATGGCAAATTTAAACCCTTAGATGTCAGTAATTTTATTAAAAATAAAGCAACTAAGTATTTCCATTAGAAGATATTTCAGACTGAAAAAGCAAACAAAAACTCCTTATCATTTGCTGCTTATAAAAAAACTCGAATATAGGATTTCAGAAATGTTAAACATTAAAGGACAAATAAATGTATTATATGTGAACAGTATCCAACAGGGCTAAAATACATACAAAAAAGTTTTTTTTTATATAAGAAAAATGCTCATTCCACTGGGAAAATTAATGATCTTAAATATGCACCTTGAGCCCTACTGTAAATGATACATCTGTGACACTGCACGTGATAACTATAGAACATATATATTCATTTCAGGTACATGGGGCACATTTACAAATGTAGGTAGTAAATTTTGGAGGATTAAAATCATATGAAGTGTGACATATCAAAACCTTGAGGATGCAGCTAAAGCCATGCTCAGAGGAAAATACATAGTCTTAAGTTCATAAAATTAGAGAAGATAGGTTGAAAATCAATTTTTTGAGTGCTTATCTAAGGAAGTTAGAACAGCAAATTAAATCTCAGTAGAGTTGAAGTGAGGAAATAATAAAACTGTGGGGCTAAATAATTTCACCAGAGAATTCTGCCAAAGACTTTGTTTGGATGGACTTATCATTTCCATGCAATGCCAGTAAAAGTAACAGGCTTTTCTTTCTTTCTTCTTTCTCTCTCTCTCTTTCTTTCTTTCTTTCTTTCTTTCTTTCTTTCTTTCTTTCTTTCTTTCTTTCTTTCTCTTCCTTCCTTCCTTCCCTCCCTCCCTCCTTCCTTCCTTCCTTCCTTCCTTCCTTCCTTCCTTCCTTCCTTCCTTTTTTCTTTCTCTTTCTTTCTTTCTTTCTTTCTTTCTTTCTTTCTTTCTTTCTTTCTTCTTTCTTTCTTTTCTTTCTTTATTTCTTTCTTCTTTCTTTTTTAGATTTTATTTATTTGACAGAGAAAGTACAAGCAGGTTGAGCTGCAGAGGGAGAGAGAGAAGCAGACTCTCCACTGAACAGGTAGCCCAATGTAGGGCTCGATCCCAGGAACCTGGGATCATGACCTGAGCTGAAGGCAGATGCATAACCAACTAGTCACCCAGATGATCCGGAGAAGATTTCTTAATGGAAATTAGCATGTGTTTTCTGGAATCCATATCAAGACGTAAAGGCCAACAGAGGCTTAGGAAAGCTCAAAGAAGCAGAACTAAATAGAAATACTCTTCTAGATTGCTAGACATTTTGAAGCTACCTTAAGACAATGTGGTGTTCGTGTAATGAGAGACAAAGAAACCAATGGCACAGAGTAAAATGTCTGAATATGTACAAACCTATATGAGGTCAAAACTTGGCTTGAGGGATCCCTGGGTGGCGCAGTGGTTTAGCGCCTGCCTTTGGTCCAGGGCGCGATCCTGGAGTTCCGGGATCGAGTCCCGCATCCGGCTCCCGGTATGGAGCCTGCCTCTCCCTCTGCCTGTGTCTCTGCCTCTCTCTCTCTCTCTCTCTCTCTCTCTCTCTCTCTCTCTCTCTCTGTGACTATCATAAATAAATAAAAATTAAAAAAAACTTGGCCTGAAATCACATAATAGACACAAAATTTCAAATGGATTGTTGTCCTAAATATTGAAAGTATATCAATAAAATGTCTAGGAAATGATATGGGAAAGTATTTCCAAATTATAAAGTAGTTAAGTATGTCTTAAATAGGAAACAAAAATCAACTAGCTATAAAGGAAATGTTGGCAAAAATATGCATATATTATTAAGAGATTATATTTATCAAAGATTTGGTTAAAAGAATGAAAAGACAAACCAGAAAATGTTCAAAGATATTTGCAATACATAAGTCATCAAGGGATTTGTTTTCAAAATACACACAAAGCTTCTGCACCTAAAAAAGAAAATGAACAGCAAAAAAAAAAAAAAAAAAAAAAAAGGAAGAAGAAGAAGAAGAAAAATAATCAACATATTTTTAAATGGACCACAAACTTATAGAGGCACTTATGTAATAAATATATCCAAAGAGTTAATAAAGATACAAAAAAAGTGTAAACTTAGTATTTATCAGGGCAAATCAAATTATAACACAATGAAACAGCATTGCACATTCATCAGTATGAATAAAATTATAAAGACTGATAACATCAAGTGTTAGTAAAGAGAAACCAACTGGGACTCTCTTATACTGAGTGTGTAATAATTTTATAAATCCATTTGAGAAACTGTTAAGCAGTAGTCACTAAATTTGAAGATACCCATACTCTATGGCTAGCAGTTTTGCTCTTATATGTCCATCAGAAATCCTTACATCTGTGCACAAAAAAACATGTATAAGAATATTCATAATAGTACCGAATAGCAAACATTTTGGATGCCCATCAAAAGAAGAACAGAAACCCAAATTGTGGTTTGTTCACACAAGGGCATACTATACAGAAATGAAAATGAACATACTCCTGTGACATAAAACAATATGGATGAATCTCACAAATATAGCATTGGATGGAAGAAACCAGACATATAAGAATTCAAACTGTAAGATTCTCTTTATCAAATGTTTGGACACAGGTAAAACCAATATGTGGTATTAAAAATTAGGACAGATTCCTTTTAGTGAAGAAGCAGGGATTGCAAATAAGCTTCTGGAATGCTAGTGATGTTCTATTTCTTGATCTTGGTGGTAGTTACATGGGGGGGTTTATATGTCATACTCCAATAACATGTTTTAATTAAAAAAACATAGAATACAGCTCATTACTGAATGTCTTTATCTGTTGATAATGAAATGGGCATAGTAGAGAAGAGTCAAAGTTCTTCCCAGGAAATAGAGTGTTATCACAGGACAATTTACTTGATTTAGGATGGATCATGGCCAATTCTACTTGACCATCATCTTTTATTAATCCATTTCAATCTTTGGCAATATTTATTTAATGATTTTTAAAAGAATATTAAGGATCTCTTATCACCTCTTCCCATTAAGAACTCTGGGAATTTTTTGGTTTTGCTTCATGATCATAAACTCCTAGTGGCTGTGAATGGTTTCCTTGTGACACACTTTGTAAGATGTACATATCTTCGACATTCTTTTATGAATGCACAGAAATTAATCCTTAATGGTCCCCTGCTCAATTTCAGCTATGACAGTTAAGGTTTACTTATTGCAGAGTTAAATATTCTATACTTAAATTTAACACAATACCCTCATAATTTTAAAAATATCTATGCTTTTAAATATGCAGAATGAAGCAAAACATCAACAACACAAAGCAATTAATGCTAAGTATTAAAGTCAGTTAAGGGACACCTGGGTGGCCTACTCAGTTAAGGGTCTGCCTTCAGCTCATGTCATGATCCCAGGGTCCTGAAATCAAGCCCCAAGGCATGCAGGCTCCCTGCTCAGTGAGGAGTCTGTTCTTCCCTCTGCTCCTCCCCTTGCCAATACTCTCTTCCTCTCTCCCTCCCTCTCTCTCTTAATAAATAAATAAGTAAATAAATAAATAAATAAATAAATAAGTCTTTTAAAAAATAATAAGGTCAGTTAAAATGCTTTAATAAAAAAATTTTCAATCAACTCAGCCTTTTTTTTTTTTTACTATACAAAATCTACTAGTTGGGTGGTTAACTGAGTTGATAGACTGAAACAAAATTTTTTTGTAGTCTTGTAAATCTATTTTCTAGAGTAGAAAGAAGATAATATATCTAAATTTATTATTGGATTTTTCCCCCTGTGTTAACCTTTTATAAGCATCGTAACTTAAAAACATTTTAAACTTCTATCCTAATTCCATGTCTTGAATGAAGATTATAGAACTATTATAAGTTTTCCTGTGATTTTGAAACAATTCAGACAAATTGGAAAATGCTTTCATTGTATCCAGCAGCTGTTAAAACAGACAAAAGATAAGCATCTTTTACAAAACAATTCTGTACTATTATAAAAATTCCTCTTGGCTAAACCCATTCTGTTGTGAAGTTAGAACACTTCCTATGTCGGAGAACTCTGACCTCAGAAGTCTATCTCTCCCATTTTTGGATATATCTTGTTAGATTTTTTTATTCCAAACTCTAAATGAAAATAGCTTTCAGTCACTGATTCCAGATCTACCTCTTCCTGACAATACATTAAGTATATTAATGTAGCTATATGTATCCCTCACTTTTATTCAGCTAGGCATCCATAGTTCTTTCTAGTGTTCTTATGCTGCTTATTCGCCTTCATAATCCCGATTGCCCTCTTTGGGAATATGGGTGACCTCCATTTGGTGGAGGTCTTATAGCATTGGTGACTCTTCTTATAGCTTGATTGGTAACTCTCATGGAACCTTTCACAACATAAATAACATAAATAAATATCCATAGTGTCAATCTAAATTTTTTATTTACAACTGTGATAACTGAATCTACTGGCGCTGGGCCAATGCAACCAAGAATGACAAGAATATGTGATACTCTGATTCATGAGGATGAAAGACTTTTCCTTGTATGGAATGAAAAATCCATACTCCTCTGAAGTGAGCAATGATTTTGGCAAAACATAGTTTCTTCTCATAACACTAAACACAGGTATGCAGAAATGGAATGGGAACCCCCAAATATGGATTTACAACATAAGGAAAGGATGGTGTGATCACTTCAAGAGGGGGCACTAGTTGATGTAAAGGATTTTAGGAATTGGAAGAAGCTGCATGAATTGATAACTGGTACATGTTATCCTCTTCTGCCATCCTGCCATCAAGTAGAGTTTGACCTGTAACCAGGAACAAATGAGGTAATAGGCAAGAAGTAAAGATTGACAATGGCTGTCCTTAAAACATAGCATGTGATGTAAAATACCACATACCAAATGAGGACTGGAGAGTGTGAAATGACATGGGGCTGGTGTCATTTCTCAAGGGACACTGTATTTATATTAGTGGAACCTCAGTTTCCATACAATATTTGCTAGTCATTTATACTTTCATGTTAAGTTTGGGAGCAATTGAAACCTCTACAGCTTTATCACTGAAACTTTTGCTAAGCTCAATAATCCCCATGCTACCTGTATAATCAATTAAATCAAATCAGAAGGTAAGATGTGTTCACTTTAAAAGATGTGATTACTTTAAAAATCCATCTCTTTAATTGACCCCTATTTTCAAACCTAGAGATAATTTTGAACCTTGATTCTGTCATCCTGCATCCTGGTTACCCCTTATCATTTCATATTTTTTGCAAATGTGATAGGGCACATTCTGTAGGCAATGTTTAATAGAGTGGTGCTGTGCAGGGGGGAACACAGTTTTCAGCTCTAACTCCAAAAATAAAATAATTCCTTCTGCTTAAAAAAGGTTTTAGAACCACCTCCTCCATCACCACAGCATTCCGGAGCAGTGGATAGTGGCAAAAATCACAGAGAGGGTGCACGGACCGGAATTCTGCACTCAGGTTTGATAGAGAGACAAGTCACCGCACCCTGACAGGGATTCCCATTATCTAGTAAGGACAGCAGCCAGCATTTTGCAGAGCATATTGTAGATAAGCAAAGCCTTGACAGAAATCCACTGATAAAGGTGCAGTTCTAAGGGATGAGAAATACATTTGTAAAGTCTTCAAATCAAGTGGTCATGGTTCTAAGACTCACAAGTGACATCCAGTGAGATCAGCTTGGGAAAAGTCTTATGGACACTAAGATGTGGCTCAACAGAATATCAGTGGGGTATCTGGCTTAGTCAGAAGGAACTGGATACAGCAGGTGGACCTAGGACCAGCTCCGGTGGGCCCTTTATTTTATTGTATAATGTATGACAAAATATATACAGTTTATATGAAGGGCATGATTTTTAAAAACATATTATTTGTTTGTAGCACTCTCTAGTTATTACAACCAAGACTCTCATACTGAAGATTGAGAAACAGTAGATAAGTAGCAGTCTTTATACAATGTTGTTTGTTTTAATTCAGGTGGATTTCTGGCTTAGAGTTTTCTATGTTTCACCTCACTGAGGTCTTAATATCTCTTAAATAAATAGACCCCGGTATGCTGGCTTTTACTAAGTGCCCCTCTCTATCCTAAGTGATCACAAATCATCTCATTAATGATTTGTTCTCATTTTTGAGGTATTTATATTTTGACAGTGAATATGGATGCAAATCTTTCACCCCATGTCCTTCAAATCTAAGGAATATTTCCCCATATTTATCACCCTTCTTTTACTCTCCATGTATTTTTTAAATAGTTGTCTGTGGTTTTTGTAAGTCCCTCTAAGTTTTTGGTCATATATTGGGATATAATTCTTCTAAGACACTTGAGTTTATTTACAGCACATAGTTTATTTCCTACAGTTTCGTCCTTATAACCATCTTAATTTTATCCCATTCCTAAGCATTCTGATCCAGGTTGAACATTTTTCTTCTTGAAACAGAGCACAGAGAGAAAGTAGGCTATTGAGTAATTCTTTGATGTCATCCTTCCCTGACAATCCCATTCTTTCTCTTGTTCTCAACAGAAAATAAATGGTCTTACTATTTCATTGTTTCCCCAGCCAGATTGTAAGCTCCTGTTGGGCAAGAGTATGGATTTACATGTATCTTATTTATTCATTTTTACATTGTCCAGTGTTCAGTACCATGCCGAATACATAAAAGGTCCTCCATAAATACTTAATAGTTGGTCTTGTCACTCACCACATTATAAACACTGCCGTCTTGGAGATGTTGGGAAAATGTCAGATATCTTTGGCTTGTCATCTCACCATCTGTTCTTCACTTTCAGACTCTTTTTTGAAACTTTGCCTAGGCACGTAGATGATTCACTTTCTTTTCCTTAGTGTTGATGACATTTCCCCAAGTGTTAAAGCTCATGCTTGTGGTTAATCGATTCTTGGATCATATCATCATTCCAGCCTGATGATTCTTGCTACAGAATCCATGTGTCTTTTGTGGGGGTTGCAGACTGTGGTCTCCAGAGTATATCAAAAACTTCTAACATTGGCTCACTGCTAGGGATTCGAATTTGCCAACTTTTGTATTGAAGGGAAAGGGTCCTCTTAACCAGAGCATTGCCTTTTATCTTTCATTGAGTTAAGCAACTGTCATCAGGGCCTCTTTAATAGTTAAGTCTTTTTCAGGGATTTATGAGACTTACGAGAAAAGTAGACTAATGTTATGCTGAACACTCAGAAGGCCAAAATTCTCAACAAGCTTTCATCAACAAGTCATTCATTCTGAAAATTCTGATGAATGGAAAACTCTAGAGAACATTCAACACTGTCTGAATGAAATAATTAAATGCTGGAGTTGGAAGGAAAGTAAGAAATAATTTAGCACATCCCCTTAATTTCACTTGTGGGAACAAATGAGACCCAGAGAGATTAAGTCGATATGCCCAAAGTAGTTTTGTAGGCTGCCAAATGAGAACTAGAAGCCAATACTTCCAACAAGAATCTGAGGGCAGGGCTCTGACTATGGAACCCTATCTTCCACTCAGGGCTTTCTTCAACAAAACGATTTGCAAGAATTGAAGAGATGGCAGAGTAAAGTAGCACAGAACTAGTGAGTAGGTTCTGGCTGCAGTTTGGACTTTCATAAGTGAAATATCCCAGGGACTCAGCAGAGGAGTTTTTGCATCTTTCTTGTAAGTGATAAAGCCAGAGGTTTGGTGGCATTTTCTGGAGATAAGTGATCTGCTTGAGTACACTAGGAATGCAGGAAGGGAAGGAAACGTGGAAGCTAATGTAGGCAAGCACGTGATAGAGCTTGGAGTGACTAGGGTGCAGGTTAACAAAGGTACCCTCCTCATCTTTGTGATGAAATTATAACCAAGGAGAAACAGAGAATTTGTTGTTTCAAAGGACAGCTTCTGTAGAAATACCCATGTTTCTCAAAAAAGGACTAATTGTAGATAGCATTCTTTGGTTCCAGGTTGGGTCACGTATAGTTTCCTGAATTGGCGTTTTGGTATTTCTGTTCCTACTTGGCGTGGGGATGCCTGGGTAACGGGTCTTCCTATGACAGCAGGATTACACATAGAATAAATTATTTCTGTTCTTGCTGATCTGGCTGCGCTTCTCAAAGCTCATCTCATGAAGAAGTGACACAACTGATACTGAATCGTGTACTACTGAATCATTTCAGATTGGCTTTGTTTCCATATGGTTTGCTAGACCATACACCGTGTTCAATCAATGTCAGTTGTCACACCTGCTTCTATTATTATTTCTGTAACAACTAAGGAACTTGCCCTCCTGTTTTGTATACCTTACACGGCATAAATGCATGGGCCTCTGCTAGAACAGCAGGCTGCCACTTTTAGAAGTTTAATTCTTCCTTGAACATTCATAACAAATCAGCAGCTTTCAAAGACTGCTTTGAAAAAAAAAAAGATTACTTTTAATGAAAAGAACTCCACATTTACCATCTATTACAAAAAATTCAGGTGCACAGAGCTTGGAGCAAAAAGGACAGAATAAACCAGCATTGTGTTGAATCATAAAAATGTTAGGAGTACAAAAGACACAAAAGATGCTGTATTGAAGAAGGATATAAGGTCATAGAGGAGGAAAAAAGTGAACTACAGTGATAAGAGGAGTTGAAATGCAATTGTGTGTGTACCCAAGGGTAGGCACCATAGAGGTCTAAAACTCCTAATTGCTAACAATCATCTCTGGAAGAGGAATATATACTTTAGACTTTACTACTGAAAGTCAGAAAATAGAGAAATGTAAAAAAAAAAAAAAAAGTAAATTGGTGCCATTAAGTATATTCTGAATAATTATATGCACTGTGTAGTAAAAGAAACCATTTCTCAACTTGGAAAATACATGGTTTTTGGAATAAAATGAATAGGTCAGTTAAGAATATATTTAAGTTGACAAAAAGGGATAAAAGAGAATAAAATTATTATTCTTTCTTTGTTCCAGCGCTTTTGTCTGGCTTTTCCTTCTATCATTTGTACAGCCCCTGCTACTCTTCCTCCCTCAGTTAACCAATCCATCTTGAATACTTTAATTGTTGAATGACACATATGATCTGTGGGAGCCATTTTACAATCCTGGTGCTACCAAATTAGATAAACTAAAAATAGGTTGTTGTCTCTTGTTCCTCTTACCGCCCCCACCCCCCGCCCAGTGATTTGCAATAATTCTACAGATTGGTTGAGGATTGATATAATCTAAGGCCAGATGTGTAAGTTGGGGCGCTGTTGTACCCAAGCCTCGATCCCTTTATAGGGTGTGGTTTAAAGAAGAATGTAGAGAAAAAAGTATACTATTTGGCAGAGGCCTTCTGGTAGATGACCTGTGGAAGAATTCCATACTCTAGTGGCATCTGCACCTTTCAATACTTACCTACCCCTCTTTCTAAAAGACTCAGTCTTCTTATTTCCTTGCTAGCCACAAGTCAACTGTGCGTTCCGCTCAGTCCTTCACTGAAACTCTTTCACTGGATTTTTACTGCAATCATGTTCTCTGTCTGCCTCCTATATGGCTGAGAAGAGAATTTCATAGCTTTCAAGAAAAAAAAAACAAAAAACAAAAAAACAAAAAAAAACCTCACTTGCATAACTTACTCAGGGGCTGCTCACTGTGTGTCAAGTTCCTGCATGAATGTAATGTGAAGGAGAACTGTGTCTTCATAGATTCACCTGCCCACTCTAGACTGTGGCAAAAGAAGTGTGCACCCAGATATATTTTATTCTCTGCTTCTCTTGACAAAAAGCATTGGGTTTAAGGCCTTGCCCGAGTGTGACAATCTGCTCCGTTCAGTTGCCTGAAAAACACCTAGTCCTTCTGGTTTCTTCAGATGGTATCTGCTCTGCTTCATCCCCAAATACATGTTCATAAATAAGCAGGGAGCAGTTATGTAATTACGCAGAGTCAAGTTTAAGTGTGACTTCATTTGCTCCCATGGATAGAGAGTTCCTGAAGACAAGTTCCTCTCTTCTGCGGGGAGTCTCACACACTTTCTATAGGTAAAAGAGTTTGCTAAGTAGCTATTTCCCTGTCCCTCTTTGCAGCATGATGTTTGTTTGTTTGTTTTTACCTTTATGGTAAATGTTTGCATTAATGTGCCCTTGGGCTGGAGCGTATCTTGCATTTAAAAAAAAAAAAAAGAAGAAAAGCAACAATCTTACTTCATTGATTCACTTCCTCCTCTAATTCTGTGAATCTTTCAGTCTCCATAGAAAAGCTCCCCTGCGTCCTGTTCTCCATCTGCTCCAGCTGGCTGTGTATCCTCACTGCTCTCCTTGGGCTGCTCTAGTCAAGGGCCAGGTACCTCTCTGCTGCCAAATCCCAGGGTCACTCCTCGCCTTTCCTCTTGAATCCTCAGCAGCAGACGATACAGCTTTTGAAAAATTGTCTTTGTTTGGCTTTCACAGCCCCACATTTGTTTTGTTTTCCTTCTCATGACCAGGCCTTATTGTTTTTATAAAGTATGTATGTATGTATGTATGCATGTATGTATGTATTTGGGAGAGGGAGAGAGAGAGCACAAGTAGGGGGAGGTAGAGGGAGATGGAGAAGCAGGCAGGACCCTGAGATCATGACCTGAGCCCAAGGCAGATGCTTACCCCACTGAGCCACCTGAGCTCCCGACCATGCCTTATTTTTAGAGTAAGCCTTACTGAGATTTATTTCACATGTCTGAATTCACTCTTTTTAGGTGTTCAGTGTGATGGCTTTGACAAACTTATACAGTACCATAACTTGTACCAAAAATCAAGTTATGGAATATTTCTGTCATCCCAAAAGGCTCCATCATGCCCCTTGGTAATAATCCCTTCCCACCTGCTCTGGCTTTTGATTATCACTGATCTGATGTGTCTATCGTTTTCTAGAATATCCTCATAGAATTAGTCTTTGCAGCTTTTTGTGTCTGAGTTTTTCCACTGGGAACATGCTTTTGAGAATCACTCATGCTATTGCCTCTATCAGTAGTTCATTCTTATTTATTGCTGAGAAATCAAAGTCCACTGTATGAATGTACTATATTTATTTATTCATTCACCAGATGATGGATTATACCTAATTTTGATGATTATAAACAAATCTGCCACATACATTTGCATATGGTAATTTGTGAGAATATATATTATGCCTTTGGGGGTGAGGGATAACACTGAGGAAGAGGTTGTATAATAGACCTATCCTGGATAAGAAATGGCTTACCTTTCCATTTTACATTCTCATCAGCAAAGTTTTGAGATTCTAGTTTCTTCACCTTTTCACCAGAAGTTGGTATTACCAGGATTGAAAAATTTTAGCCATTCTAATATTTGTTTAATAGTATTTCATGATTTTAATTCACATTTTCCCAAAGGTTAATGATGTTGAACATTTTTTATATGCTATTTGCCATACATATCTATTCTTTGGACTTTTTTGTGGACTTTTTCATGGGGCTTTTAGGTTTTTTATTGAGTGGTATGAGTTATTTACATATTCTGAATACAAGCCCTTTATCAAATATGTGTTTTGACAATATTTTCCGAGTCTGTGGCTAGTCTTTTCATTTTCTTAACAGTGTCTTTTGAAGAACAGAAGTTATAAATTTTAATTTCAGTTTATCAATTTTGTCTTTTATGGTTTGTGCTTTTATGTGTTCTGTTGAAGAAATCTTTGCCTAATCCAAGTCAAAAAGGTTTTCTCATGCTTTCTTATGAAAGCTTTACAAGTGTTCTATGATCCACTTCAAGTTGATTTTTGAGATAAGAGTTGAGGTTACTTTTTCCTTTTTTCTTTTTTTTTTTTTTGTATATATGAATAAACAGTTGTTTGAGTGTCAATTTTTAAAGACTCTTCTTTCTCAACAGAATTGCCTTGGCAGCTTATTCGAAAATCAATATATATAACTACATATTTTTGAACTTCCTATTCTGTTCAATGAATCTTTGTGTCTGTCTTTACCCTAATAACACACTGTTTTTATTTAAAGATTTATTTATTTATTTGAGAGAAAGAGAGAGAGTGCGTGAGCAGGGAGAGAGGCAGAAGGAGAGGGAGAATCCTAGAACAGGCTCCCTGCTCAGTGGGGAGCCCGACGTGGAGATTCAACACAGGACCCTGAGATCATGACCTGAGCTAAAATCAAGAGTCAGCCAATTAACCGAATGAGCCACTCAAGCACTCCTACACTGTTTTAATTAGTGTAACTTTAATTAATTAGGTAGTGTGAATCCTCTAATTTTGTTTTTTTCTTTTTTTAAAATCTCATTGCCCAATCTAGTTGTTTTGCTTATCTATGCATATTTTAGCATCACATGATAATTGCTTTGAAAAAGATTTCTATGATTGTGACTGAGATTGTATTGGATCTACAAATAATTTTGGGAGTACTGTTATATTAGTCATAAAAGTCTTCTGTTTGTAGAACTGTCTGCTAGGGGGCCCAGGTAACCTCACATATATCCATTTTGGCCATATACATAAGGTTAAAGTTCAGGATGAACTAGGTCTTGGTAGAACTCTTTGTGATCCTTCTTCTCATGAAAACAGCAGGATAGGCAGTCTTTTGAGGATTTGTCATATGGTCATTTCTCACTTGCATTGCTTCCTTGAATGTAGTTGCTATAAAATAATTTCTTACCTGCCTCTCTGATTCTGGTGAGGCATGGACTTTCTGCCTTCTCCATCCCTTTGGACATAGCTGCAATCTATAATTTTCTTAACTGTAGTCTGGAATTGGTTTCCCAGCAAGAGAGCACCCACCCTTATCCTAGACTGTCTCAATCTATTTTGGCTCATTGTCTTACTGTTTGAATCTGTGGTAGAGTGGCAAGGCAAGCCTAGCAGCTACTGCTGCTTTGAGACTGTTTTGAGACTGTTTGATATTAATGAATATAGTATATCCCATCACTTATATAGGTCTTTTAAATTTTCTCTCAGTGAAGTTTTATAATATTCATCATACCAATTCTGCATGTATTTTTTTAAGATTCATCTGTAAGTATTTAAAACTTTTCTCCTGTACCGGGAGCCCGACATGGGACTCGATTCCAGGTCTCCAGGATCACGCCTGGGCCAAAGGCAGGCACCAAACCGCTGCGCCACCCAGGCATTCCTTGAAGAAATATTTCAATCCAGACCTCCATCTTGTGTTTCAGATGCATATTCTACTGCCTTTTAGACATCTATATCTTGATGTCTTTCATGGTCTTCTAATTCAAAATGCCTTCCCTAAAACTTATTCTTTTTTAAAGATTTTATTTATTAATTCATGAGAGACACAGAGAGAGAGAAGCAGAAACATAGGCAGACGGAGAAACAGACTCCTTTTGGGGAGCCTGATGTAGGAGCCAAAGGCAGATGCTCAACCACTAAGCCACCCAGGTTCTCCTGCAAAACTTATTCTTGTACTAGAATTCCTTATTCAGATAAATAATGTCATCATTCATTAAGTTGCCTAAATCAGAAACCCTGAAGTAAATTTCTATTCCTTATTTCTATAGCCAATAGATCATCAAATCTTATCAATTCTATGTCCTAAGTATATTCTTTCATTCCCCTCACCCAGTGCATAGTTAGAGGTAGCTTATTGCAGTTAAGTGATTAAAAGCAGAAACATTGGTACCAGCCCAAGGTAAATATAATGGTTTTAATTCTTTAAACTTGGGCAAGTTCTTAGCCTCTTCAAACCTCAATAATCTCAAATACTAATTATAATGTCTATCTTATAGATCATCATAAGTATCAAATAAAATAAGATGTGAAGAGTTTAGTACATTTAAGTGTTATGTTTTAGGCATTTAAAAATGTTTACTGGGGATCCCTGGGTGGGTCAGTGATTTAGCGCCTGCCTTTGGCCCAGGGCGTGATCCTGGAGTCCCAGGATCAAGTCCTGCGTCAGGATCCCGGCAAGGAGCCTGCTTCTCCCTCTGCCTGTGTCTCTGCCTCTCTCTCTCTCTATGTCTCTCATGAATAAATAAATAAAATCTTAAAATAAAAAAATAAAAATGTTTACTGAGAGTATTTTTGATATTATAAACATATTATTAGTTTTGCCTTTCAGATAGTAGTGGTAAGTGGTATTTATTTGTAATATCTATTATTTTGCAATTTTACAAATAAGAAAATTGAAAGTTTGTGAGATATTAAATAGCCTGCCTATTATTACACAAGTAGATGGTGGGTCCAAATTGAATCCTGTTTCTTTCCAGATTCCAGGCTGTAAGTGTGGTATTTGAATTTAACTCTTTCACCTAAGAAAAATAAAAGGCTTGTATTTTTAGATAAAAGTGAGGTACAGTCAATTAAATAATTTTCATTATCAGAGTAGAGAAAGCATGTGTGTTCTTTGAGTGACACACTGCTTTCTTCGACACCGAATTATGTAAGAAATATCTTATGTTAGACTTCAAGGAATAGTTGTTTACGGTAGACAATGTCCCCAACATCTCTATGGCAAGTATAATAATGGATTTCATTTGACTATTTCTACGCTAGAAACAGGAAGGATACAATATTTAAACACACAGTATTTCAATTCTGAGTGGGATTATAGTGATATAGTTTAGCTCCAAATCCTATTGGCTGCCAAAATTATACTATATGTGGAATAACTGTATGATTTAATCATTCAACAGAATCAAGGAAGCTGAATGCATTTTGCATTAGAGACAACTCAACAACTTTTGCTTCCATGGAAGTATTTTATTACTAGCATTTACTAGTCTAGCATTAGATTCCTTTTTCTTTCAGCTCTTGTCTGCCATAACTTTCTAATAGTAGAGTCATTTACCCTTAATTATCTAGAATTATGGAATTCCTCCAAAAGATGCAAAAGGGAGGTTTTCTTTGGAGGATGAAGATTGTCTGTTTTTAGGCTCTTCAGTATGTTCATTTGCTCCACTTGCTCTGTTCCTTTCTCCTTTAGCTACTATAGTCCTAGCCTCACCACATTTTCTCACTTTGGGGTTTTCTCTCCATGAATGGATTTCCCTAGTTGGTTTAGTAACCATCACTGTGTCTATTCTATGGCATTCCCCAACTAATTGATACAATTTTGGGTCTTCTGTTGGTCTGATTTTCTTAAACAATTGGATTTTTAGTTTTTTTTTTAAAACATTCTATTTATTATGAGAGACATACAGAGAGAGCGAGAGAGAGAGAGAGAGAGAGAGAGAGAGAGAGAGAGAATGAGAGGCAGAGACACAGGCAGAGGAGGAGCAGGCTCCATGAGACTTGATCTGGGGATTCCAGGATTACGCCCTGAGCCGAAGGCAGGCGCCAAACCTCTGAGCCATGCAGGGATCCCCCTTGGATTTTTAGTTTCTGCAAATGTACCTATTCTTCAAATAATGTTCTTAAGAAGGCACTCTCTTAGGCTCTGATAGAAATTAGAGTAAACCAACTAAAATTATTTTCTGCTTTGATGTTGGGAAGATACAATGATATGGTCAGAATGAAGAAAGATTGCAACAGAGTTCTGCATGATGCAGCAAGAAATCAAAGCAAGAACAGGGATTTGGGAAGTATATTTAAAGTTATGAGTCACTTAAAAGATGTAAAGTTCTAACTTGCTAATATGTAAAGCTTTTAAATATCCCTCAATCTGCTTTTGACTTTGTTTCTTCATGTTAAGATTATCCTTCTTGAATGCAAAAATAAAGGCATCTAGCTAATTTGGCAATTGTTCTAAAGTTGGCTTAGACTAGACCAAATTTTTTCCCAACAAACATTTTCACAAGGGCTCATTGGCTTCTGATACAGTCTTGCTGTGAAACTGTTTCATGAACCATTTTGTTGAGCCAGATTACATACAGAATCTATTTCCTGTGAGCATTATGGCTAAGAGGCCTCCTCACAAGCCAATCTTCCAGTTAAATGCTCCAAATTACCAGTTAATTGCTCTAGCTTGATGCAACTGGCTTATGCATCTTCCAGATACCAAGTCAGAAGGAAATAGTGCAAATAACTGCAAATTATCTGGTGGATTTCAAACCATTTATATAGTTAATCAAATATTGAATATGTTTAGCATTTATCCAAATGTACCTGAGATGACAAAACTCACATCCTCAAAACTGCATATTTTTTCTCATTAAGCACATATACAGTGATTAATAAACCTAAGTAACGAAGTCAACATTTTAATTGCTAATGTACTTGGCTGCTTCTAATAAAATTTGGTTTTATTCAATTTATTTTGCATACCATAATGCATTTCATGAAAGAGAACACACCTGTGTCATCAATTACAAAAGAAATATGCATGCAGAGTAAAGTGGAGACAACTGGGGTACATAACTGGTGGCCAAATTATTATCTGAGTTTTAAAAGGACAATACCATAAAAATAATATCTTTAGCCTAATCATTTAGGGCATATTCAAAGTGTCTTTAGGTGCCTTATCCAGACTTGGAAATGAATGCAAAACTGCCTTATTAAATAACAATATAACTATATAGCATTAATGAAATTGAAAAAAATAGAGACTTTTGAATTACAAAAGGCTACTCATGCAGAATAATTCATGCACAATACAGGACTCCAGTTGGGGACTGATTTAATACTGATGTTAATGAAGTGCCAAGAAGAGAGTGAGTAATAGGGTGAACTTCTTTTGTAGCAATTTCCAGGAGAGGAATTTGGGGGGGGGGGGGGGTTGGTAATAGAACTTTCTTAGAAATTTCAATTGGAGCAATTTCTTTTGGGTGGGAGGGTTTGATTGAAAAGAGAGAGAGGGAAAGATGAAGAGAAATAAGGGTGAGTAAGGGGGAAACTTATTATCTTGCTTCTTTGTGAAATAAAAATTTGTTCATGTAGTAGAAAATGAAATTGACTAAATGTGAAAATGAAATGAACCCACCTTGTACACTTGCCAAGCTGAACAAAATGCAAAGAATAGAAACAATAAAGAATAAATATAATTTGCAAATTTACCAAGTTTTAATGATCTTGTGGTCTTTTGATATATTCTTTTAAAAAAAAATCACCATCCCCAAGGTAACAACTTTGAAATATCATGGGATTTAAGTTGTAAGTAAAAATAAATGCATTTCATCATAGCAGTTACAATTATCACCTTTTAAAAAGATTATAACAACAAGAAGATACCTTTTCAAAGGACTGAATTTATTCAATGGAAGTAGTGGTTCTAATCTCATTACCATCTTTTGAATTTTACTTTATTTTATTATTTTTATTTTATTGTATTGTATTTTTTTTTAAGATTTTGTTTATTTATTCATGAGAGACACAGAGAGAGAGAAAGGCAGAGGCAGAGGGAGAAGCAAGCTCCATGCCCGGAGCTGGATGTGGGGTGGGACTCGATCCCGGGACTCCAGGATCACACCCTGGGCTGAAGACAGTGCTTAAACCGCTGAGCCATCCAGGGCTGCCCTTTTTATTATTTTTTAAAATAATTTTTACAATAATCCCTTTTTTAAATTTAAATTCAGTTAGCTAGGATGCCTGGGTGGCTCTGCACTTGAGCATCTGTCTTTGACTCAGGGTGTAATCCCAGGGTCCGGGATTGAGTCCCATATTAGGCTTCTGCAGAGAGCCTGCTTCTCCCTCTGCCTATGTCTCTGCCTCTCTGTCTCTGTCTCTCATGAATAAATAAATAAAATCTTTTTAAAAATTTAAAAAATAAATAAATAAATTCAGTTAGCCAACATATAGTTCTAGAAAGCAGTCTGTAAAGTTACACATGTGATCTTCCATCTATTCTGGAAACCAACTGACTTATTTTATATGGTTACCTGCGTGTTCCAACTGTACACTATTAACCAAACTTCCCAACTGAAGCATATTGAAGAACAGAAAAAGTCCTAGAGCAGAAGGCCAAATGGCTTCATAAAGCATCATTTTTACTTATTTCAGAAGATGGTAAGTTTGCCACTAAAATTATATGGCTGCTGAAAGATTTGAGAAATGGTACAAAATTTACCTTTCTACCCTCTCATCCCAAATTAGAAATCTATTTCGGAACCCATCTCTTTTCTGTCATCTTGTTTGGGATGTCTTGTTTCTGCATCTGTTTGAGGATATTACCCTGTTAACTTTTCCCAAAATTATAAAGAATAAGATATTTTAAATTAATCTTTTGGAAAAAAGTGCTTTTCCCATTTATACAAAATTTCATCAGGGCTTGCTCCATTCTAGTATCCTCTTATCTCTGCCATATTAATATGTATAAATTATCACTTTACTTTAGTGTGAACTCTTCAACAGCTCCACACTGCTTAGTGAATAAAATTTAGACACGTTAGTTTGACAAACTGTGTCCTCTGAAATCTGTCCCTTTGCCCTGATTTGCTACTAATTTTCTACTTAGAAATGCTTATGTAGCCAGACTGGTTTGCTCACCAGGTCAAAAAACGATCTTTTCTATTTTTTTTTTCCATACAAGTTACCCTCCAAATCCTGCTGGTCTCTTTCTATGGAAATTCTAGCTGGTTTTACAGATCTAGATCAAATGCCACTTCTTCCGTGAAGCTTTTCCTAGCTTCCGTGTAAGAAATAAGCACTTCCTTTTCTGAATTCCAACAGCAGTATTTGTACCTCTCAGATTACACAAATCAATGCAACATATTATCTCTAAAATTACAGTAGTCATGTGTCGACCTGAAGTCATTCTATGGACCTAAAGCACTCTATTCTTGTGGGTAAGAGCATGAACTCGGGGGCCAGGCTGCACGCTCAAATACTGACCATAGAATTTTTTGGAGCCGTGAATTTAGGCAAATTACTTAAATCCTCTGAGGTTCAGTTTTCCGATCCCCAGATATGAAATATTAATCTTTCCAAGTTGAATAAAGTTGGTATGTCCAAAGCACATAAATCAGTACTGTGTACAGAATTCAGGGTTCACTATGTTATTATCTTATGGTTTTGGTAGAGGCAGAAACATTTTCTTTCTTCCCTTTTAGATTCTTTGGCTGTTCTGATAATTAAAATGATACTAGATAGACAAATTAAGAATAGAAAAACTAACAAAAGTGTAATAATATGTATACCTCCTGTATACATGTATTATGTTGCCAGGTCAACAGGGAACACCCAGGGCCCTGAGATCTTGACCCAGCCCAGCCCAAAGATGTCACCAAAGCCTCTTGGTCTCCTCATGAGAAAGAATTTAAGGACAGACACAACCCAGTGGATGAGCAACACAAGCAAGAAAGTTTATTAAAGCAAAAGTACACTCTTGAGATGTGAGAATGGAGGAGAGAGAAGGAGACAGAGGGAGAGAGAAAGAGAGAGAGAGAGAGCTGTGTGCTAGGGTGTGGGTTTCTATCTTTGGATAGTTGTTAACTAAGGGGTAGAATATTCATTACTTGAGGTGGGCATTTATTGGGAGCAGGGTTTTGTAGCTTTCTTCATGTTTGAGTGGTGAATTTTAGGCCTACTTTGTTAGCCATTTTGGGCCTATCTGATTTGATCCCATTTCGTGTGGTATTTTGGGGTGCTACCAGGATAGGCCTTGGATTTTCCTGATAGCTGGCCATGACTTCCTCTTTGCTGGCCTCCAGGCTTTCTATTAGAACCTGACTGTTTCTAACATTATCCCCTCAAGGGCTCTGGGCCCTTAGACTTTGTAATGGAAAATGAGCAATGGTCCATCTTCTATAACTACTTCATGCTGGCATGGGATCTTGACCCTGACTGAGGGTTCCAGAAATCCTAGCTATCTAAGTTTTAGGGCATCTGGATAGAGAATGGAGAGTAGAAGGAAGTCATGGCTTGGTCTAGTGGTTGTTGATAGTCATTTGTTTGAGGATTTCTTCCAGGGTTGTTTCAAACCAGTATGTGGATATTTACCTGACTGGAGGCTTTCTATAACATCTCCAGAAGAATTGATCTATATACAACATGATGGGCTAGTCATTGCACAGACTCCACCAATTTCCCCAAGAATGTAGTCAAGGACCACTTGTGGCCAAGGGGCTTGTAGCCTATTGTTATCTACATGGGTTTCTTATTTCCCAGAGGGAGTTAATAAAGTGTAGCAGGTGGTATTAGCCATCATGTAGACTGATTTGTTTAGCTAGCAATCAGGTAATTAATAAGAATCATTTCTATGGAAACAAAAGAAAAACATTGGTTTAATGTTTGCAACAAATTACAAACCTAGTGTCTCAGTGCTGAGTATTGCCAGTGAGAAGATTTCTAAATGTCAGGCTCAAGGCATCCTTATATGGTGTGGGAGAAGGCAGTGGTATTCTGATGGGTCCTTCTGGTTTGTAGTTCAAATATCCCTGGTGTTCTCCTAGAACAACAGGCACAAACATTGTCTATACTAGCTTTGTGGCAGTTTCTCTGGAAATGACTTCACATTGTCTAGTTTTGCAGGGATTTAGGAAAAAGAGCAGTTCTTAGAGATTTCAAGTTGAGAGAATGGGAGATTGGAAACCTTAGTTTGGAGAATCACAGCCAGATATCTGAAGAAACCAGAAGAATATAGGATCTAGCCCAGTTTTATAGGTAAACAATAAACACTAAGACAATCAGAACTAGAATCTAACATCCACAAAGACATGTTCTTGAAACATAATCTTTCTAAAAAATCACCCTCATTTCCATCAAAGAAAACCCAATCAAGACTAATTTGTTTGTAAAACAAGTCTCGTTAAACAAACTTGGTCTAATTATTTGCATAAGTTCAGCCAGAATAGTGATTGACCATGTAAATTTTCTTTTAATCTGCTTTGCTGGAACTATGATAAGCAATTTCATATTGAGCCTTTAACAGCTTCACCAGGCCAGAAGCCACTTGCTATCAGATTTGGCCATAATACCTGTAGGTTTGGGTGAATTCCTCTTCTTGGGGTCCCCAAAATATCCTGAGGTTCCTGCTCCTATCAGGAAGTGGCATTCTTTATTCACCTGGTAAGGCTGCTGGAAACACTCTAAATAAATTATCAGGCCAATATTTCCAAGGGGCTCTATTGGCTTCATAAAGTCAAATTCGATTCCTTAAAGCTATCAGGTCATATCTGAGTGTCTGCATGTCTGTTTCAAATATGACATTCTAGCCAAAGCCTTGGTAATGTTACCAATATTTCCAGTAGTGTCCTATTTCAGAGGGAACAGATTCTTATTGAACTTATGCAAATAACTGCCATTGCCATGAAAGAAAGAATACTCGAAGTTTCTGAATTCTGGAGGGTTCAGGTAGGGAGAAAATAAAATGTTTCAATTTGTTCACAATGGAATATTTTATCATATTTTTGTAAGTCATGGATATCTTCAGAAAAAGTTTCCTTAAATCTGGAAGAGCAAATATCAGAAAGCCAGCAACGTCTCAGACTAACAACCCAAGAAAACTTTGTCTCTTTTACAGAGAGAATTACTCCAATCTTAGTCAGTCCTGACCGCAAATAAGAGTCTTCTTCAAAGATTCCCTTTCACATACCTTCTACAACGTTCTTTTTACATTCAAATTTCGTCCAAAGTCTACTCTTTCTAAATAACCAGTCTCATTTGGGGACAAAACTACTTTCTTTCCCATCAAAAGAAATGTATTTTCATTCCTTACCCCTTCCATACACATCTCTTACTTCCTACATGCAGAGTTGCTTCCTTTCCAGCTGTCTTAATTACATGTAGCAGAATTTGGACTCTTAGAAATCTTAGAATCTAGTGAACATTAAGTAGTAATCAATTGTGAACTATTATACCAGAATTCTTTAGATTGGACATTTGTGAATAATTTCTCTATTTCTAGAAACATTTTTTTTTCTATAGCTTGACTTGCAATAAAGCATAAAGCACGTTTGCCAACAGACCCAGGTTTCTTTAGTTTCTCTGGAATAAGAAGCCAAAAGCAGAAAACCTATGTTCATTTAACCAATGCTTTAGTAATCTATCTTATTTGGAAAAGATTTAAATATCCAATGAATTTAACTCAATTTATCATTTAACTTAACAAAGCTTCAAAGTTTTAAATTACCCAAGATTTTGAATAAATAAAAATAAACCCTTTTATTTATTCAACCTACTTGTTCTTAACAATTACTCACAAAAGCTTTTATGAAGCAAACATAAATAAATTAGAAGTCAACTTTTTGCTGACAAACTGCAACAGAGATCTTACAATAAGCTCAACAGTGAGCTTATTTATCCTTTAGTAAACCTTGGGAGAATAAAAGCTTTATATTTAATGCTGATATCTCAAAGACATGTTTATTTTAATTAATCATTGAACGTTGAATATTATGACTTTATCAACCAAAAAGTGGAACATCAATTTGTTCCCCACTGTCAATTTTACTGGGGGTTCCTGTGGAGAAATCTGAAATGGGTGGTTTAAGTCCAAGGGAGCCGGGCAGCCCGGGTGGCTCAGCGGTTTAGCGTTGCCTTCAGCCCAGGGCCTGATCCTGGAGACCTGGGATCAAGTCCCATGTCAGGCTCCCTGCATGGAGCCTGCTTCTCCCTCTGTCTATGTCTCTGCCTCTCTCTCTCTCTCCCCCTGTGTCTCTCATGAATAAATAAATAAAATCTTAAAAAAAAAAGGGGAGCCTGTGAGACTTTTCATGCTGATTTGGGCAGTGCTTTAGTCTGAACCTCATAAGGAAGTGACCTAAAATCTTGGGATGCTCTTGCTCCTCAATAGTGAGGGTAGGAGGAAAAGGAGTCAATGATGCTAGAGGCACTAAGGATGGAACTGGTTATGCATGGGGGTGCAGAAACAGGAGGAAGGGAAGGTGGAGGCAGAAGCAGGGAGGTACCATCAGCAAGGCTGGAGGCAGAGAAGAGCCCAGAAGACAGAGAATGAGGACTCCCAGAGTGCATGCCAGTGGGTTTACCCCATCATAGAGCTCAAGCAGATGTACATATTCCTTCCACCAAAGAAAGGGGAAGCAGGCAGTCCATGCTGGGTAACAGAGGACAGAGAACCTTCCTGTAACAAAAGAGTTTTGGCAGCCGTTTAGGAAGGTGGTGGATTAACAGAAGTAGGAGGGCTTGAGGCAGCTGAGCTGATGGTGGATTAAGGACTACAGGGTGAGGGGATGGGTGTTCCTGCGTGCCTTAAAGGGTATGGAAAGATCAGGGTTTGGGCACAGGGCCATAACCATATGGTATTTCAGTCCATTTTCCCTGCCTTTTACAGAAGAGGTCAAGTTGTAATATGGTGTTATGTTTAAAATTACCATTTTCTGATCAGATTTCCCCATCCTCTGGTTTATATTGGGGCCAAGCCATGTTATAAAACAAGATAAACATTTTTCTTTTTAAGGTTTCCAGAGGGAGTTGGTCCCAGCATCACAAGATATATCCTAAGGATGAGTCTTTGGGAATTCAAGTGGAATTTCCCATTGTCTTCAGGGAGAAGATAGACTCTTATAATAAGAGAAAGAACAACTAAACAAAGACTTCTAGTGTTTCCAAGAGGGGTCTCTGAGTCTCTCTTGGGACTCTTGATAAAAGCCCAGAATCCTACTATCCTGAGGAGAGCTAATTCTTTCAGGATCTCTCTCCATAGGACCTTAATTAGGAACACAAGAGTGTTCCAATGGTGAGTGCATTGAAACTGCCCCCAGCCTCCTATCCATTTGCCCCAGTCAATATAACAGTAGCTAACATGCCATATGACAACTGTGAGGTCCCTGGTGTCCCAAGGCCCATGCCTCATTCAGGTACCTACAATCGTGGGGGTGGCAGCTTTCCTGAAGACTCCAAGAGGAACAATGTCTGATGATTAGTCCCGATGATCACAGGGGGATCCCTCAGGAGCAGACATTGTCATGATTCCAACATCTCTGAATGTCTCATTCCCTTTGCACTAGGATGAATGCCCTCAGTTGGTGACAAACAATGGCCACCAGGGTTGGGTGGCCCTTGGATGTTTCTTGTCTAACTCACAGGAACTTTTGATCTCTTCCACCTTACAGCCAGTCCAGGTGGAGATAATCCCCATTTCCAATTTTTCCTCTGAACCCCTGAATTGTTTGGGTCACATGGCATTCGATTAAGTGGCAAAAAAGGCAAACTCATAAGAAAAAATTCTTGTTGGATGGGTCCTTGCTAGGGAGTAAGATGATGTAGAGCCTATTTTGTGGTGACCCACACAAACACAGGAGCATGAGTTGTAGGATCACTGCCAGGGGTGACGGAACACCATGCAGGTCTCTGAGCCCCACCACCAACAGAGGAGGGTAGGAAGTAAAGATGATAAGAGGTAGCCAAGGCTAAGCAGGGGAGACCAAAGTGTCCCATGGCCAAGAGAGAGACTTTTGCAGTGATGGAGACAGCCTGGGAATATCGGACAGTCACTGAGGGATCCGTGTAATGGATCTCAGAGTGCTGCTTGTAAGTGCCCCTTCCATGAATGGCTGTGAATCACTTTCTTCCATGTCTGCATTTTCCCCACTGCAAGTCTAAGACAACCAGGGAGGGTCAGAACACACTGGAGACACTGGAGAAGTCCTTATGTGTGTGTGTCCACAAATGAGCAAGGTTTTTTAAAATTATTTTTTAAAGATTTTATTTATTAAACATGAGAGACAGAGAGAGAGAGGCAGAGATACAAGCAGAGGGAGAAGCAGGCTCCATGCAGGAAGCCTGATGTGGGACTCGATCCTGGAACTCTGGGATCATGCCCTGGGCGGAAGGCAGACGCTCAACCGCTGAGCCACCAGGTTTTAACTGCCAATGAGATGGAAAGCTCTATGGGACTGCTGCACATCCTGAGAAACAATCTCTGACACTTCCATGAAACTCTTAGTTGCTTAAGAGTGCCTGTTGGCTAGAAAGAACAAGTGTCCCTTTATTCCTTGGTTGCAAATCAGTCTCTCATAAATGCTACCAGATTGTCTGGTTCCCAAATAGATTGGAAAGGGAGAGCAGAACAAAGAAGGTATGGTTCCCAAGCAACTATCCAGCAAAAGGGAGGTGAGAGTTGGAGATTCACCAATGAAGAAGGCCACTCAATATGCTGTTACCTGTCCCTTCATAGTTAACAAAAAGATGTTGCTGGGAGACCCTAGGCCTTGGGTCCTAGACCCCTACTGTCCTAAAGATGTTACCGAGGGCTCTGGGTCTCCTCATGAGAAAGAATTCAAAGACAGACACAACATAGTGGATGAGTGACACAAGCAGAAAAGTTTGTTGAAGCGAAAGTACACTCTTGAGGTGTGAGAGCAGGTGAACTCAAGAAAGAGAGAGAGAGAAGAGCTGTGTGCTAGGGTTTGGGTTTCTTTTATGGGCAGTTGTTAACCAAGGGGTGGAATATTCATTAGTTGGGGTAGGAATTTCTAGGAAGCAGGATTTTGACCTTTTCTTCCTTATTTGTCTGGGAATCTCTTGTCATCATGGATCTGTCTAGTTTGATCCAGCTTCTTGTAGAGTGCTGCTAGGACAGCCCTCTGACTTTCCCAATAGCTGATCATGATTTCCTCATTGCTGGCTTTCAGTTAGTTAGAACCTAACTAACTGCCTCTAACATCATGACAACTGAGTAATTCCCCAAAACAGCCAAAGACATCACCATCTTGACCTAAAGACAAAAGATGTTGGGATGAGGAATCAGTCAGGGGAAGCTACCAGGAAAAGCACAGTAAACACGAACAAGGTTGTTATACAGATTTAAGTCATTATATTCTCCATTGATAAAAATTACTAGAGATTGAGTCATCTCCCTCTTCCTGGTACAGTGAGGGAGACATCCTTAGAAATAGAGATAGGATGTCTGGGTGGCTCAGCAGTTGAGCATCTGTCTTTGGCTTGGGGCGTGATCCCAGGGTCCAGGATCAAGTCCCACATCGGGTTCCCCCCTAGGAGCCTGCTTCTCCCTCTGCCTATGTCTCTGCCTCTCTGTCTCTCTCTGTCTCTCATGAATAAATAAATAAAATCTTTTTTTTTAAAGAAAATTTAGGGGGGAAAAAAAGAAATAGAGATGTCTCTTACAAATGTAAGCATCTCAAAAAGAAAACAAAAACAAAAACAAAAACAAAACAGCAACAACAACAAATGTATCTCTTCCAAAAGAGTAACTTCCACTCAGTTTTCAGATTTTCACCCATGTCTGCTGTTTCTTAAAAATAACCAGCTTAAAATAATCCACATGCAAGGAGACCCATTTTGTGGTGGCAAATTCTGTTCCCCTTCACTTTCTTAACTATTGTGGTTGAGTTCCCAGAGGCAAGGGCAATAGATTATTTATTCTTGTGTGTAAACAATATGATCTCAAGTAATGTTTGCTGACTAAATGTGTGACTCCTAAATCCTGATAATAATTCTTTGGGTTTCAATTCTCTATGTTGGATCTTGTTTCCTATGAGCTACCAATAGATAAAATTATTTGATTGATTTATGCTTATTTTGTAATCTGTAAAATATTTATTAAGCACTTGAAATAAGCAAAAAATAGCTGTAGAACAAACTATATAACTTTTAGCCTTAAAATACACATTCTTGGTTGATTGATACTGAGTCATGCCATGAAAGCATAAAGTATAACATTATGCAAAGACTTCAGGAATTTGGCTCTGTAAGTATTGTCACATTAACTGAATTATCAAACCCCTTTTTCTGGAAAACATGCTTCCCAAAAGAAGGGTTAAAGATACTGTTCCACTCCTTATATTCTTCCATTTAGTCAACCACTAACTTTGGGGCAGAAGTAGTTGTGTAAACATTATCAGGGAAAGTTTGGGGGAGTACAAATGATTTGTATCCAAGTGTGTGAAAGGTCCCAAGGAATATCACTATTTTACTTGGAGGTATCAGAGATGTCTTGACGACTGAAGTGGTTTTGTTGATGTAAATTTTGTAGTCAGTAAGCAAAACCAGAAAATGGAAAATTGTATGAAGACAGAGTTGGAAATATTTTTTCTGGGTCAGCAAGTATTTGTCATGACTGAGGGAATTTGGCTATTTTTCCTCTTTTCCAGAATTGCCACTTCTTCACCCATACCAAAAGAAATCTAGACAACCCATTCATCTTCTTTTCATCTGGTTTGTACATAACAGGGCACCAAGTCATCAAGGAGAAGGAATTTTGCATATTGGTGAAAACAACAAGATTATGTCTATCTTTATAGTCTTCCTAAGGAGAAGTTTTATTAAAATTAAGTGTTTAGTACACATTAATACAGTAGTACGTGGTGGAAATCTTTTAAATATAGTTCTCCATGCTCTCTGCCTCCTGCTATTTTGTTTTTGTGTAACATCCCTCCTTAAGTGTGGACTGGCACAAATGGCTTTGCTTTTGAGAGAATATGACAGAAATGATGGATATTATTTTCATGTGTATGCTATAGAAGAATGTGACTTATATCTTACTGGACTCTTTCCATTATTTTCTTGAACTGTATTCTTTAATGAAGCAAGCTGCCATGTTGAGAAGGTTCAAGTGGCAAGGAAATTATGGTAACACATGGTCAATAGCCAGCAAACAGAGTCATTAGTCCAACAGCCCACGAAGGACTAAATCCTGCCAACAATCCTGTGAGTAAGCTTGGAAGTGGATCCTTCTCTAGTTGATCCTTCAGATGAGACTATGGCCACAGCCAAAACCTTTACTGAAGTCATGTGAGAAACTCTGAGGCAGAGGACCCAGATAAACCATTCCCAGATTCCTGACTTCAAAAACTGTGAGATAATAAACGTGTGTTGTCTTAAAATGCTCATTTTGGAGGATGGTACAAAGTTATAGACAACTAATGTAGTGTATATTTAATACATGTTCTTAAATTTTGAAAAGGTTGGTCTGTTTCTAAATATTATCTAAATATGTAATACAAACTTGTAGATTTGATCCCCTCTCGATCCCAAACCTTTTAATTTATTACATTTGTATTGATTATTCCAGAAGTGTCTCCATTCATTCTCTAAAAGCCTGTCTTTAGGAATATGCTTGCCAAACTTACTCATTGGATTTTATTTTTCAAATTCAGGAAGCAATTGTAAGTCATTTGGCATAAATTAGAATAGTTTTTCCTGAAGTAAAAGGCTTTACATTTAAATATAATTTTACATCTGAGTGTGGGTGTGGAGTTGAGTGAGAAGTATACTATAAACATTACAAAAAACATTGGTAAAATAAATATCCAACAGGCAAATCAAAGACATGTGTTGCTGTGCTGTGTGTGTGTGTGTGTGTGTGTGTGTGTGTGTGTGTATGGTTTGCTATTTTCTCCCTATCTATATTAGAAGGGTAGAAAGAAAAGTTTGGAGTGAAGGAAGGTTGTTTAATTTTCAAAGAAAAAAAATAATTGGAAAATAAGAATCTATTGTCTAAATTCTACACTGCTTCTTATTTTCCAAGGCTCAGTATTGCATTCTATATATACTCACTATTTTAAAGTCATGTAGAATATAGTAGCCTTTCTCTAGAAGTTCACTGTAGTGTGTGCAACTCCATGATTTTCCACCTACTAAATAAGGCATCTGTGGCACTATTGGGTCTGTTCCAGTATCAACCTCACAGTCTTTATGATGTTGACATTTCTTCCAGCAACTTGGAAAATGTTCTGTATCAGAAATGCTGTATTCCCTTAGGAAGCACCATTTTTTACTGTGTTCTTTAAGCTGGGAAGAGTTTGGTCTACACACTCTTCAATCCACATGAACATGAACATTGGTATCTTGAAAGCAAGTAGAGTACATGTTTCATAGCTAAATTGTTTTTCCTCCGTCAGACTAAAATTTCAAGGTTTCTTTCAAAAGGTACAGATTGTTCTGGCTACAAAATCTTGGAAATCGCATGTGCCTGATATATTTTTAATTTTCCCTTTATACATCCCAGTTTTAAAGAGAAAGAAGGATTTTAAATGAGTAATTTGTAACATTGTACACAGTATAGTACAGTTTTTTTTGAAAATGTTTTTTTTTAATTTCCAATACAAAATGTAAAAGAAAGTAGAAATCTGTAAATCTATAAATTTGTACATATGAATGAAACAGGAAAATGTGGTTACATCTTTTTCTCATTGCAATGCTTTGGGGCTGTGTTCTGTTTCATAACCAATGGGATGCTGGTTACTTAAGAGAAGACATACACAAGATCACTTAGAATGACAGCCTTTTTGTGGTAGGGTAAATATGCAAATCTGATTCTAGAAGAATGTATTCACATTTAATCAATGATCAATTATGGAGGGCACAGCTCTTGACAAACAAGTATATATGGCAAAGGACCTATCTTTGTTATTCAACCTCAATAAATATGCTTTAGCACTTAATTGGCACCTAATTAACAAATAATTAGAGCCACAAAGAATATAAATTTACATTTAGTTGTATTAGTTAATTCAATGCCTTTAATACTTTGCTCTTGGTAGCCTTCTACATAGGAATTTTACTACATTTATTCCTTATGCCAAGTGAAATGTCAGGAAGCTAAGAGTTATTAGAGCATTCTAATTGAAATTTGAAAACTAATTAGAATGTGTGTTCCTATTTAGGAGCTGCTGAACTAAAAAGTCTGAAGCAAAAATAAATCACTATATTTATACTGTAACTGTCATATATTCTTAAAATTAAATCCAAACGTGAGACTTGATTTACAACATAACCAAAAATATATGCCAAAGCACTTTAAACTTCTTCAAAAAAGTTGTGAAGATATTTTTGAAACTAAATAGAAATAAAATCTGCTTTTCCTGGGATAAACTAACAAGTAAAATAGCAAGTAGTAGAATTTTAACAACATTATATGGAAAATATGGTAACACTGGCCAATATCAGCAATTTCATTCACAGGAATTGCATGGGATTAAACTTTTGCAAAGAAAAACTTGGCAGGCAAAATTGTCAAACTCTTTCCAGAAATCAACTGACAAAGAAAACATACACACACACACACACACACACAGAGTCAAGAAAATTCTGGTACCAGTGGGATAGCTCTAAACCTTATACAAAGGTATAAAAGCCAAAAGACAATATTTGAGAATCTGTGATTATTTGAGTAAATGTTAAATAATATGCATATTTTTGAGAAAACAATGGTTATATTTTACAACACAGGGAGATATCCCTTTAGAGTTGTTTATTTCAAAGACACTCAACGTCTGACTACAATAGAATCTTCCTCCCTCAAATATGAGAGTTTGCTCTACACATTTTTATGCATAATGTTCAAAGTCACTTAGGAGAGGATTGAGCCTCTTCTCCCAATCCTTAGCTATTCTTCATCTATCCAAAAAGCAACAATATGCTCCAGCCAATTCCTTCTGCCCATGTTGTACCACACGTGAGTTCAATACAGGCAAAAAACTACTCATTGAAGGATATCTTCTATGTTAGAGGAATTATTCAGTGAACAAAACCCACAGAAATCCCTGACCCTGCAAAACCCACATCCTAGTAGAGGGGAGGAGGTAGTTGTAAAGTAAAATGCAGTTCACATTTTTACCCCAGGCTTTTCAAATTGGCATTCATTCACCAAGACAATGGCAGATGCCGGAGCCTCAGTGGGACTCTCCAGTTGGAGCGATAAGTGATAAACAAGCAGAAATGGGTACAGTTAGATAAGAAGGCCCTTATTGACTCTGCAAATGGTACAATGAGTTTGTGACTTTCTATGTTTCAGGAAAAGGGATATAAAGTTAGCTTGGGTAGCTGGTAACTTCATATTTTGTCACCAAAGAGAGTTTTTCGTTCAAATTATAATACTCTGTAAAACTGAGATCATCAGGATTGTTTAGCTGCAGTCAGATCACTGGCCTGAGAAATCTGAAGGGCAAGAATCAGCTAGGGCATCAACTCATGAGAGAGCCAAGGAGAACTGGCTACATGTACTCCTGCACTCCTAGAGTCTGTTGGGGCAAAGTGAGTATGCGCCTGGGGGCCAAGAGGGCTGCTGGAGGGGAAACAAACCTCATCAGAAAAGCTAGGGAGTACCTGTCACAGGGTGCTTGGGGAGAGAGGATAGCTTAGGGAGGGGATGGGAGAGACAGTGAATAATTTTGTTTCCAGAGAATTACAGATAAGAGGTCCCTATCCCTGGGCACTGGGGGACTCTGAAGAACTGAATAAATTATCCAGACTATCAACAGGCAGAGCAGCCTGTAACTTTCAAGTTAGAACTAACCTCTGACACTGTCTCATCTCCCTCCCTGTGCTCCATCATCCCTGATGGGTGAAGGACTGGAGGAGAGACGGAGACAAGATAGATATGCTCAGTGAGGAAAGAGAGAAGTTGACTATCTCCCTTCCTCTGACCTCTGGCCTCCCACAGGCAGGAAGCCAAACAGGAAAGGAGTGTGTGTGTATGTGAGGTTTCAAGATGAAACAAAGGTCAAACTGTCGACTATTACAATGCCTTTTAAAAAACATTTTTATTTATTTATTCATGAGAGACACACAGAGAGAGGCAGAGACATAGGCAAAGGAAGAGTCAGGCTCCCCACAGGGAGTCCAAAGGTGGGACTGGATTCTAGGACCCCAGGATCACAACCTGAGCTAAAGGCAGATGCTCAACCACTGAGCCACGCATGCGTCCCTACAAGGCATTTTAATTACTGAGTTAAGGACCTTGATATTCTTTTTCTCTTTTTTCCAAGGATATCTTTTTTCCTCATTTCTCATGGATGTATATCCACTCCTACCACATAATGGGTCATCTGACTTTATTCCCAATTCATAGTAGCCTTCAGATTACCTCAGTGCACAAGTTTCTTCTGGGAGAGAAAGTAACACAACCATCTCATTTAGCTAAATGATGCCTGTGTGGCCTGAAATAGTGAATGTGTCTTCTGAAATACCTGATTTCTATGCTGGCAGCAGCTGGTTGATGACAGTGGTGTGTGCATACAGTTGGGAACTAAATTGCTGATATGTTAATTTAGCGTGTCATCGTGATCGATACTGATCACTCCAGCAAAATCGATCATTCAGTGAATTGTATTGATCTTGAAAGTGACCAGTGACAGATCCTCCAGGACTGGTTTCGGTTGCTTTGTATCTATAGACACAGCTCAAAAAGGCCCTGATACATTTTCAGATCACAGACTTTTATCTCTGAATATTTTCATAAGTATCTCAACTTTAGATTAATATGTTATTTATACAAACTAAGGGAATCATGTGAAACCGTACAAGTAATATGATCTCTCTGAGGCCAAGCACTTGTCACTGGCACATCTGTGTAAGCATCTCTTGAGCTAGCTCTCATACAGAATCCCGTCAGGAGATGTGGTAATATCACTTGGAGAGAACAGCCAAGGAAGTTCACTCACAGATTCCCACATCCTCTGGCAAAGTGCTGCATGACTTTGAGCTGACCTTGAAATTTATGGTCTGGCACAAATAGTCATTAAACTGGGAACAGCTTGTGTAACGTCTTGATAGCAAATGGTACCCAGAAATGTGTTAGCAGTGGAAAGAATTAAAAATATCCAATTTAGTTTTAATTCTGGAGTGGAGAATAGCCTGTGATTTTGAGAAATAGTCACAAAGTGGAATGCCAATTCTAAGGGAAAAGAACAATGTTTGTGATCTTCTAAGTGTACTTAAAACAGAGACTAGAAACAGGCTGATTGTTCTGATTTAGCTGTGAACAGCTGGTAGGCATGACAGTAGTGCAGTAACTTTTATCATGTCTCTAGTTGTAAATTTATGAATTGGTCCCTTTCTCCTTAGCTCTATGGAGCAAAGGGAAGTCAACTTATGCTTATCAGATATGTGAATGGGACACCACACCCTCTTAATGGCAGCATATCTGAGGCTGAGGGCAATTTACACCCTCATTACACATGGAGTCATAAAATTTAAATTGGACCTAAGATAGCACAAGTTAATCTTCATCTCCTGGATTCCCTGAAAGTGTCTAGGCTATTATGCAGTGTAATATTTGGTTAGCATCTCATAAGGTCTATGAAAATTTGGTTATACATGATAAATAATACATATAATAACAGAGCTTTAAGATAATCTGTATGATATGAATAATACTAACCTATTAAAAAGAAGACATAATTGGATGATTAACCATAAATGAAAAGAGTCTGCCAGGTAAACTTCCTGACCCACAGTCCCTGGTCATTATTTATGTGAAAGCAGCAATTGATTACCAGCAGTGTGTACCCAACTCAAGGGCAGGGAGTCTATGGTGTAGCCTGGAATGAATAGCTAAGGAGGATCAATTGGGTTTCCTCTTTCTGACATTCCTACTGGACCTGGGGAAGGAATCAGCTAGGTGGAAGCCTAGAGAGTCACAAACAGGCAGAGAGGAGCCAAGTCACTTAATGGTCTACACCAAGAGTGAAGATCCATGAATTCATGCTATCAGCTCTCTAAAGCCACTTTAGGTCTAGAAATGCCTTCTACCTCCAACTGCCTTGTGGCTCAGCCCTACCCTGGGATTTTAAAAAAAAGATTTCTAAAAGATCTTGGGGGAATTACTAGCAGAAAATGTATATCATAAAGACAAAGGCAGAAAAGTGAAAGGAAATACTTTGTTGTTTGCCATGTTTGCTTCTTAGGGAACTGCGGTTCTGTGTAAAGGAAGCTTATATTTTATCTGACTGAACATTTCCATAAGTTATGTCCATAAGTTTGGCCTCCCAAGAATTAGTCTATAAAGACAGATCTCCAGAACCTGTCTCGCTGGACTCAGCATTTCCTGGGTGTTTCCTGGGACTATAGTTTTAAGATAGCCCCCCAACAATTCTGATGTCTAGCCAGATTTGGGTCCTGACATTTCCTCCTCTCTGATTTTGCAGACAAGAAGACTGAGGCACAGTCTTCAGATGTCAAGCTTCAATTGCACAATTAAAATGTGGAAGCACCTGAGCAGCACTAGGATTTCCTTTTCTGAATGCTTCTTACAACAACCAATTTGTTTTTCTCGCAGATATCTGGAATCCTCAGTAGCAGAATCAACTCGAACTTTATTATGCCACTAGTATACTTTTCTGTACTGCTATTGTCCTACCCCTTATCACAGCTGAAAAAAAAAAAAAAAGGAAAATGCCAGGAGATATGCACTCTTAAAGAAATGCAAGAAATAAAAGCCCTCAGGGTGCTGGGTGGCTCAACGGTTGAGCATCTGCCTTCCACTCAGGGTGTGATCCTGGAGTCCTGGGATCAAGTCCTATATCGGGCTCCTTGGATGGAGCCTGCTTCTCCCTCTGCCTGTGTCTCTGACTCTCTCTCTCTCTCTCTCTCATGAATAAATAAAATCTTAGGAAAAAAAGAAAAAAGCACTCATTAGTAAAGTTGGTTTATGACACTAGGAAAACAGAGAGGGATCTAGAAAAGATCTAGAATGTTGAATTGTATGCTAGATTTATAAAGAAATTCTACATCTTATAACACTTCTGTAAAGAAAAGATTATCAAATAGATGCCAAAGTATTATAAATCAGCATTATTCTGCAATTGTACCAAAACCGAAAATCTAGGGAGTTGTTTTAAAACCACAGTAGCACATTTATGCTGGGAATATTCTTTAAATAAGCATCATATTTTTGCTTTCAAGCTATTTCTGTAATTTTTTTAACCAAAACCTATTTCTGCTTTTTTAAACTGTTTATCATCACAGTTGTTTGGCCCATACACTAAATCTTTTCTTCAAATCTGTTGATTTACTTTCTTTATAATAGGTTTCCCCCAGCCCACTAGGTTTAAATGATTCAGTAGAGGTAGCCTGGTTTCCACCTTCCAGATCCCCTTGTCAAAGGCATATTAAAGCATAGAAAAGAATGCAAGTTTAAATATAAGTATAAAAGTTTAAGACTGGCACAAGGAAGGAACAAGTGTGTCAGTGAATCTGTTGGAATTCTCTGTTGCTATTCTCCTGAAGGAAAGTTTGCATATTCGCATGAAATAAAAGTGTATCAAAGGTGAGAACTGCCTTTGGTTGGGAAGAGATTAGTCCAGCTCCTTTATATTTTCCATAGAATGTGCACTCAATCATACTCTCCCGAAAAGGTGGGACGTTGAAGAGAACATTTTCTCCATCCCATTTACTTCTTCCTCTGTGAAGGCAAAGGGGTAATAATGCTGATTGGTTACCACTTGTTATTCACTGGGCAATATTTTTTATAGTGGGTAGGTCATCCCATCAAAGGGAAATGAAGGTGGATGTCTCCCTGGTTCTTACTGGAATAACCTTTATCCTAGATTTTCATAGTGGCAAGTAACAAGATGTGTGTATGTGTACATAAGTTGTGCTGAATGTCTGAACCTACATATGAGGATAGAAAAATCCCCAATTCCGAAGGAGCACAAACTTCGTGCTGGACAATGTTCTAAATGCATTACAAAAATAAGATTATTTAATCCTCACAACAACTTGATAAGATAGGAACTATTATTATTCCTATCTTATAGATGAAGAAACGATCTGTCCAGGGTTTGAAAGTTAGAGGGCTGCCACACTGGGTTTAAAATCTGGCAGTCAGGACTTCTAGAAAAGGGGTATGAGGAATTCTTGAAAACTCCCCCAACTTCCCCAGAGAGATAGCTGTTAAACAAGGCAAAATTGGCACAGTCATTCATTGTTTCCAGAGATTGATCCAAGAGTTTACAACAAATTAGGAGGCATTATTCATCGAAACTGATGGAAGTCTGTGTGAACAGTGAGAAGCCCAGCATTCAGTAGGGGCTGTGCCTCTAGTTCTGTGCCACAGAGCTTCCATCCCGGGAAGGGCTCTGCAGATGTTCTAGGAAATGTCTTATGATTTTTCCACCTTCAGCTTCTGCTCTGTAGGGGGAGTCAGGCAGGACAGCTGAGAAAGAGTGCCCATTCCCCCAGAGTTGTGTGTCACATGCCTGGTAGATTTGCAGCCTGTTAAAGTCCATAGATCCCACATAACCCAACTCTGGGCTACAGAAGATCTGTACTGGCTGTCATTAATTCTAGTCTCCCTCTCCCAGTTCCTGCTTTATAGTAGAGAGTCTCTTCCAGGAGAGAATATACTGAGCCTCAAGAATGGCAGCACCCTGCCTCTGCCAAGTTTGACAATTGAACTAAAGTGAATGACTCAACTGGTAATTCTGGTATTTAGATAAAGCCTATCTCAATCACACTTGGATTGAATTGGCTTCTTTATAGTATGCAGGGCCATTCAGTCCACCACGTATGCCTTTGACATTACTCCCTGTGGGCTATCTTACTTATTAAAATCATGAGAGAAGATCACATTTATTGACTTCTTATCCTAACACTTAGTACATTTCTTATGTTAGTGTCAAATCACCATTAAAGCTTTCAGACCAAGACAAATGAAATAGTTATATATTAACTCAATAAGTAGTCAAGAGCTTCATAAAATGAAACAAGAAGGGGGAAATGCTGATTAGGCCTACGGTTTCCATTTTTTCTCACAATGAATGCAGTGTTTTGAATAAAAAAGCTCAATTGTGCCAGTTGGTAGAAAATGAACTGATCTCTCTGTAATTAATTCAGGTTTTATTTGGTCAATAACATAGTCATTGTGGCATTGGGAAGGGATTGCATGTTGGTTTTATTTATTGTACATTTTATTTATTGGCTGTGAGTTGTCTTAGCTGGTTTTTCCTAGCTACTTGTAGCTGAGTGAACTGTCAGTCATAAATTTTACCACAATTAATAGAGATCTTTAAGTGGGTGAACATCACACATGATTAAAATAAATATGTGTAGCACATGCTCTTTGGGATTCCTAATGTAGTTGTTAAGAAACCAACACTCACATAGGACCTATAGCCTAGTTTATTGAAGGCAAACACATTTACAGTTCTGTAGTTGCTAGCTTTCTGTTTAATGGGCCTTTGTAGTTAGTTGTGGACACAATAAAAAGCAGTAAAGCTGAGTAAGGACTGATCTGAGTGATATAAGAAAGGACATATGGACTTCAACTTATTTGGACAACATAGAAACTATTCTACAGACAGATGATGAAATCTGACGAATGGCAAGACACACAGAAAACAAGCAGCTGCAGAGAAGCAAGTGGTACGTGGGATAGACATTTGTAACGAGATTAGGAAATAATTCTTAATTTAACAAATAGTCACAAAGTAATTGAGAAATGGGGAAACAGCTTGGCAGTTCCTCTGAAAGTTAAACATAGAATGACCATATGGCCCAGCAACTCTACTCCAAGGGATATGTTTAAGAGAATTGAAAATAATAATTCAATAAAAAAACCCATGTACATGAAGAAGGCTCATTGCAACATTACTTGTAATAGCTGAAAAGTGGAGGTAATCCAAACATCCATCAACTGATGAGTAGATAAGTAAATATTGTATATTCATATAATGAAATATTATTTAGCCATAACCAGTAACGAAGGATTCATGGATGCTTACAATATGGACAAATCTTGAATACACTGTGCTAAGTGAAAAAGCCAGACACAGAAGTTCACCTACTATATGATTCTAGTTATATGAAATGCTCACAATAGGCAAATTCATAAGGACAGAACACAGACCAGTGGTTTTTAGGGGCTAGAGGAAGGAGAGACTGTGGAATAGGTATGGAGTTTCTTTCTGTAGTGGTACAAAATGCAAAAATCAAGTAAAAATCAGGCAGATGTGATAATTGCACAATATTGTGAATGTACTGGAAATCACTAAATTGCACATTTTAAAAATTGTTAAATGATGAGTTTTCTTATGTGAATTTTACCTCAGTAATATGTTTAAAAATAAATACTCAGCAAACTAAGAGGAAGTATTTTCAGCCTTCCGTGCTTGGAGTAGAGGATCCACTGGACAGGGTGCCGTGCCAGGTGCTGAAGGGAGATTAGTCCTCTCTGTTATGTGAACTTGAAATAGAGCTTCTGTAACATGGAACTGTGGAAGATGAGGGAGCCGGACTTGAGCTCTAGCTCAGCTGGCAGTGAGAGACGCATAGTAAGGTGTTTTCTCCTCAGAGTAAGTCTGCATTTCAGTGGCCAACAGGGGAGTAGAGATGGGAACAGGTTGTGGTTTAAATGCCACAGATTATCACTATTTCCCATTTGCTGTATGCCCTTAAGACAAATTCCAGAATTTAAAGGTTTTTTTTGTCATAATTTTCACCAGTTAAATAATTATCACCAAGCTTTTCACACAACCGTATTGAAAGTCACACTCTGTCTTTATTCTTAAATACCAAAAACAAATAGCAAACTGGTAAGATTGTGCTTAGAGGTTTTGCACACAAAGTTTTAAGTATTTCACGGCTCCATTCTTTCAATCATGTCAAATTTATCTCTTGGAAAGGGCTAAATAAATATTTCTGTGACTCACTTCAAAATAAAAGTAGTCAGAAGTGACAAACTGTAATTCACATTTTTCTTGGAATAGACAAAAATAATCATTAAATATGATAAGTGTCTGAGAATTCTAGACATACAAAGAAAATTTGACAAAAGATTTCCAACAACGTAGCATATTCTCAGATAAGAATGTTTACTATTGCAAAATATATCAGTATTTCCAAAGTTAAACTGCAATCTCATTCACTATCACAAAATGATTTTTATGGATTTCAAGGAGCTGATACTAAAATTTATTTATATAAAAAAAGTGTGAAAATAGCCAAGAAATTGAAAAAGGAAATTAAAAGAGGGAGTGTTTTTTTTCACATCACTTAGAAAAACATATTATAGAGCTATAGAATGAAAATAATGTGAATTAATGAAGGAATAACTAGGACAATGCATCTGAATACAGATGATAGAGATGATATTCAAATTATTGAGCAAAGAATAGATAATTTCATAAGCGAGGGTGTAAAAAGTGACTATCCATATGGAAACAACAAAATGGGAACCTTGTTGAATACTATATTAAAGTCTAAATAGAAAAAAATAAATATAAATACCTCAAGTTATAAACATTTTGAAAGTAACTGGGAGAAAAGTTTTATAACCTTAGGAAAATAAAGGTCTTTGATAACAAAAACACAAATGGAAAACCATAAATAAAATATGGATACAGTCAATTTCTTATACATTAAAATTTTCTGTATGGCAAAAGAAACTGCCATACACAATCTTAGAAGTGAAGTGACAGAAAAAGTAAAAACAATATTTTCAACTTACATCCAAAATACAAAGAATACATAAGGACTACGTACATATTAAAAAGAAAAAAACTATAGTATATAATAGGGGAAAGAGCAAAACTATGAGAAAGAAATGGACAAAGGAGGAATAATCTCATAGCAATTAGAAGAAACTAGTCAATAAAAGGAAAATTCTCTATTATGCTATGAAGCAAGGCAATGCAAAATAAAACAACAAATTAATGTGCTTAGCTTTGGCAAAAATGAAGAAGCATAATTTCCCATAAAAAAAAATGGGAAGTCCTTGGTACAGGCTCAGCTGACATGTCACTTACTCAGAGAGGTTCTCCCTCTATATCCTGTATAATACTGAACGGTGCACTACACCTTCCTTCATATTGCTTTTCATAACAAATTACATATTTATTGGTGTGATTATTTGTTGAACATCTGTCTCCCTCCCCATTGAACTATAAGCCCCAAGAGGTCAGAATCTGCTCTGTGTTTGCCACCTATTGACACCTACAGTGTCCAGAATGTGGTAAATATGAATGTCAGTTGAATGAATAAGTAAATGAAGAAATGAATACTGACAGATACATGTAGATAACCACATTTAATATTTGCATGTAATCACATCCATGCATTTGGTTCTCAGTTTCTCCCTCAAAGACATTCAAATCCAAAGTCTTCCTAGATTTCTTTGACTAAGATGATGTTTCGTACATAATGTATATAAAAAAGAATTGTATATTTTGTTTAAATTATTTTCTCTAAATCTTTATTATAATGCAACTATTTACAATCAATCATACTATTACCAAATGTCATTTATTGAGCTATAGGGACTATTTTTGGTGCTGTTTTATTAAATCCTGGGGAAAAGTGCCAAATGTCATTGCCCCCACACAATTTTTAGATAGTAGAAGTTTTTTAAAAAGATTGATTGATTGACTTGAGGGAGAGAGAGAGGGAGAGAGAGAGAGAGAGAGAGAGAGAGAGAGAGAGATGGGTGGGGGGAGGGGCAGAGGAAGAAGGAGAGAGAAATCACAAGCAGACTCCCCACTGAGTGGGCCAAGCCTGCCTCCAAGCTTGATCCCAGCCCTGAGATCATGACTTGAGCCAAAACCAAAAGTTGGCCACTGAAACTATGGAGCCATCCAGATGCCCTGGTATTTTTCTCTATTTAAAAATGAGGTCACATCTTCACAATCATATAATAATGGAGGTGGGTATCTTAGTTTGGGTTATAACAAGATGCCACGGAGCAGTGGTTTCAACGACAAACTATTTCTTGAAGTATGGAGGCTGGACAGAAACCAAGGCGCCAGCAAATCTGGCATCTGGGGAGAGCCCCCTTCCTGATCTGTAGATAGGTGCTTTCTCACTGTATTGTCAAAGGGTTGAGAAAGTGCTAGCTCCCTGATCTTTTCTTATAAGGACAGTAATCCATCCATGAGGGCTCTACCCTCTTGACCTAATTAATTACCAAAGGCCCCACCTCTTCATACTATCACACAGGGAATTAAGCTTCAGCATAAGCATTTTGAGGGGATGCAAATACGTCAGTGGAATGTGCCCAACGCCTCCCCTTTTATTACAGTTTCCCAATATAAACATGGATTCAGATCGTATTACGAGGTAGTTTAGGCCCAACTCTGAATGTCAAAATTTATAATTATTAATGCATTTGGTAGTATTAGTAATTTGTCCAGCACAACTAATAGAGCAAGTGCACATTTTCTTAGCTATTATGAAGAGGACCACATACCCAAATGTAGACTGAAGTCGTTGATGTTTCGTCAGCAACACGTCAGCTTGTACATCTTTAGTAATAGGTAATGGTTACCTAATGTGCTCACTCTAGCCTGGGCATTGGTCTTTTGGTTCCACCTCTTACTTCAGTTACTGCCATGGCAGCCAATTTTTGCACAGATGCTGACCAGCTTTACACAGACATTCTTTTTGGCCCTTCCTCATCTGGGAATCCTCTGACACAAGATCCAGGGCACTTATGAGATCCTTCTGGACTCTGAAGCATGGATAACTCAAAAGTTTGGGTATTTAATCTCAGAAGGTCTACCCTGCTGGGTTTCTGATCCCCCAGAGGAAACTTTGGTGATGTATTTCACAAGGCCATGACAAGGTCATGGTGGAACTGAACACCAGTGGCCCTCAGCAATATCCAACAGGATAATGCATCCTTTTATTGTGTTTCCCTTCCTCCAAACCTGACTCCCTTGGTAATTCTTTCTTTCTTCTTGGGATTGCTTCCAAAATATACCTACATGTAAAACTTTCAGATCCTGGCACCTAAATATGGGAATGTGGGCAGGGCCTGGGAAGGGTTTTGGCTTTTGGAGGAGAAACCTGAGTAATGACAGAAATGTTATTGCTTGGATTCTGGAACATAATTTCATGATGTGTCCTCAGCCCCTAACCAGAAAGACACTGTGATAGATATTGATCAAGACATTAATTCTGTATTCCTCCTTTGGCTTTTATCCTCTATGTGGAAATTCATGTCATTTTCTTGCTTGTGGAGTTTAGAATTTCTTGCTCTTACTTTACACAGTTTATTAATTAGCCTCATACACAAAATCCCTGAAGATGAAGCAATGGAAGATGGATGGGGTGCAAGGTTCTAGCCACTGAAATGTCTGAATGGCTTTAAATACTAACATTATCCCTAGGTGGTAGGAAATCACCAAATTTTTTTCAGGAGTGAAGTAACTTTTTAACAGCTACAGTGAATAAGACTAACCTGCTGGTGATATTTAAAGTGAGTTAATTTCATGACATTGCAAGTCATCACCCAATTTGATATAAGGGATGAGCCTTTCAATTTCTGTTCCAGTTTCTGATATAACTGGACATACATATAATCTAATGTCATAAGATACTATAAATATTTAGCTAAATGCTCCTCCTGCTTGAGCATAATTTTTATGTCTTTTGTTTTATATAACATACATTTGTCAGTTATGTTCATGCCTTCATTTATTTACTTTTTTAGTAAAACTTATGCAAATTCTCTTTATGTAATACTTAATCAGTTAACTTGTACAGAGGGCTAAGCTAACAATTTTGTACTAATTACAGTATTTGAAATAAAAATGTAGTTTTAATATATATTGATCAATTTCTACAGTTAAGTCTGTTGCCTAAAATTCAATGACCAGATTATATTGGGAGCTTCAATAAGCAAACATTATTCTATCATAATTTTTAAACAGATCTTTCATTTTCTGAGACTTAAGAGCTAGGATGCTAAGCCTGGTATGCTAAATATTGTATTCTGTACTCCATTTAGACTTTGATTTGGATTTAAAATTCAAAATCACTTCCATCATTTCTATCCTTGTGAGTGTGAGCCTGTGGGGATATTAAAATAGAGAAAGAGCTACTTGGAGAGATGAAATGATTGAATTTGATGCCTAAGGCCAGAAACCTCATTTTGCTTATGTTAATATGTAGAACTTTCTGCACTCCAATTCATGGCTAGTAAATGCTTTTTCTTGATTTTGTAAAATTTAGCATCGTATATCCTGGTTGAGAACCTTATTTCTTTTGTTGCAAATAGTGCTAGCAACCGGTCTCAATCTAGTTTCTATTAGCATAGGCCAATTATGAAATCATTACACATGATTATAGAAAATCTAAACCTATGTGTTACTTTTTCTAATGCCATTTTATTCAAAGTTGCAGATTGCAGCTATTGTAATCTTAGGTAAATCAGTAATTAACTTAGCAGAGAGATAGAATATAGACATAAAATCATAAGACCTAGGAGGCATTTTCAGGGAAGAATTTTAATAAATATCTCGCAGGATATAATCCTTTTCAAAGAAGTACAAATATCCTCAGTGTCTCACCATGACAGAGTAACATTAGGAAGACAACATTTGTTTATATTGTCTTTAAATGAACTAGATAATGTAGCCATTTCAGCAAATCTCTATTGAACACCAAGTTCTTGACATTCCAAGATGAGTAATATAGTGTTTTGGGCCTGAGCATGTTCAGAGCATAAGATGGGGTTGGGAGAGAAGAGAAATGTGCAATGTACAATTGTAATTCAAAATAGTAAATGTTGTAATGGATACATTTACAAGTGATTATTAAAATACAAAGGATAGAAAGAATGTTTGAGTCCATCAATCATAAACGAAGCTATCCAAAGAGAAAAGACATATGTGGAAGAACCCACCAGCCAAGGACTGGGGTCAGATTATTGCAGACAGAAAGAGAATAGCGTGTGTGTGGGCTATGATTCTTGACAGATTACATCATGTTTTAGTTATGCGGAGCAAGGAAAGATGATGACCAGGGTAAAAGGCTGGAGTGGTCAGAAGCAGGGGATGACTACAGACAGGTGGAATATATATATAAATATATAATAACAATATATAAGATACATAATATATACATATTATGTATATATATATATATATATATATATATATCATGCTCAAATGTTTAGGTTTACAAGTAAGAGATTAATTTAATAAGATTCCTGCTCTAGGACAATAACTGATTTGGCAATGTGAAGGAGGAACTGGTGGTGATGAGCATAAGGCTGAAGCAATTGCTTAGTGAAGACTAAGCTTGAAGTAGCAGTGACAATATCACCTGGACTTGCTGACTGATGTATTATGGGAAATGAAGAAAAAGGAAAAGTCAGAAGTGATACCTGACATCATCCTGCTGATGGTGATGTTGCCATCAGTGAAAGCATACAATGAGAGAAGAGAAAGATTTGAAGGCTAATGAGGTTTTGAGTAAAAAAATATTGTATTTGTTGTTTCTAACTTTTGAAATACACACAAAATTATATAAGGTGATAATTATAACAATGTATATTTGGGTTTGTAACATAAAATTATAGGAGATATATGTAACAATAATATCACAAAAGAGAGGAAAGGGGTGGAGTTATAATGGTGTCACATTTATAAGTAACACTGGAATTTAGCTAATAGAAATCTGAGGCACATTATGCTAAATTCAGATGTACATGCTAATTCTTATAGCAACCACTAAGTAAATAATTTTAAAAATATAGTGAAATAATGATTAAAAAGTTAAAATGTTACACCAGATACTATTCAGTTAATGCAGTAACCAAAGACTAGAGTAATAAAATAGACATAAGATATGTACAAAAAATAAAACGAGAAATGTAAATCCAACAATATCAATATTAATACGAAATGTGAATGGATTAAACAATTCAACCAAAAGGCAGAGATTGTCATACTGGATAAAACTGGATAAGAAACAATATCCAACTACATACCCTCTGTAGGAGGCACACTTCGGATTCAAATAAAGTAAACTGAAGTAAGAGGATGTTGAAAGATATACCATGCAAGCTACAACCTTAAGGGAGCTGGGGTAGCTATAGCAATATCAGACAAAATAGAACTTAAAATAAAAATGTCGGACTTTTTATAATGATCACAGAATCAATCCATTCATTGGGAAAGACCAAATTCTGGACAATAAAGTAAGTCATAATAAATTTAAGAGGATTGAAATTATAGAAGTAATGGTTTAACCATGAGAAAATTAGGTAAGAAATCAACAGATGGATATTACGAAATCTTCAAATATTTGCGAATTAAGCAATAAGCTAATATAAAATCCATGGATTACAGAAAAAATTTCAAGGTGGATTAGAAAATTTTTTAATTAATTTTTTTTTTTACCTTTTTAAGAGAACTATGCCACACATGGGGCTCAAGTTCCTGACCCTTAGATATAAATTAAAATCAACTAAGACAAATGTGGAGTTTTCATGCTTTTCTCTCCTTGTAGAATCATGGACATGTTAGAGTTATGCCATCTCAGCATCAGTGTAAAGCAATATGCAGAGAGTACTGCGAACCAGGGGAGCTTGCCTGAGCCTAAGCATCCAGAGTGTTCATTGTGGCTCAATTACCTACTGCCCATGTAGCCTTCCTTTGGTAGAGGCCTTTGTAGAATTTGGGATAATATTTATAGTTTCCAGTTTCTTTAGAGGGCAGACAGATACCACATGGCCCAAAGCCCCATTGTAAATCACACTGTTAGACTCTTTGGTAGGTAATGTCCCAAGACAAACAGACATTCCTACTAGGCAGGATATTCTTGGGAACTATAGATTCCAGTAGCTAAGAACAAACACCATACCTGTTTCTGTGTAAGATTAATTCTTCACTACACAACAGAGAAAACCAATGGGGAGAGGACTGTATCATCCATAAAAATCTAGCCATGTTGATCATCAAAAAAGAAAGAAGGCATAAGTTAACAATATCAGGAAGAAAAGAAAGGACATTACACAGGTCTACAGATACTAGAAGGATTAAAAAGGAAATACTGTAAACAGTTTTAATGCTGGCCTCATAAAATGAGTCGGGAAGTGTTCTCTCATCTCTTAAAATCTGGAAGATTTTCTATGGTGTTAGTATCCTTTATTTTAAAAAAAAAATGAATTTATTTATTTATTTATTTATTTATTTATTTATTTATTTAAGAGCTAGAGTGCCTGTGTGCGGGAATTGGGAAAGGAGAACAGGGGAAAGAAAAGGGAGGTGGGAAAAATCCATGCTGAGCACAGAGCCTGGCACAGGACTCCATCTCGGGATGCTGAAATCATGATCCGAGCTAAAACCAAGAGTCTGACACTTAATGGACTGAGCCACCCAGGCACTCCTGAGTTGGTATTATTTCTTCAGTAAAATATATGGCAGCCATTCAGAACTAAAGGTTTCTTCCTGAAAGGTTTAGTTAATGAAGAATTCAATTTCTTTAATAGGTAGGTAATATTAATAGGTAGTTATATCTTTGATAATTTGTATCTTTGAGAGAATTTATCCAAGTCATGTACATTGCTGAATTTGTTGTCATTAACTTTAGCAACAAGCCTATCTAACACCTGGATCTTAGTTTTAAATATCATTCTTTAATAAAATGAACCAGGCTTCATAGAGAAGTGATTAATTCTAGGACTGAAGCGGGAAATATGCAGCTTGAATCTGAAACACCTTGTACTACTGAAAAGTAGCTAAGTAAATGTTTAAAAAGTATATTTATACAAATGGGATATGTCAAAGAAATGTAGGTGCCCACTGAAGGATCCCTCCTTAGTGGCTAAAGCTAAAGTAGTTTCAGTTACTATATTAATAAAGTAGTATTGGAGTATAATTCAAAGTATAAATACCATGAGGCCATACTGGCATAAGCACATGGCTGAAGAAATTAATAAGTGGGGGAAAAGGAACAAATCTCTCATTCATAAGAATTCCAAATAAATTATGTAGACACGTCTCCCTAAATAAGGGGAGATAATGGTTTCCTTTTGAAGAGTAGAGTCTGAAAGGGGGGAGAAGAAAAAGAATAACTTTATAGTAGAGAAACCTGAGAACTCTACTTTAGTCAGGCAATCACAGTCAGTATCAGTATTTATAAACCATTTTGGGAGAACATATCCTTATAAGATGGCAAAAATGGCACTATATCTCCATGATCATCCTCCCAAACACCTATAGCCCTTGTCCAATCAAACCTCAGGCAAATACCAACAGACAGCATCCTACAATATACCTGACCAATCTCTTCAAAGCTATCAAATTATCGAAAACAAGAAGAGTCTAAGAAACTGTCACAGCCAAAAGGAGCCTAAGGAGACATAACAATTAATGATATTCTGAATGGGATCCTGGAAGGAAAAGGTAAATTAGGTAAAAATTAATGAAATCTTAATAAACTATGGACTTTAGTTAATAATAATATATCACTATTGGATTATTAATTGTAATAAATATGTCATACTAATTATAAGATGCTAATAACTGGGTAACTGTGTATGTGTGGGGGAGCGGAGGTATATGGAAATGCTCTGTACTATCTGCTCAATTTTTCTGCAAATTTAAAACTTCTAAAACCAAAGTCTACTAATAAAAAATTATAGATCAATATTTTTCATTAAAGTATACATAAGAGTCCTTAACAAATTTTAGAAATCAAATTTAGTATATAATATATCATGGCCAAGTGGTTACCCTAGGAAATTAGAGTTGGTTTTACATTCACAATTGGCATAATTCACCACATTAAAAAAAGAAATGTGTGATCACCTCACTATATGCAAAAGAAGCATTTGTCCAAATTCAGCATCCATTCATAATAAAAACTTATTGATCCAGTAATAGGTGGAAAATTTTTCAGCCCTATAAAGAACATTAAAAAAAAAACCCTCTACATCTGACACAATACTCAATACTTTACTCCAAGATCAAGAAAAACCAGAGAATGTTCACTTTCACTACAACATTTTAGGGGAATGTCCTAGCTAATGCATACTGAAGGCATAGGGATTTTAAGGGATAAAGTTAAACTGACTTTATTTGCAGGCAATGGATCTATAGACATATTTCAAGAATCTAGCACAAAAATACTAGAACTAGTAAATGTATGATAAGATTTCAGGATATAAGATTAATGTACTAACATAAGTTGTATTTCTATATACTAGCAATAAACATTTAGAAATTGAAACTAAAATTTACAGTTGTATCAAATTTACAACTGCATCAAATTTAAAATCGTATCAAAATATGAAACGTTTATGGAAGTAGTTAACAATATATATGTGAAAGTGAAAACTAAAAGTTATTAAAAATGACGTTAAAAAAAAGATGACGTTAATAAATGGAGATATATGCCTTATCATGGATTGGAAGATTCGGTATCCTTAAGATGTCAATATTCTCCTGCTTTGTCTGTACATTTAATACAATTCCAATTAAAATCTGGAAGACATTTTTTGAGAAAATTGATCAACTGATTATAAAATTCACATGGAAAAGCAAAGAACTTAGAATTGCTAAAACAACTTTGAAAAGGGATAAATTTGGCGTGCCTAGCTGGCTTGGTTGCTAGAGCATGTGACTCTTGATCTTACAGTTGTGAGTTTGATTCCCATGTTGGGTGTAGATACTACTAAAAGAAAGAAAAAAAAAAGGATAAATTTGTAAGGTTAAACTGCTCATTATAATAAAGATTTAGTAATCAATGTAACATGGTATTATCATGTTAGACAAATAGATGGATGGAATAGAGACCATAAACAAACCCATACACATGTTGACAACTGATTTTTGACAGTTGTGCAATAGCAATTCCATGTAGAAGGATAAACTTTTTAACAAATTTGTGAAATGCTTGAATAGCTATTTGCAAAGGAAAAAAATTAGTTCAGTTATTACCAAAATTCACATACAAAAATTAGCTCAAATTTCAGAACTGAAACTGTAAAACTTTTAAAAGCAAGTGTAGAAGAATATCTTAATGATCTATTTGCCATTCAGTAAAGATTTCTTAAATAGGACATACTAAGCAAAAATTGTGAAAGAAAATAATTAATAAATTGGATTTCATCAAAGTTCAAGAATTTTGCACTTCAAAGATACCATTAAGACATTAAGACAATGAAAAGACAAACCATGCACAAGGAAAAAAAATTTTCAAAACATATTCCTTGAAATGAATATAAATAACACTGCATGTTAACTATATTGGAATTAAAATAAAATAAAATTTAAAAATATTCCTGATAAAATATTTTTTCTTTGTGTATATTAAAAACTAAAGCTTAATAATAAGTCAATCAATCTGATGAGCAGCAATAAATACTTAAAGAAAAAAATTTGAAACTCACTTTCCTATAAAAGACAGCCAAAGAAGCACATAAAAGGATATTCAACATTATTAGCCACTACAGAAATGCAAATTAAAACCACAATGAGATACCTCTATGCATCTTTTAGAATGGCAAAAGATTAAAACATATACACACACAGAGACACACAAAGAAACAAACAAAAACCCGAAAACAATTCAAAACCCAAAACCTGACAACACCAAATGACGGCAATGATCAGGAGAAATTTGTATACATTGTTGGTGAAGTGTAAAATGGTACAGTCACCATTACAAGCATTTTGAAAGTTTCTGATAAAGTTGAACACACACTTACCCTAGTGACCTAGCAATTCTATTCGTGATTATTCACCTAAAGAGAATGTACTCCGATGTTCAGAGCAACATTTTTTATAAAAACCAGAAATAATAAATAACCCAAATGTCCATCAGCTGGCTAAGAAAAGGGAAAGAAAAGGGGGAAAAAAGTAGTACATCCATAGATCAGCAGTCTATTTATTTGTTTGTTTACTCCTAATTCAGGTAAAATTCACATGACATAAATTAAGCAGCCTACACTGGGTAGACTTTTAAATCTTTTTGATTTGAGTTCATCTATAACCAAGTGAACTTATTTTTTGTCTTTTCTGTTCATGATATGGTTGTGAGGGGAATAAAGAATGCTTCAAATTGTAGATACTTATTAATTATCCTCTTTTGTGGGCATCATTCCACTGTGAGGCTTTTAGAATAAAGCTTTATCTCTCTTCCTATTAGTCTTTTTTGGATAGTCTTTTGAGGTCAATATTCCATGCAGTGACATTTTTCCCACACGCTGACATTCCGGATGGTCTTACTTTTTTTTCACAAATCATCTAATACCCCAGCTTTATGTCAGTAAAGTTATTGAATAATCAATTCATACTGTGTTAAGGATATGAGAGAGGCTAGGGTACGTGGATCCTAACTGCCTTCTCCTTAATCCCTCTCTTTCATCTGAAGCCATAAATACATTTTAGTAGTGGGGAGAGACTGAAGATCTGTAAGGTCCTGGCTGACCCTGAAAGGTCATCTTATGCTCTGTATTCAAGAGGTATTGCCTGTTTAGGCCAAGCACTTTTTCTGTCTAACCTTCTCTTGGGTTCCCTGGACTTAGAAATAAGATATCTGGATAGTTCCATATGGAGACATCCCTTGGCACTCTCCAGAATTCAATGTACTTCTTCTGTAGGAGTTGAAGTATTGATGAGGTTTTGATGTGGAGGTAAGAGTAGATGCCCACCATTTGACTATGACATAGTCAAATGAAGAGATAACATGTGACTTGTGGAACTGCTAGCAGCAGAGAACCGAAGTTACCCTATCTCAGGAGACAAGTCAAGAGAGGTCCCTATGCATTGATTCAATGGAACCCTACTCCTTAATTCAATGGAAATCTGGACCTCAGTGTAGGAAAATTTAGAAAATCCATCCCTCACCAAAAAAGTACAACTGTCTAATCTTTACATCCATGTCACTCTCATTTGCTCTAACTCACATTGAGCTATCAAATTTTGTGGCAAGCTATAAACTTGTTGAGTCATTAGCTTGCCTGGTTAATGGAGGAAAACTAAATTCCTGTTCCTGCATAATGACACTTATTCACTGTAGACATTTGCATCACTGGGAAATGATAAAACCTCATCCTTCATAATGAAGTTGTGGGCTGACAAAGAGGAAAATATAGTGTTGTGGGACAACTATGAATATAAAACAAGCTTAATAAAGAAATAGTGACAAATTATATTATGCAAAATGTAATGCAATAAAAATGTTACTAACTCATTGGAAATGTCATAAATAATCTAAATAGTTTTTGACTGTCAAGGCCTTGAAAAATATATTCCTTTAAAAATGAGGTGCAGAAGAGATGTCAATTTAATTGCCATCATATTTTGACAAGCTCGGAGATTCCTGTATTCAGCTTATTTGCTAAATTTAGATACTTGCTCAAGTTGAAATGAAGGGAGGAGCACAATTAACCAGTTCTGCCATTTTATTGTTGATCTGGCAAGAAAGCTGTCAGCACTCTTAAGCTACAGGATTGTTGCTTTGGTTTCAGACCAATATTCGGATGATGTTGTAATCAGTTAAACAAGTGCATCTTCACAAATATGCAAAGTCTCAGATTTTGTACTTGAACACTGGGAAAGACAATTGTCAAATTTAAAATATTACTAATTATGAGTCATAGATTAAAAAAAAACTATAGCCAGCCCTTCTTAATCAGTTTGACTGAGATTCTGGCTTAGGATTGAAGGACTTACATGCTGGACGATAATTATTTTCCTTCTTTTCATCAAGTATTTGGCATGAAGTTATCTACACTTGTCACCATTTGATACCTTACAAGCTTCTTTATTCTGATTTTACTGGGAAAGAATGTTCTTTCTCAGCCATTCAGCCATCCTGCATAGCTTTTATTTAGCTTTTGTCCTTTTATCTTCTGTTTTGAAAACTCTTATCTGAGGCCTAGAGGAACAGCTAAGAAGTAGAGACATGACTTCAACTTCTATGATATTTGGGGAAGTATTTAAATTTTTTTTTTTTTTTTTTTTTTTTTTTTTTGCTACTGGTTCATTAGGAAAGGGAATATCATCTAGCCTAGCCTTGAGTCTTGTATAGATTCCTGCTTGGATCTGCTAAGGACCGGGCCCCCTGCCTCCACCAAAGCAAGAGCTACCACTAAGCCTGTCTTTTCATGTGGTTCATAATGCAGAAAATGAAGTAGAGAAGAAAGGAATTGCCATTCAGTTTATGGTGCATTGCCTCACTTCTATCACATCTAGTAAAAAATTGGACTTATATAGGAGATGTTCCTTTCATGGATACAGTTGAGGGTTAGGCATTGAACACTGGGTATTCCAAGGCAGACACAGCATTGCTCCATCAATGACTGCTTTCCACACAGCTACCACCAATCCTCTGGACTCAGTATGTAAGATGAGACTAATCTGTCATTTGGCTTTAGAGGGTAGATTGCAATCCCAAATCACGTATCATCTTTAAATCCCAGTGAAGCCCTTGGTTGACATTGATATGTACATACGTATTACATTTTGAACTTTTTTTTGAAAGTTTATGCATATTTTCCAAAGCACACTTTAAATTCTCTTGTTGAAATCCTTTCATCGTTTTTAGTGCTCCTGAAAGTATTTCTAGATTTTTTTTTTTTTATTTCTAGAATTATTCATCAAGTTTTCACACAATTTTCCTGGACCCTTGTCACTGACAACTTTCATGCTGTTACCTTCATAGGAACTCAGAAATAATTCTCTATAAACTTATTAAAAGTAATTTATACTTCACCTTTTGATGCTAGAATTATTACTTCCACTATTTCTCCAATGTGAAGAATTAAAATTAAAAATTCTATTTTGCATAAGACGTTTTTAAAAGAATGGGCAAGACACAGACTAGGAGAAGATATTTTAAAAACACGTATCTGATAAAGGACTTGTATCCAAAATATACAAATACTCTTAAAATTCAACACTAAAAAACAAAACAAATCCTATTTTTAAAATGGGCAATATTTCTGTACAGAAACCACCAAATATATATGTAACAAGTAAACATATGAAAAAGTACTCAATATCAGTTTTCATCAGGGAATTGTAAATTAAAAGAATGAGCTATCACTACACATCTATCGGAATTATCAAAATCCAAAGCACTTACAAAACAAAATGCTGGCAAAAATGTAGAGCAACAAGAACTTGTATTCAAGTGATACAGCCACTTTGCAAGGTAGCTTGTTGGTAGTCTTAACATACAACTTAGCAATCATACTCCTAAGCATTTACTCAACTGCATTGAAAATATATTATGTTTAAGCAGGTTTATTCATTATTACCAAAATGTGGAAGCTACCATGATGGTTAAATGAACCGTGGTACATCCATACAATGTCACACTACATAGTGCTAAAAAGAAAGAACTATCAAACCATGAAAAGACACAAATAATCTTAAATGCACGTTACTAAGTGAGAGAAGCAGATTGAAAAAGTTATATACTGTATGATTTTAACAAAATAATATTCTGGAAAAGGCAAAATTATGGAAAGAGTAAAAAGATCAGTGATTGACAGAAGTTATAGGGGAGGAAGAGAGGGAAGCATAGGTGAAATTCAGGGGATTTTCAGGGCATTAAAATTGTTCTGTGTGGTATTCTAATAATAGACAAATGACATGATGCATTTGTCAAAACCCATACAACTGTACAAAACAGAGTGAACTCTAATATATCAAAAAAAGTATCAATATTAATTCAACAATCTTACCATACTAAGGCAAGATTTTAATAATGGTGGATATTGTGTGCAGAAGGGCAGGAAGAGGAGGTGAATAAGAACTCTCTAGGAGTGTCTGGGTGGCTCAGTCTCTTGAGTGTCTGACTCTTGATTTTGGTGCAGGTCATGATCTCGGGGTCATGAGATCAAGCCCCATGTTGGGGCCTGCACTCAGTCTGCTTCATATTTTCTCTCTCACTCTCTCTCTACCCCTCCCCCACCATGCTTTCTCTTGCTCAAATTAATAAATAAGTCTTTTTTTTAAAAGGAACTCTGTACCATCTGCAAATCTAAAATTGCTCTAACAAATAAAGTCTATGAAAACAACAACAACAAAAACCAAAAACAAGACATTTTCTGGATGCTGTGATGATTATTTTAGCTATTTCTTCAATGTAGTCTCCTTTATTTTTATTCATCTAACATCCAGTGCTTTTTGACTTCGTCTTAAACTGTAAATTTGTATACACAAAACCATCTATTTTTAGTGATGTTAAATAATTGTTTCTACATCATTCTTCTAGGATGTAACAACTTTTAATTCTAATTACTTATAGTTTTATGTTGACAGTATGACTTATATACCTACAATATTTATAGAGGATATGCAATCAGAAACTATGAAGCAACTGTAATTGACTTCACCCCTTAGCTTCTTCTCAAAATGACAATTGTCCTTACTGACTGATGCAAAGTGATGTGCAATAATGTGTGATTGGTTGGAAATCATTTAGTAGGGGATGGCATGCTGAGTAACTGCCATCCCAATGAAAGCAGAGTGTTAGATAAGCTGGTAGCATTGCTTGCTCTGCTTCTCATACACAAGGTTTCACCCTCAAAGAACTCATGAGAAGTATGATTCCATATACTATAGAATAAATGGCATAATCATTGCTTGTTGTAGTAATAGCTAACATGTGAGTAGTTGGAACGTGGTAGGCACTGACAGAGGGCTGGGCATATGCAAGCCAAGTAATCTTTACAATGGTCCTATGAGGTAGGTGCTTTTACTAGTCTCATTTTACAGATGACAAAACTAAGTCATGCAAGGTTAAGTAACTTGCCTAAACTTTCAGAACCAAATGAGGGCGAGAACTGTGATTTGTTATTGGGCAGACACTCTGGCGTGCATGCTATTCTCCATGCTCCATGCAGATGCTAAACCTTGATTTAAAAAAATACACAATCTAGGGATCCCTGGGTGGCTCAGTGGTTAAGCGCCTGCCTTCCTCCCAGGGCGTGACCCAAAAGTCCCAGGATCGAGCCCCACGTAGGGCTTCCTGCATGGAGCCTGCTTCTCCCACTGCCGGTGTCTCTGCCTCTCTCTCTCTCTGTGTCTCTCATGAATGAATAAATAAGAATCTTAAACACACACACACACACACACACACACACAATCTAGTGTGACTTTTAACTTTGGAGAGCTGATGTTCAAAATATTTTTCCAAACCTCGCTTACCGATCCTGCTGGGTCTTGTGTCTACAGAGACAAAGCAGATTATACTGACTTGCTCAGGCTTAGCCTCTAGAGCACTTTGTCCTAAACTTACTGGGTGACACAGCAGATGTGGTTTAGGCTGTCACTCTGTGTCTCTGAGAACAGGCTCAGTCTGCAGGGAGCCAGTTACATTACTGTACCCCTGGAAGCAAAACGAGATCACCAGCTACTGCTGAGAAAGGCTGGTGAGATTGTCAGGTGCCCAGACAGACCCATGGGAATCACAAGTACAAAACATCCAAAAGAAACCACTTATTTATCGGTCAAAGCTGGTTTTTTGTTAATACTTTTAAACACGATGCACACTGCATTTCGGTTTTCCAAGTTTATTCTTTGCAAACTGCTCTATATTCTGAACTTTTTACAGATTGCTAGTTATATATCAAACAAACATATCTGGCAGAGACCTTTTCATAAGACTGAAGAGATTGAAATTCCTTTTTGTGATAAATTGGAAGAAACTGAAAAACAACTGGGAACCAATCCTCCCGCTTTTTTATTGTCTAAAGTTTGCCGAATTCTAAATGTAATCTTCTCACTGCTCCAGTGGCATACAAAACATGCACTGAAATGTGAGGGAGGCGATTGTTACAAAAATGGATTAGAGATCCTACGAAATCAATGAAGAGCATAGTCTTTGTGCAATTATTTTCACTTTCTCTTCTTAAAAGGTGTAATGAGGTAAAGTGATACATAGCAACTTCCTGTGATTTACTTCAATTGAGTTACAAGAATTTTAAATGGCAAGAGAGATGCTGAACTGTAAAGATACAGAACTATTTTATAGAAGATGGCCATTACCATACATTTTAGAACTTATGATCACAGACTCTTAAGAATGAATTTGAAACGAAAGGCGACAGAGATTTTCCTCTTTTTCTTTGGGTAAAGCAGAGCATTTTGAATATTAAAGAAAAGAGAATGTGTAGAATGGGAAATGAGAGAGAAGTGAGATTATAGTGAGATGGTGGATACAGAATAGATTGCCTAATTCAAGGGTCTTTTCCCACCTATTGTAAAAGAGCCATTCTAGATTTGTCTGGACTCTAATTTTGTATTAAATTAATCATCCTTAGTGTTCCTTATACAAGAGATCGTATTATTACGTCTAATGCATTGTACACTCATAAGCTATGCTATGTGAAATTATCTGGGGAGAAACTGCAAGGCTGCTTTGAGCATGATAATATATGGAAAGGAGAGCTGATTATTTGGTCCCTGTAAACCAACGTTTGGAACAATAAGGCAGGATTTATTTTACTATATATTCAGAAACATATTAAGATTCTAAAAAAAATGTGGACTTTGACCCCACAAGACTCATTAGTTGTAAAACCGAATTCATATGGGCAGTAAAATTGAGACAGATTTTGATTGGTGTAATCCTGAGAACAAATTGGAAAAGAAAAACAGACAGAAGCTGTACAAAATAAGTAAAACTGTGGCAAAAAAAAAAATATAATAACAGTGTCTGCCATTGACAGAATTCTACAAATACACTAAACAACCAGTTTTCTAGAAGTTTACAATAGCTTACGAAGTCTATGTAATTATCTATTCAATTCACTTGTCTACATAGGTATGTATAATTCTCATTGGACTCATGAATGAAATTAAAGAATTAAGGGAAAGCATGTGAATGTGTGGACCACACATATGGTTATCGGCTCACATATGTTAAGACTGTGTCATGTTTGTGTACATAATCTATATTCTTATTACTCCAGAATGCTTTCTGACAGAGTAGTATGATCCACTTGACTCCTATACAACTGGAAACTGGAACAGTGAAAACTGTGACTTGGCCCAATTGCATGGCCAGTGCTTGAAACTCTCTGGTTGACGGAGTTGTCAAAATGTAATCCCAACAGCTGCCTGTTCTCTCTCCCTGGGTGTATAGTAGTGTGAAAATTTCTGAGCCATCACTTAGCCCGCCCCACAGAGCCCTTACTCACTGCAGGTCTGTGTTCTCCATCATGGCCAACAGTTTGGCTCAACAGATGTCAATGCCTGCCTTTCACAACCTGAATTTTCCAGCTTCCAAACACTCAAATTTGCTGTTATTTACCATTTGAATGTTGACAGCCCCTCAGTTCAAAGCATATGGGCAGCACAGCTCCTGCTAGTGGAATGGCATCTACACGGAAAATGTCAAGAGAAAGCAGAGATCACCCTGGTGGAGTTGGCTGGCTGCTGGGTTTCAATGGTGTCAGCTGCCAGCTCTAAGTTACTTCTCAAGTCTTCATCACAGAGAAAAATAATAGAGTCAGTTTTATGTTCTCCCAAGCAATTATGTCCATGAAACAGTGAAAAGTGTTAAATACATTAACTCCAATATCATGCATTGTGAATATTATATATATATATATATATATATAGGATAAAACTCCAATATTATGCAATATGAATATATATATATATGGGATGAAACTCCAATATCATGAAATGTGAATATCATATGAATAGGATGACACAGTAGAGAGGAGCAAGTTGTTTTTGCAAGACAAACCCTGGTAAACTAAATAAACCAACTCTCTCTTTTTTGCATCCCATTTTTTTTAGTTAAACAAAATTAGTAACTAGCATACAATATCTTGGTCTGTGTAAAATCACTTTCCCCTACTTAAAACATGGAAAGAATCATATCATATATTTTTACCTGTTTTGACACGAGTGTAAGGTTTTCACACAACTCTCAGAGAAAACCTAACGTACAAATGTCTACCCTGTATGACATGGTGTCTTATAAAATGATGTATTAAGTAAAACAACTCTATGACGGCTGACAACAGTCACAATCTGCTTCATGTAAAAAATGTGTATGAAATCAGGAAAAGAAAGCACTAGCGATTTTTGCTGTGGTTTCAGTGCCTCTGGCAATTTGGCATACCTGAGTTGACTGTCACCTTTACTTTTTTCTCTTCCAAAATGTATTCTCACTGGGGTCTGTTGTGACATGTGCAATATCACCTTAATCTCCACATCACTACTTCTAGCATGAAAACTTTGCTCTTCAAAGAGAAATAACTACGTTGTTATTGGAAACAAAATTACATTAGCTCCGAAAACCGAGCCCCATGAGCCTGCCCTGGTTTATCAACCTTAAAGAAAAATCAGACATCAGTCATTCTGATTTGGAATAAGATTGTTTTGATAGAGAAAGAAGATCTTAAGACATAAAAGAGAAAAATGTGCCTTTTGTTCATATTCTCTTGTACTCTGGAATAAGATCTAGTGAGAAAAACATTAAAAATATTACTTCATGGATTTTAAGAAAACATTCTAAATTATCTGATGTGTCAAAATGCACCTATCATCATTGTAGCAGATTGGAAGGTACATGGTACCTGAGTGACAATCAAATTATGACCGGAAGGATTATGTTGTGTTCCCCTTTGTGTTCTCAGGTCTCTGTGTAATGTCAGATGTTTAATTGTTTCTTCTTTTTTTTTTTTTTAAGAAAGATTTATTTATTTATTTATTTATTTATTTATTTATTTATTTATTTATTTATTTATTGTAGAGAGAGAATGCAGAGGGGAGGAGCAGAAACAGTCTTAAGCAGACACTTCCTTGGGCAAGGAACCTTACACAGGACACGATTTCACGACGCTGAGATCATGACTTGAGCGTGATCAGACTTGGAGTCTGAGGCTGAACCAGCTGCACCACCCAGGTTCCCCTATAATTGATTCTTATTAAATATTTGCTCAGTGATTGAAACTACTGTACTTCTTACCTTCAGATCTTTGTAGGTGGTGGGGTCCTCTTCCCTGATTCTTCATTCCCATATAGCAAACTTTTATATAACCTTTGGAACAGCTCATCCAAATTCTTCCCTAAATTCATTTTCCTATTATATTTGCCCTATTTTTGTCACTCAAGTATAGTCAACACACAATATTATGCTGTTTTCAGGTGTACAGCATAGGGACTTGACAATTCTATATGTTATGCTATGCTCATCACAGGTGTAGCTACTATCTACTATCATAGAATGTGTAAGTCTAAATTACCACAACTTAATGGATAACAATATTCGTTTTTGTCTTGATGTTCTCTAGTGTATTGTGAAGTCCTAGAAAATGTAGGATGTCATTTGATTATATTTGTTGAGTCCTGATCCTGTGACATATAACACCCTAAGAGGATTTTGTGTTAATTTTTTTTAAGATTTTGTTTATTTATTTGAAAGAAAGAGAGAGTTTGAGCCCCACTCGTACTGGGGAAGGGCGGAGGGAGAAGCAGATACCCTGCTGAGTGCAGAGCTTGATGCAGGCTTGATCCCAGGACTCTGAGAACATGACCTTTGCCAAAATCAGTTGCTTAACTGACTGAGCCACCCAGGCCCCCCAAGAGGATTTAGTGTTTCTTGATTAATTCCAGGACTACTAGGATTCTTTGAAGGCTCCATTTTTTTGCCATAAGCCACATAATGTACTGGGAAATCATTTGAGGTTGTAGCTATCTGTAATGATGTATAACATAATAAAAAAATGGAAAATTTCCCTGGATAAGAACTTTCCATCTCCTGAACAGGAACTTTATGTCTTCAGTGACCTGCTTTCTTCATGCAGAAAGGGAAAAGGGTTCAGTTTGACATGTGATAACTGATAAGAGTCACTAGGGATTTCTGAATAAATGAATTCGGCAAATAGATTAAATACCACAGCTTGAGATCCAAAAATGCAGATGTATTTCAGAAGTCCAGAATGACTGCCTTTTATCTTGGGCTCTCTGTAGTATGAAACAATTTTCTCTAAAACTAATAACTACCCCCCCCCAGACTTTGTCAAAATCAATTGTTTTGAATTAAAAAAGAAAAAGACACTGAAAATGTTCTCCATATTCCCATAGAAAAATCTATGCCACATGACATAACTTATTAATGTATCACATTAGCACTTCATAATATATTCATGTTTGCAAGTAGGACGTTTAATCATATGAATTCCTGTCTATGCAAGCTCTGTTTATTGTGAGACTAAAATGAGAACTGCAATCACAAACAATGAGCTCATGCAACACTATTAATATAACCATTTTATTATTATGTTATTTATTATTTATTGAGCTCTAGCCTCTCTGTTGAAGATTATTGTGTTAAATAGAAACAAAAACTTCAGCTAATATTCCAATCTCTTTATTCTCCAAGATTGAAGCTCCCTAGAATTAAATTTGATTTTGATAATTTTCTGAGGAAAAATAGTGAATCTGCTTCAGTCTCAGTGATGATGGTGGGGAAAGAAACTAGAATTATTTTCTCAATGTCCCACCTGTCACCCTGTTTTCTCCTTATTTTTAATTTTTCTCTTATTGGGGAGGAAAATTTTTCCTTTACTCTTAAAAAGTTATTCTGCTTGGTCTAATCATTAAATTGACATGAGGAGGGTGCCTGGGTGGCTCAGTGGTTGAGTATCTGCTTTGGTTCAGGGTGTGATCCTGGGTCCTGGGATTGAGTCCTACACTGGGGTCCCTGCAGGGAGCCTGCTTCTCCCTCTGCCTATATCTCTGCCTCTCTGCTGGATCTTGATTGCATTCAGCTTAAAACAGTCCACAAACCAAAGTGGCACATTTTTAGGGACACTTGTTCTGAATCCCTTTACTTTCAAGACCAGATCCAAGTTTTGTAGGACTTTAAGTTTACACAATTTGGGGATCTTTCTTGCAGTAAAAAAAAAAAAAAAAAAAAAAGTACTGCATTAGTCTACTCCAGTTGCCATAACAAAATACCATAGATTGGGTGCTGAAACAACAGAAATTTATTTTTTCAGAGTCTGGAGGCTGCAAATTCAAGATCAAGTTGCCACTGGAGTTGATTTCTGCTGAGACCTTTCTTCCTGGCTTGAAGATGGCCATCTTTTCTCTGTGTCCACACATGGTATCTTCAGTATATGAGCAGGAGAGAGAGAGAAAGAAAGAGAGAGAGAGAGAGAATCATATTGAGAAAGACTTGACGATGTCTATGGTTCAAAAAGCAAACCAATTAGTAGAAAATGTTGTTCAATTTGTATCTTGTGCCCAATTATAGACTAATTGTGTGTCAAAGGCTTGGGATGTTCAAATGATTCCATCGTTTATTGGTGGTCAACTATCAACAGAACAGCTTTGCTTAGGGTAGTACTTTCATGTAAGAAAATGGTAGAAATGTAGAAATGTAGTTGGGGATATGTGTGGCAGCATCATGGAGAGAGGAGGATAAATCATGAAAATAATAGTAAGAATACTATACAGATGATCATATAAATGTCTACCACACTTTTTAAAACTGATATTATAATAGCATCTCACCTTTCCTTTTCGATTTAAACTGTTTTTCCTAGTACTTTTTTTGCCATATTACTTTAAATAAATGTATTTTAGATTCAAAATATATTTTCAAACAAGCTTAACTAAGATCTCAATAAAAGAGTATTTTCAAAGGCATGGGGTTTCCTTGATTGGTAAAGAATAAGTAATAATATATTCATTAAAATAATGATAGTGAGGGATCCCTGGGTGGCGCAGCGGTTTGGCGCCTGCCTTTGGCCCAGGGCGCGATCCTGGAGACCCGGGATCGAATCCCACATCAGGCTCCCGCTGCATGGAGCCTGCTTCTCCCTCCGCCTGTGTCTCTGCCTCTCTCTCTCTCTCTGTGACTATCATAAATAAATAAAAAATTAAAAAAAATAAAATAAAATAATGATAGTGAAACTTTCTTTTTTAAAAAGATTTTATTTATTTTTATTTACTCATGAGAGACACACACAGAGAGAGAGAGAGAGAGAGAGAGAGAGGCAGAGGGAGAAGCAGGCTCCATGCAGGGAGCCTGACGTGGGACTGGATCCTGGAACTCCAGGATCACGCCCTGGGCTGAAGGCGGCGCTAAACCACTGAGCCACCGGGGCTGCCCGATAGTGAACTTTCACGTTATTTTATCCCATTGTGCGATCTCTATCCTATTAGTTGTATTGTTTTCAAATTATTATTTTTTTGATTTTCTGATTGGTGTGATGGAGAAAAGGGAATGTGATATGTGTCTTTTTTTCCAGTAGTAAAAGAAAAATGATGGTTTGATGATGAAGAAAAATGTTATTTTCTTATTATATCTTGTGTGTCCCAGAGAAAAAGAATGTCAACCTATTATAGAATCTTATACAATTTGAAATCAATGTAATTTTTGTATTGAGTAGAACATGACATTTACAAAACATATGGGTAATATCCAGGTAAATTAAGACCTATCAGCATTGCCTTTAGCTGGTAAAATGCCCACATTTTCATCAACTTTATTTAGACAATTTTTCTAACATATGTTAGACGTAAATGTGTGTAAAGAATTGTGCCAATTTGGAGATTAACTTTAATTTGCATAATATATTCCAAAACCTCATGGGAAGAGCCTATAGGATTATTAGGAACTAGAATAGCCTAACCACTCTTAAGAAAATGTGTGTTGTCCTTTGGTGGATGAAAATCCATCCAAAATTAACCTTTCTTTTTCTTCCTTTTTTTAAAAGGAAGGTGTCTTTTTTTTTTCAAATTTACTATCATACTGTTTTTTAAATTAAGTTTTTTACTCCAATTTCAGTATATCTAACATACAGCATTATATTCATTTCAGGTATACACATAATGATTTAACAATTGTATACATTACTGAGCACTCAGTATGATAAGTGTACTCTTTAATTCCCATCCCTATTTCACTCATCCTACCCCACCCCACTCCCCTCTGGTAACCAGAAGTTTGTTCTCTATAGTTAAGAGTCTGTTTCTTGATTTGTTTCTCTCCTTTTTTTCCCACTTGATTGGTTTGTTTTGTTTCTTAATTCCACATATGAGTGAAATCAATGGCATCTGTCTTTCTCTGGTTTATTTCACTTAACATCATACTCTCTAGAGCCATCCATGTCTTTGCAAATGGCAAGATTTCATTCTTTTTTATGGCTGAATTATATATATATATATATATATATATATATATATATATATATATATATATATATATCACATCTTTATCCATTCATCTAGTGATGGACACTTGGGATGCTTTCATAATTTAGCCATTGTAAATAATGCTGCACTAAACATAGGGGTGAATGCATCCCTCTGAATTAGTGTTTTCCTATTTTTGGGTAAACACGCAGTAGTGCAATTACTGAAACATGGTACAGTTCCATCTTTAACTTTTCGAGGATCTTCCATACTGTTTTCCAGAGTGGCTGCACCAATTTGCATTCCCATTAACAATGCAAGAGGGTTCCTATTTCTTCACATCTTCTCTAACACTTGCTTTTTGTGTTTTTGATTTTAGCTGTTTTGACAGATGTAAAGTGATATCTCATTGTAGTTTTTATTTGCATTTCCCTGATGAGTGATTTTGAATATCTCTTAATATGTCTGTTGGCCATCTGCATTTCTTCTTGGAGAAATCTCTATTCATATATTCTGCCCAATTTTTCATTGGACTATTTGTTATTCGGGTGTTGAGTTGTATAAGTTCTTTATGTGTTTGGGGTACTAAACCTTTATCAGATATGTCATTTGCAAAACAAACAAAAAAGATCATGACTCAATTAAAGCATGGGTTAATTGGCATTTAGCACCAGTTATTTAAGCTCCAAAAAAAACTGAAGCTCATAAAAGGAAAGGTTTGAATTTTTCTATAATGCTTTCGAGTACCCCTTGACTTGTGATAAAACAAAACATGCCTTGGTTTAGTACTTGAAAACTAACTGCTAGATTTTTGTGTGAAAGAGCTAATCATGTATTTGGTGGGTGAAAAGAAATTATTTTAGCCAAGTAGTATACTCCCACCAGCAGACAAGCTTGTAGATTCTTAGGAAATTTCATGCCAGTGAGGTATGATTTAGGGATTCTGTGAGATCACAAATGGCCACAAATTGTACAAAGTCAATGTGATGGATGTAACCCTTACTAGTGAGAGATTAGAGCCTCAAATAGGCTATATTATGGTGGTTAATTCTCATCTGGAAGGTAAAGGATTTTTTTTATAGTGATAGGGTTAGTTTCTCAGATATTTTAGTTTCTGATATTACAGTGTCCCCAACCATTTAAAAAATAATATTACATTTGGGAAATATTTAGACAGATATTAGAATAAAAGAAATATTAGACTTTTCAATAGTATGTGTTTCTCTGATTTATTTCTCTTAATTTTCCCCAGATGAATTTAATTGTCCTTTGTCTGACATATAAATTGTTAATAAGGAGATTCATTCAAGACTATGAATTTTCCTCTAAGTAAAGCTTTGGATGGATTTCCTAAGTTTGATTTGTAGTTCTAATTATAATAATTTTCTTTGTTACAATTTTGATTTTCTTTCTCAAATGTTAAGGCTCATGTATTTTGTTAGGCTTCCCCAAGCTGATTGGGTTTGTTTTACATATAGTTAGATTTGTCTTATGGTTAGTTATTAATTTTAGTTTTACAATGCCATTCTTGGAAATATTGAGTGGCACAAATTTTCCTTTTATGTTTTTATGGAGATTTTATTTGTAGCATAATATGATAGTTACCAAATATAACTTAATTTTTTTTCTTTAAAATCTGGGAGAAATAAAATTTGCCTTCTATTATACAGATTCAATTTTCTACACCATCTGTTAGGCTGTTTATATCTTCCAGCATGTATCAATTTTGTTATCTTCCACTGTCCCATCCTTTTTCATGTCTTCCATCTCCCTTTCAATCTATCCTGTCCTCTTTTTCTGTCTGTGTGCTCATATTTCTTCAGTTTATTATTTTTTATCATCTATATTGGATCCCAAACTTTTTGTGATATTTATTTCTGGATTGTGTAGCAGATCACTTTCAAAGGTATAGTTTTTCTATAAGCCTTCTGCATCCTATTCCCTGTCTTTTGTTTTACAAAATTTATTTATAAATGTCACCTCGCTTTTTCTTTTCTGCTTATACCCAAATGAAGTTAACTTGTAATTGCATTGCACTTGATCCATCCTCTGTCACTTGTTTGTAGATTTACAACTAGATGCCAAATTGACATGTATGAGTAATGCCCATTTTGGGGTAAGAATTCATCCAATGCAAGTTAGTTCTAATAGGTCAATGTTTCTTTCTAAGCCCACCTCATTTGGAACATGAAAAGCTATCATACGCATCCAATACTAATGTCAGTCTAGTCTATGCTAGGTTATGTTATTTTATTTTATTTTTTATTTTCACAGTGTTTTGCCTGTGAAGATAACTTCTTACAGAATATTGATCATAATGTTATCTTCTCTATGTTTTCTATTACAGTTGGTAGTGTCTTTAAAGATGTCAGTTAATTGGGGGTTTAGATGTGGAGAAGGCAGAAAAAGGGTGAGGGACAAGTACTATGCTAGTTTTACATTCTGTACTTAAGAACAAAAGGGCTGGATACTTAGTTTTCTAATTAGTAGAATCCCTTATTAAGGAAACAAAGGTATGAGAATGTATGAAGCATTATCATTTTTTAGTATTTAAGATATATCATAAATGTCAACTGAAGGTTTTCTTTCCCAATCTAGTTTTGCATATATTATAACTAAAGCCAGTTCTTCCTAGATTCTGGCATTATGTCTTGTGAAATTCTGATTTTCTGTGTTATTGTTTCTACTTTTTCTTGGAAAATTTTAGTGATGACTTGTGGCAACTTTTATTAGGGGTGAGGGAATCCTACTTAACTGATGCTCTTCAGAACTATAAATCCTCACAGATTAACCAAAAAATAATAATAATAAAGCCTGGAGAAAAAGAATATTAAATTAAGTGTTTGAACTCTGACCTCTTTTATTTTTTAATTGCTGGTATAACCATAGCAAACCACTAACAACTTTGGCATCTTAGTTTTCTTATTTATAAAATTGGAAGATTAGAGTTCATGATCATTAAATTTTGCTTATATCTAAAATACATGATTTATTATCTTGTTTATATGTCACATATTACAGAGTCATATTTTCCAGACTTGGGCAAAATTTATATTAGGCAAAGATATGGAACTTATTTATTCTCATTGCCACTCAGAAAGACCACTTCAGGCAGTCAACTTAGAAGGCAAAAGAGCTTGCCACTTCTTACTCTAGTTAGTCAAAGGATAAATGGGACTGCTATGAGCCATTTAAACAGATTTTTAACTCTACTATAGGGCATTTTGCTTACAGAAAAATATGTATACACACACACACAGTATACAACTAACTCTTGAATAATTCAGAGGTTAGTGGCATCAGCAACTGCATAGTCAAAAATCCCCGTATAACCTTTGACTCCCCAAAAACTTAATTACTAATAGCCCATTATTGATCATAAGCCTTACTGGTAATATTGACAGTCGATTAACATATATTTTTATATATGTAATGTATATTGTATTCTAACAATAAGGTAAGCTAGAGGAAAGAAAATGCTATTAAGAAAGTCATAAGGAAGAGAAAATACATTTACAGTAATCTGTTGTATTTATGGGTAAGAAAAAGCCCATGTATGAATGGACTCATGCAATTCAAACCCATGTTCTTCAAGTCAACTATATATATAAAAATATATATACACATATACTTTTTAATTCTTATGCTTCTAAGAAAAGATTTTAACTTATTTATTTTTTATGATATGGAAGACCCCCATGATTCTCTCAAAATCTTGATATCCTTTATGTAAGTCGTTATTCATCTCAATGGTCTTTGACAGACGACAGCATGGCATCTATGTTTATCTTGGGGAAAAAGAACTCTGTATTAGTGAAATGTTGCAGATATAATTATCTTCTCATCTCTAGATAGAAAACATCAACAAAGTAGCTTTTAATTTTACATTTTTGAGGTTTTGTACAGTTTATATGAGGCTATTTATTTAGGGGCAGAAATGCTTTCTTAAATATAAAAACGTTGATTAACCAGAAATAATTTGACTATTTAAACTTGTTCAATTTAATGCTCATTTCTCAACTCACATAAAACTACTATATTTTCTCCTAGCTTGGAGCAAGGCTCAGAGCATGCTTTCATTAAAAAGTGTTTGAAGTCTTTAAGAAAGTTGATGCCTCTAGCTTTTTCTGTTATGATTTTTTAGAAAGCAATTATCATTTTAAATCTAAAATCATTTTTATTACAAACAACAACCTTCTAGCAAATTCAGATGTTTTTCATTTCAAGTACTTTTTCCCAGGTGGGTTAGTTAACATTTTCTCTACATTCTTCAGATTTCAAGTTCCAAGCGCTAAATTTTTATTTTCCTAAGAATCATAGAATGTATTCATCTAAAGATGAACACAATTTATGAACTTATTTTGGTAGTAAATTTATGAAAATTTTGAAAGAAAAAGATACAAGCCACTAATGGCACACACTGAGCTTGTGTTGTTCAGAAAAGTCAGGGAAGATTTATAAACTAAAAAAATCTAAATCAGCCTAGTTTAGAAGGTTCTGTGCCAAAAATAAAAATTTAAAGAGGACTGTGCTCTGTTTGCTTAGGACAATGTTCTCAAAGTTTTCATGGTAAGAAGGAATCTCACAATATTTGTGCAGCCTAGTGTGCACAGCTCATCATAAAGACCTTTTTATTACAACTGGGTCTCCTATATTTTTGGCCAGTAGCAATTGCCACTACATGAATAGGGCCTAAAGAGAAGGGGAAAAAAATCACTGAGAGCTTTTGAAAATGAGACTTATACACAATTAATGGATCATATCATATTCAAACTATGTATTTCCCAGATCATATCTAAAAGTCCTTAGCAGTTACAAAAATAAAAAACCGGTGGACGAATGACAGATATCAAAATTATTGTACAAAGTGAATCCAAGTTACCCAAATGGATGACTTCCCAAAGTTGGAACCACTCTTTCAGATAAACTAAACTTTCCTTTAAAGTTAAAAGTCTCTGTGTTTCAGCACTGGAGAAAAATACCCAGCCCCTGGGGATTATAAATGGTTGATGGATCACTTAAGGACTACATTTTCATTAGCTTCCCTTTATGACTGCATTATCCAACTCAATTAATATTTTTTGTTTCTTCATCATGGCTAGGCATGAAGACTGAAGCATGGCTTTGAAGACTGAGCATGGCTACTGAGCACTCACTGTATGTCAAATGCTGAGCACTTTACATTTTGTTTGAAATCCTCTCAGTGCTGATGTGGAGTAGTTATCACTTCATCGTCGGGTTCCAGAGAGATCTGAGGTGGGAAGTGATTCTTTTCCAGGGACACAAGGTTACCTTATGGTTAAAATAAAATCAATACCTTTCTATCTAAGAAAATTTTTTTTCTTTTAAATACAAATTGTTCATAGCTGAGACCAAAAATTCTAATTCAGAGTAGTACACAAACAGAAATTAAGTGCAAGTCATTTTCTAAAGCATCTCTTAAAAGCATCCCCTCCATGTAATCTAGCCTTCGTGGTTTCTCTCTCTTTGGAGTACTTTTTAACTCTGGTGAAAGCACTTTCCAAATTATTTTTGTGCCTAAATTTAATCCCTGATTTATTATCTCAAAGAAATGTTTATTCTTTGAGATGAACCTTGACATAGTCATTTCCCTACAGTTATTAGCACAATGGAAAGGTTGTTGAAATAATTTGAACAATTATTGCAAATAGAAGTCTGAATGAGTTTTTTGATGACAGCCTCCCCCAAACTAACAAACCTAAAACAGACAAACAAAAACAAAAGAAAACCAACCATAGTCTCACAATTTATCATTCTTGTTTTACCTTCTTTGTCAAGACTGGAATAGGACTAAATATCTGATTTAATGGAGAATGACCTGGGAAGCTTTGTACTATAAATGTAATTCTATTGGCCTCTACCAAATATGTTATTTTGGATCAAAATCCTATTACCGTCTTCCCAGCAACTTCATAGTCAAGATTACTAATAAGTACAAAATAAATCTGGCATGCCCCTCAACATCTTTGAAGGCTTTATTAACATAAAATATCCTAGATTGAAAAAAATAATTGCAGTATAATTGCACATTGGCAAAGTTTAATGTGAGAGGTCAGGTGTAATAAAAAGATTGTATATAACTTTTTGGTGATTGGGTAAATGGAGTAGGAGTAATTAAAAAATGTTTTCTCTGCAATTTTAATTCATTTATCTACAAATAGTTTTGAAATCTGAAAATATGCCAGGAACCATTCAGAGAGAGAACTACTCTGAGCAAATAGAAGTCCTACTATATGAGCCGTCCATCACACTATGCATCGGCTCTTCTTCCATGCATTTTTGGAGGAATTGATACTCTACCTATCTACTTCCCTCTTTTCTTTCTCTAATAGAACCTTGATTCAACATTTTAACATACTGAAAAGTACTCTCATCTTAACACACACACACAGCACAGCACACACCCTCCCATTTCCTTCTCCAGCTACTCTTGTTGACCCTCACAGCTATCTTCCTGAAAAACTTGTTTATTTAGCTGTCACAAGTTTTCTCACATCCAACTTAGTCCTCATTCCATTCCAGCATGACTTCCACCCATGTGGTTACAACAAAGCAAATCTTACAAAGCCTTCAAAAGTTCTCTATTGGTCCAAATCCAGTGGAATAACAAATTCTCATTGTGCTGACTTCTTAGCTGAATTTGACACTTCTGACCATTTCCTCTTCCTTGAAAAACTCTTGTTTCTTTTCTTCTTCACTCTCCCATAGCTTCTTCAAGGCAATGTTTGCAAGCTTGTCCTTTTTTATATGATATTTAAATATTGGGTATCTGAAAGTTCAGTCTTATGCCTTTTTTGCATTTATCATATTTTCTGTCTTGACAACCTCCCATCATTTTAAATTACTCTCTATGTAGGATTATTTTTGACATGCATTAAACTGTACATATTTAAATTGTATAATTTGGTAGCTCTTGACCTATGCACACACCTAAGAAACTATCAACAGAATCAAGGAGATAAATGTGTCCACCACCACCAAAAGTTTCCAATGCCACCTTTTAATCTCTTCCCAAGGCATCTCTATCTACCTCCTTCTGGCAATTACTGCTCTGCTTTCTGTCACTATAGTTTTGATTGAATATTTGATCATTATATAAATGGAAGCATACACCATGTATAATTCTTTTTGTTCAGCTTGTTCTGAGATTCATTCACGTTGCTGCATGTCATTATCTTTTTTATTTTTTAATTTAATTTTATTTTTCATTGAAGTTCTATTTGCCAACATATAGTGTAACACCCAGTACTCATCTCATCAAGTGTCCTCCTTAGTGCCCATCACTCAGTTACCTAATCACCCTGCCCACCTCCCCTTCCACTACCCTTTGTTCATTTCCCAGAGTTAAGAGTCTCTCATGTTTTGTCATCTTCTTTAATTTTTCCCACTCATTTTCCCTCCTTTCCCTTATAATCCCTTTTGTTGTTTCTTATATTCCCTGTATGAGTGAAACCATATGATGATTGTCCTTCTCCAATAGACTTACTTCACTCAGCATAATACCCTCCAGCTCCATCCATGTCAAAGCAAATGGTGGGTATTCGTCCTTTCTAATAGCTGAGTAATATTCCATTGTATATATAGACCACATCTTCTTTATCCACTCATCTGTTGAAGGACATCGTGGCTCCCTCCACAGTTTGACTATTGTGGATGTTGATGCTATAAACACTGGGATACAGGTGCCCTGACATTTCACTGCATCTGTATCTTTGGGGTAAATATCCAGTAGTGGAATTCCTGGGTCATAGGGTGACTCTATTTTTAACAATTTGAGGAACCTCCACATAATTTTCCAGAGTGGCTGCACCAGTTCACATTCCCACCAACAATGCAAGAGGGTTCCCCTTTCTCCACATCCTCTCCAACATTTGTTGTTTCCTGTCTTGTTAATGTTCAACATTCTCACTGGTGTAAGGTGGTATCTCATTGTGGTTTTGATTTGTATTTCCCTGATGGCAAGTGATGAGGAGCATTTTCTCATGTGCTTGTTGGCCATGTCTATGTCTTCTTTGGTGAAATTTCTGTTCATTTCTTGTGCCTATTTCATGATTGGATTCTTTGTTTCTTGGGTGTTGAGTTTAATAAGTTCTTTATAGATCTTGATATTAGCCCTTTATCTGATATGTCATTTGCAATTATCTTCTCCTATTCTGTGGGTTGCCTTTTAGTTTTGTTGACTGTTTCTTTTGCTCAGCAGAAAATTTTTATCTTGATTAAGTCCCAATAGTTCATTTTTGCTTTTGTTTTCCTTGCCTTTATAGATGTATCCTGCAAGAAGTTGCTGTGGCCAAGTTCAAAAAGGGTGTTGCCTGTGTTCTCCTCTAGGATTTTGATGGAATCTTGTCTCACATTTAGATCTTTCATCCATTTTGAGTTTATCTTGGTATGGTATAAGAAAGTGGTCCCGTTTCATTCTTCTACATGAGGCTGTCCAGTTTCCCCAACACCATTTGTTGAAGAGACTGTCCTTTTTCCAGTGGATAGGCTTTCCTGCTTTGTCAAATATTAGTTGACCATAGAGTTGGGGGGCCATTTCTGGATTCTCTATTCTGTTCCATTGATCTATGTGTCTGTTTTTGTTCCAGTACCACACTGTCTTGATGATCACAGTTTTGTAGTACAGCTTGAAATCTGGCATTGTGATGCCCCCAGCTCTGGTTTTCTTTTTCAATATTCCCCTGGCTATTCGGGGTCTTTTTTGTTTCCACACAAATCTTAAGATTATTTGTTCCAAACTGAAATACACAAGCTAAACTCACACCTAAAGGAGTTGGATAAAGAACAGCAAGTAAAACCTACAGAAGAAGGGTGATAATAGAGATTCAAGCAGGACTCAATGAAATAGAGAACAGAAGAACTGTAGAACAGATCAACAAAACCAGAAGTTGGTTGTTTGAAAGAATTCATAACAGATAAGCCCCTAGCCAGCCTTATTAAAAAGAAAAGACTCAAATTAATAAAATCAAGAAAGAAAGAGGAGAAATCACAACCAGTACCAAGGAAATACAAACGATTTCAAGAACGTATTATGAGCAGGTATACACCAATAATTTAGGCAATCTAGAAGAAATGGATGCATTTCTGGAAAACCACAAATTACCAAAACTGGAACAGGAAGAAATAGAAAACCTGAACAGGCCAATAACCAGGGAGGAAATTGAAGCAGTCATCAAAAACCTCCCAAGACACAAAAGTCCAGGGCCAGATGGCTTCCCAGGGGAATTCTAGCAAATGTTTAAAGAAGAACTGATACTTATTCTACTAAAGCTGTTCCGAAGGATAGAAAGGTATGGAATACTTCCAAACTCGTTTTATGAGGCCAGCATCACCTTGATTCCAAAACCAGATAAAGACCCCCACCAAAAAAGAGAATTATAGACCAATATCCCTGATGAACACAGATGCAAAAATTCCCAACAAGATACTAGCCAATAGGATCCAACAATACATTAAGAAGATTATTCATCATGACCAAGTGGGAGTTATCCCTGGATGCAAGGCTGGTTCAACACTTGTAAAACAACTTGATAGACCATATCAACAAGAGAAAAAACAAGAACTGTATGATCTCTCAATAGATACAGAGAAAGCATTTGACAAAATACAGCATCCATTCCTGACCAAAACTCTTCAGAGTGTAGTGACAGAGGGAACATTCCTCAGCATCTTAAAAACCATCTATGAAAAGCCCACAGCAAATATCTTTCTCAATGGGGAAGCACTGGGAGCCTTCCCCTAAGATCAGGAACAAGACAGGGATGTCCCCTCTCACCACTGCTATTCAACATAGTACTAGAAGTCGTAGCCTCAGCAATCAGACAACAAAAAGAAATAAGAAGCATTCAAATTGGCAAAGAAGAAGTTAAACTTTCCCTCTTCACAGATGAAATAATACTGTACATAGAAGACCCAAAAAACTCCACCCCAAGATTGCTAGAACTCATACAGCAATGCAGCTATGTGGCAGGATGCAAAATAAATGCCCAGAAATCAGTGGCATTTCTATACACTAACAATGAGACTGAAGTAAGTTAAATTAAGGAGTCAATCCCATTTACAATTGCACCCCAAACCATAAGATAGCTAGGAATAAACCTAACCAAAGCGGTAAAGGATCTATACCCTAAAAACTACAGAACACTCTGAAAGAAATTGAGGAAGACACAAAGAGATGGAAAAATATTCCATGCTCATGGATTGGAAGAATTAATATTGTGAAAGTGTCTATGCTACCCAGGGCAATTTACACATTCAATGCAATCCCTACCAAAATCCTTTTTTTTGTTTTAAGGGAGAGAATATGAGGTGGTGTGAGGGGCAGAGGGAGAAGGAAATTCATTTTATGCAGGCTCCACAGCCAATCCAGAGCTGGAGGTGGAGCTCAATCTTATTACCCTGAGTTCATGACCTAAGCCAAACTCAAGAGTCTGATTCTTGGGTTGCCTGGGTGGCTCAGTGGTTGAGCGTTTGCCTTTGGCTCAGGGCATGATCCTGGGGTTCTGGGATAGAGTCCCACATCTCCCTTGCTAGGAGCCTGCTTCTCCTTCTGCCTATGTCTCTGCCTCTCTCTGTGTCTTTCATAAATAAATAAATAATAATCTTTTTTAAAAGTCTAATATTTACTGAGCCACCCAGATGCCCCATATACATTACGTTCTATCTTGAGCAGTTTGCTCCTGTATGGATATGCTGCAACTGGCTTACCTATCATCTTGAGGATGGACAACTTAGGTGGTTTCCAAGTTTTGGCTATTGCAAATTAAGCTGCTATAATCATTTTTAGTAGTTTTGTATGACCATAAGCTTTCTTTGTCTTGGATAAATATCTAGGAGAAGAATGGTTGGATCATATGATACATATATGTTCAACTATCATTCTAAATTTTTTAAGCCTAAGTGGAGACATTCTCCTTTTCTTCTTTTTTCCACTTCTTTTTGATAAATAGAATATGTTTTACGATTCTATTTTATCCTTTTTGTTGGCTTACTAGCTAAAATTTTTTTAAAAATTGGCAGTTGCTTTAAGGAGGAGAGTATTTATCTTCAGTGGTCTCCTTTCAAAGTGTAATCATGCCCATCTCACATATTAAACATTAATACAGTACATTTCCATTTCTCTCCTTCCTCTCTTCTACACTATTGTCAATTTGCTTTACTTATACAAATGTTATAGACTCCACACTTTTTTTTGAAAAGTGTATCTTTTAGAAATACTAAGGAATAGGAAAAAATCTTACACATGTACTCATGTATTTGGCATTTCTGATGCTCTTCATTCCATTGTGTAGATCTATTTTCCATCTGTTATCATTTTTCCTGTGCCTGAAAAACTTCCTTAATTTTTTCTTATAGTGCACTTCTGCTGATGATAAATTCTTTCCGTTTTTGTATATATGATAAAGTCTTTATTTTGCTTTCTTTCTTTGGAAGACATTTTTGGTGCTTATAGAATTCTACATTTATAAGTTTATTTTCTTCTAGTATCTTGAAAATTTTGCGCCACTGTCTTCTTGCTTTTATTGTTTCCAAGAGAAATCTGTTGTAATTTATTTGTTCCTTTATATGTTGCATCTTTTTTTCTCTGCTTTTAAGATTTTATTACTGCTTTTGAGCATTTTGCTTATGATGCATCATGGGGTAATATTCTTTATATTTTTTGTGCTTGAAGCCTTTTATGTTTCTTGGATCAGTGAGTAATAATTTTCATCAAATTTGGAAAAATTTTGACCATTATTTTTCCAATTTTTTCTCTATCTTTTCATTTAAGGGCACCATTTACACATATATTATACCTGAACATGTTTGATAGATTGCTGATGCTCTTTTCATTTCTTTTAATTCTCTTTTCTGCCTGTGTTTCATTCTGAAATATCCTAGACTATGTCTTCAAGTTTAATAATCTCTTATTCTTCCATGTCCACTTGGGCCTTAATCCTATCCAATGTATTTTAATCTTGCACACATTGCTTTCACATCTGAAAATATAATGTGCACCTTTAAAAAATCTCCTATGTTTCTACTTAACTTTTGAACAGATTGAATGCAATAATAATAATAGTTTTAACGTACTTGCCTGCTAATTATAACATCTATGCCAGTTCTGAATCAGTTTTGATCAACTGAATTTTTTTTCTTTCAATTGTGGGTTGGCATTTTCTTATTTCTTTGCATGCCTTATAATCTTTGATCAAGTAACAGAATTTATGAATTTTATCTATTTAGGCACTAGATATTGTATCCCTATAAATAGTATTAAGCATTGTTCTGGGATGAAAGCAAATTATTGGAAATAGGTTGATAGTTTTTGCTATTGATTTTAGGATTTGTTAGGCAGGGCCCAAGCAACACTTTGGATGGGGCTAGTTATTTTTCACTAAGACACAAGGGTTTTGTGAATTCTCTATACAATGCTTTATGAAAAATGAGATTTTCTCCAGTCTTGCTGGTTGATACAGACAGTATTTTTAGTCTTGTGTGAATGCTCAGTGCAGATATCTACTCTCTAGTACTCCATCATGTGAAGTCTATTTACATGAATCGCCCTGGAGTCTTATTTAGCTCTGTGTCCCCCAACTCAGTCTGCTGGGGCTTTATCTCTGTTCCCTCCACCTATACTGCAGCCTAGAAGATCCTTCAAGATAGTAAGCAGATTAGAGTGCCTGGGTGGCTCAGCAGGTTAAGTGTCTGACTTGTTCTTGGCTTAGTTCTTGATTTCAGGGTTATGGTTCAAGCCCCTGGGTGTGGAGCCTACTCAAAAAAAAAGAAAGAAAAAAAGCTAAAAAGCTAGTATGCAGATACAATCAAGATACAATCATAGGGCTCACATTGTTTTATTTCATCTCTCTCAAATATCTCTGCCTTTGTTAACTGATACCCAGCATCTTGAAAACCATTGTTTCACTCATCTGGTCTGTCTTGTCTGTTTTAGATTTCAGTGTATTCTAGTGTTCTTACTCCTGACTTGCCTACAAGTGGAAATCGTTAATCTATATAGTATAATTCTGAAAATGTAAGTATCCAACCAGGTTATGTTTTTCTCATGAATCAAAAATTTTAATCATCTTATATATCTGAATTTGTATTTATGTATGTCTCATTAAAATGAGAGATTCCTGAGAACAGGGACCTTGTTGATTCTGTGTCTCACATTTGTCAGAAACATGGTATGTATCTTATCAATATTTGTTGATTAAATATGTAAATTGGATTTCTCTTTCTCTTTGTCATACATTGCTTACACTTGATAAAGCTACACAGGCATATCAAAATCACCCAAAGTCCGTAGTTAACATAGGGGTCCCTTTTGCTGTTGTACATCCTATGGGTTTGGACAAATGTATAATGACATGTATCTGCTAGTATAGTATCATACAGAGTAGTTGCACTACCCTAAAAATCTTTGCACTCCACCTATTCATTCTTCCCTCCCTCACAATCCCTGGCAACCACTCTCCTTTTTACTGTGTTCATAATTTTGTCTTTTGCAGAATATTATATAGTTAAAACCTTACAGTGTGTAGCCATTTCAGGTTGACTTCTTTCGCTATTGTTGTGCATTTAAATTTCTTCCATGTCTTTTCACAGCTTGATAGTCCATTTCTTTTTAGTGTTGAATAATATTCCATTGTCTGGATGTACTATATTTTGTTTTTTCATTCATCTACTGAAGGACATCTTGGTTGCCTCCAAGTTTTGGTGTTTGTGATGCTATAAACATCCGTGTGTGGGTTTTTGTGTGGATGTAAATTTTCATCCTCTCTGAGTAAATACCAAGGAACATAATTGCTAGATCATATGGTAAGGATATGTTTTGCTTTGTAAGAATCTGTCAAACTGTATTCTAAAGTGACACTACCGTTTTACATTTCCATCAGCAATGAACAAATGTTTCTGTTGCTCCACATCCTTGTCAGCATTTGGTGTTGTCAGTGCTCTAGATTTGGCCATTCTAAAAGTATATAGTAGTATCTCATGATTGTTTTAATTTGCATTTTCCTGATGACATATGATATATAGCATCTTTTTATGTGATTATTTGCCACTGTATGTCTCCTTTTGTGAGGTGTTTGTTCAAGTCTTTAGCTCATTTTTAATCAAGTTGTTTGTTTTCTTATTACATTTTAGGAGTTCTTCATATATTTTGGAAAATATTTCTTTATATAGATATATTAATATTTCTTTATAAGATATGTTTTGCCAATATTTTCTCCCAGTTTATGGCTTGTCTTATTCTTTGACATTGTCTTTTACAAAGCATAGACTTCTTTTTTATTTTCTGCTTTGCTTTTGCTTATGGTGGTTAAGATCTGCCCTGAAATCCCTGATAGTATCCCAGCCTTGGGCCCCTGTTTGGGTCTGTGGTGGTTTCAATACACAGGTTTTCTGACACTCTTGCCACAGAGAGACAATGTTTACATTCCTATATTCCTAAGTATACCCTTAAATCTGGGTATATTTGTGACAGACTGTGACAACAGAATTCAGTGAAAGTTATGGTGCATGACTCTTGAAGCTGTCAGAAAGAGCTGCACAGCTTCCCCACTGTTCTCTGGGACACTCGTTTTTGAGATGTTGGGCTGCCAAGTAAGGAGTCTGAATACCTCAACATCAACATGCTATGAGAGCATCCAGACCAAATAGCCACAAGAAAGTGTTCCAGTTGACAGCTTTACCTAAGTTCATAGCTGAAACCAGTATCATATGATATGTGAATGAAGACACCACAGGATATTCTTACACTCAGACATCTAGTTACCCCCTAGAATTGGGCTTCCAAGGTGGGTCCCCTCACATCATGAAGTACAGACAAGTAAGCCATCTTCACTGTACCTTGTTTGAATTCCTTACCCACAAAATCCACGGTCATGATAAAATGGCCTTTTTAAGCAATGAATTTTAGGAGTAAATTGTTTTACCTCAAGTAACTGACATACATTCTTAGTCCTTTTCCTGAAAGTGGAAACCAGACTGACACTCTCATGCAATCTCTGGGATTGTGCCATTCACAGGAGAATTTTTGCTTATTTCCTACCTATATAGTTGACTCTCAAATATCAACCCTTGTCAGGATTTCCTAGGTTGGAAATCTCCAAAGTAAATTTATTTATTCATATCAGAACAGAATAACCCAGGTAATAATCTAAGTAATTATAAAATGAGTAAATCATGTTGACACTTCGATTTTTTTGCCTAATAATTTGTGGTTTAACTGTATCATGAATTTATTTTCTGAGGATTGTTCTGACTGTGATCTATGGATGTGAGTTTAATTTTTTTTTTTAATTTATCTATGATAGTCACACAGAGAGAGAGAGAGAGACAGGCAAAGACATAGGCAGTGGGAGAAGCAGGCTCCATGCACCAGGAGCCCGACATGGGATTCGATCCCGGGTCTCCAGGATCGCGCCCTGGGCCAAAGGCAGGCATCAAACCGCTGCGCCACCCAGGGATCCCGGATGTGAGTTTAAAAAGCAGCACAGTATGTGCCTTCTTGTGTGAATAAGTACTGATGATCCTTTGATGACCAGCAATAACTATTGTCCAATGAGCAACTCAACTGTCAGGCTCAGAGTTCTGGCAAAATCCGCACATCAAAGAGAGTCATTCCATGCTTCATGGCTACATGCCAGGTTGCTCTGTTGAGTGATTCTCTAGCTACCTCTGGATGGGCCAGATTTCTGGTGTATCAAGTGAAAATTTGAAAGGATTTCTTTTAGTCTTGCTTCTTGGGGTTAGTCCCAATTCATGTTCAATATGCAGCAGATATTTAGGGCTGTTCAAATGTAATCTGTGTTCAAGAGAGCTGTATTGTGATAAACATCTTTTTTTAATGCTAGAAATCTAGCTATCCGTCCAATCCTTTTATTTGTTCCCCAGAGAAACAGTATACAACGAAAAATATATAAAGGTAGATATGGTGTCATGAATGAGTCCAGGTCTTGGAGTTACCTGGAGTAATCAGTTCCTCAGCACTACTTTTTTTAAAAGTTTGAATTTAATCTAGAGTGAGTAAGGGATTCTAAGAATATTAAAGAGTGCTTTAAACAAATTATGTCCTCCCCCATCAATTGCACAAGATTACACCCCAAGAAGGTTAAAGACCCAGGATTTCAATCCAGTTGTCTGAATTGTAAAATTACTTTTAAGAAACATTTTCCTTACATCAGGCTGTATCTTTTGAATTGGGTTATATAACTAATTCATCTTGTGAAATATTAAAATTCCAAATGGATTCTTAGTGAGCAAAATAGTTGATACAAACAGTTTAAAAGTCAGCATGACTAACTATTGACTAACTATTGTCATAACATAAAAATTAAGTAAAAACTCAATACTTTCTGAATATCTAGGAAGATCTAAGGATCAGAATTAACATCAGAATTCTTTCAGTGATTATAAAATGAGCAAATCCATATAAAAAGATCCATGTGGAGTATCAGTTTAAAATCAGTCTTATTAAAATTTTGAGTATAGTTCCTGTGTTTCTTAAACTTTAGGATCTATGAACCACAGGAGGAGGAAATAGATAGAAGTCTGAACATGAAAACATTTAAGATGGGGCACCTGAGTTAAGAGTCTGCCTTTGGCTCAGGTCATGATCCCAGGGTCTTGGGATCAAGCTCCACTTTGGGCTCCCTGCTCACCAGGCAGTCTGCTTTTCTCTCTCCCCATCTGCTCATGATCTCTCTCGCTATCTCTACCTTTCTCTCTCTCAAATAAATAAATAAAATCTAAAAAAGAATTAGGAAAATATTTTGGATTTAAGAACAAAAAAATGCTCTGATTAAGCTGTAGGCATACTAAATACAGATATTTGATTCCTGTTATTGAGAAATGAGTACCGGAATGATAGCACCTTCCAAAATTCAGAAAGCATTACTATAACTTTTGTGAGAGCCAGACTGAAATTCAGGACACAGTGAATATTACCTTTATTTGGAGATCTTTGCCAAACCACAACTGCAAATATCTATCAATATTCTGAAAAAAAATTATTTGGTAATATTCTGTGTAATTACTGATTGAATCAGTGGATCACAAATGGGATGCCATTTGGGACTCTCTAAACTGTATTCAGAAAACATTGTCAATTTTTTCCAATGTACAAAAAGAATTTGCTATTTTTAACTGCTTTGAGGTGACATCAGTTTGGAATCATCTGACCTCTTGTGTTATATTTTACTTTTATGTCATGAAAGTTATAAAGAGAATATACTGTCTTTTATTATTAAAACTTCAGCTTTGGTTTGGGACATTGTATTTCCTAATTATGCTCTGAAGAAGGCTTCTTAACAAGGTAGTTCACTTATGAATAATGTTCTTTGTGTGGTTTCTGTGGTGGACAAGTTAGATTGCTTCTGACATCAACCAGCAGTAAATTAGCTTCCAATTTGGCTATGTTCTAGAAGACTGAAAGATTTACTTTGTCAACATCCTTGCATTTGGATGAAAATAACTTCCTTTAGGTTTGATTTGCTTTTTACCTGAGGCACAGGACAATTTCTAGAGCTCTTAACCCTCTTATACTTGCCATTTAAGGAGACCGATTCTACTTTTCTATACCTCAAGTTGTGAAAATTTTAAAATGTGTTTTTAAAAATATATTTACACAGATACTGATTAATTATGGTCTTTTAATGATAAGTTATATTTGGCTGGCATGACCAAGTGCTCAAGAATTCCACAAAAGTAAATTCTTCTAGAGAATGTAAAATGATTAAATCAAAAGCGTTGGATTCTAAGTAGATACTAAAAGTTGAGAGATAAACAATATGGTGGTAGAAAGAAAAATAATCATTCCCTTATGGATACTATCACTCAGGAGAAATAATTTTGGTGAAGTGTGATTTGTGCTAGTATGTAACTTACTAGGAGATTTTCATGGCATGATTCCAATTTCTTAAAAGCATACGTGTTAGGATTAAAGTTCCGTACTGTGGCATATGGATATCTTAGGTCTTATTTTAAATATAGCTTCTTAACTTCCTACAGATTAACTTAAAAGAAATAACATGTTTATTTGAAAGTACATCAAATCTGAAGGATGAATTTATTAAGGTGGGACAATCATTCAGAAGAATTATTGCTACCAGTACCAGTCTTTGATTTTTAATAGATTTGTTCTTTGTAATGATAAATTTATGTAATTTAATGATAAATTTGCTTCCATGGCTTTTATTAAGACGGTCATGGCAAGCATTGCTAACGAGTCCAGAAGAATCTCAGCTAATGTAAGACAACAGCAACAGCAACAATGGAAACCTCAACTCATTTTAAATAACACTGAAATTGTGTTAACATTTTTTTGAAGTACATCCCTTCCATTTCATGCATTTGTGTTCTTCAGCAGTCAGCTTGTACTTGAATTTCTTAGAACTTCTCTCTGGTTGCAAATTCAGCACATGGTTATTTAGTAGAACACACTGGCTTAAGGTAAAAAAAACAAAGTTTTTTTTCCTCCTAAAAATGTTTCCCCCTAAAAATGTCTTAAAAGCCATAACATATACTTGGAAAAAATAATGAATTCAAATACATTAGAGTAGAAAACATGTTCCCTCAGTTTAAAGGATGGCATTTTGCCAAACTGGATGATTTGTTTTCATTAATGCAACAGCTAAACAATCTGTCTCTGTGGATTTCCACCCTTGTTTTTGTGTGTGTCCTGTCACCGTCAACACTAGCTCCCGGCATAGAGTTAAGAGTTCACTGCTGGGCACTGCAAGCCAAGCATAAGCTGGAGGAGACCCAGCTTTAACACAAAGGAATGTAGCTTCATTCTGGAGTGCTGGACCATGTGAGGCTGCAGCAACAGTAGCAAAAGAGGGACCTCAGTTGGAAATAAAGTCAAAATAATAATGGAGATCCAGAGAAGTCACAATCTAGAAGAGTATATCGGATACTGCTGCCGGAATGCGAATAGATTTAAAGGGACTATGGGAAGTGGGCCAGGTTGGCCAAGGGATCCATCCGATGGATGAGAGGCTAGGGAGAATGGGGACAGTGCCCAACAGCTGAGAAATGAGCCAGCAAGTGACAAGTCACAGTCAATGAACTAGAATGTCAGGCTTATTTCTTCCCTGGACTTCATTAAGCAAAAGTTGTTCATTCTTGGGCAAATAATGAATAAAAGACAAGTGGATCAAGAAGCTCTGGATATTCAAAGTTTTGGAATGAAGAACCCAAGAGGAAATGCAAAGGCAAGGGAGGGAAGTTCAGCCTAGTGATATAAGAAGAAGGAATGCTTTTTTTTTTTTTTTTTTTTTTTTTTTTATCATCTACCTGTGAGCTAAGCCATCTACACATCTTCTCATTTAGGCTTTATTTCTTTAGAAAGTCTATCATCCCCGGTTTAGGACCGAATAAACCAAAACTCTGAGAAGCTAAAGAATGCACTCTTGATCACACACCTACATAGCAGGGCCAAAGATTGAACCCAGACTTTCTGACTGTTTGCTATTGTCTGGCACTTGTGCAACTGAGCAGAGGATATTTGGATATTTTCAAACTCTGTACATCGGAAGACTGGCAACACTGACAAACGGCCCTTTGACCTGTTGTTGTTGATAGACAGAATGGAGGCAAGTGGGGAGTTGGAAAGGGCTATGGTAGGTGCAGCAGGAACATGAGAGTCATAAACAGAATCGGAGAGGGAGAAATATGGGCCAAATTTGAAGTCCAATCAGTCTCTCAGAACTAAGGAAACTGAGGATGACTTAAATGTGGGGATATGGTAAGGGTTATACCATTTTTTATTTTGAAGAGTGAGTCAAGGTAATAGATTTTGAAGTTGTGAGATGAACTAATGAAGAATTCCAATGGGCAAGACCTGAATTCAGTCCCAGAAACAGGCCAGTGATCTTAATAGTGATGGTGCAGACTAGCAGGAATAGGAATTTGAGTTCTCACTGGGTGCTCAGAAAGTGTGGGCAGACAGAGAAGCTTGGGTGAGGTTGGAATGGGTCAGATAGAGGCTGACAACCATATTTCTACAGTAAGTACTCTAAAAGTTTGATACCTATAACCAGATAAGTAATGACCTCACAAAGCTGCTGTGAACATAAAATGAGATCATGAAGTTAAATTGCTTGATAGTGCCTGGAGTGTAGTGTAGTGTGTATCTAATGGATAGTAGTTCTGTGATCGAGAAGTCAGTACAGTATTTAGTGATAGATTCAGAGCTTATTAGAATCATAGTTTTGTACTCTAAAATATATTTACTTGAAATTATTTCACATATTCACGTCAATAAGATAATAATAGACAAGAGGGCAGGGATTGTGTATTATTTATATAATTATGCGTTGCACTATACCTATCTTTTATTTTACGTATAATTCACACACAGAAAACGTTGTTTGTTTGCCTTACCTACACACACACAAACACACACACACTCTTCTTTCTTGGATCAAAATATTAATTCTACCTGAGATATTCCCAAGCTTTTTTTTTTTTTTGAGTCTAAAACACTGTCTGTTCAAAACCTTAAAAGGGCACACTTTCATTTCAATTTGGCTTTTGTCAAAAGTGTAATCTAATTTCCACAAATACAGCCAGAAAGGTATGTAGATAACCATACACTTAATTTAAAAAGCCTCCATCATGTTTTGAAGGAATTTTTTCCTTCAAAAGGAACTAAGGAATATTAAGTTCTTATTCAGTTTTTGTCTCTGTTTTAAGAGTATAGGAGTAGTAATCATATAGTATCCTTGAATTAAGATGTAAATAAGAAATTCTATCCAAGTTGGACTATTATTTTACCTTACAGGTTGTCTATCATTATAGAAGGAAATGATTTTGTTGCTTATTATCTTAATACAGATATTATTTCCTCAAACAACATGAAACTTTTTTTAAAAAGATTTTATTTATTTATTCATGATAGACAGAGAGAGAGAGGCAGAGACACAGGCAGAGGGAGAAGCAGGCTCCATGCCGGGAGCCTGACATGGGACTCGATCCGGGGACTCCAGGAGCACGCCCTGGCCAAAGGCAGGCACTGAACCGCTGAGACACCCAGGGATCCCTAAAACTTTTTCTAACACATTTTACTTGTTTTTAAAGAGTTGAGCAGAGAGTAAAATTGCAATTACAACAAAGTTCTGCATTTGATTGAACATTTTAAAGTGTGGCCAACATTAATGACGTTATAAATCTTTTGCTAAACATAGACACATTCAATTCTTAAACCTGGATTTTTTATATAAATATAAATATTTTTATATTCTAGAGAAAGTTCGGGTTTCTTAAGAACTGCCTATTTTTCGATTTTCTTTTTCCTCTAGGTTAACTCTGATATCCTCAAAATTTCAAGGAAGGCCTTGGCTCTCATTGCTTTTCTTACTACTTGCATTCCTTTGGGGAACTCTTCCAGGCTCATGCTTTCATTACCAATGGAATATAGCTGACTCTCAATTTTACCTAGCCTGGGTCAGTTTCTCACTCTGATTATAGTGCCATACGTCCAATAGGCTACTTTACACCCTCCCTAGTGGAATAATCTCACCACCAACTCTTCACACCACTGTGTAGAGTTCCCTCATCACTCACATAGACAATACCAGTAGACCTGATCTCATCTTCTAAATTTCCATTTTGAATGTCCTCATGCAAGCTTACCTTGTCTCATATCTGAACTACTCCAGTGGACACTAACAAAATTCTAATGTATCCTATACTTAACTCTTATAATAGTTTGCTTCATTTCTATTTCTCTATGTTATTGAATTGCTCAAGAAGTCCACTCTGGTTGTTATAAATAATGTATAACTTCCATATATTTTATTCATTGTTCTTAATACATAGGTGGTCATCCCATGAATTCCCATTGCACTTTCACTCCCTCTGTGCTCATGCCTACCACAGTTTATTATAACTGTTGGTTGTGGTAGGTAGAATAATGCCCTACCTCCAAGATAACCATGTCCTAATTGCCAAAATCTGTGAATATATTAATTTATATGTCAAAAGGGATTTTGTAGAAGTAAGTTAAGGATCTTAAGATGGGAAGGCTATCTTCCATTCATCAGGTGTGTTCCATGTAATCACAAAAGTGTCTGAGAAAGAGATTTGACAATGGAAATGGGAGACAAGGAAAGAGAGAGACAGAGTGAGAGAGAGATGAAGATACTACAAAAGAAATAGTTTTGTAGACATGTTGATTTTAGCCCCATAAAGACCATTTTGGATTTTTGACCTCCACATATTGTAAGATTCAGGTTGTTTTAAGCTGCTAAATTAATCTGTAATCTGTTAGAGCAGCTAGAGAAAACTAACACATTTGTTCATTGGTCTTTTTCTTTCACTAAACCATAGGCTCCGTCATGGTAGGCCATGTAGATCCTGTTTATTATTAATTATACTCATATCCCTTAGGAAAAGCTTAAAATGCTAAAGCACAGAATAATTGTGATGTATAAATACATGTTTAATATCCTAAATGTAGATTAATAATCCCCATGCCAATTACATTATATTTATTATGTCTTCTTGCCCATAAAATTCCAAACTTTCTCTTTATCAATACATTTCCACACATTTCTCAATGTCTAGGTCAAAAATGTATCTCCCCCAGTAAGTTTTACCAGACCATTTTACCATTTTCAAATTCAGTTATTTTTTTTTACATAAAGCTCCTATTTTCATTTGTTGGTATTATCTTTCATTTATTTATTTACAGTGTACATTTCTTCTAGTCATGTCTTGTACTATACTTATGTCTTCAAATAGATTATAATTTTTTTCAAACTCCACTTTACCTCTTCTTTAAATCCCTTTGTACACTTTTAGTTGTAACTCAGCTTTCCCAATAAAGTTTTTAGTTTGTTTTTAAGGAATTGTTGGAGAAGCATTGAGTTTCATTTTTGCTGTTCTCTCTTCATTGTTTTGATGGTCTGTCCCACTCCTTTCAGTGTGGCTCTTGTATCCTGCTCCAGGTTCATGACATCATCTGGCACATTTTCTTCTACTTTTGCTCTGTAAATTTTAAAGAGTATACATATATACAGATTGCCAGATTTCATTTAAAAATATCTTAACAGGGGCACCTGGGTGGCTCAGTGGTTGAGGGCCTGTCTTCAATCAGGGCATGATCCCGGGGTCTGGGATCGAGTTCTGCATCAGACTTTCTGGAAGGAGCCTGCTTCTGCCTCTGTCTATGTCTCTACCTCTCTCTCTGTGTCTCAAATAAATAAATAAATAAATAAAATCTTTAAAAAAAAATCTTAAAAAAAAATATCTTAACAGACGCATTAGTGAAGTGACAGATCTTTGGTAAGTTTTTTTTTTTGTTAAAATATTTGGTGGTTATTAAATGTGTCAGATTTCCTTTATGATTTTGCTGAAACTAGAATGATTTTAGTGTAACTTTAACAATTACTACAGTTCATAAAGCACTAGGGGGAAAAATATATCGGGTAACTAGCCAAGCATAAAGCACTGAGTTGGCTATAAATATCAAAGGTGCATTTGTCATAAATCACTGGATTTAAAACATAAAATATCCTTGTGCATGAAGTATGCATAAACTACTACATTATTGTATTACACATACACCATAGTAGTGCAGAAGCAAACTAAATTTAGAAAACCAGACAGCTTTTTTTTTTTTTCCAGTTATCAAGAACCAAATGTCCCTCTTTATTGCTTCAAACACTCATCAGGAAAGAATAACATCCTAAGTACAGATTCAGCTTTATGGTTCTCGTTGAAGGAACTATATCTATGTAGTCTCCATTACAGAGTGTCTTCTGGGGGATGATGGATATAGAAGTCTACATTTATGCTGTACACTGATTATGGTAACTTTTTTATTTAATAACCTAAGAAATTAACTGCTATTTTTAACAAAAGATAGAAAAAATTTTGAAATTATTTAAGTTTCAACTAAGAGTTATATTTTTATTAGAGCCTTGCAATAAGTACAGGAAGAAATTTGTGAACTTATAGAATATAATTTTGTTATGTGTGAACAAATTCCCAGTTAAAAAATTAAAAACCAGTGTAGAAAGCCATGAATATTAAACAAAAAGCCAGATAGGATTTGCTGTCATGTCAAAAAGAAATTAAATTCTATACCACAAAATAGAGTATGAGTTAGCAACTGTCTATAAATGCATGTTACCAAATACCAGACAAAATGAACAACTTGTTTAACATTGCATAACTGCAAAAATGTTTATAAAATGTCTACCAAAAATATCTGGTGCAATTAGTATATTTATTAGAGCTCTAAAGCCACAAACCTAATGATTAGATGTTCTCTAGAAACAAATATGAATCAAACACTTGTTATTTTCTAAGTAAATGTAATGAACTAAGGCTGACATTTATGTCAGGAGAGAGAATCTGAAAACTTAGGGCATAAAATCCAAGTAGGTGTTTGTTCGTTAAAAGGGCAGGAGTAGAGTTGAGGGTGGGGGGATGTGAGGCTCTCGTTTTACATGAGCATTTCTTTTGGTCTAGTCAGTCAGAAGTACTTTGAATACATTCTAACAGAGGAAAAAAAGAAGAGAAAAGATTTAAAAAAATGGGAAATATAGCCACACGGAGACTCGGAAATGAGTATATATTTTGTATGGAGCACACTTGTATCCATTACTTACTATCCAAAATGATTCAATTGAAAGGAAAATACACGTACCTCTCATCCTTTTTTCCCCTTTAAGCTCAGCTTTAATTATAAGCATTCTCTTAATATGCAATTAAACAAATAAAAGGATAAGGAAAAATACATATGTAGGCTCTCATTTAAAAATATGATGAATATAATTTAGTTTGGTACCCTTATATTTCATCTTTAATATGGCTTCATGCATGACCAAGAAAGTTATTACTTTGTTAAGAAAATTAGAATTTCTTAAGTAGATCATTTGTGCCTTGAGATCCAGTGCTTAGGATAACCACTCCTTAGGCAGAAGATTCTAGAATCAGCTTGACTTTCTACCTCATTAATTGCTATTACTAACACAAAGTTGGGAGTACTAAGAGCTATATTTTCTGGATGAAAGATAATCAGGTTTATATAACTTTATTATAGTTGTTCTTTAGTGTTATTCAATGGGTTTTAGATATGAATCTGCATTGCCATAAAGAAAAGACAGAAAATGAATTTTTACCTTCCAACATTAAATTGGTCTGGTAATAAAGTAAATAGAAAAAGAATATTCACAACATTTCAAGCTATTTTATTTAAATGTCTAAATATTCTCCCTAAATTTTCCTTAACTTAAAAATATTGAACATTCAGGCTGTTCATAGGTTTAAGATAGCTTTGAAAATCATGGGGAAAATAGACATTTAACTTCTTTTTTGCCATTATTATTTTTCACAAACATCTTCATCTTCATCATCCATTATTAGTATATGACTGAAGAATAAATAATGGTTGCCTTTGGCTCAGATTATTTCATTGTCACTTTAAAAGTAAAGTATTTCATGCAATACTTGCTCAGAAATCTCAGCACCCACACATGCCAGCTGACCCTCTTTTGAAGTGACCATCCCCATATACTGTGTAAAGGCCAATAAATAAAATCAATCTTATCCTTCCTGTGTTATAACTAAATCTCTCTTTTTGAAGTTAGAACAACAAATGTGAAAATGGACTTTACTTATTCACCAATGAGCAGTTATTTTTCAATTTCTGTTTATGATTTTCAATTTTCTTTATGTGAGAGTATATATTCCCATCACAAGAAAAGCAACTGAACAGAAAAAAATCTTTACATTCTAAAAATTATAATAAGAAATTTCTTGGGCAGCCCAGATGGCTCAGTGATTTAGCGCTGACTTCAGCCCAGGGCATGATCCTAGAGACCCGGGATCAAGTCCCTTGTTGGGCTTCCTGCATGGAGCCTGTTTCTCTCTCTGCTTCTCTCTCTCTCTCTCTCTCTCTCTCTCTCCCTCTCTGTGTGTGTGTCTCTCATGAATAAATAAATAAAATCTTAAAAAAAAGAAAATAAATTTTTTAAAGTAAAAGATGTCTTGAAACTAATTACTGAAAGAGCTTACTATAGTTCCTAGAAAAATCAACACAATGGCTGCAATAAGTAGCCTCTAAAATGTCTCCCAATGATCCCCATTTCCTAGTATTCACATGCTAGTGTGTTCACCCTCCAAGTGTGGGCTGGATCCAGGGAGTCACTCCCAATGAGTATATTATAGCCACCCAAGATTAGGTTATAAAAATAATAGAACTTCCATCTTGCCCTCTCTGTCTCTCTCTGTCTCTGTCTCCTTCCCTCTCTACTCCCAATCTTTCTGAGGGGGTAGCAAGCTGCCATGTTATACATAGTCCTATGTAGGGGTCTATTTCAGCAAGGAATCAATGTCTTCAGTCAAGAATCTGTGAGTAACTGAGACCTGCCAGTAACCAAGGAAATGAACTGAATTTTGGGTCTTCTGAGATTCATAGCTGTGTGAGTGCCTGGGAAGCAGATTCTTCGTAGTCAATTACTAGAATGACCACAGCCCAACAACACCTAGGTTACAGCCTTGTTAATGCTCCTGAGTCAGAGGCACTCCATCAAACTTGGATTATAGGCTCATAAAAACTGTGAGATAATAAATATTTGTTGCTTGAAGCTGCTAAAGAGAAAGTAGCTAATATAATGAGTATCACCAAAACATTGGTTGATAAAATTACTGAGCATCAGGAAAAAATACACGAAGTGACTTAGGGAAATAAAATTGTCATGGATTTTTAACACACTACCTTATGATGATTAAGAAAATATGATCTATGAATTTTACATCCAAGACATTAGGGAATATTTTTCATATGATCTTTTTCTAAGGAATGTTTTAGTGAATTACCTTCAGATGATCAAAATGATGCACAAAATGCTGACATAAGAACTCATGCTGAAGATTCACAATTTACTGCATTAAAATGTACTGCTCTGATCTGGCTTTTCTATCAAAGGTTATTATCCATTCCCATTCTGTAATACAGAATATCTAAACAGATGATCATCTCCTAGGGACCTTAATCCAACTATGTTGATAGTTTTGCCTTACTCAAGTAGGTTTTATTTTCAAAAGTATGAAGTAAGATATAAAGAAAAGCAAGTAAACACAAATTTTAAAAATTGAGACATGATTTTCCAGCCAAAGTGGAAAACTCTATTTACAGGGTATTTAGAAGAACACTCAGGAGGATTTTTCCTCACTGATGGGTTTCCTCAGTTTATCCCAAACTGAGACTGTTTATTCCCACCCAACAAATCGTAATATTAAGGTCTTATAAGATCAAATGCTTTCCAAATAACTTAACAGTGTCCCAAAACAAAGCTCAAGAACACTTACAGGTATACAAAAATATTCAGTGTCCAACAAGGTAAAATTCACCAGGCAGTCAACTGAAACTGATTGAAGACTGACATACGTGTGAAAATCAGCAGACAAAGACATTAAAAGTTATTATAATAATTAATTAGAAACATGGAAGATTGTTATAAAGCTAGATATTAAACTTTCAGAGATGGAAACTACAATGTGTGAGATGTAAATACACTATTTAGTGTTAAGGTCTGATTAGATAATGCAGAATAATTAAAAAAAAAAAAACGGTCTTGAAGATGTAGAAAAAGATTTCCAAAATGAAGCACAGAGAGAAAAGATAATTAAGAAGAGCAGAGCATCAGTGATCTGTGGGATACCTGTAAGCATCCTCATGTAAGTGTAACTGGAGCTCCCACAGGCAAGGGGGAGCAAGAAATTTTGAAGAAATAATGGTTAGAACTTTCCAAATTTGATGAACTATAAACTCACCCTTGAAAAAGACTAATAAACCCATAAGCACAGGAAAATGAAGAAAATTCCACCAAGGTACATCAGAGGAAGAATTCTCAAAAGTAATGATAAAGATAAAATCTTATAAGGAGGCAGAGAAAAAAGCTGCATTCCATATAGAGGACAAAGGTAAGACTTAGAGGGATTTGTCAGACACAATGAAAGTTAAGATACCAAAGAAACAATATTAAAGTATTAGAAGAGGAGCGGGGCAAGGTGGCTGAGGAGTAGGGTCCCCAAGTCACCTGGCCCCACCAACTCACCTAGATAACTTCCAAATCGTCCTGAAACCTACTAATTCGACCTGAGATTTAAAGAGAGAACAGCTGGAATGCTACAGAAAGAAGAGTTTGTACTTCTAACATAGGAAGGTGGAAAAAAAAAAAAAGAATCCAGTGAGGGAGGGGCCCCACAAGGAGCCGGGCTAAGGCCCCCGGCGAATGCCTCTGGGACGGGAGAGCCCAGCTCCAGAGAAGCAGAAACTTTAACAATCCGCACCAGATTCTTCCCAGAGGGAAAGTTGCTTGGCAGGGAACTTGGGGAGAACCCCAGGAGGGGCAGTGGAGCCTCCAGTCTCCTGGGGTCACTAATAGAGGAGGGGTGCCTGGGGGAGAGTGGGCTGCACACCACAGGCCAAGCTTGGTAAAGGGCCGGAGCCTATCCTTCGGGGCCTCAGGGAGAAGATAAATTTTTAAAATTTTTTTAAAATTTTATTTATTTATGATAGGCACACAGTGAGAGAGAGAGAAGCAGAGACACAGGCAGAGGGAGAAGCAGGCTCCATGCACCGGGAGCCCGACGTGGGATTCGATCCCGGGTCTCCAGGATCGCGCCCCTGGCCAAAGGCAGGCGCCAAACCGCTGAGCCACCCAGGGATCCCTCAGGGAGAAGATAAAGAGAAAATCCTTAAAGCAGCAAGAGACAAGAGATCCCTAACCTATATGGGGAGAAATACGAGATTAAAAGCAGATCTCTCCACAGAGACCTAAATGGGTCCTAATGAGAAGAACGTGCAGCCAAGAATACTTTATCCAGCAAGGCTCTCATTCAGAATAGAAGGAGAGATGAAGAGCTTCCAAGATAGGCAGAAACTGAAGGAATATGTGACCACCTAACCAGCTCTGCAAGAAATATTAAGGGGGACTCTAAAAGGAAGAGGATGCCCGAAGAAACAATCCACAAAAAACAGGGACCGAATAGGTATTATAATGACACAATTCATATCTTTCAATAGTAACTCTGAATGTGAATGGGCTTAATGATCCCATCAAGAGATGCAGGGTTTCAGACTGGATAAAAAAGCAAGACCCATCTATTTGGTGTCTATAAGAGACTCATTTTAGATCTAAGGACACCTCTAGCCTGAAAATAAAAGGTTGGAGAACCATTTACCATTCAAATGGTCCTCAAAAGAAAGCAGGGGTAGCAATCCTCATATCAGATAAAGTTTATCCCAAAGGCTGTAGTAAGAGATGAAGTGGGACACTACATCATACTTAAAGGATCTATCCAACAAGAAGACCTAACCATCATGAATATTTATGCCCCTAATGTGGGAGCTGCCAAGTATATCAATCAATTAATAACCAAAGTAAAGACATACTTAGATAATAATACACTAATACTGGGAGACTTCATCACAGCACTCTCTGTAAATGACAGATATTCAAAACACACCATCTCCAAAGAAACAAGAGCTTTAAATGATACACGGACCAGATGGATTTCACAGATATTTACAGAACTTTACATCCAAATGCAACTGAATACACATTCTTCTCAAGTGCACATGGAACTTTCTCCAGAATAGACCACATACTGGGTCACAAATCAGGCCTCAACTGATACCTAAAGATTGGGATTGTCCCCTGCATATTTTCGGACCATAATGCTTTGAAACTAGAACTAAATCACAGAAGAAATTTGGAAGAAATTCAAACACGTGGAGGTTAAAAGCATCCTGCTAAAAGATGAAAGGGTCAACCAAGAAATTAGAGAAGAATTAAAAAGATTCATGGAAACTAATGAGAATGAAGATACAACCATTAAAATCTTTGGGATGCAGCAAAAGCAGTCCTGAGAGGGAAATTACATGCTTGCTGTAATGCAAGCATCTCTCAAAAAATTGAAAAAACTCAAATACACAAGCTAACCTTGCACATAAGGAACTGGAGAAAGAACAGCAAATAAAACCTACACCAAGCAGAAGAGAGTTAAGAAAGATTCGAGCAGAACTCAATGAAATAGAAACCAGAAGAACTGGAATAGATCAACAAAACCAGAAGTTGGTTCTTTGAAAGAATTAATAAGATAGATAAACCATTAGTCAGCCTTATTAAAAACAAAAGAGAAAAGACTCAAATTGATAAAATCACAAATGAAAAAGGAGAGATCACAACCAATACTAAAGAAATACAAATGATTTTTAAAACATGAGCAGTTATATATCAATAAATTAGGCAATCTAGAAGAAATGGATGCATATCTGGAAAACCACAAACTACCAACACTGGAACAAGAAGAAATAGAAAACCTGAACAGGCCAATAACCAGGGAGGAAATTGAAGCAGTCATCAAAAACCTTCCCAAGACACAAAAGTCCAGGGACAGATGGCTTCCCAGGGGAATTCTATCAAACGTTTAAAGAAGAAACAATACCTATCCTACCAAAGCTTTTCCAAAAGATAGAAAGGGATGGAATACTTCCAAACTCATTTTATGGGGCCAGCATCACCTTAATTTCAAAACCAGACAAAGATCCCACCAAAATGGAAAATTATAGGCCAATATCCCTGATGAACACAGATGCAAAAATTCTCAACAAGATACTAGCCAATAGGATCCAACAATACATTAAGAAGATTATTCACCATGACCAAGTGGGATTTATCCCCTGGATTCAAGGGTGGTTCAACACTCATAAAACAATCAATGTGTTAGATCATATCAACAAGAGAAAAAACAAGACCATATGATCCTCTCAATAGATACAGAGAAAGCATTTGACAAAATACAGCATCCATTCCTGACCAAAACTCTTCAGAGTGTAGTGACAGAGGGAACATTCCTCAGCATCTTAAAAGCCATCTATGAAAAGCTCACAGCAAATATCTTTCTCAATAGGAAAAAACTGGGAGCTTTTTCCCCTAAGATCAGGAAGAAGAGAGGGATGTCCACTCTCCCACTGCTATTCAACATAGTACTAGAAGTCCTAGCCTCAGCAATCAAACAACAAAAAGAAATAAAAGGCATTCAAATTGGCAAAGAAGAAGTCAAACTCTCCCTCTTTGCAGATGACATGTTACTGTACATAGAAAACCCATGAGACTCCACCCTAAGATTGCTAGAACTCATACAGCAATGCAGCAATGTGGCAGGATACAAAATCAATGCCCAAAAACCAGTGGCATTTCTATACACTAACAATGAGACTGAAGAAAGAGAAATTAAGGAGTCAGTCTCATTTACAATTGCACCCAAAAGCATAAGATACTGAGGAATAAGCCTAACCAAAGTGGTAAAAGATCTATACCCTAAAAACTATAGAACACTTCTGAAAGAAATTGAGGAAGACACAAAGAGATGGAAAAATATTCCATGCTCATGGATTGGAAGAGTTAATATTGTGAAAATGTCTATGCTACCCAGGCAATTTACACATTTACTGCAATCTCTATCAAAATACCATGGACTTTCTTCAGAGAGTTGGAACAAATAATCTTAAGATTTGTGTGGAAACAGAAAAGACCCCAAATAGCCAGGGGAATGTTGAAAAAGAAAACCATAGCTGGGGGCATCACAATGCCAGATTTCAGGTTGTACTACAAAGCTGTGATCATCAAGACAGTGTGGTACTGGCACAAAAACAGACACATAGGGATCCCTGGGTGGCGCAGCGGTTTGGCGCCTGCCTTTGGCCCAGGGCGCGATCCTGGAGACCCGGGATCGAATCCCACATCAGGCTCCCGGTGCATGGAGCCTGCTTCTCCCTCCGCCTGTGTCTCTGCCTCTCTCTCTCTCTCTGTGACTATCATAAATAAATAAAAAATTAAAAAAAAAAAAAAAACAGACACATAGATCAATGCGACAGAATAGAGAATCCAGATTTGGCCCCCCAACTCTATGGTCAACTAATATTTGACAAAGCAGGAAAGCCTATCCACTGGAAAAAGGACAGTTTCTTCAACAAATGGTGTTGGGGAAACTGGACAGCCTCATGTAGAAGAATGAAACAGGACCACTTTCTTACACCATACCAAGATAAACTCAAAATGGATGAAAGATCTAAATGTGAGACAAGAATCCATCAAAATCCTAGAGGAGAACACAGGCAACACCCTTTTTGAACTTGGCCACAGCAACTTCTTGCAGGATACATCTATAAAGGCAAGGAAAACAAAAGCAAAAATGAACTATTGGGACTTAATCAAGATAAAAATTTTCTGCTGAGCAAAAGAAACAGTCAACAAAACTAAAAGGCAACCCACAGAACAGGAGAAGATAATTGCAAATGACATATCAGATAAAGGACTAGTATCCAAGATCTATAAAGAACTTGTTAAACTCAACAGCAAAGAAATAAACAATCCAATCATGAAATGGGCACAAGAAATGAACAGAAATTTCACGAAGAAGACATACACATGGCCAACAAGCACATGAGAAAATGCTCCACATCACTTGACATCAGGGAAATACAAATCAAAACCACAATGAGATACCACCTCACACCAGTGAGAATGGTGAACATTAACAAGACAGGAAATAACAAATGTTGGAGAGGATGTGGAGAAAGGGGAACCCTCTTGCACTGTTCATGGGAATGTGAACTGGTGCAGCCACTCTGAAAAACTGTGTGGAGGTTCCTCAAAGAGTTAAAAATAGAACTGCCCAATTGCATTACTGCAAAGATACAGATGCAGTGAAATATCAGGACATCTGTACCCCAATGTTTATAGCAGCAATGTCCACAATAGTCAAACTGTGGAGGGAGCCATGATGTCCTTCAACAGATGAACGGATAAAGAATATGTGATCTATATATACAATGGAGTATTACTCAGCCATTAGAAATGACAAATGCTCACATTTGCTTCAACGTTGGTAGAACTGGAGAGTATTATGCTGAGTGAAGTAAGTCAGTCGAAGCACAAACATTATATGGTCTCATTCATTTGGGGAATATAAAAAATTGTGAAAGGGAATAAATGGGAAAGGAGAGAAAATGAGTGGGAAATATCAGTGATGGTGACAGAACATGAGAGACACCTAACTCTGGGAAACAGAACAAGTGATAGTGGAAAGCGAGGTGGGTGGGGGAATGGGGTGACTGGGTGACGGGCACTGAGGGGGGGCACTTGATGGGATGAGCACTGGGTGTTATGCTATATGTTGGCAAATTGAACTCCAATAAAAAAAATACATTTAAAAAAAAAGGAAAAAAATAAAGTATTAAAAGACAAAGAAAAGAAAAAAAACCCAAACTATCAACCTAAGATTCTATACCCAGCAAAAAATACCTTTCAAAAATGAAGGTAAAGTAATGCCTTTGCAGCCATAAAAATCTGAAAGAACTTATCACTGGAAGACCAGCGCTGTAGAAATGTTGGAGGAAGTCCCGTTACAGAAATAAGCAAATGTCAGATGGCAATATGGATCAACACAAAGGAATGAAGAGCATTAAAAATGGTAACTGCCCAAGATTATTTTCTTATCAACTAAAATTCATTAAAAGTTAGTTGACTAACATGTAATAATAATAATATATGGGTGCAACAACATATATAAAGGTAAAATGTATGACAATAACAGCACAGATATCAGAAGAGTCATAGAAGTATACTATTTTAAACCTTTATTTGTTTTACAGAGAGAGAGAGCGCGCAAGAGCAAGCAAGGGGAGGAAGAGGAAGAGAGAGAATTTTAAGCAGACCCGTCACTGAGCACAGAGCCCAACATAAGGCTTCATCTTATGACTCTGAGATCATGGTCTGAGCCAAAATCAAGAATCAGATGCCTAACCAACCAAACCACCCAAGCATCCTGAAAGTATTAAAGGTCTAGCACTATAAGTAAAATGACATAATATTAACTTGAAAGGAGATGGTCAAAAAGTTGAAGAGGCTTATTGTGAATCCTAAGGCAATCACTAAAATAAAAAAGTAAGACTTGTTACTAATTAGCCAACAAAAGAGTTAAAATAGAGTCTGTGATGGCTAATTTTATATGTCAATTTTGCTATGCCATACTTCCCAGATATTTGGTTAAATGATATCTACAGATCTTCCTTTACTCATCATGGGGTTACATCACAAAAAAAAAAAAAATCATCATATATTGAAAAAATTGAAAGTCAAAAATGCATTTAATACACCTCACCCACCAAACATTATAGCTTTGTCTTGTCTACCTTGAATGTAGTCAGAGCACTTACATTAGCCTGCATTTGGGCAAAGTTATCCAAGCAAAGTCTATTTTATAATAAAGTCTTGAATAACCCATACAATTTATTGAGTATTATACTGAAAGTGAAAACCAGAATAGTTGTATGGTTATAGAATCATTGTAAGTGTACTGGTTGTTTATTCTTGTAGATGATCATGTGGCTGACTGGGATATTACATATGAATATGTATTAACATGTAAAATATAAGTATTCTTATATGTTACTAAATCTATATGTTATAGTTATATCTTTATGTATTATTATATATTCCATTATATATAATATGTAGTATATGTTATTAATTACATATTAATCCCAAAAGAAAGCACAAAAAAAGAAGAAATGGGCAACAAAGAATGGATGGGAAAAATAGAAAACAAAGATCAAAATGATAAATTATCCATACCCACCACATTAATGCAAATAGTTTAAATTGTCCTACTAAAAGACAAAGTCATTAGATTAACAAGTAAGACTTAATATTATGCTCCCTACAAGAAACACTTTAATAATAAAGATACCAATAGGTTAAAAAGGAAAAGCATGGTAGAGATATGAGATGCTAAAATTAATCAAAAGAATACTGGAGTGGGTATATTCATCAAAGTGGATAACACAGCAAAGGATATTAGCAAGGATATAGAAGTTTTTTTGTTTGGGGTTTTTTTTAAAGCTTTTATTTATTTTATTCATGAGAGACAGAGAGAGAGAGACAGACAGACAGACAGACAGACAGGCAGAAGGAGAAGCAGGCTCCCTGTGGGAAGCTCATTGCAGAACTCGATCCCAGGATCCCAAGATCATGATCTGAGCTGAAGGCAGATGCTCAACCACTGAGCTACCCAGGTGTACCAAGGATCAAGAAGTTTGTATCACAAAGAAAAGTGTGTCATTTTATGTACTGAATAATGGAGATTAAAAATGTAGAAGCAACAGTTAATAGAAATATAAGGAGAAATATATAAATTCACAGGATAAATAGATAATTCAGAATGATAGCAGAAATATCTCTGGAAATTTCCCAAATATATGGAAACAAGATAGCACAATAGCATACTTCACATTCATTGAAGGCAAAAATCAAAATATATATGAAAAATATTCTGAATTGAATGAAAATAAAAACAGAAGATATATTTAAAGGAATATTTTTGGCAAAATTTATCATACTAAATGCCTTAATATTATAGAAGTAAAAGGTCTCAAAACATTGATTTAAGATTCCTTCCACCTTAAGCATCTAGAAGAAAAGTAAATTAAACCTAATAAGTAGAACAAAGAAATAATAAGAATCATAACCACAGTTAATGGAATAAAAACAGAAAAACATCACAGAAAACCAAAGATATCCAAAACTGGTTACTTGAAAATATTTCCAAAATTGACAAACTTCTAGTTAAACTGATCAAGGAGGAAAAAAAAGAGACAAGACACAAATTTTAAACATCAGGAATGAGAAAAATTTCAATGCTACAGTTTTTAGACCTACTAAAAGGCTAACAAGGGAAATAATATAAAAAATTCTGTACCAATAAATTCAAATAACAGATGAAGTGGACAAATTCCTTGAGAGACATAAACTACCAAAATTTACTGAAGAAAAAATGGATACATTGAGTAGCCTAGGAAATCCCTAGGAATAAGTTAATGAAAAGACATGTGCAAGCACTTTACAATGAAAACAGTGCCTTGAGAATCTGCCAGAAAATAATACTGTCGCAGGGTTGGGTGTGAGTGGCTGAGTGTGAGCTGGGGGTGGGAATGTAGTAGGGATACTGCAGTTATGGATTCAAGCACTTGAAACTGGAGGTTGGGAACCAACATGGGTGAATGGGAACGTCTCCTAATCAGATATAATATGGGAGCAGTCTCTTTCAAGGAAGAACTGGTGAGGAACAGTTTGAGGGAACATAAAGCGATACAAGCCCAAATCAACATAAAATTCTGTTCTATAACATATTTCATGTAGGGGATGTCTCTGGAATATTTACAATAATATAAATAATATTTTTGAGTGCTTATTCTATTTTTTTGTTTTGTTTTGTTTTGAAAGACAGAGAGAAAGGACACAAGTCGGGAAGGAAGGGCAACAGGAGAGAGAGAATCTTAAGCAGACTCCATGCCCAGTGTGGAGCCTGATGCAGGGCTCTAACTCACAACCCTGAGATCATGACCTGAGTAAAAGCCGAGTCAGATGCTTAAACAACTGAGCCACCCTGGCACCCCTGCAGTGCTTATTGTTTGCCCAGTATTGTGTTAAGTGTTGTATAAGCCTGTGATTCAATTATTCCTTCTATTTGGAGATAAGAGAAGGGAAGTTCAGAGTGTTGATAAACTTTCCTAGAGCCTGGATTCTAACCAATCAGACAGTGATGAAGATGATGATGGTAACAGCAACAAAAAAAGTTAACTTTGAATGTGCCAGCAGTTTTTGTTCTTTATCATATTTAATCTTCATAAAACCTTATGAGATAAGGTACTATTTTTATTTTTTACAGATAAGGATTTTTAAAAATATTTTACAGATAAGGAAACTGAAATACAATGTTTGAGAAATTTTCCCATGTCACAAATGTTTGTCTACTATTTTCACTCTAGGAAGACTTGAAGAAAGATGATCTATTTCAACCAGTGTTTTGCACCAGCTTGAGGGATAAAGTATTTTTATTGCCAAGAGTGATTTAAAATTTTTATGTTTTTATAGAAATGTTATACAGTTTATTTTAAAATAAATTTTCCAGGCATAAAACTCAATGTGGTCCAATTAAAAACCAAGTTTGTTATTCATTTATACAGACTTAAGTTGAGGATTTCCACGAGAATCATGTGAGAAAGACAGTGTGCCACATGTGCAGAAGGGCAACCTCGTTATTGGGAGTGATTTTTTTTATAAGAATAATAAAGAAGAGAAAATGCATAGTTGGGAGCGCACAGTATGGAAGGTACTTCACAAATGTCATTAAGTCTAGTAATAAACTTTCAAGTGAGCTATTATCCCAATTTGACAAATAAAGAAACTGAAATTCAGGGCAGATGAACTTATTTTTGAAGATCACACAAGTCGTAGGTAGAATCAAGATTTGTATTTGGGTTGGTCTGACACTGTCCTTAGACTTGCATATATACCACTGTGCTTTCCAAAAGAAGGTCTTACTCCATAATGTAGGTTTTTCTTTAAAAGGAATAATCCATTCTGGCTAGTTTTTAAAAGAAGTGATGGATTGCTTTAAAAGCAAAGAAAGAAGTGTACCATGGTCACTGAAGACTTTATAATTTTTAATCAATCATGAAGAAAAGCATTATTAAGATTAGATGAATACTGGGACTTCGTCCTAGAAAATCCAGAGAGATTGGTTTAAACCAATGAACCTAAACTTTACAAGAAGCATGAGTATGGTACCCTGAATGTTTTACACATTTGCTCTATACCTGAGGTTGCTTGAGTTATTTATTTATCCTTGAAAAAATTAAATATATTTATATAACATGAAAAGAAAAACATAATAAGTAACATTTTATTAATTGCTGATGGAATATCCTAAGTCGTGTAGGTATGGCAGTGGGATCAGAATTCTGCATGGTTTTTATCCTTAATTTTGCCATCCTTGGACACACGTCCAAGCAGTTATAAGTTGAAAAAAGCACCCGGTCACCAAGTAGCAGTAAATTGGAAAAATAAGAGTCTGGGAAAAAGTTGTAAGTCCCACACAGACATGCCAAAGTTTCAGTGATGTAAATAATGCCATGGTCATCTGGCAGAAAGCCAAGTGCTATTAAGCATGGATCAAGATAAGAAAATGGAATGTCTTCAGATTTCAGTGTTTCAGAGACAAAATTTACAACACTTCAATTGTTCATTTCTATGTATCCCACAAACCTTTACCTAAGCAGGAAATTCCATCTATTTAGTTTCACATTCATTGTAAAAGGAGCCAGGTTTATTACTCACCTCTTTTAGCTAAAATGGCAATAAATTAGTAATTCAATGGTTTCTTATGAAGGCATTTTACACACATTTCTGATAATGATAACTTAGAGCATAGACTCAGGATGATAAAGAAAATATAAGAAATAAGGAAAGAACCTTACTTATTTTCTGCTTTTGATCCATATGTCACATTGTTTTTCTCCTCTGTCAGTTAAAAGTAGAATGCAAAATAAGAGGAAAAAATTATAAAATGTTCATTAGCAAAAATACCTTGGAGGATATTAAAAATTAATTACTAATTTAAGAAAAACAAATGTGAATTACAGTAAACAGTTTTGCTTTTGACTAGCTTAAGCATGCAAACTAAGTATGCTCCAAAAAATATTCTGATATATTTAAAAATGTATACATCTGTATGCTTGCACTCAGGTTTTAAGATAGCATTTTAAGATGATATTCTAGGATCAGGATACATAGGCATTAATGTTATCTGTAATAGTGACTTAAATTGTTTCTCCTCAGAGAATTCCTCAGAGAAACTTTAATATATGTATCTTTACTTTTTTCGCACTTTATTTCAAAAAATCTTCACTATTACACTTTCTTAGTGACTTCCAACACTATTTTTCTCAAGTGATTCTATAACTTTAGAAAGGACACAATCCAATCTCTTATAAAATGGCCTTTGTTACAAAAAATGTCCTCATTTCCTTCTGCAGAAAAGATACACTAAAAATAAACCTAGCTTTCTTGTTGCTTTGCCATTCTTTTTACTGTCTCTCTTCCTTTCTCCTGGTGATCGGTAGGCATAGAGGCAGGTTCCTTTCACTGTCTTTGAAAATTGTTTTCATTCTTTACAGTGCTGTTATCTAGAGCTGACTTTTTTTTCCAATTTAAATATTAAATATTTGATTTTCAATTTTCAGAATATTTAGCAAGCCCAGCCACTTTGCTATATTTGTAGGTCAAATAATTAAAAAATAAATTAATAAAAATCAACTCAGAGTTTTACATTCTTAGCAATAAATTATAGTTATTACTATTGAATGAGGCAAATGAGCCAGTTCACTCAGGGCCTATTAGATCTCCCTTCTTCCCCACCTTCCTCTATGGCGTAAGCTGGAAAATGTAACCCTGAAACCCCAGCAGCCTCCTTTGGAGGCACCAGAGAGGCAAAGTGAATAAAGAAATGGTGTAGTTGAGAGACAACTGAAGATTGACCACTAAATGCAGTGTGGTGGGGGCCTTGGTGGGGAAGTGTGAGCCCAGAGAGCCCTGGGGGAGCACACAGTAGTATTTACCATGTACCACTTATTTCATATCCACAATCTCTAGAGGTTAAGTTGATATAAACACAGTAACTTCCTGCCATGGGCCAACTGCAAAGCATGTCAAGACTGCCTGGGTTTTTGCCCTGAGGTGGGAGTAGAGAAACTTTTCCCATTTCCTAAGTTAATTGTTTTATTTGGGATGGGGGACTAGCTTAAGATGGCACCAGAACTCATTACAAAACAATAAACTAAATTCATCATCTTTCCTCAATATTCAGCACTTTATTTCCCCTTCTTAAACTTTCTGTCAACAGATCCTTGGAGTCATGCTGAGTTCACTTCTCCTTTCCCAATATCTAGGGTGTCACCAAGTCGTGCCAGCTTTTCCTTGCCACTGTACTGTATCTTCCCCTTCTAATCTCTCTCTTTTTCTACTGAAGTTGCATTAGTCAAGGACCTTATCTCCTTCATAGTTGTTACAGTAATTTCCTATCTGATTTCTTGGATTCTATCTCTCCTTCTGGCTCCCTCCTATCCTATGTCATGATTGCATTTTCTGATGATCTTCTCAAATACCTTAAGTACTCTGTATTGTCTGTGGATTACTGTACCCTCTTCATTATTTCTCCCAGTTTGCCCTGGGATTCTTCAGTGCCTCTCGCTATGGGCTTGGCCATATGACTTGTTTTAGCAATGGAATAGGACAGAAGTGAGAGTGTGCTGGCCAGTTTGGAACCAAAGCCTAGAAGGCATCACACATGTCCCCTTGAGGGCATGTGAGCCTGTGATCCATCATGAGAAATGCATTCTCCTGGTACCTGTGGCTTCAGAGTGAGCCTGAGAAAGATGACAGGTAGAGCACACCAGATCCTGAAATGGAAGCCTGGAGTCCAGCCAGACTTAGTCAACCTCAGTCAAAGTAAGAGAAACACAGCTAACCAGCAGCCGTGTGAGCATGAAAGTCAAGATTTGCTTTTGCAAGGCCCTGAGAGTTCAAAGTTGTTCACTACAGAAAAATTGGTTAATATATTGCTTGCAGAATAATGTATAAACTCTTGCACTTGTCTTCAAGGTCAGGAAGATTTTGCTTCATCACCTTTCTTGATCTAACCTTGCTACTACATGAGCTGCCGGTTTGCTCACACTATCATGTGTGTATTTGAGTTCCACTTTGGGGCCTAGTTCTTTGTCATGCTGTTATTTCTTTTAAAGCTGAGCTCTAACACTTCCTCCACGAAGTCTTCTCACTGACCAGATATTGATGCTCTGAGCTTCAGGCTAGACTCTCTCTCTCTCCTCTCAAAGTCTCTACAAGTTATGCGGCATTTCTATTAGTCTCTTCTATTGCTATGAAACTTTCTGTGCTAAAAGGTGAAAGTGTGAGATCAAGAGGTTCTCTGATGTGATGATAAGGATGAACATGGCTTGTTGTAGTGTTTACTAGCTAGGGGATCCTTAGCTATAGTTATTCTTTATGAGCCTTTATTCATTAGCTTTAAATTGGGGATCAAACTCCCTACTTTAAAAGAGGATTGTAAAGAACAAATGTGATAATTTATTTTAAGCTTTAAGCACAGTGTCAATTATGTATGATGAATAGTAGAAACTACCAGTGAATATTAATATTTTTGTGATTACTTTGTAAGTCCTAAGGTAAGGAACCCTGTTTATAACTTAAGATCACCACTACTTACTACAAAGTGGGTGAATTTTTCCTACCCTACTATATTTCTATCATTCAAAAGTTAATCTATTGCCTGAAATAGGCATCAACATGGTTTTGGTGATGATAGTTGTGATCATCCTTAAGTATATCCATCAAGACATGACAGCGCTTAGATTATGGTAGTAACTGTAGAAATTAGTTAAGAGTGGCCAGACTGGCTAGATTGGGGGCAGTAAAGAAACAATCCAGGCTTCTAGGCTTTTATACTTTGCAATGGCATGAAACGATGGTACCCTTTACTGGGAGATAAAATAATGGGGAGAAGAGGAAGCAATTCGGAGAGGGTTAAGATCAAAATACCTATTTTGACACGAGACATGTCTATTAGAAATACAAAGAGAGTGTCAGATGTTTTCTGTCAAATATAAATATGGAATTCTAAGGCTGAAAGTGATTAAATAGAAAATGACTTATGCAGAAGTGAATGGAGATGAAAGACAGATGCAGGATGGGGATGATTAGCTGGTGGTAGAGACGATAAATTTATTGCCAAAGGGGAGAGAGGGATAATGGCGTGAGCAGAGTCCTTGTGTAGATTAGGGTCCTGTGTGTAAGTGGAGGGGTTACATTAGAGAAGGGAGGACCAACATACCCCTTGAAGGAAGGCAGATACAGAAACAATGGCCAATTTGATATTACTTAGGTCTCTTCTAATAACCTACATTTTCTCAGTTAAAAAAAGAAGTGAGTATGGGAGAAAGGATGATGAGCATACAAAGAGAGAGAAGGTATCAAGAAAGAGGCATCTGGCAGATGGGAGAGTACTTGACTGCAGACAAGTACTCAGGACTCACTTGAGCTCTGTAGTTACAAATTGAAATGAAACCAGGCAGCAGAGTTGTGTATTTCTCTCCAGCAGCATTTGGGAAGAAGAAAGGGGCACAGAAGTTGAAAGTAGTTTAAGGGTGATTATAGAGCTGGCCTGTGGAATTAACCATGAGGCATGAAAACATCAAGGGACCCAAAGGCTGTATTATCAGGTGGTTGTCCTGATGTGGAAGTCATCCTGAATGGTGACCCCAGTAGTAGTGGAGAAAAAAAAGAGCTAGGTGGTAAAAGACTCCATGCAGAGGAGTTTGCTGCATATCTTTTCTTTTTTCAGCGTCGTTCCATAGGACTACTGACAGCTTTGAAGTCACTCGTCTTTCACAATTCTGTGTTGGTGGATGTTTGTATTTTGTTATCACACATAATTTATGCCCCTGAATTTATTATGGTTGTCATGCACATGTGCATTACCACCATAATAACATGAAATTCTTCAAAATAAAGTATGGCTGCTGAGTAAGTTAAAATTTGGTCTTTGCAACCTAATCAATACATGGGCTGATGTCTGCTGGTTCCCATCCTCCACTTTTCACATGTAGCTTTGGTGAGGAATGGTTTTGGGATTTTCCACATTTATGCTCTCAATTCTAAAAAAATACAACACTACATTGTGAATACCTGAGACTATCATCGAAGTGAGGCATTTCTTTGAGTTTGATTTTTTTTTTTTTTTTAGTGTACTTTAACATCAGGGTCAATCAAATTAACTCTAAAACCATTTAATAGAAAGACACTATAATACCATCAGAGTGATGATATCGATTTTATTTTGAAAGCTTACAGCATCAAAAGGAGTTTGCACTGAAAAAGGCAAAAAGAAAAGTATTTTATGGAAATTCTTTGTCATGTACGATCCTCAGGATTAGTTTTTCATACATGCGTTGGATCCTCCACCCCAATTAGGATTTGGATTCCAGGACGACAGGACTACATATTGTACCAACTTTATCCTCAAAGATCTAGCATGAACTTTAAAAAAAAAAAACCTTTAATTTAAAAATAATTTTATACTTCTAGAAAATTTGTAAAAAATAGGTGCATTACAAAAATGCAAAAATATCAACAGTGCAAAGAACTCCCAAAGTACCTTTTACTCAGATTCAACATGTACCCAAAATATTATTAACTTACCCCTTTTGCTGCATCATGTGTGTTTTATTTTCTGAGTTAATTGAAAATAAGCTGTTTATACCTTACTCTTAAAGACTTCAATGGATATTTCCTAAGAACACAGAGATTCTGTTACCTAACCACAGTAGAAGGATGAATTTGATAGGATACCTCTGTATAATCTACTGTTTGTATTCCAATTTTGCCAGTTGACCCAATAGTATGCTTAATAGTATGCTGTTCCCTTCTTACACAGTCCTCTTTAGGATCAGTTATGTTTCTTCAGTTTCCTTTAATCTGGAATATTTCCACTGTGTCTCTTTTTTCCTTCAACATTAACATTTTTGAAAAATAAACTTGTTTTATTTTTAAATAAACCATTTCTTATTTTGATTTTGTCAATGTTTTCTTAGGATCATGGCTAGAATGATGTGTAAGTGATGTGCCTGTCTCAGCGTTATCACATCTGGAGGCACACAATGTCCATCTGCCTCTCAGTGGTGATGTTAATTTTGATCATTCAGCCAATATGTTGTCCAATCCCTGCACCATATTATTATCAATCAACAATCTGTGGGGAGATTCCTTATGACTATGTAAATATCCCGCTTTTCATATAAATTTCCTCTGACATTGATCATCCTGCTTGATCCAATTTTTACTATGATGGATACAAAATCATGATTTTTAAAGTTTTCTCCTTCTACATTTAGTTTTTTGACTCTCTTATCATTATTTGTCTATTATCTACTATCTATCTACCTATCTATCTATCATCTATCTGATCTATCATTAGTTTATCCATCTATTATCTACTCATCAATAATCTTTTTGTTATTGGTATGAACTAATAGTTTCTTCTTTTTTCCAATGGTTTAGCATTCTTTACTGTTCTTGATTATTTTGTTGCTCAAATTTTCCTGTATTTGGGCAGTGGGAGCCTCTTCAACCTGACTCATGCCTTTGTCATATACCCTTATCTTTTTTTAAGCACTTCTTTACTTTCTGAAATCAAAAGGTGTTTTATGCCCAGCCTTGGGATTACCCATTGATCTGCAGAACCTATTCCTTTTAGTTAGAATCGTATTATAGACCACAGTCTGCATGCTTCATGTAACACATGCCTTTGTATATATAAAACATCATTTTTAGTGATAATGATATTAATTACAGTTTATGATATTTATATTTAATTACTTGCACATCGATGAGTTTATTTGAAAATCTTCTGCATATACTTTCTTTGGCATAAGACTGATACCAATTTTCATATGTCCAAGTACAAAAATGTGTTTAAAAGAACTGTGACTCCTATGAATCTATTTTGCCCAAAATCATAACCACAAGCTGCCTTGGTGATAATCTCTTCACAAACGAGTCCTTTGTTGTCAAGCTTTGCTGTCTGCTGCGACATTTCTTTCAAAGTGAACTCTTTGCTTGGTTTGGCTGATGGGGACACTAAGCCTGAAGGAGAGGAAAATGGGCTAATTTTTTAAGCTTATTCTCACTTAAGAGGTATGAGTCATCTTGGATCTGAATTACATAGGGCCATAGAAAACATACAGCCTCTCCTTCTCTTTGCTGCACTGAAAGAGCCATCTTAGGAATCTTTTTTCCCTTATTTCTTGGCAAAATCATAAGGCACTAGAAGCTGGCTGGAATAGGATCTTGTGGGTAGACATTCTGAGGCAAGTTCCAATGCAGGTACAGCCTTTCTTTCTCCAGCAACTGGGGGGAAGACACAGGATGGGAACATGCTTTCTACAACTATGTATGAATAACATCACACATAAAATACAGATAGCCTTGTACAAATTCTGTCTTTTGATTAAACACTTATTTATTTTTATTTTCCAACCACTTTTCTCAGTGGTGTTATAATACTGTCTGAAAAGAAGGGAAAAAGTTCTTCGCATTATTACTGTTCAATAAATTGTTTGCCTCAGCTTTTATAGAAACTTTCCTTTCTCTTTATTAGACAGAAAATTGTGTCTCCATTTTCATTAAGTTTTTCAAAGCAACAATCAAGTTAAAGTATTAAGAGTTTGATGAAAATCACTGGTATCATATAATTCTGGAAGTGGACAGTTGTTTGTTTGGTTTTTAATATTACTTTAATTATAAGCACCTCTCTGTAACCTGTATGTTCTAGGGACAACCTGATATACTCACTACTTATTTCTTTTTTTTTTTTTTTTTGCATAATGAACAACGGCTTTAGCAATTACTTTTTATTTTATAACATCCAAATGATTAACCTTTAAAGAAAATTTAAAACTTGAAGGCTCACAACATAACTTCTTATGTAAAGTTTGTTGGGGATATAAAATCACTACAGTCCAGGAAAGACTAAACCTAGAGTCTACAATAATAAAATGTATTATAATGATGTAATGTATATAGTAATAAAATGACTGGGAGAACACGTAGTTTTCTTTAGATTTACTTAGGCTTATATTTTAAATGCTTAGTAGAAATCTTCAAATCTTAAAATAGTAGAATTAGAATAAAACTTAAAGGTCATCCAGCCCCAACCTCTAATTACTGTCTGATTAGTCTCCTTAATATTGCAGATGTTGATCATCTAATCTGCTTAAACTCCTTCCACAATGTTGGCGAACTTGCTGATTTCAGGAGCAGCCATTTCTAGACACAAGTAATTACTAGGATTCTTACCTGAATTGATGAATCATGGTTTTAAAGACACCAATATTTCTAACTGATCTGGGTTTTACAAAGGAAGATCTTAAACTATTTAATGCTACTTAGTATTAAGAATGGGACAATTACTTATTCTTCCCAATCTACCTACATTACTGTAAACAATGATTATTCTATTGATAGTACCAGTCCTAAAGCTTTTCATGAATTTCAGTTAAATAAAAATGTTGCTTTTCTATCATCTTTCAGCTGGCATTTTGGACCCAAGTATAAGATTTTCTATTTAATAATACTTACATTTCTTCTTATTGGATTTGTTGTATCACTCTTCATTGCTTGAAATATTTATATACCCACATTTGTTCGATGTATTGGCAAATCTATCTTTTACAACAGCGAACAAGTTCCTCATACTTAAAATATTTTCAGTTGGTTTCCATGACACACATTCCTGATTTTACTCTTTACTCTCTGACTTCTCTTCCTTAGTCATCTTGTAAGTTTATTATTCTCTGCCGATTATTCCTCAGGATCCCATGATAATACTTGTTCCATTTCAACATATACATACCTTCTAGGTGATCCTATTCATTCCTTTAAAAGGGTTCTTTTTTTAAAAAATATTTTATTTGTTTATTCATGAGACACACACACAGAGAGAGAGAGAGAGAGAGAGAGAGAGAGGGAGGGACACAGGCAGAGGGAGAAGCAGGCTCCATGCAGGGAGCCTGATGTGGGACTCGATCCGGGGACTCCAGGATCACGCCAGGTGCTAAACCACTGTGCCACCCAGGGATCCCCCTAACAAAGGTTCTTAATCTAGAATCCAAATAAGGGCTTTAGGGGAGGTCATAAACATTGCTATGCATATGTTTGTTTTGCACCACAGCATTCATTAAGTTCTTAAACCCAAGGATGACAAAGTAGTAGTAGTAATAATAATAATAATAATAATAATAATAATCTGATCTATATGCTGTTATCATATAATTATCTTTTTTTATTCAAGTATAATTAACATCTAGTGTTATATTAGTTTCAGGTGTACAATATAGTAATGCAACAATTTTATACATTTCTTGGTGCTCGACATAAGTGTCCTCTTAATCTTCTTCATCTATTTCTTTCATCCCCTCCTCTACCTCCCCTCTGGCAGCCACCAGTTTGTTCTGTCTTTAAGAGTCCGTTTTATTGTTTGTCTCTTTTTTCTTTGTTTTCATTTGTTTTGTTTCTTAAATTCCACATATGAGTGAAACCACATGGTATTTGTCTTTCTCTGTCTGACTTACTTCATTTAGTATAATACATTCCAGGTCCATCCTTGTTGTCACAAATGGCAAGATCTCATTCTTTTTTAAGGCTAAATAATATTTTTTTTTAATTTTTTATTTATTTATGATAGTCACGCAGAGAGAGAGAGAGAGAGGCAGAGACACAGGCAGAGGGAGAAGCAGGCTCCATGCACCGGGAGCCCGACGCGAGACTCGATCCCAGGTCTCCAGAATCGCGCCCTGGGCCAAAGGCAGGCGCCAAACCGCTGAGCCACCCAGGGATCCCTAAGGCTAAGTAATAGTCCACTGTGTGTGTATGTGTGTATCATATTTTTTATCTATTCATCTATAGATGGGTACTAAGGCTACTTCCATATCTTGGCCATTGAAAATAATGCTGCAATAAACACATCAGTATCTTTTTTTTTTCCAGTACCAATAAGTTTTTATTTATTGTATTTTCCCAAGGTAAAGAGAGAACACATCAGTACCTTTATTGTAGTCTCTCTTCTGCTCACTATTTACCACAACAAATCTTCATCTACCTTTCAAATTCCAAGCATACTTTTCATCCTGTGTCCTGACTTAGTGAATGTCATAGAGGCCCAAGCTGGAAACATTGCAATTTAACATGACTCTTCCTCTTGACTCCATGCCACCCAAGCAATAGATTCCACATTTCCATCAATGCTACCACATCTGGTAAGGTCATGATTCCTCTACTCCTCCACTTCCCCAGGAAAGCCACCAATACCTCCTGCTCCTCTAACATCTTTCTAAGTGGGCTCCCTGATTCCATTTGCAGCATCTCCAATCTGTTTTTCAGCCCAAAGAACCTTTCTGAAAACACACTGAGTATGTTATACTCTAGGGTTAAAAACCTACATTTGCTTCCATCATTCTAAGGATAAATACAGACTGTAGCTTTGCAAACAAGGCTATTAATCCTGGCTCATCGTGTTATACTCCCTCAATTTCAGTCTGCATTCTAATCATACCACATTTCTAGATATTCTAAGATGTAGTGATCCTGTCTCTATAACTTGGTGGGTATTACTCTTTCTATCTGCAACATTTGTCTTTTTCTCTACTAATTCCTCTTACTTATTTTCATGATGCAGGCAGAACAATGTTTCCACTAAATTAAGTCATATGCCTCTCGGATATGGATTGAGTGAGATTCTACTACTATGTAACCCCATAGCTCTCTGTACTTTCTCTGTCATAGAACTGTCTAGAAGCTTCATCCTCAACCCACATTTTCATAATCTTCCAGAATAGTCCTCACCCAAAACATCCTCAAGTAAATATGTAGTTAAGTAAAATCAGTCCTTACTGTGCAAATACAGCTTCCAGACAAGCCTTGTAGGCACCACCTTCAGCCAGATTGCCAACATTAAACTCATTCTATAGAAAAACTTTGCAGTTTCCTCTGCCAATCTTGTACTTAAATATATTTATCTGTTCCTTCTCTCATGCTACAAATTCTCCAATGGCAAGGACTAAGCACCCCCTGCCCCCCCCCCCACTGTTTTACCCTTGATACAAGCCTGGCACAGTACCATACTCAATAATGTATATATGATTCATAAATTTTCTGAGTGTATCTATGACTTCTTTGATTCCAAACAAAGCTGAACTGAAGATAAGGGTTTATAGTGAGTAAATAGAGACCTCCCCCTAGTTAATATCCATTCACCAGCAATCCTTGCATAATGCAATTCAACAGGCAATGAATATTATTTGTAGAGATTTTCTTCACTGTGACCACACATCACAGATGTTAGAAATTTTGTCAAATGCCTTGATGAAACCCACAAGTACTCTGCTTACAGCTGATATTGCTCCTAAGCCTCCAAAAAAATTACTAGGATGTTAAAAGCTCAGAACCTAAAATAGAACATCATCCATATCCTGAAGAACTCACAGTATATTTAGGGACACACGTATGTAAGCAAATACTTCACAACATCACATGGGCCATGATAGAGATACGAGAAAAATAATTTGCAAGAACAAAAAAAGCAGTCAGTCCGCCATGATTTATTTATTCTTTGTGTGTACCTAGTCTGGTTTCTAGGGATTATGAATTTCCTTTCTACAAGCTCGTATCTGAAATAATTAGCCATTTGCTCCAGAGACTTGCCTTCATTCTATAATGACATAAAAAGTTTTAGAAATAAAGAATAAGAGGAGAAAGAAGACACGTGGTTTGTTGAAGGCACATTCTGAAACTTTTTAAAACCAGGATAACATTTATTCTTCTCTACTATCTCCTTAATGATTATTGATGGTAGCCAAGGGCTCTCTCCAACAAGTTCTCTCAGTACCTTGGAACAGTTCATCTGGGTCCAGAAAAGTGGATTCATTTTGAGAAGCCGGATAGTCTCTTACAATCTGTTCACTTATCTTTCAGTTTCAATTTCCCTGTACCCAATATATTTTCCACTCTTTGCAGGCTGAAGATCATTCTTTTTGACAGGGAGGACAGAAATAAAATAGGGGATTCCTATTTCCTTTCTCTCTGTTGCTAACTTTATACCATCTGCCCATAATCAATGGGATTATTTCTCGGTATTTTTCCTTGCTCAAGTTGGAACTAACCCATGTTTTCATCCTCAGTTTCTTCTGAACTTCAGTCTTTCGTGATACATACTACTAATCCTTTGGTTAGATACTAACTGTTCACATATTTATTTTTCCTCAGTCATCACTTTTTCCTAATTTGGGTAAAAACTTCTCAAATGATATAACATTAATTATATGTTCATTTGTAGAGCTAGGAGGTCAGTTAGTGGTCATATCACACCCTATTTTACAGATGTCTCAAGGAGGCACTGTATGGCCAAATGATTTTCCCCCAGGTAACATGCTAATTAAATGCAGAGGTGTTACTACTCAAACTTTTCTTTGGGTTCCTTTCCTCTTTCCAGAAGTCTCTCCCACACCTTTTCATTGACAACACAGTTAGTTTTCTCACAGAAGACACTGAAACCAGCTTGTCTACTCTTCAAGATATTTTCTATACAAGTAAATACATGTATACATACATATAGATTGTTTTTACACAAATGGTAGTGTATTAGTCTGCTCATGTTGCCATAATAAAACACCACAAGCAGCGTAGTTTAAGCAACAGACATGTAAACAACAGTTTTAGAAGGTAGAAGTCTAAGATCAGAATGTTGGCAGATTTGATTTCTTCTGAATCCTCTCTTGGTTTGCAGGGGCTTCTCTTCTCACTGTATCCTCACATGGTTTCCCCTAGGTTTGTGTGGTCTATGCCCTATTTTCTTCTTAAGGATAGCAGCCTTATTGGATTAGCGCCCCCATATGACTTCATTTTACTTTAATAACCTGTTTAAAGGCCTTATCTCCTAATACAGTCACATTCTGAGGTACTGAAGTTTAGAACTTCAACATATGAATTTTGAAGGATCATAATTCAGCACCAAACAGGTAGTTTTCCCATAACAGAACTCTCATCTTCTTTATTCTTTTAAAAATGTATCTTAGATGGGATGCCTGGGTGGCTCAGCAGTTTAGTGCCTGCCTTTGGCCCAGAGTGTGATCCTGAAGTCTGGGGATTGAGTCCACATTGGGCTCCCTGCATGGAGCCTACATTTCTCTCTGCCTGTGGCTCTGCCCCCCCGCCCTGTCTCTCATGAATAAATAAAATCTTTTTTTTTAAAGAATTAAAAAAATGTGACAATAATCTTAACCACTCCTTTAGTGACGAAAACAAGTTTCTTTCAATATTTTTGCAATATCAAAAGGTAATTCAATGAGTAATTAAGCATCATTATTTTAAACATGTGTGGATACATATGTAGAATAAATTCCCAATAGCAGAATATGAATAAGAGCAAAGGATAAACCTCATTTTTGAAACTTGTTCTAACTAGTGCTAAATTGCCTTCCATATAGTTGCACTTATTTATACTTCTAGTAAGAGGTATGCAAGTGCCTCTCTGTTATCAAACTGTTTAATATTTGCCAATATGTATAAGTGAAAACCATATCATGCAAAATTATAATTTTGTATTTTCCTAACTATAAATGAGATTGAGTGTCTTTTCATGTTTAGGAGTCAAATATTTATATTTCATTTTCTGTAATCGGATTTTTCATGTGCTTTGCAAATTTTTAACTGTTTTGGAGTATTTTATTAATTGGTAGAAATGTTTCCACATTAGGAAAACTTATAATTTGTGATGTAAGTTGCAAATTTTTTCCCCATTTGTCACTTTTCTTATGATTTTGTTTGTTTTTTCTTCAGCCAGGAATACTATATCTCATTTAGTTATATTTACCAATATGTTATTACAAGCCTTCTAGAATTGTGTGTAATGGTTAAGAGGCCTTCACCATTCTGAGATTATAACATAATTCTGTGTGCTTGAGTTTTTTCCCACTAATAATACTTTATGCTTAATTTTTAATTTATAATTCTTTGATCCATCTGGAATTTATTGTGTGAGGCAAGAATCCAAATTTATGTACTTTTTTTCAAAATGGCTTACTATTGACTCAGTTTAATTTACTTAGTAACTCATATTTTTTATTACTTAACTTAAAGTGCTTTCTTAATCAGATGAAAAGAATGACTAATGGACTTAGATGGATTTTCTATTCTGTTTTATCTAGTTATAGGCACATACCACTCTGTTTTCATATAGTTAGCTTTATAATGTGGTTTAATAAATTACGAAGCAGTCCAATTTATTATGTTTTTTTTCTAGAATTTTTGTGTATATTTGGCCAACCAATTGATAAGATTAATACTAGGAGATTCAACTTCATTATATTGTTGGTTTTTTCTTTTCAAAAATATGGCAGAACTTTCCACTTGTTTAAATGAAAATCTTCTTTTGTGTCTTTAAGTATTTTAAGGTTTTCTTCTAATAGATGGTCCATTACTAGTAAGTTTGTCTTAAGTACGTTAGCTATTATGTTGCTACTATTAAAGTTTTTTTTCTCCATTAGGTCTTATAACTGGTTGTTACTTGCATTAACTAGACTTTAAAGCAGTACTCCATTCATTTTATTATGGTTCTTAAAGCACGATGGTATTTTGTGTAATAGGTGTGTGTTTTATATATATATATTCACATATGGATAGATTCCATCTCACTTTTTTTGCTATAGCTCTTAGCATAATGCTGTCAATGCTTTCATGTATAACTGAGATTTATAAGGCTTTTCTACCTAGTTATGCTTCAGGATAAACTGAGATTTTTATATTAAAAATGATGGCTATATCATAGAAATACCTGGTACTTTTTACAAAGTATCTACTATTTAAATCCCATGTTCTTACTGTGATTTTTTTTAAAAAAGCATATCATTGATGTATTATTATTGTGGTTTTCTTTGGAGTAAAAATCATAAATGAAGATGAAAATGAAAGTGTGTAATCTTAAAAATGACTTAAGATAATTGAGTCCTGTGATATCTTTGGCCAAAACAACAGAAGAGAATATCACCACAAGAAATTGTCCAGTTTCTTTGTGAAAAGTATCAGGAATAAACTCACTTCACATTGTATTTGCATAAAAATTAAATAATACTATTAGTAAGTGCTCCTAATCTGTTCTTTGCTTGAGAATTGTAACCTCTTAAAAAGACAATTTGCTCCTAGAGCTTTTTCTTTGACTAGAATATTCTATGTGTGGACATGCATGTACAGTTTCTCATTCTGGGACTTATAATGGTAATTATGATGGATTATAAGAATAAACATGTTGCATACATTTGCTATTTTCCTCTGAGGATATCATAAAATATATGAGACTAACTAATCTTAGTAGAAATTTTGGTTGCAAATAACTTTACCACAATAATGGCTCTAACACCTCATTAGTGTCCCTGTGAATCTTTTTTACATTATTATTCCTTTTCACTTATTATAAATGTGATGTAATTCCCATTTATTTGTTCACTGATTTCTTATACTTGTTAGTCTTTTCTGACCAACTTAGCTATAAAAGCACTGTTAATAGGGACTATTTATCATATATCTATTTTTTGCTCACTGTCACCTTCCACATTTATAGCTCTTACTGCTTAGAACAGCTCTGAGCACAGAGGAACAAAAAATTAATATATGTTTTAAAACTTTAGCTTTCATTGAAATAATTAAGTTATTAATTAATTCATTAAAAGAGATCACCACCTGGGGCACTGTAGTAATTTGGGGTGGAGGTAAAAAAGAGTGGATTTTACACTCATAAGTTGCCGAGACCTATACATCTTTTCATCCTTATTATTTCCACCTTCATTCATAAAAAATATGGCATCTGCACTTAGGGCATTACTAATTATGGGGAAACAAAAATCTCCAGAGACTCTCAACATTTGTTGCTAGGGTTATTCACTAAGACCATACAATAAATTAGAATTTCCACCTTAACACAATAATCTTGGCTTCTGGCTGTGAGAGAATAGCTCACTTTAAACCAATGATCCCATCAAAAACAAATAAATAAAAACTGGATAAACGCAAACAAGGAAATAGCTTTTTTTACGAGTAAGAAAACAATTTTATGCAACAAGGTTTTAAGGGGCCAAGCTTTTGGTGAAAAGAGAAATGCTTTAAATCGAGCTCTGCCTCCTGGCACTTTCTGATTCCTAAACTACATCAAGTGAGTACCGAAAAGACAGGCAGAAACCTTCGGTTTGACATTTAAGCAGAGTTTTCAATGGTTTCAGTAATCAGAGGAGGAGGAAAGAAAAATTGAGATTCAAGGCCCATTAGGACAGAAAGTACCCCAGGATTCCAGTCAATCCCTGTGAAAGGCTACGCCTCAGGATTCCAAGCAGAGATCTACAGCAGCCCTGACATAGATCCAAAACCTTGACCGGGGGAAGGAGATCAGAATTTACTCTGATTCTCAGAAGAAAAGCAAATCTTCTGTGGAGGAAGATAGCATAATCCAGAGTGCCACACAATGTCAGGACCACGTAAATGAAATTAAAAAGGAAAGAACGAACACCAAAAACAGATCAACACATAGTCCCAATACCGGGAACAGAAATAGGCTGGAGTATAACGGTTTAATAAGCTATAGTGTTCTGGTAAAATTCTTCATCTTGTCATCTGAATTTTGTCAGGAAATCGGATTAATAAAAAAAAATCAAATACACATTTTGGTACTGAAAAATACACTAATTGAAATTGAGAATGTAATAAGTGGTTGAAGTAGTAGTATAGCCCTGAACACATTAGGCTTCCAAACTGTGACCTGATCATTCAGATATATTTGGTTGAGTTTTCTCCCTTCCCCAGTTGATCACTTTCCTTCTGGGATCAATTTCTGAATAAGCGCTGAATGCTGATTCTTGTCCTAGGCTCTGTGTGGGGGAGGGGAAGAGATGCCAAACCAAGGCATACAGGTAAAATAAATTACATGAAAACAATAGCACAAAAGGGTAAATGGATTTAAAATAGTCAGATCTTTCATTATCTGGGATGTTGTAAAAGTACTAATTTATATTAATCTTTAATAAGTCAAGGATGAAAGTTCTGATCTCTATGGTAACAGCTTAAGTGGGCAAAACAAAAAGTGTAACCAATATCTAATACAGGAGAACGTTGGAACAAAAATTCTTGATATTTTTCTATAAGAAGCACAGAAGAGGGAAAAAAAGAGAACCAAAGAAGATAGAAGAGTAGAAACCAAGCAGGATGATGTAGATTTCAACACAAATATTTCAGTAAAATATCCAATGTAAATATAATTAATATTCCAATGAAAAGAGGTACTGCCGTAGTGATTTAGAAAAATCCAAATATATGCTGTTACTAGAGAGACACCTTAAAATTAAGAATACAGGAAAGTTGAAAGGAAAAGAATGGGAAAAGACATAGTAAGCTAACACTAAACTAATATAGCTATCCTAAGCAAGCAGGGGGGATGGTTAGGGTAGTGTCGTTGCCAGAGGTGAAGAGAGACATTGCATAATGATAAAACATCAATCTACCAGGAACAATTCTTAGTTCACAGACAGCTAATAAAAGTACTAATAAAAGTTTGCTCAATTCCTATTTCATCAAGCAAGACAATTAGGGGAAAAAATAGATCATCTTCTATCACCATCCATTTTATAAAAAGCTTTTATAATGAAAATAGAAGAACAGCCCTTTAAGGAAATAAATTTATGAAGAACTCACTACACTGCCTATATTGTTCTTATATATTATTACAGATTAGAAAAACAAACTTTGTTACAAATCCATCACTATTTTGCAAATTCTACTCTACCGATACTCTTCTTCATCAAAAACTGTTAGCTTATTAGACTATTTATATTTTGCAATATAAAAAATCTCATTCTTTCTTACTAAATAGGTAAGGTAGGTTCATAGTACAATACTGACTCTGCTTTTTCCAGCTTTGTATATAATTTTGACTTATAAACTGAAGGCTTCTTAACTTCTTTGTTAGGATATTTGACATTTTTTTGGTTTGTTTGTTTTATACCTAGAAGTCAGGAAAAGCAATCTTACTGATTCCTGGCTTTCAGATATAAACCCTTACCTCATCGCAATTGAGTCCAGCCATTATTTCCCTATAGTCTTCCTCCCTTCCCAACACCAAGTGCCAGTGTCTTCCAAAGCTATCAGGCTCTGATATGTTTCTTTCATAATCTCTATTTCCTTAGCATTTATATATCTATGTGCATGTAAAATTTAAGCGTTTTGTCACATGTATCTGTGTCTTTTTACATAAATGGCCTCACACTTAATTTGAATTAATCAAATTAGCTTCTCTCTGAGATACTTCTACCTGGAGACCAAATTGATGATTACCTTTAATAAATTATTTTACTACACAGTTATCTTAGACATTTCTTATGATAAATCTAAACTTCTGTTTTTAACCTCCAAACACACCATAAGATAACTTTCAAAGCTCTCTCTAAATCAGAAACTGGTTTATCTGAAGAGGGAGGAACATGCCAGATATGATATGTTCCTAAAAAATATAAACTGCCTATCTAACTGTATTATTTAGGCAAGCGAACCACCATCCATCTTCATCACGAAAAAATGTTTTCATGATTACTCTAGTTCCTTGTCATTCAACTGCCTACCTTTAATAAACTTGCCTGAAAAATAAAGTGCTTCATTCTGTGATTTGTGATATGGTTTAAAGTCCCTGTAGTCTCATGAGTGGTGTTTAAACAATTCAAATTAAAATGTAAGCACTTGAGAACTAGATTAAATTATGTATCACCAGTTTCTCGTCTTCAAAGTTCCAAACTCACGTTGTCTTTGAAATTGAGTATTAAATTGCCCCTGGTGGTGCAGAGCTTTTCTTATCTTTTATAAATTTGTATTGTTATCCAGTAAGTTTAAAAAAAATCACACTCACCAAACTCATTTTCTGAGAAGTACCAGAGACTTGCTCTGAATAGATAGCAAGCTTTGTTCTTTCTCTTTCTAAATAAGGGCTCTGTTTTGAGGTGAGAGAGGTGAGTGAAAGCTGGCCACCTCTCCATGTGCAAGCATAACACTAGGATATTTTCATGCCTTTATTTTATTAATTCTTTGAATATCCATATGAGGCAGGTTTTTTTTTTTCAGGTTTTGTAGATGAGGGAACAGAACTCAGAGAACAAAGTAATTTTCTTTAGATCCCTCAATGCTTAGCTTGATCCCAGCCTATTTTATGTAGGTTGTAGGAGGTTGAAGGATGAGGTGGACAGGCATCATGGGATCTTTCGGTTTCCCATTTTGTAAAAGCTAGGCTTAGCCCTGTCATTATGATGTTATCCATCCATCTGTGCCAAAGTCTCTCTGTGTCCTCCAAGCTGCTGTCCCCAGCAAGCCTGTGAATGCTTTCTATTTGTATCAAAGAGGTTAAACAGAATCAAGTATTGCAGAACCCAAGAGCTGGTTCTTAGAATCTTAGAATGTTCAGGTTCTAACAAGAACAATATTGGCCTTGGCAGTGAGCTCAGGATCTGGTCGAGATGCTATGAATGAGGAGAGCAGGCCACCAGAGTCCCCTGGCTTATATGTCGACCAGCTTATTTATTCTTTCAAGAATGGAAAGCAGTTTCCCAGATATTCTGGACACTGAATTAAACTACATTCTCTCTCCTTGCCCAGGGACCCCTTCAAGACCAATAACTCCCTCAAATTTCATAAGAGATATAAAAAATTTAACAAGTGTTATACCTTCAAACATCTCACTCATATCACTTCTTAATGTGTTGCTTTGGCAGCACCTGCTAAGCCATTTTCATTGCATGGAGATTTCATTTTTTAGAAAATACTGCTTGTCGCTATAATGCTATTCCCTCACCATTTCAATATTTGGCTGACATCCTGATGAATACTACTTCTGATCACTTGAAGCTTTTTTAAATGGTATATTCCCTCCCATGGCAACCTCACATTCCATGATAAGCCAGGGAAATGACCATCAATAGTGATTGTGCACCCACCATGCTCTGGGAACTCAATCTGCACCTAGAAGAAATTTCAAAGGAAATTTCCCATATGCTGGGGGAGAAGAGTAGGAAATGGCATACTTCTATTGTTTTTCATGTCCATATATTTTTTTATCTGTTTCTTTGTCCTTAAGGTTTGTACTATGCAGATGGCCATGGCCATTCTTGGGTCAAAGACTCCAACCAGCAATGTCATCCTTTCTGCAGTAACTGAATGGCCCTCCACCTTCCCCTGATCGGTTTCAGATGTCGCATTAAACATGGTGATTCCAAGACTGGGTTTAGCTCCTTAAATGGTCTATGCTGTGTACTGCATTGATTAGGATGGGGTTAACTTGGGAGTTTTATCCCTAGGGAAGGATGTATTTGAGGGTCTGCTTGTTCTGAGTGTGTTTACTGAGACAAAGCAGTCATAAAGAATGAAAGAAAACCTTATCTGGCACAGAAAGCCTATTTAAGGAGTCTGGAGTAGTCCAGAAAGAGCACACTCTCAGGCTTGTGAGACCCCTTACCATCTTGCACCCAAAGGTGAGAATCTTCCTCTGGCAACAGAGCCTTGGAATGAGACAGGACAGCCTCCCTGCCCTGCACTAAATATCATCACTTCCAATGTTGAGTGTGATTTCGAGTTCTCTCCCCTGTGGTGTCAGTAAAGAGAGTGTTTGATGATATTGAGGAAGATTGAATTACAGTCCTGGGATTTTCTTGTAATTCAGCCATTCAGTGACTCAATTTTTTACTTAACTACAAATAAATTTGGGAAGACTTGGTAAAAGCTCACTCATTTTTCTTAACAACAACAAAAACAAAAACAATTCAAGAGACTGACATTTGAGGAGATAGCTATGTGTTTTAGGCTACTTTTTTCTTTTCTTTTTCTACTATCTATCTTTCTTTTTTGGAGGGGATTCACTCTTACATCAATCTGTTTCCTTAGCCAGTATGAATATATAAAGTCACTGTGAAATGGTGTTTCTCAAGATCCCAGGTTTCAGGTTAATATTGCTCAATAGCATAGGCCTACATTTTAAAGAAGTAGATGAGACCAAGGACCAGGATTCTGCAAACACTTGAAAATTGTATAGGATATTTATTTTTTTAAAGCTCTGCTGAAAGCATTTTGTATTTAACTTTTCCTTCCTTCCACCCTACTCCCCTCTTCTTCTTTTTTTTTCTCTTCGTTTTTCTCTCTCCCCACCCTGCAACCACACACACATGTTCTTTCAGGCGCTGGGACATTTAGTTCTACTGAGCTGTTGTTTTTTCATTATTCATTTGGTTTCTGTATTTTTCCATGTGAAGGTACTTTCACTTTTTTAAAAATTGAGAAAAAAACAATGTTGTCAGTATCAATAAATCTGCATCCAGAGAGAGTCACTTCCTATCAAGGTTTCAAAAGTGCTTCATGGTTTTCCGATCTCCTGTCCGTGCTAATCAGCGCTGATGCTTCACATACGCAGGACGCACGATGCCAACTTCTAAACCAGCTCTGTGCTCTGCGTTCCATTTTAGGAATGAGAACCTGGATTATTTATTTATAACTGTATAAAGTCCTGTTGTTAAGCTGTTAAGCTGCTCTCTGTGAAAAGCAGAGAGTGGTTTGAGCCAGATGGGGAGAGACTGGGCAGGATGATGGCTGGATTCTGTGGGAAAGGAGAGAGGAATTTTATTTCCTACTATAAATTAAATAGCCTAATTTGACCCTCCACCAGTAATTTGATAACCAATTAATACATTAATGGGGATTCTGCTGTCTGGTTGTAGAGAATGGAAACTGGGAGTCAATTCCTTTTAAATACTCTTTGGGGCATTTTTTTTTTCCTCCCTGTGTAACCCAAACCAATGAGAATTATAAAAGAAAGACAGTGAAAATGAATTGTTTAATGTTTGTGATTTTTCCCCCCTGGGTATTAATTCTGGCTCAGCCTTTTATCTGTAATGCAATGGGAAAACCTCTGTGTTTTTTTTTTTCTTGCTTCAGTTTTATTGAGAAACAATTGACATACATCACTGTATAAGTTGAAGGCATACAGCATGATGGTTTGATTTACATATGTTGTGAAATGATTACCACAATAGGTTTGGCTAACATTCATCTTCTCGTGTAGATACAATAAAAATAAAAAGGAAAAAGGAAAAACATTTTCTCCTTGTGATGAGCGGTTTTAGGATTTACTTTCTTAACAATATTCCTATATATCAAACAGCCCTGTTACCTCTAGTCATCATGGTTTACATTATATCCCTAGTCTTTCTTTTTAAAAATTTTATTTATTTATTTGAGGGGGGGGAGGGGGGAAGAGAGAGAGAGGGAGAGCACGAACAGAAGGAGGAGCAGGGGGAGAGGGAGAAGCAGAAGACTCTCTGCTGAAGGGAGCCCTGCTCTGGGCTTGATCCCGGGACCCCAAGATTCTGACCTGAGTCAGAGGCAGAAGCTTAAATGACTGAGCCACCCAGGCGCCCCTCTAGTTCTTATTTCTGTAACTGGAAATGTGTACCTTTTGATCACTCTCCTCCCATTTCCTCTCTCCCATCCTCTGCCTCTAGTAACCACAAGTTTGAGCTCTTTTTCCATGACTTTGGGATTTTTGTTTTGTTTCTAGATTCCACATAAAATGGAAATCATACAGTATTTGTCTTTTTTGACTCATCTCACTTAGCATGACGTCTTCAAGTTCCATTCATGTTGTTGCAAATGGCAATTTTTCCTCATTTTTTGTAGCTGAACAGTATTCCACTGTGTGTATAAATATATATATATATCATAACTTCACCCATTCATCCATCAGTGGACATGTAGGTTGTTTCCATGTCTTAGCTATTATGAATAATGTTGCTGTGAACATGGAGGTGCGGACATTTTTTACAGTTAATTTTTTTTCATTGCCTTTGGATAATATTCCCAAAAATGGAATTACTGATTGTAGGGTAGTTCTATATTTATTTTCTTAAAGAACCCCCATACTGTTTTCCACAGGGACTGCACCAGTTTATATTCCTTGTACACTAACAGCATGTAAGGGTTCCCTTTTCTCCATATCCATACCAGCATTTGTTATCTCTTGTCTTTTTGTTGATGGCCATTCTAACAGGGATGAAGTGATGTCTTATTGTGGGTTTTTTTAAAAGATTTTGTTTATTTATTCATGAGACACAGAGAGAGAGGCAGAGACACAGGCAGAGGGAGAAGCAGGCTCCAAGCAGGAAGCCCGACATGGGACTCGATCCTGAGTCTCCAGGATCATGCCCTGGACTGAAGATGGCACTAAACCGCTGAGCCACTCGGGCTGCCTATGGTTTTAATTTATGTTTCCCTTACACTTGGCAGGATGAGCACTGGGTGTTATGCTATATGTTGGCAAACTGAACTTCAATAAAAAAAAATTTAAAAAAAAACTTAAGGAAGTAATGTAAAAAGATATTATTATTTTTTATTAGAAAGTCAAGTGTTTATGTAGAAATAAGAACTATATGTTCTGATTGATAATGTAAATAAAAATAAAATATATGACAATGTCAGTAAAAATGCTTTGGAAAGAACAAAAAATTATGTTTCCCTGATGACTAGTGATGTTGAGCATTATTTCATGTACCTGTTGGCCTTTTGTACTTTTTTTTTTTTGAGAAATATCGGTTGAAAGTCCTTTGCCCATTTTTCAATTGGGTTGTTTATTTTTTTCTATTGAGGTGTATGAGTTCTGTATGTATTTTGGATATTAACCCCTTATCATATATATGTTTTGCAAATTTTTTTACTATCCCATTGGTTGTCTTATCACTTTGTGGAAATTTCTTTTGCTATGCAGGAGTTTTTTAGTTTAATGTAGTCCCACTCATGTATTTTTTATTTTGTTGCTTGTACTTTAGTTATGGCATCTAAAAATGTGTTACCAAGACCCATGTCAAGGAACTTTATTCCTATGTTTTCTTTTCATGGTTTCAGGTCTCATATTCAAGCCTTTAATCCATTTGAGTAAGTTTTTGTGAGTGATGAAAAATCTGGATTCAGTTTCACTTCTTTTACATCTGAATCTCCAATTATCCCAGCACCATTTACTGAAAAGATTGTTTCTTCTCCATCGAGTATTCTTGGCTCCCTTGTCAAATATTAGTTGAACATTTATGCTTGGGTTTATTTCTGGGCTCTCAATTCTACTCCATCGGTCTATTTCTCTCTTTTTTAAAATGACAATATCATCCTGTTTTGATGACTATAGCTTGATGGTATAGCTTGAAATTAATATATCACGAAGACATAACAATTGTAAATATTTATGTGCCCAATATTGGAACACTTAAATTGAAAGCAAAAACTAACGGAGCCAATAAACAATAATACAATGGTTGGGGACTTCAATACTTCACCCTCAACCATGAATACATCATCCAAATAGAGAATCGATAAGGAACAAGTGAATTTGAACAACACTATAAACCAAATGGACCCAACAGGTATATACAGAATATTCTATACAACAGCAAAATACACATAACTCTCAAGGGCTCATGCAATGTTTCTTTAACCCTTAGACAAGCAGCATTGTGAGTATAAATTACCTGACATAATGGTTACATGAAATGATAAAAAAGCAATGATTATCCTATTTTCTGTAAAATTTATTTCTCCCAGTTCAAATCTTGGTAGCATTTTATTTTTTATTCTAGAAAGCTGATCTATGCAGCATGGCTTATTTTATCTATACAACATTGCCATTCATTCACACAGCAGATGACACATGTTGCAGTCTCTCCTCAAGGCTTTTAAAAAACATTTTTAGCCCAAATGACAGAAGTTATTGCTAACTAATAGTATATAATTTACCAAATCCCAGCTTTTAGAACACTTTGAAATCAAAGAGAAAGCCACACATATTTAGTAACTAATGTATACAGATGTGATCATGATAATCTTACTACTTAATAGTGATTATTGAATTGGAATTCATCTTTAGCATTCACACTGCAAGTGGTTTGGAATGACCAGACATGGAATAAGAATTGCACTTGTATAAAATAGGGAAAGAAATAAAATTGCTCCTTGGGCATATAGCAACTCTAGACACAAATATTTGGGGGAAGAAATTGAGCCTAATACTTTGGAGACAATGGACATGATTGAATATGATTAAGTATGATTTTTTAATTCTTACAAATGTAGGCCCTGATGAAGACTGGCTTCTATTGAGTCCCACTGATTTAATTTGGGCATACTGTAATTTACTGGGCTGGAGTAGAAACAGTAATTCGGTGAGGCCATCATAAGCTCATTAGAAACACACTGAGAACACTTAATGGTGTACAACCCACAGCTTTTTGCATCCATTTTATAGTGATCCCCTCTTGCCATGCCTGCTGCTTTCTACTCTATGCTGTTGATAGTATGGTCGTTTTCAAACACCCCAGAAAATGAGAGGTATTTTTAAAACAAGATTGAAGTCCCCAAGAAACATAGAAAACCAACATTTCAGGGGTGCAGCACAATGTTACGATAAAAACTTCTCCTGTATTGTTAATCATGGTAAGATTGGTTAGCTGTTAAGTACTGTATAGTGCAACTAATCAAAAGCTCAAACATCCTACACAATGAACAGAAATAATTACTCTCCCTGAGTTTCTATTGTTTCCTGCCTCAGCCTTCCCTGAACTAATAAAAGGTTTAATTTTAACTTGTGTGAAGGAAATGTCAGCATCACAAAGAAATACAACATTCAGCTGCTTTGCTCACAATCAGGTAACACACATAATGAATTAGACCTTAATAGATCTAAGCTAAGTGAAGCCTAAACAAACCGGGATAACCACCCCCCCCCACCCCACCCTGAACTTTTTCTCCTTACCCCTAATTGATATGACCACATTCAAAAAGCGTGGGTCCCAACATCCTCACATTTCAGATGAGAATGTTCTGATAAGGTGTGAGAGCTCTGGTTATGAGGTATATATGTCTGTGCTTATGATATCAGCTACGCACAGTGGGTGATTTAGTTCAAACGAGGGATGTTTATTCTGATGCTTCACAGGAAGAATGGGGGGAGGGGAGGGCAGAGGAGATGCTTAAAGGCTTCCTGCATTCAAATGTGTGGGGTGTTTTTTTTTTTTTTCACTTTACTATCTTCAAAAAAACTAAGATAAATTTTCAATCCAAAACCTGTGTTTGAAGTTTCAGTTTCCTAAGAAGAAAGTACTACTCTATGAATATATGGAGAAGGACGATTCCTCCGCAGTCTTCTGAATTGTGGGGTTTGCAACATAATTTGACTCAAATTTCAAACAGAAACAACAAAAAGCAAAAAGCATGTTAGAAAAGCATATGGGTTAGTTAATATTTATTGTTTGAAATATTTACCGTGTGAAATAACACCAATAACACATCTTTGGGGAGATTTGATTATCTTTGTTTATTCTTTTAGCTATCCACAAATACACATTAATTACACACTGCTCCCTGGAATTAAGTGTTAGTTTAGGTTGGCTTCAAGAGCAGTAAATAACACATCTGAAAGAATTATCTATTCATTTTAAGTCACACACAGTACTATGTAGTCGCTAGAAAACAATTATGTATATGGCATATGAAGAGCCTGGATTGAACAAGTCTCTACCCATTGCCGGCCACTAACAAGAGAGTGATAACACCTGCCTGGCTGGTTGTGAGAGTGATAGAAGATAGATAGTGTGCCTCAAGGACTCCACACAATCTCAGGCATGCAGCAAGTGTGTAACAAGTTGTAGCTCTGATAATCAAAATACTTAACAGGATATTACAGGTCTTCTACTATATCCATGTATTTTCTCTCCTCTTCCAGCCATTCATCACACTGCCACCAGAATTATTATTTTTTTTCTAAACCATAGTTCTGTTCATGTGACTTTCCTACTCCAAGTCTGTCTATAGCCACAGTTTTCCAACATTTCTTAATAGAAAGCCAAAAAAAACCCAAAAAAACAAAAAAAGAGAAAGAGAGAAAGAGAAAGATACCTACATGTAAAATGAGTAAAAAGGCACTGTTTTAGTTGTACAGAGCTTACAAATTCAACTTTTGAATATAGACTATATTATGAGCAAGAACACAAAAACAGGGTGACTTTTTAAAAAGATTTTATGTATGTATGTATGTATGTATGTATGTATTTATTTGAGAGAGAGAGAGAACGCACAAGTAGAGTAGCAGCAGGCGTAGGGAGAGGAAGAAACAGACTCCCCACTGAGCAGAGAGCCTAAAGTGAAGCTCCATCCCAGGACCCTGGGATCATGACCTGAAGCAAAGGCAGATCCCCAACCAACTGAGCCACCCAGGTGCCCCCAGGGAAATTATTAAAGAATATTAGCAATTTTAATATATATTTGATAATATTAAATAGACAGCTAGGAATGATAGTGAAGTCTGGTATTCAGCATGGAAACAAGTTATTTCAGACTTTTGGTTGTACAAAATAGGAAAGATACTGAATCACAAAGATAAGCAGTCATGAATGATAATAGGTCTTTTTACATAGCAGTTTATAATCTTGAGGTTTAAATAATTTAACTGATCTGAAAACTTGAAAGGAAGATTAGCTAATTTTGTTGATTCTTCAATTGCTCACACTTCTGCATTTTGGTGGGAGTTCTATCTCAACTGAATCTCTGAGATAATTTTAAACTTTAGTTTTAGCAAGCACTTTTATAATTTGCAAACACATTATCAAAATTTAATGTTAAGTTTCACAGAGACTTTTTACCCACTCTTCATTTATAGATACAATTATTACCTTTTGAGGTTTTTTTTTAAATTATGTGTGTAATATTTTGCGTTTTCCCCCCAGGCCCTCTTCCTGTTCCCCTGGGGAGGAACAAAACAAAATAATTGTGATGAGTGATATGCCTCAGGAATTTGAAATATCCAAATGTAGTCTTACTTCTTCCTTCCTTACTTATAAATGCTTGGCCAAGCATAATATTTCAAGGACACTCTCCCTTTCCTCAAACCTCATCTTTTAATTTCCAGTGTTGCAAAGGAGAAATCTGATGACAAGCTATTCTTTTCCTGTGTTAGTCTTCACCTCTCAAGAAATTTAACATGATTTGTGTGTTTTTGGAGTTCAGCACTCTGCTGGCTCATGCCTCAGCCTATGCCTGTCTTTTTCCCATAACTTTAACTGGCACTTGGTAAACCTCTTCTGTTTGAAAAGTCAAACTTAGCCATTGTTGGCACTTTAGATTGGCCCTGTATTCCCTCTACATGCCCCAGTTTTTGGTTTCTTATCTTATTCTGTTTTGTTTTGTTTAGAACTTTCTTACTTTCTGACACATCAAGAGCTCTGGGTTCATCTTGTACATCTGCTGCCCCAATGCTAGAATCATTTTCTAGAGAGTCCTGGTTCCTTTATTTGAAGATAGTTTAAGGGATGCCTGAGTGGCTCAGTGGTTGAGCATCTGCCTTTGGCTCAGGGTATGATCCCAGGGTGCTGGGATTCAGTCCCACATCGGCCTCCCCTTGAGGAGCCTACTTCTCCCTCTCCCATGTCTCTGTCTCTCTGTGTTTCATGAATAAATAAAATCTTTTAAAAAATGAAAATAGTATTAGAAATCAAGATCTGGGCACTGGGTGAGCAACACTATAGGAGTGTGATTGCTTCAAGGCCCTTTTAGCGAACAGAGCTATGAAATATATACAAATATCTCTCCTTTTTTCTGTATCCATCTATTTGCATCTGAAATAAACTTGACCCTAATTTCTATGATTCTAATGCAGTATGACATGGTCATTCTTACATTTCTTCCTTGCCTTTATGTAAATTCCTCCTCCAACAATGAAAATTCTGGCTCCTACCATATATCATCCATTCATTTATTTGTTTAATCCGAGTACACCTATGCAGCAATTTCAAAAGTTTTAACTCATAATCCTAGAAAATCATTTTTCAGTTCTGATTGCATTTTTAGAAGGCCTTTTAAAAATCCCTTTAGAAAAATTTTATTGTTAGGATGTTATAGCTAAATAGTCTGCTCTACATATTTGGTTTTAGAAATAAAAGGTGATTAGCTTTGGTTTCCTTTGAAATATTAGTATTAGCACTTTAACTCAAGACTACTAATAATAGAGTGATAGAAATCCTATAAATTAACATAATTACCACAAATAATTAGAATATCTATGATTTAAACACCATGGCTTAACGGAATGGACAGTTTATGTGCCATTGACAATGCTAGTTGAAAGATAACATTGTAATTATTATTATTACCTATTAAAAGTAAAACAACCACTTGGCCACATTTAGGAAACAGTTTTTCCATTCTTAAGTTTTCTCATTTTATCACCTGTCCTACGGACTGAGCAGTGAGTTGTATTGGAGATGACCATATGGATCCCTGGGTGGCTTTTTGGTGTTAAGGACTGAATGTGTCTTTGCAAAATTCATATGCCAAAGCTCTAACTCTAGTGTGACAGTATTTCGAGGTGGATCTTTGGGAGGTACAGGTTTAGAATATAAGTGTGAGACCCTCATGATGGAATCAGTCCCCTTATAGGAATAGGAAATGAGAGAGAGATCTCTGTCTCCCTCCATGAACATGCATGAAGAAAGGCCACAGAGCACATAGCGAGAAGGTGGTCATCTGCAATCCTGAAAGTGAATCTGCTGACATCTTGATCTTGGATTTTCCAGCCTCCAGAACTGTGAGAAATAAATGTCTCTCGTTTAAGCCCCCCAGTCTACGGCATTTTGTTCCAGTAGCATGAGCTAACTAAGATACTTGGTGATTCATGAGTTCTAACTAGTTTGGTCACTTATAAATTTTGGAGGTTAACAGTTGCTCTATATTATTCGATTGCAATTACATATTTAAAACCTATTTTCTTTATAATAAAATATTATTATATGGCATTTCATTTATGGAAATTAAGATACTTAAACTATGAAAACATCATTAATCTTCAATAGGCTAGATCTGAAGAATTCCAAGTATAGTCCCACATTATAGATTTTTTTTCTACAGTTGAATGTGTCAAGCATCCCACAAAATAATAAGTCCATATGAAAATATCATGGAAACAAAGAACAATAAATGTTTTTGTCTTGATTGAATTAGCAGATTGCATTTTCTAGTAGCTGACTCATATGACATTTGTGCAATGTCAGTAACAGAAAGTTTAATAAGCTCCATCCTGATAATATAGCTTTTCCAACACATGTGATACATTAAGGTATTTGAATATGATCAAATTTAAGCTTAAGTCATATTTTTAGAAATAGCATTGTTATGTTATTTTGCTGACAATAGTTTAAAGCTTTATTTTCATGCACACTACGTTGCATTACAGAATGATATTATTTATAAGAATCCTACAAACTCTTTTGGTAAATTCACTACATAAAACATGGGGAGTGTGGGGGATATTTTAGTGCAAGTAAAGATAAACCCCGGGACCAAATGAGTAGGATCATAGTATTTTTTTAATGTAATTGATTTTGTGTAAAAGCAGAACAAATTGATTTTATTTTGTATCATCACTATGACCAACACCAGTTGAATGATCAGGTGACAGCAAAGTGGACTTGTCATTTCTCCTTGACATAAAAGATGGCTCTTCAATTATGTTACATTTTTCAGTTTTAGGTAGAAATGCATAATTATTTTGCCTCACAAAACATAAAAAGGTTGCATTTATAAATATAAAACTTGTACAAAATAAAAACACATCTTACCAGAAGTTCTAAAACTAGCTTTAACATGCCTTAGCATTTCCCAATAGTATTTAAGTCTACATGCTTAGGACAACTCTGCAAACTTCCAAATCAATTATTTTCATCAAAAGTTATAAAATTGCACAGAAAGAGTCAAATGTATACTCCATAATGAGATAATTTGTTGTAGTTAGTATATTGATATCCTCAAGGACGTTAAATTTTAGAATATATCATCTTTGCTCACATTTTAAAAATGCAATTTAAATGGTATTTGAATAAAACATTTGTGAAACCTCAAATTCTTCCACAGAACTTCAGAAATTCATGGTACATACTTTGAAAACAACTTCTAGGATTTAGTCCAGCTTCTTAATCCACTTTCAAACTCATTCACGTGCTGACCCCCACCTCTCAGTTGGTCTCATCTCCTGGGACGTGACAGTGAAAATACAGCACTCTTTGGCCATGACATTTTCTTGGACCCTCCATATTCTTTTCCACTCTTGTAGCTTTGTTCCCATCCTTCCATTCGCCTAAATATGTTGTTCTTCTCTAGTCTTCTTGGTAAACATTTATGCTTATTTATTAAATGTACGTTAAGTCTTAGCTTAAAAGTCTGCTTTTTGGAAGAGTGTCTGATTTTCCCTGTCAGAATCAGGTGGTTTTGCACTCAGTGCTCCTTTGGGATTGTACATCTCTCTCCGCTGCTGGAGAAAACCCATATTCTCTCTCCTCCCATACCCAAAAGCGAAAAAAAAAAAAAAAAAACATTGCTTTTAACACATACAGAATAAATAGGGCAGGTCTAGGGTTTCTAGGCCTTTACCAAGGAGAGGGTCTGGCTGACCAGCTTGGTCAAAGTCTGACACTCAACTGCCTCTCAGCAGTAGACACATTGGAAAACGATGTGTGTCAACTCTTTATCCTCATTCTTCCTGCCTCATGTCTATAAAGCAGACCTGTAGTCTTTGAAGATGTGGGCACTTGGGGCCAGTTATATGTCTGCCAAGCATGCTTTGTACTGTGATGGACAAAATCTATGTTGAAGGTGCCTCAGGCCTCAGCTGCTTACTGCAACATAGTTTACAAAAAATCCCTACATCTTTGGGGTTATGATGTGCTTGCCCAGATTAATAAAATTGTATCTCATTTTTCATTTCCCTTGCCATTCTTCAGTGTATATGCCATGAGTCAAAAATCTAAGGAAATAGAGTAATAGGATTCAGGCATATCAAATGTGTAACTTGCATGCTACCATTCATCAAGATGTCAGTCTCCTCTGCTAAGCTGTGAGGTTCTGGAAGACTCGGACGGTATCTTGAGCCTCTGGTGACTTGTACAGGTACAAGCAGAAATACAAGGGTGTATTTAGCATATGCATGATCAAAACGTCTCTGATAGAGATTAACCTGGTATAGTACAGAAAATGGATTGGAAAGGGGAAAGAGATGAGATGGGAAGGGAAGGCTGGAAGTGATACAAGCAATGGCTAATAGTAATAGACTTGAGTTAGACCAGCCAGTTTGAAGCCTGATTCTGATACTTTACTAGCTGTGGTATCTTGGCAAAGTTATTTTCTGTGTTCAGTGTCTTCATCCTAAAATGAGAATAATAATTATATACACCACACCTTTCAGAGGATAAAATGAGTCAACACTTATAAAACAATTTGAACGATGTGAAGTCCATATTAAGAATTATATCAATGTTTATTCAATCAATCAATGAATCAGCCAATAGGGATAGTTAGGGGATGTTACAATGATACTAATGGCTTGAGCCTAAATGGTGACACTAGAATGGGAGATTGGAGACATGTAAGCAAATGTGAAAACAAGCATTTGTTACCAAGCCCTCTTTAGAATTAAATAACTCCAGCTTTGAGGATCCCCGGGTGGCTCAGGGGTTTAGTGCCTGCCTTCGGCCCAAGGCATGATCCTGGAGTGCCAGGATGAAGCACCACATCGGGCTCCCTGCATGGAGCCTGCTTCTCCCTCTGCCTGTGTCTCTGCTTCTGTCTCTCTGTCTCTCATGAATAAATAAAATATTTTTTTAAAAAAGAAAGAACTCCAGCTTTCCATCCATGATGCTGATATGGTTATATGAACTTCTGTAAATCTGACCTTCCAAATGCCAGGTTATGGGCTTATTTATCTTTTAAGATGCTCAGAAAGGCAGATACCATATGATGGGGTGTCTGTCCATTTTGACTCTCCTTTTGGCCTCATTTTCCTTTAATGTTGTGGGAAAACATGTAATCTCTGTGCCAAATTATTTACAAAGGAGCTTTTTGAGGCAATCATTTTGGCGTATTTCAGAAAACATGATAAATATCTGCTTGTCTGAAAGAAAATAATTTTAATGACATAGATATGAAACTATACAGTTCCCATGTTTCTAGCAGAGACAACAGATAAATCTAGTAACTATGATTTTGGGTTAATAAGGTAAAAAATATTAACAAGATATTTTTGTTGTTTTAAAACAGTGCACATATGACTCCTTTATATCTTCTATAAATACAAGATGGCACCCTTTCTGGGAGGATGAGTTACAAGAAGGCAGCTCTTCTTCCCGGTTGACGTTGCTCACCAAACCAAGCTCCCCTTCACCCTGACATGGGGGCCATGTGTATAAGGCACCAAATGCCAACCACATACTAGGGCCCCACTAAGCCTTTATCAAAGAAGATATGGAACTGTTCGTGACTAATATTGCCTAGCTTGGAGTTAGGTTTCAACATAATTTGAATCTGTTAATTAGATAATTGGTGACATTATTTTGATTTATTACAAAAAAAACCCAAAACAAAACAGAAATTGCATGGCAAAGATAGGGTAAAAAACCATTTATTGGGTATTCTCGATATACCCAGCACTGAGCTAAGAGTCTGAATTTGAAATTAAGAAGAATAAATCAGACCTCAAACATTTATTTCCTAGTTTGAAAAAAAATTACAAAGAAAAACTATTCCCCTTAATCTTAAATAATAACCATGAAGATTAAGTAAGGTAATATAGGTAAAACCACATAAATCCTAAAGCATTTTTAAAAACATGTTAATTGTATATTTTTAATAATTCAGAAATTGTTTTAAATAAATATAAATAATAATAGTCATAAACAAAAATAATAAATTTTGCTTAATAAGAAAAGAGATGGTTCACTGTCATGTTTGCTTTGAAAAATGATATAATTTAAGCCTCATTATTTTATTCCCCTTCAAAAACCATGGTTGTTTAGATCAGATTAAGAACTTTAATTTTTTTTAATGTGATTTTTTAAAAATCACAATTTAACACCTTGCTGTATGAACCTAAGTTCTCCATATCTCCATTTACCTTAGAGTGAAAAGAACATACTAATTCATTTACGTCTCCTTCATCCAAACAATAACCTGATACTTTGCATTTGCATATGTTTTCACTCTGAAAGTCATATAAAAGCACTTTAAAAAATAAATTCTAGCAGGAACATCTGGGTGGCTCAGTGGTTGAGCTTCTGCCTTTGGCTTAGGGTGTGATCCCAGGTCCGAGATTGAGTCCTGTATCAGGCTCCCTGCCTGTTTCTCCCTCTGCTTATGTCTCTGCCTCTCTCCCTGTGTCTTTTATGAATAAATAAATAAAATCTTTAAAAAATAAATAAATAAAAATCAGTTTTAACAGACATGACAATTGGTGTCTACATATTTATTAATATTGAGAGGATTTTTCTCGTATATCTACAGTTTGTAGATTCTCATAGTAATTTACACTGCTCTAATTTAATCAACAGAAATAGAGCTTAATTAACATTTTGTTTCCTGATTTCCTGGCTACTATATAAATTCAGCCCTCGCTGAGAGTACACTGAATTCTCAATTGCAAATACACAATCAAAATACTCATTTTGTGTGTTTGAGAATACTTATTGATGTAAATTATTTACCAATTTCATTCGCTTCAATGAGTATTTTTTCAATCTCTCATTTTTATTTCATATTTACATGTATTCATTCCCATTTAGACCCAATATAATCTATTCAGGCTGTGTCTATAAAGGTTCTTATTGTGCACTCCATATGCAACATATTTCAACAAATTTTTCACACCAGAACTGAATTGTAAGCATGTAAAATTTTTGTGAACTGGGCTGTAAAATATCAGAAACAATACACTCTATCCAAGTTGACAGCTGATATCTGATCTGAAAATAGTGTATTTTCCTTCAAATGTCAGTATCCTGTCACTTTGCATTGCTTTTATATAAACAGTTATACAAGAGGAAAAATTTTACTGTGAAAATCTCTTATAAATACAACTAAAAAACAAACTAAACAAAAAATCAAAGCTCTTCCTATCTTTTTAATATTTGAAACTCTGCCTCACTACAGGAGTGTGATAATCTCTTGCAAATATTTATACAATGGTGTATTAGTCTCTTACTGCTGCTCTAACAAATCATCACAAATTTAGTGACTTAAAACAATGCAAATTGGTCTGGAGGTCAGAAGTCCCAAATGGGTCTCAATGGGCTACAAAGTATATTGCCAGAGCTGTGCTCCTTTTTAGAGGGTCTAGGGGATGATGATATATTAAAAAATATTAAATCTCTTGGCTTCTGGCACAGAGCTTTTAAAAATCTTGGAATCTCTTGAGTGATGAATATCTCTGGCATGCTAATGAGATGACTCTTGGGTGAGGGGCTCCTAAATAGCTTCCCGAGGGAGGCCAGTCACCAGAAAGCCCAAACCCTCCTTAAAGAGTTGGGATTTTTGGCTCCACCCCACCCCTGATCTCTCCAGGGAGGAGAGAAGGGCTAGAGATTGAGTTCAATTGCTAATGGTCAATGATTTAATCAATCGTGCCTATACAATGAAAGCTAAATGATGGATCTTGGAGAGTTTCTGGATTGGTGAACACGTCAAAGTTCTGGAAGAGTGGAAGTTCTTGCCTATCCCCCTACCTCATACCGTGCCCTATGCATCTCTGCTGCTCTTGAGCTGTATCCTTTATAATAAACTGGCCATAGTAAGTTGCGTGCTTTCCTGAATTCTGTGAGTAGGCCTAGCAAATTACCAAACCTGAAAGGGAATTGTGGGAACCCCCAAATTTATAGTCAGCCAGGCAGACATGTGAGGATCCTGGGCATTCCCTTTGAGGCTGATGTCTGAAGTGGGACTGAGCCCTTAATTTTGGGATCTGTGCTAACTCTGGGAGTTACTGTCAGAATTGAATTGAAATGTTGGATACCCAGTTAATGTTGACAAATTGAGGAACTGGTGTTAACATCATGGGGAATTGGTGAAGACACTGTGTATTTGGTTCTGGGAAACAAACTTCTTAGGAAGAATCCATTTTCTTGCCTTTTCCAGTATTTTAAGGTCTTCTATTTCCTTTCTCCGGCCCCTTCCATCTTCAAAGCAAGCAATGGCTGTTTTGTGCTAATGTCACATCATGCTGACATAGCCTTTTCTGCCACTTCTTCCATATTTAAAGAACCTTTGTGATTACCTTAGTCCACTGGAAAATCCACAGTGATCTTATTTTAAGAGCAGTTGTTTGGCAACCATCATTCCATCTACCCTCTTAATTTTCTCTTCCATATAAGGTAACACCTTAACTGGCTCAAAAGAATTAAGATGTGGATATTTTGGAGGGGGTGTGAGGGGCCACTATTGTATTTACTACAAATACAACGTACAGTAAATATGGTAGCAGGGAGCACACTCTTCCATAAGAGAAATCATTTACTGACCTAAAAATGTAATGCAGCACATAAATGCCAAGAGGTTATCCAAATTATATTGTGATGCTGGAATTTTGATATATCAAATGAGTATTTGGGTGTGTGAAAAATAAAGAAATCAGGTAAAAGAAGACATGGTTTTAGAGCTTGTCCTGCTCTGCTCAAGTGAACCTTGGGCAAATCACGTTAACACTTTGAGTGTCTACATCAGTGAGCATCATAACACCAGTCATCAATTCAAAGAGTTATTGAGAGAATAAAATGAAATAACGTATGTAAAAATAAGCAGACAATCCTATAGTGCTGCTCATACATTATGTTATATAAATATGCCATTGACGAGTTGAGTAAACTTGGAAAATAAGATTATTGTTTAACACTCCCTCCTATTTATAGTGCTGTTTAAAATTCCAGGATCTGGGGCGCCTGGGTAGCTCAGTCAATTGAAGTGACTGCTTTCAGCTCAGGTCATGATCTCAGGGTCCTCGGATCAAGCCCCAAGCCCCATGTGGGGCTCCCTGCTCAGTGGGGAGCCTGCTTCTACCTCTGCCCCTCCTCACCCTGCTTGTGCTCTAGGGCTCTCTGTCAAATAAATGAATAAAATCTTTAAAAATAAAGAAATAAAGAAAACAAGTTTGCAGGACCAGTAATCATGAGGACACACTCCTCAACACAAAATTTCCCCTACCACTGCTGTCTATCCTCTGCCACCTGTCTGCCCTCCTCCCTCTTACAGCCCTCCTTGCCACAGTCAGGTTTGAGAGAAACACAACCAAAGAAAGAAAATCTTGGAAAACAGCAGAGGTATGAAAATCAGGGAAAGTTTGGGAGCTACTGTTTTTCCCATCGGGAGGGAAAAAACGTAATGAGAACTTGGTAAAAGTCTTTAAGAAACTGAAGCCTTGGAGCACAAAGAATGGTGACAAAATAAGACAGAAGCTTAAGGGTAAGGGATTTAGTTCAGGCCTCAAAAATAACTTGCAAAACTCAAAGTCAATAGCAGCTGAAATGGGATGCTAAAGGAAGTTTTATATTTTCCTGCTTTAGAGGACTTTTGAAGAAAGTGAAAGTATTCTTTCACATTCTGTGAGCTGTAAAGGAGTTGAAGTGTCTCTGACTTCATCTTAAAGGTAACAAAAGTTGTTCTTTATTGGAAGTCACATTTTCAGTACTAAAATGTATTTGTTCCTTTTCAGAATGATTTTGGCTATACTTAAAATTTGATGCTCCCAAGTAAACTTTAGAACCTCTTTATCAATCTCTCTGGCAAGTCTCTTGCGATTGTGGTTGGAATTAGCTTGAATTTAAAGAGTATGTGTGAGACAAGTAAATCTTTTCTGCATGGAGCCTTGCAACCAGGTAGCTGGCACAGCTCTTCACTTACTAAAGGACATTACAGAGAAGCCAAGTAACATTTATATTTTGCTCCATAAATTCATGTATAACTTCAATGACATGTCTTTTTAATTGGCATTGTGAATATTTTGCCTTGACATTTTCATGAAATATAGACATACACTATAAAGGGTAAATAAAACACATGGACAAAGTAACATGATAAAAGAAAATGAACAAGATATAGTACACTGCTCATACTCAAGCAAATGCACTCAAGTCAGTCCTCCAAAATGACTGCTGCTACATTTAAAATAAACCCCTCCATATCTAGAGGTGCCACTATCCTAACTTTTGTGATAATGAGTTCCTAGCTTTTCTTTAGAATTTTATCATATAATTATGTACCTGAATAATATGGACGTTCTTATGTCTTGTTTCTTTATTCAAAATTATGTTGGTGAGATCGATAATGTGTGGTTATACCACAATTTATTACTTATTTCACTGTGCTCACTTCTGTTAGTAATACTCTGAACTTTCATGGATACGTGTTCCAAAGCACGTGTGCAAGCCTCCCTGGACATAGGTCTAGAAGTGAATTTTCTGGGTTATACACATGTATATTTTTCAATCTCATTTGCTGGCACACACTATTTCTAGAACATTGTGCCAGTGTACATTGCCACAGTAGTGGAGGAGAGCTTGATTGTTCCATATTCTTACCAACACTTGGTGTTGCCAGCCTATTTCAATTTTAGTTTGTAAGTGTTCACTATCTAATCATGATTTTAGTTTGCAATTATATGAGCAATAGTACTAAGCTAGTTTTCATATTCTTATTGCCAATTTGGAAATCCACTTGTGTGAAGGTCATTTTCCTTTTTAAAACTGCGTCTTTGTTCTTTTTTTTTTTTCATTTGAAGGAGTTTTATTATATTGATTTTATTTTTTTTAATTTAATTTAATTTAATTTTTTTATGTATTATAGTCACACACACACAGAGAGAGAGAGAGAGAGAGACACAGGCAGAGGGAGAAGCAGGCTCCAAGCACCGGGAGCCCCATGTGGGATTCGATCCCAGGTCTCCAGGATCGCGCCCTGGGCCAAAGGCAGGCGCTAAACTGCTGCACCACCCAGGGATCCCTATTATATTGATTTTAATCTTTTATTTAAATGTCTTGTATTCTGTTGCTGGTTTTTGCACTCCTCCTTTGCTGTCTTTAATTAAAAGACAACTTGTCATACATAGATTTATCAATGTTTTCATTATTGCTATTACTATTTCTGTCTTGTTTAGGAAATCATTTACTATCTTAAGATCTTGAATCTGTAATTCTATAGTGTCTTCTAAAAGCTTCATAAGATGAATGGATAAAGAAGATGTGGTCTATGTATACAATGGAATATTCCTCAGCCATTAGAAACGACAAATACCCACCATTTGCTTCAACGTGGATGGAACTGGAGGGTATTATGCTGAGTGAAGTAAGTCAATCGGAGAAGGACAAACAGTGTATGTTCTCATTCATTTGGGGAATATAAATAATAATGAAAGGGAATATGAGGGAAGGGAGAAGAAATGTGTGGGATATATCAGAAAGGGAGACAGAACATAAAGACTCCTAACTCTGGGAAACGAACTAGGGGTGGTGGAAGGGGAGGAGGGCGGGGGAGGGGGGGTGGGGATGAATGGGTGATGGGCACTGAGGGGGACACTTGACGGGATGAGCACTGGGTGTTATTCTGTATGTTGATAAATTGAACACCAATAAAAAATAAATTTATTATAAAGAAATAATAATAAAACAATAAAATAAAAGCTTCATACTTTTTCTCCATAATTAAACTTTAACCTACCTGGAATAGACTTTTTTGTAAAGTCTGAGACAAAAAACCAGTTTAATTCTGCAAAAGGGCACTCAATTGCTTGGTGCCATTTATTGGAATATTCACATTCTCCATTGATCTACCTTGTCCCTCAGGCATATATGTCCCTCAGTTCCATATGTGTGTGTCATTTTCTTGGTTCTCTTATGCTTTTGCACCCTATTTTCTATTCCTGCTTCTATTACATAAATGATTAAAGATTTATAATCAATATGTCAGAATGTCTTGAGACTAAGTCTTCTCAACATGATTTTCTTTTCCTTTAAAATATTATTATTTTTCTACTTTTATTTAAAAACTCTGTTGTCAAGTTCCACAAGAGAAAAAAAAAAAAAACTGTGGCATTGAATATTGAAATAAATTTGACGGAGATTTGGTATATTTATATTTTTGCCTTACATCCATGAATGTGATATTTCTTCACTTATGTGTCTACATGTTTCTTACTGAAATTTTATGTTTTTCACTAGAGTTCACATCTTTTAATGCCCATATAGTTTGTATGATTTATATTATGCTACTGTAAATAATACAGTTTTCTTTTACTTTCTAAGAGTGAATTGTGATATAGAGAAATACAATTGAATTCTGCTTCACTATGTCATTAGCCCTAACACCTAACACTATGGTTTTTTAAATTCTTTCTTTCTTTCTATGTTTCTGAAATAGCAATGAAGAAGCATGTGATTATATTTGTAAATTTCTCCTTTTAACTATCAAAATTTGTCAGGTTCAAATAAATTCATTTATTACATCTGTTTAACACTTATTTAAAATTTATTTTATTTCTATTGGAACATTTATAATTCAAGTGCTATTCTTTTGCCTTTTTCAATTAAACAAGTAAACTTAACTTTACAATTTTCTATACATTTTTTTAAAGAATGCCATATCACTATCTTCCTGAATAAGACATATTAATCTACTCAATTATCTATATTAGAATAACATATTTTATTTTACCAGAATAGAATATTTACATAAATTTTCCTAAACCGTGATGGGAGAAAATAAATAAATAGCCAGAGATGCCATACCTTTTTGATGATTTCATAATAGTCAATTTGATATTTTTCCCTCTCCTTCTGTATTACAACAGTGAATCAAGATAGGGAGTGGACATGGTCATAGACATTCACTCATCAAAGGATTGAAAATATCTGGCTTTTTATTCTGTCCCATTTTTAGCATCTCAAAAGTTTCAGCAGAATAGGGAAAATGGTGAAAAATTGAAGATATTATCAGAATAAAATATTATTCACATCATCTAACCAATTCACACTGCAGTGATTTGAAGTGTGGCCTCCATTGGCCCTGCACTACTGTATTGTTTCATTTGTTGATGGATAATGAGAATGGGGAGCACTTGGTAGATCAATAGCAGAACTGCCCTACTCTATAGTGCTGGCATCCACTTCAATATCAATTAATCAAAACTGGCCTACATTTAAATGATAAATTTTGGTCCAGCCTATAAAATGCTGAACAATGTGTGTTTACCACAGAAGAAGAGAGTCTAAATTGCAGACCCTAGGAGGAAGCTTCTCTGAATCAATTTCAGGACTGAAAAGGAGGGGAGGCGAGGATGTATGGGAACTCCAACACAGTTAAGCCACATTTTCTAGAAGCAGCCAATTTATGTGACACGGGGGATAAGAGACTTTGTTATGCAGACAATTCTACAGCTTCATATCTCTGCTGGATAGGGAAAAGGGAAAGTTTAAAGAATTCATGCACCAAATCCTGCATCTTAAGGAAAATTGCTGCCAGCATGGAACACAGCCATAGACCTTTTCCCCAGAAACTCCTATAAATAGGTGGTTCAGAAATAACTCTTCTTCAGAGATGGGGAATCAAAAATAAAACAGCAGAGGACATATTCAAATGAATAGAGAAACTGGAGAGCAGAAGAAAAATACCAGAAAAAATATTGTCACAAGGAAAAAAATTGTGACCTAACATTTTTCAATGAATTAAAACAACAACAACAACACAAAAACCCTTAGTGAGTCCACTGCCTCTATGAAGCTAAAGTATAAATAAAATTTACAAGAGCTCAAAGAAGAAATAGTGGAACAATTGGTAGAAATGAAATTCTAGCTGGAAGAGATCAGGAAATATGTAGTGGGGAAAACTTAAACATAAAGAAACATGGAAGACCATAGCAACAGCACAGGAAAGGAAAATCACTGCAAATACAGATTTAGGACCATAGAGAATAAAAATGGGAAAGCCTGGAAAAATAAAATATATATGAATAAAACCTTAATCTGAGTTAGAGAGGTAATTATAGAAACAGATAACAAAGGAGATGTAATATAGCATAGTTGGACTACATAGAGAAGTACAGCCTGTTCTTTAAATTTACAATCAAAGAGAAGGTTCTTGAATTTGAAAAACAAAATCAAAAACAAAATCAAAACCTTTTTACGGGAAAAATTTCCAGCTATCAAAAATTTTAAGTGAATTATTTAAGCACTTAGGCAAAAGGAGTAAGTCACTTTTGAGGAAAAATATATATAAAGACTTTCACAGAAATATATTGGAGCAAAATTTACACCATCACCAGAGAAAAGAGACCCCAAGTATTTTAAACAACATGAAATTTGTAATGCAGATGTAAAAGCTGTATACAACTGTGAATATTCATATACAATAAATGTATTTTTGATCCCCTTTTGGGGAATCTACTAGAGGAGAATCTTCAGCCAAACTAAAGATGACTGAACAATAGAGAGAGGGGCTAGACAGTGAGCAATGAATCTACTTAAATGCAGAAGCAAGACCAAAACGAAAGGGAACATTATGGTGACCAAACAGGAAGTAGGCATATTAAATTTTGACTTCCTAGAAAGGAGTCCATTAAAAATAAATATGAAGGAAAATGGAATAGAAGGTGAGAGGTGGTACACATTAATAATTTCCTCACCTTTAGTAGTTGCACAGGTAGGAAGACGCCAGGTAAAATGGACAAATTATTGGGTATAACTAAATGTAACAATATTATGGCAAGGGCACCTGGGTGGCTCAGTGGGTTAAGTGTCTGCCTTTGGCTCAGGTCAGGATCCTGGAGTCTTTGGGACAAGCCCCTTCAGACTCCCTGCTCAGCAGGTGGTCTGCTTGTCCCTCCTCCCTTGACCCTTCCCTCTCTGTTCATACACTCTCCGTCTCTTCTCTCAAACAAATAAATAAATAAATAAATAAATAAATAAATAAATAAATAAATAAATAAAAATTTTTTGAAAATACAGTTGTGAATGTTAAGAAATATATATATATTTTAAAACAAAAAATACCAAATGGCTCTAGATTTCTACACACAAGTTTCCAGCAAGGTCCCACGGAGGAAACAGCTGTGAAACTTTGCAGTTTCAGGCAAATTTTTGCAGTAACAGGCAAATGGTGCAGAGTTGGAGATAGACTGAGGTATGTGGGCTTGTGTCCAAGTAAGAGCAGTGGCTACAGCATGAGTTTAAAGACATGAAGTTGTGTAAGAGGTGCCGGATACTTTAAAAAATTATTTAAAATACAACATAGAATATTACAATTATGATTAAATCTACCTGTTATGTAAATAAATGAAATGGTATAAACTCGCCTACTGAAAAATGTTTCATATTGCTTAGAATATAAAATTACATGCTGTATATTAAAAAACCAAATCTAGAACAAAGTGATTCAAAATAATTGAAAATTAAAGATGGGCAATGAAAACCAACATAAATTCAAATAATAAAGCAGGGAGTCACCATATCAACTATAAGAAACTTGAATATTGTATAAAAATCATTACGACATTTTATAGCAATAAAATGTGGAATGTATAATGAAGATATTATTATACATTTTTATCCACCAAATAACTTAGTGGCCATATTCATAAAGCAGAAATTACAGGAGATTCAAGGACAATTAGCAAAATATTACAACACACTATTTTAATACCTATCTCATGCTGTGATATATCAAGTAAATAAAAATATTGGTACGAATAAAAGAACTGAATAACATTTTTTTTAAGGTAAGCTTATTTTAAAAATATATACAATAAATGAAGGCTGAAAAATGGCTCCCAAAAGATACTCATACCAAATCCCTTATAATGTTACTTTATTCAGAAAGTATTTTACATTTTTGCAGATGTAATTAAGTTAAAGATCTTGAGGGGAGGTTATTCTGGATTATTCAGGGGGACCCTAAATTCCATGACCAGTGTCCTTACAAGAGAAAAGCAGAAGGAGATTTGAGAAAGGTAGGAATGGAGAAAATATGGACACATAGAGCATGAGGCCACATGAAGATGAAGACAGAGACTCTGCGATGAAGCCATAAGCCAAGGAATGTCAACAATTACTGGCAATCATGAGAGAATATATTTCTGTTGCTTTAGTCACCAAGTGTGTGGTGATTTGCCACAGCAACCTTAGAAAAATGTGTGTGTGTGTCCCTTTTATCTATATCTATATCCATGTCTACCCATTTTATGTGAAAATAGATATTAACCTTTCTCTAGGTATTCATGGATATTTTTTTATAAAAATAGAACATTGTTTTGGCTACAAAGAAAATTTTGGCAGATAACAGCCTCAGGAAAGTAAGTAAATATGACTGTAAACATATAAGATGTCAACCTCCTGCATACTGGAAGTAATACAAATGAAACTATGATGACACATTATTTTGTATCTTCAGATTGACAGGAATAATGTCAATTCTATTCTCTCCTCCATCCATTGCCTAGACTTTTCTGTGGTGCTTCTTATCCCTGGAGCATAAACATTAGCATACATTTTTGCAAAACTAAAGTTGGATTTAGCCACCAGCACATACTGACAGGAGATTGGAGGTCAAGAGGGAAGATTGGTTGAGGCAATTTTTTACATCTTCCCTGCATTGGTACATTGATTCTGTGGCAGTGGTTCCTCTCTAAGATTAAGACTAATATGGTGATCCTTCTTCCGTGGCTTCTACTTTACAGTTTTTTTAAAGATTTTATTTATTTGTTTGAGAGAGGGAGAGAGAGAGAGCACAAGCAAGGGGAGGGGCAGAAGGAGAAGCAGACTTCCTGTTGAGTAGGGAGTCCAGCATGGGGCTCTATCCCAGGACTTTGGGACCATGACTTGAGCCAAAGGCAGACACTTCACTGACTGAACCACCTAGGTGCCCCTCCATGGCTTCTACTTTAATAGGCTCCTAGAGTCATATTACTTGGAAATAACATAATTTTAATATAAATTATTTTTATTAAAATACAAAAAAAAAAAGAGTGAAAAACTAGGACAGCCATGGGAAAATATAAAGTGGTCTAACATAGGTGTAATTGAAATCCCAGAAAAAAAGAAGATATTTGAAGAGAAAAACTAAGGAATTTTCAAAATTAAGAAAGACAACAAACGACAGATTCAGAAATTTCAAAGAGTTTGAATAAAATATAAAACATTAAATTTTTAAAAATACAGTAGATGAGCCAAAGAGAGAAAGGTAAGCTGGGGAAAGAGTTTCTTTGGGAAATGAAGGCATTCATTCCCTGTGTATGCCAGACACTTGTACAGGGCAAGATACGTGATCAGAAAGGATCTGGGAAGACCATAAACTTTCACTTTTTGGTGATCTCTTGGGTTAGTACAAAAAGGAAGTAAAGAGTGAGTTGGTATTATAAATGTCTGGGCTAAGTTTTAAAACAGTGTTCTAGCCCAAAGTCAATCTACAAAGACTGGGAGACTTTTTTGTTTTTATTTGATTGTTTCTTTGTATGCATGTTTGTGTGTGTGTGTGTGTGTGTGTGTGTGTGTGTGTGTATGTTGTAGCTCCTAGCATTCGATGAAATCTCTGTCAAAACATTAGCTGGAAACAAGCTAAAGGGAAAGTGAATATAGTGACCATACACAGCAGGAGAAAAGTCTGTAAAAATGGTTCAGAATAGTAACCAAACAATAATTTGCCAATAATGGCAAACCCTGGGGAATGGAGAGAACCTGATTTCCAAAGTTACCACTTTATAATATTTAAACATCTATTTTTCAATGAAAAATCATAAAGCATACAAAGAAGCTGGAAATAATGGCCCAAAGAAAATTTACAAAGGTGCAATGGCTATTCAATATTAAAAACATAGTGTTTTCAACAAATGGGATTGAACTATTGGACTCATTTTATACTAGACTTTTGCGAGGACACATCACCAAAGTAATTTCATGGAGAACCCACATACACATGAAAAGATGCTCAACATTGTTTATTAGTTATTGTTAAAACATTAATATTGCCTGGGTGGCTCAGCTGGTTAAGTGGCTGCTTTTGATCTCAGGGTCCTGAGGTCAAGCCCTGCATTGTGCTCCCTGCTCATGGGGGTCTGCTTCTCCATCTCTCTCTGCCTCCTCATTCATGCTCTCTGTCTCTCAAATAAATAAATAAAATCTTTTTTTAAAAACACGAATTATGGGGATCCCTGGGTGGCGCAGCCGTTTGGCGCCTGCCTTTGGCCCAGGGCGCGATCCTGGAGACCGGGATCGAATCCCATGTCGGGCTCCCGGTGCATGGAGCCTGCTTCTCCCTCTGCCTTTATCTCTGCCTTGTCTCTGCCTCTCTCTATATATGTGACTATCATAAATAAATAATAAAAAAAATTAAAAAAAAAACACGAATTATAAACACAATTGCATATTACTAACCATCCACTATAATGGCTAAAAGTGAAAACAAAACAAAACCAAACCCTGACAATCCAAGTGCTAATGAATATGCAGAGCAACCTGAAATCAGTTACATTCCTTGTAGGAATGCAAAATATTATAGCCTTATATTATGTTCCTTATAAAATTAATCATACACTTACTATAGATCCCAGCAATTCTCCCCTAGGAATTTAGTCAAGATAAATGAACACCTATGTTTACACCTATGTTTACCAGTACATGACTAGCAGGCTTTATATGAGGTGAAAAGAGCATTATATGAGGTGAAAGAAGCCTGTCACAAAAGTCTACATAGTGGCTGACTCAGTTCCACAAACTGGGGAACCCCAGTTTGTGAGGAGAGAAATTAGATCAGTGGTTGTCCAGGATAAGGGGTGAGGGAAAAGATTGACAGCAAATAGATATGAAGGAAATTTTTTTGTGTGATGGAAATATTCAGTATCTTGACGGTAGTACTATTATTTATCAAACTATGTACTTTGAAAGGGTAAATCATATGTAAATTAAACCTTAATAACCTGATAAGAAAAATTGTTAAGTAAATATATATATATAAAGCTGCTCTGAATACACTAAAAAGAAAGAGTATTCTCTTAGAACTAAAAAAAAAAAAACACATGATTGTAGAAATTTTTAAAAAAACAGGATAGAAAAAAAAAAACAGGATAGAAATTGCATTTGTAATTAGATAAAACAGAAAGCAATTAATTCCCTCAAAAAAACATAGGCAAACACAGAGATGACTATTATGTGATAAAATCTAACAATAAGAAAAGAAGATATATCTAAGACAAGTATAGTAGGAGTTTTCGAGGGAAAACAAAGGATAAGAGAGAAGAAATATGGCAAGTGCCTAAATGTTTCAAAGAACAAAAGCACAAGCACAGGTCTTGTTTTATTTGAGAAATAATGTACATAATGTTTACCTATGGCTTCAGATAAAAATGTGTTATAAAATTGAAAACAATTACTGGTAACGTCACTAAAATGAAAAATGGACAAAAAAATTGATCAATGTTATAAAATAAGAAAAGTAAATGAAGGTGAATATAAGAAAGTACAATAAACACAAGGCATTAAAGACAAGTGTTTCAGTGGTCAACAGATACATTTGCTGAAATTGAATTCCGTGAAACATACTATTAAAATGATGTGGAAAGATTGAATATGGGAGCACCTGGGTGGCTCAGTGGTTGAGTGTCTGCCTTTGGCTCAAGTTGTGATCTCCATGTCCTGGGACCGAGTCCTGCATCAGGCTCCACACGGGGAGCCTGCTTCTCCTTCTGCCTATGTTGCTGCCTCTCTCTCTGTGTCTCTCATGAATAAATAAATAAAATCTTTAAAAAAAAGAAAGATTGAATATTAAATAAAAGGAAGAAATTTTTATATATTTGTAGTGACAAATTGCTACTGACCTAAGTAAAAACATTAAAGTGTATATGGAGGATTAAATAATGCAGTATCACTTGGTCTCTTTTAAGCAAAAAAGGCATGTTATTTTCAAATAATTGTATACTATTTAGAAAAAGAATCCAGTAGTAGTACATAAATAAAGTTTAAATGACTCAGGAAAATATATATTCTAGAGACTCCAAGTCTGACCACAATGCAGTGCAAACAAAAACACTTAATACCAAATAAATAAAGGCCATAAAAATCTAACAACAAGGAATTTTTCTTTATTCAATTCTTGGGTCAAAGAGTAAACCAAGATTGAAATGTCAACATTTAGAAATGATCTCTAACATGAAAAACTTGAAACCAACCTCCAAAGGCCTAAACAGTTTAGTTAATTAAAAAAAAAAATTATTGAACATAAATGTCATGCAAATTACTTCTAAAATTATGCTCTTTTGAATATTCAAGGCTATGCTTTTCTGTTATTTTCTGGTTCAGAATTTTTTTATAGTCCCCATGCTGTTACCTTTTTCTGTTTGAATTAGTTTTCTTTGGCAAAAACGAAGCCCTGAGGTATTCTGAAAGATAAGACTTAGGGATTGTTCCAATTAGCCTTCACTGGACACAGAATAGAAGTTGATGACTATAACCCCCTACTCAGTTTCTTGTATGTAGCTGTCATTTATCCAGATTGGGTCTGTTGGACTTCATTGATTCTTTGGCTTTGGTGTTATGGTTCTTCCATTATTCTTAAGAGGTGTGATATAGAGATCTCCACTACAGAAATAGTGCGCATAATTCATGTACAACCACAGGCCTGCACTCCTCACCAGGCCTGTCCTATCTGCAATTATGCATATTATGCTTTTTCTTTTGAAAATATGCATTCAACCATGTTTTCTTCCATATTTATGGTCTCTGAATAGATTTACAGATAGAAATGAAAGGGACTCAGTTCTTGCTAGTTCCCTAGATAGATCCCATTCAAAAAAGGGCAGATTATTGAGTTTTCTAGATAGCGCAGACATTACAACCTGATTCATAGACAGAGAGTGACTGGTGGGAAGGAGTTTTTGCACCTTCTTTGTGTTCACCATGCTTGTTGTTTGGTGTTACTCAAGGACAATGCATGCTCAGGAGGTTGATTTTTTTTTTCATATCAAGACTTTGGCAATACTATAAAGGTCATTTCCTGGGCATTTGAATATGGCTGTAATTTGTAGGAAGATCTTATGTCATTGGTGTTTTGCCAGCCTGAGAATTCATCATTTTCCCATTTTTTTCTAAGTACCAATGATAATCATTAATTTAATCACTATTAAAATTGTATACATGGCTATAATCATCTCCCTATGGTAAATTCCAAGAAATAAAATGAATTGTTCCAAAATGAGGACTATTTTTAAGATTTTTGATACATATGGCCATAATAATACTAATTATCTATGTCAACTTCTATTTTCTTCCAAAATATTTAGAGTTGCCTAATTCAATACCATATATTCATTTTTTAAAATAGATATTCTATTACACAAAATAGTCTCTTGCTACGTAGATTTACTCATTTTTCACTAAAAAGATACTAATTAACATGGAATCTACCCAGTTTTCTAGGTCATAATTGCCAATTCCACAGCCTATAGCTGTGACAAATAACATAAATGAGCAAAATAGTTCAGGGAATTCTGGATACTATAGTAAAATAGAGAACTTTTTGCCACTGTAACATAGTGATAGCTGCTACTCAACTCCAACTGATGTTGCCATACAACAACGAGGTCTAGTTTTGTGAGAGCTTCCAAGGGGAACTAGAACTCCAGAAAAGGAAATGTAATCTCCTGAAGTTTAAATATCATACTCTCCAACAACTTTTTAAAAATCTTTTACCAACCAAGACAAAAACATTTTGGACAAGAGCTGGCCAATAGCCGAGAAAATTAGAACCATCATAGATAGTCTATGCCAAATATCTATTAAATTTGTAATGAGAGGACTAACACATATGAACGTTATTATCTTAACTACATAGAAATATGTTTGTTGAATTGCTTTTGGCTTTCAACCATCAGATTTTATGATGACGTTTGCAAAGTGCATTTAAGAGATTCTTTGCATCTTCTATAAATCTGCTTAAAACCTAACAGAAAATTCAAGAACATATCAATAGACGTAAAAAAACATATCAGGCAAAAGTCAATATCAGTTCATGATACAAACCGTTAGCAAAATAGGAATGGCAGGAGACATTCTCAGTCTGAATAAGGAGATATTGTCAGTCTGAATATACAAAAAATCTATAGGTAGCATTAGTCTTCCTTTTGAAAAACTGAATTTTTTCCCCTCAGCATCAGGAAAACATCAAAACTGCCCATTTTCACAACGCCTCTTTAACATTTTACTAGAAGTTTTAGCAAGGAAAATAATTAACTGCCATACAAATTAGAAATGAAAAAATGAAGCTGTTGCTATTTGCAAGTAACATGACTATCTAGGCAATAACTTCATCAAATCTACGAAAAGAAAGGCTCTTTGAACTACTAAGGGAATTTATATTTATATTCTTTATATTAAGTTTACATTAAGGGAGAAAAGTTGTAAGGTACAAAGTCAAATTGCAAAAATCAATTGTATTTCTATAAAATAATAACAAACAATTGTAAACCTAACCTTGAAAAAGCACCTTTTACGATAGTCCCTCCTTTGAAATACAAACAGAAGAATTACACATAAATCCAAAAAAATATGTATGGGATTTATATAGTTCAAAACATTGATGGAAAAAGACAAAGCAGGGATCCCTGGGTGGCGCAGCGGTTTGGCGCCTGCCTTTGGCCCAGGGCGCGATCCTGGAGACCCGGGATCGAATCCCACGTCAGGCTCCCGGTGCATGGAGCCTGCTTCTCCCTCTGCCTGTGTCTCTGCCTCTCTCTCTTTCTCTCTGTATGACTATCATGGATAAATAAATAAAAAATTAAAAAAAAAAAAAAGACAAAGCAGATCTAAATAAATGGAGAGAATTCTGTGTTCATCAAATCAAAATTCTGGGAGGAGTTTTAGAGATGTAGACAAGCTGACTCCACGACTTACTTGAAAAAGAAAAAAAAAAAAAAACCTAGAATACTCAAAACAAATGGAAGCAGAAAAAAAAAAATGGGAGACTCCCACAACCAAAATTTAAGTTACTATAAAGTTCTCTTAAGCAAGGAGATGATGTTGATTAAAAAAAGTCACATAGATCAATAGAATAGACTAGAAATTTTTAAAATAGATCTATATAAATATGATCAACTAATTTGTTAGCAAAGCTTCAAAGGCAAATCTGTGGAGATATGAAAGTTTTTTCAACAAATGGTGCAGTCACAGTTGGATATTCAGATGCAAAAAAATGAACATAGACTTATACTTCACAGTGTTTATAAAAATTTAATCACAACTGGTGATTGACTTAAATGTAAAAGATATACAAAATTCATAGAATAGGTGGGAGAAAAATCTTTGGAAACTTCAGGATAGGTAAAAATTCATAAAAATAATACCTAATTCCATAAAATAAAATAAAGGATAAATTAAACTTCATTAAAATTACAATAATTTTTCTTTGCCAAAGGCACCATTATAAAAACCAAAAGCCAACCCTCCTACCAACTGGGAGAAATCATTTACAAAAATTACATATTTGATGGGCATCTGGAGGGCTCAGTTGGTTATGTGTCTGGACTCTCAGTTTTGGCTCAGGTCATGATCTTGGGGTCTTAAGATTTAGCCCAACATCAGGCTCCTTGCTCAGCAGGGAGTCTTCTTTTCTCCCTCTGCCTCCAGCCCTCCTCTTGCTCACTCTCTCTCAAATAAATAATTTTTAAAAATTATATATTTTACAAAGTACTTATATCCATAATATATTAAAAATGCTCTGAAAACCCAACAATAAGGAAGCAAAGAGCCCACTTTAAAAATAGACAAAAGTCAGAACAGACTCTTCAGCAGAGAAACTATTCAGAAGGGAAAATAAAAACATAAAAGATGTTCCCCACCATTAGCAATTATGGAAAAGCAAATCAGAACCACAAGGAAATACCACTCTACACTTACTAAAATGGGAAGGAAAAATAAAACGTGACAATACCACAGGATGGCAAGGATGCAGAGCAGCAGAAACTATCATTCTTCACTAGGTAGTTTGCAAAATGTTGTCATCAGTCTGCAAAACAGTTTGGCAGTTTCAAAGGATGTTAAACATGCTACTGTAGCATGTAGCAATCTCATTCCTTGGTAATTACTATAGAGAAATAAAAATTAATCCTCACACTAAATCTTGTGTGTGAATATTTATAGTATCTTATTCATAATCACTGGAAATAGAAAGAGCCAAACCATACTTCAAGGGGTGAATGGATAAATTGTGGTACATCAATGCAAGGAAATACTACTTAGTAATGAAAAATAATGACCTATTGATACATGCAACAACATGAATGGATATTAAATGCATAAGCCAGTTGAAAAAAAACCAGTCTTGAAATTTTGCTTCCTGTATGATTCCATTTATATACACCCTGGAGATGTTAAAGCTTAGAAACTGAAAATTGATCAGTACTTGCCGGGATTAAGGGTGCACTGACCACAAGTGGAAAGCACATTGAAATTTTATGTTCCAATGAGATTTGTGGTGGTTGTTATATCACCACGTGTGTACTGAAAAATCATAGAACTCTACACCTCACTACTGATTTTTACTGTTAATGAAAATAAATCTAATTATCAAATAGCTGTGCACAACAAAGTAGTATTCTTTTTTTTAATATTTTATTTATTCATGAGAGATACAGAAAGAGAGAAAGAGAGGGGCAGAGACACAGGCAGAGGGAGAAGCAGGCCCCATGCAGGAAGCCTGACGTGGGACTCAATCCTGGGTAGCCAGGATCAGGCCCTGGGCTGAAGGCAGCGCTAACTGTTGAGCCACCCGGGCTGCCCCAAAATAGTATTCTTAGCAATTTTTTAAAAAACCCAGATACTTTCTGTGTGTTACTAAAAATTTTTACCCCAGGTCTAGATCCACAATCTAATAATTTCAAGCTTAGAAGAAAAGTTATACATATGCAACAAAGAGAATAAAATTATTTTTGAAATCCTAAAATTAAAATATGTCAGATAACAAAACAAATGAACAAGCAAACAAAAAAGCAGAAACAGATCCATAACTACAGAAAATGAACTCGTGGTTGCCAGAGGGGAGGAGGGTGGAGGGATGGGTAAAATGGGTGAAGGCCAGTGGGAGATAACAGGCTTCCAATTATGAAATAGTAAGTCATGGTATACAGCACAGAGAATATAGTCAATGGTAGTATCATAGTTCTGTACGGTGGCAGATGGTAGCTATACTTGTTGTGGGCATAGTATAACATAGACTTGTCGAATCCCTATGTTGTACACCCAAAACTGATGTAACGCTCTACGTCAACTTTATGTCAGTTTTTTCAAAAAGGAGAAAAAATACCTCAGCTAAAAATCAGAGTAAATTACGTACAGAGATATTTTTGGGGTTAATTAGTTTGTTTGGCAGGAATATCTAAAAAAAAAACAAAGACAAAAAAAAATAACAGCAACAAAACATAGCCACTGCTTATCCTTGATATGACAAGAGACTTTATAGATGCCCTTTTGACACTAATAGAAACAATGACATTTTATTTGTGTTTGTTTTCTGCTTTTAGTACCTATGGATTGCAATGGTAGTGGTAGGTCTGTAAAACAGATGATATGATAGATTTTTAGCCAGCATGCCTTTACAAACTACGTCATTTTTCCCCACATGTGATCTCAGGCTGTGCATCTCTTTGATTTACAGTAGCAAGCCCTGTGACAGGCTGACTTAAAGCAACTCTACTCACAATCTGTTCAGATTGGAAATGTGTCAAGAAGAGAACCTTGGTAGGTTGCTGACAATCTGCCTTATTTACTCAAAACTCACAAGTAATGGCTAGCTTCTTGAATGTTCTCCTAGAGTTGTGTATAGTGTAATAGGTTTACACCTACAGACATACATACTCTGATTTGGCTAATAAGACTCATTTATGCAGTTCCACTCTTAAAATATGCTTTGTGTAAATTGTTGGCTACCAATTTATGATTTATGGACTGCTGGTGAAGGGGAGGATGTCACAAAAATTTTTTAAAGGTTTTATTTATTTATTCATTAGAGACACACAAAGAGAGGCAGAGACATGGGCAGAGGGAGAAGTAGGCTTCCCGTGAGGAGCCAGATGTGGGACTTGATCCCGGGACTCTGAGATCATGTCCTGAGCCTAAGGCAGACGCTCAACCACTGAGCCACCCAGGTGTTCCAGGATGTTACAAAATTACTGCAAGCATTCTAGAAGTATATATGTACAACAACAAACAGTGTCTGATGACTTATTTTCAAACACTATTTGACCAATGATGTCACACGTAATTACAAATTACAGAAATCTTAAGTGCAAATTAATTCACAATAGTTCCTTATTTTTATATATTTTCTTTATCAATGAATACTAAAGTTATAATTGTGTTATCGCAAGGGTGAAGAAAAGTCTTTGATTTGCAAGGAGTTTGTCATACTCACATAAATTCAGAACAACCAATGTAGACATCATTAATCATAGCAGGCATAATTGTCTTAGTTCAATTTGTTGCTGTTTTGTAACATAATGAGTTGAGAAACTCAACTTCTTGAGTAAAGTCAATGCTAGTTTGGTACATTTACTATCTTTTGAAACATCTATATTGAAATTTAGAAGATTCCACTTTCCAAGCACTACTTGACAAAAACAGGAAGAGCTCAATATAATTAGCTGGAGAACATGAGAAACCAGGGTTCATATAACAAAGTATCAGTTACTCTACTCTAGGAACCAGGCCACATGGCCCTTGGACATGAGCATCATACCAGAGAGCTCTCCCCACCATAGCTTTTTTAGCTTGCTTCATTCCTCTCAATAATTTTGCTTCTTGCCAATTACTGAATTAGAAATATAAGTTCTCTATCTGAAAACACATTTCAAGTGTGTTTCCATGATCTACTGGAAATAGTGTGATGAATTTAGAAACTGTTAGGAAGAGAACTGTATGAAAAACATCCCCTCAATAATATAGACATTTCAGCTTTGCCTGAGTAACACTGATTCTCTTTGAATCCAATTAATCACATTAGCATCTTACCTCTACGAGCACATGCCTGTCCCATCAGTCTTCTGATGACAATTCACAACCACCTTGGTGGACAGCTCTTGCGACCTGTGGGATATAGTGCTTGCTCGCTGGGCATTGTAAGTAGCACGGTCATTGCTCTAGCTCTTTGTAAAAGCATCAGTGGTTGAGATAACAGAACATGACTGTCACGGAAGGATTCTACCAAGAAGTTAATAGGACAGAATAAGCTGAAGGACAAAATTAATGTGTTTATATTTTCTTAATTGTAGGCTTATTAGGAAAGAATAAGGGACATTTCCTCAAGAGACTACAGAGGGGCTTTATATCCTAACACTCTGAGTTTCATTTACTTGAGTTCCTTTAGGCCTGAAGATACACTGAATATCTTCAGGGGTCAAATGAGAAAGAGAACTAACTGCTCCTCATGTCAGGGCAGTGAGGAGGGTTGTATAGGCTGTGCAAACTCCACATGCAAGGGTGTTGATCACGAAATCACCCGTCTGTGTTTCTAGTTGTGAACATGGGCTCTAGATTTTTATATGAAATGTCCAAACTCGTAATCATTGGCAATTCACAATGATGAGGAGGTCGGCACTCTATTGACCAATGAAGCACATCAGTGAGCTAGATCTGCTCTGTTGACTATGTTTGATTCTTGGCCCAAGGCCTGTGTGAAGACTAAGCCATATGTTCAGACAAAGGAAGCTGATGGGGAGGCCGTGGCCTGAGAACTAAAGAAAAGAAAAGTAGTTTCCCTGGAAGAGAGAACAGGGTACTTGGAGATTCCCCAGGTGGAAGAATGGTAGGCCTCCTTCGAATTCAGGGACCCAGAAGAAACTTGTATGCGAATAGTATGGACGCTTCTATGGACACGTAGAAACATGTTATCCTTACATGCTTTTGCTTTGGGGACATTGGTGGCCTTAAATACCAATGCTGGCTGTAAGCATCAAATAGAGTCTGATTGATGGTGATGAAGGCTGGAATCAACAGAGATTGGCCGAAGAAGCCCACTGTGGACTAGAAAAAAAGGTTCCTTCTTCATTTTTCTGGGACTTGCATGATGCAGTGGAGGAGGGTGAATTCTAAAAATGACCGGCATGGGAATTCTTACAAACCCCAGCAAGTGCAAGGACTCAGCCAAACTGAACTAACTCAGAATTTTTTAAAAGAAATATGTATCTTTTACAAGAAATGCTATTACAGTACAGAGAAAAGTTAGAGGGTCCATACTGTGAGAAATATAAGCTCAAGCTAAGAGAAGAAGAATGTATCATAATTATAAGAATCAAAATCCTAAGGGCTTCTTTCCTCCAGACTACAAATCTCTGGGTCACATATCCCTGGTCTTTAACCACTGTCACCCAGTCAATCATTCTCTTTGCATTGATTTACCAGGTGTAGAGTTACTAAGCACAGGTTTTGGAGCTAGCCTGAATTTGAATCCAGCCTGGCTGCTCTGTTACTTGTCAACTTAGACATGTAACCCAGTTATTTAACTTCAGCCAAATGAGGATAATAGTAGTACCAAAAGTAGTCAGTACTGTTATACAGATTAAATTAATTTTTAGAGCAATGCCTGGGATTGTAACACAAAGCAAGCGTTCAACAAACACCATTATTATCACTACCAATTTCATCACTATAAATCAGGCTTTAAGGCATTTATCACCTAAACAGTTAAATTTTAACATCTCACTTCTTTAGTTCCAATTCTTTGGTATCTTCCTTATATTAATTTAGCAGTATGCTCCTAAAACATAGTTTTGGTCATTTTCCTCCAAACTCAAGGAACTTCAGTACCTCTTTATTATCTATATAATCATTTTCAAAAACACTTAATATTTACTTATAGCTTACATTTTGGCCTCTATGTCTACAGCTTCATCCTCCTCTACCACTCTCTCTTTTGTCTTAAGTGAGTGGTCCCCTAGGCATAGTCTTGTCCTTCACACTTCTACTTGAGCAACTTTTAAAAAAATAAATTTGAACTAGTCATTCCACAGATTAAAACTACTAATAAAATCAATCTTTTTTTCAGAGGAAAGAATGTTAGGAAAGAGATAACATTGGCTTCACACATTTCTGTGCCAGGCATGGTGATGAAACCACAAATACCATCTCAAATGTCCCAGCTAGCCCTCATAGAGCATGGCAACCCTGTTGGAACTAGAACCTTCAGTGTTTTTTTGAACACTTGATGATAATTGACTAAAAAGAAAGTGGATTAAACATGGGCAGCACAGTATGTCCTGGGATGTGGTCTTACATCTGATGCTGTCTGATGGTGAAAAACCCAAGGCTTTAGAAAAATTAAGAGATATCAAACCATTATGTGGCTATCTTACTGAACATGGAGCTAGACCACATTCTTGTGGATAGAGCTGTGCTGTGGTTGGAGGTGAAGTCATAGTTAATGAAATAAAACTTCAGGAAGAACTAGAGCAAGAATATAGGTACAAATAAACAAAGGAAAAGCACTCAAGGGGATTTAAAAAAAGCACTAAAAAGACCTCTTAAAGCTAAAAACTTTGACTTTTTAAAGTTTTTTGTTAATTTATTCATTTGAGAGAGGGAAAGAGTGCAAGCAGGAAAGAGAGGCAGAGGTAGAAGCAGACTCCCCACTCAGTTTGGAGCCCAACATGGAGCTCAATCTCAGGACCTAGAGATCATGACCTGAGCTGAAGGCAGATGATCAACCATCTGAGTCACCAAGGTGCCCCTGAACTTTGATATTTTAATTAAAATTTTTAACATATAAATTAAGGTAAAGGTAGATCTTTGATGAATGGTAAATTTTGATTGATAGAAAGATATAGATGATAGATAGATAGATAGATGATAAATATCTCTCTATATATATGTCAATGTTGCTATCATTATTTATGCCTCTATCTATGATCTATTTAAAATCATTCAAGAATTTAGAGAGCATACTACCAAGTTCTTATTTAAGGTCAAGTAATTGACTCTTTCTACCTATTATCTATCTATTTTTTAAAATATTCAAGAACTTTGACTGATAAGTTACCCATTTGAGGACAATTGACTTTAATCAAACAGCAAATGAGGCCACATGTCACAGACGTTGAGATGGGTGCAAATCCTCAGAAGAGGAAAGAAGTTGTGAGAAAAAACTACATATGACTTAATAAAAAATAGACTTTCTAGAAATATATAAGTTTAAGAAAAACTTTTGAAATGGAAGAGACATAGATCAAGATAAGTTCTATTAAGTGCATATTGTCCTAGCAAAACATAGGAATTGCAATAAGAGAGAAAACCAGGTGAGATCTTAACAAATTTCTCAATAAAAAGAAGGAGAAAGTAGGGGAGAAGGATAATAAAAGAGAAAATAAGTCTATTAAAAGAATAGGAAAGGAGTTCATTATAACACTATCCTATGTGGTAGTTACTAAAAAAATCATTTCAAAAGTTTTCAAGGGCTGGCGCCTGGGTGTCTCAGTCAGTGAAGTGGCTGCCTTCGGTCAGGTCATGAGCCCAGAGTCCTGTGATCCAGCCCCATGGACTTCCCTGATCAGAGAGGAGTCTGCTTCTCCTTCTGCCCCTCCTCCTGTTCGTGTGCTCATGTGCATGCTATCTCTCTCAAATAAATAAATAAAATCTTTAAAAACAAGTTTTCAGGGGTGAAAAGGAAATGAAGAGCACCTATGATCAAATCAGTTAAAAAAAAGATAAAGAAAAATAATTTTAATAATAATCCACATAGATGGAGGGATTTTTAAATATTTGTAAAATATTAAAAATAAAAATATTTTAAAATATTTTGATATCTCTGAAATCAGAATATCATCATGATTAATAAAGTAAATATTAAAATTAATAAAAAAGGAAAATCTGTAATAGATCATGAAAACTAGTATGTTTTTGTAAAGTAGAAGTTTAAAAACACTTTCTCTGTCATAATATAATAAAATATAATTTCAAAATTTTTAAGTGAATACCAAAGGTGACTGAAATATATTAAATACATAGAAATTAAACATTTTCCAATCAAACAATAAATGCAACAATTACTTATTATTTAAAAACTGTTGGGGACAATGCTGAGTAAAATAAGAAAAAACAAAAAGACTTATGGAACAGAGTGAGGGTAGTGTATCAGGAAGATTATAATTCAAAAAACCTGTATTCATAGAGAAAAGAGAAGACTAATAGATTACATCTTTGCAATCTTGAAAACAGGAAAAATAGCAAAAATAGAAGACTAGAAATGAGAAAGGAGATAAAGAGCCATTAGAGACAACTAACATATCTCATTGAATAAAATGAAAATTTAAGAGAAATTGTATGTTTGCCTATCAACATATTGTAAAGGTGTCAAAAATGATGTTAGAACAAATGGAAAATTTGAGCAGGCTAGTTACCATGCTAAAAGTTGGAAAAGTGGTTAAAGTTATCATTTTTAAAAGGCCATAAAACAGATGGTTTCAGAGTTGAGTTTTATCTAACTTTTAAAGAACAACTGATTCTAAGATTATTCAAATTATTGCAGATGGAAGGCCCTATGGTTGCTAAAACCAGCATTAAAACCAAACCTAGATATATCAACTATACTTCAATTAAAATAATAATAATAGCACATATTTGAAAGTTAAACGATCTGGAAAGGAAAAACAAATATGATACTATATACCAAACTAATTTATTAACAAAGCAATAAAAATTCTAAGTTAAGACTTAGCAAATGGAATCTCACAATGTATTATAAGAATAATGTACTCTGAGCAAGTAAAATTTATTTTAAAAAGTGCAAGGGTGATTTGATCAGGAAACATATCCATATTATCAACTGTATTAATAAATTAAAAGAGAAGAAATAAGACATATCAAGAGATGTATTTCACAAAAATACATGTATTAAATCTTGCCACTACTGCTAATGAAAACGTTAATAAAAAAGAGAGAACACTTACATAAAATAAAGACACCAATAAAAAATCAAAGACAAATATCTAAAATGGTGATCACCAAAATCATTTTAATTAAAATCAGCAAATATACTGGAATTCTTACTAAGGTAATACTAATTATTATTGCCTTTGAGGATTTAGGAACTGCAGTATAACAAAAAAAATAATAATAAGTGTCATGTTTAAAAAGTTTTATTTCTTTCTGCATACCTAGGAAATAAAAAAATTCTCTAGAAAATATTGCAATTCTTAAGGTAGTTTCATAATGGGAACAAATACAAGATAAATATTCACAGTTAACAGCTTTTCTGTTAATACATATTTTTAAATATTTTGATATCTCTGAAATCAGAATATCATCATGATTAATAAAGATAAATGTTAAAATTAGTAAAAAAGAATAATTATTTTCTCTAATAATAAACACCTAAAAGTGAAAATTAAAAATGATACGTTATTTACAATGGGGACCAAAAATCCTCTAAAATATTAAGAAATATACCTCACAAGAAAATAGCTATCTACATGGAAAAACTATGCTGGATGAAAAACAACGTGAATCTGAATAAATCAAAAACCATATGTTCCTGAATGGGAAAAATCTGATATCTTAAAAGTATCATATTCCCACAGTTATATATAAGTTCAATGCAGGTCCAATTCAAGAAACTCCTTTGAAAGTGCATAAAATGCTTAAAGTTTATAGTGCACAGTACCTGAGAAAAAAATAATAAGTCTATGAAGATAAGAAATTAAGAGGATACTTGTTTACCAGATATTAGAACATACTGTATAACCATCAAGTCAATGTGGAATTAATATGGGAACAGATAATTAGGCAAATACAGAATTCAGAATTAGATCCCTGACATAAAAAAATGCACAAATTAAAAACATTTGGAAGAAAAGGATGAACTGGGGAGTCTGGGTAGCTCCTTTGGTTAAGTATCTATCTGCCTGCAGTTCAAGTCATGATCCCACTGTCCCAGGATCGAGTCCCGAGTTAGGCTCTCTGCTCAGCTTCTTTCTCTCCCTCTGTCCCAACTCACTGCCACCTCACGTCTGTGCTCTCTCTAGCTATTTCTCTCTCTCTCAAATAAATAAAATATTTTTTAATAAGAAGGATAAACTGCCACAACTTGTTTCATGAAGAAATGGTAAATGAATTCCATCTCACATCACATATAAAAATGATTCAAAATAGATTTAAAAATTTTTAATTTTACTGTATGTATTTATTTTCACTTCACTTTCTTTTATCATAGTAAGTATCATCTTTAATCTCCATTCCCTGTTTCCTCCATCCCCTCCAGCCCACCTTTCCTCTGGTAACCATTAATTTGTTCTCTAGAGTTAATCTGTTTCTAGATTTCTCTCTCCCTCTCATTCTGTCTCTCTCTCTCTCATTTTCTTTGCTCATTTGTTTTGTTTTTTAAATTCCAAATATGAGTGAGATCATATGATACTTATATTTCTTTGACTGATCTTACTTAGCATTATATTCTCTAGCTCTATCCGTGTCATTGCAAGTGGCAAGATTGTATATAAATGCCACAACTTCTTTATCTCTTCATCTATCAATGGACACTTGGTCTTCTTCCATAGTTTGATTATTGTAAATAATGCTGCAATAAACATAAGGGTGCCTGTATCCCATTGAATTAGTGTTTTTGTATTTTGGGGGTAAATATCCAATGGTGTGATTGATGCATCATAGGGTAGTTCTAACTTTTCAACAAATCTCCATACTGTATTCCACAGTGGCTCCACCAGTTTGCATTTCCACCAAGAGTACCAGAGGGTTCCCCTTTCTCCACATGTTTGCCAACACCCATTGCTCCTTGTGCTTTTGATTTTAGCCATTCTGACGAATGTGAAGTGATATATCATTGTAGTTTTGATTTGCATTTCCTAATGATGAATGATGTGGAGCATTTTTTCGTGTGTCTGCTGGAGATCTGTTGTATAATGTGGATACTAACCCTTTATAAGATATGTAATTTGCAAATATCTTCTTTCCATAGATTGTCTTTTAGTTTTGTCAATTGTTTCCCTATGCAGAAAATTTTTAATTTGATATAGTCCCAATAGTTTATTTTTGCTTTGATTTCCTTTACCTCAGGAGACTTATCTAGAAAAATGCTACTATGGCCAATGCCAGAGAGATTATTGCCTGTACTCTCCTTAAGGATATTTTTTATTTCTTTCATTAGTGTTTATTATAGTTTTCAGACCACAGGTCTTTCACTTCTTTCATTAAGTTTAGTCCTAGATATTTTATTGTTTTTGGTGCAATTGTAAATGAGATGGTTTTCTTAACTTAGTTTTCTGCTGTTTCATTACTAGTGTGTAGGAATACAACAGATTTCTGTGCATTGATTTTGTATCCTGCAACTTGACTGAATTCATTTCTCAGTTCTAGTAGGTTTTTGGTGGAGTCCTTAGGATTGTCTATAAATATTATGTCATCTGCAAATAGCTAGAGTTTTACTACTTTCTTATCATTTTAGATATCCTTTTATTTCTTTATGTTGTCTAATTGCTGTAGCTAGGACTTCCAGTACCATATTGAATAAGAGTGGTGAGAGTAGACATTGTCTTGTCCCTGACCTTAGGGGAAAAGCTCTCAGTTTTTCATCATTGAGTATGATATTGGCTGTGTGAGTTTTTCATACAAGGCCTTATTATGTTGAAGTATGTTACCTCTAGACCTACTTTGAGAGGGTTCCTATCAAAAATGGATATTGTACTTTATAAATGCTTTTTCTGCATCTATTGAAATGATCATACAGTTTTTAACCATTTTTGAAGATTTTATTTATTTATTTATTTATTTATTTATTTATTTATTTATTTTAGACATAGAGAGAGAGAGGCAGAGACACAGGCAGAGGGAGAAACAGGCTCCATGCAGGGAGCCTGACGTGGGACTCGATCCCGGGTCTCCAGGATCGCGCCCCGGGCCAAAGGCAGGCGCCAAACCGCGGAGCCACCCAGGGATCCCCTCTATTATTTGTATCTTAAACAAACAAAAACAACTAATTTTTATTGACGAGTGGGGAAGAGAGAGCAGCTACTGTACTTAAGTACCCCAAATTTAGCCCTTTCCTTTTGTAACTATTTACTCTCAATCTCACTTAAGAATGTTTTGGTTTTCTCATTCTGAGGTTCAAAATCATGGCGCCTATACCTCACTCTTTTAATAGTCTCTTTCCTAAGAAAAATTCTGTCTTCATGAATGGTTGTTGGCAGTATTTGCAATGTTATATTTGGTGTTCTTCACATCTCCTAGGACAAACTCCCTGCCCACACCCATCCCCTTGAAACCTCCAACCAGCCATGTATAAATATGAGAGGGTAACTTAATATCATTGATCTCTAATTTAGTTCTGGAGTGGCAGAGCTACTGATCTAAATGCTAAGGAGAAAATACCAATGATCATGTCTGTTTGGGGAAAATATGTGATTTATGTTAACCTTCATTGTTTAGAGCCATAATATTGTCGGGATATATGACTCACATCCCTATTGCTAAACAAATAACCCTTCATTAAATCTAAAGTGAGTAGTACCATGCAATCAAGAGCTGCATAGAGTTTATTTACTTGGCTCTTTTTGTTGTTTAATAGCACATTTGTGGCCAGTTTTATTGTTCAAAACATCTTCACAAGACATTATTTTAAACAGAAAATTGATTGTAATATGGTTATCCAAATTATCTAGCCACAGGATCTATTTTAAAATTTTGCACAGATAAGACTATTTTAGCAAAATTAAGCAGAGAAAATTGTGGCAAAACATGCAGCAATAATTTATTTTGCAAAACAAAAAGCGTATAACTGCTCTCTAATTACTAGCCTTTGAGGCATTTACAGCTAAATTAAAATCATCATTAGCTGTTAAGTGTGTTTGCTTTGATTAGTTCCTGTTTTATGAGGTTTTAGGCAGAAGTAATTTTGTGGTATTGTTATTAATGAATTTAATGTTAAGTGGGGAAAAAAAGTTTTGTTATCTGACAAGTATCAACCCTGGTATTAGTTTAAATTTTGTCAAAGTCACTGAGATCCTCTCTATATATTTACCAAGTATTGAAAATGACTATATTCAAAGGAAAAGGTATTTTCAAAGCTAGTGTAATGGAAAAAAAGAAAATAAAGCCTTAGTTCCTTAACTGTTACAACCCAATAATACAGTATCATACCAGAAAGCATGGGTAGTCCTGCTCAAATCATATCTCATCTCTCTGCTAAATTGGACCAGTAACTTAGCTGACAGAGACTGGAGGCTCTGCATCCATTAAAATGGGGATTTTAAACATCTTTCCTGAAGGATAGTTTTCCCGATGAAGTAAAATATTAGGTGTTAAGTAAGTAACATAGTGTCTGGTATATCCACTCAGGAATAATTTCCTTTCTCCTTCCCTTCCACATGATCTAGAGTGCCTAAAGATATTAGAAAAACAATCCTAAGCATCTATCTGAAGATAAACTAAAGGATTTAGAATTTTCATGTTATCATTACACTTGAATTTTGGTGAAAGAAATAATATATGTGAAGCTTTCTATTTTAAACAATGATAGAAAAAGTATATCTTTAATAGATTATTAAAGTTTTTGTATTACCAGGAAGATAGTTCTTTTAAAATATCATCATTGTACTATTTCTGAGGACACTTGCAAATGTATAAAGCCTTGTCTGTTTCCTTTGCCACAAAAATCCAGTGATGAAATGTAATTATCCCATGGTTCCAGATGTTAAAGGCAATGTGGAGGAAGGTGACATGGAAAGAAGAAACAAAAGAAAAAGCATTAAGAGTTGGCCAAGTCTGCATCCCTGCATTTATATGGCTCCAACATCACTCATGCCATCCTTTACAAATGCAGCATCTGGGACTCTTATAAAACAGCCTTGTGTTCATCAAGATTAATATTCTGAATGTTGCTATCATATTGGACATCTATAATATACTCTAGAAATATTTACAGCGTGAAAAATTAAATTTGAACTTTTGCTGTGATAAATGGGAAATATATGGATTTTTGCATATGGTAATGAGATAAAAATTGGGCCCTACCACAGTCTTCCTCATGAAATCACCTAGCCTCTGTGTAAGCTGTGGCATGCTTAATTATACAATAGGGATAACCAAACATACTTCCTGAAGTTTGAATCAAAGAAAAAAAGTAAAGAAGTAAAATAATACTCTATTTGTGTTACTGTTATTCTCACCTGCCTATTGATAAAAGAATTACATGATCAGAAAATGACCAGAAAGAGAATTACAGGTAGCGCTAAGTCTCAACATTTCATCTTCAAAGATGAATTACTATTTACTTTAAATTCTGAATCAGGATACTAAAAGTTCCTGTAAGTTCCACAGGATTAGCAGTTCTTTGCACTGAGCCAGGGTAAAATTAGTGACAATTGGAAACCATTTTACAGCCCCTTTGGCATTCACTCCAAAATCATACCACTGCCTTTTATTTGAGAAATATTGAGCAACACCTCTTCATCATCAGCTCTACAGATTTTATATTAAGCCATTTTTCTAAAGATTTTCTTTTTAAAATTCCCCTTTATTTAGAAACACAATCATTTAAGCTGTTGTGGAATCACATAGATTGGTGTAGGTGCCATGTTTATTTCAAAGCATGTTCTTGGAATGAATAGTTACTAGAGCCGATTCACATGCTGTATACTATGGCTGGATTGCTGGTTCTGGCATAACTTCCCAATCACATTGGATAAATACTAGGTTATTAAATACTTGAGCCACAAAACCAATTTTAATTTTTAAAGAAAAGAATTTGAATTAGAAAGCAGCAAACTTAAAATCATAAATGTATTTTCCTCCAGGAATGTTTATTAATAATAGTTTTTTATTAAAAAGTTATATATGTGTACAGCCATAAAACCTAAATATCACTGAGATAATCCACCACTTGATTCGTAATTCCAAGTGTTTGTTAAAATTGTGGCTCATTAACACCAGTGCAAGGATAAGCCTAGTGATTCTTATATAAATTCATTATATGTTTACCACCCATTTTCTTTTTTTTTTAATTTTATTTATTTATGATAGTCACAGAGAGAGAGAGAGAGAGAGAGAGGCAGAGGGAGAAGCAGGCTCCATGTAGGGAGCCCGACGTGGGACTCAATCCCGGGTCTCCAGGATCGCGCCCTGGGCCAAAGGCAGGCGCTAAACCGCTGCACCACCCAGGGATCCCCACCACTTATTTTCATAATGAAGTAGAAAATTGAAATGAAATGGCAAAAAGGCGCCAAATCAAAATAAATTGCAGAACACTTCACAACAGAATGTGATAAGCAAAAGATAACTATACAAACTGAGATCTAGCACCTCACAAGAAGTCCTGCTTCCCTGATACCTGATACAAAGAACACAAGGCAGCCTTAGTTATCCATCAAGATCCCGCCCCAAATCAGTCTATATGTTGCCAGTAGGGTTCATTAACAAATGTTCAAATCATGCCTTCACACAAATACCCAGCACATTTTAGAAACTTATTTTGTAGAAGAAATGCTGTTATCAACTAGCCTTCTTTGCTATCCATATATATGTGTTGTTGGACACAAAATACGAAATCTAGATATGCTGGCTACTTATTTCCTGTAATTTCTCTGCAAAAGTTCTTCTTCTCTTGAAAGATTTAATTTGTTAACCTCTGATTATGGGGGTTCTGGGTGGCTCAGTGGTTAAGTGTCTGTCTTTGGCTCAGGTCATGATCTCAGTGTCCTGGGATCAAGCCTTAGATTGGGCTCCCTGCACAGTGGGAAGACTGCTTCTCCCTCCCCCTCTGCTTTCTGCTCATGCTCTCTCTCTCTCTCTCTTTCTCTTTCTATCTCACATAAATAAATAAATAAAAACCTTTAAAACAAAAAACCCCTGATTAAAGAGACGTGGGCCCTGATTGCTTTATTCCTTCAATTCAGAAGTTTTAAAGACAACTATGGCAATTGCAATCATGTTCCATGATTTTTTTTTTTTAAGCCAGAACTCTCCTTTATCACTAAATTAATAGGGATATAATAGTTGGTGATTTTGGTTATGATGGTGAGTCTCTGTAAAATCTTGATGATTTTGAATCAACCAGGGAAAAAATCCTGACTTCTATCAATTAAAATGCTTTGAAAATTGATACTCCATATGATTCTGGTTTGGTAACTTCTCAGGAGAATACTATGCTGTCTAAGTAAAAAGAGAAAATGCATGCTAATTTTCTAACTCATTCATTTCTTCCCTCTAACTTACTGTAGTAAACAATAACAACTGCTTGGCCTTCCTTAGCCATTACACTTGGACATGAAAATTAGGCAGCTATTGGCAATTATTTTAAGTAGTTATTCACATGAATAAAGAATGAACAGAAGTGAAATGTTATATTCTGGTGATACTGCATTTCTTAGACATAAAACACAATTGATTTGAATAGTATTGTGGAAACAAACATAAAAATACAGTACTATGTATGTTGTTAGTTTCCTCCTACATTTAAATAACTTTAATAAGCTTGGTTTTGCCTGAATTTTTCAACTCCAGAAGGAAATTTTGTCTTCAAAACTAGTATGTAATACAATAAGGTCTCATATCCATTTGTTATTAGAACAGAATTAGTCACTAGAGATATCATATGCTGGTGATTTAGAAAAAATAATTTTAGATCCCTTGGAGGTATATAAAATATAATATTATAATGCATCTTCTAATTAAAGTATATTTGTTGAGTTAATAAGGAAACTTAGTCACGGCTAAAGTCATGACTTTTTAAATTGCCATAAGAATCAAGATTCAGTGAGTAATTTTTACAATCAGAACTGTTTTAATATATTTTTCTTAGTGATATTTTCTATTAATACAAATTATTGTGGCAAAACAGTGCAGATTTTTAAGTAATAGTATAGTTTGAGATATGCCTCATTTACCTATAAGATTCATGTCTTTTAAAAAATTTGCAAGTCTTATAATAGGCAACCTTGGTTTTACATACAACATCCTATTTTAGGGCTGGAGTTAAAATCCACCCTGCATCATTGCAGGCACAATACCTAGAAATTCAAATTCTTAGGCTCTCCCCTTGTGCTTATTTCTTTCTCTTCATTTTTTTTTTAAATGTTGAAAAATAGAAAAATAATATAAATTCGTGGATTTTGTCACCTCCTCTGATTTCACAGATAATGACATTTGGTTTTAGATCCTGTTGATTTCTTTTTTTGTAATTGTTATTGTATTGCTTCCCTCCATTATATAATAAATGGAGCTAAATCAAGCAGGGAGAGGACTAGCTCACCTCTTGCCTTCTGTCTCCACTGCCGTATCTTCTGCTAGTTCCTTAGACCCTTGCTCCTGGACTACATCAACAGACTCTCATGTGATCTCCCTACTCGAGTCTGTCTTTGATCCAGACTATTGCTTATACAACTGGTATGATAATGTTCTCCAAACATTGCATTCTTCCTGTCATCCTCCTTTTCAAGAATATACAGAGCCTCATTGTTATCTATGATATCAAAAACGTGCACTCTAAGCCCTATGTCATGAGGGCCCTTCCTTAACCCTTGTCCTGGATAGGCTTTTCTTTCCTATATGTTCCAGTGTTACCCATGGCTTTATCTTGCTTTGTTATAGTTATGACTCTAACTAAACCCTACTCTTCACATGTTTTGTCAAATTTATAAAAATATGTCTCTTCCAGGAAGTATAGTCCACTTAATTACATCACTTCTCTTCTAGATATGACTTTACTATTCAGGTTATTTATAGAAATACCATTTAATGTTTTTCTTGGTTTTCATACCTCTTGGCTCAAGATGGTGGCCTGAGAGCATTCATCTGCCCCTGACCCTTACAATGAAATGAAAATAAAGGTGTGCAAAAGTAAATAAACACACAACAGCAAGAAAAGAGGAGTGAAGACCAACAGTGGACTAAAGTTATTAATGCAATTCTGGAAGACAAAGAACAGACATGTGTGGTGACAGGTGAAACAAAGCAGAAATAACACAAGCCAGAACAAACAGAGAATCAGTTTAAAAAACCATATCCAGGGCTATTTTACTGGGGGTTTCTTGAGGAGGCTCCAAATGGAGTCTGCGGGTACTTACAAGGCACAAGGCACACTACCCAATGAGACCAAAAAATGGTGTCATCATTTGGTGACATTGATGAGGTTTATCAGTGCAACCTAAAGCATGACTGTGGGCTTGAAATCACTCCATGAGAATAAAATGGAAGGATCACCTCTAGAAGACATGAACTAATCTGACTAGCTATAGCTAGAATTCTAGTGTGACAATAAATGATGGAACATGCCAGACTGGAGCCCTTCTTGCTCTGATTGGAGGTGTGCCTGATGCTGTCATATGCTAACCATAAAATAAGCAGTTGGCACAGTCAGCTGTGTATACAAAGAGTTGAAGGCTTTGTAGCAAGAAAACAAGAAGTGGCTTTTACAAAAAAATATTCATAGAACAAGAAAACACTCTTGGAAATTAAAAATCTGACTGCCTGGCATTCAAATGATATAGTGGTGATCAGAAATATAAATGAAACTATCTCCCAGGTCCTACACACAAAAATTCAGACTGAAAACATAAATGTGATTGTTGTGAGGGAAAGTTGAATGAAAATGGAATTTTAAAGAGAGGACCAAAGAAATAAGTCAAACGCCTTCAGATTAAAAGGCTGCTAAACAGAATTAAAAATAAAGTCTATTCTTAGGAATTTTGAGGGGCAGTTTCAGGTCTGTAAGGATAAAAAGAAGATTCCAATAGCCTGTAAGAAAAAAATAACTAAGTAAAAGTTTTCTTACAAAAATACTCAAATGGATAACAAATTGCTCATCAGCCATACTTGATGGTAGAAGGTAATGACATAATGCTCCCATGAAAAGATAGGGCTCTGTTATGTGGTCCTCACCTGAGGCTCCAGCCTTAGTTGTTTATATCACTTATGTGACTATACTATGGTTGACATTTGTTGACTTGGCTTCATAGATGAAGATGAACTATAAATCTCTACAGCCAGACGGAACACTTTAGCCCTTCTAATTATCATATAATTGTATCTGTTAGTAGGTTCTGGAATATCCCTCCATCTGCATGGCTTTCTTTCCATTTGACAACTTTTTTTTTTATAACTCTATCAATGCCCCTTGGTTATCTTTCTCTTTCACCACATGGAGATTAACCTCACTCTTTTTTAAACAGCTTTTTGAGATTTCTATACCATATAATTGACCCATTTAAAGTGTATAATTCAAAGTCTTTAAGCCTCACTAATCACAGATATATGTAACCATCACCACAGTCTGTTTTAGAATACTTTTCTCAACTCAGAAAGAAACACTGTCCCATTTTGTAAGAGCCAAATTTCCCCCCAACCCCAAATCTAAGCAGATATCTATGTATTTTTTGTCTCTATAGACTTCCCTATTTTGGACTTTCATATGAATGGGATCATATAATACATGAACTTTTGCTTCTTCCATTAAGCATAATGTTTTCAAGGTTGATTCAAGTCATAGCATTTATCAATACCTCATTCCTTCTTATGGCTGCATAGTACATTGTATGAAATACATATTTTCATCTATACATTCATTGATGAACATTTGGATTATTTCTATCTTCTGGCTATTATGGGTAATGCTAGTATGAACATTCACAAACACGTTTTTATGTTGACAACTTTTTATTTCTCTTTGTATATAGGAATGGAATTTCTGAGTCATATGGTAACTCTGTGTTTAATCATTTGGGGATCTGTCAGTGTTTTTCCAAAATGGTTGTACCATCTTACATTCCCACCATCAGGGGCAGAGTAATGAGCGTTCCTATTTCTCCACAATTTTATTAGCACTTGTTTTTAGCTGACTTTTTAAATTTTAGTCTTCTTACTGGTGTCAAGTGGAATATCATTGTGGTTTTAACTCTCATTTCCCTGATGGCTAATGACACCAAGCATCTTTTCATGTGTATATTGGTCATTGGCACCTCTTCCTTGGAGAAAGTTCTGAGTTGGTTTTTTTTTTAAGATTTTATTTATTCATGAGAGACAAAGAGAGAGGCAGAGACATAGGCAGAGGGAGAAGCAAGCTCCCTGAAGGGAGCATGATGAGGGACTCAATCTCAAGATTGAGTCATGACCAGAGCCAAAGGCAGATGCTCAACCACTGAGCCATTGAGATGCCTGAGAAATGCACATTTTTATCTTTTGCCCATATTTTACTTTGATTAGTTATCTTTTTACTATTGAATTATGAGAGTTTATCTGGTATCTTTGGGTAACCATTAGCCAGTTTATGACAGGGCAATACTGAGACTTTTTTCTTTGCGATGCTGTTCTACATTTTCAGTTAATAGTGTGTGTATGGCTGCAAAATCTATGATATGATCTTAGCCTGCTTCATAAGAAGTTCTGTGTACTTTTGATATTCATTAAGGACCTATCCTGAGATCTTCTTGAATCCTAAGTTTCTATAGGCAGAAATGTTTAATTCTCTTGACTCTTTCTCAAATCACATTTCAACATGAAGGACTGCATTTGTTGGACATATCATCATCCCAAAAGTTAATTGCCTATCAATAACTTGTTATTTATCACTAGATGAAAAAATATACACTGGTTCAGACAGTCTTTTACATTTTGTATTAATTATTTTTTAAAAATTTATTTACTTATTGAGAGAGAGAGAAAGCAAGCATGAGCAGAGGGGAAGGGGAGCAGGGAAAGGGAGAAGTAGGGACCTTGATGTGGGATTCAATCCCAGGGCCCCAGGATCATGACCTGAACTGAAGGCAGGCACTTAACTGACTGAACCACACAGGCACCCCATAATTGCACCATATATGGTAGATTCATTCATGCCATATATTAGATTAAATAATGAATTATTAAAATATTTTCTTGTGGCTATCATCATAACATTCTTAGACCTTTAAGTGTTACTTTATTTCCAACACAGTCCTGGCAGTTGACTTTATTATTGTGGCCACTTTTTACATACACACACATACACACACTCACACACACACACACACACACACACACTAACAAAAATGATCTTGTATACATACATTGAAGATTATAGAATGAAAAAGCTACATAGAGATATGGATGCCAGCTGATCAAGTTTACTCACTCACTCTTACCCATTAAGTGATTTACATCTGCACAGCAGCCCTTAAACCTGTATAATTCAAATTTTTCAATTGGCAAAATTTCTAATCACTTCATATCACAGGCCTTTGAATTTTCTCTAAAATAGTCAAAATTATGGATGTTAAATCCATTCATCCGAAGGATCCTGGAATAAAGTCTAGAAGTAGTGAACAATAACACTGCCTTACTTTCCATCACTCAAAGATATTTAGTAAGTGGAGCTTTTCCAGGAGAGAATGAGTAAGGGTGTCAAGATCAAGAGAAATAGTTGAAGGATATGGGATGAGATGATGCAATGAGATTTGATAACTCTCTTCAAGTAACAAAAGTACTTCCATATGGAAAAGAGGATTATAGCTTGTTAGTTTAACCACAGAGGATAGAACTGGGAAAAATGAATAAAACTTACAGAGAATTCAGTTCAAGAAAGTGCTTTCTAAGAATGAGAACTGAACATTCTTGGAATGGGATCTCATAATAGGTAGTAAATTTTATAAACTCAGACATGTTCAAGTCAAGAGGTTGGTCAATCCCTTCATCAGATAATGGCGGTGATGCTGATGAAGTGTGAGAATTGATATCCTTCCAGGTTTTGCTCATACTGCAGATTCTTTCCTAAGTTCATACATGCTATAAAACATTTAGAGCTTAATTTAATAATTATCAGAGGGATGACTGTTATTCTTTTGTAATGATGTTAAAATAATACTTTACAAGAAATATTGGAATTTGTAATCTGATCTTCTGGACCTTTCTGACCTGAGATGTTATTGGCAGAGGGGGGAGGGTTCTGCTATTTATTATTCTAGAGAAGTAAAATTGAGCTATAATTGTCTTAAACTGTTTCTTCAAAGTATAATTTTCTCATGATGTTCATTACATAATTAAGCAGATTTTAAAAAAATATGTACTATATGTTAGTTTGGAAGTTAAAGTATGTATTTGTGGGCAAGACTGTGTCAGACTAGAATACATACTTCAACTTCCAAACTCTTAAAATCTGATAAATGTAATTCACTAAAAATCTTCATAAAAATTTAAAATTTTTTAGTCAATTTGTGCTTTTATGTATAAGATGATTTCTCTCTCTCTTTTCTTAAAGGTTTTATTTATTTATTCATGAGAGACACAGAGAAAGAGAGAGAGGCAGAGACACAGGCAGAGAGAAGCAGGCGCCACGCAGGAAGCCTGGCGTGGGACTCCATCCCAGGTCTCCAGGATCATGCCCTGGGCTGAAGGCAAGTGCTAAACTGCTGAGCCACCCAGGGATCCCTGATAATTTCTCTCTGTTATTTTATTTGTCTTGTACCAAATATACAGATGACTACATTACTAAAAAATATTAAAAGGCTGGTATCTTTTTTTGTCTTGGAGTTTTAGTATATATAGAGTGAACAACTTAAAAATATTGTTCTTTAAAAATTTTTTTCTTACAATGCAATAGTTGTGACCCTTGAAACAGACTCTAGATACTATATTGGCACTTTCAAGAATATAAGTACTATATTTCTTTTTTTAAAAAAAGATTTTATTTTATTTTATTTTAGTCATGAGAGACACAGGGAGAGAGAAAGGCAGACACAGGCAGAGGGAGAAGCAGGCTCCATGCAGGGCACCAAACTGCTGAGCCACCCAAGGACCCCCGAGGTACAATATTTCCAGACAACTAAGTCCTCTATTGATCCATCTACAAATTATGAGTGACATTGTGACCAAAAAGAGAAGAAAGAAGATGAATTTTTATATTCGAATTCTTGATACAACACTTAGGTAACTGTAGTTAAGTCATAACATCTTTGAGCTTCAATTTCTTAAACTCTAATATGGATACAATAGTACTCACCATTGGGTTGCTGTAATCATCAGATTTTAAAAAGAATATAAGAATGAGAATAATACATAAGAATATAACTCTTAGAGTGCTAGACAAACTTGCAAGAGTCTCATGGTTGCTGAGGTTGTATCAGCCATTATAATTACTATTACTACTATCATTACTTTTTTGGTTTGTTTGTTTACCTCTTTGTTCATAAGCAGGCTCTAGGCCCAGTGTGGACCCCAATCTGTGACTTGAACTCATGACCTTGAGAGCAAGACCTGAGCTGAGACCTAACAGCTGGACATTTAACTGACGGAGCCACGAGGTGCCAAACTATTATCATCATTTTTTTCCCACTATCGCCTTTTTTCATTTTTGAATCTCCCTATTTTTTAATTTAAATTCAATTTAATTAACATATACTGTATTATCAGTTTCAGAGGTAGAATTCTGTGATTCACCAGTAGCCTACAACACCCAGTCCTCATTACTTCAAGTGCCCTCCTTAATGCTTATCACACATTTACCCCATCTCCCCACCCACATCCCCTCCAACAGCCCTGTTTGTCCCTGTAGTTGAGTCTCTTATGGTTTTCTCCCTCCCTATTTTTGTTTTATTTTATTTTTCCTTCCCTTCTCCTATGTTCATATGTTTTGTTTCTTCAGTTCCACATGCATGAAATCATATGAAATTTATCTTTTTCTGACATATTTCTTTTTTTAAGATTTTATTCATTTGAGAGAGAGAGAGAGAGAGAGCATGAGCTGGGGGAAAGGGGAGAGGGAGAGGGAGATGAAGGCTCCCTGTTGGGCAGGGAGCCAACTCAGGGCTTGATCATAGGACCCTGAGATCATGACCTGAGCAGATGCTTAACCCACTGAGCCACCCAGGTGCCCCTGACTGATTTATTTCATCTAGCATAATACTCTCTAGTTCTATCCACATCTTGCAAATGGCAAGATTTCATTCTTTTTGAAGGATGAGTAATATTCCATTATATATACATACCACGTCTTCTTTATCCATTCATCTGTCAATATGTCCATTGGGTTCTTTTCATATTTGGAGTATTGTGGACATTGCTTCTCTAAACATTGGGGTGCATGCGCCCCTTCAAATCACTGTTTGTATCCTTCAGATAAATACTTAGTAGTGCAACTGGTGGGTCATAGGGTAGCTCTATTTTTAACTTTTTGAGGAGTCTCCATACTGTTTTCCAGGGTGGTTGCTTCAGTTTGGACTCCCAGAAATCATATAAGGGTTCCCCTTTCTCTGAATCCTTGCCAATATCTGTTTCCTGAGTTGTTCATTGTAGCCATTCTGACCAGCATGAGGTGGTATCTCATTGTGGTTTTGATTCGTATTTCCCTAATGCCAAGTGATGTTGAATGTTTTTTTCATGTGTCTGTTGGTCATTTGTATGTCTTTTTTGGAGAAATGTCTGTTCATGTCTTCTGCCCATTTCTTGACTGGATTATTTGTTTTTTGAGTGTTGAGTTTGATAAATTCTTTTTTTTTTTTTTTAATTTTTTTATTTATTTACGATAGTCACACAGAGAGAGAGAGAGAGGGGCAGAGACACAGGCAGAGGGAGAAGCAGGCTCCATGCACCGGGAGCCTGATGTGGGATTCGATCCCGGGTCTCCAGGATCGCGCCCTGGGCCAAAGGCAGGCGCCAAACCGCTGTGCCACCCAGGGATCCCGAGTTTGATAAATTCTTAATAGATTTTGGATATCAACCCTTTATTTAATAAGACATTTCCAAATATCTTCTCATATTCCGTAGGTTGCCTTTTGGTTTTGTTGACTGTTTTCTTTGCTGTTCAGAAGCTTTTTATCCTGATGGAATCCTGATAGTTCATTTTTGCTTTTGTTTCTCTTGCCTTTGGAGACATGACTAGCAAGTAGTTGCTGCAACTGAGGTCAAAGAGATTGCTGCCTGTGTTCTCCTCTAGGATTTTGTTGGATTCCTTTCTCATATTTAGGTCTTTCATTCATTTTGAGTTTATTTTTGTGTATGGTCTAAGAAAATGGTCCATTTTCATTCTTCTGCATATGGCTGTCCCATTTTCCCAACACCATTTGTTGAAGATACTGTATTTTCGCTATGGAATATTCTTTCCTGTTCTGTCAAAGATGAGTGGACTGTAGAGTTGAGTGTCCATTTCTGGGTTTTTCTATTCCATTCCATTTATCTGTGTGTCTGTTTTTGTGCCAGTACTATACTGTCTTGATAGTTACTATGTTGTAATATAGCTTGAAGTCCAGAATTGTATGCCTCCAGCTTTGGTTTTCCTTTTCAACATTCTTCTGGCTATTTGTTTTTGTTTTTTTTTTTTTCTGGTTCCATACAAATTTTAGGATCGTTTGTTCCAGCTCTGTGAAAAATGTTGGTGGTATTTTGATAGGGATTGCATTGAATGTGTAGATTACTTTGGGTAGTATAGACATTTTAACAATATTTGTTCTTCTAATCCATGAGCATGGAATGCTTTTCCATTTCTATGTGTCTTCCTCAATTTCTTTCATAAGTGTTCCATAGTGGGGTCTTTGTCTGGTCCTGAGATCAAGATAATACTGGCCTCATAGAATCACTCTTGAAGTTTTCCTTATCATTAATTTTTAAAGAATCTTTGCAATGGGAGCTGATTCTCTATCAGCTCTATCAACTACCCAGCATCAGCCACTTCATCTCCAACACATCTCAGATATAAGAGAAAATCCCACATTGTTTATCCCATTTCTTTATCCTACAAACAGGATTATTTGAATGATTTTTTATAAAACCAAAAACAATAGCTTAGCTACTCAGTGCTAGCTCTTGAAAGTTAACACCAATATGGAAAGGAGTAAAGTGTCTCCAAGCCTATATTTCTTGTGGAAACTTAGTAAATCTCCTACCCCAAATCCTGGTATTAATTCTTAACTAAAAGAAAGTTTAAATCTCTAATATACAAGAAATAATACTTCGTTATTTTCAATGCTATATTTTATATTAAATTAATATATAAAATGACTAAGTTTTGTATTTAAAATATAAAATTTGGTCCTTATTCTTAAGAATCTCATAAACTATTATGAAGAAAAACACAAACGTAATTCCACTTATGTCACTGCAAGAAGAATTACATTTTTAAAAAACGATTTCAAGTTTAGCTGTGCTAGGTAAATGTTTTAAATTCAACTCACCCCTTTTCTATATCTTTTTTAAAATGCTTCCTATCTTCCAATTAATGCTTGTTTTTTTTCTTTTCTTTTCTTTTTTTTTTAGTTAAACTTTTTTTTTACAGTTATATACTGTGGTCTTTGTTGTTTTATAATGCTTGTCCTTAATATCTCACCTACATTTCACAGAGGAAGTGAGTTAGTGATGTTGCAGCAAACTAAGACATTACTCTTGGCAGAGTTTTCATGCCAGGCACATCTCATAGCCCTGCACACTGTTGGTTGCCTTTGGGTGTCTGTTTCTGACCCAATAGTGCCTGGATGATGGAGTTGGCATGACACAAATATGGCAACTTATGGCTTCATTTTCCCTACCTACACCATGAATGTGGCTGGTATCTGGTACACCTAATCCAGCCTAGATCTCATTATTGTAGACTTCAATTCCTCTTTAGTATTGATCAGTTCCTATACCTCTTCCTTGGCACATCTTCCTAGTACACGATGCCAGTGTACCCATAATACTAAATATATCTAGAAAAAAATTGACAGAACAATATAAATCCATTAATAGCAAAAGGTAGAAAGTAAATGGTAAAAAGAATTATTACAAATTTGTTGTCAACATGTAATGGACTCTCAAAACATTTTGACATTTTAATGCTAGCATCCTCACTGGAATTAATACAGCCTTTCCATAATGTTCTTTACATCATGACACACTCTCACACAGATGTTTCTAACATGCTACCACTCCAACGAATCTGTTGAGTCCACACGTGTAGTCTCCCTTCTGTCTAATCCCAGTAGTCCCTTCTATCCAAGAATAACACCTCCCTCCATCTGTCCTTTATCCTCGTTCTTTCTCACATTCTTTGAACTTCCCTCCATTAATTATTCTCATGCTACTTGTATTTCTACAAGTTCAAGCTTCTTCATTTCAACTGGTTTCTGACCTTTAATGCAACTCATGCCTGATCTCTCCCATTTTTGTCTCTCTCCTTTTGTACATAGAAAAACATATGGAAGGTGTAGACTCATTGTTGCTACTTTTCTACCTCTCCTGTATTACAAAAATTCATTATAATGTTGCATCCATACCTACTCTCCCAGATTTCATTGTACAAATCCTGTCATTTTCTTCAAGTTCTTTTTTTTTCTTTTCTTCAAGTTCTCATACTATTTGGCATCTACAGCATTTATCAGTCATAAACCCTCTTCAAACTTTCTTTCTTGAATTTTTCCCTCTTAGCTTCTTTAATCCAGTGAACATTCTTCCTCCTTCAACTCATCACTGAAATGTGATTTCTTATGTTCTCTTCTTGGCCCCTGGCTCATGTCCCTTCTTCTAGTTGATTTTCTTTGCTCTTATCATCAAATGTATAATCATACAGAAACATTTATCTTAGATAAGACTTACCCAAAATCCATATTTGAATATCCATTTCTGTTAGGCAGTGCTCTTTGGATTTCCCACATATAGCCAAAAACTCAGTAAATTTAAAATATCTTTCTCCACTACACCCCTAACTCTGCTCTTCCAGATTTCATCATCATTTTAGACACCTAAGCTAAAAATCCACAATCCATACTTCCACAACTGCAAGTATGGTCTATCTCCATTTTCCCTCTAGAGAAATTTATTTACTCTGGAGAACACAAATTTTAGATTTCTGCTGCCTTGAAATCTTAAGTAAATTCAATAAATTGTCAGTTCTATCAAAGAAAAAAGAAAAGTGAGGTGACTGAAAATTGAGATCTTCAGATTAAATGAAGGAATTGAATAAGTTAATAAACCTATAAGATCATTTAGTAGCATTAAAAATAATAAAAAATAGAATTGACATGGCCCTTCTGAAATTGACAATGTAATATGCATGCTTTTGAAACTTTTATATAGAGTTAAAAAAAAAAAAGAAGTTCTCAGAGTAGAAAAATTACTAAAAGACAAAATAGAAGACAAAGTTTCCTGATCTAAGTAGAGACATTTGAGGGGGCTATCATGAACATGTAAAATTGACTAAAATAACAAAAATAGCCACATTTAGGCTTATACACCTTGTAATTTTAAAGATGAATATATACTTCTACTAGTATTCAAGTAGAAAATCAGGAAAAATTTAATGAAAAAATTAAGGGCTATACCATTATATTTTATACCATGTAAAGATAGATAATGGCATGGCAACTAATAATGATACTTACTTAAATAGCATACATTTGTTGATTACTTATGTTCCAGAACTATGCTGCATATTTATAGGCATTATTTCATTTCATCCTCAAAACAACTATGAGACAGATGTTATCATTAGTCACATTCTACAGATGAATTAACTGAGGCTTTAGAGAAGTTAAGAAATATATTGATTATCACAAAACTATCAAAAAGCAGAGCAGGAATTAGAACAGTCTGCTTGATGTCCCATTGTAATGCCAACCACCATTCAGTGGTTTTCAAGATGTGGTCCACAAACCATACACAGAATTACATGCACTCCTAACAGGAATCTGCATATTAAGGAAATAACCTTAGTGATACTTAATGTGCTATACATTATGCTATACTTCTAGTTTATAGGAAAAGAAAAAATGATCCAAGTGCTCTCATGAGTAAAGGCAATACAGTCTTTAAATAGAACTTCTATTTAAAGACTGTATTTAAAGTAAACAGCCTAATGTACTTTTCATGAGAAATATACTTAATGATATATTTTAGTCACCATGATATATTTTTGTCATGAATCAATTAAAGAACCAAGACTGAGGAAGTATGAAAGATTGGTAGAGCTATGCTGTTAGCATGTTCTTAGTGGATAAGTTACTTAACCTTTCTGTCTTGAGGTTTCTTCTCTGTAAAATTGGAGTAATCACAGCTCCTATGTCATAGAGTTGCCATGAGGTTTCAGTAAGATCATTTGAAATATGCCTAGCAAAGTAATGGGCATTCTAGAAATAAAAGCTTTATTTTACAGACTTTCAAACTGTGAGAGAACGTATTCCAAAAGAATCCATATTTCTAGGAGGTTTGTTATGGAAAGAATAATCATCTATGCAGAGAGGGGTTTAGCATAGTGAACCAGAATTCACATCAGGCCTGGAATTCAGAGAGGGGTGTTTGTATTGAGCTGAGCAATTGCTACTCAAATTTCTCTCAACAAATATGTCTCTTGGGAAAAAGAAAGGCTGAATGTTCACTTGAGTAGTGGTCTTGCGATTCCCCAAGAAGGCACCTTCAGGAAGAAATTCCTCTAAAAGATTTCTCCTCTGATTTCACGGAAGATAGTCACATTGTTATGAAACCCAGAGGACTAAATGTCTCTGACCTGGAGGCCTGTGATACACAGCAGTGGCAGAAAAAGCTAACAGGAACCCAGAGTCCCTCTTCAAAGAGCAGCCAGTGGAGATAAAGAGTAGATTACTGATTCCAGAGTACATGTCGGATACTGCCTAGGGACTTCCTAAGTAGAGGTCAAGGTCCTACTGTTATACAGGTAGGGGTTAATGAGCTAGCAAATTAGGATATTAATATTAATGGAGCATCCTTAGTACCCACAGGCTAATGAAGTCTGGGGTCATTTGGGTTGTATTAACATCAAACAAAGTGGAATTTTAGGCCAAAGGCTTTTACCAGGATAAAGAGAGCAATTTTATTTATTAAAGAAGATAAAATCTGTAGTTATTACCCGAGGTAAATAACATATATCAAAAATATAAAGTAAACACTACTAAAAATTTAAGGAGCAACTGAAAACACAGTAAGAGTGTTTCTCAGTCTTTGACAGACGAAGCAAGAAAAAAATTTAAAGCATTTTAGAGAATCTGAATAATATAATTAACAAGAACATACATAAGAGATATGTGTGTGTACTGATGATGGGCATACCAAAATGCTTTTCCTCTTAGGAAATGCTGATACTTAAAAAATAAAATAAAATAAATCAACAAAGGAGATATTCTCCAAAGTAAAAAAGATACAGGCCATATTCTGTGATGAAATGAATTGCATATAAAATTAATAACAGGATTAAGCATTTCCTAACCACTTGGAAATAAAGCATATCAGAAAGTGACAGTAGTGAAAAGAATATATATTAAAATCTTAAGAGAAATGTATGTACTAGTAGGAAAATACCTTTAAAGCTTTTTAGTGTTTAGATAATTAAGAAAGAAAATATCCAGTTAACTTCATATATTAAGAAGGGAATCATAAAATAAAAATATTGGAAGAGAAAGCAATTGGTAGTGCTAAAAAATTAATGATTTAGAACAAATAGGAGAGAACAATTGATGAAAATAATCCTGGAGTGTGTTCTATGAAAACAACAAATGTTAGCTAAACCCTTTTAGTGGTTCCCTGGTCTTGGGTCTGCCATTTACTAGCTCTGTGATCCAGGTTCTTTAATCTTTCAGAGTTTCCCTTGCTGACCTATAAATGGGCCTAATAATACCATTGGTGTCTTTGCAAATCTCCAGACTGATTCTATGGTCACTAGTGTCCTATGCATCAGGTAGAAGGTGTTTTGCTAATTTTGTGGTATTTGGCAAGTTATTTTTGGAATCTACCAATTGCCTTCCCTGTTAGGGCTGAGCCTGGTCTCTGTGCATGTGTGGAAGGGTGGGGAATGGTGGTGTCCATGCCAGGTTTTTATGACCCTTTCTGCTCCATGCCAGGACTTCCCAAACCTGTGTTTTTGTAAAGTGCATATTACTGACTATGCACAGGGCCAGATCCCAATCCCCTCTTTGTAAAGTATGCCAAGAACAGAGCAGGAGGTTGGGGGTTGAACTGGGTAACTTTGTTTATTTTCTCCTTGCGATTTTAATTTCGATCTTTGTATGAATGCCAGATTTGATTTTCAGGTCCAGCTCTCTCCTGTTTCTTCTTTTACTGCTACTTCTATGAAAAATTTTTTTTTTCCAAAAAAGCTTTGGGCATATAGAGCCACATAAGCCTGATGCTATACTTTATTTGGTTGAATATAGTACACGATGGTAGAAGAGGTAAATGAATAAACACTGAGAGAACACCATAGCAAGATCCCATAACTTTTAATGTGGCTTTTCATCTTTTCTTCCATTACTATAATGGAAATTCCTTTAGAGATGTTAGTTTAGTTTATTTAGATTATGTCATTTAGGAGTTTGAAGATAGTTCTAGTTTCACTTAAACTTAGAGCAGTGTTTATAAAACTTCTGTGGGCCTTAAAGAAACAGCTGATGCATTTCCAGGACAGCCAATTTGGAATTCAAGGCAGAGCAAACTCCTCACACCATTTAAATAGATGATTCTACCGGTGGACAGATGGACTAGTGAGAAGAAGACAGACAGGTTGGCAATTTTTTTTTTAACTCAAATAGTCAAAAATAGTATTTTTTGGATCACAGAGTGTGTCTAAAACAAATAATTGATAGAAGCCCATTCAATCTTTCTTGGAACAATAAACAAAGGGTCTTCACTGCATCTTGGTAGGAAGCAAATTTCTTCTTGAGAGCAAGTTACTCTTTTGTGAGGAACAAGAACTTTTTAAGGTCCCGAGGATACCATTTAGCAAATTATTGTAGCAGTTTCCTTAGTGATACCCGAGGGCCCTGAAAGATTTAATGAGCCTTCGAAAGTGCCAAAGTTACTTTTAGGGAGTAACTTATAACTAGAGGAATTTAGCTAACTACACTGGAAAGTTTCTTTGGATGGTTTTGTAGATCAAGGGCAGATAAAAAAAGGATGGTTTCTAAATAGAGAAAAGACTTCTCCATGAGATAAGCTTTATTTTATCCTATAAGGTAGCACTCCTAATAAAACCGTATTTTAGATACAATACATGTAGTAAAATGCATTTGAACTGCTTATTATTTGCCTGTATTTTTCCTGTTGTCTTAAGATCATTAAGAATAGAAATACCTTCTTTCAGGGTTGCAGAGCTGCTTTGGGATCTAATATGCTCGTTTCTATTAAGACTAAGTCGGAATGAGGTAGTTTGAATCATGTTATTCATATACCACTATGGTTTGGTTTTGACATCTGCCTCTACCATCAAAGGTGAATCTAAATTACAAATAGTGTCTCTTAGATTACACGTACATTGGGAAGTAGGACTTTCTCTCTCCTTATTTCCAACATTTCAAAATAGAATTTAAGTAACTTGGAATAATTCTTAGCACTGCAGGCAAAAAAATGGCAATCGTTTTAAACTGAGGGTCGGTACTGAAATGTTAGCCCTATTCCGAATCACATGGGAGTCACAGACATTATTTATAAATGTAGTATAATGTATATTTTATATTTATATATGAATAAATATGGGTAAATACAAATATTTATACCTAAAAATTTTATATTTACATATACAGAGGATATATATACATATTTGAGGATACAAATATGTGTGCATGTATATGTGTATGTACACATGTATCTATCCTTAAAAAAAAGAATGCCTTGGGATGCCTGGGTGGCTCAGTGGTTAAGCACCTGCCTTCAGCTCAAGGCATGATCCTGGGGTACTGGGATCAAGTCCTGCATCGGGCTCCCTGCTTGGGGAGCCTGCTTCTCCCTTTGCCTGTGTCTCTGCTTCTTTCTTTGTGTCTCTCAGGAATAAATAAATAAAATCTTAGGAAAAAAAAAAAGAATGCCTTAAAGTCATTTTAATTAAATCATAGAGCAGATATTTAAGACCTTTTGGCCTCTGTAGAAAAGGATAAAATCAAGCATTTTGAAAGAAAATTTGACCTGGTTATTCTACAATCTTTGTTTCTTCATGATTATAATCACATCATAGGAAATATATATATATATATATATATAAATCTTGCAGAAAGGTGCTAGTTATTCAAAGTTTTCCTTTTCAGACAGGATAATCTTGGAATCATATATTAGAGGTAACTAGAGTGACTCAGTGATTACTTTGCCATGTCAACCTTCCCAGATATTTCAACCTCCTTCAGTGAACAAAAATCCAAGGTTAAGACAATGAAAATGATGTGTATTATCCTTTTTGCTTCTCTTTTGATTCTAATTCCTCATGTTTTTCTTTTGGGGTATAAAACTGACAGAAGTAAGAGACCGAATGCTGTCATAAGGAGCACAAGGCCCCGTGTGACCCTGGGAACACTAGTACCCCACTCAGCAACTTTGGGCCGACCTAGTCCAAGCTCTTGGATTATCTCAATCAGAACCCGGGGAACAAAGCTTTTGTATGATGTCACTCAAAATCTGTGACCAGCTAGAATTGAACCAACAAGCCCACTTTTCTGTTAGAACTGTTTTGAGCACTGGTCTCCAGAGACAAAAGCCAGCATCTGAAGGCTGCTGTATAGTTTCCTCAAAAAGTGAATTTAAAAACATTCTCCAAGGGTTGTAACTGTTAATTTTTAAATCCCTTTTGCTTTTCTCTTGAAATTAATCTGGTGGATTCCAAATTTTATTGCACTTGGAATCACTTGGGAACTTTAAAATCCTGATACCCAGATTGCATCCCAAAGCAATTAAGCCAGAATGTCTGGAAGTGGAAGCTAGGCATTAGTGTTTTTAAAGGCCTTTTTTGTCATCCCAACCGAAACTCTGTAGCTATTAAACAATAACTCCCCACTACCCTTTTCTCACCAGTCCCCTGGTACCACCATTCTGTTCTCCATCTCTACAAATTTGACTACTCTGTATTCCTCCTCTAAGTGAAGTCATGCAGTATTTGTCCTTTCGTGTCTGGATTATTTCACTTAGCATCATGGCCTCAGCTTGTCCGTGTTGTAGTATGTGTGAGAATTTTTTCCCTTTTAAAGCTGAATAACATTCCACCGTATGTAGACACTGCATTTTGTTTACGCACTCATCCATCAGTGGGCATTTGGGTTGGACGTTTCAGCTACGGTGAAAAATGCGGCTATGAACATGAGGGTAGACATTTCTGTTTGAGTTTTTGCCTTCAATTCTTTGGGTATGTGCCTTGAAGTGGAATAGCTAGGTCATATCTTAAACCTATGTTTAATTTTTGGAGGATCCACCACACTGTGTTCAGTAGCAGCTGTACTGTTTTACATACCCACCTCCCAGCAGTGTATGATGGTTCCAATTTTGTCACCTCCTCACCAACATTTTTTTTGGTAATAGCCATCCTAATGGGCATAAAGTGATGTGATTGCTTTTTGACAGTCACTTTGTTTATCCCTTCCTTTTTTTTTCCAGGCCATCACCACTTTGGGTTTTAATTCTTCCATTACACATCTTAGAACATTATTACTCAAATTGCGGTCTATGAAACTCCAGAATAAATATCATCTGGGAGCTTGTTAGAAATGAGGAAAGTTGCCCCAGACTTACTAAATCAGTATCAGTCTTTTAGCAAGAGCTCCAGGTGACTCGTACACTCATGAATAAGAACCACATTACAGATCACTTCAGTTACCCCTGACATCATCTTCCAGATCTTTCCATCTTTGCCTCTCTACTGCAATCGTTTGACAACCCTGGAATCTTCGGTTAATCCAAGCATCTGCACTGCTGAAGATAATTATACAAATCCACACAACCTGGAGAATTGTTGCTGTGACATAGTCATGACTTCGACCACACATGGACACCCACCACCTCCTTTTTAAGTGTCCTTTATTCATTCTGGGTCATATTACCAAAAAAAAAAAAAAATACAGTTCACATTTGCAATGCTCTCCTCTTGACCTTTCTCAGCCTATCTCACTCTCTTCTGGAAGAACTTGTATTCCCTTTCCCTGAGAAAACAGGGACTTTCAGATCTAAAGCCTCTCAGTTTATTGACTCCTCATCTCCAGTCTAATACTCACCCACCTCCTCCTCCAGTGACTGAGAAGGAAACATTCTTATTCTTTTCAAGCTTTTACTTCTCGATCTGTGCCCTGAATCTGCACTCTTCTGGTCTCTCCTTCAACTCTATCATTAACCACTGCTTGTTCTCTAAAAGCTTTCCCTTAAATATCACTTGCTTGGAATCTTAACTATTAATTTCACCCTCAAGGCTCTTTTATTTAAAAAAAAAAAAAAAAGACTTCAGATAGCCTGTAAACAAATGATTTTGTCCTTCTGGAATTCAACTACGCTCACCTCCAGTCATCTGAATTGACACCTGTCACTTTCTCTAAGAATTTACTCTTGACCATGCTCTTTCTTCTCAAGTCAATTTATGACCTCCTTTTCAGAGCCTCCATAATAGCAGTGCATGACTCTATTACAGCATTTAACCAAGGTGCATTGTTATTGTTTCCAGGCCTGCCTCTAATGTAGAGATAGTGAACCAAAAACAAGTATTCCTAACACCAAACCCCATTTCTAGCATATGGTAGATATTCCATAATGCTCACTGAATAGCTGCATCAAGGAAGTCAGGTTGTCCAGTGTTTTGATATTCTGGCACCTGGTTAGCATCGGTACCAGCAATTTCCTGTCTTCACCAACCTTGCCCACAGCTGCTGCTTGTGTCTTGCAACTAGCAATGCACCTGTGTAATCGGAGAGTACATTATGTGGGCAGAGAACAATTGTATGAGCTTTAACGTCCTGAAACCATGGTTTTCCTTCATGTACGTTAATTTCAAACCTATTTTCCATTAAATATGAAAGAAAAGTCTATTTTATTTGTAATTTTAATTGGCATGTCAAATATTTTGGGATTTTACAGTTACCAGCTAAAATTGGTTCTCTAATCTAAACCTGAAGCAATTTCCTCAGCATTTCCAAGACCAGTACTTCTGACTTTAATATACAATAATATTACCTAGGGATCTTGTTAAAATACAAATTCAGATTTAAACTCTGCTTCTGTGGAACTGGGTTGGGTATGAGATTCCACTTTTCTAACATATTTTCAAGTGGTACCAGTCTGGTCTGAGGACCACACTTTGACTAGCAACATCGAAGACCATTACCTCACCTTATAAAATCTCCAGTTTCTATTGTGTAAACTACATCATTTTGTGGTTATACATAGGAAGTTATATGTTGATCCATGATGACTGTCCAAAATGAGAAAAACAATGATCAAATTAATAGTTTTTCCCTTTTCTGATAAATTAGAATTTATCATGAGTTAGATAATAGGGATTGGCAAAAGAATACCAGGGACAATACTTTTGTTTGTTTTAATACTAAAAGCAATTTCAAAGTATGATAAATTAGTTTGGAGTGATTTATGACTTAAGACTTGAAGCAGTACAATACAACTTCAAGACAAGGAGAGCCATGTCATGGGACACAGAACAAGGTCTTACTTTATATTTGGCAGCCTGAGTTAAAATGTAAAGCATGGCTATAGAGTTGCTTATCTCTCTGGGCATGATGCATGAGCACCTGTTTGAAGCAGCCTGGAGCAGGGGACGGGATGAAGTACAGAAGCATGGATAAGCTCTTTCTCAGCACTTCTCAGGGGTGCTGTCTATGACTGGCCCATTGGCCATGCTGAAAATGCCCTTGGTACTGAGCAGTGCAGTGACCTTGAAGTTGACTAAGGGCTACCAGGGCTGGCTCTAGAAGGGTGGCTAGGTAAACGGGTCCTGATTTTTTTTTAATTTTTAAAAATCTATTTTTAGATTTTTTAGAGAGAGAGAGAGAAAGAGGCAGACACCCAGGCAGAGGGAGAAGCAGGCTCCCTGCGAGGAGCCTGATGCAGGGCTTGATCCCAGGACACTGGGATCATGCCCTGGGCCAAAGGCAGATGCTCAGTTGCTGAGCCACTCAGGTGCCCCAAACAGGTCTTTTTTTTTTTTTTTTTTTTTGTTTACTAATTTATTTTTTTTTCTTTATTTTATTTTATTTTATTTTATTTTATTTTATTTTATTTTTTTAATTAATTTTTATTGGTGTTCAATTTACCAACATACAGAAAAACACCCAAACAGGTCTTGATGTTAGTAGCAGTAGTTTGAAGTTTCTAGGTGGTGCTTACGGGCAGCATGGATGGGAACCATAGCTATAAGTGCTCTCAGGATAAAAATGCTCCTTCCCAGGTGCAGCAGAACATTTCTCTCTAGGGCCAGACCCCTTAGTTCCAATCTGCTGGCTTAGGCTCCTTCCCCTCTCTAGGACAGGGGTTGTCACTCTTCAGTGGGCATCACCATTACATAGGGGCTTGCTAAAACTGTTGGTTCCCAACACCAGGAGCTTCCCAAGTGTCCTCTGAAATCAACCTTGTAAAGGAAAGGCAGGGAGAGGCTGAAGAAAGACCAGTCCAGGTTGGTCGGTGGCAGGTTTCAGAAGCAAGGGCACTTAATTTCCAAGGCTTATCTTGGGGAAGCCACAAGATGAGCCAATCTCCACACACCTGCCTGCCAAATCTGTAAAGTTCATGTCGAGGCCTCACCTGGGTTCTGTCACTCACTGTCCAGAGGGTCTCAAGGCCACATCAGTGTCTCAAGGCTGTGTTCTTGGTGCAGCTTCTGGGAGCTGGGAAGGCAAGCAGAATGCACATTCCACGGACAGGGCAAAGGGTGAGGAGTCTCCAATTTGCTGGGTCAGCTCAGGGGTCATCCTGTGGTCCCTTCCTCTTAATGACCTCCTCCAATAAAACACAGATTGTTGGGCCCTTATCCCCAGAGATTCCAATGTGGTAGGTCTGGGGTGTGACTGAAATTTACATTTCTAACAAGGTGACTGGTGCTGTTGCAGCTGGTCTGAAGACCCAGGAGGAGGCCGGATTATTGCATCTTAATCTCAGCCTGAAACCCACCTCATTGTTATTCCTAAATCTTACTGATCCTGTGTGCTAGTTTAGGTGTCCAGCATGCTACTAGTCTCTCTCTCTCTCTCTCTCTCTCTCTCTCTCTCTCTTTTTATTTTTTCACTTACTTGGAAGTCCAAATATGGAGCTTTCTAATTCAGAATCAGAAAACTTGGGCATCCCAAAGGTGCCAAGCCACAGATAAAGATTAGCCCTTGAGAGAATGACCACTAATGGTGTTGGGGTAGATAGAGTGGAGAAAAACGGGTAAGGGTGGCGACAGGGACATTGGAGGAGATGTACACCAAACAAGGGCAGTGGCACTGGGATGGAGGGAAGGAAACAATTCATGGAGTATTAAGGACATCATTTGACATCATTGATTGATGATTGCATGCAACTTTGAGGGGGAAGACAGAATCAAGGATAGTTCATTGAAATCTGCTATTTACCAGTAAAATTTATCACGTCACTATCAAACTTAGAATTTATCACCACCACTTAGGACTCTATTTTGAAGAGTTGATAATTGTCACTAAATGGTCTCATGTGAAAGTGATAGGTGGTGTTCCTTAAATCTTTTACAGAAAGAGTCAAGGCGCTGGTATAATGTGTTTAAATTTGCCCCTGTTTCCCTTTTATCTTTTTTATAAAGAATCAGCTAAAAGCACAGACGGTTATCTAAGATTTCTCGATGTTTTTCACCAGGAGATGTTATCACGTGCTATTGAGTTAGATTTCTTCGGACAAGCACATGAATTCTTCCATGACATGAAGGAACTTCTATGGGGCTGAGATTAGGAACCTATCAGACCTCAAAGGAAGAAAGCTCAGAATTTCAGCAGGGCACACCAGAAGACTATGAAGATTTTTCAGGACAGTGTGATTTCTCATTTTTAGCACTCCCTTCTAGCAAAATTTGAGATTGTCTCATTCTACTTCTTAAAAATGAACCCAATAAAATGGCAAATATGCTTAGTGAGCCAAAGAAAACATTTGAAGCTGAATTTTATGTTTTTGATTTTTTTTCTTTGTGTTAATTGCTAAACAACTTCTTTGTTTTTAAAAATAAGATTGGCATTAAATTAATAGAATGATCTCATCAAGTCCCCTTGGCTCACAGTTCAGAGAATGCTAAGAAATAAATACTCAGTATTATAACTGAATTTTCACATGGCAAGATTCATTGCAATTTCCTTTGCATTTTCTGGCTGGGAAAACAATACAGAACCAATAACAACCAAAGATGAGGTGTCAAGGAAAACAGGAGCTATGAAGTGAAGTGTATAAGGTTTTTATGGGGCTGCCTGGAAATCAAGGTTGTTTGTATAACTCAGAAGAGGTAATCTGATCTGGTGTCCCCAAAATTCCTTGAAATATTCATCTAGAAAACAAAAGATGTACTCTGGCATCTTGAAACACTTTCTGTCTTATAAGGCTACCTCTCCTCCAAACTGTGATCCAGGATAAAGCTACATGAGAGCAAAAGGAATAACAGTTGGTGGAAATATAACAAGATAAAATGTACAAGACGGAAATATCCACTGTAAAATCCCAGACCTGCAGAAGTGATTTGTAATTTCAGCGGTCATTGTTACATCTTGAATTTTAATCTTTCATCTTTCCTTCCAGAGTTACAAATTTCAGATGTTGTAAAAACATTTTAATATTAGCAAAATTCATGTTCTTTTATTTTAAGCACATGGGAAGTGAGAAGATATTGAAAGGAGAAAGGAAATTTTCCATATAGGCATTTTCATTTTTCCTCTGAATTAGTTGAAACTATTTTTAAGGTCATTCCATAACATTTGAAAATTCATTGGGAAAAGAAAAAAAAAAAAGGAGAGAAGGGAAACAAGCCATAAGAAACACTTAATGATAGAGAACAAACTGAGAGCTGATGGGGGGAATATGGGTGAGGGATGGGCTAGAAGAGTACTGGATATTAAGGAAGGCACTTCTGACAGTAAGTGCTGGTGTTGCACGTAAGTGATGAATCCCTGAAATCTACTCTGCAAACCAATATAGCACTGTATATTAATTACCTAAATTTAAATTAAAAAGAATTAAAATTAAAAAAGAAAATTCTATTATCATGTGAAAAATATGTATGGATTTCGAGCCAAGATTTCTCTAGTTTATATTTTTAAGATTTTATTTATTTATTTTGAGAGAGAGAGAGAGTGAGCAGCAATGGGGGGGGGGGGAGGAGCAGAGGCAGAGGGAGAAGCAGATTCTCCACTGAGCAGGGAGCCCAATGGGGGCTTGATGCCAAGCTCCATCCCAGGACCCCGGGATCATGACCTGAGCCAAAGGCAAATGCTTACCAGCTGAGCCAGCCAGGCACCCCAAGGTTTTTCTAGTTTAAGATGTGTTATGCACGTAGTGCTATCAGAGATGTTCATGATAACACATTCCATCTACAGAGCATTCTCAATGTAAGAATTCTAAGCTTTTGCAGAAAAATCTAATATGTAAAAAATAAGCTTCAAATGATTTTACCTGAGGAAGGTTAAACATTTGTTCAGCTTTTCTTTGCATGGAGAATGTGAAGACTGCAGTCAGGAATAAGCTGATGTCAGCAGGCAAAGGGGTCTCTTATAAGTTTTACCTGCAATAACAGCATAATGACCATAAAGACGTACATATAAGTGAACCTTGCATTACACCAAGTCTGGTGTCTTCATTCTGCAGTTCTAAATGGCAAAATTTGGGGCACCTGGATGGCTCAATCTCTTGAGTGTCTGACTCCTGATTTTGACTCAGGTCATGATCTCAGAGTCTTGAGATCAAGCCCCATGTAGGGCTCTGAGCTCAGCAAGGAGTCTTCTTGAGATTCTTTCCCTCTGTCCCTCCCCCTATTCACGCTCACTCTCTCTTTCTTTCTCTCTCTCAAATAAATAAATAAATCTTTAAAAAAAGAGACCAACTCATGACAAAATGTTGCTTTGTAACTGAATGTACAAGCTCTGGCCCTGCTTGAAAGTCTTGGAAGAATTACTATAAAATGCATTAATGCAAACCAGAGATTATTCCATTTTGTCACTTAGAATAATTTAATTGATAAATCTGTTCAGCAAACAGGTTTTAGGAAAACCTGATATCTCAGAGCTATAATTATAAACTTGCCAAAGTAAAGAACTAGACCTACCTCTTTCCAGGTGGGTGTACGATAGACTACATTGAAGATGTTCCCCAAGACAAAAAGAATGGACATAACTGAAGGGCAGGAGGCAAGCCATGATATTTATACAAATCGATAATGAAGGTTAAACATCCAAGTGTGTTCTGAAGCAAGGGCATCCCTATGAAATCATAATGATGGTTCATCAGAAGATAGTTAAATATTTGATGTAGGAAAGTAGAAAACTGATCATTACCTGATTTATAAGTTTCCTTTGATGTGAGCTTCCCCATATGCAACAGAATGAACTGTTCTTTAGAATAATAGTGAACCTAACTCGTACTGGATGCATCACAAATTACCCCATTACCCATTCTTAGCATTTTTGCTTCTGACTACCAGCAAAATGTTGCTTGTCCTCACATTCTTTAGCACAATGTCTCCCTTAACATTTTCTTTCAGATTTCATTCATTTCTTACAATAACACTGTAATAATTCTTCCACAGCTGAAGGTCACTTCAGTTGCATTTCTGCTGAGTGTTTTTATTACTACGTTTCATAGGATTTCATAGGTCCACCAGGACCCAGCATTACCAACTCTGCAGTGTGCCCTGTTATCTGTAAAATTAGATAAGGAGGTGTCAGCTGACAGGTAATATGATGATGACAATTATGACTAACTTCATGTTTATATACATTCTGTATATCTTTGTGTCATCATACAAAGTTATTACAATATTATTGGCTCTATTCCCTTTGCTGTACTTTTTATTCTTGTGACTTTCTTTATGACTGAATGTTTGCACCTCTTCATGTCTTTTCCCCATTTTATCCATCAATATTTTTAACTTCTTGATACTTTCCTATCTCTCACCTCTTCCGAACTTTATGAAAATCCTACAATGTGGACCAGATATCTATTATGATCTCCATCTTCTCTTAGGTGTGAGTATTGAAGTTTTTTGAGTTCTAATTCCTAAGTGTACCACTAGGTGAGTGGTACAGTTGGGAATAGAAGCATAGTCGGAGAAGTTGAAAAACAAGGAAATTTTCCAGACATAAGAAGTATTTGCAAATTTACACGCTCTTCTGAATTCTCTACATTTTTGTGTGTTATCTGTATACGTGTGCTGGGGCAAGGATGTCGGACTGGAATTATCTAGCTGCCTCTGGTCCTATGCCATGGACTGTGTATAATTTTAGCAGGTGCCCAATGGTCTGTGCCTCCATAGGATAAAATGCTCAGAGGAGTGGAAATGTAAATCTCGCAGTTTGGAACTGTTGAGAAAAAACCAAAATGGAGTAGAATCACCCTTAAAATATTTTAGATACTTTTTAAGAACATTTTAATATAATCCATCAAAAAAAAAAGACATCAAGTGTAAACTTTAAACTCTTGGTAGAGAATAATTTTGAAAATAAAATCATAAGATACTCTGCCCCTTTGTACATAGTATTCTGCAGTATTAAAACTAGATATTTGCTGCTCTGTTAAGATCGATTTTTTTTTTTACAACTAACTCAAATGCTGTAGGATTAGAGTTATTGCTCTTTAGATACTAAGTAATGAACATCCCAGCAGGGCAGTTCTGTGAGTTACATATGATGGCATAACCATACATCAAAGCAATTCAAGTTAAGAAACAAGTATTACTTCCTGGGACAGAACATTCTCTTAAGATTATAGATAAAGAACGTTCTCTTAAGGAAGGAATAAAAGCTAACTTGACTTTGAGCAATGGCGAAAATTTTCTTTTGAGGATTTAAACACACCCTGGATCCTATACCTTTCTTTCTCTCTTAAAGCCTTTGATTTTCCTTCCTTATAATTGTAATGTCTCTGAGAGTCTGTGTATACATCTTAAGCTTCTTGACTTCTTTATGTAAGGAGTTTGCTCTGGGTGTTTGTTATTAATAGATGCAATAAATATCATAGCGGTCATGTAGTGAAAAATACAGCATTTGTCACTATCAGAAGGTTTTGGGACGGAGGAACTATGGAAAGAGTAAGAAAAAGAGGACCTTCTTGAGCACTTAGCATTTATTTCTTAGGCTAAATTGAGAGAAAAAAACTTTCTCTAAGCAAACGATAAATCTGAAAAAGTGACCATTCCTGGTAGCAAACTTAATTGCTAAGTATTTGCTAGAGACAGAAGCTGTTCCAACAATGGCTTCATTTAATGACTGAATAGAGTTTGAAATGGGAATATGATGCCACCGACCGTAAATATGCCAATTGATTTATTTTTAGGAGTAGGCTTGGGGTCATATTTAATGAGCAAGATAACATGCACTTGTAAAGTCTCGTTAACTATGTTAACTTACTATTTAAGTTGTTAAAAATCATAATTCAGTTAGTAGTTTTCTGCAAGAGTCAGTATATTTTAAGTGATATATTATAGGACATCTGAGCCTCACTCCTCTCTTCCATGTTCTGGAGCTGCGCCTGATGGAAGGAATAATGAAATCCTACCTTTTTTATTTCTTTGCATCCCTCAGCCTAGCAGCCAGACGACAAGGGCGAATTTCCTGGTACCCCAATGGGACCTAAGGAGCTGTGGGAAAGGCCAGGGGTGCTGCCTGGCCTGCTGGACAGCACTATTAGATTCACTAATATTTACTATGTCCCAGGCACATATTTATCCTGACAATATGTGAGAGAAGCTTTTTTATTAACTGTTCACATGAAGAGACAGTCTGAGAGAGAGAGAGTTAAGTGGCCCAAAACTCTGGTTTTGAAATCCGTAGGGCCGATCACACAGCTGATCCCACCGATTTAAAGATAACAGTAAAAGCACATTGAAGTGTTAAAGAGCAGATCATCAAATACATGGGAGTAAGAAACACTTTGGCAAATCTAAACCCTTTGGCTTTGTCTTCCAATGCTAAGAAGAGAGAGATTAGTGTTTGTAGACCGTGTTCCTAAATTTCTTAGTGTGACTGACCTCCACTCTGGTCTGACTAGATACAAAGTACTCCACTAAAATGGAAGACATTGGTGGGGGGACAAATGGATGGATATAGAGGGAGGGCTCATCATTGAAAATTCTTTCTATCCTCTTTATCCATTTTGGTAAAACTGCCTGTGAACTCACAATTGTACATATCTTTGAAATGATTCAGGGTTTTCTGTTTGCTGCATATAAGCAGGACCCAAAGCTTTAATGTCTGACTCAATTTTCTGCAGTCTATTCATGAATGCCCGACATGACTGCAATAAATTATAAAGCCTCCAGGTTCATGTGAATGCATGCATCTTAGGGCACCTTTTCTTAACAGGCAAAACCCATGGTAGGTCTGTATTGAAGTACATTCTCTGTAATGTGTTCCCATTGAAAGTAAAAGAACAGCTTGCATAAGATGTAAGACTGTGTATAATGACTGGCACAGATATCTGATATTGGTGAATTATATTCATTACGTGGTATGTATGTACGTTATGTAGCTTGGTGTCACTGTGGATTACTATACGCTCTCTTGTCAAACTAGTCACACTCACAACATTTATTTCCGAGCCTGTTCCATTAGCATTCCCTGTCTTTGGTCTTAGCTTCGAGAATTGTTGTCTTTAAAAAGTTAATTTAGAATACTCTTGGCCATAAACTTTAAATATTTCCCCCAAAAAACTATTTGAGAAGCAAATGTGGTTTTAATTTTCTATAACTATTTATCTTTCAGTTGTGCAAAGTATTTCCTGTGGGTAGTTTATACTCCTATCCAGGTGAAGGGGGTTGCCAGCATCAGGTCAAAAAATAAACTTTAAAAAGGCTCTCCAAAAGTAGGGTTTGGAAACTATTCATTTGACCTTCAGTGACAAAGCTTATGCCTTGCAAATTGATTAATACAGATACAATATCAAATCATTTTTCATACAATTTTTTAATGTTTGTTAAGTGCTGGAGCAGTATGTAAACAGAGTATTTGGCATTTTTATTAGGCTGCGGAACTCAGCCATTTCCTTTGCAACAACATCTCATAAACTATTTTGACAGTCTAATAAACTATAAAAAGCTGTGGTAAAAACTGGCTCTGAATGTTATAACCGTACAAAATGGAAAGAGCAAGAGAAAACATCTATCACCGGGATTATTATCACTGTTGCCATGGCAACCTGGTTGCAATGGCAATATCTCCACGGTTCTGCTGTTTGTTATCATCTTTCTTGATTTTACATCATTGAAATTGTAGTAATTACACTGTGCCTGATGAAAAATGTATGCTGTCATGGCAACTAAGTCAAATATTCTTAATCATTTCACCTCTTCAATCTAAAATGTAATTGTTTGTCAGTAAAATAGGTTATACAGAAGGCTTCTATGGACTTATGATTGCCTTAAGTGTTTTGCAAAAAATAGTGCTTTTAGGCTCAAGACCCTAAGCTAAACTAATAGCCTGGTATGGTAAACAATGACTCATTATAATAAGTAAGCAGCATTAATTGTAGAGTGACTTCTCCAGTGTGGTAAAATTATAAACCACGATGACTTTAATATAGTGCTTAGAGTCAAAGACACAAGAGAATATTTTCAACCATCCTAATATCTTCAGTAAATTATTTGAATCAGATGTTATGTTCATTTTGGGGTGCCCCACTTGTATTTTATGAGTCAGTGTCTTCTGATGAATACACTTTAGAGTATTTTCTTCACACTGTGTGTAATTAAGGCACAAAGAAAGAATCCTTTCTGCAAATATGGAGAAATAAATTAATAAGATATCAAAAGAATGCCTTTTCTAACTAGAGCAGTCATTTATATAAGTCCATCAGCTATTCCCTAAACTAATATGTTTTGTGTAGTGTTTTCAAAAGAACATGATTATTTTTGTCTTATCTACCGATGTATCTGGGCAATATGCATGTTCTATCAGAACAGAATAAAAGAATCAATATATAAAGTAAGCTACAAAATGCCAAATGTACCCCCTTGAGTGGGAGCCTTTAAATAAACTACAAAATTTCAACAGTAACATGGAAACTATGGCACACATTTTTATAATCACATATTCTATTTCCTCAGAAGGGTGGAACTTTTGCTTGAGTACAAAGAGAAAATTGAGTCTAAGAAATCTTTTGTTTTGATAACAACAGAATTTATATAGCTCGGTTCATATTTCTCTTATTTAATTTTTGATGTAGTGATGCTGCAAATGAGAGCAACAAAATAAAGTATTTTATGCTTTTTCATGAATTTATGAATGGCGTCATTATCTTTATTTGTATCTTTAGATATATGTGCTTTACATTTGGAAACACAGGATAAGCTAAATGGCATATCCTCTAGGTTTTAAATTCATGAGAAAATTTTACTGCACATAGAAAATTATACACTTCTATTTCAAACATAGCTAATCATAATTCTTCCCTCTATATACCTAGATTTCTCCTTTTTGTTAGCATGTCATTACTTTTACATGAGAAACAGGTACTAGCTAGCTGTAATATGATTAATCCATTTCTGCCAAAAGCAGAAGATGTCTTTGCTATTGTAAAGCCTGGATTTTATCAACTCTGGGGGAGGGGTGGAGAAATGAAATGCAAGAATGTATTTTCAGTGCTTGAGTACCAATGTATTTATAGTGATGATAGTAATTTGATTGTGAGGGTGACTGTTTGCTTCATCTTTAATGGATTCAATCATAAAATTGCTTTAAAACTTATTCATTGCTTCTACATGAAAACAAAATATTATACAAATAAAATGAATATAAGACCCTGAAACACAAACGACTTGTTATTAGTAATAACTTCAGCGAAGAGTGAAACCTTTTAATGAAAATATCAGAAAAGCACATTTAAAGGATCGACCGAACATGCTCTTCACACCTGCTGTAAGTTAAAAAATTATGCAGCCAGTGACCTGTTGTGTCATAGAGATAGAAAATAAACAGTAGGCCCTTCCAAATGTTAAGGATGCTCAATAATTTATCATCAGAACTCTTGAAGTTTCGAATTAGAAGTTAATGAAAACATACCCTGAGCAACCATCTTCAGCCTAGAGACATCAACGCTGCAGGGTAACTAGAATCCTGCTATTAATGTTATATTTTAATGGCATAATTGTTGTTTCCCCGAACAATTACACTACTTTAAACTCTAACTTCCTCAAGACTACATCTGCGGGTGGATATGTGGTATCACTAAAGTAGTAGCCACAACTGTAGTCACAGATCTTCCCTGGGGATATTGTTGATACAAGAATTAGGGATTGCAAAATATAGATAGAAGAGAAAAAAAATATGTATATGATGTATATATTATGGATAGGAGAAAAAAAGAAAGTTCATGGCTCTAAGTTAACTTAGGGCCTTTTTCTGGTTTTCCTTTTAGCTGTGCCTGCCCCCATAAGTGATTATTTTTGAATTAAAATTCCTGTGAGAAATGGATTGGCTTGTCTCAACCTCATCTGGACCAAACTTCCACTCTGACTCTTCAGTAGCCTCTGTCCGACTTGGAGAAGACTATGACCACTCAGCAGCTCTCGTCCTGGGATGCTGCTCCTCTTGGCCACCCGGCCCTGTCCAGGAGGAGGTGGGATCACCTGGGACACAGCAGGCTGGCCCAGCACTGAGCCCTGAGCAGGAAATTGAACTTCCAGTTCTTCATCAAATACTAACTGTGCACAAATGATGCTCCAGTCACTGTATGAAGCGCCTGGGGTTTGGTTCGCCTCCAAATCTCCACCCTTATGGGGCACAGCAGCTTTTCCTTTGCAGATGCTGTCAGGTGGCAGCCACTCGTTTTTATATAACACGTGTTCTCCTCTATCCACATCGTGATGGTGGGGACCAACCCAGTTAAAATAAGCAAAATCACGCTATCCACTCTGAAGTGGTAGAGGAACATGAGAGATCATTATGATTTAATCTAATTTCTCCTCCCCTCCAGGAAATTTTCTCTTCCATTCTTCTCACTGCCAGTTGCAAGCTCAGGGAATTCAAATTAATTTAAAGATTAGACTGAGTAAAACATAATTAGGAAGGTAAATGTTCAGAGGAGAAGAGGGCAGCTGAAATGCGTTCCAGACATAAATGTAAATGATGCTCCTGTTATCTGCCATTTTTACATGATCTGTGTCATTGTTCCTGGCCTTTGGCATGGAAAACCTGAATCTGGCTAAAGTTACACAAGAAATCGAACAGAAGAAATAGCAACAACAAGACATTAGAGATATTAGAAGAATATTCCAAAGACGTCCGGGCATAAAGTTATTTTATAAACATAAATTAACTATGGCTCTAGCTATGTGTTAAACAGACATATTTGACAGAGTACATTTTATTCTGAAAATGTAGATAAATCCTGAATTTCAGCTCTATCTCAGGCCTAGAGTGTTTCCAAATGTTTCCCTAAAAATATACAAATGCAGCAATGTCATGTACAATGGAATATTTAGGACCTAAACAATTTAAATCGTGTTGCTCAGTCCATGTGTTGTTTGTGCTGTGTGCATATATTGTAATATTTATATGATACATTTCAGGTATCTTTTATTAACCAGAAGCCTCTGATACCTAGAAAAAAATCCTAAAGATGAAATTCTGTCTTTATAAACTTCAGGGGAGTTCCCTTAGAATTCTGATTGCTTAATATTTTTATTGCTTATTATTTTCCTGTAAAACAGACTATTAAATTAATCAGAATTAAAGAGTACCACATTGGAAAGGGTTTTATGTCTGGAAATCAGATTATTCACTTTCCTATCTTCTCATAAAGGAAAGATATAAAAACTTGAAAAAAAACATGTTGCCTTTGTGAATCATAAGTTAAATATTAAATATTTCTTACAGCCTCCAAGGCAAAAATACTATTAAGGTATTGAAAATCTGAGCAACCTTTCTGTGCCACATTTAAACTTCATTGATGGAGCTTTTAGGTCAAAATGAAACTTCTAGATTCAGTAATGTGAATTTCGTTTCATTGTATAACCTTCTTAGAACTGCCTGAAGGCTCAGACTAATAATACTTCTAATAAACAACAAGCTTTTTAAATATATGGACTCAGTCCAGCATTTGAGTTGAGAATGTTTGAAAAGGCAAAAATCTCATTTTTTTCTACCTTATTTAGATATTGGAGTCCCAAAGTCAGTACTAAAAAACTCATCTGTAACTTGAAAAATACAAATTTTAGAAGTTTATACCCTCTTTCAAAGGCAAAACTTTCTCAAACTCATAACAACAGGCAAACCAAGTCTGTATTAGCACATTTAATATCACTTCTAAGCGATTTCCATGTTAATGTCATTAATTGGAACTAAAATTGTCAGGTCATTTATATTATGTTAATGTGACACAAAGACTGCTTCATTCAGTAATGGCATTGGGTAAATGAGAGGAGCAATCTTTGTGACATGATTCTCCTCCTAACAACATATGTGTCTAAGTGTTGGGGGGCCTGGGCAGTGCAACTGGTTGAGCGTCTGACTCTTGGTTTTGGCTCAGGTCATGATCTCAGGGTCATGGGGTCGAAACCTGCATTGGCCTCTGTGCTTGGGGTGAAGTCTGCCTCAGACTCTCTCTCTCTCTCAAATAAATAAATAAAATCTTTAAGAAAAAAACTAATGTGTTGTATGAATACTCATAATGAAGCAGATAAGGACTTTAAACCTTAAAAAGGAAGAGAAGCAAATCCATGTTACTCATCTACTTCTGTATCTTACTTAAAAGCATATTAAAATATTGGTGGGTTTCTTACACTCAATAGGTACCTTTTGTTTGCAAGGTCAATGTCAGAATCTCAAAACTAGGGCACAAATGAAGAACACAGAAATGCAATCGGAAACATTTTCTTGAAAAGCAAAACAAAATCACATTTCTCTGATCCATGAAATCTTCTTGTTTAAAAAAAATTTAAAAAAAAAACAGACTTCCCATTGGATCAATGATTTAAATTCTACTTTCAGTGAATGAAAATTTCTCATCATCTAATACATAGGAAATACACTCTTGGATTAGGGCTCCGCCTAATAAGAAATAGAAACTCGGAGCCCTCATGGGTCTCACACTGAGATCTTCAAAGGAAAGCCTAGGAATGGGTACACAAACAATAATTCTCTTGGAAGAGTACATATTCCTAAACTCTAAGGGAAATACTAGTACTTTGTCTTCTTTTCTGCAACTATGTATTTTTATAAACAACTTGAAAATGCTGTCCTGAAATATGTTTTTTTTTAAGATTTTATTTATTTATTCATGGGAATACACAGAGAGGAGAGAGAGAAGCAGAGACACAGGCAGAGGGAGAAGCAGGCTCCATGCAGGGAGCCTGATGTGGGACTCGATCCTGGGTCTCCAGGATCACACCCTGGGCTGAAGGCGGCGCTAAACCACTGAGCCACCGGAGCTGCCCTGGAATATGTTTTTTGCTCATTTGTCTGTTTGTTCTGTTTTCTGTTTTCAAGGACTGACAACACAATGCAAGCTAAGTTTAGTAAAAAAAAAAAATGAAATAAAAATAAAAAATAAAAATTAATTAATTAAAAAAAGAAAAAGCAAGAAATTAGTTAGCAAGTTCCAGGTAAGCTGGCTTTAGGGTCCATTTCTGCAAGTCTGGATTCTCTCTGTTTCACCTTTCAGTCCAACTCCAGGAGGACAGAGTGAGACCCTTTAAAGGAAACTCTAAAAGAAACTTCATTCAACTTGTCATCCTTAAGGTGAGTCAGTCACTGGGGAGAGACTAATACTTGTACTCTGATTTACGACTAGATTATGAACCTCTCTACTCTGGATTCTGGGTGGTACAGCCTCACCCCAGACATGGGTCTCAAGACAGAGGAAATATGGATCCCTAAATGAAAATCAGGGTAAGTGGCTAGAGAAAGGGGGGTAGAGGCAGGGAGGCACCTGGCAAAGAGCCTCTACCGATATCACTTCATCATTCTCCATTATCATTTCCTCCTTCTTTTGATTTCTTCTTTTGTGCAACCCAAGGAATTCCATCTCAGCAAAGTCCTAACTCTTGCTTCATGGTTGTATTCTGTGAGTGCTGCAATTAATTGTCTGTTCAGGTACTGTAATCTGTAGTTCAACATAGTGCGTTAACTCTAACAGGATGGGGCATAATAGTGATAGCAGAGGAAGGAAAGGTAGCATGCTTGGCAGCCCTTGGGTGTGTAGGATTCTCAAAGGTAATAATAATAGAAGGGCTGTGAGTAGCTTCAAATTACTTTTTCTTTCTAATTGGCAATTAGTTCTAATTAACTTTTAATTAATATTCAATGTTTTCTTTAACAAATGGAACCCTGATGAGATCACATCTGTTAATACCACTCCGTTTCTATTTCGGTATTCTACAATTTTCCATTATGACTGTTGCAAGTGCAACTTCAGACAAGTGATCACCTTTTAGCTAGGATGAAAAGGTGGCCTGATTTAGAGTCATTGTGCTTTAAATGTGATTTTGGCAAAAACTAAGACTCTATGAAATTGGATTTTGTTCTACAATCTTAAGAGATGGTATCAGGAATTAGAAGTTACAGCCACTTTTCTGTAGCTTCAGTGACAATTCTTTTCAAGTAGTGCAAGGTGTATAAAAATCTGCCTTTTTGCTATGATGGTCACATAGAACAGGATGTAGAATGTAGGACATAATATAGAAAGATGCATAAAGATCTTTTCCATCCAGGAGCTTTAGAGATAAAGCTGAAGTTCAGAAAAAATTTTGGCTTGCCTATGCCATTCCATACAACCAATATAACAAGAAGGAACAAAAACAGAAATCTGCATATATCTTACTTTATAGAAAATTGAACCTTACAGGAAGAAAATTCTGCTTTAATATCTAACCGTTGGTTCTCTTGGCTGTAACTTTTTTCATTTAATTCTTTAGTTTTTTACTCCAGCTAATGTTTTGGTTTGTGCTTTGGATAATCCTTATTAATTGTTTTGTTTTATTTTGTTTTAATTTGTGAACAGGCTTTTTGCAAATATGTGGATGCCTTTCAGATCATCTCAATTTTACCTTTGCTGATTAGGATAATTCTCCAAATACGCTTCTGCAGTTGCTCAAGTTTAAATAAAACTGGAGCCATCATTCATCATGATGGGTAGATTAAGTAAAATAACAAGGGTCCATCAAGTAATTTCTCAATTTTAAGTATCAGTCAAAGTGGGCAAACCAAAGATGCTGCTGGCTAATTTGGTTGGAACATTCAATTTCACTTCCTTTGATGAGAGGCCAAATTTCAAAACTGGTTTCAAGAAGCAAAATTCAAATGGGCTGACTATTCTTCTTAATATCAACTGCCGAGTTGAGGTTCAAGGAACTGGCTTACACTTGAAAGAGATTTTGGCCCTTGTAGAGGAATAATTAAGATGGTTATATTTGGGTAAAGGGGTTGTAGTTATTTTTCTGCTTGAAAATGAAATATAATTTGCCAAACCCCAAATTCCCTTTTCTAACATTAATCTTCTATGCTCAAGATACTTTGAAAATGTGAATAAAGTTGGTTTTTCTTTTAGCAAACCAACCATCATAATTATAATAAACATGAAATCATATGACTTTACAAAAATAATATTTGATGATTTCTTGGGAATCAACCTTCCTTCTTGAACACATATTTTTAGAAACGGTATGTTTTATAGGGGGACATTATGCACTATGAGACACTCATTGTTTTGATAAGCTATTTAATAAAATTACAACATGTAATTATTAATTTATTTTTTTAACTTTATTACACATTGAAATTATCTTCTTTTTTCTTTTTCTTTGACTGGAACTTCTAAGGAAATACAGGGATATATGACCTAGAATCATTATTTCTAGATTCTAATGATGCTATTAATTTCATTCTTAAAAGAACCTAAGTTCAGTTTAAATCCTGAATCCTGATTTTCTGTTGGTGAAGGTCCTGAAAAATGATGTTTCAGAATCTTAAAGTGAAAGTTTTTAAATAGCATTTTAAAGAAATTCTTTAATTTTTTTTTTGAAATTAGGTATCCCATAAGACCATTTATAAAGCAAGTGTTTAAACATGCAAAAAAATAGATTCTCCTTTTGCAATAATATTATTAATAATTAGAAATATTGTGCATTAGGGTGCCTGGGTGGCTCAGTCAGTTTAGTGTCTGCCTTCAGCTCAGGTCATCATCTTGGGATCCTGGGATCAAGCCCTAAATCGGGTTCCCTGGTTGGCGGGGAGCCTGCTTCTCCCTCTCCCTCTGCTCCTCCTCTTGCTCTCTCTATCTCTCAAAAAAAAAAAAAAAAAGAAAAGAAAAGAAAAGAAAAGAAAAAAATAAAGAAAAGAAAAGAAAAGAAAAGAAATATTGTGCATTTACCATGAAAAGTAATAGAAGAAACACTGTTTTTAAAAGAAGTGGTTAGAACAGATTTTAAAATAAGAAGGAATTTTTTTTCTTAAAGGTTGAGGAATATAACCTAATTAGGTTCATGGAAACTTCTATGACAAAATGGCAACTCTGTAAGAAACTTTCAGAGTCTCTCAAGGGGGGTAAATCTTCCCTTCTAATGTTTATTTTCTCTTTAAGGCTTGTTTTCTACTTTAGTAATACAAATATATACTGAGTAGATTCTTGTATAATTCAGAATTTTTTTTGAAGTGGAGTTTACTACTGTTTCAGTGTCATTACCTACCATGATCCTTTATTTTAGCTTGAGAGCTTCTCAGATCAGCTAGTATATAGATAGCCCTGTGCTGGGAGTGGGCAGAGAGGCAATGCAAGATATATCTTTATTTGAAAGAAATATTAAATTGAACATTTTTGATTCAATAAATTCCTTTCCCATCCTGGAAACCATGCCAAGAGCAGATGTCCTTGGGGCAAAAGCCGGCTCACGATCCTGTGCCATTTTGCTATTTTCTTTGCCTACAGCTTTTTCCATTGAACATATTTTTTCTTTTGCAAACAATCTCCAATTTATTGTATATGACCAGAAAAATTGGGATTTATGCTCAACTTTTCAGGAACAACTCTATTTTGTAATTGAGGGAGAACGATATTGCAAGTTGTATATCCCGTTTGTTCACATTTTGTTAGGTAAACATAGATGAGCTGTCAGTAGGATAATGTTCATAAAGTGATCTGTGCTCTTTTGCACTCTATAAATCTAAGGTATTATATCCTTTGAATGAAAATAAAATCATATGTTATTCTGGTTAATAGGCCACCTGATGTAACATGATCTTTGAAAGCAGGATCCCTGTTCTTGATTCGCCACTGAGTGAATAATAAGACAGCTCTTTTAAATCAGACTGATTAAGGAAAACATTCCTTCAAAGTTTACAAGTGAAGTTCAGGTAAGAGTTTTAGGGTTCCCTTGGCAAGGCAAATAAGGAATTATATTTATGTTCATTAAAAACACTGTGTCACTCTGTCATGTTAGTTAGACAGGTTTAGAAATGGATTTTAAAAGGTGCCAATACTGTGTGACTTGTTAAACTTCTTGCAATACTATATTTTGAAGAAGAGACTAATAATGACTGATCATTTCAAAATTATAAAAGAAACACATTGATTTCTAAAGTACCTGGTTGATAGTAGATGACACTAGCTGTAGCAGTAGGTTTCTATTAATAGCTGTTGATTTGGTGATTCTCATTGTCACACGAACAACTAGTGGTTTCCATGATTGTCTTCACCTCTCTCTCTCTCTCACACACACACACACACACACACAGATATCATGACTAGAGACACTGAAAATTGGAGAACCTCATACTCAGGAAGTGATTCCGCTGGGCAGTTTGTACTCCCTAATCACATTACTGCCCTCATTGACAAGTTAAATAAAATATAAAATGAAATGAAATGAAATAGAACAGTGCAATCCTTTAAACCTGAAAAAGAAACAGAATACACTTCAAAAGTGCATCTTACCCCCTTGGTTTTCACTAATTTGTAGTGAAAAATTTTGCACAAGCAACGTGCAGAAAAGTGATAAGGATATGTTGCATCTTATCTTCCCAGTACCCAAAGTCTATGAGGATTCTTTCAAATAGGCCTTTTAATGAGCAGTACCACACCTGCATACCAGCAGGGCTAGTAATCACAGGGAAACTATCCTTTTATCTTGCACATAAGAGAGTCATCACTTTTTCCCCTTGAAATATAAAATACCTACTCTGTTTATCATTACATGGGTTTGAAGCCAAGACAGAGTCAAACTGTAAAAGTCAGAGAAAGAATAGACATTAAGGACTTTTCCTTAGGGGACTTTCCTGTGAAGTCAGTCTCCACTTTCATTTGTCCTTAGAGAAAATAACATCGACAGTGCCCATCAGATACCTACTTTGCAATTAGATAGGTCACACTGCCAGGAGTTTTGCCTGATGGTCTTAAATTCATATTTTTCTAACCTGGACTTCCTATCCCCACCCTTTCTGTGCGGCCTAAGTCTGGATGCAGCCACTGAAGTTCAGGTGGGTACAATTTGGGGCTAGTATTTTTTCCTCTGTGGTTCTATCAGCAAGTGTCATCTTGCCCATCCTTTGGAAATACTCCATGGCTTACAAACACAGACGATGAAGGTGCCCCAATTGATCCTGATGATCCATGTTGGTATTAGAGTATCCCCTCTGCACAGCAAGACAAATTGATAGTCTGCAATGGGCAAAATGTTTCGCTAGGTCTTTTATCAGAATATTTAGACCTTCTATCCTAGCGTTTGGCTCCTGGCATTGCCTTCGGCTCCACTAAGGTAAATGGGCAAAGGAGAACCTTAATATCCTCCCGGGTAAGCCCCGTGTGGCTGCAGGGTGGTTGTGGAGGCACCCCCACCCCAGCCCCAGTATAAATCAACATTATCCCACTGGAGTTACTGGGACAACAGAAAGAAAACAAGCTATCGTTACACACTGTGGAGTATTCCTTTTGTGTGTGTGTGTGTGGGTGTGTGTGTAAATTATAAATATTACTTTTTCTCCCCACCTTCAGTTTTTAAAATGTGGTTTCACATTTCATTTAATGCTAAATGGTTCATTACATAGAGTAGCAACTCCGTTCTCTTATTACGGTGTTATCTTTCACTTTGTCAAAATATGTCTACTTGATAAGAAATCTGACAGAAGTTGCTTATGATGGGATCACTAACAGCCATCAGTTTCTCTCGAGCAAATGAAACTGTAACCATGGTGACGGCCTTTTTTTTGCCAGAATGAAAATGAGACAGCACTCTGCTGCAGCCATTAGCAGAATACACAAATGTCCCTCACGGCAAACATCTAAAGCAAATGGACTGCAAAGGAAGGAGCACTAATTTCTATTTATTTAGGATTTGTAAACCTAGCAGAGCAAGATATTAACAAAGGAACAAACAAAGCAAGCTTAAAAAAATCCCTGCTGTTTGTGTTTTTTCTTCTGGTTTATGAAACTCCTTGTTTCAGATCTCAAATCTTCCAGTCTGATTTTCCTACTCTGGTACTGAATAACACCAACAATGTGCCTTTTCCCCCTCCCCACCCCTGGATGTTTCAGGGCCTTTTCATCCCCCCAACTGCCACCCCCACCCTGTGCATAAAGGGGGAGAAGAGAACTTAATCAATCAAGTAGAAAAAGTCCTTTAGATGATAAGGAGTTTCTCCCATTTCTTTTAAATGTGCATTTTAGGGAAAACTATCAAAAACGAAATACAAGATGTCCTTTTTCATATACTTTAATTTTCAAAGAGGCATGTTCGTTCTGATAAGGTGCATAGACGCTGATAATAAGTCTATTCTAACGCTATCAGCAATCAGCCACGGGCTGTCAAAGACCCTTCAAGTGTCAGACCCTTCTCACTGTCTTCTTATTCACCATTAGTCCCATCTCCCCAGAAACTACTTAGTGCATGCAGATATTCTTTTGACAGACGTGGCTTGGGTGAAATTTCTTTAGCCATCTATGATATGAGAAAGTGATTTTTCTCTAACTCTCTTACATCTAAACCAAAATATTACTGTAAAATGGTTTCCAGGTCTCTCTCTCTGTCTGTCTCTCTGTCTCTCTGTCTCATTGTCTTTCTTCTGTCCTTCCCTCTCCCCCTCACGCCTCCCATTCCCCTTCTGCCTTCTCCAGCTATTCTACTGATCAAGCAAAAATAATATATATTTTTAGGGACTGATCCAGTTCATTTGCTATGAATGTTGATTTGACTTTTAATTTATGCTTTGAATAAAAGGGCAAATGACCCTAGCAGTATTCTATGAAGCTTACTGAAAGCCTCCTGAAGCCTCACTTCTGTACTCATTATTTTGGAGTTCTTGCTGCCACCCCAGGAAGGCACACAAATTGGGGTTCAGGCAATGGCATTTTTGCCCAGCATCTGATAGAATCAGTCTGAGTTAGATTTTGAAGTCCAGTAAGGGGGTCTAAAAATCTGTGGCCATATTTGTACAGTTAACCCATGGGATTTGTCTGTCAGTGACTACAGTGTGGATAACCTGCATACCCCTCTCTGTTTGCTTTTTCCAGTTTTTCCAGTTGTTCTCTTGGGCAGATGTCAATGATCTGTACATTTGTTTTTCTTGACAACTTTCAGCTTCTTCCTAAAAGCACTGGGATTGAAGCTGAGTTGTGCTGGGTGTAGAAACATGCCGCTGATAGAAACCTGCCTGACCAACTCATTCTTCTGCTCTGAGCTGTAAGACATCCAAAGGGCATCTCAATATCTCTAAAACTGATAGACTCAACAACAAGTAAGAGGTTTAGGCACTGATTTAGAATCTCAGAACCAAGTTCAATTTGCAGTAATTGATGCAGTAAAAATTTTCAGTAAATGATGCAAAATGCAGTAAAAATTTCCCTTTTTTAGGCCATTCTTTCATATTTACTGAGTCGATGTTTTTTGTGGTGGAATGAAAGCAAAAATACTTAAGCCCACAAAGATAACACAAGCCAGTTTATATCTCTAGCTAACAGTTCATTTTAAAAACTTTTTAAAAGATTTTATTTGTTTATTCATGAGAGACACAGAGAGAGAGGTAGAGAGATAGGCAGAGGGAGAAGCAGGCTTCCTGAGGGGAGCCCAGTGCAGGACTTGATCCCAGGACCCCGAGATCACTACTTGAGCCAAAGGCAGAGACTCAACCCCTGAGCCACCCAGGCATGAAATATGATTTGTGTGTAAGGAGCTATGAGTGCCATAATAACTGTCAACATTTATTATGTTTCACAAGTACCACTATAAGGTGATTGGGAACACCGCCTGGGAGCCTACAGCACTAAGCCAGAAGAAAGATGAATCAAACTTGTTCCTGGATAATGATAGTGAGGACAGAGAAGTTTTGGAGGCAAGGAATTTTGGATGAGCAAGAATAAAGGTGCTTTATAAGTAAGGGAGAGGAGAGAAGTACCTCTCTGAGATATTGGTATGTCCAACTAAATGTGAAATATAATTCATCAGATATAATTTTCCTGAGGAGTGTTGGAAATAGTGTAATGGGGAAGTGTCTGTGTTTGATCTTGGATGAATATGCGGGATGGTTGAATAAGATCCATGCTTCCCAGGGTCCTCACGTGGTAAATTGTGAATATCATAGTCCCCAGTAGTTCGTGAGTTATTTTTTTGCCAATTCAGTGGGATGTGCCCACTTTTGAAAGATGCTGACCATATCGTGTGTGTGTGTGGGGGGGGTTGTAGTGATTTTGTGATTAATTTATGATTATTTAATCAGCACTATTCAACGTTGTGATAATGAGATTTGCCAGCGGGTACATCAACATACCGTTCCTTCATGCACAAAGAAAACATCCACAGAACTAAACAGTGTGCTCAGCGACTTAATCAATGTATGTTCTGGAGTAAGTTCTAGTCAGTTCTGTGAGCATTTCTAGCTGCTGGGCTTAGTCTGAATCAACCTACAAAGAATATCAAATTTCTAGTAATTCCTTGTGTTCTGTATTATCCCAAGGTGGTATGAGATTATCTGATGCTCACCACCATATAGACCTGCAGCTTCAAACTCAAATTAAGATAAAAGTTCTCTCTTCAAGATGGAAGACAGAAGGCCTTGCATTCAGCCATTTGTTGCTCTTTATTGTAGCTTGAGGGCCACATTTGAAGTTTTCCTGCAGTGGGCATCTTTGTGAGGAAGGTAAATGAAAATTCAAATGAACTATGTGATTCTAAAGTTCTTAACATATGAGCATGTGTTCCTTGAAGGCACAGCCCTACTGCTTTCTTTTGTTAGTGCTCCACTGCAAGAAGCTTCTAGAAGATCTCCATCTGGATAGTTTTGCCCCCCAGAAGCAGACTCGTGTTGAGTTCTGAAACCAGCAGTAGAGTCTACTGGGCCTTCCAGTTCTTCTTCATATAACTTTCCTCACTTTCTAGCAACTCCACTTTAAGAGAGCCACATTCTTATGATGCAATCCAAAAATCTAGTTCATAGGTAGGTATAAGTGACAATCTATAGAATTTCTAGAAAGTACTTGCTTTCGCAAAAGCAACTAAAAGGAGGGAGTACAAGATCTCTAATGACGATATCATATGTACCATCATTATGCTTTTGGGAAAATCACCTTTCCATGGGTCCCTAAAAGCATTGTCCATTATTCTGAGATATTGGAAGAATGTATTAGCTAGACTGATGGGCACAGAGAAGACAGAAGGCAAACACCTCAACTGATTCATTCAATGAGCACTTGCTCTGATTCTTACTGTACTAAAATCGACCAGCCATGCAAAAAATAGGATTAACTGTCCAATTAGGAGCTTGTGATTAAAAAAAAAAATGAGCCTCTCTATACCAGGAAGTTATTAATAAAATAAGCCATTAAATTCAAAATAGACACTAGTTAAGTTGAGAACTTCCTTCTTTATCAAATCACATTTCAACTCACCTGAAAGCAATACTGGGCTTCCAGCTTTCAAAATAAATGAAGGCTATTCAATAAATACCCAACGCCCATAAAAATCTGAGCCAAGTGAATGTTATTTCAGGCTGGTATTTTCCCGGGGGGAATGTTTTATGGGAAGCATATAAGAAACATGAGTATGTTTCAATGCATATCATATTTATTAAAATATTTTTAACATTTTTGTATTTTTCTTGGCAACTTAGAAACTTATCCTTCAAATAAATTAAGTTACAAATGTATGAAAATCATGTACATTTAGTTTGTATTTCTTAGCAGTGAACATTCTCTTTAATGCTTGTTTCTATTCATAATTATTGACTTCTTTTTTCTAATCTTCAAAGGCCCATGACCTTTACCTCTCTGTACATTGGTTCCTTGGTGGTGAATATTCACAGTAAGAATTTTAATGATTTCAATTAAGACTAAGTGAAGTAAAGCTTTTCAGGAAGTTGAGCATGAGACAAACCTTAGAGGCCTAGGCTCTCCCCTCTTATAACATTTTAAATTCTTCTGAGTCACCGGAAGATTGGAAACTTTAACTCATATAGCCAAATTCCAGCCTTTTCTCAGTTTGGATTTTCCATTAGTCAGACTCAGCTTGAATAACTTCAACAAAATCTCCTCCCCTTGTTTTATTTCATCTATGTCCTTCTGTATTTGGGTTTACTTCTGCTGGTGCTCAAAGACCAATCTCCCCTCCCTTACTCTTCCAGCTTCTGGATTTTGCCACTCAACAGTACGAGTTCTAATGAGTGAGGTAGGAACAGACATTTCAACAAAAGCTTTCATGAGTAAGAAGAAGTAAGAGGCCACTGACATCTAATCTTTCTGCTCACAAATGTCAATGTGGTGTTCAAAATGTGTACAGCTGAGTATAAAATTATTTGGACTTAAAACAACAACAGCATTTCTTCCAATTTTATAGATCACATAGATGATATTGTTAAATTGAGTCCATGAGACGGCTTAAATTCTAAATGATAGGTTACAGTTTTAATAGATCTTTACACTTTATTAATAATTCCATATTTAGCCATTCAACATGAACAAGCTGGACAGATTAAAATTACAGGAGTTGGAAATGTTCTTGTTTTTGATAGCTCTAAGAGAATTCATTTGCAGCTTCCAGTCACTATGTATGTGGATATCTGAGCATGTTACCCATTAAAGTACTTCAAATCAAGCATTTCTCTACCACACACTGCTTCACAGAAACTTGAAATAGGATTTTTTAAAAAGAACTAGAGAAAAGAGAACTATAACGGGGGTCAGCTCTTGTCATGAACCTCATGAATTGTTTAGAGGTATATTAAAAGGTAACATCGATTCACATATTAGCTTTCAAATGTTCCTATTTCCAGTTTGTAGTTCCAGATCATTCCCTGGGTTTTATTTCCTTGGCTTAAAATTTAATGTATTGTTACTCTCCTCAGACCAGCTATCTCTGACTCTCACATGTTCTGAAAAACAGTTGTGCACCTTCCTTATCCTTGTGGAAGAGTTTCTCACAAGACCATTATCTATTTAGCTTGATAAACTTCAGATTGAAACACAGCTCAGCTATGATTCAAAAATATTACTGATTATTCATCATTGAGGTTATATTATATAACATAATATATATATATACTATATAATATAATATTTATATATATATTATACTAGATTCCAGGGATGGTAAATTCTTGTGACAGCTTTCAGGAAATGGGAGATTGAGGAAAATTGGATGGTATATGGGAGCGAGCTACCTGCCTTCCCACACAAGATGGGAAATCTGTAAAACTGGATTGGCCATTAGAACAATAAGATGCAAAATAGTAAAGAAACTGGTAAGGTCACAATGTAGATTTGGTTGTGTGGAGACTTCACTACCTTTGATCCTTGGAAACTTCTCTATTTTCCCTTTTGTTTCCATGCATATTCACATGGTTTCTGTAGATACAAGATGACCACATTGTAACTGAGCTCATACACTTTATTCTGGTGAGACAGTCACCACACTCTTTAGAATACTTATCTTCAATTAGGAAGAGACAGAAAGATAGCAGAGAAGATTGAAGTATAGGGGTTAATGAGGAAAATGCCAAAAGAAAGACAGATTTCAGACTCTCGGGATTCTGAAAAAAGAGAGCAATTCCTTTTGGGGTGCAAAGGGTATGACATTTGGAATGGAATGGATAAAGCTTTAGTAGGAGAAGTAGTAGAAGGTAAACAATTTTAAGGAGAGAGAATTAGATGAACAAAGCTTGTCGGAGGAAGTCAACAGTATGAATTTTGGAAATAGCAACAGGGAACCGAGGTAGCTTTCACAATACAGAATGATTTGAATCCCAGTCTACCATTACTTTGAGGCTTCTTTTTTAACTTGAAACTTTGTTTATAGATTAGATGTAATGCCATCTTCCTTATATAGTTATATGATTAAACAAGATACTGTTTGATGCTACCTGATTCATAATAAGTGCTCACAAACCATAGAAATCCATTAAGGGATATTTATAGAAGGCAAGAATATAATTTCAACTATCTTTTTATCTTCCTAAACACAAGTTATTTCCTGAAATAAGAAGACATTCTCAATGTTAAACTTCATAGAAAAATATTTAATTTGAGGATTAATATAGTTATGGTTAATCCCATATGCAGTAATGTCTAATTGCCCATTATGCCCAAAGACTTTAAGGACTGGATTTTCACTGCTACTACTAATATGGTAAAATTTGATTATGTAATTTTATCACAATCAGTGCTTACAGGTAAGGTACATGATAATAAAGGACATGGTAAGAACTGTGATTTTAATCAGTTAAGTAATAAGTGAAGAATTGAGATAGTTCTTTCATGAAGTAGTCATGAAATCAAATTTTGGAATTGTAATTCATCTTTGAGATTATTTAATCTAATGCTCTTCAGTTTCCTCTTTGGAAAATGAGAGGGTTAGATTAAATAATGACAAAGATGAATTATGATCTTCCAATGAGGAAACTGAAGAGCATGTAGGTTAAGATGGTGCTGTCTAAATGCCATCCTAAAGATCAGTGACAACACTTGACAAATTTGTATTGGTCCATGGTAAAATAAAAACATTTTAATGGTATGAGATTTTATGAAGCTAAATTTATATTTAAAAATTTCATGTTATTTTTCTTAAGAGTTCACATTAAATGAAATAATCATGAAGTAAATAATATATTTTTTGCTATTCTTATCAAGCAACATATAGAATAATCTTTTGTTTACACCTTATTCCTTTTTAAAATCATTTAATAGTGCATTAAATCAAACAGGAACCACTGAGTTAAGCAAATGGTGAAAGAATCTTCTAGACTACTTCATGGCTAGGCTAAAGTAATAATAATACAGGTTTCCTAGCTCTTGATTCAATGCTTTCTCCAATATACCACGATGTAATTTCTTTTAAGAATCTCATTTATTTGAGTCCAATCTTCTTTTTTTCTCTCCTAGCCACTTTTTAGGCATGATTTTCCTAACAAAAATTTTCCATGTTAGGGAGAGTAAAAGAAAACTAACTTAAAAACTTTAAGTGCATAAATATATCTACCTTATAGCTATTCTTGCAATATTTTGTAGAGTAAGCACTGAATGTGATAAAAACAAGAACAAAAATTATATATCTCTGTATTTTATTGATTCCTTTATGTCTGTATGACCTAAATATGAGCCATGGACTTTTTTGGCCAAGTATGTGTTTCTTGGACATGGGTTGTGAATTTAAAGATACATATCATCACCTCACAAAAGCCATTCCTATCCTATATATAATGAATAATGAATATTTTTGGTCCAAAATTGAGTTTCTCAGTTAATTGTTTAAAATATGGAACATATTTTTATGAAGAAATGATGTTGTGACCGGTGGCTTAGTTCTCAGATTTGCCAAAAGCCATTTTAATTCAAAGTGTAACTGGATCTGATCATACTAGGTTCTAAGCCTGGGTAAGAAAAGCTTGTTCATGAGAGAAAAATATGAAAAAATGTATTTATCCAGCTTTGGAAGTCAAGGAAAGCAAAATTAAAATTTCTAAACTCTTAAGCTCCAAACATTTACTACATGTATTATACTGTCTATGAAACATATTGCTAACCACTTTTTTTCTTTTAGTGAGATCATCAAGCTCCTTATGGAATCTGGTCATCAGGCTGGGGGTAGATTGGAAAGTCTACCTTTGTGCAGGAGTCAGTCAGTATGCTCTCATGAAAGATAGGAAATGCAATCTTTACTTCACACCCAAGAGTGGCACTTCGGGTTAACAGAACTCATGTGAAGATGGTAGGTCCTCTAGGAGTTTTCTTGGCTTCCTCAGTTTTTCCCCTTATGCTTTCCATTGGCAAAGGGTCACAGTCAATGGCTGCCCTGCCATCACTGTAGGGAGAAAAAAGTATACCTTTCCTCCATCAAAAAAAAAAGCAAACCGGCCCTCATACCTTCTGATTTTGCCCTCTCTGACAGTCCATGCATCCCTTATTCCTCAGGGTAGATTCTCAGTCATTTCTACCGCTGCATAGTTGTGGGGCTGAGGGGTCAGATCCCCAACAGAGAGGAAGGGAGACATTATAACTAATGCCACAGGAATAAAAAGGCTTATAAGAGACCACTATGAACTATTACATGCCACCAAATTGGAAATCTAGAAGAAATGGATAAATGACTAGAAACATACAATCTACCAAGACTGAATCATGAAGAAATAGAAAACTTGACTGCTACATTTCTCCTGTACCTCTCAATGCTAGCAGAGTACCATCTGCCTTCCTGGTTTTGAGTGACATTATAAATATATAGTCCAGTGCCTTAACCTCTGCAGGTTTCTGGTATTAGGAAAAGGTTGTATTTCAACGGTGTGAAAATTGATCAAGAAGTAACCTAGGAATATTTTTTGAAAATTGAAGAAATGGTTCATCTATGGTGTAAAGATAGATGAAAAAATATATGACTTTGGCAGAAAATGAAATGTCATCAAATGTTTAGATACCCCTTCAAAATTTACATAAAGCAATAGGCACCCAGTATGAATACCAAACCAACTTTTGGGGTTTTAAGATGTATTTTTATTTTTGCAGTGTGAGATTTAAACAGCTACAACACCCTGTAGACAAGAAAGGTTTTAGGTTCTTCTGCCTACCTAAGAAGAAAACAGCTTCATGGTCATACTTACAGAAGAATTGAGAAGAGTAGACCCAATCTTCCAATTTTTAACAAAGTAGGAAGCTTGGCATTTTGGTCAGGTTTATGCTTCTGTTCTACAAATTCCAGGTCACTAGTGAGTAACTCAGTTGAACAGTTTTAGTAAAGGTACTAGTACTAGTCAAGGTACTAGTCAAGGTACAGTTTCATGAATACTTTGTGTTAGAATCATAATGAGAGGACTTACGAACGACTCTGATCATACTGCTTACAAATGTCAGAGGTCTGCTGTGTATGGAAACAACAGGGAGGTGCCTCTCCAGAAGCTGGAAATGAGGAGGAGAACAGGATGCTTTCTGAGAATTAGATGGGGCCATAGCCTAATGGCTTGACACAGAAATATGCAAAGTTGGCCCTCGCACATAAGGTTTGATAACAAGGAGAAGAGAAGATCTTCACTGAGAACATAGAAAATCAAGAATCAGATAAACAAATATGGACATGTCTAGGCAAATCTTTTCTGAGGACAGTGGCCTGCCAGTCTGATGTTCATTTCACTGCTATAAAAAGAGAACAATGTTTTTCAAAAGACGGCATGCATCAAAGTCAAGTGGAGGGGTTGTTAAAACACAGATTGTTGGGCCCCACCGCCAGAGTTCCTGATTCAGAAGGTCTGGAGTCAAGCTTGAGAGTTTATTTTTCAACCATTTCCCAGCCCTTGGTCCTAGAACCACACTTTAAAAACCATTGCATTTAACCAGCAGAACTTGCTGCCATTAAACATTTCAATCAAAAAAAAAATCTTTCAACTCATTTATTCCTTGTTCTTCACAAACAAGGAATATATCTTGAAGAATATACCTGGAGAATATATCTTGCCCAGAAGGAAGCAAATATGCTAAACAGGTCAATGTAGGTCTTCACTTGACATTTATGCTTAGCATTGTGAATTGATGATTTGTTTTTCTGGATTTATACACCAGTCTGTTGTGAGCAGGAGCAAATATTTCTAAGTTTCATTTTGCCTTGATTTTATACAATTTGTTGGGGAAGATTATTTAAGGAAAAGAATATAAAGGTTTGAATAAAATCTTCAGCATGGAGGTATTTATCTAGAAACAAAAAATTATAAATTGTAAACATCTTATAACGTAAAAATGGAAAACAGCTTGCAAGTACCACAAACATCACAACACTGAGGAACTGAATGGTCTAACTTTTTCTGCACAGTTCACAACTCCCTATTTTCCACTAGCCATACACTACACTGTCCTGGGTACCATAGCACACATTCACACGGGGGTGTGACCTCCAGCCTTGCACTTTCGTGATGACACTGCACGAGTCCGTGCACATGGAGTTTAGAACATCACTAGAGGTCATTTCTAACAATGTAGAAGGAAATGCATGCCACTAAATATAACCAATTCTATTTAAGTTAAATGTACTTAAATCTCAACTCCTCTTTTCTTAATAGGATCCCCCAAATACCAAACCACTCCAGTGCCACTGGAGAAGTTTACACAGAAGAGACGGTAGTCTTAACCAATTGCGAGTAAAATAGCTTCTTTTTGTCAATTTTACTAACATGTATGAGCAAGGGAACACATTACTTGACTCACTTGCATTGACTTAGAAAGGGTCTATGTTACTTAGGGACCTTGAAGCTCAAGCTTGTTTAGACTTACAGCAAATCTATGGGGAGAAGTAGGGACACAAAGGTCAGATTCTGATCAGGTCTAGAATCCCAAGGGTTTCCAGTGGCAGAGTCTATAGAGCTGAGGGTTAGAGATTAATCAGCATGGATTCAACTAGATAAAAGCACTGTTTGCGGCCCATCAGTAGCATACCCTGCATCATCAAGCACCACACGTCTCAGATTTGTAGAAATTCCACCAGCATCTGGCATTTGGAACCAGCACACATTCCAGTTTTTCCCTTTTCTTCTATACCTGTTTGCCTTCTCTCGCAGGTGTGAGGAAGTGAGAGGAAGGCGCATGGAGTTACCAAGAACATGGAAGGTAGCTTCTCGAAGCGACCTCCATAGCAGTAAGAAGGTCAGAAGAAAGGCAAGTGGTGGCAAGAGCTGCGTGGGGCTGGATTTCTGCTCTTGGCAGCCTACGAGACCTTGACCATGTGATCAAGCCCTCTGTGACTGAGTTTACTCAACAGTAAAATAGGAGTAATAATAGTCCCTCCCTCATAGGGTTGGGGGAAGGACTAAAATGAGTTAATATATATAAAGCATGTATAAGAATGCCTGGCACACAGTAACCACTCAATAAAAGTTCGCTGTTATTATTTGGAAAGTAAAAGGCATTTTAGAATGTGATTTCCTAAGCAGTAGCAGAGATTTTTGGATTTACTTCCACGCTCCTCTTTTAATACTAAAATTAGCATCTCCCAAGTCCAGTTCCTGGGTAACTGCTGTTGCTATTCTAGGCCATCTGTGATCTTCAATAGCACCAAGTTGGGCCTTTTCAATTCATGGCTAGACCGCATCTCCACTCTGAGTGATCTGTTGTTTGTTTATCTGCAGATTGGTCACAATTTGGTCTTTTTTGTATAAATTGTCTACATTAGCTCTTAAAACTCTGCAGCCGTCTACTGGGGCGCGCCAGCATTTGGATGGGTGTTATAACACCACATTTTCTCTTCATTACAAGTCCTAAAAATAGGGTGCAACTGAGTAACGTTTTCAGCCTTCACAGCAAGATTTGGTTTGTCAGGAAATGGTGTGGGAGTAGTTCTCATATGCACCGAAGGTGCAAAGTGCAAAACAAAAATAACTCAACAAGAGCTTAACAGCCCTTCTTTATGTACGTTATTTACGAAGGCCGCAATCTGGAGCTCGAGGCAGAGCCTTAGGGAGCTCAGGAGACTCTTCTGGAACGGGAAAGAAAATGCCAATTAGGATTACACAAAAGGGAGCATGGGATGAAGAAAGACAAGGCTTAATCTTTTACTTCTGCCCTCGTCATCAGCACTCATGTCTGCTCAGGCTTCAGGAGGACTCTGAGTTTTGTCAAAGTTGGAAGGACTCCTCAATACCATCATGCATAAAAACATATGGAGAAACTTCTAAACCATCTCTGCTTTCATTTTTATGTGTAAAATTTCCCCTATCCTCTCTAGTGGGTGACTACTTTTCTTTCAGCTGTCTTATTTTCCTGTACGAAACAAGACATGTTGCATTAGTGAATCTTAATTGCCTTTTCACTTTCTGTGGCTTCACAGTGTTTGGTAGCAAATATTTTGCAAACATTGAGACACTTCGGAATTATTATTCCAACCCTTCAGTAGAAGTTCTAAATATTGTCAGAAGGCAGGATAAAAACAGTCGTCTTCATTAATATCACTACAATAAAGAAAAAAAAAAGCCTGATGTTTGGTGCATTCTTTCATCCTGCTCTAATAAATGTCCCATTCTCTATTACACTAAAAAATCTCAGAGGAACATAAACTAATCCTTTGGCTGCATTTTTTAAAAATTAAAGACATTAATTTGTTGCCTAGCTTGCTGGTAGTCTTTAACCAACTGTGGTGAAAATTCTTGCACATCTCAATGCATTAGGGATGACTTCTTTATTTTCATGCCAATGAAATATTGTCACAAACACCTTGTTCGGGCAAAAGAAGCTTTAGAATCGCTTTGCTTTATCACAGCTTGCAATGTACTTTTGGAGTTAATAGACTCATACAAATGAAATAACCAAAGAGATTGCCCCCTTTTCATTTTTTTGGGTTACTTTCCCATCAAAAGTTTTTCAGTTTTACAGTATGGAAAACTTTCTCTTTTACTTAAAAATCAGAGAGAGAAAAACCACACTATTTGATGTGAGGAGCAAAGAAGATGATGGATTAAAGCAGATGTAGAGTGTTTGCAGTTATATAAGACTATTAGGGACCCTGTTTGTTCTGGTTTTTGTAATTTGTCCATGTCCTACTTTATATTACTCAATCCATTGTGAGCCAAACATGAAATAAGCGAATACAGTATTCTATATTTCACTTTGTCAGCAAATTAAAAAAAAAAGTGTAGAACAAACACAATAGTCATCATGGTTCTTGAATAGAGAACGAAGCATTTTTCAAATCCCAGGGACCTGTAAGAAACAGAAGGTTAAGGAGATTTTTTTTTTTTAACAATGAGCAGATGTGTTTGTTACTGTTGATGGACAAGCTTATCCATTTACTTCAATTAATAACAAGAGTGAGCACATCAATACGTAAGCTTGTCCTGATGCCTTGATTTTTTTCCAATTTGACAGGTAATAGTGCGGCTGAGAAAATGTCACAACAATTTAGTCCTGCCTCACTGGCTTTAACTAGTTCGATGACAATGGGAATGCATCTTGCTAAGATTCCTTATAATTTATAATAATGCTATATTCATTGACTCTTACACAGGGTTTAGAATCTGTGACAATTAATGGTTTAAAATCAAATGCTTTCATGAGTTATTCATTTGGGGACTAAGTAAAATCAAACTAAAATATTTATGAACAGTATGAAAATGTGGAAACTTTCTTTAGGAACCTGTCTTTTCATATTGAGTCATAAATGAAACCAACTATGTTTGACAAAAAAAAAAAAGGCCATCTCTTCATAAGACCAAGCTACTACTCTCTTCCCGTGTTCTAAAAGATCTTTTCTACAATCTAACATATTTTGTCAGAGAAATTCTAGCTATTTAAAAAAAAAAACATTATCTCAGGAATTTTAGCATAGGAGAGCAAATTAGGTCTCTAGCAAACTTGACAATGGATATCAAAATGTAATAATATCAGTAAATCGCTTTGGTGCTCACTGACCCACTAAATAAATGCTGTCCTTTTAACAGTGAAGCTTGAATGATTAATACCTGCACAGGAGGGGAGGGAAAAATTGGCAATTTCTGTTTTAAAGATAAAACAAAAGCCTATTTGTACTCTTCCAGTGGCGACAGAGTTAGTAGAGGTAGCAGCCTCACATGCTCCATAGAGGTGTGACATAGCTCAGAGAATGCTCCAAGTATGTGGACAGATTACAGCTTCTCAGGGCAAGAACGACATTATGTTCATCTCTGTGCCTCCACAATATCTAACACAACACTTCTTACACATAAGGAACCCAACAACTGTTTTCTAGCAAGCAACATTCTTCTAGACCATTCCCTATAGTACATTGAACCAAGTGTCTTAAAATAGATGCATGAAACTTAAGGTTTGTAAGAGGCTCAGAGGACAGCCTTATGCAATTATCCCCAAAATGTATCTTCTCATCACTGTCCACTCCTCCATTTATTCTGTAGGTTGTCACCTCTAAGACACCTTCCCTGACACCTTGAATACCTCAAAGATTAATGACAGAGCAAAATAGAGTAAAATCGGGTGTTCTTGGTTGACGTACATCCCCTCAAAAATCATGCTGATATCTGAACTAGTACTTTAGAATGTGATCTTATTTGAAGACGGAGTCTTTTCAGAGTTAATCAAGTTAAAATGAAGTCACAGGGATGGGCCCTAGTCTCATATGACTAGTATCCTTGTAAAAGGATAAAACATAGACACAAGCAAGTACAGAGGGAAGATAAAATGAAAACCCAAAGAGAAGATGACTATCTCTAAGCCTAGGAGAAAAGCCTGGAACCAATCCTCCTGTCACAACCCTCGAAAGAAACCCACCATCCACACCTTAATCTAAGACTTCTATTCTCCAGAGCTCTGGCACAATAAATTTCTGTTGTTCAAACTACTCAGTCTGTGGTACTTTTCCATTGCTGTCCCTGCAAACCAATACAAGTATCTAACTCTTTTGCCCATTATTAAGAAATTCTAGGCAGAAAGTAGTTCGTAATGGCCTCGTAGCATCATTGGGGAAGATAGATAATATAAGGACTCATATATGACCTCTACAGAATATCATAAAATAGAAGAGCTAGCATTATTCCCTCCTATAGAAAAACATTATCTTCATGCTATTACTACCCTGCGCTAACTCAGTGTTCAAATGCTTTGTGTAATATGAAAATGGATCTTCAAGTAGGATGGGAAATTACATTTGCTATAATCAATCAGCCTGCTCTGAAAAATAGATTATTAAAAATGCCTTCATTTGATTACCTGGGTGAAAATATAAATGGAAAATAACAATTCTAAATGCAGTGCAAGTATTGATAATGTGATGACTAGAGGAACTGTATTCATTTCTAACATTAATAAATTTTTAAGTTTTATTAATGCCTACAATAATATGGGCTTCTATATTAACCATAATTTACGTAGCCTTATCAACACAATGATGATAGGGCAAACTCCAGGGTCTGCTATTTTCTGAAATGAAAATAGAGACAAAGAAACAAAGAGGTATGTTTACTGAGATGGCAGATGAGGTGGGGTGGGGAAAACAAAGTTCACAAAAAAGCTTATTTTAAAATTAGTGATTTAAAGAAATTGAGATAATATATTTGAGACGGCAAGATTAGTCTTCGATCAGGTATCTAGTTTTGTTTACTAAGGTTTTCACTTGATTCCAGCTTCAGCAAGTTTAAAAAAATTTTTTTTCAGACAAAACCCTGCTCCCATTCTGTGGAAAAAACACAAGAGTAAGAAAATATAGAGAACTGTATCAGGGACACAAAAGAATTCGTGGCTCTAAAATAGCTCAGACAAACCTACAATAATAAACCAAAAGAATTACTACTATCCAGATCATATTTCACTAAAGGAAAAATCCCTGAAATATGAGCCTGGGTCTACATTACCAAGCAAGGACCCAATATGCCAATATGTGCTTTTCGATTATTCATTACAGCTGTTTTGTTACTGCCAGATAAGCCATCACTTAGCAAACATAAAATAGAAAAATTGAAGATTACTAAGAAAGATCTCTGTGAGGAAATGTAACAGCCAGAGATTCAAAAGTAAAAATATTTAAAGCATCCATTTGATGAAAAAGTGAAGTAATAAAACATTATGTTCTTCAGCTTTCTGCCTCCAAAAACACATTTTTACTAATTCAGCAAATAATTATTGACCATTACATTATTTTAGGATATCTTCGATCATACATTTTGTTTACATATGTATGTCAATATACTACATAAACTCTTATATTCTGAAATGGATCCAAGTTCTTATTTTCATTTCTTTACAATATTACAGATTAAGGATTAAAATTAAAGATAAGGACCTTTTCTAACCACTTTGTACACTTCAGAAGTCAATCTACATCTATTTTGAATAAATAATGAGCAATTCCAATTTCTCATAATTTAATTATAAACAAGAGATAAAGGAGTGCGAAAAAATAATTGGGAGAAAATACACGATCTGCTGTCATTAGCAGTTTCCTTTAAAACTTTCCCAAATCTGCCCCCAAGTGATTTTTCTCACCTAACTCTTTATGTCAGTAAAAAAGATAATAATACCATGCTACAATGATTGTAGGTGAAACTCACAGCAGCTGTGGTCATTGAATAGCTAGTGGCTTAGTAAACAGCTCAACAAACTGCCATCAATGTTTATTTTCTCCTCTTCCTTTTGTCACATTCATCCCTCCACAATGCCTCAGCATTGGATTGATCCAAACATTGTCACTTTCACTCTTGTACTGGACCAACAGAGATATACCACATGGCAATGTAGACAGAGGTCTCCGACTTCAGCCTCCATACTACTTAGAATCTTTTTACAAGTTCTTTATCAGCTACCTTTCCTCTGCTCCTATGATTTTCCAAGCTTACAATTCTCTTCACAAAACTATCTTCTTTTTAGCCACTCACTTTCAGAAGATGATCTTCCTTCCCAAAGAACCTACCATCCTTCCAAAAAAACAAAAAACAACAAAAAAAAACCTCATAGAAATGGTAACTGAGTTTAGCAAGGTTGTGGGATACAAGATCAATACATGGAAATCATGGAAATCATATGCATTTCTCTATCCTAACAATGAGCATGTGCAAACCAAAATTTAAGAATCAATACCATTCCAATAATTCCAAAGAAAATAAAATATTTAGATGCAAACCTAACAAAACACATATAGGATCTGTATGTTGAAAATTACAAACTTTTTTAGATGCAAAAAAATAAAAAACCTGTATCAATAGGTGGATGTGCTATGGTCAGGATTAGAAAATTCAGTATTAGAGATGTTAATTCTTTCTCCAAATTTTCCAATAAGTTTAATTTAATTTTCTTCAAAATCTCAGCAAATTTTCTGGTAGATATAGGCAAGTTTATTTTAAAATTTATACGGAAATATATAGGCCCTAGAATAGACAAAACAATTTTAATATTAGCCTAGGAATAGACACACAGATTATTGATACTGGACAGAGAACCTAGAAATAGACCCACACAAATAGCTTCCACCGATTTTTGACAAAAATTTAAAGGCATTTCAGATGAGGAAGGCTAGACTTTTCAACAAATGGTGCTAGAACAATTAGACATTCATAGGCCAAAAAGCAAAACAAAACAAAAAGTCAACCTTAATTTGTACCTCACAACTTTTACTAAAATTAACTCCAAAAATATTTTTATATTAACTCATAAAAGATTTTTTTTAAATAAAAAGTCTTTGTGACCTAGTCTAAGCAAAGTGTTCTTAGACTCATACCAAAAGCATATTTGGTAAAAAGAATATTTCATAAGCTAGACTTCATCAAAATTGAAAACTTTTACTTTTAAAAGTACCCTGACAAGAGGATAAAAAAAAAGCTACATACTGGGACAAAGTAATTGCAAACCATATATCCCACAAACAACTTTTAAACAAACAACTTTTAAAGGTCAATAGTAAAAATAATAAAATAATTACAAAACAGGGAACCGTCATGAACAGACATTTACTAAGAAGAGGATACACAGATTTGTCAAATAAATGCATGAAAAACTGTTTCACTTCATTTACCAGCTGGTAAATGCAAAGTAAGACCACAATATATCATTACACAAATATCTGAATGGTTAAAATGATAAACAGCGACAACACCAAATGCAGGCAAGGATGCAGAGAAACTGGATTACTCATATATTACTGGTGCAAATATAAAATGATACAGCCTTTCTGGAAAACATTTAGTGGTTTCTTATAAAACTAAACATGCAACTATCCTATGACCCAGCAATTCCACTTTGGGGCATTTAACCCAGAAAAAATGAAAAACTAGATTCACATAAAAACCTTCACATAAATGTTTATAGCTGCTAAATTTGTAATAGTCAAACACTGAAAAACACTCAGACATCCTTCAACAGATGAATGGCTATACAAACTGGTACAGTCAGACCAAGGAATACTAATCAGCAATGAAAAACAATGAACTATCTACATATATACATACCTAACAACTTTGATGCATCTCCAGAGAGTTATGCTGAGTGAAAAAAAGCCATCCCAAAAGATCACAAGCTGTATGATTCTATTTATATTTACCTTTTTGACATGACAAAATGATAAAAAGTGGATAACAGGTTAGTAGTTGTCAGGGGTGGCAGTGTGGACATTGGGTGTGCCTATTAAAGGATAGTATGGACCATGCTTGTGATGGAATTTCTAAGTCTCCACTACATCTCAATCCCAGTTGTAGTTGTCTACTATAGTTGTGCAAGAAGTTTCTATTGGGGGAAGAAGGTGAAGAATACACAGGGTATCTCTGGTTTATTTCTGACAATTGCATGTGAATGTATGATTTTCTCAAAAAGTTTAGTTAAAAATTAATGATTGTAAAATAAATTTCTATTGATCTCATATTTCCCTTGAGATGCCATGTTGAGTGTCCACTTATTACTACTGCTCCCTCAATGCCCATTTATCCCTTGACCCACAGTTCTCAAGCAGCTAGTCCCACTAACTCACTGAAACAATTCCCACTAATATTATTATCAACCTCAATATTGCCAAAACCAAAAAACACTCATCAGTATTCATACTCCTAGGCCCTTTACTGCATTATTGACCCTTTCAGATGAGTTTTTTTACTTTTTGATTTCCATAACACAATCCTTTTTCTCTTTAATGTACTCCTCTTGAAATCTTAATGTTCCATCCTCTTCGTCCTAATTTTCACAGCTACTACAGGATTTGTGAATGACTTCCCCTACAGGAATGACTTTAACTACTGTTTCCAGATGGAAGAATCTTAAATTCTTATCTTTTCCATAAGTCTATGGAGCTGCCTAACAGACATTCCCACCTTCCAGCCCTTCTGTGTCTCCATTGCAACATGTTTCATCTAATCTTACTTTCTTTTCATACTCCCAACAGCCATCCATTTCTCTCTTAAACCCTGTTATCCCTGACTCAGAAACCCAGGCTCTGGAAACTACTGCCCACTCATTCATGTCCACCTACAATCAATCCACACTTCTCATGTATTCTAACTCCTTGATACCTCTGGAATCCATTCGTTCTTTCACAGACCACTGCTGCTCCCTTTGTTCTAGCTCTCAGAGTTTATTGCCCAGATCATTCAATAGCCTCTCAAATCACTTTCCTGGAACAAATCTGGTTTTCTCAAATATTACCTTCAAGCAGTAACCAACGATTTTACAAAAGCACAAATCTAATCACAGCATACCATTGCCTTAGACATTTCAATAATTTCCTATTGCTTCAAGATAGATTTCATCCTCCTTAGCTCATATTCCCTCAGTCTCCTGTTACACTGACTTTCACAACACTGACTTGTGAAATGCCTGGCTATGGTGTTCTCCTATTGCAAAACTTGGTGTTGACCACCTAATAGTGAATTCCCTGTGCCAGCCCTGGGTCTCAGTGTAACACTATGCATGAAGAACCTAGCCCTGTCTCCTTGCCCATTTTAGACTGTTGTGTTTAAGAAAGTTAAAACACAACAACTTTAATCCTATGCCCTAGGAAACAGCTCTCCACTGGCTCCTCTGCTGCCCTAGCAGCCCATGGCTCCCACCTGGGCACCCTCAAATCACATCTTTAACATCAATGGCTGGGAATTTCTCCTCTATAATGGAGGGGTTGGTTCATAAAATCTCTAAGAAACTATTCAATATAGCATAGTTATATAAAACGGTGGCGGGAAATATGTGTCTAATGACTCAGCATGTTTCCACTCAATAGCAATTATTATTACCTCTATGTCTGCCCAGCATCATATATGTATATATATATACACACACACACATATGCACGTACATATATATAATTTTATCTATTTGAAATGCTATAAATCATTTGTGATTCTTTTATGAATAATACTAGCTAAGTATAGCACATTGCATGTCTTACTATTAAGTTTCTAATAACTGCATTTGGGAGAACTAAGAAAGAATTTTACCTTGAAGGTTGGTCTGTGGGTATTTTTTAAACTGTTTCTTCTTTTTTTTTTTGTTTCAGATCTCATTTATGTAAATTGAAAATAAACATGTTATTTTTGCAAAATTTGTTTTCCATTTACATGATTTCCCACATGTAATTATATCCGAGTTGATATTTTATCTTACCCATTAAAACAGAAGTAGAAAAAGTGCCGATTAACTAAAAAGTACTGACATATTTTCCTAATGAATTTTGATGTAGGAGTAAAAGCGAAAAAACGTTTTTTCCAAGGGAAATTTTTATAATTATTTAAAAATATATAATTACAAAAATCAATTGGAAATAAATGTTGAGTGTGTAAAAAGCAAAATATTTCTATTTTTATTATAAAAGAATTCATCATATTTTGATATCATTATTAAAACTTATGAAATGAGACTTAGCTCCTAAAGAAGGTTATTATTTCTAAGAATATCATTTACTTTGGGTAAAAATAGCTGTGCTTCTTTCTCTGGGGTACATTGGGCAAGTTATTTTGTATAGAAAATTGATAAGGACATTAGAGTTAAAGGAATATTTTAGCTCTAATATTTATGTAATTTTAATAATAGTGTGGCAAATTATAGTGTAAGTAAGAAAGCAGAAGAAAATGAGATAAAAACATTCTTTTTATATATGTATATTTTGTTATAGTTCTACCCAAGGTAATGTCATAGCACAAATATATATTAAGGCCATGGCAGAATGAAAAGAGGCTGAGAATATAGGGTGATAAAAAGCCACTTAATTTCACAGGGCTTAACCTTTCCCAAATTAAATCAGATCCATTCACTTTAGGAGACTTCTTAATGCTAAGTAATAGTTTTTAAAATGTAAAAGGCAAAGAAATTAAACCTTTAGTCATGCATTTAATTTCCCACTCGTGACATAGTTCCTATTATTTGCAAGGTAAGTAAGAGGTAAAAAAAAAAAAAGATAAGAAAAGAAATAGAAATGAAAAAATTGAGAGATATGTTCCTGTAGCAAAAGAGTGACTTGTAAGACATAAGCCCAAGATTTAGAGAGAAGCGATGAAAAGATGCTTAATCCTGAATCCCTGCTGAGGCAGTCATGGTTCTGGATAGCCAAACAATTGTTAATGGGTAATCAATGCTGCTCACCCTAAGCTTCTTTTTCTCTTTTTCCAGCTTTTTCTAGAATTTTGCCTTGCACTTTACCAAGACCACCACTGAGATTCATTAAATACTTGGTATATTACTGGATATTGGCCATATAAATGTCAACTGACTACACGTTCCCTGTAGTTTGCCTTAACTGCCAAGATTATAAAAGCCCTAAAGTATATTTAACTTCATTTTTATCATTATTAAAAGTGACCTTTTAGACATTTTGCTCTATTGATATCTGAACTTCAGCTGAGGATCTTTTTGAAGAGGGTGTTTTGGTTTAGTGAACAATGGCAAAGTGACAGGCTAAGTGAAAACCATAGTTACTGCACATAGAAGTAGATCCACATTTCTTTTCTTCCCCCAAATCGTCCATATTGCAGTTGTTGAAGATTTAACAGGAGCAAGAAGAGCTAAACATATATCTGTTACCAAATAAGGGATGGGTACGAAGCCAATTATCAATAAATCATCTATGCTTTTAAAATAAGTAATAATCTCTTAGAAATAAAGATTCTCATTGACTTGAAATATGTTAGGTTTGAAGGCAAAGGTATAAGTTAATTATGATCCCCTTAAAGTATATTCTGAGGCAAGAATGAAACTGCATTGAGGACATGCACATACACATACACACACAATAGGCATTAGAGCCAGCCCATCCTTGGATCCCCGAAAATAACTGACATAAAACAGACAGACGCTCTACATCTCGTGAGTACGTTCTCCAAAAGTCTTAGCTTTTAAAAATGTTTCAGGCATATGCTAACTTTCTAGTTTTTAAGACTAATGAATAGATCTTGGAGGAGTTCCTTTCAAACTGCAGATTGCTACTCATTAGGTATGAAATCATTTTAGAGAGTACTAACTACCACTTTTTGATATATAAATTAAAATGTTATTTCCTTTTTAAAAAAATCACAAAATAATCAAACCAATAGCTACAGTAGTAAACACAAGTACACACAAATAAGAAATAATCATTAGCAACAGATACACTAAAATTTCACAGAGATCTGCTTTGGACATGCTTGTGCAAATAAATTGTAGGACCCAGAAGGAACAGATAACTTTGTAGAAAAATTAAGCTGACTTAAATTGATCTCAGTCAAGATAGAACAATAAAATGGACCAATGTCCATAGAAGAAATAACAAAAATTATCAAATAAATAACTAAACACCCTTCCCTAAGAAAATTAAAGGAAAAAAACTAGATCTAGGTGATTTTGCCATTTTCATTAGTTATGGAATTCCTGGGAAATGTTAATAATCTTTCACAGTACAGCTAACCCAAATGATATTTAAATTGTTCCAGATTGTAGGAAAAGGAAGAGAAGCTTTAAATTTTTTATATGAAGCAAGAATAACATTAATCTTAAAACCTGATAAATATACGATGAAAGGGATAACCATACATGAAATTTGCTCATGAATATTGACATAAAAATCCCATGTAAAATATTAGCAAAGAGCAATTGAAAAATAACCCTGTGAGATTTATTCCAGGAGTGCAAAGATGGTTTAATATTAGAAAATCAATTATGAAATTCTCCTTATTAAAGGGTTTAAGTTTTCTTAGAGAAATCGCTGATCCCAGGGCTAGGGGAGAGAAAAAGCAAAGTGAAATAGAATAGAAAGTAGTCAAAGATTAATGGAGACTGTCAAAAGACATTCAGGTGATGGCTTGCTGGAACTCCCACTGGCCAAATTTGGAACAATATGAGCAGCAAAATAATGATAGTGATGAGACTGGAACGTATTGAATAAAAATGAATCCATGAGTTCATAGTGATATTCATAGGATGTGTGTTTGAGTGGTGAGACAGAGGATAAATTTTTCCTATACTGAAGAAGGCAGTATAATAAATGCAGGAGGAATGGTAGGATTAAAGGGACACCAGTGTAACATACAGTATAAATCGCTTAGGGAGGGGTTCTTGACAAACGCTAAAACCACCAGGTGAAAGATTGTTGGGAACAGGACATTCACACTATCTCAGTATAACCCTCCACAGATTACTAACTGAAGGAAAAATGTATCATTACTATAGAAAGATCTGGCTCTTATAATAAGTGATCAAATTTAACCTAACCAATAATGGAACAAATGAACATTATGTTAGCAATGGGAGGTATACATCTTTGCCTGCGAGTATTTTGGGCATTGTAGTTGGCTCCAAGTAGCCCAAGGTAGATGATGAGTGATAGGAAGGACAAACTTCCAGATAACTTTCCTGCAAGGATTGCACCCAGCTTCTCTCAAGGAAAAAGACAGTTTAAAATGAAAAGCACAATTTCTCTAAGAATTAGAAACATGTGGAGCATGCGTAACTTAGAAGGACTCCTCAGGAATATGGCATTTGAGCATTCTTGGTGAAGAGATTGATGCTTGCCACCCAGGAGCTGACATCATCATATTCATGTAGCACTCACACTTCCACTCCTCTCCATCACCTTCTTTAAAAAGGAGAGGTCTTCTGGGTCTTCCTACTGCCAGACTAGGGGAGGAGCCCTCTATCAAGGTGGGCTAATTTTAAGGAAAGCCTCCATTCTAGTGTTCAATGAGACAACACACATAAAGTGCCAAAAATACCACTTGCCACGTAGAAGAGGATGAAACCTATTTCTTGCCTCTAATGAGTGACTATATTTCTTCTTGCCAGTATTTTATCTCATTTTTAAGAAATCATCCTTTCTTCTAGAATTGCTTCAGGATGAACTGAGTAAATTAAAATGACTCTTCTGGGGACAAGTCAGTTGTTTCAGAAATAGAAATTTCTCATTAATGTGTTGGTGGTTGGAGTTATCCTACACTTTACTGTGAGGATAAATTCATCTCTCTTATTCCTTTTATTTTCTCCTGCTATAGAAATTCTTTTAAAAGACAAAAATAGAAAGAACCAAAAAGAGAAAGAACCTTACATGTCTTTGCTCGAATCCTCTCCTCTGACTTTGCTGAGCTGAATGGTAATTACCAGTTGCCTTCTTTCCTGTGTTTCCGTAGTATTTTGTGCATAACCTTATTAGAGCATTTATTTATTCATTGCCTTGTAATTACTTGTTCATGTGTTGGTCTTCACTGCCTATAAGCTCTTTCAGGGCCAGAAGCAAGCCTTATTTACAGTTTATGCTGGCATCCAGCATGATGGCCAGTTGGGCTGGTCACTCAAAACCTTTCCAAAGAAGACATAGAAGCTTCCTATTCCTTGCTCGCTGTTCTTCCTGCATTTCTGCTTCTCCTCTTTCTCTGCCTTCAGATCTACTTATGTCTTCACTGTCCTATGAGACCACTGTTATTAAAGGCAGGTCTATCTTTTAGACAATTTTGGTTTTTTGCTTTCCAATTTCCTATGATTCTATAGAAGAAATGATTAATATGTCTGCTTCATATTTGCCAAGTTATGTCATCTTTAAAAATTTACTACTATACACAGAGTCTCAGCCATTAATGACTCCTGTTATTTGTCAGGAGATAAAATATCATGTCCTTCTAGGTCTATGAGATTTAGTAAGTTATACACAGTGCACTACAAACTCTGTTATATGCGGAATCATGGAAATTTGATTATTAATTTTAAAGAAATAATAATACTTTATGAGTTCCAAATGTTCATTTAAATATTTGAATACTTCTTTTGGTTGCTTTGGAAAGCTATGTATATATTCCCAAAGTATCAGATTTACATGGCCCTTTAGATAAACCTTCTGGATCTTTTATAGAGGGATGGATTTGAGAGTAGATTTATTTGCCAAGACACAGATACAATGTAAAACTTTTGTGTGTGTGAAGATTATGATCAAAATACATTAGTTGAATTGGCATTTCTGTCCTATTTATTCTCATACAAAATTATGCAGACTTGATTTTCTTTCTTTAGGAGAAGTTAGAAAATGCTAAATTTAAGTCAATTTTCTCTTGAATCTTTTTCAAGTTATTTTTATATATCATTGATTTTTATTTTTCTTTTAGAGCTAAGACCAAGAGAACATACAGACACCCAGCAATCCTTACAAAGGGTTTCTAAAACATTTTGTTTCCCAAAACATTTATAGTCACTTTAACAAAAAGAGACATTTGGAAGATTATAATTCTTGTGAAGTGCCCTACTTTTCCTCTGCTGTATCTTAAAATCTCTATCATTTTTATAGATCAAAAGATTGGCATTCAGAAAGTTTAAAGATGTCCAGAACAGCATAAAACAACAAAGTGAAGTCCATTTCTAGGCAGCAAATTGTTTTAATTGGTGAACTAGAGGTTTTAATAACGTCTATAAAAATTATACCTACCTGAGATCCATTCCTAAAGGCATCACTCAATTTTTTGAAGTTTCAAGGCTCAGTTCTTTCCTATTTCTGCAAATGGGACAGCTTCTTTCTGCATATAACATAATCACTGCTCTTGATTCATACTAACTTAGTAACTGGATTAACCCATTTAGAGGTGTCCAGTTAAGTATTTCTAACAACTGAGAGGAAGGTTGAACCTAAAAGTACTGTTACAATATCCAGAAAATAGAACATGCTAGATGGCAGCAGCCTCATATCTCTTAAGAAGATCTTACAGAATGAAAAAAAAAAATTATGTCTCACAAAAAAAATCAATAAAGATGATGTATTACTTTACTTTTTCCATGTGTTTAAAAATTATTTCCCTATATATTTAATCATCTTAGAGGAAAATTTCTATGTTTATACATACTGTATGAAATTACTTACCCTTTATAACATACATAATAAACCATATTAATTTTGCCATATGCTAGCGGATGAGGTAATTATTATTACTTAGTCAATTCGCTCTAAAAATGAGGTGTCTAAATTTTAAAACAAATTTTCCAATTGGCAAAAATACATTATCAAAAGCTTCCTTTAATATCTTTGTCCACAGGGACTCTGCTATGTGTCATACAAAAGAGGTTGAAAAGAGCTGACAACTCCCCTCCAGGAATCTGACAGTCTCCATAAGACAAAGTTGGTATAAACAATCCTTAAGATTTAAATGTGCATGTATCCTCCCTATTATCATGATTTGAGAAGTACCAGGAGGCTCATACTACCTGAAAATATCATCCCAGTCTCTGGAAATTTAATTTTGGGTTAAGGTATTATGCCCAAAGGCCAATGTTAAAACGGTCATGTTTTCTTAAGGACAAGAAAATAAAGAAAAGGCCTAAGGAGTTAAAGGGGGACCCAGAAGACAGGGCCCCAAAAGATGTTGTTTTGGCATTTGAATTATTTTTAAACTGAAGACAGCTGAGAGGAGAAAAACTAAAAACAGGGCACTAGTCTACCTTTAGTAAAGGAAATTTACATTTATGAGTGAAATTTACATTTATGTGGACTCCCTCTGTAGAGGTATCTTCAGTTCCCCTATCAGAAAGAGCAGAACTCTTATCAAAGTAAAAGGCACCTATCCACACCAGGACAGAAACCTTAGGATGCAAGCCTTCTTTTAGCCCACTTTTCCCACTCATCTTCCTGTAACTTGACTTCTCTGCCCAGAACTCATTTTTCTCTCTCTCTTTTTTTAAGCCTTAGTTATAAACCCAAATCCTCACTCCACCTTTGATTTACTCATCTCTGAGTACCCCCATGAGTGAGTGAGACACAGATCTGCTTGTTTTGCTCTTATTAATCTGTCTTGGTCAGCCTCATTTACAGGGCACTAGAGAACCCAAGAGCAATGGAAGAAAAGAGTTTTTCCTTTCCTACCAAGTGCAGCCCATTGGTTTGTGTTTACTGAACAAAGGATCTATCAGCACATAGCTTAGTGAGGTAAGGAAGGGAAACCAGATGGTTACATGGAATCAGGATCAATTTTCTCATCTGTGGACCTCAGAATCTGGAGGCATCATCATAAGGCCTCTGCAAATCTGAATATGAACCCCACATTGTCTGTAGCAAAATAAATAATATGTATCCACATACATGTTTACAGAAATATGATGTGGTTAACAAAAATCAACTTTATGTGTAATACCACTGAATTCTTAGAATTTTTAGGTTTTATATATTCTTAAGAGTCAATACTGGAAGTACATGTATTTTCATGTGAAGATTATACACAAGTTTTAAGATGAAAGAGAAGTCTTCATACTCACAAGGTAGGAAGTCATGACCTAATGTAAGTTTCCTAAGACAAAATTTTCCCATGGTAGCTTGTTGAGAAAAAAATATAGAATCTGAAGATAAACAACCAAAATTATTGAGGTCTATTGTAGACAGGTAGAAAAATTGCCCTCTACTCCCTTATTGATATGAAGGAATGCACATATATGTGGACCCTCACCCCAGTCTAAGAATTTTACAGGAACTGTCAGTGTAAAACAAAAATCTAATCTTTTTTTTTAATTTTTTATTTATTTATGATAGTCACAGAGGAGAGAGAGAGAGAGAGAGAAAGAGAGAGAGAGAGAGGCAGAGACACAGGCAGAGGGAGAAGCAGGCTCCATGCACCGGGAGCCCGACGTGGGATTCGATCCCGGGTCTTCAGGATCGCGCCCTGGGCCAAAGGCAGGCGCCAGACCGCTGCACCACCCAGGGATCCCCCAAAAACCTAATCTTAAGGGACTTCCAGTTTGTGTTACTAAGCCTGTGTAGACCTGGGATACTTAACTGCCATATGCCGAAACACCTCATGGAAGTTTTAGTTAAAACTTTAGTGAAATCACTTTGATAAGGAAATAAAAACAAATATAGCAGGAATTGGTGACTTTTCTTGATCTTGAAAAGTAAGAAAAATATTAGTGTAGGAAAGTAAGCCTCAGTTGCACATGAAAAATCTGAAGGGTTTAATAAGAGTTTACTTGTGGAATGAGTTGTTAGGAAAAGTGATGTCAAGGATTCAATAGGAAATTTTTCCCCCTCTGTTCTAGAATAACCCACAGTTATTTTCAAACTGTAGTGAAAACCTATTCAAACAACTATGTGTTGCGTGTCAGCGGTGCTTTGGGGAATGAGGAGAAATACCAAGTGTCCATCCTTGAGACAGTATGAGTAGAGTCAAGATAGCAGCTGCAGAGAGGTGAGGTAGCGAATAGGTTTGATCATTGGATGAGAAGTAAAAATTGAGAGGGCAAGGTGATGGCAAGACCTAAGTCAACCTTGAAGTATTTAGAAATATGATGCCATTCCTCTGATGCATGTCATGGAAGCTTGAGACCTTTGTTTGGATATTAAAGTAAAGGTGGGCTCAACATGCTAGAAGATTGAATACCAGTGAGTCAAAAATGCAGCAATTTTCTTGGATGCTTGCACCACACAAGGAGGCAAGGATGTGTCTATGTGGGACTGGGGCAGGGAGGCAGGGGTGAGCAGAGTGGGTGAATGGAGGGAAACAATGGACCAGCATAAATAGTGTTTGAGATTAATATATAGAAGGTTGAAGAAAAGATGCAATGCAATTCATATTCTACTTCCTTTCTAATTCATCAGGGTATCTTTAGCTACTTTTGTCAGAACTTTTTTCATAGAACTGATTTTTATCCATGTAAGATGATGAAAAGGCTTGGACACTTATACAAAGAATTTGTAAAAGACAAGTGAACTTAGGCAACTGCTCCTGCTGCTCCCTCTCGCTCCAAAGGGCAAGGGGTATATAAAAAGCAAGAATAATTAGAGGTTTTTTCTAAAAAAAGCAAGAATAAAAGAAGTTTTTTTTTTTTAATAGTTTATTCATGAGAGACACAAGGAGAGAGGCAGAAACATAGGCAGAGGGAGAAGCAGGCTCCATGCAGGGATCTTGATGTAGAACTTGATCCCAGGACCTTAGGATCACGACCTGAGCCAAAGGCAAAAGCTCAACCATTAAGCCACCCAGGTGCCCCAGTAAAGACTTTTCATTCATTCTTATTGCAATTGAGTCTTTGTTCTAGCAGAATCAAATTAAAATGTCACTTGTGCTTTTCAAAAGAAATTTTTTAAAGTTATTTCTATACTCAATATGGGACTTGAACTCACAACCCTAAGACGGAGAGTCACATTTCTACTCACCAAGCTAGCCAGACATCCCTCAAAAGAAATTTAAGAAATAATTCTTGACTATAAGTGAACAAAAATCAAATAAATAGAAACTTGATTTTTGACAGACGTTATATGGGAAATGATGCTCTTTTATTCAAAACACCAAAGAGACCAGTGTTCACATATATCAAATATATGACAGTTGTAATTTGAGCTGGAATTTTAAAATGAATATAAACAGCAACAAAGAACGAGTACAAATAAGAAGGTGGGTATGCAGAGCAAAGATCAAGGAATGATTTTTTCAAAGACAAAGCACATTTTTAACAACAATCTCTCAACACAGAGTGTATTTTTACTACAATTATAGTGTATCAATGTGGATATAAGGATGAGTATTTTAATTAAAAATATGCACTACATATATAGAAACTGTTTGCTGCACCAGGCACTTACGACTTCATGTTAAGAGTATTTCTGAAATTTGTACAAAGATACATTGAACAGCATCAATCAATTAAGTTTTCAAAGTAAGCTCAGATGCATTCAACATTCTTACAAAAATAGAAACCATCCCCTTTTGATCACATCATAGCCCTTCCCCCAATATTACCCTCTCTCTGAGCCAAAAGAGGTATATTCCTCAAGTTTCTAGTATGTCTTTGTGCATGCCTACTTTAAACCTCTTAAATACAAATGAACATGAAATACAGGCATATTTCTCATTATGACTTCCACACACAAATTCTAAAGGAAAGCACAGAACAGCTGCATTCCACTTTTTTTTTTTTTGCATGAATAGGGTCTTTAATATCAATACTGAAATGAAAGTGATTAGTATTATTTACTGAATTTTAAAGCACCTTAGGATGTTCAGTCAGCCAGTTTATCTGATTGGTTGAACATGCGGACACCTCATTGTGGGAAAAATATGTTGGCACAGGCAAAGGAACAGTTATCTCACTGTTCTATAGACATTTTCAGAGGATTTGAACTGATAATTCTGCTTTTAAAAATGATGCTTACAAAAAAATAACATGCTCTTTCTAGCATTATATGGTCTTCTTTACCTAATCACACTCCTTACTCCAAAATTAGGAGCATTGAGTATGATCATTTAGATTTGGCTACACTTACAGAAAGCTTTTGTTCATGATGCTTTGATGTATAGTATTATTTTTATGTATAGTATTGAATGTAGAAATTATCCACTTTGTAATACATTGATAGGACAGGATAAATATACAAAATAAGTTACATTTCTATTTACTAGAAATAATCGGAAACTGAAATTAATAAGATAATTCTGTATACAAGTGCATCCAAAAGAATAAGACGCTTAAGAATAATTTTAACAGAAGCACAAGACTTATATATTGAAAGATACAAAACATCATTGAAAGATATTTTGAAAGACCTAAATAAACCCAAAGGCATCCAATGCTCATGAGTTGAAAAACTTAATATTGATAAAATTATGATATTCCCCCAGATTGATCTAGAAATTAAAGACCATCCTTACCAACGTACCAATTGGTTTTGTTGTAGAAATCAACAAACTGATCCTAAAATTTACATGGGAATGCAAGGAAACCAGAATGGCAAAAACAATCTTATTTAAAAAAAAAAGAATAGCTTTAGATAATTTATACCACTATATTATTACAGTAATGAAGATAGTACTCAATCAATACATTGGAATTGGCATAATGATAAGGACAGATTTATACATCAGTGGATTATAATTGAGAATCCAGAAATAAATTTTTACATTTGTTGTCAATTAATTTTTTAAAAGTGCCAAGATAATTTAATGGAAAAAGCGGAGTCTTTTCAACAAATGATCTTAGAACAACTGTATAAGATATCCTACCCAAAAAAACTATAACTGGACCTGGACCATTACCTCAAACGGTACACAAAAAACTAACTCAGAATAATACAAAAAACTAAACACAAGAAGTAAAACTAAATTTAAAAAAACTTAAAACACAGGCCAAAACATTCGTGACTTTGAATTAGGCAATGGTTTCTTAGATATGATATAAATACCAAAAGCAAGAACAACAACAAAAAAAATAGAGAAAAATTGGAGTTCATTAAAAAAAATTTTAAATCATACTTAAAGGATATTATCATGAAAGTTAAAAGGCAACCAACATCATGGGAGAAATATTCGAAAACCATATATCTGATAGGGGACTACTATCCAGAATATATAAGGAATTCTTAAAACTCAAAAATAAAAAGAAAATAATTAATTTAAAAATCAGAGTATTTGAATAAATGTTATTTCAAAAATGATCTGCAAAGAGCCAGTAAGTACATAAAAAGATATTTAATGTCATTAATTATCAGAGAAATTCAAATCAAAACTAATTTGTGGTATTACTTCATAGCTACAAGGATGGCTATAATAAAAAAAGATAGCAATGACAATTGGTGAGGATGCCAAAAATTTTAAGTGCTTATGTATTCCAGAGTCCAAATATAAAATAGTATAAGAACTTCGGAAACCATTTGGCAAGTCCTCAAAAAGTAAAATACAGAACTACTTTATGACCTAGGAATTTCATTTCTATGTATTTGTATATCTGGGAATTGAAAACACATGTTTACATAAAGCCTTTATATACCAAATGTTCATAGAAACACCATTCATAAGAGCCAAAAGTGTAAGTAATTTAAACTGATAAATGACGTGTGGTATATCTATACAATGGAATATGATATAGCCATAAAAATGAATGGAGTACTGCTACGTGTTGCAACATGTAAAAACCTTGAGAACATTACCCTAAATGAAAAAAGACAAATACGGAAGTTCATATACTGTGTGATTTAATTTATATGAAAAATCCCAAATAATCAAGTTCATAGAAATAGAAAGTAGATGAGGTTTTACATGGACTGGAGGTAAGGAGAATGAACATTCCATGGTAATGGATAGGGGTTACTTTTTAGGATGATGAAATGTTGTAGAATTAGATAACGGTGATAGCCACACAACTTTGTAAATATAACAAAAGTCACTATATGAAACACTTTAAAAGAGTGAGTTTTGTGTTATACGAATTCATCAGAATAAATAAATAAATAAATAAATAAATAAATAAATAAATAATATTTTTAATGGAATTTTCAAAAAGAGCTGAAAACTAGGACAGCAGTCCTCTACCTTATCCATGGGGGATACTTTCCAAGAACTTAAACTGCAGCTAGTACCCTGCCCTATACATGCACATCTATGACCAAGTTTAATTTATAAATTAGGCGCAGTAAGAGATTAACCACAATAACTAATGATGAAAGGGAACCGTTATGACAATATGGTATAATAAAAGTATGTGAATGTTCTCTTTCTCTCTCTCTAAATACCTTGTACTGTACTTACCCTTCTTCTGGTGATGATGTGAGAGGATAAAAGGCCTATACGATGAGATAAAGTGAGGGGAATGAAGTAGGCACTACAACATAGTGCTTCTGATGGTCTGCCAATACATCAGAAGGAGGATCACCTCCTTCTAGATCATGGTTTACCACAGGTAACTGAAACCATGGAAAGTGAAGCTGCTGGTAAGGGGGACTACTGTATAATGTTTATGATATTATTTAACTTTCAAATGGAAACCTCTTCTGTATTATGAGAAAATGGCAACTCTAAAATTATATGCTAAAAACTCTTAACAAGATGAGGAAAGGAGAGTAGATTGGTACACACTGGGCAATTATGTTAATATCTTTGTTGTGCAACTTATGAATACAGATTTTATTATAAAGTTTAAAATAGAATGAATATGGACCAAAATTTAACCTCCAAATTAGCATAGGAGAAGGAAAAAGGAAATATACTGAACTCAAGGCAGGGAGGAATAGAAATATGATGAACAGGTTACTCAGAAAGATATGATAGCTATATTTCAAAATATAATAACAATCCCAGTAAGTCTAGAAAAATTAAATTTATCTGTAAAACTGCAGATTGTCAAATACATATTTTTAAATCTAAATATATGTGTAACTTAAACAAAAATTTTAAAAATAGAAAATATAAATCAGGTCAATACTAATCAGATAATTTCAGATAATATAAAAATTGAGACAAAAATAATGATATAAACAGAAATAACAAAATAATCTATCTAATATATAAATAAGAATTTTACACACTTTGCAATATAGCCTTGAAGTAAATGAAATAAAAAGATTATAGGGAGAAATCAACAAATCCACTATCATTTGGGCTATATTATTGTATATTTGTCAAACACTAACAGGTGAAGCAGAAAAAAAAATAGTAAGAATATTGCTTTGAGAACCAAACTGTACACATTCATCTAATTCAAAGAATGTTGGGGCAGGAAAAGGCTTCGCACACAGAAAAAAATACATAATCCACAAAGAATAGAGAGATATATTTGACTATATTAAAGTTAAAAAAAACAAAACATCTGTATAATATAAAACATGTTAATATTAAAGATTTATGATGGGGGAAATATTTAAAACTTTTACATAGCACACAAATTAAAGTCATTATTCAGATATATTAAAGGTATATATAAATGCATAATTCTCTCTATATGTATTTAGAAAGAACCAGAACACAAAGGTATTTTAAATTTAAAAATAAATCAGTACATGAAAGCTTGACTGCACTAAAAATTAGGAAAATGTAAACTAAAAACAAGATATGATTTCACCATTAGATTCACAAACTTTTAAAAATCTATCACCATTTTTGTAAAATGTGACAAGGGAGTAGAACGATAGAACAATGATAATTTTCAAACACACACTGAAGGAAGTATAAATTGGTACACCCAATGATGGATAGCATCAATTTACTAAAAGTATTTGATCTTTTAAATTGTAATTGGCTTTCCAATATTTTATAGGGTGGTACAATAAATTTACCTAAGCAGTTAACTAAAATGAATGTTTCTTTCCTAAAAGTTCTGGGACTGATGCCTAAAACACATTTCTTTGAATCCAGAGAAGGAACTGAAAAGGGTTCATGGAAAAGATCGAATATCCTGAGTTAAATTTCCCTTGAAATTAGATTCCTTAGAATGTTGTTCAATTTACTGAATACCTACTATGTTCATAGATGAGAAAGATCAATAATTTTTCTAAGGAAACATTTACCTTTCTTAAAAATGACTAAATCCACATTTTTACTAATTCTAAGCAATTCAAATTTCTGAGAAATTTTATCTGATTTTATGTTTATAAAAAACTTCTGTTTCTTCCAAAGATACAACCCACTTCCTCTTTATCATTTAGGTTAATCTGTCATCATGGATGTGAATACATTGGAAATACTTCATATTTTAGCAAAAAAAAAAAAAAGGAAGAGGAACAAATTAAATTTTATAGATATATATGCTTATTTCTATATTTTCTAATTAATTTGCCAAATATATATAAATACAATAAATACAATAATAAAATATAAAATTAGTATCTCTAATGCATACCAAATGTACTGAATTAAGTAAAAGTCACAAATACAGTGCAAAAAAAAATAAAACAATTTGATTTTGCCTTGCCAACAATTCCTAGGTTGGGAACATAACATTTTGTTCATTTGTTTTTGCTTAGGAAAACTACAAAGATTAAAAATTCTGATTCTAGAGAATAATATTGTCACCTAACCTGTGTGATAAATGTCTCTGTGTTAGTTCATTAGAACAATTAGCTTTGGAAAAACTGATATACCATAAAATGTTGAAATTATATTTTTATTGCTGATGATAGTGAAAGAACTCATTACCTGTGGATTCTGATCATTACTTCTTATATGTGTTCACTACAGAGGAAAGTTAGAATTGTATAACACAAAATTTCATAAGCAATATGATAGTTAAAATATGTGAGAGTTCTAGACCAAAACACATCTCACTTTTAGATATAAAAACACTTTATATTTTCAGATGCAGACTGATCCTATAGTATAATAAATATAGTTCTAAAACAAAAAATCTTTGTCCATTAAATCTTTGGATGATAATACAGCGTAACTGGAAGATGCAAATTCTTATAGTTGAAGGCTATTCCAATAAATCTTTGCTTTCTCCCCAAATCCACTAAAATGCCAGAAAAATATAAATGTTGGTCATCTAAATGATTTCAATCCATAAAACAGGACTTAACATCTGCCCCTTAATCAAAGGACATCTTACTCAAGGTGTATTATAGAAAAATTAAGGTTTCTGATGCCAGTTCTTGGAACAACCCATACTGATGTCTTTTATACCCTACTTCCAAGCCAAAATTTTGACCCCTACTCACTTTAGGGAATAGAATTCTCATTCTACACCATTTCCTAGAAAAGAAGGAAATTACAAATCAAACCTATGATATTGCTTTTCTTAAAATGTGATCATACTTGTTATGGACAACTTCTCACTGGCTATAAATCTTTTAGGATCTAGCATACCATCATTTTGCTAGGTCTTTTGAGGGTTGTAGATGATATTCACTACCTGCTTTGTAGTAACTACCTTTACATGCTAGAGGGTAGGGGGAAGGATGTCAGCAGAAGTGGATATATGTAATTGTGTTCAGTTATGGGTTCAGAATGGACAAGTGAGCCAAGTAAGACCAGTTATGATTCTCGTGGGGGAATTCATATAGAAATGGGAAGAGATTCTAAATTGTAAACTATATGCTGCCAAGAACCAAAATCTACTTAGAGTTACATATTTACCTTATTTTTTTTAATTTTTATTTATTTATGATAGTCATACAGAGAGAGAGAGAGAGAGAGAGAGAGGCAGAGACACAGGCAGAGGGAGAGGCAGGCTCCATGCACCAGGAGCCTGATGTGGGATTCGATCCCAGGTCTCCAGGATCGCGCCCTGGGCCAAAGGCAGGCGCCAAACCGCTGCGCCACCCAGGGATCCCCCATATTTACCTTATTAATTTAAAATAATCCTAAATTATGATGCCACCAATTTCTGAAGTTTTTTCCAATTTCTGCAGTTTTTGAAAACTACATAATAAAATATTTTTTTCTATCCACATCCCATTAAAGAGAACAAGAATCTCCAATTCCATCCCAGACCATTTCACCTTTCTTGGCCATGGATCAATGGCATGGCCATGGATCAATACCGTTTACTAGCTTAACGGTAAGGAATAGGATAACTCAGGAAATTGGTGATAGATTATGGAGCCATTATCATATAACCTGTTTATTTGAATTACATTTTACTATCTGATAGAAATTTTGTGAATCATATGAAATAAATTAATAGCTTCTGCCCTTATATCAGAGCCAGATATCCACAATGCAATCATCCACCACATATACCACTAAGCTTTATATGATGCAATGATAGTTGCACTGGAATATTTCCATAGAATTAAAATTTCAGTTGAGAAACTAAGGATTTGGTGGGCATCAAAAACGAACAAACTTCTAAAATTCCTAGAGAGAAAAATGTGGCCCTGAGAAGTGAGTAATGCCCTGGATATTTGTTAGGGACACGGATCTCTAATCTTAGTTATACCATTAGCTTACTGTTTGCCCAACACAAACATGCATAGAGAAATTATTAATTAAATGAAGAGTGCTCTAATTACCAATCACCAGTAGGAACTTAAGGTAGGTTTTGTGTGTGTGTATGTGAAGTTTTCAGTATTGCTTATGCTTACCAAGTAACTTGTTATAATATTTCTCATGATTTAAAATAATTGTGTTCTTCTGGTCCTAAGGTCACAATTATTTCAGTGATTTATGTATTCCAATGTGCACTGGACCAGGAACACCAGTACTTCCCAACACAAAGATAGGTATTTTATCCAAGTGGGAACAAACTGTCACCACTGTGGTTATTGTGCCTATATGACAACCAGCACCTTTTTTGAGAATATATAGCCAATCGTTAAATTGTGGGGGACCTTAAGATGCTAATGTTCCAAATATGAAGACATCATAGCACTATTCCTAGAATGCAGAGAGCAGAGGAGTGGGAGATAGATAGGCAGTCAATTCTATCTTCCCAAAGCCTTCTTACAGGATAGCGGAGGAAAGATGGCTGAAGAAAAATTGGCTGAAGACTTTCAAGTATACCAAGTTATATGAGAAGAATAATTTTTTAAGTCTATCACAGATCCACAGGGTCCTTTCCTTGCCACCGTGCTTGGTACTAGTCATTCTTCAGACACAACACACATCCAATTTTTTGATGCAATTTTTTAAACCCTTTTGATCAGTTCACTGAATGGGCAGGATACTGATGTTAATGTATATAGAATAGAGTATCATTTTTATTTGAAAAGTGTGTAATTAGTTTCATTATACATATCATGAGTTTGCATGCTGGAAGCCAAAGAAAAACTGAGAGGATATTCTCTAACTAATTTTGTTATTTTTATAGTAGTAGTCTGATGACTGTCTACTTGTGTTTGAAAGCTAGGAGAGGGGTAAGTAATCTTGGCCATTTTGTACATATTGCATTTTGGGAGAGAACTGGGAATTGATTTATAATACATAGAACACAGACACACACACACATATATATATATGTATATATAGACAATATAGATACGTTTATATAAGTTTATATGTCTCATAAATGGGTTTAATCTAACACACACACATAGACCTTGATACTTATTATAATATCACTATAGGCCCATAAAAACTCAAGAATTTAAGTAACATGTACAATGTTTACTCAAAGGAAAAATTCATAACCAACGTTGTCTATTCATCTTTCAATTTAGTCTTTTGAGTGTCAAAAGGCAAAGGAAAAGAAGGTAAATATTATTTTTCAAAATTCCATTTTGGGGATACCTGGGTAGCTCAGTTGTTTACCTGTCCATCTCTTGATTTTGGCTCAGGTCATGATCTCAGGTCCTGGGATGAGCCCTGCACTGGGCTCTGCAGGAGGTCTGCTTCAGGATTCTCTCTTTTTTCCTCCCCCACCCCCACTCACACACACGCACGTACTCTCTGTCTCTCTAAAATAAATAATATTTTTTAAAAAATTCCATTTTGAACTTGCCTCTAAACTATTAAACTATATTTAAGAAGACATGTTTTAATGAACTATGCATACAGAGTATATGCTTTGTCCAAGACATTTTAAATAAACATATTAAAGCTACAAAGAGCATATAAAAGCCTCACTACATTTTCATATTCCTTTTACTTCAACCCCTTTTGACTTGCTATTTTCTTATGCTTTATCTTGTTTCACTCATAATGACCTCAGTTCAGCTTTGTGTTAAGAACATGTTTAACATATTTGTTTGGCTTTGACCTACATGCTATGTCTCAGACAAAACTCACATTTAATTTCATGTTCTTCTCATAGCTATAGGAGAAGGAATTTCTAAACCTTCTCTGGTCCAACATGTTTCATGCATAAAAGGTAGAATCAACCTCATTTCATGAGTAGTATGTGTGTTGTTTCTGTTATATATTTACTGTCTTTCTACAAAGACTACCAAAAGCTGTCGGCTTTTATCTGGCAAAGGGAACAATATACTTTCTCTACCTTGCCTTGGTGCTATGCCAAATAGTTTACTGTCTGCTACAGTTTAGACTATGGAGATGTTCATCTCCTTGGCATCCCAAAAACATCACACTGGTCTACCACACTGTTAGCGTCATACTGACTTGACATGATAAGCAGAAAGTAGCAAACATTAAATACCATAGATGCCTTTGTCAAACACAATTGTACCAGAGGGTAGGAAATCAACTATGAAATTGAGGGGTCCACGCTGGAAACATCAGACTAAAGCATGTTAGGATATTCTTTCTATAGGAAAAGACTGTTGTATCTTACAATGCCTCTCATTAAAAAAAAATACCTCCAGATTTTAGAGGAAATATACCAGTTTCAAGTATGCTTCTCTGATTCATTTAGGAAGTAATATTTTAAGGCTGCTAGTTTTGAGTGGGATCCAGAAAAAGATCAGTATCCGGAGCAAGTCCAGGCCACAGAACAAATTGCTCCACCACTTGGGACTCCTGGCTCTCAAATACTTGAAGTGTGAGTGACAAATAGGGATGCTGATTGGAGTTCTAGTAGGAACATAGCACAAACAGTTTGGAATAAAGCTATGTCGTCTTATGCAGGTAACTTTCTTTTTTTCTTGGAGAAATATCTCCTTGCTTCCTACTAAGACTTACAAGAACTGAACCCATGACTATGGCACAAGTAAACTTCATTCTATGAAATAAATATGCCTGAGCACATCACATGATAAGATGGAATGAATACCAGCAATCCATCATCAAAGGGAAAGGGTAAATGAGATGTTGGAATCAAGGAGTTCTGAAGTCACAAATAATTTGCATGAGAAGTGGTTTAGACCCTTTGGCATTGTATGCTGCATTGCCTTCTCTTCAATGGACATTAATATCTCATGTGGTTTTTCCCAATATATGCATTGAATTGTTGATCACTTTTTGTTTCTGTTTTTCCCATAGATAGAATACAGGAGTTCAAAACCCAAAGTGTAGACTTGGGATGTCCTTTCTCACTCTTTTAGAAAAAAAGTATTGTTTTGAAGTATGTCTTAAAATATGCTATTCTTCTCAAATTTGACATCAGTATGGATGGTCTTTACTTCTTTTTGTTTATTTCTGATAATAAAACAATATTCATCATTTATTGTCTTACCAGTCACAAAAAATAGCCCCAAACTATTGTATCACATACTCAAATGATTCATTCGTTTTTTGTTAGTTAAATATATTATTTTTCTTTAGATAAGTATTTATATTTAGCTATATAAATATCCTTGTTACCTTGATTTCAGTTAATCCCATATTCCAAAACTGTGCTTTCTTTTAACATTTTGTTCTCTCTCATCCATCTTCACTTTATAACTTCATTTAAATAGACAAATATCAAAACAAACTTGACTCATATTTGACTCCTAGAAAATACTGTGGATTATTCCTCTTATTTCCTACTGATTTAATTACTAAGTCCTTCTTAGGAGTTTGGTTTTATATCAAGTGGTTTTTCCATCTTTGAGAAAAAGTCTATCCTCTTCCTGTGGAGAGAAGGCATATAGTCCATTTTAGAAATTTTTTCTCTCTTCAATATATTGTGATTTGTTAAGACTTTGGTATAAACACTGGACTGAAGTAAGTCTCCTCCTTAACATAAAGAAAAACCTGCGTGGATCTGAATATGAACAAGGGAAATTCTTCCCTCCTTTCAAATTATTGCCCCCAAGTAATGAGCATTCTGTTTTGTTCCAGTGTCAGATCATCTAGAGCAACAAGAAGCCCTCACAAGACTTCATATTATCCACTTATCTCAATAAGACCCTCTTATAGATTCTAAGCATAAGAATAAACAACATTTAAGGAATAGTCATAGTTTAATTTTATTTTTTATGTCAGATTATTTATATGGTGATGAGGTAGCTTGATGTTCTCTATCCTCTCTTAAATATCAAAACTTCTCATTAAGATTTATGATAACTAAAATTTTTACAGTGAACTTCACGGGAGAGTTTTTATATTTTAACAAGGATACTAGCTAAATGAATGATGTTGTAGGAGTGATATTTGAAACACAATTGAGCTTCGGGGGAAAGGTTTGTGTGTTATAAAATTCCAATACCTCTGAAATTCTAGGTCTAAGAAATGCTCCATTTTGTTAGAAAGTTGTCATTGTCAGAACAGAGGTATATGATATTACACTCATCTTAAGGATATTGTTCAGTCACAGAATAAATGCGTATTTAGAACTTATGAATTCATTGTATTTAACAACAGTGAGAGAATTATAATCTTTTAGTATTTATTAATCATCTGTGTTACAGAAATCTCAAAAGTTTTATCTCAATCATATATATTTGGAATGCTTGAAGAATGACTTTTAAAATCCTCTCCAGGGCAGCCCAGGTAGCTCAGCAGTTTAGCGCTGCCTTCAGCCCAGGTCATGATCCTGGAGACCCAGGATTGAGTCCCACATCAGACCCCCTGCATAGAGCCTGCTTCTCCCTCTACCTGTGTCTCTGACTCTCTCTCTCTCTCTGTCTCTCATGAATAAATAAATAAAATCTTTAAAAAAAATCTTCTCCAATTATTTAGAAATCAATTGCTGATAATTCAGCAAACATTTTACTACTTTGCTAAATTAGACACTCTATCAGCTTAAGAGAATAAAGAGAGGCTATAGAATAGAAAAAGAGAAGGAAGAGAGATAAAGCACAAAAGTCATCATGTCATGCAAAATAATTTTTATAACAGAAAATATCTCTGAACATAAGATAAATGAATTTGGACTAGAAGTTAAGGACCATGATAGTGTTTGGGTTGGTCACAGAGGGAAAAGAGATCTAAGTAAAATGTTGAATATGAATTTGTTAGTTGGATACAATGGAAAAGAATATTCTAGTTAGGGGAAAACAGGTAAGAAAAGACCCACATAATATGAACTGAAATGGTTTAATGTGTTAATGAGTTCTGCCAACGCTGTCCATGAAATGGATTCTGGATTAAGAGACATATGGGAGGGATGCCTGGGTGGCTCAGTGGTTGAGTGTCTGCCTTCCGCTCAGGGTACTGGGATTGAGTCCCACATGGGGCTCCTTGTGGGGAGCCTATTTCTCCCTCTGCCTATATCTCGGTGTGTAGAGGCCTCTCTCTGTGTCTCTCATGAATAAATATATATTATATTATGTATATAATATGCATACAGAAAGTTGTTTTTAGAAATACTATCACCCTGGGCTACCTGGGTGTCTCAGTCAGTTCAGCATGTGACTTTTGGTTTCAGCTAAAGTCATGATCTCAAGGTCATGATCACAGGGTCATGAGATTGAGCCCTGGCCTCAGGTCCCACAATCAGCCCAGAGTCTGCTTGAGATTCTCTCTCTCTCTCCTTTTGCCCTCCTGCTGCTTACTCACTCTCTCTCTAATAAATAAATAAAATCTTCTAAAAAAGAGAAAGAAAAATTGTCCCCCAAATATTAAAAGTATCAATTATCTTTGGGTAGTTGCTTTTTAAATATTCCTTGCACTTTTTAGAGTTATTTTGACCTTTTTCAGTGAATGTGTATGATTTTTATAAAAATCGATTTTTTTTTAGCAGAAAGTCAACAATATTACCTTAAAGTTAACTACATTGCAGGTGAAGAGGTGCAGAGTGTAATAAGCATTTTGGAGGTAAAAGTGACCATGCTTGGTGTTTTATCAGGCATGGATGCTAAGAGACTAGGATTTCTACAGGATTTCCATGGGTTCTGCTCTAGGTGAGAAAAATCAGTCAGTAGGCTAAGAGGAACTAAGTAGTATAGAGGAGGCAGGTGAAATGGAAGAAATGGAGAGCAGGGGATCCTGAAGTATACAAGGAAAATTAGTGAGAAGATACCCAATTAAATATCTAGAACTGGGACTCAGGCTAGCCTATGAAGCTAGAGATACAATTTGAGGAACTGTCAAAATATGTTAATTTGTATACGTTTTACCAATAGAACTATGATATGTATTCTGTTATTTCGATTTTTGTCTTTAAAGTCTAAAAATTTTACTAGGTGTTAGAGGCTCAATGTGTAAACTTAACCCCCCACCCGACCTCCACCGCATAAGCCCTAAACCCCAGCACCTCAGAATGTGACTATTTTGCAAATAAGGCCTTTACAGAAGTAATTAAGTTTAAATGAACTCCAAAAGGTGGGGCCCTAATGTGATAGGGCTACTGTCTTTACAAGAAGAAGAAACACTAGAGCTCGCTCTCTCTCTGCTCCTGTACAGAGAAAAGGCCTTATGAGCACAGAGCTAGAAAGCCATCTACAAGCCAGAAGAGAGGCCTTATGAGAAATCATCTCTTCCCACCTTGATCTTGGACTTCCAGCTTCAGAATTGTAAGAAAATCAGTTTCTGTTGTTTAAGTCACTAGTTTGTGGCATCCTGCTATGAACACAAGAGCTGATTAATACACTTGAAGAAGTGTCAGAAATAACTCTGCATCTCAGGTCTTCGGGAACAGTGTGGGTCTTTTCAATACATAGTTTTAAGTGTTCACCTATTTCTCAAAAGGAGAAACTGAGGCAGAATGGCTAACTACTGTGACTACAGCCCCAGAAAAATTAAGCAGTGGAGTGGGGATCCTAGTCCAGAACATTTAATTCCACCCTAGACCAGAAATACTTCCCTTTAACCTCACCAAATAAGGGAGATGAACAATGTTACAGGGTATTAGGAGGAAGGATTAGAAGTTATTATTAGAACCTTGATAGCCTCTGTATAATGAAATTTATGCAAAAACAAATAACAAACTATACATTGTTCAAATATTTAAGCTCATATATAAATAATATATGCATAAATAAAGGATGCTATATGCAATGTACTCCTTGGCAATAAGAAAGTGATAAAAAAAATAAATAAAGTTTTAAAAAGATTGTGGGATGCCTGGATGACTCAGTTGGTTGAGCTTCTGACTCTCGGTTTCAGCTCATGTCACGATCTCAGGGTCATTGGATTGAGCCCTGCCTCATGCTCTGCACTCAGCAGGGGAATCTGCTTCTTTTCACTCTCTCCCTCTGCCCCTCCCCCTGCTTGTTCACTCTTTCTCTCTAAAAAATAAATAAATAAATCTTTTTTAAAAAATAAAATAAAGGTTCAGTTGATATTATTGCTGTGAAAAAGATGGCCATGAAGAAGTGATAGAGTGAAGTTAGAGATGTGAAGAGAGATATGGGCTGCATCCAATTCAGTCACTAGGCAAAGGAATGAGATTCAGACAGAAGACATGACCAAGAGGAGGAGGAATTGGGCAAGAATATGTGAGATGTGTGAAGAAAGGGGAATGAAGAGGTAGTTTTTCTTCTTTTGCCTACTAGTTGAATTAAGAAACACTCAAGTAGATCTTGGGACACTCCTTTTTGGATTTTTGTTTTGTTTTTTAAAGATTTTATCTATTCATGAAAGACACACAGAGAGAAACAGAGACATAGGCAGAGGGAGAAGCAAGTTCTCTGCAGGAAGCCTTATGTGGGACTTGATCCCAGGACCGACCCCAAGGATTACAACCTGAGCCAAAGGCAGACTCTCAACCACTGAGACACCCAGGCGTCCCTCGTTTTTGGTTTTGATTTTACGTGGGTTTAGATAATTCTGATCCAATTTTGATCCCATTTTGCTGCTGCTAGAAAATGAGTTAAGGAAGGAATAAAGGTTGTTGAATGGATCTCATCCTCAGTGTGCCATGGGAGACCCTTGTAACAGCTCCGGCTTCATGACACCAGACAAGGGGAAGGGAACAGTACTGCACTATTCATGGAGATACCATGTTTCTCTGACTGCCCTGTATTATACTGCAAGTACAGTAGTTTTCACTTTCCCAAACTGGGAATGGTTCCAGAGGAATGCATCTGGATAGCATTTGCCCATTACCCTCCCCAGAAAAGAATTAGTCAGCAAGGACCCTATTCATAAAACAAATTCCATCCATTTCTACTTGAATGTCACGTCTTTATGTGGAAAAGTGTGGAGTGAACCCCTTTTTCTACATAAAGAATGCTTTTCTCTGATTAATGGACCTCTCTCCCCCCACTATGTAAGTAGACACCTCCTGATTGTATACCTGAGGGAGCTCAGAGACTACAGACACAGTGAGAAGGGTTTGGTGTGGTGTTTCTGGACTGAATTGTACCTTTTCTGAAAATGGAAAATATAAAAAGGATTGGTTTCAAGAGAAAGGCATGCTATTCAAACTGCAGAAGATATATAACAGGATACTCTGAACGTGCAAACATAAAAACTCACACTCATGTTCCTGAATCAGGTGAAAGTTTTAAGAATCATTTCTATTAGCAATCTGTAGTTGCCAGATCCCAGGCTCTCAATTCGGTGATTTACTTCACAAAATTCTATTTCCCAGAAGAGAGGAGTTAATCTTAATGGAGTAATAGAGTTTTAATCAGCCCATAAGGTTGATAAATTGGGTTGATTGGAACCACATCATTAGACAGTGAATTTTGGCAGATTTTTAATAGTCACCGAGGGTGCCTGAGATTTATGGTCTAGACAGTTTATTATTTTCTTTTGGTTGAATGATCATTTTAATGTCCTGTGACATACCATATACCTTGCCTACTGTGGAATTTATTCAATGACAAAAGTTTTTAACATACTGTAAGTCCAGATCATTACATTTCAACTAAGGAGCAGCATAGAACTTCAGTGTTGTGCTTGACTTCAGACACTTTAGAGAGATGAGGTATTTTATTGGTGATATTTGATGCAGTTCCCAACTGTTGTTCTAAGGCCTTGTGTAAAAGAGACTCATGAAAAAGTGAATATCACTGACCAAAGGATTGCATCGCCTTTTGAAAAATTGGAATTTTAAAAAAACACTTTGCCAAAAGGGCATCATAGGCTATTTATGTTGTTATCACTGCCATATTGACTGTAGACCCAACTAATTCCTTAGGCGATTTTACACAATGACAACAAACACGCACATGCACATGCATGCATATGCGCTTTACATCTCTGCTTGCCCAAGTAGCAATTATTCTATGCAAACCTACTTAAGGAAATTTTGGGGGTCCCAGTCTCTCCATGTTTTCTTTCCCATTTTTATAGCTGAGTACAGCAGGATTCTCGTTCTGGAAAGTTGAGTATCCGAGTCCCTCCTCCCCTTGAAAGAAAGTCGGCTCTGCCAAATACCTGTGAACACTTTTTAGCGGACTACTTGAAATGGAGATAAGGAGACTGAAAGAAAATGGAAGCTACCTCACTACAAAATCCATCTACTGATCCTAGTTATAAGATTACTCTGCAGGTATCACATAAAGGGTGATTTCCAGGACTCAAGAAGACCCCAAATGTGAAAGTGTCATGATTAAAATATAAATAAGCATCATATCACATTTTATGTCTGATGCTTTAATAATCACTTCGATCACATGTTTGTCTTCACAATAACTAAGTGAGGCTGACCCTATTCCTCCTACGTTTTAGATAAAGAAATTGAGACTTAAAGAGGTTTTCACTGCACAAGATCATCTTGTTAGTAAGTGTGACATCCAGGACCAACCTCTAACTTCTGACACCAACCCAGGCATCCTCAAAGCACATTATTTTGCTTCAGGGGTAACCACACCACAATCCAATTTGATAGTCAGTCATCATCTGAAGTTATTACCAATTCTACTTTTTTTCCTTTTGGCCACTGAAAGCCTAATTTGACTGGATGACTAACCAGTATGACATATGGTTATTTCCATTCAGAAAAAAAAAAAAAAAGAAGAAGAATGAATGGAAGGAAGGAAGAAGAAAGAAAGAAAGGAATTAAGAAAGAAAAAGAAAGAAAGAAGAAGAAAGAAAGAAAGAAAGAAAGAAAGAAAGAAAGAAAGAGAAAGAAAGAAGAAAGAAGAAAGAAGAAAGAAAGAAAGAAAGAAAGAAAAAGAAAGAAGAAAGAAAGAAAGAAAAGAAAGAAAGAAAGAAAGAAAGAAAGAAAGAAAGAAAGAAAGAAAGAAAGAAAGAAAGAAAGAAAGAAAGAAAGAAAGAGAAATCTGGAACCCAGTTCCATGGAAAATGGATCTGGCCTTAAGAACTGTGGGCAGACTAAGGTACAATCAGTTTAACTCTGTGATTGACTCAAGATACTCCAGGATTTGACCAGTCCATGCAAAATGAGAGGCAAATCATATTCGCTTATGTGTCGTCTCATAATCTTCCCTTCAAAAGGAACATATCTCCCCAGGATTATTTTCTCTCTCATTCTTCCCAGACCATAGGCCTTCCATGCACTGATGAAATTGTCTTACTATTAACCTGGAGCCACAGTAAAAATGCCAGAGTTGTCCTGCTAATGACTAAGAGTACAATGAGTACATTCTATTCTGCATGAATGTTAAGTAAGGAATGTATGGTTACCATTATTCTTATAAAATTTAAGACCTTTGCATAAAATAATATGATTTCAATATACAACCAAAAAGAACCAAACAAACAAATAAACAAAACCCTAACTTTCTGTCAATTTCCATTAAACAAGGCAACTGGCATTTTTATTTCAAAAATGTCTTGTGAAGATGGCTCATTGGCTACATAAATATAAATGCACATATCTGAAATTCAAATGTCTGATTTCAAATACCAGTCATAGGCCAAAAATGTTGGCAAGATCACTCACAGATGTTTCACAGAAATGGGGAGAAGAGAGGTCAACGTACTGTAAATACATGTAGTTGCCCGATGCTTCTCTGGTCAATTTCCTCCTCAGCAGAATACATTTAGGGTAATAAATGTTTCATCCGGGAAGCTTTCCAGATTCATCATTAAAATAAAAAAGTAAGCACAGTTGTTCTTAGTGGATCTTTTTTCCATCACAGTATCAGTCACATCTCAGAGGCATGCTGAAATGTGTTGGTGAGTACAAAAGGGTCAGAAGAGAAATGAGAATGGAAAAGAAAGAAAAATAAAAAATAAGAGAGAGGTATGGATCTTACAGGGAAAAGCCCTCACTTGTGGAATAAATTTAAGCTTTATGCTTCCTTGTCATCTGCCGGGTGATAGCACAATATATTAAAAATAAGATTTTATCTTGCAATGCCTTTTGCTCTGGCCTAGCAAAATGATCTCTTTTTTCTAAATTTCTATAATAATTGCAGACTATTCTACTTTGTATTGTATGTAATTCTACCTTGTATTGTTTGTGCTGTTAGTTATTTTGAATTCACCAAAGCCAGGAACCATATCTTATATTCTATGGATTTCTCACTGTCTTGGTCTGCGCAGGCTGCCATAAGAAAATAGCATAGCCTGGGTGGCTTTGACAGCAGAGCTTTGTTTCCTCTGAGTTCTGAAGGCTAGAAGTCCACATTCAGGATGCCAGCATGGGCAGTGTCTGGTGAGAGCTCTCCTCCTCGCTTGTAGACAGCCACCACCTCAGAGTGCTTACATGACCTCAGGACGTCATCTAAACTTAATTCACTCCCGAACACCCCGTCTCCAAATATCACATATTGGAGTGGGGCTTCAGTATGTGAATTTGGGAAGAATACAAACATTCAGTTCACTGCACTTATTTCACAGAACACATTGCCTTATACACTGAAAACAGTCTAGGAACATTGAGTTAAGGAGAGCTAGGTTAATGTGATTTTTATAATTAGAACTAAAAAGTTCTCTGTCGTTGTTCAGTACTTCTTCATATGAGGATACAAAGAGTCTGAGTGACGATCCTTCATATAAGGGAGGGGAACTTTTGGTAAGAATTGGATTAGAAAGAAGATATGTGTTTTGTTTGTTTTCTTTTGTTTCACTTTAAAAAAGGAAATTCAAAGGAAAGGGCAAAAGGAAGCCTTACTGTTTCCATTCTATTATTTTGACTAAAGAATTGCAACAGTAAGAAAATCTAGAAAATATAAATTATTTCCCTATTATTTAAAGCAATGATTTTTAAGGTGAAATGCATTCATCTTGTAGCATACAGGATAATCTACTGGATATGGTGAGAAAGTAATAAAACCTTTTTTCAAATTTTTGTCTAAAAGGTAGGGTAACAATTAAGCCCCTGCATTACAAGAGATCTTAAGAAAGCATTTTAGTGTGCCTTTTTATAAGTATTTTGTGATGTCCTGCCATTTGGGAGAGCCTGGCTTTGTCCAGTTTGAATGAAATGAAATCTGTCAAATGGACAAATGGCTTTAAATGATTCCAAGTTAAGTCAGGAAAATAAAAGTCATGTTAAGTATTCCAAACATTAAAGTATTCAAGTATTAAATGGACTTAATTCAGTGAACAAAGTGATGACAAGACCCTTGGAAGGGCTGGCTGAGAGAAAAAAATCAAGGCAACCACCACTACTTCTCAGTTGTTGATATAGAAAATTAGGAAGTGCTGCTGCCATCTAAAGATTAGGAAATAAGAAAACTGTGACCAAGGTCACAGTCACCACAGGCTAGGTCCCTGCAATGATGGTCGTGGTAAGAGGATGGCATTCGGCTGGCCACCGTCACCACCTGCAGCCGCCAGAGCCCAAACACCCACCACCACCCAGAAGATGGAATGACGGAGTAACTTTCCACCTCCCAAGTCTTCAGAAGTGCGTTTTGTTGGCAGAACCTGAACTGTATAGGGAATCCTGTCTGCAAGGGAATCTGGGAAAGTTTTCCAGATCTGCACCACATGGGAAAGTCCAATAGAGAAGGGAACGTTTGCTGAGCATCAACCTTCAATTTCCAACCCAGAGGAAGATGTGAATAATGCAACATGAGAAAACACAAGAAACACGAGAACGTGGTGGAGTTGACGCTTTGCTCATGATATGAATTCTGTCAGACATATTAATTTAAAAATTTTTATATATATATATATACACACACATACACATCTATCTGTATATATTCTAATGGAAGAAAAATTCCCCTCAAATTATAAAGTTATCTGAATGAAGTACTTTAAATATGAATTTATAGTCATTATTAATGAGTATAACTTTCATCATAAGTTTCCCATTGTGGTATTAGCTGCTAATAAGAGGAACACGTTCTGCATAAGACATTTAAAACTTTGAATCTAGATCATGAAAACAATGATTATGTTGTTTCAAGTGTTAAGTAATGCAAACCTTGGTCCAATACTTCACAAAATTTCACTAAACTTAATGACAAGTATTTGAAAACTGTTGCGGTGTTAAAGGAAAATAATGACAGTGGAAGGAAAGATACATTCCATTGGGGGAAACAATTGTTCTTTCTGCCAAGGTAAAAGTGTTTGTAACACTAAATAGAAAATATGACAACAAACTGTACACATGCTTTAGTCAGTAAACACTGTTTAATGTTGGATGATATATATATAGCACATTTCTGAATGTTTGTAAAAAATAAATATGAAAAAGCATGTAGTCTGAAAGGTATACTGTACAGTTTAATAAAAGCGTAGATGTTTCCAGCATGTGTCATGTAATTTTCTAGAATCTGCACTAAAATAAAATGCCTATAGGAGTAATTATTTTAAGTCAGTAAAGAAAAGAGTTCCTGGAGAAGGTGGAACGATGTTTGAAGGAGAAGAATGTGTAAACGTAGCCACTGATAGAAGAACTGCTCTGACAAAAATAAAAATAGTAATATTATTTAAAGGTTTCTAAAATAAGTTTACAGAGATGGCACCAGATGTGAAATTATTCACAGCATTATTCACAGAAACATTATTGCAACAAAGGGATGTATAAAGTGCTATGGGAGGATCAATGCCTTTAATTTGACAAAACCCAGTCTTTTAAAATACAAGAAAATCTTTAAAATACTTTATTATGAGATTGAGATGCCCATTAACATCTTTTGAAACAAATATTTTTCTCCAGTTCTATTATAGAAAAAGTGCTAAAAGGAATTGTTAATTTGAAGTTAATTTAAATTTAAACTATAAATTTAAAATTGTTAATTTAAAGTTATATATATAATATATATTCAGGAAATATAAATGCTATAAATATTATATAGCATTTAATATATTTATAAAATATACAATATAAAGCATTATAATGAGATATAGATATATAGATATATAGATATTCCAATTCTATTGATTTAGTTGGTCATATCTAGATGTCAAACAGCAAACAAATCTATAATTTAAAAATAAACACATTTAATTAGGCCCTTCAAAATAAAGAAAATTATTTTTACAATGAATGAGAAAATGAAACAAATGTTATGGAAGAATGTTTTCAAATCAATATCTGGAACAATTCCATCATTATGTTATTTATTGTTAAATACAATATGTGAGAACTATAAATATTCAGTATGCTCCTAAGAAATTTTGGGAAAAATTCATAACTAATTTTTAAAAAGCAAAATAAAGAAGAACATTAGATTTTGATATAGACTGTTATCAAGAAAAATGGAAAAAGATTAAGAAACTTCAAAGAAAAACCTTATAATATTGAAAAATAAATTTCATACTTTACTAAGTGCAATCATATTATTCTATTTTAATCTATTTTGAAACTATTTTTTCATCCAAGGTAGTAGTTAAAATCAAATATCAAGATAAATTGAATTTAAATTTTTTTTTTAATTTTTATTTATTTATGATAGGCACACAGTGAGAGAGAGAGAAGCAGAGACACAGGCAGAGGGAGAAGCAGGCTCCATGCACCGGGAGCCCGATGTGGGATTCGATCCCGGGTCTCCAGGATTGCGCCCCGGGCCAAAGGCAGGCGCCAAACCGCTGCGCCACCCAGGGATCCCGATAAATTGAATTTAGAACCAGGTATTACAATATGTTAATTTGAGATTTAAAAAAAAATCATTGATCATATTCAATCACAATTCTGAATATTTTAATTAGAACAGATATGTTATTTAGTTAAAGTAAGAAATATTATGGCTCAGGCCTTCCATCACATGGCTCTCAAGCTTTGGATGGGAGCTACAGTCTTCTCAATAATTGACATGATCTGAAAGGTCTGCTTCTACCCTCCTTCACATGGATTTTGGTAGGCTTCACTTCTTTATGACTTGGCAGACTGAGAATTCCACATGAGCTTTTAAGATTTAAGGGCTGCTCACATTGTGGCAGATGGCTTGTCTTAGAGTGAACGAGTGACAACATGAGAATGGGTGCTCAACATGGAAGGCACAGTCTTTTTGTACCATGATCTCAAAGGGAAACCCCTCCTCTTTTGACCTCTGTTTTTAGCCTTGCAACTTTTTATCTCTCTCTTCAGCTCTTAGTTGAAGTGAGATTGTGGGCTTAATAAATAATGTACTATTTCATTTCAGAGTATTATTGCTTTCCTGAATAAATCAATTTAAACAGATGCTCAATGTCATATGGACTCTGACATTGGTATATTAGACCTTCAAAAGGCCTCTAATCCATGCACCTGCCTAGAAAATCAGTTGCTTTTAAATTGGCCTTTAAAATTCTATAATTTAGCCAAAAAGAATTTTTAAAAAGAAATTTAGTACTGCCCCAAAATAAAAATATTATTCCTATTTTCTGTAATGCTTAATTACTTAACAAATACTACCAAGTAATTGTCTTGTCAAATAAAATATACAGCAAAAACAGATGACCACAAGTCTAAGACTTATATTTAAGTGGTGATTTTCTTCCCTTAAATATAAAGCAAATGAAAAAGGCCATATATGTATAGAATTAGAAATTGAACTTCCTAGGTTATTCTTAGTCTAACCAAAAGTTCTGAACAACCTGTGGTATCTCACTTAAGGTGTCATGCCCTGGGAATGAAAGAGCATGATCTGGAAAACCAGGCTCTCCATGTGGATTTTTTTTTTTAATTTCTAGAGTGGTGGTGTTGCCTTTTCCTAAGATCACACACAGAAAGGATTGGTAGCAGTGAGAAAGAAGTGATGGCAGAGATGAAAGGAAGTGATGGCATTGACAGAGTCAAAATGGGAGTGATCTTCCATAAGAGACTGACTGTGCTTAACTTTCAATTCTGCCCTTGCAAACAAAGCGGGGCTCAGTATCCTGAGGAAGACCACCTGAGAGCTACAGATCCTGGCCATTGAGAGTACTTTGAAAGGGAAGTTTCCCCCAACTCTTTCTAAAGAGAAGATTTCACAACATCTAGAAAGCCAGAGGATCTGGACACAGCACCTACCACTGGTGGATGAACTTACAAAACTTATAACGTTTTTCCCCCAATAACCATCTTCCTATTTTCCTTAAAAATCACATAGGGAAAAATATCAAATGGTCAAAAGAGTTCAATGAAATATGGAAAACACAGCCCACATTCTTTTTTTAAAAAAGAATTTATTTATTTGACAGCACAAGCAGGGGGAGCAGCAGGTAGAGGAGAGAGAGAAGCAGGCGTCCCACTGAGCAGACAGTGGGATATGGGGCTAGATCTTTTTTTTTTCACTGTTCAAAATTTATTTGGTATTTTAGTTGGTATGACAGTTGGTTGCATTGTCTTTTTACATTATATGGCAATGTACACTATATTCTGACATATATAGTACACAAAATAAGATCCTTTAGAAGAGTTATGCACAATACATGCAATATTGAATTTATACATTGGATCCCAGGATGTGACTGAAGAAAAAAAGATGGCCTAGGCATGTTGGATGTTGGGGTGAAGGAATCAGAAGTTACAAAACACAGTAAATACACATCTGGTTTAAGGAGTAACTGCAGCATATATGACATTGGCAGTGGTGCCTCCTAGATGGTGGAACGATATTATGTTAACCAATTTAGGACTACACAAGACAGGTTTCATCCAGCATCAGGGCATAGCTGCAGGGTTTTGTGAACCATTCCTATGTGTAACTTTAGGAAACTGATGTTTTTTTCTTAGGCCATTTTAATATTAGGACTTGAGTAACAGGTCAGATAATAAGGACAACATACACAACCTCCAACTAAAATCTTGTTGTAGTCTAGACAGTTCAGATCATGACCTGAGCAAAAGGCAAATGTCTAACCAACTGAGCCACCCAGGCACCCCACAAAAGCCCACATTTTTAGTTAAGTGATAAACTAATGTTACGCTTCCCAGGGAGAAACAGTATTCTTATTTGGAGAGGTTTTTTTTTTTTTTTTTTTTAATACCTTTTCCCTGATGATTAGTGATGTTGAAGTATCTTTACCTATACTTGTTGGCCATTTGCATATTTTCTCTGGAGAAACATGTCCTCAATTTCTTTGCCCATTATTTGGGGTTCTTAGTTCATTAGTTATTTTTGTTCACTATTGAGTTGTTGGAGTTCCTTAAATATTTTTGATATTAACCCATCAAATAAATATATAGCTTCCAAATATTTTCTCCTATTCTGTAGGTTGCCTTTTCATTTCACTGATTGTTTCCTTCCTTCTTCAGGAGCTTTTCAGTTTAATGCAATTCCACTTGTCATTTTATTTTCTTTTGTTGCCAAAGAAATACAAATCAAAACCACAATGAAATAACATCTCACACTGGGTAGGATGGCTATGAAAGAAAGAAAGAAAGAAAGAAAGAAAGAAAGAAAGAAAGAAAGAAGAGGGAACTTTGGTAGATTGTTGATAGGAATGTATGTTGATGTAGGCAGTCTTCTCAAAACCACAATGAAATAACATCTCACACTGGGTAGGATGGCTATGAAAGAAAAAGAAAGAAAGAAAGAAAGAAAGAAAGAAAGAAAGAAAGAAAGAAAGAAAGACAAGAGGGAACTTTGGTAGATTGTTGATGGGAATGTACATTGATGTAGGCAGTCTGGAAAACAGTATGAAGTTTCCTCAAGAAGTTAAAAATAGAACTACCATATGACCCAGCAATTCAACTTCTAGGTATAGAAGCCAAAGGAATTAGAATTTTGAAAAAATACCTGCATTCCATGTTCCCTGCAGCATTATGCACAATAACCAAGATGTGGAAGAAATCTAAATGTCTAGAAATAGATAAATGGATAAAGACAATGTGGTATTTAAATACAATGGAATATTATTTAGCCTTAAAGGAGAAGGAAATCCTGGCATTTCTGACAATATGGATGAACCTGGAGAACATTATGCTAAGTGAAATAAACCAGACACAAAAGGACAAATAATACAATGATGGTATTGAATAAAGACTTTAAAATTGTCAAACTCATAGAACTGGAGAGTGGAATGGTGGTTGCCAGAAGCTGGAGGGAGGGGTTAACAGGGAGGTATAAGGCAAAGGGTTCAAAGTTGCAATTATACTATACAAGTGAAATCTAGACATCTACTAAACAGTGTAGAACTTAATTAACAATACTGTATTGCATTCTTAAAAATTTGGTAAGAGGATAGATCTTATGTTAAGTATTCTCATCATAAAATGATAACAATAACAACAAATAAAGAGGATAGGAGGAAAATTTTTAGATGTGATGGATATATTAGTAGCCTAGATTGTGGTGATGGTTTCAGGTGTATACTTATCTCCAAACTCAGCAAATTGTATACATTAATTATGTCCACTATTTTATATTTCAGTCATATTTCGATAAAGTGATTTTTAAAATTCCAAATTTGAGAACCACGACAAGATTGCTATCGTCCCAAACTGAATTCTGCTGAACTTCTATTTCTAAGAGCAGGAGCTCTCCTCACTGGAGAGCATGTTTGCAGATCAGTTTGTAATATTATAAAGGCATCAGAAACACAGAAATAAATGGAGCATCCCTGAGCTGATTAGATTAGCCTGAGCTCTTTCCACATGTGATTGGAGATGATCTAATTGGCTTGTGCAGTAAGTAAGTTATCCTGAGTGTTTGAATATAATGCATGTATGTTTACAATACCAAAACACATTAGAAATAGTTTCATTTACTCTCTTTCTCTTGGCATTATTCCTACTAGGGAAAGCTTTCCATGGTGCTTCCAATGAAAAGGTGGGGAAGGGCGGGCGGAGGGGGGGACATTTGGAATGATTCATCATAGGCTCCTAAGGATTTTCCTCTGTCTAAATCATCAGCTGCCTTCAAATACGATTTTAAGAGAAAAAGGGTGCTTTCTGAGTCTATCTTTACCTAACCAGTTTTCTGTGATTGGTCTCCCACATGAAAGGAAATGGAGGCCACTCTCAACAGTGTATTCAATTGTGTTGGAAACTATTACCTATTCCGTATTACCTGGCCTTGCTTTCTGTCTTAATATAAAGCAGTTGAGATCATGATAAGAAAAAGACTCAGATCTGAGAAAAGGAACATTTTATTTTCATTTCTCATCTCAAAATACTGTTTCTAGCTATTAAATTCTCTATTCTCTGGACACATAGAATATATATTGCTAGAAACAGAAAGAACATAATTACTTGCATGTTACATTAATTAATGGGATCCTTTATTGAGATTTTTATATTCTGAGGATTGTATACAGGAATGAGTAGCAAGATGGCAAAATAGACCATTTGGACCACAAAAGAAATGTTCTAATTGCTTAATATTTTTTTAGTAATCATGGAGTTAATAAATCTAGGCAAAGGCATGGAATTAAATTGACAATAGATAAAGACATTATCTAACTGCAATTAGAAATTGAAGAGCAATCAATGTGTATGTATTAAACATTGTGACAGTTACTCCTACATCTAAGGTCCTGAGTCTCTTCTGGGTTTTATCTAAAATATAATAGCTCTCACTGTATTTCACACACCATTCAATTTTTATTCATTTGGTAACCACTTACAGTTTACATACTTCACACTGAACACATATCTTGCTGTCCACATTCTGAACAAAAGCACGGCATCAGTAGCCAGATAAAATGGCACTTGGGCTAATTTTTCACATCTCTTCATCTTTGAGCAAAGATTAACCGATTAACATTGTTCCATGAGATTGAATAGACAATTTTTTTTTACTTAAAAAAACACATACAACTAGCTTTTACCAGTCTGTCACACAACAACAACAACTACTATGCAAGGTAATACATTGGAGAAAAATCAAGAAACAAAGATGCTCTGTTCACAATGGAATTCATACTATTCTATTGTGAAAAGAAGATGGGCTTTCAAAGCTGCAGGAACCTTGTTCACTTGAGCAGTAACTCATGCTGTTCATTCTTAGCCCTGCTTAACAGGAGAAAATGTTGTAACCACGCTAGTTTCTCTCTTCTGGGAACTTGAGTTCTAGAAGGGTATTTCCCCTTAGCTTGTTATCCAATTCAATCCTATTTTTTCACTGTGGCCAAGAGAGTTAAAATGTCCTTTCTAAGACCATGTGGTTGACTACAATTCAGTTAAGATGGCAACCTCTACTGTGTGGTACCTGCTTGTTATATACTGAATTGTGTCCCCTCAAAATTTATATGTTGAGGCCCTGATCCCCTATGTGACTGTACTTAAGGGGGCTTTAAGGGAATAATTAAGGTTAAATGAGATCATAAGGATGAAACTCTAATCCTGTCCTAAGAAGAATTAGAGCTACCAAAGCTCTCTCCTTCTCTGCATGAGTGCACAGAGAAGAGGCCAGGTGAGGACACGGTGACAAAGTATTGTCTGTGAAGTAAGAAGAAAAGTCTCACCAGAAACCAATTCTATTGGCATCTTGATCTTCAACAAAGCCTCCGGAGCTTTGAGAAAATAGCTTTCTGTTGTTTGAACCAACCAGTCTGTGGTATTTTCTTAGCAAAATCACAGCTGACTAGGATACTATCCATGCCCTTGATCCCAAAAAGCCCTGCAAGACAAACAATCAAACAAACAAACCTAGAATGATATAAAACAGAGGCAATAAAAGGGCTGAGCCAATGGTATCCTGGGGGAGAGCATCAGTTCCTATGAGAAGCACATCTCAAGACAGAACTGGACATGTAAAGACTCACAGAGGTGAAAATTTGTGAAAGATAAAGGCAAGACGGAGCAGGAGTAGATGGGGCAGAGACTTCACATTGCAATGATGGTCTGACATCTGTGAAAAGAAAGAGCTGGAAGAAGGATTGGGGAAGAGTTCCAAACTGCAAAGGTAGCTCCAAGATATTCTTGGCCAGGTTGATGGGGAGACCCAGAGCAAAGATTGCTAGTTTGAGGAGTCCTTCACTGGGCTGAAATGACCAAATCTAGAATTCTTACTGTGCTCATTCATTGACTGGAAATAGCCAGGAGCACATGAGGCCTCAGCATGAACAGTAGGTGGATCTTAAGGGGAAGCAGCTGGAGGCTACCCACCAACTAGCCACCTCCTAGTAGGTTCCCCTGAACAGCCCACTTCCAAGGTCAGAGGGTCAGTGTATCGAGGCAAAACCAGGACTCAAACTTGGATGACTTTGCTCCTTTCCAGTTCTAAAACATTATAAGTGTTTTGTTTTGTTTTTTTAATTTTAAAGATTGATTTATTTTAAAGAAAGAAAGAAAGGGAGTGTAGCCAGGGAATGGGCAGAGGGAGAAAGAGAATCTTGAGCAGACTTCTCTCTGAATGTGAGCTGGATATGGGGCTCAATCTTATCACCCTGAGATCATGACCTGACCCGAAACTGAAAGTTGGATGCTCAAGTGACTGAACCACCCAGCACCCCATATTACAAAGTTTCCTTTAAAGTTTTAAAGGAATGGAATAGAAGTTAGGTACAACTACACATAAAGTCATAAGGCCTAGGCCTGGAGGTACAGGTTGCTTAGTAAATGTTTATGATGTGTGATGTTTGTAGTATTTCAAAGTCTATAACACTTGCTCTTTTTTTCTACTTATTGTTATTAGATGAAAACCCAAGTAATGAGTAATGTGATTCATTCTGCCATGTTGACAAATTATGAGTCTAATATTTGCAAATAAAGTGATAGCATATCTCTTGGTGTGTAAAGCCATCTGTCATCATCACGAAACTTGTCCTTGCCAAGTTATCAAACTGTCATGTGCAATTTTAAAGACCTTTCAGTGCCCATGCTCACCTGATTCCGACAATCTGATCAGAATTCTCTCATTCTCTAAAATGGAATGCAGTAGAGTTAGTATAGTTTTATCCCACTGATAGGCATGAAATGAGTCCTAAACTCTTCAGAAGGAGAGTTAGTAACATCAACTTAGAAATCTTCTGTAAAATTCTAATTTTTTGTAGCTCTCCAGAATCCCAGTGCCCAGCTAACTTACTGTACTGTGTGAGTGGAGGGTGAGAGGGCTGTATCTAAAAGGAAGCACCTGTGGCAGAGAGGGACCTTCTGTGAGACAAAGCTCACCACACTTGTAAGTGGATTGACTTATGTTTCCATAAGATCCATATGTTGGAGCCCTAATCCCCAATGTGGTGGCATTTAGAAATGGGGCCATTGCTGGATACTCAGGTTTAGATGAAGTGATGAGAAGGTGAGATATTCACTCCCTTTCCACCTACTCACAAAGAGGTCATGTGAGCACACAGAGGTGGCAGTAGAGCCTTCACTGAGAACTGGATCTGCTGGCGCCTTGACCTTGGACCTCCCAGCCTCTAGAATCATGAGAAAATAAATGCCTCTTGTTTAAACCACTCGTGCTACCATATTTTGTTATAGCAGTGCGAGCTGAGACACATCCTTAGTTAGCTAAAGCAACTTCTACAAGGAAGTTTCTTCCCCTCTGATGTTGGAGTCTTCACCGCAAAAGACAGAATGGAGCTTCCTCGATGGAAAAACAAGTGGAAGGAGTTCTCCTCAGGAAACCGTTTCCTTGTTGCCAAAAGATCTCCCTTAAGGATGGACTCTCATGTGAAGGTGCCTAGAGACCTCATGCTCAGCAGAGTTAATCATGGCATTTGTGCCTCATTATTTATTCTTGATATTATGATTTCATTTGCATGTCCGTTACCCTCCAGCAGGATGGGGTTTCCATTCCATCGCCTTACAGCCTGCTATAATAACTCTAGTTAGGCTGAGAGAGTGAGAACAGTCATTAGTAAAGATAATAGAAATTTAAAATGCATGTTCCCTGAGTATTACGTTATTTCGATATTTACGAACGGATTATCAGAAATGCTTCCTTCCATGGATGACCCTCAAGGGCTTTACTACAGCCAACGAGTCATGGTGATAATGTGGAAGATATTTTGGCTCAGAGGATATCAGAGCTAATGGGAATGAGGAGCTTCCACTCACATCTTTCACAGCTTTCTTGCCACCGCTTATCAGACATGGGGAGGAAGTACGTCTCTGGGGGGTGACGTGAGGTCACCGTAGGCTGTTTAAATATGCTTTAGATCTGAAATATGCAACCCGGCAAAAGTTCAATGGAATGGAATGACTCAGAAATGTTGCACATTCCAAGACGCAAAAGTTTTGCTAAATTCTTTGTAAGTTGTCCTGGAATACTTGTTTATAGCTTCATGCCAGAGAAAGAATATAAAACAGATTTTCCTGTTGTATCAGACTAATGTACTCATTACTAAGTGGGGGAAAAAGACCATATCGTTATTACCCAGAGTCATTTCCTTATTAGGATGGAGCAATGATTTATAGGCAACAAAGGAATATTGTGCAAGGTGACATGGCTCAAATATGACTGGCTTGCTGGAATGCTTCACATATTTTATTCATCTCAAAGTTCAGCTAATACTTCACAAATTTATGTGAAATATTTTGTTCTTTTAACAAAAATGTCTGCCTCTGGGCTTCTTGTTGTCTCAATAATTGCCCACAGTTCAGGCATTGGGAGCCAATGCTCAAACACAATTCAATTACATAATTGAAGAAAGAAACACCAGCACAGAGTAGTTTTGCTTGGCTGTATAATTGTATTAAAGCCCAGCTGTCGGGCAGCCGGGTTGGCTCAGCAGTTTAGCACTGCCGTCAGCCCAGGGCCTGATCCTGGAGACCTGGGATCGAGTCCCACGTTGAGCTCCCTGTGTGGAACCTGCTTCTCCTGCTTGTGTCTCTGCCTCTCTCTCTCTCTCTCTCTCTCTCTCTCTCTGTGTGTGTGTGTGTGTGTGTGTGTGTGTGTGTGTGTTCCTGATGAATGAGTAAATAAAATCTTTAAAAATAAATAAATAAATGAAAGCCCAGCCGTCCTTGGGTATTCCTGAGATTCTGGCTGAACAGCCCCCCTAATTCTGACCTGATGCTGACCACCTGAACCTGTGCTGCACAGATTCCAAATACATGCAGACACCTGGCTATCTCCTTCTTCTTCTTCTTCTTTTTTTTTTAAATTCATGAGAGACACAGAGGGGGAGACAGAGACATAAGCATTGGGAGAAGCAGGCTCCCTGCGGGAAGCCTGATGTAGGACTCGATCCCAGGACCCCAGGATCAGACCCTGAGCAGAAGGCAGACTCTCAACCACTGAGCCACCCAGGTGCCCCATCTCATTCTTTTTTTTAACATTAGGGCTTGTATAGCACTACTAACTATAACATATCGCGGGAGGCAATGTAGTTTTGGCTTTTAACTCATATATATTTGGATTCTCCGTGGAATCAAAGTACATAGCATTAGCTTATGGCCGGGTATCCCCGCAGATGGCTGGCCCGGGAGTGAGCAGGCCAGTTCTTACCTGACTCTGCTGCCTTCTCTTCCTGGGAAAATCGCTTCCTCTCTCAGCTGAAAGAAGGAGGCAGGAGCAACAGGAGTAGCTTATTGCATGGGGATGCTCTGCATAAATTTAAGTGAAGTCACAGTTATGAAACAATTAAAATATGGCAGACACTCGGTGGGAAGAACTGATCATCTCCTACTACTTAGGCCCCCTTCTGCACCGAACCCTCGGGGAGGACCCCAAGGGCCGCAGAGAGGGGGTGGCCCAGCGCTGCCTCGCAGTTTGCCAGCATCCTCTCCCATCGTCCACCCCAGTCTTATTTTATTTTGCCAAACATCACTCATTCTCTCCGAGGGAAGCGGTTACTTGGGGGCAGGTACACCACCAGCCTGGCATATGCCAGCGCAGCTGAAGGGAAAAGCTCCCGTGAATCCGCGTGGAGAGGCAGAGGCTCCAAGGGGCTAATTAGCTCTTTGAGAAAGACTCACACAGGCACAGGCCTAGGCCCTGCCAGACCCTGGATGGAAGATGCAGGTCAGGCCCTGAACGCACTGCCGGCCTCTCCTCGCTCCTTGTGCAGCTGAGCGGATTTTTTTTTTTTTTCCCTGAGATTTGTTGCTTCTAGGAATGAGATGAGACATTCAAACTCATTTCCCTAGAGGCTTAAACCAAATTTGAAACTAGCAGTGAAAACAGTGAAAGACCAATAATTTCGCCAGCTGGCTCTCCTACAATAATCTAACATCGCATGGGAAGTTGTAATATGTTGTGTGATTACTTCCTCTCTTTTACTTGTTTGCTTTCCTCCTCTATTTCTGAGTTATCTTTCTTCATTTTGGGAAGAACAATATAAATATATAATGCTTTCAGACTGCAAACAAGTTTGTTCCAAGCCGGTGGGTTATTTTTTTTATTTCTCAATACTTTGAACAGGAAGTTGTCATTTTTTGGTTTTTTTCCACGTGAAAGGTAAAGAATGGGTAACCACACAGCTAGGTACTTAATGATTATTAAGAGGAATTATATTATTGGAACCTTACATGTTCTTGGTTATTAGATTCCTGGTTTTCTAGAATATTCGACTCTTTTCAAACTGAAATTTGCTCAATTTCTACTGGAAGCATGATGGTATTTCAGCCAGAGTTTAATCTTCTGCTCAAATTATTATATTTCTCAAGCTCAAAATTCAACAAAGAATGAATACGTGTAGTGTAATTGCCTCACTTCCAATATTACATATTTGTAAAATACATGTGGATATACATCCGCATAAAAGCTTATCTTGAGTGTACAACTCCATCATAAGACACATACCTGGGGTTTCTGAAGAATTTTTGCGTGCTCTTTGAAGTATGAATTACATAGACATGCACAAACACATTTGATGTTTAAGTGACTTTTTTCTTGTAAAGTATTTTGATAGGATATTAGTTACAGCAGTAAGAATTTGAATATTGTTTCTAAACTAAATGGAGATTTAATCCATAGTGGTATTTATTTTCTCGAATCCTCTCTTCGTGTGTAAAACATTACAAATTACTCTCTACCACCATGCTGTCTTATTACTGATTGATTCCCACAATACTTTTCAAGCATTTGTCTGCCCTGAACCAGGTTCTGGTTTTGCAGCTACAACCACAAGAGGCTTATGCCCAAAGACCCCATGACTTAGGCAAGTGCTCAGATATTACAGGAAAGAATTGCAATAAGCAGGAATATATTTTTTCCATTATAATTTAATGTCTCTTTTAAGTCCCCATTATATTAGTTAATAGAAATTTAATCAGTTGAGCACCAACTCTCTACTGCTCTCCTTGCTTTTCCTGGGACTGTGTGCTCAGGAGTTCATGAGGCGCCCAGGGATTGCCAAGCAGCCCTGGCCCAGGCCACCCCTATGCACAGCAGCATTTCCCGAGATACCCTTCTGTCAAATGTTCTTTCATCCATCCTCACCTGTCACTCTGGAGACCTTGTTCAAGCCACAAAGCCCTGTCAGGCTCTCTGTCCCTTTGCTATCCCCCTTGGGTAAGCGGTACTTTATGCTCCCAAGTCACTTGGAATGAAGAGCCACTTAATGGAGCCATCTGAGCCTCTTCATCTTTTCCATGCCGATCTCTGACACTCAGATATCACCCAAAGCCTCTCACTACATGAGGGTGCTCAGATCCCTCTGCCTAAGTACATCACACAGGCATTTCTACTCCTCTACAGGTGGGGAAACTGAGGTCTTGCCAGCTTTCCTGAGTCTGCCAGGCAAGGCCTCTTCTCTCAGACTCATGTGAACTACCTGTTGTGCCCTCCGCTGCCAGGCTCATAACTCCATTTTCAGGAACACATGTCAGCACACACCCTCTCTGGCTTCCCCTGCAAATCTTCTCACACCCAATCCAGGGAATCATTTCTGGACAGAGTCAGTAACTATAGAAGCCTTAGTCCAAATCTGTCTTCTGAGATCCCCCAGCCCTCAGCTCTTGAAACTCAAAAACATTTCTCTGCCATAACTTCCCTTTCTTGAGACAAATTCTTTATTGAACAAGCCAAAAGGGGTTCACAGGCTCAATGCAAATAAGAAGGAGGAAGGGGAACTTAACAATTACACCAGAATATTGTATATAGGCAGTATAGTCTCGCAGGATCTGTGATTGGGAGAATTACTACTTACAAGGAGAGTCCTGTCACTTGATTTGTGCACAATGTAATGACCATGCAAACGATGTCACAGGTGAGAACTGAAAGATTAAGAGACATTAGCTGGGCAAAGGGAAAGACTGTTGTAGGCACCCAGTGCAGAAATGCATGGATGCCAAGAGCCCATGGAACATTCTAGAAACTAAAAGCAGTTCAGTATAACTGGAATATAGAGAGTGAGTAGAATTAGACTGAAGGGATGGGGAACATGGAGAGGGATCCTGCAGCAGCAGGAGGAAGGCTGCAGAGGTAGACTCAGCTCAGCAGACATCACCAGTTACTGACTCACAGCCATTCCTTCTTCCTTATTAAAGATCCCATGTTTATTCAGGCCTAACTAGTCCTACAGGGTGAATCATGACTAATAGGAGCCAATTCCAGCCATCTTATGCAAGTGATTTGTTATAAGTGGGCAAAATATCCCACTCTGAATAAGCCATGAGAGAAAGTCAACTGAAGGCTTAGGAAAAGGTTTTCTCCCTGATTCTGGAAAGATGCATGAGGTAAAAGCAAGTATTCTCTTTCTCATGCTGTCATTCCTGCTTCTGAATACGAGTGTTCACTCTCTGATGTTAAGAACTAGTGTATGGAACATGTGAACAGAGAGCGACAGATTTCAGGATGGAAGGCAGCATGATGATGTGAAAAGACAGAATGATAGAAAGTGCCAGAGTTCTTGGTTGAGGCAGAAACTCAAACTAGAACTGTTTACCACTCTATGTTCTAAAAACAATAGATATCCTTCTGGTGTAGGCCACCATTAGTTAGATATTCAGTGACTTGCAACTAAATTCTTCCCAACATGGCAAAATATTTCAGGACTTTGCAAGGGGGGTGCATATATCATTGGGATCAAGCATGGGAAGATATTTGCAGACAAATGTGAAGGCCCACTTTATTATCTTTTTAATAAATTAATTTTTATTGGTGTTCAATTTACCAACATACAGAATAACACCCAGTGCTCATCCCGTCAAGTGTCCCCCTCAGTGCCCGTCACCCATTCACCCCCACCCCCCGCCCTCCTCCCCTTCCACCACCCCTAGTTCATTTCCCAGAGTTAGGAGTCTTTATGTTCTGTCTCCCTTCCTGATATTTCCCACACATTTCTTCTCCGAAGGCCCACTTTAATGAGAAACTGTGGCAAAGACCGTACAAAAAATTGAAAGATATTCAATATGGTTGGAGCTTAACGTGTAAGTTTTGAGAAATGAAGCTAAGACAGGTATGAGCTAAATCATCGAAGTTCTTACCACCGAAGTAACGACATTTGGGTTTTATCCTAAGGGCAAAGAAGTTATCGATGGTGTTAAGGAAAGTTAGATGTTCAGATTTGCAATTTTAGAATTTATTCTGGATAAACATTGCCTAAACTAGGTTTCTAGCAGAGGAGTTGGAGAGTAAGTTCCAGAACAGGAGATGGAATTACTGAGATTTTGTAGTTGATTAGATTTCTGTGATGAGAAAGACAGAGGAGCACAGAATGATGTTCAAACCCTAATTTCTGTCACAGCAGAAATTCCTCATAGGAGGAGGAAAAAGAAAGAAATTTCCTTCCTCATAGGAGGAGGAAAAAGAAACTCATAAGGAGTGAAGACATTGATAATGGAGATTTCTTTTAAGAAAAAGCAATATCTTAAATAACAGTGGTTATCTAAATTTGAATTCCTCTCAAAATAGTCACTACTCTAATAGGTGGATAGAGTATCCTTACATGAATGTGGTTCACCAGAAAACCTTAATCAGTTAGAAGAAACCAAATTCCTAATCACATTTCTTTTCCAACGATCACCTTATTTCCTTCCAGAATAAAAGAAGTGTTGAGTCTACGGTGGTAGATTAAGAACTCCACAGAGACTAATGTGTGCCTCAAGAATATATTTATCAATCAGGGTATTTACAGTTCTAATATAAACTTAAGGTAAACTTAAGATAATCTGGTATTAACGTTAAGACCCTATGCCTTAGCTTAGTGTATTCGCCAGGGCCCCAATAAGAAAAAAAAAAAAAGTACCTTCAAACAAGGAAAATTCAAGAAGAGTTCATTTACATAGGGACTATTTACAAAATGCTACTGGAGTAAAGAGGATCTACAAAGGACTGTGCATGATCCATAAGCCCAAAGGGACAAGAGAAGGGGCAGTTACTAGAGCCTACCAGAAGAGAAACATGTATGTAAAAACCGCCTTGAGAGAAGGGCTTCCTTTAGTCTAGGGGCGTAGCCAATGGGAAGCCATCACACAGGTAACCAACCAGAGGAATAAGTTGCTCTGATTCCACTCTGTTCTTTCCTCCTGATTTTCAGCCAGGGAAATTAGCTTAAAAAGCTGAACCTAACTCAAGGACCTTCGCTAAGGCATCTCTTCAATATAATCATGTAGTTCAGCTTGCACCCATGTCGGGGTGCAAAGAGGAGAGTTAGGCTAGAGGGGCTAGTAGTATATATCTGGCATGATCATAGGTGGAAATATTATCTGAATCCATTATCCATGTCAAAATGAAACTCATAGGTGAATTTAACAGCTAGGTTTTCAAACACTGAGAAGATAAATAGCTAGAATAAAGACAGAAAAGTTTTAGCTCAAAAAATCTGCTTTGATAAAGTATGTACTCATCAAAATCTAATTAAGTAGTTTTAATTAGTCTTTTCCTGCCACAGATATTAGCCCATATTTGTTTTTAGCCATAACAGCTTTGTGGGAAGAAGGAAACTGTAATAGGATTAATTATGAATGAAAGTGAGCAAAACTACAGTATTAAACTACATTACTAATTAGCCATTACTTAAAATTATAATTGTGTTTTTAGTGAATTATGTTTTTATAGTTAGAGTGGCATGATAATTGCTAATAATGAAAGGAAGAAATGGCAATAAAAGATTTCTTAATTTGATTTGGGTTTTGGAGAGCATTTTATACATAGGAGACGCTCTTGCATTGAGTGCCATCTCGATTCACTCTAGGACTGAAGACATAATGGGATGTTTGGAGAACCCCTTCTTGTGGGTCAGCTAGGACTCTGTTTACACACAGACTGAGGTGCTGCCTGAATAGGAGTGAGTCCTAGAGAAAGTTGGAGCCAGGGAAATCAAGTTACTTCCAGAAGAAAAAGTGATTCTGAAATATGGCATAATGTCTGTTCCATATTGCTCTCAGATCAGGCTTGTAGGGATTCATGCCTGAGTGAAAAGAATTTAATGAACAGGCAAGGAAAAACTGAAAATTAATGATTTTACCAAAATCCCTGAGGAACAATAAGAGAAGGCATCATATTGCAGTGATTAGAAGTGTCACTTTCCAATGCGAATGGCAGGATATTTGATGTCGCATATAACAAACAGACTTGAGGAGACATTGATGTGAATCTGTAGCAACATGAATACCCTCATCAATTAAAGATATTTAACATACCTACGTTTGATATGGACCTAAGAGTCTTTATCATCCAGTACCTATGGTCTTGAGAAAATATTGACAGACCACGGTAAGTGCCATAGCGGTGTCCTTAGAAGGTCCTGGCAATACAACAGCTTCTTTGGCCATCAGGAGCAACAGAAGACTTTTCAAGATAAGTTGGAATAGGAGACAATTAAAGTACAGAAAGTCACAGTAGAATTCCGAAAGAACAGGGGTAGGCGAGGCCAGAGAAATACAATTTTTATACTAATAAATCTATAAAAGTCTATAAAATCTATAAAAGAAAAGAAACAGATTAAAAGATACAGAAGGTAGCAGAAGGGCTTCAGCACAGGGTAGATTGATTAACCAGTTAGCCTCCTTGCTATCCCTCAAGATCTTTTATGTTGTCCAATTCAGTCTTTTAACAAATGTTTGGCCAGTTTTGTAACATGCCACTCAATATTACAGTTACCCTTCCCCTCCAATTTTAATACTTATGTTTTACTCTCTTCTCAGGTTAGGGAGGGTAACCTGAGAGTTACATATTATAGTATAGCTTTACTATGACCGTATAATAACCTCTTGATTATTTATATTCTAAAAAAAATCAAAATACCACTAGTAATATAAAAAAATCCCATGTTGGGATTTATTATTGATTTTTAATTATTCATTCATTCACTAAAAAGTATTTATTAAGAACTTGTTTTGTGGGCAGCCCCGGTGGCACAGCGGTTTAGTGCCGCCTGCAGCCAAGGGTGTGATCCTGGAGACGCTAGATCGAGTCCCACATCAGGCTCTCTGCATGGAGCCTGCTTCTCCCTCTGCCTGTGTCTCTGCCTCTCTCTTTGCGTCTCTAAGAATAAATAAATAAAATCTTAAAAAAAAAAAAAAAGAACTTGCTTTGTGAAGGACGCCTGGGTGGCTCAGAGGTTGGGCATCTGCCCTCAGCTCAGGGCATGATCCTGGAGTCATGGGATCGAGTCCTACATCAGGCTCCCTGCCTGGAGCCTGCTTCTCCCTCTGCCTGTGTCTCTGCCTCTCTCTCTCTCTGTGTCTCTCATGAATAAATAAATAAAATCTTTTTATAAAAAAAAAACTTTCTTTGTGAAAGAAATACATTAGTTTTAAATTTTTATTAATATTTATATTTGTTTATATTTTTAGTTATGATGGGCAAAAAAAGGGGAAGAGAACAAGAAGGATGCCCAATATTTTCTATATGCTAATATCAACATTTGTATAAATAAACAGCAGTGACTAATTTAACTTAATATGTTTGTTATAATTAATTTGGTTCTTTTAAAGTTGCACAAGTAATTCTTAAGTCCATTGATTTTGCTTTTATGTTTTTTTTTAAAAAATGATGTCTAAAGTAGATAATAACTGAAAATATATATTTGAAATAAGTTATATGTGAAAACTAAAATAGCTCTATTCAGGAATATAACGATGTTACTTTTACCTACCCCTGACGACATTATAGGTTTTCTAATGTATTTTCATTATCAAATAAGTATTACCTCTAGTGAAAACAACATAAACCCAAGCTACTAACATTTTTCCTGTGGTCGTATTTCTAGCAACTCATTTTTCTTGTATAAGTCCTATGGTTTCCATTTTAGAAATTTATAACACAGAGTGACGAGAAAAATAATCACAGCTCTAAGATTTTATTTCTATATGCCAAGTTTACACTCAGATTCTGACGTTAAAATCAATTTATTAGAACAATTCCAGAAAAGACAATATTTAGCTTAAGCTATATATGCAGAAAGTGAGTATTTATTGTTATAATATTTTATTCACCCTTAAGTGTGCCTTTCTCTCCAAAGATTTAGTTTTAAGTGTTAAACAGTGATGCTAAGTATTTATGTAATGAGGTAATATGATATTATAAACAAGTGTACATTTGTGGTCTTGGCTATGGCATAAAATCTAATCTCCATATCTTCAGTGACAACTTTTAACAAATTTAATACCCTATTTTTTTTTTACCAGGTTTGGGGAGGGGGGAATATGGTTTATTGCATGGAATCTTTAGCCTGCTATTTCCATCACTTACATAAAATCTATTGGTAGCCAGTCCTAGGGTAAACACAAAGAAAATATTTGGATCTGTTTAATAAGATTCTTCATTTAGTGTGAAAGAATATTTGTGTTGATTTGGACATTTTAATGAAATGACAAAATAGGTTTATTATGAAATGACTGACTACACAATATTTATCTTTGTATAAGAAATAAGCAATAAACTCTTCAATTAAGAGTTTAATATTCTAATTTTTCTCAACTTTATCAAGGATAATTCAAACCCCAAAGGTTTTAGTGTGTTATTGTTTAAGTAGATCTAAACATTCACTGTTATATTCATTAATATGTGTGAATATAATAATGAGATATCATTTATGAGTAATATCAAAAGTAATATCAGAATTTCAGATAAATTGACTATAGCTTATCTTTACTACAAATGGAGAAGCAGTTTTCATATGAATAAATCATCCTATTTTTCATGTCGTATTCCTGCAGGTGCTAGTTGTATAGTTGACGTTTATTAAGTGTGCTGCACTCAGTAGGATGTAATGAAGACAATTTAGGCATAATCTAATATCTTAAGATGTGAAGATAAACCATTGGTTTGGGATACTTTCATCATTTGGATAGCATACAGTACAAGGTCAAAACTAAACCAAAAGAAAGCAAGAAAAGAAAAGAAAACCCTAGAGGAAAAAATTACTTCCATTCCCTGTAATGCTACTTTAACCTATAAACACATGTCAGTACTCTGTGTGAAATATTTGTTCTGCTAGTTCTGGGCAAGAATTATCATCTTCATGTATGATAGATCACTTGCAGTAAATGTATATCTATAATCATTATATCCTGGTCCTAAAACACTTTTCATCAAAATCACACTCATTTTTCTGTGTTTTCTAATAGTGTAAAACATTATTCTTTTTATTCCATCTAAATGTACTGATTTGGAACAAGAACTAAGATTTAAGGCTATTAGGTGTGCAGCCAAACACCCGGTTCCTGGGATATGCTTTGATTCCCATCCTTGGAAGACCTCTTTAATTCAGTAAATTAAGGTGATAGGCAACATTCCCTAACTACAATCCATTTTTGCTTCTATGAAGGGAAATTTCAGAGAGCCCTGGATCAGTAACTTCTTTGACTTAGCACCAAATTAACTTTGCTGATAATTCTGCTCCAAAATTAGATGTTGGACTTGGTAATAGATCCCTGCCTAATTACCACAAATTCAAAATTTTTCCCCAAACCTTGGTCCTAATAGGTAATCTGCAGAAGATGATTAAATCAACTTGATGAATGTGCTATGTTCTGTCCCTCTCTTGGAGACATATGAATAAATTAACACATTAAAACTGAGAAATCTTACAGAAGGCTGTTGAATGGTATTTTACTCATCATTGGTCATAGATATATGAGCAGAAAAAATAAGCAAACTAATTCAAATTCTATATCAACACCAGTATAGTTATATAATTACAAACAGCTAACTTCCCTAGAGATCAGAATCTCATTGTTTGTGGCCTAGAACCCAGAAATATGAACTTTCAAGCAATTTGCATGAAATTACAGTAGTAGCCAAATTTGGGGACTTTGGGCCTGTACCCCCTTCCTTGTGGCCCACCTGCAAAAGCAAACGCTCATCTGATTAGGTACCATTTGAAAGTTCACGTGCTTAGTATTTAAGTCTCTGTCATTGTCTTTTTTATTTTTGTCATTTTTTTCTTTGTTTTTGCATTTGTATTGTCTCTTAAATTCCACGTGAGTGAAATCATATGGTGTTTGTCTTTAAAAAGACTCTTTTTTTAAAAGTTTTTATTTAAATTCTATTTAGTTAGTATATAGTGTAATATTCGTTTCAAGAGTAGAATTTGGTGAATCATCACTTACGTATAACATCCAGGGCTCATCACAAGTGCCCTCCTTAATGCCCATCATCCCAGTTAGCCTCTTAAATATAAAGAACAAACTAGTTGTCACTAGAGGGGAAGTTGATGAGGTATGGGTGGAATTTACAAAGGGGATCAAGAGTGCACTTATCTTGATGAGCACTGAGTAATGTATAGAATTGTTGAATCATCGTATTGTACATCTGAAACTAATATAATACTGTATGTTAACTATATTTCAATAAAAAGATAAATATAAATAAAGTTCACATCTTAGTTGACATTGACCAATTTCCCAGAATGCCTCATATTATATGTTAACATTCTCAGCTAATATAATATAATAGCTGTTCTCATGGAGAAGAAAAATATTTTAAAGTTATACTATATCTCAAGTCAATCAAATATTTATAGAGCATCCACTCCTGCCAGATCTCCTGCCAGGTTCCGGAGGAAATGAGCCTAAACAAGGCAAGACTCATGTTCTCTAGTAGGTAGCATTCCAGAGAAGATAGATTCCCAGGTGATGGAGCGTAAAACACAATACATTTTATTTGATAGCTTTAGGGAAAAGCCTTCAAATCTGGTGCCAGTTATGGATGCTCAAGAACTAACAGAGAAAAAATTATTTATTTTGATGGTCTCCTGAGCTTCAAACCTTTTTTAACTGTTATTGATTCCTTCATCTTTAATAATTACCATATTCTAATCTTAACTAGTTTTCTGCCCAACCCAACTGCATGAACTTTCTTCTGCTTTTACTTCAATCATGGTTAACGGCCTTGCCATTCACTGTCATTAACTAGAAATTTCAGAGATTCCTTTTCAACCACATTGAATTCATTACCAAGCCTTACTGGCTCTATATTTGAATTGAATCTCAGATCTGCTTCTAGCTCCTTCTCCTATGGTTCTACTAACACACTTACAAATGTTGCTTTAATTCAGGTCCTCATAGTTTTGCTCTAAGATTATGAATAGCTCCTAACTGGTGTTCTGGCTTTCTTCATCCTCTCTGTCTCTCCCTTCCCCATCCAGTTACTGCACTACGTCCATATTTGTCATTCTAAACAAAAACAATATGAACCACAACAAAACTGACCATATTTGGCTGTTCCCTGGTTTACATGATAAGTTACAAACCCCTCAGTATTCCAAATAAAAATTTATAATCTGATCCCAGGATACCTACCAACTATATCTTCTACTAACAAATTACCTTTCTATAAATACATTATGTTCTTTCATTCTTTGCTCCTAAACAGATTTCCTTTTTCTTCTTCTTGACAGATGGTCTTGTTCTGTCTGTCTATTCAGTGAGCTTATCTTTCTCCTTAAATATCTAGTTCACATGGCTCCACCTCTGGAAATTTATCCCCATTGTACGATGGCAGGAATAGAACATTTCCATATTCTTAGTGCTCTACTTATATTCCCTTCACAGTATCATCTCATTACATTTGTGTAGGATATGTCCTCCTTCCAAGATTCTAAGTATCAAACTATAACATTAGTATTTGTGGTTTTTTAAGATTTTATTTATTTATTCAAATACAACATTAATATATGTATCTGTGGACCTTAGAAGAGATTTTCTCAAAACATTCATGATTGAGTGAATTAATGTTATAATTTAAGTTTTTATTAAAATTATCATTTATCAGTAACAAATATGCTACAAAAATAGTGTATCAATCAAAATCTACCAAAATTGCTTGTTTTACTTTGTGTCTGAATATGTTAGGAAACTATGTGCCTATGGCTGGACTGGTACATGTTTTTGCGTGGCATTATTGTCTATTCAAAGACCATATGAGGTTAGTAACAGAAATTTAGAAAGAGGAAGGAAGGAAGGAAGGAAGGAAGGAAGGAAGGAAGGAAGGAAGGAAGGAAGGAGAAAAATAAGAATCAAATGAAAGAAGTATAAAGGATAAACTGACTGTCAAGTAACATAGTGAACTGACATGCATGTTCTCTTTTATTCCTTCCAAAACTCCAGTAAAATAATAGAGACAGCATTTATAACAAATTACAGTCAACTTTCAATTTCTAATTAGACATGTAAAGAGCTTGGAAGGCATAAATCCTACTCTCACAAAAAGAAAAACTGAAAAGTTTTCCTGCAAAACTGGAAGCCAACAATTCTTAGATCCATACAAGGACAGAAGTTATGGAAAATTGGCATCCTTAAAATTGGAGAAACAGGAAAATACAAAGAATCACAGCTTACCAGGAGCACAAGCCTAGGAGCAGATGCCCTCAGCTGGAACCAGGACTAATAGGAACGCTTAAGTTGGATAAAATGAAATCATATAAAATGTTCAAAGCTGCAACAATTTGAGAAATATAAATAAAGTAGTACTAGATTATAACACAAAGTATAAGGTAAATATCTGAGTCCACACTGATACAAATAGTCCACACTGATATAAATAAATGATTGAATAAATAAATTAATAGGGAGAAAAGACACATTTTACATGCAGAAAAATTCCAAATAATTTTTTCCAGTTTTCTCAAGGTATAATTGACATACATCACTGTGTAAGTTTCAGGTGTACATCATAAGACTTGATTTACATATATTGTAAAGTGATTACCACAGGACGGTTAGTTGGCATCCACCATCATTTATAGATGCAATAAAAAGATTTGGAAAAAAAATTTTTATTCTTCCCTGTAATGAGAACTCTTTGGATTTACTCTTAACAACTTTCCTATATATCAGACAACAGTGGTAAACATAGTCATCATTATTGTAAATTAGAACCCTGGTACTTATTTATCTCATAACTGGAATTTTGTACCTTTTAGCCACCTTTATCTATTACCCCCATAATATTTGTGATCACCATTAGTCTGATCTTTTTCTAGGAGTTTTGTGGTTTTTCAGACTTTAAATGTAAGTAGGATTATGCAATTTTTGTCTTTCTCTGTCTGATTTATTTCACTTAGCATAATGCTCTTAAAGTCCATCCATGTTGTCACAAATGGTAGGATTTCTTCATCTTTTTCAATGGCTGAGTAATGTTCCATTGTTTATATGTACCACAATGTCTTTACCCATTCACCCATCAATAGACACGCTGTTTCCATATTTTGGCTATTATAAATAATGGTGCTTGAACACTGAGGTGCAGATATCTTTTCAGGTTAGTGATCATATTTCCCTTAGATATATTCCCAGAAGTGGAGATGCTGGATCCAAAGGTAATTTTATTGCTAATTTTTTGAGAATCTTTCATACTGTTTTCCATAGTGGCTGCACCAATTTATAATCCCACCAAGAGTGCACAGGGTTCCCTTTTCTCAACATCCATGCCAGTATCTGTCACCTCTTGTCTTTTTGATGATGGCCATCCTAACAAGCATGAGATGATATCTCATTTTGGTTTTGATTTGCATTTCCTTAATAAGTAGTAATATTGAACTTCTTTTCATGTATCTGTTGGACATTCGTAAATCTTGTTTGAACAAATGTCTATTCAAGTCCTTTGCCCATTGTAAAAATTATATTATTTGAACTTTTACTATTAAGTTAGTTGCATGAATTCTTTATATATTTTGGATATTAATCTCTTATCAAATATATGGTTAGCAATTTTTTCCTTATCTGTAGGCCATCTTGTCATGTTGTTGAGATTTTTTCACTGTGCAGAAGCTTTTTAGTTTTATGTAGTTCCTGTCATTTTTTATTTTGTTACTTGTGCTTTAGGTATCATATCCAAAAAACCATTGCCAAGACCCATATCAAGGAGATTTTTTCCTATGTTTTCTTCTAGGAATTTCATGATTTGAGATCTGACATTTAAGTCTTTAATTTATTTTGAGTCAACTTTTGTGAATAAAATAAGGGTCTAGCTTCATTCTTTTACATATAAATATCCAATTATCACAGCACACAGCACCATTTATTGAAGAGACTATCTTTTCCCCACTGAGTATTTTTGGCTCCCTTGTCAAATACTATTACTTAACTGTATATACCTGGGTTTATTTTTGGGGTCTCAGTTGTTCCATTGATCTATCTGCCTTTTTTATGCCAGTTTCATACTGTTTTGATTACTATAGATTTATAGTATAACTTGAAATCAGGAAGTGTCAAATAATTTATGTAGATACCCTACTCACAAGGAACTATAGCATAATTCCTCATTCCCTAAGTCCTCTATACACTGTGACTTTCTTCCAAAGATCACAGAATGGAAAGAAGAGAAAAGAATAACTTTACAGTGCAGGAATGTGATAAAACTATCTCAGATGATCAAGGTCAACATCAACAGAAAAAGTCATTGATAGCATGTACCCTTGATGTGATCCTGAAAATGGTGTTTCACCTGTGTGGTTTTCCTCCCTCAAATCCATAACTCCACTCTTATCATAAGAAAATATCAGACAAATTCCAGTTGACAAACACACTACAAAATAACTGATCAGTATTTTTTAAAACAGTCAAGGTCATCAGAGATATGGAAAGTCTAAGAAATTGTCATAAGTGAGAGGAGCCCATGGAGACATGCTCTCTACATATAATGTGGTATCCTAGATAAGATTCTTGAAGAGAAAAAGATGTTAGATAAAAACCAGGAAACCTGAATAAATGATAGATTTTTAGCTAATAATAATGTGTCAGTATTTTGCCATTAATTGTAGCTAATGTACTATTTGTTACTAATTTACTAATGTAAATGTTAATATTATAACAATCTGGATTTAGGATGTGAGGAAACTCTCTGTACTATCTTCACTTTTCTTGTAAATCAAAAACACTTTTAAAATTCAAATAAAAGGGATCCCTGGGTGGCGCAGTGGTTCGGCGCTTGCCTTTGGCCCAGGGCGCGATCCTGGAGACCCGGGATCGAATCCCACATGAGGCTTCCGGTGCATGGAGCCTGCTTCTCCCTCTGCCTGTGTCTCTGCCTCTCTCTCTCTCTCTGTGACTATCATAAATAAATAAAAATTCTTAAAAAAAATAAAAAAAAATAAAAATTCTTTAAAAAATAATAATAATAATAATAAAAAATTCAAATAAAAATAAGAAAGTAATATACAATAAAATTAGATTCCAAGTCCAGTCCTAGAATTCCAACATCCAAGTAATAAATTCCACTAATGAAAACAAACAAACAAACAAAAATATATGAAGGAGAAATAATCCAATAAATGTTTTCCAAATCAAAGAACATCAGTTTCTAGATTAAAAATTTACACAATATTCAGCTGTGTTTCCAACTCAATAGATGAAAATAAACTGACACCAAAACATGTCATTATGAACTTCAGAACACTGGGAACAAGGGAAGTTCCTACAACTTTTTATTAAAAACACCAGGCCAGGGATCCCTGGGTGGCGCAGCGGTTTGGCGCCTGCCTTTGGCCCAGGGCGCGATCCTGGAGACCCGGGATCGAATCCCACGTCGGGCTCCCGGTGCATGGAGCCTGCTTCTCCCTCTGCCTGTGTCTCTGCCTCTCTCTCTCTCTCTCTCTCTCTCTCTCTCTCTCTCTGTGTGACTATCATAAATAAATTAAAAAAAAATAAAAAAAAAATAAAAAAATAAAAAAATAAATAAAATAAAATAAAAACACCAGGCCACATAAAAAAATATTAGGAATTGTTATGGCCTGCATTTTCTCCATAGTAACATTGGATACTACATAAACATCTTTAAAATTCTGAGAGAAATAAATTTTAATCTAGATTTCTTTTTTTATAAAGATTTTATTTATTTATTCAGGAGAGACACAGAAAGAGAGGCAGAGACATAGGCAGAGGGAGAACCAGGCTCCCTATTGGGAGCCAGATGTGGGACTCAATCCCAGAACCCCAGGATTACGACTTTAGCCAAAGGCAGATGCTCAACCACTGAGTCACCTGCTATAGATTTCTATAACAAGTCAAACCTTTAATCCTTTGAGAATCAAATAAAGCCATTTTCAGATGTGCACAATCACACAAACACATACACACGAATTACTTTCCATGCACTGGTTTCTCTGGAAGCTACTACAAGTCTTTTATTTGTTTTTAAGATTTTATTTATTTATTCATGAGAGACATAGAGAGACAGAGAGAGAGAGAGAGAGAGAGAGAGAGAGAGAGAGGCAGAGACACAGGCAGAGGGAGAGGCAGGCTCCATGCAGGGAGCCCAACGTGGGACTCAATCCCAGGTCTCCAGCATCACACCCTGGGCTGAAGGCGGCGCTAAAACGCTGAGCCACCCCGGCTGCCCTACTGCAAGTCTTTTAAAGGAAAAGATAATTCATGATGAAGGAAGATATGAACATTAAGAAACAAGGGATGTAACATAAGAATAAAACAATATATCTAAGATAAAGGTGAAGTGATTATACAACATAATAGCTGTCTAGTCTCAAGCAAGGTGAGAATCCAGTCCATATCAGATCCCAGAAGAGATTTATAAAAATACCTGTTGTATCTGAGCATAGGAGAAGAGAGTTAGGTAACTGTTCGATTTAGGATTGAATAAATTATACATATAAAATTAATATAATATTGAAACAATGTTATTTTTACATATAACAAAAATATATAAAATGAAGTATATTTCATTTTAAAATGGATATAAAATAAACTATCGATTTGGTTAGCACTCTAAATATATATGTCATATATTACATATTATATAAAATATAAAAAAGACATTATATAAAAAAGACACAGAGAACAGGTAATGGGAAAAGTTTATATGATAGAATCATAGGGATGAAAGAAAGCAAAATTTACCTTTTCCCATAATGAAATAGAAAACTCCTAAATAATGTTAAATATTAGAAAATTGAGAATGTAATATAAGCAATATCAGGATGGTTATTTGGAGATATGGAAATAATCAACAAACTATATATTCACATCAATGTACAAAAACTATAAAAATTTATAAAAAATATATTTACATTCAAAGCATTTATTGAATTTCTATTCTGTGGCAGGTTCTGCATAAGTGCTTCAGTGCATACCTGATTTAATTTAAAGGCTTCAGAAAATTTTTTAACACTCTATGTATACAGAATGTAAAAAGATTAACTTATCCAGAGGGCTGCAGACTGCTTCTCCAGTCTGGGAGAAAAGAAATATTTGTATCCACAACTCTCAAAGATACATGAATAATGGGGAAAGTCCTATTTTTCAAGACCGCCAATGAATTTCAGTTGGTGTTTCTACTATCACAGCTGTGATTGTCTTTGGCCTCTTTGACAACCGATGAGAACAAGAATCCAGGTAGGTATATTACTATGACATTTTAGAAGACACTGATTTTTTTCTTTTCCTAAGAATGAGAAAAAAACCCGGCACATTAGTACGTATTGCCCTTAATTTCCCAAAATAAAATAATTCATTGACTGCAAGGTTTTGGTGAACTGCAAGTCTCTGAAAAGGTTATAGTGAGTAAAACGTCATTTATGTGGAATTGCCAAAGTTATGAGATTAAAGCCCATCTGTGGTGTGTAGAAATGGTGCGCCACTTTCGTCCTCTAAAGAAAGTGTGTTATTGGTACCTCCCAAATCCTTCCTGATTGGTGATGTGAGCTTCCTTCTGACAGGCTGGACTCTCCTTAAGAATGCCCTCTCTTTTTTTTTTAATCAAGAGAAATTTGATCAATTTTTAATCTATAGCTAGACACGAATGTTCAGTTAACTCTGAGCAAGTTACAGTGAAACCAAAGATCACAAACTCTTTATGAATGTTTTTTTTCTCCTGCTTCCTTTTTTTATACAACCCCAATTCTACCTTATTTCTTCCCTTTACTAATCTGAAGTGCCTCTGCTTTACCTATCACCAATAACAGTTACTGAGTTCTGAGGCATCAGTGATTTTTACCAATTTTAAAATGAATCAGATCTGCCACCTTGAACTCTATTCTGTGGAGCTACATTCCCAAGAGACTGGTTTCAAGGACAGTAACTTCTTATTCTGTAGGACTGTGAATTAAAGTTCACTTCTTTAAGAAAAAAAAAAAATTTGTTTTCCAAGTAATCTAATGTGTTCATTATTTGGTAATAAAGAAGAGTTCTAGAAAAAGTTAGTAATTCTCCCTGAAACTCTATCATCACCTACATCCAATAATTTTTCAGAATAATAAATGGAAAACCTCTGAGCTCAAGTGATGTTTGGCTCAAGTAAAGTTGGCTTTCATCAAATGAACAAAAACTCAACAGATTTTTTTTAAACATCTTATACTAAGTTTGGATTATAATTGAAATTTGATTTCAGAAAGGAAATTTTAGTACATTAAATTACTTCCCAATGACTAAAACAGGATTATAAACTCTCTTTACTAAAATTATACTGCTTTCTATAATATAATTTTGACATACTTATCATCCATTAAAAAGCTAAGCTATAACAAAAATTGGAACCATTTGTATCTTTATTATTCATTTATTTTGAAAACTTATCTAGACTACTATTTCATATAATTTGGAAAACTCCTCGAACACATTTTTCAAAAATGGATCTTTTACTCAGTGAAAAAAGAAAACAAATCAATTTCTGGGTTGAAAAAAATTAAAGTAATAGTATGCTTCTATTTTCCACCTTAAATACAAAGGCTCCTTGGGAAGAAGCATTTTCACTTGGCTTTATAAGTTAACTTTTCTCCCCAGATAAAGCATTCATTTTTACTTAGGGTCATCTTAATCCCATTAAGCCACCCGGGTCTCCACATGTGACTAAGACCACAAAAGGACTATTTCTGATATTAGAATAGATGTTGTCCTTGACTTCAAGAGCTTATTAGTGAAGACTGCAAAATGACATCTGACTTAGTACCAAAGGAGGTGCTTTGGTTAATTTTCACTTATTATCCATAGTTTTCTGAAATTCTTCTGTAAGAATCACATGAGATTCCACACACTATCAACTTATATCCATGGATACAGAACAAAGTCTATGATCGTAGTTCAGATTTTAGAAGATAGGAAGTAAAGCTTCTTTCTCACACTCTCCTTCATGGTCTAGTCACCACTTACTTGTACCATTATCCTTTCTCAGGACAAATCTTACTCTTTCTGTGGGACAAAACCATGCAGAGCAGTTCTGTAGCTTATATAATATATAGCTCCCTTTTGAATTAAATTAATTCTGACATATCCTGTGTTAACTTAAAATATTTGTTTTCAGGGATGCCTGGGTAGTGCAGTCGGTTCAGTGCCAGATTCCTGGTTTCAGCTCAGGGTCATGAGATCTTGCTCTGTGCTCAGTGGGGAGTCTGCTTAAAGATTCTCTCCCTCTGCCAGTCCCCCTTCTCTCTCTCTCTCTCATTGTCTCTATCTCAAATAAATAATCTTAAAAAAATGCTTTCAAATGCAACTTTAATATAGACAGAATTTGTAAAATTCACTTATATATCTTACATATTTGTGTTTTAAAAATTAAACAAGAACAAAACAACAAAATCGGTATGCTCTGATGTAAAAACACTGAAGTAGTGGTTGGTATTTCATTGCTGAATATCCATTACCCAAGTTAGGTTTAATATCAGGGAATTCAATTACTTGTATCTGATGCTTATTTTCTATCATCTTGGTTCTTTTGTGTTTTAGCAATGGACAATTGCATAGTTTATTGCAATTATTGTCATTGTTTTAGCTATTTTATGAGCCAATAAATTTAATACTCAAAGTATAATAGTGAAAGAATTTTAAAAGTATGGTTGACCAAACAAAACAATATTTCATTGTATATTTCCTACTATTTTTATATTTAATTGAGGTATACAAAAAGAATATCTATTCAAGAAATTCACTCAAAATAGGAGCAATATTTACTACAAAGCAAGTTGTGTTTTGCGATTTTTTGTTTCTCATTTTGTATGTGTATGTGATGGTTAAATCCTCCCACCACATTCTCTGTTTGAGTCCCTGAACAATTTCCAGTTTTATATAGCATCATATACATACACATGTATAATTATATATATATTTTTACATATTGCATGTATATATAAATATGTATATATATGGTCTTCCTTGGACACAAGCAAGATGGTGACAATAATGCTGCCAGAGACACTGAAATCATATAACATTATTGTTATAAACCCATTTTCAATTTTTCAGAATATATAAATGCAATTATCTTAGAATATTATTAAATAAAAATATTTAAAATATTAAAATACTAAGAATACTATAGAAATCAAAATATATAGAATATATGCCTTAGGAATACCTTAGGGGTCTATGGTCTCTATGATCTTGGAAATCCTGATTGTTTCTTAAACATCTGTTTGTAGGAAAGGGAGCAGATGCAGGAAACAAAAAGGGTGTTGAGACTAGGCATGGCCAAAAGCTATTTCAGTGAAGATAGAAGTGTTGTAAATGGGCCAGAATAAGTTAAAATAAATTACAAGCCAGAACACTGGAGACAGTTAAGCATTTTCCCAGTTGGCTGATGCTGGATTGTCCCAAATGTATCTGCATCTAATCCTTATTTCATATTGTACATGTACTTAAAATTATTTAATCATAACATTTCAATGAGGTATAAATGTAGATAAATTCCCATTTGGGAGCTAACTAGCTGTCAAAATTATGCTTTTTTACGTGTCTTGGAAAGAATGTGATGGTCAGAGAAAACTACTCATCTTTCCAAAATAAGATTTTGTTTGCTTTACACAACTATGAAATGCCGGGGTGGCGGGGGGGGGGGGGGGGGCGTTGGATAATGAAGAAAACATTGAATCTAAGGCAAATGCAATTTAGTAATTCTTTTTTGGAGGTATGGGACCTGATAAATGTGCATCAGATTCCTTTCCTGACCAATCATGCACTATTTCTGCATCTTCTTTAAGACAGTTGTTTGTAATTAGCCACTCAAATTTACCCAATCTTTTCTGAATGAGACTCTAATGTGCTACATTAGCACTGGGCTAGAAAGGGAAGGGACTCATCCTGAATATCATACAGGAAAAAAATATCTATCTAGATTTTTGATCTACATCTATGTAACCACACACATCACACATGACATGTTGCTATCCACATATCAACTACAAAGATATAGACTTGGGTCCAAGGATGGCTTTGATGTAAGGGTGCACTAGCCGTTAACCATAGATTCCCTGGTGAGAAAATGTAGAGGGCTTGGTTCCACCATGTATTTCTAACCTCGACCAATACTATTTCTCATTTCGTTCCTCAACAGCAAGTGCTTCTCTGGTTATATGAAGAAACATATTTTTCTACCTTTGTTGATACAAAAACATTTGGGGATATATAATGTGATTATGTGATGACATATGTAGAATATTTATTTCTAGGAGCTATATAGGGATACAACCTGTGTCTCCAAATTTAAGCTCTTGATTAAGATCAATTTGTAATTTAAGAGCATTGCTGTTCTGAAGCTAGTTTGTAAAACTATTCTACTTTCTATCCTTCATTCTTTTTCTCCATCTTCTTGCACTTTCTTTTGCTTTTTCCTCCATAATTCCCTGACAGGCAATCCTAATGGTGCCTCTTACAAGCCTCCTTTTTAAACAGTCATTCTATTAGAAAATTCTTCACTCCTTTGTAGGATAAATTTAAATTAAATACAGCTGGGTCTTCTACAACTCAGGGCATATCTGTACTTCACTAAATTTAATATAACTACATCTACCACAAACTGTCAACACTCCAGTCAATGTTAGACATGAGATGCATGTGTTTCTAGTCTTTGCACACACTCACTTCCATTGCTAGCCTTTCAGAGCCTCTGGAGACCAAGGACTGAGAAAAAAGATAACCAAAAAGAATCTTTATAAGGGTACTTTTTAAAGGACAAATTTTAAAAAGTGAATTGATTATTTTTCCAGAAAGTAGACAAGTCAGGAAAATGGAAGAGTTTAATCCACTAATAACTATAATAAAGAACTTAAATTTATTAGTAGAGAAGTGGATTATCAGATTATCCTCCAAAGTAGCTCATAGTAGACCATAAATAAGAACAATATCCCAAACCATTCTTAAAATGCACTCTTGTCAGAAAGTAAGAATTTTAAAATTCTGTAGATTGAAAAAAAAAAACTAACCACAGGTGACATTAGATCAGTCTAAACTAATCTAGAAATTAAAGATGTGCTGTATGTTCTTAAAGAGAAGGACTGCCATATTATCATAGAGAATCCAAGTGCTTTATAGTGTTATATAATATTCATACTGTCTGAGAGAATTTTAGTTGAATCCTTAATAGCTTTTGGAACAGAGAGCTCAAACTGTACTAGTCAATATAAAAGTCAGGATTTATCAGGAGAGTAATTTTCATTAACGAATAACTGAGCCATCAAATATCCAAATATGGTGGTGCTTCAGAGATCTGGTTTTAGGAAGGCAGTTATCACATCTGATATCAGCAGTCTCACCCTCATTGCACAGGATCCTATAAATAATTTATGTGTAGCATTGCTCAAAACTGAAATAAATAGGGATCCCTGGGTGGCTCAGTGGTTTAGTGCCTGCCTTTGGCCCAGGGCATGATCCTGGAGACCCAGAATTGAGTCCCACATCAGGCTTCCTGCATGGAGCCTATCTATCTATCTTTCATGAATAAATAATATATTTTTTAAAATCTGAAATAAATACTCTTAGTGGCTCAGAGTATGAGGAATTCACTAGATTCTGAAAAACAGAATGATTGAGAGGGTATGCTTCACATTATGGCCTAAACAATGAGCACATTCTAGGCTATAGGGCTGTAATGACCTAGAAGGTTGTACCATGACTATGGTGGCAAAACCCACGAGCAGAGAACATCCAAAGACATGAGCAGTGTGTGCAACTGGAATAGCAAAGTGAAAGAAACCAGAAAGGTAGAGTTGTTTATACCATCCCCTAACCCCGGGGCTAAGCAGCAGGGTATGAGATATCTTACTATCAGCAGGAATATTTATTATAAGAGTTTGGGGAAGAGAGACAAGGTGGTGATGTAGTTACAAATCCTGTCTATCACCCTCCCCTAAAACAAAGTGGATACAACCTTCAAGTTGTTCCCAGCCCTCTCATAAAGCCTATCAGAGGCAAAGAACCTCAAATGCAAATTTAAATATAAAATATAAAATCATCCAACATTTAAAAAGAGCTATCAAAGACAATAAATGTGAATATGTAATATGAATAGTTTAAACTCATCCAGATTACAGAGACACTTATCTTGGACTTGTATAGACTTAATTGATAATTACAAGAGACATATTAAAACCCAAATAAACTAAGAAAATTGAAAATAATGGAATGAAAAAAAAATTTTGAAAAGAAAATAATGGAATGGAGAATTCGAGTTATATATGATGGAATAAATACATTATTTATCTCTGAGCTCCCCATAAAAGTCCTCAAAAAAGAAAAAGAAAAAGAAAATAGGCATACAGACCAAGAGAACAATGGGTAAAGGTATCAACACATTTTTCAAAGGTAGAAAGCAGAAAGAGATTTTAAAAGAATTTAAAATATGAACATCAGGTGTCTCAAGAGGATAGTGCTAATGATAAATAAGCCAAAAATGTAGCATAACCCCCTAGCAGCTCAGGAGTTGGGGGTGAGAGAAACTCTGTGAGGCAGAATCTAAAAAGAGGAGACTAACAGAATATTGACTATGGAGAAGTAAAAGAAGTCTGTCATCCAAGTAAATTTTTCAGAACTGATTAAAATTGTCAACTACATTTTTAAGAAGCTGTGTGAAGCCCAAATACATTAAATGCAGCTATCCCTTTCAGACAAATGTTCTTCTCCCTTTTACCACCTGAAATAAAGCTACTGATTCAATGGAGGCCCTTGATTCACAACATACACCCAAAATGCTTAGGCAGGGTACACTGGTGATTTGGTAAGGCTAAAATGAAGTCATATGCAGTGGACATCAACACCCTGTGGGAATTGGGCTTCAGCCCAGTAAAAAAACTCTGATGCTCTGGTTACTATTACTGCTGTAAGTGAAAATCTTTGTATCTCTGAGTCATGAATCCTGTCTTCTACCAACATCCATAAAACCATGGTAGCCTAAGTTGTTAGCTTGCAAGAAGGTCAAAATCTCAGAGTCTTCACAGTTTTTGACAATTACTATCAAACAATATAGATTTGAAGACAAGAAATATCATGGGAGATAATGAAGTAAAGGAATATCTTCTGAGTTATCCTAACAGGAAGACATCACAATCTTTAATCTGTAAGCACATAAAAAAAAAAAAAAAAACAACAACAACACACATTTAACAAACTTGACCTAATTAACCTAGATAGAACTCTATATCTAATAGAAACATAATTCACATTTTCCCCAAGCATACAGGAAACATTCATCACAGGATACCATAAGTTGTAGCAAAAGAAAGGCTCAGCAGACTTAAGAAGATTACAAAGTTATACATTATATCTTTTGATCAGATTGGAATTAAGTTAAAACTCAATAACAAAAGATGAGTAGAAAAACTTGATATACCTGGATATTAAAGATGTAGTTCTAAAAAAAACATAACTCAAAAATGAAGTCAAAATGAAAATTAGTTAATATTTTAAAATAAGTAACAATAAAGGTATTCCATATCAAAATTTATGGAATGTAGCTAATGCAATATTTTCAAGACATTCTGGTTATTTATTATTTATTTATATTTATATATATTTCATATACAAGAAAGGAAGCTAAAAAGCATTACTTCTGATGTCAATGTCAAGATGCTAGAAAAATAACAATCAAACTCAACGAAATAGAAATAAAGAAATAATAAATACAATAGTATAAATTTATGGTCTAGGGATGCCTGGGTGGATCAATGGTTGAGCACCTGCCTTTGGTCCAGGTCATGATCCTGGGGTCCTGGGATCGAGTCCCGCATTGGGCTCCCCATGGGGAGCCTGCTACTCCCTCTGGCTATGTCTCCGCCTTTCTCTGTGTGTCTCTTATGAATAAATAAATAAAATCTAAAAAAATTGATTAATTTGTGGTCTAGACAAAGTAAATAGAATAAATATTAAGAATAATAAACAACACCAAAAATTGTGGAGTTTTGAAAAAGAATAACTGATTAAAAACTCTTAGTAAGTTTGATCTATAAAAAAAGAGAAAAAACATATTATCAATATCACAAATTTAAAGTAGATACTATATATAGATTTGCCAGACATGAACAAAATAAGAGTATATGAGAATATCAATAAAACTGATAATTTGTAAGGAATAGATTAGATGAAAGCTTCACTAAAAAATTTACTAAGATGATGAAATAGAAAATCTAAATAATCCTACTCATATAAAAGAAATTTAAACTGTAATTAACATCCTCATCAATAAAAAAAAAAAGGTTGAAAGCTACTTAGCCTTTACGTAGATTTACTCCAGGAATTTAAGGAAGAAACATGTCTTAAACTCTCAATGAAGAGCAAATTAGGGATACTTCATAACTTGGAGAATAAAAAAGCTTGGTTCCAAAACCTAACCAGAACATTAAAGGAAAATCACAACGAATTTTTTAACTAAGAGATGCAAACATTTTTAATCAGGTATAAGAAAAAAGAATCCGGTGATATAGACAAAGTCCAATATGTTTCACCCAATTGCATATGATCACCGCAAAATTATATATAAAAGGTATATCATAAAATTTAACATCCATTTATGGTAAAATGTCTTAGCAATACAGGAATGAAAAAGAATGTTCTTAATATTAATAAATAACATCTTTAAAAATCTATAGCAAGGGTCATATTCAATGGTGAAATATTGAAACTTTCATCTGTCAAATGAGACAAGGACACTTACTCACAACTTCTGTGCAGTGTTGTACTGAAAACCCTAGCCAGTTTAATAAAAAACAAAAAAAGATATAATGTTTGTAAAGGGAGAAAGGTCATTATCCACAGAAGTCATGTTTGTTTGCCTAGAAAATCCAAAAGAATCTATAGACAAACTAATAGAATTGTTAAGCATAGTATGTCACTGGATACAAGATCAATGTTAGCATATTAATTGTATTTCTATATGCCACCAAAAAAAAAGAAAAGAAAAATTAACCATTTATAGTAGCACCCAGAAACAACAACAAAAACTTTGAAAAATCTAACAAAGGATATGTGTACCTTTATACCGAAAAGTATAAAACACTATTCAGAGAAAATTTGAAGGACCGAAATAAATTTTGTGGATTAAAAGTCTCAATATTGCATTAATTCTCCCCAAATTAAACAATAGATTCAAGCCAATTCCTGTCAATATTTCAGCAATACTTTTGATTGACCAGATAATTTTAAAATTAATATGGAAACGAAAAAGCCTTTGCAACACAAAACCTAAGAATGGCCAGGGCATCTTTGAGGAAGTAGAACATTGATTGTAGATTGACATTACCCGATACCAAGACCCATTTTGAAGTTATACTAATTAAGACAATGTGGTATCAACCCAAGATAGACAAAGGAATCCCTGGCACAGAATAGAGTCTAGAAACAGACCCCCATATATTTAGCCACTGGGCTTTTTTTTTTTTTTTATGACAAACATGACACACAGTGTAATAAGAGAAAGTATGGTCTTATTCATAAATGGTGCCAGATGGATTGGATATTCATTCAGGAAAAAATGAATCCTGACCTCCTACCTCACCCTGGATAAAAAAAATTAATTCCAAATGGATGGAAGATCTAAATGTGAAAGGTAAAACAAAGTTTTCAGAGGAATATCTAAAGGATATGATCTTGGAATAGGAAATATATTCTTAAAGAGAACTAGAAAAGTAATAATGAAAAAGAAAAAATGTTTAATTGAATTCTCAAAATTAAGAAATTCAGTACATCAAAGACATTATTAAGAGAGTGGAAAAGCAAAAGAAAGCAGACAAAACATATCCAATGAAAGACTCATATAAAGAAATTATAAAGAAATTCCAAATTACTGAGAGAAAAGTAGACAAAGCAATTTTTAAAATGGCAAAAAGACTTGAACGGACATTTCACAAAAGAGACTATCAACATGCCAATAAAATATGAAAAAAAAAAGGTCACCTTTCTTAGGGTTACATGGGTGGGTTTAGTTTGTGAAAATTCATCAAGTTGTGTACTAATGATATGTATTTTTCTTTATGTCTTCACTAATGCTTCCTTTAATTAATTGTTTTTGGTATAGTAGTTATCTAAAAGCAAAAATAACTTAAGTTCCTAGAAAAAGCATTTGTCAGGAAATATACTAAACCTTTTTGGAAAAGATACTTGTAAATCTTTACTTAATAATATAAAAGAAAACTAAAATGAATGGAGAGCTATAATGTGTTAGTGTTTGGGTACACTGACTACTGTAAAAATGTTCATTTTTGTTTATTTGTCTGTAATTTCAATCTATCCCAAACCCAAAGCACAAAAATTGTTCCTATGGCAATTGGCAAATCGATTATTCATTTTTATGGAATCAGAATAGCCAAAACAATTTTAACAAAAAAAGACCAAAAAATTTTACTCTATCAAGCAGTAGAACAAAAAATATAAAACCCTAGAATTTTGACTCCAGGATCCTTCATACACAAGAATTTAATGTGTGCCCCACCTCAGTAAAAAAAAGTTACACTTCCCATTAAGTAGTATTGAGAAGGGGCACCTGGGTGGCTCAGTGGTCGAGCATCTGCCTTCAGCTCAGGTCATGATCCCGGGGTCCTGGGATCGAATCCAGCGTCAGGCTCCTTGCTCCATGCGGAGCCTGCCTCTCCCTCTGCCTCCCCCTCTCTCTGTTTCTCATGAATAAGTAAATGAAATCTTAAAAAAAAAGTAGTGTTGAGAAAATTAAAAATAAAACAAAATGAAGATAGATATTTACTCATACCATACACACATAAATCTAAATGAATTAATGTCTCAAATGTAAGAATGTAAAAATAAAACTGAGCAGATATTAAAGGAAAAATATAAGCATATGCTTATGATCATGTAACAAAAATTTACAAAACCATGAAGGCTTCTGGACCTTGAGGGCATTATGCTAAGTGAAATAATCCAGACAGAGACAAATACTGCATGATTTCACTCATATGTGGAATCTTGAAAGAAAGAAAGCAAGAGAAAGAAAGAAAGAAAGAAAGAAAGAAAGAAAGAAAGAAAGAAAGAAAAAGAAAGAAAGAAAGAGAAAGAAAGAAAGAAAGAAAGAGAAAGAAAGAAAGAAAGAAAGAAAGAAAGAAAGAAAGAAAGAAAGAAAATTCATAGATAAGAGAACACATTACAGATCAGTGGTTTCAAGAAAGAAAGAGAAAGAAAGAAAAAAGAAAGAAAGAAAGAAGAAGAAAGAAAGAAGAAAGAAAGAAAGAAAGAAAGAAAGAAAGAAAGAAAGAAGAAAGAAAGAAAGAAAGAAAGAAAGAAAGAAAGAAAGAAAGAAAGAAAGAAAGAAAAAGAAAATCATAGATAAGAGAACACATTACAGATCAGTGGTTTCCAGAGACTGGGGATGTGGTGAGCAAAATGAGTGAAAGCAGCCAAAAGCTACAAACTTCCAGTTGTAATATAAACAAATCTTGAAATATAATGTACAGTACGATGACTATAATTAACAATACTACATTGAATATTTGAAAATTACTAAGATAGTTGATCTTAAAAGTTTTCACTCTAAGAAGAAAAAAATTATAACTATGTGTGGTGATGGATATTAACCAAACTTACTGTAATCACCATTTTGCAATGTATACATATGTCAAATCATCATCTTGTACATCTAAAACTAATACATTGTTATATGATATTGTTATATCTCAAGTTTTAAAAAGAAAAAAGCCCATGAAGGTAAAAAATGGTAAACTTAAAATCACAAATAATGCACTAGGTAATAGTATTATCACTTAAATAATAAGCCGAAGAATTGGTATTCAGAATTCATGAGAAAATTCTACAGATCAGTTAAAGAAAACTTTACTGACATAGCACAAGTGATCCATAAAAAATAAAAAGCAAAAGAACAATAAATTTATAAGAAGATGATAGGTCTCAATAATCAATAGGAACATTCAAATTAAAACAAAAAACCAATACCATTTTTTAACCTTTAGATTAGCAAAAACCATAAGTTGATTATATAAAGCATTGGCAAGAAGGGGAGCAAACAATCTCATATACTGCTATAAAAGTAAACTCTAAATTGCTGTGGGTATAAATTGGTAAAGACATCTTGAAGGAAATGTGCCATTATCTCAGGATGCCACTTCTCAGTATAGTATTTACCCCCCCAAAAAATACTTCCACGTGTATTGAATAAACTTATACAAGAATGTTCATTTTGGTACTGTTGATGCTAAAAGCAGGGATAGGAGGAAAGAAAAAAAAAACTTTAATTAGGCAACTACTAAGTCCACTGTAGTTAAATATAGCTACATCCACCGATGTATGTGTATATTATATAAAATTACTCAGTCGTGGTTAAGAATAAATCTATAGGTGCTAGCTTTCTTGTGATAGCTTACTGTGCACTTACATTGTGGAAGTAGATTTACATGCACTAACACAATTAGATCTTCAATATTAAGTGTAAAAAAGCAAGTTGAAGAAAATGATTCTTCATTTAATGTAAAAATGCAGATTAAAAAAATAAGAGTAGAAATACACAATAAAATCTTTCCTTTCATGTACAAATATTTTATATAGATTCAAGGAAGGAAGATCTAGATGAAGAGACACATACACATACACACACATATTGGTAAGAGTGATTATTGGAGTTAGGAGGGGATGAGCATTTGAAAGGAATCATTAAAGGACATATAATGGACATCTGTTATTTTTACTCTCCAGTACCTCCTCTCCCTTCTTAAAGTCCACTGATTCTGCTTTCGGAGAGACCTTCTGCATCAACCAATAGGTGTGGGTAAACCTGAACACTTTTTATCCAAGATTGAAACAGGTAAACAATACCCAAACAATCAGTGTCTTCTAGTTCACTAGGAATAGTGAGTGGCTTGGGACTAGAAGTCAAAACAAATTAGAGTCAATTCTGAAAACTTTTAAATAGCCATTATAAAATACAAAACTGGATGGAGGAAAGCAGAAGCCATTGTGGTCACCTTGCAACCTGCAAGGAAGAGCTGGAGAACATGTCCACTTTGTGGTGATGGGGCCAACATCTGTATAAAGAGAGAATCGAGGTCCTGCCACCACCATTCAAGGCCTGGGGAAATCAGGGGCTCGGTCGTATTAACCAATAACTCCCTGCAAGTGGGGAAGAGATTTGGGTCAACTTCTTAGTCATTTTCCACCAAAAGCTTCCTTCAATAGATATTCCTTGGGGTGTGCTTGGGTGGCTCAGTGGATTAAGAATGGGACTCTTAATTTTTGCTCAGGTCATGGTCTCAGGGTCATAGGATCAAACCTGTGTTGGGCTCCACACTAAATGCAGAGTCTGCTTGAGATTCTCTCTCCCTCTCCTTCTGCCCCTCCCCCACTCACTCTTTCTAAATAAATAAATAAAATCTTTTTTTTTAAAGTAGAGATTCGGGGATCCTTGGGTGGCTCAGTGGTTTAGCGCCTGCCTTCCACCTGGGCATGATTCTGGAGTCCTGGGATCGAGTCCCACATCGGGCTCCCTGCATGGAGCCTGCTTCCTCTCTGCTTGTGTCTCTGCCTCTCTCTCTCTCTCTCTCTGTCTGTCTCTCATGAGTAAATAAATAAAATCTTATAAAATAAAATAAAATAAAATAAAATAAAATAAAATAAAATAAAATAAAATAAAATAAAAATAAAATAAATAAAAAATACAGATTCCTAGGGCTTATCTTTTTCGATATAATTCTTATGAGGAAAATTTGTTTTACTACATATTATTACTAATACCCACTTATGAATTTAATATGTTGATTTGAGGTTTCATTAAAGTATTAGAGATAAATTATCAAATGTTTTTAAAAACATAACACATTACTGGGCATCTAGGTGGCTCAGTTGGTTAAGTCTCTGCCCTCGGCTCAGATCATGATCTCAGGGTCCTGGGATGAGCCCTGTGTCAGGCTCTCTGCTCAGTGGGGAATCTGCTTCTCCCTCTACTCCTCCCCCCTGCTTGTGATCTCTCTCTCTCTCATGCTCTCTCTCTCTCAAATAAATAAATAAAATCTTAAAGAAACATAACACATTACCAAAGAAGTAATCACTTCAAGCCCTTTTTAGAATCACATGGACATAATTAATAGACACATATAATTAAAAAGTAAAAATTATCAGTGGAATCCAACAAGATCTTTAGATAAAACAACAGAAATGGTGCAGTTTCTTTTCTTTATTTTTTTTTCCTTTTACAAACTCCTCCTCATCATTACTGCTAACAAAAAACGTGGGTCCTTCTTTTAAAACATTGCTCTCTAAAATGCCAATATGGGCAGTGTGAAATTTATACCTGTAGAAAGACAAAGCTACTTCTTGTAACTGTTGTGCAGCCTGATAAGAAAATTACATCTTTGAATTGGACCTTGAAGATAAAGGCTCCTTTGTAATCTTCCTTTTTTCTCCTTGTGCTTTACTTTCTGGTCTCCTTTCTTAAGCAACTTGAGGAGTTGGAGGACAAGAAGACCCATTCACTTCCTCCCTGTGTGTCTCTGCTCTCCTCACAGCCAGCTGTGCTCTTTCCCAAGAACGAGAATGCTGCAGTGTTCAGCTGGGCATGTTCGACTTCAGTTTTTCCCTTAGCCACTCATTTTGCCCATTTCCAATAAGATCATTGAGAACGTGGTTTTCTCTTAAAGAGAAAAAAAAAAGTTTGGATTTTCTTTGATGGCCGTTGGACCTAAATATTAATATGGATGGTGTCTTGCTGTGAAGGTATGACATGCATCACTCCAGCTTCGCCACAGAGGTGCCAGTGGTGGGATGGAGACACCTGTTTATTGCAAAATGTGTCTAGTCCACAGTCATTTCACGTATGTGCTAATAGGCCACGGGATAATTGCTGACAGTAACAACTTGCAGTTTCTAAGCACTGATCTGACTTAACAAGTTACATAAAAATGTGTAGTTTATATTCTCCTTGTGTATTATTTCCAAGGCTACTCAGGCCCTCAATTATTTTGTAAAATGACGCTGTTGTTTACAATGCTGGATTTGCATAACCAAAACAAGCAGGTGGTCTGTCTGCCACAAACTGGCAAGCCAGATTGTTAATTGTAAAATGATCACGAGGAAATACCTGGTTTGGGGTTTAGCATCGATTTACTTAGCAAAGGAGTAATTTTGTAATCCAAAGTCTTCTTGGGAAACTATGTCATTAGTAAACTGAATAGTATGTTAAAAAGACAAAACAAGTTAAAATGACAAGTGCACGTACTTTTTTTTCTTGGACTTCAAAGACATAATGCAGACAGAACTACTGTATCCCCCAATAGGTCAGTGCAAGACACCTGTCTTCATTTTATTTTATTTTTTTACTTTAATTTCCTATTCTCACTTGTATTTCCATTCTCCTATCTACTCTAATTGCCTTAATTCATGTCCTTAAAATGTATGCCTCGTTCAAAATAAAAAGTTCTTTTATGTCTTTTCTTAATGTTAAATTGATAATATCGCTTTGATCTAGTTTCGATGCTTACTCTTCACTCCACATCGATCTATTTATATTATTGTCTGCTTACTGCTTCTTCTTATAGCAGTGTTCCCTCGAATGCTATTATTCCATTTTGCTTATAACATTCCCTTTGTACTGAATTCATTGAAGTCTTCTTTGCTCCCACAAATCATGCTGAAGTGAACATTCTCACACACATCCATTTGTAACACTCATGTGGGAGCTATTTAATTCAATAAATATGTATTAACCATCTAATAAGCACCATGCACTATTCTAGGCATATACAATATGTCACTAAACAGAAAAAAAAAATAAAAGTCCTGGCCTCAAGAAGTTTATGTGCTAAGGGATTTTCTCTAGAGAAAAATCCAGGAATGGTACTGCTGGATTTTATGGCATACAGAGTCTTAATTTCATTGTCAAAATCCCCTCTGAAATAGTTTCACTGAGTTAAAAAATGAATAATATATGAGTTCCTTTTCTCCCCTGCCCAAACCTGGTTGACACAAGGAATTACACAACTCTCTAATATTTGGCAACCTGATAGAAACAGCATGGTGTATCAATTTTCTGACTTCCAGAAAGTGTGGTATTTCTACACAGATCTCTAAACCACATGTGTGAACTGCCTATTCTTACTTGCTTCCAATTTTTCTTTCCTTTTTTTATTTTTAAGTATTAAAAATTTTCTCATCAGAAAATAAGAAAGATGAGAAAAAGGGCTAGAAAAAGGAGAGCAGACGCAAAATAAGAAAGCAGGAAATAAATAATATATAAATAATAGCATGCTCAATGAAATAGAGAAAAATGACCACAGTAAAACTTAATAGATGTGACATTTTAAAAAGTGTGTTCCTTAGAAAAAAAAACTACATAAAATAGAAATAAGAGGTAATAAAGAACAAAAAGAAGATACAAATGAAAAAAATTCAGTTTAAGAACATAAAAGCAACTAGAGATACAATTGTGATTTTTAAATTAGAAACTATATATCGGGATCCCTGGGTGGCGCAGTGGTTTGGCGCTTGCCTTTGGCCCAGGGCGCGATCCTGGAGACCCGGGATCGAATCCCACATCAGGCTCCCGGTGCACGGAGCCTGCTTCTCCCTCTGCCTATGTCTCTGCCTCTCTCTCTCTCTCTCTCTCTCTCTGTTACTATCATAAATAAATAAAAAAAAAAATTAAAAAAAAAAAAAAAGAAACTATATATCATCAATAAATTTGGAAAAGTTAGATGAAACATTAAAACCTTGGAAATAAAATAACATGTCAAATCATTATAAAAACTAATATACAAATTTTTTAGCAAGTAGAAATTAAAATAATTGCCTTCTAAAATGATTTAAAACAAAAAACAAAAGCAGAAAACAGGCCCACATGGCTTGAAAGTAACTTCTAACCAGTTATTAATGATGACATATACAAGTTGTTACAGAATACACTTTATTTTCTAATTTTTTAATTTAATTACCAGTTAGTTAACATACAGTAAAATAATAATTTCAGGTGTACAATATAATGATTCAACACTTCCATCCAACACCCAGTGCTCATCACAAGTGCCCTCCTTAATCCTCATTACCTATTTCACCCATTCCCCCTATACACCTCCCCTCTGTGACCATCAGTTTGTTTTTTTTAGAGTTATGAGACTGTTTCTGGGTCTCCCTCTCTCTTTTTTTCCCCCTTGGTTTATTTGTTTCATTTCATAAATTCCACATAGAGTGAAATCATATGGTATTTGTCTTTCTCTGACTGATTTATTTCACTTAGCATAATACTCTCTGGCTCCATCCATGGAGTTACAAATGACAAGATTTCTTTCTCTTTTATGGCCATTGTATTTATAAACCACATCTCCTTTATCCATTCATTAATTGATGGACACTTGGCCTCTTTCCATAATTTAGCCATTGTAGATAATGCTGTTATAAACATCAGGGTGTATGTATCCCTTTGAATTAATATTTTTGTATTCTTTGGGTAAATAGCTAGTAGTGCAATTGTTGGATCACAGGATAGCACCATTTTACATTTTTGAGGAACCTCCATACTATTTTCCAGAGTTTTTGCATCAGTTTGCATTCCCACCAACAGTGCAAGAGGGTTCCCCTCTCTCCACACCCTCACCGTAGCTGTTGTTTCTTGTATTATTGATTTTAGCCATTCTGATAGGTGTGAGATGATAGCTCCTTGTGGTTTTCATTTATATTTCCCTGTTGGTGAGTGAACTTTCATGTGTCTGTTGGCCACCTGTATGTTTTCTTTGGGGGGGGAAATGTCTGTTTATGTCTTCTGCCCATTTTTAAATGGATTATTTGATTTTTGAGTTTTATAAGTTCTTTATTTATTTTGGATACTAATCCTTTATCAGATATGTCATTTGCAAATATTTTCTCCCATTCTGTAGGTTGCCTTTTAGTTTTATTGATTGTTTCCTTCCTGTGGAGAAGCTTTTTTTTTTTTTTTTTTTTATGAAGTCCTGAAAGATTATTTTTGCTTTTGTTTCCCTTGCCCTGGGTATATATCTAGAAAGAAGTTGTTACAGCCAGAGTCAAAGAGGTTACTGCTTGTGTCCTCCTCTATGTTTTTTATGGTTTTAAGCCTTACATTTAGGACTTAATCCATTTTGAATTTTTGTGTGTGTGCATAGTGTAAGAAAGTGGCCTAGTTTCATTCTTTTGCATGTTGCTGTCCAGTTTTCTCAACATCCATTCTTGAAGAGACTTTTTTCCCCATTGGATATTCTTTCCTGCTTTGTCAAAGATTAACTGACCATATAGTGTGGTTTCATCTCTGGATTTTCTATTCTGTTCCATTGTCCTATATGTCTATTTTTGTGCTCGTACCATACTATTTTTATCACTACAGCTTTGTAATATAACTTGAAGTCCAGAATTGTGATGCCGCCAGCTTTGCTTTGCTTTTTCAAGATTGCCATGGCTATTCAGGGTCTTTTATGGTTCCATACAAACTTTAGGATTGTTTGTTCTAGCTCTGTGAAAAAGGCTATTGGTATTTTAATGAGGATTGCACTAAATGTGTAGTTTGTTTTGGGTAGTATAGACATTTTAATAATATTTATTCTTCCAATCCATGAGCATGAAACTTTTCCCCATTTCTTTGTGTTATCTTCTTTTTCTGTCATCAGCGTTTTATAGTTTTAAGAGTACAAGTCTTTCACCTCCTAGGTTAGGTTTATTCCTCGATATATTATAGTTTTGGATGCAATTTTAAATGAGATTGATTCCTTAATTTCTCTTTCTGCTGCTTCATTATTGGTATATAGAAATAATGACTTTAATGAATTTATCAGTTCTAGCAATTTTTTGGTGGAATCTTTCAGATTTTCTTTATAGAGTACCATATCATCTGCAAATAGTGAAAGCTTTACTTCTTTGCTGATTTGGATGCCTTTTATTTCTCTTTGTTATCTGATTGCTCTAGCTAGGACTTCCAGTATATTCAGAACATTCTATCCTTTAACAGCAGAATACATATTATTTTCAAGTGTACATGGAAACTTTCGCCAAAATGGATCACATATTAGGTCACAAAACAAACCTCAACAATACCAAAAGATTGAAACCATACCACACACCTTTTCTAACTCCAACACTATGAAACTGGAAGTCAACCACAAGAAAAAAAATTGGAAAGGCAAAAATACATGGAGGTTAAATAACATGCTACTAAATAATGAATAGGTCAGCAAAAAAATCAAAGAAACAATAAAAAAAAAAGTCACAAAAACACAATATTCTAAACCCTTTGGGATGCAACAAAAATAGTCCTAAGAGGTAAGTATATAGCAATATGGGCCTACCTCAGAAAAACAAGGAAAATCTCAAATAAACAACCTAATCTTACACCTTAAAGGAGCTATAAAAAAAACAATAAATGAAGCTAAATGCCAAAAGAAGGAAGTAAATAATAAAGATTAAAGCAGAAATAATTGATTTATAAACTCAAAAAAAAAATAGAACACAACATGAAACCAGGAGCTAGTTCTTTGGAAAAAAATAAAATAAAATTGATAAACTTCTAGTCAGACCTATCAAAAATAAAAGAGAAATGAATCAAATAAATAAGATCACAAATGAGAGAAAAGAAATAACAACCAACATCATGGGAATACAATTTTAAGAGAACATTTTGAAAACTATATGCCAACAAATTGATCAATTGGAAGAAATGGATGAATTCCTACAAATATATAAACTATCAAAACTGAAACATAAAGAAATAGAAAAATTGAACTGACCAAAAACAAGCAAAGAAATTGCATCAGCAATCAAAAAACTCCCAACAAACAAAAGTCCAAGGTGGGAAGGCTTCGTAGGTAGATTCTATCAAACATTTAAAGAAGGGTTAATACCAAGGGCACCTGGCTGGCTCATTCAGTTGAGCATCTGACTCTTGATTTCAGCTCAGGTCATGATCTCAGGGTTGTGAGATCAAGCCCAATGTCAGGCTCGCACTGACCAGAGAGTCTGCTTAAGATTGTGTGTGTGTGTGTGTGTGTGTGTGTGTGTGTGTGTCTCCCCACCTTGCCCTTCTATGCCCTAGACTTGCACCCATGTGCATGTGCACACACATATGCATGCACTCTATGTATAAAAAGTTATATAGAGAGAGTTAATAGTTAATACCTATTCTTCTCAAACTATTCCAAAAACTAGAAAAGAAAGAGGAAATTCCAAATTCATTCTATGAGGCCAGCATTATCCTGATACCAAAAACAAATAAAGACTCCACTAAAAAGGGAACTATGGGTCAATATCCCTGATGAACATGGATGCAAAAATTCTCGAAAAATTCTCAATTCTGAATCCAACAATATACCTGCAAAAAAACATTCACCATGATCAAGTGGGATCTATTCCTGGGTTGCAAGTATGGTTTAATGTTGACAAATCAATCGACGTGATAGAGCACAATAATAAAAGAAAGGATAAGAACCATATGATTATTTATTTCAATAGATGCAAAAAAAGCATTTGACAAAATACAACATCCATTCATTGATAAAAACCTTCAATAAAGCAGGTTTAGAAAGAACATATCTCAACATAGCAAAGGCCTACAGCTAATTTTATCCTCAATGGGGAATAACTGAGAATGTTTCTTCTATGTTCAGAAACAAGATAGGGATATCCACCCTCCCCACTGATATTTACCAGAAAACATTTTTTAAATGATGGAAAGTTGGATATTTTGTTTAATGAGGCTAGAAAATTTATTTCAAAACCAACAAGGAGAGTATATTAAAATAACAGACAAATTTTAAAAAGAAAAAAAAAACTATCTCATTCCATTTTCATCCATAAAGAATTAACTGCTGTGGGAAATGCTCTCCTTACAAAATTGCAAAATTTGCCAAAAACCATAAAGACAGAAGAAGACAGTAATCTCCAAGAAAAGGGAAAAATGAGTTTAATAAGTTCTTTATAGATTTTGGAAACTAGCCCTTTATCTGATATGTCATTTGCAAATATCTTCTCCCATTCTGTAGGTTGTCTTTTAGTTTTGTTGACTGTATCCTTTGCTGTGCAAAAGCTTCTTATCTTGATGAAGTCCCAATAGTTCATTTTTGCTTTTGTTTCTTTTGCCTTTGTGGATGTATCTTGCAAGAAGTTACTGTGGCCAAGTTCAAAAAGGGTGTTGCCTGTGTTCTCCTCTAGGATTTTGATGGAATCTTGTCTCACATTTAGATCTCTCATCCATTTTGAGTTTATCTTTGTGTATGGTGAAAGAGAGTGGTCCAGTTTCATTCTTCTGCATGTGGATGTCCAATTTTCCCAGCACCATTTATTGAAGAGACTGTCTTTCTTCCAATGGATAGTCTTTCCTCCTTTATCGAATATTAGAACTTATTAAACTCAACACCAAAGAAACAAACAATCCAATCATGAAATGGGCAAAAGACATGAAGAGAAATCTCACAGAGGAAGACATGGACATGGCCAACAAGCACATGAGAAAATGCTCTGCATCACTTGCCATCAGGGAAATACAAATCAAAACCACAATGAGATACCATCTCACACCAGTGAGAATGGGGAAAATTAACAAGGCAGGAAACAACAAATGTTGGAGAGGATGTAGAGAAAGGGGAACCCTCTTACACTGTTGGTGGGAATGTGAACTGGTGCAGCCACTCTGGAAAATTGTGTGGAGGTTCCTCAAAGAGTTAAAAATAGACCTGCCCTACGATCCAGCAATTGCACTGTTGGGGATTTACCCCAAAGATTCAGATGCAGTGAAACGTCGGGACACCTGCACCCCGATGTTTCTATCAGCAATGTCCACAATAGCCAAACTGTGGAAGGAGCCTCGGTGTCCATCGAAAGATGAATGGATAAAGAAGCTGTGGTTTATGTATACAATGGAATATTACTCAGCAATTAGAAACGACAAATACCCACCATTTGCTTCAACGTGGATGGAACTCGAGGGTATTATGCTGAGTGAAATAAGTCAATCGGAGAAGGACAAACAGTGTATGTTCTCATTCATTTGGGGAATATGAATAATAGTGAAAGGGAATATAAAGGAAGGGAAAAGAAATGTTGGGAAATATCAGGAAGGGAGACAGAACATAAAGACTCCTAACTCTGGGAAATGAACTAGGGGTGGTGGAAGGGGAGGAGGGCGGGTGTTGGAGGGGAATGGGTGACGGGCACTGAGGTGGACACTTAATGGGATGAGCACTGGGTGTTTTTCTGTATGTTGGTAAATTGAACACCAATAAAAATTAATAAAAAAAAAAAAGAATAACTGAAAAAAAAAAGAAAAAAAAAAGAAAGAAAAGGGAAAAATGAGATGAGCCTCATGACTGACCAAAAGTACCTCCTAGAAAGAGTTTCTAGGCTGTAGCATAGAGAATACCCAGAGCCCAGTGGTATTCCTGTGTCAAGGAGACAGAAACCAGCATTCTGCAAAGCGAAGGGTCTAGAATTGTGGGACGGGGCACTTGAGAGGAGAGGTCTGCAGAGAGGAATAATAGTCCTGCAGGTTTGCAGGGGAATCCCTTTGGAACTTCCACTAAAAACTCCTCTGTGTACAAGAGCCCATGATAGAACCACCAGAAACCATCAGAAAGCTTAACAATTTCCTGGGCTTTACCAAAGGGTATGAGTAGGCTGTGCTGCTACTAGCCATAATGGAGAGAGACTTCATAAGGATGGAGCATCAGAGAGAATTTTCACACATTAAGCGTCTTGCCTTAATAGTGAGACTAATTGAACAGGAGAGGAGGGAATTTTGGCTGCATTAGCAAAACATAAAAGAGATCCTTCAAAAACTCAGACAGATCCCAGGGAACTTAACTGCATGCCAGAACAAAGCCAAATGTTCTTTAAAATGTCCAGGATGGGTAAGATCATCTCAAATATAATAAAAATTACCAGAAGCAAAGAAGCAGGATAATATGATCCCTAACTGAAATATGATCCCTAACTGAAATTAAAATCAATCAAAAAAACACTCAGAAACAAGACAGATGATGGAATTAGTAGAAAAGGACACTGAATTTTCTGTCGGTATAAATTTGCTCTACATGATCACAAAGGTAATAGAGAATATGAAGACAATGAGGAGAGGGAGAAAGAGATATGAAAAAGACAGAAACGGAACATATTAAGGTGAAAAATAAAGAATCTAAAATTAGACACTGGAGCAGGTCAGACACAATGAAAGGAAAGCTATGTGACCTAAAAGACAAGGCAATAAAATTTAAAATCAAAGCACAAAGTGAAGAAAATCAAACAAAAATCTTCAGTGACCTGTGCAATGATATCAAGCAGTCACACATGTTACTGCATGAAAACTAGAAGGGGGAATAGAACTAAAAGGAAAATAAATTTAAGAAGTAATAGCTGAAAGTTTTTCAAATTTGCTGAAATCTATAAATCACAAATCCAAGAAGCTCAGCAAGCCCAAAGAAGAGTAAATATAAATAAAATCAGACTAATCATAGCTCAAATTATGCTAAGAAAAAACTTAAAAGCAGCCAAAGAAGAATATATTTTGCACACAGAAACAAATACAAGAATGACAGCAGAGTTACGCAAGCCTGAAAATGCAATGCAACTTTAAAGTGCTGGAAACAAAAATGTTGGCAGTGTAGAAGTCTATGTTCAGAGCAATTAAATTTCAAAAATGAAAGTGAACTTCCTTCCTGCTTGTAATCTGGAAGTGAACTGGGAGTGGGATTCTCTGTTGCAGGCCTAGGACATGTGGTAGGGGAAGCTAGTACAGCAGCCATTGCCATGTTTTGCTTTTGTGCTCAATGAAGGTGGGCACAGTGTACTGTGAGGCATGGCATGGCAGGATGCAGTATAAGCCCTCTCAGGTCCACTGTGGAATGGGAAGCCCATACCTACCTTTAGGCTAAGAGGCAAGGATGAATGTGACCCCCACAGGTCAATGGCTGTTTGGGGGGAAAAGGAAAAAGGGCTATTAAGAGGGGAATTAAAGGCAGGAGCAAGTGTTGATGGCAGATTGCCACTACCTGCAGCTTCAGGTGTTGGATGGATCTGCTGTTGTTCATTTGATATATCTGTTAAATTGAATTCATAGTATAAAAAAGAAAAAAAATCCAGATTTAGATGACTTTAATGGTGAACTCTACTAACTTTAAGTAAGAAATAATAATTCTTCAAGAACTCTTCCCAAATAGAGTAAGAGAGAATCCCCCCACTCTTTTTACAAGGTCAACATTAACTAGATAGCAAAAACAAACAGAAAAGAAGTGGGGAGGGGAGGGAAGCTACAGACATTTTTCTTCATAGACTTAGTCTCAAAAAATAGTAACAAAATTTTAGCAAATCTAATCCAAAAATCAATAAAACACAATAATACATCATGGTTAAGTGGCCGTTATCCCAGAAATAAAAATTTGGTTCACCATTAGAAAATCAATCAATGTAATCCACAAAATTAATAGACTGAAAGATAATTTTTTTCATTATCTCAGTAGATATAGAAAATATGTTGGCAAATTTAATAAACACTTAGAGTAAAACCTCAAAAAAGACTAAGAATGAAAGGGAACTTCGTCAACCTCATGAAAAGCATCTATAAAACAGTGATAACTAACATCATAATTAGTGGTAAAAGGCTAAAGATTTTCTTCTATATTCTCAAAAAAAAAGCAAGATGTCGCTCTCACCACTCCTGCTTTATATTATACTAGAGGTCCTACCCACTTCACTAAGGTAATGAAAAGAAATACAAGGCAAACATTGGAAAGGAATAAGTAAAACTGTAATTATAATGCACGTGATCATATAAATAGAATTTATAAAAAAAAGCTAGTATCTTCACTGAGTTTATGAAGTTTCCAAGAAACAGGATCAATATATAATAACCAATTATATGTCCATGTACTAGCACAAATAACTGGAAATTGAAATAAAATACTGATACAATTTATAATGGCAGCAAAAATAAAAAGACAAAATATGAAGAAAGAGAAATTTAAGAAAAATTGCAACATTTGAACATTGAAATCTGTAAAAGAGAGAAGAGAAAAAACATGTAAACAAATACCTTGTTTATTAACCAGAGGAGTCAATATTGTTAACATATCAAAATTTCTCATATTAACCTATGGATTCAATGTGATACCAATCAAAATCCCAACAGAATTTTTGTGGAAAAAGCTGATTTTTGAAATCTATGTGGAAATAAAAAAGGTCTATAATACCTACAATAACCTTATAAAACAACAAAGCTGAAGGATTTATACTACCTGGCTTTAAGACATACTATTAAACTACGGATATCAGAACAGTGTAGGATTAATGATGGAATGAATAAGTTATGGGAGTAAAAGGAATAGCATAGGGAACGTAGTCAGTTATATTGTAATAGTGTTGTATGGTGACAGATGGTAGCTGCAATAATAGTGAGCAATAATAGTGTTATAATAGTATAACATAGAGAGGTGAACTACTTTGTTGTGTACCTGAAACTAAAGCAACACTGTGTGTCAACTATACTCAAATTAAAAAAAAAGAAATTTTTAACAGTACAGGATTTACATAAGAATGTCTGTATGAATCAACAGAACAGAGTCCAGAAATAGACCCACATATATATTGTCATTGTCACTCTTCAACAAAATTATCAGGATAATTCAAAGGTGGAAAGGATAATCTTTTCAATAAAGAAGCCAAAACAATTAATTATTTTTATAGGTAACTCACACCAAATATAAAGATTCATTCACCATGCATTATAGGCTTTAATGTAAAAAAAAATTATAAATATTATGTAAGTAAAAAGGAGATAAATTATTAGATCTTGTCTTAGACTAAGATTTCTTAGAGAAGATAGTAAAAACCACAAACCGTGAATAAATATTAATAAATTAGGCTATATCAAAATAAAAAAAAAAAACTTTTGCTCCTTCAAGACACCATACAGAAAATTAAAAGGTAAGCCACAGATTGGGAAAATACATATTTAAATTTTTTATCCAGATGGAAAATTAATTCTTCACTCCACTTAAAAGAAGATATACAAATGACCAAAAAGCACATAAAAATGCTCATTATCATTAGTCATCAGGAAAATGCAAATTAAAAGTACAGTGAAATACCAAAAAAAGATAGCACATTTAAAAATTGCACATCATGATATGATTTGGATTAGCCTAGGTAAGTAAGGATACTTTATCATTAGAAAAATACTCACAAATAGCAGGAAAAGTTTAGTAAATGAAAAAAAAATAATAATTCCGGTATACAATAAAAACCAGATACAAATGAGTAGAAAACTGGGAGGGGTGGGAATCCTTAACTTAATAAAGGCCAGTTGCAAAAACTTTTTTATCAAAGATGCTTAACTGGAAAACAAAAATAATAACCTTAAGATTCTATTCCCTGTAAGACAAGGAGCCAGATAAGTTTGATGACTACCTTTCATACAAAGATATAGATGAGCTTTCTCATAATTGATTAGATAGGGAGCTAGTTGAAGAGGTTTGCTTTCTTTGGTTTTGTTCAGCATAGTAATGTTTAGGCCCTTGCCCATGCAATTGGGAAAGAAAATTGACGAGGCATGAAGGAAAAGACTCACACACCCAAAAAAATCATGTTTTGAAAGATATGTGAGCATCTTCGTAGAAATCCCAACAGAGTGAGCAGACTAATACAACTTTGTAAAAGCCATCATCTGATAAAATTCCTTCTTTGAAGAGGTGGTGGGGTGGGGCAGCATTCAGGGAAGAAATTCCAGAGGAAGCTGGAAAGCTATTAAGCAGAAGGAGCAGGGTCTCATCTTCTGTTCATCTTCTGTTCCCTCTGAAGGATTCTGAGGAAAGTCTAAGGGAAGCAAAGATTAAATCTGGATTGTCTCCTGTTTTTAAAGAGGAATTCAAAGAGGCAGGGATTAACTAGGGATTGAGTGTTCTCTTACATTGAAGGTGGCTAAGCAGTTGAGTATCTCCTGTAATTAATGAAACAAGTAAAGCAGATCTGGGGCATCATGGGAGAGAACAGTAATCACTCAAAGTGGATTCTTTGTGGCATTTTACAACTGCAGCATGACCTTGGGAGATACAATGCTGTTAACTTTGCAGCTGACTTTATCTGTGTCTGTCCTTCCTTACTGATTAATGGCTGGTCTGCTTCTTGCTTTTTCATTTAAAGCCGATTTTCACTCTTCAGTTCTAAACACTTGTTGACTCTTCCACAGCTAAGCAAGACCTTAGCAAGGTGACTAGATAGACCACTTTACAAATCCAATTGTTTCTTATTTCCATCAAAAACAGGAAGAAATATAATTTAAGAAGTAAAATACAAATTGAATATCAAGAAAAATGGAGACTACACAAAAAAATGTTAAAATTCCATTTATCAACATAGAAAATCTCATAAATAAATCATTAAAATATTCTTGATTGGGATAACACAATATCACAAGGATATCAATTTTCATTGCACCCCCCCTAATAAATTAATCCTCGAATTCAAGTCAATTCACACATATTTGAGGGGAAGCTTAATACTAAGTTTAAAATTCAAATGATAAAATATCTATAAGTATCTAAGGTAATCTTTTTAAAAGTAAACATAAAAGTGAATAGAAGAGTAGCACCCTACTGATATTAAACCTATGACAAAATCATGGCAATAAAATAATGTGGTATAGGAATGTGAATAAACTAGAGGTCATGAAACAGCATGAAGAATCCAGATATAGATTTACCTATTCAGGGAAAATTTGGTAGATGAAAGAGATAGCATTACAAGTTACTGGGAAAAAATATAGGTTATTTCATATTAGTTGCAGAGGGAAATGATTCACTGTGTAGGGAAAAGTCAAATTGGATCCCTGTGTCATAGCATTTGCAAATAAAAGTCTCATATCAATCAAATACTTAGACAACTAATTAGACTAAGACTATAAAGTTAACAGGAGAAATGTAGAATTTCCTTATCGTCTCAAAATAAGGAAGAATTTTCTTTTCTTTTCTTTTTTTTAAAGATTTTATTTATTTTTATTTATTTATTTTTTATTTATTTTATTTTATTTATTTATGAGAGACAGAGAGAGGCAGAGATATAGGCAGAAGGAGAAGCAGGCTCCATGCAGGGAGCCCGATGTGGGACTTGATCCCAGGACTCCAGAGTCATGCCCTGGGCTGGAGGCAGGTGCTAAATCACTGAGCCACCCAGGGATCCCCCCTTTTTTTAAGAGAATTTACTTTTCATTAGGCAAAGGGTGGACACCTGTGTCCATCAAAATTAAGGATTGTTCTTCATAAACCATAAAGTAAACACATGGGAGAAGTTAGTTATCTCATTGAAAATGTTTTTTTAAATATTTACATTGTATAGCAAATGTTTATGATAATATAAATATAAAAAATAAAGAATCTGCAATACAATAATAGAAATGGAGTTAGTTGCATATCAAATGTCTGTGATATGTTTGCACGTTCCAAAATACCTGAAGATTTTTCTCCATGAATGGGGAGGTGGTTATTATTCATAGGTCACACAAATCATTTTGTATTTGGCAATCTGTTGGAAAAATGTAGGTCTCATTAAATAAAAGATAGACATCTATCCAAAATCATGAGGCCAAAAAAAGTCATAGAAAATTGAAGAATGTAATTTGGGATACCAAAATATGGAAACTCTTCTGCCATTTTGAGATTAAATTGATAAATGGAAAGGAGTAATAAATACTCTAGATGGTCTTAATCAAGAATTCCTAGCATTTTACTGTTACTTTGACTAATATCACTGCTATAATTGACAAACTCATATAGTTGTATTTTCTATTTTCTTCTATTCTTAGAAGCTATTGACCCCATCATTATTGAAGAATACTAAGATGCAATTAAGTAAAGAAATCATAAGCTGGGTATTGATGGAGTGGTATGAAAGCTTGACCTTAGCTTTGTAAGAATAGAGTGTGTTCTTTCATTAATTTCTGTTTCATTATTACAATTATTTCGTAGAAGAAAAAAGCAAAGCAAATGTTTAAATATTTTGCAACTTTCAGCCACGTTGGGAAGGATGCTTTTATCTTTTGTCATGCTGTTCTTAGCTTAAAGCATCCTGTCTCTTTCAACAGAAATACTTGACAGCTGATATTTTCTTCTTTTACTTCTACTTCAACTGCTAATTGCATATTTACAATCTTTCAATCAAGAGGAAAAGAGAAACAGATTAGAAAAATTTTCTGTCAACAGAAATATGTACTATAATGAAACATCTACTCATTAAATATAGAGAACTTCATGGCATTAATAATAAGTGTTATAAAGGGCACAAAGGTATTATTAATTCTGAAGGAATGCAGGACTGTAAAAACAATAAGTCATTTTGACAGTTGCTATGAAGACTATTACCAATGTTATGTTTACTTGACTAGCTCAATTTATAAAACAAGACCTACAAAAAAATCTACAGTTTAATCAATTGAGATGTGCTATTATAAACAACTGCTAATGGACTGAAGCTTTGCTTCTCTTAATGATTGAATTGTGACAGCATTTTTAAAAATTAGGGTAATTACAAGTGTGGGCAGTTTTGTGCATTTTTAAAAGAAGCTTAAATCAATGAAATAAAACTGTAGAACAGATTTAATGAGAACATAAATGTGTCTTTTTTGAAGTTAAATTAAGCTAAAGATGCAAGTCTCCTTAAATACAGTATGTGATTACCTTTTCAGGGAGAATTCACAAAGGTATTTGTTTATCATGCAAATTAAGAAACAATAGTGGATTTAAATCTCCAACCATAATCATTGATTAAGTTTCTCTGTATAGCTCATGAAAATTCAATTCAGAATTCTTAACAAATTAAAAAACTATTTTATCTTTGATTGGATTTTATTTTGTAAAAAATAGGTGAAGGATATCCTTATCTAAATACTCAAAGGGATTAGATGATAAGTAGGGCTATAGTTTAGGGAGACACACTGCTTTTAGATTTTCTATTTGTTTTTGACTAATCCCTGAAAAGTAGGTTTCAGTGGTATCATTAAGTTTTTAAAAATATAAATTATTCCTTCTTGCATTCATTTAACAAATATATGATTAAGGCATTCTTCTGTATAGACTTTTGTAAGCAGTAAAAGACAAGGACTGAACTGAAAAATATATACTTGATTTATGGTCTTATGAATTGACTTATGAAATATTTCATAACATTTTATATGCTTATGTTCATTTGCAGATGGGTGTGGACATGTGTGGGCATGTGTGTATGTATAGTTAGTGTATGTGAGCATGTCTGAATGGGTGTGTTTATTTGTGAATTCATGTGAAAATGTGTTTGAGAGTGTATGTTTTGTACAGATGTGTCTGTACAATGAGAAAGTGTGCATGCATAAATCACAACCGAATTTAGAATTATGGCAACTGTAGCAAAGCCGAGTAACAATCAAGACAGAAAAAAATTTGATGGTTTTGCAGATGTGATCTTACCAGTTATTTGGGGTTTTTTCCTACTTTAAGGTAAAATCAATAGCCAATAGTAAAGGAAAGACCAGAGGCATAGGAAAACTTTGGGAGATGATGCTTTAACAGGTGTATACATATGTCAAACTCCTCAAATCATGCACATTAAATTTGTGCAGTTTTTGCTCATCAATTATACCTCAATAGAGCTGTTGGAATAATAACCAATCAAAAAATTAAGGGGGAGAATGGATAGGATTCAGGAAAGATAGTAAAAGTGTATAAAAGAGCATAGTTTTTTTTTCTTTTTGGATCTTTGCGAATTTATACATACATGCACACACTACAAATACACACACACACACCACACACATACAAACATATGCAAACACAAAAGTTAATGGATAGCAAATTAAAATTTCATGGACAATATTTTATTTTATTTTATTTTATTATTTTTAAAGATTTTATTTATTTAGTCATGAGAAACAGAGAGGAGAGAGAGACAGAGACACAGGCAGAGGGAGAAGCAGGCTCCATGCAGGGAGCCTGATGTGGGACTCGATCCCGGGTCTCCAGGATCACGCCCTGGGCTGAAGGCGGCACTAAACCGCTGAGCCACCCGGGCTGCCCCATGGACAATATTTTAAACTAAATTAAATCTCCAAATCTCCAGGAATCTCCAAAAATACAAACTATAAAAGACTGGACACAAACCGTCAGTAGTCGCAGACCTGCTTGGTATAGTTCCTGTGCAAAAGAAAGCAGAAAGTGACAATGATCTGAGAAAGTGACAATACCTCCTAAGATACAAAAAAGTATTCACTGGAACATGCAGCAGTCCATTATAGAATAGCTGAAATTGGATGGAGTTTTGCCTGTTGGATATGTTTGAGGAGTCTGCAGTGATAGCTGAAAGGGCTTGAACAGCCAAGCCTACATGAACTCTGGAAACAGACCAGCAATGCTCTCTTATAGGTCAAAGACACAAACAGAGGAGAAATGGCTGGGAGTGGAGCCAAAATTGAACAGGATGGAGGAAAACAGAGATAAAATTAAAAGTCCAGATGTAAGTGAAGAAAGGAGACACAGCTAGGAAATCTCAGAAATCAAGCAGCCATATTTTTTTCTAACATCATACTAAAAAGATAAACCAGGGAACTTTGCAAAGTCAAAAAAAAAACCTAACTGGAGAACAGATAAATATCCCATGTGTAAGAATTCTAAATATTTTGAGTACATACACCACCCCCAAGGAGAATGGAACATAACTCCTAGCTCCCTAACTGGGCTGAGTAAAGCAATTTACTTCTAATGAGTGAAAGAACAGAAAAGAGTATCTCTACCATAGATAAACTGGATAAACACTACCTCAACCAGGTGATTAAGGTCAGCATCACAAATGATAAGTCTTGATGATACATTTACCCTTGGTATAATGTGATAAGAATGGTCTTTTACCTCTACAATCATCCTCTCAAAATCCATAACCCAGTCTAAACACGAGAAAAACATAAGACAAATTTCAATTGTTAGGCATTGTACAAAATACCAGTACTCCTCAAAACTGTCAAAGTCATCCAACACAAAGAAAGTCTGAGAAACTGTCAACAGCTGAAGGGAGCCTAATGTGATCTGATAACTAAATGTAACATAGTATCCTGGGTGGGATCCTAGAACAGTAAAATTACATTAGGTAAAAAAAGAGATCTGGATAAAGTATGGACTTTAGTTAATAATAATGTAACAATATTGTTTCACTAGTTACAATAAATATACTATGCTAATGTAAAATGCTAATATAGGAAAAACTAGTAGAGAATGTATGAGAATTCTGTTTTGCCTTCATAAGTTTTCTGCCAAACTAAATAGATTCTAAAGCAAAACATTTATCCTTTTAAAAAATTATCTGAACCAAAACTCCTTTGAAAACTGCACAAAAACTAAATTTAAATATCAGTGAGCCTTAGCTGTCAAACATATGCTAACAAATTTGAAAGAATAGAAATCATATGATGCCTGCTCTCAGACCGCAATAGAATTAAACTAGAAATCAATAACAGACACATAACTGGAACATCCCCAAATACCGGGAGATCATACAACACACTTCCAAATAACACATGAGTCAAAAAGAAATTTAAAAATATTTTTAACTGAATGAAAATGGAAACATAACTTATCAAAAGTTGTGGGATGCAGTGAAAGTAGTGCTTAGAGGGAAATTTTTGACATTGCATGTATATACTAAAAAAGAAAAAATATCTAAAATCAATAATCTAAGCTTACTTTTTAGGAAACTAGAAAAAGAACAAATTAAATACAAGGTAAACAGAAGAGAAATATAAGAATTAGAACAAAAATTAATTTAAAAAATCAAAATCTGTTTTTTTTAAAGGTCAATAAAATCAATAAGCCTCCAGACAGATTACCTAAGAGAAAAAAAGAAAGGACACAAATTACTAACATCAGAAATGAAAGGAGACATAATTACAAATATAGAAATGAAGAGGATAATAAAACAATACTATGAACAGTTCTGTCAGCACATATTTGATGATCTAGATGAAATGGAACAATTTCTTGAAAGATACAATCTGCCAAATTCACACAAGAAGAAATAGATTATCTAAATAGGCCTATATCTATTAAAGAAATTGGATCAATAATCACTTACCTTTCAAAATAAAAAATATCAGACCCATATGAGTTCACTGGTGGATTCTACCAAACATATAAGGAAGAAATTATACTAATTCTCTATTCTGTTTCAGAAGATTGAAGCAGAGGGGACACTTCCTCATTCATTTTATGAGGCTAGCATTACCTTAATAACAAAACCAAATAAAGACATTCAAGAAAATAAAACTATAGACTAATATCTTTCATGAACATAAATGCAAAAATCTTCAATAATATATTAGCAAATTGAATTCAACAATGTATAAAAAGAAGTAGGCACCATGATCAAGTGGGAATTTTTCCAGATACGCAAGGCTGATTCGACATTTGAAAATTAATTGATGTGTTCCATCACAGCAACAGGCAAAGAAGAAAAATTATGTGATCATATTGACAGATACAGAAAAAAGACTTTACAAAATTACTCATGATACTATTAATACTCATGATAAAAACAATAAATTAGCAATAGAGGAGAGCTTCCTCAATTTGCCAAGGGATACCTTTTAAAACCTATAATTAACATCACACTTAATAGTGAGAAACTCAAATCTGCCCACTAAGATCAGGAACAAGGTGAGGATGTTCCTTTCATCACTGCTTTTCAACATCATAATGAAAATCCTTATTAATGAAATAAGAAAAAAAAGGAAATAAAAGGTACGAAGATTGGGAAGGAAGAACTAAAACTGTCTTTGTCTGCAGATGACTCAATCATCTATGTAGGAAATCTAAGACTGGACAAGAGCAATAACAAAAAACCTCCTGAATAGTATAGGCAATTATAAGAAGGGTGTAAGATATGAGCCTAAAATGCAAAAGGGCATTGCTGCCTTTCATACCAACAATGAACAAGTGGATTTTGAAATTAAAAGCATAATTCTATTTGTATTAATGTCGCCCAAGATGAAATATCTAACTAATGAAATATGTTCATTATCTATACGAGGAAAACTATGAAATTGATGAAAGAAATCAAACAACTAAATAAATGGAGAAATATTCAATGTTCATGGATAGGAAGACTCGTTAAGATGACAGTTCTCCCCTATTTAATCTACAGAATCATTCATTCCAATTAAAATCCCAATAAGTTATTTTGTGGATATTGGTGAAGTAACTCCAAAGTTTATATGAGAGAACAAGAGACTGAGAATAGTCAACACAATACCAAAAGAAAATAAAGGAATTATACTATCCAACATCAATATTAACTATAAAGCTATAGTAGTCAAGATGATATGAAATCAAGATCATGTTGGTGAAAAAATAAACAAATAGATCAATAGAACAGAATAGAGGGCCTAGAAATAGACCTATATAAATATAATCAATGAGGGGCACCTGGTTGGCTCAGTCAATTGAGCATCTAACTCTGAATTTGGGCTCAGGTCTTGATCTTGATGTCATGGGATTGAGCTGGGTTTCCACCTCTGTACTCAGCAGGGAGTCTGCTATAGATTCTTTCACTTCCTTTCCCTCTGCTCCCCCTACCTCTCTCAAATAAATAAATAAATAAATAAATAAATAAATCTTTAAAAAACATATAGTTGGGGTGCCTAGGTGGCTCAGTCAGTTGAGCGTCTGCCTTTGCCCCATAGTCTGGGGATTAAGCCCCACATTAGGCTCCCTGCTCAGCCGGGAGCCTACTTCTCCCTCTTCCTCAGCCTGATGCTCCCCCCTGCTTGTCCTCTTTCTCTCTGTCAAATAAATAAATAAAATCTTTTTAAAAAATTATATATATGTACATATATACAGTCAATTGATCTTTGACAAAGGAACAAAAGCAATACAATAAAAAGAAGGTAATCTTTTCAATAAATAGTGCTGGGACAACTGGACTTTCACATGCAAAAAAAAAACAATCTATAAACACAGCTTACTTCCATTACAAAAACTAACTCAAAGTGAATCACAAATCTAAATGTAAAATGCCAAACTATAAAACTGCTGGAACATAATAGAAGAAAATCTAAGTGACCTTGTATATGATGATTTTTTTAGATATAATACCAAGGACACCATCCAAGAAAGTAATAAATGATAAGCTTGACTTCATTAAAATGAAAATTTTCTGCTCTACAAAAGACACTGTCAAGAAAATGAAAAGACAAGCCACAGATTAGTAGAAAATATTTTCAAAATATATCCGATAAAGAATTGTTATCCAAAATATACAAAGAACTCTTAAAACTCACCAATAAGAAAAAGAAAAGAAAAAAAAATTGTAAGGACAACCGAAGATTTCAACGAACTCATCACCAAAAAAGATATACAGATGGAAAATAAGCATGTGAAAAGATCACATGACATCATGTCATAAGGGAAATGAAAATTAAAACAATGAGATACCAGAATGCTATTAGAATGGCCCAAATCCAGAGCACTGACACTAAATGTTGGTGAGAAAGTGAAATAACAGGAACTCCTATTCTTTGCTGGTGGGAATGAATGCTAGTGGTAGAGCACTTTGGAAGACAGTATGGTTATTCTTACAAGACTAAACATATTCTTTTTTTTTTTTTTAAGATTTTATTTATTTATCCATGAGAGACACAGAGAAAGAGAGAAGCAGAGACACAGGCAGAGGGAGAAGACTCTATGCAGGGGGCTCGATGTGGGACTCGATTCGGGATCTCTAGGATCACGCCCTGGGGTGAAGGCAGGCGCTAAACCGCTGAGCCACCCAGGCTGCCCAAGACTAAACATATTCTTATCATATGTTCCAGCAGTGATGCTCCTTGGTACTTACCCAAGGGAGTTAAAAACTATATTCATACAAAACCCTGCACATGAATGTTTATACAACTTTATTCACAGTGCTAAAACTTTGAAAGCAACCACCATTCAGTGGGTAACTAGATAAATAAAGGTGGGTATATCCAGACAGTGGAATATTATTTAGCACTAAAAGGAAATGAGTTATCAAGTCATGTCACTACTGGAGGAAATTAAATTCAAGTTGCTACATGAAAGAAGCCAGTCTAGAAAGGTTACATGAAAAGGCAAAACTATGATGACAGTAAAAGGATCTGGTTATCAGGAGTTAGGGGAAGGAGAGATGAATAGGTAGAGCACAGAGGATTTTTAAGGAAGTGAAACTACTCTGGATACTGTGATAGTGGGCATATGTCACTGTGTATTTGTCCAAACTCATAGAATGTACAACTTCAATGTAAACTATGGACTTTGTGTGATAATGAAGTGCCAGTGTAGATCTGTCACTTGTAACAAATGTACCACTCTGGCAAGAGATGTTAAAATGGGGGAGGTTACACATGTGTGGAGGTAGAAGGTGTATGACAATGTCTGCATCTTCTGCTCAGTTTTGCTATAAACTTAAAATTTCTGTAAAACAAATAAAGTCTAATAAACATATCAATAAGCAACAAAAATGTTTGAGGTCAAATTCCACACAAGATTAACATTAGAGAAAAGAAAACAAGGAGCAGAAATACATACCCACAGGCATTCAAAAAAAAGTCCCAAAAAGTATAAACAGAGTAACATTTTATCTTATTCCATTTCTTTTTATTTTTTTTTTTAAGATTTTATTTATTTATTCATGGGAGACACAGAAAGAGAGAGAGAGGCAGAGACACAGGTGGAGGGAGAAGCAGGTTCCATGCAGGGAGCCCGATGTGGAACTCGATCCCAGGATCCTGGGATCACTACCTGAGCCAAAGGCAGACACTCAACCACTGAGCCACTCAGGTGTCCCAGTAACCTACTATCTTAAATAGTTAAGCGACTATAAGAAAACTATACATGATAGGAAACAAAATGTGAACCAGATTTAGAAACTTAGTGACAGAAACTTTAAAAAGAATTAAAAATGGATGAAAAAAAATGTCACTTGAAAAATGAAGGCTACACTAGTAGGAACAAAAGAGAAATAAACACAGTAGATAACATAAATAGAATTGAGACAAAAAGAAAAAAATAAAATAAAAAAAGCAATAAAGAACTGTGGGAGAGGGGAAAAAACTCTTGTTTTTTTTCCCCAGCCCCCTGGATGCTTTGGCTGGAGAACTGCAAATTAGAGGGACAAAGGACAGATTAACAGGAGAAAGTTATTATGGAAGTTTATTAACATGTGCATTGTGCATTCACATCATTCACATGGGAGAACCCACTGATGAGTAACTCCAAGGGGTGGTTAGAACTTGGGGCTTATATAGCATGTGAATAAAGAATAAATTTTGAGACAGGACAAGACAAAGGAAAAGGGTTTTAGGCTTCCAAAGGCAGCAAACGGCAGGAAGGTAAATATGCCGGGAAACTAGTAGAGGAAGGTTGGTTTTTGAGGGACCCTCTTGGTGCCAACTTTCCATTTTCTTTGTGGCCATAAAACTTCCCCAAGAGAAGAGATTTATGACAGCTTTAATTTCTCAGAAGTTTCTGTTTTTAGTCAGATAAGGGAAGCTCTGGGAAAAAAATCTTTCTTTTTTTCTTACAAGTGTTGATTTTTCATTTGCCTCCAGCTCAAAATAACCATTATGCCAAAGTGTTGTATTTTGGAGTGGTATATTCTGGGCCCCTACAATGCATAAAAGAATTGTAGAGAAGGTTACAAATATGGAAAATAGGCCAGAAAAGAAAACCTAACCTATAGATAATAGAAAATACTGAAGGAATAAAAACAGAATAAATATTACAAGTTAAAAGTTAAGCAGACTTTCTTGAAATTAAAAAAAAAAATGGAACCACATGATGAAAAGTGCAGCACATACATGACAATACTGAGTCAGCATAAGGAGCACCAACCCAGTTTCCAGAAAATTACTAGACTACAAAAACAAAGAAACAAAACCTTTGGACAACTAAACAGAAAGAGCAAAGTACTGATTAAGAAAATTATGTTATCATCAGCTTGTTCAACAGTAATACTTTTTCATCTGAAGAAAATAGAATAAAATACTTAAAGTACTCAATGAAACAAAATATGAGCCAAAGATTTTAAGAATACCCTCAAAGTTTCAATTTTCAACCCAGAAAAATTGAACTGTTACCAACATGAAGGAACTCAGATAATATTGCCCTATGATTTCTTCTCAAAGAATCAGCTATAGAAAAAGCTTTTGAAACCACAATAAGTAAAGACACATTCACATCAGGATCAATAGTTAGTATTAACTACACAGTTGCTGGTAGATTTAAGGATAAATGAGATTTTAAAAGTCTGTAGTGTGAAAAAAAAAGTCTGTAGTGTGAATGGCTCTATGATCTCAAAAAATTATGAGTAGTATAATCATAAAAATGGGAAAGAGAAGGGGAGATCTGTTTTCAGACCATTTTAATGTAGAATATTACTATTGTTATTCTATGTGTTGTGATTTAATATAGTATAAAGCATGAGCAACTATCATACCCTGTGTCCTTAAGAACCAAATTTTTTGGTGTACAGGAAATGTAGAAAATAATGCAATACAAGATGTTAAGTAAAACTGGAAAGTCCTGACTGAATTGTGAATAGCAGGTTAAATAAATGCATGTACTAACCCTGATCACTGAAAAGATCTAAAAACAGTGACCGACTTATTCAACCTAATAGCAGTGAGCACCTCTACAACAAATTTTGGAACTATCAAAATATCAGAGACTGTTAGAGTTACACTAAAAAAACCTACAACCCAACATCAGGAAACTCAATTTGCTCAGAATTAGGAGGGAAAAGCTGAATCATGGTAAGAACAATAACTCTAATGGATTAAAAGCTATAAATATGTTTAAATCCATAAACTGATAGTGATTCTAAAAAAAAATGCTAGTTGATTATCTCAGAGGATAACAGAGAACAAATTATCTTGAAAATTGGTAGAGAGAAATTGCCAAGTGATTTCTGCATTTCCTGTATGAATTGTCATTAAAAGTACCACCTTATAAAATTATTCCAGTTGGTAAATGAAAATAAAGGGGCAAAATTAGAATATCACAAATGTACAACTGATTAGAATGATTAAGTGAATGATTAGATTCAGGTACTTAGCAGCCATGACAGCTAATGTTACAAAAATAGAAACAATCAGGTATCAAATCCTTCCTGATGAAAAAGCACAAAATTACTGCTAATCTTGCCAAAGTAACCAACCTGAGTGTGATCAAGGCTTGGGGTCCAGCTGCCAATTCTCAGCAAATAGAACAGAAGAGCATGATGAACTACACTATGAGTTTGTCATTAGGATTCACTAGACAAAAAATATCCACAGGTCACATGTCCTGACTTCTTCAACAGAAAGAAAACTTTGGGGGGAAAATCAAAGAATAGAGAGAGAATCTAATAATTAATAAAACTTATTATAGCATGTCAAATAAGAGGAAGTGATCAAGATTCAATTATAATGAATCACTGAAAAGGTCTAAAAACAGTGACCAACTTATTCAACCTAATAGCAGAGAGCACCTCTACAACAAATTTTTGTTGTACACAGTTGGCACACAGTTGGGTGCCCAATCCACCCAGAATTGGTTATTATAAAGTCACGAAAATAGTTAATATGCCAGAAAGAGGCAGTAACTTGTGATATAATATGTTCCATGGAGAGCTTCTTGAGTATTGAAAAGCACTCTTTTTTTAAAGCTGGATGACTCATTAGCTATACATTTGTTTCACATGGTTCTCTACACTTCTGCTTTATTTTACAATTAAAGCATTTAAAAAAATTCCAGATCTGGCTAATATGCAGTGAGCACACTCTACCCTATCCCTCCTACTGATTATAAAACCCTGGACAGAATATATAAAACAAACATGTGAAGACTCTAAAAAGCAAATAATAGCAGGCAGACTAAGAAGAGAATGTAAAACTCAAAGAAAAACCTATAAGGTGATGAGGTTTCGTTTTTTTATTTCTTCCCATTTTTCTTGCCTCTGACTCTAGGGCAACTTGAATCTTAGAACTGGGAAGTGAGCACAGACAGAAAACCTCCAAGGAAATGTCTTCTTTTTTGGCCAGAGAATCATGAAGGAAGGTCGTGAGGAAGAGAGTCTAATGGTAGATCATCATTTCTTTCACACTTGTTTTACAAAACCAACCCTGCTTGGGGCAAGCCCCAATCATGAGGCTCGACTCCTCTTGTGGTGGCAATGGAAGCAACAGCTCTGCAGGCACTTAACTCTTAGAAAAAATTAAATCTTTCATTTTAACAGAATAACTAGAAAAGGGGTCACATGTGCTCCAAATAGTACAAGGGGGAAATACAATTTTTTTCTCTCTCTTTTTCTCATTTAAACGCCCCAAACAGATCCCTCATGAAAAGCGTGTGATGGTGCAGGTAGAATAAAACCCATTAATCTAACCAGGGCACCAGGAAAAGGAGGCCCTTAGGGCCAGAGAGTGTGCTAGAAATTGGGCATAAAGGAAAGTGGAGAAAGATATCCTTTAAGTCTACGTATGAAGTCTTGGCTCTTCCCCAAGTGTCCATGTGCAGAACTAACCCAAATCAATACAACAAAGCTTTGAGAACAAAGTGACAGTGTTGACCATTGCCCAGGTTCCAAACTGGCCCCTGGATAGCACTTCAAACAGCACTTCAAAAGCTTTGAAACTTAAACCGACATTATAACCACAGCTCACAAAAGGTGACGTGTGGTCTGAAAGTAACTTAATAGATTGTACATAAAACAAAGATTTAACATTCTCCAAGGGATTTTGACAGGACCTAGACTCCCATAATATAATATTCAAAATTCTCAGGATGTAATCCAAAATTACAGAGAACTCCTGAGAGGTTAACAACTCCAAAAGGAAAGTAGAATCAACAGAATCCAAATCTGAAATGACTCAGGTGGTGGATTTATCACACAGAGTTTAATGTAGCTATTTTATTCGTCCATGAAGCAAGGGTGAACACTGATTGGTATAAAGAAACATTTAGGTCAGAGTCTGTGAATAAGATCCAAGGCAGCCTCAGAACTATTTTGTGGTGAAGTAGTGACATCAGCAAAAAATGGCAGGATTGGCAGCTCCAAAAGCCTGTCCTTCTACTCAAAAATAGAAAAATCAAGTAAAAACTGTCAAAAGCAACTTTGTCAGGACTCTGGAAAACAGTCAAAGATTTATAGCCACCAAGTGAGTGCTGAATCAAGAAAAAAGCAACTTAACAAGTGTAAGAAGTTCTGTGGCATTCTTATTTGTCTTTGCCCCACTCCCTCGCCAGTCAAGTGATGGTGTTGAAGATACCAGCCAGCATTAGCAATGTGGGGCCCATAGGGAGCACAAAGAATTGTGTTTTTCAGTTTATCCTGTTTGGGGACCACTGAAGGACTGATTCAAGGGCTTCTCTTTGTTTCACTTAACTGGGAACTCACAGAGAGCAGAAAAGCAACAAGAATTCCCTAAAATATAGTTAAATAAAAAGCCCATATCTGCTGGTGGGGTGGGAGGCAAAAGATTATTGTGGAGGCACACAAAAGGTCAAAATCCTGTGAGGAAAAGCTTTGGAGAAAATTTCTTTGGGAAACCAAGGGTGTTAAAAAAAATACTTGCGTATACTGGAGAACTTAGAAGGCCATGCAAACACCCAGGGCAGGAAGCATGCTCAGAAAGTACCTAGTAGGAATCCCAGCTTTTCTCTCTGACTGATCTCTAGCTCTGGTGAAAGCAGGAAGTGAAGGCTAAGACAGAGTTGCGAACAGAAGATCTAAATGCTGAAGGCTTACTCTTAGCCCAGAGTCAATCTGCAAAGACTAGAAGAGGGTATTCTCTCTGTCTCCGTCTTTCTGTCTCCTTTTCTTTCTCCCTTTCCACATATAATAAAGAATATAGGCTTCTAAAAAAGACTTCTGAAAAAAAATTCTTAAAAAATCACCAAACAACAAGCAACAAGAATAAACTCCAAGGATGGTGAAGCATTTGATGCCAAATTTATCAGATTATAATACTCAAAATGCACAGATGCCAAGCAAAAATTATGGAGCATGCAAAACAAAAACAAAAACAAAAAAACAAGTATGGCCCTTTTATAGAAGAAATGAACAAAAATAGTCCCAGAGGAAACATATACTTTGGACTTACTAAACAAAGACTTTAAATCAACTGTTTTATATATGCTTAGGGGGGTAAAGGAAACCAAGGACACATAGCTAAGAAAATTATAAGAACGATGTATGAACAAATAGAGAATATCAATAAATAGAAATCATTTTTAAAAACAAATTTTTGAGGCTGAAAGTACAGTAACTGAAATGCCAAATGCACTAGAAAGCTTCAACAGTGGTTCAAGGCAGAAGGCAGAAGTGGAGGAGGCAGAAGAAAAGTCAGCAAACCTACAGATAGATTGAAATTATCCAGCTTGAGAAACACAAGGAAAAAGGAATGAAGAAAGAGAAAACTTAATGGAAATTAAGGGACCTGTGGAAATGGTCAAGTGAGCCAACATATACACATCATAGGAATCCCAGATGGAAAGAAGAGAGAGAAAGGAAAGAAAGACTATTCAAAGAAATAGTGACCAAAAATATCCCAAATTCAATAAAAGATGTGAATCTGTCCTAAAAACTCAATGAACTCAAAAGATAAAGTTCATTTCTTATGGATTGAATTGGTCAAAAAGGATGTTACAACTTAATGGGTCCAGAGACCTCTCTTCTCTTATACTTAGTCTCAGGCATGTTCCCACTATGGAATTTAAAGGATGGTGATCATCTATCTAAGAATTAACAGGCTTAAGATTTTTTGAAAAAAAAATTCTCATATTTCAACCACTTAAACTATTTCCATTTTTGAGGTAACTTTATATATTCAAAATCTGGTTATTTTAGGATCTCAAGTAGATTGGAGACACTGATTCTCACAAATACAGAGAAATTCCTTGTACGTTCACATCCTTGATCTCCATTTATCTTCAGTGAAGGAAAGAAGGTCCTAAACAATGGGCTTTCTGTACTACTGTGCCATAAATCTCTATGAGCAGTATATGGAAAAGATGAAAGTAAGTGTAAGTAAAGTGCTCAGGTTAAAATTGATCATTTGCCTATTTTATTAACAACAATCTGGGGAACTGTTCACCTTCGTATTCACCCTGTAAGAAGGAGATATATTACACATTGTTCAGGGGAGTTATAACTATAGAACTAGGATCATGAGAGATTATGGAAGCCATCTAATATATGGAATATTTCAAGAATATGTTTAGTTTGGGAAATTGAAGTGATTCTTGGTAACTATTCAAATATTTCCGCAGTTAAGTTAAATCAAAACCACACTTATGCTTTTGTTTTTACAATAGGTAGAAATTTTCCAAGAGTTCAAATTTACAGAGAGACAAATGTCAATTCATTTCCAACAATTACAACTCCAGAGTTAAAAGAAGAAGAAAAAAACTTTCTGTCTTTATGAAGAAACAAGCAGCTACTCCCTCACTCATTCCATCATTCATCAAACATATTCATTCAGTCACAGTAAGTGTCAGCACTATACTAGCTCTAATGGATTCAGTATTGATAAAGTCAGTGCCAGCTACTCTAATCTATAAATGCTGAAGTTACTCAGGTGTCCTAAACCAGAATTGTTGGTTTATAATAAACCAGCTACTATATAAAAAAAAATATAGTAGACTTTCTATAGACAGAAAGCCACTATATAAAAAAAATATAGACAGAAAGTCTACTATATTTTTTTACCAAATTGTGTATGAGTGTGTGTGTGTGTGTGTAACTATGCATATATATATTTTGGGAAGGAGGAAAAGAGGTCATACCTCTCACCAGATTTTTATAAGCATCAATAGTTTTCTTGGTTTTCCAAGTTTCCTTCTAATGTTAACATTCTGAGTTTAATATTATGAAATATCATACCTAATATTCCACTGTCCTTTCCATCACTGCTTTTGAAAATGGGTCTAAAATACTGGCTAATATTCAAATTTTACTTTAATCCTAAAGATAGAATGCACTCATTTGAATTGTGAAACTGTCATTGATTGACATGATAAATTAACCAGTCACAGCTTGAAAAGGACTAGAAGAGATGTTTTCTTGTGTTTCCATGTACATGAAATGTTAAAATTAGATAAGCCTTCAAGGTAAGGGGTTATTACCCATCTGTATATTTGAATTAAAAAACATATATGTTTAAATGCATATGGGCATATGTGTGTATAAATCTATAAGAATGCATTTGGCAATATAAAAATTTCAGCCTAAAAATATAAAGGAAAGGAAAATTTGCAATTCAAAAAAGACCACACTATGTCTAGAAAATCAAAATTTGTAGGGTTATCTCCCTGGAAAGCAAGGGTAAAAAAGGAAAGATAATTGCATTGCAATTCAAGTTCCAAAGCACAAAACTCTATCTAGAAAATCACAGTCATCATGTGCATGAATAAAAATTTGCTATTGCTTGGAGACTGTGATTAAAAAAATAAAGTAATATCAGGGAGAATATTGAAGCTGACAGTCCAAATACAGGAAGAAGTTAACTGATTCTTCTAACCTCTTATGAGATAGCATCAAGGTTGAAAATGTGTTCCTTCAGTTACTTTTCCTAGAGAAAATAGGAAAAGGAAAGATTCTGGGGGAATATATCTTTAAGGAAGCCATGGAAATAAGCACTGGCCGATGTCTCTTGGGTCTAAAACCAATCAAGTCTGGCTTAATAAGAAACAGGCTTTAGAAAAATGTAATATTCTATCTTTTTTTTTTTTTTTTGGGCCATGAGACATCTGTGTTTTTGCTATGAACAAATGCTTTTGTTATTTTAATCTAATAAAAGAAGTGGTAGAAAAGTGAGGGTGCCTGGAAAGCCAAGGGCATGATCCTGATATATGTGTTCTTATCAGACCATCATCACTTAATTTGCAAAGACTTAAGCAACTAGAGAGAGCAGGGAACAGAACCCTGAGGGGTATTTATAGGAAAACAAATGGGTTAAAGTTGTCTTCCAGCTTTCCTTTCCTGGGCTCACATTGACTCCATAGCAAACTATGGCATGAACAAGATTGGATCCCAGCATACAGCAACACACGTGTCGAGGACTTTACAGCTCAACAAAGGAATCGTAAAGAAAGATGCTAACACATTGGAATGCCACTACCATGCTTTGTATGGACTGAGACAAACAGCGCAGCATATGGGTGGTGGTTATATCAGTATATTTTAGGCTAATTCACTGTTTGACACTGCTCGAGGTGCCTCAATTTCCTGAGCTTCTGCTCTTTCTTCTGCAGCATGATGATGTGTGCGCTTTGATCCTGTGTTTTATGAAATCAGATAATCTTTACATTGTAAGAGAATAAACCAGGTGTGTGTGTCAGGGAGGAGGGGAGGTGAGTAATGGAATACAAAACATGTAAAAATGCAAATCTCTATGTCTCATTCCAGGACTAACATATCCAAATCTTTGGGTGAGGATTGGGATGAAGCCTAAAAAACTGCATTTTAACAAATCCCTCAGGTAATTCTTCTATGTACCAAGGTATGAGAACTAATATTGTTATAACACCTCCCATCCCCTTCCTATGTACATTTTTAGAATTGCAATTCTCATCTTTAATCTTTGCAAAGTGGCCAGTCCTTTTCAAAGTGAAGGCAGAGGCCATTTAGACAGCAGTGCCGGTTTGAATGAATCCCCCCGTCCCCACCACCATCTCCTAAGTTCTATTTTTCACACTTCCACAGGCTCGGTTTATTGTATTATGTTCTCTTTAATAATATATGTTATTATCCAATGTCCATCAGAGACAGGATATATTTGATTGAGGGCTGTTGATCATTTTAGCAATGGGTGAGTATCCAACAGGGACCAGTTTGGTCTTGAGAATGGTGAAGAATTGTTTTATAAAGAAGTCATACTAACATAGGGGAAATTTAATCTTGGTGAGACATTTATCAGTCGATTAACTCTTCAGTCAGGTTGAATTCTGGTAAAATGTAGAGACAAAATTTGCTATACTCTCAGTATGCCTTCTTCTCAAGGATCGAAGTTTCATCAAACCAGAAGTTTATTTTTCTATTGCTTAATCACTAGCACATCAACAAACATTTGCCGCTGTTTCATTGGTAAACCTGGTTTTTATTTTGTAGTTTACAAAACTTCACTATTAAATTTGGCCCACATGACCAACATTGTTTTAAATATCTTTATGTTGCCCAATATCAGTAGTGGAGGCCTGATATGATATTTGTCCCTTTCTTTTGTGGAGGAAAAATTTTTTTTCCTTTCTCCCCTTCTAGGTTTTTTTTTTTTTTTTTTTTTTTTTGGCTGGTTTAATAATTAAGTTGACATAAGACAGATCAACAGGAGCAAAGCATTTAATTTTGTGTGTATGGGAGCTCATAAAACTAGGAGACTCAAAGAAGTGAACAAAGCAGGCAGCTTTTATACCTTTTAGACAAAGAAACAATAAATTTGTGAAGAAGTGACAAGACAAAGAAGTTTGGGCTTGGTGTAGCAAATTATTGAAGAAGTAACCTGATGTGTTCATACAGCCTTCTTGGAGCTGAATTTCCTATCTTTGGCAACAAGAATTCTTTCTACCCACCAGGTGCAGAAGGGTACCGTTGACATGGGGCATATATTTCCTGCTTTCTGGGAGATGGAGGAGGGTTAGTGTCCTCTTGCACCAGCTGTTTCTTAAGTAACTTTAATTCAAAATAATCAGTAGGCCAAAGTGGCATATTTTCGGATGGCCTCCTCTGAACCCCATCACTTCTTATTCTTCCAAATCTCATGCTATTTGGCCTCTTTGTAATCCTCAATTAGATTATTGTAGTAATTTCATAATAATTCTTCCAATCTCATTTATTTATGTTTCAGAACAGATACATTGCGCTAAAATTCTTTGTTCAACTACTTTGAATGATATTGCCAATCAAATTATATCTAACCTCCCTATCTGGAATATAAAACTCTCATAATCATGTCTCAACATATTTCACTTATACTTTTTGAGAAATTGACCTCTAACTAGAAAGCAAGAAGTGGGTTCTGTGGCTAAACAAGGCAACATGGTTTTAGGAAGATGCAGTATAAAGTTTCGTATGATGAGTGGTTGATGCTTGGGGAAGTTAATGTGGCCTGGAAGAAGAGGGGCCCCATCTAGAGAATTACATCTCTTTCCTGTCCTATTACCCAGCTTTGTACCTGCGGAGATGTACCTCAACCATTGCACCTGCATTTCATTGCCTTTTAAAATGTGGGTAAATATGCCAGATTCCAATCTTCTCAAATGGACTGTTAACATAAAAAATAATACTGTCATTTTAAAAGGTCTCCATAGCAAAACAAAACAAAACAAACACAAAACACTGATTTTATCATTTTTAAGAGCCCCTAAATAGGACACTTTAAAATTAACTGAAGCCAAATGACTTGACAGGCTAAAAGAGACTCAGGAACTGTCTATATTTTCCTTGCGTGTGTGTGATTCCTAGTATGGATTTTTTCACTTGTTATTTCATTAAAATTGTAGATTGACATACACCTGTAAGAAATAATACAGGGAGATCCAATATACCCATCTCTCAGTCTCCCCCAATGTTAATGTACTGCATAGCACAGTACAATTTCAAAACAAGGAAACTGGCCATGACCTTACTTAGATTTTTACCAGCTCACACGCATTCCTCTGTATGTGTATCTGTTCAGCTGTATGCACTCTTACCACGTGTGATCACTCAAGTCAAGATACAAGAGTCCCAGCACCATGAGTATTCCTCCTGTTTCCTTTTTATAACCATAGCCACTTCCCTTGCTACCTCCCCACTCACACCTCTAACCGCTGGCAACCACTGATTCATTCTCCATTCTCATAATCTAGTCATTTCAAGAATGCTATACCAATGGAAAAAACATAAGCATGTCATCTCTGGGGGTTGGCTTTTTTCATCCAGCATAATTTCCTAGAGATTCATCCAAATTGTGGCATGTGTCAATAATTCATTCCTTTTTACTGCTAAGTAGTATTCCATGGTTATGTATGCACCATGGTTTATTTAACCACTCACCCTTGTAGAACATCTGGGTTATCCCCAGTTTGTGGCTATTATGAATAATGTATTGGGAATTTCCATTGACAGTTTTTGTGTAAATGTAACTTCACATTTCTCAGGCCTAAATGTCCAAGAATGAAACAGATGGGTCATATGATATTTACATGTTTAGTTTTTTTATGAAACTGCCAAACTGTTAATCCAGAGTGCTTATATCATTTTACATTCCTATCAGCAATGCATGAGTGAGGCAGTTTATTTGCATCCTTGTCAGCATTTGGCTTTGTCACCATTTTCTACATTGACCATTCTGATGGGTTCATAGTGATATCTCATTGTGGTCTTAATTTGCATTTCCTTGATAGCTAATGAGTGGAACAACTGTTCATGGGCTCAATTGTCATCTGTATATCCTGTTTGGTAAAATGTCTGTTCTGTCTTTTGCCATTTTGTCATAGGGTTGTTTGGGGATTTTTTTAACTGTTAAGTTTTGAGAATTCTTTACATATCCTACATACTAGCTCTTTGTTGAATGTGTATTTGCAAATACCTGCTTCTAGTCGGTAGCTTCTCTTTTCAACCTCTTAACAGGGGTTTTTTGCAGAATGAACTTTTCCACTTTGATGAGGTCTAGTTATTCAATTTTTTCTTTTATAGATCATGCTTTTGGTATCCTAGGAAGTCTTTGTTCAACCCTAAATCTCAGAGATATTTTGCTATTGGCTTTTTTCCTACAATACTTATAATTTCATATCTAAATCTAATTTATAACTATTGGCCAAGTGGTCCACTTTGAGTTAATTTTTATATGAAATATGAAGTTTAGGTTGAAGTTAATTTTTAACTGTAAATGTTTGATGCATTTCCAGCATCATCTATTCAAAACAACAGTAGTAGCATTATTTCCACATAGAGACAATATTGACTAGACCTTAAAACATGTTTACCATTATATAGGATTTTTTTCTTAAATTTCAGACTGTCCTCCAAATAACATATTCTTTATTTTGAAAATGCTTACTTGGGGTGAAAAAGAAAACTGTTAATGAAGATGTTGAGCTCATGGTGTTAAATAAAGGAATCCTCTCCGAAGGAGTTGGCTATAGAGGCTTTGGGGCTAGATTGATTTGGATTTAGATTTTTTTTGTAAGTTTTTATTCAAATTCCTGTCAGTTCATATACAGTGTAGTATTAGTTTCAGGTGTACAATATAGTGATTCAACACTTCCATACAACACCTGATGCTCAAGCAAACATTTTCCTGTTTTAGTCTTGACAACAGACTTACCTGGGCATTGTTCTCCAGCACAGATTAAAGACTCACAAAGTATTATTTCTATCCTTCTTACAATCTACCACTTTACTTTTCCCTCATGAGATTTTTTTTTCTAACTCTTGTCTACTACTCCTCACTAAAATGTTTTATTTTAACAGTTTATGAAAATCATTTATTTAAAGACAGGACAAGTGAACAGCTATAAATGATTGTTACTGGGATTGCTATAAATATGATAGCACAAAAAAATGCAAATATTTATTATTAAACTACAATTAATTTTAATATAAATAATTTATTTTAACCACTACAAAATAAAATGCAAACTTCTAATATAAAATATGCAGCTGCTAAAGATTAAGCATCAATTCTGTTCCCAACCAAGAGGGATTATTTGTTTTGTCAATGAAAGCTTTTCTCCATTTTAACTAGAATCTTCTGACTTCATTATATTCATTAGAGCCTGTCAATATATGATAGTGTTTAAATTTCACTTCCTGGCATTCCAAGGTAGAGATTCAGACTAGATCAATATTCATCTATTATCACCTGTAGGCAATGTATGTCTTACTTGAGCTGATAATAATTATCTTTTGTAATAGATATTAAAGATAATTTATATTTGTGATTTTTTATTGCACTTTTCCACAGAAAATGTTAGCCATAGTAGATATAACCTGTCTCTACATACAGAGCAATATAATTTACATCATCTAACCTGTATATTCCTGCACTGCCAATAAATGTGTATATATAAGCAAAGCATATGTCTCAGAAATAGGTACTGCATAAAATGAAGATCTTTCAAATAACCTTGATTGTTCTCACGTGTGAGTTTAAGAAGTTAACTTCTCTTCAGGATGATTTGCATGATAAAGATTTATCCTTAAACACTAGAAGCACCACAGGATGGATGTTTGTACCATGAGAAGCACTTAGCCACATAGACTTACTGATAAAACCACAGCAGTAGCTCCCATTTCACTGTCACTATGGACATTGACTAGAGTTACTTAAATTGCTATTTTTTCTTCCTTTATTTTGTTTTTATTTCTGTATTTGTATAGGTAGGCACATTTGCATCTCTTTATTTTTGCTGAGCAACTTGATTTGAATATGAGACTTAAATAGGTGTTTTGAGATTAAACCACACACCCCATAGTTAGGAACCAACCTCCATTTCTGGGCTGTGAGATATTGAACCAATTACTCTGCCTAAGCTTCCCTCACCTCATCATTTGAATGGATATGAAAATAATAGTTTTGTCCTTGTTGTCTTAACAATAAAGTCTACTTCAGAAGACTTTTGTAAAGATTCTATGGCATAGTTATTAATCTCATTTGTGTAGGTACCTGGCATATATTTAATACTCAACACAGTTGTTAATATTATTATATGTTTGTATACATTGTATACATTAAAAATGTATCTTAAAAAATAAGATGATGTCACTTAACCAAAAAACCTCAGCCTGAGGGTGTGGCATTTGAATCCTTATTGCACCTAAAGAGTGATTGAAAAGAAAGTTGGTGCCTCCTTTGGTAGAATACCTTAGGGGTTATCAAACCCCAGGGACACATAATGAAAATGTATGTTTGAATCATTCTGTAACTGTGCATTATATTTTCAGGGAATGGGGTCATAGGTAATTAATATATAAACTAGGATACTGACTCATTCGTTTATATCACAACAGACACCGTGCCAGACAGTAGACTATTGATGGTAACCAACGCTGCTACTCCTTCTAATTATCAGGGCATTAAAATTATAAAGCCCAAAGTTCTTTTGTGACCATGGATATTAATTACTGGCTCTAGAAAAGTTTAATCAACTCTTCCTGCTTCATGAAACAGTAAATTTCTCTAAGGGCTGCACAATTCACCACTTCCAAATAGAACCTCTCTTTGGACACAGCTTGATAGACACCAGCAATGTTTGCTCTTTGGCTCCCTATCTTCTAGATCCATGGAGAACAACCTTTATGAAATAAATACAATTCTTAGCACCCTCACTGTCCAGTTTATTAATATGACTGTTTTTCAGACATATTTTAATGCTATTGTCTTGCCTTGAACATACCATTTTTTAAGACTAAAAGTAAAGTTTCAGTTGCCCTCATCTGAGAAATTTTTAATGTGTTTTCACATTCTTGTATTTTTGGTAAAATATACATAACATAAAATCAGGGGAGGGAATCCCCTGATAACTAAGGACAGAGAGCATATTTTCATGTGCTTGATATCTTCCTTAGAGGAATGCTATTCAGATATTTTGTTCGTTAAAACAATAAACAGTAGCCTTTATATTAGAACAATTTTAAATCCACAGCAAAACTGAGTAGAATTTACAGAGATTTTCCTCATACCACCTATCTTTACATATGCACAATATACCCTATCAATGTCCAGCACCACAGTAGTACATTGTTAGCAATCAAGAACCTATGTTGACACATTATATCACTCAAAGTCCATAGATTCCCTATTTTTTAACTGAGTTGTCTATATTGAGCTCTAAGAGATCTCTATATATGCTAGATATAAGACCCTTAACAAATAAATGATTTGCAAATAAATTGTCCCATTCTGTGGGTTTCTTTTCACTTTTTTCAAGGTGTTCTCTGAAGCACAAAATTTTTAATTTTGATGATGTCTAAATTATTTTTTTTATTTTGTTGCATATATTTTTTGTGTAATATCTAAGAATCTTTTTTGCCATATCCAAGTCATAAAGAGTGATTCCCATATTTTATTCTAAGGGTTTTATAGTTTTCACTCCTCGATTAGGTCTTTAATCCATTTAAAGTTAACTTTCTTTAAGATTTTATTTATTTATTTGACAGAGAGAGAGGGAGCAAGCACACAAGCAGGCAGAGTGACGGGCAGAGGGAGAGGAAGAAGCAGGCTCCCCACTGAGCAGAGAGCCTGACATGGCGCTCAATTCCAGGACCCCAAGATCATGACCTGAGCCAATGGCAGATGGCTTAACATATTGAGCCACCCAGGCACCCCTTAAGTTAATTTTTGTATAAGGTGTTTAACTTCATTCTTTGCATGTGGCTATTCAGTTGTTCCACTACTTTCTCTGTTGAAGGGTCTTGGAATCCTTGTCAAAAACTGGCTGACCAAAAATATCTGGTTTTATTTCTCAATTCTCAATCTATTTCATTGATCTATAAGTCTAAATTATCTCATTTGTTGGCATACGTGATATTGGCATACAGAAATTTTTTCATGGAATTCCTTTATAATCTTTTTTTTTATTTCTGGAAGCTTGGCAATAATGCCTCCTCTCCCATTGTTTATTCTAGTCATTTGAGTTCTTTCTTTCTCTGATCAGTCTAACCAATGGTATATCCATTTGGTTAATCCATTATAAGAATCAACTCTTCATTTTGTTGATTTTCTATATTTTTTATTCTTTTTTTTATTAATTCCCCCTATATTCTTTATTCTTTTCCTCTTTTAGCTTACTTTCGGTTAGTTCACTCTCCTTTTCCCAGTGTCTTAAGGGAGAAAGTAAGTTTATTAATTTCATATCTTTCTTTTTTCTTAACATAGGAATTTACAGCTATAAATTCCTTCTAAGTACTGTTTCAGATGCATTCCATACGTTTGGGTATGTTGTGTCTTCACTGTGTTTCTATTTCCTTATTGATCTTGTTGGTCTTTTGTTTAAATACTCTATACATTATTGAAAGTGAAATATTGAAGTCTCTATTATTGTTGAATATCTATTTCATCCTCTATTTCAGTCAGTTTTTGCTTCATATATTTTGTTTTTTGTTTTTTTTTTAAGATTTTATTTATTTATTCATAGAGACACAGAGAGAGAGAGAGAGGCAGAGACACAGGCAGAGGGAGAAGCAGGCTCCATGCAGGGACCCCGACGTGGGACTCAATCCTGGGTCTCCAGGATCACACTGGGACTGCAAGTGGCACTAAACTGCTGAGCCACCCAGGCTGCCCTATTTTGATGCTATCATTAAGGGCATATATGTTTGTAATATAAGTACATATAATATATTATACTTATATATTTATATATAAATTATGTTGTATTTATATATAAAATATAATATATAAACATAATAATTATATATAAAATACATTATATATTTATATATTATATTTCTCATAAGATATGTTTATATATTTATATATGTAATATGTAATATATTTTATATATAAAGTATAAATATAAATATGTGACTGGTTTGTATTTTTTATATATAATTAATATATTTAAAATATAAATATAAACTATATAAATATATATAAAAATTCCTTCCCCCATTTATATAATTGTTTTACATGTTCTACTTATTAATGTTACAAATTTAAATTCTTTGTTATAATTAATTTACCATCTATAACCATTTCTTTGGCCAAAACAGCTTTCCTCCTACCCACTTCCTTTGTGCTGTTATCGGCAATTATAGTACAGATATATTACAGTTCTATGTTATTGGCCCAATAACATATTTATATACAAATATAAATATGTACATACATATATAAATGTAAATCATTTCATACAATTTGTTTTAATCAGAAGAAATGAGAAAAGTATGCATTTATACTATTTTTATAATTACGTAATTACTTTAGTAGTGCTCTTTATTTCTTTTTGTGAATTCAGGTATCTGTGGTCACCTGTTTTCAGTCTGAAAAACTTCCTTTCATATTTTTTGTAACGCAAATCTGTTAGTAATATGTTCTCTCAGTTTTTGTTTATCTGGGGATGTCTTTATTCCACTTTCACTTTTGAAAGATAGCTTTGCTGAATATGGCAATCTTCACTGACAGTTTTTATCTTTGGGCATTTTTCAGCTCTTGTCTTATTGGTGTCCCATTGTAAATGGCAAGTGATTTTTCTTTTAATACTTACAATATTTTCTCCTTATCTTTGACTTCCAGCATTTTTATCATCATGTGTCTGTTCACGGAGCTCTCTGTGGTTCTCCAACGTACAAGTTCTTGAACTTCCTGTGTACATTAGTGTTTTTTAATAAATTTGGGAAGTTTTCAGTTATTATTCTCCTAATATTTTTTTGCTCTTCTCATGTCCATGTTTCTTTCTGATATTCTTATGCAGTTTTTGACATACCTAATAGTGTGCCACTTTTCTATGAAGCTCATTCCAGTTTTCTTCATTCTTTTTTTTCTCTTTTCAGACTGCACTGAACAATCTACCTTCAACTTTGATAATTCTTCCATCTGGCCATTGAAATTTACTGTTGAGCCCTTCTAGTGAATTCTTATTTTCAACTATTTTACTTTTGAACTCTAAAATTTCCACATGGTTCTTTTTTATAATTCCTACCCCTATTGATATTTTCAACATTGTCATACTTTATTCCTTTACTGAAGTCTCCTTTAGTTCCTTGAGCATACTTGTCATGACTATTTGAAGTGCTTTTCTATTATGTTCCATATCCAGTCACTCCCCCAGGCAATTTCTGCTGCCTGATTTATTTTTTCTGTGTATGAATAATACTTTTTAAAATTTATTTACATGTCTCATATTTCTGTTGTTAGAAACTGGACATTTTTAATCATATATTTTAGCAACTCTGGGTACTGATTCCCCCTCACGTTGGGGTTCTTAATGTTACTTGGTAGTTTATTTGCTCAGTGACTGACTGGACTACCTTAGCAAAGTTTATTTCCTCATCCATAATGTTAACCCCATGATGTTCATTCTCAAGAAGGCACAACTCTGGGTATGTCCACAGTCAACATGGTTTAACAGTGATTTTAACAGGACCCCTTCCTATCTTTCCAGTGCCACCTCTAGCTGTTGGGCCTCACTAATGGGAGGTTGATTGTCCTATTGTTTCAACAATGCCCTAGGGCGATAAATTTTTCTAAAAGCAATCCAACCAAATTTGGGCTCCCTTGAAGGAACAGTTCCCAAGTTCAACTGTTTGGTATTTATTCTGGTACCAGGAGGACTCTTCCCAACTATCTCTTTCCCCAACTCTCTCCTGCAAACTTGCTGACCTACAGTTCAGCCTGTATCTTGAATATTCTTCCAATTGTTCCCTAATGCAACCTCCAGTGTCTTTGAAAGCACCCTTAAGTTTGGACTTTCTGCTCTGCTGCAAGTGATGTCAATTCCTTTGGGAAAACTGTAGATGCTCTCTGTTTTATAGCCTGCCTCTCACCCCAGACATCTCTGAGGCAGGGATCTGGAGTTGGTGGTAGGACAATGGCAAGCTGCTTTTAGAGTGATGTTCCTACTCTAGGAACTGAATGCTTGATGGAGGAGTATGAGAAGCAGCCTAAATCATTTTTGGCTTGCCTTTTCTAATATGGAACCACAGGCAAGGGCAGTCATGGTTCAAGTAGTCTTAGCAGCTCTTTGCCCAAGGTGAATTTCTGTTTATTGACTGGAGGAGTGTAGGCAGAGAAAGGGAGTTCGGAATCTCTCAACAGCACCTGCCCAAAACTTACCCTTCGGAACAGGCAATTGGTGGCAGAATGAGAAAAGCTCATGTCATGCTTCTCTTCCTGGGAGCTCCTTCTGCTGCAAACTGAAGAGGGGGAGTCTTGTGTTCTTGACTGCCAGGAGAAAGGAATTGATCTTTATTGAAATACCACAGATTTATGCTTTTCCTACAGGAGTTTTATAGATTTTCTTGAGTAAATATTTTTTTCACCTGTACACTTGAGGATCATTTTCAGAGGGTTTAAAAATGGTTTTTTAGTTCTTTTTAAATTAGTTTTCACCAGTTTCAATGTAGATCAGATCTACAGAGCCTCTCACACTGCCATGCTGGAAGTCAATATAGTTTTTTACATTACATTTTATCATTTCTGTATCTCAACTAAAACAGGTGATTTCATAGGGATTAGATAACATATAACTCAGATGCCTGTGTGTGTTCATAGGGAAATGATCATGCATGTATTTTTTAATAAAAGATTACATAGGGTGCAGTGATATTTAAATGTAGTGTAACATACATTACACTTCCTTGAAAACATTCATACTGTTTCTTTTCTAATCTGTTGTACTGATGAACACTACTTGAGGTGCCAACAAATATGAATGAATAAGACTAAATAACACTAGAGAAACACTGTAAAACATTCCCCTTAAGGAGATTGACCTTATATTAAATTATACACTTGCTATGGGTTATGAAGAAGCTAGTAAGTAATCAGAAAGAAAATATTAAAACAAGTCAAAATGTGTCAGATGAGAAAGTTAATCCAGTTTAAAATCATTTTATATAAATTATAAGTGTTGGTAATACATACCTCATAAATGACATTAAAGTTGTAGTCACATTTTAATGGGAGAATCAGATGTAAGAATCTTAGAAAGCTTTCACATTGAAATTTGGCAGATGAAATACTCTGGCTATTAAGAATCAAGCCCAGTGATAAAGTTGCCTTTTGCATCCATGTTTTCTGCTGAATAATCAATACGCTTTTCAGCTTGAAATAACCTACATAGAATTGCACCTTAAACAGAGCATCAACTCTTCCATCAGAGTGCCAATGAGTGAGAAATGAGACACCAGGAGGTTATACAATTTTCCTATTTTTCTTATGTTAAACTGACTCCAAGTAATTTCAAATCAGTTTTCTTTTAAAGAAAAGAAATTGTAAATAGATGAGCATATCCTGAAAAACCTAAGGTCAGGGTCAGAGGTCTTACGAAGAATTCAAGGGAATGGAGAACAGGAATATGAGAGGTAGGTCAAAACTTTTAGATGATCTTGTGAATATTTTAAGGTCACAAGAAATTTCCCTGAGATCAGATTTTTTTTCCCCAAAACACATTTAATTTATAGCTTAAAATACTATTACTGCAATCTCTACTTTTTAGTCTTGCTATGCTTTATTCACCACTTGTGAAGTACTGGTAAGTAATTTTGCTCAGATGTTTTGCTAAAACTTTTGGCTGTCACTCAATCCAGAACTGCAAGAATTGACATTTTTATGAAATGATCCCCTGAAACTGCTGAGTTTTAAACTGAGGTTTTAGTATGAGGAGATACAAGCTTTAGTTTCATAATGAAACTCAAGCAGCTCGGTTTAGTCCAAGTTTCACATGAACATAAAACCCAAAGACTAATGAAAACAATCACTAAACTTGATACATTAAATCCAAAGTCATAACCCTACTTTACTGTCATGGCTATATTAATAGCATGCTTTTAATCTTATCATTGAAATCCAAATATCTGGAATGATGTGTGAAAAATCACAATATGTCAGAGCCAAATTGTCCATTATCAGAATCACGTTTTTCTTCATGCACAAGCCATAATTAAATCCCAGAGCTCTGCCTGTGAATTTGTGCATTTATCCACTCGGCAAATGTTAATGAGTGTGTACAATGTGTCAGGCACTGTGATAGGTTCTGGGCACACAAAATTGAATGGGGAGTTACTTGTCTTCGAAGAGCTAAAGGTCAGAGAAATGATCACACAATGTGATGAGTGTTATGCTTTTAGAATGACCTGAGAATAAAAGGGGAGCATATAAATCATATAGATCAAAGGAGAGTTGAGGAGGAGGGAATACTTTCCAGGGGGTGACACTGAACACAGTTTACTGTTTAATAACCAGTAGAGAGGTAGACAAAGGATTCAGGCAGTTATTTCAGGCAAAAGTAGCAGGAAGAATGAAGACATGGAGGTATGAAATTAGAATTTCTTACTTACAGGTGGTTAGGTATATATTACAGAAGCTTATGTCACCACAGCAGAAGATGCAACCAGAAAGGTAGGGATAGGCCAGTTTGGGGGAGGACTTGCAGGCCAAACTAAAGAGTTTAATTTCTACTCTGAAAACCTTAGAGGAAAATAATGAAGATATTTGAGTAGAAGGGTGACATGGTCATACTGAATTTTTGAAAGATTCTGACAGCAAAGTGTAAGATGGAGGGTTTGAGAATGGAGGCAGAAGCAGTGAGAGTGCAATTGTAGCTGCATAAGGATGAAGTCATTGAGATTAGAACTGATATAGTGTCAGGAGAAAGACAAGGAGCAGATGTTTATGAAAACATTTAAAAAACTAGATTTCAGGACTTGGTGTCTGATTGGGTAAGGAAAGAAGTAATTAAGGGTGCTAACAAAACATTTTATTTCTAGGGATGGTTGAAAGAAAAAAATAGTTTTTTTTTTTTTTCAAAAAAAGTATTTTTGAAACGAACAAATTCAGAGTATGGGGCCATTTGGTTGAGTCAAAAATGGTGTAATGTACCTATGACACTTGAAGTGGAAATATTTACTTGGTGGACAGACACATGGTTCTATAGCTCTGAAAAAAAAGGTTCACAGATGGGCATTCGGGCATCACAAGAATACTTAGTGTGTGAAACCTTACAACTATATCTCTAGTTGAGTTCCCTAAGTAGGAAGTGTACACCTAGAGGAAAAGAAAATTGATCTTTAAGGAACAAAGATATTTAATGAGCAGAGGAGCAAGGAGAAAACACAGGCATGTATGGGTACATATGCAACACACACGCACACACACTCGCACACATAGCACTGAAAAGGAACAGCCAGAGAATCCAATGGAAAGCCAGGAATCAGTGAAAAAGAGAAGAAAATTTTACAAACGAAGTGGAGAAACTGTGTCACTCACTCACTCATTCATTCATTCATTCATTCAATAATGCACTCATTGTGCATCTGACGTGAGCCAGAGCATTCCATTCAGCAGCAGGGTACAGGGTGTACAGCACAGAAAGTCCTCACCCTCACCATGCCCTTAGATCACTTTTGACATAAGCCTCCTAATGAATTGCTAGCTCAGAGTAAATAAGAGATACTGTGTTTACCTGGCTTTCTTGAATCAAAAAGGGCTTCCACAACCCTGCCTGAGATACTAATTTTAAAAATTTTTTAACACACACTCAATATAAAACTCCAAATTCACAAATGATGAGTTGAGCTGTGTCCCTGGGCCCATTCCAGGTTGACTCATGAACTGAGAATTTAAATTCTTATCCAAGGTTCACTAACCTAAAAATACATCGTAAGAAATCATCATTGTACATGGCTTTCAGACACTTTTGTCTGAAAAGCAAATATTGTGTAATATTTTTTTTTACCATTACTTTGAGCTCTGATTAAAAGCAAAAGTTTTTTTAAAAAATTTAAAAATCAAAACTGCCAGAGAAAACTAAATTAGACATTATTTGTTACCGTCATTTTTGCTTAGATATTTAATCATCTGGGAATTCATTTCACTTTGATATTAATATAAAAATTTATATTGACTTTGATTAAAAATAATCTACTTCTTTTTAATGCATATAAAGTACCAGATGGTATAAAGAGTAGGACTCATTTAGCCGTGTATACTTTGTCCTGTGGGCCAATAACCAGACCTTTATGTTACTCACCCCTTGGTGCAATTATTGGCCTTTGTCACTACTTTGTGTATAATGTTTTATTAATATAATGTTTTAAAGAAGATATTCCTTTTATTTTAATATTTTGCTTTCTTCTTTGGCCCTTCCCTTCTCAGTTCTCCAACCCAGAACTTAGGAGCAAAATTGCTTTTTCTTCCTGAGATATATTTGTCCTACACATGAAAGCGATTGGGCAGAGGAGGGTTTGCATGACACATTCTGAAATAGTAGCATTTCAGAGCACCTTTCCAGTTGTCACCATCTGTACCCTTCAGAAGTATGGTTTCAATTTTGTTCTTGAAATATGAGTCAGGCTATGTTACCAACACATATTTTTCCCTGTCATAACATTTCACTTATTCCGTAGTCTGTAGACAGTTTATAGGTTGCATCTTTTCCCTAGTCTTATTGAAATGGTATCTTCTTGTTCTTTGAATTCATTTTTCATTAGGGGAGGTAAAATCAGATTCTGTGCTAATAAACAGAAGCATCTGGCCTAAGGATGTGTTATCAGTGCTGAGCGTCGCCCCCTGGTAATGAACAGCAGTCAGATGCCACTTAGGAGAGGTGACCATGCCAGGTACTCTGCCTCCCTTTTGTAGTCATTAATGATCTGTCCTTCACCCTACCCCAGGAATTAATCAAGCATGCAATATGCAGAATAGAAACAACTTGAAGCAATGATTCACTGGATTGTAATTTAATTACTGTCTTTTCTCTGTTTCATAGCAAGTTCACAGACCTGGGGTTAAAAGTCCCATTGGACATTTTTCATATCTTGAGTAGAGTACTAAGGAAGCATATACAGTGCCCCTTAGCCTTATGGTTCCAGATTTCACAAGATTTTACCATAAATGTAAGCATTTCATTAAAGTTAAAAATTTTAGCAGTACCCATGTGCTTTCTTAAGTCAGGCAAAATGTTTAAAGCAAAGTGCCAAAACACCATACTGGCTTTATTACCAAAACAATGCTTTTCTAGGTTACTCTCACCAAGGTAAGTATTTCCATTGATATTGATTCAATTAAGCAGAAAAAAGCACTAGATCTCACTGTTTTTAAAAATGTCTATTTTTTCAGGTCAAAATGAAATTGTTTATCCTTTACAAAACACAAGTATAATAAAGAAGGACATAAAGAAAGCAAATGAATTTGGATATCAAGGATAAACTGAACAATAAATCCTGGCATATGTGGTAAGGAAATCGAGCCAGAATCATAGCAAGGAAAAAAAAATTAAGTGTAATAAATAATAAGAGACTCATCTTACTTTTATATGGCACATTGCATTTTGTACTATAAAGATGATTATATCTGAAGTAAATCTTCAAAGCTGACCTCAAGAGTCATAACAGCCACTATGCTGCTTAAAATAACAGGCAGTGAAAAAATATGTGACAGTGAACTGTGTTTTTCGATCAAAAGAACATACATAAGGAAGATGGAATTTGATTCAATCAGTTTTACCTTTCAGTAAATACTAGGATCTTAAAGGCTGGATGTTGTTACTAAAAGTTGGTTGAGGTGTGTTATGGGCTCCCTCAGCTTAAAATATTAGTTTTCTTGAAAAAGCCCTGTGTCAAGTAGTGAGCAAACCACAAGTTCATCAACACTGACGATGGATATTTATGTGCAGAGGAGGGAAGGGCTGACAGTGGAAAGAGAAGGGAAAAATGCGCTATCTGTTACAAATTCCTTTCAGCTTTGAACCCAAAATAATGTAAGAGGAGATCATCAGCAAAACATGAATAGCGATAATCTTCTAAAAAAAATGAAAAGGAAACCAAGGGTAAAATGAACTGAATGAAAATGAAAATGGCTTGATATAGAAGAAAGTAGACACATTAAAATCAAGAGTAAAAATAATCAAATTGATGCCCCAGGTGCAGGGAAGGTAGAGAAATATTTTAGAGCTCTAAGAAACATTTGAGAGCTGAATTAAACAGGCTAAATTAATCTTTGAGCAATTTTCTTACTGGGGAAGACAAGATTCATTTTTTTCACCTTAGTGAATTTATTAATCTCCCCATGGGCAAAAAAGTCATTTACATTTTTTAAGTACAGAAAGATCTGTGGGTTTTCAAAGCAGCTTTATAAGAGAGGAGTTATCATTACAACTGCGTGAACAATTAGGTTTTTAACATTCTTTAAGTCCATAGCTGGTGATTTTAGAAATCCTTGATACAAATTTCAATATTCATAGCATTGCTTTCCCTGGCTAAGTAAACAAAACAGAAGAGAGGGTCAAGTAAAATTTTAAGGTCTTGTACTTATCGTTAAATAAAATGTGCATAAGTAATGCATTGAATTAAATGTATATTAATTCATTTAATATGAAAATAGAAACCAAACTACATTGTTTCAAAATTACTAGAGGATTCCCATTGTTTCTGTTTTGCCAAAAACTATTCATTTAATATCCTATACACACACACACACATACCTTGAGCACTTAATGTCCTTTTCTATTTTGCCTCAGAAAAAAATAATTACACAATTTCCATTTTTGCCAAACGAGACTATTAGTTGACCCTCCAACTAAAGAACTGAATACATGCTTTAAAATTATAAATTTTGACTCCCTACACCTCCTGAAATTAGTGGAAGATAATGTTTCCAAATTCCCAACAGGTATTAATCTTCAGAATTTGAAAACAAGAAATCAGAATTCCTGGAAATTTATAGTAATTCTTGAAGTCCTAGGTTAGGCATAAAGCACTTCCAATGTTCTTCTTCTTCTTTTTTAAAATTTTTATAGATACCCTTTTTTAAAGATTTTATTTATTTATTAGAGAGAGAACATGATCAAGGGAGGGACAGAAGGAGAGGGAAAAGCAGACTCCCCACTGAACTCGGAGCTCCATGCAGGGCTCCATCCCAGCACCCCAAGATCATAACATGAGTCAGTCAGACACTCAACTGACTGCCACCCAGGTGCCCCAATTATTACAGATATCTTTAAACAATTGTTCAGTAAATAAGAAATGTTACCTTTAATGACATTTCCAAAAGACTATCACTTAAAGCAAATTTTCAAATAATGGAAAACTCCCATGGACATTATCAGGTAGTACCTAAATAACATAAGATTCACATGTTCTATCAACAGTGTGCATTAAAATTTCCCACTGAAAGACTCATTTTGCTTGCAAGTGTTATTTCCAGTTGTTATTTCTTGGGATACCGCCAAGAGAATTTGTATAAAATGTGTGCATAAACTCAATAGTAATCAATATTCCACAATGACTCACCATCAGTGAGATAGGGCAATCCACATACAGCTGTAGCATAGCACTAGGTACAAGTAGGCTGGTGGGGGACACAACCTTTCTCCTACCTGCTCCTGTGCTGGTTCCTGAAAATGTCAACTTTAACCTCTCACATGGTGTGCACATTTCCTGATCTTGCTTTTGATTTGACATCAATGGATTCCTTCCAGCCAGTAATGCTCTTATAGATTATTAAGCTTTAAATCTCACATAGAAACCGTAATGTTTCTCTTCACTTTCCCAGTTTGTGGACTAATTTTCCTCAGGACTCAGCATTCAGAAAATATAAATTTCCCAAGAAAACCTGGGCAGGAATTCTTACAAGGAAACACTAGTTGTAGGTGTGTGTATGCCCATGTATGTATGCAGTTATGTATTGAGTGTACCTAAAAGATTTTTTATTTCTCCAAAGTAACACTTTCGCTACTAATCATAGTGACAAATGGCCAATATAACACGTCCATACATTCTATCGCCACCCAAAGTTATTTCACAAAACAAAGCTTGGCTAATCTTTCTTATCTAAGATAGAACCATTTCTTATTTAATGTTAGAGAAAAGATTGAATTAATTAATTAATTAATTAAAATTTTATAAAGCTTTCAGAAATTTATGAAACTGTATTTTTATTTTGTTTTTTGAATTACCAAAGCTTTCACAAGCGCATTGATAAAGCTAGGTGAATTATGCATACTTCTTAGATATTTTACACAGTAGAACATTGCATTTCATTATATTTTCAGTGATTTTATCCATTATTACCAAATTCATCATCATACTACAATAATGATGTCACTGCCAATTTTATGAAATTTTACAACAGATCCTTAAATGATGTTATATGTATAAGTGTGTGTTTTCAAAACAGGGCTCAACTTCCTGAAATATCACCAACATCAGTGATTTCAGAAAAAAAAAAAAACTCACAATTTCTGCATCTTTATGTGATGTGTTCTGATTTCATACAAGATAACTTAAAGAATTAAGATTGCATGAGATAAATAAAAGCCACTAGAGGCTAAGTTTGGGGTACAAGATTCCAGTTTGAGATCTCTGTGAATGTGGTCACTGCTGCTCATACCACAAGAGATCTACAGTGCTGTGAGAAATGACAAGTTAGAAGGCAAGGCCAGGAAGAGATCGAGGTCAAGACGTTCCGAGCAAGGAGCTTGCCATATAATTTCACTGCATGAGGGATGGCACAAAGCTACCAACGTGTCCTTGGTGATTGTGGAATGCTGTGTAAATGACCTTAGGACAGTTACACTTATCAAACTTGTTTTATATACAGCAAGGCAATAATTACAGTTTGGTAATAACAATTCCTCCTCGACTTCAACTTACGGTGGTTCAACCAGTTGGTTACATTCTAGATGCTTTTTCCCATCTTGATGGTGACATATAGGTCACAGTGTAGGAAGATGGAAGCACAAAAAAAAGCACAATTTCAATTTCTATTTTCATAAGTACCAACAGATATTCTATGTTCTTTTCTGAAACAAAAATTCATCTGCTGAGAAAAGTATAACCCTTTCCCTTGCCTTTGGGTGTCAATGCTTCAAGATAATAATACTTTTCCAATGTGAACTCAGGAAATGCTCAGTAAAATGTGTCCCATTCTTGTAGGCAGATGAATGAAAAAATCAACTCCAATGTAAACCACATGCTCACAAAACCTTACATTGCAGAAGGTGAATGTCTTTTAAAAATACTTGGCACATATTCTGAGGCAGGCAGCTAAAACAGAGATAGAATTCCCTTTGAAAGGTACATATGTGATGACTCCGACCAGACTTTATTACAAAAACTACTTAAATAAGACTGTGTCCAAGCTCTATAATGAGTTTACGTAAAACGATAGTAATTTCCTCTCACATGCTATTCACATAGTTAGCACAAAGTGGGTCGAATTGTGTGCAACAGGATCTGTTTCTAAATTGCCAACGGGAATAATCTCTGGCATCAATGTACAGTTTGCATTCAAGCAAAACTTGAGAAGGAGAAAGATGGTTCACTGCGAGTACTGCTCATAGAGGGTATTAGCATATTCGGCCAAATCACAGAGGTCTGTTAATGTCTCAAGGAGCTCAAAGAAGGATGACTCAAAGCATGATGAGTCAGGTATTGTTATGAGCTAAATTGTGCCCCCCCCAAATTCATATGTTGAATTTGAACTACCTCAGAATCTGATTATATTCAGAGATAGGGCCTTTAAAGTAATGAAACTAAAACAAGGCCATTAGTATGTGCTCTAATCCAATCTGACTGGTGTCATAAGGAGAGGAAATTTCAACACAAGGAGACACATGGGATGTGCTCACACAGAGGGAAGGCCACGTGAGACACAGCCAGAGGGTGGCCATCCGCAAGCCAATGAAAGAGGCCTCAGGAGAAACCAAACCTGCTGACACCTGGCTCTGGGACTTCCAGACTCTAGGACGGTGGAAAAACAAGTTTCTGTTGTTTGAGCCATCAAGCATGTGGTATTTTGTGACAGTTGCCCCAGCAAATGAATACATATGTCTTTGGCAGTTAGTTTACAAGAAAACAACCGTGTTTTGTGCATCTACCTACTTTTACAATTGAGTCTGCAGAAGCTGTGGATCAAGATTCAGGGCAACTGAACCAGGAGCATGAATCTTAGAAAGAAACGATCTGGATATATCGGTTGAAATTTTTTTTAAAAGATTTTATTTATTTATTCATAGAGACAGAGAGACAGAGAGACAGGCAGAGACACAGGCAAAGGGAGAAGCAGGCTCCATGCAGGGAGCCTGACGTGGGACTCAATCCTGGGTCTCCAGGATCACGCCCTGGGCTGCTAAACCGCTGCACCACCGGGGCTGCCCAAAATTTGTTTTTCTTAAGATCATTGCTAGTCAGATTTTAAAAGTTGGAAGCAGATGGCTAAGGTTGGTGATGTTTTCAAAGGATTACTATCAGAATGGGATAATTTGTACTCCCTAAGGGAAAAAAAAAAGTTCTGCATAAAACTCCGGAAAGTGAAAAAAATCATAAGAAAATAAAGCATCAGAACATTTTAAGCAGTGAAGTTTCTGACTCTTCACTTTCTGATGTAGAAGAAGATGTCTGCCAACAGTTAGAAAAGCATAAAATGAAAGAAAATGAAGCATATTTTAAAACAGATACATTGTTACTTATACCTCATCAACATATGCATGAATATCAGCATTGTAACAATACAAGGTGATTTACAAAAAGATCAGAGTATATTGTCCTTGTAATAAGGCTGGTTTTCAGAAGCAAGTAGTCTTCATTTCACAAAACCTCTAGGAAAGATATATGATCTTAAGATTAAGTGACTATTTCTCAACTTTGTACTATTTTAAAATACATAGCGCAAAAGATTCTCACTAATTGAAAGTATTATAATATTCAATTTCCTATACTATTTTATCTCTTCGAAAGAATAAATAACAGGAAGAGATAATTTGAAAGACATATTTTACATTTTTATAATTTGTTACCAATTTACTACAGTGTAACTCACATTTAAGAGAGGAACCCATGTAAAGTGAACAGTGTGATGAGTTGACAAATGTAACCATCATCACAATAAGATACAGAATAATTTCAACATTCTAGAAAAAAATTTTTAGGCTCTTTCCCAGTCAGTGTAGCCCACCTCTGGTCCTAGTCAACCACTGACGTGCTTTCTATCACTATACATTAGATTTTTCATTTCTAGATTTTTGTATAAAGAGAATTATTTATTACGTACTTTTGTGTCTGGCTTTGCTCTTTGAATAACATTTTTGAGATCTACCATATTGTTGCATAAATCTATAGTTGGTTCCTTTTTATTACTAACACCTTATTGTGTGGATATTACCACAGTTTGTATATCCATTCACCAGCTTATGGACATGGGTTGCTTACCATTTGTGGCTATTATGAATAAAGCTACTACAAACATTCATTTGCAAGTTTTTATGTGGACATATATTTTTGTGTCTCTTTGGTAAATATCTGAAAGTGGAATTGTTAGATCATATGGTAGATGTATGTCTAACATTAAAGAAACTGCCAGTTTCCCAAAGTGACTGTATTATTCTGTGTTCACACCAGAAATGTATAATAGCTCCAAAAGCTAACACCTTTTATTGCTAATGTTTTTAATTTCAGCCATTCTAGTTTGTGCTTAGTGGAATCCCATTCTGTTTTGGATTTGCATTTTTCTGAGGGCTGATGATGTTGAATATCTTTTCATGTACTTATTGGCCTTTTGTAGATTAGTATTTTTGAAGCAACAGTTCAACTCTTTTTGCTCTATTTAATTAAGTTGATTTTCTTCCCAGTGTTGAGTTGTTCGAGTTACGGCTACAGTCTTTGGTCACATATTATGTATTACAGGTATTTTCTCCCACACTGTGGCTTTCCTTTTCATTTTCTTATTGAAATCTTCCAAAGAGCAAAAATTTTTCATTTTGATGGAGTCCAATTTAAAAATTTTTGACTCAATAGTTAATGCTTTTGATCTCTTAAGTCTTTGCTCATCTCAAAGCTGAGAAGATATTCTATATTTTATTTTAGAAATTTTCATTTTAATTCTTACACTTAGGCCTATGATTCATTTCAAGTTAATTTACACATATGTCATGAAATAAGAGTCAGTGTTCTTTTTCTCCTCTTTCAATATCACTTGTTAAAAAGTACATCTTTACCCATAGATTGTGTTAAATTCTTGGTCATAAATCAACATATCTCATATGTGTGATATATTCCTGGACTTTCTAATCTATGCTACTTGTTTTTGTCTCCTTGCCAATGCTACAGTGTCATAATTACTACCCCTTAGTATAATGAAAGACATGCATAACCACTCTATTTCCTCAGTTATCTGAAGCACAGTATTTGGGAGTTATCTGGTTATGTAGAAACAGATTTGGAAATGTCTTTAGATTAAAAAGACAACTAAAAAATCCTTTAAATTACCTCTAAATAGGAAATTAAAGGTCCAAGTCATAACACCCAGCTCTAGAACCAAGGTTTTGGGGGAGAGTCAATTAGAAAGTATGTAGAAGAGAAAAATAATAGTATGGAACCTAGACATGAGAAAATATAGAGAAATTAATTCCCAAGAGAATATCATCCTTAGTGGAATATAGTTGAAACATGTCTAGTTGTGCTCTAAGAGCTATGGGGAATTTACAATGAAGTGAAATTACATTTAAATTGCAAGAAGCCCAGAGCAGAAGAGATTTAAATGAAACATTAATAAGGGACATGAAGAAAAAGCCAAAGGAATGAAAATGTAATTTGAAAAAGTGCAAAGAATTATAGAGAATGTGCCAGAAATAGATTGGCAAAGAAGATATAAAACATACATATAATTAACCACGTAATAAAGAGACCCATGAAGTATATCTAATATTTAAAATTATTAACCTCAAAAATAAAATTGTTTCTGAGAAAACTTCCTGGAAATAAAACAAGACCTAAATCTATGTATTGAAAGTCCTCATTGCATACCTGAGGCAACTGATGTATCTTTATAAAACTATTATAAACTTTAAATAAAACTCAAGATTGAGGAAAACAAAAACTTTCAGGGGATACCAAGGGAAAAAATAGTCATTTGGAAAGAGAAGAAAATCCTGTTGATAAGACTTATGAAAAACCTTAGGAAGAAAGAAAACAGTGGAGTAGCATTAGAAAAAAATTCTACAAAACAAAGTGATAATCAATGAATTTTATATCCAGCTAAGCTATTGTTATTTGCCAAGGAAAATCTGATGACCACTGACTTCTTGACAACTGCTTATGAAGCAGTACAAGAACAGAGCAACATTTTCAGAAACAGTAAGACAAAGTTGGAACCACAGATTTTATTTTCAGCCAAGCTATTCTTCAAGTGTCAAGGCTGCAAGAAAGTAGTTATAACCTTGCAGGATCTCAGAAATACTCTATTGATGAACCTATCCTGAGAAACCAATAGGAGGATAAGTCTCATCCAAGAGATAACTGAGAGACCTAAGCAGAGCACAGATTAATTTAGTTACATATCCCTCTAACACAAAAAGTTACAAAGCAAAGGAGGTAAATAATATATATCCTGACAAAGTAAAAGTGAGACCATTTAAAATGAAAGGAGAAAAAAAGGAAGAAAGTAAAATGAGTTGATTGCTGTATAAGTAAAAGGTAAAAGTCAAAAGATAAAATTTAAAGTAAAAAACTAAGCAATAGAGGGATCTGGGTGATTCATTAGGTTAAGTGTCCTACTCTTGGTTTGGGCACAGGTCATGATCTCATGGGTCGTGGGATAGAACCCCGTGTTGGGCTCTGTGCTCATCAGGGAGTCTGCTGGAAGATTCTCTACCTCTGCCCCTTTTCTACCTTATAAGCTGGCTCTCTCTCTCTCAAATAAATAAAGAAATCTTTTTTTTAATGAAACAATAGAAGGAAAAATAAAGAAACAAGTATAAATGTAGCCACTGCAATAAAGTTTCAAATATTTAGAAGTACCAAAAGATTTTTTTAAAGATTTTTTAAAGCATTTTTAAATGCTTTTTTTTTTTTTTTAATTTTTTTATTTATTTATTTATTTATTTATGATAGTCACAGAGAGAGAGAGAGAGGCAGAGACACAGGCAGAGGGAGAAGCAGGCTCCACGCACCGGGAGCCCGATGTGGGATTCGATCCTGGGTCTCCAGGATCGCGCCCTGGGCCAAAGGCAGGCGCCAAACCGCTGCGCTACCCAGGGATCCCTTTAAATGCTTTTTATAAAAGCATTATACATACTATAAATGTAGCAAAAATAATATTACATAATTGAGAACAGTCTTATCAACTAATACAAAGAGACTTAATTAATCTTTTTTTTTTTTTTTAAGATTTTATTTATTTACTGACGACAGAGAGAGAGAGAGAGAGAAGCAGGCTCCATGCCGGGAGCCTGATGTGGGACTCGATCCCAGGTCTTTTAAAAAGATTCTCAGATAGTCTCATAAAGCAAAATTCAAGGCTATGTTACATATAAAAGACATACCTAAAAAAGAAACTCAAAAGACATTAAGAGAAATTATATACTTGAAAACTGAAAATAATAATAAGATAAAACTTGACAGCATAAAATTCAGACTAAGAAAGCATAAAATACTGTAAAAAGGATACTCCAAAATGCTGAAAGCCAAATTTATTATGAATATCTAACAGTTACACATCAAAATGACACAACCTTCTTTATAAATCAGAAGCAACAAATGAATGAAGAAGAAATGCACAGAAAGCCACAAAACCCAACAATTTTACAAAAGTCTCTCAACAAAGAAAATTCTAGTACTAGATGGCTTCCCTGGTAAATTCTACCAAAGAAGAATTAATGCCAATCCTTCTCAAACTCTTCCAAAAAATAAATAAGTAATAATAATAGAAGAGGAAGGAACATTTTCAAACTCATTTTATAAAGCCGGTATTAACCTGTTACCTAACCAGAGAAGACCACAAGAAAATAAAGTATCCCTGTTGAACACAGATGTAAAAATCCTCAACAAAGTAACAGTAAACTGAATTCAACAGTACGATGAAGGAATCATACACCATGATCCAGTGGGAATTATTTCAGGGATGCAAGGATAGTCAAACGTTGGCAAATAAATCAATGTGGTACAGCATGTTAACAAAATGAAGGGAAAGAATCATATGATCACTTCCATTGATGCAGAAAGAGCATTTGAGGAGATCCCTGGGTGGCTCAGCAGTGTAGTGCCTGCCTTTGGCCCAGGGCATGATCCTGGAGTCCCGGGATCGAGTCCCACGTCGGGCTCCCTCCCTGCATGGAGCCTGCTTCTCCCTCTGCCTGTGTCTCAGCCTCTCTCTTTCTCTCTCTCTCTCTCTCTCTCTCTCTCTCTCTCTCATAAATAAATAAAATCTTGAAAAAAAAGAAAGAGCATTTGACAAAATTCAGTATCTTTCATGATAAAAACTCTCAATAAATTGAGTATAGAAGGAATGTACCTCAACATATGAAAGGCCATTGGTAGCAAGCCCACAGCTACCATCACACTCAACAGTGAGAAGCTGAAAACTTTTCCTCTAAGACTGGAAACAAGGATAAGTTAGAACAGGGGCCAGAACACATTTTCTAACAAGAGTTGGAGAGTAAATATCTTGCACTTATGGGCTGAGGGTTAAAACTGATGATTTTCGTAAATACTTGTATAATGACAGAAAATTCATTTCCACAAAATTTTGATTCATTAAATTCAAACTATAATAATTAGAATTTTTATAATACAAATTGCACACAGATTGCACATAGGTTCTCCAGTTAGGAAGACAGAATTGTTTTTTAGTAGATAGTATCTCATTTAATTAGTGTTAGTGGTTTCTGTCATGAAAATCTATTGGAAATATTAAAATATTTTCCAGAAATTACCTGTTGGTGAATAATGCAATACATACCATTCATTTTCAAAGCCTTACAAATTTTCCAACTAAATTTTTTATTACCCCACATATTTTTACCACCATCAGAAGTAATGCATCTTTAAAGAATCCACTTCAGGTTGTACTGAATTGGAGTTTTCTTAAATATTTGAGTTATTTGACAATATCTTTGAGAATATTTTTGCTTATAGCTCCATGCTGACTATCCACAGAGACTCATTCTTCAGTCATATCGAACTTGGCATTCATCTTCAAGCAAACAAGAGCAACTGAGATTTATTAGCAACATCTCTAAGTTCATTAAGTGTCAAGAAAAACCTTCAAAATAAATTTCCTTATTTCTTTTACTTAACATTTGGAAATAATTGTAGATTCATAGGAAGTTGCAAAGACAGTATACTTAGGTCCCTTGTACTCTTCATCCCATTTCCCCAAAAAGTTATATCTTGCATAGCTATACTGCATATAATACCAAGAAAGTAATATTGGTACAATATGGTGTATAATTTTATCTAGCTGTTACATGAGTAAACCCAAGCAACCACTACCATGCAATCAAAATACAGAGCTATTACGTCACCACAAAGATCTTCCACAAGCTATCCCTTAAAAGTCATATTCCACCACCATCTCTAATTCCTGAGAACCGTTAAACTCTTTTCCATCTGTATAATTCGGTAATTTTTAAAAAGTTATGTAAATACAGCATGTGTCCTATTGAGATTGGGTTTTTCCTCCAACTGAACAACCCTCTGCAATATATCTTAACTTACTGAATGTATCAATAGTTTGTTCATTTTTACTGTTGTAGCTTCATATAGCTATACCACACTTTGTTCAACTATTGAGAGATATTTGGTTGTTTCCAGGTTTTGGTTCTTGCAAATAAAGCTGCTATGAACAATTGTGTATAGGTTTTTGTGTAGACTTAAATTTTCATTTCTGTGTGATAAATGCTCAGAAATCATTTGCTGACTCATATGGAGAGTGTATGTTTAGTTTTTTTTTTTTTAAAAAAAAACTGTCAGAATAGTTTCCAGAGTGGGTGTATACCATTTTACATACCCCACCAGCAAAGTATGAGAGTTTGAGTTTTTCCACATCCTTATCAGTATTTGGTGTTGTCACTATTTTTAATTTTAGCTGTTTTAATAGTTGTATAATGATTTCTCACTGTAGTTTTCATCTGCATTTCTCTAATGATTAGTAATAAACATTTTTTTCATGCACTTATTTGCCACCTGTATATCCTCTTCAGGGAAATGTCTCTCCACATTCTTTGTTTGTGTTCTAACTGGATTGTTTGCCTTTTACTGTTTTCTGAGCCCTTGATATATGTGGTTTTCAAATGTTTTCTTGTAGTCTGTACCTTGCCTTTTCATCAAATTTATAGAGTCTTCCACAGAGTAAAAGTTTTTAATTTTAGTGAAGTCTAATTTTATTCTCTTCTGGATTATGCTTTTGGTATCCTATCAAACCTCACCAGGCCACCTGGCTGGCTCAGTTGGTAGACCATATGACTCTTAGTCTCCAGGTCCTGTTCATGTTCAAGCCCCACTTGGGCTTAAAGCTTACTTAAAAAAAAAAAAAATACTCTTCACCAAACTTTACATCTGAAAGATTTTTTTCCTATGTTATCAACTAGCAGTTTTATAATTTTATGTTTTACATTTAAATCTATGATCCTTTTGACTTAATTGTATATAAGGTGTGAAGTTTATGTTGAAATTTCTTTTGCTATAAATATCTAATTACTTAAAGCCACTTTTACAAAAACATTTAAATCTCCATTGAATTCCTTTTACATTGATATCAAAAATCCACTGGCCATCATTGTAGAGAACTATTTCTGGGCTTTTTTCTATTTGATTAGTGTTTGTGTGTGTGCGTGCGTGCGCGTGTGAATTCAGTTTTATTAGTAATTTGGGGGCTGTTATTTGAATGAGTTGTAGTGATCTACACTTTTCAAGAAATTAGTCCATGTCTTGAAAATTATCAAATGTATTGTGTAAAATTACCAGAGTATTCTATTATTACCTTTTTGATGTATGCAAACTCTGTAGTATGATCCTCTGTTTCAACCTGATAATAGTAACTTCTGTCTTGTCTCTTTTTTATTTGTCAGTCTTGTTGGAGTTTTTTCTGTTTTATTGTTCTTTTTTAAATAGAAACTTTTGTTTCATTGACTTTTTTATTGTGTGTCTATTTTTAATTTTATTGATTTCTGTGCCTCCCCCCTTAATTAAGAGTTTATTTTACTATTCATCTAGGCTCTTAAACTGAGAGCTTAAATTATTGATTTAAGATTTTCCTCTTTTCTATATAAGCATTTAAGCTATAAATTTCTACCTCAGCACTGCTTTAGCAGTGCCCCACAATTTTTTATAAGTTTTGCTTTCGTTGAACTAAGTTCAATGTACTTATTTGTCTCAAGAATTCCTTCTTGACCAATAGATAATTTCAAAGTGTGCTGTTTTATTTTCCAAGTGTTTGGAGATTTTCCTGGTCTCTTTTCTGTTCTTGATTTCTGGTTTTATTACATTGTGGTTAGAGAACACAGTGTGTGGTTTCAATTCTTTTAAGTTTGTTGAGGTTTGTTTTATGGTCCAGGATAATATCTTGGTATATGTTCCATGGATGCAAGAAAATATATATTCTGCTGTTGTTGAGTAGAATGTTTCATCGATCTGGATTAGCTCCTGTTGGTTGGTAGTCTTTTGAGTTCTTCTATCTGTGATGACGTACTACACAGTTGTTTTATCAGTTGTTGAGTTGGAGTATTGAAGTTTCCAAATATAATTATAGATTTGTCTTTCTCCTTTTATTTCTATCAGTTTTTGCTTCACATGTTTAGAAGCTCAGTTTTTTGGTGCATACAGATCTAGGATCCCTGTGACTTCTTTGTGAATTTATTCTCTTGCTGGTAATTTTCCTTGCCCTGAAATTCACTTAATCTGATATTTGCATAACTACTCCTGCTTTCTTTTGATTAATGTTTGCATAGTATATCTCATTGCATTCTTTCACTTTCAACCTATCTATATCACATTTGATGTCAGTTTCCTATAGACAGCCTATAGTAAAGTCATGCTAATTTTTGTTTTTGTTTTTTTAAATCCACTGTGCCAATTTCTGTCTTTTAATTGTTATACTTAGACTACATACATTCTATGTAATTAGTGATATGTTGGGACTTTATGCCATTTTGTTTTGTTTTGTTTGTTCCACTTTTCATTTGTTTCTTGTCTAATTTTTTAGAAATACATTTCAGTGTATTTGTAATGTTTTTAAGAGTATCTATTCCAATAACAATATTAGTAGCATTCTAAATATTATATTGCACATGTATATCATGGTTTTCTAGTGTTAATATGTTCTTCAGTTTGAGTAAAGTATAGGAACTCTACCTCCCTTTGAGTCCATTCATCCTTCCCCCTCTGTAATGCAATTTTCTGCCATTTTTCTCCTATATAAACAAAAGACCACATTAGACAGCATATTTTGGTTCAAATATTAAATACAATAATAAAAATGAAAGAGAAGAAGGAAAATTTATCATATTTACACTTTTTTAAAGATTTTATTTATTTATTCATGAGAGACACAGAGAGAGAGAGAGAGAGAGAGAGAGAGAGAGGCAGAGACACAGACAGAGGGAGAAGCAGGCTCCATGCAGGGAGCCTGATGCAGGACTCGATTCCGGGTCTCCAGGATCACACCCTGGGCTGAAGGCTGCACTAAACTGCTGAGCCACCCTGGGATCCCCTATCATATTTACTCTTGTCTTTTTCTTTCTTCCCTCCTGGTGTTGCAAGAGTCCTTCTTTTATCATTTCCTTTCTCTTTAGAGGACTACTTTTGTCTATTCTTTTACAGTAGGTCTGCAGACAACAAATTCTCTTAGTCTGTCTTTCAATCTAAAAATATCTTAATTTTCTCTTCATTCCTGAGAATATTTTAGCTGGATATAGAACTGTGGGTTGACAAGTTCTTTCCACACTTGAAAAATGTTACAATACTTTTTTCTAGCCTTCCTGGTTTCTGACCAAAAATCTGCTGTCTTTCAAATTATTTCCAGTGTTTCACTCTGACTGCCTTCAAGATTTTTTTCTTTACCTTTGACTTTCAGAAGTTTTTGATATATCTTTGGGTTTATCCTGTTTGGAATTCACTGGCTTCTTGAATCTCTAAGTTTATGTCTTCTGCCCAATTTGGAGAAATTCCATCTATTATTTCTTTTGTTTTAAGATTTTATTTCTTTATTCATTAGAGACACACACAGAGAAAGGCAGAGACACAGACAGAGGGAGAAGCAGGCTCCTTGTGGGGAGCCCCATGCAAAACTCAATCCCAGGATCCCAGCATCATGCCCTGAGCTGAAGGCAGATGCTTTAACTGCTGACTCACCCAGGCATCTCTCATCCAATATTTATTTGAATCCTTTTTGAGCTCTGTCCTCTTTTTTCTCTCCTTCTGGGACACTGATGGCATGAATGTCAGATATTTTGTTATATTCTGCAGGTCCCTGAGTCTCTGTTCACTTTTATTTTCAGTCTATTTTCTCTTTAGGTTGAGTAATTTCTATTGTTCTATCATCAAATATATTTATTCTTTCATTAAGACCATCCACTGAGTTTATGTGGGGGCTGTTGTATTTTTTTCAGTTCTAAAATTTCCATTTGGTTCTTCTTTGCATTTTCTTTTTTGTTGTTGTTGAGAATGCCTTTTTTTTTTTCATTTGTTTTGAGTGTGTTCATAGTTGCTGGTTAAAGCATTTTAATAAAGATTTCTTTAAAGTTCTTATTAGATAATTCTAACATCTGTTACATCTCAGGGTTGGCACCTAATGATGTCTTTCTTCATTCAAATTAAGATTTTCCAGGTTCTTAGGATAACACATGATTTTTCTATTAAAATCTGGACATTTGGGGTATTTTATGAATCCTGCATTTTAATAAATTCCCTCTGATACAACTCCAGTGGGAAAGAGGAACACCACTTTGTTATTGCCAAGTGGAATTAGATGCCCAGATTCTCCACTAGACCTCTGTTGTCCATTGACAACTGTAAGGGTGGGGTTCCTTGTTTCTGTGAAGTAGAAGTTCTCCCAGATGACCTCCACTGACATCAGGCAGAGTGGCCTCATCATCTCTGAGTGATGGTGAAAAATCTCTCTCCACTAGACTTTCTCTGATACCACTTCCAAGTGTGGGTGACTTCCAAGCTTCCTATGTTATTTCCATCAACACCATGGATTCCTCATTACCACCCAACAAGGATGAAGATCCTCTTTCACTCAGCCTCTGAAATAACCATGGAAATGGGTTTGGGGTACCTTGTTAAATATCCATACTCTCCACTCTAGCTTTGGTGAGGGTGAGGGTTGGTCACAGCTTTTTCTGTGGCATTTCACTGGAGTATACAGTTATTAATTAAAAGTTTTCTGCTTTGTGAGGTGGCTCTCTTCTTCACTCCTGGCTAGAGTGAGCAGGCCCTCCTTAGGGCATTTTTGTCTGTTCCCTTTGGTATTTCTAGGTTGACGGCTTCTCCAGTCCCCACTATGGGATGATCAGAAAAAACAAAACAAGCAAACAAAAACAATATCATCCCATAGGCCCTAATCTCCCTACTCAGTGTGCCTCCTTCTCTCCACCTTTCAGGCTCTTCTCAATTTTTTTAATATATAATATCCAGGGATTCTAGGTGAGAGGAATATAGAAAGTACGTTTACTCCATCTGATGGTCTCAATATCCTTACCTCTTCAAGCAACTATTCTCACTAAATGCTAACAGTCTCAAGTTTATTTCCTCTGGACACATTTCTTCATCTGTTGCAATCAAACACAAATTAACTCAACATTGGTAAATGGTTTTCCTTCTTAGCTAACAAATGAGCTGCTCAAAAATTTACTTTGATTTCAGCCTTATTTCAATATTTTTAAATTTTTTGAAGAAATATTGCTCTGATGAGATATTCTATTTTAAAATTTCTAATTTTTCTGAAAGTTGATTTTCTGTGAGTGGGACTATTGTAAAGAGTGCTTAGTCTAGTAATGTTGAAGTATGTAACATCATCTCAACACAGCTACTGTGTCACTGCATACCAAATGCAGTGCTGTGCCATTTGTTTGCTAACAAAATAGTTCATCCTCCACTTTTCCTTAAAAGCACAACATTCGAAATTGACTTTTCTTATCGTGTTTTGACACAGAGGGTAGGTACTGGTAATAAATAATAAATAATTAAATGTTATGGCTAGAGTGAGCATCCCCTTCAAAATGTCATTAATTTATATTTGGTTGCAATAATTCATAGTACACCAAACAGCAATGGAAAGCAGTGAGAATGTGACAGACAGTCCTTGTCACAACAAGCCACTGTTGCTGTTACCATTTGAGAGAAACCATACAGGGACAATATAATCAAATGAGCATGTGTTCCAATAAAACTTTATTTATAGATGCTGGTATCCAGAACCAAAGAAAAGAACTAACCACAAATTAATATATACTGCATGATCCCATGTATACGAAATTCACAAACAGACAAATGTAAGCTGTAGGGTTAAAAATAGTGATTTCCTTTAGAAGTTGTAGAGCAAAGAGGATTATCATGAATGAACTTTCCTGGGTTACAGAAATGTTCTATATCTTGACTGGGGTGTTGGTTACTTGGGTATACACATTTACCAAAACATGAAACTGCACACTTTAAATCTGTGTGCTTTATGTAATTATACTTCAATAAAACATTAAAACTAAAATGATAAAGTATATTATTAACACAAATAGTATAACTTGAATGGGCTGCATTTTAATAACAGTATTGTATCAATACTAAATTTCTTCAGCTTAATAGTTGTATTGTGGTTATAAAGAAGAATATTCTCATTCTTAGATGATAGACCTGAAATATTTAGGACTATAAATATCATGATGCCTGCACCTCTCTCTTAAATAGTTCAGCCAATATTATGTTTAAAATATTTAAGAGTGTAGTGCCATAAGGTCTACAACTACTTCTCAAATAGTTCAGCCCAAAAAATCATCCTGTGTGTCTGTGTGCATGTGTATATGAAAAGAAAGAGAGAAAGGCAATGTCCCAAAAAGCTAGTAACTGATAAATCTTGGTAAGCTTAATGGGTGTTTGTTTTATTACTCTTGCAATTTTCCTACAGGTTCAAAATTTTTCAAATTAATTGTTGTAAGAAAACATAGATGCCAAACAAAAACTCCTGCCTAGAAATGTACACAAAGCAATAAGTTGGATAACTCTAGAAAACCAGAATTTGCCAAACTAGGTAGGAGATATTCACTAAATCTTGAGAAATGAAATTAACTTATCTACAGCTTTTGTCATAGTAAGAAATTTGGAGGTAATAAGAAATTTCCCACCAACCCTGGCCAAAATACTGTTACCTATAAATGTTGTAGCTATATCAGTAGTGGTCTAGATGTATTTACTCTTCCTTTTGACTGCAATTTTCCAACAAACGAAAGCTTTATAATCAACACAGAGATAGTTTCAAAGCATTATTTGTCATTAAGTCAAGCTTTGATGTTGACAGATGGTGACCACAGTCTTAAATAATTTCTGTTACTAAACCTTTAAAAAAAGAACAAAATGAAGCACAGCATCTGAAGCCAGATTTATGCCACATCTGAGCACAATATTGGCTTACATTCTTACTTTGAATCTTAGTAGTAACTTCTTTAGAGTAGGTCAAATACTCAGCAATCAGATATACTTCACATGTTTTCACTTCTAAGAAGTGACCATATTATTTATACAGTTCAGTTTGCAATTAATCATGTAGATACATTTCTTTATTGTTACATTAAACTGTCATTTATCTCTTGGACCATGACAACATTTTTATTTTGCATTGGTTCTCTATACCTATAGTATACTCCTTAAGATCATGGACCATGCTTCATATATTTTTGTATCTCCTCATGATTTCCATATGCCAGACCTTTAAAAAAATATTTGTTTATTGACCAGAAATTATAACTGCACTTTTATGACTTTGTGGAATAGTTGTCAGAGCAATGTCAGACAACCTCTACATTTTTATAGCATTATCATATTATGTTTTAATAACTGATTGTTATTAAAATATTTCATTGTCTAGGTATGAGGCTATAAAAAGAAATCTGAATTTTTATGTTACAGTCATTTTATTTTTTAAAAAAACCATACTCCAGAAGAGGAGAATATAAAAATTATTTCAGTTAGGAAAGAAGATATCCCAAGGTAGGGTAGTATATCATATTGTATTTAAAATGAGAACAAAAAGGTTAGGGAAAGATGAAAACCCCCATAGTGAAGTTCTATAATATGCTATGTTAAAACTTTACCGTTTCTTGTTGAGATAAAAATATAAGAAACTTAAAAAAAATTATTTCTAGAATAAGGGAGCAAAAACAATATGCCAGTGTTAGAGAAAGATACCCTGCAAGGTAGAAAAGCCCTTTGTAGACTACCTAGTGAGGCCACACAGAAATGATCTGACCTTTAGAAAAGGCTCTCCTTCTATCATCAGATATTTAGCCTTATGCTGATGCCTGTCCTACACTATTGGATAGTAGTCAGTCGCTAGTTTTACAATCTGGTAGTGATTATATTTATTAGCCTAGGGGACATCAGCATCATGGAAGGAAAAGTGCCATGGAAATAAAAAGCTTAGAATTCAACAATCCATTTATTTATTAAGATTTTTAAAAATTCAGTTACCCTCTTCCATTTCCTTCTTTTTTCCTAGCTTCATTTGACCAAACTAACAAATATTCAAAAGCATATTTTACAACTTTACAATGTTGGAAATCACATGTGCAGCTGAAATATTTCATCAGTAGTACATTAACTTCTTAATATAGAATCTTAAGAAATATTGTCCTGCACATGAGTTTAAAAAGAATCCCAGGAGCACAAATTTGCTTGGGAAATAGCCAAGTGGTGGTGTGTTGTCATTACCATAGCTTTCACAGTTGTCTGTTTCTTCCAAATCATACTATCACTGATAATCTACTGACTTCTGGCCTCACGCCCCTCATGGAGACTTCAAGGCCTCCCTGAAGATTAGCTAATCACTTACCTCCCTTTACTCTCCACCAGTCTCAATAAAAGGCCCCTTCTGCCATAAGTTATCACTTCTCAGCTAGTATTCTGGGGTATTTGGTGCCCACTAAGGATTTCTTAAGGGTGATATCCCAGGACTTCAATGCAGGAAGAAGAGAGGGCTTTCACCTTAGACCACAGAGTTGGGTTCAAAGATACTTTATCAGTGAAAGCAAAGGTATGCAGGATGAGGCATGAATTTTGTCACCTTCATCCAGAGCACTCAGATAAAGCTTGAGAGCCCAGAAGGTGATGGAGTTCTTGATTACAAGTGGATGATAAATTATTTCAGAGCAGAAGTAGTACCTTCTATACTGGTGTATCCTACCAAGATATTGGTACTTTGTCGTGATTTGATAAAATGTTCCCATGAAGGCTAGCATCACAAGACAAGCATAAGATATACACTGGATAGCTCCATACATAAATCATCGCTCTCCTACCCTCCTAGTAAGCTTCCCATATGTGACAGACCAAAGTAAAGTAGTCATTCAGCCAGAGGCCAGTGTTCTCCCCAACCTCACTGGCTCCCACCAAGGCCCAAGAGAGCTGGGTAAGAGCACTGCCCTCTGTAGTAGAGAGGAGAGGAGATGGAGAACATCCTGGATGGAAGTTATATGTACTTCATAGGGAACACACATTATCCAAAGAGGCAACAGCATTCAGTACCTGCGTAGCACAAGTTATACTGATGAGAGTGAAACCTAGAGTTAGACTGTATACGTGTCCACCATTTGGTGGTTGGACCTTGGGCAAGTTTCTTAATCTGTCTGAGCCTCTTGCTGTAATAAGGATGAGTGTTCCCTGAAACACTCATCATAATTCATGTGAGGGTTAAATAATATCCATGAAAAACACTTAGCACAGTGTTTAGCATGTGTTAGATGCTGCAAAAATGCTATGATTAGTAAAGTATTATTATCATTACAAAGACTGAAATCAGAAGCAATGAAAGTCATAACTATGAAGGTCACATGTACCACAGTGGAGGGATGGAATGTCTGAGAAAGAGAAAGTACTGATAAAGTCAGTACTTAAAAGATAAGACCAGGTATAGGATATCCTTCAAGGCTGGGCATTCCCTGCTTCTAGTTTGACAGTTGGCATGAGACTGAGTGTCTTATGAACAATTTAATAACTACAAAGCTCTAAACAAATTACCCTATGCCATACAATCTAAAGAAAAGGCCATCATGCTCAGTAACCTGAAACTATACCACATAATTATGTCCACCAGCATTCTCCTGCCATCATATGGACAGCCCATCTCCAATCTAATGCAATGCAAGCTCTAAAACACAAATATGTCATTTAAAAAAAGGTAATTCTGGGCCACCTGGGTGGCTCTGTCAGTCAAGCATCTGACTCTTAATCGCAGCTCAGGTCTTTATCTCAGGGCTATGAGTTCATGCTCCATGTTGATCTACTTTAACCATGGATACTACTTAAAAGAAAGAAAAGGAAAGAGAAAGAAGGAAAGAAAGAAAAAGAAAGGAAGAAGAAAGAAAGAAAGAAAGAAAGAAAGAAAGAAAGAAAGAAAGATTCAATAATAAAAAATAAGGTTGTCATTTAAAATCATTTCAATAAATTAGCTCACATACTGAGGGATAGATAAATCCTTCTAGTCTAAGACACTAGTATTTGATTGTTATCATCTAAAAAAAAACTGAATTTGATCTAAATAGTAAAACTTACAGGATTAATCATTCTTTTTTGAAAACCAATGGTGAATACCAGCCATTGGATGAATACTACATGTGGAAAGATCAGAATCTTACTATACAACACACTTATCCATGTAACTTTAATTTTTTGGTTCTTAGCCTTTTCCTACTCTTTGTCTAGCTGTGTTCCCTAATAGCATTGCTCTATGGTATTTTCTGTAAAATAAGTGACCCTTGTTTTCTATCTATCCATTTTAAATTCTCAGGAAATATCTATATATTAATTTTGGATGTTCCCTAGAGTTTAAAGTTAGTAAGTGGCTTATATCTCTATCTATATTATTATGAATTTTTAACTACTGGTAGCATCAGTGGAATCAATCAATCCTCTATTTCTATTCTATTTTTAACTGGTTTTTAGTTTTAGTCCTACTTATTCAATACTAAAAGAAAATATATTGATTATTTCAAATTGGGTATATAATACTGCATTTAGTTTGAGTAAATAAGAGAATCTGGCAAACATAGACTAGATTCATTTCACCCCCCACAAAAAAAAAAAAAATGTCAAGTGACCACTAAGGAATTTTGTCAGTAAGCTCAAGAATATAACTATCATGTCAATATGTTAAAGATTTTTAATGTTTATCTTTTGCACATTTGCTAGGGCATTTTGCCATAGCTTGTGATTTAGACATAAATTACATTTTCAGTGATACCATATTTAATCAGTGCTTTATAGAAAAAGAAGTGGAAACCACTTATTCTGAGAGCAATTGATAACATATCACTCAGTGATAGTGGCAAGAAAACCTGGGTAAGAAAGCAGCTCTTATCTGAAAAGTCTGAAAGGAAAGAGCCCCAAAATGGGGCATGTGGAAGCTTAGAAGAAAATTATCAAAAAAGCAGACTAGGGATCGAGTCCTGGCCCAGGAAGAAGGCTTGTGAAATTTGATAATTAAAGGAGATTTCTCAGATATTTGCAAAATTAACACCATGAAGGATAATGAATCACTCCTTCTGGTGTTTCACAAATAAGTCATTTTCCGTAAAACCTGTAAAGCTAATTACTATTATCCTAGCACATTGATATGGATGGAATCTTTCCAGAATAATATTTTAAACCTAAAATATATGCTGCTTCATAATTTACCAATAATATCTATCATGTTTCATTAGTCTATTTTATGACTTTAAGCAGAGAAATCATGGATTGCTGACTCAGCTCTACAGTGAGGAGAACAGTTCAGGGTGTAATAATCATTCTTCTATTCTATGCAAATGAAATTAAAATAGAATTTAGATGCCATGCTTTAGTGAGTCTAACACTTATTTCCATATTGTCAATCAACATAAATTAAGTGTCTTATCATTAATATGGTCTGATATACCTCAGGAGAAGACTCAAAGCAAAAAAAAAGAGAAGAAATGTATTTTTGCTTGACATGTTTACTGTTTCCTTATATAAGAACAACAGCTTTGTGCTAACAGATGAATTCTATTACACTAGTTTTAGAGTTAAATAAATGCTTTCAGGCTTCTAAGATATCCCTCAAAATAACTGAATTCATGCCAATAAATGAGGCATAATAATCATAGCTCAGAGACTTCATAATAGCAAATAGTATTTATTGAGTGCTGATTGTATGTTAGATGTGCACTATCCCATACAAACAGCATGGCAGCCACAAACACAAGCCACATTCATGATTTTAAGGTTTTTAGTAGCCACCTTTACTTCTTAAGAAGAAGTAAACAAAAAGAGAATATGATTTGGTAAAAAGGTACACTTAATAAATCCAAAATAGTATTCATTCTATATGTCAACATTAAAAATTATATTTTTATTTTGTGTGTGTGCTGAATCTTCTCAATCCATTGTGCATTTATACCATTTACATTTACAGCTCATGTTTATTTGGACTACCCCCATTTCAAATGCTCGGTAACTGGGGCCAACTTCTGGACAGTGCAGTGTTAGACATGGGTTAGTAAGTCCCTTCGAAAGCTCACTTTATTCAGTCCTCACAATCACCCTAAGCAATAGGCAGTACCATCACCCTGAATTACAGTTGAGAATATGGATATTGAGTAATTGTGCAAGGACCCACAGCTCATAAGTCACAGAGCCAGGATATGATCACAGGGGTTCTGACTTCAGAATCTTCCTCACTAGGTTATCAACAAAGGATAGGAGTGGATAGCAGTATATCAGAAAAATGAGTAGTTATGTTATGTAGGCTCAGAGACAAGGGAAATCCAGAAACCAGTGCCCCAAGTTCCTCAAAGAGGGATAATTGATCTTTTTATAAGGATTCCAGGCTTGTAAAAGATTCCAGACCCAGGAAGAAGAGCTGAAATGGGTTCAGTTCTAACACCAACAGTTCAAGTCAAAGTAAACCAGCTAAATGCACCCATTGGAACCTTAGAAATTCTCCCCAAGCCCTGCACTGTGGTTGGAACCAATCATTTTGACATTTCTGGGAGGCCTAGAATGCAGTAGAAAAAGCGCTGGTTTGAGACCCAGCAGCTTTGAAATCAAATCCCAGTTCTCTTGTTTCCTGGCTGTGCAACCAGAGGCAAGTTTCATATCTTTCTTGAGCCTTGTTTTTTTCAGATCTAAAAAAAGAGCTTTCAAATTTCACTTTTTATAGGCTGGTAGTGCAGCTTGAATTATGTAAAGACTCTAATATCACCTCTAGCATGTGGTAGGCATTCAGTAGTATCTTATGTTACTATTCTTTGGGAAAATTAGTGCTTAGGGTGACAAATTAAGTATTTGTCATTTATACCGTGTCTCAAGCTAGCAACTGAGAGAGTTCGATTTGAACCTAGATAATCTGCCTCCAAAGCCCACAGGCTAAAGCCTGATGCTCTCCTGCATCTTCAGGTATATATTCCTACGTATACATATATGCTTATGTATTTGCATAGATGTGAATATAAACATACATGGGACTTTCATTCTCATGTAAGTATCCGTGAAGGAATCAGAAAATCATGAAAAATGGTGATTTATGTTCAAATTCATTCCTGTCCCTTTCATGAAGGCTTTGAAAGCTCTAAGATTTAGACTTATTTCAATTTCTCTATCCAATAAACTAGAGAACCAGACAATATATTAAAAGCTTCTTTAGTAGTAACATTAATTCATTCTTACTGTAGAAAAAATAATTGTGCAGACTTGTACAAAGCAAAATATAAAAGTTTGACTTCCAGTTTCTGGAAATAGCTTGTAAGTCATTTCTCCTATTCCTACAAGAAAAAGCTGAACAAACTGAAAATTGATGACTTTCATGATCACCCCAAAAATCGAAACCATCTCGATGATTTTTGGTAGGGGAATGGATAAACCAGCTGTGGTGCATCCATACAATGGAATATTATTCAGTGATAAACAAGAGCATGAGCTAGCTAGCCAGGAAAAAACATGGCTGAATCTTAAATATATACTATACTACTAAGTGAAAGAAGCTATTATAAAAAAGGCCACATACGGTAAGATTCCAATTATATGATATTCTGGGAAAGGCAAAGCTACAAAAAAGGCAGGTAGATTGATGGCTACCAGGAGTACAGGGTGGTGGTTAATAAGTGAGGTGCAGAGGATTTTCATAAGGCAGGAACTGTTCTCACGATACAGTAATAGTGGACACAGGATACTATGATTTTTCAAAATTCATAGCACTTCACAGCACAGAGTGAATCTCAATATATACAAATTTTTAAAAAACCACTTAGGATTTTGGAAATCCTAGGAAGGAATGTAGAATATGACAAAATAATCTTAACTGTATTACTAAAGCATGCAAAAGCCTCACTAAAAGTGAGAAGTAGGAAATACTGACCTAAGTACCCTTGAAAATGAGTTAAATCTGTAAAACTAAAGGCAAAAGACACTCTACATAAGCCTCATAATCTAGTTGATAAAGTTGTTTTTAATTTTTTGTTTTTTATGCCATGGAATATAGACTATTGATTCTGAAACAACTCTACGTGTATGCTGCCACTGAACAGTTAAGGGAATGGATGGTGGATGGCAGATGGTGTTGCAGTTGGATTTTACAGACAGCAAGGGGAGGTCAGAAAGTGGTAATAGATTCAAGTTAGAAACATCAGTATGGATTCATGTTTAGCTTAATATAGAAAAAGGATTATATATTGACAGGCATGAGTGTATACATAGATTAGCATATGCACATGTATTTCCCTGCTCTCTCATCTGAGAAGGGCTGGGAAGGACAACTCCTCAGGAATAAGGGGCATACTTAGCACTCAGCTCTCGATTTCTAATACCATTCTCCAATAAAAGAAACCAGGGCTTCCTGGAGAAATGGCTAATTCTAAAACTAAAGCCGAAAGTGGAGCATCTTATAATATCAGAAAATAGGAAAGTACTCAAAACTTACACACATACACCCACACAAACTCATGCACACAAGCATGTGCATACACACACCCTGATGGGGTATGTCAAAGGGACACAAGATTCAAATGAAAGAGCTCTCAATGGCCAAAGCAAGAAAATTTTCTGCAACAAGATGAAGTAGTGTTGGATTAAAGCTAGAGCATAAAATAAACATCCATGAGCCCGTGCTGATATAAATAAATAATAGAATAAACAAACAAATGGATAAAATGAACAAATCCCCCAGGCAGAAGAATTCCTAATAATTCATGTAGTTACCCTCTATGATGGGGAGCATAACTGCCATTTGTTAAATGTGGGCAATTTATAGCAACCTCTTTCCAAAAAAATACAATGTAAAAAGCAGGAGGTGGGGAATAACTATCCAGTAGATAACCTAAGAAACATTAGGTCAGTGATTAAGGTCAACAGCAATAGTGGTCATTCATGATGGTGGTATGTTCCCTTGATAGGATGTGATGGGATGACACTTAACATTTTTTAATCTTCTTCCCAAAAACTCCTAACCCCAATCTGAAAATGTGAAAAACATCTGACACATCCCAGTTGATGAACATTCTACAAAATAACTGACCAGAACATCCCTGACTGTCCAGGTCATCAAAGACAAGGAGAGCCTGAGAATTTGTCATAGGCAAAAAGAGCTTAAGGAGACATAACAAATAAATACAATATGGTAGCCAGGCTGAGGTCCTGGAACATTAAAAGAACATTAGGTAAAAAAAAAAAAAAAAAGGAAAATCTGAGTAAACTGTGGACTCTGGATAATAAAAATCTATCAGTATTGCTTCATTAATTGAGGCAAAGACATCATCCCAAGGTGTAAGACATTAAAAATAGTGGAAAGGGGGTGGGATATGTGGGACCTCGCTGTTCTAACCTCACAATTTTTCTGTAAATCTAGAAGTGTCCCAAAATAAAAACCTTAATAAAAAGTCATGGTCCTGCCCCACATCCAATAAGTAGCTATTATTTAACCTTTGCTCTCAGAAATAAATTCCATATATGTTGTTGCATAACTTGTTGAACATTATATTTTGCATACACCCAATAAAATATTATCTTTGAAACAGACTCACACCTTTAAAAGTACATACTGGTGATAAAAAAATTACATGAATTCTTTATCTTCAATCTTGAATTCTTAATCCTATTTCTCATTACAGAGATCACAAAACTAAGTTCTAAAGACTGCATTTGGAAACGACCTTCACATTCATGACCTTATTTTACCCTGTGAAATGGGCACAGCAGATATTTCTATCATTCTCAAAGGGTCAAATAAAAAACCCAGGCTATAAGAAAGAAATCCAGCCTTTGCTCAAGGTAATGTGACTGATGAGACAGACCCGGGACTGGGATCCAAGCTAGTCTGACACCTTACTTCCTGTCCCACGCAGTTTGCTTCTTCCCCTCCATCTGGTGTTAAAACCACCTTTCCATAATAAGCAAATTAAATACTGAGCTATGTGAAAATCAAGGATGCAGTATCTTGAAGGAATTTCATCAATAGAAAAATAACTTTAAATACCAAGTATTCAAGTGCAAGAATGTGTGACTAAACCTAGCCACTGGAAACTGACAAAGCTATCTTTGTAGTCATGCATGCCTACAGCAATTTTTCCCTATTGACAGGCCAGAAACCTAGACAAAATGTTTTTTAAGAAATCAAAGGTGAGATAAGGAATACTAAAAGGGCCAAAGTCATCAAATCTGTGGAGAGAGAATATGAAACTCTGCCGTGAGGTTCCAGTTGGCAGCTGCAATCTTTACTTTCGCTAGGATTGAGGGAAATTCTGGGGAGTTGTGTACTTTGTGCTTTTGTGCATATACTTTGTTCTTTCATTATTGTTTTTGTCAAAAGTTATAAAGACAGAGACTGGTCTTCATTTCAGAACATCTTAAATTGTGCCAAATGAATTCAGCTGCAAATGGATACAATAAAGATGAGCAATAATAAATAAACTATTATATTTCTGGGTAACAGAAGTGGTTCCAGCTGCTGGTCTAATTCTATCTATGTAGAAAACTGCTTTCAGCAAACATCCTAAATTGCTTGACTAGCTTGCCTGATTGAGATTTCATTTGAGAGCTTACAAAATGTGGTTCATAACAATTAGGTCAGAAATATAGCAAAGTAAATGGGAAGACAGATAATTTCCTTAAAGAATTTGCATTGAACTGAAGGGGCTAAGGATACTTACCAAAATTTAATTTAATTAACACAAACTGGTAGTTCACAGGTACTAAGTTTGGAAAAGCTTACTTAAAGCAATTTGTTTTCATTAAATATTTGTGGGATACGTGTATTATAAAATGGTTAATTCATTTATTATTTGTTCTACTCACAGAAGAACCTCCACTCTTAGGGATTAAAATATATGGGCAACATTCATATAATCAATAATGTCCTTAGATTTATTAAATCAACTTCATCCCTTCACATCAATCTAACTTTCATTAAATTTATGTCTTGCATAATACCCGGAAAAAAAAAATAGATGAAAATGTAGTCAAATCTAAGGAATCAAATCATTATAAGCATGAGGTTAGAAGATTTTAGAGCTCCGAGGGACATAAAAGATGATATAATCCACATTTAGTTTATTTTATAGATGGAGAGGTGGAGAGCCCGAGTGGTGCGTGAACCAAATTGCACCACTTGATATAGGTAATTATAAAAAACCTGTCCTTGTTGTCTTTCATAATGAATGAATCACACTCCATTTCTGCTGCAGCATGCTTCCCTCCATGAATGTATCTCCATCAGAGGTTCCACCTGCCGCACAGTACCATCCGGGCTTCTTGCTGGTTCATAGAAAAGTAGCATCAGAATCACTCGGCGGGTGTTCGTTCAAACGCAAACCCTTCAGCCCAATCCAAGACTTCCTGAATGAGAGCCTGGGGGGTTGCAGGTTTAAAAAGCCACCCAATGATTTTGTGTTGTTTGTGAATAATTGCATAAAATCCGTGTATATACACCTTATCTGGTTATAACTCACCTGGAGAGCTTATCAAAAATGCAAAATTCCACGCATGTCCATAGAATCACACACGTGCACAGGTACACACACAAATACACAAATGAATGCAGGTTTAAAAATGGTGAAAACTGGATGTGGCCTGCTGTCTAGTTAACACCAATGTACCAATGTCAAGTTTTCTGGTTTTCATGTTGTTCTACAGCTATACAAAATGTCACTATTAGGGGAAGCCAGATGAAGAGTACACAAAACTCTGTGTACACATTTCCAGGGCTTCACTAAGAGACTATGATTCAGCAAATCGAGAGTAAATATAGAAGTGTATGTGTGTGTTGTGTGTTAACAAGAACCCCAGTGATTCTTTATACTGCATCAGATCCTTGTTTCATCCTACCACCCCCTACCAGCATATAGTAGTATGCCTACATCTCCTATGAGGATTTTTTAAAGCAAATTTCCCCATTTTTACAATGTGGAAGCTTTATTTAAAATTCCACCTAAAATTTCAGAAGCACTTACAGATAAAGAGGATTTGCAACAAAGATTCATACTCTATAAGTAAGATAGACTTTGGATTCATTACATGGTTTGATGGATATATAGAGAACATGTTGGAAAAATAGGCTGTAAATCTGCTTCAAAGAAGGTAAAAAGCAACACAATATCTATTAAAACAAAATAATGTAAATGAAAACCACACAAACAGTGTTTATCTCTTCACCATTGGAAGACTTTGAGATAAAAATAACATTTGTTCAGAATACAAATAGGACAATGTAGAAATCATAATAAACCTCATACCATTTATTAAAATACAAAGATACAATTAGTGAAGTAATACCAGGCCTTGATATTTTCTATATACTTTTTAAAATTAGGAAATGAGACAATGAGATAATAGAATTTCTATCATAATAATAAACCAAGGTCTAGAGTAAACATGAATCCATGAGAATGACCCAGCACAAAACTTACAGAAAGATTAAAGCAATTGAAATGTCTAGATATGGTTATCTACCCCTGTTGTATTTTCTCTTCATCCCAAACCTAACCTACTGTTAGTTGCAAATTCTATTCACAAAATACGGAGAATTTGGATATGCAGTGATCTTATTAGGCAGTGATCTAAAACAACAGCAGCAACAACAAAATCCAAAATATAGCCATGAAGACCAATTAGTCACCACTGTGGAAAGTCAAGGGCAATCTGCTTTAAATCAGCATTTTAAAATGCAATGGCTATTGTTCCAAACTGCCGTTTAGTTAGTTGAGTAAGAGATATAATTCCCAAGACCATTGTGGCTGCCAAAAGCAGCAGTCACAGCACTGGGACTGGCTTGGCGTCTGCCCCCAGGACAGCTTTGCAGCTGCTACGCAAGGGACAGGAGCCCCAGCACATGCCAAAAGGCCAGAAGCCCCTACCTCAGCCCTAAAACCCAGTCAGGTTTACCTATGAATAGAAGTTATCATTTTCACTTGTATTGAATATGAATTTGGACACTCTTTTCCATGACACATTTGAGTCCAGAGCTTCCAGGGGTACAAAGTGTAGACTATACTCTCTGTGGGCAGTCTCTGTGCCCCTGACAAAGTGTGGCTTCTCAAAGCCTTTACTTTTCCATGGACTCATTGTCTCACACCAGAGATCCACCTCCTATAGATGCTCCTTCCAAACACCCTAACGTGTAATTCATGACTCGTGTGTGACATTGGCATATGGCACCTTCCTGCAGACGTGCACTACCTCTCCTGCTCCACTATAAGCTCCTTAAGGGAAAATTTTTTTATTCTTTCCCACTTCATAACACCTGAAAGGTGGCAGATGAATTAAGGTTGATTAGCTGAATTTATTTCCGCTTATTATTCCACTTATTCTAGTGTCAATTCTAATAACAGTATCGGAATTATCACTGTCTATTAATAATAGCACGTGTAGTATGAGCTTTTCTTTTTCTAAAGTTCTTTTGGTAACAAATTTAATTTTTTCATCTCGCCTATTATATGTGTACATATGTATATACCTTATTACATATATATGTATACACTTATATAATATATATTTTATTTACGTATATATAATATATAATCTTTACTATTATATATGCATTCGTTTATGATCAGCTTCTACTACACTCTCTCCTACATAGGAGATGATCAATAAATATTTTTTAATTAAATATTTAATTAAATTACAATAAAAAGAGACAAAAAAGATTAAAGTTTTTAAGCTACCCAGAACTAAACCAGGTTTGAATTTTTAGACACTTTCCAAAAATGAAGAAAAGGGTGACATATCCTTTTTGTGATCAATTTCTATTACTTATTTCACATATCAATGAATTCAGGTGGTGACATTAGTAATCCTCATATATATGAATAATAAACAGTTACTCACTTATTTTTCATTTCAATCACCTCATACTCCAAGGTATTCAAATACCCTCACAGAGTCAAAGTACACAAATTTTATCATTGATGAAATTCTCACATAAAACTATATTCTTCCCGATACTGAATTCTGTCAATGCTAATAATTCTGTCAATGAAAGTGACTATTTCCTTTGTGAAATTAAATTCCTGTTATGATTTTATTACCTTTGGCAATCATGTCTGCCAGTTTCCAAAGTCAAGCTTGCTAATGAGATCATTTAAAAATACCTTGTCTAAAGATGAGCACTATTTCAGAATGACTTCTCAGGCTAGGATTTTATTGATTATCACATTTCTGGTAACTTGGAGAAAGGATTCGATTGGCAGGGGATTACAGAGAAAATTTGGTTTCCATTTCAAATTTTCAATTCTGCTATTCATCTGTATTTTCATGTTGTTATTCATATATTACTGAGCTTTTATTGAGTGTGTAACACTGTGCCATGTGAATGCTGTAAGATGTATAAATATTAATAAGTAAGACATACTCCTTGTCCTTATGGCATTCATAGTTGAGAATGGGAAATAGAGGCTCACAAATACCTATAGTCACAGTACACATCATGTGTTGCTATATTGGTAACATTCCTCACCGTGGTAACTGACCAAGTTAAAATTCAAAACCAGAGAACCTACCTGAAGTCCACAGGCTTACACAGTTTACTACACTGGGGTAGTGATGTGTCTCAGATTGTGTTCTCAGATACAGTTCTGTGTTTGAGAGAAAGATGGTGTCATTGGGAGAAATAGGAAAATCAGAAGAAAAAAGTAACCTAGAAGGTTAAAAAAATTAATTTTTGAATCTACAGTATTCATTCTGAAGTATTGGCCAGATAACAAACTAGGCATATACTGTAGACATTGGTAAGACTAAAGAATAGAGAAAGTTACAGCTGGAGATGCAATCTTCAAAAATAAAATCAAACCCAGAGATCTAATTCGCCAAGACAACAAAGCATGTCTGTGTCACCTAGGAAAGCATCCTTCTCCAGCTGTGATTTTTTTAATGGTGAAAAAAGTGTGCAATTGGCATTATGGGAATGGTTGAATTATCAATTAACAAGTGACCTACATGAAAATAAGATTTAACCAAACAGAAGTATGAGTTATGCTTGCTTAGTAAAACAAATTAACTAACAGAAGGCAATGCTTATTTACAAAACACTTAGAATATCATAGCTACATGAGTACCAGTTTTCATTGGCAATTATAATGATTATTAAAATGAATAAAAGTTTTTTCCAACTTAAAGTCAACAAGAATGAAGGATGATTATGGAGGTCCTAGAAATGATACCAACTTCTCAAAAACAAACAAACAAAAAGGGATGTTGCTAAAATGTACCCTGCATGTCATTTGCTCACATCTATGGCTTGAGCGTGAAGGGTCTTTCAGAGTATTATGAGTGTCTTTGCTTAGTGAATTTGCACATTCCTTATCCAATCCCCAGCTGATTTAATCTACGTAAGTGAATAAAATCTATCAGCACAATATAGATCAAATAGAGAGATTAGTAGATGCATCTGAAGTATTTGATGTATAAAGCTCAACTTAGGGATCTTCCAAAGTAACCAGTGGTAAAGATGAAAAAAAAAAAAAACCAGTCCTTACTAGGTAGCTTTAGATGAATCACACTGTCCAGTTTATCCAATGGCAAGTGAAATGAACAGTAACTGTTTAAATGGGAGGAAATTAAGGAATGAGTAAATTAACTTGTCTAAAAGAACCTCAGACTAATTTGGTAGGGATTTCCATCTCTGTTTTATGGCAGAGAAAATCTGTATTGAAACAAACTTTGTTGAAATAATGGAAGGACACAAAGTCTTCCATTGCTTTAAGATAAAGGACTAAACATTGTATGCTGTGTTGTAGTCAAGTAGATGGCAGGTCGGGAAATGCATGCAATAGATGCTGTCACATGGTGAATTTGAGTAAGAACTTCCTACTCACTAAGGGCTTCCCTGTGCAGATCACATCGCCTCCACCTACTCTCAGCTTAATCTTCAGTAAAGTAGGGACATTTGACTGGATGATCATAAAGCCCTCTTTGAATTCTAATATTCCATTACAAATTTATATTGTCAATGAGCATTTTATTCAGTTCTTGAAGACCTAAAAAAGAAGGATTACCTTGAAGAATTTTCCATTATCTTGGATAAAGCTCAGAAGGTTGAAGAAATCTATTTTCTCTGATTTTTTTTCCTCAATAGACAACAAAGCCTATACTCTCTGGAGGCTTCCTTTCTCATGCAATACAATTTGGAAGCCATGAAGAAACACAGCCAATAATTTTCAAAGAGTTGAGACCTTCAGTGATGACCTCACTCAGGGTTTTATGTCACTGGAAAGTACTCCTACTTCTTTGAAGGTAAACTATTTTTCACAAAAGATCATAGGTGAGTTCCAACTGACAGTCAGAAAAATGCATAGGACTTGAAGACACGCTTTCTTTCCATTAGGTCCCCTTTATAAATTATTTCAAGCCATTAGTGGCACACCAAGCTCATTTGTGCTTTGTAGAGCAATGGACAAGTGTCACCAAACCCAAGAAATAGGTAAAAATTGCTTCCCTCTGATGCTGCTTTTCCATGTGGTGAATGGAATTGTAGAGGAAGGTTTATCAGATTCTCACTAAAGGGAGCTCTGGCTATACTGGCAGAAACACCTTTGGCTCAGATAAAGTCTAAATCCAGTGGCTTTCAAAGGCTGATGAATGTTGATGGATCTGAGTATAATATCCATCAGAATAGGGAGGTAAATACAATAACATGTCTTGGTAATTTACCTTGTGTTAGGAAGTTTATGTACATCTTTTTGTTAATCTTTAAACATCTCTAAAGAAGTAATTAAGCTAAATCTTACTCTGGAGATTACAAACAAAAACAGAAACCAAAAATCTGACACTTACAGAAGTTAAATAACTTGCAAAAGTCCATATGTTGGTACCTATAAGAGGCATGGCTTTGAGCCTCAGGCTGTCTGATGCCAAAGCACTTCTTTGGGACCAACCCATCTTACTACTGTAACACAACATAAAAGGTTTATTTCCTTATCTTCTTAAAGCACTTGGAGACTTTGATTCCTTCTACTATTTCCACAAAGTTTCTTTTCAACAGATTTTCCCTGACAGAAATTAGAGCCTCGAATCACCAACAAGTCATTCTGAGTCCCTTTCAATAAGGTTCAATCTTTTTTTGTTCTTTCAAAACACTGATTTCATAGTCTCCTCCCATTTTAAATGTTAATCTCCATTTCAGTTGCCTTTGGGGAATCTGGAGAGGGTGACTTGTCTAATGCTACCAAGTAAGGACAGTTCACTGGGAATCGTGTAGGGTCAGGGGTGGGAAGAGAACAGGGAAGGTTGGGGTGGGGAGGATGGGAGCAGAGGACAAAGAGAGGGAGGGCCACACTTCTGGAGCTCCTGAGAGCTGAAGCCTTGGCATCAGTGGATGGAGACAAGAGGATGTGGCATAGCAGAGGGAAATATAAATTATCCACGCTCTGTGTGAATATTTTTGGCAGCACCCAAGCAGTTCATGTGGGAATTAAAAGATAGGGTTAGAGGATAACATTATGAAGAGGAAGGGACTTCAGGACTGATGACCCAGGTAGTAGCAATCAAGCCTTGAAATACTAGTTTTATTATCACTTTTCACCCTGATTACTCAAATAGGCCAGGGCAGCCTTAAGGAAATGCAGATGATTTGTATCTTAGAGTTGTATATGGGGGGTTTCCTGAGACAATGGCTTTTAGGGCTATGGCCCACCAAAGAACATTTCTTGTATCACCTGCACTTCCCCTAAATTAACTAATGTCTGAAAGTCTTAGACATAAGGTTAGATCATGCAACTCAGTAAGTTTTAATGCTGCGCTTTGAGTAAAGGTATAAATTCCATGATTGAAAGATAAGCATGGAACCTGTTTTATATTGCACATTTCCAAAAAATTGGTGACTCATTAGAAACAGGGCATCCAAAGCCTGAATACCTGACAACCCTCCATCGGTGTTCTCTAAGCTGGTTGGCCCCATAGGAAGGATACTTTGGCCATCTCCCCAGGACTACTTGGTGTAAAGGCCCACTCATTTAGAGAGAAATGAGTCTTCTCCCAGTTCGACTCCAAGAGCCAGAAACTTCATCTACTCAGCTAACACATACAAAATGCCTGGCACAGTAACTCAAAGTCATGACCATATTTTTATTTTTATGTATTCTTACTATTTTTTATTATAAATTACTACAGTATTTTAAGATGTGTACATGTATATGTATATCCTGTAGGTCTGGGATTACACAACTTTGTTAAGGAAGCTCTAAGTCCACATGGGAATGGAATGAAGACAGGAGTTGGGGAACAATCTCGTGAAACTGTAACAGGAGAAAGGGTAAGGCAGAAAAGATAGGGCACAAGCCAATTCCAGCATATTCTATTTACCAGATATCCTGAGAGATGTGGGCTAGAAAATTACTGTAAGAATGCAATCTCTGTTTAGCTAGTGCCCTGAGAAGCTGGTGGAAGGTGTACTGGTGTGCTGCTGCACACGAACACCGTTATGTCATTAATAAGAACACCAAGTTACTTCACTTGTAGTTTTTGCACTATTGCCAATAAGTTAACTTCTACAGTGCTCACATAACTTGCTTATTTGGCAAGTTTTATTTGCAATTTTGCTCCTATCAGTCCAAGGTCTGCCAGATATTTCTTGAAGCTTCAAAGATATATTATAGCCTAAGGATATGCCAAGATGAGCTTCTTTACTGGAGACAAATGCACTAGGTCTTTTGAGGGGTCCTGTTCATTTCAATTGCTGCATTGAGCTCCAGTAGCAAAAATGGGTTAAAGTCCATTTTTTTTCCTGTTACGCCAGTTTTTCTTCATGCGTTCAGCAGTGCAGCAAAAGTTAATTCATCCTAAATCATGTGGTTTTCCAACAACATTGTCAATATTATAATGTACTTTTGCAGCTCTGGCCTAGCCAGTTTATTAGATGAAGGGAAAGTACAGATGGGCTGACAAGCAAGGGTATACTTTGTTGTAGTGGAAAAAAATATCAAAGAGCTCTTCTGAATCATTTTCTTTCTTCTAACGTATAGGCTTCTGCAAAAGTTCAGAAGTTGGTGCTTTTGTTATTATTATTTTTTGCCCACCTCCTTTTTATTAGCTGAGCTCTTTATGGGTCTTTAAAATTGGATAGAGCATCCCCATCCCCCCACCCCTTAAGACAGGCAGAAAGAAAACCTACCAATTATTCCTCTTTTGACTTCAGTGAAATCTCTTTAAAAGAAAGAAAAATAATTCAGTATAATTTCTGTAGAAAATGCCCTCCCATCAATATAGTTACATGCAAGGCAGAGAAAATGTCTACTGTTTCCTACAATAGGAAATGAAACAGCCTAGCCTGATAGTTTCCGAATGATTGATGGAAAAATGCCAAAAGGGCATGTAGTCTATGATGTCTGCATTAAAACAAGCTCAACCAGTGACTCTGTAGGTGAAAGACAGCTTGCCTACAAATGGGCATTGGAGAGCTTGTGGGTGACTGCCATCTTTGTTCCCTCCACCCATGCAGTGGGCGATCTCCCACAGGACCTTTGGCAGAGGAAGGGACTCAGAATCTGTTCAGTCAGATATACTTCCATAAATTTCCAACTAAGCAGGATAACATTCTTTATTAACAATATCTTCCACAATGCAAGTCCCTGTCCCTTACTCAGTACAGCATTAAATAATTTAAGAGCAACGCCGACTTAAAATACCTTACCTATTTTATTTTGTATTACCACTTTGTGCTCTAGCTAAGTCCTCTTCTAGCTGAGATTCCAATGGAGCAGCAAGTTTCTGTCTCAAAATTAGGTCAGATATTAGAGACTTTCAAATGAGACACCCCCCCCCCTGCTTTTTCATTCACCTTCTTTAAAAGGGCCAAGCAGACTAGAAGTCATCCACCAGTATATCCTTTGTCCTTCTATAAAAAATGTCTAGACATTATCCAATTTGCAATAAGAAGAAAGAAGACAAAGTACTTGGTTTGTATAAAGTGGCTGAATATATTGGATAGAATTAAGTAATTATATACTTCTCAATAAACTAATCAATGTTGATAAATATCCATTACAGTTTGCAGAGTTGGGTTGTAGAATCCTTGTGCTTTGTCCTTTCCACAAATGTAGCTGAGTAGAAAACAATGAGCCATACTGATGCTTCAGTATCTACTGTGTTGAGTGGCCACAGAGGATACAACAGTGCTTCATACCCCGCCTTACTTTCCAGTGTGCATATGATCTAGAATATGTGAAAAAATAAAATCATAACCACACCCATTAATTAGAATTAACTATGGACTAGCCTACTGCACATTTCAGACATTATTTTAGTATGTTTCATGTTTTTACAGGTAAGAAAATGGTTTCATAATTTGCCTGAATTTGAATTCTCCCTTCAAGATTCCAAGTTAGCTCTAGGTTTCAAGGACATTTGCTGAAGGAGTGAATGAAAAAAAAAGGTAGAATTAAATGTATACCAGAACACACAGTCAAAGGAAATCTGTTGTCTATTATCAATATTATATATATTTAGAATTATTTTTCCCAAACAATCTTATAGTAATGACAATCGGTGTGTGCTGGGACATCTGGAACATCTCCTGAGCCTCAGTTTTTACTTATAATAAGAACAAGACAAGCTAGCTGGCTGGGTTCGATATGCAGTTCTGGGCTATGGAACAATGATTCTCAAAGGGAAGCTAAACAGGCCTATAGATTGAATCTTGGTTTTGTCCTTACTCACTTACACTAAATGACCCTGGCACAGATGATAGGTTTTTTTTGGTGTTGTTAGCAATGACCATGCTTTCATAATACCGAGAAGAGAAGCCAAGAAGCAACAATATTATGTTCAGATGACTCAAGAAATGGGGCTCCTTCATGAAAAAAGGAAATGCAAAGTGGCCCCAGGTAAGCAACACGTATATAATTTTCGTTTTGCTGACAGCAAATTACAAGACAAGTGTGCTTTTTGTTGTTGTTGTTTGCTTTGTTTTGTTAAAGCAGTGCTCTGTTGTTGACCTAAACCAAGTATGATGAGGTGTAAAGGACATAGGTTTTCATGTAGGAGAGGCCCAGGCTGAAACTCCAGTTCTGCCATTTACTATTTTTGTGACTTTGGATAAAATACTGAATCTCTTTCAGCTTTTCTCCTTATATTTAAATTGATCTTTTAGACTTATCTCAGAAAGTTTTAAAAATGTTAAATGACAAAGTAAACACAAATTGCTTCCTATGTAGTTAAGAAAGATTCATTCCTGCCTACTACATAAAGGCTCAAAATTGCCCCTTTCACTCAAGACAAAGAATGGTTTTGAAACCATTCAAGACTATTTTATGTCCTTGAGGAAGGCTGAAATCAACGAAAGACAGAAAATATCAAGCAAACTGGAGGGAGAAGTGCAGGAAATATGAGAAGTAAAAATGAAAAAGAGAAAAAGAAAAGAAAGTAACTTCTGAGTTCCAATGAAACCTGACTCAATACTGGGATATTTACAATAATGATGACTAAGCCTTTTAATATATGCCACCATGGAGCCAAGATTCACATACAGCAACATTTAATTTAGAAAGTAGGGAAATGCTACAATCTGGATAGACATATACCAAGTTATCTCAGGAAAATTTATTTTTCACATATGAAATTGGAATAAATCTATTTTAATGAAGGCTTCAATTGTCCTTTTCTAGATTAAACCATATGTAATTTAGAGAATTTAGATGTACTTCACTTTAGAACATCTTAAAAATCCTGTAAGGCAACTCCCTAAGGTATCACATACTTTCTGAGCCCCCACAAGTGAAGTGTGATTCAAATTAGTCCTCAAGCTGTTCAAATAAGAAGCTATGCCTTAAAGTAACACAGTTTGAGGAGAAGATGTATGTATTTTAAAAGTTACTTATATCTTAGAGATAAGCCTGACAAAATGGATTAAAAAGTGAAATCTGAATGAATAGGTTTAGATTAACCAGTGAACTCTTCTAATCCTGAGGGCAAGTCAAGATCATTAAGAAGATAAATATTTCTTGTTCAAATCTGCTGGTTGCTGCAATCAACCTCCCTGGAAGTGATCCTCAGGAAAATGGTATTATTCTTACGCATAATATTATTTGAATCTAGGATGTGCTGCTTGAGTTGAATTAACTTCTAGCTGGCCCCATCACCGTTGTAATCTCCCTTCTTCCTCTAGATTCTGCCTTAATTCTGAACCAGAGTATTCGGATGACAGTATCTTCAGTTTGCAGTTGTTTTCCCCAGAGCGCTGACATCCAAGAACAATAGTCAATACTCCCGTTTAACTAACTGAGGAATTATGGTGGAGCGATCCTTCTGACTCGGGCATCGGGACACTTAGTTCTACCCATAGTGTTAACCTTCAGAGGTAAGTCACTTAACCTCGCCGGCCCTCATCTCAGAGTGAAGGGGTTGACTAGCCCATCTCTAAGGTCCTTTCCTGCTCAATCATCCCGTGATTCTATAATGTATTTGCTAAGTGCTCTGCCTAACACACAATTACCCAGTGGTCCTCCTGAACTGGAAGTGGATGATCACTTGTCAAGGGCATTGTAGAGGCTATTCGTGAATTAGTAAGAGGTCAGATTATAACCTCTGCAGTCACTTCTAACTCTGATTCTGTTCTGGCAACCCCGTCTGCTGACTCCTAGCCCAACGCACTATCCATCAGAAGGACATTACCTCTTCTTGGAAGTAGCCAATTTCTCGTTCATTAATAGAGAGATTGCAAGCATTAAAAGCAGGCGATGTGAGTGAATGATAAATATAAACCATTACCAACTTGTCCTCCTACTAAAATAATTGCATACAGATTTCTTTTCATCTCATTGCAAAATAATTCTTGCCATGAGAAAGAAAGAAAACAGAGGCATCATTTTGGTGCCCCCCAGTGGGGAACTATGATGGCTGCAGGAAAATTATATCTTTCCAAGCACTGGGGGCATCCTGCAGGCACTTGAATGGAACCGTTTACCCTCTTGTCTTGTGCATTCCTATTTTTGTTCTACCAGGTCTTCTAGAGTTTTTCTATCTCAACCTAGAGAGCCTAAAGGTAGCTAGAAAGAGAGAGGCCATTCTGAATATCCTCAGGAGTCTATGGTTTTATAGGGATTCCAACTGACTTGGATATGTTCCAAAGGGTCCAGGTGAAGTTGGGGGACCCCCAGATAACCATCCAAGCCTATATAAAGAGTGTGGGAGCTATTTAGTCCTCCATGCACCCAGAATAATGCCAAATAGAATAGTTATTTCTTGGAATAGTTAGGTCCCAGTTCATCCCCTGCCTTCCACAGTTTGCACTCCAGAGGTGGAAATTGTCAACTAGAGCCATATGGCAAAACCATGGCTTCATTTTGCTAGCAGCATTATCAGCATTTGAGAGTGTTGGTTGTAAATGCAGAAGCTCTGGTGGCATTTTGTCACAAGAGCCAATGACCAGAAATAGTGACTCTGAGACAGCTCCTCTGAGTAATAGGGTTTTGTTTAAGAATGAGGCATGCTTGCATTTCCATTAATTTTTCCAGTGATACTCTCAGTACATCTGACCTTCATTTGAACCAAGTCTCCAGCAATTACTATCTGCATAACTTACCTTGGATAATATTTTCAAACCTCATAGCTTCTGCAAAACTTGGATACTGTAACACATCACATAAGATTTTTATAAGAACTAAAATGGGATGATATAAATACAACATAGAACACAGAGTAAAAACACAATGAACTGAGAACTATCAGTATTTTCTAATTTAAACCAATCGTGTATCATGATCACCTACTTTGTAAAGGGCAATTTGTTGAGTAAACAGTTCCTCTAGCCTTGGAGATTACTACACATAGTAGATATGGGTAAGCCGATTTCATATGTGCCAGGTACATAGGAGCCCTTAAAATGTCATTAAAGATACAGCAAAGAAAATGAAAACTGATACTATAAGAGGCACTTAATAGTTCCTACAAAAATACAGGGAATATTCGAAGGTACTGTATGCTTAAGTGTCAAATGCACAGTTCAGATGACCTCTGTCATAGAACTTCAGAAGATAAGGTTCTGGATTAAAATGGTCTGGGCTTTATGGAAAAGGATAGATTCACATTTAGAAGAAAGAAAGGAGGTATGGAGATTAAAGGAAGTTCTATACTAGGGCACCATTCAAGGATTCTACAGCATGAAAAGTTGGAAGACTTGTTTGAAGAGCAATGAATTTTGCTGAAGCAAAATATTGGGAACTATAAATAACTAGAGACATTATTAAAAGTAACTATGAGTCATGAGCCATGAGGCAAAAATTCAAGATTTGATTTCTTAAGCTAATAAATATAGTGTTTAACTTGCAGGTCAGAGATGCACACAGTTAGCACTCATGGAATATATCTGTCTACATTCCTTCTTCCCCAAGCTATGACAGCTACCACTAAACAATCATCACAGTCCCTCTCACTGAGCCTTAATGAGACCTCAGGATCCTGCTTAATACTTTAAGCAGCAACACCATCCTACAGGGTTATCTCAAAAGATAAAACCAGCTTGCCACTTTTTCCCTAGTCTAGACCACAAAAATGGGAATGTATTTTAAGGTAGGTAGAGAATCAATTGGATAGGATACAAGATGGTGGTTATTTAGAGGCTGATAGTACTACTATAGAGAAGAGCTATTAGCACGTTCTCATTTACACAAGCATTCACTTGAGTCTGTTGTGTGTAAGTGACTCAGTGGGGCTGGGACCCAGCAGGAAGTAGGGTGATGGCCATAAGCAACCTTGTGTGGGAGTGCCTAGAAAGATCATAACACCATAGACAAAAGAAGGAAGTCAGGGGAAAGTGATCTGGAAGGAAGAGCAGCTTAACATGTGTTAGAAGTAAATGAGTTTTCCTTGGGAGACGGTACAAAGAGAAAACCCAATGGGTAAGATTTAATTATGAAGAAATACATACTTACAAGGCAGTAAAATAATAAAGATCCCATAAAGGAGACAGAAAATTAATCATCAGAAAACTAGATAAAGAAAAGCACAGTCTAGAATTCTGAAATTCAAAACAGTAGAGTTGCCAAAAGAAAGCTGTTGCTAAGAGTAAACACAGGTTATTGAGATGAGAATCAAATTGGATTTGACAATTAGCAAAATTCTTTGGTGACGTGAAAGAAATTTTAACAGAGGAGAATGTATATTTAGATTACAAGGGTGTAAAGAAGAACAAGCCCTAAGGAATTTGAGGCAATAGATATAGTAGCACATCAAATGGTTTAGCAATTAAAGGACCCAAGGAAGGAAATGTCAGCCAAAGGGAGCATGAAAAGGTAGTGGACACCTAAATATATTGAAAAAAGAAGAAGAAACCAGTGTGGAGAAGAAGAGATTGAAGATGCTGGGGAGAAAATAGTTGGTAGAAGAAACCGCGCCCTGAGATGGTGATAGAGGCAAGTTTAAGAAACTATGTGGAAAGTCAGTGAGAAAAACAAGAATAGCCCTTCGTTCAAGGTGGGAAGCAATGGCATAGAGATAGAAATAGTCAAAATAGTAGATAGAAACAAAGAGAGGTATGGATTGAATGATTGATATATAATATTCTTAGTAAAATATAAGATGATAATTTGCAGAAAGGAAGGAATGGAGTGGAATACAACTGAGCATGAGATTCAGGGGGTGAATGTTTGGGCAAAATGTTATAGAAAGTTTCCTTATTCACCAAGTAACTTTTTGTGTACTTCTCCTGTGGCAAAGGAAATACTTGGTGCTGAAAATACAATAATAAATAAAATGATATTGTCTCTGGCCTCAAATGTCTTCTGTTCTAGAGAGAAAGGTAGATTTGAAAAACAAACAAAATTACAAATGAAATAATTGAAAGCTGTAATGGGCATGACAGAGAGAAGTAGGGACCAGATCATATAGGTCTTTGTATGTCATAGCACAAAGCGTAGCTATTGTTCTAGGTGCTCTAGAAAGCCATTTAAGGGTTGAAACATGAAAATGTTTTTTTTTTTCTTTTTCTTTTCAGTGTAGAGAATAAATATTGAAAGCAAAGAGAGTTGGTTGAAGTCTGTAGGTAAAAGATAATTGTGCCCTGGACTCCAGTAGAAGCCCGGAAGATGGAGAAGAAAGGTGATTCACAGAGCTGTGTAGAGAAGCTTGGCAGGACTTCCTGAAGGGTTGAATGTAAGAGGTAAGGTCATTTACTGTGATAGAGAAAGCTGACTGGGCAGGGGAGAGATTTGGGGAAAACTTTAAGATGTCTGTGAGATAGATAAGAGATACCAAGCAAGCACTTTAATATGAAAGGAGGAGTTCATGAGATAGGTCTGAATGAGAATATAATTAGGGAGGGACACACATGAAGATGCTTTTTATTTTTTTAATTTTCTTTATTTAAGTTCAATTACTTAACATATAATGTATTATTATTTTCAGAGGTAGAATTCAGTAATTCATCAGTCCTATGTAACACCCAGTGCTCATTACATCATGCACACTCCACCCAGTTACTCCATCCCTCCACACCCCCACCTCCCATAAGGAGACAGAAAATTACTCATCAGAAAACTAGATAAAGAAAAGCACAGTCCAGTTTGTTTCCTATGATTAAGAGTCTCTTATGGGGGGGAACACCTGGGTTGCTCAGTGGTTGAACATCTGCCTTTGGCTCAGGTAATGATCCCAGGGTTCTGGGATCAAGTCCTGCATTAGGCTCCCTATAGGGAGCCTGCTTCACCCTCTGCTTATGTCTGTCTCTGTGTCTCTCACGAATAAATAAATAAAATCTTTTTTTAAAAGTCTCTTATGGTTTGTCTCCCTCTCTGATTTTGTCTTGTTTTATTTTTTCCTCTCTTTTAAAACCAATGGAAATAATTGAGATCACAAAGGCAGAATATGGAGAAAGAAGAGACGGTCCCAAGACCTCTCAAACATGTGTTTGGGATATTGGTCATACAGACTAACAGTTAAACAGGCTAGGTCTGAAGCCAGACTGGATTCCAAGCAGATAGAATCCAGATTTCACCACTCATCATTTTGTGATGAAAACATTGAGTAGCAAAACCACAAAGGAGATTGAAGATCCATAAAACTTCATAAGGAATGACTGAGATCAGAGTGAGCTAGCTGGCCATGACAGTAACCACCACCCTGGATACCTGTTTGATTGTATAACGACAATTTTATCCTACCTGGGCCTTATGAAATGTAAATACTGAATTTTTCAAGTGCAGGGGAAAATCACTATTCACTTGTCACATACTGTTTGTGCATCTGCTGTGTGCCAGCCACATGATGAGATCTAGGATATAGGGAGATTCATAAGAACAATCCCCATGTTGGGTGAGCCCACATTCTAATGAGGCAAGCAGGGCAGATATGGGTCCTTGGAGTCTTTTCCTACAGCTAAATACAAATTAACGTCGAGGCTGTGATAGGACACCTAATTTGGCTTTGTATAAAATGAAGAACTACAAGAATAATAGAAGTAAAGATGACAAAAGGCTAAGTAAAGTTAGAGGCCCTCGAAAATTTACTGCAAAAATAGAGCAGCTCTTTTAACAAAGAACTAATAAAAGCAAAACTCCCACATTAAAAAAAGAAATTTTCCATATCCCATGGTAACAAATTTTTATTTAAGATTTTACTCCTACTATATATCCAACTATAATGGCTTTATTCTGGCTATTATATCCAATCCCAATACCCCAAGGTGTTTTTTACACTATAAAGCATCTTCCTGCATTCTTAGAGTAAATTAGTTAGCAAAAGAATGAGATATTAATCCTGTAAAGGTCACATCACCTTGATTACAAGAAGCCAATAAAATGGAATTTTTGCCTTTAATAGTTGAATGTCACAAGAGGGAAAATTGAGAGCTTTACACTTGCCTTCGTAATGGAGAGATTGTTTTGCTCACAAAAATTATATTCCTCAAAGTGTTGCTGGTGTTTGTTTCTCAAGACAATCGAAGTGGTGTGGTCATTGGAGAGGGGATGAAAATCGTATCGGCAACCCTGAGGAGAACACCGTTGTCTCTCCTTCATCATAAAATGCTTAACATTTACATGAATATTCTTCAGGCTTTTGATAAAGATAAACTTCCTCTCTTCTTTTCATTTGCAGACAAAACAACCAGGAAGAAAGAAGTATAGCATTTATTGAACCACATACTAATGGGCATTTGAGACCAGAAGTATGGTTATTGGTTCCTAATTCATTGCTCAAGACAGGGTCTCTGCTTCTAGCTCACTTGAAGAGTCCTAATCAAAGTCGCTTTTGCTGTATACTTGGGTTTCTTAATGTAGAGTATAAATTGAAGACAATATCTCATTGTCTTCTCTGTCTTAGGAATCAGTTCATGAACATCCTAGTTAACCTCGCAACATTTAGCTAAAACATCTATGTTGCAGGTTGAGTTCTCAGCATTTAAGTGTATTATTTCATTAACCTCTCACCACGATCCTCTAGGGTATATATGGATATTATCCCTATTTTGCCATAAACCTGGCAATCTCAGCTGCAGTTTCATATCATTCATGTAGCCAGTAGGCAGTAGAGCCAGGGTTTAAACCCAAGGAGCCTGGCACTGGAGGGCTGCTGTTGGCTTTCAGGACTGCTAAGCATCCTCCAACATTAGATGGTTCCGCACACCAAAGAGTGGCCCCACCCAAAAGGCCAGCAATGTGCCCTTTGTGAAACACTGAAATAAACTATAAAATATATTAGAAACTTATACATAAAATACTAAGAAATAGAGATAAAAGATAACTTTTTGCTATGTAATCCTGGAAAGTTTTTGTACAACTAGCTGAATTTAAACAGAATCTTGATGAAAGGGTAGGATTTGAACAGCCAAAGGAGTGAGGGGAAGCACATGTGACTTTTGCATTCCTGACGGTGCCTCATAACTAGTGTAACCATATAATTTGTCTTCCACACCAGGTCACTTAGAAGAAGAACAGGGACCACGAATAATTAGCAACCAAGAGAACAGGCACAAACTGAAACGGCCCTGACAAATTGAGAGGCACGGTTATTGACTTATAACACAAGCTAATGACAAGGAAAGAAATCTAGGCTTGACCCACGAGGACGCTAAAGCGTTCACAGGACACAAGGCTCATTTAGATGTGGGTCCCATCAAGATGTGACTCAGTTTCTGTGAATGCGAGAAATGCTGAGGCAGGTCTCCCAACACCTAGAAATCAATTTTAATTTGTCAATACCAAGTGTAAGGTCCTTGGCAACTCATGGACACCTTTTGGGTAATGTGTCTCATCTGTATGAGGAACATCTGATCTCCGAAACCCTCTGCAGCTCTGATACTTTAAGATTTTTCTTGCCAAGATAGTCAGAGACATATCAAACCACTTTTTACTGCATCTACATAGGTTAACTCTTTTCCTCAGCTCTCCCATGTCTTTGCTTTAACCAATATAGGCTTTTCCACTGTAATGAAATACATGCATTCCTGAAGGGATTTGGGAAAAAAAAGTCATGTTCTGCAAAATTACACACTAAAAATAATAAGGATTTGAGGGTGGGGGAAATAAAGCCATAGGCAGACCCTCAAACTTATGCAGTCTTATAACCAGGGTACTAATAAAACCAACTTAACCCTAATTAAAATCTAACTCTGAAAAAAAGACCCATTCAATTCCCAATTTAAGATAATATTGCAGTAGATATAAAACTGTACCCTGAAATAAATGTAATGATCGCTTGATCGAACAAGGGCATGCAGAGGAGTTGAGGCTTTTAGTTTGGAGGCACAAGATCAGAGAAACCATACAATATGGGCTTCCAGGCAAAATAGGTGGCTGGCTGAGCAAAGAGGAACTACTGGGGGGAGAGGGGAAGTGGGGGAGAGAGGGGGGAAGGGGGTTGGGGGGAGGTGGCTGTGCACACTTGCTCGTGCCCAGCCTGCTGAGCCCCACCGTGCTGGTGCACTTGGAGATCAGCGGGTATTACTTGGCCACACAAATCATTAAAATGCTCGGAAAAAATGTTTATGAACCAACACAATTTCTGCATTATAACAACATGATTCTTCTATTCACTAACCGAATATGAGCTAATTTGCATTAGAGAAACATGCACTGGGGTAGAAAAATTTATCTGTGCAGTCCCATCTATGTGGGCATGTTGCCACCGAATCCGGTCATTCATTCAGTGGATCATTCCACATAGACTGGCAACCTGCCCTGTGCCAGGCACTCTGCTAGGACCCAGCAAAAACGAAGTCTAAATGACGTTAAATTGTTATTCGTTCCCAAGTTTGATCACCATTTTTAGTAATGAATTCTCAGGTCAGAATGTGTATCCACCGGAAAGACTGTGATCATTTTGAGTTGGACCTGGGAGCCGTCATCTGCACTCGGACTGCCACATATGGAATATTCTGAAGTGGGCTGAGGTACCTTTTCTCCTTTTCTTGTTAAAGTCGTCCTCTCAGAAACTGATTTGTTTTGTGCTGCTTTCCATTCACATCACGATCCAATCAAACCACAGAATATAGGAAAGATCAAAGTAGTGCAGTCTAGCCATCTACAGTAATTCATAGAATATATGAGGCATTAAAATTTTCATTCCTCATTCTTGTAAGAAAGACTATAAAGGTAACCGAAAATGATGCACAATATGAATTCATTCCTGAGACAATGATTGTAGCGAGAATGGGAAAAGCATAAACCAACAGACTTCTTCTTCTTCTTTTTTTTTCTTTTTTCTTTTTTTGCCTTGGTCTTAAGCTTTTTGTGAAAAACATTTCTTGCTTGTGTCGTTCACACTTTTACTTTTATCCTTGATCTCTTCAGCTCTTCTCCTATCTAAATGGTACATGAAAAAGCCTAGCAAAGTTTTCAAGTATTGGCTCCCTGCATTTTCATCCAAAGCAATTTTATGAGCATTCCCATAAACATGAGAAAAAATTTCCAAGGTTATGCCTAACAGATGCAGAAACAATTGATTGAAAAATGAAAACTTCAAACAGCCAGCAGGAGGGGTGGGGTGTTCAGTCTCTAGTTTTTACCCCATGAATTTTACTCTCATTGGTGGATTCGTTTGTTTGTTAATTTTTTAATCATTTTTCCCAGAATACACTTTTTAATTCCATATATTTGTATTCAGTAAAATAGGTCTGAGACAGATGATTTGTAGCAAATCAAACATCTTCCATTTTCGGGACACATGGGTGGCTCAGCAGTTGAGTGTCTGCCTTTGGCTCAGGGCATGATCTTGGGGTCTTGGGATCGAGTCCCACATCTGGCTCCCCTGTGAGGAGCCTGTTTCTCCCTTTCTCTGTGTCTCTGCCTCTCTCTGTGTGTCTCTCATGAATTAATAAATAAAATCTTTAAAATAAATAAATACATACATATATAAATATGTCTTCCATTTTCAGAATTTTGGCCAGGGGACTATGGGACACAAACATTACAGGTGGTGACAAATATGCGAAATTGGGTATCTAAACCAATGACCAAAGTAATATCAAGAAAGATTAATTTTTTTTCTTTCTACATATATATTCTTTCCGCTGAATAGAAAACTCAGAGAGTAAAACATATGTGGCTATATCATAACATTAACCAATGCTTTAAAAAAAGGCAAATGATATTCTAAAAGAAAATAAACTTTAGTTTGTGAGTTTTTGTTTTTAATCAAAAAGATTCAAAATGAAGGGGAGTCTACATGCTACATTACATTCTCCAAGCCATCCATGGTGCCATTAAACTCCTCACCATGTTGGCTATCCCACACTAGGCAGGTATAGATGGTCAAAGGAGATGGACAGATGCACGGACATTGGGCAACAGCAATTCCAGGTTACCCCAAGGCTCTTGCGGTCCCAAGTTGCTGTTAGGAAGCTGAAGAACTTAATCTTTGGGCTGCCTGTTCTTCTTTAAGTGTTTCTCACACACAATGGCCACTTCCCATGTGCTTCATGCCTCCCAAGGTTCTCTGTAGACACACCAATCATACTACAAACTTGTTATTGTAAAAGATGCCTGAGAAGAGCACAGATACACATCAGATGGATTTGCTTTCATATTCCAGCCTCACCACTGACCAAGTATGTGAATTTAGACACTATTTTGTCTCTTGAAGCCACAGTTTCTCCATCTACAAAATAAGAATAATAAAATTTACTGGAAAGTGTTTTGAAGATGGCTATCAGAAACTTGCATAAAGAACCAGGCACAGATTGGTTCTTGGCACAGACTCTGAAATGATTCAAGATCAGACCCTAGCTTTGCCATTTAACTACCATGAGACTTGGCCACTGATCACGTCATTTCTCAGTGCCTCATCTATGAAGATAGTAAATATCACCTTCTTCATAGGGTTTAGTTATGAGTGTTCATCATTCATTTGTAAAGTATTTAGAAGAGTGCCTGGTATACCATGAAAATTTAGTCTTATTTTATCCAATATCCCAAAGGCTGACAGTCAGCAGCTATGTATAATGGGTGATTCAAAGTCAAAACAGTCCTTGCCGATAAATAGGCCACACATTAGTAACTAAAGAAAAAAATATTTTTTTCTCCAGGGCAGGCATTTGGTGTAGATGAGGAAAAAGGTAGACATGAAGCTTTGAGCATGGTGTGTCCCTGCTGCAGAAGTCCAAAGAAGCAAAGTAAGAGAAGCAAAATCAAATATGAGCCAGCACACTGACTTGGGTTAGCAAAATTCAGTGGAAAAATGAGAAGAAAAGAAATTAGATACAAAAAAGAAAGGAAATCTAATAAGTTGCTGCTATAGATTAGGCACTCAGTGAGACTTCACTATAGTTCCAAAACATTTACAGAAAAATCATCTTGCACTCAGTAATAAGGGCACTGTGCTGGAAGACAGGAATTCAAAACAGTTGCATGAGCATGCCAAGGAGCAGGGCCATGGGACAGCTGTGCCCCAGCAAGGCCAAGTATATCATTACTGATACTGTGCGTGGTGCACATGATAAAAAACTGGCCAGCTTGCAGACACTGGGGTTATTGCTGACAGATTCCCTACAGACAAATCACCTAGCACCCAGTGCAGACTGCATTCACTGGCTTTCCTGGGTCCTCCACTGACACCAGGTGAGATATACCTGTCTACAAGGGGGGAGCAATGTAATAAGGAACCACTGAGGTGAGATATTCATAACCTTAAACATTAAATAGGAGCCACACCTTCTATTAATTACCAAAATAAATTCCACTCGATATGAGTATTTAAATGTACAAAATAGAATTACTTGAACATCAAAAGGCAAAATCAAAAATACAGTGACAGGTAAATTTTTATCTTACCTGAACGTAAGGCATGGCTTTTTAAAACCTTAGAGTCAAATTGCCACATTTAGCAAATAAAGAAACACGGCGTGAATTAAATTTGAATTTCAAAAAAATCTGAAAAAAACTTTATTTTATCCCAAATACTACACGAATATGCTTAAACTACAAATTATTTACTTTCTCTTAAACGCAAACTTAACTGGTATCTTATATTTTATCTGGAAACCCCATCAATATGGCAAAATCCATGTGATGAACATTTTATTTTATGAATCCTCATTGGGCTCCTACTATGTGTGCAGCTTGGTTCTAAGCGTTGAGGTAGAGAATTCACCAGGAGGTTAATGAAGCTTAACATTCTGTGTCAGTCATTTGCATAAGCCCCTCCCAAGGCCTTAGGGGATAGGTTGCTTTTGCAAAACGTATGTAAATAAGCTATTTTAGCAGCAATTGGTTCAGACCACTGTTTCTCAACACTCTGTTTCCGTAACACTAGCCCTCCAGTATGATGATGTAGCTACAGGTGGTTTGCCAGTCTTGTATGGGAAACTTAGTTGGAGATACATTTAGTTCATGTTTAGGTGGAATATATTTTGTGTTTGCAGTTACATCCCAGTAGAGTTACATTATTGTTAACCATCTGGATGTGGCTATTTCTTCCACGAGTACACAAGTAACCCCTATGTTAGTTCACCCAGCCAGAGCTTGTCTCATGATCTGAAAACACCTATGACCTCTCCACAAAGAAAATACGTGTGTAGAAGAGGAAAACTAAGGCTGGAAAGGGACAAAGCCAGAAGCTAACACGGAAAAAAATTCTCCTGAATCAGAAAACTTCATTATGAGTGAACCTTGAATAGTTGCCCTAAATTTGATAACAACTCCAAAGATTTACATGAATTTACCAGTAATTTATATTTATATATATATAAAGTATATTTTATCCCAAATACTACATGAATATGCTTAAACTAAAAATTATTTATTCTTTCTCTTAAACGCAAATTTAACTGGTATCTTATGCTTTATCTGGAAACCCAGATAAATGTATAATATTTATATTTGTGTGTGTGTGTGTATATATATATATATATATATATATATAATGCTTCTCTGTGTGTGTCTCTCATGAATAAAATCTTAAAAAAAGATTTTATTTATTCATGAGAGACACACACACACAGAGAGAGAGAGAGAAAGAGAGAGAGAGAGAGAGAGGCAGAGACACAGGCAGAGGGAGAATCAGGCTCCATGCAGGAAGCCCGACGTGGGACTCGATCCAGGGTCTCCAGGTTCAGGCTCTGGGCTGAAGGCGGCGCTAAACCGCTGAGCCACCCGGGCTGCCCCTAAATAAATAAAATCAACCTTGATAGCAAAAGTGCTACTTGGCAGGGCATTGATAATTAAAAATACATATTCAGAAAGAATAAAAGTTCAATGTCAAAAAGAAAGAAGAAAAGAAAATGAAAGCAAATTTGCTACATTGTGTCGATTTAAAGCATCTGAAAACACAGCACATGGTTCATTAAAATTGTTCTGACTACAATGACCAGTATTTATTTACAATATCTCCCTAATGAGGATATCATCAAATTTATTCATGGCACTAACAGTCAATTTCCACTAGTCATGCCAAATATGCAAGTGGTATCTGCAAGCAGAAAGGGAAAATGAAAGGGAAAAGTAACTTTCTTAATATATAGTCAGTGGTATTATAACAATGTTGCATGGTGATAGATGGTAGCTACACATGAGGTGAGCACAGCATAACATATAAACTTGTTAAATCACTATGTTGTACACCTGAAACTACTGTAACAGTATGTGTCAACTATACTTCAAATAATAAGCATATATAAAATATATATTTATGTATAGGCAAATATATATTTATATGTAAATATAAATAAACATCATAAGTTAATTATATAAATAAATACATGTTTATGTAAAATCAACTTCAATTGACCTTGCTAGAAGTTTTAATTTTTTATTTTTCTGTGCTGAAATTATTACAAAATTGTTCTTTAATATTGATTAAAGAGCATGCAGCAAAAAAGTTTGAGCAATTAAAATTTTAAGACATATATATTATCTATTTTACAGTGTTTGCATTTGCAAGCTTTTTAAAGACTCTAATATGGTTAGACCTCTTCTCTTTTTAAATAATTACCAGTGTTCATTCTTGATATCATGTTTTTAAGAGATATTCCCAAGTTGTATGAGCTCCAGGCTCTACAAAACCTGGATCTAATCCTGGAAACAGTAACAAACTGGATTTTAAAAACAAAACAACAAGAACAACAAAAATCTTATTGCATGAGCTTTACTTCTAGTATAGAAAACAGCCAATAAATAAATCCCACAAGTAAAGTAAATACTCTGTGAAATGGTGATAAGCTATAGAGAAAAAAAGAAAACAATAAAATGGAGTAAAGGTTCAATTTTAAATGAAGCTCTCAGAAAAAGAGAACATTTGAACAAAGACCTGAAGAAGGTGAGGGCTTGAGCTGCATGGATATGGGAATCATACATAGAAGAAGAGGGAGGGAGAGAGAAGAGGGAATCATACATAGAAAATCTCTTAGCCCAGGGGGTGACTGTTCAAAGCACAGTAAGAGACAAAAATCAAAGAGAAGAGATGCTTCGTAGGGCTAGCCTTGTGGTCTATTGTGGGCATTATTTGTTTTTAACTAAGTGAGAGGGGATACAGTTGGAAGATTTTGAACAAAAGAGTCTGATGAGCTGACATGGATTTAAAAGGACTACTCTAGCTTCCACGTTGTACAGCTGCAAGGGCAGGAAGACTAGTTAGAAGACAACTGATTCATTCAAGAGATGCTGATGATTTGCCAGAGAGATGAGAAGTAGCCAGATCTGGGATCTGTTCTTAAGGCAATGCCAACAGATTTGATAAATGAGGTGCCACATAATCTGAGAAGAAAAAGAGAATCAAGGGTACTAGTGTGGTCTTTCGTGTGAACAATGGGAAAGATGGAGTTGCCATTTACTCTGATCACAGAGACTATAGGAGAAGCGAACTTTGAGGAAAAATCAAAACTGTTAATTTCAAGATGTCCGTTGAGTATGCAATTAAATATGGTGAGTGAGCAGTTGACTAAGTCAGCTTGGAGTTCAGGGGAGTGTCCACTTTGGGATATAATTCTGTAAGTCATTGGCACAAAGCTGGGAAAGTAAAAGAGCTCAAGTAAAAGGAATATGGACATGCTAAGTCTCAGAGGTTAAGGAAATGGATGAAGAATGCACAAAGAAGACACAGAAGGAACTCCTAGTGAGACAGGAGGAAAACCAAAATACCTTGTCCTGGAAGCCTAGGAAAGAGAACATTTCAGAGGAAAGAGACATTAAGTTTGTCAAATGATGCTGAGAATCAATTAGGGTAAGGATTGACTACTGACCTCAGATTTGGCAAAATAGACGCCACTGGTCACTTGATAGTAGCAATTTTGGTGGAGTCAAGAGGTAGAAGACCAATCTAGTTGATTTCCAAGGAGAATGAGAGAGTAATTGAAGAGAAAGGAGTATAGACAATTCATGGAGTTTTGCTACAAAGAAGAGCAGAGAAGTGGGAATTTAGGTGGATGGAAAAGTAGAGCAAAGAAAATTATATACATATATTATAAATCACCATTATATGGTCATTATATGGTCTATATATATACATATATATATAATTTAATATATAAAATATATATATGTTTTTTTTAATTTTTTTTATTTATGATAGTCACAGAGAGAGAGAGAGAGAGAGAGAGGCAGAGACACAGGCAGAGGGAGAAGCAGGCTCCATGCACCGGGAGCCCAACGTGGGACTCGATCCCGGGTCTCCAGGATCGCGCCCTGGGCCAAAGGCAGGCGCCAAACTGCTGCGCCACCCAGGGATCCCCTATATATATATATGTTAACTGAAATTACCCAGTCAAGAAAGAGAAAGAAACTGGTGATGAAAGAGAATGAAGAAATGAGTATGAGTTTTTACTAGGTGAAAACTTAATCATTACTGTATATCTGTCATTTATTGACTGCTTAGCATACATGTTGTGTCTTTGTTCACAAAGCAACGATTTATTTCTCCTATCAGCTTAGGAGCCAGAAATTATTATTACAATTTTATATAAAAAGAGTTTAGCCACTTCCTGAGGTAACACAGATAATAAGCAGCAGAGTAAGCACTTTAATTCAGGTTGATCTGATTCAACTGTGATGTGACTTAAGTCTTTCTCTCTGTTATACTCCTAGAGATACACCACAACAGCACACAGGAAGTGTTTATAGTCAAAATTCTGTGAATGTATGACTTTATGAATGAATGGTGAATATGGATACACACACACATACAGACAGACACGCACACATACCTATACATGCCTATATACATGTATGAACACACACATGCATCTCTATATAAATACACACAGGTTTCCAATGGGCACTTTGTGCGATGAGTGAAAAGCAGGATTCACTAGGGATTCTTTTGCTGGACTAGAAACTCCTCTCTCATTTCTCACAAAAAGTGCCAGCAGAAGGAAGTCAACCTGAAAAGAGCAATGGATGCCAGGTGCCCACTGCTTCACAACCTCCCAAGTAAGCGATATTTCCCGAGTAAAACATAAGCTTCATGGCAAAGAACTTTAGTGATACTACTTCTAAAAATTGCAGGCAAGTAAAGAGAGGAGAGTCCTTTGTTAGGGGTGCAATTTGCTCTCCCTTCAGATCAGTAACATAGGCAGTGGTTGATATCGAAGAACAGAAGTATTAACTAACAGTAACAAAACTCAGCAACAAGAAAAAGCATCTTCTGCATTATTAGAATTCTATTTCTTCCTTCTGTGCTCTATCTTTTCAAATAATGTGATTTCTAAATTCCCTGACATTTCATTTAAACAAATAGGGATGTTTTCTAATTTTCAAGACATTTCCCAGCAGAAAATAAGATGGATGTAAATCTTGGTGAAATTCTGACCTTCATTTAACTGTTCCTTATATTCTTTAAATACAAGTACTTATAAGCAATCAGGAATGTGGTTAACTTCTAACATTCCAACATGTGTGAAATTTACCCTCAAAATAGACACTAGCCCTTTGTAAAGAGACACTATCTACCTTCTTGCTTTTTTGCTACAAAGGATCATCATTTTTCAGTAGTAGTAATGAATCTTTTCTGCTAATCCACTAATATCTTAGTGCTGTAGAATGATGAACATATCAGTGTCTATACATTTTTCGATAATATATTTAGCTCCAAGTTGAACAAATTACACAGGCTTGAAGAGTCATTCCATTTTCTTTCCTCATTAAAATGTAGCTTCATTTATACCATCTCTGATATTAGCAATCATATTTTCAATAGAATTTTGAACAGCATTATTTCAATTTCAGTGCACAAATAAGTGATATAACCATTCTTGGCTGCATTATAATCTCCTTAGCTTTAATTATTGTTCTTTAGAATACTGTGTCTTCCTATTTTATGGGCTTTAAAATGTATTTCCATTTTCTATTCTAAAGCAGTTCCTTCTAGTTGAGAAAGAAAAGGGCACGAACATATATGCCACATTCTTTTGAAATCGTACTTTATCATTTCAATGGTCATTGTATCTAACCCATTAGGTATTGGAATATAATATTGTGCAATCATAAAAGAAACAGAATTTTAGAAAACCACAGAGCTTAACATAAATCAGCAAGCAGGATGAATTTGGGATCAAACATTAAAAAGTATAAGGACTATGAAATAGAGCTCTTCTTTAAGTTTTGTATAGTGTAGAAATACCCAGTTCTAGAAAAACAAATAGCATAGATTTCACTTATTTGTGGAATCTGAAAAACAAAACAAATAAATAAGCAAAGAGAAAGCAGAATCACACTTACAAATATAGAGAACAAAACTGATGGCTGCCAAAGGAAAGGGGGTTTGAGAAATGGGCAAAATGAGTGAAGGGGAATGGAAGATACAGACTTTTAGTTATGTAATGAATAAATCACAGAGATAAAGGTACAGCATAAGGAATATAGTCAATGGTACTGTAATAGCGTTGTATGGTGACAGATGGTAGTTACACTTGTGGCAAGCACAGCATATCATATAGACTTGTTGAATCACTATGTTGTACACCCAAAATTAATGTAACACTGTATGTGAACTACACTCCAATAAAATTTTGAAATACTTAGTTCTGAGGTGCCTGAGTGGCTCAGTCAGTTAAGTACCAACTCTTGGTTTCAGCTCAAGTCATGATCTCAGGGTCCTAGGATCGAGCCCAAGTCAGGCTCAGCACAGAGTCTGCTTGAAATTCTCTCACTCCCTCTCCCTCCACCCCTCTTCACCCCACTCTCTAAAATAAATATCTTTTTTAAAAAATCATAAAAGAAACAGAATTTTAGAAAACTTTTTTAAATATATCTTTTTTAAAAAAATGAAAAATAAACAATCAGTTCTATTTCTGGCCCTTTCATACAAAAGAGTTACAAATCACCTCCATGATTATTAGTGTCCCATGAAAAGACCATTTTGAGTTACTGATTATGATTTTATAATTATAGATCAGAGACAAAATAGATTTAAACTTTTGTGCCAACTCTCATCACTTGGTAGAACTGGACTAGGAGTCCACTGCAGGTTTGTGTAGCCATGCTTGGGTGCAGTAATACAGAGTTCCCTGTTGATTGAAGTGTCTATCAGGAAAGAAGCCTGGCAGTGGGGATGTTATATCTACATCCTTGGATGAGAGGGCACTTTGGGAGTCATGATAGAGTCTCAGCCCAAATTCTCACTTTCTTCTTTAAATAGCTCATCATCACTTGCTCTCTCTGAGTTTCATTTTTCTGATTGTGTATTAAGACTTACTTTCTGTGGTTACTAGAAAAGCTAAGTGAATAAATTTTGAATGCTACACATCTAATAAATGTTTGTTGAATATGAGTTTATCTCTGTTGATTAAAAAGGCAGGGGGTAATTAAACTAAATCACATATACAGGGTACTAGATTGATTATGGAATGAAGAATGATCTTAAAAACCTGAATGTCTTGTAAGAGGATAAGTTGAGTCTTCTCTAGTAAATTTTTTAAAAGCTAGAAAGTTGTTCTGAGTGTGTCTGGGTCAGATATTAACCCTGAGGAAGGGGGTGGTGGGTTTGAGGCAGGATAGGAAAAGTTAAAATAAAAGGTCTTTGATGTCAAAATACCCTAAGAATTTGTACCTCATAGTGGATGAATCATGCGGTCATTAGAGAAACAAAAATGGTCTTGATTAATCAAGTCATATAAATGCTTATGTAACAAAGCTTTTCTGAAGTGAACTATTTCAATCAGTTGAGGAATTTAGCAGTCCCACTGGAGATAGAGCCTATAACAGAGTTCTAAAGGGATAATCCTAAAGGGTGGTTTACTCACCACCACCCCCAGTGAAATATGAAGGAAAGGGTAATCGCTTCTATTATAAACCTCAGCCCTAGAACACTGGGTTTCTCTCATTTTTTCTGACACAGTGATTATATTGTCAAAGAAAAAAAAAAGAGAAACAAAGCCAGACACTGGTTAAGATGGTAAGGACAGACTTTAGTCAGTTCTATTCTCCTCCAATAGGGAAGAGCCCAATAGAAGCTGACCTTGCCTTTGATTTGTAGAGTTGGCTAGGTCTTTAAATGCAGAATGAGGAAGTGGGGAGGGGGTGTCTGTGAGGTCTGGGAAGTGAAAAACTGCAAAAAGCAGGAAGGGAAGTTTGGTCAATGTGAAACCCATCTGGGTTTGTTCACTGGCTCTTACCCAAATTCAACTCCTGCCCTCCCACAGGCTGGGAGACAGTGTGTGTATCTTCAGGTATCTGCGAGAACCAATAGCACATTCTTCTGGCAGCTCGAGCTTTCCCAGGTAGGCACCTTAAGGGGTGCTCGGGTCATCCTTGGTATGTGGCCTTGTGCTGTTAGTGTTTCTCCAAGTCTTTATAGGTCAAGGTTGATGCTTAGTTGAGAAGAGGGCTCAGAGGAGCCCAGCTAGGATTGGGTAGTGGAGAAAATCTCTTTTAATGTACACATACATACAAAGCCACACACATACATATATGCGCTAGTGTCACTTACCATCAATAAACACCACTTACGGCGTTAGCACCAAATGTGTTAAAACACTTTACATCTAATGCATGTGTGCATGGGCATGCACACATGCACACAGACACACAATCTACATTATATGGTTGAAGAACCTGAGAGTTAGTGGTCATAACTTAGCTAAAATATCACTTAATAAATTGCAGACGCAGCATTTGAACCCATGTCAATCTGTATCCAGAGCTCATAGCTCAGCCCACAAAGATATAAATCCCAAGGTACAAGTACATAGGTGGAGTGTTGAAGGATGACCACTGAGAACTATATTTCCACGTGAAGCAAGACACAGGAAGGTTTATTTTTTCCTTCAGCTTTATTGAGATATAATTGACCAAACTGTAAGAAAATTAAAGTGTACAACATGAGTATACACGTATGTATATATATAGCATTGTGAAAAGATCTTCACCATCAAGTTAATTAGCACATTCATCACCTCACATATTTACCCTTTTTTTTGGTGAAAACAGTTAAGATCTACACTTTTAGCAAATTTTAATTATAAAAGAGTATCATCAACTGTAGTCAACATGTTATACATTAGATCCTCAGACCTTATTCATCTTATAACTAGAAGTTTGTACTTTTTACCAGTCTCTTCCAAGATTACCTACCCCCAACCAGCTCTGGACAACCACCATTTGACTTGTTTTTTATTCCACATATAAGTGATGCCATGTGGGATTTGTCTTACTCTAACCAGCTTATTTCATTTAGCAGAATGCCCTCTTTGTTGCAAATGGTAGAATCTTTCTTTTCATGGCTGATATAAATATGTCACATTTTCTTTATTCATTCATCCATCAATAGACACTTGGGTTGTTTCCATACCTTGGCTACTGTAAGTAATGCTATGGTGTCTTGGGAACACAGATACCTCTTCAGAAGGAGATTTGGAGTATTTTTGGACATGTATCAAGATCTATATCTGGGATTGTTGATTGTTCAGTAGTTCTATTTTTAATTTCTTGTGGAACCTCCACACTATTTTCCATAGCATCAATACCAGTTTACATTCACACCAAGAGTACACAAGGGTTTCCTTTGCCCATTGAGTCGGCCTTTGTCTAGTCTTTTTTTTTTTTATCAGACATTCTAACAAGGATGAAATGTCTGCCTTTGTCTATTTGTTTTTTATAACAGACATCCTAACAAGGGTGAAATGGTATCTTGTGGTTTTGATTTGCATTTCCCTAATGATTAGTGATGTTGAGCACATTTTCATGTACCTGTTGGCCATTTCTGTGTCTTCTTTGTAGTTCACTGCCTACTTTTTAATTGAGTTATTTGGGCTTTTTGCTAATTCGTTTGTTTATTAATCAAATTATATGAGTTCCTCATAAATTGTATATTTTGGATATTAACTAACCTTTTATCAGATATGTGGGTTGCAAACATCTTCTCCCATTCTATGGGTTACCTTTTCATTCTGTTGATGGTTTCTTCCACTGTGCAGAAGCTTTCTGTAGAAGTTTGATGTAGTCCAACTTGTTTATTTTTCCTTTTGTTGACTTTGCTTTTAGTATCAAATCCAAAAAAAAAAAAAAAAATCATTGCCAAGACCAATGTTAAAAAGCATATCTCTTATGTTTACTTCTAGGAACTTTACTGTTTCTGTTCTTACATTCAAGGCTTTAATACATTTTGAGTTCATTTTTGTACATGGTAAAGATAAAGGCCCAGTTTACTTTTTCACATGTAGATATCCAGTTTTCCCAGCACCATTTTTTAAAGAAATTATCCTTCCCGCATTGCATATTCTTGGCTCCTTTGTTTCAAATTAATTGACCATATACACATGGGTTTATTTCTGAGCTCTTTTCTGTTCTATTGATCTGTGTGTCTAGTTTTATACTAATACCACTATGGTTGTGATTATAGTTTTGTAATCTAGTTTGAAATTGAAAGGGTGGTGCCTCCATCTTTGTCCTTTTTTAAATAATGCTTTGGCTAGACAAATACCATATGATTATATTCATATGTGGACTCTAAGAAAACCCAATAAATAAAGAAACAAACAAAAATTGGAATCAGACCCATAAATACAGAGAACAAATTGATGATTGTCAGAGGGGAGCAAGGTGGAGGGATAGGCAAAATGGGTGCAGGGGAGTATGAGATACAGACTTCCAGTTATGGAATGAATAAGTCATGGGAATAAAAGGCACAATATAAGGAACATAGTCATTGATTTGTAAGGCATTGTATGGTGACAGATGATAGCTACACTGGTGGTGAACATAGCATAATGCATAAACCTGTGAAATCACTATGGTGCCCCTGAAACTAATGTAGCATTGCGTGTCAACAGTACTCAAGTAAAAAAAAAAAAAATTAAAGATTGCTTTGACTATTCAGTCTTTTGTGGTTCCATATAAATTTTTTGGATATTTTTTTCCATTTCTGTGAAAGATGTCTTTTGATAGGGATTTCATTGAATCTGTAGATTGTGTTGAGCAGTATGGACATTTTAACCAATATTAATTCTTCTAATCTATGAGCACAGAATATCTTTCCACTTATTTGTGTCTTCTTCAATTTCTTTCATCATTGTCTCATGCTTTTTATTGTGCAGATTTTTCATCTCTTCTGTTAAAATTTAGTCCAAAGTATTTTATTGTTTTTTATGCTATTGTACATGGAATTTTTTTCTTAATTCCTCTTTCAGTTAGTTCATTGCTAGTATATAGAAGCACAACCGATTTTTGTATATTGATTTGTATCCTGCAACTTTGAATTTATTAGTTCTAGCTATTTTTTGATGGAGTCTTAATGATACATAAAATATCATGTCATCTGCAAACAGAGACAATTTTATTTCTCCCTGTCCTATTTGGATGCCTTTTATTGCTTTTGTTGCCTAATTGCTCTAGACTAGGATTTCCAAACTATGTTAATTAAAATGGCAAGAGTGGACATTCCTGTCTGTTCCTAATCTTAGAAGAAAGCTTTCAGTTATTCATCACTGAGTATAATGTTAGCTTGTATGGCCTTTTTCATGTTGAGGTACAAACTTCCATAATCAGTTTTTTGAGAGTTCTTTTCATGAAAAAATGTTGATTTTTGCCAAATGCTATTTCTGTGTCTATTGAAGTGATCATATGATTTTTATCCTTCATCTTACTAATGCGATACATCACATTAATTGATTTGTGTGTGTTGAACCACCCCTGCACCCCTAGGACAGATCCCATTTGATCATGGCCAGTGATCCTTTTAATGTACTGTTGAATTCAGTTTTCTCTTAGTTTTTGAGCATTTTTGTAACTTGGCTCAACAGGATCTTCTGTACTTACTACTCACCCATGTCTCCAGTTTCAGAGGTTCTTGACTGCTGAGCTTGTACCCTTCCAGCCACATGTTCCCTTTACCCTCATTCTGGGTCTGTGGGTAAAAAGCTGGTTCTCTCATGGGATCCAGTTATATCCCAACACATTTTGTTTGTGATGACTTTAAAATATCAGATTAGCTTGACCGGAGAACTGGATAACTCATATCTACCCCAAGAAATCACAAGTTTCTCTCTCCAGCATGGAAGAGTCAACTCTACATCCTAGTATACCCCATTGTTTTCCCAGTCCTTCCTTTTCTTTTTTCTTTTTTAGAGAAAAGATATTTCTTTCTAAATAAATATATAAATATATTTAATAAATACACAAATTATGTATACTTACCTAAAAGCTACATGATGAATATACTTTATGAATATTTGCTGCAGCTTTAATCAAGGTGGAATTACTAAGTGAAGCAACAAGAACATCTGAAAGGCTTTTGAAACCTGGTGCCAAATCACTTTCTAGAAATGTATTTATTTACTTTGTTGGAGCAATGCCTAAGAGCATGGGTTTCATGCACCTACATCAGCACTGATTATTAAATTTTAAAAGATATCCTAATTTGCTGAAAAAATACCATAACTTTTTAATAAATGCATTAATTTGAATAATCTTATGAATTTGAACAATGTGGCATGTTTGTTTTCATATTTATACTTCATATTTTGTAAGCTGTTCGTGACTCATCTATTTAAAAGATCAGGTTTTAAAGCTTGTTGTAATTCATGATATCTTTAATTTAAAAATAAGTACAACTTAATAAATTTTATTATAAATAAAATGAAATATAATATATAAATACATTAAATAATAAACATATTATCCCAGATAGAATATTATAAATTACATACACAGCAAATGTAATACTCAGTTTGTCACGAGATTTTTACATTGATTTACAATGTTCAGGTCACCCTGAGTTGTTTTTGTTTTTTTTTCACCCTGAGTTTTTGAAAAACAGTCTTATCAGTATTAAGTGTAATTTCTTCATTGATTGATTGATTGATTTTTAAAGATTTTATTTATTCATGAGAGATACAGAGGGAGAGAGAGAGAGAGAGACAGAGACAGAGACACAGGCAGAGGAGATAAGCAGGCTCCAAGCAGGGACCCCATGTGGGACTAGATCCAGGGTCTCCAGGATCACGCCCAGGTTGAAGGCAGCGCTAAACCACTGAGCCCCCGGGCTGCCCTTTTCATTGCTTTAAAGGTATAGAAGTCTTTCCCCAGGCAGGGAGTGAATATTCATGCATACTTTCTTCTCGGTTTTTCTTTTCCTCTTAATTTTGTTTTTACATCAATTGGTTGTAGTTTGTAAGGCAAAGACATAATTTGACTTCTTCCCCAAAAAGTCCATTTGTTAATGCACTGATTCCTCATTGATACTGTGACCTTATCATACTTAATATTTTATTTTCAAATATATATATGTGTGTGTGTGTGTAATCCATTGATCTATTTTAATATCAACATTTTGCTTTGATTATTGTAGCTTTTAGTACACGTTAGTATCTTGAGCCTAAATTCACTTGAAAGAAAAATATTTGTCTTTATGTGACATAAAATTTTATCTTTATTAATTCAATGCCATTAATTTATCATTCAGTTCCTTGATAGCACTACTTTTGTCCTTACACATTATCCATCAAAGCTAAAAGGAAGTGTAATGATCTGAAAGACAGTTTCTAAAAGATTTTACCTCTTACTAGGTGATGTCACATTTATGCTCATTTTCAAGATGGTATATGTAGTCTTCAGTCAGGCAACAAAAAACTAAAGTTCTTATTATGTATCAGGCATGCTTCTGGTAAATGCTGGTAGATAAGACAAACAAGAAATCTGCCTTTGGGAATTCTTTTTCAAAGATTATTTATTTATTTATTTATTTATTTATTTATTTATTTATTTATTTCACAAGCAAGGTGAGGGGAAGGGGTGGGAAAGAATCCCTAACAGACTCCATGCTGTGTGCAGAGCCCAGTGCAGGGCCTGATCTCACCAGCCTAAGATCAAGGCCCTGAGATACAACCTGAGCCAAACCAAGAGTCAGACACTTAACTGACTGTGCCACCCAGGCACCCCTGGGAGCTTCTGTTGTAGTCAGGGAAGTCTATACAGGCAGTATACTCTCTATATTTAATACTTTTTTCTGTTGTTATTTTTTTTATCTTGTTTCTTATATGTATTCATTTTATTTTTTTACTTTTATTTACTTTCATTTTTTCCAGGATTTGGAAGTTATATATTCTATTACTAATTGTAAAAAATAACAGAAATAAACCTCCATGTTTTGACTTCTTTCATGTAAAACTATAAATATAGCTCACTTTTACTCATTTTCTAAATTTCAGCATTGATTAATACAATCTGAGATTTTGGTCAGTCTGTTTAGTAATTTTTTTACATTCTATCTTTGCTTTTTCAATAATAATTTTAATAATTTCATTCAATTTTATAATTGGATTGTATTAACTAATTACCTAAGCAATTTAATTTAAAATAATTACACACTGTATTTTAAATAGTTTCATATTAGCTCTATCCTTTTATGTTATGCCTTCCAGTTCTTGAGTTCTTAATTTTGATCAATTCTCCTTTAACGAACATTCTTTTCTGTAATCTTTTGTGACAATTTTTTTGGAATTCTTATATATCTGCAAATACTTTTTGTGGCTTTAACATACAATTTAGCTATGTATAAAAGTCTTGAATAGTAAAAAAAATACTATCATTTAGCACCAAATTTTGCAAAGGAAAGGTAAAAGTAAAAAAAATTTTAAAACCATATGATTTTTGTTTCTTTAGGTATATTACCCAAATGTCTCTTTTTAATAGACATTTTTAGTTAAGAATATCTGCTTAGGCAATCTGTATGTCTATCTTTAGTGAGCATTTTTTTTCATTAGAAATGAACATGAGGCAAGGTGCCTCAATGGCTCAGTCAGTAAAGCATCTGAGTCTTGATTTTGACTTAGGTACTGATCCCAGTGGCCTGGGATTGAGCCCTGCACTAGGCTCCATGTTGGGTGTGGATTCTGCTTAAGATTCTCTTTCTCTCCTTCCTCATCTGCCCCTCCTTGCCTCTAAAAGAATGACATGTGAGTCATGTCAAAGTGTGCATACTAGCCTCTGCCATTGGTTTTGAAAAGCCATGTTCAACTCATCCCAAAGCTTGCTGTATTTTTAATAGGCTTCATGTTGTCTTTTGCTTCTTTTTACAAGTCTTTAAGTAAGGTCTTGCCAGAGACGGTGTTGACAACTAGAAATATGTGTGGTGTGCCAGTGTGGGCTTCCCAGAAGTCCCCAGGACAAGTTCAAGAGAAAATGCTGTATATGTGGGGCGCCTGGGTGGCTCAGGCATTTAAATGTCTGTCTTCAGCTAGAGTTATGATGCCAGGATCCTGGGACAGAGCCATTTTCTATTCTCAAATCAAAATAATTCTTTTTTTAAGATTTTATTTACTTATTTGAGAGAAAGCATGAGGAGGGGGAGGGGCAGAGGGGGAGGAACAAGCAGAGTGCTGAGTATGGAGCCCAACACAGTGCTCAATCCCAGGCCCCCAGGATCATGACTTGAGTCAGTATTAAGAGTCAGACAATCAACTGAGCCACCCAGGCACTCCTCAAATCAAAATAATTCTTATATTTGAGTATTCACTACATGCCAGGCAAAGTTATATAGTTTGCAAGATTCCTTAATTAATTTTCACTGTAATTCTCTGAGGATGCTCCTGCTACTGTCTCCACTTTCCAGATGCGGAAACTGAGACGTAGAAATTAAATAAATTATAGAACTGCCCTTAACTCAACAATTTGTTCTTGGCCCATAATCTTCCCCAATGCTCCAGATGGATTTGCTGGATTGAGGTGTTATTCACTCTAACCCTCATCCCATTTCTCTGACTCTTAAATGTTGGCATGCAATAACATTTTTGATCTATGTACATAGCTGGTAGGGCCTCTTGCTATCTCCTTCCACTTTTATGCCTTTCTCCCTTGTTACTCTGGGGCTTCCAGTATACTGAATCACTGTCGATTTTTTCCCTCCATGTTCCTTATGAAAATTGCAAGATCCAAAATGACAAGTGAAAACAGACACATTTTTTATATAGAAGTGATATCAAAAGGAAGTGACATGTAAATGATGCACATGTATGGCAGAGACTTAGATAAGGACTGATAAGGCAGTGAGCAGACATGGAGAAGCAACTGTGGCATATCCCCTCTTGGGGAAGGAATGTCATACATCACTGCTTTCTTTCCAGTGAGCAGGATGCTTTATTTTAGGTGTGGCTTCATACTTTATTGTAATTCTACTTTATGCTATGTCTTCTCAAACTCTGACAATAGTCAGCCTTATACATATTTTGTTGAAGTATAACTGACATACCATATCCCATTATTATCATGTATACATCATAGTGCTTTGATATTTTTATACATTAAGAAATGAACCCCATGATAATCTAGTTACCTTCTATCACCTTCTATCAATTACAGGGGCACCTAGGTGGCTCAGTCTGTTAAGCGTCTACCTTAGGCTCAGGTCATGATCTCAGGGTCTTGATCTCTTGATCTGAGTTCAGGGTCCTGAGATCAAGACCTGCAGCAGGCTCCCTACTCAGTTGTGAGTCTGCTTCTCCCTCTGTGATCTCTCTTGATCTCACTCTTTCAAATAAATAGATAAAATCTTTAAAATAAATAACATTATTATAATATTACTAACTTTGTAACTTAAATTCCCCATGCTGTACATTACATCCTATGACGTATTTATTTTATACCTGGAAGTTTGTACTTCTCAAAACCCTTCACCTATGTCACCTTTTCAACCCTTTTCCCATCTGGTAACCAACAATTTATTTCCTATCACTTTGAGTCTATTTCTCTTATTTTGTTTGTTCATTTGTTTTGTTTTTCAGATTCCATATATAAGCGAAATCATGTGGTATTTATCTTTCTCTCTATGACTTATTACATTTAGCATAATACAGCCTAGGTATATCCATGTTGTTGCAAATAGCAAGATTTCATTCTTTTTATGGTTGAGTAATATTCCATTGTGTGTGTGTGTGTGTGTGTGTGTGTGTGTGTGTATCACATCTTCTATATCCATCTATTGTTAGACACTTAGGCTGCTTCCATATCTTGGCTATTCTAAATAATGCTGCAATGAACATAGGGGTGCAAATATCACTTTGGATTGGGTTTTTTGTTTGTTTTTTTTCTGATGCATACGCAAAAATAAAATTGCTGGATCATATTTTAGTTCTATTTTTAATAAATGGATGCACCCACTATGGAAAACAGTATGGAGGTTCCTCAAAAAATTAAAAACTGTCAGCCTTATATTTTGACATGGTTAATTGTCATGCTTTTAGCCTCTGTCTTCATTTCTTCCTAAGTATTCTCTTGGGAAACTGGGAGAATTTATGACATGGAGGTGAACCGGATACCATTTTAAATGATCAGCCTGGTACTTTTAAGGAGCAATTCTCACCTTTCCTGTCTCCCTTTCTGTTTCATCTGCACATCAGGCCCAAAAGCAAAGTTCCTTCCTCCTTGAGTCTTGAAAGACCTTTTTTACAATCCTCATTCTGGAAATCAAAATATCTATTTGCATATAAAGGCAATTTTTTAAACTTGCTACAAACATTTTTTAATACTTAAAACTCCAGTTCACTCATTTGGTAATGGAACAACTTTTATCATTGTTTTGAGGGCCAAGAGTTATTTTTTTTAAGATTTATTTATTCATTCATGAGAGACACAGAGAGAGAGAGGCAGAGACACAGGCAGAGAGAGAAGCAGGCTCCATGCAGGGAGCCCAATGTGGGACTCGATCCCGGATCTCCAGGATCATGCCCTGGGCCGAAGGCAGGCGCCAAACCGCTGAACCACCAGGGATCCCCTATTTTTTAAACTATTGACTGAATTAATCAGTTGTGGATTTTTTAAAGATTTTTAGGTTAGAGGACCGATTGAATATAAACCACTTCAAAATCTTTGTGGTGGGTGTAAATAAATAAACTAATAATTTAAGGTTATTTGAGCCAGTCTCCTAAATCCACTTGGAAATGATTGTAATGCTTCAATACTCTAAGTGATGCTTTGGTTAATGTGACATTTAAAAAATATATTTTTTGAACTCTAATATCATCTTCCAGTTTTATAGTTTATCTTTTCCACTAAGTCCTAAAGCATCATTGTCAATAGATTTTTACATATTTTTATATATTCTTAAAGTCATACCTATGTATTATAAAATAGAGAACCAAAAATGCATATTTAACGATTTTGTAATTAAATATGTTTTTCACAGGGCTTTTTAAACTATTAAGATGGCATCGGTATCTATTGGCATTTAATTCACACCCAACACCCTTCGTAACTTAAATTAAATCCTTATTGGAGACATTTATTCGAACTGTAACTGTTTTCTCTAATGAACTACCAATTCATTTCCCCACACAGCATGTTCTAATTTGTGCTTGTGGTGGTTTCTAGAAACATATGGGGACCAACTGTGGTTATGTTTTGGGATCTTCTGTACAAAAACATGATAATTGCTTTTGTTTTGCTGATTACTCTCTAAGACAGTTTCGAACCTCTTCAACTTTTTCTTTATCCACGAAGCCTTTAATTGCAAATCCCCTTCTGTTTTATCAGATGAATTTCACATGATGAACATATTGGATGAGCTGGTTAATCTGTCCAGAGGTTCTATGATCTTTAGAAAAGATCAACCCCTTGCATATAATTTACAAATTGTTCCCAGATATCAGACATCATCAGGCTTGTTATTTCCATAGTGCCATAAACACAAAAGCAGAAGAGACATAAAAGGTAAGAGGCCTTCTGCAACATAAAAGAGAAAGCAAGATTGGCATATCCTTTGCTTATGTTTTGGGGGGGGCGGGGAGGGTGGGCAGTGGCAAAAGATACAATAATACAAGCATCTTCCTGATTGATTAAAGTAGTGAAGTGCATTCTTTGGTTCATAAATAATGCTCTATTACTTTTCTTCAAAGACAAGTAAACCTTGACAGAGTGACCTTTTCCAGGGCAGGAGTTGTTTCAGTGCCATAAATTATACTGTAAAACGGGTGGAAATGCTACTGAGAAGTGTGTGACAAAATAAGATTAAAGATTACTATACACAAAAGATTGTTGTTTTATTAATGGATTCCTGTCAATGGGATGAAAAATCCTTGCTTTTCTCCTGGATGCTGAGATCATGTCAAGCCGAAAAATTAGGAGGGCATTTTCTAAGAGGTAACTAACTGTGTCAAAATAACAATATACCGATTAGTTTGTTCCCCCTGTGTTATATTTGCTCTTAAGGCAAATTTAGTTATTGTCAAATAAGCTGTACCATCCACAGGCATTTGCTTGCAAAGGGAAGGACGGTGCTGGGGGGGTGGTGGGGGGCGTCGGGTGTGCAGTCGCAGGGAGGTTCTGGGGAGATGCTTTGCTGAGCAGAAGCCCGGGCGGCTGTCCCCGCCCAGAAGGGAGAGGGTATGGTAATTCCCAAACCATTCATTTATCTGCTCAACACTCAATCTGACAGAGCTATCCATGTCACTTTGAAGAAAAGAAAAATAATCACGTAGTGACTTAACGCTGTAAGCGGTTCTGCATTTTTTTTTACAGCGCACTTGTTTCCAATTTTATCAGTTAGTAAAAAAAAAAATTAAAAATAAATAAAAATAAAAAACCTTGGAATTATAGAAACTAAAACTAAGACCATTTAAAATACAATGAAGGACTTAAGTCGGCTTGAATTACATGAGATCCTGAGAGTTCAGGGACTTTTTGCAAGCCTCAACATCCTGTCCAAATACCATATATGATTCCTTTTAATGTTATTGCTGCACTTTTGCTGTTGTGATTATCTCTACCCAATTTTTTTCCTTAAGATCAAATAAATAATCTTCAATAAATAAACAAAAACACCTAATCAAAATATAGAGAAAATGGTGGCAAAAAGAAATGAAAAAAAAAAAAGGAAAAGGAAACAACTGCAAAGTATCAGATATTTTGGATCATTCATTTCAATAGTAAAATTCACTCAAGTCTTATGGCCCTTTATTGTGTGGCACTAGCAGACATACAATCGAGTGAAAGAGAAACGGAAACAAAATCATTCTATTGAATTTAATTAAAGTTTTCAAAACTTTCCTTGGAATTTGATCTAGCGCGGTTCACTTAAATAATAACTACCCTTGTTAGATAGAGCATATGCTCAGCATGGCATGTTGCTATAAATCACTCCTTGTCAGAAAGAAGAATAGATACACCGGCTCCTTACTGCTTTATTCTTTATAACTAGACACAGGGTATCAGTGTTACCTTCATTATAGGAAGAATAGAAACCTGTGCCTTAATCCACACACACCATTTTCAAGAGAGGTGTCAGAAAGCCAAATGACGAAACAGTGAGATTAGTGTTACAATAAGCATCCATCTACTTCCCAGACAAACATAAAATCGTAGCTAGTGCATGTGGAGCTTATGTGATGTGTTGGGTAGATATTTTGCCCAGGTGTTCAATGGGTAAAGCAGAAAGCCTTTTCCTATTCTTGCATAGCACTTAACCAGGAAGCCCTGTTTACTCAGCTTATGAACTATTCGAAGATAGATCCAACTGTCGAAATTTTACGTTGCTCTTAGCACAAATCAAAAAATATATTAAATCATATTGGTTTTAATAATATACCACACTTCCCCTTAGGCAAAAAAAAAATTAACTGAATAAGTCCTTTCAATTTACAGTCTCTACATTCTCCTTGAGTGTACAGCAAGGCTATGCTCTTCTTTAGCCAATAAGAGCTCAGGCAACGCAGAAGTGGATAGCATATGTGAACAATCTTCAGAAGCCAACAGTCTCAGAAAATACAATCTAAGAGCCAGCACAACAGCAGTGATTGCAAAAATGAACATGAAGCTTTGAGCGTCCCTAATCTTGGATGGTAAAGATGAGTTGGATGTCAAAAAAAAAAAAAAGTTTGGTCAAATGACCTACCCTTTTGATTCCAACAGAATGTGGAAAAGCTATACAATTCTTATGTAAGCACCATATATGATTCTTAAGTTAACACTTGTTGGTGCTTTGTGTGAAGCAGCCAGTGAGTCCTGGAGCCTCCATGATTTTTCTGGGCCACAAGAATCCCTGAAGTAGCTCTGCTGCTTGTGAAACTGAGAAGTTAATCCCTCCTGCAACTCTAAACTTTTGCAAAGATAGAAGATTCTTCCCACTTCCAAATTCTCAGCTTTCAAGTTCCACATGTGGCAAGGTAGAACCAGGTTCCTAATCTCACAAAGAGGCTAACAATTTAAAGTGCAAAAATTGGATATTCTTTCGTGCTCTGTGGAAGATTAGTCAACCATAGAGTTGAGGGTCTATTTCTGGGTTCTGAAGGGTATTATGCTAAATGAAATAAATCAGTCGGAGAAAGACAATTATTGTATGGTTTCATTCATATGAGGAATATAAGAAATAATCCTGAGGACCTTAAGGGAAAGAGAGGAAACTGAATGGGAAAAAAATCAGAGAGGGAGACAAATCATGAGAGTCTCTTAACTCTGGAAAACAAACTGAGGGTCGCTGAAAGAGTGGTGGGTGGGGGGATGGGGTAACTGGGTGATGGGCGGTAAAGAGGGCATATGATGTGATGAGCACTGAGTGTTATATGCAACTGATGAATTACTGAACACTACATCTGCAACTAATGATGTACTATAAGTTGGCAAATTGCATTTAAATAAAAAAATAAAAATAAAAAATAAAGTACAAAAATTATGTTGTCAGTATAATTCCATAGAGATATTGGTTCATGAGTATCTAACTCTTAGTACTTGCAATTGTGAGGCTGAATTCATTGGAGTTTCATAGAATAATATTCTAATAGCCCTGCTACAGAATGCTTCACATTTCTCTTGGAAGATATAACAAGTTACTCAGAAACAATTTATATCTGCTTAAACATTTATACATATCTCTATGCTTATACTCAGAACTACCTCAATTTTTGCCTTAGGGGAAATCTAAAACACTGCTACTATAAATATTGAACACATCTAAGGTAAATTCAGCTCAAGACTGGCCCCTTAATCATAATGATCCCCAGTATTCTCAGAACAGCTAGGGAAGCAACACAGCCAGACTTTTTTCACTTCTTGATAAAGAGTGCGTTTCCTCTAACAAAGCGACTCAAAACAGAGATACCATGTCTCTCTTCCAAGCTAGTATTACTGAGCTTGTTTCTAATACATGCTTCTGACTGATGTGACTATATATCATGCTATTAACCAATTATTCATCTATTATAGTCACCATGATAAAACCAAGACATAGCCCAAAAGTAGCAACATAATCCTAACATCTGAGTGTCTCAAACATGGGGAGAGGACATCAGCCTTATGCAAAACCAAGTTCCAGACGAAGTGAAAAAAAGCAACACATGTTAACCATCTTAACTATAATAGAAGAAAATATAGCAAAATAACTTATTGGGGGTAATAAAATAACTTTCTGAATAGGATGTGCAATTCAGTAGTCATAAAGAATTATATTGGCAAATTTGACCACATTGAAATTTTACATTTTGTAAAACTAAAAGCACCATCAAGAAAACTAAAATAGGGTCTCCTAGGTGGTTCAGGGAGTTAAGCCTCCGACTCTCAGTTTCAGTTCAGGTCATGATCTCAGGGTCCTGGGATAGAGCCCTGCACAGGAGTGGGGGGTGAGGGGGGCTCCATGCTCAGTGGGGAGTCTACTTGTCTCTCTCTCTCTCTCTCTCTCTCTTTCTCTCTCTCTCTTCATCTCTATATCTCTGTCTCAAATATATAAAATCTTTAAAACAAAGTTAAAAGAGAATCTACAGACTGTAAGAATACCATTTTAATGTACATAACATAAAAAAGCAATATTCTTTATATATTAAAAACCACCTCAAATTAAGCCAGAGAAAAATAGTTAAAAGATATGAATGTCCAAATCATAGAATAAAATAGCAAATATGAAAATGCTGATCAAGTCATTCATTGATTAGAAGAAAAATGTAACTTAAAGGAGATATTTCCACCCACCAAATTTGTAGATATGTAGAAAAATATTAACTAAAATTTACTTAAGTTTAAGAAGACATTTGGCAAAGTCAGTTATTTATAGTTGATAAGAGGGAATACTGGCCTCTGCAGCTGGGTGAATGGCAAAAATATTCACCAAGCCCCACAAAACCATTAAGTGGGCAGGCCGGGAAACTCAACTCAGAAAATCTCAGTGAAGAGTCAGTCATGTAAATCTCATATGGGATAGTGTGGAACCGTACTTGGCCTTTTGATTCCTGTCTTTCCAGAACCCTAAGCGTCTTAGAATTTCCAGACTCCCTAACCTCCTTCTTAGAATTTAATTAGCACTTTAAATTTTTTTTCTTCTTTACTTGCACTAGTCATTAAACATTGGGAATCCTTTTTTCTTTTTTTTTTTTTTTGGACAATATTATCATTTCACGTTGCTTCCATTTCTGAAAATGGTTTGATGCTAAATATTAGCTCTTCATCTGGAAATAAAGGATTTAGACTAAATGTTCTTTTTAGGACCCCTTACATCTCTAAAATGCTATGACTTTATTCTTTTATGGATATTTTTCAAGGTATCTGCTGTGTGTATGTATGTGTGTGTGTGTGCGCATCTGTATACGTGTCTTTCCCTGTGCTCTCTTTCTTGTTCAAGCCCTAATGAGCATCTTAATTCCAACTTGTGAAACAAAAATTTAGGGATGCTACTTCTAAGAGTTTTCATTATATTTTATTCTGCATACATTTTATATTCATAAAATCTGAATCTCTAGGATTCACTACTAAAATATACTGGTGGAAATCCATTTCACTACTATATAGTACTATAATTTCATTATATAACATTCGGTTTACATCATACATTAAAAAAATAAAGACCTGCTACTTAGAATTACTAAGCCAAGGATGATATGTTATCTTTACAATAAGATGCAAGTATTCTATAAGAAAAAAAAGACCTACATTTGGAAATATTTGCATTAGGTTATATTTAAAAGCAACTGATGTAAACTGGTGAAATTTTAAACATTACACTGGGAGATTTTGTTCTGGATTATGAATTGATCATTTTTTATTCTTTTTGAAGTTCGCCCCTTTGAAGTTTATAATAAGCAAATTAAGCAAATGTAGATTGACAAGTTGGGTAAGGTCAGTAGTTACTCTCTTTCCTATGCAAATCGCCTCTTATACTCATATCGTTGCCAGTTCAAAATGAAACTGTCCTTGCTGGCATATTGCATGATTGATTATGCAATAAACGTTAGTATTTTCTTATGCTGTTCATATGTTTCTGCAATCAATACTAGCTTACCAATAATACAAAATATGACAAAGTAAGTAGCCACAGTCCCTAAGCATATACATTCCATTTCTTAAAGGATCAGAAGCAGCTTTGCCAAGTTGAACACGGTGTTGATTAAGCATAATCCCTCTGAAAGGCCACAGAAATGTGATGCAAGCTTCCAGGGTTTGCAAACTTCTGGAATTCCTGTAGATCAAACATGAAGAACCACCTTGGTCCCAGCATGATAAGGTCAACCTGGTACTTGAAAGATTCATATGAATTTCTTCTGTTTATTCAACTAGTTGCATAGCTATAGCTTACTTTCAAGTATAAATTTCATGGCACCAATTAGTGTCAATCTTAGGCTGCCAAGGGTCCATCTGCTAAGCAAAGTCTGAATGCAAAATTATTTCTTACCGTGTCCCATGATAGCCACTGTACTGCAGGACTTTCTTCCAGTTCTCAAACTTCTGCTTGGATTTTTCTTCTTCACTTCGAGAATCTCATCTCCTTTTGTTATTACTGAACTTCTCTGGTTTGCAGTGCACAATAGCAGCATAGCTGACTCCCAGAACTCAAATAAGAATAATAAAGATTTGCTCATTTCTTTGAATAGGTTTCAGTATTTGATTTATAGTATCTATGGTTGCTGGCTGATAACACATTTTCAGGATTTTATCACTAAATAGGCATAATTACAAAATACCTACTGTCATAAGCTAAATAATGTCTCCTCAAAGATATCCACATCCTAATATACACAACCTTATGAGTATGTTACCTTACACAGCAAAGGAGAATTTGCTGGTATAAGAATCACGAGATCACAGATTATCCTGGATTATTCAGTGGACCCAATAGAATCATGAGGGTCTTTATAAGAGGGAAGCAGGAGGGTCAGAGCCAGTCAGAGAAGGAAATGTGAAGACAGAAACAGAGATTTGAAAAAATTATGCTGGTGGATTTGAGCTGGAGAAAAGAGCCATGAACCAAGGAGTGCAGGCAGTTTCTAGAAGTTGAAAAGGCTGGGAAACAAGTTCTGCCCTCAAGCCCCCAGAAGGAATCGACCCTGAACATACCTTGACTTTAGTCCAGTGAGACTTAGGTTAGGTTCTGACCTCTAGGACTATAAAATAAATTTGTGCTGCTTTAAGCCACTAGGTTAGTGGCAATTTGTTACAACAACGAGAAACTCATACAAGTACTGAATACTTGTTGTTGGCTTTCCAATCAGTAAGTTGCCACTAGCTAAAGAGTTAAACTTTGGGTTTGGGGCTGCTTTACATATTTTTTATTTATAAGAGATATTCCAATATATTTCTAGATCAAGTGATTATATCTTTACAAGGTGCAGTGTATAACTTTAAATGGTTTGACTGATCTTCAAAAAACTCATAAAGGCACCCAGCAAGGAATGTAAAGGTGGAAATGGACCTTCTTTAAAGACTATTGTCTGACGTCACTAAGAAGAGGAACAAAGGCCCCATCCAGCATCATGTGGTATGGCTGAGCCTAAAAATGTGGAAATGGTTTTCTTTTCCACAGATATGCTCCTGTCACATGGGTAAACACATTTTGGATTATATAGGTATCTACTAGAAGCTCACAGATCACCTCTCAGGGAGAGTGCTCTAAAAGCAACAGCAAAAAACCTCTGAAGTTAAGTTTTAGTAGTATATAGAAAACAAACAAAATAACAAAATAATCAGTTTAATATTCAACACATGGTATAATTACAAATACATAGTATTTAAAAATACTTGTGGGATCCATCAATGCATTAACATGAATAAGGATTCCAGTTATTTTTTATTTTTTCTTGCTATTTTGTTCTTCCTGTGAGAAACTTTCATTGCCTCTCAGATGTCACTAAACAAGCCTCTGAAGGTTCCTCCAGGCCCTGAGATAATGTAACTGCAGTTCCTCATCTGCAGGAGGTCATAATCTACTAGAACACAGACAAACCAATTTCTAAGCCTACAAAGAAATCACCAATGAACAAAAATGTTTAAAATCAGAGAAATGTAGATTTGAAGCAAGGAGAACCATGTTTCCACTACCAACTCGGTCCTTGGGAAGCACATCCATGGAGGCTGTATGAAGCAGAGGCAAGTAGAAAGGCAGGAGAGGGTGTTCAGTACTGGCACTAACAGAGAATGAACAGAGGCACAATGAGTACAGTAAGTTCAAGTTCAAGCATAGCTCAAATGGGAGATGAAACTCATAAGACCCAAGATGGGAGTAATAGTAGAAATCAGATCCAAGAGGGCTTGGGAGGACTTGCCATGCAGCATAGGTTTTATCATCTTTCCCCAGAAAAGGTGGACTTTTAGAAGAGAAATCAAATGGATATATTTGAAATAAATAGGTTACATTGCTGGCAATGTGGAAAATAGATTGGAAGGAAGAAAACAATGGTGAGTGGGGTGCTATTAAAAGATGGAGGTATTCCACACCATTTACACAGAGTTTTATTCAGGGCAGCTTACTGGCGGGGTGGTGGGGGTGGTGAAAGAAAGAGACTGATGATTCAGGCACTACACAGTTATTCCCTGCCAAGTCCAGACCCTTAATTCCAAGCATTTATAGAGCAAGGGGCATTGGGGTGAGGTCAAAGGCTGGTTAGCTAGTGGCACCATCTGTGCACCAGAGAGTCTCTACTAGTTAGCTGAAATGGTACCTACTGTGTACAGCTTTAGGGAAGATCAGAGCAAGCCTTCTCGCATCCAATCAAGGCATACATTAACCTCAACAGGATGAACACATAGCATGAACAAGGTGGAGGGCCAAATATGGAGTTGGTGTTGCCAGCACTCCAACAGGTGCTTAGCAAAAGACTATTGCTACAGTCAAGATGAGGTAAGATGGGACTAATATCTGCACTAGGACCTCATCAGATCCACTCAGAGCATTGAAGGATGAGGTGGAATCAAAATAACAGGTAGGCAAAATCTACAGAATTAGGTTATTGATCACTTATGAGGATTAAGAGAGAAGAAGAGATTAGGGCTGACCTCCAGAATTCCTAGATGAACAATGGGAAGGATTGTGTTATCCACAAAGTAAAGAAGTGAAAAGGCATATTTGGGGTGGGGGTGTTATTTCTGCTTTGAGCTTGTTGCCAGTGCAGTGGTTGTGAGACAAACTATTACAGACGTCCAGAGTCTGTGGGGCATGGGAATTTAGAATATAAGTGAAAGGACTTGAGGAGAAATAGACTTAAGACTCATCAGCTTATATACAGGTCACATTTAAAGTGTGAAACTAAATAAAATCATCCAGAGGAGAGCACACAGGGCCATTTTAAAAAGTAAATTTGAAATAGCTACTGTGGGAAATTAGAAATGGGAATGTTTAGGAATTACTAAAAAGACTATTCCATTGGAAAGGTTTTGTTCTTTACCTAACTTGTATGTTTCTTGTTAAAAAATAAGCCATCTCCTTCAGATGATAGTAAATAAACTTGGTTGATTCAACCACTGATTAATTCACTATTTAGACTATCCATTCATTGTGATGAGTTTTACACCTTTTAATCTATTGATCTAAAATATTTCCTGGTCATTAGGTCTTTATTTCCTTGATTGTGTTTTTAACCCTATAAAGTCATTTTCATGTTTGGAGCTTCTCTAATTTCCCCACATTTATCTTGTCTTCTGCACTTCTTAATGTGACCTTCTATCGAAGTAAGGTGCTAAGATTTATACAAATATATAAATATCATATGTACATGGTGTGTATTATAGCTAGAATTTTATACATTTTTAAATAAATTCTAGATTTTTATTTTTCAGTGTCATCTTTGTACTAACTTTCTCCCACACTTAGTGATAGAGGTCTGGGGCCATAAACTTTGTTATGTTTAGTGATTATAAAGGTTTGCCTTAAATAAAGGCCTACATTTTAGTCTCAATCAGTACATGTATTTGTTCCTATGGAAGAGGAAACACTTACTCTGATTATATTTGAAAGAGAATATATTATGCTTACATATTTCCCCTTTAATTATAACTTTGATTATGTTGTCTTTGATTTGTTTTACAATTGGAACAACTGGGTTAATTGAGGTAATTAAGATGAACCCTAGAAAGAATAGAATCTAAACAAGGTAGTGGATATATCATCTGACTCCAACTGGTAAAAATGTCTCTTTAATAATTCTGTAGCAAACATGTTTCTACGAAGAACAAGGAAATTGTGTTTTACATGGCAAGCGAGATTTTCATTCATTTTTGTTGATGTCATCTAGTGGCCACACGGCCTAATTTCCAAGTTGCTTTAGCTAACTTTGTTATGCTAATTGCTGGAGCAATTATAAATTAAATAATCAGGAGATTCCCTGTGCTCACAGAAAGCCTGCTTTCTGACTTCCATTGGGAAGGTCTAAATTTGTGAACTAGAAGTCAAAACATAGTTTTTATGAACCACTCTTCAAAGTTTAACATCCAGAATTCTATGAAAAGACCATGATTTTGAAAAGACAGAAGGAAGTCAAAGTATAGTTCTGTACTCATTCCTGATTCTAAAGGGAACCTCTTTGAAAATTTTCAAAACTTATTTTTCATTACTTTGAACAGTCAAGTCATTCTTGGGGCTCTAAGAAATAACAACACCAAAAAACTAAATGCATTGGCTAGATTTTGACATGAAACTATGAACTATTTATGTAATTTATTTAAAGAGATAATTTGATCTGTATACATTTTCCTCTAATATATAAGTATAAATATTTAATATTTGTCATAAAAATGATAACCCAACATGATTCACAGACCCTTCCTCTCTAAGGAACTGAAAGAATGGGACTATAAAAACTCTAGCAATGAAGGAAATAGATGGTAGAACAGGCAGTCATGAGCAATAATAAGGAATTATCATTATTACTAGATGCTACTATATGCCTATGACACATGTCTGCTTGTTATATATTCATTGATTCAATAAAAATTTATGGAGCGTCTATTCAGAACTCTACCCAAGATGTGAGCTACAGATTAATATGATGCACTAGGTGCAATAACAACAGTATATTTAACATGATGAGGACTAATAACTATTTTGCCTGAAGACTTGAGCAAAGCATGTGAAAAAAATGTGATCTTTGGCTAGATCTTGATGAATGAGTGGAACTTCATCCTGCTTTCTTCTGTGCTCCAGTCTAGACTCAAAATTCTAAATCTAAAGTTCTGATTCAGTAGATCAAGCGTGAGATCCAAGAATCTTTTTTTTCCTAAAGTTCCCTCGTTGGTATTATGTGAAGTTCATGTGCTGCTGGTATCAACTCATGTGAACTGAATCGGAAGTTGAAGTGGCTGAAAAAAGTGCTGTGAAGATGTGCTCAGCCTGGTTTGTTAAGACTTTTTCTCTAAAAGATAACCTACAGCAGTTTTTCTCAACATTTAGTGCTGGGGATCCCAGGAAAGGCAAATTCTGGTTTAGTAAATGAGACTTGAGATTCTGCATTTCTGACACGTTCCCAACTTACATCGATACTGTTGGTCTCTGTATCTCTCAGACTCCTTGATCTAATCTGATGAAGTAAAAGGGCATGAATAAAAATCAAGAATTTAAGGGTAAAAAAAGTAGAAGGAACTTTCTTTTGATTTCCAAGCCAATCGACTGCTTCCAAGTTAGTGAATGTTGAGAACTTTTTGTATTGCCTATTTGGGGAAAATCCTAGTCAGGAGGGAAACAAGTTGCTTTTATTAACTCTACAAATTAAATGTCTAATGAAATGGAGAAGTAATACAGTGCAATGGTTAAAAACATAGAGTTTGAAGCCAGATTGGCCAAATTCATATTCTACATCTATATTTCACCAGCTATGATAGTGTAGCCCCCCGCCCCCAAAAATGTAACCTCTTTGCACATTTCCTTACCTATAAAATGGAGTTAAGAAGAGTGCTTACCTTTCTGGATTAAGGGCAAATTACTGAGTTGACATATGGAAAACACATTGAACAGGACCCAGCATGAGTCAAGTGACACAGCAGCATCTGCCACTTTCTTTAGTATGTTTGTCTGTTTTTACCGATATCAATATGAAGTCATTAAAAAGCGAAAACAGGGGTGCCTGGATGGTTCAGTCTGTTAAGCATCTGCCTTCACCTCAGGTCATGATCTCAGAGTCTTGGGATCAAGTACTGTTTTGCTGGTGGGGTGGGTCCATGCTCAGCAGGGAGAGTCTGCACTTCTCCCTCTTCCCCCACCTCCTCCCCCATCTTGTGCTTGTGCATGCTCTCTGTCTCAAATAAATAAATAAAATCTTTTTTAAAAAAATGAAAACAAATTTTTTTCAACTTGATATTTTTGTCACAACCCTTCTTTCTCACAAACTCAGCTTCCAACCTTGTTCCCTTCCTTTGCAACATGATGAACATGCCTTCCTTTTATTCTTCATCTGTCTAGAACCACCATATTTTTTAAAATTATACCTTCTGCAAGTTTACTTTTCCTTCTTCCCTTTTCAGATTACTTTGTCATCTGTAAATCAGTGCAACTCTGCCACTCTCAATATTTGTTCAGAACTATTCTTATCAAGATCAACAAGCATTTCCTTTGGGCAAATCTACTTTTTTTATGTTGTTAATCACATCCTTTTCAAAAGTCTACAGCCATTTCAAAGTCATATAAATGAGAATTCCTAGTACAAATTAGAGCCACAAGTGCTATTAAAGTTCTGAACAGAGCTTCTGTCATTTGGGGTCCCATGGCTAACCTAATTTGGGGGGCAAGTATGCAGATTGGCAAAGAGAAGGCAGATAGGTATTTCAGATATATCAAACAGCATTGACAACATAGGCTTCTAGGATGGATCAGATGACTATGAAATGAAGTAAGGAAACCAGTGTGAGAGAAGAGGAAAGGCTCTTGAGAAATTAGGAGATAAGACAGTATCACAAGGTGTGGCACCTTCACACTACATCTACTTGGCAAGGTTGGAACTATACTTCATAGAATCTTCCTCTTCTAGAGTTTTAGGACAGAGATCACCAAAAGAGGGGTTACATGAGGTTGGGAAGGTGCATATGAGTCAGTAGCCACTGCTCTTAAACAATCCTTAAGGTCGGAGATGGTGAGAGACTGAGAGGTACCAGCAAATCATTACTTTTCCTCCATTATGCAGCCACCTCTTCTCTTTACCTGTCAGCTCTACTAATCAACAGTCATGTGAAACCCACCACAGGAGGCAGAAGCAGAGCCGTCTGGAGATTTCTTCAGCAGTCCTGTTCATGGCCCCACTCCAGCAGGAATGTGTCTGACTTCAGGAGGGTTCCTGAGGGCCTTCCCTCATGCTCCAGTTCATCTTTTAGGCTTCCACTTCCCTAGCTTCTTCCATTAGTGTTTAGACCTTATTTCTAATGTGAAATGCCTTCCTTGTAATCCACACAATGGTGCTGCTTCCCTGATTGACACTGCCTGACACCAGATTTCAGAATTAAGCCTTCATCTCTTGTGAGACAATTAAACATTAAAGGTTCTCAAGCTGGAAGTGACATGGTAAATGTGGCCTTCAGGAAGATGACTATAATGGCGGTCTTCACCCCAATTTGGCCTTGGACTGTGAGAGTTAGCAACTGAATATAGGTCTAGAATCAGAGGGGCTATTATGGTAATTCAAGCAGGTGATGTTTGGATCCCCACAATGGAGACAGAAATAAAGGAATGACCATCAGCTTTCAAAGTCAATGACACTGGTGTTCCTCTTTGAGAGTCTTTATGGTGCAATACAGTCCTGGCACATGATGGAAACATATCGAAAGTTTACAGAAGTTGAAAATGAATGATATATACCCAAAAGGTGAGTTGTCCTTTTCCTTCACTAATACAAATTAAAATAAAGGACATACTCCCCAATTTCCATTGAAGTGTAAGTTCCATAAGGCAATGAAAGCAGGGGATTCACCTTTCCACTGCTCTATTTTCAATGCCAAAAAAGGTGGTTGGCCCACATTAAGGTCTGAATGTATATTTATTGGATGAATAAATTAATGACTGATGTCAGTGAACATAACAAGCCCTTATATAAACAGGTAAAACAGTGTGTTCATTGGCTTGAATTCTTCGTTTTAAAAGAAAGTTTCCCAAATCAGAGTTTACAGAGTGCCATACAACCATAAACATCTCCGAATACTTAATCTACCAATTAATCTTAACTCAGAATTTCAGAGAGCAGGATCCTATAGAAAATGATTTGATGGAAAAGTCTGTTTTTGGTGTGCAAAAGAAAATATACATAAAATACATTTCTGTCACAGGATTCTTCATTGTTGTTGCTTTTTTTTTCCTAGGCAAGAGTTGATAGTGAGAGGTTTTTCCCACCATTCAGGAAAATCATTTTTTGGCTATAAATATTAATGGGTTTAGTAATAAATTACACACTTGAATGGCATTTTATTACTTAAAACTAAAATATTAAAAACCTTATTTGAAATGCACAGAGAAATCATGTAATTTAAATCACCTTAGACTTGGAAATGGACTCCAAACCACTGCTTAGAAAGAAGTATAATTTTTAAAATATGTATTTTGGTAATGGGCCAACATATTCCACAGAATCATCTAAAAAGAAAGTGGATAGGTCTTCTGGTCCAGTATATTTTTCCTCAGATAAGCAAACTATTTTTATTTGCTTTCTCAGTCCATTCTTTAAAATTAATAACATAAGCACTGAAGTTAGAATTGATAAAGACTAATTTTTCTAACTATTAAAGTAAGATTTTCTTCTCTCCGGAAATGAATTCACTAACAATGTTATAAGCCAAGAGCATAATCTTCTCAAAAATAAATTGTACAGATCAGCCACATGAAATATATACTCTCCAAATATGCCTCCAAATCATATTTCTTTGCTTTAAAAATTTGGAATTAATAATTTAAGCACTGATATTAATTTATTTCTTGACTGTATAATAGATGAATTCCTCAAATTCTATCTGATAATTTTACAGATAGAAATAATAATTTTATTCAGGAATCAATCATTATCGTAACTCTAATCAGTATTTATTAACACAAGAGCATAAGATACAGTCCTTGCCTTAAATTGTTTTGTCTAAATTCCTCAATTCTAATTAGTTACAAAAATACTCACTAAACATGCAGTTTGCTTTGAGATGCCGAGGGAGTAATAAGTAGCTTACTTTTAAGTAAAGTGAAATAGGTTTTAAATTTAGGTTTTAAATCTTCCTCAGTTCACTAATCAGAGTTGTTTTTGTGTCACTTCCCCATTAAGAACTTTCAGTGAGCCCCCCTGCCATTGCACACAAAAGAAAACCTAGTTTCCTTGGCTCGATGGTCAAGGACCACTCTAATCTACCCCAAGTCTTCTTTGTCTGCTAATCTACCCCAAGTCTTCCTTTTCTGCCTATTTCTCATTCTTCTTGAGCAGTCCCCTTATATATTAGTCACATTACAACTTTCACTATTCCAGAAGATGTCTGCATTCTACCTACACCTCCAAAGTGTCTGTGCAATATGAAGGGCACACCTGGATTATTCTCATTTCTCACCACTAACTTCTCCCATTCTTGAAGACTGCAAGTACCGGCCCTCAGTTTTACAAAATGTTCTCACCTCTCCCTTACCTGTCCACTCACTTACACTTTGTACCCCTTTACTTCCTTGTATTTGAGTTTCTTCTGTATCTATCTGCCTTGTCTGACAGACTGTGAGGCTGTGATGAAGAGGGATCTTGTCTTATTCATATTTGTATTGATCATACTAATAAATAAATCTCCCATTAATAGTTATAAGTTGAATTGAACTGAACTGAACTGATGAACTGGATAGAATTGAACCCAGGTGAATTGAAACTGAAAATCAAGGTGGCAGTGGAGATGGGAATATACCATCAGATCAAGTTCTCCAGTGCAGTCACAAATCAATTAGCAATTACCTTTCTGGGCCCAACTGAAATCTGAGACCTCTGTTGGTCACTGTATGGAGTACACAGAGAGCAAAATACCTTCAAGAACCTAAGAATGCTTTAAAATATCTTATTGAAGGAAGGGGAAGAAAGGAAAATTTGACAGGGGGATTGATATACAGTATCATTTAATCTTCAAAACAAACATTCAATGGAGGTGTTACATTTACAAATAAAAACCTGAGGCCCAAAGTCACACAGCAAGTAAGTGGCCAGATAAGGATGCAAACTCCCACCTATCAGGTCCTGGGGTTGTGCTCTCTCAGCTACATGGAATTATCTTCAGTCTCATAGCAAATCTTTCTATCCACACTTTTTTAAATGCCATTCCTATTTTTAAAATTAAAAGGGAGCACATATGAGCTGACTCATGAATCCAGAGATAACTAACATCTTTTGTTCTCAATTTTTTTCTCTGGGAATAAACAGACAACATACAGATATACTATTTTTTTTCTAATATTAGATGACTCTATGTTACATGGTACAATAATTTTTGCTTTATAAGTCAGCCCTTTCCATATTATTCCAACACATGTGATCCATATCATTCTTACATCTTTTTTGTGCTATTATATTCCAATTATGTGTTCACCATAATTAATCCTATAAATTTTGCATTGTTAGAGTTGAGGTTGTTTTCTACCTTTTATAAAGAAAATTTTGGGCAGCCTGGTGGCTCAGCGGTTTAGTGCTGCCTTTGGCACAGGGCCTGGTCTTGGAAACCCAGGATCGAGTCCCACGTCAGGCTTCCTGCATGGAGCCTGCTTCTCCTTCTGCCTGTGTCTCTGCCTCTCTCTCTGTGTGTGTTTCTCATGAATAAATAAATATTTTTAAAAAAGAAAATTTTGATAAGCATCCTTATGCTTAAATATTTTTGTGCATCTCTGATTTGGTGCTTAAATTTCGACTCTTATGGAAAAAAGGAAAGGAGAGGCACAGGGAAGTTAAGCTGTATGTGATTTCACACTTCTGGAAAGTAATGGACTCTAGATAGTCTTTAGTGCAAATCTAATATAGCATTTCTCGAACTCAAGCACTGTTAAGCACTGCTACCATTTTGGACAAGATAACTCTTTGTTTGGGGAGGCTTTCCTGTATGCCATAAGATGTTTAGCAGCATCGCTGGCCTTTAACCATAGATACCAGTAGCAGTCTCCATCCATGCACTCGTGACAATCAGAAATGTCTCTAGACATCGCCAAATGTCCTGAGAGTGGGAAGGTGACTCAACACCCCTCCTACAGTGAAAGCCATTGATCTAATGTAACAGATTCAGTATTATTACATCCATCAACATTTAGACAGACCCAATTTTGAAAGAGGAAGAAAAAAATGGACACAGAAACGTATCTCATTTTCACAAACTGGTGGAGATTTAAAAGAGTGCAACAAATATTTTGCATTATATAGAGCTATCAAAATATGCAGCTTCAAGGAAATGGAATAAGTATCCCTGAACACCCAAACTATATCCAAGCATGTAAAGAAAATAAGTACAAGTTTTGCCAAGAATGACACAGCTGAATGTATAAAAGACAGTCTTTTAATAGCTTGCAATATAAGACACTTCACAGTAACCAGTTGAAAAATGAAGATAAAACCTTGAATAGAGACAGATTGATATGTAAAGAAAAAGAAGGAGTAGAGGTTAATGAATTATTTCTAAATCAATATAATGTAATAAAATTCTCTCTTCTGTGAAAATGTGAAATTTGCATTTATGCCCAGTGAAATATAGATGAACAGTGATTGTGCTTATTACACCTGTCACAGAGAAAAAAAATCAGGGCACATTATCTACTAGTTACATTTCTTCAAAACTGATTAACCTTAATACATTTTTTCCCTTCACTGATCTTACAGAGTTTACTGAATATAGCATGTCTTGATTAAAATTGCCCACATCTTAATTTAAGTCTCCCTTGCTCTAACTCAGAGATCTACAATCATTTCTTTAAATTAACTCTTTAACTAATGGGAATAATGCAATCTCTTAGTCATAATAGACTTAAAAACTCAAATAGAGAGTCCCCCAAAGGAAATTTTCAAGAAAACTCAACAAAAGATATAAATACAGTGTTTTTGCCCATTTATATCTGTGTAGGACAGAAATTTGTTAGGGATAAGAGAAGTCTATACAAAGACTCAAAGACAAATTTTGCTGGTATTCAAAAGTGCTATGTGCTTGCAGTTTGAGACTATTCCATTCTACTTTCTCTAACTCAGACATTTGTGAAGTTCCATTATTTCACACACAATCTTTGAACGGATATTTTTGTCACTGTGACCTGAGTGTGGGGCTATACTTTTGTTACTTGCCTATTAGCAATTCATTGTGTTTCCCTAACCATTGGTCTGATACTAGCATTGAGAAAACTACAAATACCTAAGTATCCATTTGTCAGTTCACAGCTTAGGAAGACTGACACTCTTGTCTTTTCATTTGGGTCAGATCTACTACTATTGCAGCAAGACCAGCACAACTGAAATATTTGGAAACTCTTTATCATGACAAATACCCAAGGTAGTAGGAAGAGTAGAAGCATGAAACCAAAGGAAGTATTTCAAGTGCCACATGATGAGACTAGGGAATCTCTCAGATTAGTTCACTAAAATAGTAAGCTCTAGACACACCATTTCTTTATGAATGGAGACTTCTTGATTATTAAGTGTGAAATGTATTTATCTCAATTAGCATTTTTGAAAAATTCTCCATCCAACTACTCTGTACAGCTTTGTAATAACCTTGAGCTATGAAGCCAGTACTTATGCTTTTAATTAATAACCTCTTGGACATGCACATTATAATATTTTTATAGGGTAAATTTATTTTCCATTTGTGTACACATAAAATATAATATAAAAATAAAACTATCTTGTGTCATGTTAAGTGATAATAGTTGGCTCATTATTTAACTCATGTATACTTCCTAATACCTTGAACTGTACACATAATCATTATAACTCTCCACCTTACACTTACACTCACCCCTGACTCTAGTCCTGGGATTAGACTACTTTCTGCTATGTGGTATATGTTTCAGAGAGGGGAAAAAAAATAGTATATTGAAACAGAAGTGAAATTGCAAATATTCTGCATGAATGAACAAATAATAGTTTATCCTTGTTAGGTTTGTCAGATGTAACATAACTGATTAAACCTAGCATGCATAGACTTTTGTTGGAAGAAAATTACTTCTACAAAGTTTTTCAATATACAGTAAGAAGAATGCTCACTAGGATCACACACACACACACACACACACACACACACACAGGGCTTTAAACTATACCAAATGCTATATGCTCCCCTCTTTAAAGCACACCGAAGTAGTCAGAACTGATTTCTTAAAATATTTTAGAAGTATATTTAATTAAATTTAAACATAGAGACTGTATGAGGGGAATTCACATTACAAAGTGATAAATGCTTATGTCTAGTATAAGAGAAATTATACTAGAAATAAGTAAGAATAAGCACAAATCTACTTGTTTTTAGAACCTGCTGAGATTCAGTTCCTCTACAGCAGATCCAAGAAAAGCGTGAAACAGAATAAATGTCCTATTTTCTTTCTTGTGCCTGGAGATTACTTTAGTTGAATAGGTGACTTCATCATTTTCTTGCACATTTTGTAATTCTAGGACAATTGCCAATGACACGTTTTTCTCAACTATTCTAAGGCATCAATTCAAACCTTGTTTACACAAAAATTTCCAGGAAAAATATTTAACTGAAATATAGTCCCTCTCTCACTTTCTGGTCAGTGCTACCCATCAAAAGGGATTAAAGTTTTTTTTTTTTCCTGTGGCAATTAATACAAAATTACCAACATCCATCATTTTTAATGCAAGTCATATTCATACCCATCAGGGAAATATATGAGAGACAAATACCCAGATTGTTTAAGGTTGGTCTCAAGGTCAATCTCAACAATCCACCAGAAATATTTACAGGCAGCTGAAATTGCTTATAATTTGTCAGTCATCTTTTAAAACACTCTTCAGTAGATAAGTTGTATCTCTGTGATTTGAAATAGCCAACACAAGTTTTGACTCAAAGAGACAGCCTTGGACTAGGTTAAATCAAAGAGAATATATTTGCTGTAAGGCAAGAAGATCAGTGGTAGACACCTCCCCCAGTGCTCTTTCCACTGGAGGGATTGATATAACCTCTTGGATTCAGTACAAGATTACCCAGCAATAAAACTTACACTTACGTTTGTTTATGGAAGGAATAAACAGTTGAAGTTTAAAAATATTTCACCACTGAATTTTTTTATGGAAGATTTAATAATCAAAGAAATCAAGAAGAATGTAAATTGCAGGACCTTAGCAAATTTCTAAATTAGATATCCATCCAGTTTTACAACAGATTTTGAAGATGTCAGTATGTTTCTTACATGGCTTGATGATCCTTAAGTCCAGAAACCTTGAGTAAAAACCAAAATAAAATCTGAAAACTAGGGGAAAAAAAATATAACCCTCCCATGACAAAGTAGTAAAACACACTGACAATGTAGCAACATAGACCTAGAAAAAAAAGAAATGTTCTTTGGGCGGAGGGAGTTGCTCAAACAAAGAGTGAACCTATAGATTAATCTCCAAGGAAGTCAATTAAAAGGCAAGGGTAAGTAGTAACGCTGTCATTCAATCGTGAAATGACACCAGATTTCAAAAGAACCACGGAGTACTTTCATGCTTATTTTTTTCCATGAAGAAAAGTTGTATCAGCTCTGGTGAAGCACATCAGATGATTTTAGAAACCACATCCTCATTACTCAGAACCAGATTCCACCTTTCAGTATTTCAGTATTATTAGTTCTGTCCCCGATTTCTTCCTTTGCAACCACTGCATGTGTTCTCAGTGGTCCAGTGACCACTACTGATGCTAATCAGGCCCCTGATTTTCATAACCACAGTGACGTTTAACACGAAGTAGGTCAGGCAAGAGAAGGAAAGTTATAACTGGGGAGTGAGTCAATGTGAGCTAGAAATATTAAACACACACACACAGACACATTGACCTTTCCATTTTTAAAAAATAGTCATTAAATTGAGTTAAAAATGATTGTCTGATTTCCCTTTTCTGATTTTTAAATGATACTTATTCACTACTGGTGGCCACTTATCCCATTTTGACATTGCTAAATAGCAGTTCACATCCCTAGGAGTAAAACTCTTCTTGCTTATCTTTTTGCCTCTGTACTAATCCCTCTCCATGGGACAAGTGACTTTTCTGATTCAAGGTTGGAAACAGCCCACAATCCACTTAGACATTAAAATCAGGACATAATCATTTTATGGAAACAAGGGCACTCCCCCTCTCCTTCTCCTGTTGGTCTCAAACAGGAAAATCTCCAACTCCTCTTTTATCTGTGAGGAAAGCCAAGTGAGTCAGAGCCCTTTGGTAGTTTCTTTGCCATGAACTGAGTGTGACTTGTTAATTCAGGGTGCAATAAAGATGCTATTTCTCTAAACGAAATATACTGATGTATTGGTTATCCCCCAAATAACACAATTGTTATTTGTCATCTTCCAAGGTTTCTGAGAATCAGAAAGTGTGACAGGGCACAATAAGGTCAGCCCGTCTTTGTTCCATGATGTCTAGGGTCTCAAGTGGAACTTGAAGAAGGTGCTCTAATCAACTGAAGGCTTATTCTCCCGTGAGTCTAGTGGTTGACGCAGGCTGAGATTTTAGCTGAGCCAATGACTACATGGCTCTCCATATGATTGGAGATTGAGCTTGTTTGTAACATGATGGCTGGCTTCCAAAGGCAAGTACCCTCAGATAGAGACAATGAGACAGAGACAGACAGAGAGATACAGAAAGAGACAGAAAAACAAAAGAAACAGAGATGGAGAAGGGATGTTATATCCTTTTATTACCTCAGGTCAGAAGGCACATAACATCACCCGTCATTAACTGGTCAGGACAGTCACAAGGGGAAGGAAGATAGACCTATCCTCCAGTGGGAGGGGAGTCAGCCACATTATAAGAAGAGCATGTAGGACAAGATAAATGTATTGGAAGGGGTATTTTTGAAAAACATAATCTGCCACTAATAGTAATAGAATAATACTTCATGTTTAACCTGTTAATTTCTGGAAGAAGGAGGAATTACTAGCCTGTCTTAACTTCCAACTGTTTTAAACAATTATTGAAGTTTCTCAAGCCTAAATTGATTCCATGAGCAAGGCAATATGCTAGAATATTTGTTTATAGTAATGTAAGACCCTGCCCTTAAAGACCTATTGATTTAATGTCTTACATTTCCACAGTGCTTTGTATTCTCAGAACTTATGCATATTGGCTACCTTACCTTATTTCTTAAAGATTCTTATGATTGATTACATCTATTTTGAATGTGAGTAATCTGAAATTTGGAAGCATTCAGGGACTTACCCAGGGTCATACGAGTAATAGATAAAGGATACAAGACTCACGTTACAGAGAAAACTTACTTTTACTTCTTGGTCTGGTGAAGTCCTTTTCTATTTATTAATTTATTTATTTATAATTTTTAAATTTAAATTCAACTTAGTTAACATGTAGCGTGTAATTAGCTTCAAGGGTAGAATTCAATGACCCATCAGCCGTATATAATACTCGGTGCTCATTACATCATTGTCCTCCTTAACGCCCATCACCCAGATACACCATACCCCCACCTGCCTCCCCTCCGGGAACACCTAGTTTGTTTTTCATAGTGAAGAGTCTCTTCTGGTTTGCCTACCTCTCTGTTTTTATCTTACTTTATTTTTATTCTCTCCAACTAGACTTTAGAGGTATAATTGATACAAAAAAGCAATTTTATTACATAAAATACCAATTCAAATAAAACTATCATAATCTTGTGTTTAGTATTGTACCCTCTGCTCCCCACATAGAAGAGAAAGAAAACCAACTGGGATAAATAACTAAAGGTGGAGACTGCCAAAGGAGAGATGGCCAATAACGAGAGCTGAGCTTGATGCTCAGCACTAAACCTGGACTTTTCTTTGTCTGTGTTTGAGACTGATCATGTGCAAGTCAAAAGTAATGGATATTTCATTTCATTCGGGGCTTTATAGACACACCCTAAAGGAGTAATGCAGATAGTTTTACTGATGTAGATTTTAAGAATGCCTGAAGCCTGCACATAGGCAAAAAATAAAGGCTCAACATGGCAATATAAAGAAAAAGTCATCTAACCTTCATCTGGAGTTTGTATTAATCTTCTGGATTGCCATAACAAAAGAACAGACTGAGAAGCTTCAACAACAGATTTATTGTCTCAGTGTTCTGGAGGCTGAAAGTCCAAGATCAAGGTGTTGGCAAGGTTGGCTCCTTCCCTTGGCTAATTAATGGCCACCTTCTTGCTGTATCTTTGCATTGTTTTCCCTCTGTGTAGTCTGTTTCTCTTTACATGGTGTTCTTTTTGTAAGGACACCAGCCGTACTGCACTAGGGCTCACTCTAGTAATTTCATCTTAATTAATTACATAAGCAATGACTCTGTTGCCCAATAAAGTCACATTTTGAACTATTTTGGTTAAGACTTCAACATATGAATTTGGTGGGTGGGGATGCACAATTCAACTCCTAATGGAGTTCCATCAACTTTACTGCATAAAAACAAGTAGAAAAGTCTTACTAATAACATTGACGACAGGCGGCCATTCAGTTGCACACTAATCAGGAGGAAGTAATATTCCACTGTAGAGAGCACAGAAGTTGACAGAACAAGAGGCAAAGTGGAACCTTGATAACCCATCAATGTAGGTGGGTGGGTTGGGCTATTGTAGAGGGAGATGGCAATTGTATTTTCATACTGGGGCAAGACAACACAGAAGCGCTTTCCTAAGACTTTTTAGCACATCTGTCCACCACAATCTGTTTACTTAGGATGTCTCTGTAACATGCTTTATATCTGGGACTCTATGAAAAATTCTGATATGTGAAAGAACAGGATCTACTCAGAAAGCTGGTTTCATAATGGTGTTGCTGCCAAATGTGCAGACAGAACTCAGGGATTTATGAATAAATAAAGGCAAACCTTCAGATACCTTGCCAAGTGAATTCAAAAAATATTCTGAAAGCACTGAGAAAAAGGAAAAAAAAAATTCTGATTCCACACAAATCCCAAGACTGTCGACTTCAAGACAATTCAGATGTAACCTTTAAAATGGTAGAGGGAGATAACTTTAATAATCAATCTAGATGGTGTCTGTTTTAAGTACATTTATCGTCTTCTTGCTTAATTCTCTTATTAGAGATATAGAAGGAAAATAAGCATCCTACTACAGCATTAAAGCATTCTTTTAGTTTTTACAAAGGCATTCAAGTGGAGAAGAGGCTAAATACATTAGTTTTAGCAGCAATGTGGGAAATCCCAATTTAAAATGTTTTATTATGAAAAATTTAAAACATATGAAAAATAAGAAAATGAATTTCCATGTATACTTCTCACAAGATTCAATAATTATCAAGAATTTGCTTCATCTATTGTTCTCTTTCCCCTACCCTCCCATCATGCCTGCCTCCTCTCTCTCTCTCTCTCTCTCTCTCACTCTCTCTCTCAATTATTAATTTGAGCCCCAGCCACCATGGTACTCCTACATACTTATAAACAGATCTTTAAAAATTATAAACATTCTTACAATCTTTAGGACCATCATCATACCTAAAAGAATAAGAAGATTTCTTAATATTATCTAATACCCAGTACACGTTCACATTCAAATTTCCCAGATTGCCTTAAAATTTTTTAAAAAGATTTTACTTATTTATTCATGAGAGACACAGAGAGAGAGAGGCAGAGGCACAGGCAGAGGGAGAAGCAGGCTCCATGCAGGGAACTCGATGTGGGACTCGATCCTCCGTCCCCAGGATCATGCCCTGGGCCGAGGGTGGCCCTAAACTGCTGAGCCACCTGGGCTTCCCCCAGATTGTCTTCAAATGTGTTTGTAGTTTTTTTGTTTGAATCAGGATCTGAATAAGATCCTCACCTCATAACCACTTATTACATTCATTAAAAAAATTTTAAAACTATCAGTTCATGAGTCCATGATGTTGACTTGAGCCTTTTTCTTATTTATCTGGCTTAGAGAACTTCTCTACTCAGAACTGTCTTGACTCTGTCCCAGCATATGTGCCCCAGAAAAGGTGATCCCGAGTCAGGACCTCAAGCTGCCCAGCTGAGAAAATCTCAGGCTGGCAAAGGGAGAAAAGAGACAAATCGCAGCAGGACAGGAGAAGAAAGGGGATATTCTAGGACAGGATTCATAGACAGAAATTTTACTTTAGGAGGAGAAATTAGAATTTTTTTAAAGTAAATAGGCAAAGAAGAGATGGACTCCCAAAGAGATGAGATTGTACTCCCAACTATACTTCCGAAGGCTTTTTTTTTTTTTCCTGGACTCCAATTTTAATTTGGAGCAATTGGTTATTACTAGTGATTTGTTGTAGTAAAACACTTTATTTCTGTGCTCCTCGAGGGCATAGTGTTTATTATACTTGGATAGTAGAAGTTCAGGTACTAAATGCAGGGAAACGGAAGACTCCCCTTTTATAAAAGTAAATCTGCAAAGGCATGAAAACTTACATAATTATGATCACAAACCACATTAATATTTTGGTAGGCAGAATGTGAAACGGACTCCAAAATTCCCACTCCCTGGTATATACATCTTGTATAATTCCCCCCTCCCTTGGGGTGTCATGGGACCTGTGCATGTGATGGGATAGTTGCTCTTGATTACGTAACATTATATAAGACTGTTGCAGTTTGGAGAGACTTGGAATTCAGCACCCTTTTGGTGGCCTGGAACAAAACAATCATCCATGCTGTGAACTATCTATGGGACCACATGACAAGACACTGTGGCAGCCTCTAAGAGCTGAGAGCAGCCCCTAGCTGACAGCCACCAAGAAAAAGTGGAGCTTCATTACTATACCCACAAGGAGCTGAATTCTGGGAATAAACTGAATCAGCTTCAAAGAGGACCCTGATTTCTACATGAGAATCTCACTGTGGTCAACCATTGATTAAAACCAAATGAGACTCTGGGCCTGACTCAAGTAAGATTATTTGTCTGGACTCTAGACCCATGAAAACTGTGAGATAATAAGTATGTGTTATTTTAAAATTAAATTTGTGGTAATTTAATGTGCACCAATAGAAAATCAGTACATTCTATGTCTGTTTATACATTATCTCTGCATATATTTATATAGCATAATGGTAACAAGTGATATAAAAAAACAACTGTTTGAACTTTTGGAATGACTTCTTTCAGGCTAACAAAGTTTTGATTTTATTCAACATGTAGCTATGTCCTTCAGGGAAGAAGGCAGGAAGCTCAGAGTGAGGATCCAGTTTGCTCTAAATTACATGGCGGCCTCATGGCCTTGGCTGTAATTGGTTTAGGTGTGGGTGTGAGGTGAAGTTCTGCACAGTGAGACTTGAGGAGAAGCACGATGTAGAGTTCTCACTGTTGAAAAGTCACACACAGCAGGAAACATTCCTTTTTATCCACTAAATACCTAGATGTGGTGGCTGCAATTGCACCAGCTTTCTTGGGTTAATAAAGAGAGCCAGCACCAGAAAACCATCTAAAATGCTGAATGTGGCGTAATAGAAAAACAGAAAGTATGAAGCTATGACCTTGGTGATGTCATTGAACTCTTAATTAAAAAAACATGAAGTCACCCTACCATAGACCTTTTGTTGTTTGCGTTGATAAATAATAAATTAAGCCATTTTAGCTGTATTTTCTGTGATCTGCTGCCAAAGGCAATTTAGCTTATGCATTTGTACAGTATTATACACTGTGTGTGTGTGTGTGTGTGTGTGTGTGTGTAAAAAGAGCACATGCTTAATTAGTGCTTATTATGAAGAGGTCTAAATAAATTGCCAAACTTCTCTCTTGACGCATTTTAGACCTGTCCTAAACTATGTGAAGGCTGGTATTTTACTAAAGTGAAGAGACTTTACCACTTAACCATGCTCTAGGCGAGGCATGGTGCTTGATACTCTCACATGCATTTTCTTCCTTATTCCCAACAGTAGCTTTTCAGTGTAGATGTACAGAAGCTTGCAGTGTCTCCTAGAGTCTATAGTTCAACACAAAAATATCACATATCCTCAAACTCTTCTCGAAAGAGTCCTCTTTTCCTTGCATTAACTGAAATCTGATCCTCCCCCTTTAGATGGGATTTCCCTCCTTCAGCCTTCTCAGGTGATGTGGGTAGTTTCTCCCTCAGCCTCCTACCAATAAAACCAGACATGAAGTAGCTATCCAGTTTGTCCTTATCAGTGCTTCTAGACCATTCTCCCTGCTTAACACCCTATGAGATTATATCACCCATCACTCATTGTTCTTGTTGCTTACCAACACCCAGATTCCATCTTCTCATTTCTTTTTTTTCCATTAACACCTTTTTTAATAGTACTTTGTTTTTTTAATTTTATTTTATTTAAAATCAGTTAATTAATACATAGTGTATTATTAGTTTCAGAGGTAGAGTTCAGTGATTCATCAGTTGCATATAACACCCAATGCTCATCACATCACGTGCCCTTCTTAATGCTCATCACCCACTTACCCCATCCCCCAATGCACCTCCCCTCCAGTAACCCTCCGTTTCCTATAGTTAAGAGGCTCTTATGATTTGTCTTCCATCTTCTCATTTCTTTTAATTTCTTCTCACACCTCATGGCCCACTAACACTCCAGAGGTACCCCTGTCTTAATTACTGGCCATTTCACTATAATAAATAAATATATAATAAATATAATAAATATTCCTTCCAATACTAAAGCCCTATCTTTGAACTCCTCTCTCTTAATTTGACTTCCATTTATCTCAGTGACTTCTTAAGGACCTATCTCAGACCTTGTTCTTATCCATACCCCCAAACTCTCCATAATCTCAATTCCATGCATCCCTCTCTCTGAGCTCCTCCTCTTTCCAGCTCAATTATTCAGTACTCCAAGGCCAATACTCCTCTTATCCCATGAGTACTTTCAACTCACTGATTGCCCACAGTCTTTAATATCTCTCACCTTCATGATCTCCTCTCTTCCCTCCTCACCTGGATTAAATTTCTTTTTTTTAAGATTTTATTTATTTATTCATGAGAGACACACACACACAGAGAGAGAGAGAGGCAGAGACACAGTCAGAGGGAGAAGCAGGCTCCATGCATGGAGCCCCACATGGGACTCGATCTTGGGTCTCCAGGATCAGGCCCTGGGCTGAAGGTGGCACTAAACCGCTGAGCCACCCAGGCTGTCCATTTTTTTAAAAAGATTTTATTTATTTATTCGAGACACAGAGAGGGAGAGACAGGCAGAGACATAGGCAGAGGGAGATGGATTAAATTTCTTAGTCAATCATTTTAATCACTCCTAGCATAGACATTCAATTCCCTTGCCCATCATAGTCTTTGTCAGACTTAATTGACAAAACCACAAACCTGAATAACACCAATCACCACCTGTGCTCTTTGGAACTGTATAACAAAAGAACATAGCAAAAGAAAAAGCAACCATACTTCCTGGTACCATTTTTAATTAATAACCATAAATCCCACCATGTTCTTAATAATACTCAGCAATCATACTATAAGTCCTTAGTTTATTTACTCTCTCACTATGGCAATTGACTCTCCCACCTTATTATTCTTGCTCTTCAAACCTCCAGCACTTCCTCTCCCTTCCTTATACAAAACTAATGTCTTTGCTTCCTACCAGACTAAAAAATTGAAGTAATAAATAACGTCATTTCAAGTGAAAGGGGACTCTAAAATTTTCCCATTAAAAGTAAACCATGGGAAAAAATACACACAAAAGGGTTTTTTTTGAGATTTTATTCATTTATTCACGAGAGACAGAGAGACAGAAAGAAAGAGAGAGAGAGAGAGAGAGGCAGAGACACAGGCAGAGGGAGAAGCAGGCTCCATGCAGGGAGCCCAATGTGGGACTCGATCCCAGGACTCCAGGATCACACCCTGGACCAAAGGTAGGCGCTAAACCGCTGAGCCACCCAGGGATCCCCCACACGAAAGTTTTTTGAAAGCAAGATAGAACTAATAAGATAATGAAGAACTGTGGCATTTGCTCTAGAAGAAAAAAACTCAGGTAACTGAGGTTGCATTTATCCCAAGGACATCCACCAATTCAGGATGAGGCGTGTGAGAGGCTGAGCAGCTGAATAGCACTTTCAATATCCTCTTGGCTTAGGGAGACATATGTTGGAAAATAGGTCCAACCAAGAAGGAGAGACCCTGGTAAACTACACATATTTTAGCTATACCATAAGAATAAAGCAAACCCAGAAATAGATAAGGCTTAAATTATTTCAATCCCTGAAATTGGATTAGGTGATTCAAACTGCTGGTGCCCCTCAATGCCTCCCAGAAGCAAAATTATATCCTCCCTGAAGGAAGATATTAGCCTCAATATTAAAAAAAAATTACATGCAATATCCATCATTTAACCAAAAAAACATGTGTGAAAAGAGACAATATCACATGAATTTTAATAAAAAAGAAACGCAGAAGAAAATAGATACATAGAAAACAGTGTTATTAGGTTTTTGGCATTAAAATAACTATACAAAAAAAGCTTAGCATAAGCAAGGTAGAGAATTTCAAAAGAATCTTAAAAATGGTAAATAAAGATCATTTTAGAACTAAAAAATATAATAACCAATATTAAGAATCCAATGGATACCTTAGCAGCAAATTAAACAGACCTTAAAGGTGACTCCTGGGTGGCTCAGTTGGTTAAACATCTGCCTTCAGCTCAGGTCATGATCCCAAGGGTCCTGGGATCCAGCCCCCAGTCGGGGTTCCTGCTTTTCCCTCTCCCTCTGCCCCTCCTTTCTCTCCATTGTGCTCTGTCTCTCTCTCTCTCTCTCTCTCTCTCGTAAATAAATAAGTCTTTAAAATAAAAAAAAGAGATATCTTGGGATCCCTGGGTGGCGCAGCGGTTTGGCGCCTGCCTTTGGCCCAGGGCACGATCCTGGAGACCCGGGATCGAATCCCACATCGGGCTCCCGGTGCATGGAGCCTGCTTCTCCCTCTGCCTGTGTCTCTGCCTCTCTCTCTCTCTCTGTGACTATCATAAATAAATAATTTAAAAAAATAAAAAAATAAAAAAAATAAAAAAATAAAAAAAAGAGATATCTTAAATAATAGTATTGAACCAGAAGGCAAGCAGAAGAAAATATTCTGAACAAAAGAAGCACAGGAGATACAAAATAGAGGGAAAAAGCCATCTAACATACATGTAATTAAGTCCCAGAGAGAAAGCAAAATAGGACCCAAGCCACATTTCAAAAGAGGTAAGTAAATGGTGGAAAAATTTCCACAATTGATGAATTAGATGAGAAGATTCAAGAAGCACTGTGAGCCACAGCAGTATAAATTAAAAAAAAAAAAAAGTACATCATTTTAAAACGTTGAAAACCAGAAACACAAAAAATCTTATAATCACATCATGGACAAAAAGAGATTAATTTGAAAGCACCCAGAAAATTAGACCACAGGAGATTTTTCAACAGAAATCACAGAAGACCTCCAGGTTAATACCTTCCCAAAGAATGTAAGACAAGGAGTACCTAGGTGCCTCAGCAGTTGAGCATCTACTTTTGGCTCAGGTCATGATACCAGGGTCCTGGGATCAAGTCCTGCATCAGGCTGTCTGCGGGGAGCTGCTTCTCCCTCTGCTATGTCTCTGCCTTTCTCTTGTGTGTCTCTTATGAGTAAATACATAAAATATTTTTTAAAAAAGAGCTGCCAACATAAAACGCTACACCCAAAGAACACATTCTTCAAAAGTGAAGGTACAACAAAGGTATTTTCCAAAAAAAGGGAAACAGAACATTTAGCACAGGCCACTAAAAGAAATAAATATGAAAGGTGTTTTTCAGACAGAAGGGAAACAAAGGAGGTGGAGTTCAGCAAGGAGTTTGCACAGGAATGACAAGCTATAGAAGTGATAAACGTGTAGAAAGATTTGAATAGATATAACTTCTAAGACATAATAAAAGTACAGCAGTATTTAACAAATATGAGTTTGTGTGTATATATATGTGCATGAACATTTGTTAAGAAGATGTATGTGTGTGGGCGCAACATTAATCAGATAGTATGGTATTGATAAAAAGGAAATGCATAGAGTAATAAAAGGAACAGATGAAGAAAGCTCCTCAATCATATATAGATATTTATTTTCAGGCTAATATGGCCCTTCAGAGATGTGGGAAAGGAATGATCTTTTTAGTAAGTGATGCTGAGAAAATTGGATTTCCTTATAAAAAAAATCACATTAATTTTGACCTTATCTCACATCATCATCAATTCCAGGTCAATTATAAATCTAAATGTGAGAAACCATCAATACAGCTTTTAGAAGATAATATCTTTTTAATCAGGCATAGGAAAAGTTTCTTGTAGTACAGAGAAAGCACTAAGCAAAAAAGTAAGAACTGATAAGTAGGACTATATTAAAATTAAGAATGTCAGCGACCCAAAGGTACCATTAATAGAGTTAAAAGGCAAACAACAGAGAGTGAAAATACAGTTTCAACATAAATAACCAGCTGAGGGCTGATATCCAAAACTTACAAAGGTCCCTTGTTGATAGGAAAGATCCTCAGAAAAAAAGGGCAAGAAACTTGCACAGATACTTTATAGAAAAACGTACACAAATGGCCCGTACACATACAAAAAGGTGCTCAACTTCATTACTTTCCAGGGAAATGTAAAACAAAATCCATATTCACTAGAAAGTTTGAAAATTCATTCGGCTGAGCAGGGAGCCCTCGAGGGGCTGGATCCTAGGACAGTGAGATCGTGACTTGAACTGAAGGCAGATGCTTAACCTACTGAACCACCCAGACACCCCTTGTGTGAATTATTCTTAACAAAGAAAAAGTTGTTAAATGTAAAGCCATTCGAAGAGAATTTTCAGACTTCCCACCACCACAGCAATCTCCTGACTAGCAACCAAACTCATAGACTGTCTTCCTACCTACTACTATTGATAAGATCAGCCCCCCAACCTGGGCACTAGATTTTGGCACTGCCTTCTCAAAAACATCACTCTAAGTTTTCTATCCTGTCTTTCCCCCATCATTAATATTTTCTTTTTTAATGAATCATTGTCATTAATATCGTTCAGAAAGAAGTTATTTGTTCTAGTGGGAAAAAATATATTCAGTTAATGTTATTTCCCCAACCAGTTAATGCCCAATTTTTCTGACCTACCCTTTGCAGTCGAATTCCCAGGACAAATTGTTTATACTTGCCTCTATTTCCTCTCCCATCAGGCTGTCAAAAACCCTCTCAGGCAGGCTTTTCCCTCACCACTCCATGAAAACTATTAGCTTGTCAAAGTCACTGATGACCTCCCTAGTGACTTTCAATGACCTTCATCTTTATCTTGTTTGACTCATCTGAAGGATTGGATGAAATTGATATTTCTTTCCTTGGCATATTCTTCCTTCTATTAACTCCCAGGGAGCCCCACTCTGGCTTTCTCTCACCTCACAATGGACTTCTGTTCTTAGTTTCCTCTTCTGAGTCTTCAGCTTTTTCTGAATCTTTTAATGTTTAAACAGAGTCTTGGTGCTCTAGTCTACATTCCCACACTCTCTCGGGACCTCAACCAGTCTTAGGGCTTATATAGCCTCTATGTGTTGAGGCAACTCTCAACTGTAAATCTCGCCCAAACCAAACTCCAGATTCATCAATCCAACTACCTCCTTGACATCTTCACTAGGACTTTGACATCCTAAATTCAACATTTCCAAAGCTGAACATCTGGGTTGTTTTTTTTCCTCCCATCCCACTCCACTGAATTTTCCCTGTTCCACTGGCAATTCCATCCTAGTTATTAAAAAAAAAAAAATCTTAGAATCATTCCTAGTGGGGATGAATAGATATTTTTGAATTGATTTTTTTCTCTCTCCCTGAAATTCTACATTGAATCCCTCAGTAAATCCTATTAGACTCACTTTTTTAAAATCATCTGGAGAAACAAATTCTCCCTCTGTCCACATCTTCTACCATGTTCCAAGCTGCCATGGCATTCCATCTAGATTAGGGCAGTAGCCTCCTAAAGCTCTCCCTGCCTCTACTTTATCTTCCTCAAACTGCTCAAAACTGGCATCTGGAGTGATATTTTAAAATAATTTATCAGAATATACCAAGAGCTGGTGTAAAACTTTTCAAAGGCTTTCATCTCACTCAGAATAAAAGCCAAAGTCCTTAGATCCTAATGATCTGCTTCCTGTTCATTCTCTGTCTTCACCACCCCGCTCGCCCCTTCCCCTATTCCTCTTTGCCTACAATGGTTCCTTGCTGTTGCTCACACATGTGGTGGACATCAACATTCCAGGGACATTGAACTTGCTTTTCTCTCTAAAAATGCAAATTTTCAGATATCTGGGATTACTTCCCTCACCTACTTCAGTTTTTACCCATATTTAATCCTTTTGATGACACTATAAGCCTTCTATTTCAAGTTGCAACCACTTCATATCTTTACAATACCCAGTAATCCACATTCATTTATTGTGTTTGTTAAATATTATATGCCTCCCTCACTAAAATGTAAGGTCACAGAACAGCAACTTGTGTCTGTTGTGTTTGTTAATACATCCCAAGTGGCTGATCTATGGTAGGTGATAAATAAACTTTCTAGATTAATGAATAAATGCAGGAACTTAAAGTCCTTTTACATGATTTGTGAATAAATTCAAGGATGAGGAAGCCCCTGGAAGATTTCAAGCAAGTGAATTTTTTTTCAAAGCAAAGAGAGAGAGAGAGAAAATAAAACCGATATCGATTTTTTTAAAAGACGAGAATGAATGATATATGACCACGTTCAGAGAAATAAAAAGCCCATTAGTTGAGCATGGGGAGAAGAGGTCTTTTTATTTTGCCCCAGAAAATTTGCTCCAGACTCTATTAAGTGGAGGAGGTAAAAAATATTAAGTTGAAAGTTGGAGAGAAAAAGGAAGAAAATGGTAGAACATCCCACAATCATGGAGTGCTAAATAAGTGGGAATAGAAAAATTAGATGGATATATGGAGAAATAGCCATCACCCCTCACTCTATGAAGAAAGGAAAACCTCCAATTCTAATGTAATGTAATGTGTTAGCCTCATTCATGATGTTGTCATTGGTTATGCTGATATGATGCATAGCTAACACATTTGTAAACATTATTTCTCTTAACTACAGGATGTTAGATTTTATGTAAAACTCCAAATCTAAACTATTTCCCTAACATTACACATAAAGAGAAGCTATTTCATAAAAATATTTTCTCCCTTATGCTAGAGATTTATAAATAAATGACAGGAAACAAACAAGCATCCTACAACTTCAGAGTCTCAGACCTCACACAGGCTGAGGGCATCTCATAAACTGGACTTGCTTTAGGACAACCTTTAATTTACCAAGTAATGAGAATTCCCCTGTGGCTGATTTTCTCAAAATCTTTACCTAAGCTCTCTGTCACCGAGGGTCTACTTTGCTCAGAAATAGTGGTGTAGGTAATACTATTATTGAGAAACTCAAAGAGAAAACAATGCCCTCCATAAAATAAAAGGGGGAAAAGGTGTACAAAATGCTCTGATTCCTCCATGATATTTCTTAGAAAGAAAAGAGATTTCTGCTATGGCATTTAGAAAAAACCTAAGAAGATTCCAGTAGAGTATTTAAAGAACAGACTCAGGCCAATTCGTTCATTCATTCATTTGATAACACTATTCAATTAATAAATTGAATCCCTACTGTGTGCCAGGAACAAAGATAAAAGCCCTCAACAAATTAACACTCTATTTCTGGAAGAAATAAGTTTACCAATTCTTTGAGTGAAGGGTTGTAAATGTTATGTTAAAGATAAAAAATAATCTGTGGATCATAGAATCGAAGAAGAGAGAAGTAATCTAGCTCAGATTAGAGGCGAGATAAGGTCAATCTGTTGCAAATCTAAAGGAATCATAGAAGACGGTGAAAGAGGAGAACAACTGTCTCAAGGGAAGAAAGAATAAAGGTGAAAATACCAGGAAGATCATGTCTCAAGTACCTTTAATGGCAAGTAGTCTACATTTCAAGTTGTCTGGCGTGAGACTGGCATGTGAAGTAAATGATAAATAAAGCTAGAAAGAAAGACATAGACCTGATTATGAAATGCCTTCTGTGCCAAACTCAGCAGCTTAGAGTTTCCTGAAGCCTATGAAAACCCATTAATAGAATTTAATCATGGAAGTGCCATGCTTTGATTTGCATTTAATATCTCTCCGTAAGTCCTGTGAAAGACAAATTGTGAAGAAAAAGATTCTGAAAGCAGGGAGAAAATTCAGGAGATGAATACAGTGATCAAGGCAAGAAGAGATAAAGAAGCAAACTAAAGCAGTAACAAGTAGGGATGGAAAGGAGAGAAGGTGTTCCAAACAAAAGGTAGGAAGTAGACAAAAGGGGGTAAAAGTGAGGGGAGGGTTGAAGGAGGGAAGGATTTAGACTAATTCTAGTTTTCTGTTTAAGGTGACTGAATGCCATAGTCTTACCGATAAAACAATGGAAAGAACAATTTTACAGGAGAAGGTATAGAGTCCAGTTTTTCATTGATTTTTCAGCTATGTGTAAAGCAATGAAATAGAAAGGATCAGCTAGTGGCTGTAGTTTTGATTTTGAAGTTAAGAAAAGAAATCTGAACAGTGGATGTAAATTTGGGCATCACCAAGTTTAGGCAAGTTTACCAATAGTGAATAAATAAGAAAAGCAAAAGACCAAAGGTTGGACTCTGGGAGAGATTGATATTTCAGGGTTAGGTCAAGAAGGTAAGCCATCAAAGGAGACTGAGGATGAAATGCTAGAGGATAAGAGAAAGAAGGAAGTCAGGGGAGGGGAAAACTCAAAGGAGAGAATGGTCCACACCGTCAGATATCAGAGTGATTGTGTAACATAGGCAGAGAAGAAGGTGTATATTTTTTGATGATTGGAAAACTAATGATAACTTTGGGTAGAGCAGTTTCCACTGAGTAGTGGGAAAAGAATGAGGTGCATTGGGTCGAGAGTGAATATGTGAAGAAGTGGAAATGGGTGCGCATCATTTTAAGAGGTTTACCTTCAAATAGCAAGAGAGAGGTGAAATAGCTAGAAAGGCTAATTCAATTTTAGGATCTAGAGTGTATTAAGCTAAGCAAAATAAGTCAGTCGAAGGAAGACAAATACCATACGATGTCACTGATATGTGGAATTTAAGAAACAAAATGGTAAATGAAGGGGAAAAAAGAGATAAACCAAAAAATAGACTTTTAACTATAGAGAACAAACAGATAATTACCACAGGGAAGGGGACCTGGGGGATGGGTTGAAATGAGTGAAGAGGATTAAGGAGTGAGTGCACTTGTCGTGATGAGCACTGAGTAATATATGTAACAGTTGAACCACCATATGGTACACCTGAAACTAATATAACACTATATATTCACTGCACTAGAATTAAAATTAAATTTTAAATATTTTAAGCAGTTTTGTAATGGTTAAAAAGATTTTAATATGGTGGGGGAAACATCTTGATGCCACATTTGGACAAAATAAAAGATGGAGCAAGGTTTCTAGGCAGGTACAAGAGATGGTTCCAGATCATAGGAGGACGTGATAGCTTTGGAGATGAACATGTACCTCGTCCAGAACAGGGACTCTGCTTAGTAGTCATTGGAACAGTAGATGGAATGAACAAATGAGCAAAAAACAATAGCTTATTATTTCAAAATCTCCATTTTCTCCCCAAAAATATAGAGATAGAAATACCTATTTCATGGGAACAATACAATAATTATCAAATAAGATTTCAGATGTAAAGCAGCTAGCAGAGTGCCTGACCCCATGACAGGTTCTGATGATCGGTGGATCTTATTATTGTATTAGAGCCACCTACTAGCTTTCCACCCATTGATAATGATTATTGCCAAGAGCCCTCCACGGCATTTTTCACCAGACCAGAGCCTGTAACTCACGTACTTGAGCAAAAGCAACAGCAGAAACGGAATGACATAATCAGATTCTGCTCCAGAAAAAAAGTGAAGAGTAAGTCAAATTTTGTTTTGCCTCTGTTGCTTGGAAATTATCCCTGCTTTTACTCTTGGGGGCACAAAGAGTGAAAAACCTAGATCTTTCCTTAAAACTGGTGGTCATTTTCATCTTATCTCTAGCAGGCATGCTCCCTTAGTCATCTTAAAAGCTAACTAATAGTTGGATATGGGTGCAGCCAAAGCAAGATGGGGCTTCCTCCCAGCCCCCTAGGCCTGCTGAGCAAAGCCCTACTAAGCGCTTCCAACCTGGCAGCTCAGATTCCAACATCTTCAATTTACTCCTCTCTGTATTATGGACATGGATAGCTACCCACTTTGAAAGACACATATAGGTGTCTGTATTTTATTTTAATTTTTGTGTGTGTATCTCTATTTTAATGTAGATTTTTCTCTCCTTGGCATTAAAGAAAAAAACTTTCACTCCCCGATGTTCTTGCCAAATCTTGCCAAAGATATCTTTTTCAGACACAAATTAAGTGGTGTTATTATGATTAACCATCGAAATAATAAATTGTCTATTTACAACCTGCATATATTTAATTTTCTGACTCACTGTTGTCTTTGGTTTTGCGATTTTAATTATGCTCTGATAAAATTTGGAAATATGATAAAACTATTCAGGTCTTTTAATTTTGTACTAACAAAATGAATGTGTTTATTTCTGCCTCAAAGAAATTTCTCACTCCTTCAACAATTCATTTGGCTATCGAAATCAATCCCAGGAAATACAGTACTGTGATTCAGTTAAAAACAAAGGGTTATTGGGGATCCCTGGGTGGCTCAGCGGTTTAGCGCCTGCCTTTGGCCCAGGGCGCGATCCTGGAGTTCCGGATCAAGTCCCGCATCCGGCTCCCGGCATGGAGCCTGCTTCTCCCTCTGCCTGTGTCTCTGCCTTTCTCTCCTCTCTCTGTGACTATCATGAATAAATAAATGAATAATCTTAAAAAAAGGGGGGGGGGTCTTGAGGCACCTGGGTGGATCAGTCTGTTAAGCATTTGACTCGATTTCAGCTCAGGTCATGATCTCAGAGTCATGGGATCAAGCCCCACATTAGGTGTAGATTCTGCCTCTCCCCCACTGGCTCATTCTCTCTCTCTCTGTCTATCTCTGTCTCTCTCTCTCTCTCTCAGAAAAGGGGGGATTCTTATTTTACAACTAACTTCTCCTTTCTTTTCTCCCTTCCTTACTTTGATTTCTTCCTTCTACAGATAACATTTGTCTGACTGTTGATCAGGGACTATATTAGGGCACCAAGGTGGTATGAAAAATGGTGAGATGCTGCCCATGGCTTGGGAAGTTCACAGCTGAGAGAGAGAGACACATGCTAAAAACCCAGGCAAAGAGCTAATAATAATGGGAATAATTAGATAAGAGCTAATAATAATAAATATATATAATAACAAATATAATAATAATAAATAAAATTAAAAATAAATAATAAATAATAATAAATAAAATAATAATAATAAATAAGAGCTAATAATAATGGGAAGAGAGGAAGGGTGTTAGCAACTTAGTGAAGATGAAGGAAGCTTTCACAAGAGTTGTCATTTGATTGAGTCATGAAAGATGGCTAGAAAACAGCCAGGTATAGAAGACAAGAGGTACATGAATATTCGTGGTAGCATTATTCAAAATAGTGTCCTACTGGAGAAACCCAAAGGTTCATTAAATAATAAATGGATAAATAAAATTGTAGTATATCCATATAACGGAATACTATTCAATCACACGAAAAAAGAATGAAGTACATGATACAACGTTGATGAATCATGGAAAACTTTATGTTAAATAGAAGAAGCCAATCACAAAAGACCACATATTGTATGATTCCATATAAAATGCCCAGAATAGATAGATCTATAAGAGACAGAAAGTAAGTTAGTGGTTGGCCAAGGCTGGTAACTACCAGTGGCTATGAATTTCTTTATAGGGGAAGGAAAATCTTCTCAAATTAATGGTAGTGATGTTTGCACACTCTGTGAATTCACTAAAAACACTCTAATCAAATAAATTCTATGGTATATGAATTATATCTCAATGAAGCTGTTATAAAAAAGAAATAAAAGTGGGCACCTGGCTAGCTCAGTTGGAGGAACATATGACTCTTGATCTCAGTCAGGGTCGTGAGTTTGAGCCCCACTTTGGGTGGATTGTTTACTAAAAAAAAATAAAATAAAATAAATTTTTAAAATGAGAAAGGGTACATTAAACAAAAGGAAAAGTCTCTGCTCAAATTTAGTGGCATAAAAACAGCTCAGTGAAGAGTTTCCTCTGCTAAAGAATAAGTCACATGGTGTCAAGTGGAGGCACTATAGGCCTCATTATTTAGTTGGCAAGTTTTATGGGCAACATGGAGACATCACACATCTTTACACAGAATGTATCATAAGTGTGTGCTTGGGCATAAAAAGTTGGGCAGCAATTTTAAGGAGGACCTGAAGGGAAGATACCATAAGAGAGAAATCAGAAAGGTTGACCTTATGTACAGTCTTTAGTTAACTGTGACTGAGGTAAAAGAGTGACCCAACACAAAACTCAGGCATTCTAAAACCCACACTTCTGGGAAAAGATGCACATAAATTATGAACAAGCATAGTATTGCTGTTCACATTTATCAGCAATACACAAACCTTCCCTTGAGCATATGTGACAAATATTTGCCGGTACAAACAGTGCTGTTTTTAACAAAGGGAAATAATCAAAACCAAATGTACCATATTTATATAAACTATAAATGAATGTACGTAAGTCATGTTAATTGAGTACCAACAACAAGTAGTTAGAAATACTTTGATTTAAAAGATTTATTTCTAGGCAGCTCCAGTGGCTCAGCGACTTAGCGCCACCTTCAGTCCAGGGCGTGATCCTGGAGACCCAGGTTCGAGTCCCATGTCAGGCTCCCTGCATGGAGCCTGCTTCTCCCTCTGCCTGTGTCTCTGCCTCTGTGTGTGTGTGTGTGTGTGTGTGTGTGTGTGTGTCTCATGAATAAATAAATAAAATCATTTAAAAAATAAAATAAAATAAAAAAATTGATTTCTAATAAATAAAGTCAGATTGTTTTTAAGAACACCTTTCTTAAAACTGTTCTCATCTAGCAAGGTTTCTCAAAGTGTGGTTTGTGGACCATCTGCATCCTAGCCTGTGCACGTTTTAAACTGGGCCTTTACTGATATGTAATGAATTGGGATTTCTGGAGATGAAGGCTGAGAATCTGCATGTCATTCAGTTGCTCAGGTAGTTCTTGTCGGAAGTCATCAGCAGATTCACCTAAAGTCTCAGCAACTCATGGAAGACTTAGGAAGGAGATCACTCAAGTTGGCAATGATTCAGATGAGTTTATTTTTTCCCCCAAAATGCTTATGAAGACAGTCCTCATCCAAAGTCATCTTGTGTCTGATCTCTCCTCCACTGGAATATGAATGGCACAAGGGCAGGGATTTATGCCTTCTGTACTAACTGCTGTATCCTCAGCACCTACAATGTTACTTTGCACCTCGTAGACAGTAAGTACTTATTTAATGAATAACTTGGTGAGGCTATGTTTTTGTGTGCATATATATCATAATACATACACATACAAGAATCATAGAAATTACTTTAATATACAGACTCTCCATTTAGAGAAAATTTATACAAGGTTCTCATTTAATATGTTCCGTAGTATTCTTATTTTTCTTGAAAGTAAGTGCATTCCAGAGTGCCTGAGTGGCTCAGTCGGTTAAGCAGCCAACTCTTAATTTTGGCTCAGGTCATGATCTCAGGGTCATGAGATTAAGCCTCATGTCAGACTCCATAACTCACCATGGAGCCTGCTTGAGATTCTCTCTCTTCCTCTTCCTCTGGCCCTCCCTCTGCTCATTCTTTCTCTAAATTAATTAGTTAATTATCTTTTTTAAAAAAATAGGTGCATTCCTATAAGCTAAAGAAAATGAGGAAGCAAGGCTGTCTTCACTTTGGTGAAATCAACACGCAGCTCTTGTTCCATAGCCTGACTGCATTTGTCCTTCAGAATAATAAAAGCAAGCACACTCACAAGCAAAGGGCAGCCCATTAGGGAAAAAACTGTATTGTCATAACCAAGAGCAGTTACTTTCCCAAAGGTGGCCAACAGTGTCTTCCACTCCATATGCTTTTATGCAGTGTGATTTTTGCAAAGATGTTCCCTTTCCTAGAATCTGGATTATGCCTTGCTGTAGCCAGTAAAATGTGGCAGAGGGATGACTTTAGAGGCCAGGTCCGAAATTATTGGAAGACTTGGGCTTAGAACCTTGAGTCCCCAAGCAAGAAGTCCAACCCCTGTGACGTTTCACTGCAGTGAACGAGGCACACAAAACCCAGGACACACTCGGGTCACTCAGAGCTCTCCCAGCCCAGGCACCAGACATAGGAGTGAATGAATTTTCATATAATTCTAGCCCACAGCCAGTGGGTCGTCTCCTTTCACATTTTCACACCTTCCTGGCTGAGGCCCCTGATATCACAGAGAGGAGACCACTAGCCCGCATGTTGCCTTTTTGAATTTCTGACTCAGAGACTCCATGAACACAATGAAACCATTGTTGTTCCACATTACCACCCCATGGGTGGCTTGTTAGGCAATAGTAGTAAACTGAAGTGTCCCTGGCACTGCGTACTAACCCCTCGCGTAGCCTGTACCACACTGTATTGTCGTTTCCTGCATAAACAAATACATAGCCCCAGGACTGAAAACCCTGCCATGCCCCTCTATCTGACTTAGAGCAAATCTCAGGAATTCTTTTCTTTTAATTTAGATGTAATTGACATATAACACAATATTAGTTTCGGAGGTATGACATAATGATTGGATGTTTGTATATAACGCAAGATGATCACCACAATGAGTCTGATTAAGGTTCATCCCTACACATAGTTGACAGAAAGTTTTTCTTGTGATGAGAACTTTTAAGATATACTCTCTTTGCAACCTTCAAATATACAATATGGTATTAACTAGAGTCCCATGCTGTACAGTATATCTCCACGAAGATTTGGCTTACAGCTGGGAGTTGATACTTTTTAACCCCCTTCACCCATTTTGCTCACTCCTCCAAGCCCCCCACTCCACCCATCCTGCTTCTGGAAACCATAAATCTAGTATCTGTATCCAAGAGGTCAGTTTCAGTTTTTTGTTTGTTTGGCTGGTTTGGCTTTTTTGTTTGTTATAGATTCTACATATAAGTGAGATCATAAGGTATTTGTCTTTCTCTGTCTCATTTCACTTAGTAGTAATGCCCTTGGGCTCCACCCATGTTGTCACAAATGGCAAGATTTCATTCTTCTTTTATGGCTGAGTAATATTTCATTGTGTGTGTGTGTGTGTGTGTGTGTGTGTGTGTGTGTGTATCGATATATGACCTTTTCTTTTTTTAAGATTTTATTTATTCATGAGAGACACAGAGAGAGGCAAAGACATAGACTGAGGAAGAAGCAGGATCCCTGCAGGGAGCCCAATGTGGGACTGGATCCCAGAATACCAGGATTGTGACCTGAGCCAAAGGCAGACGCTCAACCAATGAGTCACCAGGTGCCCCTGACCTTTCCTTTATCCATTCATGTGGTTCTTCATTGTATTAGTTTCCTAAGACTTTGCTATAGACCAAATATTTGTGTCCCCCACCCCCTACCAAATTCATATGTTGAAACTTAACCCAGCCAAAAAGCAACAAAGCCATTCTGCTAAACTATGGGGGTGACATTGCCAGCCCAGGGGGCCTGAAAGGCAGAACATTGATCCAAAGTGGACTACCCTGATCTTGACATCTAAGGAAATTGCCCCATTAGGGCAATTTTGTACTTATTTGGGTTTTGTACTTATTTGGTGCCTGTCACTCCTATTTTCTTTTTCCTATTTCTTCCCTTTGAAATGAGAATGCTATCCTATGCCTGTCCTATGATTGTGTTTGGGAAACATATAACATATTTGGTTTCATAGGTCCATAGCTTGAGAGGAATGTGCCTCAGGATGAATTATACGTTGAGTCACATACATATTTGCTTCAGATGATGTGTAGATGAGATCTTAGACTTTAAAGTTGATGCCAGAATGTAAAGCCTTCAGAGGCTATCGGAATGGAATAAACATGAATTGCATGTGAGAAGGACAAGAGTTTAGGAGGCCAGGGTGTAATGCAATAGATTGAATATTGGTATCCTCCGAGGTTCCTGTATTAAAACCTGATCCCTGGTGTAGGGGAGTAGGCCCCTTGGAAATATGATTAGGTCAAAGGGTGGAGCTCTCCTGCATAAGGTTAGTGCCCTTTTAAAAGAGACCCTAAAGAGCTCCCTCACCCCTTCTGACATGTGGAGACAGAGTGAAAACACTGCTGTCTATCAACTGGGAAGCAGATGGCCCTCAACAGATGCCTAACTCGCCACGAGTTCAATCTTGGATTTCCCAGCCTCCAGAACTACAAAAAATAAATTTGTGCTGTTTCTAAACCACCCAGTCTATGGTATTCTGTTACAGCATCCCAAACTAATTAAGACAGACTTTCATTTGCTAAATGGGCACAATGAAACTGCAGCACTATAAGTGTTTCCCAAACCTATTGACATAAATTCCTTTTTTTTTAATCCCTCAGATCACTCTGTGATATATTAGATTTCCATGAGAAATGTTTTGGAACACACTGAATCTTAAAATTGTTAGGCATTTTTATTATTGTTCTACAATTACATAAACGGATCATTAAATTGGCATTACCTGAAGCAGAACAAATGAAACCAAATTAGATCCCCAAATCATATTGAATATTATGGCTGGCTTGGATTAATGTGTAAAGCTTTTCTCTAACCTGGGTAAATTTTAATAAATATCCTATGTAGAATTCCATGATCACCAAGGAATACACTGCAACCTTTTGATAACTAGGTGATTCATCATGATAAGAAACATTTGCCAAGGAAGCTCTCATTTTATTGTCACTTATGTAGGATAATAAATTAGCATTGTACACTATAATAAGGTGTCCAATAAAGTTCTAACTCATAAAGAAATTCAGGGCATTAGGAAGATGAGCAGCATAACTAGTTGCTATGTCCTTGTGGTATTTGAAGTGGGAAATAAAGTTGATTGTTGAAGGCAGAGAATATCTTCTAAACTTTAAATATTTTGGAATACCTCTTATGTGTAAGACCCTCTTTTAAACATAGCTGGGCAGCCCCCGTGGCGCAGCGGTTTAGCGCTGCCTGCAACCCAGGGGTGATCCTGGAGACCCGGTATCGAGTCCCACCCACGTCAGGCTCCCTGCATGGAGCCTGCTTCTCCCTCTGCCTGTATCTCTGTCTCTATCTCTGTGTCCCTATGAATAAATGAAATTTAAAAATCTTTAAAAAAAAATAAACATAGTAGCTTACTCCTGGCAAGCTTGTGGTTGACCCAGAGGTGGTCCCTATCTATGCCTCCCTTCTAACTCGATGGTAGGGTTTCTCTGGGAGTTACAGGGTTCAAAGGCAGCACCTGTTTTAGTGAGGACAACACGACTACATCTGGGCTGTACCTTGGAGATATCACAGGTTCAGTTCCAGACCTCTGCAATAAAGTAAATATTGCAAGAAAGTGAGTCAAATGAATTTGTTTGGTTTTCCAGCACATATAAGTTATGTTTACAATATACTGTAATCTATTAAGTATGCAACAGCAGTAGGTCTAAAAAGCAATGTACATACTTCAATTTAAAAATACTTTATTGAAAAAATATTTTTTTTAAATTAAAAAAAAAATACTTTATTGGGGATGCCTGGGTGGCTCAATTGGTTGAGCATCTACCATTGGCTCGGGTCATGATCTCAAGATCACAGATTGAGCCCCATGTTGGGCTTCCCAACATGGGGAGACTGCTTTTCCCTCTCCCCCTGCACCTCCCCACCCCCATTCGTGCTCTCTCTCTCTCACTCTCACTCTCAGATAAATAAATAAAATCTAAAAAAAAAAAAAAAAAAAAAAAACCTTTATTGTTAAACAATGCTAACCATAATCTGAGCTTTCAGCTGGGAGAGTCTTGCCTCAAAGTTGATCGTTGCTAACCACCACGAGGGTGATGGTTCCTGAGGGTTAGCATGGCTGTGGCAATTTCTTAAAATAAGACAGTGAAATTTGCTGTATCAATTGACTCTTCCTTTTATGAGTGATTTCTCTGTAGCATACGATGCTGCTTGATAGTATTTTACCCACAGTAGAATTCCTTTCAAAATTAGATTCAATCCTCTCAAACGCTGCTACTGCTTTATCAACTAAGTTTATGTGATATTCTAACATCCTTTGTTGTTATTTCAACAGGCTTCCCAGCACCCTCACCAGGAGTAGATTCCAGCTCAAGAAACTCCTTTCTTTGCTCATCCATGGAAGTAACTCCTTATATGCTCAAGTCTGATCATGAGATGGCAGTAATTTAGGCTCTACTTCTAATTCTAGTTCCCTTGCTCTTTCCACCACACCTGCAGTTATTTCTCCACTGAAGTCTCCAACCCCTCCCTGCAAGCCATCCACAAGGACTGGAATCCACTTCTTCCAAACTCCTGTGAATGTTGATGTTTTGACCTCTTCCCACAAATCATGAGTGCTGTGATGTTGTTGTTTTCTTATTCACGAAAGACAGAGAAAGAGAGGCAGAGACATAGGCAGAGGGAGAAACAGAATCTCCGGTGGGGATCCTAATGCAGGACTCAATCCCAGGACCCCAGGATCATGACCTGAGCTGAAGGCAGACGCTCAACCTCTGAGCCACCCAGCGCCCCCTCCCAAATCACGAATGTTCTTAATGGTATCTGGAATGGTCGATTCTTTTCAGAAGGTTTTTAATTACTTTGCCCAGATTCATCAGAAGAATCACCATCTAGGGCAGCTCTACCCAATGAAATATATTTCTTAATAATAAGACTTGAAAGTCAAAATTACCTACCCCTTAATCAAGTGGCTAAAGAATAGATGTTGTGTTAGCAGACATGAAAACAACATTAATCTCACAGTACATCTCCATCAGAGTTCCTGGGTGACCAAGTGCCTTGTCAGTGAACAGCAATATTTCGAAAGGAATCTTTTTTTCTGAGCAGTAGCTCCCAACAGTGGGTTTAAAATATTCAATAAACCATGCTGGAAATAGATGCACCACCAAGGCATTGTCATTCCATTGATACAGTATAAGCAGAGTAGGTTGAGCATAATTCTGAAGGGCCCTAGGATTTTCAATGGCAAATGAGCATTGGCTTTAATTTGAAACCACCAGCTTCATTAGCCGCTAACAGAACAGTCTGTCCTTTGAAGCATGGAAGCCAGGCATTGACTAGCTATGAAAGTCCTAGATGGTATCTTCTTCCAATAGAAGGCAATTTCAACCCACTTCAAAAACCTCTTACTTAGTGCAGCCACCTTCGTTAATTATCTTTAGTAGATCTGGATAATTTATTTATTTTTTTTAGATCTGGATAATTTAACGTACTTCTCCATCAACACACGCTGATTCGCCTTATCTTTTATGTTATGCAGATGGTTTCTTTCCTTAAACCTCACGAACCACACTCTGCTAGCTTCAGACTTTTCTTCTGCAGCTTCCTCTCCTCTCTAAGCCTCACAAAATCCAAGAGAGTCAGGGCCCTGCCCAGGATGAGGCTTCAGCCTAAGGGAATGTCATGGCTGGTTTGATCTTCTCTCCAGACCACTCAAATTTTCTCCATCTCAGCAATAAGGCTGTTTCACTTTCTTATCCTCTGTGTGTTCACTGGAGTAGCACTTTTCATTTCCTTCAAGAACTTCTCTTTTGCATTCACAACCCGGCTAACTGGTGCAAGAGGCCTAGGTTTGGGCCCATCTTGGCTTTCAACATGCCTTCCTCACCGAGCTTACTCATTTCTACCTTTTGGTTTAATGTGAGAGACATGCAACTCTTCCTTTCACTTGAACCCTTAGAGGCCACTGTAGGGTTATCAATTGGCCTAATATCAATATTGTTGTATCTCATGCAATAAGGAGGCTGGAGGAGAGGAAGAGAGATCGTGAGCAGCTGGTCAGAACACACAATATTCATTCATTAAGTTTGTCATGTTCTTTGGGAGTAGTTTGTGTCACCTCCAAATACTTACACTAGCAACATCAATACAACATCAATAGCAACATCTGATCACAGACCCCCATAACAAATATAATAATAATGAGAAAGTTTGAAATATTGTGAAAATTGCCAAAATGTGACACAGAGACACAAAGTGAGCAAATGTTGTTGGAAAAAATAGCACCGGCAGACTTGCTTGGTTCATGGTTGTCACAAATCTTCAATTTATAAAACAACAACAACAACAGCAAAACACACTAAAGCATGATAGAATAAGGAATGCCTGTATGTATGCCTCAAGATCACAAGGGTTTTTTTTTGCTTTAACCTGTTTCTGCATAAAACCTTATAGATAGAAGGGAAAAGCAGGCTACAGAGGAATACCAGAAAAATATTGTAGCATTCACATATTTATAATTTTGTACCAAGATACATATTTTACTGAGGAAATTAAATATGAGGCCAAGAGTCTTTGGATATTTGTGCACATCTAAATGAACATCTGTATTGTTTTTTCTCTTAACTCAAATATTGTGCCATTATGGGGCCAAAGCCTGTAGACTGAGGAATCTGGACTCTGAAGACTTTGAGTCAGATCCAACAGTCAATTAAATGAATGAAACTACAAAAAATAAGCACACAATTCTTAGTTTAAAGCTAGCCAGCTTTAATCAACAACCTACCGAAGATTAATTTCAAGGGATTGTGTGCTCTAATTTGCTGAGTTTAGTATCTATTCATACTCATATTTTATATATGTGATAATTGTCTGTAATTCTTAATAGGTTTCATAATTAATATTTATGCTCTCTTCTATGCCTTAGTACAAATTCAATTTTTCAGTTAACTTTATTGAGGTATAATTAACATATAATAAAATACTTGCCGTATTTATAAGAACAGTTCAGTGAGTTTTGACAAATATACACATCCATACAGCCACCAACCTAATCCATTCACAGGTTTCTGTCACTCCAGAACATTCTTTTATGCCACTTTCCAGTTAATCTCCCCTACTCCCTGCCCCAGGCAATCACAGACCTGATTTTAATGATTATAGGTTATTTTTGCCTATTTTAGTACTTCATATTAATCCAATCAACCTATAAATTTATCTTGTTCCACATACCACCTCTGTGGTTAGAATATGGATTTTTAATGACATGGAAGCTGTTGAGTATAGACATTTGATGGTTCTCTCCCTTGGAATTGTTTCCTAAGAATCTAGTCCATTCGCTGCAAACGACTTAATGGGAAAACATCCACCACCAAGTTTAGCATGTTGCCAAAAGTTATTTATAGGTTGTAAATTATATAAAGACTTTTTTCCTCCTTCCTTTCCAAAATTTGATCAAAACTTCCACTTTTCAGCCAGAAGAGATATTTTCAGTGAGCATTTGCAATCTGTCTAAATATGTAGTGGTGCTGTTTTTGAAAATTATAATTGTAATAGGTTCTTTTCATCCGACTTACCCCAAGAGCCCGTGAAAACACTCATTACCATTCCCCTGTCTTCGTGTTTATAATAATCCCTTATTTAAACTTTAAGTTTTTCCCCCTTTGACTCATTTTGTTAGCCAACTGTTCTCAGTTGGTTTCTTGTGGGGGTTTTTTGTTTCTTTTTTTTTTTTTCAGTTATACCAGTGGAAACTTAGTAATGTGTGCCCTAAGATAGAAGATTCTGAAATACACACTTATCATGATCCATTCTGATCCACACCTCGGAGATTCGGCTACATAGACAAATAAGGAGCAACTTGTGTTTGAAGAGGAAAGGAAGAGAAAGAGAGAAAGAAAACGATGCTTTTTGCAGTGTAGGTAGCACCTCTCGGGCTAAAGTGCTGTAGAACTAGGGGAAAAAAAGACACAAGCATCAACGTAAACATGACTATCAACAGTACCATCCGCAGTCCTTCCTAAATGGCCACTGTATCAACCAAGCAATCCCTATTTAAGCCACACGACATAAAATGCAGAAGGAAGCTCTCAAAATCATGCAGAAGGCAACTGGCATCCACCCTTGAGGAAACTGAAAGAGACCCCCTGAACACCTGAGGAGGAGACGAATGAGTGCTCTGCCCCTAATGATCGGCCTGGGAGCCAGACCATATCTGAGGTAGAGACAAAGGACTGTAGGGGCCTGCCCATGCCTCTCACAGGTGCACCTCAGGCAGGAGGCAGAGGTGAGAAGAGCGTCTGGAAAGGCAAAAGGTAACAGTCATCATGGTAATAATGACCATATATCAGCATATGTCAATCATATTCTAGGCATCATATCGGCAGCAATCCAAACAAACAGGTATTATTATAAAATTACTGGATCAGCAATCAAAGGCTCAAGAAAATAGCTAGATGGCCCACGATCACTTGGCCAGAAAGTGGTTTAGCTGGGATTCAACTCACATCACCCCTTCTTTCAAATCAGTTCCCACTTGTGACTGTTCATCACTCCTTATTCATGTCCCTGGTACCAAGTACGGACCCAGTCACTTGCTAAGATGTTAACCCCTTTGCCATTCACAATGGTAGATCTGATCATTGTTGTTTCCCATAGAGGAAATGGAAGCTCAAACAGGAGAGATAATGTTTGTGAAACTGCTGGCAAAAGCAGAATAGGATTCAGAATTTTGTCTATCCAGCTACAAAGAAAAGTGTAAATAAATGTGTTTCTCCCAGATGGCTTATAGTCCTCTCTGTCTGAAGAAACTGGGAATCTGTTTTTCAGTTGGGAAGTTAATCCTTTCTCAAGATGGAGGATGAATGCTTATCTTTCAATCTTCAGCTACATCATCATATAAACTATAGACTAAGTTTAGGAGTGCGAGTTTGTGACTACATGATTTATATCCTATAAAGAAGGGAAAGTAATAATAAAAAAATTAAAAGAAGGGAAATGGTAGATAATTATTTGGAGAGTTCTCTTATCTAGACTACAAAAATCTGTTGCCATATATTAAAAAGCAGATAGGAAAAATAATAGTTTTCTGAAGAATTGTTCTACCACAACAGAAGATACTCTCCAATTCTGAACATAATTAAGTAAAGATTTCTTTTCAAAATATAGGCCTTCGAATTCAATGTCTTTAACTGTAACTTTCAAAAGAAGAGTGGGAGAAAGTCATTGTCATTAGTGAACATGATGATTATATATTTTTAAACTTTCAAGTACAGATAATTTTGCTAATGCAAAATTTTTATAAAAACAAACAACAATAATCATTTTATAAAATGCTGAACTGAATTCAGAAAGTACTGCCATTATACCTAGATTTCCAGAGGCCCTTAACTAAGAAAGGTTACTTAAGAAGTAGAATTTGAGCCTACACTATAAATCTAAGTCCCTTGGTGACAGTGCTTTCACCAAAATAAAATGTTAAATATACATACAATTTCCTTAATAATATCCACTCTGAAGTGAGCAATGAAAAGAAAGCAATCGACCATGCTGTGAATTCACAGTTGTACTACATTTCTCTGCATATGGTCAGAAACACAGTCCTGAGCAGGGTCCACATTCCCGTGTGATTTTCAGCAAGCCACCTTAGCTCAAGTCATCAGAAACAGATGACAAATGGCTAAAAATATTTCTAAATAATGCTAAACCAGCAACAGCCCGGCTGACTCATCAAGTTTGGCTAATCCTGCGGAGAAATGCTAAAATAGTCTAACCTTTGGATCAACTGTCTTGTAATGCTGCTTCATCAGAACTAAGGCTCTTGTCCCAAATAAGAGGACGGGAACACAACTCTTGCACCAGAGAAGTTCAAGGACACAATGTTCACAGAGCTCACAGGCCCTTTCCTGTCTTCCAGGCGGTTGAGGAGGGAGGGATGGACCGGGTAGGGCAGCCTTCTATGTATAAACAATAGCTTTCAGTTTTGAATCTTAGGGTTTTTACATTGTTCTTAGCTAAAGAACCCTCTCACATAGTCTCATGGGAACTAAGGAAGAGAAAAAATAAGTCACAGGATCAGGTGCATCTCTTCTGAAAATTTGTGTTGTGAGAAGCATTGTCCCTGTAAGGAACTGATTCCATTCTCCCTCTCATGTGCTCTCAGAGCAGCTTCTTTTATCATTGCCCCCTGGGTACTGAGAGACAGGACGATGGTGCTCATCTCAGACAACAGGAAAGCACTGGAATGTATCAGACCAGAGTCATGGTCATGGTCATACCAACTGACTAGGTGAGACAACAGGACTGTGTCCAATAAGGCAAAGTGAAGTGACATCTCCACTGAAAATCGAGGGAAAGGAAAGGCAGAGCAGGTAACCCCAGCTGATGAGCTGGATTCATGTTGTCGAACGTCCCCACTTGCTGCTACTAATAATGATACCTACAAGAAGGAAGCACAGAATCTTCCACCTTATCAAACCACAAATCTGAAACTGTCACAAAAAGTGCTGAGCTAATAATATTTATTCTGGGTATTTCCAGCGGTAATCTCTTGTGAAGGTAGGTATAACTTGACAAGAAAAATGGTTCATTTAAAAATGTTCAACCATCTGCAAATACTAGATTTTTTTTTTAAGACATGTTTTTAATCTGGCCTAAACCAATCCCTGGCCATTCTGAGCTTTACACATTACTAATTTCGGTTGGGTCATATCTAATGTTTTCTGAGAGATTTTTCTTTCTGATCTTATGCCAAGGGCAATATTGTTGTCTTATGTGCCCCCAGTTTTTAATGATAAACAATTCATTTCTTATATATTTACTTTATTGTTACATTCTCTTTAAATTGTCAGGCTTTACTTTTCCCCATGTCATCATGGCCAAATTTGCATTTTCTTTTCCTAGTCAGCAACTAAAATGTTCAACTCAAATCAAATAAATGTAATACTGTAGATGCCCTCCATGTACAACGAAACTACCATGTGCACAAAGTGTTCTGCTGTAAACCCTAACCTAAAAGATCGTCCCCATATGCAGGTTACTCTTGGGCTCTGTTGAGGCTTGGCAGTGACACAGAGGTGGCAGCATGGCAGAGACGACAGCTTGAATGGGTTGTGTGTACACTGAGAGATAATGACAGAACTTTGGCCCTGCTACTGCTTTGCTGTGTGGCCTCGGGTAAACTACTTGCTTTTTCTGAGCTTCAACTTCTTTCTTCACTTATAAACTGGGGGTGATTATTCCCACTTTAAGGGCTTATAGTGAAAGACTGATAACTGTTCTTTCTCTTTCCTCCCATATAAGCAAAACATACTTACCATAAGGTAAAGTGAAGTGAACAGACATAACCATGATGGACTGAAGACTTCCTCTTCTACCACTCTCCCTCTTCCTGTCTGTGTTCCAGCCACCTTGCTCTTTCCCAAAGCTCTAGATTGGCTCTTCCTCCGCCAAGAATGTGTTTCCCCAGACACCCCCCAACAGAGCACCTCTGCAGGACCTCAATGAGATCCACTTTGTGGATCCTTCCTTCCTCCCTTGTGTCCTACTTGCCTTTCTTTACTTCCTTTGTACCCTTTCCCGTTGGTCTCCCCTGCTGTGCTAATGGAAGTACCACAAGGGCAGGGATATTTCTGCTTTGTTTGTTTTTGTATCACAATTGCCTAGAACACCTCATTATAGTTTTTCAGTAAATGCCCTTTTCCTATCTGGTACTTTATAAGATTCTAAAGACGAGGGAAGACAAGGTTAAAATTAAATATCTCACTTTGCTATATTTGTGAGTATTTTTGATGTTTGCTTAAACTTTTTAAAGTTTCTGTAATAATTTTAGATTTACAGAGAAGCTACAAAGATAGTACAGAGAGTTACCGTATATCCTTCACCCAGCTTCCCCTAATGATAACATCTTACATAACCATGGTACATTTGTCAAAACTAAGCAGTGAATGTTGTAGCAGTACTTTTTTTAAACAAATGAATTGATAAAAGGCACCAACACATCTATGAAGTTTATGGTCATCTGTTCTTGTCATTAACCCAAAATAGATACTGACAAGCACAGAGTGTCCTGAAATTATTTCACTTCCTCTCTTTTGTCTTTCATATTTTGTCATCTTGGAAATCCTTTCTGTGTGAATAGCATGTATATTTAAGGGCCCGGGTCGTTAGGTTTGCAAAAGACTTTCCCACCATGGATATCTAGAAGACCCCTGAAAATCTCAGGCAGGAAAGCCTTTAGAACTCTTAAAAATAGCCTATGGCTGTCTACTAAACCACCAGTTGAAAATTTCCTTCTTTTGTAAAATAGTAGGATAAAGTACAGAGAGAACATATAATATGATTCTTAATGAGAAGCTTGTTTCGTCTCTAATGTGTGAATGTTTACTCAGTGCCCTGGAAAGTGGTTCTAGAATGCCAAGGTGTTGACAAATTGCGAAGGACGGTGCTAAACGCCCTCCATAGCTGAAGCTTAGATAAAGTAACTTGCAAAGTACCCCCCATGCTTCACAATTTGTCAGCAGGAGATCTGCCTACAGCAGCTATCACATTTCCCAGTCCGTAGCAAAAGCAGCTGGGAAGAGGCAAAGGCATGTTGGGGCTTGATCTGTGACTAAATTAGGCAGGATGGGACAGCTGTGCCTTTTGCAACCGCCAGACAGTCAGCGTTCGTAGGATCTGGGTCTCCTCCTCTGATCGTGCTCAGTCCTGGACCACCTTGCCACTGCCCCTTTATTTAATTCTTCATCTTACCTTGCACCACCTCTCATCCTATTTCAGTTCAACTCATTTTATTCACTAATTCAACAACATTTGGACACCATTTGCCAAAGAGATTTCACACATTATTTCATTTAATTCTCAACATGATCCCAAGACCCATTACTACTTCATTTAATAAGTGAAAAAAAAAAAAAATGAAGCTCAAAGACCTTAAGAAACTTGCTCACATAAATGACGGCCAGCAAATGGTAACAGTCCATATTCAGAACCAGATCTAGAAGATTCCAAAGTTATTATCCTTCCCTTCAATGAGGTTCTACTGCTTTTCAAGAAAAATAAAAATTAGAAAAGAGTTCTTTTTTCAAATTATTTTATGAATAATTAAATAAATTTGATGAATTGATATTTATTGGTCAAGAGTAGCTTATTTATGATTGAGGGTTGGCCACATTAATGGATTTTTTACTTCATGCACTTGTCATGATACCAAAACATCACATGAAGGGTAAGAGGGGGAGAGCAAAAGAGAAATATTCCTTTTTTTCAAAGGCAGATGGAAAAAACAAACTGAGAAAATGGGGCCTTGGTTTGAATTCCTACCTCACAAAGATGTTCTCTGAACCCCAGCTGAGTAAGAACCCTCATACCCCAACTCATTCTAGGCTCCCCCATCTCAAAGCCTTTGTTCATGAGGTTCCCCTGTCCTTACATCCTCCCCACACCCTGGTCTTTAGTTTCTACTTCTCTACTCTATCAGACTGTATTCTCCCAGAATGGCATCTACATGATGCTTACATGCTCAGCAAATTTTTTAATGGAAAGAACAAACTTCCCATGATGTATGTCCTACGGACAGGCTACGTAAACTATGGTTCACATTAGATAATTCAATCATTGTCATAGTGGTATCAGTGAGGAGGTGTCAGGAGAGGAGGCAGTGCAGTTTGAACACAAAAAAGCATTGTCTTACTCCCTTGAATTGTTTTTAATCATAGTAATTATTTTTTTAAAGATTTTATTTATTTATTAATGAGAGACACACACAGAGAGAGAGAAAGAGAGAGGCAGAGACATAGGCAGAGGGAGAAGCAGGCTCCATTCAAGGAGCCCAATGCGGGACTCGATCCTGGGTCTCCAGGATCACGCCCTGGGCCGAAGGCAGGTGCCACACCGCTGAGCCACCCAGGGACCCCCTAATCATAGTAATTATTTATTTTGAGTTTCAAATATAAATGGAGGCCATAGAAAGGTACACTTGCTCTGTTAAACTGGGGCATGGAAATTATTTTACTTTTCTGTGCCTCAATTTTTTTTCATTTATAAAGTAGGAAAAATAATCTTACCTATAAGGACTGAACAAGATCTTCCGCTAACACACTTAAGACATTATCTGGCATAGAGCAATCACTCAAAAGTTTTATCATTGTTAGTATTATTAGTATCACTATCTTTTAAATTTTAACTACCTTGAGCATATCCCTGGGCCTCAGTTTTTCATTTGTTTGTAATTTATGTGCAATTGTTAATGTCCCTTCCAGATATTAACTTCTAAGATTTTAAACTTCTCAATATTTATATATTTCAAATTATCCCAGAATTAAATAAGAATTTCAGGCCCCTAATATTTTTTATACCATAGATTGTATATTTACATGAGAATTTTTTATGTGTATATTTCTATGTATGTGCGTGTGGTGTCTACCAGAAAAGTTTGTACCCTCTGAAACATTTTTTACAACATTCTAAAGCAGCAAGCCAAACCTTCAGAATACTAAAAATATTTTTGTTGGGTTTTAATCTGATAGTGCATTGTTAGAAAGAAATTAGTTTCAGAGAAATTTGAGTAAGATGGACTTTCACCAATAGTTATTGCCTTTGAGATATTTTGAAGTTCTATTTATGATTCTTTAAAGTAAATAACAATAAGTTTAACCCAAAATCCAATATGTTGATATGAAAAAGTAATTTTTGATATACCATCACTTTTCTCTTGTTCTTAAAATAAGATATTTTCAGCTTATCTATTTTCAAATAGTTCCTAAATAATAGTTTGCTTTGGATGATTGACTATAGGAATTTTGTTCATACAATACCTCCAAAGCATGACATTTTAAATCACATACTCCTTTCACTTGTAGTGTTTAAAGTGAATTTCATATCGTTACACAATTTATCATTTGGAGATGGAATAAGATATTTACATGGGTTCCATCTCTACCTCCATAATTGAAAAAGTATGGCTAAGTCTTATTAAAAGCATGGATGCTTGGTTATCAAAGCCAAATAGTAATAGAGATGAAAGGTCTTTATTATACGTACTCAAGGGGAATATGCATGGAAATCAAGCCCCAGTGATATGGGGTGACATACAGAGCTTCTTCCTTCCATATTACTTTTCAGAGATTTCTGCAAGAATATACTCAGCGGACTCCCTACTGCATTATGATACTACTCTCTCTTGAATGAACGAAAATGGAAGGTATCCAAAAGAAGCACTCAAATATGTATCAGTTGAACAGTATTACATGAATTAAACTTAGATGAGCAAAAGGATATTTGGAGGACAGAGAGGGAGAGATCTATAAGTCACATGAAGCAGGACGGTCTCAGGTAAGAGCTTCAACTCCATGAAATAGAGGCAGCATGTTGGGAGGATTTAGGAAATAAATCTTAGTTATGTAGGGCCAGACTGGGAAGGGCCTTGAAAACTCTACAGAGGAGCTTGGGCTTAATGTGATTGGCAGCCAGGCAACATTACAGTGTATTGTGAGGAATCACTATGAGAAGGAAGGAGTGACTGGATGGCAGGATGCAAGAATGATGAGAAGGGATGAAAACAGACAAGATATTGAGTAAGAGGGTTGACAGACTGCAGGCTTAAATCCTAGGTGAGCCACTGACTACAAGTATTCCCTCTTGGCCTCATTCCTTCTCTGTGAAATAGAGTGTAGTGAAAAGGTGGAGGGATGCCCATGGAAGTGATTGTCAGATCCTCTTTTGGTTTTTAGAGGCACAAAGTGTGTAACGCAGGCATGAACAAGGTGGTAATGTGACTGAGTGGAGGTCGACTCTAAGAGGTGCTTTGAAGGAGACAATATCAAACCTGAATGCAAGAAGAAGAAATGTAAAATGTAAATCCCAAGCTAGTAGCATGAGAACTTAAAGAATTATTGAACCTGGGATGCCTGGATGGCTCAGCTGTTGAGCACTTGCCTTCAGCTCAAGGCATGATCCAAGAATTCCAGGATTAAGTCCCACATCGGGCTCCCTGCAGGGAGACTGCTTCTCCCTCTGCCTACATCTCTGCCTCTCTCTGTGTGTCTCTCATGAATAAATAAATAAATAATCTTTAAAAAATTAATGAACCTTAGAGAAAATCTGAATCGACTGGAAAGTGAGCTTTGCCTGATAGAAAGAATACATGACCACAATTGGTCATCCTAGTTGGCTAGGTCATTGTATCATGGGTCATTTTATCATGCCTTGCAAATAGAGATCTTTGGGAGAATGGAAGCCACCCATATAATCTCATATAATCCTAAAATGATAGTTCCAACCAGAAAATGAGGAAAAAATAAATTATCTGCAGGTTTACTTGTAATTTGGCACTTAACATTGTATTGATTTTGTGTATAGCCTTACATACATCATATCAAAAACTCTGCACTTGACACATTTCACGTAAATTCTTAAAGTTATTCAGTTTTTAAAAACAAAGGGTAGCAAGGGTCCCTGGGTGGCTCAGTTGGTTAAGCAACTGCCATCGGCTCACGTCATGATCTCTGGGTCCTAGGATCAAGCCCTGCTTTGGGCTTCCTGCTCAATAGAGAGTCTACTTCTCTCTCTTCCTTTGCCCCTCTCCACGATGCATTCTCTCTCCCTCTTAAATAAATAAATAAAATCTTTAAAAGGGGGGTAACATCATTTTAGGACAAACTTCATCAGGCACCAAATTATGCCTGAATAAAGAACTAATTTGCACTAAAGGGGTGATATTGAGAGTAGGGCTATTTATTTACCTGTATTTACCAACTACTGAAGGGGTCAACTGAATTCACTTCATCAGGACATTTGATGTTCAAAGTAAAATACAATCACAGATTTTTCTAGAACTGTGATTTGTCCATACACAGTCAAGCAGAGTTCATTGCAAATGGAACTCACATAAAATCTGTGTATAATGATACCAAAAATTGAACTTTGTGTTGAAAATTACTTTCTATATAAAAGAGATAAAAGGATATAATAAAAAATATTTTATGTATTTATTAATACAACCAACACTGCAGTAGTAAAACTGATCTCTATTTTATAAAATCCATCTCTAATGATCCATGCACATCTTTTGAATGTAAAATTATTTGTGATTCTAACATATTCCACCTCTCAATTAATATCAGTGTTTGTGAAGAGCTTATTCTATATAAAGTATTGTGCTCGGCACAGGAATACATCAGTGAGCAAGACAGGTGTGAGCTCTGTCCATTGAGAGTTCATATACAATAACACTTATGAGAAATCTGAAGCTCAAACAACTTGAGTATCATCTAAGTCTTTCTTTGTAAGATAGCAGTAAACCCAAAACTAGAATCCAAATCTCCTACAGTCTAATATTCTGTCAAAAATATTGTTATCTCTTAACATGAAAACCAGCTGAAATCAGTCAACCCCTGGCCTGTGCAATCTATCACTTGGTCCTCTGCATTCCTTCTCCAAGTCCTTCCATCCATCCTTTTCAAATTTCTACCACCATCACCTAGTTCACCTCTCATCATATGTGTCTACACCACTGTAGACGCAATAATGTCTTCATTGAATGTTTGCCATCTAATTGGCCCCCACCCACAAATAAATTTCTCTATACTGCAACCTGAGTAATCTTTCCAAAGAGCATATTCTGATTATGTCACACAGTCATCTCTCATTTCCATGACTAAAGAAATGTATTGCCTTCACTTTGCTCAGAAGATAGAGATCAAACTTTGTCATATGTTCTGTAGGGCCCTCTACCTCTACTGATTTGTCCCACAGCTTGCCTCCTGCTCCAGGTCACTTGCCAGCCACACTGGCTTTCCAGCAATTTCTCAGCACATGCTTTAATCTTTGTGAGAAGTAATTCTTCCATTCTTTCATTCCCCTTTTTAACTAGTCTTCATTTCCTAGATAGCAGCTCAATCATTACTTGCTTAGGGGGCCTCCACTGATCTCCTAGACAAAGTCAAATCTCATAACATTCATTTATCATAGTTTCAATTTTACACATGTATATATTATTATTAATATACATTGTCCTTACAGGCTATATGGTGTTTGAATGTAGCTGTATCCTGGATAGCTACAATGTTGCCTGGCATATAATAGTGATTCAGTGATTCAAATCAAATGGAAGAGACTGTCTTTGTTTTTCCTCACCATTTTATCTCAGTGCCTAGCACTCAGTATAAGATCGGTAAGTGTTCCTTAACTAAGTAACTAAATTGACAAATATTTGTTAATATTTGTGTGGTACCCTTAGAGAAATGGCAAACAGGAAAAACGTGTCTCCAGCCAATATACATTTATAGAAAATAGCTATAATACAGTTTTAGGAATGCCTGTGTGGCTCAGTGGTTGAGCGTCTGCCATTGGCTCAGGGCATGATCCTGGGGTCCCGGGATCGAGTCCTGAATTGGGTTCCCTGTATGGAGCCTGCTTCTCCCTCTTCCTTCCTATGTCTCTGCCTCTCTCTCTCTCTCTCTCTCTCTGTGTGTGTGTGTGTGTGTGTTTCTGTCTGTCTGTCTCTCTCTGTCTCTCTCTGTCTCTCTCTGTCTCTCATGAATAAATAAATAAAATCTTTAAAAGAAAATACAGTTTTATATGAAAATAAAAGTTTTTTAAATATATATGTGGCATGAACCCATTATCTTTTAGAGCTCTGCATATTTGTGTATGAGATTAGAAACTTTAGAAGAATATACTCCATCTCACTGGGGACAAAGAGGCTGGCATTGTCTGAAATGTTAAAAATTGTAATGGGTTAGCTTTATATTCAGATGAAATAGTAATTATTTATAGTTTTATAAGAAAAAAGAAAAAATTTAGAAGACAACAGGACACAAAAATATTTTCAGACATAATTATTATTTACTCAATAATTTGCCACTTAATAGATTGTCAGAAAGAACTACTTCCAAATATTCCTCAGCATAAATAAATGAACTCAGAAGCAGCAATGAGCAAAATTGTTGATTTTTTAAAAGATTTTATTTATTCATTCATGATAGACAGAGAGAGAGAGAGAGAGAGGCAGAGAAACAGGCAGAGAGAAGCAGGCTCCATGCAGGGAGCCCGATGTGGGACTCGATCCCGAGACTCCAGGATCACGCCCCAGGCTGACGGGCGGCGTTAAACCGCTGAGCCACCCAGGAGCAAAATTGTTGATTATTTATAAATGCAAATGTATTTTGTCTGTAAAAGTGTATTAATAAACTTAGACAATTCCAACATGTAAATTATAGGATGAAGAAAAGAGTTTGCTAATGTCAAGTTTTTGTTTGAAAAGGAATTCTGATAAACTTTAAACTTTGAGGATAAATATATTTTTGTGTGTATACTAAAAATTTATAGGTAATACTATAGTAGTGGCTTTCAAAACGGGTCTGAGGACTTCTGAGTGTCACTGAGATCATTTCAGGGAGTCTGCATTGTCCAGCCTTTCAAAACCACATATCTGCATGAGACTTGATTTTATTGATATTTATCAATTGAAACAGCATATCAGAACAGAGTAAATATAGAAGCAAATATGAGAATCCACCTATCTTCTTTTGAGACAGATATTAAAGACATTTATTAAATGTAAAACATTTCTCTCCTCACTAATTGTTTTTGCTTGGGAAAATATAGTTATTTTTCAAAAAACACATTATTTATATTAACATAATACCTTAAATTTTGTTTTTAACAAATTAATAAATAAGTATTTTACTTTTTTCATACAGCAAATATTGAAAGATATAACCCACATAAACAAAAGCTACTTGGGAGGCCTGAATATATATATTAAGAATGTAAAGAGTTTCCAAAACCAAAGTGTTTGAAAACTGTTACCCTGATATAATGTGTAACTTCCAATAAGCTAAGAAGGAAAGGAGGAAAAAATTCAATCAGGGTTTTTTTTTTTTTTTATGAAAGGATTCTCACCATCTAGTTAATCAACACATCCATCATTTCACATATTTATCTTTTCTTTTTAGTGAGAACATTTAAATTCTACTCTCTTAGCAAATTTTAATTACACAATACATTGTTATCAACTATAGCCACCATGTTTTGCGTTAGATCCTCAAACCTTATACACTTTATAGCTGAAAATCTGTTCAATCAATTTTTAAAAAGCAAGAAAGGGTAAAAAGAAATCCCTCAAAAAAAAAGTATAGGGAGTGGAAATATATTAATAATAAAAATAAGAGGCAGCCCCGGTGGCACAGCGGTTTGGCGCCGCCTGTAGCCCGGGGTGTGATCCTGGAGACCCAGGATCGAGTCCCACCTCGGGCTTGTTGCGTGGAACCTGCTTATCCCTCTGCCTGTGTCTCTGCCTCTCAGTCTCTCTCTCTCTCTCTCTCTCTCTCTCTCTCTCTGAATAAATAAATAAATCTTTAAAAAAATAAGTATGAAAGGGTTAAATTCACCTATCAAAATACAAATGATGTTTATTAGAGTTCCACAAAAAACAACTCAGGAAAAGTTAAAATAAAGGCAGATAATCACCTAAAGAAAGTCTAGGTTTGCAAAATAGAATTTAAGCAAAAAGCAGTAAAAAGGACCAAAAGGAACAGTTCATGTTGAGAAAGTTCACCAAAAATATATAAAAATTATGAATTTGGCTACCATTTACAAAATACTTCATAATAAATAGAACAAAAAATTTTAAAAATCACGAAGAGAAGTGTATACCATAGTAATAGTAGGAAAGTTTTAGCTTAATTTTCAAACTGATATATCAAGGAGACAAATATGACAGATTTGAATAACAATTTTAACAGAAAGATAGATCCAGAAATAGACCAATTCCAAAGAATTTACACTCAGGCATTGTAAAAAATTGATATCAATATCCACTACCTCTAACCATAGTGCAGTAAAATTGGGAATAAACTCTTAAAATACAACTTTCCTGCTCTTTCAAAAAGTGGTATGAAAACTAAAAACAAACAAAAAACCTTCTAAATAGTTCATTAGCTACAAAAAATAATAAAAAGTATATAACAATTAGAACACTAAAAATATATGTTGAAAATTATATTAATATAGAAATATTTAAAATCTTTTTTTTTTAATTTTTTTATTATTATTTATTCATGATAGTCACAGAGAGAGAGAGAGGCAGAGACACAGGCAGAGGGAGAAGCAGGCTCCATGCACCGGGAGCCCGATGTGGGATTCGATCCCGGGTCTCCAGGATCGCGCCCTGGGCCAAAGGCAGGCGCCGAACCGCTGCGCCACCCAGGGATCCCCCTATATAGAAATATTTAGAAGCAAGTTTATACTTTTAAATTACTATATTGGAATATAATAATAATTAAAAATATAAGAGTTAAGCATTTGACTTAAGAAAGTAGAAAATAACAATGAGATAAACTCAAAGAAAAAGAAAGAAGTAGACATAGATTAAAGAAATTTTTGATTAAATAGAAAACACACAAATGTGCACTAATAAGTACACAAAATAGTGGTTATAAGCAACACAACAGAAATGTCAACTTTTGAAAAAATAAAACAGACAAAATTCCGGCAAGACTAATCATGAAAATAATCACAATAGGAATTGGAGAAAAAGGATAACTACAGACAGACAATATTTTTACTCAAAGTGGAATACAGAGCATAACATGTCAGTAAATACAAACCCAGTTGAAATTGACAAATTTCTTGGAAATTAAAAAATTCAAAAATGTAGTCAAGACAAAACAAAATCTGCAAATAGCTGAATAGGGGTGCCTGGGTGGCTTAGTCAGTTAAGAATCCAACTCTTGATTTCAGCTCAGGTCATGGTCTCAGGATTGTGGGATCAGGCCCTTTGTGGGGCTCCACATTCTCCCTCTACCCCTCTCCTTTCTCTAAAATAAATAAATCTTTAAAATAAAATAGTAGAATAAGCATTAAAGAAAATTCTCGCTCCAGAGAGTCACCATATTAGGTGACTTTTGTACTAACTCTTAGAGTAATCCAAAATTCCTAACTTGAACAAAATATTCCAGAGAATAGAAATAGAGGGGAAAAAATAGAAGAAAAAAGAATTTTGGGAATACCATCCAACAATGTTTCAAAGCATAAGATATTGCAACAAAGTAGCATGTATCCCAGAAATTCAAGAACAGTTTAACATTTGGTGATCTATTCATGTTGTCACATTACCAGATTAAAAGTGAAAAAAAAGTTATTTGATAAATTCAATATCCATTCATGATAAAAGCTCTTAGAAAACATATTTTAGAAAGGGACTTCAATAGCCAAGAAAGAGGACTCACCTTATATTGAGCATCATGAAGGTTGGTAAAATTTTTGAAGCAGAAATGTTGAAGTCAGAAATAGGACCAGGATACCTTTTAGCATACCTAATATTCAACATTGTACCAGAGGTACTAGCCATTGTAATAAGACAAAATAAAAAATAAACAAGTAGAATAATTGAAAAGGCCAAAACTGTCATTATTGGCATAAAATGTGTTTGTATAAAAACCCAAAAGAACCTGCAGGCAACTTTTTTTTTTTTTACTTAAATTCAATTAATTAACATATAGTATATTATTTTTTTCAGAGGTAGAATTCAGTGATTCATCAGTTGCATATAACACCCGATGCTCATTACATCCCATGCCTTCCTTAATGTCCATCCCCCGGTTACCCCATCCCCCCACCTCCCTTCCATCCAGCAACCCTCAGTTTGTTTCCTATGATTAAGAGTCTTGTATGGTTTTTCTCCCTCTCTGACTTCATCTTTATTTTTCCCTTCCTCCCCTCATGATCCTGTTTTGTTTCTTAAATTCCACATATTAGTGATACATTATGATAATTGTCTTTCTCTGATTAACTTAATTTACTTAACATAATACTCTCTAGCTCTATCCATGTCATTGCAAATAGCAAAATTTCTCTTTTTTTTTTTTTTTTTGATGGCTATTAGCCCATTGTGTGTGTGTGTAGATATATATATCACATTTATCCATCCATCTGTCAATGGACATTCAGGCTCTTTCCCTATTTGGCTATTGTGGACATTGCTGCTATAAACATTGGGGTACAGGTGCCTCTTTGGATCACATTTGTATCTTTGGGGCAAATACCTAAGTGCAATTGCTGGGTCATAGGGTATCTCTATTTTCAACTTTTTGAGGAACCTCCATACTGTTTTCCAGAGTGGCTATACCAGCTTGCATTCCCACCAACAACGTAAGAGGGTTCCCCTTTTTCCACATCATCGCCAACATCTGTCATTTCCTGACTTGTTAATCTTAGCCATTCTAATCAGTGTGAGGTAGTATCTCATTGTGATTTTGATTTGTATTTCCCTGATGCCAAGTGATATGGAGCATTTTTCCATGTGTCTGTTGGCCATTTGTATGTCTTCTTTACAGAAATGTGTGTTCATGTCTTATGCCTATTTCTTAATTGGATTATTTATTCTCTGGGTGTTGAGTTTGGTAAGTTCCTTATAGAGTTTGTATACTAGCCCTTTATTTGATGAGACATTTGTAAATCTCTTCTCCCATTCTATAGGTTGTCTTTTGGTTTTGTTGACTATATCTTTCTGAAGGCAACTTTAAAAAGTAGTCTGGGAGTCCAGAAAGATTGCTAGAGACAAGTCAATGTATAAAAATTAATAACATTTCTATATGCCAGCTATATACAAATAAAAAATACAATAAAAATATTTCATATCAAATAGCAGCATATAGCCCATAGAGTACCAAGAAAGCCAGAAATTACCTTTACATAATGATTAGAATCCATGAAGTCAGATCAATTTAGTTTCAATTTAGCCCTTCAATAAGTGGCTTCATGACACTGGTCAAATTAATCCCTCAAAACTGATTTTCTTATTTGAAAACTGAGAATAATAATTGGTACTTTTCTCAAAGGATTAATGTGAAGATTAAATGAAATAATACATGCAAACTACTTAAAATTATATCTGGCTCAATGTGGGTAGTAATGGTAGTAGCATCTGTAACACACACATAGGCAAAACCTGTACAGGAAAAAAAATCGTAAAATTTTATTCATGGACATAAAAGAATTGAAATAGAAATAGAAATAGAAAAATTTAGGTAGACAAGTCCATTATCTTGAAGATGTTGAATTTCTCCCCTTTTTTCTACCAATTCAATTCATTTACAATCAAAATGCCAATAAAATTTTATGGAATTTGAAATACTAACTCTAAAGTTGTAAGGAATAATAAAAGCATGGGAATAACCAAAATAATTTTGAAATGTAACAAGAAGAGTACCAAGAATTCAAATATCTTATAGAGCTATAATAATAAGAGGGAGCACTGGTTAAGAGAAATGGCTATGAAGATAAAAAACAGTTTCCTATGCATACATGAACTTGGAATATGATAGCATCGCAATAAGTGGAGATTATTTCTTCAATAAATGGGACAACAGGTTTTCCTATGAAACATTACAAAAGCAGACCTTTATTTCACATTAAATACATTTGAAGATAAGAATAAATCATTTTTACATTTTTAAACATTTCAAGATGTTCACAAAATTCAAAAACAGCATCTCCAGTAGAGTCTGCTAGACATACCTCAGACAGGAAGGGACGCACAGACCACACAGCTCAGCTCTGTGTCCCTAGAAATGGACTTTTCTTTCAAAGTTCACTTCAATCATCACCGTGCTAGCCTCAGTCAGGGAGGAGAAAAGAGGCTGCTTCTCCTTTGCACTGACTCAAGTAACTACACAATAGTAGTATCCGCATAATGATTAATGGGCAAAATAGTGGAGAAAACTATCCTGGGAGACAAAAGGGAGAAAATGAACCCAAAGCTATGACTGAGCAATCTGGCTCAGATCTCAGATGCCTTCACTGCCCACCTACTAAGCTGTCTCCTGACTCTTCTGCTTTCCCTCTGGTTCAGTAGGAAGAGTCACACTGACACAGTGCAATCCAACCCATCCAGTTGTGTTTAAATCCTATTTCCTCCCACTTGCCTTTAAAAAAAAAAAAAAAAAAGATTTTATGTGTTTATTCCTGGGAGACACAGAGAGGCAGAGACATAGGCAGAGGAAAAAGTAGGCTTCCTGCGGGGAGCCCAAAGCAGGATTCCCAGGATTCCTAGGACCCCAGGATCACACCCTGAGCCAAAGGCAGACGCTCAACCACAGAGCCACCCAAGTGCCCCTCCTCCCACTCTCTTAAGGACCTTCTCCTGCAGAAAAGTTAACTTTACTCTCTGGGTTGCTGTATTGGGAAGGGAAGGAAGAAGGCAGGGAAGAGCTGCTCTGTCCCAGATAGGAGAATAACACATTAACTCCTTCAACACACACCACACATTCACAAGGAAATCTGGGAAACCAGGACTAGGGTTTTGTGGCTATTTCATTTTCATTAAAAAATGGAGTGAATCATGTTTTGTTTCGTTTTTTAACTTACATGATGAAAAACCTTTTTTTCCAACTTACCTTTACTGAATAATAAAGGCAGGATCATTCCAGAAGTATATGAGTTTCAAACTGATCTATAAATATTAGTATCATCATTGTACCCACTTGTAGTTTGTAAACTGTAGTTCCTTCCTTATGGCCCAGATGTTACAAATAAAAAGAGTGTGGAGGGGTGCGTGGGTGACTTAGTGATTGAGCATCTGCCTTCAGCTCAAGTCGTGATTCTGGGGTCCTGGGATCAAGTCCCATATCAGGCTCCCCATAGGGAGCCTGCTTCTCCCTCTGCCTATGTCTCAGCCCCTCTCTGTGTGTCTCTCATAAATACACACATACATACGTACATGCCAGTGTGGAGAGGAAGCATCCCCAGCCTGTCCTAACAAAGCACACAGCACCACTTAATCAAGCCACGCTACTTCAAACAAGAGCCTTCTCCTTTCTAGTCTGAAAGAGAAATCTAGTAGTATTTCTTCCAGTTAATTATCTCTTCTCTTTTTAATTGGAAAGAGGATTTCAAATGATTCATAACAAAAATTTGACCTCAGTAAAAACAGAAAGCTAGGGCAATTGTTAAACCGTGTGGTTTTTTTTGAACAGTTAATACTATTTTCCTCCTCCTAAAATTCCAACTCTGTCAAACAAGGAAGGTGGCATAAGCCAAGAAATACATATCCTACCACTTTTACTTTTATGATTTTGGAAACCATTAAATAACTGAAAAAAAAAAAAAGTGAAACGCAGCCAAGTAGCAGAGAAAATGGGACTCTGTGTCTTTAAGCTAGGGAGAAAAATAAAACCCAATCATTCCAAATGTATTGCTTTAGTCATCTGGTTTCATTCTATTAATGACCTTTAACATCTGCAAAAATATTGTGAAAAGCTAATTTTGTTTGTACTGAGGTGGTGCAGAACAGTTTCTGGCTGTCACTCTAGGATGTGCTATAAAATAAAATTGTCTTTCTGGGAGTTTGACAAAAACCTACTGTACAGATCCAGTTTATTTACAACATCTAGGAATGAAAAGAAAACAGAATTTTACAACATGCCAACATGCGAAAAATGAATAGTACTTACACGTTTGTGTGTGTGCATTAGCAACACACATAGAGCTATCTCCCAAGATTAAAGATTTTTTAATAACATTTTATGACATTCAACAAAAATTCTAACCAGCAAAACTATTTCTTGATAAATGTTATGCTGCTAAAATATGAGAAAGCGTTTTTCAACATAATATGTTTTGATTTACTGCAGGAGCTCTATAGGAAGGCAAAATGGCCTCATTTCCTCGTTTTGACAAGCCTTATGTTTCTATTACTTAAATAAGAACCTCTGTAAAGAGGTAGTGTCATCAGGGTTAATGTATTGACTTTATATCCTCAGAGGCCAAGGTTAAAAATATGCCAAAGAGCCATCAAAAAGAATAAATCTAGTCATGCCGGCCTTGTCCTTTTATTCACTCATTCTCAACTGTACTATCCAATTTTGTGAATGATTTGTGGACTCTGCCCAGAAGTCTCTGGGCCTGAAGAATGTAAGACTTTCATGGTTCAGGGGTTTGATGAGCACAGTAGGCCCAGCTCAGGACCAGAGAAGAGTGGATCTCAAAGCTGGAAGAGGCCTTGCAACCATCCAGCCAAGACTCCAACCTGATAATTAGGTCCTTCTGACAACATAGCTGCCATGAGGCCAAAGATTGATGTTTAATAACTCCTAATAAAAGGGAATTCACTATTTTTTAAGGAAGCATACTCCTTTGAGAAAGCTTTCAAAATATTAAGCTGAGATATCTCTTCTGGAAATTCCTACTTGGGACCACAGCAGATTCCCTTCTTCTTCATTATCCTTTGTATTTGAAAACAGGTCAGATTTGTCTAGTTCCATTAATATGTGGCCCTAAGGCATGACTTATAATACACACTCATTATCGGGGATTTTCCGTCATTTATAAATAGATATAGATTGATGGATGTATGGATAGGCAGATGGTAAGTAGACAGGTAAGTACACCTCTGCAGACATTCTGAAAAATGATCACTGAATCACAAGACTATCACTTTCCTTGACAAGGTATGAATATTTTGGTAATAAACAGTATCGTTTGACAGATATATCACAGTGTTTGCCCTTACTGAGCTTACCAGCATAGCCGAAAATCACTAAGCCTTTTACAGTAAGTTCCCAAACTTATCCTGAATCTGCAATGATGATTTTCAGGACATAGCTTAGGACTTGACATAATGTGTTTGAAGTTTGATATTACTCAATTTGACCTGTAATCCCAATAGATTATGTCTTATACAGACCTACAAGGAAAAACACCCAGACTCTCTGGTCATTTGATCATCTATATCAGCCTGCATACTGTCAAGAGCTCCCAAGGATGGGGAAGGAAACCATACTTTCCCAGTGGTCATTACATGAGAGTTTTACCCTATTCTCATTACCCTATTTCATTTTGACCTTCTAACTGTAGTAATAATACAGAAAGTTTCAAAGTTGCACTGAATGACGCCAAATAAATACCTGATAAGATAGAATTGTCTATATAAGCAAGGAAAGACAACAATCTATAAGCAATCTTCAAGTCAAAGGACATGGTTTCAAGGTGAATAAAGTTTTATTCTAACCTTCCCTTTCTGGTCACCTATTCTCACCCCTCTCAGTAATCCTATCCCAAATTTTTTTGCACCACCACAATGAATGGACTTCAGAGTGATGTATTTTCTTTTCATCTCCAAATATGTACAGTTTCATAATGGGCCATCTGTCATTTTGCGATTCCATGTAGACAACAATGCCCTAAAGTTTTGTTGTCATAGCAACCACACCAAAGTCTCCAAAGCTAACTCTGTAGTCTCCTAGTCTAAGATTCCATGCAACATGGGGTGGGGGTGGGGGGCTAAAATTTCAGAAAAATAGAAGTCCCTAACGTTAGTCACCTGTGTACAATTAATGCTCAAGCTAGCGCACCTCCAATTTCAATGACCTAGATTATATTATTTTTCTAAAAGGAGAAGCAGAAATGTCTCCTGTAAGCTGTGATTTATTTCATTTCAGGTTCGTTTTGTTAGAGAGAAGTTAAGTCTTGGTTTGAATTCTGGAGAGATACTCACATGTAGCAATCAAACCTTCCTTTTCACTTTGCTGAAGACCAATTTTAGAGAGGCAAGAAAAAATTCAGCTCATTGTTCATATTCTTGTCTCCCATCTCATAGCATTCCAGAGTGCCTGTGCCACAATATAGCAGGATAAAGGAATCGAGAGTGGATTCTGTGAAGAGGGGAGAAAAAAAGCACAGTTTTTAATCTTGATTTACTTTATTTCTTTTCTTCAGAGACTATCTTTTACTTATCTTTAACTTTTTTCCTGTCCCATAGGCATGGAAATGATTCATTTTCTTTCCCTTTGATTTGCAATCTTTAACAGCTTTCCCAGAAGATGTGTCTGCACTGCACGGAGTGATACTGTTTCATAGGGAAAGAAGTCAAATCCCCTTGCTCTTCCTTCTAATGTCTCTCAAGCACTTTACCCCTTTTTCTTTTTCCTTTTAATTTTTTTTTAAAAATTCAGAAACTGAGATTCAATCAGTTTCAGTGACTTATTCAGGAAACAACGCAAGTCGCCCAAGTAGGAGGAAAGGAAACAATTTGTAAAGGTATTACATGCAGCCCATTGCAGAAATCTGGGCAAGGAGTACAAGTGGGGGCAGTAGGAATGAAGAGAAAGATACTGATGGCAGAAAACACCTTAAGGTATTATTAATTCAACAAAATGGTGGGCGCCACCAGGTTGCCATGGGAGGAATGAAAAAATGAGCAAAATACGATCCCAACAACTGAGAGTGTGAAGTGGGCTCTCTCACAGATAGGGATAAAATACATCCAACTATGTGATACGGTAATTTAGCAGTATGAATTTTTTGAAGGATAAATAATTTTATTTCATTTTTATTATACTTACAATACATGCTCATGATTTCCAATGCTGAAAAAGAAAGAAAATATATTTTTAAAAATATTCATAATCTCATCACCTAAAGATAATCATTCTTAATTTTGGCATGCCCTTTTCTAGCTTTTCTCAGCTATATAACATAGCTGCTTTTTATGTATAGATCACCCAGGGATCCCTGTATAGATATTTCAAAACATATACTAGATACACACTATATATAACATCAATGTAAAATTAAATATATTTATTTATAAGTTTACATGTAAATTGGTATATATTCACATATATTTATATAAACATTATATATGTGTGTATGTGTATATATATGTACATATATATATATAACCAAAAACATGTGATATATATATTTAATTCTGGATTGTCTCCTTTAATGTGACGACACAATACTTTCTACATTAGCACTAATGTATAATCATCATTTTTAAAGATTGTGTAATTGTTTATAATGTGATTATACCCAAATAATAACCAATAAACTAAATACTAAACATTAAAGAAATGGTATCTACTAACTTTTCCATTTTTAAATTATTTTCTTCTTTTTTATTTTCTTAAAATATGTTCACCAAGTAGAATTAACCTTTCCAGGATATAAACAAAATTGTATAAAAATCAATAGGTACCAAGTTATATGTCATATCAGATTTTTGGTACTTTTTGGCATTCTCTGTGTTTGTTGTCTTTACTGAGTCCTAGAACCACATGCCCACATAAGCCCTTCTGGGGTCTTTTAGCATCTGTACTTTCTCATACTTTTTGTCTTAAGTCATATATGCCTTAATTTTGTTTCTTCCTACCACTTGTCTCAATCAGCTCACTAAAAAAGTGAAATGCTCCCAACATTTCCTCTTCTAAGAACTTCATAAACATCTTGTGAATGTTCCTTCAGGTTTGATTGGATAGGGGTGACTTTTCTGGTGAGAACTGATGGAGTTCTAATACGCTGGGTCCAGTATTATTTTAGACCAATTTAATCTTCATGCTTTCAGTGTTCAGCCCCCACTCAACTTCCTCTGATGATCTGCCGTAACAGTCCAGGCTTCTTAATAAAGACATATCCCCTAGAGTGAACATGTGCTTAATAAAATAAATATGATGTTATGGACTAAATATGCCTCTCCCCACCCTCACCCCCCCAAAAAAAATCCTTATGTTGAAGCCCTAATATCAGTGTAACTTTATTTGGAGATAAAGTCCTTACGGAGGTAATGGAGGTTAAATGAGGTCCCAAGGGTGGGTCCCTAATCAGAAAGAATTGACGTTCTTACAGAAGGAGGAGAAGAAACATGCAGTGCACATGCATAAAGGAAAGATCCTGAGGGCACAGTGAGAGGTAGTCAGCTGCAAGCCAGGAAAAAAGAAGTTCTCATCAGATCTTGGATTTCCAGCCTCTAGAACTATGAGAAAATAAATTTCCATTATTTAAGCTACCCATTCTATAGTATTCTATTATGGTAACCTAAGCAGACTAATACAGATTTTAGTACCAAGAAGTAGGGCCCTGATATAACAAATACTTAAAAATGTGGAGGTGATGTGGAAACTAGGTAACAAGCACAGACTGGAAGGGTTTTGAGGTACACACTGGAAAAAGCCTACATCTCTTTAAAGAGACTGTTGATAGAAAAATGAACTTTAAAGGTATTTCTGATGATATCTCCAACAAAAATGAAAAACACGTTGCTGGAAGCTGGAGGAAAGGCAATCCTTGCTATAAAGTGATGAAGAACTTGGCTGAATTCTATTCTAGCGTTCTGTGAAAGGTAGAACTTCTGAGTAATGACCTAGGATGTTTAGCGGAGGAGATTTTGAAGGGTAGTGTTAAAGGCATGGCCTAGTTCCTTCTAGCTGTTTATCATAAATTGTGAGAGGAGAGAGATAATTGAAGGAATTATTAAACAAAAGGAACCAGAACTTGAAAACTTGGAAAATTCTCAACCTATTCATATTCCAAGAAATGAGAAAGCATGTTCTGGAGAGAACACCAAAGGTGCAGCTGAATAAGCACTCCATCAAGAGATTATCTATGGGGACACTTGGGTAGCTCAGTTGGTTAAGCATCTGCCTTTGGCTCTGGTCATGATCCCGAGGTCCTGGGATTGAGCCCCACATTGGGCTTCTTGCTTAATGGGGAATCTGCTTCTCCCTCTCCCTCTGCCCCTCCTTCTGCTTGTACTTTCTCTCCCTCTCTCTCTCTCTCTCTCTCTCTCTCATGAATAAATAAAATCTTTAAAAAGAGAGAGAGAGAGAGATTACCTATGAATTTAATCAGTCATCTCAGCAAAAGCCAAGAGCGGGTGAGATTTTCCTAGCAGAAACACTGTCCATTTAGACTAAGGGGACAGGAAGGCTTTTGGACGGCTAGGGTTCTAGAGGATCAAACAATAGAGCTATCCAGCCGCAAACATACTACATCTTTAAAAAACAGAGAAGAATGGCCCCAGGATGATTCAGGGATCATTGGGGCTACCAATGCTACCACAGACTCAGAGTACACAAGCCTCTGGGGAAGGCCATCGCCTCCCCAGTTTTGGAGAGTAGAGTCACCTCCTTGGATTCAGCAGGCAAGGGCCTACTGAACCCCCAACCAAGGCCTCTTGGACAAGGCTGAAACCCATGGCCAAAAGCCACTGCCACAATGGGTCTAAAAGGCAAGACCACCATTCCATTAGGCCTGGAAAGCAGAGAATGGAGCCAAAAAGGATTATTCTTAAGTCCTAGGATCTAATGGAATTCGACTTGCTGGATTTTAGACCTCCTGGATGCCCACTGTCTGTTTCTTCTTTTCAATTTCTCCCTTTTGGAATGACCCTGTCTATCCTATGACCATCCCAATACTGTATTTTGGAAGCACATACTTCTCTGGCTTTACAGCTGTACAGCCAGAGGAAAATTTTGCCTCAAGATGAATCATAACTCAGGTTTCATCCATACTGAATTTAGATGATATTTAAATATGACATTGGACTTTAAAATTGATGCTGAATGTGTTAAGACTTTGGGGGATGTTAGGATAAGGAAAATGTATTATTCATATGAGAGCAACATGAATTTTTTTTTCTCTGTCTCTCTTTTTAAGTAGGCTCCACACCCAGCATGAAGCCCCAACATAGGGATTGAACTCACAACCCTGAGATCACGACCTGAGCTGAAATCAAAGAGTCTGATGCTTAACTGACTGAGCCAGCTAGGCACCCTGAGGGACGTAAATTTGATGGACCATAGGGCAGAAGGCTATGGACTCAACTTTGTACCATCCCCCCCTCCACCAAAGTCATATGTTGAAGCCCTAACCTCAATGTGACTGTATTTGGATGCAAGTCTTTTAAGGGGGATAGTAAGATCAAATGAGGTCATAAGGGTGGATCCCTAATCCAATAGGACTGGTGTCCTTATAAGAAGAGGAAGAGACACCAGAAGTGCATACTCAGAGAGGAAAGGCAATGTGAGGCTTCAGGGAGAAGGTGGCCATTTGCAAGCCAAAAAGAAACTCCTCACCAGAAACCAACCCTACCAGGACCTTGATCTTGGACTTCCAGCCTTCAGAACTGTGAGAAAATAAAATTCTGTTAAGTGATTCAATTTGTGGTATTCTATTACAGTAATTTATAACAAGGTGAGCAGAATAATACAGATAAGTAAGGCTCTGCCCTCAAGGGATTTACAAGGGAGTTTGAGGAAAATGTTTAATCTACTCTGCTTCATGCCTCACAAGCTCAGGTTCTAACAATAGCATCACAATAACATTCCTTTTCCAGATGAACATCCTTCCGCAGAACATGGAAATCCCTTCTATCTTAAACTCATCCAACTAATTCAGGAAGTCCTCAGGTTCTGCTATGGTATCAAAACAGTGCTGACACATCTAGTTCTTCTGGATACTATGTGGTTTGCTCCTCCTGCACACCTTATTGTGGCCTTATGAGTTCCGTTCAATTCTCTCCTGTTTACTAACACCACAGCCTAGGAAGTGAGGTCCAGCTCCAAGGTCCTTGGGTCCCAGAGATGACTGTGGTCTTCCCCTCTTCTTATAGCCAACTATATGCCACAGAAAGTCTACCTGGGCTATGAATGCTTCAATAGTCACTTTACTAAAACTGATGAAAAAATATTCTCAGCCCAATAATATCACAGTCTGTAGCCTGAGGCACAAAATCACATTTGACATTTGCCTTCAGAATATTTTAGAGATTTTCTTGACACATTCCTATTATTTTTATACACTATTAAATGGAACTCATTTAACCCACGTCTTAGACAGAAACCTTGTGGATCTGGACTGAAGGATCATTTGAGAAAAAGCGTACTTAAAAATTGCATCCTTGACTTTCACCACCCGTAAGTACATTCCTTCCCTTGAATCTCCTAGAATCCTCAGATGCTTGAGTTGCTGGCCCCACAGCCCTCTAAATAACCCTGGCTCTGTGTCCTAAGTACTATGCATATTTGGAGCTCTGCTTGGAAACACTCACTGTATAAAGCATATATACATAAGGAAATCTAAGCAATATAGAAATACAATACAAATGTGGTAGTAATGAAAGCTAATTTTTATGGAACACTTATCACTTACCTTGACTTGAATGCTTCACCTGCACGAAAACAGGAAATACAGCTTAGACGTGTTATGCAACTTGCCCAAAGGGAATGACAAAACCAGAAGTTGACTACGGAGGCTAGGCCATTAACCTCCACACTGTGCTTGACATGTGCTACAGAAGAATTATGAGATATTCCAAAGAATGAGAAACTGGCCATTCTTAGGGTATTGATTGGTTGAGGAGGTATAACTGAAATTGGCCCTTGCTGGAAGAGGAGAGTACTAAGGTATGGGGACTTAAGAGACATATGTAGGCTTAGAGAAGATTCAGATGAAAATCCTGAAGAAGAAGGGATGTGAAAGGATGTTCTCTGAGATGTTAAAGGACTGAGAACTTCAGGCTTGTGAACAGGAAGTTGAGACAACCATGTTATCATGATATTCCTTCATGAAGGCTGCTTCCCCACCAAGTAGAGAACAACAAAGCTCACAAGCTAACACATTAGAGATTTTCAACATTAATAATGACAAAATGGAGTGATAAAGTAACAGAATGTTTCACCAGTGAAAGAAAACATATTGTCTTGAGAGGTTTAAAGGGAACAGACATTCTCTAATCCCCGTGGAAATCTGGAAGGTTCCTCAGTGTGGGGTCATCCAAGCCTCTTTTTTAGTTCAGTAAGTAGAGTGTGAGTCTGCTGTCCATACAGACAATGCTTCCTCTTTTAGAGGTGGAGCTGTAAAACAGGAGAGTCTGTTATAAAAGGGTGTGTTTGAAGTTTTATGCACCTGTAGCCTTCAAGTGATCTAAATGGTGTGTGTTAATGTGTGTCTATGAGCTCGTCTATATGTTTCATGCTTGTATATACGTATTTATGTATATGTGTATGGAAGTGAAAACATCACAAATTACTCTTTTTACATTCTTTCTCATTGATAGTTTGGTTTAAAAATAAGAGAAACTGCAGGCATTACTCAGTCTTTGGAAAAGGTACCTCTCTCCTTGGAAATCTATGACTGAGATAAGGAATGAGAAGCAATATAAGATACCAGTTAACCTTTATACCTAGCTCTGCATTCTAAAACAGAAAAATAAAGGCTGCTGAACACATTCATCTTACTGCCTCAATTACCTGAAGTGGATAATCAGCTTAACACTGTAAGGACGATGTTGAATATGTGTTGATTTTCCTTTGGTATTGATTGCTGTGCTTTGACATACTGTTCTCGTTATTATGCTCCAAGGCACCACCTGGCATCATTGTCTATCTTTACTCACACATCAGGTGATCATCCTTTTTCCAGTTCAGTTTTTTTCTTCATTGTATAGAGTTTCCAATACATATGTCTAGAGATTAAGTCATGGCTTATTGGTTTAAGTAATAACAGTTTATACTTTAAAGTACTGTTTGATGAAAACTATACAGTTTTAGACAGGTATTTCCAAAATCCAACAGCAGATTTTTCTAGAGTGTGTTTTATTTTCTCATTTCTCTCAGGAAAATTCCTGTTTCTCATTTTAGAGAACACTTCAGTTTCTTAATAGGTAACGGTCCCAATGTAAGTTGTAGATGCACCATAGCACACATTCTTTGCATAAATATCTTTATATGAACAACCAAAATGTGTGTGTATGTTTATTTATTAACAACTATCATGAGAATTACTACTGTCAGCCCCCACAAAGAAGCATATGCTTAAATAGGTCACTTGTCTCTGCCTACGCACCTGTCTACCTGGCATCAGGCAGGCAATGTGTGCCCCCCCCCCTTCTCCCAGTAATCAGCAAAACTTGCTCACTGCACTTGGGACACCTGAGGTCCAGACATCCCTCTTACAGCTCCGGCACGAGGATTGTTCCAGAAGAAAACCCTCTAAAAAGGGTTGTAGTTGTCTTGTAAGCAGTGACCATCCAATCAAAATCCTGCCAAAAATCTGTCCCAACCAATTCCTTAATCTTCCACGTGTACATATGGGAGCACAACAGCCTTCTATGTCTTCATGGCTCACATTTTATAAAACAATCAACTGTGCTGACTGCCTGCAGCCTATTAGTTTGAGAAAGTCCCATCAGTCCAACCCCTCCAGGGTCTGAGGCTTTTTCTGACAGTGAGCCAATAAGAGTTGAGCCCAAGTGTCCTAAAAACCTCTTACTAAGTCTATGCCTCCTTGCGTGTTATCTAATGTGCTTGGGACTGAGCTTCTGAAGACCACCTTGAGCATGGACCTTCCATCCCCACCCCCAACACAGCCATGTGACATCTCTCACAACTCTCCTGATCCTCTGTAATTTGTGGTGTTGGCCTTTCCTAGACAGCACCACTGCACTGCCTTAGCTTAGTTCCCACACCCCACAACGCCTTTGTGACAAACCACTTATCCAAATGGCTAATGATGAGTCCCCTGCTTGCCCAAGAGCACTAGCAATTCAGCTTCTGGCAGATGCTCTTACTTGGAAATTGGTCTTTAGAAATTCCTCAACCATAAAATGTGGCAATTGCTTCTTCATAGAGAAACTAGAGCCTGCCCTCTCTAGAGATATGAACTTTCCTTCAGAACCGAAGAAATGTCCACTTTATAAACAGAATCTGCAGAGATGAATTAGGGCTGAGGAAATAACACTATGCCTTCTAAGCTGGAGAAATGCACTAGTTGTTGACATATTTAATCTCAAATGGAGATATTTAAGAAAGGAATTTCACTGGTGGCTGTACTCTTCTACACAGTAATGCTTATTATCGTACACCTTCTTCCAACACAAAGTGACCTGATGACTGCTCTAGAAGAATAAGTTTTACATGCTAAAGAAAGCGTTTTTAAAGAAAATACTTTCACACTATACATCTCTTCCTCCAAGACACACACACACACACACACACACACACACACACACACACACAATTGTTTCAATTGTTTTAGGAACTGGCCAGGACAATAAGATTTGGAATTTCAAGTAAGCAAATACTATTACTTCATCAATTTGTATTTAAGACCAGCACAACGAGTGAAACTGACTCATTTTTATTTTCATATTAAAATGTTTTCTTGGTTGGGGCGCCTGGACGGCTCAGTTGGTTTCAGTTCGGGTCCTGATCTGAGTCATAGCCTCAAGCCCCATGTCCAACTCTGCACTCACCATGGAGACTGCTTGGGATCCTCTCCCTCTGCCCCCTCCTCTCTTTCTGTCTTAGGTAAATAAGTAAATCATTTTTTGAAAATAAATAAAATGGTTTTTTGATGACCTGGGTGTTTGTAGACATTTATCATTTTTCTTCTCTCAGATAACACAGACGTTGATATTTTTGGTATTCAGGCCTCTAGCCTGAATATTAACCTCTACATAAGGAATGGCTTCCAGCCAGTCCATAACTACTGGACAAGCAATAAGGAGGATAAATTTTCATAGAAGGCTCTATCTTGAGCAACAGGACCGTGAGACACTCTGAATTGTTGGTGCCCATTCAATACCTGGGGTAGACAAAGAGCTACAAACTTGTGTTGCAAGCTGCCTTGCAAAAATACACAGAGAGAATAGATGGTAGTAAAAAGGATGTTGCAACAGGCTTCCTCTCTTTTTCCTTCTCTCCTCAAAGTGTATCTTTTAAAGAAGTAGGTCTTTGGGTTTCCCTGTAGCTCTGACCTACATCCTGTCTCCCCCTTTTCCATCAAATTGCCAAGGCACAAGGGCAGAGATTCACTGAGGTCAGCATTGGGCTTTTGCCATAATGGGCAGTGTGTGTTATCCTATCAGACAGCTGCAGGGATCCAGGAAGCCAGATCTTGATATTTCTTTCTGCTGGAACCCACCATCAGATATCAAAGCCACTTATTACCTGGTTAATTTATGTTATCCATATTGCTCAAAACAAAACCATCTTCAAGTTTTATCACTGACATCTCTTTGACCAGCCTTGCTTCTACCCTAAATCAGTGTCAACATACAGAGTTAAAACCTGCCCAGCCCCAACTAAAAGCCTTCTTGTACTTGGTCTTGTAGCACTGATTTATTTCCCTTTTTTCTCTCCCCACCTCCATGTTTTCCTCAGATTCAAGAGGCAGGTTCATTCCCTGGTTATGTCTCTTATTAGTTGTGTAAACTTGTGCCAATCACCTATTTTATCTGAGTGTGTTTTCACATGAGGAAAATGAAGGAAATGCTGTTTGTTTCACAAAGCTGTTATGAAAATCAGGTAAGATATTCCTAAGTGAGAAAGTATTTTATTTTTTTTTTAAGATTTTATTTATTTATTCATGAGAGTCACAGAGAGAAAGGCAGAGACATAGGCAGAGGGAGAAGCAGGCTCCATGCAGGGAGCCCCGTGCGGGACTCGATCCCTGGACCAAGATCATGCCCTGAGCCGAAGGCAGATGCTCAACCGCTGAGCCACCCAGGCGTCCCAGTGAGAAAGCACTTTAATGAAAGACAAAGAGTGTGTGTGTATATACCTACAATTGGGGCTACTTCCTCAACATGTAGGCATTTTCATTCCTGTCCTATGTCAAAATTCTCCTAACAAATCACATCTTTAATCAAATCCAGAGGACCTATATCTATTCCTAATAAATAAACTGCCTGTTAGTATGCACAATAGGAGGCCAAGTAGCTAACTTTTCTTTTGGTCAGATACTTTTATTAAACTTTCAATTTATTTTTACAAAGTAAGCCTGTGTCTCAGAATCAAAATTAACATATGCAAAAGCAGTCGTTGTGCCTTAGCAAGTCCAGATCTGGGCTCCATCTTAACCAGCACATCTTAACCTGCTTCTCTTGGATTAGCAATAACGCAATCGACAGATGTAAAAAATCAGAACTGGCAAATCTGAAGAATATTGCTGTTGGACTCTTATCAAATGAAAGAATGCATTTTGGAGACTAAAGAGTCAAATCCCTCCCCTGCCTGAGTTACCATGCCAGCCCACCGCTTCCTCTTGCTGCTATTAGCCTCTCATAATGTAAAACATTTCTTCATTTCCAGCAGATAATACTTTCAGTGAAAAGGTAATTTTTGAAGTCTATTACTTGCATTCTTAGTGAAGAGCACAATGTAGCATTTTGTTCTAATATGCCATTGAAATTGTTTGAGTAGGTACACCATGGAATCAAATACAAAATGTCAAAATGGTTTCCATTAACTATGCACATTTGCACTGCTTCCCTTAATGGCCGTGTTTTTGTTCTTTTCCTTCATCTTTACGTCTATAAGATGAAATGATTCAGTTGATGTAACTGAAAAGTACATTGAAAAGGTAGAGAGCAAATTACAAAAGCATCAAGCCACAATTCCACCCACATACTTTATTTTATAATGAAGTTTAATAATGATAGAAACTGTCGCTAGATTTAAACATCAGTCATTTCAGCAATTGTAGTTAATGTGAATATCTCATACCGAGTAATGTTTTATAAAAACATGGCAGGGATTGTGTATTATATTGAACTGAAATGTCATAATGAAATCTTAACTAGATGCTATTATTGTAATATATATTATGTTAAGAGAAATTTACTTCAACTTGAAAAGATAAAATAAGTACTGTGTTTCCTTCAACATCAGAAGTTCGGATAAAATCATTTTACTTGGAAGAAAGTTTTTTTTTTTCCTTTTCTAGACTTAACTTGAGTGCAAATAAACACCCACTGCTTATTACGATAGGTGTTGTGCTGATATATCTTGGTGGTAAATACACAACAAAAATATAATTACTTATTTTCCTGTGACCAAAAAAAAAAAAAAAAAAAATGAACTCTAGAAAGAAATTCACAGTTCTTACCCAGTATATCTTTTCAAGCCCCAGAAGTATTTGAGTTGCCCCTCCAATCTATCTTGAAAAAGAAAGGGTACTCCTAACGACAGAACCCTAGACCCAAACCTAAACTAGCTCAGTGACAAGTGGCGTGTGGAGGCCAGGTGGCCATGCTTGCTGAGTCATTCAGCAGCAGCTTTCTTTGCTTTGCTTCCTGGAGTATGGATTCCTGCTGATGACTGCAAAGCAGGCATGGTGATATGAAAGGAAGTCAACACCTGAAAACTCTCTCATTTTCCACTGCCTACCCACTTTCCACCCCACTCATGGCCGTCTTTGCCCACATCAAAAAGGTTTAGCAAATCCCTGAGAGTGCTGAGGAACGTTTCACTTCATACTCACATGATGAAGAAAGAAGCATGAAGTAAACTTTCACCTGTGAGTATCAGCCCTTCTCTTTCCTAGCTTAGGAGAAGAGATGAAAGGTAGCCAGCTTGCCATGGCACCATGTTGGCCTCCAGTCCACAGCAGTTCTGGAGAGGTGAGGAGCTAAGAACCGCAGGCTGGTCCCAGCCTTCCTGCACTGGGCATGCGCCTGGGTCAATTTCAGCTCTTTCACCTCACAAAATGGTTAAAAGGTTTTACTTGTTCATTTGGGATCCCCGGAGTTCTCTTTGCTTATGTGTCCATTTTCGTATTTTGACAGTCACACAAATGAGACTGCCTCAATTCACCAGATTCCAATGAAACATCCAGAACAATTAGTCTTTGCCACCAGATGGCAGTATAATACCATTCAAGTATGGAAAGAGGCGTAAAAAATGGGCTAAAGGGACTTTGGATAAGTACCACTCAGTAAGCTACCCCTAGAAACTAGATACCATTCCCTTTAAATATTTAATACTGATCTTTTTAAGATGAAGAAATCTATAGCTATGGCAAAAGAACTCTGTTTCATTCAGCTACCGCTGTGCAGCCAACCACTCAACAAAAGTTACTGCCTTAAAGGGATAATGGTGTATTATTTATCACAATTCTGTACACTCAGCTGGGCCAAGTACTTCTACTTTGTTATCACTATACAATTCCAACACCAGCTTCCCTAAGGCATACCAACTGGCTTCCAAAAGATAGCTTTCCAAGTGAACAAGACCCATTATTCAAAGGTCTGTAAAGGTTCTGCTCACATCTTGCTTGCTAACGTTCTATTGGCCAACACAAGTGGCCAAGCCCATGGTCAACGTGAGAGGGACCCTGTGTGGGCATAAAGGAGGCAGGGTCAGCAATGGGACAGTCTACCATAGATCCATAAAAGGATTTACAACTCAGCAGGCACAAAGGAGAAAATTCTTCAATTCTGATTTATATTAGAAATGTCATGCACAGACATCCTTCAATAATCATAGATAAGACAAATGGTGCTGACAAGCTTTTACAATGTCAGAAAGAGAGACCCTCTGGTCTTTACTCCTCGGTGGAAGGGCATGACTCCAGGCTCTGGCCTTAGGATTGCAGAGCCCCAGATTCAAACTTTTTAAAGACCCTCATTATCAATCGAGCTAAAAGGGAACACCAGGGGCAAGTAAACTGACAAAAGACAACTTCGTCAACCAGATCTAAACTCAATCATTTACAAAGACAGACGTACCTGACTTACACAACAGAGACAATTAGCAAACTCAATCTTGGTAGGTAAATCTCCCCAGGAAAACAATGATAAAAGCAGAGGTTGTTTTATGAACACAAATTTGGAACAAGAGGAGCTGGATACTCTCCCTGGTTACTTCCATTAAGGTTGATGAATTGTCCTTCTCTGTTCTACAAACATCTCTATTTTAAGAACTGGTTCAGTTCTGTTGAATTACAGCAACACTGCCTCTGTGTAGGACTAGAAAAGCACAGATATAACATTCTTTTCACTAACAGAGATTATGAACAGGATTAAGAATGAAAGTCAAAACTTTTTCTCAACATGACATGCTGCATAAAGCCAGTAATTTTTTTTTATCCAAGATGATATTCATATTTATTATTCATGACCCAAAAAGTACTGTTGACACATAATGTTGATTCAGTAATGAGTGCACTTCCATTTTTAATCTGATAATCCCCATGGCTAACAGGTTGCCACAGCCAAATGATGCTTTTGTAGTTTAGTTAACATCTGCCGATGATTGAACCTAAGGACAGTCTCCAACAACAATTGCAAATTTGCTTCCCAGCATCAAGATTAAAACTAAACAGCAAGGATTCGCATCCTCTAAGGCAGTCTATTAAGTTCATTTACATCTGAAATTTATACACTCAACAAATGTAACAAATACTTGCTGCTGTAACTCCTGACCTTTCAGTGAATCAGAAATAAAATGAGGTAAGAAGGCTTTACTGATACTCTTCAGCAAGAGTTCGTGTTTCTGTTTGTGCATTAAGACACAAGTGCATTGCCTAAGAAATGCAATATGTGGATTTTTATTTCTATGAAACCTGCAGGCTGAACTCTCAAAATTCCATTTTCATGAGGGAAATGCAATTTTTCTATAATGATTGTTCTTCCTCTGATAGCAAAATATTCTTCATTATGTTACAGCCTGGGATTAAGTGATTCGTTAGATGAGGATGGAGAAATATTCAACCCATTAACTGTATCATATGCAAAAGTGCTTTTTCTCCTTAACTATTAAATACCTCGTGTGTCAATATCAAAACTCCAGTTCCCAAAAACATGACCACACAAGTCTTTCTCAAGTAATGTATTTATTTGAGCATTTCTTGAATGTACGTTCAATGCATGAAGAGCCAGTAAGTGGTTCTGCATTTGGAACCACATTAACTATTTTAAGCACTCAGTTCTTGGATTTACAACTCACAGAGAAGCATTTCACATTTGAATAGGTTGCCGTCACCTCAAATTCAACATGTTTGGTTGAAATTGATGAATAGTGTTCATGAGGTGCTCTGAGAAATGCCAGGGATTCTCAGAGCTAACCAAGAAGCCACAGAGTCAATAGGGAATCATGCAGAACTCAAGACCCAGCTAACTCCCTTCAGGCAGAGAAATCCTTCTTTTATTTGTTTTATAGAACGATTTCTCCTGAAGCCCTTATCAATTTTTATAAAGGGGAGTAAATATGGAGCACATAGTAAGTGCTGGGTGAACATTTATTCTTTGCTCCCTCCCCTCCTCACCCTATGCCAGAATCTGGTATAATTAGCAAAATTTTCCTTTTCCTATCAACAGTTTTTCCCCTGGTCTTAGAGTCTTAAGACCATGAATTCTTCCTAGGCTCTTCCCTTCCCTTCACTCTCAGTAGCCAGTCATTACTGTATGCATTTGGTGACCTCTCATATGTCTCAGACTCTAACACCATGTTCTAAACTCTTGTGCTGGAAGGACCAGCAACAACACACTTAGATCTGAACTGCTGTTCCTGACCTTTTATTTCTATCCGGATAATGCTACCAAATTTTGCAGCTCTTCTGCTCCAGAATGCTTCAGTATAATCTGTCACATGGCCCTGTAAAGTTGCTGGGGTGTACTCTTCAATGTAAAGTAACTTTTTAAAAACTCCAAAGCCAGGGGATCCCTGGACGGCTCAGCGGTTTAGTGCCTGCCTTCAGCCCAGGGCTTGGTCCTGGAGTGCCGGGATTGGGTCCCACGTCGGGCTCCCTGCATGGAGCCTGCTTCTCCCTCTGCCTGTATCTCTGCCTCTCTCTCTGTCTCTCATGAATAAATAAATAAAATCTTAAAAAGAAAAAAAAAACAAATAAAAAAACTCCAAAGCCATGACTACGTCAATGTTGTTGTTCAAGTGACCTTTGTAGAGTAGGAGACCTACTGGGGGTAAATAGCTAGGCAGGTGACCAGAAGTTATGGTAGGTATTACGTGTTCAAATGTTAGTGCATACCTTAGGAGATCATTCCTAAAGAATTTTCTAAGATACTTCCCTAGGAGATCTTCCTCAAAAAGGCAGGGAAGACAGAGAGAGAGAAAAATCTCATTTGGCAAGTATACTTTAGAACCATAATATGTTCCTGAGTATAAATATGGAAAATTAACATATTAAAGGCTCTGGCAAGTACTGCAGTAAAGAAACTTGCTTAACTTTTTAAACCGACTATTCCACAGATCTATTTAAAGGTTAAATCTTCCCTTTTTGTTCCTTTGTTTTCATTCTTACCTTTAACAAAATTAAAATTTTAAAATCTTGCCAAATTTGTGCTCCAAAAAAAAAACTTGGTGAGTGCCACCTTAGTAGGTACTACAGTGGACATAAATATTTAGTAAAGAATAATAATTATTATTATTATTCTCATTAGTACTATTCATAATTACTACCGTATCAGTCCTATTCATAAATGATTAGGTCCTAAGTTCTTTTTCTATAATTGAAGATCCTTTACTATTTACTGCTAGCTTACATTTCCCCTTACAGTGGTGGCAGTGAAAACCCTACGTAAGTTCTAAAGTTCAAATCCTAGCTCCTGCCACTTACCAGCAAGGGGACCCTGGGCAAATTACTCACTGTCTCTGCCTCGGTCTCCTTATTTATAAAACGTGAATAATAACAATACCACCATTTCCTAGGCAGGTAGATTTCTGGATTGTAACACAGACCTACTGAATCTAATGTTCTGGAAAGATCACCTACATTTTAAACTCCCCCAGTGAATCTCGTGGGAGTGAAATTAGAGAGAAGCACTGATCCAGAGGAAACAATGGATATTTAGTATATAAAAGAGGAGCATCACTGCTACTATCAAGTGTGGGTAGTGGCAGTGAGCCAAGTAAGAGGATACCTGTTTTGTCTGGCCCAAAACATAGCACTAAGGTCTTGGTTAAAGTGAGAAGCAAATTTTGGCCCAACTTGAAAAACCCTCCGACAACAACGTCTATGGAAAGATGGTGTAGGCTTCTTTGAGAAGTAGATGTCTGCCCCCTTGTGCCTGGGACTATTCATTTAATTGCAGACTTTTCCAGTATATTCTAGGGGGCACTAAGGCATCTTTTGAGGCTCTTAGACTACCTTATGTGTCATAATTCTCAGAACGTTATGTCACACGTGGAAGCAGACATTTACTCAGTAACATTCGTGCCAAATGCACTTGGCTCTTCTCACCTTCACCCAATGCATTTGTTCAAAGAGTCTTCGTCAAAGATTTTGGCATGTGGAGGGTTCTTTGGAAGATAGCTTCAGACATTCTCAGATCAGGATACTAACTCATGTGTGCCAAAAATGTTCTGAAAGCACAGGTGCATGTCTTAGACACGGGAGGCTCTCTCACAGGGGACAGAACCTACGGGGGTACTGAGGGAGAAAACAAGAGTTTCTACTAGGTGTCCATGTCTCCCAGCAAGCACTCCTTAAACAGCCCAACCATGCTCACAGAGCTCTTGAAATTAATCCTTGAAGCTGATGGAACCATTCTGCTCCTTCTCACTGCTGCTGCTATGAGTCTCATAAAACACCACCTTGGTTATGAGACCAGAACTTTAATCATATATTAGGGCTGAAAACACAGCCTAAAAAGGCACAAAATCTAGGTTGTTTCCATGCCATTGTAGCAAGTATTAAAAAAAAAATACCTACACACTTTTATAATATAGATTTGTGGAATGATGGAAATGCTGCTATCGTTCACAGTTTCCTCTCAGAACAGACACTTATTTATAAATGAATGGTCTGTAATAACCCAATGGCACCTTCATAAATCTCTCCAATGTATGGTGCTCTGTAACACATCTGATGAGAAATGTGTTTACTCTTTCAGGATTAAAAATAGAAAAACACAATAGAACAAGTTCATTGGCAGGTTCAGGTGGCCACTTAGTTTATAATAGAATCAGGAAATGAAAGTGCCCTGTGGTGAAGCAAAGAATCTACTAGAACCCATTTTTAGCTAACACAAGCAAAGCATGTTGGTGAGTTTCCTCAGTTGTCAGCATTAAAAAAAAAAAAATTAACTGTATACCTCCTTTCAATCAGCTAAATATTTATTCAAATCTTCAGCTTGTTATTTCTTCATTAACAAGGTTTCCCCTGCTGCTCAGCAGAATATGTGAGAAACTTTGCAAATGTCAGAAGCACTCAAGTTGAATCAACCAGGGGAAGTGATAAAAAAGCCTCATAATCAAGTGGAACTACAATAGTGGCACATTTCAAGCTGGGAAAGAATAGATCAATACACAAGGTTCTTTCCCATGGGATAATACTGCTATTTGTTCTTATTTTGTGATTTGTTTTTACTCATCAAATCACAAGTACAATGCATTTCTGTGTTAACCTTCAATTTGTAAATGATCATTTGTATTCGGATCCTCAGAACACTGCAACAGAGAAGAGAGGGTGCAATTTTGAAAGAAAGGCTGAGTCTCGTGAACAAAGGGGAGCAAAATAAAATAAGCAAAGCATTTTAGGGAAAGAATTAGTGCTTTTGGAGCTCCTGACTAGCGTGTGAATATCTCCTTCTAATAGGTAAATCAAGCCTAATGAGGCAGAGTTGGTGAAACGTGGACAAATACAACAATTTTCTCCTCAGAGGAAAAAAAAGTGTTTACAGCTTTGGTTTAATCTGGCATTGGGAAAGTTTAGCATGTTCATTTGCTTGTCCTGAAACAAAAAATTGTTTATTATCTTGAAAGTGCAGATGTTTTACATTTAATTTTGTGGTTTAGTAAGGATCGTGGTTTGCGAGAGCTCAGCTGCTACTGGTCTCCTACAAAAACCTTATCACACCGATTTCTTTTACATAATTCTATGTCAGCGTCAGCACCATTGTCAAATAATAAAACACGCCTTAGTCAATTTATCTTTCAACCAGTTTTCTTACATCGTTTCAGATGCATATTACGACCTAACAGCTCCCAGTTATGAAAAAAAAAAAAACTTAGTTCATAAACATGAACCAAAGAGATAAAGCACAGATAAATCTATGAAGACTGTTATTTCTTCATAAAAGAGAATGGAACAATATCTAAACAGAAATTCAAAATAGGTTTCCAAAATCACAAGGAAGAAAAATTTCAACACGTGGATAAATGAACCCATGAAATCTTCACCGGGATAGTGCACATCTTCCTTAGGACAATTCTGTCCCTCTGTTTTTCTCTTTGCAAACACAGGCTTTTCCATACTAGAAAAGTATTTTTTAAAAACTAAGGATGTGACCAGGCACATCTAAGGCGGGTCTAAGGATGTGTCCCTTAGAAAAGGGATGAGTGGCTGGTCACCCCAAGCCTTTTCCTGGCTCACCGATGACAATGATTACTCACTGGAGAACTTTCAGGACTCGGTGGGAACCCTTAGCATGGAAGTGCTGGAAACATCCAAAACTCACCACATGAGGGTTTCAGCAGGGCTTTCAAGTCTTCAAACACAGGAAGAAGAGAGAAGAGTCAGCAGCTGGGACACAGATAAAGGTCATTTTTTTTAAACCCCAGGGTCCCTACAGGAGGTCCCCGCCCCCAGACCTCAGCACTCGGGCCTTGCTCTTCTGGGAAGGGGTTAGCACTAATCCAAAGGACAAACTCCCTGGAAGACGGGTAAGACACGAGGGCAGGTTTTTATCACTCGCATCACGCTGCCATCTGAAGGCCTGTCCGCAAGGTTAGACACCCCAGCTCGCTCTTCCCAGGCGAAGAGGTGACAGTGACAAGGCTCTAACAAAGACTGGGGCACTGGGGGAAGCCAGGGGGGAATGGCTTATCTAAGAAGGAGAAACGGAAAAGTGTGATTCAAAGGAGAATTTGGTTAGTCCTCTGTCACAGGCATCGGTCTCACATAACAAGCCCAGGAAACGTTATTGGCGCTTGCGAACAGAACGACTGCACAGTCATCTTAGGACAAGGTCTGTGCGTGAGCCACATGAGGGACCGTAGGTAAAATCGGATAATACCTAGATGACTGTCGTCCTCTCCTTCGCATTCAGACTCTGCCCAGGAGATCTATAGGAGAGATCACTAGGTGCGGATTGGATCTGGGGCCAGGGCCGCCCAAGGAAAGCAAAGATGCTTCATCGGACTCCCACGTTCAGGGAGATCTGCCTCCCCTCACTGCTGTGAGTGGCTTTGTACAATAAGCCGGTTTCTTTTGTCAAACGAGTTCTCTTTCAAAGCTGGCTGAGAGTTTATTTTTTACTTTGTATGACAATTCTACAGAGAACCTAATAGCACAGAATGGAGTCCAGAAATCATTTGTAACACTCAACTGCAACATGGATTTTATTTGATGCCTCCTTCTGAATAAGTCTTTTCTAAATATATTTTGGAAGGCTGACGGCACATAAAAGGGAGCTATTAAGGAGAACCACGGGGTGTCCGTGATGGGAAGGGCCGATTATCCCTGACAGCCTCCAACTTTGGAATTCGTGGAAAGGCAAACCACCAATATTTCAGAGGGGCTGGCATGCAGATAAATTCTATGCCACGTTGCCCTTCTCCCCTTTACTCCTCTTCCCTCCCCCTGCCTTCTCAATTTCTTCTAAAACGGTACATCTGGGCGAGGTGTTCTTGGAAGCTTTCTCATGTCACCAGAATCAACGTAATACAGGCACGTCAGCATCTTTTGAAGAGGTAAGCTTGCCTGGTCCATAGCAGCCTCCGAATTAGAACGTGCTATATTTATTTACACACTCCTTGGCGTGGCATTAGGAAGCCTTATTCTCCACCAAGATAGTCTGAGAAAAGCTCCGCGCTTTCCAAACCCCGAATTTCAGGGAGGTCCTCGGCAGAACCGTGAAGCTAATTTGAATCTTCTCCTTCATTCAAGTTTCGGTCCGTGACCTTGCACCCAGATTCCATGAATAGAACATTGTCCTCACAGGGCAGAGGCTCAATAACTGGACATTTTCTGGGTCCCTGCATTTGTACAATGAGCTATCAACTCCAATCTGGGAGCACAATGCTCCAGTGGCTGCCAGGAATGGGAGCAATATTGATGTCTTTCAATGTAGATCACATCATTCACCCTGCAGAGCTCAATAAAATGATACTGTAGTTAACAAGTTTTATAACACAAAGTTACTTTAAAACATGGAACTAATCAGAGGGAAGCCTGTTTATGCATGTCACCACCACATTTAATTGTCAATAAATAAACAAAGATTTGCTTCACCTATTGTCATGTATATCAAGTAAGTCATTAATCTAAACTAATGAAGCTTAAGATATATGACAGACAGTTTTTATGGAGCGCCTTCTTAATGATATGTTTGCTTTTCATTTCAATGCCAAGAGCCCATTATCAAGAAAGCAGCACATTATGGTCCAAACGCATTGAAATCTACAGCACTACCCTTTGTTCCGAGTTCACAATAAGCAGAGCTTGCACTTACATATTCATGTACTCTCCGAGATGAAAAGCATTAGTTAGAAATGAATAAAGGAGGGGGGGGGGCATGCATCTAATGCTCCTGTTCGGCTGGGGGGTTTTCCCCCTTCGGATTTTTAAGCTCACCTGGAAAGAAAAAGGAAACTAAATCCAGCCCAATTCATGCACACACCATTTTGAAAAACGTAAGAGAATATGTATCATAAACACAATGAGTCCTAATCACTTAAGAACACCCTGAATCTCTGAAGAACACAAGCCAGGGATGCCAGGCTGTAAACAAATAGCTAGCGGATAATAAAAGCAAAGCCTTCTACAATCATTTCAGTGTTCACATCAATCCTAAAGCTTTGATGGTTTCCAAAGATGGAGTAATTATTTCTTATTCTGCTTGTAGTTTGGGGGAGAATAATGTGGCCAAATTAACATCTGTCAAACTATAGTGATTCCTATACCTGGTGACATGACAAATTCAAAATAGTTGATCATTTGGGCCAATGCCACCCAGAGACAGCTGTAGGCTCCTAAGACCAAATGAAAGATTCAGTCATGTTGCAGTTGGTTTACTTAAATCTAGAGGAATATGCCTTAAAGGAGACCAGATCACAGGAGGACACAATCTATCTGTGTGTAGGAAAGGACAAAGGACTATTATTATGTATGACCAGGAGTTCCAACTATCTTGTTCCTTAGTGTAATGCCAGCACCTTCCACAGTCCATGGCTCATGGTGGGTACTTGGTGAATATTAACTTCGTCTATGAAAGCAACCATAGGAGAAGGAACAGAAGGATTTTTTAAAACTTCCCTGGAAATACCTTCTTCTTCTCTCCCATCCATTCTATCACTTTTCCTAGTAAAAACAGGAAGGCCTCCACTGTCGAGTGCTTTCTCTTCTCTGTCTTAGGCATGATGCAAGAAGGGCCTCTATGCAACCATATTCCATTCCTTCTTGAATGTTCTACTTGCTCATACCAAAACAAAGTTCAAGCCATTCCTTCAGAAGATTCTCACAGAGCACCCCATGGGCCAGCTTGGTATGTGGGACCTCATAGTGCTCAGAGACATGCACCTAGAGCATTAGACAACTTTGTAAGCAGCCTTTTAGAGCTGTGTAAACAAAGTCCTAAGTGCCACAGGAGTGCAAAGGAGTCTGATTATGAATGGAGAGTTCAGGAAAGGCTTCTCAGAACACATGTCATATGAAGTAGGCCCTGGGGGTGGCTTAGCTTTTGACAGGCAGACAAGTGGAGTGTTCAATGGAGGAATTATCAGAGCGTGATAAAACACCGAGTGTTCAGGGATCACCGAGCGGTCCAGTGTCCTAAACACTGCATACCATAAAATGAGACAGAAAAAGATAATCTGGGACAGGTTCTGATAAATGGTCATTGTCATAACACTTTTTACTATTCGTTTAGCATTTATTATTCTTAGCACATAGCCATTTACTTTCATAATAAACTTCATTTTTTAAAGATTTTATTTATTTATTTGACAGAGAAGAGAGAGCAAGCAGGGGGGAGCGACAGGCAAAGGGAGAAACAGGCTCCCTATGAAGCAGGGGGCCCGATGTGGTGCTCAGTCCCAGGACTCTGGGATCATGATCTGAGCCAAAGGCATATGCTTAACCAACTGGGCCTAACCTTCATTTTTTGAGTGAGAACTGAGGCTTCCGGAGTAGACTTGTACAAGGTCATGGATGTATGTACGTGCTTGAGTTCAATCAAGCCCATGACTCTCTGAGTTCAAAGCCCAGGCTTTGCATCATCATTTTTTTCTCACAAATGCCTGAAGAAAGTAGCTTTTTTGATGACACTTCCATGGATTTTTTATAGACCTTCTCAGACCTATATGCAGAAAAAGAAGGGAATGCTGAGAAGGGAGATAAAAACTAAGGAAGAATTCATTATTACACTCATGAGTTTGCATAAGCAAGGTTAAAATGGCAGTTGACTGAGTTAGCTATTTAAGGACAAGCTAGGTTGTAGGGCAGGGTTATTTCCATGTCATTTCCAGAAGAGCTATTTATCTCCTAAGATGTCCAGTGCCACATCGAGTGCTCTGTATGAAGCTCAGGTCCTGAGATTGGAAATAAATAAATAAATAAATAAATAAATAAATAAATAAATAAATATTAAATACCCTTGATGACCACTAGCCCCTCTAGCTCAGACTGCCCCAGACACAGAAAGAAGCCACCTCATTCTTTAGAGTTCTGGAAAATGTACACTACACGCTTTCTTAATAGTTTACTTCAGGACTTCTCAAACTTTGTAATCAAGATGATATTCCTAATGTGTAAGCCCCAATAATATATATTAAACTTATTATTCAGCAAGGTTCAAAAAATGGTTTCCGATTAATAAAGCATTGTGTCTGGTAAAGTCTGGGGGCATAAAGAAAATGGGTTACAATTACTAAAGCAGTTATAGTAAAATACCCTAGACCAGGCTTTCTCAACTTTATTGCTATTAATATTTTAGGCTAAATTATTCTTTGTCTTAGGGGCTGTCCTGTGCATTGTAGGATGTTGAGCAGCATCTCTGGCCTCTACCTACTAGATGTCAGTAGTATTCCCCAATTGTAAGAACCAAAAATGTCTCCTTGATTGGTTGGTTGCCCCCCAGAGGACAGAATCACCCTCAGTTGTGAATCCTTGCCCTCAACATTCATATTTCATGAGCATAATCTAACCTTGTTTTGGTGATTCAAAAGGTGCCTTAGAATCTTGTTTTGCATTAAATAGGAAGATAGAATCATGGTGAGAACAAAGGCAATTTAATATTCTAATTAATGAAACATCACATCACAGAGCTAACAGTAATAATAAGTAGTGAATAGATGTCTATTAGATCCACCTATGAGGAAAACATTCATTATTTACATCATTTCGCAAATGAGAAAACTCATGGCTCAGAGAGCTGAAGTGACATGTCCAAAGACAATTTATGAAGTCTTGGGGGAATTTCTGGACTCCCCAGAGGAATCCTGAACCACCACAGATCCTGCCTCCTTGTTTAAATAATGAGGCTCTTCCACCTGCATTTCCTCAAAACTGCATAAGCCAACTGATGATAACCCTCATTCATAATATCTTAATTTTTTTTATTTCTCCTTTCATGTGTAACAAATTTTTTTAAGGATTATATTTATTTATTTGAAAGAGAGAGAGCATGAGCGGGGACAGAGGCAGAGGGAGAGGGAGAAGGAGACTCCCTGCTGAACAGGGAGCCAGACATGGGGCTCAATCCCAGGACCCCGAGATCAGGACCTGAGATGAAAATAGATGCTTGACCCACTGAGCCACCCAGATGCCCCCATATGCAATGTATTTATAATACCAGAATTTCACTGGACAAGAGTTAGCAACTTAAACCCCATCCTGTGTGAATCCTTTAATGTCTTGGGGGCAGCTAAAGAAAATCAAGAAGTCATGAGTCCACAAAGATAAGAAGACTCTGAACCTCCTTGGACAATGGGCAAATGTGTCAGGAAACAAATCAAACCAAAGTGAAAAATATATTTGACTGAGACCTAGCAAAGATATAGTGACATTGCATTTGGCTTTAATATTGAAAGGAGCATTTTTGGGGCACCTAGGTGCCTTGGTCGATTAAGCATCTGCCTTTGGCTCAGGTCATGATCCCAGGATCCTGGGATTGAGCTCCACTTTGGGCTTGGGACCTCTCTCAGCACAGCTACATTGTGGGTTGTCCCCATGACCACCTTCTAATTCTTCATCCTTCTTGATCAAGAAGAAAGTGAAACCCTTGGTTGCTGACTTGCATTATTTTATACTAACACTTTTATACATATTAATTGATGGCAGCCATGCTTAGTGCTTTATATGTATGAACTTATGAAATGCATCACATGTAAGTTTTACTATGATTCTTACTTCACAAAGGAGGCAACCAGGTCCATAAGTTTTACAAAACTAGTGAATATCCAAGCTGGAAATCAAACCCAGGCCATCTGGGACCAGAGTCCACAATCACATGACCAGTTCCCCTTCCTTGTTTTCTGCACTTCTCACGAAGAATCACAGTACAACGGACTTCTCATCCCCATCATCAGAAGGTGCATTATAAACTCAGGATCTCTCGAATACCATTTTCTCCAACATCTTCGTCCCCAGAGCCAGGCATGCTCGCTCTCTCTCTCTCTCTCTCTCGCTCTCTCTCTCTCCTGACAATCCCCATCAACAGCCTGTGTTTTCCTAATTCAGGGCTACCCATTAGCCTGTGTCTAGCTATTGGGTTTATTTGGCTGATCTCTGAATTTGTGTTTCCAAAGGACAGGCTGTACACCTTGCAAAGCTCTGGAACAGAAACAGTTGCTGACATTTATGAAGTCGTTCAAATATGATGGACCTTCTGCTCAGTGCTTTGGGTGGCGTATCTTGCTTGAGCTTCATCATAAATCTCTGAAGTTACTTTAATCACTATCTCATTGTCCAAACAGATAACTGAAGCTTAGAAAGGCTGAGAACTGGGCCCAAGATCTCTTGGCTGGTGGCAGCAGATTTTAAGTACAGCTACCTTTCTACCTGCTGTACAATACCACCTCTACATGGTACCTGCTGTTTGTAGACAAGGCTGCATTCATAATGGTGTTCAAGTTCCTTGCAGGCAGAAATTACAGGGCATCAACTATCACTGAGCAGAATGACTCTAAAGCAAACTCCTAGATTGAGTTAGCGTCTTCTCCATCTCTTACTATGTAAGTCTAGGTGGGCCAGTGAATCTCTCTATGCCCCAGAGTTACCTTATCTGTGAAATTAGTATTATTATTATATATTAGTATTATTATTATATATTATTATAATATATATTAATTATTATAATAATATATTATTATATTAATATAATATATTATATAATTAATATATAATTAATATATATTAATTATATATAATTAATATAATTATATTAATATTATATACTAATTAATATATTATATAATTATATGATTAATATAATATAATAATATATATTATAATATATATTAATTATATATTATATATTATTATTATATTAATTAGTATTATTATATATTAGTATTATTTAACAACCTCTATCGTACAGGGGTAATATGAAGATTAAATAAGTTAGTGTAGGCCAGTGCTGAGAACATGGACTAATCTGACATAATAAAGATTAGCAGTTTTTCTTTAACTTTTATTCAATTACCCAATTATTATGAAAGTGCTTGTATTTCCATACATTACATATGTGTGGGTTTGTGTATGAAATTAGATAACTAAAGTGCTTTTTGATGGAGATGAGGGACACACAAACTCATTCACAAACAGTTCAGTGAGGATTAATACACAAAACTATTAGTTAACCTCATAGTTTCTGGATTAAATTCAAGTTGAGATAATACACATCTTCAGGAGTCATGTTTGGAAATGCAAGCAGCTTGCATTTCCTGAAGGGCAAAGAACTCCCTCTTTAACTTTGTTTGGGTTATAGCTTCCTCATGGCAGCTTTCCATAGTTATATGGAAATAGATCAATTGAAGAAAAAATGGTGATATTCTTAGTCTCTTTCTTTTCTTCAGGCTATTGTTCCTTCATTATTTTACTCATTAGTGACCCCCCCCATCCTGCCTTGCAAAATCAAATTTTACCGTCCAATATTGGTTCTCTTACTCACTATCCAACCTCCTTGCTCCAAAAATTGCCTCTGTCTCAATAAAATTGGAAAGTTCTGGATGGCAGTCAATTATAATTCTTCATTGATTTAAAAATTATTTTTCAGTGTGAATAACTTTCAATATATAAGTTTATCCAAACCTTCAGTCTTAACTAGTAAAATGAAGGCTTCTTTTTCAGATTAAAAGAAATTCCAAAAAATGACACCATAGAGAGAAAGCATAATCAGAAAATTTTTTCCAGAAAAAAATAAAGTCATCAAAGTACTCCGCGTGTTCCCTACAAAAACGAGATGGTTGAGTGGAATTCTACCAATTCTTCAAGAACCAGATGACCTCAATGTTTCTTAAATTGCTCAAGGTAAAGAAAATAAAGGAAATTTTCAAGATTTACTGACTGTGAAATAAGTACAACATATATACCTAAAGATCCTGACAAATATCACATACACATACAGAACAATCTCACAAATAATCAGTGAAAAATTACTAAATAAAACATTAGCAAACAGAATCAAACGGCACATTTTTAAAAATTATAATACTTCATGACCAAGTAAAATTCTTTCCAGGAATATAAGAAATCATATTAATGTAATTCACCTAATTATAAATCCAAGTAAGAAAATCATCTAATTATCCTCATAAATGCTAAAATATCTTCAAAAAATTCAATGCTCATTTTAAAAATACATTATATATATATATATTTACATAAATAAGAAAACTAGATGCCTCCCCACTAAGCCAGGAATAAAGCCACATCCCCTACCACTACTACAATATTTAGCTGCACTAGAGCCATGAGCCATGGCCATCTAAAAAAAGGAAAACAATTACAAGCATAAGAATTGAGGGGAAATGAACTAATATTACCTCTATTTTGTAGATGACATTATAGTGGACCTTTAAAACCCAGAACCTAGAGAACTAATGATAAAACTAACACAAATATTAAAGAAATTAAGCAATCTATTAGGACATAAAATTAGTTCACCAAAAGTAAATAGCCTTCATAAAATTAAAAATGATACCAATTGGAAGATATATTGAAAAAGAAAAATCCAATTAAAGTAACAAAAATAAACTTGAAAAAGAAAACTCTATGGAAGGAAGGAAGGAAGGAAGGAAGGAAGGAAGGAAGGAAGGAAGGAAGGAAAAGTAAGAGAGACTAGAACAAATGGAAAGACATTACCTCTTGTGGGACCTGGCAATTTAGTATCAGTAAACATTTGCTAATTCTCCCCAGGTTAGTATACTAATCAGTGAAATCCTAAGAGAATTATCAATGATTTTTTTTTTTTCTGAAAGCTCCATGGGTAAATTCTGAAGTGTACATGGGAAAAAAAAAATCCCAGAATCCTGAAAAGGAAGAATAATAACAGGGGGTTTCTGCTACCAGATAGTAAAATTATAAAGATCAATAACTAAAACAACAGAGTTCCTGTATATAAATAGATAAAGCAATGGAAAATGAAATTTACAAATTTAAACTGGAACATCTTGTAACATAAGCAAGAAAGTACTCAGAAACAAATGGGACAGACCAAAACAACAAAGAAGCCAGTTTGCAAGAGTTCCCATCGATCAATTTTTCTAATGATTGGAGCACAATAAAGAATGATTCTAATATAGGAGTCCATAAGAATTTTAGAAGGTCAAAAGGGGCAGTTAAGGAAATATCTTCTTTACATAAGAATGCCAACTAACAAACTCAAAAGAAATGATAAAATAAGAAAGCTGCCATTTTCCAGCTCAAATGTAATAATTTATTTAGGTTCTTTAGTGGGTACAAAAAGCAATATGTAAAATGTGGTTAAGGGACATAATATTCACATGTTCTCAATGTATTATCCCACATTTTGACAATTGCAAAACAAAAAAAATAGATTGGTTCCACTAATAGCTGCTACTTTAACCAAGTGATCTTGGTTAAACTTAATCCAGTAGTCCCCTCATTCATTATAAAGTTTTAACTTTTACTTTATTCACTTTAAGGTTTTTTTTTTTAATTTTTATTTATTTATGATAGTCACACAGGGGGAGAGAGAGAGAGGCAGAGACACAGGCAGCGGGAGAAGCAGGCTCCATGCACTGGGAGCCCGACGTGGGATTTGATCCCAGGTCTCCAGGATCGTGCCCTGGGCCAAAGGCAGGCGCCAAACCACTGCGCCACCCAGGGATCCCTAAGGTTTTTAATTTTTGTAAATTATTCCCTTTATAGTTTTATCCAAGATCCCCAGTGGATACCTGAAACAGCAGATAGAGTCAAACTATATATATAATATATATATATACTATTTTTCCTATATATACATAGCTCAGATAAAGTTTAATATAAAAATTAATCACAGTAAGAGATTAACAATAATCAAATAGAACAATTATAGCAAAATACTATGATAAAAGTTATGTGAATGTGCTCTCTCTCAAAATATATTGTACTCATCTCTCTTTTCTTATGATGATGTGAGATGACAAAAGGCCTTCATGATGAGATGAAGTGAGGTAAGTGACGTGGGCACTATGACATAGTGTTTGGCTTCTCTTGGCCACTGGATGATATGTCAGAAAGAGGATCATCTCCTTCTGGACCATGGTTGACACAGATAACTGAAACTGTGGAAAGAAAACCTGCAGGGAAGACTATTATATCACCAATAAGTAGGTGACAATTTCCCAGTTTATCTGGGACATGCCCTATTTTCACCTCATATCCATTCTTTTTTTCAGTCTTTCTTTTTTTTCTCTGTTTGCTTCCTTTAGGATTCTAGGATTTCAAGTTCATTGATATGTCCTTGAAATCTGTGGATTTTTCATATCATCCAGGACAATCTTTATTTCAAAAATTGTATTTTTAGTATCTGGAAATTTTATGTGGTGGTTTCATTTGTTTGATTTCTTATTTCTTTTCCCATCATATGTGTATTTTCTTTTAAATATTTATACATTGTTATCAGAGTTGTTCTATCATCATTCTCACTTCTGGAGCTGTTTCTACTGACTGATTTTTCTCCTGATTTCAGGTCATTTTTTTCCTTCTTCCTGGCCTATCCAGTAGTTTTATTGGATCCTGGCCTTTGTGAATGCTATGTGGTATTTTATTGTATCCTTTAAAGAATTTGTGGCTTTTATTTTCACAGACAGTGCTACCTGTACATCAATTTTCTCCCTTCAAGACTTTTTTGTAAAATTTTCTATGACAGATCTAGAGTAGCCTTTACTCCAGGAATAGTTCAGAATTACTAAATCATAACCTATCTGGGGTCTGTACTGAATGTCCTAGTGGACCAACTCTACTTTGATTGATTAGAACATGAAATTCCCCCGCATTGATTTTTTTTTTTTTTTTAGATTTTATTTATTTATTCATGAAAGACACAGAGAGGCAGAGACACAGGCAGAGGGAGAAGCAGGCTCCATGCACAGGGAGCCCGATGCAGGACTCGATCCCAGGACCCCAGGATCCTGAGCCAAAGGCAGACGCTCAATCGCTGAGCCACCCAGGCACCCCAATTCTTGTGATTGTTCATCTTACAGTTATCTGGTCATTTTTGGTCAGCCCTGTGAGGCATAGTACTCAGCCAAGTGTTAAGAAAAATCATTATACATAGTCCTGGATCTCTTTTTCCTACCTTTCTGCAACTTCTAGCAGAAACAGTCCCGCTGAACTCTAATCATCTCTTCAACTCAGCATGTTTGCATGGTTCTTTTTAAGCACCCCCTTCCTGTGTCTTCTGTCCAGAAATTGGTTGTGGGCAAAAGAAACCCGGAGTGATTATAGGGCTTATTTTGTTTGTTTCTTCATTCTATAATAATATTCCTGTGCTATCTGTTGCTCAATTTTTGAAAGCAGTTGTTCCATATATTTGGTCCATTTTTTAAGCTTCTGTAAAAGAATAAGTCTAGCCCTTGTTACTCCATCATGACTGAGAGCTATGTTAATATGCTTAGGAATGAAGTGTCATGACACCTGTAATTGAATGTCAAATAATATAGCAGAGAAACAGAGAGTACAAGAGGGTAAAAGCAAATGTAACAAAATGTTAACTAGTAAATCTAGGTTAAGACTACAAAAGTAGAGTGCCTGGGTGGCTCTTGGGTAAGCATCTACCTTCGGCTCAGGTCATGATCCCAGGGTCCCAGGATCGAGTCCCACATTGGGCTCCCTGCTCAGTGGAGAGCCTGCTTCTTCCCCTCTCTATGCTCCTCCGCCCTGCTCATGCTCTCTCTCTCTCAAATAAAATCTTTTTTAAAAAACTGCAAAAGTATTCATTTTATTATTATTTGGTTCATTTTCTAGGCTTAAAATTTTTCAAAAGAAAAATTTGGGGAAAGAAATGACAAAGCTATGTTACTGCTCCTGGCAATAATCTGAAAATTTTCACAAAAATATTTTAGATTTTTTTCTTACTACAATTTATTAGTTCTGTACAGAGAAAAACATAAGGAGAGTTAACTATGGTTTTCCTCATCAAATAATACCATCTCACTTGCCAACAACAATATAGGAAAACATTTTACATATAGATTATTGCCTCTTCCCTGATAGAGGCCCAGGTCTATATCAACAAGAAAACCTTGAAGCCTTATTGCCATTTTGTAAGGGGAGAGGGTGGAGGGAGTGGGAGTAAGTGTAAGTTAGAGTACTCCTTTTTTTCTTTCTCACCATTCATCTTTTTACAGCAATTCAGTAATTACAGCTCCCCAAAACAAAAGGAGAGCAACAAGGGAGATTTGGTAGGAAGCCTTGCACTGAATTTCTCAATACTAAAGCATTTATAGGCAAAAACAAAAATGGGGCCAGTAATGCATGATGAAAAATACAATTTTTAATAAACTTATTGCTTCTGCATGCCAGGGAACACAGATGTAAGGATCAATGCAGAAAGTTGGTGGTGATAGATAAAGATCTCATATTTGTACAATAGAGCTCATTCAAAGAAAACTAGAAAACTAGTAAACCTAATATCCTGGGATCTAGGCGGTCCAGCTGGCCATCCACCTACAAAATCCTAGAAAGAAGTCCATCCTGCAGTCAAGAAGATGGATGGAAGACAAGAGAAATTGGAATCATAGCTTCATATTTTTTATTGCTAAATATAAAATAAATCAAATGACCAATGGGAAAAAACCATAAGAAGGAAAAAGAAATATCATTATGAAGGTCCAGAGGAGAAAATGTCTTTTTTTTTTAATTAATTTTTATTGGTGTTCAATTTACCAACATACAGAAAAACACCCAGTGCTCATCCCATCAAGTGTCCACCTCAGTGCCCGTCACCCATTCCCCTCCAACACCCGCCCTCCTCCCCTTCCACCACCCCTAGTTCGTTTCCCCGAGTTAGGAGTCTTTATGTTCTGTCTCCCTTCCTGATATTTCCCAACATTTCTTTTCCCTTCCTTTATATTCCCTTCACTATTATTCATATTCCCCAAATGAATGAGAACATACACTGTTTGTCCTTCTCCGATTGACTTATTTCACTCAGCATAATACCCTCCAGTTCCATCCACGTTGAAGCAAATGGTGGGTATTTGTCGTTTCTAATTGCTGAGTAATATTCCATTGTATACATAAACCACAGCTTCTTTATCCATTCATCTTTCGATGGACACCGAGGCTCCTTCCACAGTTTGGCTATTGTGGCCATTGCTGATAGAAACATCGGGGTGCAGGTGTCCCGACGTTTCATTGCATCTGTATCTTTGGGGTAAATCCCCAACAGTGCAATTGCTGGGTCGTAGGGCAGGTCTATTTTTAACTCTTTGAGGAACCTCCACACAGTTTTCCAGAGTGGCTGCACCAGTTCACATTCCCACCAACAGTGTAAGAGGGTTCCCTTTTCTCCGCATCCTCTCCAACATTTGTGGTTTCCTGCCTTGTTAATTTTCCCCATTCTCACTGGTGTGAGGTGGTATCTCATTGTGGTTTTGATTTGTATTTCCCTGATGGCAAGTGATGCAGAGCATTTTCTCATGTGCATGTTGGCCATGTCCATGTCTTCCTCTGTGAGATTTCTCTTCATGTCTTTTGCCCATTTCATGATTGGATTGTTTGTTTCTTTGGTGTTGAGTTTAATAAGTTCTTTATAGATTTTGGAAACTAGCCCTTTATCTGATATGTCATTTGCAAATATCTTCTCCCATTCTGTAGGTTGTCTTTTAGTTTTGTTGACTGTATCCTTTGCTGTGCAAAAGCTTCTTATCTTGATGAAGTCCCAATAGTTCATTTTTGCTTTTGTTTCTTTTGCCTTCATGGATGTATCTTGCAAGAAGTTACTGTGGCCGAGTTCAAAAAGGGTGTTGCCTGTGTTCCCCTCTAGGATTTTGATGGATTCTTGTCTCACATTTAGATCTCTCATCCATTTTGAGTTTATCTTTCCCTATCAAAATACCATGGACTTTCTTCAGAGAGTTAGAACAAATTATTTTAAGATTTGTGTGGAATCAGAAAAGACCCCGAATAGCCAGGGGAATTTTAAAAAAGAAAACCATAGCTGGGGGCATCACAATGCCAGATTTCAGGTTGTACTACAAAGCTGTGGTCATCAAGACAGTGTGGTACTGGCACAAAAACAGACACATAGATCAATGGAACAGAATAGAGAACCCAGAAGTGGACCCTGAAATGTACGGTCATCTAATATTCGATAAAGGAGGAAAGACTATCCATTGGAAGAAAGACAGTCTCTTCAATAAATGGTGCTGGGAAAATTGGACATCCACATGCAGAAGAATGAAACTGGACCACTCTCTTTCACCATACACAGAGAAAATGTCTTTTAAAAAACTTTATCGGGCAGCCTGGGTGGCTCAGCGGTTTAGCACCGCCTTCAGGCCAGGGCGTGATCTTGGAGACTCTGGATGGAGTCCCACGTCGGGCTCCCTGCATGGAGCCTGCTACTCCCTCTGTCTGTGTCTCTGCCTCTCTCTCTCTCTGTGTCTCATGAATAAATAAATAAAATATTAAAAAAAAAACAAAAACTTTATCACAGGAAAGAGAAGTATATACTTTCCTTAACATATAACATCTTCAATAAAATACAAGCAGACATCACCTCCATAAAGTGGTAGAAAGGGCCATAAGGGACCAACAGAGTGAACCGATTGGAAAGTAGGATGAGATTAAAACAGTAAGATCTAGAAAGGAAACAGAATGAGATGAGATAAAGATGTGTTTAGAGAACATTAAATTCTTGGGCTTTAACTCACATTGGAAGCTGTTTGGAAGAAAACAAAAGAAAGTCATTATCTCTACAGAAGACAAACCTTAGAAGTGTTGTCAAAATATAGAGAACAAGAAAAAAAAAAGAAGCACAATAAAATGAAAGACTAGATATTGAGGAAAATAACTAGGACAATGGGAAACAAATAAATGGAAACAAAATGAAATAAGACCTCAAGACAGATCAAAAGTGTTCATTGTGATCCAAAGAAAATGAATGTAAAGAAACAATACCCTGTCATAACACTGGGGAAAAAATTAATTCCAAGAATAGGAATTATTCCATAAGCATTGTTTCAGGTGAAAAAAGTTGCCTAAAACCACAAGATAACTTTTTACATTTCAAGAGAGGAAAAATTTTATGATGCCCTGGTCAAGGGCATAAACTTTAATGAAATGTATCTATGAATTTAGATACTGGCTCTGTCATTTTCAAGCTGAGTGATGGGCAATATATTTGTATCCATGTCTTGGTTTCTTCATCTGAAAAATGGGGCTAATAAAGTGCTAATTACATACAGTTGTTGGAAAGAATAAATTAGATATTTTGTCAAGTGATGGTGCCAGTTTATAGGAAGTCCTCCATAAAAGGTAATGATTAGGATTATTCTACTTACTCCTGGTGAGGTTGTGGTAAAATTGGCCTAACCATTTTTTTTTAAAAAGATTGATTGATTGATTGATTGATTGATTGATTGATTTGAGAGAGAGCCTGAGTCAAGGGATGGTAAGAGGGAGAAGCACACTACCCACTGGGGAGGGAGCCTATGTGGGGCTCAGTCCCAGGACCCCAAGATCATGATCTGAACTGAAGGCAGCCACTTAACTGACTGAGCCACCCAGGCACCCTAGGCCTAACCATGCTGTCATCCAATTCTGAAATGTGGGGTTGGGGAGCGTGCACCACCAACCAATTCTCAGATACTAGCTGGGTGTCCCACCACTCAACTCAATTCTGACACTGTCTACCAAGAGACAGCATCTGATCTCATAAGCGAAAGCTTAGGGAAATTAAAATTAAAAATTAAAACTGCCCTCTCCCTCAGATGCCAACCAAAAATGTAGTCTGTTACCTGTGCTTCTGACAGAATGGCTATAAATCAGAGTTTCCCACACCCCCGTCCGTGGATTCCATTAATTTGTTAGAGTAGTTCACAAAACTCAGAGAAACAGTTCACTTACTAGATTACCACTAAAAAGGACATAACTCAGGAACAGCCAGATGTAGGAGATGCATAGGGCAAAATATGTGGGAATCAACACAGAGCTCCTGTGCCCCCTTCGGGCATGCCACTTTCCCCACACCTCCACGGGTTTACCAACCCAGTATCCCTCCAAATCCATCTTCTTGAGGTTTTCATGGAGACTTCATTACCTAGGCATGATTGATTACATCATTGGCCATTGGTGATGTAATCATTCAACCTCCAGCCCTTCTGTTCTCACAGAAGTTCTGGGGATAGATGAAGGTTCCAATCCTCTAATAGAAAACCGGCTATACTGGCAACCAGCCCCCATCCTACCTGAGGGGCTTTCCAAAGCTACTAATTAACATAACAAAAGGCACCTTTATTGCTCAATCACTTAGGAAATTCCAAGTCTTTTTAGGAGCTCTGTTCCAGAAACAAGACAAAGATCAAATATCAATATCTCATTATAAATCACAGTATGACAGTCCTAACGTACCCTAGCGGTTAATGACAATTTATTCATAAGTATCATGAACTTCAGAGTCTTTGAATTCTTAAATCTTTCAGTTCCTGGGGTGCCTGGGTGGCTGAGTCAGTTGAACATCTGACTTTTGATTTTGGCTCCAGTCATGATTTTAGGGTCCTGGGATTGAATGCTGGAATGTCAGGCTCCTGTTGAGCATAGAGCCTACTTAGGATTTTCTCTCTCTCTCTCCCTAGGCCCCTCTCCCTACTTACTCTCTCTCTAAAAATAAAATTTAAAATAAACTTGCAGTTCCTTTAAAACATCTAGCCCAAGGAAGTAATGGAAAATGAAAGATTCATGTACAAGGATGTTCATCACAATATCTCCTTTTTAAAAATTTTGATGTATATTAAAAATGCATACAAGTTAAAAATACTCTTTCAATAGGTATTAAATATTGTTATATTTTCTGATGGATTTTGTTTTATCTTTCATTCACCATTATGTATAGCTAAAGCTCCCCAAGTTTTTTCCCTTTCCTACCTCTCCAAAGGTATCACTATCCTAAGGTGGCTGATGATCACGCCCATCTGTGTCCTAGCTTTCTTAATAGATAATATATTCAACAGTATTGGTTGGGAGTCTACTGTTGCTGCTGGGGCTTGTTCTAGGTGTCTGAGATAGGTCAGTGAACAAAGAGACAGCAATCCCCACTCTAATGGAAGCTTACTATGTAGGTGCCGGAGGAGAAAGAAAATTAAAAATGCACATTAACAAATATATTCAACAGTACTTTAGAAGGTAATGGGCAAAATACAGCAGGAGAGGGATCTGGTGGGTTATAGACCTAGTTAGAGAGAAGAGTGTATTTAAAGTGAGTGTCACTAGGGTGATAACATTGAGCAAAGACTTAAAGGAGGTGGAGCCATGTAGCTATAAAGGGAAAGAGTGTTGCACACAGAAGGAATAGTGAGAGCAGAAGCCCATACCTATGTGTTTAAGAGGGACTTGGTGCAGCTGTACCATAGGGAGCAAGGAAGTCAGTAGTAAGAAGTAGCAAGAAGTAATGGAATGGTGCAGCTGTACCATAGGGAGCAAGGAAGTCAGTAGTAAGAGAATCAGAATGCAAGAAGGGGCAGAAATGCAAGAATTAGAGGGTGGAAAGGGCAGAGGGTAGAAGGGCCTTAAAGCCCTTGTAAGATACGTGTCTTTCAATCTTAGAAAGACAAAGAGCCATTAGAAGATTTTGAGCTGATGTGATATGATCTGGCCTATACTTTAAAAAGATCAATCTAGTTTCTTACTGTGGAGAGGCAGGGTGGAAACGAAGGTGCCAGATGGGAGGCAGACCAAGTCAACCAACAGAGAGATGGCAGTGAATTGGAACAAGATGGTAGCAGTGAAGGTGGTGCATGTGGTCAGATGCTGGATGTATTTTAAAGGTCGAATCAATAAGATTTCCTGCAAAAACTGAATACGGGTTGTAAATGAACAACTGGGAAAATGGACTTACTGGTAATTGCAATGTAAATGACCATGGGTAGAAGATATCTTGGGGAGATCAGGGAAACTTTTTAGACATGTTCAGTTTGAGATGTCCTTTAGCCATCTGAAATGTCTGGTAGGAAGGCAGACATACAAGTTTTCAGTTCAGGAGAGATGTCTGAGCTGGAAAGTCCTTTTGAGCAACATCATCAGTGTAGAGACAGTATTTAAAGCCACAGAACTGGAAGAGAACAAAAGGACCAAGGCAGAAGTGAGAGAGAGGACCTGGGATTGAGGATGAAATCACTCCAACCTGGAGAGGACTGAGTAGAGGAGGAACTGCAGAGACACCAGATCAGTAGGGAGAAAGACAAGACAATGAGGCTTCTTGGAAGCCAAGTGAAGAAAGTGCATCAGGGAGGACAAATGATCACATGGAGCTGATAAAGTCAACCATGGGATCTGGCAACTGGGAGGTCACTGATAGCCTTGAAAAGAGCTGTTTTAGTGCAATGAGGACAGTGAAAACATGACTAGTCAATGGGAGGAAAGAAGTGAAGGTTTCTATGGAATTTGCCTCAAAGGGGAGCAGAAAAATGAAATGTTCGCTAGCACTGCAGTGGAGGGAGGAGTAGGGTAAGCAGAGTTGGGTTTTTTGTTTTGTTTTGTTTTTATGTTGGCAGTGGTCCAGGACTGCAGGAAGCAATGATGATGCAAAAGAGATTGGGGAGAATTACTGGAGCAGACTCCCTGAGGAGGCAAAAGAGTTCAGGTCTTGTGTACAAATGGGAGGATTGGCTTTATACAAATCAAACACATTTCATCTCTAGAATTAGTCAGGAAGGCTATTAAATATCCATAAACAAGATACACTGTATTTGTGTCTTAATTTTTTTTAAACATTTTATTTATTTATTCATGAGAGACAGAGAGAGAGAGAGATAGGCAGAGGGAGAAGCAGACTCCCCATGGGGACCCCGACTAGGGATTCCATCCCAAGACCCTGGGATCATGCCCTGAGCCAAAGGCAGACGCTCAACCACTGAGCCACCCAGGTGTCCCTAAAATTTTTTATAAATGATATACTAGGAATTCTTTGTCACTTTCTTCTTGATCCTAAACTTAAGTTTTAGGGATTCATCCACATTAATTCACTCATCTGATTTGTTCATTTTATATGGATTGTACTGTACTACTGTTTCCTATACTCAGTGAACAAGTCTATGCATTATCCCATGCTATAAATAAACCCTAATGTATTATCTATACCCTATTGACAGGACAATTATACTGTAAACAGTGCAACAACTTTTCCTTCTACAACACATAGGCAAGAATGTCTTTCAAGTATATAATTAAAATCACATTGTGAAGCTTTAGGATATGCACAGCTCAGATGTTAATAGATATTGTCAAACTCCTACAAAAAGATGAACTGGAGCATCGTTATATACATCAAAAAATTATAAACTTTGTAAGTTTCCCAAAACAACAAAATTAATTGAAGTTTATACATTCACAGAATGAGATGTCACATAACCATTATAATAAATCTTTTAAGAAAATAGCTAATTAGAATGTTTGTTATATCACTTTATATTTAAAAAGCAGAAAAGGAAAAAAAATAAAAAAAAATAAAAAGCAGAAAAGGAAATAACATGGTAATTTATATCATTAAAAATTTGATTTTTTAAATGTAGCTTTGCATAGAAAAATGAAGGTAAATATTATCAATGTTTTAACAGCCGTTATTCCTGGATGATGAGATAATGAATAACAACTTTTTCCTTATTTTTACTTTTCTGTATATTCTAAATTTTCTGCTCAAACATGTATTCCTTTAAATAAAATAGAATGGGGGCAGCCCGGGTGGCTCAGCGGTTTAACGCCGGCGGCCTTCAGCCCGGGGCATGATCCTGGAGACCCTCGATCAAGTCCCACATCGGGATCCCTGCATGGAGCCTGCTTCTCCCTCTGCCTGTGTCTCTGCCTCTGTGTGTGTGTGTGTGTGTGTCTCATGAGTAAATAAAATCTTTTTAAAAATAAATAAATAAACGAGAATGTTCATATTGTTGTTAAAAGAATTTCACAACAAATATTAAAATCTTTAAAAACAAAACAAGTATAAACTAAGGCTTATAATCAGGAAAATTTCAATAAAAGCTCCTTTTGAAAACTCTGAAGGGAAGCCTCACCCATTGGCTTCCACCACCTTTGGGTGCCATACTGTACCATGTGAATATAACATAGCTGGTCAGCTTCAAAACTTTATAGTATTAGAGATCATCCACATTAGATCTAAGAATAAAAAAGCACTTTCTCTCCCAAGATATAAACACCAATTACAATTTTTCTACACTTGTACCAATTACTACCTCAAACGACATTTGTACTAGCTGTGAATCCTTTTTGTAACCAGTGACTCCTCACCATGTCAAAACATTCAGGCGGCAAAAATTATGTCAACTTGTTTAGCACTTCAGAGCTTCACTAGAAAATAGAAATTGGTCAAAATATAGCTGATTCAGGAGGACTTTGTGAAAATCTTGGGTGCTAATGCTGTCTCATTTGATATTCTTCAGAATCAAAGTCATAGGGTTTTCATTCTGTTCTCAACAACAGAATAACATCCTCAATATGAAATGATAGTAGGGAGTAGGGATATTTCAGCTGTTTGCATCTTTCTAAAGTGTTCTATCCTTTAGTTCTTTATGAAAAGGTCATACAAACTCACCATCTACCAAAAAAAAAAAAAAAAAAAAAAAAAAACAAGTACTACTTATATTCCAATTCTATTTTTGATATATAGAATTTAAACTATTTTAAAAATCATCTGAAGTTTGTCTGGCAATGTTGTCTCTTCACCTTTCTTTCCCAGCTTCCATGAGATAATAAAAGGAAACCTCTCTATTTTTATAGAAATATTTACATACAATTTTGAAGTGAACAAGATGGCCACAAAGTCTATTTCCATTACAGCAAGAAACAAAGAAGTGCTTTCAACCTAGAAATGTCAGGCACCATTACTTTCTGTATGGTATGAAAATGCTAAAAAAAAAAAAAAGAAAATGCTACATCTGTTGATGTCAAAGACAGCAATATGTCTATCTACATATGAACATTGATGATTGCGGTATGCTTCAACAGACTCCTGGCAGGCCACAGATAGTAATTGTTTTCATAAGTGGCCAGCATAAAAGTCAGTGTAACATGGACTTTTAACAACAAAAATCATCTAACCTGACTTTGAAAAATTTACCATTGAGCTTGTATTTATCATTAGAATATTTTACAAAGAGCCGGTGATAAGTGGAGATGATCTTGATTTCAGTAATAGCAAATTGCATTATTATGGATTGATTGCAGGAGTGCGTGTGTGTGCACACACGTGCGCGATGTAATATATATTTTAGGTTTCTACTTCACAACAGATATATGTAGCACAATAAAAATGCCCAAGATACAAGTCTAAATCCTTGTTGGTTATCATAACAGGAATTCTCTGTATCAAGATAAAACTATATAGAATGAGAACTGACAGACCAAAAACGCACAATAAAAAATTTAAAGGTCATATTTTAAGCTGCCTTTCATACACCTTGTTCATTTGTGATTTCAGCTTATGTCTAAAATGCCTACTACATAGATAGCATATTAGTTGCATCTGAATGTAGACAAATATAAATAGATACTTTAAATCATCATGAATATATACAAATAAGCAATTGAAGTACGGAACTTGACCTGAGACGATAAACTTACCTTTGAGTTTTTCAAGATTTCTAAATCAGTATGAAAAAAAACGAAATGAATATTGTCCAGCCTCTGCAATCAGAGATGAGATGGATGCTATCTTATCTCAAGATCTAGATTTTAGGCCGTTGGTCATTGGAGCAAGAAACAAAGAAAGGCTTTCAAAAAGCCCTCAGCCAAAAAGACAGTCCCAGCTTCAACTACCTGAAAGAATGTAGAAAGGACTGGGTTCAAGGACAGCTGGAACCAGGAGCGAGTTCAGGATTCTCACCCTGCTTTTCTTTTTTTCTGGATATTCATTATCTTCTATGCAATCTTACCTTCCACACAAAGTATGTGGCCTCCTACAATTGTTGGCCTCCAAGAAGGACTACTGTTTATTTTTATTTATTTATTTTTTTTTAAGACTACTGTTTATTACTCCATTTTTTTTTTTTAAATGGGAGGAGACTCTGATTTGAGTTAATTTGGGTCAATACGCCTATTCCTAAACCAATGCCTAAGCTGTGGGATTAAGTACCAAGGCTGTCCCAATTTGAAACAATTGCCTCCTCTTCATCCAGACCCTGTGGCCAGAAAGAAAAGGTTCTTAAAAAAAAAAAAAAATTAAATGGCAGCCTCCACTAAATCTCATAGCAAAGGAAACAGTAGAGGGAGGAGGGAGGATACTTTCCTAACAAGAGGGTGAGTGCTTCCACCAGAGGTTAGGAGAGGTATTGGCAAATCTAATCATATATTCCAGTAGATAAATATATTCCTGCCAAGCCAACTTCAACTCATCAAAATAAATATTCATACAGTATGCTGAATTATATTTCCTTCCAATTAGTCAGGCTTTTAAAAAAGTAAGGAAATTGAAAAAATATCTAAAATTCATTGAACACAAATTAGTCTTGCCTAGGCAACTCTTATAGGACCAGTTTTCATAGAGTCCAATTTAAACGGAGTCAGATCATAATTATCTGGTCTAGAAAAGTATAAATCTCATATCTTCCCTGCTCCTTAATCTTATTTACTTCAATTTTCTTCTTTATCAATCTATTTCAACAAATCTCATTCTCACAGTTACCTTGAAAATATAAAAATCATAGATGCATTAGATACTTTATATGATGTTTCATAGACATTACTAATAAATGTGTTTATTTTGAAAAAAGTAAACTGTCTTTGATTTCAGGGATGTTTATTCCCATTTGTTGCAAACACATTTGATGAATATAATTGGCACCATGACCACAAGTCATATCATAAAAAGATTATTTATAGCTGTGAAATCCATCCTCTCCAAATGAATTGTAGATTCTTCATTTTAAATATACTCTACACCCTGAAAATTCTTGTAACACAGTTGTGACCAAGAAGTCAATAGGTCTTATTATTTTGCAGGTAAGGGAGAGAAAAGTAAGTGTCCGAGAGAGAGAGAGAGAGAGAGAGAGAGAGAAATATGGTATGGTATTGATGAAAGCATAGCTAAACTTGATTCCTGTTTAGAAGCTTGAGCAATCCTTAACCAGCAAGACTCAGAACTAGCAAGTGTCAGTTAAATACCTTCCTCCAACAAACAAAAGGAAAAACAAGAAAGCCACATTTTACTTCACAGCTGGTTTTTGTTTGCTTACTGTATCAAGGGAGATTTTTAAATCATTGTTTTGAGTAGTGAGAGCTCATTTATGTACATCTCTGACCTTACTTTTCTGATTTTCTCAGAGATAAGCTGAGGTAGTTAGGAACATCTGTGAACATATTGGGTGTGGGAAACTCACTTTCAACATTATGGGCCAACTTCCCTCCCATTACAATTCTATCTCAGGATCAAGGTCATATGGGAAACCCAGAAGGTGTGACTCTTCCTCTCTGATCAACTCACTTTGTTTTTCTATTTCTATGCTCTCTTGAATTCTACATAATTAACTTCCTTTAGGGTTCTAAAACTACTAGGTAAATAGGTTTAATGAGCTCCTACTCATATTGATAGGAAATATAACAACTATCAGATTTGTTCCCAGGAATTATTATTATACTAACAGGTTATTGATAAAACTATCAATCTACTGCATTGCAGATTCTAAGCCAGTTTTGACCGCCCACTCTAGCCTCTTAAAGAAACAAAGATGGTGATGAAAGAGGAGCAAGCTGCAGCCATTTATGAGAAGTTCAGAGGCATTTTTTTACCTCATGTAAAGACCATAACACAATGTAACCATGGCCCCAACATTTCATGCTCTGCTGAAAGTGGAAGCAGGTAGATAAGATCAAATCCTTGATTCTATCAGCAAGCATTTTTTGAACACTGGCCATGTACTAGGACTGGTCTAGGCACTTTCAAGGAATTTGTTGCAAAACCCTCCATCAGTCTTCCATCTCATTCACAGAGAAGATCAAAGTCCTTTCTGGGACCTAGAAGGGCCTCTGTGATCTTTCCTCCACCTCGCTCCACTCCAGCTACAATTCTGTCCTCTATTTGTCCAACACACCTTGCATGTTTCCTTCCTAGAATCCTGGCAATGGTCCCCTCTATTTGGAAAGCTCTTACTCCAGATATGTGCCTGATTTGGCTCTCCCTTCCTTCCTTCCTGCCTGCCTTCCTTCCTCTCTTATTTCCTTTTCGTCTTCTCCCAAATATAAGCTCAGGAGGTCTTCCCTGGCCATAATTCCAAAGTTACATCACTTCCTAATCCTTTCCTCCACTTTATTTTCTTCCTTAGCATTTGTCATTGTCTTACATAGTATATGTATTTACCCATTAAGGCCTTGCGCCATCATTAAACAATAAGCTCTAGGCAGCTGGAGATTCTGGCTTGTTTTGCTCAATGTGTTTCCCAAAAGGGTACCTTGCAATAATAGTCACTTAATAAATTTTTTTAAATTAATCAACTGATTAATAAAGTTTTATTGCTTAACAGCTCTATGAGATTGGTATTATTTCTTCATACCAATGAGTAAAAAAAAGCTCAGAGATTAGTCTACCTATGTTTCCAGAACACATAAATAGTAAAGCCTCTTGTTATCTCCAGATGTCTGGTCAAAGACTCTTTCCTCTCTGCCACAGCTTGCTGGGAAATACAGCCCAAAGTCAAGGTGGAGGAGGTGAAGACAAATGTTGGAAATGAACAACCAGTAGTTTTCATGTCCTGCAGAGAAGGTGGGCCCCAGAGCACATATCATGTGGTAAGATGGAAAGGTAGGCCTCCTGCGCTTAGATCCTGTGCTTATTGGCAACTGGCTGCTAATGGTTTGAGTTGTAATCTTATAAATTAAGTATATTTGTAAAATTATAAGTGATTAGCAAATATCTGCATATAATCTAAGATTGCTCCCCTGGGGGAAAAAAACTGCTTTGCCTCTCATCTATCTTGCATAGTATGAACTCCACTGTGGTATGAAACAAGTGCTTGCTTAAGTGAGATACCAGTTGCGTTAAATTTCTTATGACTGCTGGCACATAAGCCTTGCTTGAGTTTCGCACCAATTGAAGAGTTTCATGTGGCAGGATAGGGGAGGGAGAAAGCTGAAATGAATAAAATATTAATCTGGCACATGTAGCAGGCTTTTTAATTTAATATTTTTTCTAGATCTATACAACACATTCATACAGACACTAATCAGGTTTCTAATCACACTCTTACTGTGTATCTAATATTTCTCAGAGTAGCACTCCACTCAAACAGGCAGGCCAAGTTTTTTGTAGGAATGCAAGCTTTTTGCTTTAACAGAATTGACTTTAGGTTCCTGGGTGGCTCAGTCAGTTAGGTGTCTGCCTTCAATTCAGGCCATGATTCCAGGGTCCTGGGATTGAGTCTTGCATGGGGCTACCTGCTCAGCTGGGAGCCACTTCTCCCTCTGCACTACCTCCCCTTCCCTACCCAGGCTAGTGCACTCTCTCTCTCAAATAAATAAATAAAATCTTTTAAGGAAACTTAACTTGTTTGTTCTAAATACTTCTCCCTAGTGCATATTTTTCAGACAATGAATCAAGACTTCTTTGCTTGAAAGTGACAGAAACCCAATCAAACTAGCTTGCGCCAAAGAGGAACTTATTAGCAGACATGTAGCAATAGAAGGATCGAAGTATAGTTAGACCTGAGGTGTAGCTGGAAACGGAAGTGTGTACCCTTCAAGGCTCTCCCATCTCCTGTCTGTGCTTCTCTCTACAGAGGATATGTTGGATATGTGTTCTCTCTGAGCAGCATCTTCCATATTTTGAAAATACAGCCACCAGCTGCTTCTGTACCTAATATGTCATGGCTTTGCTACCATCTAGGGACCCATCTCTTCCCTTGTTTGTGTTTGTAAAACCTCCAGGGAAGGATTCTGATAGGGCTGGGTTAGAAGCCTGTGCCTAGGTCTCAATCATCTGTGGCCAGGTTGGAGTTAATAATAAAATGGCCACATCATTCAGACTCCACAGTTGGGAGCATTTCCTAGAGGAAAGGGTGGTACCATTACCACAGACCTCAGGAGAGGAGGAGCAGCAGAGAAACTTACTGAGTTACACAGTAATTGATGTTGCCCATAAAGGCCTTCCAAGTCCCATCACATGCTATGAACTCTCTCAGTATCATTAAACTTTCCCCCCAAATTTCCTACAGTCCACTAAATTATTTTTCCATTAAAGTACAAAAAAAGGTTTTATCAGAGCCTATTAATAAATTGCCATTAATAAATTGAGTTACTGCAAAGAGGTTCAACAGCTGATATTCAAGGATGTCAATTTTACTTGAGCCCAATTAGTCCATTTTTGCCAACCTTTGGCACAAGTTAATTAGAATGAAGTAGACATGACTGAGTCTAAACATCTCACCAAAACAATCCTTTTATGGAATTAATTCACTGGGATGTTTTTATATGTATATTCCTTTACACTGTGTGCTTCCCTGTATACACAAAAGCAAACCCAGCTGGTCTCCTGACATCTGCCAGTACAGGATGTCAGTATCTTAGTGGCATACTTTCATTTCTCTGGTACATATTGTAGGCTGAGAGTCACCAGTGAAGAGTTTAATAATCACCACCTCTTTGGAACGCCAAAAATGTGTAAAAATTGGCCCTTGCCTTAGTATCATCTTCCTTTATGTCTTGTGTGGACAATATCTGATCCAGAAAATTGAAAAGACATGCAAAATTGCATTTATTTTTCATCAAAAATAAGCCACAAAGTAAATGACATTCATATACACACACACACACACACACACACACACCGCTACCTCTCTGTGTGCTTCACAATAACTACATTAAGAAATTTCAGATTAGCTTGGAAGAAAATCACTGTTTCCAAGCAGAAGCTTTGAGAACTTTTTTCAGATTAAAAAAAAAAAGTCTCTGAACATGCTCAGCTTCTGATAAAGCTAGAGTTGATTCTATTCAATAACGTGATTCACCTTATCCCAGTACATATAAGAAAAATCACAGTCCAACAATAGCTACAGATTTATAGAAGATGGTATAACACACCAACTGCACACCAATTTTGCACACCAAAATTGCACTTGCTGTGCTACAAATGACTATTCTTCAAAATACAGTAACTTTCCAAATAATGGCTAAAAACAAAACAAGGAAAATTCCATTTGTTAACAAATACCAAAAAAATGCATTCCATGTCCATCTTAGCCACAGAGATCCCTCTATTAGAAGGAGACAGACACAGTCATTGGTGAACCCATCACTATTCACTAGTATTCATTGTCATTCATTAACCTCTGGACGTGATACATTTGCTAGAAATTGCACAAAAGAAAGTCTGACACAGTTCCCACACTATGGGCTTTCAATAAAAAAAAAATGGCAAGATCTTCAGTGAGATGAAAAAAAGAGGTAAATGGCACAAGGAGAAGAGAAATTCAAAAAAGAAAATCTAAACCATGGAGGAAAGGGTCACCGAAATTTGAATTACTATTTGGGGTTAAACACACCATCGAATATTAGAAAATAGCTCAAATGCTTTAGGAAGTATAATATTCTGGGACACCTGGGTGGCTCAAGAGTTGAGTGTCTGCCTTTGGCTCAGGGCATGATCCCGGAGTCCCGGGATCCAGTCCTACATCGAGATCCCTGCAAGGAGTCTGCTTCTCCCTCTGTCTATGTCTCTGCCTCTCTTTCTCTTGGTCTCTCATGAATAAATAAAATCTCAAAAAAAAAAAAAAGGAAGTATAATATTCCAGTGAACCAGAAAGAAAACGAAAAAAAAGAAAAAAGAAAAGAAATTATAAATCTTTTCAGATCAGAAGAGATAATTTATTCCTCTTTTTATTCTCCACAATCCCTAACAGAAAAGTAATCAAAACACATAGTAGCATCACAATAATACTAAATAAAAGAATGAATTAAATCATTTTTGAATGAATTCATTCTTTTTTTTTAAAGATTTTATTTATTCATAGAGACAGAGAGAGAGAGAGAGAGAGAGAGAGGCAGAGACACAGGCAGAGGAAGAAGCAGGCTCCATGCGGGGAGCCCAATGTGGGACTCTATCCCGGGATCCCAGGATCATGCCCTGGGCTGAAGGCAGGCACTAAACTGCTGAGCCACCCTGGGATGCCCCCCCCCTTTTTTAAATATTTTATTTATTCATGAGAGACACACACACACTGAGAGAGAGAGGTAATGAATTCATTCTTTAAAGCAGTGTGGCTTAAAGATTTCTGTAAAGCACACTATACTAGCTGGAAGGCCCTTACATGAAGGGTTTCATGGTCAATTAACTCACCAGTGCTGTAAGTATTAGTTACAAGATGCATAAGGCCCATAAGTAAAAACCCTAGAAGAAAACTTAGGGAAACAGATCCTTGACATTTGTCTTGGCCATGATTTCTTGCATAAGACACCAAAAGCATAGACAACAAAAGCTAAAATAAATAAGTGAGGCTATATCAAACTAAAGAGTTTCCATGCAGGAAGGAAATAATCAAAACATTGAAAAAGCCACCTGTAGAATGACAAAAATATTTGAAAACTGTATATAAAGGAGGGGTTAATATACAAAATATGTAAAGACCTCTTACAGATCAATAGCAAAAAAGTAATCCAATTTTAAAATAGGGCAAAAACATGAATAGACTTTTTTTTTTTCAAATAAGACATATACATGGCCAATAGGTACATGAAAAAGTTCTCAATATCACAAATCATCAAGGAAAGGTAAATCAAAACTACAATGAGATATCATCCTACCTTTATCAGTGTGGGTATTGTCAAAAAGATAAGAGATAACAAATGCTGGTGAAGATGTGGAGAAAAAGGAATCCTTATACACAGTGGGAATATAAGTTGGTACTTCCATAGTAAGACAGTTCCTCAAAACATTAAAAATTGAACTATCACATGCAGCAGTCTTACTCATGGGTACATATCCAAAGAAATTGGAATCGGTATCTTGAAGTATATTCCCATGCTCATTGCAGCATTACTCACAATAACCAAGATACGGAAACAACTAAATGTCCTTTGACAGATGAATGGATAAAGAAAATGCATATATACATATGAACATTTCATAGAAACAGAGAATAGAATAGTGGTTGTCAGAGGGGAGGGAGAAATGGGTGATGTAGATTAAATGATACAAATTTTCAGTTATAAGAAGAAACAAATTCTGAGGATCTAATGTACAACATGGTAATTATCTTACTAATATTGTATTCTAGAAAGTTGCCGAGAGTAGATCTTAAGCATTCTCACCAAAAAACAAAAAAGAGAGAGAGAGAGAAAGAGAGAGAGTTAACTATGTTATGTGATGGATGTGTTAATTATCTTGATCTTGGTAATCATCCAACAATGTATACATATATCAAATCATCATATTGTACACTTTAAATATATACAATTTATATTTATCAACAATTCCTCAATAAACTTTTAAAAAATAAAATAAATGTTCAGAGAAATCCAACAATAAGGAGAATGTTTAAATTTTATTAATCCTATTTTTCTCAACTCAAATGATCTCAGAAACTTTGTTTTGTTTTGTTTTGTTTTTGTTTTGTTTCACTTAACACCTATGGGCAACCCAAGACTATTCCTCTGTTCTAAGGCACACAGTTTGGGAAATACTTAAAACATCAGGGGAGAGAAATATAAGAAATGGGTGGGGTGGGAAGAGACTTGAGTCCAAGAGATTAGGGTTTATTTCCATTTGACTTAATGATTATATCTCCAGAGCCTAAGGGAATGGCCAGACACATAAAATTCTAAAATTCATAATTCAATTCCTCCATGAATGAATGGATGGAGAAGGGGGAAAGGTTAGGATCATTTGTTTAATCTCGGGAATCCTGGTTCAGTTGGCCAAGATAAGGAAGATAATGAGTCCAGTATTTGACAGGTTGAGGTTGAGTCAACCAGGAAAATTATATGGAAATTTCCAGCTAGATGGCTGGAATTCAAATCAAACTCAAGATCTGGGATGAATCTAATGTTTTAGGAGTTATCAATGCACAATTAGTGTCTAAAACCTTAGAATAGATGAGATTACCCAGGAGAAAAGAAAAATGAATGAAAGAGATGCCTAAAGAAAACTTTCCATTAAGTGCTAAGAAGTGGTTAATATCATAGGAAGGGATCCATGCATTGTCTTCCCATATGTTGTCCTACTTCTAGCCCCCATCTCCCCTTCTGCTTTTAATCTGTTTCCCCTAGCTCAGAAAATGGTCCACAACCATCCTGTCCAGTAGTGCAGAAACCTGAGAATCATCCTCACTGACCAGGCCTCTCTCATCTGGCCTTCCAGCCAGAAATCTGTTCAACATTGAATGAATGAGAAGAACCACTAGATAGAGTAAGTAATACCCATGACAAAATCATTCTGTCTTTACATAGTACTCGGCAGGGCATTTTCAAAGATGCCACCTCATTTAACTCTCACAACAACCCTGTATTTTCCACCATTATCTCCCAGAGAAGACAAATGAGTATAAGCCATGTCACTCAGATTACAAACTAATAAAAAAAAATTTAGGGATGGAACCAGGGTGGTAGTTTATTTTCTCTTTCAGAATTAATCACGAGACGTCCATTTAGCACTTGTATCATAAAAAACAAAGGAATGAAAGAAATATAATCACATTAAAGAAATTTAAATCAAAGAAATATAAGCCTAACTAACTGCTTACTTAATCCCTAAAAACATCAACAAACCAACCTGAAGATAAGGTAAATAGAGATGATTGTCTACCATAGCAGAGCTGAACACAACCTTGATAAAGTTATACTAGCATCAAAAGTTGGGATATTTATAAAGTTTTGGAATCTAATTTAAGACAGATCTTTCCATGTGGGGGCTTGGAAGGAATTAGGTAAAGATCATGCTATAACAGTTTAGGATTGGTGGACAAAGCTAGAAGAGGACATTGATGCAAAGTAAGAAAGTCTAGGAGGAGTAAACAGTTGTTTGACACTATCTATTCAATAGTTGAACAATGTGATGTTCATGTAAATGGACTTTTTCACAATGTCCCTGCTGTGACCAATACAATTATTTTTTTTCTACCTGGGCAAGAGTTTCTTAGAATAGTAAAGTCATGTTGAGGAAAGCTGTGAGATGATAGTTAAGTTCATGAGCACAGCCAAATAGTACAATCATGTTAATATAGAGAGCAAGCTATCTGAATATAGACGGTTTTGGTTCTCAGCACCAAAACAGTATTGTACAGTGAAAAGTACAAATATTTTGGAGTCATCCAGACCTTAGGTTTGGATGAACAATAGTCACATGTTAACTCTGTGGGCTCAAACAAGCTGCTTAACCTCTTTGAATACCACCACACAATGTAATCATCTTATGTAAGATGCTTTGTAGAAAAATATAATCCATCTGAAACTAGGAAAGGAAGAAAATAATGAAATCCTGGAGTATTTTGAGACAAAGGTGGAATGCAGAAACTGATTTCATTGCACACTATGGTGAAGGAAGCATAAAAAAATTTATCAATAAATCACAAGTTGATTACTAGATATCCATATCTTTAATTTTGTTCCTTTTGATTCCATTTTTTGGTGGAATGGATTAAGAAATAATCCTTTAACTATCATCAAATAGAAGGAAGGGGCAGGCAATTAATTCATCAATATTTACTGATCAACCATTTTTTACCTTTTATGGCAAGGTTAATATTTTAAATCAAGTGTTGAAGTTAATTGTAATCATAATAAGGACCACTTAATTTCTACAGGGTACTGAGCCTCTAAACTGAAAAATAAAGTTCTACACTATTGAGAGAGCCAAAGTTTAGACAGAGATTCACTGCACTGATTGGGCAAAAACTCATAGTCTTTGTCACAACAGTAAGGTCATTAAAATGGAAACTGATTGGAATTGAAATAGTGCAGGTCCCAAGAATGAGGAAAACATTATGGAAACTAAGAACCAAACTTTTCCCTGGAAGAAGTGGAATTGAAATGAAACAATGAGAGAGGTTGATGTTTGGAAGTATGTTCAAGGACCTTTTTTATCCTAAGAAAAAAAGGTGTTTTTTTTTAAGAGTTTATTTATTTATCCATGAGAGACACACACAGAGAGTCAGATACGTGGGTAGAGGGAGAGGCAGGCTCCCTGTGGGGAGCCCGATATGGGACTCGATCCCACAGCCCCGGGATCACAACCTGAGCCAAAGGCAGATACTCAGTCACTGAGCCACTCAGGCATCCTGGGGAAAAAAACAAAGTTTTAAAGACTGTTTAGTAGACTAAAAACATCAATTTACTGGAAAGAGATATTCCCTGAAAACCAAAACACGTTTTTCATGGCAGTCAAGTGTTGATTAGGCTAAAGCAGTAAGAAGTGACCACCTGAGCTGCCAATCTGAATAAGGGTTTTTAAAATTTAAGTCAAACAGGGACACCTGGGTGACTCAGTCAGGCTGAGTCTTGGGACTCCAGGATCATGCCCTGGGCCAAAGGCAGGCGCTTAAACCGCTGAGCCACCCAGGCTGCCCAGCATCTGACTCTTGATTACGGCTCAGGCCATCATGATCTCAGGGTCATGAGATTGAACTCACATCCCAGGTCCCTGCTCAGAGGGGAGTCTGCTTAAGGATTCTCTCCTGCTGTCCCTCCTCCCACTCACCACTCTCTCCCTTTCTCTCTCTCTCTCTAAAAATTAAATCTTTAAAAAAATTAAGTTAAGCAAAGTTTCAAGAGACATGAGAGTGAATGCTAACTTACTTCACACATTGGACAGTTTAAAAGGAAACACATTCTGTTTCTCCCCATAGAGTTAGTCTTGCCCGGGGTTACCCCTATAATAGCAGAATTGGTGCCCAGCCCCATGATCTAATCCAAAGAATAACCGAAGTCCATCTGACAAAATAGCCCTACTGTCTGCCATCACCTTGTTTTTCCATTCTCTTTGGCCTACAATTATTTCCCTGACATTCACAGCATAAATTCATTGATTTTATGGCTTTTGGGGGACATGTGAGATCATTTTACGTAGGCAACTCCAGCCACAGAAGTAAATGCAAAAGATGAAGAATGTTGACAGTGTGTGGTTGCTCTCATCAACAGTGCTTAAATATTTGAGTATTTTATGTCTTTGCACAAGATACTCTATCCTTCTCTGTCCTTTCCATGTTACTAGCCTCTCATACCCATCTCTCTTCTCCTAGATGACTGTGCCGCATTCCGTCCTCTCTCCTCAAATCCCCAACACAGGATAAGCTTCAGAACAGTTCCAGAGTTTTTAATTGGCTGTGGTCAGGTTCTAACGCAATGAAAAATATGATTCCAGTAAAATGTATGGAAGGCAATTTGACTACCACTATTATGTCATCAGACAACAGCAATGTTTCACAGTTTCCCTGGAGGAAGGAAATTTGCAAGAATTCTATCACTGTTATTAAGAAGGCATAGTCTTCATGACGGTTTTTACAAATGTACCACTTTACTGGGCCTACCTAGAAATGGTTTGAAGGTCCAACTCATCACAGACTAACAGCAGGGAACACAGTGACAGTCAGATAGAGATCTCAGACATCTCTATAAATACACTTGAAATCTTTGGTAACCTCTCTGGATATCATCATAATCCATTTACTTCAACACAAGAATGATCTGAGAATTGGTTGTAGTAAATCAAATCTGTAGTATCAAATTGTAGGGACTCCTGTATTTGACAAATCTCCCAATCTTTAATTAGAGCAAAGTAAGAATTATTTAAAATTGTCATTTCTCTGGCAAGCTTTTTAAATTAAACACAGGTGCAAGAATGTAATATATATATGTATATATATACACATTTATACATACATACATATATATGAAATCATAGCTATGCCAAGAGAAACTATTTTCTTGGCAATTGAACATAAAGAATTCATTCTGAAAATTGTATCTGTGGAAAGTAAAATTGTATCTGATATAGATAGTGTAAGTGAAATCTTGTGAATTGCTGTCTAAATTGTACACATAGAAAAATGAAGGGGACAGGCATAGGATTATTTCCCAGCAAGCTAAATGCACAAACATCAGGAATAAACGAGGACAGGAATAGAAATATAGTAGGTAAACACATGCAATAAAGCCATACAAAAAATAGCTTTAGGTAAACCAAATTACATGGTTATAAAATTGAATTCTACTGTTAAGAAAAAGTTCTAAACTGATAGCAATAAATTTAAGGAGTAGTAGAAGAAAGTCCACCTGGAATTACCTAAAGCCAGATCTTGGAGAAATTTAAGTGACCTAATTTTCAATTAAAAATATTTAGTGTTTATTGGATAGTCCCAATTTTAGTCACTTGGGAATAGAAAAAAAAAAAAGATACTATTTTAAAGCACAGGTTGCTAACCCTCGAGGACTTTACCCGCATAGAAATACTGAAAATCTCTGCACAAGAAGATAGAATTGGTCTTACTTGTTTTCACATTTATTTCTAATTAATTCTTGAGCTATTCTTTTCTTCCATATTGTGAAAAACTTTCTAGAAAGAGACTACTAACAATGTTAGCAGGTTAGCATTCCAAATATCTCATCTTTAACATTTTTTATAGTGCACAGTAAATCAGTATGGACTGACCAACCATGCTCAAACCAATATTTTTTATGACAGCATTTGAGAAATGGTAGTGAAAGTCTCCAAGAGCTGGCTTGACACCACAGACAACATCATAACGTGCATGTTATGACAAGAAAATCGACATTTTCGGGATCCCTGGGTGGCTTGCGGTTTGGTGCCTGCCTTTGGTCCAGGCATGATCCTGCAGTCCTGGGATCGAGTCCCACATTGGGCTCCCTGCATGGAGCCTGCTTCTCCCTCTACCTATGTCTCTGCCTCTCTCTCTCTCTCTCTCTCTATTATGAATAAATAAATAAAATCTTAAAAAAAAAAGAAAGTCAACATTTTCGATGCTTTTGACACTCCACAAAACTGATCACATACCTTTTCCTTAGAAATGTTAGGAACCAATGTGCACTCAGCGGTTTATTTACCCTGAAATTAGGAGAACTTCTCTTTTTTAATTGCAAGTTTTATGATTTTACTTAGGCTTTGGTATTCTCTCCATTTGGTTGCAAGTTCAGGAAAAGTATAACATTTATAAGTACAAAAAAAAAAAAACAACATTTATAAGCAAGAACAGCAAAGTTGGCATTGTGAAACCAAATAGCCACTCACTCTGATACTTGATAGAAGCAGGGTGTTAATATAGAGCTGTCTGTATGACTATTGCTGTGAAAGCAACCAATCAGAAGAAAAAAATAAACTCAGAAAACTTTCAATTGCCCTTCTCATTCACATCCACTAGGGGGAAGGTACATTAGATAAATGGACCATTGTCTTTGTCTGCCTCTGGAAATATCCCCCGGGGAACCAAGAGAAAAAAAGGGCCCCATGGAGCAGCTGATGTGTTATATGGCTCATAGCAAGTGCCACCGCAGCCCAGCTGGTGACTTCTCAGAGTTTTCGAATCAGTTTCACAGACCAGGGAATTAACCCATAGCAACAACAGAGAGCAACTTTAGACAAGGGAAGGACCTAGAGGCTGAAATGCCGAGTCTTTTATCCTTCAATAACAGGATGCTGGCGCTATAGCCAATTCAAATGGAAAGCAATCCCCCTGACCAAGATGAAAATAAATACATAAGCAACACACATCAAGATCATTTTTGTGATAGACGGATAAGCATCCATGACAAAAATTAATCTTTGTGAGAAAGAGCAAAAGAACTCTTTCTGTAAGAGAATGAATGAGAGATACTGAAGAAAATACTTCCCACAGCATTAGCAAGAGAAAAATAACATGTAACCATCAGATACAACAATGTATGAAAGCATTTATTACAGTCACCTGGAACCTAGTAGATATTTAGCAAATGTCATTAAATCTCCACACCAAGGTGAAAGATATCAATGAAAGTCGACACGAGCCAAAGGACAGTTTTTCAATCCTTACTCATTTGTAATTGTCATTTTAAGTCTTTCTTTTAAAACAAAACTCTGTAGGAAATACAGGCTTCCCTTATAACTCTTTCTCAGCTCAATCTGCATCAGATTAAAAACCCATTGCCAAATATGATGAAGTTCTAGAACATAAGCCAGTCCTTAGCAGGTACTACTGAAGATGATATAAGCAACAGACACTCTGGATTACTGTGGATGTAACACCATGATGATTATTCATTTGCTCACTCACTCATTTATTCAACAGAATACATTTATTGCATGGTCATGGCTGGCTGGTAGCAATGGAAAAGAAGAAACATAGAACATATAATGAGATAATAGAAGTGAAAATCCTTTGAAAAGTGTAAGGTGCCATAGAAATGACAAAGTTGATGGTGATGATGATGCATCATAGCCTATTGGAGAAAAAGCAACATAGTTTCTTTAAATAAAGGAAAATCAGGTCTGTCTACTAAGTATAGAAAAGGAATCATTTATTCTCATAAATTATTTAGATTTTCAAATACAAATTCTGTAAGAAGTCAATTTTTTTCATTCAAAACATTTAACATAGGATTGATTATGGGGAATGTTTTGTTTGAGTGAGAAACAAGTAAAAAGAAGACATTCCTAAGGGCATCTGGTTGGTTTAGTCAGTTGAGCATCCAACTCTTGATTTCGGTTCAGGTCATGATCTCAGGGTCATGGGATCAAGCCCTATATCAGACTCTGTGCTGAGCATGGACCTTGCTTAAGATTCTCTCCCTCCCTCTCCCACTGCCCCTCCCCACCCACTATCCACCCCCAACCTCCACTTACACGTGTGCACTCTCTCTCTAAAAAAAAAAAAAAAGGAGAAGAAGAAGAAGCTATTTCTTGGCATAGAGAAACATTAATTAGAATCATCTTAAATCATCTTATTTAAGAGTTTTACACATCATTCAGGAGAAGATTTCAGAGTAAAGTTTTCCCATCTGCAAACACTCTCAACTTCCAGGCAACTTAGTAACAAGCTGGCTAGTATCAATTAGATCTTCTGAAGCTACAGCATGGAAAAAAGTCTAATTATCAGGAATGAAAGGGGACGTGTAAGGAGAAAATCACAGAACAATAGTTTTGAGAGGATGGGTTTTATTGAAAAAAAAAGACAGAAAAGAGCCTGTTGTGACATTATTGTCTTTGCTCATTTGTGCATGAACTTGGTCATGGCTGTTCACACTGTCCTTTTTTTCCATGTGAGTTATCCACATTGTTGTTTTGACAGATGTTGTCAAAATGTTTTTAAATGTTTTTGGTTTGCCATCAAATGAAGGTTCTTTGAACTCAAAAAGACATGGAAACAGTGCTGGGTTTGAGAGCAGTGGAACCAGTATCTCTTGTTGGAGGAATGACTACAACTTCATGTTCCCTGGAAAAGCAACAACAAAAATGCATTTTGCAACAAAAGAAAGGAAGATACTCACAAGTGGCTGAAGCTAGGATATGTTCTGTAACTGAGGAACATGGGAAAGGTGGTTCATCACACACCAAGTAATGTCGCTAAGGGGACCAAACACTACCTAATGTAAGAAGTTTTAGTGCAGACGTAGGCTGAGGAAGTCTAATGTTGCATTATCCAGATGTATTAAGATACCAAGTAATCTTTTAATTGCCAGCTCTTTTCCTTTCTTGGGAAAATAAGGACATTTCTTACAATCGGTGTATTAGATTTAATGAAATTCAGTCTGTGAATATTTGGGGAGAACAGCTCATGAAAAGCATTGCAAATGTGCAGAGAGAAGGCCAAGGCAGGTGGCATAGAGGCCATAGATGAACTGGCAAGAGTGCAAACACACATCCAGCCCTGCAGGGCCACATGGGAGTATCATTGTTGTCCTCAGAGCAATGGGAAGTCATGACATGTTTCCTGCAGCAGTGGGTGTTAGGGTGGAGGTAGAGAGCATAGGCTTACATTGTTAAAGCTTATTCTGGCTGCAGTGTGGAGAAATGGCCCCACGTGGGACCTGAGTGAATGGCTCCCATGCTGCACAATGTCCATTACAAGCCAGAGATGGGATGGCCATGATTTGGGAGGTGACAGTGAGGAGTAGATATTGTCAGGAAATATTAAAAGTATCTTACTATGTGTACGTAATAGTTTGGGTTGTTTTTGTAATAGTTTCTTAGGTTTCTATCTTGACCCACGTTTGAGACCCTGACCAAAGGCTGGCCAGTTCTTCTTAAGCCTGCTAAGTCCACATCCCCAGTCACCCCCTTTACTGGGTTCTCACAGTCCAGGCCACTCACACAGCTGCCCTAATCACCCCAAGGTAGGTACCAGACAACCAGGGATACCCTTAGGCTCCAGAACTCACTGAAATGATTTACACTGGCCAATCCTAAACCTGCTTGCCTTGCCTCACCTGCTCCTTCCTGCAGAAACCACAATAAAGGCACCTGCCCACATTTCCCCACCCCCAAACCCTCTCTCAGTGCTTCCCCAACAGATGCTGTGTTCTCCCCAGGGAACTGTGGGCCTGCCAAGGCATAAACCCCTTCCTAGTTTTTCTCCCTTGATCTGCATCTGGCCTCAACATATCTCAGTCCAGGTACTTTGGTTAAAATCACATGACCCTGCTACAATCCAAAATGTAAATTTGAATAAATAAATAAATAAATAAATATTTGAATTTAGAAAGTCAAAATATTAGATGATAATGGGGCAGGGAGAAGGACAGTAGAAATCTAAATGTTGGTTATTTAGTGAGTCAGACATAAAACTTACTAAAAATTCATTAGAAGGAGAGAACAGCAACCACAAACAAAACAAAGCAAAAACAAAAAACAAAAACCCAGTTACAATGTCCTTTCCTACCAAACAAACTTGCACACAAGTAGCAGTCACTTGCTCGAATTTTTATTTCATTTTTTTCTCCTGTCCATCATCTGGCAGAGATGCTATAGAACAATGAACATTTACATGTTCCAAAAGCAAGCAGAGAAGAAAAGAGGAAGAATAAAAGCTCTGTTTAATCCTAAAATTAGATAAGTAATATTTGAATAATTGGGCTTTGACTAGAATAATAGCATAGCTCCTGTCCATAACAATCCTTGATAAATGTTTGCTTGAGTGAATAAAAGAACCGACAGGATTCTTTAATTGCAAAAAGTCATTAAATTAATATTAATTATAGGGTGGAAAAAATCACATAAAATATATAACTCAAAAATGTATTGCATTCGAGAAAATAAGACATGTCCCTTTGACATGTGTTCATCTGTTAAGATTCCTAGAGTGTGTTCACAGTTTAATCCAAATGCCTGCATAGATCTACATATATACATATTCATACAGTTGAATAATTTTGCACATATTCAGTTTGGGATGTATTTATCCAGCCTGATCATATTGCAAAGTCTGAGGTATTTGATGAGTATAAACCCAACAACAGCACATGGAAGATAAAGCCCATATTTCTAAATCTGTTTGCGATTCCAAGAAGTTCTGGTTAGTTCAAAAGAGTTACTTCTGTTGACAGGGATCCAACTGGGGATTAAGATATTATGACATATACACTCTTAACAGATAAAAGCAGGAAGAAAGACAGCAGAGCTAAATAAGAACGTCAGGATGAATTGCACACCATTCTTTAGGATAAAATTTCGTCTTACCTGTGGGGAATCATCTCTAATGTACAAGGCAAGAGAGATATGATTCAAGATTTTAAACTAGAGTTTCTATACATAAAAGAAAATAAAGCTAAAATTGAAGTACCTCATGTTTTGAAAGGAACTAAAAAAAAAAAAAAAAGGCACAATTAGCCTGATTTCTTTTTATAAAATGTTTAAGTGTCAATTGGTATTTAGAGTGCTCGTGCAAAAGGCAATGACCCTGGCCACATCGGATTATAAAATCTGCTTTTAACTTCATCATCAAAATTAAGATTTGCACACCTGTTGGCTGATACTATAGGTGCCCATCTCCAGTTAGCTCAGTTGAATAGACTACCCTGCTAATAAGGGCCAGGGGGCGGGATCTAATTTCCTTAAGCCATTTAACCTTACTCTGTCCTTGCCACAGACCATAGCCATCCCATAAACTCAGGCCTTGGGTCATAAGCTAGTTTGGCTAGAGTCTAGATAACAACTCTACCAACCAATCATTAAAGCAGCTCAGAGTTTATCTCTACTGATAACAATGATAACATGTAGAAGACAGCTCAGCATGGCAGCCGCTCTTGTCATCCATCCCCCCAGGAAACTTTGCAGGAGGTAAATTGGATCCATCTCTGCTTTAGCCCCTCAGAGACTTCCTATTGCTCTTCAGATGATGAAGATAAGAACCACGACCTTGCACCTTCTGCACCTCAGCTTCATTTTCCACCATTTCTTCCTGATTCCATTTGACACCCCCCCCCATTCCTTTCCACCTGAGCCCCTTCCCAGCCATAATTGTCTGTCTGTGCTCCTTAAGCACATGGAGCCCCACACTCTCACTTCCAATGTGCCTACTTCCATGTCAATGCACTGTATGATTTGGGGTTTAGCGTTAGCTTCCCAGAGTAGCCTATAACCCCACTAAGGTGTGGAAAGTGTCAAGATCTGTCTCTGCCATATTTCCAGGACTAAGCAGAGTTCCAGAAATTTAATAAAAGTTTAATACATATTTGTTGAATGAATGAATGAATGAATGAATGAATGAATGAATGAATGAATGAATGAATAAATGACAACAGTTTCTTAGGAATAAGCATCACTATTAAATTCTTGTTTCTCTGTGAGGAGTGTCTTCAGGGCAGCATGTAACATGCAAAACTGCCAAAAAAAAAAAAAAAAAAAAAGACTTGCCTCTTGAGGTCTTGTCCCTGCTTTCTCCAGCCTTATTTCTCACCAGTCTCCCATTAATAGTCTATATTCAGCACCCACTCCCCCCAGACACACAAAGGGGTAATTCCTTTCTCTTGATTTTACTCATACTCCACTTTCTTCACCTGGCTACTTTTTACTTATTTTTCAGAACTTTATATGAAATGTCTTCTCCCTGGGGAAACCTTGGACAACTTAAGGCCCCTTCTAGCTGACTCCATATCACGTTGTACATACATTTATTTTATCACTTACCAAAAATTATTGACGTGGTTTATTTTCAAGTATAATTTCAGCTATTTTATGGGTAGGAATATATTTCATTTCCCAGAATAGTACATGGCAACCTTTCAATAATATGTATATAGCTCTTAATAAAACTTTTAAAAATACATATCTTCTTATAGTCTATTAATACTAAAATATAAAATACAATCTATAAAAAAAACAATCTATAATACAACATAAAATCTAAACTACTCAATAAAACTGGGTCTTTGAAATGGGTTTCATGGCATTTGATCCTATTTGTGAATAAATAACATCAAAGGCTCTACATTGACATTAACATAACCTATCACACAGTCAAGTCATTGACATCCAGTAGGTATGGAGATGACCTGTCAACAGCTTTCAATAATCAAAAATTTTATTAATAATTATTAATGTAATTTATTAAGATTAATAACTAATTAAAATATTAATAACTAACAATCAAAACTTCAGTCAGTAAAGATCTAAATAGCTCCTTCATATCTGCAAAAATCAATCTGCAAAAATCAGATAATCAACCATTCCACATGAGCTGGCATATGCCAGCAGATAAAACATCCAAGTCAACTCCCAAGTGATATTTTTCATTTCCTTGTTAAATATACAGATATGACATGGAGTAACAGTGTTCAGAGCTTTCCAATAAGACCTGAGGAATAATGCTCATATTTCTGATTATTGGGTCAATTAAAATGTTTGTATACAACAAAAGTTAAAGTTATGATAAAGACTAAGAGCCATTAAGTGGAAGAAAATAATACAAAGATAAAACAAAGTATAGTGTATGAAAACTTTTGAATAGGAAATAAAATTTTGAACAAACTAAGACAAAATTTAATAAAAGGCGGTAGTTTAAGACAAATATGCTGAGCAAGCAGGATTGAAACCACCCCAGATATCCAACAGGTATGACTTTTCTCTGCCAAGATTCTTTTAAACTATCCTTGTTAATTGAGGTCCCCACAGACAATCTCAAAGCAAAGATGTGATGTATGACTTCATGTAATGGATGAGCAAGCATAGTTTTATTCCCTCTTCATAGCAAAGTCATCCCACTATTCAAGAGGTATAGGGATGTGGTCATAAGCACAACTCCTCCATCCGAGAATATATACATATAAAAATCTCACATCTTGGGACGTCTGGGTGGCTCAGGGGTTGAGCATCTGCCTTTGGCTCAGGGTGTGATCCTGGGGGTCAGGGATTGAGGCCCACATCGGGCTCCCTGCATGGAGCCTGCTTCTCCCTCTGCCTGTGTCTCTGTCTCTATGTGTGTGTGTTTCTCATGAATAAATAAATAAAATCTTTTAAAAAAAATCTCACATCTCTCACCAACAGCCTTGGGACAAAGATTAGGCAAGACTTCCAACACATACTAGAAATTAATCTCACCTTTTCTTTCATTGATATTAATGTTGATAACTGCAATGTTGTAATATAAGAAATAATACCTGTTAGCTTAAGAAACTCAAAATTCAATTTATTCTTTATTTGGAAGCAAAATAACATATTTGTCAAAGGTCTCAGATAGCATAGTCTTTTTCTAGCTTTTTGGTTTTGAAACTTCGGGTTTAAGAAAATGTTTAAGTAAAATGCAGCCTTTGGCATGACTCTTCTTTCAATTTCAAAGTCTACAGACTCTAAGGTTTTAGACAAAATTACCTTTTCATGGGGTTAAGAAATTGATAGGTTCTACCCCAGCTTGAGCTGGCTGTGCTCAGAGAGGACTGATAAATATACCCAAGGATGGAGGACTCACAGCCCGGCAGGCACAGCCCCTCCTCCCACCCCCTGGGATGTGATGGCACCGTTTTCAAAACACACTGGCTCTATTAAAATATGTCATGTTTCTTCCCTAAGGGTCTTGGTGATACAATGCAAAGAACAAATATATCTCTAAACTCAGCTGATTAGCCTATTTCAAATCAAGATGTTCATTTGTAGAAAAATACACAATAATTTCTGTATAATGACTTTCTTGTTTAAGATTATCATAGCAATTTCCCCAACAGTTCATTATTAAGTGTACATACCCATACCAGTGGTTAAAAGAAAAAATGTAACAGTGTGAACATTAGATCTCTTACCTGCCCTCCAACCGCCTTAATTTACACAACATCAATGATGCTGAAGACTTATTATTTCTGAAGAAGGGAAATAAAGCCGTAAAATAAAAATATCCATGTTTGTTTAAGCCACTTAGGGCCTTAGCCACTTAAAGTGTCTTTAGCTCTGACTCTTGCTGGCTTTCTCTACTGCCTCTTCCTCCCAGGCAGCCCCTCCCACCCTACCTTGCCCAGGCCAGCTGGCTAGCACCCAGAGATGCTAGGTACATCTTGCCCTATCGAATCAAGCGAGCATGACAGAAAGCCATGGCCTCCTCCACTGACACATCTGGGGAGACAGTGGCCAAAGAGCCAGGCAGGTGGCCTACATGTGGCAGTAGAGGAGAATGGCAGGAGACGGGACTCCAGTAGCACAAACTGGTGGCAGCGAGAAGTTGAAGAGAATCACTAGAAACTGTGAATTGGAAGTGAAAGGAGTATAATCCCCAAGATCAATGAATGGAAAGATAAATGGAGCTAATCCAGATGGGATACTCAAAATTCAGCAACTGTCTTCCTTTGTTTAAATGGTAGATTGGGGGGCATCTGGGTGGCTCAGCGGTTGAGCTCAGGGAACCTCAGGGCATGATCCTGGGATCCTGGGATCGAGTCCTGCATCAGGCTCTCCGTGCTTCTCTCTCTGCCTATGTCACTGCCTCTCTCTGTGTGTCTCTCCTGAATAAATAAATAAAATCTTTTTAAAAATAAATAAATAAGTGGTAGATCAGTATGTGTATGCTCTGTGTGTACACCATTGTCTAGCATTTTTAGGGAGTGATCTGTTCTAAATTAGTAACTTTCCCAAATAATTCAAATTCTACCTCTTCGATCAGCAAATTTTTTGTGTGTGTTAACCATTTTAAAAAGTATTACACTCTGTTACCTTTTTGAACAAAGCACATGGAAATACCCATCTTTTTGAGGACATGGGGCAATCATCATTAATAACACTGGACCTCTGCCTCTAACATGAATAGACCTGTGTCCTCATTGAACCTGCACCCTAACGTGGCTTCTGCACAAGAAGCCCAGTCTGCCTTGCCTCTTCTGTCTCCCTGGTCTTCCTTCCACTTGGCTCTGCTCCTATTTGGGCCTGACAGCTACTACCCTACTCTGTAATTACATGCCTGAATCTACATCCCTCGTTCTGAAGACGATTCTTTGCCTGATATAGAAGAAAGAGCAAAGTGATTTTGACAGATATTCTCACTGTGGCTTGGCTTTTTCTCTTACCTCTGGGATCACCGCTGTGTCCCAGAGATTAGAACTAATGAAATTCCCAACGCTCCACATCAGTCTATCTGTAAGCAAAGTTCTACTTTATGAAACCCTCAATAATTTGGTTTTAGTTTAAGAGAATAAAAGTAGCCTTTTTTCTAAAAATATTTTTCCAGTGGCCTAAAAAATCCACCCTTGGAGACATTCATTTAGGTCAACGCGTTCTCTCGTATCAGGTTATTAGCTCAGAGCACTGCCCACCATCAGGGAACAAAGTTCTGAAGGAGAGAAAACAGGACAGCTGCATTTGAGGGGAAAGATCCACAATGTTCTAGAAAAGGACAGACAGAGAGAGAATCTGAATGGAAGCCTTTAAGGGGTGAGGGCAGGTGCTGTGCATCTGGGAGGAAGTTCAGCAAAAGGGTAACAGGAAATAAAGAGTCAGTGAGGCTAACCTCTCCCCATCGCCATGCACCCATGTGGGGTTAGTCCTGGTTAGGAGGAGCAGACACAGAGAAGGGATGTCAGAGGAAGCCAGACCATGCATGCCTCTCATTGAGGCTCTGATATCTGCACTCTGTCACGACAAACAAGTAAGCGGGAAACAATGGGTTAAAAGATGATGGGGTTGTTTAAGTCTATGTCTGTGTTCACCCCAATGGACTGGAGGCAGATGTAGTAAGAACTTTGTAGCTGAAAGCATCACTAATAGTTCTCTTTAGGAGAAATTATTGCTTAATTTCAACCACAGTTTATTATTTTAAAAAAATCCAATTCACTCACAAAATATAAAGTCATATTTTTGGCCTTGTAAACAGCTAGGTAAATGTTGGGGGAGTGCTGGCAGCAAGAACTTACCTTCAGTATTTTGATTAGTTCCGCTTGGCTTGTGCAAAATTGCACACGTTAAATAGAGCAATGCCTTCACAGTGACTTAGCAATTACTCTGCCATTATAGTGGTCCCCCCAACCTTCAGGTTTTACGAAATAAATATTTTAAAGAGATCATCATTAGATCTTAACAACTTTATTCCCAATAAGTGCTGTGAAGGCACCGCTGTGAATACACCTCTAAAAACATTGCATGGCTAGAGATCATAAGCAATATAATTGTTCTTAGGCTCTCTGAATAGAAATTTTCCCCCAAAGATCACACTAATCCAAGGAGGCATAAAACGAAATCATTCCAGACAGAAAATTGGAGATTTATATGTTTAAAAATGAGCGCAGGTATGGGAATAAGTCTGTTAAGGGGAGAATAAAATTAAAATCTGATAGATATACAAGTGGACTAAAGATAACACATTGTGCGTATGACTGAAAGCCTGTCCTCATAAAATTCTACACACTGTTTCTTAGCATTTCATAGTTTCTCAATGAAAAACATACAAATGCAATCTATCTGAGTGTTCCAGTTATCAATTGCTGTGTAACAAACAAGCCTTCCCCCAAAACTTCATGGCCTAAAATCAAAACTGATCATTGAACTTGATTCTGTGGCTGGCCTGTGTTTCCTCTCTCCCATGTTACAAAGGCTACTGTCACTCCTGGGCTGGAAGGTCTAAGAAGGCTGGGATCTCCTCCATTGTGGTACGTCTCCCTCCGAAGCTTCTTCAAGTGGCCTGTCTCTCCAGTAGGATAGCCTGAGCTTCCTCACAGCATGGCATCTGGGTTCCTGAAAAATAAAAGCAGAAATTTTTAGACCATAAAAGAAATGCACAGCATTACTTCTGCCACAATATGGAGCTTGCAGATTAGAATGCAGACGAATGAACTCTTTTTTTTTTTTTTTAATGCCTTATACAACTGCCTTCTGGTATATAAGAAAGCAAACTGATGGGAATCAGGAATCCACAATAACACCAAAAACCAAGGACAAGCAATGTGCTTTCCTCAGGATCAAAGAAGGGTTGTAGAATGTCAATGGAAGTAAATGAAAACAATGCCAGGGATGGCTGAGGCACCTTCTACCTCCTGGATCAAAATGATGAGCCAGGGAAATGAGAGATCCCGATTCTTAATGCCAACCCCTAAAATGGAAAGGAGAAAGCTGCACCAACCTGGAAACAATAAGAACAAAACCAAAAGAGAGAGAGACAAATCTAGTGAAGTGGCATATTAACATAATACAAATTAAAGACTTTTCTTTTGTTTTCCACTATCTTTCTCTGTGTCAAATTTTGCACAGCGCACCGAGCACGTGACAAGTGGACACGGATTATGGAGTTGTGGGAGGAGTACATTTTATTCAGGATAACGTTCAAGATCCGCAGGAACGGGGAGGGGAGGGCAGCCACGGAATGCTGAAGACTCCTCCTGACTGGATAGGCACCGCAGAACATCCCGTGAAGACATTCCAGCCTGAGATGAGGCTGATTGTCTGGTGTTGGAGCAAGACACAGGAGTTGAGGCTGAGGACTTGACCCTTGAGTGGAAGGGAGTGACGTTAGAGATACTAAGAAGATAGAACCCATAGGACCTGGGGACGATGCAGTAAGAGTTCATGATCACCGGCCTCATAACGATGGTGGAGAACTCTAATAATTGTCTGGGTAGCCCCACTACACCAGTGAGGAAATAGAGGCACAGAGAGATCACATAAGATTTTGGTTGCACAATGTAAAAGTGCAAAAAGCAGAGCAGAATCGTGGCAGGTAATCCAGAATCTTTCTCAAGCGCCTCATGACTTTGTGTGTAGGTAAATGGCCTTGACCCACGGCATATGCTTCAGTTGCACTGACTCATGGATGCTGAATTCCATTGATAGCAGGTGTTGTCACACTCCTGGTACTTCGGATGTTCTTTTTCTAGAATGTTCTGACTGCCTGGCCAGTCTCACCCATTGTGCAGGGCAGCTGCACTTTCCTCTCCTTTCTGCCACCTTCTGAGCTTTAAGCCCCAGTTTCCTCCTTCCTCAACAGACCTCTGTTGAAGCAATGACCAAACTACTGTGCAACTATTTGGGAGAGAGGGGTTTTTGATGTTTAATGGTGAAATATTTTGGTTTTCTGGAAACACAAGGAAATATAAGTAACAACCGTCCATGAATGTATCACTCACAAATATAACTGAGCCCTCCTGGGTGCAGCTCCCAGATCCCATTTCCTACCTTCTACCACCTTTCCCTGAGACAATGGCTATCCTGAACTTGACATTTACCCTTATTATGCATGTCCTTATATCTTAGCTACATACCCATTTCCAAAAATAATTGAGTGATTTTACATATTGTTCAGAGCTGTCTCATTCACTTTAACGGCTGCATAGTGTCCCATCATGTTATGCTGCCACAGTGTATTTTCTCTTCTACTGATGGGCAGTTCCACTGTGTCCAGTATTTCACTCTTCCAAACAATGTTGAAAGGACTTTTTTTCATGTTTGGTTGTGCTTGTGGGAGTTTCTCTGGTTGCATGCATAAGTCACAGACACTGTGCTAGCAGCCCTTAAGGTTCCCCATTGCTTTACCTACTTGCCAGCTCTTTGTATTCTGGAACTTTACACTTTTTTCAAAATGATAAAATTGTATTTTGTGGTTACTTTAATTTTCATTTCTCTGAACATTGAGTTTGGAGGCACCTGGGTGGCTTAGTAAGTTAAACCGTTAAGTGTCTGCCTTTGGCTCAGATCATGATCCCAGGGTACTGGGATGGAGCCCCGTGTCAGGCTCCATGCTCTGGAAGGAGTCTGCTTCTCCCTCTGCACCTCCCCCTGCTCATGCATTCTCTCTCTCTCTCTCTCTCTCTCTTTCTCAAATAAATAAAATCGTTTTTAAAAAATTGGCTTTGAGCAACGTTTTGTCCATTTGCCAATTACATTTCCTACTGTATGAATAACCTGTACTGAAACTTAGCCAACTTTTTGATAGAGCTGTTTGATTTTTGTTTACTGGTTTGAAGGAGTCCTTTATGTTTCCTGGACAATAATCCATGAAGTTATATACTTTGTGAATATCTTCCGGCAGTGTTGGGGGCTTTTTTTTTTTTCAGTATTGATGGACAGAATTTTTTTATTTTACTTATCATTTTCTGTTTTTGCATCTTGTTTAAAAAAGAATTTTCAAAAAAAAAAAGACTTTTCATCTTCAAGTCCATAAAATTACTCTCCTATTTTCTTCTTGAAGTTTAGTGTTTTTTTTTTTTTAATTTAGATTCTAAATCTACCTGGAATTAGTTGTTGCCTACGATATGCAATGTGGGTTCATCTTTTCCCTTAAAAATGCTGACAGCAACATTCATTGAATAGTCTAGTTTCTCACCACTGATTAAGAATGCCACTTATGACCATTATATTATTTTAACTTCTCTCTCTCCTTACTGGTTAACACTTACATGTTAACTGTGTAGTAGGTACCATTCTAAACACCAAACAAATACTAATTCACGGAGTCCTCATTCAAGTGAGGAAACTGATCATCAGTGAAATTAAATGAGTCGCATGACCCAGCTACTAAATGATAGAAAAAGGATTCGAATCCAGTCTGTGGTTCTAAGTTAAGAGTCCATACTCTAAGCCAGTAGGATATTTATGATATTATACTAGAAAGGCTTTTTTTTTTTTTTTTTTTACTCAGTCATCAAGTTTCTTCTGGTTTCAATTTTCTTCTTCAAATAATGTTCTCTAGTACTGCCTTCAGCAAAAGCCTCCTCATCTCTCTCTCTTTATCTCTACCCTCACCCCTCATATTTGTTAGACTGAAAATGTCTTCATTGTCTTTCATACTCATCTCTTTTTTTAAGTTTTTTATTTTTAAGTAATCTCTACACTCAGTGTGAGGCTCAAATTACAACCCCAGTGTGGAGTCACATGCTCTAACAACTGAGCCAGCCAGGCACCACTTCAGATTCACCTTTTGATGAAAGTTTAGCTGGTGCAAAATTCTAATTGGACTATTACTTTCTCTTAATGTTTTAGCAACATTCCATTATCTACAGTTTTCTTGTAATACTGCCCATACATCATTCATCAGTTTAAGTGTTTTATTTAAGAGAAAAATATTTCTCTTTATCTTTGAGGCTATACATTTTTACCAGATTTGACCATGTGTGTGTTTTTATCTTCTTTGCAGTTCATTATGATTCTTGAATATGGAAATCTGTATTGTTCAGAAATTTACAAAAAAATCACATCTTAAAATCTACTTCCTCCAATTCTCTCCAATCTCTCTGGAGCTCTACTAGACATATTTTAAAGTTTTTATTCATCTTATCATGTCTCCACATACTCTCTGGAAATGTTCTTTAGAAAAGGGTTTGGTGGGACGCCTGGGTGGCTCAGCGGTTGGGTGTCTGCCTTTGGCTCAGGGTGTGATCCCGGAGTCCCGGGATCAAGTCCCACATCGGGCTCCCTGCATGGAGCCTGCTTCTCCCTCTGCCTGTGTCTCAGCCTCTCTCTCTTTCTCTCTCTCTCTCTGTCTGTCTCTCATGAATAAATAAATAAAATCTTAAAAAAAAAAAAAAGAAAAGGATCTGGAACTTTCTTATAAAACTAAAAGAACATTTGCTTTATGACCCAGCAAAAGAAATAAAAATATATATCCACAAAAAGACTTGTACAAGAATGTTCATAGCAACTTCATTCATAATAGCCAATCTAGAAACAACCTAATGCCCATAATAAGAAAATGTATAAATACATTTTGGTATATTTATACAATAGAATGATGATATCATCAATATAGATGAAATCTATCTCAAAAATATTACTAATGTAATCCATATTAAAGAGTACATACCATAAGATTCCACATTATGGTTATATATGTATATCAAATTATTAAGGTATGAAGATATCTACAACTCAATTGAAAACATCAAGGAATAAGATAAATTGATGGATAGGTAAATGAGACATGTTTTAAAGCAAATGTAACAAAATGTTTACAGAGGTATAGTTTTAGATACTCATTGTAAAATTCTTTCAACTTTTCTCTGTGTTTGAAAATTCTTATAATAAAATGTTGGTGAAAATTTGATTGCTTTTTTTATGGCATCTTGTTACTTTCTTGTTTTAATTCCATATTTTATGTCTGCAAGCATTTTAAAATGTTTTCTTTCATGTTTTCTATCTGAACTTCTAGTTGAAGTTCCTAAGGATCAAATTCAATTGTTTACTATGTCTGATGACTCTCACTCACGGTGAATTGTTTCCTTGTGTGTTGTCATTATGTATAGTAAACTCATATCAGATGGGCCTGGCTTGAGGATGTTTTCTGGGAGGCAGATTTCCCTTTTATTTCAGTCTCATGTGTGAAGATTATGTCCAACTTGGAATGTTTTTTTAAAATGTCGATTTGCAGTATAAGATCTTCAAGATCAAGCAATCTAAGTTCTTACCCAAATCTTAGCTAATTTATTTCTTCCTATCTCATCTCTATGCTCGGGCCAAGAAGAGCTTTCATCTTCCTGTGTGGCAACCCTTTATTTCCCTGTTCTACTCCTTAACTAAGATATAAGACACCCACAAATTCTTAACTTTATGTTGGGGTTTCATCCCAACACCCTACCTCTTTTAGACACAGTGGTCATCCCCTATCTCTTAATGGATATAAACCCAAAGCCTTCGGTTACCAAGCCAGACAACATCCTACTGGAGCAAAGAATTTCATTTTTTGTATTATACTTATTTGGGGCCCTTACAGATTTAGTTTACTTTTCTATAAACTCTAGAATTTCTAAATGTTTTATGGCAGGAGGATTTTTATACTTTTAATCCCTCATATTGCCAGAAATTGAAGTCACTCATTGTCCACATACTGTCCATCACTAATGTGTGTTCTTAGATTGGGTCTGACTGGTGTCTTTGAGATCTTGCATAACAGCATAAGGCATATGATCAATAAATACTTGTTAGTTATTTGATTGTAAATTATAAATATATTTAGAAAATGTGAATTAAGTATTACTAAAATATATAATTTCTATATTTAGGATCTCATTTAATCCTCACAACTATTTGTTAGGTAACAGGAATCTAATTTAGAAACTTGAAAACTTGGGCTTAACTTGGAGTTAAATAAATTTCCAAAAGGCACACATCTCGCAAACAGTAGAATTGAGTCTCAAGCAGACAGTTCTTTGATTCAAGTCTGCACTATCACATGTTATTTAAAAGCACTAACACTAGAATAATTGAATAAATGAATAATTAAGATGTAAATTAATGCAATTATTAAGATATCCATGAAAGACTCCTGGCAAAGATGGTGTTTTCAAACTCTCTAGTAACAAGTAATTCCCATAAAATGTAAATTGTTCTTTTATGTTTCTCAAAGGGGCAAAAAGTCATTTGAACAAAATATTTTCAGCAAATATCACAGACTTAGGGAAATAGATAATACATATATTATCTATTATATAATATATAAGGAACCTTACAAGGCCAGGCTAAAATAAGTAAAGCTTTGTACCTAGCAATCACACAAAGGAAAACAATCTCAGATATGGGATGAATGGTATATTAAAAAAATTAAGATGTCATTTATAATTCAAAAGTTTTTAAAAATTGTTTAAATTTTTTAATTATATTTTTTATTTTTGAGAGAGAGGTTAGGGTCAGAGGGAGAGGGAGAAAGAGAATTTTTTTAGTATTTATTTATTTTGGAGAAAAAGAGAGAGGGAAAAGGGGCAGAGGGAAAGGAAAGATTCTCAAACAGACTCCCCACTGAGCACAGAGCCTGATGTGGGGCTTGACCCCAGGCCCCTGAGATCATGACCTGAGCTAAAATCAAAAGCTGGCCACCCAACTAACTGAGCCATCCAGGAGCCCTCAAAAGTTGTTGTTTTTTAAATAACCTAAATATTCAACAACAGAGTAATAGTTAAGGAAACTGTGATATGTCCATCCATTGAGCTACTATGCTGCTAAAATAAGGGATAAATTAAAAATAAAAGAATGTTGGAAAATTCTTATTGAATTAAAGAAGTGCAGCATAAAAATCCAGAGAAGGTTTACAATCTGTAATATAATGTATGTGTCTGATTCTCTTGTTTGGTCATGATCGCCTTGTTTTATCTACTCTTACCCTTGGCAGAACCATTTGTGCTGTTGTAATAGCAAGGCCCTACATGAATCTGGCTTTGAAGCAATTAATATTCTTCAAAGTCACCGGGGTTTTTTATTTGGTTGGTTGAAACTTTGTTTTGCAACCTCAATGCAAATTTCTGCCTTTGTCATATTCTTTCCCAGTCAACAATTTGTTTGTATTTGGGATAAGTGTTCTACATAATTTTCATCACTCTTTTTTCACAATTCAATTTTTTGATTGATCTCTGTTGCTGTTATAGGCCATACCCTCTATTCATACAGTTCCATTCCAGAGGTCATCAGAGGTCTGGACATGTAGCTCCCCATATCCATGCCAGATATCCCCCTTTTCCTTTCCCTGAAATGCATCAATGGGGCACTGATTAGATTATCTTGTAAGGGCCTGAGCACTTGTCTGCATCTCCCTCTGAATGTGGGATGTGGAATTTTCTCACTCACCAAAGTATCTCAAGCATGAACGCACAGAGAAAATGTTTGTTAAACAGAAAAATGCACTTATGGCCACTATGAACCATAGTTGAGTTCAGATTAGTTGAAACTCTTGATCATCTGCTTGGTCCAACTCTACCTAACCCATGTTTACAAGAGTGAGGAGGCACAGGTGATGCTCTTGCTGGGAAGTGATGCCACAGGCATGCCACTTACTTTACAATCATTTTTTTAAAAAAATCTGACATCTATTTCAATACAGTGTTTTTATATCATGTGCCCAAAATACAATTTCTAACTGTAAAATTCATGTTGACATATCTTGTATGGTTTTAACAAACTGTATTTGCTTAAACTTAAAGCAAGAATGAGCTTATATATAAAAGCTAAGTGCTCTCCATTCTATAGTTCTTCTGGGGGAGGTGTTAGTTCACAATGGGAGGCCAATAGTCTTCTGTAGCACTTAGGCATAGAGGAAAGCCTTAGGGGTGGTGCAGATAACTGTACAATGGACAAAGCTGCCACTGTGTCCTGTCTAATCCTAGCTCCTTTTCCCACTGCCCCTTGTCCCCTTGATTGTCTGGCACGTGGTGCATTACACATAGGAGGTCCTCAGTGTGTGTCAAACTGCATTTTTCATAAACTGAACTGGGCAAAGATCACTAGCAAATTCCAACTCTTAAAGCAGAGCCCTTAAAATTAGAGATCTCCTAAGATAGTAACTAAAATACTAACACCAAAGTCTTGAAAACAATAATTTTTAATTAACTTCATTTTTTATTTTTAGGTTTTTTGGTTTTGGGTTCGCTTGTTTGTTTTTTGGCATGTTCACTGAATGGAAAGGATCCCACAGAGAGTCAAGAGGCCCAGGTAAACTGCCATCTAAACGTGGCCAGAGTAAAGCCCCTATTTCTTTAACAGAGCCACACTGCGTGAGGGTAAAGGCCATGTTTAAGTGTCATAGCAGATCCCATTCTCTTAATACAATCTGTCCATCAGCCAAATCCGTATTAAGGATGCTCAAAAATGGCAGTTTTTGGCTCCTCAGTAATCAAAGTGTCTGCAATGTACTTTGTGCAATGAAATAAAACGTATTTTTAATATTTGGCCGAGACTTACATCCTCAAGAGCCAAGATTCAGAGCAAATATTTCCACATTAATTGAAAATTTTATTGTCAAATATATTTCATGGTTTATTCATGCAGAGTGGTGCTTCTTGTCTTCTCCCATTCATTCCAATGATTTCACGGAGAAGCCAGAGGCTATTTTCAAAATTGGGGTGACATTTAAAATCAGGGTGACATTGTTTTTCTCACATGCAAAAGTAATGATTTCTTCCTTTATGCTACAGATTCTGCTGATAATAGTATCTTTCCTTCCTAGCTCACAGGATAGTTATAAGGATCCAAAAAGAGATAACACATGTGAATCTGCTCCATAAACTGGAGAGGGTTTTATAAATATTGTAGATTATTATCATCATTATTATTATTCATCCGAAGTAAGACTCAAGCATCAAGGACTCAAGAGGATATGGAACCCAATTGAGGAAATTAATTTTGAAATGTACACAGAAAGGAGAAAGAGAGAGAGAGACAGCCCTCTGATTAAGGCGTTGTTCTGGGATAAGATTGCTTGTGTTCTGTTCTGCTTTCACTCATTAACAGCATTTTAATCTTGTGCAACTGATCTAAGACCCAATATTTTTAATTTGTAAAACAGGGTGACTAAGAGTATTTTATCAGATTTCTATATGAGTTAGATAATTTATATGAAGTATTTCCTAGGTGGTAAATGCTCACTTGTTACCTATTATGGTTTCACTAGGATATAAGAACACTCTTTTTTCAGGCACTCACTTATTTCTTCTCTAAACAAATGCTTATTACCAGGTTCTGTTCTAGGCACTGAGTATCCAGCAGTGAAGACAGACAAGTTCCTTGCTCACAAACAATAAACAAGTAATTAAAGTCACTTTGGGGAGTGAAAAGCACTACAAAGAAACTAGTACAGAGTAATTGCGTAGAGCTACAGAAGCGCAGAGCTGGAAGCAGGTGCTTTAGACAGGTGTCAAAGAAGGCCGTCCAAGATGATGGCAGACGACCGAGGCCCTTGTCATCATTCAGGTGTTAAACAATATGTGGCAGGCCTGGGAAGATCTGAGGGAAGAGAACTTCAGACTGAGGAAATAACATTTGCAACACGGCTGGGATATGAACTAGCTTGTTGTGTTCAGAAGGCAGAGGGTCCCCAGTCGGTTCTGAGCGTGATGAACAAGAGGAGGAAGTAATGAAGAGAGGTGGAGACGTCAAGAGCAACCACATCACGTGGAGCCTGAAAGGCCATATTTATTTATTTATTCTTGTACATTTTTTTATTGGAGTTCGATTTGCCAACATATAGTATAACACTCAGTGCTCATCCCATCAAGTGCCCCCCTCAGTGCCCGCCCACCTCCCCCTACCCCCCTGTTCTTTTGGAAGGCCATATTTAAAAAGCTGATCTGTGTTCCAATTGCATTATGACTTGGAACCCCATGTCTCCTTGCATATATATTTTTAATAATGTAACTAATATATGCACAAAGTATTTTTTAAATAATTTAACTAATAAGGTATTTAGGGTTCTTAGAGACTTTGAAGCTCTCAAGAGAGACTTTGTCTCAAGGAAAAATCAGAAATTAGCCATGCCATCCATTCTTAAAACAGTGATATCTATTTAATTTGGCAGAGGTTTTTTTTATTTTATTTATGTATTTATTCATGAAAGACACATAGAGAGAGGCAGAGACATAGTTAGAGGGAGGAGCAGGTTCCCCTCCATCTGCAGGGAGCCCGATGCAGGACTTCTGGAACCCTACCCGGGATCACACCCTAGCCAAAGGCCGATGTTCAACCAGTGAGCCACCCAGGTGCCTCTGTTTCTCTTAATTCAACATCTCTCCTTTGTCCATCACTTTCAAGAAAAATGGCTATTCTGACCATACTTCACTGGGCAAAGGTGAGATTTTGCTTTGGACCTGAAGCAAATATCATCATGGGAGGTTATAACCCAGATGGTTTATATCCATAGTGATATATCTATGTGTGTACTGTCCAAAGTGTGGGTCTTGAACCCTTAATACATGGCCACTGTGATTGAGGAGCTCATCTTTAATTTTGCTTAATTAATTTTTAATTAATTCTAATTGAAAGAGCCCTCTGTGGCTTATGGCTACCATGCAGGGTGAGTAGTGCAGGATGTCTTATTCTCTGCTTTTGCCATTTACCTTCTGGAAGTAGCCCATCAGCCTCCTACAGCTCATCCCTCCCGATGTGTCCTCCAACTCTCTCTTAGCATGTGCTGTGGTCCATTGGCTGAGCTGTTTCAAAGTCTAGTCATGGATAGGGTTCCTATGGGAGCCAGTTATACTCCCCTGCTCTTTGGTCCTTATTCTGCCCCAATCCACGGCCATCTCTCATGTCTGTGGGACCTCATGTGACAGAAAGCATGCCCACCTCTTCTGTTCAATCGGTAACCCTCAACTGCTAAGGGGCATTTCCCTCTTTTGGCAAGGGCAGCTTCATATGTCATGAAGTTTTTTTTTGCCTGGTATAGGAGGCACATCTATTTCAGATCAAAACAAGATGAGATGTTCCAGAACTAGCCTGAACTTTGTCACTCCAAAGTTCAAAGAATTCTTATATTCTTTTCAATCATATTCTCAGTATCCCTAATGGTGAAAGTACTGGATAATGATTCTTTTAAGAAATGAAAGAGCTGTTTGAATTTAATTGCAAATAAACCATCTCACTTTTAAATATAGCACTCCATTGTAACGTCAGTGGCAAGGCAGGAAAAGAATGAAGGGTTTTTTGACTTTTGGACTCAAGTTTGCCTCTATCCCAGGAGCGAGTCACTCACAAAGATGATTACAAGGAACCTCACAGCAGATTATCGAAGCAATATTCAAGGCGGTTCAAATTGGCTTGTTCATGTTTTTTTTTTGTGCTGCAAACACTATTTCCAGACTTAAACATTTTTTACCAAAGTTATTTCGTTTCCTTGGACATCAAAGAACACTTTGAAACAGATTTTGATGAGTCAGGTGTAAATAAATCAGAGGCATGCAGATTAACTGTCTATGAAGGAAACAAATCTAGAAGAAATGTGCTTGAGGGGAAATTCATTTGTGATCATCTTGAAACAGACCATTTAAAAAATGTTTATTTTTCAAAATTCACCTATTATAGGATCTAAAATTAAAAACTTCTTTAGATACTCAGATAACAGATTCCATTGTTCATACACAATAATCTCAAGGCACCCTGCGTGTCGTAGCAAAGCTCTTTTTGGTATGTATAGAACCCCTAGTGACTGAGTTGATAACATTGCTTTCCAGAATTTCTATGGCAGATGTGATTACTTCATTCAACAACACTAAAGCCATTCTTATCCAGTTAATCTCAATAGCAGCATCTTGAAGCATCTATGGTGTTAACAATTTAAGTTTCTTTTAATGAATCTTTTCTCTTCACAGAGTAAGCAGTGGATAGTGGTTCTCTTACCTAAGAGGATTGAGGACTTCTTCACAAGTGCTCTATTCTAGAGTGATATTTTTCAAGTTCACGTATTGAGGAGCAAGTAGTGTATGTCTTTAGATCTCCAGAGGGGCAAGATTATTGGTGTGGAAATTTTAGTGTTGTTTCAAATATAAGTATACTCACAGACACAGAAAGGTCATCTAAAAGAGCCTTATGTTATTATTTTTGCTTATATTTTAAATATCTTCGTAATACAAACACAAAATAAGAAATGTCTTAGAGGAGTATTGGACCTTAGGAAAGAGAACCAAGACCCCCCAGTTCAAGAAACAACATTTCAGAAACTACACATTAGTCAGTTACAATTTAGTGAGACTCCGCCTTATCTTAGGATAAGATAATGTAAACTTATCACTGCTGTATCCTCATTAATTATCATAGAGACTGTTAAATAGCAATGAATTTTTGTCTACATAAACTAGTAAGTTAAAGAGGTAATTAATTTCAAATGTATAGTTAGGAATAAACCCGCTGACAGTCTGTCCATCATTAACCATTTTGCAAAGATACAATAATCTAATCATCACATAGTTCTTAGCACAGACTATCAATGTGCTCACTGAGTTTTCTGACTTGTGAAGGTGTGGATGACGTCCTTCTCTTGCCCGGTAAACAGAAGGCAATGTTATTCTATTAGAAGATGTTTTGACCACAAGGAAATCTTATCAGGAAATTCAGATCTATGTGGTCCAATCTAATTCTCCACAATTTTTATCATGGAGATTAACACATTGACTCTGAAGATAACTAGGTTCAACTCTGTTGACAGAATGAATAAATTCATATACTTGTGGAATCTTGCTTTTCAGCCAATTCTTCAAGGTAAGACAATGGATTCATTTAATAAGAATTTGTTGGGTGTCTATTATGTGCAAAGCAATATGCATAGATACTTAAAGGATGTGAATATGTATGAGATAGCACATAGCCACAAGAAACTCACTAAGTGATCATGAGTGATTAGAATTCTAGGCTAAGACATGGATAAAATACCTTCAGAATATCTCCCAGATGCCTCTTGGTAAATGTGTGACCTTTGGACCAAGTAACTATATAAAGTTAATGCTTGATGAACTCTTTCTGGAGAAAATTAATTAATTGTACCAAACACAATCTCCTGAAAGTTGTCCTTCATTAGACATAATTTTCTTTTTGTTTAGTCCTATTATATAAGCCTCATATTAAAACAATTCAAAAACAGAGAGCACTATATTTCATTTTGAGTAATTAACTCAATAACTTCTGCTATTGAATATTATTGTTCCATAATGATACAGATACTGAAAAACTATGAATAATCTATTCTATAGTCTTATAGAGGTTACTTTATCCAGAAATATCAATTAGCCAAGGCTTGTGTACAGTACAATGGAAATTGAGGTTCATAATTATGTCCTAAAGGCACCTGGAGATCTCAAAATACCTTCTAAAAAATGTTATCCAAGTACAAAGTAATTAATCTGTCAGCAAATTTGTATTAGTCTCTATTATTATAGATAGAGACAATACAAAAATGAGTTAAAATGTGGTTTCTGTTCTCAGGAAGCTTAGAACCATAGAGAAACTTATAGCTCACCCAACAAATCTTTAATAAAGACAATGCAGAATATTAAAAAGGGGGATGTGGGCTCCTATACCAATGTCATTTCCTTGCCCTTCTGCCTTCAAATGAAAAGAAGTTGCTGTTGGCCAAAACATGTGACTTTCATTGGACTTTGTTTTCCCAATGGGAAGGACCAGCACCCATGCAGTGAGGCCATCTTTCATTTCACTCCCTGCCCCTATGCGGTAAGTGGATTTCTCAGATCCAGTCATCCAAGATTCTGAAGAGAGATTTCAAGCCTGAGCCATGTTCTCCTGCATAGATATTACCAAAGAGGACAGTGTTGGAAAAGAGGGAATGATGATCAGCTATTAGTAAATCTGTATTTTATTAAGAATTATTATGTATAAGTCTCTTTGCTTGAAGCCATGAAGGAAAGAAGAATAAGTAAAAAATCTACCAAAATTGTACTTTGAATTGTAAACATGGCATTAGGCCAGAAAGCAAAACTAAGTTTATATTTATTTGTGTTATCATAAAGTTACTATATGCATTTAATTTTTTCCCAGCTTTACTGAGATGGGATGGACATATAACATTGTGTAAATTTAAGATGTACAACGTGTTGATTTTATATACTTATATGCTTCATTATGATTAACGCCATAGCCTTAGCTAACACCACCATCATGTCACACAATTACCATTTCTTCTTATGGTGAGAACATTTAAGATCTACTCTCTCAGCAACTTTCAAGTCTGTGGTACAGTATTATTAACTATATTCACAATGTTGTGTATTAGAGCCCCAGAACACATTCATCTTCTAACTGGAAGTTTGCAGCCTTTGATTAACAACTCCCCTATATGCATTTAACTTTACCTTTAACATTAGTTGGAAAATATGTGTGATTTCCATACATTACCTCTGTAAACAGTATGTTTGTGTGCTTTTATATACGCACCTACCCTATATATCTTAAGAGGAAATGCTAGAAAATGAAAGTAAGATTGCATGACAAAACATGAATGCTTATGTAATCCTACCTCTCTTATTCTTTCTCTTTACTGTGGGCAGCTGGAGGGCAAACCTGTCATTTCAGTACTTAACTTAGTTGCTGACAATTAGCAGTGCTTAAAATGGCTTGTTGAATGAATGAATGAATTTCTTCTAACCAGGGTTCAGAGAAAATTCGTTGGGGTGCTACCCAATATCCACTGTCCGGGTAATCTAACCATCTTTCAGGGCTTATTGATGAACTAAAAATTAATTACTGAGGTGTCTTGGTATGAATGCATCTGCAGTGTCTTCTTTCATCAACAAGTGAAAGATGATGTTACTGGATTCCCAGATGCTTCTGATTTATAGTAGCTCTGTGGTATAAAAATGGCCTTAATGCATACTTCCTAATACCACCTCTTTCTCTCTCTCATTCTCTCTCTCTTTCTCTCTCTCTCTCTCTGTCTCTCTCCCCCCTCTGCACATGAGTGTGTCACACAGTTATCAAAATCAAAAATTTTAGGATTAATATTATCTCATTGTTAGCCCATGTTCAAATTTTCCAATTGTTCTAATGGTGTCCCTTATAGTTTTGTCCCTTGCCAGCGACCACATATTACATTTAGTTTTCCTGTCACTAGTTTCCTTTATTCTGAAATAGTTATTCAGTCTTACTTTCTGCTTCTTGACTTTCAAAGTGGAAGGGTATAGGCAGTTATTTTGTAGCATGTCCTTAAATTTAGGATACATGTATATCGCCAAAATCAAACATTGAATTTTGGCACATGCTTAAAATCAGCCTCTAATTCCACCTGCTGTGCATACCCAAAGTCCACATCTGCTCTTAGATAAAAGATGGAGAGTGGTTCTGTTCTGCCAACTTCTAAAATGTGAGCTTATTCCACAATCATTTTGACAAATTTGCTTCAGGGAAAATTTGGAGCTTTGGAAATGGGCCAAAATGAAGGGTCACATCCATGAGTACCCAGCCAAATGTTTTGCCAACAGCAATGATTTAATTGACAGGCCATATTCAAATACAAGCATGTGGCTATTGATGATATTACTGATGACTGAGGAAAAGAAAATCTTCTACTTCTTTTTCTTTATAGGTTTTTATTTTGTCATAACTTTAAACTTAGAGATTTCTGGTTCCGATTCACCAATTGTTTACATTTCACTCCATTTTGCTTTCTCATTCCCTTCTCTCTCTTTCTGTGTGACATGTGGTATGCATGTAATATATGCATGGATTTGTATATGTATATATACATTTGTATATTTTTTTAGAACTTTGAATAAGTTGCAGACATCATGATGTTTTATTTTATTTATTTATTTATTTATTTATTTTTAGATTTTTATTTATTTATTCATGAGAGACACAGAGAGGGAGAGAGAGGCAGAGACACAGGCAGAGGGAGAAGCAGGCCATGCAGAGAGCCCGATGTGGGACTCCATCCCAGGACTCCAGGATCAGGCCCTGGGCCAAAGACAGGCGCTAAACCACTGAGCCATCCAGGGATCCCCATCATGATGTTTTAAACTTAAATCTTCAGTGTTTATTTTCTAAGGATAAGGATATTTTCTTATATAACTACATCACAGTTATCAAAATCAAGATTTCTAGAATTGATATATCTAATGGATGGTCCATGTTCAAATTTTATCAGTTGTTCCAATAATGTCTCTTATTGCTTTTTATCTTGTCTATGACCTGACATTGCATTTAGTTTTCTTGTCGCTTTAGCTTCCTTTAATCTGAAATACTTTCTCAGTTTTGCTTTGTGTTTCTTGCTCTTTATGCTTTTGAAGTATACAGGTAGTTATTCTGTAAGTATTTTCATATTGAGTTTGCTGTTTATGAGATCGCAGTTTAAAAAGTGGTATAAGACCCCAGTTGCCTGAATAGGTCTGTTCTATGAACATACCTGGATATCTGGGATGTATAATATTGGGATAATTGCTTTAAATTGAGCCATTTTTTCCTGAATATTCCTAAGTCATTTATATAATCTTGAATCAATGCTTTAGAACCCAGTATAGCACTCTGTAATTATATTAGTTTCAGAATAGGCTACACAACTATAACAATATGCAAACATGGCTTAAACTGAACTTTACTTCTTGCTTATATAGCAGCCCAATGAAGAGTTTTCTAGAGCTGGTTGGATGCCTCAGCCATGTTCGGTGCACAGCTTCTATCACACGTCCAGAGCAGTCACTCTGGATCTTGCTATTGCCCAACGGTGGAAGGGTCAGAGGTATGTACGAACATCCCTTTTTAGGGACATGTGCTGGAGATATGACGTCGCTTCTGCTTATACCCCATTGTGCAGAAATCAGTCACATAGAACACACCAACCTATAAGAGAAGCTAGGAGATGAGATCTCTAGTGAGTGGCCATGTATCCTGTAGTCCTATTACTACAGACAGGGAAAAGAGTGCTGGTAGGCATCTGATAGTCACCTATCCAGAGACTACACATTAACACTTCCTGATTAGCAGACTGTCATTGACAGTATCCAAAGGTACAATATTAGGAAAGGGGAATTTAGTGAAAAGCCCAATTTATATAAAGTCTGCTTGTCCCCAAATGAGAAAATGCAAAGGGAATACCTTAGATGAGAACCTTCTTCGAGATGCTTTGGATGCCTGGAAAAAGAGTTCAGTTGGCCATGTGTCTTGTGCTTCTCAGTCTTATTTCTTACCAACCATGTCCCTTGTACATCATACTCCGGTGATACAGTCACTTGTAGCTTTCCCTACATGCCTGTGGCTTCATGCTCTTTCCGACTGAGGTCTTATTCAGACCTCTGTGTGGAATGTCCTTCTTGCTGCCACTATTATCCAGCTGGCAAATATCAACTCATTGTTAAGCAGGCATTCATATCTTACCTCTGAGAAAGCAGTCTTGACTCATTGACAGCTTACCCTTACAGCACTGAAAGTCCCAGTGCAGTTATATAGTTTGTCTCATAATACTGACCTCTAAGTTTCTTGAAGGCAAGGCTGTCTTCCTACCTTTTCACCCTTGTGTTCTGCAGTCCTGATGGACAGGCCCAGGTTATTTATACTGCCAGCATGTTGGAGGGTGACCACAAGGAGTAATCGTGGAAGCTGCAAGACCAGTGGAAGGCATTCTAGGGCATTAAGACAGTAAGTTTGAGAATAACTGATGGCTGAGGGAAAGAAACCAAGGATGACAGAAGGACTATGGATGTAGAAGAGAGAGAAAAATTCAGTCAAGAAATGAGAAGGCAACAGAACAAGAGTGTGGGGCTTGTCAGAGAATATCTAGACTTGAAAGTGAGAATAAAGGAAGAGGCAATAGAGGAAGTCACAGAGAACTGCTGAAGTAGAGAGAAGGCAAACTGAATTATTCACTGTGTTTTTACTATATATATTATGAAGCCATGTACCAAATTCCTTTCTGCTTTATGTATTTATGTTAAAAAATCAGGTTTTAGGCTTGATTCCCTACCAAAATACACTTAAACAAAGTAATGTCTGTCCTTAATTTGAGACCCAAATTATTTTACTGTAGCAATTTAATTGGAAACGACCTTCACATGGATTTCTGGCAAAATCTAGCAACTTTTGGTTGCAGTGACTTAATTGGCATAATTTCAGGAAATAAATTAAAGAAGGATGTGACATGAAAGACTTGATAAATGCCTTTGTTTCTAATAAGTAGTGACAAGGTTCAGATATTTTCTCCAGATGGCTTCTTAAATACTTTTTTTTAGAAAACTGAGTTGTTGGGACGCCTGGGTAGCTCAGCAGTTGAGCATCTGCCTTTGGCTCAGGCGTGATCCTAGTTCAGGGATCAAGTCCTGCAAGGGGCTCCCTGCAAGGAGCCTGCTTCTCCTTCTGTCTTTGTCTCTGCTTCTCTCTGTGTCTTTCATGAATAAGTAAATAAAATCTTAAAAAAAAACTGAGCTGTTCAATAATGATAAATATCGGCACCACAGTCTAGTTGGGATACCAATTCACCATGGGCAGAGGGGAAGTTTATTCTATTATCTCTCCCTTCCATTTCACTCCTCCTACAACTCCTATCAAGTGCTCTGTCATTTAGCATGTTTTCTAAAATCTGTGCTGCCTGACACCAGCACTTCCTGGATGATCCCCATTCAGGCTTATTTTGCCATGGACTGCCCCCACTGGCCCTAATAAACCAAGATTTTCTGCTGTTAGTCACCTTTGATAGAGATTGAGGGATGTTAATATCCCTTTTATTAAAATCCACCTATCCTGAATCATTAAGGTAGTAACAATTAAATGATACAATCAGTGATTCTGGTGAGATGTGCTCTAGGAAGGAGACCAGAAAGGTTTCTCATGGGACTTTCCAATTAATTCACGTGATTCTTCAAATTTTCCAAAGATGAGGGTTTCTGTTTCCCTTCCAAACTCAATGAAATTTGGGTTTTTAGGGTATAACTCTGGCTGACAAGAAATTGAAATAATGAATTAATATCAGTTGACATTTATTCAATGCCTACTGTGGGCCAGGCATTGGCCACTCACATGACATTCTATTTCCTTCTATTCCCACATTAATCATGTGAGCTCTGACAGTTCCCTATTGTCTGCATAGTCTATGTTTACATAATAAAGAGATGTGTAGGAGGTAGCTAGAGTGGCAGTGGAACTCCAGAGACTATATTGTTTACCTGTCCCCCAATATTTTTAAGTAAGTATTTGCAATTCCATTCAAGTCCCATAAGATTGCAGCCATGATCTTGACTTGTACACAAAGTCCACCTGCCTGTTATGTTCCATGCCTATGGGAGTTTATTTGCCAATTATTTTTGTTATACAAATTGTAGCTGTCACTATGAGTTATACAAATTATTTCATTATTTTACTATGAGAATCTTATAAAAAATAAATCAGAATGTTATAATAATATATATATATTGCAGCTCCGTTCACAATAGCCAAGATATGGGAATAACTTAAAGGTTCATTGATGGATAAATGGCTAAAGAAAATGTGGGACATGCATACAATGAAATACTATTCAGCCTTAACAAAGGACATCCTGCCATACGTAACAACATGGATGTGTTTTGTGGACATTATGCTAAGTGAAACAAGTGAAATAAGCTCAAAAGGGCAAATTCTGCATCAATATATTTACATAAGGCATCTAAAGTAGTCAAATTCATAGAAGCAAAGAATAGAATGGTGTGTCAGGGTCTTGGAGATATGGGGAGATACGGGAAGTTGCTAATCAGCCAGCATAAACTTCTAGTTATTCAATATGAATAAGCTCTAGAGAACTGCTGTATGATATTGTGCCTATAGGCTATAACAACACTATACTGGGCCCTTAATAATCTGTTAGAGAGTAGATCTTAAATATTCTTACCACAATAAAAAATAAATGTGAAAAAAATATATTTTTATTAAAAGCAGAGAATGAGCTTTAAAATATTATATTAAATCACCCTTAAACTTGGAAAACATTTTTTGGGCTTTTTAGTGTTATGTATGTTCATGCACACATATGCGCACAAATAAATGATTTACTTTTAACAACATATTACATTTTATATTAAATATTTTAATTTACATCACATATTCTCAAGTATTATTGCAGCATGTAAAAAGGATGTAATTTCTATAATGAAGTAAACTGATGGGAAACACATTGCTTTTCAACTTTACTGTATATCCTTTGAGCTGACATGAGATCAACCTCTAAGTAGTTTTTGACATTTGACATTTGATAGCAGACCTTGCTAAGATTTCAGTTTTTAAAGCTCTTATCTACAACAGGTGCTCTCACCATTCTTTTGATAGTATTTTATAGGTGATTTTTCCAGTGAATGTAAGGTATATTTCTCTATCCTTCCCTCTTCTATCTAAGGAACACTACACTAAAATTCCCCTAAAAACATATTTTTTCACTTCCCTGTGTCTCTTCCTACCCTGGTCTCCCCACAAGAATTACAGTAATCATCATCATCATCATCACCATCTAACCACCAAAATGGCTGCTTTCCCAAAACTCAAAAGAATTGTAATCTGGGTAGCCTAGCTATTTTCTCTATTAACCATGTAGTCAAGGACTAACTCTGACAGATTTCTCAGGAATATCTCTGCTTATCAGTATCATGGTAATGATTCAAGAACAGTTAGGCTAAATGCCTCAGACTTTTCTAAACACAGTGGATCCCATGTTCTTTTCCATTTTATAAGCTGCTGTTGACATTGAGATTTTCCACATCCTCAGAGCTGTTATGCTATTTCTGTTGGAAGGACTGGCTATTTTAGTCAGTTGTTGCTCTGACAAAAACGTGCCTAGAACATCCTCTGGTGGTGATAGTGTGAATCATCAGCTTCCACACAACTAAAGGTTCACTGCCAGCCCTATTCCTCACCACCAGCACTTCCCAGAAAACATACATAATGACAGAGAAATCTGCTGCTTTCAACACATTTCAACTACCCAGCCACATATTTTAGTCACTCTGCTGTCAAAGTTCTTAACACATGGTGGCATCATCCTGCCACAGGGCTTGCTTTTCACTTTTTTCTACCACAGGTATAAATCTGTAAAGAGACTTTACAGGTCTATTTTTAGAAAGGCAAATTCTCTTATGATACTTCTTTACAAATTGCCACAAAGATACACAAATTATTATTCTACAAAAGTTAGTATTTAAAGTTATTCTGTACTGAAAAAAAAAATTCTGGGATGCCTGGGTGGCTCAGGTGTTGAGCCTCTGCCTTTAGCTCAGGGCACGATCCTGGTCCCGGAATTGAGTCCCTCGTCGGGCTCCCTGCAAGAAGCCTGCTTCTCTCTGCCTGTGTCTTTGCCTCTCTGTCTGTATCTCTCATGAATAAATAAATAAAATCTTTAAAAAAAATTCTAACTCATGAAAACAGCAAATAGAATGATGTTGCCAGGGCCTTAGGGGATGGGGAGAAAGTGGAGACACTGGCCAAAGGGCATAAACCTTCAGTTGTAAGACAAATGAGTTTTGGAGAACTCAGCATGGAGTGTATACACTGCATGGAGACTATAACTAAAGAGCTCTATAACTAAAACACTGTATTGTCTACTTGAAATTTGCTAACAAAGTAAAGTCTTAAGCATGTTTATCAATCAATCACACTCACTCACACACAGTAGCTATGAACAATTTCATTACAGTTATCACTTCAAAGGTATACATATATCAACCCACCACACTGTATATTTTAAATACATACCATTTTATTTGTCAATTATATCTCAATAAAGCTGGAAAAAAACTAAATTTTTATGAATAAAAATGAAAAATTATTCCACAGAAATAAACAAAATGCATTATTTGGATTTCCTTGTCACAAAAATGAAAGTTTAATAAAAGCTGTGCAATCATCACCGTTGGGGATTCAAAAGCTGCAAAGTGACATTTCCTCACTTGATGATTGTGGTCTTGAGTGCTTTGCTTCAAAACTGCAAACCCCACAGAGACTGTGGGGTTTTTTTCCCAAGAGTAAATTATAGAAATCAGTAAACAATGACAGTCTTTCCAGGAATGGGAGGGCTAAGGTGTCAATTATGAATTAATTAAGCTTATGTGGCAATTGAAACCTGTGAATTAGGTGAGAAGCAGCCTTATTTAAACCAGAATGAGAGCTATTGGGATCACCAGGCCTCCTGATACAGACCACGTGTTCTTTGTATTTTATTACACACCATAGAATGAATTAGAACTAATGAGGCTGGCTTGTGTTGCTAATTTCATTAATGACTTTGATTAATGTAAAGTTTAAAGGATGTGGCACATGACTAGCTGTTGAATGTCATGGCATTGACAACATTTTTGGGGCCTCTGGCTCCCAGAGATGTTGTCATCCAACTGAATTACTACTTTGTAAATGTTTCCTTTGTAAATTCTTTAGGATGTAAAGAAGATAAATGTGAACATGTGTTCCTGATTCATGGGCCAGAACATTATTAAAGTAATCATTGGTTGAAAACAACAATACTATGACAGCAAAGATGGAACTCTCCCTTGCTCTATTTGGAACAAAATAGGTAAGTGACAGTACATCCTAGACAACACAATGCCCCCTACCACTTATGCTTTCTACTGGTTGGCATTTCTTCAATCTCAAGCAACAAAAGTTGAACTCTGGCTAGATGCAGCAAAAGGTAATTTATTAGAAAAATCTGGAAAATCTCCCAAGTCTGGAGGACAAACTGAAAAACCCAGGTTGGAAAAGTCAAGAAAAGGCAGCTCTGCAGTTGGGCTTTTGGGTTTACCTTTGCCATGTCCAGGATGATGGTGACAAGACTGGAGGAAAGAGACACAGGGACCTCACTGGCTTCCCTCACAAACGGCAGGCACCTGAATTTATCATCCCACTCAGACAATGCATACTAAGGGAGAAACATTTCTCTAAAGAGAAATTGAGTGAGAAAGGGTAATGTATGGCAGAAAAGATGGCAACTACCCATCACCCAAGCCATGGTGATCCCACCTTAGCATGTGCCTTTCCACTCTTCAACTGGTATTAGATTTGGAGCACCATGTCCATGTGACTCTACTGAAAATCCTTTGTGTGTACATTTTCAATGTTTTGCCTTTTTTTTAATTGTACATTTTCAAAAATGTAATTTAGTTTTTAATCCTAGAAAGAAAAAGATAGATAAAATTCTCAGCTAAGGCTTGCTTCATAATTCAGGGTGTCAGGAAGAAGTACATAGGACAAAGATGACATCTCCCATGACTGACAAAGCCAACCAAGTCCACAGCACGTTGACCATGCCCCTGCTTAATCTCTGGGATGATACACAATTCAAATAAAGAATTGAGCCTGGCCTAGGGTCCCAGGCAAGAAAGACAGGATTTATGAAAAGATGCCCAGTCCACCAGAGAGCCAGAGTATATACCATACCAAAGTCTAGGCACTGAGCACACACAGAAAGCCAAGGGAAAAGGACACACCTTTCATACCAGATACTGAGACCAAGTGAAGGACATTAAAGTTAGAGCACCCCTGTTGGAAGGACTGCAATTGGAACACACTTCACAGTGTGACCTATAGTGGCTGGACAGGACTACTCAGAGCTGAGCTTGTGGAAGGCAATTCTTTGATGTTAGTAGCTAAAAATAATTAAATTTACAAAGTTATAATTCCCTATGTGATAACATCTCCAGAGGTAGGTGACCTATCAAATGGGTGCTATCATCTTGCCCATTCACTAGTTATTTGTATGGCCTGGACTGATGAAATCATAAAATAACACAATCATGGTGTCTCTTTAGCCCAAGCCCACCACCCCCAACCCAAGGAACAAGAAAAGCATTTTAAGTCCATTGAGGGGAAAGAGAGCTCATAATTTTCTAATAAGTAAGAGGTAGATGTGGGAATCAATACTTATCCACCAGTTATTACTAGGTGAGAATGAATTAAGTGTCTTTAATATGTCTTTCTGTATTACTTTTTTATTATTATTATTCCCTTAATAACCATAAATAATATTTATAGGAGTCAGTACATTTAATCCAAACATTGATTCCCTTGTCAAGCCTCATGGACATTCCTTTGTGTGCCTCAGAAAATTGTCCCTCAAGGCTGGGGGCAAAATTGTTGTATAAATGTAAAGCAAAGTGATGGAAGAGGTTTGCCATAGAAGAAATGAAGAAAATGTTAGGAAATAACCAGAACTGACCATATTAACTTCTGGTGGGCAGAAACTATGCCTATTGTCCTTAGTGTTATTTATCACAATCTGCCATTGGGCCCGATAATAACACAAATGTTCAGCAATGGTTATACTTTATCTCGATCAAATTAGCTAGTTGTCCTCAATTCAGATCATCCAATATGTATGTACCCCCAATCAAATAGGGGCTGTAAGGATGTAGAGATGAGGTCACATGATTCCTGTCCTCAAGAAGGTTATAGTCTGGAACAATAGGAATACATCATAACTACGAAGTAGAATGCCACAGGTTAACCCTTTAACTGCAAAGTGTTAAGGGAACAAAGAGAAGATGAGCCATATGGAATATGATATCCTCAGAAAACAAAACAGCTTGTTACAAATATTCCATCTGGTAGGAAGCCCTATTTAATTGAGAACTTCATGCCTCATTCTTATTCTCCCTCACATATTATAAATAAAACAATGGTCTTCATACTAGTGGACCTTGAACTTTGGTTTACATAAGCTAAGGAGATGGTAAACATGCAGACTCTGCCCCCCATTCCTAAGCATCTAATTCAGTGGGTCTGCATTTTAATGTGTACTCAAGGTGATTTTGATATGGATCCTTGGCCTATACTTTAATGTCATCCACATGTTGACATTTTGTTCAGTGTCCTTTGAAGTTTGTATTCCTTTACCATTACTAAAGTGAATGGTAGGGATATGGGAGAGTTTTATAAGATATTTTATACAGGTACTGCCCTTCCCTCAGGTGACACCCATGGGTCACAACCATGCTAACTTGGCCTACTCTGTACTTTAGGAAAAAATGGGGCTGCATTTTAATGGGGCTATAATAAAGAATTCTAAGGTGTGTTAAGCAACAGAAGAGCAAACGTCATACACTATTAAGGCCTACATATCATTTGCTTACAAATCATTATTTAGAAAGAAGTAGACATATCTGACATAACAAGATTTAGGAGAGACCAACACAGACATTTTCACTTCTTTGCATTGCAAATTTTATGTCCTGCCTTATCATTATATTGAAAAAAATATTATCAGGTTTATATGACATTGATTTGTTCTTAATAAACCCATGCTGTTTATGCCTCAATTCATTTGATTGTAGAATTCTGAATAGACTATAAAAACAAATTTCTAGAGTTAATGAGCTAAAAAATTGCCATTAATTGAAGTACAAGCATTTATTTCAATTAAAGAATGTCACAATATTTAGTTTACATCTCATAGCTACCACCGTAAATCTAATCAATGGCGTAATTTATACCGAAGAGCAATTTGAATAATTTAATACACTGTACTTAATGTTGGTCATTAGATGTAATTGCAAATTTATACTATTATAAACGCAATATGTACTGTTCTTTACTTTGTTTATTTCCTGTCATATTACTTATTATTACTATTAATAAACAACACATAAGAAACCATCTCTTTTTACCAATAGCCTCAGAGAGAGTTTAACCAGTGTAATCCTGTGGGCAAAATCCATCTTTTCTAAATAAACAAACAAACAAACAAAAGCCCTCCGACTTTATAAATATTAAACATGCAATTACTTGGGATTATTCAAAAAACAAGTATCTATATTCTAATTTCTCCTTTTGTGCCAATTAGCTCTTGCTAAGGTGAGTCTCAATTTCTATAGATGGAAAGTGAAAAGCAGGCTTATGGTTGCAAGTCTATGATTCACCTAATACCTCCTACTTAAAACACTCCCTCCTCCAGGAGATTAAGGGTAAATCATAATGAGAGCCTGCACCATTGAGAGGATGTGGTGCGATGACACTTCACCTCCGTGATCTTCTGTGATCTTCTTCCCCAAATCACAAGCCAGCCAAACCATGAGAAAACACCAGAGAAACCTGAACTGAAGGACAATCTACCGAACACCTGACTAGTCCTCCTCAAAACTGTCAAGGTCATTAAACTGTCAAGAGACACATATCAGAGGAGGCTAAGAAATCTTGACCAGTAAATGTAAGCTGGAATCCTGAATAGAAGCTGAACCAGAAAAGGGGGTTTTGCAGAAAAATTTTTTTTAAGATTTTATTTTTTACTTATTCATGAAAGATACAGAGAGAGAGAGAGCCAGAGACAGGCAGAGGGAGAAACAGGCTCCCTGGGGGAGACTGATGCAGGATTCGATCCCAGGACTCCGGGATCACAACCTGAGCCAAAGGCAAACGTTCAACCACTGAGCCACCCAGAAGCCCCAGTTTTGCAGAAAATTAATAAAATGTGAATTTAGCATGGGCTTTGATTAATGGTGATGTATCAACACTGGTTTGTTAGTTGTGACAAACGTACCATAACGGAGTCAAATGTTAATAGGGGGGGGGCGGGTTCTAAGTGAAGGGGGTATGGGAACGTGTATTATTTTGGCAACTTCTCTGCATATTAAGCACTACTTTAAAATCAAAAGATCATTTACAGATGAAAAAATAATAATAATATTAAAAGACGACCTGTTAGAAAATATTTGTAGCATGATAATAAACAAATAATTAACATCCAGAATATAGCTTCCCAATTGATTAGAAAAGAGACAAAAAAAGAAAAGTGAGAAGAACACCAGGAGAGGTAATTGCCTGAAAATATATAAAATATCCAGTAAACATAAAATGATGTTAAGCGAAACACAAATTAAAATGACTACTTTTTATCCATTTTGTTGGCAAATGTAAATTAACTACATCTAGGTCAAAATTAGAGAAACTCCATTGCCACACGCTGCTGGTAGATCTGTATGATATTATGACCTCTTTGGGAAACAATTTGACAGTATGTATTACAATTATAAATGCTCATGCCCTTAAACCCAGAAATTCCAAATGTCATTATTTATCTTCGGCACGCTATATGGCCAGAAAGCAAGTACAAGGCCATCCACTGGGGCAGTGTTTGTAGTGGTAAAAAATTTAAAACTATGCACATATTCATAAATGGAGCGATCATTACATAAATTAAACAATGTGATAGTATATGCATCCTATGTGTATGCTACATGATCTATCATGATGTGAAAAATGAGGCAGACCTATGTAAACTAACATGGACAGATGTCCAAGATTTTGCTGAGGGGGAAAAAAAGCAAACTACAGAACAGTAAGTTTATCATGACACTTTAAAAACTAAAGAGAAAAAAATGTCAACAAAATTATATCTTTTACCTGGAACCCCCAAATACTTAAATACATGGAAAGTAATCTGGAAGATTCATACCATATTGATAGTGGTGGTAAAGCTTAACACCGACAGGTATGACATTTGTTAAGGAAGCTTGCCCCAAGAGAAATCTAGTTGGTGCTGTGCTGACAGAGGTTTGTCACCAGCTCTCTCATGGTAGTGTCTGCTGATTTCTGAGGAGTAAATACAGACTTCACAAAATTCCTAAAATGTTAACTGTTTCTTCCTAGCCAGTACAAGCCTGCTCTAGCACATCACTGACTCCAGACCTAACCTCTTTTTTTTTTAACTTAGAAGTTATGTAGTTTTCTCAATAAAGAGAAAATATTCTATTCGAGTTATTCAAGGACTTTCCAAAGGCAGAAATTTCCTGAATTATATTAAAACCTCTAAATGCCACAAAGTACTCCGGATGTCATTGAAAATTTCTGTGCCCACAAACAATGGCTTTGGGGTGTTTGGATGGTAGACGTTGTCTCTCTCATCTAGTATTATCTGCTTTTCATCATTAAGCTTCATGAATGACAAGATACTTAAGGCTGTTGTGTTAGTTTCACACTTCCGTTGTAACAGATCACCACAAATTTAGTGGCTTAAAACAACATAAATTTATCTTACAGTTCTGCAATTCACAAGTCTGAAATGGGCCTCCATGGGCTAAAATGAAGGTGTCAGCAGGGCTGTATTCCTTTCTGGAAGCTCAAGAAGAGAATCTACTACTTGCCATTTTCAGCTTCTAGAAGCCACCTGCATTCCTTAGCTGGTTGTCCCCATCCTCCATCTTCAAAGCCAGCAATAGCAGCCCTTCTTACCTTGCATTCCTCAAACTTCTCTCCAGTCTCCCCTTTCCACATTTTAAGGACTTTAAGATTGCACTGGGCCCACTTGGAGAATCCAGGATAATCCCTCCATTTCAAGGTCAGCTGATTAGCAGGCATAATTCCATTTGTGACCTTAATTCCATTTGCCATGGGCCATAACACATTCACCAGTTCTGGGATTCGGACACAGACATCTTTGGGAGACTATTGATTTGCCTAAAGAGTCGGGAAGAGAAGTGTTGGAAGAATGCCACCAATGATCAGTATGACCTTCCTGCTTCCTATTCCAGCCAACCTGACAGTCCACAGATTTGCTGCTTCCTTTTCAGTCTTGGATGAAGGGTTACAAAAGTGATGGTGCAGGGGTTGCCGACCATTTGTAATGAGAGGATTAGTTTCTCTGGGAAGATGAAGTTGGTCGGAACTTTGTGATTCAAGGTTTCAACCAGACATGGATAGCAATGGTAACCCCAACAACCAAGACTTTTGTTTCTGATGAAAGCAATAATAGCAATGTAACAGCAGTATCAGAATTATCTCTGGAGTCATTTGGTACTGACATTTTTTTGGTTAATTCACTCAATAATACTTAAGAGTCAAAGAGAAGCAGTGGTCTTGGTCTGGCTCCCACAGATGCTGGGTTGAATTAGCGGGCACTTCCCACCTTTGAATCTATCCTATGAGCACTTAGACTAAATTGCTCAGTGGAGATCTTAAGCCAGTGAAGTGTCGAAGCCTGTATATTCCCTGCCTGTTAATTATTCTTTAACACAATAGAAAGAAGGAATGTTTTGTTCAGATTTTAAGTACCAAAGGCATTATGATGCTATTAACAATGGGCTCTACAAAGACAAAAATTAAACAACAAAAGCTTTAACTGCATGAAATAGGAAATCAATGTTGTATTTATGAAAGCACCAAGGGGAACAGGATATAATTGAAGGTTTCAAGACACGTTCAGTACCAATCTGATGAGTACACACTGACTTAGACAGTAGGTAGGATACAGGGAGGTCAGTCACATAAGAAGGAAAAAACACTAATATTATTCCTTCCACAGAGAGAAGGAATTTGGTTCTTTAAAATACGACTTTAGCCGGCTGTGTGGATGCCTTCCTCCCAGGGTGGCCGCAGCACAGCCTCTGTGCTGTGCCCAAGGGGCTGGCGTCAGCCCCAAGCCCGCTGCTCCACCTGCAGATGCCCCGCGTGCTCCACTCCCCTGCAGGAACCCCTTGGCGCTGCAGGTGCCGCTGGTGCGAAGTCCACGGTGTGGGGGCCCATGGGGCCCTTGCCCCTGCACGGCTGCCTACTGCCGGGCCTGCAGCCTGCTTTGGGGTTCAAGACCAAGGGCATCATCAAGGAGAACTGTAGGGACTGTTACCCCATGAAGAGGCGCAGGCACTGGTGCATCTGCTGCAAGACAAACCCAAAGCACAAGCAGTGACAATGTAGCTTCCAGCACTAAAATAACATGCAGCACTGCATCGCTTCTGGAGTAATGAAAGGAAAAATTTATACATTGCCTAAAAAAATAAATTAAGTAAATAAAAATTAAAAATAAAAAGATACTATTTTATATTTTTGGCCCATTGATACATACACCATAATATAATCTAGGCCTTCTGATGAGTTGTTTGTTTGTTTGTTTCTTTACCTAATTTAGTGTGATAGTAGTTTGGCTAAAATACTCAAAGTGTTTTCAGTTTAGTTGTTGGATGGTGAGGATCAGATCATGAGCTCAGGAGCTGTCACATGGTGTTAAGGCTCAGATGCTTGACTTGGCATCTACTCTGCCGACCCAGGGCTACAGGTGTGGCTTTATCCCAAATACTCAGGGAAACTTACACAGTTACAGAACCTAAGAGAAGGGCACCTGGGTGGCTCAGCGATTGAGCATCTGCCTTTGGCTCAGGACTGATCTCGGGGCCCTGGGATAAAGTCCCGTATCAGGCTCCCCACAGGCAGCCTGCTTCTCCCTCTGCCTATGTCTCTGCCTTTCTGCCTTTCTCTCTGTGTCTCTCATGAATAAATAAATAAAATCTTAAAAAGAAAAAGAAAGAAACTAAGAAGACTTATGAAATATCATTTTAGGTTAAAATGATTTGGATTTGTTCTCTTATTCCCCCTCCTTTTTGTACCCCTTCAAGCTTTCTGGGGAATCCTTGTTTTGGGAAAAACTAAAGTATTAAAATTATCTTAAAGTACAAACTTTGCAACAACAAAAAAAGTACTTAAATGTTTGAGAAAGCTAATGCAAAGATGTTGTGACTTATCTCTACTTTAAAAAAGAACGTTAAAGTCTAAAAAACACTGAAGTGAGAAATTTCTAGACTATACTTCAAATAAGGAAATATAATCAAAGAAAAGCTAAATTGCTTTCTCCCCAAAGCAGATCAAAATACAGGGGGTTTCGTGTATGATTGAGGGTAAAATGTATTTCTGCATCTACCATGTCATTTTTCTTTTCTTTTCTTTAAACATAGAGTCTCTATGAAGAAAAGAAGTATGGGGCAAAAAGGTACATAATAGATTCAAAATAACTTTAATTCCCTCGTGTATACTTATTCTTCTATCTAAGCTTGAGTATGATTTTTTTTCCCCTGTGAAAAAAGAGAAATAGATCTGGCAATCCAGCTGTAAATAGAGCAATATTTATCCTCTCATTTCAGAAGATATAAATTTGAAGTAAACCGATATCCATATTACTTATTTGAGTAACATTATATTCCTAATCCTAGAAGCATTTGGAAAAATAGTATACTTCAAAGCCTCACTTTCCCCAAAGGGACAATGTTAAAATCCGAGGGATAACTATAAGATATTTATGGTTAGAAATGAGGGTGAGAAGGGAAAAGGAATTCTTATGACTTGCTGCAGTTTGGTTTTATCTTCTTGTTGGAATGAATATTGAATTTAAGAAAGTACAATATTAGAAGCTCTTAGAAAAGAGTGAGTTCCATACTTAACAATTAATGTACTTAAATTATTTCAAAGTAACTTTTAATGCTATTTTTTAAATCTAGTTTGTAATACAGACAAGTAGCTATTGGATAAAGCTTTTCAGGGACCATATTACTGTGATCAAATCTCTCAGATTCTGTCAATATAATCAGGACAAATTATAGTGTAGTATCTGTGTAGCTATTCTTGTGCACTGCTAATGTTTCATTACTTGTACTCCAGACTATCTTCTGAAGTAGTAGAAACAAATAGAGATCACATATAGAACTTTCTTTAAAAAAAAAAAAAAAAGATATTTTTAAACTCAGGCAATATACATATTAATCAATTAAAACTCTAAAAGTCATATGACTCAAAATATTAAATCTAGAATAATTTTATTTAATGTTTAAAATACACGACAAGGAGCTTAAATGGACATTAATCAAATAAGTTTTAATCAAGTACACAAAAGACAGGACTATAAATCCCTGGCCCAAAGTTAGCTATAAGATCAAGTTAGCTTCCCCAAATTAACAGATTACATAATATGAATAGATATAAGCAGATGCACATATACATATCTTAACAACACAATGGAATCTCAATTTGTAGCTCACTAATTAATTCAGATAAATATCACAGAATTTTTTTTTTAAGATTATTTATTTGAAAGAGAGCAGGGGGAGAGGCAGAAGGAGAGGGAGGGAGAGAATCCTCAAGCAGGGTCCTCACTGAGCTCAGAGCCTGATTCAGGGCTTGATCCTAGGACCCTGAGATCATGACCTGAGTGGAAATCAAGAGTCAGCCACTTGACTGACTGAGCCACCCAAGTATCCCAATACCACAGAACTTTATAATATATAAAGACCCTAAAGATATTCAAGAAAATATTTTATCATCTGAAGTCTCAAATTATTCCTATGACTTTGGTGTCCAATAGAGTCAAAGACAGCTAAGCATATAAAAAATAAGACCCCATAAACAAAAATCAGCAGAAGCAACAGAAAACTGAAACAGATCCACAAGAATTATAGACAGTGGAATTATCAGACTACAGACTGAAACAACTAGTATTATAATAAAGCCAAGTTTAAAATTATCAGCACCAAAATGGAAACTACTAAACAGTGACATAGATGATTTGGAGAAAATCCAAGTAGAAATTATAAAATTGAAAAATTAAGAACTCAATGGAAGAGTCTATCAGATTACATTCAGGGAGAGTGAATCAGAAGATGGAAGAAATTAAAAAAAAAAAGAAGATGGAAGAAATTAGCTGAAAGAAACATGAAGAAAAGATAGAAGATATTTTTTAACTGTGGGATACACAAAAGTGTATATACTATGTGTTTAGTTGGAGGCTCAGGAGAGAACAGGAAAAATGAAGCAGAAGCAATAACCAAAAAAACAATGGCTAGGGACACCTGGGTGGCTCAGTGGTTGAGCATCTCCCTTTGGCTCAGGTTGTGATCCTCGGGTCCTGGTATCGAGTCCCACATCAAGCTCCCTACCGCGAGCCTGCTTCACCCTCTGCCTGTGGCTCTGCTTCTCTCTGTGTGTCTCTTATGAATAAATAAATAAAATCTTTAAAAAATGACTATACATTTTCCATTTTCTGATGGCAGATATCATCCCACCTATTTGTGAGACCCAGTGAATGCTAAGCAGGAAAATATAAAAGAAATACACATGTATACTTATAGTGAAACTGAAAGAAATCAAAACAAATCTACAACTTTTAAGAGAAGCCAGTGAATGAAGGTTAGGTTTATTTATTTATTTATTTATTTATTTATTTATTTATTTAAGATTTTATTTATTTATTCATGAGAGACACAGAGAGAGAGAGAGAGGCAGAGACACAGGCAGAGGGAGAAAAAGGGTTCATGCAGGGAGCCCAACATGGGACTTGGATCCGGGGTCTCCAGGATCACACCCTGGGCTGAAGGTGGCACTAAACCGCTGAGCCAACTGGGCTGCCCATAAGATAGATTTATTTAAATGACACATACAAAAGAACAAATAATCAATGACTCTCAGTTTTTATTGGTCTGAAAAGTTCTTTATTTTGCTTTTATTTCTGAAGACTATTTTGCTGGGTATAGAATTCTGGCAAAGGTTCTCAAAGGCGAAAATGCTTCTGTCAGGAATACAACAATGACATCACAAAAACCTCTACCTGGCCATTTGGGGATCCTTACACCAATGAGCCAATAGGTAAAAAAAGATGTTGGTTTACAAATTGAAGTGATTATTCTCGATCACCAAACGAATATTGAGACAGTGGAAGCAAGGACAATTATGTCAAATTATGTCAACAACCCAGGGGATCCTCAGCGATGCCTCTTAGTACTTCCATGCCCCATAGTAAAAATTACTTAGAAAATGCAACAAGAAACAGAATGGGTGAGGTCAAGCCATTCAGGAAAGTTTGTTTGGTTCACTTCACCAGATAAAGAACCCAGGGCAGCTGAGAGTCTGGCTGAGAGCAAGGGAGATACAGAACAGGCAGTTGAAGAAGGAAGACATAGCTAACAACCACAACCTTGTGACCAATTACAGAAGTGATGACTGTCAGAGCTTTACATATTTTCTCTTTGTTGTTGTTGCATAAATTTGTATAAACTCTAGCCACCTACTTCTTTCTTCCCATTCCTATTTTATATGTTATTAGAAATTGCATTTAGATTTCGGTTTTTCAAGAATAGAACCATCTGTAGCTAAATTTGGGGAGGAATTAATATAGTCAGCAACTGATGCAATGATTATTGGGACTGTGATGTTTATCCTTTTCAGGAAAGGATAGGAACTTTTATGTGTCAGATGGATGGAGGTATCTTAGGTACAAAGATAGAATCGTTTTGATGATGTAAGAAAGCTCATATGTACATAGAAGAGTGCATATGGAAGCTCAATAGGTAGTCAATAGGTGGACTGTGCCAGTTATCAATTATTGTCTCTCAGCTCCAAATTCACATTTCACTGTCTACTCTGGAAAAAAAAAAAAAAAGATCTGGACCCTTCTTTTTTTCCCTTTGGCAATGGCTGTTAAGTTTTGTCAATAAAGGGTGCTAGGAAAGAGGAAGGGGCTTTCCATCGGGTTCCGGTGTGCTCATTTGGCAAGACTCTGCAGTGTACGAAGGTGGCAGCAGTCCATTGCCAGCAACTTCCCCTGGCACCTTACTCAAGTGGCTTTGTAGCAGAATGCCTTCAGTGAAACACCTCCCCATGAACAGCTTTCTCCAGTGCCCTGGAGTATGGAATTTTAGCAAGTTCTCCAGAGGGCACATTTCCAGCAAGTTCCATAGCATGGCACCATGGTGACTTCTCTGCCATCAGTGAGCCACAGCTGTGCCTCTGCATCAAGATCTAGATCTCAACCCTGGAGAGCATCGTCCTTGAGCACTCTACCCTAGGGGTAGCAGCTGCTCCTTACACTACTGCTCCTGTATTCCTTAGAATCCTCTTTATTCCTTCCTAGTAATCTCTCATTATGCCAATCCCCTATTACAGTTCCCTTTCAAACTCTTTTTCCTTTCAAATTACCATGTGGTTTCCTTCTTCTAACTGGACACAGACTGACACATGTGGTTTTCTCTATTTTCATTTTTCCTGGGGTTTGTTGATTTTCTTGGATTCTAAAAAACTACTCTGTACCACCCTCTATTTCCTCTAACTGACACCCTAATTGAACATACATTACACTGCTTGATATTCTCTCTCACACTTTATTCTGGATCCTTCCTATTGTTTATTCTTCAAGGCCATTGATCTTCTGCAGTGTCTGATCTCATGTTAATCTCATTCAGTCTGTTTTTCTTTGTGGATATCGTATTTTTCACATCCCAGTTCCTGTTGGTTCTTTATCATATCTACCATTTCTTTCCTCATCTTTTTCATGTTTTCTTTTACATCCTTGAGCATACTTAAGATTTATAAATGTTGCCTTAAGATCCTTATCTCCTAATTCCTTTATCTCTGTCGGTTTTGATTCTTTTGTACTGATGGATCTGGGTATCAGGAATATTTTTCCTACTTATTTGCAAGCAGAGTGATCTTTTTAAATCATTTCCTGGCCGTTGTGGATTTCATGTCACTGGGTGTTGGATTTTGTTGTTTTCCTTTAGTATTTGGCTTTGATGGAATTTTACTTGCACATCATTTTGATCTTTTCAAGGCTTGCTTAAGCTTTATCAGGGTTGGCCTAGAGCACTTGCTTTAGAGCTAATTTGCTGGAAACAATATTATGACCTCTCTGAGGTTTCTGCCTCACTCCAAGTCTTATCAGATTTCTTCACCCAGGGTGGTGAGAGTGCAACCCCCCCTCAGACCCATTTGAACTCTGGGAATCATTTGGCCCACTGCCTTCAATTCACATTTGAGTGCAGACTCTGCAGATCTCCAGAGCTCTCTGTCTGTGCAGCACCCTCTCTGCCTACAAACTGTGACTACCTGCTGCCTCTCCAAACTAGTCTCTGTCTCCTCCAGTCAGCAAACCACCAGCACCACTTGGGTTCTCTGTCCACGCCACAGCCTGGAAACTGGCCCTGAGCAGCAACCTGAGGTGGTTGTAAGGCATAGCCCACTCCATGGTTTTCGTTCTCTGGGGATCACAGTTCCATTTTCTAGATTTAACAGAAGGACAGCAATTTCCAAAAGCATTTGACTCTTCAAGGGAAGAAGTGGAAGTCCTGCATTAACTATTATTTTATGCTTTCTTGGGAGTTAATAGTGCAAATGCAACCCACACTTAAATCTAGTTAAACAACATACAGCAACAGATATTTAGTTCCAGGATTATAAAAATCATCACAAGTCATGTTTTCCATCTAGCAAAGCATCTCTAAAAAAAGATATCAGACATATTCTGTTATTTGTGTAAATGTATTCATCTGGATTTTTAAAATTATCTTACAAAGCTTTCATTCATTCACCCAACCCCAACTTTTCTAAATACCACTGATTTTTATGCCTGAAACTTCAACTACATTTGCTACTTGTTGGAGTTCTATAAGGGGGAAAAAAAGCCAGAAGAAAGGACACTGATGTTTGGCAATGGTGAAATCTGAGAGTTTCGTGTGTGTATGTGTGTAATACTAGCTCACTTATTGATAGGGAAAGAGGAGCACTTGCCCCAGACCACCTGGCTAATTAGAGACCATGATGATTCTGACTGCAAGTTCAAACTCTTTCTAAACCATCATGTTGTCTACACTGAGTGCTCTGTGCTCCTGTTCATTGCAATGACAATTAGCACTTAGAACATGCTCAGAAAAGTGAAGTATTTCTCTTCTAAGACAACTGCTGCAGCCCACGTAGTCATGCAATGGGGAGAGCTCTGAACCTGGGAGCTTAATTTTGTTATCATTGTTTTAGCTTTTTATAAATTTTAAATTTATAAATTTATTGTCTAAAATAAAAAGAGACTCCAACCATGGAACACTCCCATGCATTCAGTGTCATCTTGCCACAGGTGAGATCTCTGTGGCCTCTGTTGAGGCCTTGGTTTCTACCTCAAGAACCATGCATAACCAGAGAAGTGAAATATAAAAGTTCCTCATATGTACAATACTTCTTCTAGTTATGTCATAAGAGCTTTAAGCTAATGAAATTCCAGGACATAAGGTGCGAGCATCTAATGCCTCTTTCCCTCCTCCTCATTCTGTCACTTGACCCTTTTGCTCCTTCAAATATTTGTTTAATTACCTGGCTATCATCATAAAATATTCACAGATGAGGCTTGATATATGGAGGAATGACTATGCATTGTACTGAGTAGGCTGCCTGCCGCCCTCATTTACAGACTAACAAGGAATCTTACCTGTGATGATCTGGCTGGTCAAGGGTTAAGGATTAGTAATTTCTGTTTCAAAAATGACAATACAGTCCTTGTCACTTCCTAAATCTGAGTCATTCATATCACCCTGAGAGGTGACATTTTAAGGAATAGATCTTTCTCTGTGATTATTTTTTCCACTGGACTTATTTTTGCTATTTCTAAGGAAAGTGTCACAGGAAAGCAATATTATGTACATCCTCTGAGCCACCACACTGGATAAAGCATTAATGAGATGTTGGCTTATGAGTAGATCTGTGAGGAGAGGCAGGAGTTAGGTGGAAGGGTGCAGATAATCAAGGGGGAAGAGAGAGAAAGAAATTTTGAAAACTTGGCAAAACAAAGCAATGCTATCAATGTGGAAAAAGTAAGAATTCTGGCATCAATATAACTCTATCACAGAAGGAATTCTAAGATTTTAACACTGCGCCACAGTCTTTCCTATAGTACAAAATTTACATATGCTATATGTTAGGGGCCCCTGAATGGCTCAGTTGGTTGAGTATCTGACTCTTGATTTCAGTTCAGCCCATGATCTGAGAGTCCCGGGATCAAACCCCACATTGGTCTCCCCACTCAGCTGAAATTCTGCTCAGGGATTCTCTCTCTCAATCGCTCTCTCCCCCTGCTTGCACTCTTTCTCTCTAAATAAATCTTTTAAAAAGTCCTTTAAAAAATGCTATATGTTAGAAAAGTCTCATACGGTTACAAAGATGGATATTTCTGACATCTTTAGAGAGAGAAGCAATCTAAATGGCCACCAAATTGTGAACAAATGAACACAATAGAGACATAAGATAGAACACTCTACAACATGCAGAGACAACAAAAACATAATATTGGGTAAAAAAAAAAAAGGCAAGATAAAATGATACTAACATAATAAATGTGTTAATAAAAACATGCAAAAGTAATATTATGTAGTGATATATATCTATATATATAGATATATGCGTTGAAATGAATTGGAAAACTACATACTAATTGTAGCAACTGCCTCAGAAAAACAGGTCAGGTAGTGGGACTAGTTACGTGGTCAAAGGAGATGTTAGCTTCATGTTATGCTTCACATCTTTAACAAGCGGGGAACACAGATATGGCAGATTTTTCTTTTATAAGAAGTTGGTATTCTTGGAGCAGCCTGGGTGGCCCAGCAGTTTAGCACTGTCTTCAGCCCAGGGTGTGATCCTGGAGTCCCGGGATCGAGTCCCACACATCAAGCTCCCTGCATGGAGCCTGCTTCTCCCTCTGCCTGTGTCTCTGCCTCTCTCTCTGTGTGTGTGTCTGTCGTGAATAAATAAATAAAATCTTTATTTTTTTTTAATTTATGATAGTCACACAGAGAGAGAGAGAGACAGGCAGAGACACAGGCAGAGGGAGAAGCAGGCTCCATGCACCGGGAGCCCGACGTGGGATTCGATCCCGGGTCTCCAGGATCGCGCCCTGGGCCAAAGGCAGGCGCCAAACCGCTGCGCCACCCAGGGATCCCAATAAATAAAATCTTTAAAAAAAAAAGTTGGTATTCTTAATTTTGTTATCATTGTTTTAGCTTTTTATAAATTTTAAATTTATAAATTTATTGTCTAAAATAAAAGCAAAATAAAAAGAGACTCCAAGCCTGAGAATAAAGCAGTAGTTTTCAGCAGCTTGCTTGGAGTGGTGATGGAGACAAGACACTGGAATCATGAGTGGATCAGAGTAAATGTGACTTTATACCATCTCCTTCTCAAGCTGTGGTACCACGTACCCTGAAATCAAATCAAATATATTTGTCTTATATATACTATACATAATATATAATATATTTTATATATATTTATGTGTATTATGTGTACATACAAAACTGGTATGCTGAGATGTGCACTGTGAACTGCCAAAGAAAATCTTGGCTAAGGGGATAAAAAGCCATTTAAAAACCAACATTTCAGTAGCGCGGGATGGAAGTATTTGTACAATTTATATACTTCAGCAGGGCTCTTTAAAAGAAACTCCAAGGAAAGCAGCAGCAGCCAACATTTGTTTTACAGGGGGCCTGTTTTTATAACGCTGACCAATAGTAGTTTAGGACACAGAAGTTAGACACCCTTAGTTGGAGAGAAAGAAAGGTGAGAGGAGGAAGGCAGGAAGAACTACAGAACTTGGAAGTGGTCAAAACAATCAGAACAAAATAAATAGAGGGAAAAAATATTGTAAATGTTCCCAACTTTTTAGACTTCCTTTTGAAGTTTAAAAACTCTAAAAAGTCATATACGGTATTATTTATGCACTTAAAATCCACTGATTGAAAAAAATAATTGCAAAAAGCTGTTTTGAACTAGGCAATATTTCTAAAGAGGATTTATTTAATTAGTAATTCAAAATTATCTTTAGATACTTGAAAAATAGTAGCATACTATTTTTGCTTATAGGTAATATTTGAAGTATCTCTGATTCTGTGGAGCCCTATAACAATTTTGTAGAGCCCTTCCTCCTTCCTTCAGATTGTGGCAACATTAATCTGAATATAACCTCTGGTTTTAGGTGTTAAATGATTAGAATAAATGGAAAAACAACTCTACAGAAATTTGTGACTTGAGTTCAGCCGAGATTTCTGTGGACTTAGAAATGGATTAAGAAAGCTTAGTTGCTAAATGCTAAGTGGCAGAGCCAGGACTCAGATTAATCTGATTGATTCCAAAGCTTGCGCTCCTTCTACCCAACACACAACACCACTTTTTGAACACTGCATTTTGTACCCAACTAGAATGAGTAAAACACAGTTAAAGCCAAGCTCGACACAAGTCCTAAAGTGAAGACTTAAACTTTAGATAAATCAGTTGATATATTAGATTGGTAGAAAGTTATTTTTCATCAATCCAACCAAGATCTTTCCTGGGAATATATGGCTGAGCAAACCAACCTGGTACATCAGTGAGGCAATCTGGCAATGTGGGCAGGGCACTGCTGAATGGGCAATAATCCTTGTCTTACTCTTCTGTATCTATGGATGCCTCACTCATGGATCCTAAGACCCACTATAAAAACTGTCTTTCCATTTTTCCAATTTTAGCAAAAAGAGAGTCAGGGTAGACCTGGATCAAATGTACAAATATTTAACTGAAGAAAGGAATCAAGTCACCCGGTGTTTAACATCCTGGCCAGGAACATGAGCAGCTGAGCAATGAAAGTGAAATCCTTAGTCATATTTCCAGGATCCAAATGCTGACTCTCATTTGGAGTATGGGTACAGTCCTGCATCTATATTGAAATGCAAGCACCATGGGATTCACATATCCCTACCGCTATATCCCCAGCACCAGCATGTGGAACAGTGCCTGAGACACAGAGGCACTCAAATATTTGTTAAATAAATGGATACTAGTAGCTGTGGGGATTTTTATTCCTGTCTTGTTAGTATAAATTATAAACATAATTCACCTGTAATAATGATAATACCTCTGAGCAGAAGACCAAGATCCATCTTAAGAACTGCTAATCTCACTAGAGTATCTGAGAGCTTCAGGATTAGCGGTCACTCCCTTACCTTTTCCATCTCAAGACCGAGGCCTTTCCGAGTCCTTCACCTATGGTCAGTGATGCATACCATAGGTAATGTATATATTTTGCTTTCACCTACCTTACCTCATTCAATTATCACAACGAATCTTTAAGAAGAAAAGCATCACTCCAATTTTACCAAAGCAGAACCAAAGTGTTCTTGTCAGGACTCAAACTAGTCTAATCAAAATGAAACACAAAAAGGTTAAAAGAAAATTGATTCCAAATAACTGAAACATCCAGAACTGGATCCAAGGGAAGTTTAGAGTCTGTAACTCAAACATATCAGGGATCTCTCAGGTAAGCTCTCTCCAGCTCTGTGGGCTTCCTTCTCTGTGGGTTAAAGTTTATTCTTGGGTAAATTAATATCTGGAAACTAAGTTAATACCATCCATTATAGCTTATGATCCTGGGGAAGAATAACTCACTTATTCCTCTTTCCAGGAAACTCCAGGAACGTTCCCAGGTGGCCCACTTTGAGCCACGTGTCCTTCCATCCTTTGCTAATCACTGTGGCAAGTAAATTGAGTGTTTAGATTGCCCCATCCCACATCATATTATGGAGGAGGTCAGATATTGGCAACCTCGTTAGGTAGAACAGAGTTCCTACAGAAAACTGCTGGGAAGACTAAATGTGATAGACTATCCACCACACCAAAGCTTAAAAAATTGAGTTCCATACACAAAATTCCATAGCCACTATGAGGCTGAGCGCCTGAGTGCTTAACATGCATTTCCTGAGTAACGAAATAAATATGAGCCTGTGTTCTAACCCCTAAACCCATAACCTTCCACTAACTACACGGCGAGTCTCCTGTATTATTTTTTAATATTTTATTTAAATTCATTTTGCCAACATACAGTGGTACATCCAGTGCTTATCCCATCAAGTGCCCTCCTTAGTGCCCATGTCTCCTGTATTTTAAGCAAAATACAGAACTATCCCCAAATTCTCAAAGTGAATAGGATTGACCATGTGGATTGACATAGAAAATCGAATTACTGTCATTCTTAGAAGAACAATGCTACATAATATTGCCCTATTGTCCGATGCTTTCTATTACTCTTGGTTTGTAAGGATTTGCTAATTGATCTAACAGTTTGAAAATGTTTCATTTTCTGTGAACCTAGTCAGCCAACATCAGAGGTAGTTTAGCTGGATAGGAATGAGAGACAGCCCTCCCTTAAGAGAGGAGGAACAGGACCATCGTGTCACTACTATTTCTTTCATCCATTATGTCTTATCTCTTCTCCTTTTCTGATTGATAAGACACTTGATTTGAATTAGTGAGAAAATAAGTGGCTGGTGTCTGTAAAATGTCTTTAAACCTCCCCTTTATCTTGCAAAAATCAAAATTATTTTTATTTTCACTTCAAGGAGAAAAAGAGAGACAAACCTAAAAAGCTTCAGGCACAGGTGGGAGATATTTGCATTTCTGTTCTGACACTAAAGTATTTTTCTAGTGTCAACAAATGGAGAGCTCTATTTTAAATGTTGCTGAAATTCTTCCTAAACTCCATTATTCCATTCCGCTCCACTACAAAAAGGACAGATCTTCTTTCTTTATAATCTAGGATTCCTGGGGAAAGATTGAGGCATCCTTTCTGGCTTTGAGGTAAACGTGTGACTTTTCATTAACATTAACGGGAGTGCTTCGCTGAAAAGAACAGACTCCATGTTTTTAAATGCTTGAGTGATGATTCACACAAAGCTGGGAAAAGCCTTTTTGTCTTATGCAGCTATGCCCACTGTTGCAGGACCAGGATTACGAATCACGAATCACGGTAGGCTGTCCTTTTAAGACAGTTCATCCATCCAGGGTCATTGCAGAATGCCCCTGCAGAGAAAGATGTCATGGCAAAGCAATGCAATGTGCCAGGCATGGCTCTTCACTGCAACATTTAGGTGACAAAGCTTTCAGGCAACAACACTCTTGTTAGACAATTGTGAAAACAAAAAACCTAAGTTAATTGAAAAACTGCTTAGGGCTCTATATTTTCTCTGGTAGGTTTAAAGTAAAAGAAAAATAATAGCATTGCTCCTGTGATTGCAAAGGCTGAAGAAAATCCACTGAAGGACACATGGACACAACAAGCTAATCCTGGTAATTTTTTTTTATCCTGTATTTACCACATAAACAGAATGACGCTGTTTTTTTATGTTTCACTTCTAAATGAGGAAAGAAGCATAACTTTATAACCTTCTAAGTAAAATAATTATGGAAGAGGAAGAGATATTAATGGTTTTTTAAAGATCCAATAAATCATATAAACTAGTCTTTCCAGGGAATGTTTGCAAGTTGCTAAAGATATGAAGAGACGAAGAAATGACTGAAATTAATTCTGAAGACAAATCCCCATCAAAATGAGAAATAGTGCACTAGCTTACATTAAATGAAAAATCACTCATGTGGCATAAAGTAGATAGAATAAATCTATTTTTAAAGGAATACAAATATGCAAAGGAGCCCTGTTCAAAAACAAGCAGAAAAGAGAGTAGAAGATCGGATGTTGACCAGGTAAAGGATGGGCCTATGAGACCACCACGGTGAGTTTACCCATCCTTTGGGTTTGCTTTCATCTCCCTATCCAGTACCCCTCAGCCTGGCACCACTCGGTTCAAGCAACCTGCCCATGGACCAGCAGAGGAGCGCCCAGCACCCACCTCCTCTGCTTTGTCTGGTGGATGCCCACCTAAAGTCTTTTTGGATTTGTCCTCTGTAGCAGGGATAAGTCTGCTGGGTCTGGAGAAAATGGGGAACCTATAGGGTTACAGGATGCTGAGGAGGAGCCGAGGGGCCGGGCCTGTGCATCCTCTTAGAGAACACTTTTAGAAAATAGAAACAAGGTCAGAAGCTGATAGAACAACCACATGTGCATTAGTTTTTATCAAGAAGACACGCCCATCCTGAGTGTACGACCCTGAACAACTGTGTTGTCAGCAAGGCAAAAAGAAGAAGGGTGATGTGGTTTTAGGATAATGTGAAAGGCCAGGAAGCTGCTGGGTGTTTTCCAGATGGCAAATATTTTTACCATGAAATCATGGATTCAGCAAGGATTGCAGGGAAGAGCTGGGGGGCGGGGAGGAACACACACACACACCGAGGTTATGCTTTACATTTCCGAAAAGATAAGTAAGTTAAATAAGTTTGTATTTAGTTGTTACTGAGGTTTGTTTGCATCTGGTAGTAAGTTCAGAATCTTTACCTCATTGGAGAACCTGTCAGGAATCAAAGTGTCTGGTACAAAACACGCTGGGGGAACCCATCAAAGAGATTGAAAATAGTCCTTATTTTTGAGGTATTAAACGCTGCCTGAGAGGAGCAGACATAGACCCAATACAATGTTTTGGAAGGTAATTGCAAGTAAGACATTGAAAGCACATGAGAGCTCGGTTCTATTTCTCGGAGTCTAAGGAGTAATGTAAAATGTTCGCATGACTCGCCCCACAAAGTCAGCTGAGGGGTAGCAGCTCACTTACATCTAGACTCATCCACTTGTTAGATGAGTGACTCATAAGGACATAAGCTTGTACATGTGAGGAGGCAGCCTCAGACCTCAGCTCGCAAGCCAGGAGGTGGAGCAGGCACCTGTCCTATCTCATCTGCTTCTCCATCTTGCCTCTTGGCTCTGATCTGTCTTGGCCTGCCCCCATTTCTAGGGCACAGGCCTGCCAGTCCCCAGTTTCCCCCATTCCAGACCACCACGAATAATGTGGGGTCTAATCTCCAGAAACATCAAGCCAGTATTCGAAATTCTTCTGGGCCTTGTTGCTGGCTCTGGATCATTTATCCTCCATTGTCTCCAGTGCCTATTATAGTGCATGCTACTTACGAGCTCATAATTAACTTGCATAATGAGTCCATTATCTCCAGTAGATAGATAAAGGTCAAATTTCATAATCCAGCTCTCAAAGTACTCAGTGTGATTCCTTCACCTGCCTTTTATTGTAAAATTTCTCCACTTTCTTGAATATATTTAGATTCAGCCAAAATGGCCCATCACCAACTCTGCACCCGGCCACCTGTTCCACCCTCCTCACCCCTCTCTTCCTGCTGGTCTACGTCCCTGGATGCCTTCCCACCTGCCTCTCTAACCTTCCTCTCCAGCTTTCAAGTCCTGTGCACCTTCCCCATGAAGCAGTCCCTGCTCACCTCAGAATGTTCTTTTTTTTTCTTTTTTGAACATACTCTTTGCACCATCCATCTGGCTTTAGAAGATGCTCTGAATTATATTTAGATTTGTTTTGGGCAAGAATTGAATTTCCCTTAGCACAGCACTCTAATTGACACAAGTAAGAACTCAGTAAGTATTCATTGAATAAATAAATGATATACTTGCATGCTGTCACTCTCAGTGCCAAGGGAGAAATGTCAGATGTTACCAATCATGTTTAATTACAACAATAGAAGAGGAGAAAGAAACAGAAGGAGGAGCCTAACCACTGCACTTGACATTGCCCACGTTTCCATGCCATCCACAGCCATCTTGTCTATTCCCTTCCTACCATGCAACAGCCCTTGCCCTTGTGCATAGAGATGCCAGCTCACCAAAACACAAAATCTGCATCAGGACATGCATTATATTAAAGATAACTATAGACTATATGATAAGCATTAAATTAATCATCATTAATCATCACCTGTCTGACCCCAATAACATGTAAACCTTATTTTATTCTGCCTTCAGCTTCAAAGTGAGTCTGGCCCTCATCCCAGGAGGCATCTCAGTGAGCAGTACCACTTACCCCAATCAGTTAGGGGCCCCTCTCTAGAAAGCTCTACATTTCCAAAAGAGATAATGCATCATCTAAATGCATCCACAAAAATAACTTCCCTTAGGAATAGTTTTCACAGTATTACACAGGGCATTTGTTAAATATTTCTGATGAGTGAAAGTTGAGAAGAATATAATAATGTACTGTTACATAAATTTCACCAGTCCTGACTACAGAGTGGGCATGGAAAGAAATGGAATATGTACCTCAAGAAAACTTAACCAATGGTGATATCATAAATTGGGGTTTTGTGGTAGAAATTTATAAAGGAATACAATAAGGTAGTGTTCTAATAGAGTGGGATAATTAGAAATATGGGAGAATGGAATTCAAAGGACTACTGTTAACTCACACTTATATTCTGGATCACCTCCCACAAACTGACATCCTGTCCAAGAAGGGACTTGTCTATTGTGTAAGTGAATGAGACTTTTAGTCCCAGGGTGACCCTCAAGTCTCCTTGTCACTTAATTCTGTACTCCATGTGCTACTGCAAAGAGCCCTGCCCATTTCCTAACTGTGCAATTCAATAATTCAGTAATTGCTGATTTTTTTTAGAACCTTGTCTAAAACCGAGTTAAAACAAAGCTATTAAAATTGTAATGTACTAGAACTAGATCAAATTCAGTAGCTTCAAGTTCACAGGTATCAAATGACCATCTATTTTTATCTGCTTCAGATTCTCTTGCTAGACCGTTTTCAGGCAGAAACTTAAGAAAGTTCTGTTCGCATTTTACATTTCCTTGGTGGATGAAGAGCAACTGAAAATCTACGTCTGTGCAGGTTTGTTCACTTTTTTGCACACACCAAGATGAAGCAAACAGCCCAAGCATTGCAGCTGTTTGCCTTTGGTGCTCTATCATTATGAAGAAGTTCGATTTATCAATGTAGACGGACAATCGAGGAGTTTACTTTCATTCAGGCATTTGGCCCCAAGAGAGGCCTCATTTATGTGGGCAATGAACAGACCACAGACAAAACAAATGCTGACTCACCACTGGAAGGAAAAGCAATGAGTGTTGATATTTAGTGAATACAGAAGTTCTTCAAATAACTATTTCACTTACCTTCACAGAATTTTCAACTCTCTCATGTAAGTGGCTCTTGGAAATTAAAATTCTACTTCCATTTGAGATAAGACAAGCTCAAAATTCTTAACAAGCTAAAAATTCTTAACCTAACCTTTACCTAGCACACACCAACCTGCGAATTAAGGGATTAAAAAAATCCCCACGCTACCCAGACTTCATGTTACTGCATAGGAAGTCTGGTGTGCTGTGATGGAATGTGGGAGATGATCCCAGTCAGATTCCAAGCAGAAAGTCACTTTTTCCAACCAGACTGGTGCTAAGTATGATATCTATCATGACATAGTGGAGAATGATATCAAGAGAGGAAGAAGCTGCCATAGAGGACACGAAGAGCAACTGTGAGATGGGAAGAGCAGAGAGCTGTGGCTTCTAGTGGCCACATTCATTAACAAGTCTGGGTAGCAGCCATCATCTCACAGAACATTATGGCGGGAAGACAGCCTTCAAAGGATCTGCTGAGAAAGACTCAGAACTTAACAACCGCACTTTGAGCAAGTACATAAGCAAAACTCTAAGAATTGTCAGTGCTGAGGAAAAAATTATAATGAGGGAAAAGGGAGTTGGCTTGGAAGAGAACAATCTGCAACACAAGGGCAAGATCCAGAGAGGATGATGTCTGTTCTTTTTGCTACCCTGCTTAAGGACTAAAAACACTTCCTTCATGAGGAGGAACCGTATCTGAGTCCTCAGTATCTTTCTTTATAGTTTGTTGTGTATAAATACTGAGTAGGACTTCCTTTACCAGCGTGGGCATCAAAACGCATCACATAACTCGTTTTGTAATGTGGCACTTTCATCTCCATATATCCTCATTCGCAGAAAGTCTAAGTACCCCCTCGAGGAACGCGGTCCCAGCAGCCAGCATTTGCATTCCAAGAGAACCAGTCTGGACACTTCATGTTTCTCCCATAGCCTTCAGGGTCACTCACATTCCACATTGTTATCCAAGGCTGTGAAGGGTGGAGGGATCTTGAGAAGATTCCAGCCTCAGCCCCCAAAATACTGCAACCAGTCCTAACCTCCAACCCTTAGGCTTTGGCTTTCATCCAGTGTCCCCAGATCAGCCTGGTCCTCCCCATGTGGTGCATTGCTCTGCTGGGCCTCGGGGTGCCCTTCCCAAACAGTGAACTCCCATAGGTTTCGCTAACTTTCACACTCACTTGAGACACTTAGCTTCTTCCCTTCCCAGAAGGACCGTAACTCTATGGAAATAGTGTCAACTCTACCCCTAAGCTCTCCTTACCGAAAGGAGCCTCCCTCTTGTCACACTCCTCTGTGCCCTTCTGCCAAGTGATGGGTGCCTAGGTGTCTATGTTTGCATCTCTGAGAGGGGGTCCCTCAGCAACTCTAAAACACAAAGAAGTTACCCTTGGGAGACTGAATCTCTACCTAATACAAGAAGAAGGCATGGCCAGCTCTTTAAATTATGTGTCTGTGTCAACAGACAAGGACCGACCGACCAAATTACACTTTGTAAACATATTCACTCTTCATTTCAGAGTATGGCTTCCCTCCACAAATTATTTCATCATCTTCCTTCAAGTATTTTGATATTCAGGCACCTATTTGAGGTTGACCCTTCCTAAGGACTAGAGCTACTTTTAGTGCCCAGGATGTGTGAAGGTGAAAAATGATGAGAGGAACCTCAGGAGATTTTGCCTTAGGGAGTAAGAGGTCCATGACCGTCTGTGCGGAAGCCCAGGTAGAGCCAGCCGCCATGAAACTGGTGATCCTTCCAAAAAGGCAGAAGTGAGTGATAAAGAAGAGAAGGAAGGGGACTGCATTGGGCAGTCCTGTTCCAGTGTCCCAGGGTTCTTGGCCACTGGAGGTAGAGTGCCTCCTTCATCCATGGACACACAGACCTGCCAACCATCACTAGGAGAGCAGAACCATAAGGATGGTCCATTCCAATCTCATGACAGAGTTAATATATATCATAACAAGACAACCCACCTCTTGGTGTTCTGACCGAGAAATGAAAACCTGGAACTGGTTATCAATCATCTTGGATATGAAATGGGATCTGGGGAGATCTATGTAGTCTTGGTATGCAGAGAGGCTGAACACAGAGGTGTATACTCTGCAAAGTCTCCAGAAAGACTGAAGAATGGATTGGCAAGCTGAGGTTGCCAGGCAGCCTTTGCACTTAATGCCTGTCATTCTACAAACACAAGGATTGTTCTGACTCATTCATCACTATATCCCTATCACCTAGCACAATGCCTGGAACTTGTAAAATGGCATAATAAACAGTTATTGGACAAGTGGATACATCTTTTATATACTATCAAAACAACTATAGTGTAAAAGGGATTCTCTAATGTCTTAGACATTCCTGTAAGTGATGGGTAATAATAACAAACGCTCATTCATATATTCCCATGAGCACCGAAGTCTTAAAAACGAACAACTTAAGATTTAAATCTTGAGACAGACCCAAAGACAAAGAAACTGATACCCAATGAGATTAAGCACATTGCCCAAGGTCACACATCACTGGCAGGCTCAGACTCAGAATTCAAATCAAGGAGCCTGGCTTTCGTCTATGCCTTGAACCTCTTGAATACCTGACCATCTGGCCACACGATATGATGTGAGCACATAACTTGGAGTCAGTCCAAAACCCTGCCCAGAGAATGGTGTTATGAATGCCACCTTGAATTATCTAAGGTACTTACCCGTATCTACTACAGCCATTACTTTACTGTGGGTCTGGCTTCACTGAAATTCTTTGTTCTTCTTGTGAAGTCTTCACAGCTCCTTTCATTCATGTACCTGCCCCAGGTGTGTTATCTTATGAAATGTCACTTTCTACTTGAAGGCCCTGTTTTCCCTCCCTTTGGCTATGCTGGGGCTTCCTTTCCATTCATCAGCCAGAAGAGATGTGCCACAGCTTCCTGACTTTCCCACCTCATAGAGTAATGGTGGGAAATAATGCTGTTGAGGCAAGTCTGTCTTGTTAAGAGTATCGTGCAACACACTGGAAATATTCTAAAGGAAATCAAAAATACAAAAAAGAACATCTGCATCAGATGCAGAGGTCTGACCATAGGTACTTGACATATTTTTTTTCTTTCTGGTCAAAAACAGGAAAGAAAGTTTCTCTTGGCTAAATCAAAGGATAGAATTAAGAAACTCCAGAAATCAATTATGTCATCCTCTCTAAACAGTTTTTAAAAGGTGATTTATAAAGAGAGGAAAAAAAAGTTTCTTCTGGCTTCAACACTGTCTGCCTCCTTTGAACTAACTCCTATAATAGAGGGATTACAATGTAAGATACATTTAATACAAATGTATGAGAATATAAAAATACAGACCAATTGTCAATAACCCAGAAGAAAGAAAACTTCTCCAAAAATAGTACTGAAAATATGTATCATCCTGCCAAAGATGTATAAGTTAGCAACTATGTATCCTATAGTCTCAGGGAGGCTCTGAGAACAGAGGGACACAAGACTGGAACCCAAGGGTCAGACCTGCAGTGAGAAATATAATAGGAGTAATCAATTTCATAAAATACTCTCAAATATGTGGTTTTGTGCAAGGACTAGTAGTAATAATGGTCCTAACCTATGTGTGATGTACCATTCCTGGAGCTAACTGCTCATCTGCTACTTGTCTCACACAAGACAGTACCACTTAGGACATTTTCTCACACTTCCATAAATGAGAAAATCACCTCCTTGGTGCTCTGAAGTATTAATTTCTCTTCCTGGGAAGACCAATCTACTCACAAGAAGAACTATAGTTACATTTCCTTTGTGGGGACTTAGAAAATAAAAACCTCTGGAATTATAGGTTTCTTTGACCTGGTATCTGCTTTTTCCAGACTGCCTTACATTTCTGGTTATGGGTGAAGGCTGAGCTTGGTCATCTTGACTATTGAGCCTAAGAGCAGAGGCCGCAAAGCCATCATAAAACACTTCAGTAGACTTGCATGTGAATTATTTTAAGTGCCTCAAATGTATTTATTGAATATTTGTAACTATTTCATATGAAAATAATTTCTAAGTATGAATAGAAAAAAGCAGAAGAAATCACGGATATTATAGGAGTTTTTTTGTACTAAGACCATTCCATTCAAATGAGATTCATTCAAAAAAGTATTCATAAGGAAATTTATTTAATATGACTAAAATTTGAAGGGATCAATTTTCATCCTGTCTTGTGCTACAATAATACTGTAGTTCTCTTTTATGCCATAAAGAAGCATCTTTATGTTATAAAAGATAACATGTTTTTCATGCAATGTATAGACTTTAATCTGCATTTTAAGAAAATCCCTTTGGGCCAGATTCTAATACAATTTCACAGGAAAATTCCTATTGAGGCTGACTGAATTCCAATATAATTTGAAAGCAATTAAAGTTTATCAAAGGAATTATGCAGTAGAGTTATTCTGGAAATGAATCAGGCCCAAAGGCAGTAAAACAAGCATATTAGGTCTTTGGAGTAGCTCTGAGAAATTTCTTAAGTTCTATTCACTTACTAAAACTATAGTGTTCCAGTGGAAGGAGGGAGGACAAAGGCCTATAAGGCAGTTTTATACAGATTCATTTAGTTTCAGAAACTGAAAAGTTTCTTAAATCTCGATAATGTCATTTCCAAATGGGCATTCCTGTACAACATGAAGTAGAAAACTTCTAGTATGCTTTAATAAAATACATCTAAGCCTGATACAACACAAAATTTCCAATTAAAATCCTTTCTTCTGTGTTGTTTTTATCTTTCTCAAAAATGTCTGAAGGGTCATGTTTCACCACCTCACTACCTCAGTGAGTGCCAGTTAAGACTTGCACACAAAAGTAACACCGGAAACAACTCTAAACAAAGGAAGAGAACATAGAAAAGAAGGAAAGAATGTTTCCGTGTGCATATCCTTAGGGGTCGCATTACATCATTGGTGTACAATACCTCATCTTTGCATAACATTCTATATACTATTAATTAAATTTAATTAATTGTAGGCTGCTTTTTATCATAGAAGTATTTGCTATATTAATATGTTCTAAAAGAAGAATAGATTCTAAGGAAAATGAGATTTATCAGGAATCTATGCACATCCACCCTAGGATTAAGTTTGTAGAGTTAAAACTTGAAAATCATCAGCAAATGCTAGTTACCTGCTTTTAATTAGTTGGAGAAATTGAGAAAGAAAATCTCAGAGTAATTAACTCAATAAGTTAATGACCAATATCATGTCCATCATTTCAAGAAATTTTCCCAAAAAACCACAAGTCTACCCTCAATCACAATGATGATATTTGACACAAAATTCTGAAAAATATGCTCCCTCAAGTGAAAATTCCAAAAGGGAAACTGATAGCCAGACATTTCAAGCAATACACTATCTTAAGTGAGAGAAAATTATATCCAGAATGACAACATGAGGAGCTCCACAGACCTGCTCTCCAGCAAAACAACCATAACTGATAGAATTAGGGAGAAAAAGAAAAGAAAGAAAGAGAGAAAGAAATTAAAAGTCTCAAAAATTTTCTCAGGACATACAGCAAAAAAAGAAGCATTTAATCAAGAAAATCTACATCTCAGCAAGAACAGTAAGAATATTTGGAATTTGAGCCATAAACCCATTCCTTCCCTTCCCTTACACCAGGCTTAGCACGATTAAATCTCCTCTCATGGTGGAGATGAGCAGGAAGATGGGGTTCCCTCTCAATTCCCAATCAAGGAACACCAAAAAAAGTTGCAGAGGCTAAGCCCTTGAAGACTCCAGCCAAGGGCTCACAGGCCCCTTTCTTCTACAGCCCCCACTAACAGAGCAGAGGTTCTACGCCAAGTACAGCAAAGTGAGAATCCTGCAGCCTTTGTCATCTTTGTCCCAGCTCACACATACACTGGCAGTTCCATTCTGGGAGAGGCAAGCCACAAAGATCAGAGGCTACTGCCCCTACCCAGAGCCCTATTTGCAAAGCAGGAGTGTTACTCCAGAAGCAAGCCACTGACCCACCCACAGCTCAAGAGCTGAAACTTAAAGATTTTGCCTAGGGCAAGAGGCAGTTGGTAAGAGCAAAGAGCACCAAAACTTTCTCTCAAAGAACTAACTTGATTAGTAACAGAGTCTGGGGAAGTTCAAGCCTAAAGCTGTCTAGAAAACAATGGAGATTCTGATGGCAAGTAATTAAGAGGAGACTATTAATTGTATGAGGATTACAAGTTCAATCACTAGCTAGTTTATCAGAGAGAACCATGGAAAGTGACAGCCAAGAACCCTCCTAGGATGGGAACAAATCTCAAAGCTGACCTCAAAACCATTCCAAATTTAATTGAACCAGATGTAAAGAAACTTATATCCCAGGGCATTGTCAAAAACAATGAAGTCAACTGGAATTAGTGGACCTAACAGCTAGGTGTGTTTGTGAGGCAAAGAGCTTACTGGAGAGATCAAGGAAAGAGGCCACCAGAGAGAGTCCTGTTACATCACTGTCATCCCAGGATCACTGTACATATGCCCAGAGTTGCGGTTCTCTGAGGAGCCACATCATAGGCTTCACAGTGCATGGAGTAATAGATGTGATAAAAAAAAAAAAATAGTCCAGTCAAGTCATTAAACAAATGAACAAAGCAAACAACAAAAACAAACAGGGGATGGAATGGATGGAAAGGGGAGAAAGTGAACATAGGATCAGAGAAATATGGGACACTATCAAGTGCACTAACATTTACAGAATGGGAGTATTAGAGAAAGAGAAGGGAGAGATACAGAAAAAAAATTAAAGAAGCAATGAACAAAAACATCCCAAATTTGATTAAATACTAATCTATATACCTAAGAAGCACAACAAACTCTAAGTAAGATAAACACAAACAGATCTACACTCAGACACATCCTAATAAGAATAATAGGTAGGGGTGCATGGTTGTGATCCTGGGGTCCAGAGATCAAGTCCTGCACTGGGTTCCCCACAGGGAGTCTGCTTCTCCCTCTGCCTATGTCTCTGCCTCTGTGTCTCTCACGAAGAAAGAAAGAAAAAAAAAGAAATAAAGAAAGGAAAGAAAGAAGAAAGAAAGAAAGAAAGAAAGAAAGAAAGAAAGAAAGAAAGAAAGAAAGAAAGAAAGAAAGAAAGAAAGAAAAATGGGGAGGAGAGGGCAGGTAACAGGAAGGGCAAAAAAAGAATAATTTGACAGTAGCAACATAAAAATGACTTTTCATATAGAAGGGAACCCCATTAAATTTAATGGCTGACATCTCATGAGAAACAATGGAAACAGTGGAGGCCAAAAGGCAGAGATATCATATTCAAAGTTCTAAAGGAAAAAAAACTGTCAATCAAGAATCTTATTTACAGCAAACTATATTTTACACAAAGGTAAAATAAATACATTCCTACATAAGCAAAAAGAATTTTTTGCTAGTAGGCTTGCCTTACATAAAATTCTTCAGCGTGAAACACAGTGACCCCAGACAGTAATATGAATCCACACCAAAAACCAAAGACCACTGGTAAAAGTAATTATGTAACTATAAAAGATAGTGTAAGTACATATTTCTTGTGTCTCTTATTTGAAAAGCAATTGTATAAAACCATATTACATTTGACAATAACATAGCTGAAGACAAAGTAAGAAAATGATACATGGGGTCCCTGGGTGGCTCAGGGGTTGAGCGTCTGCCTTTGGCTCAGGTCATGATCCTGGGGTCCTGGGATCAAGTCCCATATCAGGCTTTCTGCATGGAGCCTGCTTCTCCCTCTGCCTGTATCTCTGCCTCTCTCTCTCTGTGTCTCTCATGAATAAATAAAAATTTAAAAAAAAGAAAAGAAAACGACACAGATGGCAACATGAACGCACAAGGCCAAATTAAAAGAACCAGAAATGACAAATAAGAAAGCTAATATAAGAAATTGTATGAATAAGAAATTCTACTTGTCCTTCCTTTGCCTAACTGCTTTAATAGACAAACAATTCTATAAAATGATGATCATAACAATGTGTTGTTCGGCTTGTAGCATATATGTATGTAATTTATAAAACAATAGTAGCACAAAAGGAAAGGAGAGAGAATAGAGAAATATAGAGGTGATATTTCTGACCTCACTGTAATCAAGTTAGTATAAATCTAAAGCAGATTCTGATGAATTACATATATATAGTAAGCTCTATGGGGTGCCTCAGTGGCTCAGTTGGTTAAGTATGAGACTCTTGACTTTGGCTCAGTTTGTGATCACAGGGTCGTGGGATTGAGCTCTGCTTCAGGCTCTGAGTTCAGCATGTAGTCTGCTTGGGATTCTTACCTCCCTCTTCTTCTGCTCCTCCCTCTGCTCACACTCTTTAACAAACAAACAAACAAGCAAACCTTAAAAATATGTATATAGTAAGCTCTAGAGCAAGCACTAAGAAAATAAAATCCAAAGAAAGTATAAGAAAAAAAATCAAAGCAATTGAAATAGTACAATGGAAAATATTCACTTAATGCAAAAAAAAAAGAAAAGAAAAAGAAAAAAGACCATTAAGGAGGGCTAGAACAACAACAAAGACATGAGACCTACAGGAAACAAAGAATAAAATGCCATGGTGGGCACATATCTAACTATATCAGCAATAACACTAAACGTAAATGGGTTAAACAATCCAATCAAATATCAGAGCTTGTTAGGCTGCATGAAAAAAAACAAGATCCAACTTTAAATGTCTACAGGAGACACACTTTAAATTCAAAAATACAAATAGACTGAAAGTATGAGAATGGAAAATACAAATCATGCAAATAGCAACCATAAGAAAACTGCAGTGGCTATACTAATATCTTACAAGGTACTTTTTAAAGGAAAAAATGTTTTTAGAGATAAAGAAGGACATTTTATAATAATAAAAGGATAAGTCCTTCAGAAAGATATAAAAATTACAAACATGTATGCACCTAACAACAGAGTCCAAAATGCCTAAAGAAAAAGTTGACAAATGAAAGGAGAAGTAGATAATTCAATAATAATAGTTGGAGCCATCAATATCCTATTTTCAATAATAGAAATAGGAAGATCAACAAAATATAATACTTGAACATCATACACCAACTAGACTTGACAGACATCTATAGAACACACCAACAGCAGTATATTACACATTCTTGCCAAGTTCACATAGAACACATTCCAGGATAAACCATATGCTAGCCCATAAGACAAGCCTCAACAGATTTAAAAGAATTGAAAACATGCAGAGTAAGTTCTCTGACCACAATGGAGAGAAATTACAGATCAATAACAGAAATTTGGGAATTCATAAATATATAAGAATTAACCAACACAAACCTAAATAATCATTAAATCAAGAAATCACAAGGCAAATTAGGAAATACTTTGAGATAAAAGAGCAAAAACATAGCTAACAAAACTTATAAGATGCAACAGAAAGCAATGCTTAAAGAAAATTTTACAACGGTAACTGGCTTTATTGGAGAAAAAAAAAACCTCCAACCAATAACTTAATTTTCTACCTTAAGATACTAGAAAAATCACAAACCAAACCCAAAGCAAGCAGGAAGGAAATTAAAGATTAAAGAAGAACTTATTGAAATAGAGAATAGAAACACAGTAGAGACAACCAAGAAAATCAAACACTGGTCAGTCTTTGAAAGGATTGAAATTATTGGCAAGTCTTTCACTCAAATGACCAACAACAAGGGGGAAAAAAAGTCTCAAATCCTCTTTTAAAGATCAAATCATCTAAATTGACAAACCTTCTGAGGACAGTATTACTTAACACAGCATCAGGTACATTAATTACCATGAATTAGAGGAGCTTTTAGATGTGTAATCTCTGTGGAAAAGCACTTCAGTTTGTTGCTTTTTTTCCTGTTAGGTAAACAATTCCACCCTAAATTACATTTCAAGATTCGTGAAATGTGTCATTTATTTTCCCCCAACACAGACACACACACACACACACTTTGGCCTCGGGAGGCTCCCTCCTCAATTTTAGGACCCATGACATACCTTTCACTATTCTTTCCCATGACATCATCAAAACAGAATAGATTGGAGACCAGTTATTTGCACTTGTGTTGATTTACAAATTACGCTTTCAAATTTATTCCTACATAAGCATCACTCTCACCAGCATTCATATTCTGAGCCTGAAGTACGTGTTTCCTAGATTAAAGCTTAGTAAATCTCCACACACACAACCTCACCGCCAACAGACGCCACAAGCTGGATCAAGTAGTTCATTTCAGTCTTTTGACTCAAAAAATACATGGTAAATAAAATTGATTGCTTCAATTAAAAGACATTGGAAGGGAGGATATGGGCAACTAGGTATCTCCCTAACGGTCACTTTGAGTTGTTATGTTTATTCTGTGTTTTTCAGGGACAGCTGGTTGGAGACTCTAAGAAGCACCAGAAATCAAGTCCAGGAAGATCCCTTGGATGCTCAGTACCAACTGTCTCAGAGCAGAGGCGGGGTGCATACTGCTTTCAAGGACCAAATACAGGCTCTCCCAAAAGAATGCCAGGGCATCTTTTGACTGGCTTCTCATCCACAAGAAAATTAAATCTTCAGAGGTCATCTTTGGAGGTCAGCTACAACTGAGGCTAAAGCTACAACCCATGTTTGCATGTGTGTGGCATGCTTTAGTTTGGGAGATAGAAGTGTTTAAATATGCTTCAGTTTTTGCAACCATGCTTTGCCATTTCTTCATTTTTGTATACAAGAAACTACGGGAAGGATGAATCCAGGGCTTCTCTCCGCTTCTCAGGGGCTCTGTCCAATGCTGCCCTCGTGATCCAGGGCTAAGGGCAGACCCCAAACCTTTGCAAGCCCCCGCTTTTCCTCACTCTGCTGCCATGCCAGTCCTTTCTCTCCCTGCTCAAGGCTCTACCAGGATCTTCCTTTGCTGCTATTTTCAGGGATACTTGGTGTCCTTTTTATTTGTGTTTAATGCTTTCATTATTACAGCCTCTACCTACCCAACACATGTAAAATCTCACAACACATACTTATTGTACCTGTGTTATCTCTAACTTAAAACATTTTGCATCACAAAATCCCTCCAAATTAGGACTACAAAGTCTTTAGTTTTACAACAATAAGTATAACAACAAATAACATTTATTAAGTACTTGCTTTGTGCCACTCTACTGCTTTACATAAATTATCTCATTCTGTCACATCTAACTGCTTCTAAGCATATGCTTACATTTGCCAGTAGCACTTAAAATTAATTAAAATAAAGATATTGTTATCTTAGAAAGCAAGGTCTCAGTATACTAAAGTAAACTCCATAGAATAAAATATTTTAAGGTCTTACAAAATGTACAGCACTAAATTATTATAGGTTACTATACAATTTATGTTACTATCACGGAAAATACAGCATTTCTGGTATGTTGTACCCACTTATTTTTTCTCCAATTTTTATGCCTTTCTCAAACTCCTAGAAACCAGAGCTTCTAATATGTCAAATAAATACAATTAGATTCATACATTCAGTTTGATCCTTTGAGAAATATATAAAGTGATTTTGTTCTTGCATTAACTCCCAAATTGTTTTGCGTAATAACCAGCCTGACATTAATTGTGGTATGAGGGCTGAAAAACAACATGAGATACGACTTTTACTAATCTTTCACATTCCATTTTCAAGCCATATGCTATTCCTGATCAAAACTCTTATTTATTATCAAGAATTACATTATTCTCCGAATGAGTGAATTTTTCTCTTGGAGACAGGAAATGAAGGATCGCTAACACTGGGAATGTATTTTTCCTGTCTCAGTATTAATACATGATATATATTCATATTAATAACAACTCTGAAAACCAGTTTCATTTCTTCTACACATAAGCAATAAACAGTATGTGCAAAATCTGAATCCTAGCAGTAGTGGTGTGGAGATAGAGTATTGGGTTTCCTTTGAATGTACAGCCATTTCTAATATTTCATTAGAGCAAGTGTACAGGCAACTGTCACAGATGTCCATCAAAGCTGGATTAGATGAAGACAAACAATGCAGGCTTTGAGGATAAACTGAAGCTGCAGCTCAAAAGTTTCCGTTTCTCATCCAAGGGCACTGTGGAATCATTGTCTTCCTCCTTGAGGCAAAGAGAATGAATCAATTATGTTACTGACATCCCTTCATAGCCAACTGAAAAGGCTTTCTTGCAGTCCAACAAGAGACAGTGAAAACCAAAGATTTCATAAGACAATGTGGAAATTTCAAAAATATCTTCACACTCAAGTTTGTAATCTCTGCGTTTTTCCCATAAACTCTGCCATCATTTTATTTCTGTGGCAGAAGCTACTAGGGCAAAATTTCACAGAACTGAGTGTTTTCAACTGAAGGCAATGCTTAAGCTGAACAAAAAATGTATGGAACATGCTTAAGGATAAAATTAAGCTTTAAATTATTGTCATTAATTTCATGTGTATTAATCACAGATGGTAACTGCTTGCACACAGACTTCTTCTTGTCCCCCCCAAATAACTTTGCAGTCCTACTAAATACATGGATAAATAATAAATACAAAATAACACATGAAACAATGAGCTTTTTTGAGATAGTGCATTTCCCATTTAGGAAAACAAATTCTGCTAAGATTTTAGTTCAAGAACATCTACTCATGTTGCCAACAATGGGAGTGGCAAATCCAACTTTCATACAGTTGCTGCATGTGAACTGTCCAATCCTTTGGACAATAAATACCTATTAAAATTCAGATGCATATATTCTCTGACCTGAAATTATATTCCTAGAAGCTTACCATACAGATAGAACCATCCAATCATACCAAGATTTTATATGTAAGGATATTCACTGAAGCAATTAAATGACTTTTCCTGAATAAAGAGGGACATTACAGAGTACTTGAAAAATGGCCACATGTGGTGTGTGTGTGGATATATTTCACATACACATACATGTGTCTGCCCATGTATGCATGTGTACATATAGATACATGCAACTTCTGGAACAATTTATTAGAAAGTATTTGTAATGCTGGGGTATATTTTTCCAAACTACATTTCAAAGATAGTTGAGTCATAATCAAATCTTTACAATCTCAGAACTTTAACGGTAAAAATAGGACTTTGTGTGTATATTTGACAATTACAACCGAGCAAATTGTAACTCAAGGTGACTCACATGAAACTGATGACCAAAATTGTGAAGCCACAGCATTTTGAAGCTAAAATAAACCTAAAGGTCATGATGTAAGCATTTTCTGCAAAAGAAAAATAACCTGGAGTCCCCCATTTCCTAAATGTGTTCTGCATAACTAAAAATCAGTTGGAAAAAAATGAAACTATGTTCAAAAATCTGTGGAAACCCTGGTCAAATACAGTAAAAATGGTTCTTCCATACAAGACCATATCAGAGTCTTGAACATGCTTATGTGCACTGTAAATCTCCGAGAGGAGACTAATAAATCCATGAATCCCCAACTCTGTTGACAATCAGCTCTTGACTTAACAGAGATCCTTAATGGCTATCTTATTGGCTCTGCAGAACACATTTGGAAAAGGCTAGTCTACAGGCACATATATTCCCAGTTTAAAGTAATGAAATTTCATTTTAAGAGTATATAAAATCATTCTAAAAATTTAACTACCGTGGTTCCAAACATCAATTAAATAAAAGATAGTTAATATGCAGTCTCCCTAATCATACAAATGCAAGTCTTAGCCCAATGCATTTTAACACTGTACATCCAAAATGCAACAGATGCACATGCTCATTGGTGTCTCATTCATTCTGAGGTTCTAAGGGTCTGATGTAAATAGTTCTCAACAGGTGCCAAGTGAATTCTAATCTATCAGAGTGTGGACTCTCCTGGTGAATTTAGTACTCACTCTGCTAAAATCTCCCTTAAGAAGAAAGTAAAGATAATAATGCCCCATGCTTACTGGACTTTTTTTCCTCTATAAGGCACTGTGAGGATGATCTTTCTATTAGCTCCCCCCAAAAATGGATGTTTGACCTTGTTCACTGCAGAGACTGAGTTACTTGGGGAAATATTTCAATCAATCACAACCTGGAGTATGGATTTGGAATCAGGGAAATGGATGTTCAAATGCCAGCTGCCCACAAACTTTCGGTGAGATTTTAGGTAGCCTACTTGCCCCTTCTGAGCTTCAGATGATAACTGAACCAGATACAATCTTCATAGGGTTCGTATAGAGAATGTAGTGAGACAACAAATAAAACGTGACAGCAGTGAGTCCCAGGCACATAACTGAGCTACTAATGAGGATTTCAGCTGATTTACGGACATTTTACTAGCTGAAAATTGAACCACACCATGGCCTATTATTTTCCATAGCATGTGTTCAAAATTTACTTTTCAGAATTTCAGAGAAAGTTTTTATGGGATGAAATTATATTTGATCTCATTTGCACTCTGTTCCCAAAGTCCAAAGCAGTATCTGACCCATAGCAAACATTGCAAAAAATGTGTGCATACGCACTTGCATGTAAATACATTAAAAAATATAACAAAAGGACAGTGGCAACTTTATTATATAATTTTATTTAATTTTTAAAATTCGTATCAAAATTACACATTCATATAATAGGTTAAAGAGCTCTAAAAGGTTTCTTATGAAAACTAGCAGGCCCCTGTCTCTTATGCCACCGATTTCCTCAACTCTTTTAACTGATCATTTTATTAACACCATAGAGCTAAATAATGTGATTCAATTTTTAGGATTGTTGACTTTCCTTATGGAGAATGAAGAGGAGTCCCTTCTTCCTTCTGTCAGACACCCTACACACATACACACACCCCCTACATGCATATAAACCCTTCCTTCACTCCAACCTTCCAATATGGTTATATTGAATTTTGGCTGGATCAGTTTCTATTATTTCTATTATTGTGATAATGTAAATATTATTCAGAGCTGAATTGTGTGTACTAATGTATCATTTTTTTCTCTGTACTTTTTTTTCCTCTGGAGTGAATAATTATCTTGGGTTTTTTCCACCATAGTTTTCTATGTATTCAATCCAAAACTACTTCCCAACCATCTGACTCTCAAGACATTAAAGGCATATCATGCAGTCTATCAATTTCATCTTTCTGGAGGAAGTTCTAGAACCTTCTCATTGCTCACATCTGGTCTCACAACCTCTATCCCTACAACTCTACTTCTCAGTCATTTCAGGCATCTCCTTTGCTGGATCTCAGTTTCTTGAATCCTCCACCTGTTCTCTCTACTTTGGTGAGGTATATTTTCTAGTACTCCCTAGGAAATAATTTTCAATGACCTTGATTTTAGAAATGACTACTTGAAGTTTGGGTAAAAAACTCTAGGTGAGGTATAATTTTCCCTCAGAATTCATGTTTGACATTCAGCTTCCGGTGCTGATGTTTATTTAGAAGTTCAAATTCCAGGTTCTTTGATTTTGATTTTTTTTTTTCTCCCTGTAATTCCTCCCTCAGTGTCTAGAAATTTCACAGTGATAACGGGTGTATTTTGATTAACCGTGCTGGAAATTCAACAGGTCTTTTCAAACTGTAAATGTATGTCCATGAGTCCTGAGAAAATGTTTACATGATTTTGTTGCTGCTACCTCTCCTCCATTGTCTCTGTTCTCTATATTGAGTTTTCCTATTATTCAGATAATGGACCTCTGGACTGCTTCTCTAATTTTCTTAATTTTTTTTTAATCTCTTTTTTTTTTTTTTTTTTTTTTTTTGCTCTACTTTGAGATTTCAGTTCTGCCTTCTGATCCTACCATAAAAGTTTTCATTTCTGCTATCATGTTTTTGATTTCCAAAAGCTTTTTGGAATATTCCTTTTCTTCATAACATCCAATTCTCATTTCATGGTTGCAGTTTCTTCCTTTACCTCTCTAAAGATATTAATGATCACTTTTTTTAATGTTTCTCTTTTCCTAAATATTTATTTCTTATATCTTGTCTTCTTCAGTTTGTTTTGGGCTCTTACATGTTATCCACCTTCTTCAAATGTCCTTAACTGACTGTACCTAAGAATGGGAATGACCACATCAGTATCCTTGGGTAAATACCCAGTAGTGCAATTGCTTAGGAGGGCAGTTGATGGGATTAGCACTGGGTGCTATACTATATGCTGGAATATTGAATTTAAATTTAAAAAAGTAATTTAAAAAAAAAGAATGGGAATGACCACTATTAAAGCAACAACAAACAAAACCAGAGTGGAGGCTCTAAGCACAGAGCAGACACTTATTCATCTGTCCTGCCTTCACCATAGAATGCACCAGCTGGGCCATTTCATTAAAGAAGTCCCTGGAGTTGCTCAGATTCTCCAGAAAGACCCTTCCATGCCCCTGTCTAAAGAGTAGAGGCCTTTCTGTCAGTGTCCTGAAGGCCAAGTGGGGGAGGAGAGAACATAAGATATAAGGATGTTATTTAATTACCTTATTGTTCAGTGAGGTATCTTGATACTCCATTGCACCTATGTCCCCTAATAGGGAGACTCTCTCCTCATCAGCTTTTAGCCACTACATATGATTTCAGCCTCCTCTCACTCCAACTTCTAGAGATTATCCATTGCCACCAATTCCTGAGACTTTGACTTTGTCACGTAAACAGGCTTATTCCTCACATCTGCTAAATCTGTTACCTCACAACCATCTGCTTCCAGCTTCCAAAATGTTTTTGCTACTGTCTCTTTTGTTTCTTCTCTCCTTGTAACTCTGTGCACTTAAAAAAAAAAAAAAAAAAAAAAAAACAACTTTCCTGTTATTTTAATGCAATTTGTGGTGGAAACAAAATTAATTGCCCATGTTCAATGGATTATCATTATTTGATACAAAAGTTCCTTTTTATACATTTGTGGACTTTCTCAAGCTTCTACCATAAACTGCATTACTTGATAATCAGAATATAAACTTAATCAGAAAAGAAATAATATTTTCAATATACCAAGGTAATCAGGCTGACTCGCTCCCCTTTGGGACTTCCTCCAAATACCCATTTATGTGTGTATGTGTGTGTGTGTATGTATGTATATATATATATATAAAGCTTAACTCTAAAAAATAATGTTCTATTATACAATAATCACTGTTAATAATGAGAACCTGAAGTATGGCCATGTCCTACGCAGTCCTCTAAATCATCTGCTATTTCATTATAATTGTAACAGATGCTATCTTTCACATGTGACTTTTTCTGAACCTTAAATTACTTTCTGTGAAGAGACCCTTGGGAATGGGAATGAGTGCAAATCAAATCACTACTGGGAGAATTTCCTGAAAAGCTATCAAAAATAAACAAACATTTAAAATTAAAAGAAATGATAACAAATAGTAAAATAATAAAAAGACACGTGTGCACACATGCTCTACTTCTCAGAGGCCACGGCAGGTCCCAGGGCTGACCTAAGTTCTAGTGAGTCTGGTTCAGCTCACTGACAACCCATTAAAGTTTCCCTCTCTAACTAAGATAACTCAGGATAAAATCTCCAAAATAAGAATCTTGTAAGAGGTGATCTCTGGGTGGCTCAGTGGTTGAGCATCTGCCTTTAGCTGAGGGTGTGATCCCAGAGTCCTGGGATCGAGTCCTGCATCAGGCTCCCCACGGGGAGCCTGCTTCTCCCTCTGCCTACGTCTCTGCTTCTCTCTCTCTCTCTCTCTCTCATGAATAAATAAATAAAACCTTAAAAAAAAGAATCCTGTAAGAAATAGGGATACGGGGGTTCCACGGTGGCTTAGTTGGTTGGGTGTCTGCCTTCAACTCCGGTCATGATCCCAAATCCTGGGATCCAGCCCTGCATCAGTCTCCCTGCTCAGTGGGTAGCCTGCTGCTCCTTCTTCTTCTGCTTCCCCTCCCTTGTGCTCTCCTTCCCTCTCTCAAATAAATAAATAAATAGATCTTAAAAAAGAAAAAGAAGAAAGAAAGAAAGAAAGAAAGAAAGAAAGAAAGAAAGAAAGAAAGAAGAAAGAAAGAAAGAAAGAAAGAAAGAAAGAAAGAAAGAAAGAAAGAAAGAAACATATCAGACTTGAGGATTCTCTTTCAGAATGGTCTCTTTGTCCTGTACATTAGAGGAACATCTTCTTGGGAAAGTTTTCACATGCTGCTTTAATTTGGAGTTAGCCATGTACCTGATTTACTCCCAACTCTAGGCTGGGAGAGTCTGTGTCTGATTATGTTTATATTTTCACACAGCCCCTAGAATAACACCATACCCAGAACAGAAGGTTAAAAATAAATGTCCTTCCATGACAAGAAAGGGTGCATGGCCACCTTTTCTTCCCCCCCCCCCCCCCAACATACCCATTGATAACAACATCAGGTCATGAGGAAGGAAAGTAAAGGGAGAAAAGATGAAGAGAAAGGAAGAGGTCAGGAATGTCCACTGCATCTGAAGATTCAAAGAATAGAGAGTGAGGAAAATGCCACTGTATTTGGAAAGAGAAGTCAAAGCATATCAGAAATAAGAAAAGGGTGCCAGATTCTCGACATTATTCTGAAATTACTCTATGGTGCAATAAGTACTGAAATTAGAAAGGAGAAGATTGTCATTATTTACATATGTGATCATGGTCTGTTTAGGAAATTCAAAATAATCAGCTAAAATGTTACTGGAAACTATGTGAAAGGTTAGATAAGAAAGCCAAGGACAAGGGCAGCCTGGGTGGCTTAGCGGTTTGGCGCCACCTTCAGCCCAGGGTGTGATCCTGGAGACCTGGGATCGAGTCCCACGTCGGGCTCCCCTCGTGGAGCCTGCTTCTCCCTCTGCCTGTGTCTCTGCCTCTCTCTCTCTCTCTCTCTCTGTGTGTGTGTGTGTCTCATAAATAAATAAAGTCTTTTAAAAAAAAGCCAAAGACAAACCTAAGCAATTATTTGATCAATGAAGAAATATTAACCCATAGAAAAATATAATGGAAAATAGTACTAATCAATATTGATAATGACAGCAGTAGCAATAACAATAGTAAAAAAAAAAGAAAAAATAATAATAGTTCACATTATTTATTATTTGTGAACTAATAATAGTTCACATTTGTTGAACGCTAACCCTCTGCTAAGCACACGCTGCCCATTTACCTTATTTCACTTCACCTGCACATTTCTAGGAGGTATTACTCTTAGTATCTTTACTTCATAGATGAGGACACTGAGGCTGATAGAATATCATAAATTTGCCCAAGTCATGGAACAGGTGACGCTGCCGTGCTCCCCACCCAAGGCTGATTCTAGAGCCCAAATGCACATCCCGTAGTTAAGTCTAGTGATAAGAGAGAGCCATCCAATGAATGAAGAACATAAAAATTTTAATAAATACTGACCTATGCATTGGTCCTTGATAGAAATATTCAATACTAAATACTGAATACTATCTATTCAATGCAATCCAAATGAAATATTCTAGCAGGTTTTTTTTCTTTTCTTGAACTCTCTTTTTTGCACCCCCTCTTTCTTTTACTCTTTATTTCCATCCTTTTGATAGAATGATCCTCCAGTTTATCTGGAAGAATTAATTCTGTGCATAGCGAGAAAAATTCTGCTGAAGGGACTAGTAAGGGATATTGACCCACCAAATGCTGAAACATACACTAATGCCACCAACACTGTGGGTCATGAATAGGTGGACCCATGGAACAGGAGAGGGACTTCAGGAATAGAACCAAATAGTCACGGGATTTAATGCTGCAACATATTTTTTTCCTTTTAGCCTGATGGGTATGGATGAAAAATGTGAAAAGAGTTTATGTTGGTGAAGGTGAGGAGAACTATGGTTAGTGGAAGCATAAATGGACATAACTCCTGGGAAGAGCAATTTGCATATATATACATATACATACTATATACTATATATATATACACACACACATACACTATAATTGAAACTCTCTGACACAGTAATCTCATTACTAAGAATTTTAAGGAAATAGATTCATAAATCAGCCACAGTAGCACTGATGATATCAAATACTGTAAATAATCTAAATGTATAATAATAGAGGAACAGCTCAGTAAAATTTTGGTACATTCTTAAAGGTAACTTATTTAAAAGGTAATCATTTATAAGTATGGCATAGATCTACTCAATGGCATAAAAAGATACATTAGTAAGCAGATATGAAAACAGCCTGGGGCACCTGCCTGGCTCAATTGGTAGGGCATGCAACTCTTGATCTCAGGGTTGTGAGTTCAAACTCCGCACTGGATGTAGGCCTACTTAAGAACAACAACAACGATGACGATGACCAGATTCTCCAGGCCGCCTGCCTGGCTCAGAACATGTGACTCTTGATCTCAGGGGGTTCTAAGTTCAAGCCCCATGCTGGGTATAGAGATTACTTAAAAATAAAATCTCTAAGAAAAAATAAAAGAAAAAGAAAAATAGCCTTAGTTTCTTATGGGAACTTTATATGTCTACATATCCATAGGAGATAAATGTATAAAGAGAGACCAAAAAGACAAAAAAAAAAAAAAAAAGACTAAAGTTTTCACTGAATACTTACACTGTAGGCCAAAAACATGTTAAGCACATTATATCCTCTCATTTTACCTTCACAATCACACTATGAGGTACTTATGGACATCTTTTAATTGATGAAAAAAAATAACTTAGAGAAATTAGTAACTTTTCCAAGATCACACACTAATTTGGTGGAGTCAAAATGGAACCCGAAACATCCCCACTACGCAATGGGGCCTCCACATGCACCCCAGAGCTCGTGACAGCTGTCACTGGCAGGAGGGTTTGAGAAATCGCTGCTGCTTCTTTACTTTGTTCTATATTGTTTGAAGTTTCTGTCATGAACCTGTATCATTAAGAAACATGGGAACAATGAACAGAAAAAGAAAGAAATCAAAGGTGAGTCTTGCCACAGCAATTTCAAGAGGTAGATGGAGATGAACACATTTCAAGAAATTGAGGAAGAAAAAGATGAGGAGGAGGTAGAAAGTGATTAAATGAGTGATTTAAAAAAAATGGCAGAAAGACCTTCTATAAAATATTTAATCAGTGGTGCAAGCATACATACAGATATACATAAAGGGACCAAAAAAAACCTGCATTTTTTTTCTCTTGTCCTGCTTTTATTCTTACTAAGCCCTATACCTCCCCCTGCCCACTACACAGTTAATGTATGTTACCCTTGCAGAGGTCAAGGAGTTAGGGATTTCTTTGGAGTCTTCCAGCACAATAGATAACATCTTAGGAGTGACCAAGCAGGGTCATCATGAACGTTTTCCAAGACCACTGATTCACCAAGAGCCCTGGTTCCAGGGCATACATGACTAAAGGGGGACACCTGAACACTCATCTTTGTTCCTGGATGCTGGGGAAGACATGTGCACTGGACCACAATCCCCAGTAAAAACCCCAGGCCCCAAGCAAAGATGAGATTCACTCTCCTCTCTTCTCCTTTTCCAGTTTCCCAGATACTCCGTGTGAATCTGCACTTAATCTTTCTCCAATATACTCTGCTCTCACTTCTTCTTGGCTCGAGTTTGATTTCTGTCCTGCGCTAAGCCAAAAACTAGGTTGGCTGGTCCTGCAGGAGCCACTCTGGGTCCTCAGGGATCCAGCCAGCCTGCATCATTAGCATAACCCTTATTATCATAACCCTGTATTTAGCAATATGTTGCCAAATATGAAAACATATGTGTCCTTTCTTCCCAGAAATCTCATTTCCAGGAAATTATCTGAAAAAGATAAGGAGGCAAATATATACAAGGACTACATGACTTTCTGCCCTTTGTTATTTGAAATGTGGTTGTAGTGACAAGAGCTCCGGGTTTGCAGCGAAACCTACCTGGGTCTGAATCCCTGCTCTGCACTTTACTATGACCTTGAGTATGTTACTCAACTTCTCTCAGCCTCAGTTTATCTCTAACATGTCAATCAAAACACAGGCCTCACAGGATCCTTGTGGGGATTAAATGACATAAAATACAGCATCGTGTCCAAACTATAACAAAGCACTCACTCTTTTTCTTCCCACTACTCACTAATATGCGTAACTTAGAATGAATACATAAACTTTAATCAGAACTCTAAGATAAATCATACAGCTTGGTAATTTCTACATTATTCTGCATCAGAGTACCATAAAATATTAAACTTAGCTTTTAAGGTTGTTCAGTAGTAAACCTATGTTATGATACTTTGACACTTTCTCAATCTCAATTAGCAGTAAACCAATTAACAAAACTTTTACACACTACAGTGAGTCACATTTTTCTTTCTTCTTCTCTAATCCCTGGTGTGTTGTAAGGGTGATTGAGTATCTAATTACTTCTTAATTGAATGCACATATTATACATTTTTCACTAGTTCAAGCTTAATGCTCTTAGTCTAGAAATCAAAGTCAATGAAATTAAGTTGAATTGGGATTTGGGCAACTATTATAATGAGAGAAGGTTTGTATTATGTCTAATTATAAGTAAATGTGGATTTTAGCATTATTTCCTATGGAAATATTTCAGGTACAGGAATGTGCCATAACTGACTAATTTAGATGATTAATAACATTGTTATTCTTATTTACAATCTTTTATTCCTCATTACAGTGATTTTATTGTTGGAACCCACTAAATATAATCATTTCTTTAAAGAAAAGATACCATTAGAGAATCATTAGTTGTACCAAAATCAGAATGAACATTCACATCTGTAAAAAACGAGATGAGTTTCTCTGCAGCATAAAAGTTATAGGAATTCTCACACACTGCCAAAAGAAGAGAAATATAAATCTTGGAATATAGTTACATTAACAAAAAAATACTTATTTATGGCAAGCCATAAAAATTTTAGTATCAAAATGGCATTCCAAATTCAGTTAATACGTTATAGAGAGACTATTTCATAAGGAGTTTTTTTCCCTTTTTGCATTATACAGAAGTAAAAAAAAAACATCTGAAGTAGATATTCTCCAACAACAAAGGTTTGCTTGCTTCTTTATATAGATGAGGAGACCAACTATCTGAAATAACTGATTTGAAGACTTCTTCCGGCAGTTGACTGACTGGATTAAGCGATTTATTAAGGTTCAGTTCAACTCCGTGTTTACAAGATGTTCTAAAAAGATTTTCTGTAGACAAGCCCTAAAGACCTTTAGGAGTGTCTAACCACTGAAAGTACAAAAATGCAGAAATTTTGAAGGGGGTTAAAGAAACATTGTAATAGAAAATGGACTTATAACAAAACCAATGTGGTTTTCTTGTTTTAACAACTAATTCATTTTGAGAATGTGTTACCAACCTAGTGGCAAATTTCTTGACTGGAGAAACTTCCCCATCACCTAAGAAAGACATCAGATTCTGCCCAAGATACTGGGTATTATCTAGATTATTTAGCTTTATATGTTACCAAAAAATAAGGCAAACTTAGACACACACACACACATCCAAGACCTTGCAGTTAAATGAATAACTTTTTATGGCAAATTTTTACTAGAAATATTTTAAAATATGTTGTTTCTCACATTTTTTAAAAAAGATTTTATTATTTATTTATTCATGAGAGACATAGGCAGAGGAAGAATCATGCTTCCTATGGGGAGCCTGATGTAGGACTCAATCCCAGGACTCTGGGATCATGCCCTCAGCCAAAGGCAGATACTCAATCACTGAGCCACCTGGGTATCCTTGTTTCTCACCCTTTGAGGGTCATGTCAATATCCAACTTTCTCTTGCATGGTTTCTTCTCTATTTTACCCTTTTCCCTTCTTCAAGAGATGGCTTTTATCCCTAATAAAGAGAAATTTCTAATAAAGAGGTCTGGGGTAGATTCCTCCACATTATCATGTCATAATTCTTTCCTCACCCTCATGCCATTTCATTTCCATGTTGAGATTTCAGATTCCCTAGGTTTAGCTATAATGTAAGAAATTTGCTATATATAATCATCAGGACCATAACTATTGCATAAAGAAATGAAAATATTAAAAAGAAGACTTCAGTCATTCCCTCATGCTTCTATATTAAATATCAGTAGATCTAATGCAGATAGGTTTTCCAAACCCCATTTTCAGGAGACTCTGCACCTTAAGAGTGGACATTTCAATCAGATGCCAAGAAGAGTAACTTTCATTATGGATGGCAATGAAAAACTACAATACCATCATCAAACTCCAATGGCAGATGCTGCCAATTAGTCATAGCACTCCATCCCCCTATACTCATAGGTGGATTCAGTATTCTTTTCAACCAAGCACAGCTAACAGACAGGTCTTTTATTTTTATAAATCTTTAAAAAATAATCCTATGTAGAAGAGAGGGGGGATGCTCTTGTGACAGTCTATGTGAGAGACAGGGCTAACTTCATGGGATGTGATGTTGGGGATGGAGACACAGAGACAGATTTGGGAGTTATCAGAAGGCAAATCTCAAAACCAGATGATAAACTGGAAATGTGAGGTGAGGTGAGGAAAAGAGTTGTCAAGTATTACTTGTGTTTCTAAGAAAACTGGAGAAGAGCCAGTTCTGTGGAGCAAGATCATAAATTCACTCTTTTACATACTGAGTTTAAGATGTCTCTGACACATCCAAAGAGAAAGTCATATGTATTTAACACTAGAACTTAATACAGAGACCTAGTCTTGGCCTATAAATGCATGGGTCATCTGCATTTGGTGGGAACAGAAACTGTAGGTATGGATAAGACCTATAAAGAGAGCATGCCTCAGGCTGAGCTGTGAGGACTCTTAACAGTAAGTGGCCTCCATGAAGGTCCATTTGAGTGCTGAACTTTTATACTTCCCCAGGTTGAGGATGACTGCTTTCCTAAATCTCTGTGAACTTCATCATGAAAAAAAGAGAAACTTGAGAGAATAGACAGCAAATAAACGAGGAGGAAATGGAAAGGAGTGCCTCTTGAATATGGTTTTCTTAAGAACTAGTTTTCTTAATAACTAGTCAAGCTAAAAAATTGATTTGAGGAAATTACCAAAAATGAGCACCAAAGGCATGATGCCAAAGGCATAAGAGAAAATGTTTAAAGAAGATAACCTGCTCTTGGTAATTTTCTTATGAAAAATATAGCCTCTAGGTTTAAAATCATGAAACCTACCATATTTAAGATATCAGATATATGAATGTTGAGCATACAGGTTGACCCATGACTACAAATAAAATGTTCTCTTTTCTTCTTCCCAAACACAATTTTGTTTGAATTCAGAGGGAGAAAAAAACTAAATCATTCTGCAATTTTTATACACAATAAATCATTAACATTTCTAAAACATTAAAAAAAAAAAAGGAAAAAAGGATAAACATAGAGGTGATGATTATTTTCCTTGTTGAGTAATCTTGAAGAAATGCCTATACAACTTTGATGTTTTTCCTTCTTGGGTTAATAACAAGTTTTATATCACATAATCAAAACATAATATAATAGGTTGAGCACCCTTGATATTTTGGCCTTTTCCTGAAATCATTTTGAAATCCTTTAGGAAATCCATTCCATTTTCAAGAAATTCTATATGATACAGTAAATAGAAAACAGCTATATCCATCGAGTTTTCATTTCTCACCCTAATGCTGTGCATCAAGTTAAATTATTAGAGTGAGGGAAAGTCCAAGTTCTATTGACTGAAAATATGGCTTTGAGCTTTCCATTTGTTTGGGAAGGATAATAGCTTTTCCCTACTTGGTCATTCAGAGTTGACACTCTCCCCCCCTCCTTTTCTAGAATGCCTTATCCTTCTCTAACCTGTAACTGTTTAGGTTATAAAAGAGAACAGATAAGAAACTGATGCTTGCGATAGCGTTATTGAAGCTAAAAAAAGTTTTAATTGCAAACGTATATTAGGGGGTGGGAGAGTTCAACACAGTCAAGGATGGCTTCAAAGACCCAAAAAGAAAAATGAGGGCAAGCCTAACAAAGGGACCTATCAGAGCTGTTTAGTTAATAACCCTCTTTTTTCTTCTTCCTTTACTGTTTTATTTTTTTCCCCAAATTTACTTGGGGACATACTTAGATTTTTCCCCCCTTTTAAGAGGGGAAGAAAGGAAACTATTTAAAGAGCCCCGTGGCATTGGTTTTACAGAAAATAAATAATTATAATCAAGTATAGTTACTGTACACATGTTCAGCTTAACAATATTTGAGTTGCAGGGGAAACAGATAAGTCTTTGAACAGTCAGAAAAGCTTTAAATAATGAGCTAATACTTCATGAAAAAAACAGGCAAGTAATTATGTCATCAGAACATAAGTACCAATATTCAGATACCGAGAGCAACAAGTAAACCGGACCAAAATTTTGGTCTTGTTTTTTGTTTGTTATTATTAAGATTTGGTTTTCACACAGAAAATTCAATGGGTAAAGGATCATTTCATGTCCATTAGCTCCCAGAAATCTGAACTAGTGCTGCCAAACTAAATAATTTCTAGCACCTGGATGAGTATGTCCTAGTTCTTTAAACAAGTATAAAACCTTACTTCACACTTCTTAAATGGTAATATAAAAAGTCACAGATTATTCATGGAAATAATAAGTCTTGGTTATCAAAGCCCTCCAGATGTCTAGACATGTCATGCAAAAAAAGGAAAAAAAAGTCATTTTAAGTCCAAAAACTAAAGTTATTTTAGTAAGACATAGCTAAAATAAATCTGAATTATTTTAAACATTTTTTTAGAGAACCACCAGAATTTTTTTTTGCCTTTTCAGTTCCAAGAGCTTAAATGAAACATTCATGCATTAAACTCAAAGTCTGACTGTCAAATCATTTCACTTTAATAAAAATTTGAATTACCTGCCTTAGGGCATTATTAAATATCAAATAAAAAGCACACATCCATAAGTCTGATTTCCCAATATAATTTTTATGTAGAACTATGACTAGATTTGTATTACACATTTCAAGATAAAAGGGTCAAAAAATGTATTCATAGAAGGATGAAGTCAGAACTGGAGTTGCCTTTGAAAGAATTCCTGCATCGGTCTTAGGAAATTTGGGGGAAAGTGACCCCTTTTAAGTTACCTCAGGCACCAAGGTAAGGACACAAATCCATCCTCCTTTTAAAAGACCTAGATCATAATTAATTTAAAGCTTTGAAAAATTATACACTATCTTCCTATCATACAAAGAATATGAGGCTTCTGAAATACACATCATCTCACCAACACAAGATTTCAGTCTGTGTGCATGTGTGGGAGAGAAAGAAAAGAGTGATGGTTATTTAGATAGTTGGAGAAAGGCAACTCTGGTCTAGGACTAGATATGGATCAAAAATTCAAGATAATAATCTGATTTCATAAAAAGTGTAATTTACAGTTACTGATATTCACAGAGTACACTAAACCCAGACTGGAGGAATTAATAAGTACACATTCACCAAACCTCACTGCACCTCCCCGCCCGCCCCTCCTACTGGGTCTACTGGGTCGCTACTGCAAGCCCACCCTCTCCCCCTTGTCTCCTCCTGTCACCTCTCCTAGCTGCAGCCCCATTCTTCCTGAAATAATAAAAGCAAGTAATGGAAATACTAAATCCATAAGCCACCCTCTGTTTCCCTTCCTAGTACAGCCCAGAAGGTCACCATTCTCATAACAAAGGCAGTCTTAACATTTGCTCAGGATTTTGTTGCCTTTCTTTTTTAGTAATCTCTACACCCAATGTGGGGCTCATCTCAAGATCCCCAGATCAAGAGGTGCATGCTGTTCCAACTGACCCAGCAAGATGTTTCAGATTGTCCCCTTCCAAGTCTTTAGAGACTTCACTGCTAGGATTAATCCCTCTGAGAAATGGCACCTTCATCACTTCCCATCTCTACTGGCTCATTACCCCAACATACAGACAAGTGCTAGTGGGGTTTTTTCAAAAAGAAGTGTCCTGGGATGCCTGGGTGGCTCAGTGGTTGAGCTTCTGTCTTTGGCTCTGGATCCTAGGATTGTGTCCCACATCAGGCTCCCTTGCCTGATGTCTCTGCCTTCTCTCCCTCTGTCTCTGCCTCTGTCTTCTCCCTCTGCCTATGTCTCTGCCTCTCTATCTCTCATGAATAAAAAATTTTTAAATCTTTAAATTAAAAAAAGAAAGAAAAGTGTCCCTCAATTCCCTATCCCCCTCACTGCTGCAGCCTTCTGCTCTCCTACCACCCAGCCCATCAACAGCTGTCATCGCAGGGTTCCTCCCATCCTCCCTTCCCACTCAACTTCAGCCTGTTGCCAACACGCATGCCTCCATATCACACCAACCTCACCGTCAGCATGCTGATGCTCTCTGGCCTGTGCCAGGCAGTGGATAAGAAAAAGGGCTCTACCAGTCAGGCTGCCTGGGTCCAATTTCCAGCTCTACTGCTCTATGACTGCATTATTTTGGCCAGTGATCTAACTTCTCCATGCTTCCATTAACTTATCTATAAAGACTCACATTAAATTTTGTGAATGCTTAATGAGATGGTCCCATGCAGCATTAGAACATGACACATGTATATATAATCTCCATGCCAATGACTCCCAGATTCAGTTCAGACCTCCTTTCTGATCTCCACTTTTGAAATTCCAGCTGGCTGCACGATGGGTCCACTAATTGACAGACATCTCTCATTCAACAAGCTCCAACTCAACTCTTTAACTTTCCAAAAGTCTCCTCCCACTTTCCTGCTGTCATTCAGTGATGGCACTTCATCCACACAGTTTCTAAAGCCCCCAAATCCCAGAGGTTATCTCTGAGATTTCCATTCCTCTCTGCCATCATCCAATTTGTCAACTAGGTATCACTTTTTCTTTAAAAAAAAAAAAAAAGATTTTATTTATTTGACAGAGAGAAATACAAGCAGGGGGAGCTTGAGGCGGGGAGCTTACAGAGGGAGCTCAGCAGGGAGCCCAACACAGGGCTCAATCCCTGGACCCTGGGTCATGACCTGAGGCAGATGCTTAACTGACTGAGCCACCTAGGCACCCCTAAATATCACTTTCAATGTCTATTTAACATATTTTAACTTTTTCCCATCTCCACCACTCCTATTCTGACATCTGAGCTTCTCTGTCTTTCATCTTGGCTACCCAACAGACTTCTAAAATATCTCCCTACTCCTGCTCCTGGCCCATTATAATCCAATCTGTTCATTCCAAAGCTACTGTGATCTACTAAAAACGTACATGAGATCAGGCCACTCCCCAGAGCAGAAGTCTTTATAGGTTCTCAATGCACTAATGGCAAAATAAAGATGCCTTAATGTGGCTCACAGGGCCTCCAAGATAAGAGCCCGGGCTCTTTGATTACTACATCCCACACTCACAGGAGCTTCCCATTGACCTCAATGCATCAAATTCTTACCTCCTCCACAGGGCATAGCCCCTCAGGATCTTTGCAAAAGACATTCCCTCTAGCTGAAATCTCATTCACTGCATATTTTTGTTCTTCTCATTCTAAGTTGTAGCTGTAATGCTTTGGAAGTATTTATTTTTCCATGGTCAGGCTCCCCACATTAGATTCTACGTTTTCTGAGAGCAGAGACCTTAACTGTCCTTCTGACCGTTGGATACCCCGAACCAATCACACAACCAAGTAATGATTTTTGGTCAAATATAATTTTATTATTTGGTTCTTCCATTATAAGGCTCAACTTAAAGTAGTCTTGGATTCTCTGTCGTTACCACATATGAATTACTAAAAGTCCCTTCTCATTCATACCAAAGCAACTTTGCCTAGCCCTCACCATCTCCAAAATCTTTTTTTTTTTTAAGATTTTATTTATTCATTCATGAGAGACATAGAGAGAGAGAGAAAGAGGCAGAGACACAGGTAGAGGGAGAAGCAGGCTCCATGCAGGGAGGCTGACATGGGACTCGATCCCGGGTCTCCCAGGATCGCACCCTGGGCTGAAGGTGGCGCTAAACCGCTGAGCCACCAAGGCTGCCCACCATCTCCAAAATCTGAAGAGGAAGAACCATACTGGCTAGCTCAGAAATGGAGAGTCGGGGAATGACCAGCAGTGGCTGGCTGACAGACACTATGTGTAGCTCTGAAGAACTTCTAATTGACCAGCAGACACTCAAGACACAAAGTGTGATGTGTTGTGACAGATTCAAAGTTACAGATTTCAACCCTTTAAAAGCTTGACCGTAACACAGAAAGAAATACACAAATAGCTAAATGGAAGAGACAGTGTGAATAGAGAGGCACAATTTAAGGGAGAAGAAGAGAATTGATGCTGAGAACTGTATTTGAGTTGGGCCTACAGGGTAGCAAAGATTTTAATAGGCAATAAAAGGGGTGGGAAGGACTGTATGAGCAAAGCACATTCATATGAAAAAAAAAGACAGTTTGGATGGAGTACTGGGTATATATGGTATAGTAATAATAGAGAGGCAAGAAAAATGGATTGAGGAACACACAGACAAAATGGTCACCCTTTAAAATTCCCATGTCAACTGTCTAGCTCAAGAGACTGTGAGTCTCTCAAGGCCAGAGATTTCTATTCATCTGTGACTCCTAGTCTATACTGTTCCACTCATACAGTATGTGAGCTCATACTCACCAAGACCCATTAAACCAAGTCCAAGCTCTGTCCTATATACCTATGTAACTTCCAACAGATGCCTTCCTCTTGTGGAAAGCAGTGGGTGGCCAGCTACGTGTGCTGACCTATATGCACTCTTAGGCAATTCACAAGGTAAAGAAATAATCCAGTATTTCATTTTCCAGTCATTTATTCGTATTTGATCTTTCCCATGTCTGTGGTGTTTTATTTTGTTAGCTCTTTAGGGAGAAGGTATACATATATTGAATTCAATATATTAAAATGCAGAGATCATATTTCAGTCAATAAAGAAACGTACCATACTCACATACCTAATAAGTGCTTCTTGATCAAATAAAAACACTTCCGTTGGACAAGGATTTTAATACATGTCAGATCTACCCTCACCTACCCTAATAAAGAAGATAGATCGAATCTGCTTTAGACAGGGGTCAGCTCTGAGGCTCCAGTGGCTTTCTTTATGTTCCTTATGTTCCTCAATCATCAGGAGGTGACTGCTGCCATTTCAAGGGTGAGTACTAACAAAGACTTTACCTCTTTACCTTGAATAAAGAGGGGCTGCCTCTCTGCCTTGGGGCTCCCTACCATATAAAGGCCAGTATTAAAGCAAAATGAGAATTAAAGGCTGCTCTGGTAGGAAAACGTAAGGGTTGTAGGTTCTTTATCAACACTGCATGAAATTTTTAAAGCCACCTGACTCAAGCCCTAATTAATAGGGCTTGAGAATGTGTCATCACTTTTATCAAAATGAAGTACCTTCATACTGCTAAATTATCAGGATCACCGTGAGAATAACTCTGGCATGACAGGTATACGTAATTGTGAGCCCCATTTCCTTACATAATCTGCACATACCCAGATGAAGACAGTCTTGTTCCTGTTCTCTTTGACTACTGAAAGGCAGCTCTAATGACTCTGTCACTAAGTGGCTGAGTAGGTCTAAAATTGTCTCCCAAAATCCCATCACAGCCTTCCACAAGTTCTGCCCCCTTAACATGTGTCCTCAGCCTTCGAAACTCTTCGATCTGAAAAGAAGAACAGAACAAAACAGAGTCATTATTTACTGGACATGAACAAGACTGGAGTTTCATAAGTGGCTTAAAATATGCACGAATTATAACAATTTGTAAAAAGAAAATTGAAATTAATCTTCAAGAAGAGTAAAACAGACTTAATTTCTTCCAAACCCAAGACACTGGACAGAACTGCTGCTCAAGAAATGGAGACAGCAGAAGTAGAAATACCAAGATCTCCAGAAAACCCAAACAGCCACAGAAACCTGCTGGATGTGGCTCATGCAAAAATGAAATACATCTCCCTCCAAAAGTTTTTATGCCTGTCTGTAACATAGAAAGAAGAACTGAACAAACGGGTAAGTGCTCCAAGCACAGCTTTAATTAATGAATTCTAGTCTAACTGTATGGTAACACTGATTAGATGTCAGATTTATCAGATGGAGGTGTCCTTCATCACAAGACCCTCTCCGCTGCTCCTCTAGACTTTTGGAGAGCACAGGTCCAATGAATACTCCTGACTTTCCAAAAATGTTAAGTGCAACTTCCTCCTTTAGCAGTATCAATTTTCAAGTTCATTTCCCTTTCTCAGGTGGCCTCCCCAGATCCCATGGATTCTCATTACACGTGAAAAAGATTCCCAGAGTCCCAAGGGTCAGTTTCTCTGACTTGCCAGGTCCGTGCCTCCTAAGAACCCATAAGCCTCTACGATCCTCCAAGCTGTAGTTGAGCAACAAGCAAACATGATGAACATTCGCCAGGCTCATTCCCATTCATCAGTTTATCTACAGGACTCATCATCTGGCATTTTGCTTAAATGCCACATAGTCATATGACAGTCTTCATTCCTTTCACAAAAGAAGAAACTGAAAGATTTAAGAAAGTTTCCACATTAGCGAGGTCTGACAGGCCAAGTCCACTCTTCTCCCAGCTTCACTGCTGCCACTTCAGAAATTCTAATCAACTCAGTATAACCTGTCGCCTCCATATACCCCAGAATGTGGAACAAACGTGCTTTAAACAGCACCAATCCACCAAAAGTCCACCAAGTGTGTATCATAGGGGTTTTTTTATTTTTTAGGATTTTATTTATTTGTTCATTCATGAGAACCCAGAGAGACAGAGAGAGAGGCAGAGACATAGGCAGAGGAAGAAGCAGGCTCCCTTGAGGAGCCCGATGCGGAACTCGATCCCAGGACCTTGGGATCACGACCTGAGCCAAAGGCAGACGCTCAGCCACTGAGCCACCCAGGTGCCCCTATCATAGGGTTTTAACTACAAAAGTGCTTCATACAGCACAGCCACAGAATTTTGTTGTTCATGAACTAAAATGAAATGCAAATCAATTCAGGGGGTTCTAATCAAAGTCTAGAAACCCCTAGAGACTTAAGGGGCTCATGAAACCCCCAAATGATATGCAAAATTTTACACGTGCATTTCCTAAGAAGGGGTTCCTGGATCACAAAAGAACTGAATCACACAGGATTCTAATATTCCAACCACTCATATATGTGTGGGGAAACCAAGCTGAGGGGAAAGGAAGTCACTTGTTAGATCAGCACACAAGTTAGAAATCTAATATCTAAGGCCTTATTTTCTTGTGTCTCCACATGTTTTCCCTAAATGGGGTAAGACTGACCCTAACCTGGCACTGTCCTGTTTGTTTGCTTTTCTATAATACCTACGTTCTGTACTTGTACACAAGTGCCAGTGACACAAGCAATTAGCTGTTTAAGCGACACAGTGGTTTTTCCCTAGATCTTCTTGGGATCTTAGGTTGGAAATACGGGCATCACCTATCGTTTGTTGCACCTGGAAAATTTCTATAGCCAAGGCTGCAAGAGAATCCCCTGTCATTATTTGTTGAATGTATTTTTACTGACTTTTTCTCTAAGTCTGGAGTAGAAAGGAACCTAGTCAGGCTTTTTCAAACGAGAGACTTATGAAGGTGAAGGCAGCTGGGCTCTTCATCAAAAGTGTTCAGCCTCAGACACTTAAGACCCAAATGGCCAGATTATGTCACCTCCTTAAGCCTCAGTTTTCACATGTGTAAAAGAGATGATAGTAACCATATTTGCAAGGACAGTTTAAGAAGTGAGATAATTAATGAGAATCATTCAGCGTCCTTGCAGCACACAGAAGTGTTCAGTAGGTACTAGCCCTTCTTTTGAAGTCAAACCTTCAGCACCTTGAGATAAATATTTAGCTACAATTTTCTACACAAAAGGTAGACTGGAAACAATAAACCAACTGACTGAGAAAACAGTCCTCCCTCCTCGCACCCATTTTACATGTAATCACACGTAATGGCAACAAGAAGAATCTACAAACCGTGCATGGGGTCACTGCTGAGCAATGCGGACTATAAAGTGTACTGCCTAAGCAGAACTTAAGAAATACTACATTTTGGAATGACTTTGAAGCTTATTTTAAAGCCAGGTTAATTTTATATTTACATATTCTGAACTGACAGTAAATCTTTCAAGCCCCAGACCTCAGCCTGAAGCAAATTCTGTGAAAACTGCTTCTTCTAGAACAGACGATCTGAATCCACAGCCAGCCAGTCTCAAATCGCTGCATTCTTGGAGAGAACTATTTCACAAGGAATGTTTTTCTCTGATCATAGCAACACTTTGAAGACTTCAAACATCAACAGAGATCGAGGGAAGAACACGTCTTTCTGAAATGCCAATTTTTCTGAAGTAACCACCCCTCAGAACCTTTAGTCACTTCAAATGGTTTCAAGCGCATCCTGCATTATCTCCCACCAAAAAGAGAGGTAGTGAGAAATGAGCAGAATAATATTTCAGGATAAAAGTCTGCAACGAAATTCAAATGTCAGGGCAGTATAGAGACTATCACTATCACACAGATCAGTAGGGATGATTTTGTCAATTTTTAATGCCACTCTACTTAAACACGGCTATTTGTTTTTAACCAATATAAAAGAGAGAGAGAACAGAGACCCAAGCTTCAGGGAGAAATGTTGGTCTTCTGAAAGTAGCAGAGTTGAATAGCTACTGTTCTCTGAACCAGGCATGCACTCTACTTGGTCTAAGGCACTGACTCCAACCCTCACTGACTCAAGAATCAGGTTATTCACTCCAAGTTCAGCTTTAAAACCACTTTCTTTAGGAGTGCATTGAAAGTGCTAATTTACAGGGCTTGGCGTTTGGCACTAATTAATTTTAAAAATTCCCAAGTTCCTATGCATGTCCTCTTAACAGACTTTTTTTGACTTGCATCTCTGTTACCATGTTAAAAGAGAAAAAAGGACACATGAAAGTCAATGTTCTCATTTTATTTTCTTTTATCATCAGGCAACGACAATACATGAATTAGAGCAATATAATTCCTTATGGCAGCAATCAAGTAAGCATGAAAAGCAAGCTATGCTTAAATAGCCCATAAACACATGTATATACACTGAGATTATATGTCATTTATATGTCTCTCCACCTTTCATATATTTGGTCTTATTGTTTTTATTTCATCTTCTTCTTCAGCCCAGTATTTCACTTCTTTTCTAAAATCACTGCTTTTTTTTTTTTTTTTAAGACTTTTCATCCATAAACCAACTCATCTGTCATTGACTCCTTAGTCTGGTCTTTTCTAATTCTTCTGAGGAAGAGTTTGGAGAAGACAATACCCTCTACCCAGTTAAGACTGATGTCAACCCTCCCTTATTCCAATCCCAAGTCCTGGTCTCTTCCCATCTTCACATGAGAACAGTTACTGATGAGTTACACATAAGCAAACGTAGTCAAGAATTACAGTCCAGACTGGGTGACGGGCACTAAGAGGGCACTTGATCCAATGAGCACTGGGTGTTATACTACATGTTGGCAAACTGAATTTAAATAAAATATTAAAAAAAAAAAGAATTACAGTCCAGAGTTCGTGACCACAGGGCAAGTGCTCTCTATCAGAGAAGTCACTGAGGAAATACATCCAAAATTCCCCACAGGAAAAAAAAAATTCCCCACAGGTGCCTAAAAACAACACATTTTAAGAAAGGGAAGAGGGAGCAGTCCCAGGAGAGAAAATCTAGAGTTGCACTATCCAGTACAGTAATCACCAGTCTCCTGTGGCCACTGAGCATTTGAAATGTGGCTGGTCCGACTGGAGATGTGCTACAAGTGCAGGACACACACTGGAAGTCAGACTTAGCAAGAAGGAACAGTATAAAAATATCCCACCCAGGATTTTTTATATTCATTACATGTTAAAATGGTGTTTGGGGTACATTAAGTTAAAATACAATCTTTAAATCAATTTCATGGGGTGCTGGCATGGCTCAGTTGGTTAAGCATCTGCCTTTAGCTCAGGTCATGATCCCATGCTCCTGGGATCAAGCCCCACATTGGGTTCCCTGCTCTGTGGGGAGCCTGCTTCTTCTCCCTCTGCCCCTCCCCCCCTCTCTCTCTGCACTCTCTCAAATAAATAAATAAAAATCTTTTAAAAATTAATTTCAGCTGTTTGTTTAGTGTTTTTTTTTTTTTATTGTGGCTACTAGAAATGTTAATCTTATATATGTGGCTCACATCATTGTTTCCACTGGATCGCCAATGCTTACCTTGAGAAACTTGGCATTCTGGTGTTAAGAGTGCTGCTCTAAATTATACATGGAGGGAAATACAAATGGGCAAGAAATAAGGGTACTCAAAGTGTGCTTCCTGGAATAAATCCCTACTCAGTCCTACAGAGTCAGCAACTAGGGGCTGGGGGGGGCGGGGGGTGGAGGGATGGGGCAGCAATCTGTGTTCTAACAAGCCCACCCAAGTTTGAGAATCACGGATACAGAAGAAAATTCACAAGTGTTCCAAATCACTTGAAATCATTTTCAGACATGACCATGCCATGGTCCCACAACAACTTGGGTCTTTAGGGTTAACAGACCCTCAAAACTCATGTGGAGCACACAGACAAGAAAGGCCCTAATGCCGAGTCCTGAACCTAATGAGACCTCATTTGTCAGTCGCTCAGGACCAGGTGGGCTCCCAGGTCCCACCGGCCAAGCACACACCATGCCCTGACTGGGGCTTGGGGCTGTGAAGAGTCACACTTTTCAACCTCTAGGAAACATGGAATGGGGAAGGATGAAGAGGAGGCAAAACTGAGAAAAAAAAAATTTAAACTGGTCTTCCAAGTTCTAACAGACATAGATCCACATGGCGTAAAACAATAAGCACAGTCCTTTGCTTCACTGGTGTTACTTACTGAAGTTGAAAGAGAAAGAAAAAAACAAAGACAGGCGCATCTAACCTGAGAAAGCAGGTAAATTAAGAAATAGGAATAGATGAGTAAGAGGGGAACAGAAAAAGAGACAAAAGAAAAGGAGAGTAAAATTTAATCATTTCTCTGTATGTGTGCATACTTGTACACATGCCACAGTACCAAAATACCACATTTTATCAATTCCGAATATTGTTCACATTTTAATGTCTCCGGAAATTAGGATGTGTCTTACAATCTGTTGACATATTTGCTGAAATTTGGTATTTTTCATTCTGTTCTTGGAATCTCATCTCCAAACATAACAATTCAGCTGAGAAAGTTTTTTCCTTCAGCTTCCTCATACTTGGACCACCGTTTACCGAAAAGTAATTTAACAGTTAGGGATGATAGCAAAATAAAAGAAAATTATACTTATTCAAATCTATCTGATCGCATGCTTTTTTTTCTCTAGCAAATGGTATGCTAACCAAGAATAAGACGAAAAATTCAACTGAGCAGAGGCTTCCAGTTGCATACTCTAGAATTCTGAGTACCCAGGAAAATGTAAATGTTCCAGAATAAATAGGCTTAATCATCAACACTACAGTGAACAGAAGACTCCTCCTGAAATTAAGTTGCTGTGCATTTCATTAAAATACTGCGATGATTTAGAGCCTTTTCTTTAATGTGGCTACTGCCATTTCCTATGGCAGATGGTATATTTCAGGATACCAACTGTTTCCATAATAATGCCCAGCAGCTTAATTTACTATGTTAACCTTGTGATCTAAAAGGAAATGTTTTTCCTTCAATATAAAGTTTTCTATTTCTCAATCTACTCAGCTATGCAAAGACTATCTACTATTTGCCATACCTTTTGTTATTCTACATACAAGTAATATTTTATAATTGACAGACTGCCTCTGTCTGCTCCTCTTTAAGGGCAGTAATAGGAGATGTCTCCATTTTTCTTGGTCTAGATTCTAGAATCCCATCCCTCCCTGTGGTCCTTCTCATTTTTTACTGCCCTCTCTGGACCTTTTCTATTTTTGCTCTGCTTTCTCTGAAGTTATATGAGCAGCAACAGTGAAACATTCAAGGACAGACTAATTTATATTCTCCTAAAATTATATTTTTTTTCCATAACCACTCTAAATTGCATTTTAATATGTGTGTGTGGGCATTTTACCACTGCTGCCCTCTGAACAGATGCTATAATGGAACTTTGTGCTAATAGTTCCTAAATCTTTTTTTCTTAAAGTACCTAAACCTTTTTTTTTCTTAAAAAGCTGTAGCTAGCTGGAAAGTCATCTATTCTCAAGAGCAGTTGATGTTATTCCTTCCAATACACATTCCTTTGGTTTTGACTCCCAATTAGGAAGATATGGCTTTTCCCAACAACAATGAAGAAACATTACTTTTGGTGGGTCAGGGTTATTATTAGAGTTTGTCATTGGCTTTACTCAGAGGGATAACAGAAAGCAAGTTTCCCCTTGAAGACAGCCAAACAGACACAAAGGCAGGCACAGTGATTTGTCCCTGAATTTTAGCATAGCGCGCTAGTCAACAGGGGAGTGAAACATTATTTCTCACATTTACAGAATATCACTTAACATTCACGGTATAGTTCAACTGTAACATTCCCACGCTTTAACATGCTAGCAAGGGAGTCCTTAATGGCATTCTAAGAGGAATTGAGAATCTTCTCTTCTGTGGCTCAACAAGGTTAATCCCAGCTAACTTTCAATAAACAGAAATTTATTGTGGTAATAAAGTTTTATTTTTCACTAAAAGGTTTGATCTATTTTTAGAAAAATACTCCTAAACAAAGCAATGCTGAACAAATGGGACCGTAGACTCAGCTGCTCCTATTTCATCTCCATGTCTGAGATACCATGTCTCTTTGTGGCTCAATCCAATTAATACTTCTCCACCCTTCACTTACTGTGTGCAGAATCTGATACTTTTCATCTCTCCACTCCCTCCTCCTTAAAACCCACACTCCCCTTGGCTTCCAGACATTACACCCCATCAACCTCCTGACTACTCTTCCCACCCTTGAGTCAGTCCATGGAGACAACTCTCCCAATGCATGCACCTATCAGCTGCCACTCTCCATGCTTTGCATCCTTTCTTTTCTCTCCTTAAAGGACTTCCTCTTCTACCTGGATGGCTTCTACTATCACCTATGTATTATACTTCTTTCTTGGATGTCTCGGAGGCATTTCATACTCTCAGTATTTAAAATCATAAACTCCTAATACTCTCCATAAAGCCTGCTCTTCCATTTTTATTCCGTCATGGTGAAGAGTGATATGTTATACGCACCAATCACTCAAGCCAAAATCCAGGGAATAATATGCAGGTGTGTCCTCTCTGGAACTCCTCCCATGTCGTCAGTCACCAATTGTACTGATTCTACTACTTTAGTATTTCTGAAGCCATTCCTCTCCTTTCATCGCACTGTCACAATCTTAACTCAGATTTACATCTTAATACTGTAGCTACAGAGAGGTTTCTCAAACTCAGACTTGGCCTTGTTTCTCTCTCTCTCTTTCTCACAACATTCAGTAATTCCTTGCCGCCTTCAAGAAACCTCCACAGCACAACATCAGGCTCCCTGATGAATGTCAGGCCCATGATTACCTCCCCAATTTTATTTCATGACACTGGCCCTTTACACTAACAGTGGGCATCTTCAAATGCCTCTGTACCCATGCAGACACTTCTTCCCCAGTTGGCAATGCCCACTAACACACCACACCCAAATTCTGGACTGGTGAAGGTCTACCAGTTGGCTAAATCTTATCAGGTGCCTGTCCTATGTGCTAGGACATATTCATGTTATACCAAGGCAGTGTTCACATGAAATTACTGTTCTTTAAATGTGAATATATTTGCCTTTCCCCTAGATGGTGAATTCCTTGAGATGAGAACCATATTTTATTGGTCTTCCCACTTTCAGTGCCTACTACAGCCTCTGGAATATAGAAAATTTTTTTCTTACCAAATTAATTACCAAATCAATCAATAAATGCATTTATTAATGAATAAATTACCCAAATTATTCTCAAAGGAGAAATTCCACATACTAACATCTGCCTATGGCAAGGGTAAAGGAAGACAGGACTATGACAACATATTACCTTATCATTAATTGCTTGTGTTAATAGAATCAGTGACATATAAAGGCCAATGAATGAATCCTCAGCATCACAAAACATACTGCATATTAAGCCTCGTTGCTTTGAAACTGTGTCATCTAAGATTCTGTGCTACACACAGCAACAATGAAGAAATATGCATAACTGTCCTAGAAGCAAGTTGTAAGAAAAGTAAATGCAAATAAATGAATGTTTGATCTTTGATATAGGTCATTCCCAGAACAATCACAACTCTCCTACCCCAGCTCAGGGTGGCCAAGGTTGCAGCTTCTCTCAGTTTTGAGCTGGATGGGGCAGCCAACAATAAGCACAGCCTTCCCATGCCCACCTGCTAATCCCACACGTTTTTCCCTGCTTGGAAATGTGATGCCAGTGAAAGAAGGGATTTGGAGTAACCAGATGGCAAATGGGGAGTAGTAAGTCCTGTAGGACCCTACCAGCTTAGAAGAGTTCTCTTATAAAAGACATGATGCCCTCAGGAAAACCTGGTTCCCAGAACAACTGCAAAGAGAGAAGCCTTCACTGTGAATCAGAAACCCACTTGCTGGAGGGATCCCTGGGTGGCGCAGCGGTTTGGCGCCTGCCTTTGGCCCAGGGCGCAATCCTGGAGACCCAGGATCGAATCCCACATCGGGCTCCCGGTGCATGGAGCCTGCTTCTCCCTCTGCCTATGTCTCTGCCTCTCTCTCTCTCTCTCTCTGTGTGACTGTCATAAAATTTAAAAAAAAAAAAGAAACCCACTTGCTGGATTCTGAATAAAAAATAAATTTCTTCTGGGGCACCTGGGTGGTGCAGTCAGGTAAGCATCTGATTCCTGGTTTCGGCTCAGGTCGTGATCTCAGGGTAATAACACTGAGCCCCACATTGGACTCTGGACTCAGCATGGAGTCTGCTTAAGACTCTCTCCCCCCACCCCCACCCAAGAAAAAAGACTCTCTCTCCCTCTGCCTCTGCCCCCACCAACCCCCCACACTGGTGCAATTGTACACTCACCCTCTCAAAAAAAAAAAAATAAATCATTTTTAAATAAATAAATAAATTTCTTCTGTGATAAGTCACTGAAATGTTGAGATTTATCTCTAACAGCAGCTACCATCTTTGTGGTCAAAATCCGAACCCATAATCATTAGTCCAAACATCTATTCCTAACATTAAACTCAAATTTCTCGGGGATCCCTGGGTGGCTTGGCAGTTTAGCGCCTGCCTTTGGCCCAGGGTGTGATCCTGGAGACCCAGGATCGAGTCCCACATCAGGCTCCCTGCATGCAGCCTGCTTCTTCCTCTGCCTGTGTCTCTGCCTCTCTGTGTCTCCCATGAATAAATAAATAAAATCTTAAAAAAAATAAATAAAAAACTCAAATTTCTCATTTCCTCCTTCTCCTTTACCAGACTTATTCCCACTATTTATCAGGAATTATTTCCTGTCCCTCCCGGGCCAAGTTGAGTTTCTTTCCTATGCGTTTCTGGAGCACCTTACTTCTCATAATTAACATAACCATATGATTGTTTGCCTCCTCAACTCTATGGTCAACATTTTGAGGGTAAAGACTGTGTTTTAATCTCTGTATCCTTTGTGTGTCTGCCTGGCACTCAGGAGGAGTCTCTTATAAGAACATAGGGATGAATGAATAAATAGGGATTTTTCATATTAAAAATATGAAGGCCTAAAGGTGATGTGATCCAAGTCTTTAAAAGGATGGAGAAGCTATATTGGGAACTTTTAAAATTAATCCTTAGAAAAAGAAAAATAAGAAGAAACTGTTAAAGGTTGAAAGGGTTTTGAAGATTTAAGGACAAGCAAAAGAAGGCTTTACTGAGTAATTTAATAAATTTAAAGTTCTTAGAAAGTGATAGGGGATATAAAAAAAATTGGTAAAAAGTCACTAAAGGTAACTTGGTTTGTTTAGAGTACAGCCTAAATCTGCTGAGGCTGATCATAAAGAAAAACATTGAGCCTTTTAGAACACATCCCTTAGGGACGCCTGGGTAGCTCAGTAGTTGAGCATCTGCCTTTGGCTCAGGTCATGATCCCAGGGGTCCTAGGATTGAGTCTTGCATCGGGCTCCCCACATGGAGCCTGCTTCTCCCTCTTCCTATGTCTCTGCCTCTCTCTTTCTGTGTCTCTCATGAATAAATAAAATCTTTAAAAAAAAATAAAAGAATGTATCCTTTAGATCCCTGGAGGACAGGAGACATTTAAAGGACCTCTTTTGGGCAGCCCGGGTGGCTCAGTAGTTTAGTGCCGCCTTCAGCCCAGGGCATGATCCTGGAGACCCGGGATCGAGTCCCACATCAGGCTCCCTATATGGAGCCTGCTTCTCCCTCTGCAGTCTCTCTCTCTCTCTCTCTCTCTCCCTCTCTCTCTCCCTCTCTCTCTCTCTCTCTCTCTCTCTCTCCTCTGTATCTCTCATGAATAAATAAATAAAATCTTTAAAAAAAAATAAAGCACTTCTTTTGTAATGATATCATATCATTACATAAACATATTATAGTGATGATGTTGCTTCATATTCCACCAGTTAACGTCCCATGACAATTCAACTCAGTGCCCCCACCCACTGTGCATCAGCATTTAGAGCACCTATGCAAAGCCCAAAGTGGGAAGTAGGTGACCAAAAAGGGGGCTAGAGAGCCACCCAGCTCTTTGCAGAGCATTCTTTTTACCTCCTTCACCTTCCTGCCTCCAGAACTTTCCTGGGCAAGCCAAAGAAATATTACAAAGCCTACACGACTCAGAAATAACCAATATTTTCACTTCCAAAACTCTCTCCTCTCCAATCCTGGGAAATCCCACATAAAGAAATAACTAGACTAATCAAAAGTCTGACTATTTCAGTGACTTATATTTACTCTATAAAAACTTTTAAAATACAGATCATAAATGACAGCTGGGTTTTATTCATCTCTGACCTTTCCATTGCTTTCACTGGTTCAAGACATCTAACTTTCATCTGCAAAGACATGACTGATCTAAAGGAAACTAAAGCATACAACAGACGTTTCCCTTTTGCAGAAACAATATTTAACCTTTAACTCAGAACTTCTGAAGGATTTAAAGTGCTGTACTCACCTGCAGCTGGGATATAGTTAAAGGGTATCGGAATAATATCCAGGTAACACCTTCGCTGCAAGGTGGAATGGTAAGAGAACCTTCATACACCCAATAATCCCGCAGCAAAGGATCTGTGCAACCATGTGGACATGTCACAGAAAAGTTAGTTAATTAACAATAATTGTGAATATTTCAACAATAATTCTCAAAGTTACAAATTGTCTGAACAACACTTTTCAGGATGAGGTCATCTTAAATTACAGCCTCGCACATGAATTCTTAAACTAATCATCACCGAGAAAATAACCAATGGGAAAATATGATGAACCCTCTATTATTTATAGTGACTTCCATCTAGGTATCACTATGTAATCCAAAGGTGGCTATAAAACTTGACATATACATATATGTGTGTAAGTATGTATCAAGTTTAGTCACTTTGGAAAAAGTGTATCTGTGATATTTTTTACTTTATTGAAGGATTTACTTGACTTATTCACACCTAATCCAATACTTACTACATGTGAGGCACCATTCTAAGCATTTTACATGAACTCATTTAACCCTCACAACAAACCCACAAGACAGGTACTATTATCAGCCCCATTTTTCAGATGGGGAAACTGAACGACAGAGGGTTACATAATTTACCCAAGGTCACTCAACTAATAACTGGCAGAGCCAGGATCCAAACCCAAGCAGTCTGACTTCAGACTCTGTTTTTCTAACTATTCGGTTCTAGTTATCTCTGAGATAATTAAAAATAATTAAAATATTAAAATAATATTTTAAATATTATTAAAATATTAAAGTCCTAGTATGATAGGACAAAAGAAGGCATTCCTAAGAAATCTTTTAGCTCTGCATTAGAGGCATTCACAATCCAATACGATGGATAAATGTTCAACACATGACAAAAACTGGTTTGTTCTAGAGCAATGAAACATAGGGCATAGAAGATACAATGCATCAGCACATTTGGTTTTGATCAAAAAACTAAGTTACAGCACATAATTTAGGCAGAACAAAGTGAAGACCAAAATCTTGCACAAAACAATCTTTAACTACAAACTATGTTTCGAATATTTTATACACAATTCTTATACGTTTAGGTATGCCGAGGTAATTAGACTAACACTTATATGATAGCATCACTGTAAAGGGTTTACCTTATAAAATGATATAAACTTTATTTCACTCTAGAGATTAGTAAGAACCTCACTGACCAATCCTAGAAGTATATCAAAGTATTGTTATTACACTCATGCTCTACACAGAGGTAGCGATTTTTGCAAATGAAAATCCAAAGGAAACTCTTCAGAGAATAATGGCAAAAGTGACAAAACATTTATTACTTCAAAATGTTTACTCTCATGTTTAGACCAATCAGAAACTGATACCTACTACAGAGAAGGCAAATTGTAAAGAAACTTTATTAACTAATAATATATCATTACATGCATTTTGAGGGAAACAATGCAATCATATTCACCCAATTACAATTCATCTTATGCGATAAAGATAACACGAACCTGGTAATAAAGTGTTAGGATTAAAGCAGGGTATTGTTTTGGACTTCCCCTGAAAAAGAAAAAAAAAATCACCCTATGTTAACATAAAATTTCTTAATTTTAGAATAAAAAAAATTACTAGCACTAAAAACCCAGATTGATGCCGTTTCTGAGTAACATCCTGGACCAGATGGGTCTGTAGGTACCTCACTCTGTCCTCTCACCAGAGCCAAAGCACCTGGTTCCAACAAGACACTCCTGTTCTGAGTCTGTGGCTATTTCTTTGCTACTACAGTTTGATTTTCCCTATAATTCCTGGAGTAAAACTTCCAGTTGTCTGCCTAGTGTCTATCTGGCCCACGCCAGCTACTTTTCCTGCTCTGAGCTCATCCACACCAGAAACTTGGGCTTTTGGTGTAAAATGCCTGAACCCTGGTTCAGAGAATTCTTTTGAAATGACCTTCCTCCTGCTACTCTGACCTCCACTCCTAACCTTCTTGGCATCACAACTTGTCTCCTAAATTTGCATTTTGTTTCATTTGCATTTGATAACTTGTCTCTATGTTCTAGATGTCCTGTCCTCCAGAGAGTGAAAACTAACACCTGAATGAAAACATTCCATTCTATGGGCGCCTGGGTGGTGCAGTCGCTTAAGTGTCTGACTCTTGTATTTGGTTCAGCCCACGCTGCACTGTGCACTGGGCATGGAGTCAGCTTGAGATTCTCTCTCCCTCTCTCTGCGCCTCCAGCCTGCACTCTCTCTCTCTCATGTAAATAAAGAAACCTTTAAAAAAAAAAATTCAATTCTAATCAACTTTTATCAAAGCTGCATTTAAACTTCAATAAAATTAAAATAAATAACTCCAGGGGCACCTGGGTGGCTCAGTTAAGTGTCTGCCTTCGGCTCAGGTCATGCCCCGGGATCCTGGGATTGGGCCCCACATCAGGCTCCCTGCTCCTCAGAGGGCCTGCTTCGCCCTCTTCCTCTGCCTGCTACTCCTCCTGCTTGTGCTATGTCTCTCTTAGAGATAATATCTCTAGAAATAATATCTTAAAAAATAAAAATAACTTCAATAAAATATTTGTGCCATTACTCAACAGTTCACATTTGCAATCACTATTTTAAATAGTGCCACTTAAATTGCTCAGGCCCTTGAGACAAAAAAGATTTGTCACGGTAGTTGGAGATCTCTTTTAAGATTACTCTATCAATGCAGACATAACAGGGCAAGTGAATGTGTAACCTCAGTCTCTTTCTTACTTCCACTTGACACATTAAAGAATCCAGCTCACTTGCTTCCCACCAGCCCCCTATATTCCATAAAAAAGAATGTTGTATGAGCTAAAGGAATAAAAGAACGTTTCTCAGGCCATTAAGACAAATGTCAGTCAAAATGTACCCTTCCCCCTCCTTACCAGGTTTTTGACTAGTCTGTGCCTTCTCTTGGTAGCTGGATTTATTCTAAGCCTGCCTGGGAAATCTATGGTGGATGTTCTTGCCTGGTCCAAGACGCCCTGGGCTTGTTCTGGCTTAGAGCTAATCAAACTTCATTCTCATTGATTTTTGGATCGGCCTTGGGTCTTTGGATCTCTGCACTGTATCTCTCGTAGCCATTCAGGATTAAACTACTGCCCCCCAAGGACTCTCTGATTCAATCCATCCAATATAAGCATAGAAAGTACTGGTTGTAACAGAACTGGGCTTCCAGGCAAAGTTGGGCTGAATCACACCAGAGTCGCATCAAACCAAATCACTTTCTCTGAGATATAGGAGCTTACAGCCTACATATATTTGTCTTTTTTTCTTTTTTTAACATAAATGCTTTGAAGTATAGCTGCCATAATTTTAATTTGTTTCATTTACACAACTTTCCTATAACCAGTGGGCAGGAAGGATTAACTCAGCAGGCTTGGGTTGTTCAAAAAGATGTCTGTCTTGAGGACTGGCTCCGAGGTCTCACAACATTCTGTCTGACAAGAGTGTTTTTGTATCCTAAGGCCTTGGGCTATGCTTGGGCTATGTTGGACCAGATTGGTTTATCCTGACAATGTGACTTATGATGACAGCTTGGTTTTGCTGGGGCTGGGAGTAGGAGGGATGGTGTCAGAGCAGCTGAGGGTCATTACACAGACACTGCGTGCTCTTATAGCTGACCCCTAATAAAATCCCTGTACACGAAGCAAGGCTTCTCTGGTTGGTAACATTTCACACATATCGTGGCATTATCACTGCCAAAAGACTGAGGTTCATCCCCGTGTGATTCCACTGGGAGGAGACAGCTGGAAGCTCCTGCCTGGCTTCTCTTGGACTTTACCCCACGTACTTTTGCACTGACCTCATTTTTACACGTGGGTCCTTCCTCTGGAATAAAGTACAACCATGAGAATAGCTACCCTCTGAGTGAATCATCATATCTGAGAGTGATCTTGGGGACCTCTTTCAAGACCAGTGTTTCTATTTGCTTTTAAACAGTAACTTACCTTGTACTGAATATCCTGGAGGATTTCCGTCACAGCCTTCAAGCCTACGTGTTCTTTTCCTATCTGAAATGCATAAAGTATAAACCATACCACAACAATTTTTAAATACTTAGCTTTCATTCAAAATAACTAACAGAAAGTGAAGCTCAAGTCTTCCTGAATTGCCTTCTCAGGGAATAAGTAAATGACCATTTTATTAATAACCACATCAATAGCTACATAAGGCAATTGAAGGTGTAAGAGAGGCTAATATAAGAACGTATTAGTTCTTAGACAGCTTTAAGAATTCATTCTAAATACACCTTGCTGTGTATAGATTATCACCCACTGTGCTATATACAGGTAACCCCTGACCAATGAGGGAGTTAGGGGCACTGACTTCTGTGCCATTGAAAATCACATATATAGGGATGCCTGGGTGGCGCAGCGGTTGAGTGTCTGCCTTCAGCTCAGGGAGTGATCCCAGGATCCGGGATCAAGTCCCACATCAGGCTCCTTACAGGGAGCCTGCTTCTCCCTCTGCCTATGTCTCTGCCTCTCTCTCTCTGTGTCTCTCATAAATAAATAAATAAAACCTAAAAAAAGAGAAAGAAAGAAAATTACATATATATAATGTCTGATTCCCAAAAACTTAACTACTGATAGCTTATTGTTGACCGAATGCCTTACTGATAACACTAGTCAATTAACACATATTTTGAATATTATTATGTATCATAGGCCACGTTCTTACAAAAAAGTGAGATAGAAAAAAAATGTTATTAGGAAAGTCAGAAGAAGGAGAAAATACATTTACACTACTGTAAAAAAAATTCATGTGTAAGTGGATCCATGCAGTTCAAAGCCATGTTTGTTCAAGGGTCAATTGTGTATCAGATGATATAATACTGTGATATAAACATTTCAAGGATATTTCTGAATTAAAATTGCTCACCACATTCCAAACCCTTTCATTTTTACCTTTGGCATTTCTAGACCATTGTTATAAAGACTGTATCTATGCTGAAATATTTAATAATTCAGAAAAGATTGTGATTTCATATGTCAAAGTCACCAACATCAGGACATCTCTTGATTACTACTGGATATAACTGTATAATTTTATTCTTAAATACATCAGAATATGCTGTTCATAGCCTTCTATTTTAAAATACTATATATCATTACATATTTTTAGCGTATAAAATGCTCCAAAGTGTGTGAGACTTCAAAGAAATTTGACACTAAGTATTCTTGACTTTAACTGTGAAAATTCTAAAGGCCACCTGATTTCTATGTTTCAACCAGGTTTCAATGGTCCCTGACAATGGAGGACAATAATAAGAAATATTTTAAAATCTTAGAGAAACAATGTTATCATTTGCTTTTTCTCTTCCATATAAATTGGAAGGATGCCTATAGGCATCCTATAGTGCAGGATGACCTATAGGAGCTAGAAAAGCTGCCAACGTGTCCACACTCTCAGTTTCTCTCCACATGCACCAAATGTGAAATGTGCCAGCCGAAGGGGCAGCAGAGAGGAAGGAAAAGAGACAAGAAACTTACATAATCTAAGATAAGCAATTCAAAAACAGTCAAGACTTCTACTGTTTCTCAAGTGTCTGCAATCCCTCAGACTGGCGTTAAAGATGGAAAATGAATTCTCTGAAGTTAAAAAAGTAACATGTGAGGCAAATGTACTCTTGAGTGCAGAAGCCTAGGCATTAGCAGAAGCCTCTGCCAATCTGCAAGGGCAATGGACCTCTCTTCATTGTACTGCTTTAACCATGATGTAGCATTTGGAGGATGACGCCTCAGTTGGCATCTGTTTTCCTTTCATGTATCTTCTGTCAGATTACAGCTCTTTGAAGAATCCTTATCTGAATGTTGTAAGGCCACATACTGTAGTAGTTTGGGGGCAAGGCCACTTACACTGGATGCCCAGGGTTCTGATCTGGACTCAAGTTTTTAGCCTTAAGCAAGTTAACTTCTATGTCCTTCTGCTTCCTCATCTATACAGTGGGGGAGAGCAGGCAGGCGGGTAAAGTGACAGGGGTTGAAGGTAAGACTCTAACAAGGACCTTAGAAGAGGGCATGGACCTTCCTAATTCAATTAATATCATCCATTATTATCCTTACTTGGCATGCCAAACAGCATCAGGTACAGTTTTTACATAGAGTAACACTTAACTACCACTGGCTCCTCCTTCTATAAAGATTCCATACTTTGTGGGCAAGAGTTTTAAACCTGCAACAAACTCCAGCTATTGTTCCATCTCTTCTCTTTCCTTCTTTGCCAGATTGCTTTAGGAAGAGGTTATAAACACCGAAGAGCAAGTACAGATGAAACTCTGTAGAGCCCAGTCCCCAGAATTCTAGAGCAGTCCAGGTGATAACAGCCTGGAGGCAAGCATGTGCCAACAACCATGAGACCAACACCTCCTTCCCTCTCACCTTGGCCATCCTTCGCTGCCATCCAAAACACAAACCATCAGCCCTGCCCAGCCCTGGCCCTGTGTTTTTCAACTTCTCACTCTATCTCACCTCATTCCGCTGTGCCCTCTGGAACAGGATGCTGCCCATCTCTGCCAAGCTCTACCACCACCTGTTGGTCTGCGCGAACCCCTCATGTCTGCTCAAGGCACAGCTCTCCCGGGCCTTAAGAGCGGACACTGGGCCATTTCCTCCAGGGACAGGGCTGAAGGCTGTGGTCAGTGGCCTGCTGTCACCCACTGGTGGATACTCTGCCCCACGGGCACAAGGCCGTCCTTCTCTGGGTGGACCATCCTCCTCAGATACCACCACGCTCTACTTGTTGCAAAATAATGTTGTCACCAAGTTTTTAAAAAATGACCTGCTGGCCACTCCCTGATAGTCATCACCTCCCGCTGCTACTATAGAGGACTTCAACACCCTGGAATGCAGCTTGACCGCCCCTCAGTTCGTGGCTTTCAGCTCCATTCCACCTCAGCACCCAACCTGGGAACACACCCTGAATTTGTTTTCACTCTGAAAACTTCAGCTCCGAAGACCGTTCCCTCTGAGCACAGCTTCTCATGCATCAGCTCTTACCCTCTTTTCTCTCTCTCCACTCACTGATCTAAGGAGCCACGGTTCAGGAGCATCTGGGCTTTGTCTTCTTCCCTTCCCACCTACCTGAACGACACCTCTCCAACCACCCTCAAGTCTCTAACCCTGTGTCTTCCCAAATCATCTGCTCTGCAAGAGATCAATGCAACAATTTGCTAGAATCTTCTACTCTTTAACTTGGATAGAGAACAATCTACAGTATCCTGTTCTGTACAGTCTATGTTGTTCAGTCCCAAGTGGGTCTCCCACACTGACTGTCAAGTCTATCATCGTTCCCTTCCTGGGCTATTTCAAAACCCAATCATCCACCCATGCTTCCCCCTTACACTATAAATAATTTTGCTTTGTAGGTCTCAGAGATAAGGCCATTAGGCATGAGCTCTTCTAATTTCCTGCCTTTCTTCACCTTTAAATTCATCCCATTTCTACCCATGTTTTCTTCCTGACCCTCTATTTTGGAGAAAGGGTGGGTGCCCCCTCCTATCCAGGATTAGGCTAGCCACAAAACTCTCCATTCAGCATCCTCCTGTCTCCTCTAGGACTCTTTCACATCAACTATCCCTATTTCCCCCCAGTATTTTTAAACTCTGAGTCTGCACTAGTGCTTTTTGCTCAGAATAAAAATACAGGCAGATCTCAGATTTTTAAAAGAAACAAAGAGGACATTCCTGTACATCAGCACGAGTTATTACCCCATCTGTGTTTCTTTTCTTGAGCCACACTTCTCAAAAGGGAAACCTGTGCACATCGCCTCTGCCTCCCCGCTCCCATTCCCCTTCTCCTGCCCAAGTGTGGGAGCCCCAGATGGACGTCAGACCCACTCCGCTCTGCTTCAGTGGACCCTCCTTATCAGTCCTCCTTTCCTTCATGAACTTCCACTCTCAGAGTTTCTGAAACCTTCCTCTCTCCTAGATTACCGGAACGTCTCCTCACAGCAAACCTGGGGCCAATTAGAACAAGTGTGCATGCTCTCAGGCTTCCCCTTGCCTACAACGATGTGCTTCTTCCTGGACTAGTGATGCAAGTCTCCAGAATCCTGGCTTTCCAATCTAGTGCTCCATCAGTCCCCACCTGTAATAGGCTAAGGATCACTAAGTGAAAATATTCTAATACTTAATTCCATCCACAAATATTTATTGAATACCAACTCCAGAGATGAAACTAACATGTTTGTGTTCGTTCTAGATACGACTGCTCAGTTATTTGTACTATTTTATTCTTATTTTATTATTTTTTAATAACAAGACATTGCCTTCTACTTCTATAGCCTCAACTTCTCAATTTTGGGTACTTTATTAACTTCTTCAGGTCACAAAAATGGACTTCAGCAGTTACTACTTTTGTGCACTAAAGATTATCAAAATGTATGTGTATATTTTAAAACATTTTTACCAATACCTTGATACTGTGATTCCACTCTATTTATATAATGTAGAAGGAATATAGGCCCTTGCTTAAAAAATAAATAAATAAAAGCCATGAAGTGAACATTAAGAAGTTTCATTTAAAACTCTAAGAATTTGCTTTGAAATTCTATGACCTGTCATACTTTCAAGATACCGGTTGTAAAATATTAAAAGGCTAAAACCAGGTGACTGCTTCCAACCATCAATAGACAAATACCTGAGAAAGAAATTTATAATGGAAAATTGTTGTACTTAATAATACTATTGAAATATGTACCACACAAAAGAAAGCAGGTTTGCAAAGGCCCAATTCTCTTTGGAAAATTAAGTTACTAATGATCACTATGCTAATATTACTACTCCAGGGCCACGTTTTCCAGGAAGCAGCCTGGAACCACACAGAGTTACAGAGTTACAGCAATGGTTTCTGACCCTTGACAGTGACTGTGTGGGACTGTGAACAGTGACTGACCTCTCTGGCCCCTGGTTTCTCTCCTGTTGGATAGGGAAGGCAGGGGGAAAGCAGGGTCTCTTCCATCGCTTCATCTTTTAGGACATCCAACAGATGATAAGACAAAGGTAAAGAGATTCACGGTGGGCGGTGGGGGGGTGGCGAGGAACTAGATTAAATTTTTACTTTTGAAAGTATGTGGTCTGTTTTTGTATGTTTCACAAAATTTAATTAATATCCTCTGCCCAGCACAGAGCTCAAATCTAAACTTTAAATTGACTATACCCACCAAGATCTTTGCCAGTCTTATTTTATCAGTGTTTTCTATTGGACACTTCAAATCATCCTAAGAGTGAAAATTATTAATAACAAAGAGGCAAAAGAATCTGCTACATGATTACATCATTGATTTTTCTTCAATTTTGCAGTAAGCCAGAGTCCAAAAACATTTTCAAAAATTCTTTTTCATTAATAAAATGAACTCCTACCTTCAGGAGACATTTTCGACATCATTTTTCCAAAGACCCTAAAGGCCAGCATGAAGAAAATTTCTACTAACTAAATAAACCATCTTCTACCAATGAATATGGCTGCTCTCTCACAAGCCAGAAAAATCAAGTTTTCTCTTTTTAAATTATCTGTGTTCTCTGTACAGGAGTTTAAAAAGTAATAAAATGGAGAGAGAACAGAAAATATTGTGCAAAGGAATTAGAAATAAGCATCTCTGAACAATACAATAACCACAGGAGGAGACCATTTACCTGAACAAACAAAGCAATGATGGCAATGCCATGCGGCTTCCCCACGGCCTCATCGATACTGCCAAACAGGGTCGAGTTCCAGTGGATAAGATGGAGCTGAGTAAACACACAGGTCACCTCATTATTAATGTATTTCCAGTTAGAAAAACAAAGATAGATTAATTCTCCTTAATTGTATCTATTACATCTCTATGGTATCACATACAACAAAAGTATCCCAAGTCGACACAAACAGACCACTGCTTTTCTTTTTTTTTTTTTTTTTTAAGATTTTACTTATTTATTCATGAGAGACACAGAGAGAGGCAGAGACACAGACAGAGGGAGAAGCAGGCTCCACGCAGGAAGCCCGATGCAGGACTAGACCCCGGGACCCCAGGATCACTCCCTAGGCCGAAGGCAGGCGCCAAACCGCTGAGCCACCCAGGGATCCCCCAGACCACTGCTTTAACACAGGTTCTCTGTATGAGGTTTTTTCCTTATTTCTGAACAGAGGTGATGCTCAGGGGACCGCTGCTTCTTGCTTTAGGGCCTAATCAGGAGCATAACTAACGCGACTGGCAGATTTCACATTGATTTAGTTGCCTTTCCTTAAATACTATCCCATCTGGCTCTCAATAGAACAAAACTCTGGGTTTGGGCATAAACACCATGAGTGCCAGGGATTAGTACCTGCAAAATTGAATACTGTGTCACCCAGTATTTCCATCAAAAATAAGACAAAGCCAGCCTCAAATTCTGGTAAATTATTTCAGTTCTCTAAGGATATACAGAGATAGCTCCCTATAATGCTGCATCTTCTTAAAGTCATGGTAATATAATGAATGTTGATGTAGAGCCCTAAAAGAAGGCCATTTCCTGCACCGGAGATAAAATTTTATCTGTGAAGGAATGACAAACAATGCTCTAGAGGACTCCCTCACTCCTAGCTTCATAAAGCTTCGTAGCTTTCAAGTTTATCTAGAATATGCACTTGCTCCTACAGCACTGATAAAACACTTGCAAGAAGGCAAATTCAATTCCCTGGTTAAAATCAAATGCCCACTGAGGTTCTTAGTAAAACAGTAGCTAGGTAAACCTTCTGCCTAGAATGCTATCTTCATCACTATAGCTTTTAATCAAGTTATAATTACTTACCACTCCAAAACACTGCCTCATTTAAAAATTAGTTCTAATCCAAAAGGACATAGCTAAAATTCAATCACCATGTCATTTTAGCATCCGTATTAAAACGTGGAGGAAAATCATTATGAGAATAGTCACTAATTTGATTCTTCTACTACTGAATTTCTCCAATTAGAACTCAAAATTGCAAAGCTGACCGCTAGAGGGAGGTAATGAAGTCCTCTGCCTGTAACAGAAACCCTAACCTAGAAAAAGACCACATTCAAGGCCAAGCTAGGACAGGCTATGAAAAACCCACATGGACCGTGACCACCCACTAAATGTAACTGTCAAGGCACTGCCTTTGAGAAAACAATGCTCTATAACATTTCAATTAATAACGAAAGACAGACCAATTTTAATCTTTCCTCTTCTGGCTGCAACAATAGCTCGGAGTCCCAGTGGTAGAGATAAGTGTACAGTGTACAGATAAGAACTGATTGCCTTAATTAAATAAACAAAGGAGGCCCAAGGTTGAAATCTATTTTTATTTGACAAATCGCAAAGTTCAAATCAACATTTTTCTTACTTCTCATAGCAACATTATGGAGTATTTTTTCTGAAACGAAACAACCCAAAAATACCCATGATTTGTTTTTGTGCTTTGCCTTGCCACTCCTTAGAATTCAGCAGCATCATTACTCACACCCAATCTTCAAAACCTGCTTCATGATTTTTTTGTGTTTAAAAAACTGAGGGTCCTCACTCCTTAAGTGGATGCTGCACATGGTAACTTTGTCTGAGAGAGTAGATTCACAGTGGGAAAAAAACCAGACAAACACTCCCTGGGCCGGGTGTGCAAAATCGGCGTCAACAGCCCTAAGTCGTGTTGATCGAGTGCACCCTTGACATGATGTGGTGAAAATGACATTTTATCCCTGTAGTCTTCCCCCCCAACAACCTATAACCCCAGCCTAATTATGAAAAAACATCACACAGATCTCAGAAGAGGGACATTCTACAAAATACCTGACCAGTACTTCTCAAAACTGTCAAGGTCAACAAAAACCGAGAAAGCCTGAGAAAATGTCACTGACAAAAGGAGCCTAAGGAGACATAAGAACTAAATGTAACAGTATCATGGGGAGCTTTTGGAAAATAAGTTAGTTTAAAACCAAGAAAATTAAATAAAATTAAAGCTTTATGTATAATTTTTGGTCCACTAATTATAACAAATGTAACATGCCAAGGTAAGATGTCAATAACAAGGGAACCAGGTATGGGTTATATGGGAACTTTCTGTACTATTTCCATGATCTTCCTATAAAGTTAAAAGTATTCTAAAGAAACATTCTATTAAAAAAAAAAAAAGGAAATGCTGGCACTCAGCTAAAAAAGGATAATTGGAAGATCACTAAGACTCTTGTGTGACTAGCACATAACACAAAACGAAATAGAGGTCCTCTACCACCTGTTTTCCTTCTACCATCTGGGTCTTAAATGATCACCTGGGACTTGGCAGTTCAGTGGCAGAAGAGATCCCCCCCCTGCCTCACAATCAACAAGGGACCCAAAATTTGGAAACACAGCTCTGTTCTCCTACTTACTGGAAACCCTCTTCGTGTGGAGGCTCTTGCTCTCACTTTAAAAAGGCCAAATATCATTAGAAATCCCCTTTCCACACCATTAGAATGGGGTCTACTCAAGGACCAGGCAAATTTCCAACACGTTTGGAAATCAGCTGTAACCTAGTAGTAGTAACTGAGAGGCACAATCCACTAACCTAACACTCCACATTTCTGGGGCCTCTCCGCTCCAGTTCACTCTGTGCTCCCCAAGCCCCCACTCCATCTGTATTGGTTTGCTAGGGCCACAGTAACAAAGCACCACAGACCAGGCAGTGCAAACAACAGAAACTTATCTTCTCACAGTTCTGGAGGCTGTTAAGTCCAAGATCAAAGTGCAGCAGGTTTGGTTTCTTCTGAGGCCTCTTTCCTTAGCTTGTGGATGGCCACCTTCTCCCTGTGTCCTCACATCATCTTTCCCCTGTGTGTGGCCGTGTCCAAATATCCTCCTCTTATATAAAGACACCGGCCATACTGGATGATGGCCCACCCGAACAACCTCATTTTAGACTAATTACCTCGATAAAGATCCTGTCTCCAAATATTACTTCCTGGTGTAGCGGGAGTGAAGACTTCAACATATACAGGGAAGGAGGGCATAATTCAGCCCATAACACCCTCTATCGCGTTGTTTCCTCTCCCCTGACCTCAAAAAAGTTTTTTCAGATCTCAAAATTTTGAATTATTCATATTGATTCTCCCATACCCCCTCCTTATTCCTATCATCTTATATTTTGCCTCATATTAATCTTGATTTTATTTCATAAAGCAAAGCCATTGAGATGGGAAATTATCAGTGTATACAAAGAACTAAAAGTACCTCTTCCTCGGAGGGTAGCTAGAGTATATGGGTATCTGACTGTGACGAGAAAGATGAAGCTAGAAGCTAGAGAGGTTCAGGTGGCACATAACTTTAAATTTTTTCCTAACTGTATTTTGGGGAATACTAAAGAATACATTAGCCAATAATATTATTATTTTTTCTGCTTAGAATCAAATTCACCCATGCCACTGTCTGTCCTTCTAAGGTCCTGTGGCAGTATGAGGGTGGAAAAGAAGTGGAAGACAGGCATAGGAGGCTGGAAGATAAGCCAGGAGGACATTACAAAAGCTCTAGCTGTAAAATCATGCCAGATGTACATGACGGTTAATTTTATGGGTCAACATGGCTAGGCTATGGTGCCCAGTTGTTTTGTCAAACAGTCTAGATGGCTGGGAAGGTAGTTTTTAAAGATGTGCTAACATTTAAGTCAGATTAATCCCCATAATGTGGGTGGGCCTCATCCAATGAGGTGAAGGCCTATGAGCAAAGATTGAGGTCCTCTGAAGAAGAAGAAATAATACTTCCAGATTATGACATTTACAAACTCTACCTGAGTTTCCAATCTTTGGCCTGCCCTGCAGGTTTTGGACTGGCCAGTTCCCATGATCACTTGAGCCAGTTCCTTAAAACAAATCTTAGTTTCTCTGTCTCTTTCTCTCTGTGTGTGTCTCACATGTGTATTTTCAATATATATTTTGTTTCACTAGAGAATCTTGACCAATAAACAGGATGTACAAACAAATGAACAAACCAAAAGTGTGAAGACAAATGGAGGTTGAAATATGAACAAGACTAGTAGCAACAGGAATAAAGACAAGGAACTCTAACAAAGTGACAGTATTTGGAATTTACCCTCCTAAGCCTAAGCATGGTTCCTGTAGGGAAGGGGAATGGAGATACAAAACAATTCACAGATGCTCAGAAAATACATAGCAGAACTTCTACTCTTTTTTTCTTTATCCTTTTAAAAATTTCAGTTTCCCTATGCTTCACAAAATAATTATATATACAGAAAAAGACAGAAGATAAAATAAGTATTAGTGCATGATATACTATACATGCACAGGAGTAAAATTATATATTCCAAAATTTGCTGAGGGACAAATGAGTCTGAAGGGAAAGCCTTCTGACACTAAAGAACATGGTTTTAGAAAATGATGAAGCCACCCAACAAGCCAAAGGGAAGCTTTAGTAGAAGTCCAAGCAGATAATTGTTACCACTGAAGGGAACTCGGAAGCTAGTTTCCAAGTGTGACAGTCGAGACAGGCTCTGGGGGCTGTGTCTGGTCCACAGGACTTTACAGAGTGCAGAGGCAGGGACACAGGGCACTTTGGCAACCCTACTGATAAATTCTTAGAGGCAACATGCTTTCCTAAAAGGTCTCTGAGCCAGCAATCCCAAGTCTTATTAGACTCTTGGTTCAGTTCATAGCTCTTTAGCTCTGCAAACTTCACAAGTCACTAACTCGTCTGAGCATCAGGATCTGTAACATAAGGAGAGCTGGATCTTCCCAGCTTGGCTTCTTCACACCTCTCTCTGCCCGCCCCGAGTACTCTCACTATTCCTAGATTTCTAGCACGTTTTGTGCTCATTAGCATTAATTATATGCAGGCAGCAAATGCAGAGAAGCAGGGTGAGGAATTCTGAGAATGGAGAGCAGCTTACTTGATAGTGAAGCTCAAGTATATAAATGCCCCTTAGCGTTTCCAAGGAGTATAGTAGGGGTTGGGCAGCATTATCACTACATCTGCTGCCTGGACTCAGGACAGGCCCACTCTGCAGGCCTGCCTTGCTCCATCAGGGTCCATGGCACTGAAGGGGACTGCAGACCTCAGCCTCACTATGGCCTTCTGAGGCCTAAACACACAGCACGGCAGGTGGCAGATAGCCTGCCTCCTGCCCTTTGAACCCCAACTCCTGCTACGGCTCCTGAAGACAGTAGTTGAAAAAGAGAGGAGAATTCTTCAACCGAAACAACAGGGCAACAGGGCAGTTCTCAGCTCTCCCTTCAGAGACTCTCCCTCAAAGGACAAAAGGTGTTGGCTTTCTCCCAATTTGGGTATGTCCAAGTAGAAATGGCTTTCTCTATCAAAGCCGAGTCTTTCCTCACTTCTTACTGTTCTCCCCCCAGCCCTCACCACTGCCCATGTATGTGGCCTCATGTGAGTTAACAATGTGCATATTATAGAGAAATAAAAAAAACAAAGAGACATTATTACTCTTATCAGCATCATGACTATCATTCCTTCCTATTAAAAAAAAAAAAAAACCTAACCATATGATAACTGTAAAGCATTCTTTTATAGTTTCAGAGAAAAATCTTTAAGCTTTTGCTATAGGGCTCACAAATTCAAATTTCCTGCAATTGATTATGCCACTATGCCATTAGTACCCGTGAAACGTTAATCTTAATGTACTTAACTCACAGCAACAGATAAATTTGTCCAAAGTTATGAAACTGTGACAAGCCATAGCCTTATAATCACTTATTTGTCACCGAGAAAAATAAGTTTGAAGATTTCATGGCAGCCTAACAGAAAGCTATCTTCAAGATAAATGAGGTTTATTATTAACATAAATAACACGACAGCATTAAAGTACAAAAGAATGAATCACAAGGAATGGAAAAAGCAGAAAAGGCACTTATGACTCACAAAGTTCGTTCTCCAGCCCTATGCACTCGCTCACCCAAGTTCTGTGAAATCTCCTACCCTCAGATGTTTGATGGACAATCCCTTTCAGATGGCTTCCTGTCAGCTCAAGCTACGTATCTCTAAGAGCCGACATCAGCTCCTTTCAGAGGTGCCCTCTTACTGTCTCACCGCGGAGCCCCAACCTCCTGGGCTTGAGACCTTGAACCCCCCCCACTCACCCCTTTATCTCCAACTCACCAACGCCTTTCCTGGCTCCTAATTGTTTGCATTATAAAGCTCAACTGAGGTCTATTTCATGCAGCTTCCACCACATTTCCTCTGTTCCAAAATGTCTAATTTGCTTTATTTCCTGCCCACACAAAATTACATTTCTCTTACCCCATCCCTCCCCATCCTATCTCCAAAATACTCAAATATGACTCCTGACCATTCACAACAGCCTCCCTACTTTATGTTCCATTCAATTGGAATGCCATTCCCTATCCTATCCTGAGACTTAGCCAAACTCTACCTATCCTCCTGGGCCTCGACAGGCATTTGATAGGCTGAAGACGCAGATGATGGAGATGGAAATAGATACAACTTGAACCAACAGATACAAAGGGAAAGGAAGAACTGGGTTTCCATCTTGGACCACCTACCAAAAGAAAGAGGGGTTCAGTAGTAGAGAAGAGTTGAAAGTTACATCACAGTGGTCCAACTGGTTTCCCTTGAGTAAGTGATGCAGAATGAAGAACTGCCTTAAAAAGAGGGGCTGCTGGTACTGAGTGCAGATAGCCTTAGATATCTAGAGAGCTAGACCTACAGAGTCCATTCACCCATAGATCCAGTCACAAAACAGAGTGACAAAAGTATGAAGACTGAGCTTTCAGAAATGGCGAGATGAGAAAAGGAGGAACATCAAATATGCAAGAGGAAACCCAGGAAATTTCAAAGTCCTGTTTGGACAAAAGAGAAAAAGCTTTCTAGAAGAAAGTGTGGTCCACAGTGTCAAAGCTCTGCTCCCAACAAAGCTACAAAGAAACAAAATAAAATGAGGGAAGGAAGAGATTTGGGATTTCTTTCTCTTTAAAGATTATTGAGAAGGCGGTGGAAATAGAGAAAAGAAGCAGAAAGAGAATATAAAGACATTAGGATAAAACCAGTCAGGCAAGGCCACTCATCCAAGAAGGTGAGCAGGGAGTATCAGAAAACAAATCAAAATCAAAAGGTAGCTGAAGTGAGCGCTCAATGATTCCTTTATTTTAAACAAGGAGACACAGTGTGCTCGAATTTAAATCAAAGTCATATTGCGCCTTTAATATTCTTTTAATCCATTCTTGCAATGGGCAAAAGTAAACCTGAGAGAATCACAAGCTGCTGTAAGTTTTGACAAATCAGTGCATCTATGAACTCAGATGCAATTGTACCTGAAAACCATTTTCTGCCAAACCATAGTCACCAAGTCTGTCCTCTGAGCTGGGCCACTACCTATTGTAGATTCATCAAGAAAGGATCCTGGTTTCTGTGTCCTGATTTTGCTTAACTGCTTTCCTTGGTCCCAAAGAAATGTAACCGTGAAGAGTTGTAGCCCATTTCCCACTAGATGCTGCTAGTTTCAGAAGCCAAGAATGTCACCTCACCAGTGCTCTACTGCACTCTGAACATCCATTTCCAGAGCACTCAGGAAGAGCCATGAAATGAGAAAAAGTTAAAGAAAAGACAATGTTCCAGCTACACTTATACTGAGAGGGTTGAACCAAAGACTGACGTTAAGTACTCAAATTTTAAAAACAACAGGGAAATTGGAAGTGAAATGTTTTAAGTAACAAAACTGGAGCAGTAATTAACTGAAGAGCAAGAAAGCAGCCCCTCTCTCCAGATCCACTCCTCCTTATTTGAAGCGGCCATTCATCTGCAGATAAACTGAGATTTAATGTGTATTATTTTCAGGTGCTGCTGCACTTTAAGATGTCACTCTCAATATATTATGCAGCGATTATTCAGAGGACATCCAAGGTGCAGACAGATATAATAGTGACAAAGCGCTGTAAAGCATGAAATGGAAAATAAATTATTTCAAATTCCATCTCTGACTGTCACTTACTTATTCTGTTTGCCTAAACTTAATTATGTATCCTCTTACATAGGTAGAAGAAAAATAGGAGGGTCTGTTAAAACATTTCAGGGCAACTTCATCTATTAATATATTAATATCAAAAGCTATTTATAGTGTTCTTCATATTCAGAATTCTCAATTCAAAAGGCACTGGAATTCTCTGTAGTTTCTAAAAAGATTTTTTTTTTTTTTTTAAACAGAATGACCTCCTCTTTGAATGCTAATTTCCTTTTGTTTGCTTTGATACTGCTGTCCTCTTTGGAAGAGGGTATCTTGATGCTGTGAGGGCTCTTAAAAATGGAAGCTTCCTTCAGGAAAATCACTAGGAAAGGTTGGAAAAGGCTTGTTGGGGCAGTCATACAAATCAAAGAAATCAAACACATCATTTTGAAATAATTTCTATTTAACAAAAGATGAGAAGCAATTAAAATTGATTCTTTGACATTAGTCTCTTTGTTTTCCAAGAAATATCCCATCTTTTTTTTTTTTAATTTCCCTTTTATTTTACAAGGGAAAAAAATCTGAACTGTGGGTTATGGCTGCAATTAAATTGCTGTAACTAAACCTCTATATTTCATTTGTTATTCTATAAAATAAAGAAGGCAAGGAGCTGTCAAAGGGTCTTGGTGTTACAGAACAGAAGTCATTTAATACTTGCATCTGTTCGCTCTGTATGGTGAATCAGTAAATAATGTCTGTGTTCTTTCCCCAGAGCCCCGAATAAAAAACACATTTGACCAAAGAGTTCTGAAGTCACGGCAGCATTCAACAAAACGTTTACTGAGCACCAGTAATACCTGGGTTTTAGCGTTCACTGCTTTCAACACTGGAAGCACAAAAGACCTCAAATCTTTTTATAATACATTAGGGTATGAATAAATAAAAATATAAAATTTCTAATTCAACAGAAGAAAAGGATGAGTGAAAAGGGGCAGCTGCAATATAAATTATGGAGGAGGCTTTGGGTATCCGTATTTATTTAATATGTACTACCGGGACATTCTGCACCAGGCGCTGTTCGTTACGAACATGACCTCACTCCAGTCCTTGCCATCATCTTTATCATGACAGATGCTATGACTGTCACCAACACCCCATCTTAATGAGAAGGGAATGGAGGCACAGAAGGTAAAGTAGCCTGCCCAAGGGCACACAGCTAACCAGTGACAGAGCCAGGATGTGGCCAGGGTGGCTGGGCTCCACGACCTCTAGGGCAGCTCTGTGCTCCAAAGAGGGAGGGTAGAACAACACTGGTCAGGGTAGCTGTCACAGCATAAGTCCTCACACAGTGCGTGGAAGAATGACACTTCCCCTGCTCTCCTGAGACAAGGGAAACCAAGGAGAAAGAAGGAAGAGTGTACAAACCAAGAAATGGTTTGCTGGGCTGTGCCTGATGCCAACAGCGCACACAGTGCCAAGGTGCACACCCAGTGTGAATGAACACTCTCACTCACTCTGAGCTCCTGGGGAACTTATCTGAGCTCTCGGAGTCTCTGCTATAAAAGAGAGATCATACTATTACCTCTTAAGGCCATTACAAGAACAAGAGATATTACCTGGAAAGCTCCTGGAAAATATCAAGTGCTGGCCAGAGCCAATGAGACTGGGGAGAAAGAGGAGGGGCCAAGAGAAAGATATTGTATTAAAATTGTATTAAAAGTCTTAGAAGGGGTGCCTGGGTGACTCAATCAATTGAGCATTTGCCTTTGGTTCAGGTCATGATCCCAGGATCCTGGATCGAGCCCATGGGGATCTTTGCTCAGCGAGGAGCTGGCTTCTCCCTTCCCTGACACCCCACTCCCCCACTAATGCTCTCTCTCTCTCAAATAAATAAAATCTTAAAAAAAAAAAAAGTCTTGGAAAACAAAGGGATGCTCATCTACCTTCCTTTTGGTTATTTTCTCATTATGCTGCTGAACTCATCTATTTATTTTCCATTATAGAAAGCTGGGTCACTTCTATCAGGGTTACAAATTCAAATGCTTCCAGGAAGCAGGCTAATCAATGAGAGAAAGCATGTGATGAACAGGGAGAGAGAGCTAGAAAAAATATCCTCTTGTCTCTTCTCTCCCCATTGAGCATATTGTTGTTGGGTAATTCTATACACTCCCAGGTCTTCACTGGCCATCTAGATGCCCATGATTCCACAATCAACATATTTCGCCAAAATCTGTCCCAAGTCTAGATTCCTTTACTAAACGGCCTACTGAAATATTATAAAATTAGCATTTTATCATTGAAGTCCCTCCACCATTCCTTAGAGCTATGTCACCCTCTCTTTGCTTCTAGCTCTGTTAATGGACCCACGCCAGAAATCTCTTTCATCATCTTCTTCCCTTACAAATAACCAAGAGCTATGTCCTGCCATTTTCTACTTCCTTAAAATCCATCCACTTGACTTATTCCCAAGCTACTTTAGTTTAAGATATCCATAATCTATTGCTAGAATTATGGCCCAGGTCTCTTAATTAATCTCCATGCCTCCAAAGTTGGCATTTCAAATTCATTCCCCACCTTGCAGTTATAAGGTGCAAATGTGATGTCATCCTCCTTAGGAAAGCTCATCTAAGTTTTCTAACTGCCCCCAGCATATAGCCCACACTCTTTAAAACATAGTGCACTACAAGGAGGTCTTTCTATAATCTTCAAAGTGTGCCAACTTTGTTTATTATATATTAATTGTTCACGTATGTTGGTGGTAACAATTACAGTATTAAGCTCTTTTTAGTAATAAGAATGAACATAAAATGATTTTAATTAGGCTTAAAACTCACACTATTTCATTTCTCTGTAAAATACCTGCCAATTTCATATTCCAACTTTATATACCTACTACATTGCCTATTAACCTAATTTTCAGGAAATATATTTTAAATCCAATTAAAATATTCCAATTCACAATAAAGTGCATTTATCTGAAAACGTTAAAGAAAATCCACTCTAATCCTCAAAAGGTACTTGTCTATTAACACAGCATATTCAGAGGCTTTCACTTTTACTTTTGAATTGCAATTATCTAGAGCAAAAATCAGAACCATTCTATTAGAAATATGAGAAGGCATATATGGTAGAAGGTAAAGAATGCTACTTGGTCTGAGTCTTAGCCATTACCGACATACCTGGGGCAACTTATTTAACGCCTCTTGACCAGATCATTCAGTTGAAAAATACACATAACATCTTCCTCTAAGGGATATTTTAATGATTAAATAAGACATAGCATATGCCTGACACATGGATGGTCTTCACAAGCCTTAATGCCATCTCCACAATTCCCTGAGGACTGCAGTAAAACGAATCCTGCATTAACTCCATGGACGTGAGATGATGCAAGGGACATAAAACTTTCCAATAAAAACATCTGTGTCTTCGAAATACTTTGAGGAAAGTGAACTTCAACAGGCTGAAGAAATAAATGTATACACAGAAACGCAAGTCACAGATTTTCAGCAAAACACTCCCCCCGATACAGGAATGTGGCTCTACAGCTAAATGAAAACTGAGGACTGCTGCCATCCTTAAGACAAAATGCTCTGCAAAAATCTGCACCTAGGCTTTTCCCACAGAGTACTTCCTTATTTATGTAAGTTTTTAATTCACTTTAATATTATAACAAACTAATCCAACTCACTTGTTGCTCAAGAGAGCACAAAGAACCATTCTTCAAGAAACTCACTGTAAACCACATCACTTCTAGTGCTAATGAAAGGGGACCATGTTTCCCTGAAATGTGTTAAGACTCTCCCGTTAACACAGGAACAACGCTACAGGGAACCAAATGTGGATCAAATTATCTTAAAGGGCATTTCAAAAAGTGGCTTTTAGCCTACTACTGACCTAAACTATGGAGTCCAAGTTTCTTTTCAATGCTGTGACAAGGTAAAGTATCACTCTGTTTGACTGAGATGGAACTTGTACCAAAGCACCTCGGGTAAAAAATTAAAAATAAAAAAATTTTAAAAAAAGGTCAACTAGGAACAGGAAAGGCATGAATGGGTGTGAACCAGAAAAAGCACAACAATTCAGATAGGAAATTTAACCTACGTTTGTATGGCAGTGCACTTCAATTTTGTACAGCTCACACTGACTTAGGGGAAAAACATTTCTAAAACAAGATGATTACACTTTGTACATAATCCAAACTGAATAATCACCAATGACCACAGTGCTTTAAGTGGTCAGAAGGCAGATATGGCAGAGAGGGGAACACCAATCAGAAAAGGAAAAACTGGGACACCTGGGTGGCTCAGTGGTTGAGAGCCTCCCTTCAGCCTAGGGCATGATCCTGGAGTCCCTGGATGGAGTCCCTCATCAGGCTCCCTACAGGGAGCCTGCCTCTCCCTCTGCCTGTGTCTCTGCCTCTCTGTGTCTCTCATGAATAAACAAATAAATAAAATCTTTAAAAAAATAAAAATAAAAAAAAAAAAAACGAGAAACCTTGCCTATGCCTGAATTTGCCTACCAGTGGGACCTGTCTCTCCAGTACTGACCAGAGTCTCTGTTTTACATTTATTCCACTGATGTGCACAATCACAGTCGTCAAACTCCTACTTTTACTGGACGACTCAGTGCCTTTATCATCTTGGCCATCCAAAAACATTCTCAAAAAAACCTATATAATTTCAAATAGAAACAAAATAGTTTTTTCTAGAAGTCTTTATTATAGGTAGCGTATTTGTCTTAGACAACTGAAATATGTGAGTAAAACTATTTTGTGCGTATATGCAGTCATAGAGATGGGCCCCTTAGAAAAGCAAAGACCCTCCATGCTCCACAGTAAAATATCTCAGAAGATAATTTTGCTATCTAAAATTATTTGACAGGTGTACAGGTACTTTATTATTTTTGCCTTTATATAATACCGTATGTGATATTTTTAATTAATTTGCAGTTAAGCCTTAAACAGTAATGAAAACTTAATGGCAATCCTGTTTCTGTGGGTTTACAGTGAGCACTTCTCAGCACATTTTCAGTAAGGCTCTGAGATGAAGATAAGAGGACTCACTACCCTGTGCAAAGGTCGACTTCAATTTATTATAGCAGGCCTAATGAAAATGTAATGTTAGAAAAATACAAATTAAAATGAGAAAAGCACAACCACTATGGAAAATACTTATTGAGACTTGCTGTACTGAGCTACCCTGAACCAAAAGGCCTGTTAAATTTTGAAAGTAATTCCAGAAGAGCTATCTTCTGGAGCAAAAAGCCACTTTACTGATGCATCTAATTGGTTTGACTAGATGTTCCTACTTTTGGCAGACACAGATGACTTCCACTTGCCATCCGTTCCCCTCCCCTTGCCTCCATGAGGACAGAACCTCAATTGTATTTATGTTATCAGGAGGCCAAAGGCTTATGGGAAGGCTACATCCCTCCTCAGCCCCACAGGGTGTACCTAATGAAACCTACAGCCTTGTCATTCAAGGGAATGGAACCTGCATGTCCAGAAATTCTGGACAATGATACACGAGGTGAATTCGGCTGAATGGTAGGGGTGAGGATGACTTCTGGAAAAACATCTCCTGGTTATTAAAAAGAGATTCATAAGACTGGTAATGATATTCAATAGGGCAAATATTTTGGTTAATTACTTGGCATCATCCACTATAGCCAAACTATGCCCTTCCTACTACTCATGCTACCCCTCTAACTATGCATAGCAAAAGGCTAGAATATTCACAGAAGCTCCATTCTAACAGACCAGATCTGAATGTGATCCAAATGTCTATCAACAGTAGAAAAATAAACTTTGGAGAATTAATATAATGAAATACTATGCACGAAGATAAAGTAGACAAACAAAAAGTACACAACATGGCATAATACTCTACAAACAATGCAGAATTTAAAAAATCTGAGACACAAAATAACAACCACTATATGACTCAATTTATATAAAGTCCCCAAACAGGTAAAACTTCTCTATGATGCTAGAAGTCAAGAATATGGTTAACCTTGGAGGAACCATGAAGGGAGCCTCTGGGATACTGGTTATTTCTGTTTATTAATCTCAGTGCCAGTTTTTCAGAAGTATGTTTACTTTCTGAAAATCTAACGAATTGTCTATTTGTAGTTTGGGTACCTTTCTGTGCATATGTTATTTACCTATAAAAATACTTTTGCTGTAAAAAAAAAATAGAAATGGGACCAAAAGCACAAAGGTGAGAGAAAAAATTGATGAATTAGATTTCATCCAAATAAAAAAGTTTTGGACATCAAGCAACACCTTCAACAGAATGAAACATGATACATATTCATATTTGTATTTGTGGGCCAGCAACCACATGAAAAGATGCTCAACATCACTAATCATCAGGGAAGCGCAAATCAAACCACAATGAGATGCACTTCAAACCCACTGGAATGGCTACATAAAAAGGCAGACAATAATAAGTGTTGTGGAAAAACCGACACCCTCACACAGTGCCAGTGGGACTAGTAAAATGTTGCAGCCCCTTTGGAAAACAAGTTAGCAATCCTAAAATGTTAAACCCAGAGCTACCATATGACCCAGTAGCCTCACACCTAGGTATATGCCCAAAAGAAATGAAAACATAAGTCTCCACATAACCTGTATGCAATTGTCCATAGCTACTTTACTCACAACAGCCAAAAAGTGGATACAAATGAAGGATCCATCAACTGGCAGCATGTGGTATATCCATACAATGGAACACTCTCCAGCAATAAAAGTTATAAAGTACTGATTCAGGTCACAACATGAATAAATGAACCTTGAAAACTTTGAGCGGTTCCATATACATGAAATGTCTAGAATCAGAAAGTCTATAGACAGAAAGCCAATCAGTGGTGGCCTAGGACGAGGGGCTGAGGGTAGGGGATGGGGAATAGTTTCTTTCTTTTTGGGGTGATTGAAGTGTTGTGAAACCAGACCATGGTTAATGGCTATGCGACACAGTAAATATGCTCATGCCATTGACCTGTACACTTTAGATGGGTAAATTTTATGGTATGGAAATTTTCTCTCAGTAAAACTATTTTCTGATGCAAGAAAATACAACTTTAAATCATTAATTTGTGAGGACGTGACACTTAGAGGTGATATGGCCATCTTGCAACCATGAATCAACAAAGGTGAAAAGCCAGACTCCTAAAATGACTTAGCAGAAAACAAAGCAACTGGCCCTTAGAAACATGGCTTAGCCATTCAATTACCAACCCTGGAGCTGCCCTTTGGGACCTTCTGTAATGTGGAAGGAAAAGCATCTGATCATTTCTTAGTTATGTCTCCTATTACTTGCCTGAAACTAAGGCACTCATCTAAAAGAACTGCAGGATGCTAAATGAAAGCACTCTGTTGCTTTCTCACATCAAATCTCTTCGATGCATGTGTAGCATAATAACTCAATAAATAAAAGAGAAATTTTATTACAATGCAAATTTGGTCTTCTGGTAGACAAAATGCAATATTTCCTGAAAATAAAGTTAGGTCTAAAAACGGACAGAAGTGGATTGAGCTTTTTGCTCTGACATAGAGCTTTTCACAAAAATATTCCAAGAGGCATTTTCTATACCATCATTTTTAATACCTTGCAAAATAAAGACATGAAAAATGTAAACCAGTTATCAGTGAGCAGAAAATGTATCATCAGCTGAAGCAATTTTAGGAGTATAAATCTAGTCTTAAATCTCTTATGCTTACATTGGTATTTCTTAATAAAAGCACTGGATTTTATCACTAGTTTATTATTGAGGTGAGTAGCTTAGTGAGTTTCAAGAATGGATTAATTATTGATGTGGATGAAGACAACATATGCTACTACGGCAGCTACAATCATAATATGTAAACTAAGGGCATAAATAGCCATTACCAGGATTAAGAATATAATTTCCCCTTGGTAAAGTATCATTAGGCTTACTCAGGAGCACTACATACTCCTGTGATACCAATAAGCAGTAGTGATAGGATACCAAATTAAAATTGCAACTGTTTTCCCATGACATTGCAAGAAGAAAAGATACAGTGTGTTCTTATATTAACTCATTTACCTAGAGCCAGATTCAAATAGATACATAAAGTAAATAATATCAGCTGCTGCAATAAATCCTGGTTGGTGACCTCTCTCCTGAGTTTCAAATCTGCATTTCCAGCCCCTTCCTGGGCATCCCCACTTGGAGGAAAGGCAGCTGTCAATTCAAGACCTATCAAAGTATACACCACGATTTTCCACCACAACAATCCCCCCAGATGTCAAATTCAACACACAACAAAGTATGCACCACAACTGCCCACCACAATAGTCCTCTTTTCTGACATTCCTTAAGATGCCCATCATTTTTCCAGTTACTGAGGCTCAAAACTTTTTTTTTTTTTTTAAAGATTTTATCCATTTATTCAGGAGAGACACAGAGAGGCAGAAACATAGGCACAGGGAGAATCCGGCTCCCCGCAGGGAGCCAGGTGCGAGACTCATCCAAGGACCCCAGGATCACAACCTGAGCCAAAGACAGACGCTCAACCACTGAGCCACCAGGTGCCCCGAGGCTCAAATCTTCAAGGAATCAGACTCCCCTCGTTTCAACTGATCTCCAGAAAAGCTATCAAAGCCATCAGTAAGCTCTGAATGTTCTTTCTCCACATTGTTCCTCACACTTCCTCCTTTTTCCTATCAAGGCCATCGTCCCAGTTGTATCACATCTGGTGTTTAAAACGAGCTCCCCAAATCAACTTTCTGATCAATGAAAACGATTACATGTATAGTTTTATCACGGAAGCGATTTTTGCATACTTTGCCGTTGGTGTGTTCCTACTCGCTAAGACAGCCTGCCACATGCATAGTCGGTGCTCAATAAATATTTAGGGAGTACATGAAAAAAATGTATAACTGTGAAAATGTAGAACAGCGATCCTTTAGTGAACTGCCACATGGACATCATACACCTGACCAAAGAAGAGCTTATCAATATTAACCTGACATTCAAAATTTATCTCCAGCGACTTAATTTCTAGATCCCCTAAACTCCAGCTGCAAGAGATGACTGCAAAATCACTGTAGTTATATGTTTATACATATGGCATACACACACACACACACACACAAATAATTATATATACTACTAAGTCACTGTGAAATACAATGGAGAAAAACACAGCAGGCTAAGGAAAGCTAAAGTTAGCCTCACTGATTCCATGACATTGGAATAGAGAGGCGAAGGTGCTGAAGGAGCAAGCTACATGGCTCTGCAGTAGGAGAATATTCCAGACTGGGGGACTGCAAGGACAAAGTCCTCCAAGTGGGAGAGGGTCATAACTGTCCTATTTACATCCTCAGAATCTGGCCTAGAACTTTCCCATATATTCTCAGATGGCCTAGAACTGTCCTATTTACATCCTCAGATGGCCTAGAACTTTCCCATATATCCTCAGATGGCCTAGAACTTTCCCATATATTCTTTCACACTCACTTGTCTATATTTATATACAGCCCTCACTAAACCAGGAACTGAATCAGATTTCTATTAGAAATCAAACTTCCCAATGTGAAAATTCCTAGAATTTATCTTTTAGTTTAATTGTATACAAATCTCAACCAATCTCAGATTCAGCATGACTTCAGTCGTCCCTGACAACTTTCCTCCAAAATTCCCTCTTCCTTCAGGCATCCCTATGTCATCTCACAACGCACAGTGCTCCCAAGCCGCCCCCCTCCGCCCTGCTCAAAATGTCACTTTCTTTTTGACAAACATGATACTATGTACGCGCTTACTGAAGATTTTCCGCCCCCCTCCCCAATTATAGTATTTGGGCAGCCAATTTTATACCATCTTCCCCAACTCCACCCCAAAAAAAGAAGGCTGGGAAGAGAAAGGCAAAGCCATTATCTCAAATCTTTGTCCCTACAGGATTCAATATTTATTCAATGAGATGCAACCAAGATGTTTTTGGCATTAGACTCAAATAACCAAGGATAATTATTCCTGTAAAGGCAGTTCAAACTTGACCAGAATTTAGCAGCACAAAGTCTAGTTCTCTAGAGCCTTCTGACTCACCAGAGCAGTAATGCCAGCAACGCAAACCCTAATAACCAAAAACAAAATTCTGTGTTGTTTATGCAAATATGGTTTTCACACCGAATTCAAAATAGTCTCTAATAAAATTTAGACATATGGAAATGTAAATATCAGCGTAACTTGATGCACCTTCATTTATGCTATTCCCAATCACTATCCTTTCTTTTTTTTTTAATAATAAATTTATTTTTTATTGGTGTTCAATTTACCGACATACAGAATAACACCCAGTGCTCATCCCGTCAAGTGCCCCCCTAAGTGCCTGCCACCCAGTCACCCCCACCCCCTGCCCTCCTCCCCTTCCACCACCCCTAGTTCATTTCCCAGAGTTAGGAGTCTCTCATGTTCTGTCTCCCTTTCTGATATTTCCTACCCATTTCTTCTCCCTTCCCCTCTATTCCCTTTCACTATTATTTATATTCCCCAAATGAATGAGACCATATAATGTTTGTCCTTCTCCGATTGACTTATTTCACTCATCCTTTCTATTTCTACCACTTTACTTTTTAAAATACAGAAACTTCTAGAGCCATCAGGTGCACTGACAAGGCATGGATATCCATGTTAACAAATAACATGGCCAGAGGAAAGGTAGGATGAGGAGACACTCCAGAAACAGCAACTGAAAATGACAAGCTGTAGCAATTCCAAGGAGCACTGATATCAAGAGAGTCTCTTCAAAAACACCACCAGAAAGGAGAGGTTCTGCTAGGGTGTTGCCTAGGAAACCCAAGGCAGAAATACATGTTACCTTGCGAAGATCAATACATTCAGATCATCAAACTAAAAAGAGGGGATGAAAATCCCAAAGCTGAAAATTATTTTCCTGAGAAAACAAATCACCTCCAATTAACAATAAATGCAAACTAAAATCTGACAATCCTCCATTTAATGCACTTTCCTGTTGTGTGGAGAAAGATTAGCGCTGCTTTCACTCAGATTCTAATTGTACAAGGCTTAGGAGAACTTCAAATATCTTTCTCTCTTCACCTTACCTACAGCTGAGAGCATCTTTACAACGTTTCAAGGTACGGCAACCCCAACTCATGCTGTTTTTTACCTAATTTGAGAGTGTTCTGGGATTTAAAACAGTATGGATGGAAGTAAAGTGACACTTCTTAAAATAGTATCATTCATTGGGCAGCCGGGGTGGCTCAGCGGTTTAGCGCTGCCTTCGGCCCAGAGTGTCATCCTGGGGACCCGGGATCAAGTCCCGCATCCGGCTCCCTGCGTGGAGCCTGCTTCTCCCTCTGCCTGTGTCTCGGCCTCTCTCTCTTTCCTCTCTGTGTTTCTCATGAATAAATAAATGGAATCTTTTAAAAAGAAAAAAAAAGAGTATCATTTATTAACCCAAATTCATCAGCCTCTCCCCACCATGGTATCTCACTTTCTGACTCCCTCATTGTCCTACTAATCGTCCCATGACTAATTCAATTACTCACATTCCATTTCTCAGTATCATATTGGCCTTTTAGAATCACTCATCAAGCCCTATCCCACTTGTCCTTTATGACAGGCCTTGCATCCACCTTTCTTTTTCTATATCACTTTTTCCAGCAAAATTCCTACCCAGTTGTCAAGTCCCAGCTCCAAAATCCATTCTTTCCACAGCTTTCTCCAAGCTTAGCAGAAATCCACTATTCTGTGATACATGTTCCCTTTTTATATATCATCCCCTAAAGCTTTTTTCATATTATAGCCAATTTTTAAAAGAATTTATTTATTTATTTGAGAGAGGAAGAAAAAGAAAGCTCGAGCACATGGTGGGAGGGGCAGAGGGAGAGAGAATCTCAAGCAGACTCCCCACTGAGTGTGGAACATGACGTGGGGCTCCATCTCACCACCCTGAGATCATGACCTGAGCCAAAATCCAGAGTCAGCCACCCAACCAAATGACCCACCAGGCACCCCCTAATAGCCATTTTTAATAGGTCTGCCACCCTATTGGGAATACAAACTTCTTCTAGATCTGGATTATTTTTCATTTATTGTCATGTATCGGCACCACACACAACAGCAAACACACAGTAGTTGCTCCCTAAGTGTGGTTTTTGAATCATCTTACAACTAACCCTCCAATTGTTATCTCGTCACTTAATCCCACTTCTTCCAACCACATTCCAGAGTCATTAAACACAAATACCATTGTCTTATGGGTTGTGTATCTCACAGGCTTGGGCTTTAAATACAAATACTTAACAAACGTTTGTTCACTGAACAGTATATACCCCTCCACCATCTTATCTTGCCTTCCTGAGAGACTCAAAATCCAGTTGTAGCTTTCTTTTCACTTGCTCATGGGGCAAACAGCCTCTAGAAGGGAAAGCCTCATAGGAGGTAACCCACTGGAGCTCAGCTAAGGAAAAGGTAGCACAGCACACATTACTACTGGTACAGCCTTTCTTCCACTAGACCCAAGCCACTGACTGACACAGGCAAGCTCTGGATCTTCTGGAAAACAGCAAGATTGGGAGTATAGTTACAGCACGTCAGGGCGAATAAGGTAATCAGAAACAATGCCTGCTGATAAAAATCTGTGATATTTGTTCTCCATGACAAGGTGGCTAAGTGACATTTGTTCTTAAAAATTATTGCAAAATAGTTTCAGCACAATCCCAGGATTAATCATTTAAGCCCTGGACTCAGCTCACAATTTTTGCAAAGTGCAACAGTTATTTATACATATAAACACAATTATATCTTCGTGTGAAACAATGAGTGGCCCAAGCTGAGATGCTGCACTGGACAAAAACCCAGCCAAGTAAATTAGAAAGGAGAAAAAAAAAATTAAAGCCTGCACATGCATCAGAATCCTTGCTCACTCCATCACCTAGCTCCTTCTAGAAAGTGGGAAACTGTGTGACTATCTTCAGCACAAAGGAGCAGCAAGCAAAAAGGGATTTGGTCCCAGATGGTTAAAATGAGCAAACCTGCAATAAAAGGAAACAGAACTTCCTCCACTGATTCCCAAACATAGTTGGTCTCAGGCAAGCATCTAGTGCCATCGAATTTTTAAGGGTACGTGGGAGAATTTTTTGAAGAGTGTATCTTATTAACGGGAAATGCCTCTTCCCTGTTCCCAGTTCCTATAAAGAGGGATTTTCCCTAAACAAGACTGGCGTTCCTCTATACTCTGTCAACTAACTCCTCTTTTTTTTTTTTTCCTCTTTTGAAATCTGAGCTACCCTTAGACAGCTGGCTAACCAACCCTACCTGGACCTCCCTACGGAGATCAGCTGGGTCCTCCCCCTTGCCCTACCCCCCTGCCTATAACTAAGTGGGCAGAGCCTTTTCTCTCTCCCACAAAGCTGCTGTGTAGTTCTAGTCACAACAGAGGTGATGTTTTTGTTCTCTATGTGATGTGTGATGACTCCAATAATGCCCTATTTCCTCATTTGCTCAAAATTCAGGCTGGAGAAAGGGATCCTTTTATGGATCTCAGAGAACTCATCAATTTAGAGAACTTATCAAGGAATGTTCGGGAGAAATGCATTAACTCTGAGGCCCAATCAATCGGTTCCACTGAATAAGCTCTATCATCTGGAGCTCTAAGTGACTTGTTAAGATGGGTTTAGAGAACGTACTGCTTCAGGGTCCCCAAGAGAAAACACTAATTGATGAAAAAAAGGTCCCTCTTTCATCCATCAGGTCTTAGAAGCATAAATGTCTTCCTTCTATTTATAATGTTGATATTCAACAGTTTAAAATCAGGATTTCCTTTCTATTCAAGGCTTCTAAAAAAACAAAAACAAAACAACTACATGGCCATAAATTGCAAGATTTACACCCAATGCAGCTAATTATGCCCTTAAAATGCTTTTACAAAGTACTTTAAGTGAACACCAGATTGTGTTTAAACCACCATAGGAAACACTTAGTGCATGGTGTCTCCAATATTACACCATTAATTTTTATGGCCTCTCCCTAAGTTTCATAAGGGTAGGTACAAAAGTATTCTCCTTACGTACCAGCGAAGGAATTAAGCTTAAATGGCTACATGTTAAGTCCCACAGCAAATACGACAGTGAAGTGAAATCAGAGTGGCTCCCCCTGACCAACCGTGCCTGCCTGTCACCAGGACAGGCTTCCTCCTGGAAAACCATGGCATGCAAAACTCCAGTTTCCCCTAGGGTTGCAGGCATGTGGTTCTCAGTTTCCACAGTAAGCACCTACTGTGTGCAACCCTAAGAAGCTGAAAGAAAAAAATGCATCCAAGCACAGCAAAGCTGTGACCAGGGCACAATTATCTTACCAACATCACTGTGCCATTTCAAGCTGTCATTCTTAAATATATTAAAAAAAAAAAAAAAAAAAAAAAACAGAACAAGGGGCACCTGGGTGGCTCAGTGGTTGAGTGCCTTTGGCTCAGGTCATGATCCCAGTGTCCAGGGATCGAGTCCCACATCAGGCTCCCTGTGGGGAGCCTCTGCTTAGGTCTCCGCCTCTCTCATGTGTCTCTCATGAATAAATAAATAAGAAATAAGGGCAGCCTGGGTGGCTCAGCGGTTTAGCGCTGCCTTCAGCCCAGGGCCTGATCCAGGAGACCCAGGATCGAGTCCCATGTCAGGCTCTCTGCATGGAGCCTGTGTCTCTCATGAATGAATAAATAAATAAAATCTTTTTTAAAAATTAAATAAATAATCTTAAAAAAAACAGAATGAAACATGCTCACATAGTTTTTATACTAATCAAGATCTTACAGAGTTAAAAATCTCTTAATCCTCTTCTGTTTGATTAGAAGTTTTATCATGTCACTCAACTATCTTATACAGGATATAGCTATTTGATTTTCACTGCAAAATAAGTATAAATTCTGCTGTGTGTCCACACACCATAATCATAAAAATTTTCCTATCCTGTGTCTCACTGAGTTTGGTTTTAAGTTGTTAAAGTTAAATTCACCCTGTAGCAGAGTTACACCTGACACAGAACCTTCTACATACTAGTTAATAAATATTTTTTTTTGGTTGACAATCATTTACATCTTAAATAATGTATTTGCTTTCTAGTAAGCATCTTCAAAACCTTACTCTAATTAGCTTCTGACAGCCAGAGCTTGAATACTACATAGACAGGATAGAGGGGATGAGGCCTTTAACTGCCATGGAAACACTCTATTTAAATGCTCATCAATTTAGGGGAAAAGCTGGGAGTTGACAACTTACAGTGCATTTGTACTCCCTCAATGTAATACGCCCCACTGGTTGTCTTTCCCACTCATTGTTGTATCGCTATTAGCCCAGAGTCTGAACAGTGGATTCCCCAAGAAATACTTGATCAGATGCATGGATGCCTGGATGGATGGACACATGGATGAACAAACAACAGATGGAAAAATGGATGAATAGATGAAGAGTTATTTTAAAGATGACCACTTCAGGGCACTCAGAGGGTTAAGTTTCTGCCTTCAGCTCAGGTCACTATCCCAAGGTCCTGGGATAGAGCTCCACATGGAGTCAGGCTCCCTGCTCAGCGGGAAGCCTGCTTCTCCCTCTCCCCACTACTCGTGTTCTTATTTGCATATGCTGTCTTTCAAATAAATAAATAAAATCTTTATGAATAAATAAATAAGACAGCCACTTGGTTATGGACTATATATTTAAATCAGAGTCTATCTTTTATCTGAAGACATATATTTTTTTTTCTAGAGGGTAGGTAAGCAATAGAGGGAGAGAGAGAATCTTCAGCAGGTTCCATACCCAGCATGGAGCCTGACAACGGGCTCATCTCACAAACCTGAGATCACGACCTCAGCCAAAATCAAGTCAGATGCCTAACCGACTAAGCCACCCAGGTGCCCCTATCTAAAGACATATTAAGAGGAGATATATTTTATTGTAGACTTTAGATCTGTTAGAACCCAATTTAAAATATTTTCTACCTGCAAGTCTATAATCACCTATAAATTTTTTTAATCACCTACAAATTAATTACACATCATGCACATTTATAGAAACAATTTTTCATTTCATACAAATTTGCCTTAAACTATAAAAAAACATATAAATGATCCTTTCAAAATTTAGTTTGCCAAAAACATTTTATACATCTTCAAACAACAAAGAATAATCAACAACAACAACAACAAAAACTTACAAATATAAAATCAAAGGTAGGTTCAAAGACTACTCAAAGGTCAAGTTGGCTTTATACACTTCTATTTCTAAGTGGGAATGGCAGATTGCCACATCATGTGGTACCAGCTAAAAGAACACTTCTGTTTGTTCAACACTGTAATTTATTTCCTACTCAGTAAACTGTGAAGTTTCTACACTAAATACATTTTCACAAATGAGAAAATAAACATGCTAATTCAAAGCAGGAACTGTGATTTTTATGAAGTAAAAATGCAAGTGTTCATCAGAACTCAGGAAACATAAAATTTGTTTTTTTTGTTTTTTTTGTTTTTTTAACCCAGAGAGGGAGTTTCCGCAATTATGACCACAGCAAGGCCATAGCAAAGATTCTAACTCCTTCATCTGTTTATCTATGAGGCTCAATCTGCTAGCCCTGTGGAGGATTCCAGGATGCCAAACTGTAATCATAATAATCATTTTATTGACAATTTGTTCCTTTTTCTGATCAAAATAATAAAACCTCCCAGAGAAGCTGAACATTCAAATTTCAAATCATTTCCTTTAGTATCAGTCTTAACTCCTCTTCTTTTTCTCCTCAAGCTACCTCTATCCACAGTGGTAACCATCACTGCAAATAAAATCTCAACATTATCATTGATTGTCCTGCTAAGAATTAGCTTTGGAACGTGAAAAACAAAGCTCTCCTTGGAGAAGTCAGTTCACAGGTCTTGTATGGCCCCTGATACTTCCTAGGTGTACGACCCTCAGCTAGTCTCCAATTCCAGACCATGGTGAGCACCCCAGTAAAGTGGGGGGAGACTACAGAATCCATTAAATCCACCCCACTTCCCAGGGGGCAGCAGGAATTCTACCTTCGTGACATCACACTCCTGTTATCTTCACAAAGCCACTGAGCTTTGTCTTCACAGCCTGTAAAGACAGGGCACTATGCCACAGCGTCCCTACCATCCTCCACAAAGGCTACAGCTTGCCCATCTCTGGATGGGGGTGCAAGCAGACTGAAAAGCTCCTCACAGGGGTGTGGGGGTCGGGGGAGGTAGGGAGACAAAGACTGTTGTATTATCTCTTTCAATCTAACTCATTAGGGAAAAGACCAATATTAAAGGATAATTCTTTCTTAAATGTAATATTTAATTAAGCAAAAAAAACCCTTCTCTACCCAGGCCATATACATTATGGCTTCCTTGAAGTTTCCCTGTGACCCTTAACCTTTTGGAGCTTCAGATCTGTCCTCTGTTAAACAGAAGTTTCTGCTGGGTGAGCTCTAAAGCTCCTTTTGAAAATAAATGATTTAATCATCTATCTTATAAAACATAATAATGATGATGATTATGTATCTTACAGATCTAATCTCATCACATTCTCACACCAAAGTCAAGGAAAGTCAAAGGAAGTCTCTACTTTGGGAGCCATTCACAAACATGACGCTCTACTTGAGATACCTGTGGAAATAAAGTAACTTGAAAAGATCCTCATTTCACTGTTAACCAGGCAAACTCTTCCTGGTATCTCCCCATAGTAAAACAAATGAATACACAATAAATGTCCTTCAGTGAGTTAAATATGCAAATGACTTGGGAGGCAGTGAAGCAAAAGGCCAGATCATTTTCACTAAAAGAAAATTTAAGTGGTAGACACTAGTATTTGCCTGAAAAGGAGAGGGAAATCTAGCATAACTTGGAAGACCTGAGATTTGGAGTGTGGGGAATGGGATATTCGAAACTGGCACAGCATCATGAGATACATTCTTCACAAGTGTTCTGTTGGCCTATTTTGCAACCAAGGCCTAGATTCTTCACAACTGAAGAATCCTGCTCTGCACAATCAAACTTACTTTTTCTTTTTTTAAATATTTACCTAATGCACTCAACTTCCCACAAACAGCTGGTATGTGGCTCGGTTACCGCTGAGCCCTTTCAGAGTATACAGAGCAATAGCTGCTCTTTCAATAACAATATAAAGATAAGAATGTGTCCTATGACAGGCTCCTTCTGGGTCATTCACTCGAAAATTATAAACTTTTAGCCCCAAAGGGCAAGAAAGCCAGATCCACCATGCATGTTCTCCTGCTGGTCTGTGGGCAGGATCAGTGTCCATCCTGACAAGACTATCATTCATCTAAGAAAACAGAAGTAATGTAGTGAGTTTTTTAAATACTAAAATCTGTTCAACTTACAACTTTATGTTTATTCTCAGACTGTATCCTTCCTACATTTAGCTAGTAAAAGATGCTCTCTCTATAAAATGATGGGGTCAGCATAGTTAATGTGTTCTTATTGATAGAAAAAGTAAAACTTGGCCACACTATTGGTTTCCTCATCCTCTAACCTTTTTTAAAGAGTTATTTATTTATTTGAGAGACAGAGAGTAGAGGGATGGGCAGAGGGAGAGAAACTCAAACAGATTCAGTGCTGAGCATGGAGCCAGATGTGGAGCTCAATCCCTCAAGATCATGACCTGAGTTAAAATCAAGAGTCAGACACTTAACTGACCAAGCCACCCAGGCACCCTTCTAATTTTTTTTTTAATTTTACTGCGCCAGCATAAAATCTGAATGCCTGGGAAGCACTCTGCCATAGAAGTATGGAAGTAGCAATTCAAGTGTAGAGATTAATCATAATTTCTGAGAGTTATACAGACCACAGAGTAAGGCTACCTCGAAGCAGCAAAGAAGCTGACAGTCTTCTGAGACAAGTGACAAAAACAAAATATACAGCCTGAAAGCTCAATGCGAACCTAAATACTTAGAAGTTCCTCTATCAGTTAGGTTTGTAATAAAAATCAATATGAATGGAATAAATCCAGTGGGATGGCAGATGCATGCAGCACACTACTGTGAGCAAAATGACAAAATTCAGAGAGCATTAAAGTTGGACGTCATGAGCTATGGTATCTAATGATGTCCAAAGAAAATATGAAGCTTCTGCAGCCCCCAGAAGGACCAAGACACAGGAATTAATTTGACTGGATCTCAGTCTTATCTTAAATCAACAACCTTCTACTCCTCTTGCCATCTTGATTAAATAGCTCAATGCAAAATATCTGCATGTTAAATAAGAGAATTCCAGCCGGTAGACATGACTCAGACATTTGTAAGAATATAGTTAATACATGCAAACCCATTAGGTTTTCAGGTTAACAGGAAGAAAAATGCAGCACAATTTATTCTTCTCTTGCTAAGGCACTGTCATGTAAGCATAAACCCGGAATATTAATAATAGGATTCAGGTTTACAAGATGAAAGCACAGTGAGAATGTCAGATGCCGTGAAAGCTTGTGCGTTTCTCAAAACTAAAAATCGCAGGAAGAAAAAACAGAAATGGCACATCTAATCCATCTTGCTTAGCAAAAGAGCAGCAGTTTAAACTGTTTAAAGTCATAAACTGTGTTAATTTTTTAAATGATGTGGGTGCTGACTACTAGCAGTATCAAAATTATATTCAGGATTGCTTTTACTGTATTTACAGTTTTAAAAAGTTGAGGGAGGCTCATGAATTACTACCAATAGCCATTCCTGTGCCACATATAACAGACATGGTAATTATTTCTCTGCAGAGTTTAGTAAGCCATTCATTTAAGTTTAGGTGAAATCAAGTGAAATACGTAGAGGCACCTGGGTGGCACAGTTAAAGCTTCTATCTTTTGGTTTTGGCTCAGGTCCTGATCTTAGGAACGTGGGATGGAGCCCCACGATGGGCTCCGCACTCTCCAGGGAGTCTGCTTAAGACTTTCTCTCCTTCTGCCCATCTCCCACCAAAGGAGTAAATAAATCTTTAAAAACAAAAAGGAAACATGTATACATATGAGATTGGAAATAATAGAGTTAAAATGTAAATACAATATGGAAAGAGTCTTAAAAAAAATTTTTAATCACATTCCCAAGGAGGTACCTACTTGATTCCCCTCACTCTCCACTATTCTGTTGGCAATGTCCCTGTGTTCAGTGTGACCCTCGAGGGCAGTTCAGACCAGGGGACCAGTGGCAAGTTCCCTACTTAGCTCCATGTCAGCAATCTCATTCCCTCCTGGACTATGCTACGGAGAGTCTCTCTTCTGTCAGCACACCACATGAACCATCTCCTCCCTAAAACCCAGCCCAGGGGCACCCAAGTGGCTCTGTCAGTTAAGTGTCTGCCTTTGGCTCAGGCCTTGACCTCAGGATCCTGCAATCAACCCCCATGTGGGACTCCCTGCTCAGCCAAGAGTCTGCTTCTCCTTCTGTCTCTTCTCCTCCCCACCACTCATGCTCTCCCTCTAGCCCTCTCTCTCAAATTAATAAATAAAATCTCTAAAATAAAGTAAAATAAAACCCAGTTCAGTATTCACAGCATCCATTAAAACAAAACAAAATAAACAGAAAACACGTGCCTATAGATCTCTCCTTGTACTTCTGCAAAGCCCCACATTTATGCACTCAGTACGGCACTAAACAAACCTGGGATGATGATACAAGCATTTTCTCTAGGACTGAATCAGGGATGATCTGGGATAACGAAGACCACAAATATTATTCATCACTTATTTTGGAAAAATTACAGCCAGTAATTCCATTATCCTAAATATAAATATTTCTACAGAAACAAAGCCTATCAGAGTCTAATCTTCACTCAAAACAAACCATTACCTGTGTTTAATGGACCAGAGCAGGCAAAACGCCACCAAATAACAGGACCAGCCTGAGCATGTGGTCTGGAAACTCTATTCAACCACAGAGCAAAGAGCACACACCACTGACTCACGTAATCTAATTAAGCTTTCCCAAGGCTGTAAATTCTGTGTGTTGCAAGCAAAGCCACTAAAGTCTCATCCGGAAGTTGTTGCCTACACGATTACTCCCATCTCTCCGTAAATTTTTTTATGTTATAGTAGGTCTTTGAAGACCAGTTTAGAAGAGATGATGAAAGATCTTTCAAATCCAAAGCAGCCCTGCCCACTCAGTGTCCTCCTCCCCCACACCTTGCCCTCCACTACCCTGCAAGTTGAACGGTTTGGGACTGTTTTGTGTCCTCTCTCCTTTCTGACACGTCCTGGTGTGCACTTTTCCTTCTCGTGCTGGTGGGGATGGCACAGTCGCCAGAGGTGACACAGAGATGGCATAGAGGTGTTTTAAGTCAGTGCAAGTAAGACGATGCCTATAGGCACTGAGAAAAAATGCCCCCAGGGTGGTAACATGTGAAGGCCCAACCTTCCCCAACAAGACCTCAATCCCAATCACAAGGCCACAATCACATACTCGGGTGCTCCTCAACTTAATGCAGTTTCCCCTCCTTCGCCCTCCTATAAAAGACATTTAATATTTCACTTTTAAGACTCTAGTCTTGAGGCAGCCTGAGCGGCTCAGTCAGTTAAGCATCTACTTTCAGCTCAGGTCATGATCTCATGGTCCTGGGCTCCCTGCTCAGCAGGGAGTCTGCTTCTCTCTCTCTCCCTCTGCCCTGGCCCCCCATTTGTGTTTGCACGTGCTCTCTCTCAAATAAATAAACAGAATCTTAAAAACAAAGACAAAAACAGACTCGAGTCTTTTTAATAAAAGGGATATCCTGAGATTTCAAAGGGATTTTCTTAAAGTGTAATTAAAGTAACATAGAGAAATACTTCCTCTATCTTCGTTCTGCGAAGTATATGTATCACTCCTGTGAACTACACAGTGATTTCCAGTTACTGAAATGGAACTGGGCACGGTACCTAGCCATGCTCAATCCCACGCTTCATTAAGGATATGGGTACTTGAGAACTGGGAAGGAAGACAGGCACTCCAGCATCCCCCCAAAATACACTGTCAAGTGTCACCAAAGTGCTGTTTCCTGGAGAGAACTGCAGGTCCTTACAGAAAGAGGTATCAACATAGCCTGGACCAACAGCAACATTGTCTGAAGTTCACCAACATGGATAGTCTCTGAGGTACCCAGCTATGGACTAAATGATGGGTGTAAAGAGAAGAACGGGAGGGAGACTCATCTTAAGGAGCTGTTTTAGTCAACGTCAACCGCTATAATAAACTACCACAGATGGAGTGGCTTATACAGACATTTATTTCTCACAGTTCTGGAGGTTGGGCGACCCAAGATCTGATGCTGGCACAACTGATGTCTGGTGAGGACCCACTTCCTGCATGGTAGGGAGTCACCTTCTTGGTTGAGTCCTCACATGCAATGAGCAGGGAGGAGCAAGCTCTATTGGGACTCTTATAAGGGCACTAATTCCATTCACAAGGATTCCACCCCGTGACCTCATCTAACCCTAATTACATCCCAAAGGCCCCACCCTCTTAATACCATCATATTCAACATATGCATGGAGGGAGGGGTACTAACACTCTGGTCCATAACAGGAACCCAGAGGATCAGTGAGAAAGACACTGGGGACACTAAAAGTTACAATCCATGAGTGCCAAGGCAACAATCTGTCAAGCAGACTGGGCACAAAGAAGAGAGAGAAATTAATTCTGCTTAGGGGAAAGGACTCAGGAAAAGCCCCACAGAAGAAATGATACTTCAGGTAGGTATCGAAGAAAGAACAGGAATTGACTAAGAAGGTAAGCAAGCAGTGAATTCTTAGACAAAAGAATGACTCTCTTAAAATTTCTGTTTCTTTCTCTCTCTCTCTCAAAATCAATCTCTCTCTTTCTCTCTCTCCTCCTCCTCCTCCTCTCTCCCTCTCCTTCTCTCTCTCTCCTCCTCTCTCCCTCTTCCTGTCCCTCTCCCTCTAATTGCCTGGGGCGATTCAAACCAACTTACCAATTTTAATCAGAACTAAACTAGACTTTTCACTAATGTTGACAACCGGTTTGCAGTTTATCATCTATTCATAGCATCTACAAAAATGACCTACTGAATTTGCAAAGGCAAAATTTTAGAACAGTAACAATACTGAAATGAAAATAGTGTAGATTACCTTTATGACCAATCACCCTTGTGCATTCTCCAAACTCAACAAAGTCAATGGGCAGTGTCATTTGCTGCCCAAGCATACATTTCCTTAAGCATTTGTTATTTTAATATAAACTGGTAAAATTTAAATGCTGTGCTTCTACTTCTAAACTAAACCGTTCTCAGCAGATCGCTGAATACTGTACATGAACAATAAGATTTTCACAAGATGATTTGTTATTCTTACCTCCATGGGAAAAGCTTTGAAATTAACTGTGTGCTCAGAACCACGCTGGTTTTCTCTCCCCCAATGAAATCTAACTTCATACAGTTCAAATTCATGCCCTTGAGGCAATGGACCTCCTGATAGAACTGAAAAAAGAAAGTAAGTTCTGTTTAATTAAGAGAAAACATATTCAGCAGTACAGCATTCTCAACACGGAGCACATTTTCGGCCAGAAAGATCTCGTGAGCTCTATAGATTACATTTATGTGCCCAAATAAGAAATATATTCTAACTGTGGGATGCGTTTACATTGTCCTATTGATACAGTAGAAGTTTAAAAGCTCTGAAATACTTGCTAATATTGCATACCATCAACCTCCTGTGTGTTACAGGTAAAGGAGTGGTCAGAAAACACACAGCACTTAATTCTCCCTGAGGCTTACACTTAGCACTGCTCAGGAGACAAGAACAGGGTCTGGTAATTTGCTATCGACCTATCAATAAATTAAATTTTGTTTATAGATCCCCCATGTGTACCATACTCTCAGTTTAGAGAATAAGTGTAAGCTAACAAAGTCACCCATGACAAGAATGCTTACACCAATACGATTTTTAGACAAAGAAATCACACTTAGCGATTTCCCACTTAGTACCCCAGAAATGCAAATGGAATAAAATTACAGTAAAATATTAACAATACTTAAAATGTTAACCTTTGGGGGAAAAAATGTTAACATTTTGTCCGACAGGGCCCTGTCTCTATTTCTCAATTCCGGATATGACCCAGAACTTTGTCCCAAACAAGAATAACTCTAAAGGAGGATGAAAAATACATTTGTGTAAGAACCCGTCTTGAAGCAATAAAACACTTTCCTAAGTTAAACACTTGCCGATGTCAAGGAGAAAAACCTCCTTTATGACAGATGATCCACTTTGACACAAATAAACGTTGTTTGTGTTCTTCCTACAAAAACTTCATTCCAAATGGCACCAGCTAAGAATTGTAAGTTCTTTTTAGCCAAGGAGCTGACAAAATTTATCTCCTCCCCCAAGAATCAGTCTCTGAAAGAGATTAGCATTCGCACTTGGGCCACCAGTGTGGAGGAGGCAGTGGTACCCCAAGCCGAGCACTACCCAGAGGGACAGTCCGCTTGTCCATCCCTATTCTAAACCTGAGAGGATTGGAAATTGGTGCAGCAAAATTTATTTGTTTGCCTGGTTCTTCATCTCATTCCTTGTTGCAAAAAGAATTTAAGGTTTCTTCTATCAAGTACCTGTCATACAGCCAGAAGACATAAATTAGAAAAGCAGAGGGAAAAGGCAGACAAGAGACAGAAACAGATGGAAAAGTGAAGTCCTTACAAAAAGTACCCTCCAAAAGTTTGGTTTGAAGCTTTCTATCAGCCCAAAGAAGAAAAATAGTACCAGCAGCAAAACACAATTAAAATTTTCCAAGGGTGTAAACCTCACATCTAAGCAGAAAGGTAGTGAGACACGTGACTTTTAGGGTAATACTATCTCACACGATTTTTATGTTTTCTTAATGCTTGGTCTTATTTTAAGTTATACAACAAATCAGAGGGGTCAGGGGCACCTGGGTGGCACAGTCGGTTAAACACCCAACTCTTGGTTTCAGCTCAAGTAGTTGATCTCAGGGTCTTAACTTCGAGCTCTGCATCAGGCTTGGTGCTCAGTGCAGAGTCTGCTTGAGATTGTTCCTCTCCCTGCCCCTTCCGCTTGTATGCTCAGTCTCTCTCTAATAAATAAATAAATCTTCAAAAAAAAATTGGAGGGGTCAGTCAGTCGCCATTACCACAGAAAGGGGAGGAAATGTGGCTGGGATGGGCTAGGATGGACTTCAGGAGCCTGGAACTCCAATCTTCTGACCCACATCTCACACTTAGACAGGACATGGAAGTTCAGATCTCCGTATCCGTGAGCAGATAAAAAACAGTGAGTTCTTTAAGCCTGGATTTCTAAATTACAGTCCCTCCTTTGAGTACTACACTTCATCCTACTTCCCAAAACAATAAAGAAAAAAAAAAGTAAATACATGGATCACACAGGTTTACAGATATCCCAAATTGCAGAGCAAAGGCACTGCATCTTCTCCAATAATCATCCATACGGTGGGTAAAATGCTTTTATTTCAACCAACATGCCACAGTTTGTGAATAACCTCAAAAATCACTCCTTTCCCCTGGCTGCCCAATGCTGGTCTTAAGAAAAACCAGGAAGAAAAAAATAAAAATAAAAAAAAAAAAAGAAAAACCAGGAAGGAAGTCCGGACTGTTCCCACTCCCAAAGGTGGAATGTATCCCACCTCCCAAACCAAAAAGAATAAATGGGAAAAAGCTTCTTATACATCCCATGCCACACCCCAGCCTGCATCATCAAAACTCGAAAACACACCCCTCCCCATGGCAGCCAGGCCTGACCTGGGGCTTGGGGGCCGGTTGTCCAACACTCTACTTTCAAAAGAAGTTGGAAACTGTCTTAGAGGAGGCTGAGCTCCACATTACTGGGGAAAGAGAAAGGAGAGCATTGTGAAATGAAGCACGTGTTAAATGGGAAAGAGGATTTGAAAAATCTTTGCCCCAAACCTCTTTGTAGGGTGCACACACACACACAAGCACACAGTATTTCTGAGCTGTTAGAGAGCTGTCTACCAATACCTTCCTATAGAGATGGAGGAAAATGACCTTGACAGTGATTTCAGGAAACCAAAATACAACTCCCATCTGACTGATGCCCAATATTTCTTTCCTAGGAATGAAGCCTTTAGTATAGAACTTGAGGACCGAGCTGATATATTAACTGCCCTAGAAACTCAAACTGTGTGTTGAGTTTGCTGATCTTTGTGTTGACAGGAAGCAGTGCCAGGCCCACTGGGTTTCCTGTACTCATCCTTTCAACTAATATTTTTATACCAGGTACCGTATTAAATGCGTAAGATACACTGAATTTGATAAAACCAACAAAATTCACTAGCCTTATGGATCTTACATTCTATTAGAGTGAAATGAAAATTCGCACATTTATGAAGATCAAGGTTTTGCTGAGTGGTATTTGGTCACTACCTGGCAGATTTGTCAGCCATGATGCCATTATGTTTAATAAAATTATAATGAAATAAGATCCTCACGGGTCTTACCCTCTGTCGGGTTGAAAATAAACACAAAGAAGGCAAGCATTTTGCCCAGGCCTGGTCCCCAGGGAGAGGTGACAAAGATGCAGCCAGCAATCAAGGCTCTAGGTACCTTTCCCTTTGCTGCAGATGAACACTCCAAAGTTAAACCACACCGAAATCGCAAGGCTGTACAAAGCCATAAAAAAATAACAAAATACTGAATTCAAAATTTTATGAGGTGCCAGCTAAAAGCATTACCTGTTCATCTCCCAAGAATGATTGCATTTATAGACCTAAAATAAATAGCAGCTCTGTTTTACCCTTTTGGCAACATCCTCTTAAAGTATTATTCTCCCTTTTCACAGCTTATTTTTTTTATAGGGAAACAACTAATACTAAAAGGGGTACAACTTTTCCTACATTTATGAGTATCAAATTTTGCTGAGTGATATTTTGTCACCATGTGGCAGGTTTATTAGTTGTGATGTCATTGTGTTCAATAAAATTACAATGAAACTCCCACTGATGACAACGCCACATTTCCTTAGAATAACACACTTGTGAAAAGAATATAAAATAAACTGATGCCACTGCCACTGCCTGCATTTTCTTTAATGTTCTTTAAGAGGCATGGCTATTATGCTTGTACATATAAAAAGAGCTCCTTTCAAAAGCCTCTGAAAAATCTGAGAACCCCATAAAGACACAAAATACAGGCATTTACCTAAATCTAGCTAAGCTTCCACAAGCCTTTGCCGAAAACAAATTTGCCAGGTAGTTCGAAGGCTGCTGATCAAGGCTTATTCCCCTCATTTCATTTGAGTCCAACACTTATTTTAAGATAGACTCCATGCCCAGCCCTGTGCTGTCCACCAAGGATTTTTGTAAAAAGAAGGACACAGTCTCAGTGTCGGCAGGGCATTCTCAGTGCTTAAGAAACTTAATACTGTAGTTTAAACAGATTACATTGGGAGCAGTAAGGGAAAGTGCCAAGGAACCAGGAGGGCACCCAGCAAGGGCCATGCCAAAACCAAGGGGGCATTGGAAAGTCAGAGAGGACTTTCCGGGAGGAGATAACTAAGCAGAACTTGGAAAAGTAAGCTAAGAGAAGTGATTAAGTACAATCATCACAGAAAGAAGGGGCTGAGAAAGGCCTGAGTGTGCTTCAGGAAAATAAAGGTAGGCTTTGAGATGTGAGCACCAAGATAAAGGACTTGCAGGCTATGCCTAAAAGCTGGAGTTTATTACACAGGGAATCACCAATAGCTTTTAATCAGACAACTGATATTTTTTGCATTTTAAAATATTACTCCCATATCTTCATGGACGGTGGACCATCAAAGGGCAAGCCTAACTGGTTGGCTGTCATAACCCAGGCATGGATGGTTAAGGCCAGGAGACAAGAGTCCTCCAGAGCCATGTCTCCGACATGGAGGGAAACTGTTACTGGTCTGATGTGTCCCCTAAATGATCTAAAGACCCAAACAGGTCATTCTTGATGGATCTAAAGATTTTATAACCTCAGTTTAACTTTTAAGGAATCCAAAATGTATTCATAAAACATTCTAAAAGTAGTATAAATTAGTCCTTCTAAAAAAGCATTTGAGATCTTAAAAGCCGAAATCAATTATTTTACTGTCTTTAGTTTTTAACATACGGTTTCATTTCATATTGAAGAACAAATATCATCAACTCCTCCCCAAGAGTATGGGGAGGAGGCCAGTTAGCCTGAGTCTATATACACAAAGTGAAGCAGATTAAGGCACTTGTCCAAGGAATGCAAGACCCCCAAAGTTAGCTAATAATAAGGACAATCATAAAGAAATTCAACCCTGATATCTCATATAAATAAGCAATACCGAGCTACTTCCTAAGTGAAAATAATTTTAAGATATTTTTGACTTCATCTTAAAATCAGCAAAGCTATTAAGAAGCACTATAAAAAGTTGTCACGTTTTGGGAAAAAAAAAAGGTATGATTAATAATAAAAGTAATCTAGCCTAAATTTAATATTGAGAATTATAAAAGACCCAGAAATAAAATTGTCTAATTAGGGTTTCTATAATAAGTTACAGTGAAGGGCACAAATGACCTATCCTGATTAGCAATTTCTCCCATTCTGATGGGTCCATTAAAAATGGCATTACCCTTAACACCCTGATGGTAGTCATATGGAATGACATTCCATCGCAGAAGCTTGGCCAGTCTCACACTTTCTCATGACTTAAGTATCGAAACCACTTAGACCAGAAATCTATAGTTATATCTTTATATTTAAGCTATTCTTTATACCACTGTAATAATGTTTGATTTTTTTTTTTTTTATGATAGTCACAGAGAGAGAGAGAGAGAGGCAGAGACACAGGCAGAGGGAGAAGCAGGCTCCATGCACCGGGAGCCCGACGTGGGACTCGATCCCGGGTCTCCAGGATCGCGCCCTGGGCCAAAGGCAGGCGCCAAACCACTGTGCCACCCAGGGATCCCAGTATGTTTGATTTTTATTTGAATACTTAATGTTGAGATTGCAGTGGTACAGCGATTCACATCTTGCAGAGAAATTAAATAATTTGGCAGCCCTCATAACATTTCTCCATACTCAAGGAGACACCAGCACCTGGAATGTGATGCTTGGCTCAACTCCATGTTAAGAGGCATCCTTCACCTTGAAATATGTTCAGAGCAGAGGGTGAAGCACAGTGACAGGATGGGTCCGGTCACAGGGTCTCCACCCCAGTGCATCCCTCCAATGGTTTCCTCCTCTCCCCTGTTCCACATAACCAATCACTGACTTCCTGTGGATAGCATCTCAGAAATCTCACTGTGTCATCCCTGCCTTTCCACAGCACTGCCAACACAACAGCTCCCACTCTCTCCCAGATCCCGCCTTATTCAGTAAAGCCAGGTTAATTTTCCTAAAACAACATATTTTATAGGAGGAAAAAAGAAAGGTTATACCTTTCAGACTTGATTCAAGATCCCTCATGAGTTTGCTCCAACACAACCTCTCCATTTAAACCTTGTGTAACATGAATCAATCTTTTCTTCCAGATATACCTCAGGATTCACTTTTCCTCATCCAATGTTTAGACCTTCCCATATCTGTGTCTTTCTTGCTTATTGCCCTCTCTTCCCATATATTCCAATATTTCCAATCCAAATACTCTTCACTCTTCGGTGATGACTGCAAATGCTACTTCCTCTGTCAATCCTCCCCTAATAATGTCACCCAAAAATAATCTCTTCCTGTACACTTATCTTTCATAGCACACCACTGTAACCTTCTTGAGGGCAGGTTGTGGGCCTGATTTCTATTTACCTGATTCCAAAGCCAGTAACACCTTGCAGGAGGTAAAACAAAGATTGCCAACTGAATCTTGCAAGCCAAAGAAAACCAGTAAAAAGAGCCAATGGGCATTTCTAAGTGAAAGAAGTCAATGTAAGCTTCCAACTATATGACATTCTGAAAAATATGAAACTATGGTGATAGTAAACAGATCAGTGATTGCCAGGAGATGGAGAGGAAAGAAGAACCGATGAGCACAGAGAATTTTTAAGATGATGAAACTATTCTGTAGGACAGTATAATGGTGAAGACATGTCATTACCCATTTGTTGAAGCCCATAGGATGTACAACACCAAGAGTGAACACTGATGTAAACTGTAAGTTTTAGGTGACAATGATGAGTCAACACAGGTTCATCAGCTGTAACAAATGTACCACTCTGATTAGACTCTTTTGCCTGTGGCTCAACAATCAGAATGCTGAGAGCCAGGTGTGAGGCACCATATCCCTTTCTCCAGAAAAATGGATAAACCTACAAAAGCTCCTTCTACAACATGGCCAGATTACATAATCATGTTACTGTGACATCCACCAGACCTCAATCCCTGCCCAGGTGCACAGAGCCTCTAATCCAATTTTTAGACCCATTCCTAAATATGAACAAAGAGCCAAAGATAAGTAGACATTTGAAAAGAATAGAAGGAAAAACCCAGAATAAACCGAGACATAAAGAGAAAAGAAAAAAAGCAATACAGAAAAGAATGGAGAAAGAGTCTGCATTTATGAAGTAAATACCAGAAGCTGTACTTGAAAAACTAAAAAAAAGAAAAAAAAAACCACAGAATAAGCACAACTTTTTTAGAAGTTAAAAATGTAAAAGCAGAAAATAAAAGTTTAATAGAAAGAAGCTAAGGAAATCTACCAGGAAGTAGAACAAAAAGACAAAAATAGGAGCTATAAAAGAAGAAAAAAAAGGAAAAACAGAAAACTATCAATTAAATAATGCTAGAAAATTTCTAAGAGATGGAAGACACAATTTTCCTGAGGAAAAGGCCCACTAATCACCCAGCACAGAGCCATATTGGGTATCCAAACATTAGCCCTCACATGCCTTTCTTCTCAGTGAATTACTTCAAGATGAATTTTAGGAGGGAATAAACCAAGAAATTCCCTGAAATGAGGGATTAACCTCAATAGTGGCTGCACAGCATCCAGGAAACATGTGATTGGACTCGAGAGACAAGTAAAGGGACTTCCCAGGCATAAGGTCCAGGGAGCTGCAGGTGATAGGGCTATAGGGCAGGCCTAGAGATCAAAGGGAGAGGCCTCCAGAGGGAGGTGGGAAGGACCAAGCGAAGGAAGGGAAGGGCTTCTCCACGTAGCTCTGCCATCTGTCAGAGTCTGGAAATAAAATCATGATAGATAAATAAGAAATTAAATAAAAATGCATTCACTCCAGAGAAGAAAAACTCCATGTCTTTTAATAAAGGTAGTAGAATATAGTCCCAGCTGGAAACAACAGCTATGTCATCATAATGATAAAAGTACGATTAATTTAAATAAAAATTATCATTTAAGTATACAGGGACGAGAGAGGCAAAACCACAATGGGGGAAGGTAATAAGAGAACCAGCCTAATTTTCCATAGCAAGGAGTTATGACATTTAGATACCCTATATGTCAGACATGACAGTATGAACATATCCATAAGGGATGGAGACAGGAGAAACAGCTCAGAGTTGAAAGTGGTTGTCACCAGTGCAAAAAGTTTTTTGCGGGGGGGGGGAGTGGTAGGAGATGGGGGGTGGGACCTAACCAGGATAGAGAGAAACATATAGTACTTACCAGTCAACTATTTAAATTGTGTTTATATTCTATTTTGATAAAATTAACACTTGAATTAAATAAATGAAGGGCAGGATGTTCAGGGCTTGCAGACTACTCCTTTGAGAAGCTTAAATATCCTAGGAAAATAAATGGTCCAGGCACGGTATTTTTTGTTACTCATTTTTTAAGTTTGAGAAATACTGAAAAGGCGGAAACAACAAAGAAGAAATTATTCCAGCAGCATGAGGGAGACAGGACATCTAAAGGGGCAAGCTGTCTAAGGAGGCAGGAGTAAGGGGTCTGGAACATGTGTATCCAAGTTAGGCTGAGACAGACAAGAGACCTCTTCCCTACTGGTCAGGGGTGGAGGACAGAGGAGACTGCAAGGGAAAACCATATGATCAGAGAGTCGAGGCACTGCTAGATAGTCTGTTTTGGGGATGAGAGAGGGGGCCGAGGAAAATCATGAATGTTTGAGAAGGTACCAGAAGGAAATGTTAAATTCAAGTTGGTCGAGTTAATTGGATCCTAGTGCGGAGAGTATTTGTACTCAGTCATTCCTCCATGCTTCCATATTTCATAACATTTTCATAACATTTTACACTAGTATTTTAAAGGATTGTATTCTCACTAAACTATGACTCCTCAAGAATAGTCTTACGCATTTGTATGCAACCAATACCCACTCACCATGGTGCCTGATGTGAAATGCATTTTTGTTTTATAGATACATAAATGTTTATTTCCAGAAATACAAAGGCATGTCAACACAACAGTACACATATATTACGTTAATATGCTTTTTATAAGCCAAGACAGCCAATATTTAATAATTTAACTATATAGTTTAAAAATAAAAATAAAGCATAATGTCCCTGACTGATAGCTCCCCCACAAAAAAAAAATCTTATTTGAGTTCAAATTTACAACTGAACGGGTCTCTCTTTGACTCCGTAGAGTAACACCTAGAATCTGTTTTGGATGATGCTCATACTTTGAATACAGTCAGAACATCAGGGAAGATTACATGATTCTATGACTAGCTCGTGGATTCTAAATTAAAGTTCAGGAACATTCACAATGAATTTTAAAAGAAAAATTCCATAGTTGGAAATCAATGACTAGTCTGTTTCAAATAATAAACCTAAAGATTTTATGGTTTGAAATATCAAGTCATTGATTCAGAATTAATTTAAGCATAGGTGATCTCTGTTCAATTAGTACTTTCTAGTATTTCAACATACTCTAATTTTATATTCTGTCCAAGAGAGAAATCCAACAATTCACTAAGTATAACATTAATTCTAATTTTCAAAAAATTCTTCTTTCTTCTCCTCTACATTTATGCCAATTTCCAACACCTTTTCCACAAAACATTTCAAATCCATGTCAAACAGGCTCAAAGGAGAGGAGAGCTAAAAATAAATAAATACTAATATGAGTTCTGTTGGCCATTTCAATCTTTAACCAAGTTTAGAGGAGATTTTTGATTGCTCTTAGTTAAAATTCTTCTTGCCACGTTAATATCGTAGAGAAAATTAATTTGAGAAGTCTATCTGGAATGCCAGATTATGTCCGTAAATCCTGATCTTTAGTTTTACAAAGTAGTGAAACAGAACATTATCATTTTCTGAATGAATTAAACTAATAAACAGTTTAGGACAAAATACAGATTAGTACACTTGCATATACTTTTCCTCAAATCCCACAAAGTTTAAGTTGATCAACTAAGGTTGTTCCAACAACATCATATAACACAGAACCACCAAACTACCACCGTCATAATTTCATCCTTCTATCCTTTCAAAAATGTTTTAGAAATTAATTCCAAAAAATGCATCTTATAGTACATTAAGCTATCCTGATAACGGTACCATGTTTATTCTACCTTTAAAGTCATACAAGCCAAATCAATTCAACAGCTCCAGGAGGACTTCGAATTTACAAAGCATGCAAAAGCATCTTCTAATATACCTGATTTTGACTTCAGGATAACCTGAATGGTATGTCCATCGTTGGTGACTTCGCAGTCTCGGCAGACCACATAATTTGGGGAAAGGCGGACATCCAGCAGCGAGGGGTCATATCTAGCTTCTCTTGAGTTTAAGTTGATGGGAGACTGGTATTCCCCATTAGCATCAGGAAACACCAAGCCCCACTCAACACCTAAGCACAAAATGAAGCAAATTTAGAACAGGTTTTAGAAAGTTGCAGTAAGATTTAACATGGAAAAGCTAGTTTAGACACTGTCTATGATCCTTGACATCGTTAAAGTCGTGACTATTGTCTGTTTGTAGGTGAAACGTGCCAAATGGGTGTGAATTTCTGCATTCATATTTCCAGCGACCTAATACCACATACAGAATCGTGTGCTAACAAAATATTCCATTTGTATGTGTCCACGTGGACGTAATAATAATTTATGACCCTGGGAAGTTTAGGTCATCTTTAAGGGATCGAAAAAGAATTAATAGTTCCACAACAATTTCCTCTGCCCGTTCGTTCACCTACTGGGAAATAGCTGAAACTCTGACTTTGCTTGATAGGAGCCAAAAACCGTGAATCTGGGGCTAGTGAATGAACGAACACCTCTTATCAGAAGTGCGCATTTGGAGCGGGCATATGCATATACGCGCACACGACACGTCCTCAAAGCAGGTACCTACATCCTCTTGCCATATTTCATGATCAGAGTCATCAATTCCACATTTGTGTCGGCGGCAGCACCCCCAGGGGCCAGACCTCTTGAGAGTCCTGCATGGCCCGGGGTCCACGTAGCCGACACAACTTTTTGAAAAGTCCACCCACCCCCTCCGGGCCAAACCCGCTGATTCCGCTGGCGATGCAGGACCCCTCCGCGCGGGGCGTCGCCAGCATCCTCCGCCCAGGGCCGCGGCAGGAGGCCCCCGGCGGGCGCGGCGAGGAGAGGCGAGGCGAGGCCGGGCTCCCGGGGCGAACCGCCGCCCGCGATCCCCAAAGGGCCGGGCCGGGCTGGGGCGGGGGGACCGGGCTGGGGGGGGCGCGCGTGGGGAGCAGGCGCGCGGCGGCGCACGGAGCGGGGCAGCCGCGGGGACCCCGGCCACCCGCCCGCCGCGGCCGGTTACCTTCCTCGTAGCCCCACTCCACCCCCTCCTCCTCCTCCTCTTCATCCTCCTCCTTCTCCGGGAAGGCGACGGAATCCTCGATGAAGCTCAGGTCAGCCATGGGCAGGCCGAGGGTCCCCGGGGCGCCCCCGCGGGGAAGGTGCTGGGGCGGGAGTGCGCGGGGGGCGCGTCCCGACACCCGGGGAGCGCGAGCGGACCGCGGCGCGGGCAGCGGCTCCCGCGGCTTATAAACCCGGCCGGGGCGTGTCTGGCGCGGGAGGACCCGCCCCTGCGCTCCGCGGCCCCCGCGCGGGGCTGCACCGGGGGGAGCGGCCCCGGGCTCCCGGGTACCCCGGCCCTGGAGCCGCGCGAGCCGCCGCGCCCTGCCTGCGGGGACCCCCCGCCCGGGCTCACCTGCCCCCGGGACCCCAGTGCGCGGGCCCTCGACCCGGGGCTTGCCACCTTATCTGCTTTCGGCTTTACTGCAGGAAATACAAAAAAAAAAAAAAGAAAGAAAAAAGAAAAAAAGAAAAAAAAAAGCCGACGGGCAGGTCCGGGAGGAGAGAGATTCATTGCCACCGGTAAGAGAAAAGAGAGGGCTGGAAGGACCGCGCAAGTTTTCCACTCTGGATTTTTATCACCGGCTATTTACTTTACAGTTCGTCCTTAGAGGACAGTGGAAAGGAGCATGGAAAAATTCCCGAGAAACTTGCTCTTCCTAAAACACGTAAGACAAAATTGTTTTGGAGAAGTAGATACTATTTGGGTTTTGGCTTTTTGGATTTTTTTTTTTCCCATTAAAATTTTTTTTTTTTTTTTTTTTTTTTTTTTACCTGAAAAGCAAGAGGAGTGGAAAGCAAAACAGAAAGGGCGTTTGGTTTTAGCTGCGGAGCCTGGGTGCTGCTGCAGGCACAGCTTGCTGTGTACACAGTTCCCAAAGGCCTAGTGAAATCGTGTAAATAATGAAATGCACACATTGCATAACAAACAGGAACTTTCCCGATCAAAGAGGTCGCATTGTTACCTCTTAAACATGTACCCAGTGACTTAATGCCTTCTGCCCCCCCGTTTCAATGCGTTTGAAAAGCCCCAAGCTGAAAACCCCTGAGCAAGTTTACTCTGCATTTTTAGAAGGTGTATATACGTAATAAACTCAGATTTGGACCTTAAGCGAAATTTGTTTTTATATGCTCCGTGCACGCACCAAAATGTCTGTTAGCAGTTCGAATAGCCAGTTCCTAAATCACACCATCTGTATGAATGCTTAAATCCTTAGAGAGGGATGGAGATTCTCCTCCTGGGGATTTTTAGGTTCTGTGCTCCTAATCTTCACTGCCTGCTCAGCCCTCCACTTTTTAAAAAAGCCACCTAACAGGTTGTTAGAAATTAGCCCAGAAAGAGAGTTGGGATTGAAGGGGGGGGGGGGGGGGGGCAGGCAGCTCAAATCACTCAATTCTGACACTTTCTGGAACATTCGACAAAATAGATGAAAACTATTGGTCAGCTTTAGCTTTGAGGGTTCTAAGCATTCACTAAAAAAAAAAAAAAAAAATGTTTCCCCTTAAGATAGAGACTAGAAAGTCTACCATTATGAGGACTTGAGCCACAGTCTAAGGGAGATGAAATTCATTCTTCACTCACTGCCTTTTGGGTGTTGTTTAGTGGATACCCTCTCTCCTCTGCTCCCTAATAAGCCTGAGATTGACAGAAGGGTAAGTCTACCCTAAAGCTATCATTTTTAAAAGTAATAAGCACTACCCAAAGTATTAACCATTTTTATTGAAGTTCTTCTAAAAGGAACATTTCACTTTTCCCATTGCTGAAAACTTTTTCACAATCTTGAAGTTTTCATTAAAGTCTCCTTCTAGAAGGATATTCACACATGAATCAAATGCTGCAGCTAATGGAATCTGTAGAAAATAATAAAATCATTTTGCCACCCTGAGCTCATAAGCAATGTCCATTCCGCTCTGCCCAAACATGCATAGGTGCCAAACTGCAGCCATTGTGTGACCACCAATTTCGTTTAAAATATCACATGAATTATAGAGATGTTTACCAAACCAGAGGACAGCAAAATTACCCTGGCAGAAAAACTCAACGTTCCATGAGTAAATGGTGTGCCATATTTATAGCAGACAGGCAGAAAGATTGAATTATCAATATTGAATTTTGCAGCTAATGGGCCATTTTGTATATAGCCAACAATATATCACTATTCATAAATTCAGTTAACTACTAGACAAACATATGTTTACCCATATTTGTTCTTTCTAAATTATTCGCCATCATGTGTATAATGTAGCTCCCCACTGTAAGGCTAGGATAGCCTACCCAGCAACATATGAACCATTCCACTATGCATCCAAGTATTCAATTAACAGCCTTAATTGCTTTGAGACTGTGTGCTTCAGATTTCTGCTAATTAACAGCACCTTAAGACCTTCTCTTCTCAGGTCCCTGTACTATATTATCACTAAAGATGGAATTTCTATTTCTAGTTATTATAAGATATCTGTCACTATAAAACCTAAACACACAGACCGAAGATATAGGCCAATTCTTTGATTTATAAACTAGAACAAGCACACCTAAATCTAATATCAGAGAATCTAAAAATATCTGTGCTCTATATTATGAACACAAGTACTCCACATATCCCTGTATGTAATTTTTAAGATATTTCAACCTAATATCATATTCAATTCCTTAAATTCACTTTATATTGCTCACTTTTAGTGTTTGCCTGAGGTCAAACCACATCAGCAGAGGGATACTAAGAAAATAGAAATACCTAAAAGGGACAGACTGATCTAGATGTCACAGGGACGAAGAGACACTAAGATTGCTCCCCAGCATCCCTAACTTACACATCTCTCTCCTCCCAATCTTTCCCCATCTTTTCCCAACCTTATGAAGGCTTTCTTGTGTTGGTGAGTTTCGGCCCTACAGTAGTCATGAACAATTATTATTTTCTTCTTGTGTGCATCTTATGCTCTGGGAGGACCTCAAGGACAGAGCTAATATATGTATGTCAAACGGCTTCTAACCAGATTGCAAATTTCTAAATTTCAACAATGAACTATATTCCTTCACATGCAGTGCTCTGCATTGTGCACTGTGGGAGACCCCCCCAAAATGAACAACACCCCTTCTGGCTGCAAGGAATTCACATTTCTCTTGGGATTGGGAAGGGGGGAGTGAATAAGTAACTATAATAAAGGCAATGTAGTTAATAGAGATGCAAGCACCATTATGTCTAAGGAAGATGCAGTTCATACAGATGGGAATAATCAAGAAAAGTTTCTTGGAAAAGATGACTTTTAAGGCAAATGCAAAAGGATGAGTAGGATTTAGAGGCCAGTGAATGAGCAAACAGCATTTCGAGCACAAGTAATGATGCCAAATACATGGAAGTGTGCTCACTGTGGATCCATTTCTCCACAAAGTACCTCCATGACCTGCCAAGACTAACCTAGATTACTCAAAAAAACATGGGCTTCAGTAGGATTATGTCTGAACTAAGACATTTCTTTGGTTTTGTTTGTTAGTCTGATTTTTGTTTTGTCAGTAAACACATTGTTAACCTTAAAAACAAAGCAGTCAGCAATTTTTACAGGAAAAAATAGAATTACTCAGGAATATCAGAGAACTGCAATTCAGAACATGTAAACTACAGCAAACCATAGACAAATCCAACACATAAAGGAGAGGGATATTATTTTATAGAGAAGAAGGAGGTTGGAAGGGGTCGTTCATCAGAGAAGAGCAAGAGTTCAGGGTGATAATGGTTTCTCATTAGCAGAGTTGCAGGGGTGGCTTATTTTTTGTAGGAGATACAATGGACGTCATTCTCTATTGGGAGGGGATTAATTAATAATTCTTTGCTGCTGACAATTCTTCCTATTACAGAGGTTTGAGAGATTAGGCTCCCTCTGCTGTCTCCCCCTCTGGCCTCCCAACTCCATCTGAGTGAGGTTTCCCTTTATTAAATTTCACGATGTCAAAATTTTCATTATGTACATTTTGATTTCTGAAACTTTCAAGCTTTGCTTATAAGGCAAGACATTCTGATTCTTTTGTATTTTTTTTCTTATCAGATGATCTGGTCTCATACTTTGCCTGCTTAAAGTTTTGTTTATGAATCTACTTTGGTTTGACCTCTTCTCGGGCTTTGTCTTCCGAACACCAGCTTTTAGTTTTCAGGCTTGGTACAGCTGTAACAGATTGGTTTTATGTTCCTGCCATTTGCTACCCCTCTCTTCGAGATCATACTTCACTGACTGACCATAGGACCCACTATGATCAACTAAATATGGGTAGCTATGCACAAGCCACTTCTTTAAAAAAAAAAAAAAAAGATTTATTTATTTATACATAAGAGACAGAGAGAGAGAGAGAGAGAGAGAGAGGCAGAGACATAGGCAGAGGGAGAAGCAGGCTCCTTGCAGGAGCCAGATGCAGGACTTGATCCCGGACTCCAGGATCACGACCTGAGCCGAAGGCCCAACTGCTGAGCCACCCAGGCATCTCCCCCCAACACAAGCCACTTCTAATAGAAGCCTCAGGAGTTGTCATGTGGTTCTGCCATCATTATTTGTTCCTCTGTCCCCAGATTACACAGTCCAAGAAAAGCACTGCTTCTTCAGTCAGTGTGGATCCTGGCATGAAGAAGACTCCTTGATCAGAGCCATCAGGCAACCAGGAGTTGACATGTTATGTCAATGAGAAGTTTGGTTTTGTTTGTTTGTTTTAATTTATTTATTCATAGAGACACACACAGAGAGAGGCAGAGACACAGACAGAGGAGAAGCAGGCTCCATGCAGGGAGCCTGACTTGGGACTCGACCCCGGGACTCCAGGATCAAGCCCTGGGCCGAAGGCGGCGCTAAACCGCTGAGCCACCCGGGCTGCCCAGTAAGGCTTTGTTTTATAAGCCGCTGAAATTTTGGGATCGTCTGCTAAGCAGCATAACCTAGTACAACCTCGCTGTTACAGTAGCTCATCAGGTAAAGGCCAGTTCAAGGGTAATTTTCATTTCCTCAAGTGCTTTTTTCATCTTTTTCTTCAGCTTAAAAGTACCTCTCTGGCCTGCAAGGAAATGAAGAGTCTTAGGCAGGGCCCTTATCCTACCTCGTGAAGTTTTTAGAAGCCCTTGTGCTAGGTAGGATCCTCACAGCCTTACCACAGGGCGAGAAAGCCCTTATCCATCAGAAATCCCCGTCTGCTCTAAGTAAACACGTGCCAAAACTCTTCACTTCTCTGAGATCATACCACTTATGTACGGGGCCCTACTTCTAGCACCAAAATGACAAAGGCTACCATTGGAACATGGGATCATTATAGTGAGGCTTCTTAAATCTACTTTTATTAGGAAGCAAAACCTCTAGAGGACCCTCCTAGTATTCTGACAAATGAAACCCACTCTCAAGTGATTAAAGTGCTTCCACATACCAGGTACAGATCTCTAGTGCCAAAATTAAGACCGTGTTTGAAAATGCATTTTATAGTCATCCCCTCCAATCGACAATGAGCAAAGGATTCCTCTTATCCCTCTTTGTATCCCCCACATAACACATGGTAGGCACTTAGGAATTAGTTTCCCTGTGCCAGCAGCCATATGGCGACCTGATTAGCCTTTATAAATATATTAGTGCAATAAAAATTATGATTACCAAGATAGAAGCTTTCAGGGTGCAGTGGGACCAACAAAAAAGAGGGAGTGATCAAGTTTACTTGGTGGCAGGTGTGTCAATAGGGGCTTCATTAAGGAAGTGACATATAAACGGTTTTGAAAGATAAGTGCTCTTTTGCCCACAGAAGGCAGGAGGCAAGGAGGGGAAAAGGACATACTAGTCAAAAGGAGAAACAACAAAAACTCAAATACAGAAGCCAGTGTGGCTTCAACTTTTCTTCTTCTGTGGTGTTAGTAGTAGGTTTTCGGGATGCCTGGGTGGCTCAGCAGTTGGTGCCTGCCTTGGGCTCAGGTCATGATCCCAAGATCTGGGGTCGAGTCCCACATCGGGCTTCCTGCGAGGAACCTGCTTCTCCCTCTACCTGGGTCTCTTCCTCAATCTCTCAGTCTGTGTCTCTCAGAAATAAGTTAATAAATCTTGGGGGGAAAAATAGTAGGTTTTCTATGGTATTACCAAAAATGTAAAATGTCACGTTCAAATAATGTCTATGTTTGTGTTAGTGATCTCTTATTTAAAAAGTCTCAAAATAATCTCATGACAGAAAATAAAATACACAGTAGATAATATGCTTAAGTGAGGACATAGTATTGACAGAACAATACTAAAAATGTCTTGAGCCCTCTTTGGCATAACAAGGAAATACAGTGGCCAAGTTAGAACAGTGCCTTGGCCACACCCATACTTTAGTTCCCACAGCAACTAGACTACCTCTGTCTGCCTTGCAGCATGCCATTTAGCTGTAGAAGATAGAAGGAAGCCTGTTAGGCAAGATGACAAACAAATTCACAGGAAAGAAAGAATTTGAGCACTGTGGTTGTCTCCAAAGATGGCAGCCACAATTCTTACTCACCTGTAGGCACAGGCCACTCTTCCATTCTAGGAGGAGGCTCTTTCCCCTCCCCTTAAATCAGAGCTGGCTTCGTGACCTGCTTTGTCCAACAGACTGTTGGTAGAGTGACCCTGTGCAATTTGGGGCTTAGCCTTAAGGAGGGCTGGCCAATTCCTCTTTTGCTCTCAGAAACCAGTGGTCACAGATGAAAGCCTACTGCCTTGAGCCCACCATGCTGTGAGGAAGAGCAAGGTAGGCAGGTCATGATGGGTGCAGGAGCAGAGAGGCCCAGGCGCATGCATAAAGCCCTTTGGGACCTTCCAACCCAGCTTAGCTACCAGCTGAATGCAGCCAAGTGAGTGACCCCAACTGATACTATGTGTAGCAGAAAGACCCTTCCTGTATTTCTGACTCAGAGAACTGTGAGAAATCATAAATCATAAATCATTGTTGTAATCCAGGAAGCTCTGTAGTGGTTTATTTAGCAGCATGGATAACCGAGACAAGCACTTGCCGATGTAGCAGATGCTTTGTAAAGCATGCATGTCCCATGGTGTCCATTTGCTCACTTTCTCAGAAGAGTTTCAATATCATCTCATTTTCAGGTGAGAAAACAAAAGGCTCAGACTTTTGGTCTCTTTTGAGACCAAAAGAGAAACCAAAAGACTTTTAGTGGTGAGCGACCTGAGGTCTGTCTCAAAAACCTATGCTCTGAGCTGCCAAATTAACTCCTTTAGACTTGGTGAACTCAGCTAATTTGCACCATCACCATTACTGGGAAAACATGAGTTGTAGGAACTGGTAAGAATCAAACACCAACTGAAGTGCACACTCCAGCCGTGTTGCAGCCTGCCTCTCAGAAAACTGGGAGATATGCTGGACCCAGTCTTGGCAGCTGGGGTCAGGAGGGTTCAAAACAAGAGCAAAGGGGATCCCTGGGTGGCTCAGCGGTTTCGCGCCTGCCTTTGGCCCAGGGCACGATCCTGGAGTCCCGGGATGGAGTCCCGCGTCGGGCTCCCGGCATGGAGCCTGCTTCTCCCTCTGCCTGTGTCTCTGCTTCTCTCTCTCTCTGTCTGTCTATCATAAATAAATAAATCTTTAAAAAAAAAAAAAAAGATCATTTCAACTATAACTAAAAAAAAAAAAAAAAAAAAAAACAAGAGCAAAGGAAGTGAAAGAAGAAAGCTTGGAAAAAGAGACCTACTATAACTGAAACTTTTTTAAATGTAATAGATTTTATTTTATGAACCCTTCTTTTTGTCCCAAAAGGATCAAGCAGAAAGTATAAACAATTGCCATCTACTGGCCTCCGCAGCCCAATTTCCCCTTCTTAGCATCTTGCATTCCCTATGGAACATTTGTTACATAGACAATGAGCTAATAATACTGATATGCTGTGATTAACTAAAGCTCATAGGTTACTTTAAGGTTCACTGGTCCTGTCCTACATGCCATGTATTCAAACTGTGCTTAGGTATAGAAAAGGGAATCAGGGGCTGGAATTCCAGGTTGAAGAGATTTGCTCCAAAACCAGCCCTTCTCTGCAGCCTTAGTCCTCTATTTGCTCCTCTGACCTCTCCCTTCTCTGTCCTTGTGACCTCCGTTTCTACCCCTTCCCTAGCTTTTTTGCCTTGTGGCACATGGTCCACAGCTTGGCTTCAACCTCAGGTTTGCCCTATTCAGACTAAAAGCCCAGGATCTGAGGTCTCTTGGTGGACTACAGAGTCCTCCCTCCTTGGCTGGCAATTTATGAATCACCTATCATATATTAAGTATGCAATGTGATTTAGCTTACTAATTTGTAATATGACAAAGGTATTATTTTATGGATGAAGAAACTGAAACTCAGAGAATTAAGTGCCTTAGCCATGATCACACAGGTAACAAATGGAAGAATTAAAATCTGAACCAAGTCCAACCAGCAATACAGCCAAAGCTTATTATTCCATAACCCTCTCCCACCTTTCACTCAGAGCCAAGTTTTAGCCACTATTGTAGCAAAAAGCCCATTCAGAGTGTCATTAGTTATTCATCCTTTCACGTTTGCAACCAACTCTCAATGGGATATGAATTAAGTGCCTACTTAGCAACCTAAAACGCTACTCCTCAAAAACAGAAAGCGTTCAAGATGTTTTATATTAAATATTTCTACTTCATAAACAGTTTGTGTAATGAGGAGGAACCAGGGACGCTAATGAAATACACAAAGCAATAAACATTTCTAACGCTAATGGAGCACAGCATGTTTACATTATGATTGGAACCCCATTGATTAGACTTCACTGAATATTACTTTTAGCATAATTATCAGTGATGAAAGAGAATGTGTAGCCTGGTGCTGAGTACATGCTAAGCACTAAACAAGATTGACTGCTCTAGTTTCCACTGGGCCTTAATTACTTAAGGGGCAGTGACATACAACACTATGACTTGGTATTCCCTACCCGGACAAAGGAGATAACAGAAAAAATAGACTAAAACTACAACATGAGAGATTTTGGTGAGACACAATGATTATCAGACAGTAAGAATTATTTCAAATGATCCTCTCCAAAAGTCTGATGGAAACACTGCTCTCATTAAATGTATCGTTAACATTTAATGTTGAAAGACAGTGCAGTATAGTACAACATAATGGCTTTGTCACTCAATAAGTTTTGATCTTGATCAGACTGCTCAACTGTCTGCCTCAGCCTCCTCATTAATGAAATGGGAACAATAATAGTACCAAACCGATGGGATGATTAAATAAGTTCATATAGATAATGCACTTAAACTAGAATAGTCAGTTCTACTGGAGTGCTTGTTTTGAAAATGCAAATTTGTGCTGCTGCAATTGATAAATGAGGAACAATTTGAGCACAAGACTTCCCTGCTGCTTATGCACTTTTGCCAGTGAGAAACACCAAACTAACACAGAAAACTGCACCTGGTTGAACTGAGTTGTGCAGGGAATACCCTAGATGCGCACACATGCACACCTCAGACATCTAAAGTTATGTCAGTTCGCCACGTGTTAGCAGCCAATCCAGCTTCATCCGATGTGACAACTGTTCCTAAGATTTCAAGGAACCTTCCTCCTGCCCCTTCACAGTAACCCACAAGCTGCAGCCTTCTAATACCTGCTTCCACCAGCAAACGTCTTTTCCAAGTTAGAAGCCGCACTTACTTTAGCATTTAATGCATCTTTGAAATGTGCAAAAAACTGCCACTTTATTACATTCCCTTTTTTTCTTTAATGTGTCACTGATGAAGTTTGTGAGTGTTGGCCCCTAGACTCATTTCCTCCATGTGCCCTGTGATTTTTACTGCCAATTTTGCATAGCACATTGGTTGTTGTTTTTTGAAGATTTCACTTATTTATTTGAGAGTGTGAGAGAAAGAGAGAACATGAACAGGGCAGGGACGGACAGAGGGGCAGGGAGAAGCAGGGTCCTAGAGGGCTGGATCCCAGGAACCAGAGATCAAGACCTGAGCCCAAGGAAGACGTTTAACCGACTGAGCCACCCCGGAGCCCCTTGCACATTGGTTTTTAAGAACACATGTGTTGGTTTTTAAGAACACGTTATAGCAAAACTGACTCTACCTTTCATGTAATAAACACTCAAGTGATGTCATTATTATGGTTATAATTATAAGAAACTGACATTTTGTGTGTATGACCTGGATATTTTCTTAGGTCATTTTACATTTAAGTTAACTTGATAATTACCAGTATTAGTTTGATTACTGTCTATATTATCATCATTATTATTTTTATATTCATAGTCAGAAGTGGTCTTTAGGTTTTGCACATTTGTGAGATTGCACAAAGTATGTAAAACAATACAAGAACAGTCCATCACTTGAGGGTTTCAAATGTATTAAAAGCCTTAGGAAATAGACCATATCCTTTTGAGACCACAGATTAAAAATAGGACCTGCTGACAATCAGTAGGTGACTCTAGGTATTTGACTTCAAGATAATTTGGTTTTAGACAACTATATGTATTCTAGACTGGTTTTTCCATAATCCTCTTTAACCAATGATCACATAGATGGGGGAAGGCGTGTGATCTTTACGTTTCAGATACAGGGAAGTAATTGATAAATCTACCAGAGGAACTGAGGTTATAGGAAGAAGGCAAGAAGATGATTTGAGATGTGAATTTTTGCACACTTTGTCCTACTTCTTATGCACTTTCAAAAGCCCAAGTCACATGTTAGCAACCCTCAAGGACATGATGAAGATACAAATACCAAGTGCTGACCTTCTTTCAGGAGGTCCATCAGTACTGCAACTATACTGCTCTATCTAAGCTTTGATGACTTGAATGTGGCCTTTCATGCAACCATCCATTCATTTATGCAGCATTTATTGATTAAGTACTCTGTAGTAGATACTGTCTAAAGGCCTGGGGTACCGTGACAAATGGTGTACCCATACACAGAAGGCCTCTGGTAATTTCCTTGAGAAACAGGCCTTACAAATCGTGATGTGACCATTAGGGAAAATTCCAGAGATGAGGAACTGGTAGATTTCCCAGAGAGCCATCAGCAGGAAAGTCCAATTTACAGACACTCCAACTATAAATCAAAGGACAACTGTATGTGCTTTCATTGTGAAAAGAACCACTGACACACAAATTACTTGATCCATATCCATGCATTCATGATGTTGATAAGAATAGCATTGCCCTCTATAAAAGACAAAAATATGATACTATGCAAGTGTCAACTCACAATTATAAAAAAACATACGAAGATTATTGAAGATTATAAATAATTATACAAATGTAAATTTGCTTCATAATCACTGGTAAGTTGCTAAGTTGCTACTTCAAACATGTCTGTAGCTAAATTCATTCCTTACTTACCCCACCTGTTTTCACAACTTACTTTTCTTACATTCTTTACCTCTGGTATGATATAGAAAGCTCATAATCAACCCGCACTATATTCCTTCTCACAAATGCAATATTCCTCTCTAATTCAATCCTGTTAATTCCATTTCAAAGCATAGCTCTCCACCTCTACCTTTCTTTTCATTTGCACAGCTACTTTCATTGTTCAAAACTCTGCCAGCTTTCACCTAGGTAGTCCGGTCTCCCCTCTCTCCTCATTGGTCATCTTCCATATCAATAGTGAAGGTAACATCCTGTCTCTTTCCTGCTTAAAAATCCCTACAGATGCCCTGACACATATAGTATATAAGATTCACTTTCTTCAAGCATAATGTTTCTTTAGTATGGAAAACAAAGCTCTTAAAAAAGCTGGTCAAATCTTACCATCTAGCTTCATTAAATTCTCTCAGTAATTGGTCCAAAAGCTTAACCACACACAACTTGTCATTAACTATAAAATACTCGCAATTGTTTTCATGCCCACCTTACCCTTTTGCATAATGTTTCTTTGTTGCCCTATTCTCTATTCCTGGGTAGATTTGAGGATGGGGAAGTTGGTAGGGGAACAGGTAAAGGATGACTGTACAGTGGGGGGTATGTGACTCTTTTCCTAGGCTAGGAACTGACTGGAAACCTATCTCATTTCTCTGTACTTGCCTTGCTAGGGTCTAGTGGTTTCCCAGCTACAGTTTCCCAGCAGCTCAATAAATTTATAAACTAATGACTTTAAGGCCCCATTTCTATTGCTACAGAGTTACAAAATACAGCAAAGACAATGGAAGACTTATGGCCCCAGAGAATCTGACTCTCTTGGAAAGGCCCCTGACACAATGGCCAGATTCCCACTAAAAGAACATCCAGACATCTCCTTTGCCCATTGCAAACGTCTTTTCACAACTTTTCCTGATGGAAGAGCCCCTGCAAATCCCTTCATTTAGAAGGCAGAGTTCAGGGGCACCTGGGTGGCTCAGTCCTGACTGAGCCTCTTGATTCTGGCTCAGGTTATGATTTCAGGATCATGAGATCAAGTCCCACATTTTGACAGTTGGGCTCTGTGCTAGATGTGGAACCTGATTAAGATTCTCTGTCTCCCTCTGTCCCTCCTCTGCTCTCTCTGTCTCTCTCTCTCTCTCTCTCAAAACAAACAAACAAACAAAAAAGACCCAAAACAAAACAAAACAAAAAACACAAACACCTGCAAAAGGCAGAGTTCAGAGAGGTCATATGATTCCCCCCAAGCTTACACCCTTAGTGGTTGTCTAAGATCTCCTGTTAATGCTTAACATTCTTTCCACTCTCCATAGTGAATTTGGCAGTTCTCTGTATCAAGAAATTCCCAACCTAGAACTCTAGTGATCTTCTCTTCTTTCTTCCCATTAATTCTCCCTAGCTTTTCAAGTTTCTCTGACAAAACTTTCTTGGAATCTTTTCGCAGGGGCTCCGTAAGAGTTCCCTTTAATTGGTGGAGTTATCCCAGATGCTCACAACACAATGAAAGATCCAGATGCCTCCAGCAATGCCTCTAGTAGTTTCACCATCAATTTTTTGGATAGACTCATGTATTACTAACATCTCCAGAGTTGAGTCATGTCCTACTATAAAGAAGAGTCTTCTGAGTCCTTAAAGTCATACCAAGTGAACAAAATTAAATAATCTTAGTATGTTATTTCTGCCAGGAAAAAAAAAAAAACCTAACTCATTTTGTGACCCAGAAAAGGAATCTTTTATGATAAAATGAACTTAGGAAAAAGGTACTGGAGAACAATCATGTGACAACTTAAATGCTATTCTAAACTATCAACATGATTTTGCAGATTGAGTATGAATTATGAAAAAACACCCTTGTGAACCTCATTCAGAATACTCAAAGCAGTGACTGTAGTCTGTGTGAAAAACTAAAATAACAGCCCCAGATCAGATGAATCTTCAGAAGAATTCTTTTAAATGAATTAATAGCAGTGGTTCTGAACTATGGGAGAGGTTCAGAGCCAAGAATCATAATTTTTAAAAGCTCTACGAATTAATATCAATATACAGCAGAACTAAAAACCACTGGGCTAGAGCAAACCTTCACTAAACCAATCCACAAGTGGCTCCAGTTTCTCCAGAGATGCTACAAAATTCTAAAAGTTATTTCAATAAATTCAATGTTAAACCTATGAACAGACCTAAGAAAAAAACACATTTCACACCAAAGTCGGGGAAGGGGTTAGGACAGGAGCAGCAATGAGGACATTCTGAGCACCAAATTCGAATCAAGTACTATTGATATGGGAGAGCAAAGTTCTTGTCCCGTGGAGTCGAAGAATGAATCTTGTGGACAACGGAGAGTGAGTAAAGTGATAGAAGTTTATTAAACAGAGATACAGAGAAAGCTCTCAGAAGTGAGAGGGGTCCCGACAGGGTTGCCACTGAGGGCTTTTAGTGGCATGGCAGTGTTTTTCTGAGAACCTAGCCAGGGAACCCACCGCCTTGGGATTCTTGTGCAGTCCTGGTTTGAGCAGGGACTATTAATAACGCCTTAATGACGTATTTCTTTCTGGCCTGGTGAGTTTCTGTGATTACTTAGTAATTATCAAAGTGAGATACTCCCTAACATTTTAGAGCAAGGGAGCCAGGTTTATTATTTTTCTCCATTTTTACTATCTCATCTCTGTTTTCTCGGGATGAGAAGGAACCTTTCAGTGTCCTTGGGGTTTATGGGAGCCCACAAATTTCTGGGAGCCTAACTCTGGGCCTTTCTCTTATCTTCCCCTGCCTAGCCCCATCTGCCCCTAACTCATTCCTACATCAAATCAGACTTATTGGCTCATTTAATCCTTATGACAACTCTGAGATGTATTATTATCTCTGTGATAAAGAGGAGGAAACTGAGGCTCAGAGAGTTCATGTAACTTATCCAACATGACAAGCAATAAGCAGTGAAATTAGAATATGCACGCACAACCTGCTAGCTTCAAAGATGGTATGGCTTTCATTAATCCTGTAAAAGAACATTGTAACTCCAGAAATATGTGGATAATTAATAAGTAGCTGCTGATTGTTGACAAGCTCAAATCTGTTTTTCAAAAATACATTTGACATTCAAAATGTACAAGATGCTTACTGATAGACACAATTGAGTAGCAAGCAGGATGCTGGGTAATTAGACATGGTCATTTCTCATCCTGTCTACTGCAGTCACCTACTAGCTGTTCTCCCTCCCTCTCGATTATCTTCATCTCGAATGCCACATGCTCTCAAAACTCCCAGGCATGCCACCCAGGGTCTGTCTCGTTTGGGTTGAATCAGCCTCTTTTATAACTCCTACAACACCAAATAATTTCTAGTCCCCAGATGTAATGCCATGTATTTCCTATTATGGATATTGCTTATGGTGCTCCCTCCATCTGAAGGGAGAACACCTCTTGCTCCTTCTTCTGTTCCCTACCTCCAAACCCCCCTTACTCCCTCACTGCCTGCAAAACTCTACTCAAATTCTTTCTCCCTGCGAAACCTTCCCCAACTCCCACATTTTGCAAAAACAGGTGCTATTACCAAAGCATTTGCACCATAATTATCACTCGCATGTCTTTCTCTAGCACTTGAGGATAAGCTCTCAAAAGTCAATGGTCACATTTTATTCATCTTTGAATCTTGAGGACCTACTAAGAATCAGGCTCCTAGTAGATGGTCAAAATAAATGCTAGCTGACCAATTCACATGACGATATTTTTATCTTTTTTTAATAACCTGTAACATGTTTTGGAAACTCCATAATTTAAAATGAAAATTCTGGGTCTGTTGAAAATAATTTAAACACTTCCAAGCAAAAATAGCAAATATATTGTTTCATGGTACCTACTCTGAAGGTCAAAATCCTATTCTCACATGGCATCTCTGAGCCACAGCACACCTAAAGGAATTCTTTTTTAGGAAAAGCTTCATAAATCTTTAATTTACATTTTAAAATTCTCTATATTTAATATTTTTAAGCCATTGATTTTGGTCCTCCCTGGGAATTGCTCCAGCTTGAATAAGCTTTTCCTCTATAACAAAAACCTGATGGGAACCTGGTGTTCCTGACTAGCATGCACATCCAAGCCCATCTATATTTGGATTTGATGGAAACCTTGTGCATTCGTGAAGACCATGAAAAAATGGCCCCTGTTGTATTCCCAAACTTCCTAAGAAGGAGAAGAAACTTTTGTTTCTTGGCTACATGAAAATAAAGGTCTGTGTATCTGCTGAGAAGAAACTTTTGTCTTCTTGGCTACCAAGAATATCCAGGTCTGTCTCCTTTCCCAAAACACTGAGATGCAATTCCTCCTCCTCCTTTTTTTTTTTTTTTTTTTTTTTCCATTTCATAACTGCTTTGGTCCTAACTGATCATTCGAAGAGGCCAAACCAAAACACTCATGCGAGAAATGTGGGTTTTGATAGCATAAGTTGAAAATGGAATTCCTTATGGATATAGATGGAGATAGCCATTGGATAAGCATCATTGGATAAGACCCGAACTAAAGTTCCCAAGGAGATATCTAGACACATTCTAGTTGGGAAATGATGTGGGATCAGTAAGTTAGATATAGATGTGATTGCCAAATCCTGTAACAAGAAAATTTAAAAAGCTCCTCTTGGAAATCAAAAGATAAAATTCTACGAAAAATAACTAGAAGGCTTACTTTATATATTTACTAAGCTTCAAAATTTTGATATAAAATTATTATTATAAAATTATTATTATAAAATTATAATATAGTTTAGCAAATTTATAGTTTCAAGAAAGATTTAGATAAATTCAGTAGCCTACAGATATGTTACAAAAGAAAAACAAAGAGATTTATATCTTTGGGGTCTAACACATTGGGAAATCATACCCCATCATTAAATGCTGTTTATAAGAATATAAAAATCTTAAACTCCCCTTTCAAATCACTCTTATGTTAGTGTTTATCTAGTTGCAGTGAAATTTGTAAAAGTACCTCTGTTGAAAAATGAATGCTGAAAAACATTAGGAGCTCAAGATGATATGAGAGGCAACTTTCAATGAAGACTGAAAAAGTCAATCATTTTGGAGTCAAATTTGAGAAAAATCTCAATTTTATTGCACAAAGATCATCATTTAACAAAAATAAGTGACAGATGTCCAAAATGTATACCCATGTCAAGAGAAGCATTTCTCATCTTATAGTGTAAAGATTTTAGGTTTGTCTAAAACAAAAGTTTGTAGTGCACGGTCCCAGAAATCGTTAGACATGCAAATTCATGGGCTCCACTCCAGACTGAAGAGTTGGGATGGAGCCCAGCAATAATGTCTTTACAAATCCTCCAGGGTAAAGTTTGAGAATCAGTGGTCTAGACCTGTGCTGTCCATTAAGATCACTAAGAGCTACATGTTGCTGTTGGACAGTTAAAATGTAGCAAGTCCAAACTGAGACATGTTGCCACCTGGAAAATACACACTGAATTTCAGAAACAGCCCAAAAAATAAACAAAAGGTTTCATTCATGGTTTCTGTATTGATCGTGTGCTTAACTAATAAGGATTTAGATGTATCCGGTTAAACAATGTATATTAGTGAACTCAATGTAATCAGTATTTATCTTAAATCTGGCTACAAGAAAATTTAAAATTCCACAAGTTGCATTGTATTTCTAAGACAACACTGCTGTAGACCAAATTTCTGAAAAGTGTAGCAGTTAGATCTATGGGACGCCTGGGTGGCTCAGCAGTTGAGCATCTGCCTTGGGCTCAGGTCATGATCCCACATCGGGTTCTCTGCAAGAAGCCTGCTTCTCCCTCTGCCTGTGTGTCTCCCTCTCTCTGTGTGTCATAAATAAATAAATAAATAAAATCTTTTAAAAAAAAAATAGGTCCATAAAATTCCTTAAAAAAAAAATTATACAACCTCTGCTTGAATATTTCCAATGGCAAGGAACCCAAAAATTAGCCCTTTCATTTCCGAACAGGAATTTCATATATTGAATTAGGATCTGCTTTGCTGTAACTTCCTGCGTTTTTTTGTTTGTTTTCCCCTTATCCTGTTCTGGCCTCTTAAACCATAGAGAAGGATAACCCTTTGCTTCATGACAATTCTGTAATACTGTATAACTTGAATCACTGTCAACAATGTATCTTATCTTTGCCAGGTAGAAAATATCCCCAGTATAATATACTTTGTCTTCCCTGGGCTGAAAATATCCCACAGTTCCCCCTGCCCCCCCAACATCATTTGTCCATAAGATGCCTGATGTCAGGAGTTTCTGCTTTCACAGTTACTCCACACTAAATATTCTCCTCCTCGGTAATATCTCTCATATAGGAAAAATTGTCCAAATCCTTGGAAATGGGCCCAGGTGATTTCTGGTATTCTTTCAGTGGAGTTCAGAGCATTGGTAACAGACCCTCTAGAGTTATCTAATTCTATAAGGGTGTGCACTTCTGATTGCTTTTGATTGACTTGGCTATTTTACAAATCTGTAGAGAGAGACTTTAAGGCATAGAAAATGGGTAACAATGCAAATGTTCACCCATAGCAAGGCAAATGATTCCTGTCCTTGGCAATGCAAATGGGTTTTGTCTGGTAGAGTACACAAGTCTCAGTAAGTCGGAATCTCATTTCAAGTAGATTTTAATTAATGAGTTAAATAAAATACTTGACACCTGTTCCTTTTATTTTTGATTTTATCTTTTAGAAAATTATGCTTTAACACTTTTGAGATAGGATTCCCAGAACACACTAGGACGGACATACTAAATGTGGTCTGAGAACAGTGCTTGCCTGGTTACTGCACATCCCATAACTCCAGAGCTTTCTAATAACCTCATTAGCACCTACTGACACACTGAGTTTGTAGTGAAACAGAACACTTAATTCTTCTCTTCACAGATGACGCTCTAGCCAAGTTTCCTCTATCCTGTACTTTTCGTTTTAGAACTCAAATGCTAGATTATTTTTTTAACATTAAATCTTTTAAATTTAATGTTGAGAAGTTGAGCACATTATTCCAGCCTGAGGATACCACTGTCACTTCATAGATCTCTTTATCAAAATGCAAAACAGATGCCAAAACCTCTCAGAACTCAGGGAGGCTTTTGGTAATCAAGATCTAACTCTATGGTTAGGATGGGAGAGATGGAGGGAAAAATTCTCTCTCTAGAGACAAGTTTAAGCAGAGGCTGAGGCACGTTTTCTGGGGCCTGAAACCTACTCGATTTGGGAGTGTGGGATCCTCTTCAGGAAGAATAATGCAAAATCATCTACCCCTCTTTTACATGATGTCATACTTCAGTAAAATTACTGTCTTTGAAAACAAAAAATTAAGAACATAAAACTACTAGAGCCTCTCCAAGGGCCTTGCAAGGGACCCCAGGAAAATGAGGGGTCCTGAGCCCAAGCTTCTCCTCTGAAGGTCAGCTAATTTACTGGCATAGAGAAAGTTCTCGGTAACCAGTACTGCTGATTTTATGCATATGTCACAAGTTTTATGTCATTCATTTCTGTGGCTCCCTACCTCTTTCAAAAGATATGTATAAGACTCCATGCACCTATTTTTTTCAGAATCACTTAAAAACTATTCTAAGCTTATTTTGTTTTCCCTTTTTTTTAAAGATTTATTTATTTATTTATTCATGAGGGACACAGAGAGAGAGAGGCAGAGACACAGGCAGAGGGAGAAACAGGCTCCATGCAGGGAGCCTGACGTGGGACTCGATCCCAGGTCTCCAGGATCACGCTCTGGGCTGAAGGTGGCACTAAAGTGCTGAGCCAACTGAGCTGCCCTGCTTTCCCTTCTAAATGTGTCATAGATAGCTATTTTTTAGTGCCTGAGGTTTACTTAGGTTTTTCCCCAGTGTAAAACCATAAGGAAAATGCTCTGAAATTGACAGGTAGGTGAAATTGAGGTAAAATGTATCAAAACAAGATTCTTATAATTAAGAACACTCAGGAATTTTCAAAAGACACAGATTCAGGGCCCTCCAGGGAGGCCAATAGCAACACCCTAGTTCCTGTGGAGGTCACTCCCCATGCAACATTTGCTGGTGATGATGAGCCCAGCAAACCCGGATTTCTCACACTGTCCTGTTTTCAACTTCCAATTCAATATTTATAAACACATTAAAAGAAACATCCAAGGACCCTGAAGGTAAAGACAAGTCACAAAGGGGGCAGGCTAGAGGGGCGCCTGAGTGGCTCCGTCAGTTAAGTGTCCAACTTTCAGTTTTGGTTCAAGTCATGATCTCAAAGTCATGACCTCAAGGTCATGAGATCTGGCCTGTGCTGGGCATGGAGCCTGCTTGAAATCTTGAAAGTCTCTCTCTCCGTCTCCCTCTGCACCCCCTGCCCCAGCTCATGCATGTTTGCATGTTCTCTCTCTTTCTCTCTCTCTCTCTCTCTATCATTCTCTTTCTCAAAAAAGAAAAAAAGGGAGGCCAGAGAGAATCAGTGAGGGTATAAGATTTCCACAGAAGAGAAGCTCCACGTGCCTCAGTGCTCACTGAGTCTCAATATCTTTTTAGCAACAGGAGGGAAATCTCCTCCTATAGCCCCTTTTCACCTGCTATTGTCCCATCCTAATTTCATGAATGTTTACTTCCCACAGGCTGGGTTGCTTTGTAAGAGCTAGGACGTGATGCTGAAGATCTCCCCGGAGCTGAAGGAAGAGCGTGGTCTTACTCTTATGCCTGTGTGTGCTGCCAAGGTTTTGGGTAGGATGCTATCATTGCCATTGGGTATGTGATCTCACCATACCTGAATCTGTGTTTCAGCTCAGCTCACTTCTAGAACATTCTGTGACTCAGATGAGCCCCCCACCCATTCCAAGTCCAGTCCCAAACCTCATTCCAAGGGAAGCGGCCTTTAGGAGTCCACAGAATTATAATGGCATAAGGACTTAATAATCAAAGCATGTGTTCACTAACAGCAGAATTTGGATGGTCCTTCCCCTTTACTCCCACTGTACGTTGTGGCCTGATGGTATTCAGGACCAAATTCCACCTTTGCCACTTGTTAGTTGTATAACCTTGAAAGATCACTTCAACTTTCTAAGCCTCAGTTTCCCTATTTGTTGAATGCTGTAAAATAGGGCTAATAGCAACATTTCCTTTATATGCGATGATGGAAATATGTTTAAAGAGTTTAGTGCACTTGCCGGTATGCCCTGGGTGCTTAGGAAAAGGTTAAGGCCTGTTACAACATTTGTCACTTGTCATTTTGTACTACAGTGACTATTTAACAGGTACACTGAAATATAATTTACATAACATAAAATATGCTTGTTTAAACTGTACAAGTCAGAGGGGTTAGTGTACTTACAGAGTCGTGCAAACATCACAATAATCAAAGTAGGGAACATTTTTATCAATCTCAAAAAGAAATCTATTAGGAGTCACTACCATTTCCTTTGCCTGGAAGAACCTCTAGTACGATATTGAATACAAGTGGTGAGAGTGGGCGTCCTTGTCTTGTCCACAGTCTTAAGGGGAAAACATTCCCCATCTTTCACCTTTTAGTATGATCCTTGTTGACAGTTTTTCTCAGATTCTCTTTTTCAGTGGGAGGAAGTTGCCTTCTATTCCTAGTTAGCTCTGAGTGTCTATCATGAAAAGGTGGTGGATTTTGTCACATATTTTTCTGGGTCCATTAAGATGATCATGTACTTTTTCATCTCTTATTCTATCAATAGAATGTATTACTAATTTAATGGATTTTCTGATGTTAAACTAACCTTGTGCTTCTGCAATAAATCCTTCTTGCTCATGGTGTATAATCATTTTTATATGTTGCTGGATTTGGTTTGCAAGTTTTTTGCTGAGTATTCAAAGATAAGATTGTATGCCTTAATTAGGTCCAAATATCTAGGTGCATAACACAAGTTGTAATGTGTGTCCAGGGGAGCTAAAACTGAAAGAAGTCACATCCTATTGTTACTAAAGGAGACAAGAGCCAAACTTTCTTAGAGCAAAAATTCTCCGTGGAATAATTGTGTTACAGAAATATGCTGGGTTTTACATTATCAGAACTAGCAGGCACCACTTTCAAACCTGATATAAATAATGCAAAAACGTATTTAGCAAACTTAAAAAATATATACAGCCATCTACAATGGGTTCTCTGTGAATATCAATTGATGGTGTTAAATAATATAAAGAGAAAAATGCATGAGAAGAAGAAAGAAATGTGTAGGCCTTGAGAAAGATTAAGAAATAGAAATAGTGATGAACCAAACATCTATTCATTCATTTGTTGATCACCTACTTGTGCCAGACTCTGAAAGGATAACAGAAAGACCAAGATAGAGACCTTGTTCCCAAGGGCTCATAGTCTAGTGTGGAAGGCAGAGTGATAAACAAATAATTACATTACAGAGTAAAAAGTCCAGAGTTGAATATGTACAAGGCTCAGAGGCAGCCCAGAAGAGGAAGTCAGAAAATAGTGGGGGGGGGGGGGAAGGATGTGGAGAAATGAGTCAAGTAAGCCTTGCTAATCGTTCCATGAGTTTATTATTGAAAGAAATTCTAGAACTTCTTGACTATGTTATACTGAGCTTTAAAAAAGCATATTGAACCAGTGCTTCTATGGTACTGAATTGCTAAGTGCCAGTTACTGTTCCAAGCATTCTGTAATTATTCATCCAATTACAATCCAATGGGGTAATACTATGATCATTCCCATGTAATACATGAGAAAATTGAGTCTCTGAGATGTTAGAAAGTTGCATGATTCATGTTGTTCATTGGTGAACCTAGGCATTCTAGCTTTAGTTTCCATGATTTTACTGCTATGCTATGCTGTTATAAGAACTTGAGTTTTGGGCAGCCCCAGTGGCGCAGCGGTTTAGCGCCGCCTGCAGCCCAGGGCGTGACTCTGGAGACCCAGGATCGAGTCCTGCATCGGGCTCCCTGCATGGGGCCTGCTTCTCCCTCTGCCTGTGTCTCTGCCTGCCTCTCTCTCTGAATGAATGAATAAATAAATCTTAAAAAAAAAAAAAAAAAGAACTTGAGTTTTAATCTAATATGTTTCCTAGGAAGTACGTCTAAAATTAGATTGCTAACGATCTTGTTAAAAAGCACATTCAGATTTAATAGGTCCAGTTTGGGTCTGATATTCTGCATTTCTTTCTCTTTCTTTCTTTCTTGCTTTCTTTCTTTCTTTCTTTCTTTCTTTCTTTCTCTTTCTTCTTTCTTTTAATATTCTGCATGTATAACAAGATCCCAGAGGATGCCATTGCTGGTCTTCCAAGAGACTAGGATCTGCTGTAGTTTTTTTTTTTAATATAATATACTCATTCATATATTTTTCCCCATGTACATTCCTGTGCTTGTGGGAAAAATATGTGCCAACTTCACATCACCAGCATGAATACTTGTGGTTGTAACCAACAGCCTCTGGCACCTGCATGTCCTGCGTTTAAGCACATAAACGGAGCAAGCTAGTCAACTGAGGGAAAGATCAGTTAACTAGGCATAACAGCAAACAGGAGGTCAAGGACATGGGGACATAATCGGGGAAGCAGAAAGAAGGAAAGAAGTCTGGGAGCAGATATACCCAAGCCTCTCATGAAGGTTGTAATGTGTGGGCGTTTCTATACCTGTATACATGTATCACCTTCTGGGTTTTAATTCCAAAACAGATAATTATATGTAATATAATTTCCAGGCCTTACAATCCAAGCATTCTATACTCACATGTTCCTTAGTCTACCGGAAACTATCGCTATTGATAACATCTATGGGATGAGATCATTGTGAGTATCTGTGCATCATCACTGGGTACATATTCATCTCCTCTGTAGGGATTACTGAAACTTTGATCACGATTTCCTTTGACTAACAAAACTGACTTTTCCACAATACCTCGGTTATTTTACAACTGCACTTCTTCCAAAGTTCCATAAGTTTTCTACAGTGTCCTCATCTCACCTATTAAACAGGCAATTTTTCTTTTCTTGGAGTAATTCAAATCTATCCCCACCCTTTGACTGCAAATGACTTCTAAAGGCTTTGCATGAGGACGACTGACTTCTATTGAGGAATCTGAGTCATGGACCACTCTCTAAGAATCCAGTATATGCCAATGGGTTATTTCACAACTCATGGCAAATTCCCAAAATTTAAATGAGGGAAAACAGTTCTAGCTCAAGAAATCACTTTGATTTTTAAAAACGGTGGCTTTACATTTATGCCAAGTGATATCATGATGTTGTGGGTGAGGTTCACAGAATGCTCACTCAGAGCCAGGTGGTTTTTTGTACATGTTAACTTCCTCATGCCCAAGCACCCTGTAGGACCGTCCTCCGTGTATTCCTAATTGTTTGCCATTCTGGAACAGCTGACCAGCTCTAGGCCTTATAAATAAGGGACACACGTTCACAGGTGCACAATAACAGTTATTGCCATCCAATTTTTGTTTGAGTGAGCAGATGCACAGAGAAGCAAAGCAAATTACCCAAGGTTGCGCAGCTGGTAAATGTGAGACCCAGAACCTAAAGCCAGGAAGCTGAGATCCAGAGCCAAACTCTGAACCAACGGGTTTTGTTGTCTCTCAAGAGTGAACAGAGAAGAGCCTTTACCAAAAAAATAAATAGTGGCCCCATTTATAGGTAAAGCATGCTTTAAAACCAATGAAGTAAAATGTGCAACACAGCCAAAACATTTTACTACAAATTTGCAGGAAATGGAATCATTGCTTTTCAAACACAGTAAAGGCAAGAGCACCACAGGCTGAGCCTTGGCCTCTGCCCCCAATGAAGGGAACTAGAAAGGCTAGAGTCTCCCAAGGGAAAAAGCAGGTGAGTTGTCCTGTTGCTGGGAAGCCGCTCTGTAGAAGTGGAAGTGAGTGCATTGAGTCCAGATGCAGCCTTCATACACACAATAGGGGCTGTATGGGTTGGAGAGCTTAGATAGAGAATAAGGCAAGGGCTGCCCTGGGGGAGGTTCACCTGGATGAAGCCTCCCCTGCATATAAATCCTTTCACTGTTGTCATTTCCCTCAAAACCGTGTTTGCATTCCTGCCCTCCCACTAAACAGTAAGCATCTGGTGACTGTTGTTCCATGACAGCCAGTTGTGGAGTTTTTGCTTTACTCAGGTTTGGTCAGTGGGAGGTGGGGAAGCCAATCCACGAACTCTGCAGGGGAACAAAAAAGGTGCTTGTCTTAATTATCTATTGCTGATTCACAGGTTACTCTAAAATCCAGGGGGTCAGACAACTTACCACCTTATGGCTTCCATGGGTTGGGGATCCGGGCACAGCCTGGATGGCACCTCTGGTTCTCGCAAGGCTATAGTCTGGGTGTGGGCTGGGGCTGTGATCATCTCGTGGCTCTACTGGGCCCAGATCCACTTCCGGCCTCCCTCCCAGGGTGGTTGGCAGCCTCAGTCCTTGCCAACTGTTGACTGGAGACATCAGGTCCTTCCCCACATGGACCTCTCCACAGGGTAGCTCCCAACATGGCAGGCAGTTCCCCTGAGAGAGAGAGAGAGAGAGAGAGAGAGGGAGAGAACGCCAAGATGAATCCAGAGTCTTCATAACCTAATCTTGAAAGAAGCATGCCATCACCTCAGCCCCATTCTGTTTGCTAGAAAGGAGTAAAAAAATCCAGCCTGCACTCAGGGAGGGATTAACAGGAGGCCATGAATACCACAGGGGCTGCCTTCAAGACTAAAGAAGGACAATGACCCTGACGGATGTGATGAGGAAAATCTCTTATCTAAGCCTAAGACCATGATTTATAATACAAACACACTTCTCTGCCTCCCTAAGCTCCAAGAAGTCTATCAAATCATACAAATATAGGGGCACCTGGGTGGATCAGTAGTTGAGCGTCTACCTTTGGCTCAGGTTGTGATCCCGGGGTCCTGGGATCGAGTCCTAATTAGGCTCCTCCGCACAGGGAGGCTCCTCTGCCTATGTTTCTGCCTCTCACTGTGTGTCTTTCTTGAATAAATAAATAGATAAATCTTTTCAAAAATTATACAACATATAAGAAAAATGCAGTGGCATTTTCTTATTTCTTGTCTGAGCTATCCACAAATCCTCAGCAATTTTCCTACCCTACTGCACCACTTGACCCTTTAGAGTCCCAGGGCTGGTGACCTATCATTAGTTGTGCTGCCAGTACTTGAGGCATGCACGTATGTAGGGCAGTAGTTTATCATCCATACTGGAATGTTTTGAGAGGAAGGGATACTGTTTCTAATTATACGGGGACAACCAGCTGACCAGAATGCAGAGTCACCTCCTCTTAAACCAAGGCAGTGATTTAAGGGATGTCTCTCCCTCTTCTGCTCCCCCTACCATCCTTTACTTCCTTCATTCCCTCTTCACTGGCTTTCCCCATACCACTGATTTTAAAAGTGATCTGGGGGGATGCCTGGGTGGCTCAGTTGTTGAGCATCTGCCTTTGGCTCAGGTCATGATCCCAGGTCTGGGGATCTATTCCTGCATTGGGCTCCCCACAGGGAGCCTGCTTCTCCCTCTGCCTATGTCTCTGCCTCTAGTGAATAAATAAACAAAATCTTTAAATAAAAAATAAAAATAAAAGTGAGCTGGGGGCAGAAGGATCATCCATGTGCAGCACTGCTAATATGCTCCCTTGGTCTGTTGCTCTCAGCCCTCCTGGAAATCTTTTTTCTCCAGCTCCTTTGGACAGTGAGAGAGCAGCCCACTCAGCGCTCCCTGCCATGACTTGAGTTCCAGGCACCACTCAGTCCTTTCACTGTCAGTTTACCTGACACTTTTGCCACTTCAGGATGTGTCCTCCTTCCCATGGCCAATAATTCAGGGAGTGTGTGTGTGTGTGTGTGTGTCTGCCTATGGTATGTGTACATGTGTGGAAGGGGTGCATCTACATGTATGGTGTGTGTGCATATTTGTGTGCATCATCTATATGCAAGCATGTGTGTAGTGTGTGCATGCGAGACTGTATGTGTGTCTGTGTACATAGGACTGTGTGTGTATGGAGTGTTCCTAGTCAGAGTATCAGATATCAGAAAGGATTAAGAGTCATACTGTCAGTACTGCTGGGTTGATTTTTGGTTGTTTTTTTTTTTTTATATTTTGTATTTTTATTTTAGAGGAGAGAGAGAGAGAGAGAGAGTGTGTGTGTGTGTGTGTGTGTGTGTGTGTGTGTGTGTGTGAGGGAGGGAGTGAGGGAGGGAGGCAGAGGAAGAAAGTCTACACTCTACTCTCTGCTGAGTGTAGACCCCAATACGGGACTTGATCCCAGGACCCTGAGATCACAACCTGAGCAGAAACCAAGAGTCAGGTGCTTCACCAACTGTGACACCCAGGCACCCTGATTTTTGTTTTTATAAAGCATTTCATAAGCATCTCCTTGTACAGAATATCTGTTAGCTATTGTACCATCCTTTTTTTAAGATTTTATTTATTCATTCATGAGAGACACAGAGAGACAGAGGCAGAGAGAGAAGCAGGCTTCTCACAGGGAGCCCAATGCAGGACTGACTCAATCCCCAACCCTAGGATCATGCCCTGAGCCAAAGGCAGACATTCAGCCACTGAGCCACTCAGGCATCCCAATGCACCATCTTTTTATGGTATTTTTTAAATTATGCACTTAAAAGTTAATACATCATTAAAAATACATACTCTGGTGTTTGCTCCTAACCTGGAATAGGAACTTCGTTACTAAAATTGAAGATGAAAATGAGGAGCCATTGACATCACTTATTATCCATTATGGCCAAGTCTGTCCCCTCTTTAAGGAAACAGTTTCTTTTCTAGTCCTTTAAACCATCACCCATGGATAGACATTAGCCAGATTGTTTTTAGATAGATAAAATGTAGGAAACTACATCCATCAACTGAATTATTCATTCAAATAACACTATTTCCCATGTTTTGTTACTCTCCCATATTTCTTAGTAACCATCCTTAAGCTCATTCTAAGAGAGCACATATATGAACAGAAGAATATTTTCTTAAGACTAAAAAAGAAATTTCATATGCTCTTAATAGCAATCATTTCTGGATCATAAACTCAAGAGCAATCCAAATTGAAATTAACAATTACAGTTTCTAATGATCTGAAGAAGCCATATGTCTTTTTAACTGTTCAGTTGTTAAGGACAAATGAGCACAAAAGTGGGGTTTTTTTTCCTTTTTCTCAACTCATCCAAATTGAATTGGCAACAAATATGAAATCATTTTTCAGAGCTACTACAGAGTGCATGTACACTATTATCAACTATAGTCTAGACTGCTATTAGTTTTGCAGCAAGGAAATATTTCTATCATATGGTCCTTATCAAGAAAATTAAATAGAAGGATTGATAACTGGTGGATAATATTCTCTCATAAGCTAGCTTTTAAATGGGTCACATTGTTCTCCATTGCATTGGAAACTGAAAATAGATGCTCTATCAGCAGTGTTTGTGAAAAATAGCACATTATCTGGAACTGACTGGTAGGGGTAGGGGGACAATATATTTCTTTATAAATTGAGCCTCCAGCAGAACCATAAAGCTTTAAAATCTGACAGGGGCTTTACAGCTCATCCATTCCAAGCCCCTCGTTTTCTATCTAAGGAAAATGACATCCAGAAATATTAAGAGACCAAAGTAAAACAACTATTTCATATAAGAATTATAATTTCAACTATCAAAATTCCTGTTTCATCCTAAATTCATTGTATGTCATTTTTTTTTTCTGAATATAGGTAGAGTGGGAGAAAAAGGGAATTTTTCCTTGGATTATCTTCTGTAATAAACATCCTTTAAGATTCTATAGATTTGGGGGCACCTGGATGGCTCAGGGGTTGAACGTCTGCCTTTGGCTCAGGTCATGATCCCGGGGTCCTGGGATCGAGTCCTACATCAGGCTCCCTGCAGGGAACCTGCTTCTCCCTCTGCCTGTGTCTCTGCCACCATGAATAAATAAATAAAATCTTTTACAAAAGAAAAGATCCTATAGATTTTTATTCCTGAGGAGTCCTAATTATAATAAAAGTTGAAACGGAAAAACAAGGCAGAGTAACCATTCTTCCTCTAAATAAAACAGAAGTAGCTGTTTCTTCCCCTCTCAGCAAACAGGACTTGGCCCCTGCAGCGATATGGGGCTGTGTCCTGTCCACTGAGCCTTGACAGGGTTTGCTACCCCTGCCCACGGGGGGCTACCACAATTGTGCCTTCTGCGTGGACTCCAAGGGACCTGTGTCCTCAGCTTCAGCCACTTCAGTCTCCCTGAAGTAAGACGTTAGGGGGCAGAGAGAGGAATCAGGAGAGGCTTTTTCTTTCCCTGCTTCATAAAGGCCTGTTCCTGCCACCCCAGAACCAAGGTGATGGGCAAAGCCAGCCTGCAAGAGCAGCTGTTGAGCAAGATCAAGTAGTCCTCGTGCTGGACTGTCTCTGACCTCTAGGCTTACTTGCCATTTTCTAAGTACATTATAGGTTGTATTTCATGTATTTTGGGCCTGAAGGGGGCTGAAGAAGTGAAAGTTTTGTGTCCAGAACACATTAAATCAAGTTCCAATTTAGGACAACCTTTTTCCTGTCTCTTGCTTGCCATTTTGAAAAACAAGAAAATGAACAGCTGGAAGGCTAAGCAATTAGTATTTTTTTTTCCCCTACATACTTGGTTTCCTGCATCTCAGCTCAAGGACATACAGAGAGACTCTGGGCTCTGCTAAATTAGTAGCTAGTGGAAGTCCCTTGATAAATTAAAAAGAAATGAATTAATATCAGTGCTTTGTAAGGTGAGGCCCGAAGCACCTCTCTGGCAGAGATAACTTAGGGTGACCCAGTTATGATTATAATGAAGAGCTGAACAGGATGATATTCCCAGCAGAATCTTACAACTTAGAAGACTGCACAGTAACGGTAACCCACATATAAACAACAGCTTACATTTGCAGAGCACGAAATGTCTGCAGATACTTTGCAAAGCCGTTTGCAAACGTTATCTCATTTATCCTCGTTACGGCCCTGAGAGAGACGTTTGATTACTAGCTCCATCTTAGGGATGCTGAAAAGGAAGCTCAGAAAGGTTAACGGACTTGACGTAGGTCACACAGCCTCCATATAGTGGAATTGGGCTTTGAATCTATGTCATCTGACTCCTGAGTCCACACACTTAACTGCCATTCTAGAACTGTGAAAAGGAAGACATTTCCCAGGTTGTGATATGGTTGAGCACTTTGAACACACACAAAATGATTTAAAGACCAGAGTCAAAAGAGTTATAGTGGCTTCAGAATTGAAATGTAAAAGGTTTACACAAAACGGCCTCATCCTAAGTAAGAGGGATGGTAGAAAAGCCTGTGCAGGCCCAGAGAGGATGATCCTGGTAGGTCATTTAGGAGAGAAGAAAGCAAGTGTAACACTCTGGGTTTTGTCGTTCTCAGAGATAGAATGACTTTCCTTCCACCAACAGGCCCTAATGCCAAGTAAATAAGTAAAACAAAATAATTCCGCACAGCGAGCTCTCACTGCATCTCAACCTCATTATTCTCGCCCTTGAAAATGTAAGAAATGATTAAGAAAGAAATGGAAAGGGGAAGCCTGTGGGCCTCTGTCTCCAAAGTTCAAAATAAGTGCCTGGGCATGGGAAAATCTCCAATCTGGGTTTGGATCTTTTCACTGGAGTGAAGGAGTCTGAGCCTTTTGTTCGGGAGAATGTTCCAAAGATATTATGCAGCTGGGAGAATAGTGAACATATGTTAGGAACAAACAGCAACCTTAAATTGAAGTGAACCCAATTTTAACTTAGGGATGTGTGTAAAAAATCACCTATTTTATTGCCTGAAAAGGCCTGTTTCAAAGAAGAATAACAGCCTTTACTCCAGATTGTGTCATTTATGTTGTTTAATCTTGGTTTTGTGCATCCGAAGAGTTCTAACAGATTTAGTGTTATTTTACGTAAATATTCCAAACTTGAGTCAAATAGGGCTTCCCTGTGGCCGAGAAGATGGAACCCCCCACACTTGGGCAGTTCAGCTGAAGAATTCTGGAGTTCCCCATCCCTCTGCAGAACAGCCATTTGGTTTATGCAGCAGTGTTTGGACTAAATGAAACATGTTGCCAGCTCTTATACCAAATACTGGCAGTTTTATTACAGATTGCAAAACCAGAAAACCACAGGTATAAATTTTACACATTCTTAACTTATTTAGCGTCATATATGCTAGTTGTCAGTTTGCCACAATTTCTTATTTCTACATGTTGAATCGTACGTTGTGGCTTTTGCTGATTTCAGGGAGGCCAAGATTGAACCTACAAAGTTTAATCTCGACTACATAAAGTCTGGTAATCTTCCAAAGCATTTAAATCATGAATAACAGTGCCTGAACTATGCTTTAGAGGAACAGAGCTAGGCTTAGACAACAATAGTAGTATTTCATTTCCAAAAGCACTTGACGGATTGGAAAGGTTTATTAATAAATACAGTTTGACCCAAATGGAGAAAAATTGTATCAATTTAAATCCACCATGCAAGAATTTGCAGAAGGCTAATACAATGACAAATACATGTTGAGTGCCTTCTCTGGGTCAGGTGCTCTTCCAATGATGTGGACGCTGGATACAGTGGCTTTCAAGATGCTTCCAGAAGGACCACCCCTTCTAGAGTTTATGGTCTAGCTGAGGGCTGTTGGGGGGTGAGGGTGGGGGTAGGTGGACAATTATGCCCTCAGTGGCAGGTATCTGTGTTGAGTGTCATCCTCGGAGAAGCACAGGCCTCCACAGAAGCTGTGTGCATAGCAGGGAAGGGGAGGAGAGGGGGAGAGTCGGGGGAGGCAGTCCCTACCTCAGCTTGTGATGTGGAGAAGTATATACACATGTACTTATTAGGTTTTGCATGTAGGAGTGATGTTAGCGGAACTGATATTTGAATCAGGGATGACAGGGAAGGATCTCCGACAGAGCCAAGACTTGGAAGCATTAAGACACAGAGAGAATTTAGGGCACAGCAGGTAGCAAAGATAGAGAGCCGAGAGCATGCTGAGAAGCAGAACTGCCAAGCCAGGTGTACAGGATTTCACAGAGGTATCAGAACCCTGGGAAATGCAAAGCTAAGTTTTCCCTTAAGTGAAGATATAAGTCCCTAATATGACTAATCTCAATTTTAAACCATTAATTCAATATGAGAAAAATCGATTATTTTGCTCCTGAAATCTCTAAAATCAGAGGTCTCCCAAAGGCACAATTAGTATTTGGAAAATGCCTGAAGCGATTCCCATGCTCTTTCATGTTCTTTTTGCCATTGGATTATTTATTAGGTGTTCAGAGAGTTCAATTGTTTCTCCTCTGGTTGCCTGAGGTAAGAGGATGTAGGCATCTCTTCTGCCACTGGCTCCCAATATTACAAGACGATCATTTTCTAGCAGAGAAAAGAGAAGAAGCCTCTGTCATGTGTTGTAGCTACACCATACGCCAAGAGGTCAACATAAAATGCTATCTCTCTAAAGCAATCATGTAGAGACTTTTCTGGCTGTGGAATTTATGAAAATGATCCACAAGGTCAGGCAAAGTTTTACAAATCTGGAAGCCTCATAGCAAGTTTATCCCAAATAAGCAGGCTTTATCTGTATGTTGAAATCGTAGATAATTCCATAACTGGTTCAAGGATTACTTTCCTCAGTTGAAATTACTCTGCTGTCAAGAACAGATTTCTCAAAAGCTAGGCTTTTTTTTTTTTTTAAGATTTTATGTATTTATTCATGATAGACATAGAAAGAGAGAGAGGTAGAGACACAGGCAGAGGGAGAAGCAGGTTCCATGCAGGGAGCCTGACATAGGACTCGATCCCGGGACCCCAGGATCGCGCCCTGGGCCAAAGGCAGGCGCTAAACCGCTGAGCCACCCAGGAATCCCCAAAAGCTAGACTTTTAAATACTCACCATCTTGACAGATTATGGATGTTACAAATACATGTCCTTATGTTTTCCCAGCTATAGAATTGGTCTTATATGTGACCAATGGTTTCTGTCAAAGATCACTTTGTTGTTTTCCTCTCAGACATATTAGGCTTTTAAAGTACATCCTGTAAGATTTTAACCCGCTATTATGAGATACTGTAAATTGATTAAAGGTAATAATGATGCATTTGAGTTTTCCTACAATAATGGAGTTAAATCTGATTTAATAGATGGGGGAAGTTAGGGACACCTGGGTGGCTCAATTGGTTAGAAGTTTCCAACCCTTGATTTCAGCTCAGATCATGATCTCAGAGTCATGAGAGCCCAGTCTGGCTTCTCACTGAATACAAAGCCTGCTTGAGATTCTTTCTCACCCTCTCCCTCTGCCCCTCTCCCCAGCTCACCTGTTCTTGAGTTCTCTCTCTCTCTCTCTCTCTCTCACACACACACACACACACACACACACACTCACAAAAATGGAAGTAGTGGGGTTTTAAAGAAAATCACCTTCTCCTTCATAGCACTTTGCATGAGCCCTCTACCTTTTCTTTCTTTTTTTTTTTAAAGACTTATTTATTTATTCATTCAGAGAGAGAGAGAGAGAGAGAGAGAGGCAGAGACACAGGCAGAGGGAGAAGTAGGCTCCATGCAGGGAGCCCAACGTGGGACTCAATCGCGGGTCTCCAGGATCACACACCCTGGGCTGCAGGCGGCGCTAAACCGCTGTGCCACCGGGGCTGCCCATCCCTCTACTTTTTCTAATAGATTTCTATGATGCTGTTTTAGTGTTAGTAAAACTGACCTCGTCTATAAATATATTAACTTCAGTCAACCTCTAAACTGTCTAAAGATAACCAAAAGAATTATAAGTCCAATCATATTTCTACTAGGACTAAAACTGGATTTGTCCAGATTAGCAGCTCAACAAGTGAGAAGTTTTAAGAATTCTAAGTGTTATTGTAATATTTCCAAGGTGAACAAGCTCTTAGATCTTTCAAGAGGCTATTCTAAGAATGAATCTGAGACCTCTTTGATATAGACTAAAGCCAGTAACTGGAAGTGCATCAAGGCAGGGTTCCAGAGGAGATGGAAGGTCATGGTGTTCTTCTCTGAAGCCAAACGTTGGCACATTCTATGGTGGCAGTGGTTCCATGGGTCTTGTAAATGGGAATCTGTGCTATCTGGCCCATGCATAGTCACCATGGTGACTTCATTCATGGGTTCACCATGTCAGTGCCAAGGTGATTAATAATAGAGGTTGGCTGATATAAACTTGCTGGATCATTCTGTCTGCTCAGTTGTTTCATGCTTTTTCTATGGATCCTCTTCATGGGTATTAACATATGATACAAAGGTCTTCACATTCAGGCCCACTCCATATTTCCATCCACATGCACCTATATAATCTTCCATTTTTTCCTCCCACACCTCTGACCAGCCAGCCAAGCCCTTTATGATATCCCAGGGTTCTCATTATTTCCTAGCCATGGGCCACTTCACTGGCTTTATAAAGTGGGTTACTAACTACATTGCCCATTGGGAGACTCTTCTCTCCCCCTACTCTATCAAGGCCCCCTCTGCGGGAACCTGCAGCATGGCTGTCATCCATTTACAATTTGCACCCATATATCAAGCTCCCCCTCTGTAAAGCAAGCTTGGGTCTTTTCTCCCATCTATAGGATCCTCTATAGAGCCATAAGACTAGCAGGGGGAGCACTGAACAACACTTGTAGATGCGTTGAGACCTGGACAGCTGCTCACGCCATTTGCTTATGCCCGCTCGTGTTGTTCATGCTCAATCCTGGATGCAGCCAGTTCACCACCCGATACAGTGGACTGTTGCTGGGTCAGTCTGACCTTATGATTTCCAAAGTCTGCCCATGATGGACAAATTCAGTTCAATGATCACTTGGTGTTACTTGGTCAATCATTCTGTCTCTACCAGAGCCCACCAATGTACCAGGAAATGTTTCTTCAAAAAGCATATAATTCCATGCTGCTGATGAAATGGCATTACTCCAGAACTCTGGGGAACTCCTTTTCAATTCTCCCACTAGGGCTCACCACAAATTTCACATAGCCATCTTTTCCCACCACTGATACCTCCAACACCTGCTGCAGAGACTTTTCCTCCTCTGGTCATATTCACAGCTGGCAGGTTGCCTTTTGATCCACTCAGCATTAGAGCTGGAGCAATATTCCCAGCTGTGGAATATGCTGCTCTGGAGCCCAAAGAAGCCCTGTGGGTATTGTGATGCCTTCTTTGTGGTAGAAAGAGCAAGAGGTAGTCCTCTGGAGAAGATGTCCTGGAACATCCCTAACCACCAGATCCTAAAAATCCTACAAATATGGCAACTGCTCAGTCAACTGCATTCCTGGATGTGCTTGCAAAAATCTCTATATTCCATTGTGGGACTGGCTTTATTCAGGGAATATCCAGAAACCCTTGTCTTTTCTCCATACCAATGGTTTTCAACTCTAGAGTGCACAAGAATACAATGGCATGCTTGCCAAAATTCTTAAGCCCTGCCCATGAGTTTCTAATTCCAAATACATCTGCATGAGCACTGGAATCTGCATTTTGAGAAAGCACCACCCCCATCCCCTGGGGCTTCTGATAGACTAAAGCTCTGCTTTATGCCTTTGAACGTGCTGTTCACTCTGCCTGGGATGCTCTCCTTCCTTCTGCACCTGGCCAACTCCCACTCACTCTTCAAGACTCAGCTCCAACAAATGTCATCTCTTTTGTGAAGATTTTCCTAACTCTCCCCAGGCTAAAGTTAGTCCATCAAGATACCATAGCAATTGTCATACCTCTTTTAATTTCCATAGTTATTTATGTGAAGTCTTATGTTCCCACAAGGCTGTAAACATCTTCAGCACAGAGATTTTCATGCATCTTTTACATTCAACAGTTATCCCGATGACAGGCACATGGTAGGCACTCACCGCATATTTCTTGGATTGATGAGTGTGTGTATCCTGAGGATGTAAGCAAGAAAATTGTAACTGTGAATTGGTTTGGTTCCACATTATAAAAAGTTTGCATGTCGACATTCACCCCTTTAATTTTCTCACCAAATGACTAATATATGCTTTCTCCAGAAATCTCATCATATACTTTCCTTAATCCCTTTATGGAGCTATAAGACAATGCCTTAATCCCTTAAGGACTGACATTCGATGAGCACTAAACAGCTCTAAACAAAGCATAGCTTTTTCCTGGACAGTTCTAGGAAAAGTTTTCTATGAGTTTCCCCTCCATTTCATGGTGAATTGTTGTGCTAATTAATTATTAATTTGCTTGACCTGACCCATTTCTAAAGTGCTGCAAGTTCAGTCCTCTGAGGATCCATGTTTTTAATAAAGCACAGCATGACTAGGAGTTCCATCTTTGCTCCACCTTTGCCCTCTGAAATCACACAAAAATGAATTTCTTTCAGCCCGAGCCAGATCAAATTGTTGATGGTGTTGATGGTGTTAATGCCCTTCCTGAACATATGATCCATTTTATTTTATTTTTTAAAACAGATTTTATCCATTTATTTGAGAGAGAGCATGAGACAAGAGAGGGTCAGAGGGAGAAGCAGACTCCCCAGTGAGTGGGGAGCCCAACACAGGGCTGGAGGCCAGGATTCTGGAATCATGACCTGAGCCTAAGGCAGATACTTAACTGACTGAGCCACCCAGGTGCCCTGCTATGATCCATTTTAGAAAACAGCACAATGCCGACATGTTAATGGAAGTCCATGTGGTGAATGCTATTGGTATTAGGAAAGAATGAATCAAATGAAACATCAGAGCAACATTGGATGCAACTTGAGAAATTAAATGAATTCTTCGGTAACAATCAAAGAAACTGAGAACCCCTGACCAGATCCTTGGTCTTGTGTGATATTTACTACTTTCCTGAATTGTGCCAGGTACACTCAACAAAAGCTGTAAGGCACATTCTCTTTTATGTCACTAAACTATTTTCTCATATTGAAGAAGAACCCTGATAGTTTAATTCACCCTATGAGAAGCTTCTAGTGCATTGAAGTAAAATAAAGTCATTAAAATTGGGTAACAAATAAAATAAAAATATATATTAAGCTTTTACTGTACAATATATACTAACAACTGTCCTAAAAGAACAAAGAAATAATAATTATTTTAAATTATTTCCTGAGTTTACTCCTCTAAACAGAATTAAAGACATAAACACATGAAATGCTTCCTGTACGTTTGAATGTATACTGCCTATTACCAAAAGGATAAAGTAAAATTTTCCTCTTAATAAACACATTCAAAATAATTTAAAAGATAGATAATGTAAAATCACACTAGAAAAGCTCCTCTTTATTTGCATAGTCTCTTCAATCTTTCCTTGTCTTTTATGAGTGGATACTTGTAACTGAAAAGAAATTTGAATTCTAAAAGAACAGGAAGTGTTGCAGTATGAATAGAGGATCAGATATATTTATCTTGTTTATCACTGCTAAACTTCAATATGTTCCAAACAGTGAGTAGGAATTGTAGCAAACTTTTCCTAGTTCAGAAAGAAAACAATGAGCTATAGAAACATTTCCAGGATAATCAAGCAGAAATTTGCTGAAAGGAAATGTGAAGAATTTTTTTTAACAATGCAAGAAAATAGTCAGTGATTTTAATATTTATCAAATCTTTACAGCTTCTAAATTCTGCTCCTGTAATAGTAGGTGAATGGATGGAATATATAGAACTATAAACTTAAAGAGAATGAATCTTCCACTAACCACATGACCATTTACATTGACAGTTTTTCAAAGTAATCAACAATCTCTTGGGCTGAATAAAAATAATTTCACTCTAGAGATATATTCTCTTCATGATTCTGACATTTTTCACCTTCTTACCACCAAAATGATTTATCTCTTTATAAACTTATACATAGCAATGACAATGAAGCACACATTGGAAATTAATTATTTTTTTTGTTAAGAGCATCATCCTTGTGGACCCACATTAAAATTAAAATATTCCTAGGAAAAAAATAAAAAATAAAAAATAAAATATTCCTAGGAGGAGTAACATATGTTATTATCATCTTACTGAAAAGTTACTTATCACATCCTTCTTCTCTGTGACCCAGGTTGCAAGAGAGGAAGTGGGAAGGAGAGAAATGAAGTAAGTGTGCAAGAAGGGGAAGTAGCAACCTCGAAGACAAACAGCCCTATCGCATAATGTTGCCAGCCCTGACAACCATCATTCGGGGTGCTTGCCATTGCTTCAATGAGTTTTAGTTGCAAGCATAGTTCCAGAGTAAATACCATTCATTGCCACCATCAGACAAAGGAAGGACCAAATTCTTGTCTTTGTGACAAATTTGGGCATGCATAAACTAATGCTGTGCACAATAAAAATTTTCTTGGTGAAACAGAAGAATGCTATTGCTCTCTGACACCTTTTTTTCAAATCCCAAAAGGAACATTTTGGTCTGACGTATAGACTGTGTGTACCATTTGATGGCATTTCATTCACTTCACATGCACACCATGGAAGGGGGAGTTGAGTGGGCCCAACTGTTTCTTTATTGCTGGATGTGAACAATACATATCCTGTCCCAGGAATTGATCATTAATTACTCTCTAAGTGAGAAAGATTGATGTAGTGATGACGATGATGGTTTTGGTTTTCTCTACGCACAATGGTCACGAATTAACCCGTGTTATTGTACACTGATGACACAATAGTTATCTATGAAAACAGATGCAGGCAGTCTTTCGGTACTAAATGATTTTATCTAATCGCCAGAAAGAGCTTACCCAATGGAGTTTTGCCCTACAGCAACTACACCTGCTAGTTACTTTTCTAGAAGGTGTTCCAAGCTCTTGATGAGTATTTTGAGGGAATTTCACCAATTAAAGGAGAAAGGGCAGTTCTGAGTAGAAATTCAGTAAGAAATGTTCAAAAGTCCCATTTCGGCAGCAGTTTCAGGCCAAGTTCAAGTATACACCCTGAGTCAGAATGGTAGAACTTGCTGTGGGAAAATATGGGCCCCTGATGACAGCTACCAAACAGAGTTCCCACATATACACATTAAATCTGGTTCTAGCGTCCCCCTATCATTCTGCCATCAATACTTGATGGTGTTGGTGGTGTTAATGCCCTTTTTTTTATTTAAAAGGTAGTGATTTTTCTTCTAAAACACTGTCCTTGAAGTATATTTCTCTAAGCCTCACCCTGCCTGTCCCCCATACCACTAATATGTTTGCTGGCATAGAGGAAATTCAGAGGATGTTTGAATCCTAACCAGTATTTACACTGCTGCTGAGTGTGAGTCTTTCAAAGGCCTCAAAAATGTGCATAGTGTTGATGTACCAGTTTCATTTCTAATAATTTTTCCAAAGAAAATAAACAGAGATTTGTGCAAGGGTTTATTTAGCTACAAGGATTCTTATTGTAGAGTTGTTTTATAATATAAAAATAAGTTAAAAACCTGAATGATCAGCTATGTAAAATCTTTAAATAATCTGTGGTGGATCCATACACTGGAATATTTTGCTAACTTTTAATAGCATGAACCATATCTAACCAGATGGAAAAGTATTTCTAGTATAATATTACATGAAAAAGCTTAGAATGCAGCATTTTGAACTGTATAAAACGTAAGATGGGACAAGAAATTGGAAGGACACACACTGAGTGGGATTATACGTGAATAATTAACTAATCAATATCTTCTAGAGTCTTCTCTTTGCTTTTCTGTATTTCCCAAATAATCTACAGAACAATATATATTAGCTTTAGATTCACAAAAAAAGAAATTTCCAAAACAATAAAGTGTAGATGCCAGTGATTGGAAGCTCAGAGCTTTGGGAGAGCCAAGCTGTATGTGTCACAAATAGGTTGCAAATGTGTGTGTGTCAACTTTGCAATGGGTTAGGTGGAGATGTGTGCTGTTGCTACTTTTATGTTAACAAATTACAATGCCTTGATTCCCTTCAGGGAATTTTTTTTGGAGGGAAACTTTGGATGAATGTCTAATGTTACTAGTGGGTCGAAACAAAAAAGCTGAGGAATATAATGTTGGCCAGGGAATAAAATGTTGGGAATAACACTAAACTTCCTGCAGGTGCTGTGTTTAGAATTTCTGGGAATGAGAACAGAGGTTGACAATTTCTCTGGCCTATACATGGACTGGTTTTTCCTCTGCCCCCAGCACCCCGTTGTCTACACTTTCAGGTGCTCTAGGCCCTCTGCCCTTGGGCTCAGGAAAGTGAGTGATGTGGTGGCTTCAGAATACCCAGGACTAATCTGGTAGGAAGCACCAGCCCACATGGCTATGGGCCCACGCAGGTAGGAGTTGAAGCCATTTAAACTCAGAGTGGAAGAAATGTTCCTCAGAATGCAAGTGGCTGAAGTAGATAATATAAACAACAGGAGACTATGGGAAGGAGCAAAAGAACAATTTTAAACTAGGTGTTTGGTGACTGCAAAGCACTGAAGTCATTCAACCCCACTAAGTTGGGGAGCTCCTGGGTGGCTCAGTCGGTTAAACGTCTGCTTTCAGCTCAGGTCATGATCCCAGGGCCCTGGGATAGAGCCCTGTAGTGGGAAGTGGGGAGCCTGCTTCTCTCTCTCCTTCTGCCCCTCCTCCCCACCCATTTATTCCTCTTTCCCTCTGTCTCTCTCTCTCTCTCTCTCAAATAAAATCAATCAATCAATTCCAACAAGTTGAATCCCATCTATACCACTAACCTACAGGAAACCCTTCGGCATATGACCCTAGGCCTCAGCCTCCTCGTATGTGATACAGAGACACCAACTGATTCTTATATTCTCAGGAGTAATGTTCTATAAAGTTGCTATAGATGCAGTGAACACTGAATCACTGTGCCATTGTCCCCACGGGAAATACAGCGTTAGGTTCCTGCGAAATTCTTGTCGTGATATTTTTGTCAACTTGTCAATACATAAGGCTTGTTTTATATGTGTTTGTTTAAAGACACGTTGCTTAATATTGACTCATTAGCCTCAGATTCACAGTCAACAGTCTATATAATCCATGCCCCTGAATGAAGCTTATCTAGCACATCATGGCCTTCTTGTTCTTGGGAACACTGGACAGCATGTCAGGACTTTTCACAGGGGCCATTTTAAACAACAAAATGTCCAACATAAAACACAAAAATGCAAAAAGAAGAGTGCTAAATAGACCACAAAAAGGATGCTTGTTTACAAGTGTTGCTTGTTACCGTGTGAGAACTGAAATAGGAAAGCGGAGCATCACCTTGTCTGACCTCACCTGGAACACGTGCATCAAGCAACTCAAATTCTTGTTTGCTCTGCAAGTGTGCATGTCCACTAGTAACTGCAAAAGTGCCACAAGTATTGACTTGTGGTTACAAATAAATTTTAGCAAGTAGATGAATTTCCAAATACATAAGCCCCACACACGGAAGACTGATGGTAATAATTGCACCTACTTGAGCAAGTTATTGTAGAGGTAAATGAAATATTTCATGTCAGGCACATAACATTTGGTACATGTATACCAAATATCTGCTGGAAAAAAATGACCTTTTTTTGGTAAAATATTTGAAGTTCCTGTTAGAGTATTAAGTATCTAACTATGCATATTCCCATATACTGTAAGAAAATACTCTACAAAGAGGACTACAAAACAAGTTAATGTTAAAAATCACCTAATAAACTGGTACGGTTTTTTGCCGTGGCTTTTTTTGAATGCACTTAAAAAAAAACCCACTTAAAATAATACCATCTATATGTTTTCTGTAATAGGTTTGTTGCGATATAATTAAGACCTCTGGGAGATCTGAAATGGAGAAACAGGGGAACAAATTAATTGTTTTGCAAGAAAACCTGCCCTGACACAGATAATTAACCCTTACTCAGAAGTAAATCATGTTATTTCCTCAATAAAACATTAATAGGAGTCAGTAAAAGATGCTTCAGTGTAATTTTTTTTTAACTGTAGGAACCACCTTCTTTGGCATTTATTTCTACTTTGTCGTGATAATAAACACAAAGGATCATCTCTATCTGGCATAGAATTTCCTTGCCAGAAAGCAAATATTTGATAATAATGTAAGGAGCTGTAAACTCAATTTCCCTAGAGGTCTTCTAGGAAGAAGTTTACCTGTCCGGCCAAATGAATCAAGAAGATTTAGGATCTAACCTTCCTTCTGGATGTGACCAGGTGGCCATTTTCTTCAAATTCATTCCTCATGACTCTACAGCACCTGAACCTTTCTTCTCTTTACGGCTTGGAGCTCAAAACTTTGCCAAGCTTTTTCTTGCTGCTGTCATTACCTTGTAGAGTTCTATCTATCATATCTGTAACATCTGCCTCAGTTGTCTCAACTTCCAGACCCACTCATCCTGCATTCCTGGCTCTGTTTATGGGATCACTGTCCTTGTAGTTCCCTGGACTTGGGTTCACCATTTTCTTCTTCCACTTCCTTGCCACATGCCAGGGCCATCCAGTGACTTCATCCTGAAGGGATCAGTTTGCAGTGTTTGTAACATCCACCCCCATCTCTCCATCCCCATGGCCTTTTTCCTAGTTGAGTCCCACAGTCTTATTGCCTGAGCCAAGGCAATCAGTTTGTAACCACCTCTCTGTGATCTCTTACCCCAGGCCTTTCTACCTATGGCTACCAAATTCCTTTTCATAAATGTGTTTTAGGGGTACCTGGGTGGCTCAGTGGTTGATCATCTGCCTTCAACTCAGGTCATGATCCCTGGGGTCCCTCTGCCTAGCCTCTGCCTCTCTCTCTCTCTCTCTCTCTCTCTCTCTCTCTCTCTCATAAATAAATAAATAAAATCTTTTAAAAAAATTTTTTAAGAATAAATAAATTAAAAATAAATAAATAACTATTTTATTGCCACACCTGGACAGAATTCTTTAGTGGCTCCCCAGCACCCACAAAATGCTAACTCTCCTTTGCTTGGCAGAGACAACCTTCAGGGACCTCTCCATGAGCCTCCCTTGCAGCCACTGCCCCCATAATTGCCTTTCAGGAAGCCCAGACCAGGCCTAAACCTCCTCTTGCAGCAGTTAGTCCTTCCCTCCAGAGATCCCGCGTTTGGTCCTCTCCTGGTACATTCCTTCTGCTTCCAGTTCCCTTCCCTCCCTCTTGGGTACTCTGCTGCTAAAAGTTACTTCAGGTCCCCCTCAAATGCCACCCCCTCCCTGCCACCTTGCCTAATCAGGCCACCACAGTCACCTTCCTCCTGAGGTCACAGTGCAGGCTTTGAAGCACACTAGAACCTAGCTTTGCTGTAATGCAGATATTTGAGGGCAAGGTTCTTCATTGGGTGAACTAAGATTTTTCTCTACATTTTGGGAGGGGAATGGGAATGAAGACATCCAAAAAGAATGAAATTTGAGGTGGGAAAAATACCAAATGTATCCCAAGAGTGTTGTGGGGAGGAAAAACAGGGCTTTTTCTGGAGTAAACACCTTCAAACCATCCCTAAACAAAAAGGATTCACGGCTTGAGGTCCCTCAGCTGCTGGACCAGCCCACATCTCTCGGCTTGAGCAAAAAGTTTGTGGTCCTCACAGCATGTAAGGAGACAGAGAGATAGTTCTCAAAGTACTATGTCCTTGGGGTGAGTGCGGGATGCTTTTTTCAGTGTGCCCGGGGGCAGGGGCAGGGAGCTGGACAAATAAGGAACTTCTACATATTTTGTTACTTAGACACTTCTGCTCCAGTGGACGTGCCTAGCATTTCAGCAGGCTAGTGCATAGGTTGTATGTTCAAAAGAATGATGGAAAGCGATCTTAGTGTTATCAGGAGCTAATGGTAACTTTAGGGTGACTCAAGGGGCTTCTGCTGAGGTCCTCAGCCCCAGTCCTGCTCAAACGGGCTTATGCAAGGGGACATTCCGTGGAACACCTGCCATGTCTCCTTGGGGGGATGTGTTTGTTCTGTGGTCACATTCTTTCCCTGCTTTTGTCCCTTACCCCTCCTCCCCTTCGCTGATAGCTTTCAGCCCTCTGATCTGAGTAACTCCCCATTAATTAGGTCTTAGCTAGCAAAAAAAAAAAAAAAAAAAAAAACCTTTTTTTTCCTTCAAGTAATCATTTTCTGTAAGGGAACAGAAGAACAATGCCCCTTTTAAAAGGCATTTCTCTAATCCATAGGAGGGAGATCCAGCCTTATCTAATATTTTAGATAAAACGGAAGACTCCCTTGCCTCTGAAAACAACAGTGACAAAGCTACAGGATTTCTGATGAAAGGGTTGGTGGTTAGATACTTGGTGTGGTAAACAGACCATCTCCATCCCTAGAGGGAACCAATGACTTGGCATAAAGCAAGGCCCTGAAAAGCCTCAGGGCAAGGTAGCCCTGTGCATACCTAAGAACTGAAACTCTAGTTGCTGCCTGGCAGGCAAACATTCTACAGAAAAGGACAAGATGGGGCAAGAATCACAATAGAAAGCAACCTGTTTGAGAGGTTTCTGGGATCGGAATGTTTGTGTCCCACTAAATTGGCATGTTAAAATCCTAACCCCCAAAGGTGATGGTAGTAGTAGGTGGAATGGTTCAGAGGGTTTTTGAAGGGTAGAGACCTCAGAATGGGATTAGTGCCATATAAAGGAGGCTCCAGAGAGCCCTCTTAGCCCTTCTCACCATGTGAGGACACATGGTGCCAGGTGTGGACCAGAAGAGAGCTGTCACCCGACCCTGCTGGCGCTCTAGGACTTTCTGCCTCCACAACTGTGAGAAATAGCTGTTTGTTGTTGATAAGCTTCCGCGTCTGTGCTATTTTGTTATAGCAGCCCACAGATCAAGACAGAGGTGTTTTTCCATTTTTAGCTTGGGAAGGAATCACGTTCAGAAATAGAACAAGTTATATAAGAGAAACTTTTTACATGTACCGATTACTAGGTTGCGGAAATTAATTCTTCACATTGTCTTAATGTATCTCTCAGATAGAGATCTAGAAATAAAGAGCACAGTGGCAGAGGTCATTATTTTGGGGGTAGTGGAATCACTGTTTTGGCCTGACTGTTGTTTTTCACTCTTTCGGGAGAGTTCCTCTTAGCCTCTAGAACCCTGGTTCTCAACTTTGGCTGTACCCCATAATCACCTCAGAAGCTTTTCTTTAAATGTTTAAGCCCCACCCCCAGGGATTCTGGTTTCTCCACGGTAGGACCTAGGGGGCAGTGTCCTTTAAATGTCCTCTAATGAGGGATGCCTGGGTGTTTGAGCATCTGCCTTTGGCTCAGGTTGTGATCCTGGAGTCCTGGGATCGGGTCCCGCGTCGGCTCCCTGCAGGGAGCCTGCTTCTCCCTCTGCCTGTGTCTCTGCCTCTCTCTGCATCTCTCATGAATAAACCAAATAAATAAATAAATAGCCTCTAATGAGCAGATGGGTTGAAGACACTTCTCCAAGAGTCCTTTCCTTCCCATCCCACCTCTTCACTGTATCATATGGAAGATCGTTCAGATTTTAGAGAAGGAGACAAGGGGGTTTAAATGAACAAATCTGCTCTCTACTCTCCTCTGGCAGGTGCAATGGCTTCTTGTTCTACTGAAATGCAAGTTCCCAGACTTACATGTGTACAGTGGGGCAAGTTAGACTGCGAACAGGAGGCTTTGTTCCCAGGCTGGTCATAGTAACCAGCCTCGGGGAATCCTGCCCTCCAGGGGGTTCGACCCAGCTCCTGCTCTTCTGCATGGGTCTTTGGAGCTAAAGCCCAATGAAAGAGAATGTAATTCTTTCCAACCTGATGCATCTGTTATTACTGGGAGTTAGGTCTCTCTTGATACCCTCAGGGGAAAATGAGAGAGCTTGGGTCAAGAATTCAGAAATATGTGTTTCTTAATTGAATATAGGTCTCCTGCTCTCCAAAAGTTTGCCTTATGCCACTTTGCTTTTATGAAAGACCTACACTGGCACCTGTTTTCACTAACCCAAGGAAATTTGAAGAGGATTTTCACCTTTACAAAGCGGTATTTGCTTCTTTGCTTCACGTTGTTTCGGTTTATGAAAGGTTTCATAGGAGCTTCACTTACAGATAGCAAGGGAGACCTTACCATCTAGTACCAACCCAATGGAACCTTGACTTTTCACACATGTGTTTTGCTTATGTAATAAAAAGATAATTTTAAGGTAAAAGAAAATTGCTGCTCATTTGGGGAGTGATTAGTACTGCTTATTTCAATTACCAGCAAATAATCCAGGGGAAATCGGCCATCCCCTGACTATTGATGGTGTTATATTCATTTCATTGGGCAGTTTTTCTATTAGATTTAATGGAGATAGTACCTGAAGGAAGATGATGGAGGGAATGAAAAGAAGTTTCACTGATATTGGTAGAATTCATGCTAATGAGCCGATGAGTGTGAAGGATGGAATAAAACAGGTAGGAAACGGCGCTTTCATCAAGAGAATATTAAAATATGGGGGAGGGGACCCTCCATTAGAATAATTATTACAAAGAAGAAAACTCCAGACCCTTTGCTGACAAGTGACTGTATGGGATGTGGGGCCTGTTACTTAAACAATAAGCCAAAAATTGCCTAGTCCTCTTTCAATACCAAGGGCCCAATCTACTCTACCAAAATCTAAAAGCTTATGTGAGGTTTCTGTTTGCCTCAAATTTTGTGTCTCCAAAAATTGCTTAAAATAAGTGAGCCATCAGCCTGAATTTGAGAATGTTCCTATATTCCAAATATCCAATGAGTATGTTTGACCTGTGTATGTGACACTTATGTGACTTCTTTCTACCATTTATATTCTTCAGGTTGATCTATTTTCCTCCATATAATTTGTCAGAAATCCTTTAGATATTTTTATGTTCAGTAAGAATAACTAAAATAATATTACCATTTATTAGAAATTTGTATACTTCCGGCACTATCTAAAGTACTTTCCAGACACTATTTCATCTGCTCTTATAGGAGCTTTGTGAAGTAGATGCTATTTTCTCCATTTTGAAGATGAAAGCCAAGTTAGTTCAGTGACATACCCCGATCTGTGTATCTCTAGTAAACAACTATGGATCTTATTAATTGCCAAAGTCTCTGGATTACATTAATAATACTAACATAATCGTAATCTACAGAAAAACTAGAAAGTAACCCAAGATTTCCCAATAAATCAAAAATTCATAGAATTTTTCTCTAACATAACTCTAACATGTTTGTAATCTACAGAAAAACTAGAAAGTAACCCAAGATTTCCCAATAAATCAAAAATTCATAGAATAGTAGCAAAATCATTTGTTTTTGGAAAGAAAATTGAGAACTCAGGAGGAAAAAAAATAACTTACCATGATGTTGCATACAAAATTACATATGTTAGAAATAGGCAACTTTTAACCTTCCCAGTGACCTTATGGGATAAATATTAATATCCCCATTTTAGAGTCTCTGGAGAGGTTGAATAAACTTGTCCAAAGTCACAGAGCTATTAACTGTGGGAGTTTGTATTCAAATCTACAACTGTGGAACTCTCATATTTGAGTCATTAACTTCTATAATGGCTCCCAAAAAGTTAATGACAGAGCAAGTATGAGAATTAGGGGAAAGACCATGTTACTACCAAATCAAGGTCTTGTTTATGGAAAAGATGAAACATTTACGGAAATGGTATTTCTCTTCTCTATACCTGGTCATAGGAGTAGCCCTGCAGATGTGGCGGGATCATGATCTGAGGTTCACCAACCGCAACCGCCCTATTGGATATCCTTGAGATCAGATGAATGAGATGGGGAAGATGGAGAAGAAGAAACTCATTGCTCAATAGATTTCATCATTCGCTTCCTAAAACTAATTCCCAGGGTCTAACCCAATGAACTCATAAAAAAAAAAAAAAAAAAAGAGGCAAAAGCTTCATGCCTTCAAATAAGTCAGCCTCTCTATCTCCACCTGCATCCAAAGAGGAGTCAGAGAGGCTTAAAGGGATGTTGTTGTAATTTGATATTATTATTTTTGTTTGGTGGTTGTTCTTATTTTTAAAACTCTATGCAACGCAGAAAGTAATGATTAACTAGAGCCAAAATACAGGGCACTGTATTCTTCATCGGTTTCTATTTTGAAAATATAGCTTCCATCCCAAATTAGGCTTTGGTACAGTTCTGTAAAGAATAATATGAATGCAACCTGAGAAGCCTGTATCAGAGGAATCAGATTTTGTTGTCAACCCCTGAATGTCTGAATTCTGACAGAGACCAATTTGGATGTGATTCAAAGAAAGTTCATGGTATTGAGAGAATATAGTTCTGTAATAATGGAGGGCAGCCCTAAAAACCTGCTTCTCAAAGAGCTTATCTCCCTTTGGAGGCAAGGTTAAATGAGGAATTGATGAAATTCTGTGACTTTAGGACACTGAAAAAAATAAAATTCAGACTTGGCAGTTCTTCCTCTTTCCATCTAAACCAAATTGGCTACTCTTCTGGGTGCAATAATTTTGTTTTAATTTTAGAATTAAAAAAAAAAAGAAAACCTTAATTGTATGTAATAAAAACAAAGACTTTAGATAGATGTCTGTTTTCTGTGCTCAGTTGGTGATTTTTATATATATTTCTTTTCAACCTCCTGCTCTGAATTTTTTTAGGCATTCCATCCAACTTCAATATATTGGAAATTCTCTAAAACGGAAAAGTAAAAAAATAGCAAAAGTTGCCCCTGATTCAAAATCCTCTTTGAAAAGCTGACAGTATGAATACTGAATCATTTGGTAAGTAGAAATGAAATACTATGATCTCCATTACCTGCAAGATATGATGTATCCTCTGAAAATGAAAGCATAGCTAACTTGACCAACTTGAAACTGTTACAGTCTATATCAATTCTTCATTACCCCAACTCAAGGCTGAATCAGTGTCTTTACTTCAAAACTAAGTACAGAAAAGAGAGAAAGGACTTAGCCATTTGAGTGTCTAGACAAAGGGACAGGAAAGAAATTCCTCCTTCCCTAATCTCCCAATACTGGTCCTCAAATGAAGGAGTTTTCATGACCTAAGACTTAGTCCTCAGGATGGATATAACTGAACACCCATGGGAATTTTTGGTGGCTCATTCTCTCCTCTTGACTTAGTACCTGACCAGGAAGATATATTGTCTTGGCTTGTTCTTTGTGGGGAATATTAGTGTCTAATTGGATCACAAACAGAATGTGAGCAAGTCAGTTATGCAAGAAAGAAACCCACCTTCTGGCCACCCTTGTAAGATTTCCTACAGTGCATCCTCCCAACAGTCCATGAGGGCAAGAGTAGCTTTCCACTGGTCTTTATTTCCTAAAGCAGGACGCTTCCTTGTATACTTAGGAAGAAAAGATTTGGCAATAGTGGAAATCAAAATATTTCTTTAGCCAGTGAGCATCATCTGTAATCCTTGTACCCTTTTAAGCCAAAGCACACTTGCTTAATAAGCATTATGCTTCTCTTTTTCATTGTAGAAGAGAAAATATAAAAGTATTCTCTGCTGGAAAAACTTCATACACAGTCTGACAATTGCTACAGCTTTTTCTTCTCAGCCCACAAGCTTAGATAATGATTAAACGGAATTTTCACTTCTGTTTGTCAAGAACTTTTGCAAATACGTCATGATTCCTTTTAGTGATCTTATTAATCAATTTATAACTCCAGCCATAGCTTCATCATGTCCAATGTATTTTGCATTTGTAATATAACACTACATAAAGTATCTCTCTTTTTAAAGATGTTATTTATTTATTCTTCGTGAGACAGAAAGAGAGAGAGAGAGAGAGAGAGATAGGCAGAGACCCAGGCAGAGGGAGAAGCAGGCTCTGTGCAGGGAGCCCGACGCGGGACTCGATCCCGGGTCTCCAGGATCACGCCCTGGGCTGAAGGCGGCACTAAACCACTGAGCCCCATGGGCTGCCCTATATAAAGTATCTCTTAAGTCTACTAGGTTCTATTTGTCTCTAAAACCAGGTATGATATCAAATTTATTATCAATATGTCCTCACTAACATAAGCAATGAGATACAATAACCAGAATGCTTCCTATTAGCCCCAGTGGAGAAGAGAATGTATAGGTTTTCAGTACAAATATAGGAAAGCTGCACTAGCATAAAGCCATGTAAGAGATACTCTTTTAATTTACACCTGAGTTTTGTGACAAAGGTAAATAAGTAAACCATGCTAAGCTGAGAATGACTACTATCCATGATATTTGGTAATAAAGAAAAAGGGTGAAATGGGGCACCCAGGTGGCTCAGATGGTTAAGTGTCTGCCTTCAGCTCAGGTCATGATCTTGGTGTCCAGAGATCGAGCCCCACATCAGGAGGTCTGTTTCTCTCTCTCTCTCTCTCTCTCTCTCTCTCTCTCTTTCTTTCTCTCTCTCCCTTTCTCCTTTGCTCATTTTCTCTCTGTGTTTCAAATGAATAAATTTTTAAAAAATTAAAAGAAAAGGTAAGGGAGAGTTGAAATGGGGATGAATCTCAGAGTAAAATGTGTTCAGGATATGTGGGGATGGATGGGGAATACATGAAAGATGTCATTGATCACTAATATGGTGTCACGGTGAGGGGAGGGAATCGAGGACATGATACTTTCCAAGTCACACTGGGGTGTTGGGGACTTTTCAGTTTGAGTGTGAATATGCCTTTTTGTACTCTCAATATCTTAAAGAAAATTGAATGCCACATTCTTCTAACTATTGCTTCTTGGGAAGATTATTGCTAACTACTTTTTCCATTCAAAAACTGATATTTAAACAATGCTCGTTGAAAGAACTGTAAGAGGGGAACCTGGTGGGTGGCTCAGTGGTTGAGTGTCTGCCTTCTGCTCAGGGTGTGATCCCGGGGTTCCAGGAATGAGTTCCGCATTGGGCTCCCTGCAGGGAGCCTGCTTCTCTCTTTGCCTATGTCTCTGCCTCTCTCTCTGTGTCTCTCATGAATAAATAAATAAAATCTTAAAAAAAAAAAAAACTGTAAGAAATCCAGACCAGCATTGTTCCCAGCTGCTCTTCATTTCCTCCGTGTTTTCTCTTCTTTGACATTCACTTCTCAGTTTCTTTCATTGCCATGTTCGAGTCAATCATGAAGAGGCTATGTATTTTATACTTTATTTTGATGTGTCACTCCTATTTCTGCAAAGGAAATAACTCAGTGAAAGAGAAAAATCCACAACCCAAACAAGACATATCCGAATAAGTAAAATAAGTAATGACAAAAACCACAGAGTTGGTCTTAGGAATTTTCTTTTGCTGTCTAATCTCGAGAGGAAAATTAATTCACCTTTATATATCTCATTTGTCCATTTGTAAAAATCTTGAGTATTTGTGTGTGTTTCTGTTTTTTAAAAGTCACAATAAACAGAATTATGTAACTGGTACGTCCCATTTACAATGCAATTAATTGTGCAGAAACATCTGGAGAGGCAGGAGTACTTACTCTCCCATTCAAGAGGTAAGCAAACAGGTTATAGAGATCATGGATCTGCCAGGGTCACTTATTCTGATTACATATCCTGGGTTCTTGTTCTACAAGATACTGCTTCTAAGGAACGGTTATTAATCAGCACTTTTTTTTATGTCACTGAGGCACCAGTATCTATTTTTTAGCCCAATAGGCTATAGGAAAATGCATGGAAGATTTGTCTTGGCATCTGAAGTAAAAAAGAAGAGATAGGTAGATAGATATCTTAGCTTGGGCTGCTATAATAAAATACCATAGACTGGGAGGCTGAAACAACAGAAATTTATTTTTCCACAGTTCTGGAGACTAGAGGATCCAAGATCAAGGTCCATCAGGCTGTATTCCTAGTGAGAGCCTCCTGGCTCGCAGATGGCTGCCCTCTCCCTGTGTCCTCACACACAGTGGAGAGATAGGGAAGTGGAGAAGCAGAGAGAGAGAGGAAGAGAGAGTCTCTCTCTTCTTTTTAAAGATTTATTTATTTATTCATGAGAGACACCGAGAGGCAGAGACACAGGCAGAGGGAGAAGCAGGCTCCATGCAGGGAGCCCGGCGTGGGACTCGATCCTGGGTCTCCAAGATCACACCCTGGGCTGAAGGCGGCGCTAAACTGCTGAGCCACCCGGGCTGCCCTCTCTTCCTTTTCTTATGAGACACTAATCTCATTATGTGAGTCTTCTCCCATGACCTCATTTAAACCTAATTATGCCTCAAAGGCCTCACCTCAAATAGCATCATATTTGGGGTTAGGTCTTCAATATTTGAATTTTGGAGGGACACAAACATTTAGTCCATAACATAGATTTAAGGCAAATGTATCTGCATACTAGATTACAGAACACAATAATTACCAAAAGTCTAGTATTATAAGGTGAACTCACATCACCTGACAAGTTTTCTCTTTACAGAGGACAGATGGGGGGGGGGGGGAATTCAGTGATCTGCCCAACCATGGTCAATTTATCATTTGTATTTGGTTCTTTCCCATTTTTGTGCTACAACTCACAGCTAAACTCATACCTACATGTGCTTTCTTCCCTCCATGTGAAATCTCTGCTTCCAGCAGCCTGACTTACACCTTCACCATTGTACCGGATCGCCTACTTAGCTAAACCCATTCTTTAGGAAAGAACCAATGAGTTGCTGATTACTTCAGGAACCATTCCCCGGACCCCCAGACTAGTTCTACTTGACTAGTTCTACTAGTTCTACTAGCCAAGATCTCATTTAGAGGCTACCCTCTCCTGAAGGGGAGATGGACTCAGAGCCCCTGTGACAGATAATGGAAATTCCATCCACCACCTCTCACCCCAGGGATCCCTGCAAAGTCCAGGAGCATTTAGGTTCTAGTCAGCTCCAGCATCAAGTTTCTGGAGCCACTATACTAGCTCATCTTAGAGAGTGCCTCGCTGAGCTATGTTGCTCAGAACTGTGTTAGCTAAGTCCTGGCACTGAGATTTCTTCCTCCATATCCATTAAACACCACTTCACTCAAGACCATTGTGTCATTGGTAGTTTCCAGAGACAGATGGATTTATTTGGTACCTTTAACAAGAGCTTAATATCACCTATTGACAGTGCCTCATGATGAGTCCTCCTGCCCTCTTCCTTTGCTCCCTTCGACCAGCCACCTACTCAGCTACCAAGTGTACCTAGCCACATCCCCCTCTGGAAAGTTTAGTTATCTTTTGTTTCCTTGGCTTTTTTTTTTTTTCTTAAGATTTTATTTATTTATTTTCAAAAGAGAGAGACAGCATGAGCTGAGATTAACCTGGAAAGGGGAGAGGGAGAAAGAAAATCCCAAGCAGACTCAAGCCCGACATGGGGCTCAATCTTAGGACCCTGTGATTATTACTTGAGCTGGACATTTAACTGACTGTACCAATGAGGCGCTCCTTTTTCCTTGGCTTCTGCTAAGTCATATCCTCCTGCCACACCATCACTCACCATCCACTTAAAGACAGTTCTTGGGATGCACGGTGGCTCAGTGGTTGAGCATCTGCCTTCAGCTCAGGGCGTGATCCCTGGGTCCTGGGATCGAGTCCTGCATTGCACTCCCTGCAGGGAGCCTGCTTCTCCCTCTCCCTCTGTCTCTCTCTCTCTCTCTCTCTTTCTCTGTGCCTTTCATGAATAAATAAATAAAATCTTTAAAAAAAAAAAAAAGACAGTTCTCTCTCTAAGAGCAACTCTGGTGCCTGCTGTAAAGAAATAAATGCTCCACCCCTTTTCACCAGGTTCAATTTTTGAGCAACAGCAACTAGACCCTCTGATCCCAGCCACAGCATTACTGGCATCTCTACTTCATTCAAACTTCTAAAAGCCATCCCAGCAGAGTATTAAGTATTCTGGGTCCCTTGCCAGGGTGTCATTTACTGTGTCACCGAAGAGTATCCCTATGGTGACAACCTCACCCCTACCTAGATTTCTCGTTTGAACCTTTGATTCAGCATTCCTGGGCTCCACCTCCAGGCAGACGCTTCTGGTTCCTGCTGGTACATGTTACCAGACACTGTTGGTCTTTTGGAAAATAATCCCTTAGCAGGTCCTGCTCATCTGCTGTCAGGATACACTGAGATTTGATACTAAATATCGATGGACGTCCAAGAGAGGAGGTAGGGGCAGATCTTTTTTTTTTTTTTTTTAAGATTTTATTTATTTGAGAGAGAGAGAGAGAGAGACTGAGCGAGCAAGAGAGAACGGGCAAACACTAGTGGAGAGGAGCAGAAGAAGAAGAAGGAGGAGACTCCCCGCTGAGCAGGAAGCCCAATGCAGGGTTCAATCCCAGGACTCCCAGATCATGACCGAAAGAAGACACCTAACTGACTGAGCCACCCAGGTGCCGGGTAAGGGCAGATCTTAAGGAGGAAATGCATTGTTTTTAAAGTGCCTGCCACACTGAAGACTTTTGCCATCTTCAAATAAAGAGGAGCGTGGTGGGGGTCTATCTCCCAACAAGAGGCTGTGGGGAGGAAAGTTCAGGAGACTCCAGCTAGACATCCTATCTCAAATTTCAGAGCCTCATCCCTTCCCTATCAGCACCATGACCTTGGTGTAGAAAACTGCCTTAGTTGAGCGTCCTCCTCCGAAGGTCTGTCATTCATAATGCAGTCCTGTGCCTGACCTTGAGCTTTCTCTGCCTGTGGAGGAGGGTAATTGAAGGTAGGGCTCGGTGTGGTGGTAGAGATCTCTTTGTGCACTGAAGCTCTCTGATCCTCGCACTTCCCTAGAAATTTGAGATTAACCTGAGCCTGCTATTTTCTTTCTTCATGCATTAATAGTGTTCAGCAATATCTACTCAACTCCACCATCTTAAGAGCTTGAAAATAATTAGCTTACTCATTTTAAATTCAAAGTTTTCCTTGAAAGTTAAGGTTTCCAAAGCTTGATTCTTCTATTATTCTATTGATATAATGCTATATCATGTGAATAAAAATAAGAAGGAGAACTATAAGTTATGATCTGGTATGCAATAATGAAAGCCCCTAAATCTCTGGGTGCAAACATAAATGATTCTTTAATGCTTAATTTTATTTTATTTTTTTAAATAGACTCCTCGCCCAGTGTGGAGCCCAATGCAGGGCCTGAACTCATGACTGTGAGATCAAGACCTGAGCTGAGAACAAGAGTCAGATGCTTAACTGACTGAGATACCCAGGAGCCTTGATATAACTCTTAATTTTACATCAAAGTATTTTCCTTAAGTAAATTTATAGTCCAACTACAACTCATTAACTACAGAATGGATCCTGTCTGAAGTACCATGGGCACAATTTCTTATATGTTTTATCAGCAGTAAATGAACAGAATGATTTTAGTTTATGCTCTCAGTACAACATTTAAAATTGAGGGGCGCCTGGGTGGCTCAGTGGTTGAGCATCTGCCTTTGGCTCAGGTCATGATCCTGGGGTCCTGGGATCAAGTCCCACATCAGGTTCCCTGCAGGAAGCCTGCTTCTCCCTCTGCCTATGTCTCTGCCTCTCTGTGTCTCTCATGAATAAATAAATACAAAATCTTTAAAAGAAATACATACATACATACATGAAATTGAATAATATAACCACAGACAATATAAACCATTATATATTAATGCTTACCAAAAAAAAAAAAAACAATGTCTTTTGTTAAATGTTGACAGACGTGTGCCTGAATACTCAGTCCTATATCTTGAAAGGTGTCTTGTTCTAAATTACAACCTTAAAAAAAAGAATCACATCCCAAAACATGTAAAATGGAAGTTCCAGAAAGAGACGCAAGAGAGAAGGAGAAAGAAGAATATTTGAAGCAATAATGACCAAAAGTGTCCCAAATTTGACGACAAAAACATTCATCTACACATCCAAGAAGCTCAATCAACTCCAAATAGGATGAAATCAACACTGGCAAGGAATTAACTCAGTTGGGGATTTATTGTTTAACTTTGTGTGAATAAAATTTCAAATGGAAGATTTTTTTTTCCAAGAAATTCTTATCTGTAATTGAATGGCTTGGTTATTTTTGTCTTTACTATGTCACTCCAGGAGGAAAGATTATATTCTGATACTGCATGGGACTGGGAGAGGCTGTAGAAGCTTAGCTCAATCTAATGTCTAAAATTTAATGTCATGGTGGGGAGGGGTGGAGAGAGGAAGAAGAAAAAATGCCGCCTTCAAAATCTGTATGTTTTTAACAGTATAAAATGAAAGTCAATGAAAGCATTAATGTGCATGTGTATGGAATAAAAATCTGAGTTAAATTCAGCCTAAGGTTGAATTTTCTTAATATTCTGTAAGAAAGCTCATGGACCATGTCTCATTTGCTTGGCAATATTTCTATCAAGCTTATAGTCATGGCCTAGAAGTCTAATATTTTGTTAAAGTTTTAGAAGACCCTTTATTAGGACAATTTTAAGGGTAATAAATTTAAAAGAGCACGAAGTTAGAAATTTTGATATTGCAAACTGTTTTGAAAAGGGTTCATAAATCTTATATGTTGTAAGACATAAGCAGAGAGCCAAAAGCCATAAACTGCCTTGAAACGTTGTGATTCAAAATGAGATCATTCAAATCAAAAATCAATTTTCCTAAATTACAAAGAATATTTACAGAAGCTGAGTGATTACTTTTTAGCTTTTGCTGATTTATCTTGATTTTTCTTTCACCAAAAAAAAAAAAAAAAAAAAATGGAAAGCTGTGGAGAATATTGTAGAAAATATTTTTGTTGGTTTTTTTTCTTTTAAAAAATCCAACTTATTAAAAACTTAATAGCATAAAGATTCCTATATACCTTTTGTTTGGTTTCCCCAACCGTAAATAGTTTATACACTTGTTTTCTCACTCTGTCTCTCTGTTGCAACTGTGACTCTAAATATTTTAGTGGATATTTCCTAAAATGCAAAGACACTATTCTATATAATCACAGCACCACTGTTTATATAATGAAATTAACACTGATATATCATAACCATCTAATCCACAGAACACATTCACATATTGTAAAGTTTTACAATAATTCCATTTGCAGAAAAAAATTTCTACAAATCCAAGACCAAATCCAGGATCACGTGTTGCATTTAACCATGACCTCTTTAGAATCCTGCAATTTAAAACAGTTCTACCTTTCTTTTTTTTTCTTCTACCTTTCTTTGACTCCCTTGAACGTGACATTTTTTTGGTGAGAACTGACATAATTTGGTGATAACTTGACAGTTATTTTCTGTAATATTCCCTAATTTTGATTAACATAATGAAATAAATATTTCTAAAAATTAGCAGACAGAAATTTCAAACTATTATGAAATAATCAGCACTCTCTCTATGCCCTAATATCTCACCTCAGTGCTACAATTTAAACAAGAAAGAGAAGAAGATGAAAGAAAATCAGTAAGAAAATCTTCAGAACAAGAAAAATAACTTCCTATAGCTACAACATTTTATTTAAGCACAATCATCTCTCACAAGCATTAAATCCTAGATATAATTTAGTAAAAAAATAACAAATATCTATGCATAAATAAGGCACTCTAGTAAATAGTTCAGTGTAGTCAGGTATCTAATGTCTCTTTCTAAACTTGAAATGCTGGCTTCCTCTTTGTAATTTGCATAGCCTAAAGCTTTTGCAAAACCAAACTGTGAGTGTCTCTCACCCAATTTCCCCACAGAAAAGTTTTCACTTTATTAGAACTCATGTCTTTTACTTATTCACTGTCTGATTTTCAGCTAGAGTCTTAGCAGTTTGACTATTGAGCATCTCAGTTATTTCATGACTGTAGTATCATTCTGTTATTTTGTTACTTATTTCTCAATAAATGTAATTCAGTCAACAAGTAAATGTCTCTTCCATGCAAACATTAAGCATTCATAATCATAAAAATTATTTTCTGGATGAAATTTTCTATTATGTATTTGTAGCATCAGCCTATAAATTTTTGGGAATTATATACATAAAACCTAGAAATGCATTTGCATCAATGATTTTATCATATTTTACTCATGTAAATATTCACATTTGATTATTCTTTTAAATTACACAATGATTTGGGGCACCTGGGTGGCTAGGTCTGTTGAGTGTATGACTCTTAGTTTCAGTTCAGGTCATGATCTCAGGGCTGTGAGATAGAGCCACATGGGGCTCCATACTGAGCAAAGAGTCTGCTTGAGACTCTCTCTCTCTCTCTCTCTCCCTCTCCCTCTGCCTCTGCTGCTTGTGTGCTCTCTCTTTCTAAAATACATAAATAAATATTTTTTATTTTAATTCAGGTAATCAACATACAGTGTATTGCTAGTTTCAGAGATAGAGTTCAGTGATTCATGAGTTGCACACAACACCCAGTGCTCATCACATCAGGTGCCCTCCTTAATGCCCATCACCTTGTTACCCATCTCCCCACCCACCTCTTCTCCAGCAACCCTCAGTTTGTTTCCTATAGTTAAGAGTCTCTTATGATTTATCCCCCTCTCTGATTTCGTCTTGTTTTATTTTTCCCTCCCTTCTCCTGTGATCCTCTGTTTTAAGTTCCACATGAGTGAAATCACATTATTGTCTTTCTTGATTGACTTATTTCTCTTAGCACAATACCCTCTAGTTCCATCCATGTCATTGCAAATCATAAGATTTCATTTTTTGATGGCTGAGTAATATTCCATTTTATATATATAAATAAATAAATCTTTAAAAATAAATAAAAATAAAATTATACAGTAATTTGATCAACATGGCAATGATTGATTAGGTTCTCATTTCTTTCATGAATCCTGTGGTTCGTGATACATTACTCACTGATTCAATTCACCAAGATTTTGTAAAAAATCTTTATAAAATATTAGCATTGAATCACATGGAGTTTTTATAAATCAGAATAATATTTTCAATAATCTAAAAAATATAAGCTAATTCCTTGGGATTTCCCTTGTAACAGAAAGGTACTCTCCTTTTATCTCTACAGATTTATCATAAACTCCCCATATACCCAGAAGATGGAATGATATAGCAGACAAGAATTTTTAAGGTAATTTTATCCAACACTCTTATTTGGAAGGTAACTGAGAGGAGCACAGAGAAACTAAATGTCCCAAGTTTCTTGACACCAGGTCTGCAGTCTTGCTACACTACACACAAAGGGACCTGCCATCTTCATAAAGTTGATGTCTTATAACTGGCATAGAGTATGTTCTGTATGGCTTTGACATACAGAGCACAGAATAGACCCTCTGTTTGAAAAGGCTGAACTCATTGTGAATACTGATTGGAGAGGACTAAGATGATAGCTGATTGTAATAGATATCACAGCCAGATCAGGCTTATACACAGGTGAGCTGCCCAGGTGTTACAAACACCCTTCTATACGTCATCCTTAAATAAATATGTAACAAATACTTCATGAATATCTATTTGAAAGATCAGCAAATGATTAGAGGGCTCACATGTTTCCATATAACCTTGTGATACTTGAGACCATTTCCTGTCCCAGGGGACAAAAATAGAAATAAGATGCAATTTTAACTAGCCATTTAAGAAATTTTTTAAAAGATTTATTTATTTATTTATTTATTTACTTATTTATTTATTTAAGAGAGAGAGCATGAGTAGGAGGGGCAGAGGGAGAGAACATCCCAAGCAGACTTCAAGCTCAGTGCAGAGCTCAGTGGGGGGCTCGATCTAATCAATCTGAGATGATGACCTGAGCCGAAACCAAGAGTCACACATTTAACAAATTGAGCCATCCAAGTGCCCTGCTATTTAAGAAATTCTAATCAGGGAGTGGGCAGGATAACATTAAGGAGGGCAAGTGATGCAATGAGTACTTGGTGTTAATATAAGACTGATGAACCACTGAGCTCTACCTCTGAAACCAATAATATATTACATGTTAATTGAATTTAAATAAAAGTTTAAAAGTATTTATATTTAAAAAAAGAAAGAAATTCTAATGAAACTTTCTATAAACTTCAATCAAATAAACAAATCTAATATGAATTTTAAGAATTGTCTGAGAATTTTAAAGACAAGGAAAGAAAGTGGGAGACCAAATAGAATAGGGATATAAGCATAACACAGAACAATCAGATAAGAAATGGAAATTTTGGGCAGCCTGGGTGGCTCAGCAGTTTAGCGCTGCCTTCAGCCCAGGGCCTGATCCTGGAGACCCAGGATCAAGTCCCACATCAGGCTCCCTGCATGGAGCCTGCTTCTCCCTCTGCCTAGGTCTTTGCCTCTCTCTCTCTCTCTCTCTCTCTCTGTCTCTCATGAATAAATAAAATCTTTTTTTTTTAAAAAAGAAATGGATATTTTAATCAAGTAACTTGCTGTTTTGTACAGCTGCAATTTGTTCAATTAACATTTACCAACAGATGAGGCTTGCCTTTGCCGAATTGATGTGAATAGACCATTTCCTTCTGTGTCACACAGACATGATATACAGAGGAAGCAAAATCATAATTTATTTATAAGAAGACTTACATTAGCATCATGGTGGCAAAAGATGTCCTTCATTTTTGTTCCCCCTCCCAACAACAAAACTCAACATCCATGAACAAAGGTGTCTTTGAGGTCATTGTGGGATCCAGCACCATCTGCCAAGGGATCAAGGAGAAGTCTCACCCACTAGTGCATCAGGCAATAGGCAGACAGACCATGGTCCTAGCTGTGGATCCTGTAGTAGTACATGGTCTGGCATCAGCCCCTCTTGGATGTGGTCCAGAAGCCCCTAGAGAACACTGACTTAGACAATTTCCCAGGTATGAGAGAGCCTTGGTAGAAGTCCAGGTTTACAGAGAAGAAGTGCCAGCACACTACCGCAGCAAAAAAATAAGAGTTCCACCGCCTTTGAGTTGACTGTTAGTGAAGACTAGAGGAGACGACGATGATGACTACTACTTCAGTTGTGAAATTGATAATGCAAAATTGAAGGAACAGGAAAAATCAGGGTAATCTGACATCATCAGAAGATCACAATAGGCTTCCTGAAGCCAAACCCAAACACACCAAGATCTGCAGCTTACCAGGTAAATAACTCAAAATAGTTATTTTAAGGAAATTCAGTAAGCCACAAGAAGACAAAGACAAGTCAACAAAATCAGGAAAACAATATAGGATTACAATGAGTTTACCAGAGAGATAAAAATCACAAAAAAATAACCAAACAAATTCTGAAGCATGAAATGAAAAGTGTAATAGAAAGCATCAACCACTTGATCAAGCAGATAAAAGAATCTGGGAAATTGAAGACAGGGACTTCAAAATTACCCAGTCAGGAAAGAATAAAGAAATATGAATTAAAAAGAATTGAGAAAGCCTTTGTGGAGAGATCACTACCAACACCAAGGAAATACAAACGATCTTAAAAACATATTATGAACAGCTATACGCCAATAAATTAGGCAATCTAGAAGAAATGGACGCATTCCTGGAAAGCCAGAAACTACCAAAAGTGGAACAGGAAGAAATAGAAAACCTGAACAGGCCAATAACCAGGGAGGAAATTGAAGCAGTCATCAAAAACCTCCCAAGACACAAGAGTCCAGGGCCAGATGGCTTCCCAGGGGAATTCTATCAAACGGTTAAAGAAGAAATCATACCTATTCTACTAAATCTGTTTGGAAAGATAGAAAGAGATGGAGTACTTCCAAATTCGTTCTATGAGGCCAGCATCACCTTAATTCCGAAACCAGACAAAGACCCCACCAAAAAGGAGAATTACAGACCAATATCCCTGATGAACATGGATGCAAAAATTCTCAACAAGATACTAGCCAATAGGATCCAACAACACATTAAGAAAATTATTCACCAAGACCAAGTAGGATTTATCTCCGGGACACAAGCCTGGTTCAACACTCGTAAAACAATCAATGTGATTCATCATATCAGCAAGAGAAAAACCAAGAACCATATGATCCTCTCATTAGATGCAGAGAAAGCATTTGACAAAATACAGCATTCATTCCTGATCAAAACTCTTCAGAGTGTAGGGATAGAAGGAACTTTCCTCAACATCTTAAAAGCCATATACTAAAAACCCACAGCAAATATCATTCTCAATGGGGAAGCATTGGGAGCCTTTCCCCTAAGATCAGGAACAAGACAGGGATGTCCACTCTCACCACTGCTATTCAACATAGTACTGGAAGTCCTCCCCTCAGCAATCAGACAACAAAAAGACATTAAAGGCATTCAAATTGGCAAAGAAGAAGTCAAACTCTCCCTCTTCGCCGATGACATGATACTCTACATAGAAAACCCAAAAGCCTCCACCCCAAGATTGCTAGAACTCATACAGCAATTTGGTAGCATGGCAGGATACAAAATCAATGCCCAGGAGTCAGTGGCATTTCTATACACTAACAATGAGACTGAAGAAAGAGAAATTAAGGAGTCAATCCCATTTACAACTGCACCCAAAAGCATAAGATACCTAGGAATAAACCTAACCAAAGAGGTAAAGGATCTGTACCCTAAAAACTATAGAACACTTCTGAAAGAAATTAAGGAAGACACAAAGAGATGGAAAAATATTCCATGTTCATGGATTGGCAGAATTAATATTGTGAAAATGTCAATGTTACCCAGGGCAATTTACATGTTTAATGCAATCCCTATCAAAATACCATGGACTTTCTTCAGGGAGTTAGAACAAATTATTTTAAGATTTGTGTGGAATCAGAAAAGACCCCGAATAGCCAGGGGAATTTTAAAAAAAAGAAAACCATAGCTGGGGGCATCACAATGCCAGATTTCAGGTTGTACTACAAAGCTGTGGTCATCAAGACAGTGTGGTACTGGCACAAAAACAGACACATAGATCAATGGAACAGAATAGAGAATCCAGAAGTGGACCCTGAACTGTATGGTCAACTAATATTCGATAAAGGAGGAAAGACTATCCATTGGAAGAAAGACAGTCTCTTCAATAAATGGTGCTGGGAAAACTGGACATCCACATGCAGAAGAATGAAACTAGACCACTCTCTTTCACCATACACAAAGATAAACTCAAAATGGATGAGAGATCTAAATGTGAGACAAGATTCCATCAAAATCCTAGAGGAGAACATAGGCAACACCCTTTTTGAACTTGGCCACAGTAATTTCTTGCAAGATACATCCACAAAGGCAAAAGAAACAAAAGCAAAAATGAACTATTGGGACTTCATCAAGATAAGAAGCTTTTGCACAGCAAAGGATACAGTCAACAAAACTAAAAGACAACCTACAGAATGGGAGAAGATATTTGCAAATGACATATCAGATAAAGGGCTAGTTTCCAAAATCTATAAAGAACTTATTAAACTCAACACCAAAGAAACAAACAATCCAATCATGAAATGGGTAAAAGACATGAAGAGAAATCTCACAGAGGAAGACATGGACATGGCCAACATGCACATGAGAAAATGCTCCACATCACTGGCCATTAGGGAAATACAAATCAAATCCACAATGAGATCCCACCTCACACCAGTGAGAATGGGGAAAATTAACAAGGCAGGAAACAACAAATGTTGGAGAGGATGTGGAGAAAGGGAACCCTCTTACACTGTTGGTGGGAATGTGAACTGGTGCAGCCACTCTGGAAAACTGTGGGGAGGTTCCTCAAAGAGTTAAAAATAGACCTGCCCTACGACCCAGCAATTGCACTGTTGGGGATTTACCCCAAAGATTCAGATGCAATGAAACGCCGGGACACCTGCACCCCGATGTTTCTAGCAGCAATGTCCAGAATAGCCAAACTGTGGAAGGAGCCTCAGTGTCCATCGAAAGATGAATGGATAAAGAAGATGTGGTCTATGTATACAATGGAATATTCCTCAGCCATTAGAAACGACAAATACCCACCATTTGCTTCAACGTGGATGGAACTGGAGGGTATTATGCTGAGTGAAGTAAGTCAATCGGAGAAGGACAAGCATTATATGTTCTCATTCATTTGGGGAATATAAATAATTGTGAAAGGGAATATAAGGGAAGGGAGAAGAAATGTGTGGGAAATATCAGAAAGGGAGACAGAACATGAAGACTCCTAACTCTGGGAAACGAACTAGGGGTGGTGGAAGGGGAGGAGAGTGGGAGTTGGGGGTGACTGGGTGACGGGCACTGAGGGGGGCACTTGAAGGGATGAGCACTGGGTGTTATTCTTCATGTTGGTAAATTGAACACCAATAAAAATTAATTTATTAAAATAAATAAATAAATAAATAAATATCTGAAAAAAAAAAATAGAGAAAGCCTTTGTGATTTATGGGAAACCATCAAAAAAACTAATCTGTAAATTTTTGAAGTTCCAGAAATAGAAGAGGGAGAGGGAGAGCAGAAAGGTTATTTAAAAAAATAATGCCTGAATCTGGGAAGAAATTTAGATATCTAAGTTCATAAAGCTCACCGATCACCAAACAAAATCAAATCAAAGTGATTCTAAAGCACATAATAAAACCATCAAAAATCAGGGGCATGTGAGTGGCTCAGTCAGTTAAGTGTACAACTCTTGGTTTCAACTCAGGTCATGATCTCAAGGTTGTGGGATCAAGCCCCACATTGGGCTCTGTGCTCAGTGTGAAGTTGGCTTCAGATTCTCTCTCCCTCTCTTTCTCACTCTTTATCTCTCTCTCAAATAAATAAAATACTTAAAAATGAATAAAACCATCAAAGACAAAGAGAGAATCTTAAAAGCATCAAGAGAAGAAAGAGAATCCCCCTTACAAGGAACCCCCAGAAGGCTATCAGTGAATTTGTCAATGGAAACCTTGCACACCAGGAGAAAATCGGATGATATATTCATAGTGCTGAAATGTCAATCAATAATTCTTAACCTGGCAAAGCTATCCTTCAGAAATGAAAGAGAGATAAAGATTTTCTCAGAGCACCCAGGTGGCTCAGTGGTTGACCATCTGCCTTTGGCTCAGGTCATGATCCTGGGGTCCTGGGATTGAGTCCCACATTGGGATCCCCACAAGGAGCTTGCTTCTGCCTTTGCCTGTGTTTCTGCCTCCCTCTGTGTGTCTTTCATGAATAAATAAATAAAATCTTTAAAAAATAATCTTCTCAGACAAACAAAAGCTGAAGAAATTTATCACCACTAGACCTGCCTTACTAGAAGTGCTGAAAGCAGTTCTTCAAGTGAAATGAAGATTTCACCATACGGTTTATTCAAAACATTTTATGGATAACAGTGTATTTTATACTGATAACAATTTTCATTGCATACAAAAACTGTACTCTTTTATTGTTTCTCTTTTATGTTTTTGATGTCAGAATTTGCCTCTTTTTATACTGTGTACCCACTGACAAATTGCTACAGCTATAGTTTTTTGGGGGGGAAGGGTGAGTGTGTGTGTGGTGTTTTTTGTTGTTGCTGTTTTTGAGAAAGAGAGGGCGTGTGAGGCAGGGTGTGAGGGTGGGGGAGAGGCAGAGAAAATCCCAAGCAGTCCCCATGCCCAGCACAGAACCTGACACAGGGTTCAGTCTCACGACTCTGAGATCATGACCTGAGCCAAAAATCAAGAGTCAGATGTTTAACTGACTGAGCCATCCAGGCAACACACAGCTATAGTTAATTTTAATACTCTTGTTGTTCACTTTTTTTTTATCAGAGCTCAATGAGTAACACTCCATAATACATAATACAAAACAAAGACAAAACCTGTAGTAGATTCACAAAAGGTAAAGGGGAAATCAAAGCATCTACTATGGAAACTCATCAACTCACAAAGGAAGGCAGCAAGAGAAAAGGAAAGGAACAAAAGAACTACAAAGCAGCCAGAAAAATAATATGGCAGTAGTATGTACTCAACTTATCAATGGTTACCTTAAATGTAAATGTATTGAAAACTCCAATCAAAAGAGATAAGATTTTTTCAGTTTATCCACTAAACTGGATAAAGCAAAAGGAACAAAATCAAACTATATGCTACCTACAAAAGATTCTTTTCAGCTTTAAAGACACACATAGACCCAAAGTCAAGAGATGGAAAGAGATATATCATGCAAATGAGAACCAAAAAAAGCAGGGGTAGCTATATTTATAGTAGACAAAATAGACTTTAAGCCAAAACAGTAACAAGACACAAATAAGACCATTATATAATGATAAAAGAATCAATTCATTAAGAAGATATAACAATTATAAATATTTATACACCTAATATTGGAATATATAAATATATTAAGCAAATACTAATATATCTGAAGAGAGAAACAGATAATACAAAACAATAATAGAGGGATCCCTGGGTGGCGCAGCGGTTTGGCGCCTGCCTTTGGCCCGGGCCCCGATCCTGGAGACCCGGGATCGACTCCCATGTCAGGCGCCCTGCATGGAGCCTGCTTCTCCCTCTGCCTGTGTCTCTGCCTGTCTCTCTGTGTGACTATCATGAATAAATAAAAAATCTTAAAAAAAAAAAAAACCTTTAAAAAAAAACAATAATAGTAAGGGACTTTAATAATCACTTTCAACAACGGATGCATCATTCAGTCAGAAAATGAACAAAGAAATGTTGGACATGTATCATATTTTTGACTAAATGGACCTAACATTTTACACACACAGAACATTCCATCCAACATCAGCAGAATACAAATTTGTCACAAGTATACAAAGACCATCCTACAAGATAGATCATAAAACACAAAACAAGTCTTAACAAATTTAAGAAGATTAGAATCATGCCAAGTATCTTTTCTGGTCACAGTGGTATAAAACTGAAAATCAATAATAGGAGGAGAGCTAGAAAATTCACAAATAAGTTGAACAACGTACTACTCCTGAGCAACCAGTGGATCAAAGAAAAAATCAGAAGGGAAGTAAAAAACAGTCTTTAAAAAAACAAAAATGGAACATAACATACCAAGACATATGGGATCCTGCAAAAGCAGTTCTAAGAGGGAAATTTATAGCAACTAATGCCTAAATTAAGAAAAAAAGAAAGGTGTCAAACAACCTAACCTTATACCTCAAGGAACTAGACAAAGAAGAACAAAGCCCGAAGTTAGCAGAAAGAAAGAAATGATAAAGAGTAAAGAAGAAAATTGACATTTTTCCTTATGGTTATTTAGATGACCAAAAGATACATGTAAAGGTGCTTAACATCACTCATTATCAGGAAAATGCAAATCAAAACCATGGTGAGATTTCACCTGGCATCTGTTAGAATGGCTGTCATCAAAAAGACAAGAGCTAACAAGTGTTGGCAAGGATGTAGCAAAAAAGGGAACCCTTGTGCGCTGTTGGTGGGAATGTAAATTGATACACACAGAATCATTCTTACTGGTGAAAGTTTAAAAGCTTTTCTTCTAAAATGTGAAACAGAATGGAGGTTCCTCAAAAAAACTTAAAAGAACTTCCGTCTGATTCTTCAATCCCATTTCTGCATGTATATCCAAAGGAAATGAAAACAAGATCTTGAAAAAATACCTTCACTTCCATGTTCAATTCAGCATTATTCACAATAGCCAAGATATTGAACAACCTAAGTGTCCCTCAGCAGATGAATGGATAAAGAAGATGTAATTGTGGTATATCACATTATTATATTATATTGCAATGTAATATATAATGGATTCAGCCATGAGAGGGAAGGAAATCCTACTATTTGTGACAACATGGATGAACCTTGAAGGCATTAGTCTAAGGAAGATAAACCAGAGAAAGACACAGACTGTACGATATCACTTATATGTGGAATCTAAAAATACTGAATTCACAGAAACAAAAAGTAGAATGGGGGTTACTACTGGTGGTTGAGGGGTGGGGGGAACACAGAGTTGTTGGTCAAAGGGTACAAATTTCCAGTTACAAGATGAATACCTCCTGGGGATCTATTGTATAGCATGATGATTATAGCTCATAATTCTGTACTATATATTGAAATTTGCTAAGAGAGTAAATCTCAAAGAGTCTCATGGGCAAAAAAAAAAAAAAGTAACTATATGACACGTTGGAGATGTTAGCTGATGCTATGGTAGTAACAATCATTTTGCAATATGGAAGTTTATCAAACCAACATGCACGTCTTAAACTTATACAATATGTCAGTTATATCTCAATAAAGCTAGAAAATAAATAAAAAATTCATTGAGCAATTTCACATTCAGTTAACACTCCTTGATGACATCGTATTACCGAGCATTCTGCTAAATCCTTTTGTGTGTGATTTTATTTAATCCTCATAGTCATTTAAAGAAATATGATTTCTGTTGTGTGTACAAACCATCCTGATTGCTACAGAGGTTAGGAGTCAGGAGTCAGCAAAGGAATGAAGATGAAAAAATATCTACACATGAACTCTCATGCACATTTGTATTGGTTAACCATTTATTGGTGCATAAATGAATTCACTTAAAACTTAGTGACTTGGGGATGCCTGGGTGGCTCAGTGGTTGAGCATCTGCCTTTAGCTTAGGGTGTGATCCTGGAGCCCTGGGATCAAGTGCCGTATCAGGCTCCCCGCAAGGAGCCTGCTTCTCCCTCTGCCTGTGTCTCTGCCTCTCTCTCTCTCTCTCTCTCTCTCTCTCTCTCTGTCTCTTATGAATAAATAAATAAAATTTTTAAAAATAAAAAAATTTTTAAATTAAAAAATAAAAACTTGAAGGAGTGCCTGGGTGGCTCAGTCAGTTAAGCATCTGCCTTTGGTTCAGGTCATGATCCCAGAGTCCTGGGACTGAGCCCCACATCAGGCTCCCTGCCTGGTAGGGAGCTCCCTTTCCCCCTGGCGCTCCTCCTGCTTGTGCTCTCTGTCAAATAAATACAATTTTAAAAAACACATACACACATACAAAAAAAACAAAAAACAACTTAGTGATGTGAGAAATAGTAGTCCTTTATTATTTCTCATAGTGTCTGTGCATCAGGAAATCAGGCAGGGCCTGGAGGATGTATCTAGCTCTCCTCCACAACGTCTGCAGCCTCAGATAGAAACCTCAAAGTCTGGTGGCTGACGTCATCTGAAGATTTATTCACATGCATCTGAGTGTTGATGCTGGTCTTGGGTCACAGATCTAGCTGAGTCCTAGGCTTCCTTACATCACAGCTCTGGATTCTGAGGTAAGTGTCACGGAGCGGGTAGAAAGAGAGGAGCTTTCTCCTTTCCATGCCTCAGCCTCAGAAGTCACATGGGATCCCTTCAGCCACACTGAAGCAGTTGGGACATCACAAACCTCACCCTGATTCCAGAGGAGGGACTATGACCTCATCTCTGGGTGGGAGGAGTGGCAGTCAGACGATGAAAAAAGTCTGTAGGATGTGATAAACACATAGGAGCAGCCACCAATGAGAAATACAATTCCCACAGCCTTAAACTTTGTTAAAGACTTCAGGGTGGCTTTGGAGTTAGTCAACACCAAGAAACGTGTCATACAGGGCTCCGTGGGTGGTCAGAGAAGGGAAGCATCAGAGACGAATTCTGACCAAGGATTAAGGCGGGCTTCATAGAGGAAGCAATATTTGAATGTTATCCTAACTGGGTAGAATTTTGCTTTATTTATTCATTGAGTGTCTACTTGGTGTATGGATAGTAATGTGCTAAGTGGAGAATGTAAAGGAAAATTCTACTACCAAAAGCACAAAGCTGAAGGTGATCTCTAGGGAGGGGCTCAGGACTTCCCCAGGATGAACTATTCATTTGCATCCTTGCTTCTCTCCTCTCACTTTCATGTTCCTTCTGGTGTTGCTGGAAGCCCACAGTTGTTCAGAGATCATGAATCATACTTCTTTGGCTTTCCTTTAGTCTCTATGCCAACAGAGAGCAAGACTATGGGAGACACGGCACTAAGGAATTTGAGGACCAAGCTAGAAATTGTTTTATATTTCTTTTTTAAATTTTTTAAAGTTTGGGATCCCTGGGTGGCGCAGCGGTTTGGCGCCTGCCTTTGGCCCAGGGCGCGATCCTGGAGACCCGGGATCGAATCCCACATCGGGCTCCCAGTGCATGGAGCCTGCTTCTCCCTCTGCCTATGTCTCTGCCTCTCTCTCTCTCTCTCTCTCTCTCTCTCTCTCTCTCTGTGACTATCATAAATAAATAAAATTTTTTTAAAAAAAAAACTTTTTAAATTTTTTTAAGTTTTATTTATTTAAGAAATCTCTACACCCAAAGTAGGCTCGAACTCACAACCCCAAGTTCAATAGTTACATGCTTTACCAACTGAGCCAACCATGCTCCCCTGTCCTATATTTTTCTAAAGGGAAAAAAATACTATAAAAGACTCAATGGAATGAAAATCTGTTTGTAGACCATTGAACTGCCAGTTTTTAAATCTTCAAAGAAATCAAGTTTCTTATGATGTGTGAACTTGACAATTTAAAATACATAGAAGCAAATATCTTTATAATTTCCAGTTTATTTCAATCTTTCCTATTTCTTATCTCTCCCTATCCATGTGATTCCACATGGAATAGAGATCAAAAGCTTTTACTTGCTGATGAGGAAATGCATAGAAAAATCTAAATGACATTTATAGTAATTAACAACTGGACCAAAAAAACTAGAAATATCAAAGCTATGACTGCGGTTTTTTAAATCCCATCAACTGTTCTGTTCCTAGGCAAGTGAAACTTTCAAAAAATACTAGGGCATTGTTTTTTTTAATAGTTCCAATCCTTGTATTTTACTATAGAACAACTTCCTAAAGTAGGATATGCCCCACGTTTATACATCAGCAGTTCAGTAAAATGTTCAGTGTTTTTAAACCCATACTTATAAATAAATGACTTTGGGAACTCAGTGTAAATTCCAAGCCTCTTCTCTGATAATGAAACATTGACCATAAATCAACTGTGATTTCTTTCCTCATATATATGTAAGATTAGCTTATAACTTTAGACTTATCTTGAAAGTAGATCATCAAATACCTTCACAGTTAAGAACTTTGCAAATTTTACTTCTAATAGAGGATCAAGGCATGGTTATTTAAAACCACAGTGATTTTGAAAGGCTAAGAGTTTCATAGGGTAAAGACATTAATTTTCTAGTTTGGAGAATATTTTTTTAACGCACAGATGGAATGATCCTAAACCCCCAATTCTCCCTTCTGAAGCTCTTTAGAACTGGCTCAGAGATAAAGTTCAAATACAATAAAATTTAGATAAACCGGCTCATCAGGTTTAGGCAAATTCAGAGGCCTTCCCACTGTGAACGAAATCCTGGATAGTCTGTCTGTTATCTCCCCTCTGCTTCAGAAGCAGCATTCTGTGATTCACATCAAGGTTTAAAAGTACAGAATGATTACTAGGTGTGGTCTGAGAAGCCCAAGGGTGCCACATATTTATTTACAGGGTGATCTCTGGGGTAAAATCACACTACCAAAAGCATAAGGACCTAAGAATAGTAGGATATATTATAAGAATATATCAAAATAGGGGTGCCTGGGTGGCTCAGTCGGTTAAGCACCCAGCTCTTGATTTCGGCTAGAGTCATGATCTCAGTGTCATGAGATGGAGCCCCAAGTTGGGCTTCCTGTTCAGCTTAGAGTCCGCTTGAGGATTTTCTCCTTCTCCCTCTGCCCCTCCCCCTACTCACACTCTCTTTGTCTCTAAAATCTAGAGGTGCCTAGGTGGCTGGGTGGGGTAAGCATCTACCTTCAGCTCAGTTCATGGTCCCAGGGTCCTGGGATCAAGCCCCACATGTGGGCTCCTTGCTTAACAGGGAGCCCCCTTCTCCCTCTCCCTCTGCCTCTTTCCCCCAACTTGTGTGTGCATGTGCTCTCTCTCTCTCTCTCTCTCTCAAGTAAATGCAATCTCTAAAAAAAAAAGTTTAATAAAAAAAAGTTTAATAAATAAAATAAAAATATTTTTTAAAAGAACATAAGGATCTGCAATAAAACTAGCTGATAAGAACCCTAAAACCCTAACGATGAACCAGCAACAGAGATAAGACCTACTTGATGTCTGCTCTTATGTGGGAGGAAATGGAAAGAGGAAAATGGGGCATCTGAGTGCCCTGAGAAAAGGGGAATCCAAAATCACCAACGGTTATTCTCTAAGCATGAAAAGACTGCCAGGGGATTCTACAAGCTCTCATTCACAGGTAAGTGCAAGGTAAACTGTGGAAAGGACAGCAGGTGCTGAAATGGTCTTGGTCCTTGGAATTACCAAAATTTGTAATTCTGAACTCACTTCTAGAGCAGACCTCTCACTAAGGAGAAATTGATGACAATCTAGATTGTAGGACATCGGGGCAAAGAAAAAAAGAAATCCAGGTAAATATGGGGAAAGAAAGCAGAGGAACAAGAGCTCAGAAAGAGACCATGTCCACAACAGACAGTGGAGCTTAGAGTTACAAAGTTAGAAAACATATTTGGGCCCACCCCTACCTCTTAAAAGTATAGTATAAAACCTTTCTCTTTGCTCCCCCTGTCTCTCTCTTCTCTCAAAAAAATTTTTTAAAAAATTTAAACTAAAATAATTAACATAATCGTGGAAAGTATTAAAGAAGATCATAAATCAGAACTGGAAAAACTTGGAAATAAAGTGATTGGAGAAAAGGAATATTTGAAAAAGGTGATGGAACAAAAAAAATACATTTATTATTTATTTAGAAAAACTTTCAAAAGAAAGAAAAATCATGCAAACTTCAATAAATACAATACAAAATGCCCTAAAGAGAGTTATAAAATTGAAAGAATATTTTCAAAACAAAAAATGTAATTTTTGAGGACAAAAGGAGGGTCCAATTTATATATAAGGAGTCTCCGAAGAAATAAATAATGGATGAGAACAAATAAATCTGTAATTTAAGTAAATTTTCCTGAATTAAAAAGGATTTGAACAGATCTTGGGTACTTGAGAAAATTGGCCCACATCTGTCAATACTGACACATATTCCAGGAATACAGTCTTCAAAAGCAAAAGTAACTTTTGGGGATTTAGCAAAAATAGTAAGTCACTAACAAAGTAAAGAAAATCAATTGTCATCTCACCTTTCAAGAGCAACACTATACTCCAGAAGACAATGGAATATTTTTAAATATGCAGAAAAAGAAAGTGCAAGCCAAGGATTTTGTATTCCATAAATTGATCTTCAAGGTTTTTGTTTTTGTTTTTTAGAGATTTATTTATTTTAGAGAGAGAGAGCACAAGCGAGGAGAGAAGGAGGAGAAAAGTAGATTTCCCGCTGAGCACGGAGCCCAAGGCAGGACTTGATCTCATGACTTGAGATCATGACCTGAGCCAAAATCAAGAGTAAGATGCTTAACCAATTGAGCCACCCAGGCACCTAGATCTTTAAGTTCAAGAACCATATACTAATGGCTTTGAATTCCAGGAATATGGTTTAGAGAAATCCTCCCTAAGAATTTATTAAACAATGAGCATCGGACAACCAAAATGGAAGAGATACATTGATGTGATACAGAATAGTATTTATAATATGATCTGATTATGATATTAAATAACTATCAAAACTTGGCAGAAGAATGGTCAGAGTATGAAAATATAATAATTTTGTTTACTGGCATTAAGTAGTAAAAGGACACACATCACATCGGATAACATGAAGATGAATAGAAGGGAAAATAAGAGGACACCAGCTAATTTCAGTATTGCTCACAGTGGAAAAAAATGGACAATAACCAAAAATGAGAGGACTGTTTTATATGTGGTTTAAAGACAAGCATGAGAACAAAAATACAAACCTTTCCAAAGAACATATTTATATATACACTTAAAAAAAAGAAAGAAGAATATTTTAGTGATCCCCAAAGAATGAAGGTTAAAATAAGGTAGAGGAATTATATGTTAGCCCTCTTCTGAAGATATCTTGTTTTGTAGATTTGACTTTGGAACCATATTAATATTTTATATAATCTTAAAGCAAAATTAAAATTCTAAAAAGCAATTTCTGGAATTCCACTTCTGGGATGAAAACCTGAGGACCTCCATGGACCCAATCTTCAGTGAAACAAGATAAGTTCATGAAAATTATTATTTTTTTATTCTTAAATCTCTGAGAATCTCCTAAGGGCATACAGCAAGTGAATCATAATTTAATCAAGAAAATCTAAAACTCGTAGGAAAAATAAGAATGTGCACCTGAGATATAACCTAACCACCCCCACCCCTCTGCCAAATGAGTTGGACAGAAGCTCCACTCTGGGCAGATGTGGCCAAGAAGATAGGCCTCCCTTCCTCCTCAATTCCCAACCAAAGCTTAGAGTATCTCACCAGGAGAGGCAGTCAGCCAGCATTTCTCATCCCCACCAACTATAAGATAAAGAAGCCAAATTCATGGTGAGGACAGCTGAGAGGTCAGGGCTCCCTACCTCCTCTTAGTCCCTACCCATAGGGCAGAGGCTAACTCCCAGTCATAGCATGCCAAAAATACTGGTGCCCTGACCACCTTCACCCCAGCTCACATGTAGGGTAGGATGCTGGGGGGAAATTCATAGCTGCAAAGGCCTACATTAAAACAAGAAGAAAGGTCTTAAATCCACAACCTCACCTTTCACCTTAAGTCACTAGAAAAGGAAGAGAAAACTGAACACAAAGCCAGTAGAAGAAGGGAAATAAGGATTAGTCGTGAAATGAATAAAACAGAGTATAAGAACAATAAAGAAAATCAATAAAACCAAATGCTGGTTCTTTGAAAAGATCAAAAATGTTGGCAAAACTTTACCTACAAGTAAGAAAAAAAAAAGAAGTTTCAAATTATTAAAAACATAAAAAGGAAAGATTGCTACCAATACATAAATAAAAAAAATTTTTAAAGGAATACTTTGAACAACTGTAAGCCAACAAATCAGATAACATACATGGAATGGACACATTCTGGGAGATAAGCAGACTACCAAAACTGACCCAAAAGAATAGAAAATCTGAAGAGACCCATAGTAAGTAAAGAAATTGAATTAGTAATCAAGAAAACTTCCCACAGTGAAAAGCCTGGGGCTAAATGGCTTCACTGATGAATTCTACCAAACATTTGAGGAACTAGTACCAATTCTTTACAAGTACTTTCAAAAAAACGGAAGAGGGAACAAAGAAGCACTCTTCGACCTGTTTTACATAATCATTTATCAGATAAAAGACTTGTTTCCAGAACTCTTAAAACTCAATTTAAAAAAAAAAAGCAACCTAATTTAAAATTGGACGAAGTTTCTGAAAGAACATTTCTAAAAGAAGATACATACATGGTCAATAAGCACATAAAAAGATGCTCAACATTACTAGCCATCAGGGAAATGCAAATCAAAAACAAAATTAGACACCACTTCACACCCACTGGAACAGCTATAATGAAAAAAGACAGATAACAAATGTTGGCAAGGAGGTGGAGAAATTGAAACCCTCATATGTTGCTGGTGAGAATGTAAAAGATGCAGACACTTTGGAAAACAGTCAGACAGTTCCTCAAAAATGTTAAGCACAGAATCGTCATGTGACCTGGCAGTTCCACTCCTGCTATATACTCAAGAGAAATGAAAACATATGTCCACACAAAAACTTGCACACAGACGCAAGAGACAATAAATAATTACCCGACATAATTAAGTGAAACACACTTCAACATGCTGAACTATAATAGAAAAATATAACTTGTAAAGATTTGATAACTGGAAAAAATCCACAAACTCGCAAGCTCACTGCGGGAATACCAGAGTCTTTCTCTATACATATATGTGTACTTTTTTTTTTTACTGTCTCAGGCTTTGGGTTTGGTTCAGGATCCAGGAGGCAATTTTTTTTTTTTTTTTTTTTTTTTTTTTTTTTATGATAGTCACACAGAGAGAGAGAGAGGCAGAGACACAGGCAGAGGGAGAAGCAGGCTCCATGCACCGGGAGCCCGACGTGGGACTCGATCCCGGGTCTCCAGGATCGTGCCCTGGGCCAATGGCAGGCACCAAACCGCTGCGCCACCCAGGGATCCCCAGGAGGCAATATTTTTAACACAGAAGGCAGGTGCAGCTCTGGTGAAACAGGAAAAGGACTTGCGGCGTCGCAGTGTGCTCAGGGCATCTCGTGCGGAAGAGAGCGAAAGCAGAGCCGGAATCCGCTCCTGCTCAAAGTGCAACCATCGGAGAGTCGAAATCACAGGCTGTATCCAAGGTCGTAGACAGTTGCTTCATTAGCACGCTCCTTCGTGCATGTGCATGTGCATGTGCATGTGCATGTGCGTGACCTTTTTGAGGTCTGAGGCAGACCTTCTGGAGTATCTGACTAGCCAGTTTGCAAAAGCAATTCTGAAGATTGTAACTGGAGAAGCCCCTTCAGGTCCAGAAACACTGAGCAACGCAGAGCGGCTGCAACCACAAGCGCGGAAGGAGGAGGCCTGGCGGCCCAACCCTGGCGGCCTCCAGCTGGCGCCCCATTGGGCCGCAGCGGCCACCCAGAACAAGGAGGGCAATCTACCCTCTACCCTGCTTTGAAGAGGCAGCCGGGGGCACCCACCCCATAGCCCAGGGTGAGGACCTCCAAGGCAGAGCTGGACCCTGGGCAGGCGGCACCGGGGAAGTGAGGGCTGTGCGCCCATCTCCTGTCTCCTTGTCTCACTCAGCTGAACCCCGCCACAGGCCGGAAGACGAGGGACACGTCTGCTGCTTGGGGGTCACGGGGGGCCCTAGGACCTGTGCACCTTATTTCTGCCCTGTGGCTTCAGCTGAGACCTGTGTACTGCTGCCCCCCCACACACCCCTCACCCCAAATGGGCCTGCTCTGCCTCCACCATCTGTGTACATAGGTTCCTTATCTTTTCTTCCTGCCGCTGGGCTAGGCTGTTTAGTTTCATATTTTATATAAATATGTAGAGACATATATAATATGTAATAACATGTAATGACATCATATGATAATACATAACAGTATATGTAATATTAAATAATTATATATAATATAAAAACCATATGTATATGCTTTCATATATATATCCATGAAATATATGTATATATATTTACATCGTGCAGTGTTCCCAGAGCCAAGAAGTTTTAGAAGAGGCCTGAATTTGGAGGGATGCAAGAGGCAGGGAGCCAAGGGAGAAAGTGTTCAGATAAAGAGACAGGGCTCAGTGCTGTGAGTACCACCAACAAGCTTCAATCGAAAAAGCTCTGTTGGTGCCTATTTTATGCATTAGAGTCCCAAACAAGATTTCTTTTGAAGAAAGCATTTCCTGCTTTAAAAAGAGAAAGTCCAGGGACACCTTGGGTAGCTCAGTCAGTTAAGGGTCTGACACTTGATCTCGACTCAGGTCTGGATCTCAGGGTCGTGGGTTCAGGCTCTGTGTTTGGCTCTGTACTGGACAATGGAATCTACTTTGAGAAAAAAAGAGATAGAGAGAAAGTCCAAAAACCACTACCTGAAAGAATGGGTATGTTTTCCTTATAGTAGAGATCATAAGAAATTTGTAGTTCGTGGTGTTTAAGAAAATTAACTCTAGACTTCCCTGTGAATTTAGGTGGGGGATTTTTTTGGGGGGGGGGGTGGTTTTGATTTTTTTTAAGATTTTATTTATTTATTCATGTGAGACACACAGAGAGAGGCAGAGACACAGGCAGAGGGAGAAGCAGGCTCCATGCAGGGAACCTCCCTGTGAGTTCAATTCCACTCTGTCTAAGCCATTCTGGTACCTACCGCTTTTTGGAACAACCTCTTCATCTTACACTGCCCAGTAAGCACACACCACACAAACATAGAATCATATGATTCCTATAGCAGACTTAGGGTTCTGGTTTACATAAGTATTGTGTATCCCAGAAACACCTAGGATGCTATCTCGGTGGGTACTTTGTTCCTTCTGATTCTAGATTTAGGTGGTCCCTTCTCATGTCCTATGCCTGCTAATAATGGGAAGTGCAGTTTGACAGGCTGTCTTCTTGAATATAATACTGTCCCATATAGAAACAATCTCAGCTTCTCCCATGTCACTAACAGACCAAACACTACAGTAACTGTCTCCCCTTCAACCCTTTGGCTTTCTCCATGGACCAAACCTCCTGAATAGCTCATTTCAATCTAAAAGTTGTGTCTCCTAGTTCCAGTCTTGAAAGTGTCCTGGAACACACGTGTCAATCTTTCCGTCCCTCCGTGGGTATGTGGATGGTCTTCCCTTGAGACCTTTCTCGGATCCCTTTCCACACCCTGTAACCATAATGCCAGGTCTTCACATTTCTGCACAAGTTTCCATGTCCTGTTGGTGAGACATGCCAAAGTACCAGCTGTACCCCGGCATCATTTCTTTTTCTTTGTGCCACCTTCATTTCTCAGCTCTGTAGTCTCCACAAGTGCAAGAAAAACTGTACTCAGACTGAAAACATTACTTAGCAATAGAAGTTTTTCTATTTCACAGGAGAAATGGAAGAGAGAGATCCAGCCAGCCCACACTGTAAAGTAAACTACTTTAAAACTCTTTGTGGGGTGCCTAGGTGGTTCAGTTGGTTAAGCGTCTACCTTCAGCTCAGGTCATGATCCTGGAGCCCCAGGATCAAGCCCCACATCAGTCTCCCTCTTCATCAGAGAGCCTGCCTCTCCCTCTCCCTCTGCTACTTACCTGCTTGTGCTCACTCTCTCTCTCTCTCTCTCTCTCTGTAAAATAAAATTAAATTAAATTAAATTAAAATAAAATAAACCCTTTGTTGAATAGATCAGTCTCCAAGCTCCAGTCCTTCCCACTGGAGCACTCCTGGCTTCATGCCCCAACCTCAGCAGCCTCCCCACTTTGTACTGAGAAAATAATCCTTGCCCCATCTCCATCTTTTACCTTCAAACATAATCTTCACAATGGTTAGCAAACAAAGGGCTTTCAGGAACCCAGAAAACCCTGCTTGTCCCCCCAAAACTGTGAGATCATAATTCTTTTTCTAAGTCACCCTCCAGGGTAGAATTTGGAATGGAATCCCAGTATTCACATGATGTGAATACTGATGCATCTAAATAAACTCCATGTAACAATAAGTTACAAACTTATTACAGTTAATGGGTTTGTACTACATCAAATCCATACATGTTTTCTCATTAAAGAAAAACTTATTACAGGTACCTGTAGAGAATTCCTGATAAATGCCAACTATAAAAGAAGTGCTAACTGTGCAGTTAACAGATGGGATTTTAGAGATAATATATCACTAACATCCCACTAATATGCTTTTTTTCTTCAAATAACACACAATATTTTCCATTAGTCAAGAATGACACAGGAGACTACATCCACAATTACAGTCAGAGGATTGAAGGAAGCCCAAAAGGGTGCCGAATGACCATTCCTTTACTTTCAGGCACCTTTGTCACTTGACAAACTATTATCAGCTGCTTTCCAGAACATCCCAAAGGTAAGAGTCCCATAGAGTCTTTACATAAGCTCTGTTGTCATTTGAGCAAAGAGTCTGGTGCCCTTTCACAGAGAAAGCCTGGCTTCCCTGAGCCCCAGCAATGTTGGCAACCCGTGTTCAAATTCATACTGTCGCCTGGGTGGCTCAGTGGTTGAGGATCTGCCTTCAGGTCAGGGCGTGATTCCGGAGTCCCGGGATCCAGTCCCACATCGGGCTCCCCGCAGGGAGCCTTCTTCTTCTCCCTCTGCCTGTGTCTTTGCCTCTCTGTGTCTCTCAAGAATAAATAAATAAAATCTTTAAAAAAGAAAATTCAGAAGAGGAACTCCTAAGATTTTGAGCACTCTGCTCTCTGCATCAGAAGAATGAGTAGCTGGACAAGACATCACCAGAGATTTAGGTATCAAAAGAGCAAAAATAAAACCATAAGCATTAAATACTAATGACAACTTAATTACTTTCTCTGAGAAGAAGAACCATTTGAGACCATCGGAAAGCAAGTGAGATAATAATTCAGCAAGAGCTTTCATTATGTTAGATTCATTATGTTAGATGCTAAGAGTATCTGGCAGATGTGCCCAACCTCTGTCCATTGTCCTCTAAAGCTAAGATATGCCGAGCCCTTTACAGGACATCTGGGACTCATTTACAAATGATTACAAATAAACAGATTCCTTTTCTCAACAGTTGGCCTCTGACACTACTTCTAGAACTTCTGTATGACCTACATACCAGATTGCTAGAATTCTAAGGACTCTTGACAACTTAAGTATCACACTGGATAATAAATCGGCAAACTGATTTGCAAAAAATGAAAACCAAGGGTAGGACTGGCTGCATATTGAGGAACATTGTGGTCAGTGTCTTTGGCCAACATCAGCCCAACAGTGCAGGACCAGAAGTACACCCCTCTTAGTGCTTGGGAAGATGGAGCTTCATGTGGCTTGGATTCATGGTTCAGATACATCCCCAGAGATGGGCCTATATCCTGTAGTTAAAGCCTCAAAGGGAAATCCAGGTCCTTTATCAGGAAGAACTGATTGTGGAGCTCAGGCTTTTATTTGGAGTAAGATCTGTGTCTGTTCTGACATGGGTGCTCAGTCTTCATGGAACAGTATCTGAATCTCAGGGGCAAGGGGCTGAGAGCAGAAAAGGCAAAAGGCAGTGTGACCCCAAGTCCTCATGGGGCCTTGGAGCATTCTTGTGGGACCATCCTGACAAGCATAGAGTTAGGTGCATGGGCAGGGCTGGGACTCACGGCATCCAGGCAGTGGCACAGGATGACATCAAGGAAGACCCAGGGTACCAGGCCCACAGCAGCACGAGTAGGGATGCCGCCCCCCCCCCCCGCCCTCAGCTTCTCAGGCAGGGAAGCCTGGGTCTTGGATCCCTTAGAGGGGTCATTTACAGAGACAAAACTAGAAACTACTGTTGCTGCCACCGGGGCAGGTAAAGGAAATTCTTGGGCATGTGAGTTAAGCTCCTTTTGAGAAGAACCACAACTCAGATGGAGACATGGTGCTCGGTACAGAGGCGGGAAAGACATCTTTCTGCTTGGGCTACTGTTAGTGTTTGTGTGGGAACTTAAAGTGTTGTCAGTAGGGACAAAAAAAAAAAAAATAGCCATGAAGTCTCAGAAGAGGAAAAAAGACAAGGCAGGGGCTGTAAAGGAAGGGCGGAAGAAAGTAGGGAGTTGAGTGGAGTGAGCATTGCCACCAGTGAAAGCAAGGTTGAGCATCGTTAGCAGAAAAGTCAAAACTGAGGACTACCTTCCCTGACATACAACTCTTAGCCGCCTTAGGTCCAGGTTTTTATTTTTTATTTTTATTTTTATTTTTTTTTTTTTTAGGTCCAGGTTTTTAAACCAAATACTAAGAATTCTGTTCTGTTATTGTGACATTTCTCAGCTCCTCCAATGCCAGGCTGACTCCCACCTCCCCTGCGCTGGCCCACGTCCCATAAGAGGGAAGATTCACACTTTCCTCTATATTTTCTTTCATGGCCCCTTCTGGACATGAAACAGTCTGATGGGCTGGTTGGTTCCTGATTCCCGTAGCAAATCTGTGTTACCTCACACCCACATGATCTTTAACAAAGGTCCTAAAAATTCAGGGGTTTCATTCTCGGGGATGAGTTTGAAGCATGGCACTTCAGTCTCTGTAGCCAGTTGATGAAGAGAGGGTTTCCCTCAAAATTCATCACGAATTACTTCATGGGCGACCCTCACCTTTTTCTCCTTAGACCATCTCAATTTTGAGTTTAAAATAAATCTGTGCAGACAGCAATTATATGCGTACCCCTGATTTCTCCTCCCATCTGCATTTATAACATCTTCCATTAGAAAGCCCTGCCTCCAATCATTTCTAGAAGGAGGAAGGCTCTTATTCTATCTGATATCACCCAGCACCTGTCATCTTATTGTGCTTCTATGCCTGTCCCCTTCTGTGAGGGCCACAGTCTGCTGTCTGCCAAGCTGTTGAAGGCCCCACCCACTGCCACGAATGCTGGCGTCATCTCCTGCCACTGCGATTACACCTTGTGCACATTTTCATTGGTTCTAAACAAACAAACAAAAAAAAAGTAATTAGTCCTGTGTTATATCTTTATTTGGGTTTAATCTAGTTCCAAAGGATTTAAAGTCCAAATATATGTACAATGAAACAACATAATGAAACAACATAATCTCCACTCAAGTGGAGATTGAGTTTATAGAAACATAATAGTAGGAAGATAAAAATAAAGCTATTGGGGGCACCTGGGTGGCTCAGTCAGTTAAGTGTCCAGCTCTTGATTTCAGCTCAGGTCATGACCTCAGGGCCATGAGATTGAGCCCCAAATTGGGCTCCACACTGGGCATGGAGTCTGTTTGAGATTCTCTCTCTGTCCCTCTGTCCCTCTACTGCTTGAGCACATACACACACTCTCTCGCGCGCGCTAAAATAAGTTAATTAATTAGTTAATTAAGCATAATTAATTTAAAAAATAAACCTATTGATGAAATTAGTGCATAAAATATGTGCCATAAAATCATGTACACACACTTGAAGTGGCCTTAACATTTGACTGAGCTTTCTAGCAGCCATTACAAAAAGGGCATCGTTTTTTTAAGATTTTATTTATTTGAGAGAGAGAGAGAGAGAGAGAGAGAGAGAGAGACCAAGCATGAGCAGAGAAGAGGGGCAGAGAGAGAGGGAGAAGCAGACTCCCCACTGAGCATGGAGCCCAATGTAGGGCTCGACCCCACAACCCTACATCCTACATGGGATCATGACCTGAGCTGAAGGCAAATGCTTAACCAACTGAATCACCCAGGTGCCCCAAGCAAAATGTTTTTAATTCTCAGTATCTGAAATCCAAGACAAATGTCTCCTATGGATAGATCTTTATAAACAAGTTTCCCTTTAATTTAATACCCTATTACCTTCATCAGTGTTCTTAGAGTAAACACAAGAATATGCATCAGGTCATTTGTAGTATTCCTTCAAGGTGTATCAATGGCATGTTATATAAACTGAGTTCAGAAAAGTAATTTCAATGTAGGAAAACAAAAACAATGTGGTTTAGGTTTGGTGCAGAAATAAAAGTGAGAGTATCTAGAAAATAGGCCAATTAAAATCGAACGCATAGACTTCTACAGTCAGCTGTGTGAAGGATGAGGTTGATAGGTTTTTCTAAAAGCTGAGACACCCAAAAAAGTCTGTATGCAGTATCAATACCACTCTGTGATGCAGCAAGATGAGAGTACAAGTGGACACAGGCAAGATTTTCTGCTCCAACATGCAGAAAAATGAGCAATTGAGTCTCAAAGCTCTATTATTTAGAGTGTGAAAACAATCATCTTTGTGTGGAACACTTTATGAAACTCTGGGCAAAAACAAACAAACAAACAAACATAACCCAGACTGAGGCACCTACTGAGCATCCACCTTTAAGCAGGGTAACTACTTACTGAACCCCCCAACATAATTTCCTGAATTGATCCTAACATGATTGACTGGATTTACCTGTTTCATAGGGCTGTTCACTATCAGCCAGTTGTAGGTTGAGAGAGTCTAACAAAAACTAGGAGATTTTTGCTTCTCAAGTCCTTTCTGGAAATATTTGCAAAGGATAGTCAGTTGCCAATTAAGGTCACCCTTTGTTCATTGAACTAAAACATGTGATCTGCTTATAATAAAAGGCTAATATTTGTTTTCATATCCTCGGGATGGGAATTTTATTGAGTCCTTTTCAATTTGGGTATGTTCAACTGAAAAGTAAACATTTCCTTCTATCCAAACTTTGAAAAAAATGCAGACCCCTTCCAAACTCAATTAAAAGAGTCTGTACTTTTTTCAAAAGGGTGCATAATAATTCAAATGTAAAATTTTCACATTAAAAAATAGTAATAAATCTTATTAGAAGGTGCTAGTAAGATATTGTGGATGAATTTGAGTTTAAGAAAACTAAAGAACTGACTGGGGCTGTTTATTTATTTATAACAGCTTCAGCAAGCAGGAATGTTTCTTTTTCGGGGAAGACAATGACAGAGTCATGACAATCTACAATTAAACACCCTCCCCTCAATTTCATTTAATTAGTGGCCCAAAGTAAGAGATGTGAGAACTCTTATGTGGAGTTCAACCTTTAATCTATGAACTTGCTGAACTGTCTGAGGAGAAACTACATCAGTTTTCCATTATTTGGCCTATTTTACCATCTGTCTATCTTTACCATTGCAGAGCAAGAGAAATGCCTATTTATTTTTAAGGGCTTAAAATGCCCTGGGACAATGTAAAATAGAAAAGATGGGAATGGACCATCTATGTTTCATAACTGCAAACTCTTTCATTCTGATATTAATTGTGGAGCCAGATTTCTATTCATCCTACACAACTCTACCATTATCTCATTATCATTTGTTAATATGACTAGGAAAGCCAGATATTCAAATTATGAAGCTTTATTTCCATAATAAGTGATTTCAACATCATTTATGGTTTATGGCTTATGAGTTATGGCTTAGAAGAAAACCACATAATTAAGTTCCACTCCTAAATGTTCAAGCATTGTAGATATAATCCTACTTTTGTCAATAAAGGTATTAGGAGTGGGGTGCCTGGGTGGCTCAGTTGGTGAAGTGTCTGACTCTTGGTTTCAGTTCAGGTTGTGATCTCATGGGTTGTGATATTGAGCCCCATATTGGGCTCTGCACTCGGCAGGGGGTCTGCTTGAGATTCTTTCCCTCTGTCCTCCCCCCACTCCCATGTGTGCTCATTCTCTGTCTCTCTCCCTCTCCTAATAAATAAATCTTCAAAAAACGATATTAGGAGAGAAATTCAGGCCTCTTTCTTAACCCTTAAAGAGGGAAGGTATATCCCAAAAAATCAAAAACAAAGCCACCAAAATAGTCCAAGAAATACTGAAGGCACAGTGACCAAATAGAAAAGAGTATTGTTCTTTAGAAGAGGTGAGTCATAGAACTATAAACATCAAACTAATAGTGTAATGTTGCTATACGTGAGTTTCACAGATGAAACAATAGTACTGGCCTAAAAAAAAAAAAGATGAAACCTGGACACATAATCAACACTTGAGATTTTGCAGTCATTTTAGTTCAAGACCTTCCAGAACTATAACTTCCATTCTTATAGTGTCGTTAAGAATCCCTGACAGTATGAAAGAGAAACCAACATTAGCTCTCACTGCCAGAGTTCAGATTGATGTTTAAAACCCAAGACTCTAATACAGTCTTCTCTGATATATCCCAAGTTGAAGAAATAAATGTCAAGAGAGCAGAAGGCCTTTCAACTCGATAGAACACTGTGCTAGAATGAGAATTAAGGGAATTTGATTCTGACATGACCCCATCAAACCCCAAACCTCATTTTGCTGATAGAGATCGGAAGGAAAAACAAAAAGGTTGAATCTACACGTGTACGCCAGTAAAAAATGTACTGCAGGTTTTACAGAGAAAACTGGGTGTATGAGAGTGTATAGGGAACGTGGTAAAATGCCAAATAGAAGTTGGCAAGATTAAATTTGTACTTCCAGCAAGTATTTAAGCAACAACGACTAGGGAAAAAAACCACAGGAAAAGCTCATTATTAGGAAATCTTTTGTTCCTATTAGCAGCATATCTCAACCTGAGCTATTGTGTTTGTTAGTGGGAATACACAACAAAAAAATACCTGTAACAAGCAAGGTCCTGCCAAGGTCTGCTGTTTCCATGAAGACTTTCTTCTTGGTGATTGTGCAAAAGACAGTCTTCAAAATGAGGTAACATGAAATAACAAAGGACCATGAACTTTATGAATCATTTTGTAAACTACACCATATTCCTGTTAATGTGCTCTTGGGTCTTTTTTTAAAAACGTTTCAAGAAGGTTCTAAAAACTTTCCATTTTGCAATACTGGTAACTCAAGAAAAATAGCAAATTCTCTTATATACAGATGGCTCTTTGGTCCTATTGAGTCCTGAAATCCATGTTGGAGTTGAATAAATAATTTTACAGGGGGTATCTTTTCGGATCTTTCATACTTACCATGATTCCTAAGTCATTTACCAAAAGAAATAGTTGCCAAGGTCTGTGGTGGGAAATATATATGTAACACCCAGCAAACTTGACTACACAGCTATTATGGATAAGGCCCTGGAGATCAAAAGATAAGCCCCTGCCCTCAGATGCCTTGGGAGGTAGCTTGGAGACAGACACTAACCATATTTAGTGGCAATTATAAGACAGTGTTGCATGCTTCTTGTAATCAACCCAATCCTGTCTCTTGTGAACAACGGTTAGAGAACAAATGCAGTTAAATAGGGATGTCCTAGAAATGACAGACAGAAATAGACTTAACATGGTTTCCGTAAATAAAACTGAGGACATTGAGAGCAAGATGCTGAATCTGGAGTTTCCTAGAAAAAGGGTGAAAATTTGTGCTATAGTCTTTTGTACAACGCCGTTATCAACCAATATTATGTGAGATCCAGAGATTATGTTAAGGGCTTAGACCTACACTCTCCAATGTAGGTTATGTGAAGTGGACATTTGGAATGTGGCTACTGACCAAATTAAGATGTAATTTAAATATAAAATATATACCAGATTTCAAAAACAGTGTGAAAGAAAAAATGTAAATCGTCTTGTTAACAATTTGCTTTATGTGGATGACATGTTGAAATGATACTGTTTAGGATATATTGGTTAAATAAAACATATTGTTCAAATTAATTTCATTTATTTCTTTTTGTTTCTTTAATACAGACACTTAAAATTTATTAATTTAATAGATGGTTCACCTATTATTTTTATTGAACAACACTAGCTAAGATTCTTGAACCAGAGAAAACTGAGTTCAAATCCACATGTTGTTAGTTGTGTGGCCTTGAGCAAGTTACTTAGCCTTTCTAGCCATTTGCCACAAAAGGATACTGTTTGAATGAGTAGGGATACCAGAAGAATTGTTTAGGATGAAGCTTACCAAATGAGTTGTTCAACATAAGTCTGCAATTTCGGGAACCATTTTCAAAAAATCTCAACTCTGCAGTGACCATTTTTTTCACTTTACTACTGGTCTTCACTTTACGAATCCCATGATCTAAGTCAACCCAGGATCTTTACAAAGAAAGTAGCATTTTCCAATGTAATTTGGATTATTGTTTTCTACCTTCACTGTTTGATAAATTTCTACTCAACCTTCATGACCTAGCTTAGATACTTCTCCTGTAACAACTTTCCTGTCCAATGAATTATTCTCAACACAGTTCATCTCGTATTTAACAAGTTTTTATTGAGCACCTACTATGTGCCAGCTCTGCTTTGTAGTCAGCATATAGAGCAGTGAGCAAAGTAGTGTTTTCGCCCCAACAGTGCATACCTTCTTGTGGAAAGGATAGACAATAAACAAAAACATACATAGCATAATCCCAGCTAAGGAAAAGGTTAGGGACAAAATTAAGTTGGTAAAAGAATAGGAAAGGACAGAGTCAGAGTCTAAAACAATGTTTTCGATAGTGTGGCCCAGCACAGCCTTTCTGGAAAGTTGACATTTGAGTGAAAGCATGGGATGACCCACCTGCCGCACTCAGCATGTGGACAAATACCAAGAAAGGAGACAGCTCTCTCATTTGGAGAGGTAGGAACACAGCAGTGTCCTTGGACACTGGCTGGAAATGTCACTGAAAAGGAACTGAACAATTGTCTAAAGTCTTCATACTCTGCAGTCTTCTAGAAGAATTAACAGAGAAATCTGTGAAAATGTCTTGCCCTTGAAAAAACTGCCCTGTTGGCTGAACATGAGGACATTTTCCTGGATTTATAAAAAATCAGGGACTGACTAGTGGTGCCTGGGAGGTTCAGTCGATTAAGCATCTTCCTTTGGCTCAGGTCATGATCTCAGGGTCCTGGGATTGGGCCCCATGTCCGGCTCCCTGCTCAGTGGGGAGTCTTCTTGTCCCTCACCCTCTGGCCTTCCCCATGCTCATTCTCTCTCATGCATGTGCATGCACATGCACTCTCGTTTTCTATCTGTCTCTCAAATAAATAATTAAGATATAAAATCTTAAAATAAAAAATCAAGGACTGACTAAAGCCTTTGAAGACCCTTGACAAAGCCATGCGCTCACATTAATATGTATTTCTTAGTGTTACAAATGATAATTTTTTTATAATTTAGTTATATTGCTGCCTGAAAAATAAAAGAATTAGCAAACTCAAAAAGCATCATTTGGGAACACATGAAGCATGTTGGGAGCATCATAACATATCAGAATTCCATCATGTTAGAAGAATCTACAACTGGACGGAATATTAGAGACCGTGTTATCAAACATAATCATATATATGAAGCAACTGGCTTACCAGACTAACAGTGAGCAACTTTCATATCAGGGTCAACCATGACATCTACTAATATAGTTCAATTTAAGTATTATCAGAAGACCCATCTTACCGCAAAGTAGCCCCATCAGTGTCTGTTAGGATAGTTCAGATATTCCTGCCATTTTTAAGTAAAGTTATTGTGTTTCTAGAAAGTACACATTAAGAAAAAACCTGGGGCACCTGGGTGGCTTAAGCATCTGCCTTCAGCTCAGGTCATTATCCTAGGGTCCTGGGATCGGGTTCCCTGCTCAGCAGGAAGCCTGCTTCTCCCTCTCCCTCTGCCCCTCCCACTGCTTGTGCTCTGTCTTTCTCTGTCTCTTTCTTAAATAAATAAATAAATAAATAAATAAATAAATAAATAAATAAACAAACCATTTTTTTAAATTAAATTTAATTAATATATACTGTATTATTTGTTTCAGAAGTAATATTCAGTGATTCATCAGTCCTATATAATACCCAGTGCCTATTACATCATGCGCCCTCCTTAATGCACATCATCCAGTTACCCCATCTCCCCCACCCCCTCTCCTCCAGCGGTCCTCAGTTTGTTTCCTATGGTTAAGAGTCCCTTATGGTTTGCCTCCCTCTCGGTTTTTCTCTTATTTTATTTGGTTTTTTTTCTCCTTCCTATGACTTTCTTCTGCCTAGTTTATGCCATGTTTGGCTAGACCATACCCTCTAAGCAACTTCCTCAAAAACTATATGTAACAGATGAACTTTCTAAATCTTTACATATCTGAAAATGCATTCTATCCTCATTCCTGATGTGGTAGCTTTCCTGAGTATAAAATATGAGATTGAAATAGTTTGCCTCATAATTTTGAAAGCATAGTCCATTATAAGCTGGCCTTCCAGAGCTGCTGAGGGGAGGTTCAAATTTTTGTTCTTGTTTGTTTTTTCTGTCTCTCTCTCTCTATAAATTTTTTGATGTCTTCTTTTAACTATTTTCTGAAACTTTATAAGGGTAAGTTGAGATGATTCTGTTACCTGTTCAGTGTTCTGGGATCATTCAGCTCTGGGAATTCCTTTTTTTAATTTCTTGAATTCTTTTCTGTCATTCATTTTGGTTTGTTTCTGTTCTCTCTTCTGAAATACCTGTTGGTCAAAATCTACTTTGGGTTGATATTCTAGGTCTCTTTCCTTTTCATTCATATTTTTCATCTCTTAGCCTTTATGTTTTACTTCTTAAAAGAAAGAGTGAAGGGATAGAAGCTGGTCTTAGTCTAAAGGACCACCAATGCCAGAACTGCTTCAGGGAAGAAATGCTCATTTTATGGCTCTGAATTTGAATTTGTTCAATTTGTTTGTAGTAACATGTTTTGGTTTGTTTGGAGGTAAATGACTGACCATCAGGTGTTTTGAATATAGGTCTAAGTGGAGGTGGAAACTTTCTAAACAGATTTTCAATGACCCTCTTGGTTTCAGCCCAATGACTCATTCTTGGCCCCCCAATAAAACTGGTATAACTGAATCCCAAATTCCCCCAAAGTCCTACATATGCTACGATGTAGTTTACTCTTCCCTGCAACACTTCATCTACTTTCTGCCACCCAGAAGTTTCTTAAAATCTCTCCTTCCTTTGCTACTGATCAACTCCTATTCTTTTTGATTTTGTAATTAATATCTTTAAGACTTTTACAGTAGTTTTAATAGAGGTTTTAAAAGGAGCAAAAATAAATGAAGATGGGCAACCACTCATTTTGGACCAGAATTCTATGACTCATTTTAGAATAAGCCACATTTTGTTTGTCTTGCACATAATGCAATAGATTCTTTTTTATTTACTGCATCTCAAAGAGCATCACTTTGGAGCATGCTAAATCTCCTTGAAAAAAATGAAAAATTATAAAGAGAAGCTTCCTGAAGGAACTTTTAGAAGAGTAAAGATCATCAGGGTCTGATGAGTAACCAACCTAACCAGAAAGGCCAAAAGAATGGAATTATAAAAATCATGCTCCAGAGTCTAATTGATTTTATTTCCATTTTAATTGATCTATCCAATGACTAAAAATTTATTGATTACTTAGTGTTTCAGTGTTCTTTAGGCATTACTATAAATTAATACACACACACACACACACACACACACATACACACACTTGCCTTTCAGAGATTTAAGTCTAATAAAGGGCATGATGCCCATTCTTATACCATATGATGACTTACAATTATAGTAAGGGTTAGAGAATGACCCTTGTGTGAGCCAGAAGATCCTAAAATAATTTATTAACTATTAAGTGGTTATTATATTTGTTCACAACTGTGTAAGAAATTAGCCATGGTTTCCACCAGAAGAATTTATCATCCAGCAGTGAAAGAGATTCATGCATTCTAAGCTTTGGCTTTGGAATTACACAGACCTGAATTTTTATCACAATTTTCCACCACTCACTAACTTTGTAAACTTATGGAAGTTGTCTTGCCTCTCTGAGACTCGATTTTCTCTTTTGTTATATGAGTTATAACAAGTTATATAAGGTTGGTTCCCTTAACCAACCTCCACTTAACCAATTCTCCAGATTCATGAAGACTCTTCTTTCTCCTTAAGACATATTGACTGTTGCTCAATCACATTGAAAGCATGCAGTTCACAGGCTACATGAGATTATGCCTCTCCAACCAAGTCACATCTATGAAGATACAATTATGTCTATTTTTAAATATATCTATGCTGATTTTAGTTATTTTAAATACAAGAAGATTAAAAATTTTACTACCAATGAAGGCAAAGAATAAAAGGTAACTTTTAAAAATACTATCAAATTAGTTGGTAAAACAACACAACAATATGGTGTGGAGAATTTGTAAAAATCTAGAAAGATTCTATACTCAAAATGTTTTTGCAGGTGCAGCTGTATCCTGGACATTTCAGATGTCATAAATAAGGCAATAGGTGTAGTTTATGCAAAAAAGACTAAGGGAGTTTAATCAGTGGACTCATAATCTAAGATAAACCCTTGGTCTTATGTATGACATGTGAATAAAGTGTTATATGTGTAGGAGTAAAATAAAATTTTGTGGACTCATAGGGTGAGTTAACTAGAATAGGTACAGCATTTACTATAGTACCTGCACATAGACATTCCATAAGTGATAGGGATTATTGTTGGTAGCTAAGGACAGGTATTATTTTATTGACAGAATATTAAGAGTCTACATTGTGCCAGATTCTGAGTGTAAAAAGGTTAGCAAAAAACCCTGGATGCTGCCTTTATGAATCTTACAGTGTAGAAAGAGTGTATATTTGATGGAATGATCACAGGAAGCCATTTTCACAGTGTAAGAGAAGGGCTATGAAGGAAGAATACAGTAGGCAATGACAACATACAGCAGAGGACCTGATCTATGTTGAGGGTCACCAGGAAGTATCCTTTGAACTGAATTCTGCAACATGAATCAGACCTAGCCAGACTAATAAAGAGCAGAATTCCAGGCAGAGAAACAGCATGTTCAAATACCCTGAAGTAGAAGAGAACTTGACGTAGTAAAGAAACTGAAGAAGGCCAAGGTAGTTGCTATTCAGAAAAAGAGAGCATGGCATTGAAATATGCTGAAGAGATCAGCAGGACCAAATCTAGCAGTGTTTTGTGGGCCATGATAAGAATTTGGGGCATTAGCATAATGCAGTGCAAATTCAGAGGTTACAATCTACTTTAAGATCAAATTGCATAAAACATCTCCATTCCCTCTGAAATCATGTGTTGGTTACCTGCTGTAGTAAATAAACACCAAAATTTCAGTGGTCTGACACAAACTGAAGTTGATTTCTTACTCAGTAATACCCTTAGACAGATATTCCTGGCTGATGGGAAGCTTTCTTCCACACGGTGATTCAGGGACTCAAGTTCCTTCCATCTTATGACTCTGCCGTCCCACCAGACTTCATCAACCCCCGCACAGCTGCATTCAGCGAACATGAGGGAGAGAAGAGCAAGGGGTAGGTACATCTGATGTACATCACTTCTGCTGACATTCCATTGATGAGAGCTAGCCAATGAACACATCGGGTAAAGAGAGGAAAGCAGATCCACAGCTTCCCAAGGACATCTGCTTTCTATGGTAGGGGAGGATGACCCAACTCTGCCACAAACCAATAAACATGAATTAACATTTCTGCCAAGTAAGTTTTCCTTTTATCTTAGAAAACCTCCCTTACCCCAATCTAAGTACATTCTCTCAATTTGAGTTAGTGTCCAGTAATTCATGTGGCTATTTTAAGAGGCACAGCAAATATTAGATTTTTCTTTCACATGCAATGTACCACATAATAAATGTTAATGCATTTGGTCAGCCTACTAGTCTGGAAACATAGTAGCTACCATTTTTGCTAGACCACAGATGAGTGGTCTGAATTCTAAATTTCTGATGTTCTACCATTAATGAAAATCTTTACTGCATCCGACCAAACATCACTCCTGGCTATTACCAAATGAGGTTATGGTGTCCTGAGTATGTCTTCCATCTACTATACCAAGTATACTTTAAAAACTTCCACCAATACTCAGAAGCCCCCACTTACATACACAACTACAATCCCCACTTAAAAAAACAAAAATAAATTTTAAGCCTGTTGTCATGTATCTTTTCCTCTACAAATTTGTTACCCAATTTTGAATAGATAAAAGAAAAACAAAAAGCTGTCTGTAAAATCTTCTTTAGATTCTCGAAACTCAAGCCTTCAAATGAAGAGGTTCAGATCTATAGTTCCTCTCTCAAGTCCAGTTCTTTCTTCAAATAGGTTTTGCTGGGCTTGCATTTTATATTATTCATAGACATATGAATGTTCATAGACTATATGAATATACATTCATAGACATAATGAACTCTAGCATATACCATATGTTCCTTCTGTAGAGTAAGATATGACCCTTGAATATGATGTCAAAAGTACATGCAACAAAAATAAAAACAGATAAAACTTTTATGGATCAAAGATACTACCGAGTGAAAAGGCAGCATGTAGTGGGATAAAATATTTGCAAATTATATGTCTGATAAAATATTAATATCCAAAATATATGAAGAACTCCTACAACTCAACAATAAAACAAACCAATTAAAAAATAAGCAAAGGACTTGAATAGACATTTTTCCAAGAAGATACATAAATGGCTCATACGTGCATGAAAATGCGCTCAACATCATTAACCAATAGGGAAATGCAAATCAAAACCACAAGATACCACTTCACCTCTATTAAGGTATTAAGCAGAATGGTAGTTACCAGAGACTGATGGGAGGGAGAAATGGGGACTTACACTGAGTTATCATATGAGTACAGAATTTCAGTTTGGGAAGATAAAAAAGCTCTGGAAATGGATGGTGGTGATAGTTGTACAGCAACGTGAATGTAGTTTTTGCACAGAACTTTTACTTAAAAGTGATTAAAATGGGAAGAAATGAAGGAAGAAAGGAAAAAAGGAGGGAAGGAAGGAAGAATAAAGGGAAGGGAGGAAGGAAGGAGTAGGGTAGTGAAAGAAATATATGATATTTGAGACAAAGCCAGGTGGAAGCCATGGCCCCAAACAGAACTTGACATCCTAAGATGATGTCCCCTTTGCTACAAAGAATTTTCAGTCGGAAGCCCTTGGATCCTTTTGTTAACCAGTAACATGGACTTGTTTTGTTGTTCAAGCTTTTGAGCTGAGCACAGGGCATCTGGAGCATCCCATAACCACCCACTCACATGCTGAAGCTTGAGTCGGTCTGTAAAAATGGTTAGCTCAGTAGAGTTCATGCCAGTCCTTTATGTTTTTTTATCTCTCTGACCAAAATAGATAAAGAATATATAATATTTAAGTTGAACAATATATATATTTTTATATATTTGGCAGATATAAAATATATATAAAGGTAAAGGGCATATAATATTTAATTTAACTTAATATTAAGTCGGGTCTATATTCTTATTCCCAGCATAGTTATTAAATCCAAGAAGGCAGAAAAGAAGGAGAAGAAAAGACAAAGCCATGGATATCCCAGATGTCAAAGGGAGAGTCACAGTTCGTTTCGTACCAGGTAGAAAGAGGTCTGTAAACTGTAGTTGTGTGGTTTGTAGACCGAAGAAGTTTCCATTTTTACTCATTTCCTACTGATGTAAGTCCAGCCCAGTTTGTACTCTTCCACAGTGGAATAATACTTACACCGTCCATGCGTGCCCTTTCTGTGAGTTGCCACTGTTTTCCTACTATTATTTTCTTTGCGTAATTAACACACTGATTTGTTTTGTCCTGACAGCCTAGGGCACAGAACGAAGGGTACACATTTTTAAGTCAAACAAATACACAAACCTTTTGAAAATGAATCATGCTAGATGCCTTTCTTTTCAGATTCTCTTGAAATCAGATAATAGGGATTCTGGGGACCACCCACTCGAGGCCAAAAAAAGGTGTTTTTTGTTTTTGTTTTTGTTTTTGTTTTTGTTTTTTCAAAAAAAAAAAAAAGGTTTTATAGCCAACAATGATCTGCATAAACTTGAATGCCCTTTAAGATCATGTGCTTCACCGTCAGCTAATTTTTCTCAGAATGCCTCTGAGATGAATGTATGTGTGTGCTCATATTTCAACCAGCCTTAAAGGCTAACAAGATGTGACCCTGAAAAACACATTGACCAGGGTTCTCTGCTATCAGGTTATGAGGGGGAGGATGTTGGATTGTTCACAAAATGCTTTTGATCTTGGCTGAGAGTACATTGCTAAACCAGCCAGACTTCAGGATTCAGAAAACCTACTCTGTAAAGCCAATCTTAAATTCACAATGGTCCTGATTAAGGACCACTGGGCTAAATTGGGTACATAGAGGCCAAATTTTTTAAAATAAAGAACGTTTATTCAGAGTGATGCTGCCAACAGGATTTTTACTCATGTGAAGGTCTCCCTTTTACAACTCTACCCAAGTAAAGTGGCCAAATCCCTGCAGTCCATTTCAGAACCTCACCAGGAATACCAGCATGACTTAATAAGTCTGAATTACCAGATAATTTGTAAATAACACTTCCCTAATTGCCATCAAGAATTTGAAAAAAACAAAACAAAATAAAACATACCACTAATGGCCAAGGAAAAACACTGATCACTGGAAATGCAAAAGTTGACACCCACATATTCAAAAGGATACTCTTCAGGAGGGAGGTGGCTTGAGTCCTCATTCTGTTCATTCTGTGTGGATTTATACAGGTCAGTTGAGCTTTTTATTCTTCTCTTTTCTCATTTTTTTTTTTTTTGGAAGAATTTACTTATTTGAGAGAGTGCAAGAGCTAGAGAGCATGAGCAGGGGGAGGGGCAGGGAGAGGGAGAAGCAGACTCCCCACTGAGCAGGGAGCCCAAAGTGGGACTCGATCCCAGGACCCTGAGATCATGACCTGAGCTGAAGGCAGACGCTCAACTGACTGAGCCACCCGGGCGCCTGGTCTCTTCTCCTCATTTTTAGGATGAGGGTCATGTGCAAATAATTTCTATATCCTTTCTGGCTCCCAAATTCTAATTTTACATCTCTAAATCATTTAAAGTAATACACTGCCTCTACATAAACTACTCTTGCTAAACTGATTCCAATATCACTTTAGTTGACTTGTTTAAGTAGGTTAAACATCCCCACATTAGGAGCTCTGAATCATGGCCTCCCTATTAATTTTCTCATAAATAGCACAGAAGTAAGTTGCAACCCAGTTTTGCCTGCAATGTCATAAAATCTAAATTAGTTGAATTTAAATTGGTGAAGTGTGAGGACGTGTTAGATTAAAACCCAGTATCAACTAATTGTGCATATTCTTTCCTGGGTCATTTCCTCCTCTTCTGCACTATCTGCCCACAGCTTCCCCAGACATGCTCGACTCCTGAAAGTCTGACTCCAGACAGTTTCTCTCCTGAACCCCAAACTGGTATCTAATAATAATCTTCCCCATTCACTAAGCGCTTCTTACAGGTCTGGTGCTGAGCTATCATTTTAACAACATCGTCTCTACCTTGACAGTTCCTCTGCAGGGCAGACATTGTTATCTCTCTTCTAGATGAGAAAATTGAGTCTCGAGAGGCTGCATAGCTGATCAGAGTCACACAGTTGGTTGTTTTCAAAGCCATGATTCAAATCCAGGTCTTGCTGGCTCAAAAACCCATGCCTCTTTGACTATTTTACTAGATTGAACAGTATAGATTAAAAATGCAAGAGGAAAAAAAAAAGATAAATAAAAATAAAAATGCAAGAGGCTAACTCATGATAACTGTTCTGGATCAAAGTTTCTTTCATGGCATAGAGAGGAGCAGGTTGGCAGGAAAGGCACTCATGCAGGGAAGGCAAGCTCTGGAATCTGAGGTTGAGAGAAGAGGAAGGTGGAGTGGTAAAGACAGGTCTGGCCCAGATTAGGAAAGGATTCGTGGTCCAGGACAAGGAATGTTCTAGAGAACAGCATGGGTCATTACAGGATTTCAAGAGGGAGCAGGGAGTGATGTCTATCATCAGTTTCATATTTTAGCAGAAACATTCTAGAAATGTTTGGATGGCTCAGTGTTTGAGCATCTGCCTTTGGCCCAGGTCATGATGCCTGGGGTCCTGGGATTGAGTCCCACATAGGCTCCTCACAGGGAGCCTGCTTCTCCCTCTGCCTGTATCGCTGCTTCTCTTTCTGTGTCTCTCATGAATAAATAAATTTTTAAAATCTAAAAAAAAAAAAGGAAAGAAATAGAGATGAGAAGTAGATAAGTAGGTAGATCATCGAGGAAGCTATCTACTAGCCCAGAGAGAGGAGATTCAGCCAGAACTAGGACAGTGACAGAAGGAAGGGATTCAAAATAAATAAATAAGATAAAAAGGATGCAGAGCTTGGCACACAGTTAAATTGAGTAAGTGGATAAGGATGAGGTTCTGTGGACCCCAAAGCAACTCTGATTTGTCTTTATCTGGCCACCCAGCAAAGTACGCCCCCATGGCACCCCTATTGCAAAGCCTATCACCTCAGCGGAGAAAGCCACTGCTCTGGATCATACCAGACTCAAACATGCAAAAATAGAATGTCTGGATCTTGCTGAATTATTTCTGTGTCTTTTCTCTATTTTTAAGAAGAGAGTCCATAGTACATGATTTCCTGTCATTGAATGTCTGTGTCTTCAGACTAAGGATAGGATAGAAAAGGAGTACAGAAAATGGAAAGACATCCTGGGAGTGTCCTAACGCATATCTAAGTCCGTGAGCTTGGGAAATGATGAGATGGCCTCAGTGAGTGGGAGCTCAGGTCTCACTCACTCCAGAATCTGACCTCAGCTTCTGCCTCCATGTGCATGAGCCCAAACTCAGTATTTCTAAATTTCTCACCACCCAGGTCTAGGCAATCTCTGTCTGTTACTTAAATTCACATAGTTACCTCTTAACTGGTCTTTCCACATCCCCAGACCATTCTCAACACCTAAACCCCAAACTTCTTAAAACCTAATTGGACCATTTCATTCTTCTCTCCAAAATAGTTCCATGACTGAGGTCCTTCCAGTGGCCAGAAGACCCTGCATGTCCCGGCAGCCCATAGTCACTGACCTCATCTCCTCCTTCCCCTCCCTCGGCTGTAGCTTCAGTGGCCTCCTCACTCCTCAGACCCACCAGTCTCGCCCTAACGTGATGCCCTTGTGCTGTTTTCTTCACTCTTTCCCCAGGCGTCTGTGAGCCTCACTCCCTCCATCCCCTCAGGGTTTTGTCCAAATGTAGCCTCTTCAGTGAGTCATACCCTGGGCCACCTTACAAAATATTGCAAACCTCCCCCAGTACCCTGCCTCATGTACAGATGCCTCCGCAACATACTTCCACATTGCGTTATTTTGCTCCAAGGCATTACTACAAGTTAACATACTATTATGGGTTGAGTTATGTCCCCCTCCAAAAGGCGCTGAAGTCCTAATCCCAGTATGTGCATTGTGGATGTAGCTTTTTTGGGAAAAGGGGCTTTGCAGATGATTGAGTTAAGTTGGGGTCTTCAGAGCAGGCCCTAATCCAATGAGGCCAGTGTCCTTATTCAAAGGGGAACTGTAGGGCAGCCCGGGTGGCTCAGTGGTTTAGCACTGTCTTCAGCCCAGGGCCAGATCCTGGAGACCTGGGATCGAGTCCCACGTCGGGCTCCCTGCATAGAGCCTGCTTCTGTGTGTGTGTGTGTGTGTGTGTGTGTGTGTGTGTGTGTGTGTGTGTCTCATGAGTAAATAAATCAAATCTTTATAAAAAAAAAAGGGGGGGTGGTGGTGAATGTGGACACTGACACGCAGGGAGAAAGCCATAAGAGGATGAAGGCAGAGATTAGGGTGATACTGCTACAGACCAACCGAGCACCAGAAGCTGGGGAAGAGGCCAAGAGCAGATTGTCCCTACCGCCCTCAGCAGGAACCAGCCCTGCCAACATCGTGAGGTTGAACTTCTGTCCTCTAGCCCGTCGAGACAAAAAAATTTCCATTGTCTACACCACCCAGGGTGTGGTACTGTGTTATGGCAGATGATCTGTCTTCACCCCCCAAGGTAAGCTTCGTGGGAGCAGGGGCTTGTTGATCTGTCTTCACTATCCTATCACTAGCAGTAAATGAATGAATCGCCAGTTGCGCCCTAGTCCACACTTCTCGACTTTTCTCCCATCCGGCTCCAAGACAAAAATCCTTCTGACCTTCGTCCCAAATACCATGGACTTTGATACCTTCTTAACTCTGCTTATGCTGTTTCCTCTACCCGGGCTGCCCGTCTGCCCCTTGTCCACCCCCTAACGTCTCCTTATCAGTTCAGACACATCCATGTCACCCCTTTGGTGATGAACTCCCTCTGCTCCCCTCTTCTGCTTTATTATTCATGTGGTCGTGCCTCTCTGCCTGTAAACCATGACCCCTTTGAGTTCCGGAATCATATCCTATTAATCTTCCCATCCCCAGAACCTGGCCCGGTGACTGGCACACCAGAGGTGCTTAGTAAATGTTTGCTAGATTGAATTAAATCTGTATCCCGCAGCTTTTGCTCTTGCTGCCCTTCCCTAGACTGCTAGCCACAGCAGGGTACAAGAGGATTAGACGGGACTTTGCAGAGCAGAACTCAGATTAGAGCGTCGCAGCGCCACGGGGCTGCGCCTCTCTGCAGCCCCTTTGTCTCCTCGCCATCTCGTGAGAGCTTCTTAAATTGGAACAGTCGGCGATGTTGTACCCAAACCACTCAGCTAAGCCCTGGGAGACGTTTGCCAGAATTCACAGCAACACAAACAGCTCAATCAAAGGAGGTGTGCGCATCCTCTTCCTTTTTATAAACTAGAGCAAGGTATTCTGTTGGGGAAAAAAGACAATTCTTTGAGACAGCACTTCCCAGGTTGCCTAGGCAAGAAGATCCTGGCTTTGATTCCAGGTAATGGGCTCATCTCTGTTTTCCTTTCTGCCCATCATTCTCCCCAGTGGGCGAGCGTTGTAAAGGCCACATGTGTCCACTCATCTTTGCAGAGAGGATGAATTGGAGCCAGCTCCAGAATGAAAAGGTGTGTTTGGAGTGGCCAACGCTCATTTAACCTATTTGAATACTCAAAGGAGTGTAATCTGAAAAGACTCCACCCCGCCCCCCCCCAACTCAAACGGAATGGATTTCAAATATCAAACATGCATTCTAAGGAATCACTATTGCTTCTCAGAAGGTTCTCTGCCCCCTGTGTTTTCTTAAAGGCATTCATTCTCAGAGTCCTGCAATCATTACCAAAACAGCAGAGTGGGCCCCAGGAAATGTAGGAAACCCCAGACAGCATTATTGAAATCCTCTCTCCTTGTAGGTACCATCTTGATTAGGGTCAGCTTCGGATTCATGAGAATAGACGATTTCCTCACCCTAATTATGCACATTTGACACTCACATGTTTTCAAAGGTCCAGCTAATTGTGTTCATTCAGTTGTGGGTCCAGACTAAATGCCCAGGCGGTGCCCAGCCCTGTGCTCTTCTCAAGTGCATCAGAACAAGGGGCTCCTCTTTTTCACATTATGCATAAAGTTGTTTAAAACAATAACTCACTAAGCAACTCCATTATTCCAAGCAAAGTAAAATACTTTGTGATTTTAGCTAAAGAATTTGCACTCACATTGTTAATAATTCAACTCAGCCCTATCCTTCGTCCCCCTGAATTCATTAGAAGCAATGTTTTGGTGGTGGTGGTGTTTTTTGTTTGTTTGTTTGTTTGTTTTTAAGATTTTGTTCATTTATTCATGAGAGACAGAGAGAGAGGCAGAGACATAGGCAGAGGGAGAAGCAGGCTCCCTGTGGGGAGCCCAACGCAAGACTGGATCCCAGGACCCCAGGATGACAACCTGAGCTGAAGTGCCCAGGCACAATGTTTTGATCGTTATTTGTACATTGATCCCATAATACTGGGAGCCATTGTTGTTGTTGCTGTTGTTATTATGATTACTGGCAGTGGAGAGGCTCTCATCCAGGGAGAGTAGTAGTGTTTAACATTTTGGTGGTTACATTCCCTTTTCAGAGCAAAGAAGGTCGGGTGCCCTCTCTCCAGAAAAATTCACATGTCTCACACACTCTTAAGTATAATTTCAGAAGTTCTAAAGAGTTAGCAGACCCTCTACAGCAGGAGTCAGTAGACTTTTTCTGTAAAGACCAGATAGTAAATATTTTAGGCTTTATTGAGCAACAGACAAAAGAATGTAGATATAGTTTTCTACCCCAAATCTATGGGGCATAGGTTCTAAGACCCCCAATGGATGCCTGAAATTACAAATAGTACCAAACCCTATAATACTGTTTTTTCCTATACTTACATACCTATGATAGAGTTTAATTTATAAATTAGGCACATATTATAAGATGATTATAACAATATACAATAATAAGGGGCCCTTGGGTAGCTCAGTGGTTGAACATCTGCCTTTGGCTGAGGTCATGATCGTGGGGTCCTGGGATCGAGTCCCACATCGGGCTCCCTGAGGGGAGCCTGCTTCTCCCTCTTCCTGTGTCTCTGCCTCTCTCATGAAAAATAGATAAAATCTTAAAAACAAAAAAACAATATACCATAGTAAGAGTTATGTGAATGCGGTCTCTTGCTCACTCTTAACATATCTTCTTGTCTTGTATCCATCACCCTTCTTGTGATGACGTGAGATGATAAAATGCCTACATGATGAGATGAAGTGAAGGGAATGATGTAAGTGCTGTGATGCAACATTAGGTTCCTACTGACCTGATCACGTCTCAGAAAGAGGATCATCTGGCTTCCTGACCACTGCTGACTGCGGGTAACCAAAACCGTGGGAAAGCAAAACCGTGAGAAAACAAGACTGTGGATAAGGAGGGGTGGAACTACTGTACTTAGATTACAGGAGAGAAAACAAATTCTTACCATTTTTAATTAATTAAAATCCAAGCTGTAATAATTGAGTACGTGGTTTTTGGCTTTTGTGTGTGTGTGTGTGTGTGTGTGTGTGTGTGTGTGTGTGATGCAAGTCTATTAATGAGAAGAAAGGAGCTTGGCAAGGGGCAAAAGAAAAATATATCACCTAATTGTGGTTCAAAGTTAGTATTCCCTATCATCAAATCGATTGAAAATATTCGACTGTAAAAACCATACCTAGGGGGCACCTGGGTGGCTCAGTTGGTTAAGTTTCTGCGTTTGGCTCAGGTCATGATCCCAGTGTCCTGGGATTGAGCCCCAAATTGGGCTCCCTTCTCAGCAGGCTGCTGAGAAGGGAGCTTCTCCCTCTCCCTCTGCCTCTCCCTCCCCTCCCCCTTGTGCCCCCTCACTCCCTCTTTCTCTATATAAATATGTAAAGTCTTAAAAAAAAAAATCCTTAGCTTGAGGACAGTAAAAACTCAAGTGAGCTGGATTTGGCCAGCAAGCCATAGTCTGCTAATCCCTGCATTAATGTTCACCCACAGTAAAATACCCAGGTCCAGATTATTTTCAGACCACCCTGCTGGGAGTATGGATCAGCGCAGCCAGGACCAGCATTGCTGTTCATGGTTCTCCACCGGAGTGGCAGGAAACAAGTTCACACAGTGGCCTCACTTGCAGCCAGCAAGGATTCCTGGTTGCAGTGCTCCCATGGCGGGACTGGCTGGCAGCTGAATTGGGGTCGCATTGCTGCTGCACAGAGCTGCAACCAAGAACGCATGGCATAGTAAATTCTATTAACCTACATTCTGTGACCTCAATAAAACTTTCTCAATAATCAGCAAGAATAACAATGCCTATGAAAAGAAATTCCTTCGCCCAGTGTTTGAAAATTGAAATGTAAAAAGCACATCAGTGGATAAGGCTTTTTAATGAATAAAATTATTTTCTTAATCTGCAGTTATCTTTCAATCAATACTCACTCCCAGAATTCAAAAAAAAAAAAAAAAACAAAACACCATCTTGCGAATTTAAAAGAGCTTAGAATAAATCATAATAAACTAATCAAGAGGCAGTGTTCAACCAAACTGATTATGCAGAAATTTTAGCCTTGAACTCACGCGGTTAATCTTTTTCTACTAAAAACATTCCATAGTAACAGTCAATCACAAGAGAAATGTAATTCTATATAATGTTTTCAGGCCTATAATGTCTAGAAAGCTTAGGCTACTAAGAAGAGCCATAAATGCATTTCATTGTCGGTTAGAACCCATCGTTTCATTTCAATAATGGTTAAATAAATAAATAAATAGATAGATAAATGCGGCTCCCTTGACTGGCTGGCGGAGCCGCACAATCTGAGTGGCAAACCTGATGCAAGTTCTCCACCTAGCGGATGCTTCGAGAGACGTGCAAGAAAATAAAAACCCCCTGTACTTGGGTGTTCTGTAGACACAGAGACCGAGATACACAGAGAGAAGTGGAAAGCATCCTGTATAGCGATCGGTGATGACATCTGACATGTTCATATTTCTTCATTGATCTTCTTCCTCTTCCGTCTAGGTCTACTTACAACCTTAGGCCAGGTTCCCCAGGAATGATTCATCAATACTTGCAAGTGGGACCTTAATTGGACAGTACTTTCTGGAAAGACACCCAGAAGGGAATGAAGGGAGCAGAATTGGAGGGGCATGGTGGGGGAGCAGTTGGACTGTGACACCAGTGCCACAGAGTCCAATGTACTCTACCTCCCCAAAGGGCCACTGGGAAGGTGGTGACATACTAGAGCTCAGCACTGCCCTAAGTTGGACATTTGCAGCCCAGCAGCACAGCAGAATGGCCTCCATGCTGCTGGACCGACACATTGCCTCCAGTCCTGCCTCCTTACGTCTTCCATCTGCAGGCCCATGTGGCCAGGACTGGGGGCCAGTGATGAAGCTGGTTGACTTCAGCTAAGTGAGCCATTCCCTACTTGCTGAGCACCTCGTGTGTGGTGGATGCTCCCTGGTAGGCTCTCCCATGAGAAACAAAACCCGGTGCCCACCCACCTGCTTCTACCGCAGACCCATTTGCCCCTGGATGGTTCCGGCTTCCTCTCTGAGGCTTCTGACCGGCCAGCCAAGCCATCTGCCACTGCTCAAGAATCCTTGTGCCTCTAGCCACTCTCCTTCCACACTAAGTGGATGACTAGATGCATCATCAAACTCACTCAACTGCCCCTTGGATTTCCTCTCACTCGGTCTTCTGGGCCAGCCCGAGGGGCAGCAGTGGGGCTCCTGTTCAGACTTAGCTTGCGTCTTATTCCACTCTGACCCATCTGGGAACTCTGCTTGGCTCTTCTCCACCTCCATCAGCTGCTAGTAATGGACCCCTGCCCCCGCCATGCAGCTATAGGTAGGAATGAGGGGGAAGGATGAATTTACCTGTAATAGATGAAATGAGAGTCAGAAGTCTCACCTTTCATACTGCAATGTGAAGTGACAAAATGAGGAACACAGTGAGAATTGGAAGAACAGGAAAGTAATAAGAATTGATCAAAAGGAAGAAGTAAGAGCATTAGAAGACACATCCGGGAGGTGGAAAACAGAGAATCAAATACCTTTTTCACTTGCCTTCCACGCTTCATGTTGTCTGCCTTTCCACTTACCTCTACTCCTTCCCAGATTCCTTTGGTTTCTCTTTTCCTGGACCTATAAGTGTTGGAGTGACCTAGAACCCAGTCCCGGGACCATTTCCCTTTCCTTTCCATACATAATGTCACTCAGTCCCGTGGCTTTAAGTATCTTCTCTATGTTCCAGGTCCCAGATTTGAACCTCAAGCCCAGACCTCCCCATCCCAACTTCTTTCCCAGCTTCTTATACACCACCTGGCTCTGGATGACTGAAAGGCATAATCAAGGTCAGTAACTGGACCTCCACACTTGTTTGCTCACAACAAAGCTCCCATCACCCCAGTCTTCCACATGTCAGGAAATGTCAAGTTCAATTTTTCAAGTTGCTCAGGCCTAAATGTGAAGTCATCCTTCACTCCTCCTTTCCTCTCACCCTCTCAATCAATCCATATACAAATCTCATCAGTAATAGTCTTAAAACACATCCAGAATCCAACCACTTTCCCCACTTCTACAGCAACCACTGTGGTTCAAGCCACCATTTGTTCCTGTCTTCCTATCATGTCTGAACAGATCCCGTCTCTCTCTACCTTTCCTCCTTCTATTTATTCTCCACACAGCAGCCAGCAACAGGCTGTAGAACAGAAGTCGAGCTGTGTGGTTTCCCTGCGTTAAGCCTTCCATGTGCTCAGGGTAAAAACTAAAGTTATCACCTGGACCTGCAATGCTCTGCACAACCTGGCTTCTTTGCTCCTTGAAAACACAGGTAAGGCTGTGTCACAGTGCCTTTCCCCTTCCTGGAGTTCTCCTTCCCAGAAGCCTGCATGATTCCCTCTCTCACCTCTCCCAGGTCTTTATTCAAATGGTGTCTTTTCAGAAATGTCTTCTCTATAACTTCCAGTTTAAAATGCAAAAAAAAACTCTACTTGTTTTCCTCTCCAGTGGGTTCAGTGGTGGTCCCCCAAAGATTACATATTTGCAGATGTAACCCAATTATAGACCTTGAAACGAGATCATCTTGGATTACCTGGGTGGACAATAAATCCAGTAACAAGTTTCCTTATAAAAGGCAAAAGACACAGGCATCCAGAAGAGGGGAAGGCTATGTGAAGATATATCACTACCCAATATAAAATTCATTGATCATGGTTGTTGACTTTCTACCCTCCTATTCTATAAGCTACAAGAAGGCAGAGGGTTTTATCCATTGTGTTCACTGCTGTATTTTTTTAAAGATTATTTATTTATTTATTTATTTATTTATTTATTTATTTGAAAGAGAGAGTGAACGAGAGAGAGCACTAGCAAGGAGGAAGGAAGCAGAGAGAGAGGGAGAAGCAGGCTCCTCCTTGAGCAACAGGCCTGATGTGGGGCTCAATCCCAGGGTCCCGGGATCATGATCTGAGCCAAAGGCAGAAACTTAACCAACTGAGCCACCCAGGCACCCCATGTTCACTGCTGTATTAATGGAGTCTAAGACAGTGCGTGGTTCCAGTGCCTCATTAGTGGTTAGTGTTCCATGAATATTTGTTAATCAGGAAAACAAAGAGATAACTAAATGAACGAGGAATGTCATTCCTGATAATTGTGCCGGAGTGAAAAAGAAGAATGATGGATCTATTGATAAAAACAAGACTGAAAGAAAGAAATCATAATTAGAACTGAGATGGGGGGGATCCCTGGGTGGCTCAGCGGTTTCAGGCCTGCCTTCGGCCCAGGGCGCGATCCTGGAGACCCGGGATCAAGTCCCGCATCAGGCTCCCGGCATGGAGCCTGCTTCTCCCTCTGCCTGTGTCTCTGCCTCTCTCTCTCTCTCTCTCTCTCTCTCTCTGTCTATCATAAATAAATAAAAATAAATCTTAAAAAAAAAAAAAGAACTGAGATGGGGGTAGCTAGACAAGTTCAATGTAGGGTGTGTTCAGTTTGATACGACGGAGCTACAAGCAGAAACTTACACATGGTCTCGACTTATGAGTTTTTGACCTTATAATGGAGTAAAAATGAAATGCATTCAGTAGAAACCATACTTGGAATATTGAATTTGGAATATTTCCTGAGCTAGTGATACACAGGATGGTTTTCCCTCCTGGTGCTGGGCAGGAGCAGCCCCCAGTGAGCCACACGAATATAAGTGTTAACGAGCAACACACCAGCAGCCGTTGTGTGCCCATACAATCATTCTGGCTTTCACTTTTAGTAGAGTATTCAACATATTATGTGAGATAGCCAACACTAGTATAAAACAGGCTTTGTGTTAGGTGATTTTGCCCAATTGTAGGCTACTGTAGGTGTTCTGAGCACGTTAGAGGTAGGCTAAGCTAAGCTATGATGTTTGAGAACTTAGATTTATTAAAAGCATTTTCAACTTAATGACGTTTTCAACTCAATGGGTTTTTCAGAACATGACCCCCATTGTGAGTGGAGGAAGATCTGCGTATGTTTTCACTAATTTAGGATTTACTTATCCAGCCAATTCCAAAAGAATTTTGGAAGACCTACTCTGTTTAATAAGATAATAAGACAAAAACATGAGAAACTGACAGGCATTGGAGGATGTAGAACTGATGTTTGGTTGAAACATCAGCATTGAAGATACATAGATTAGTGATTAAATGTCACATATGAGCACTTCAAATCCTATTTTAGCTAGCCTCTCTTGCACCAGATGTTTTATTATACAAATTCAAACTTGATTTTTGATTGGTGGATTGATTTCACCTCTAATAGTTTCCCCTTTCTCTATGTTGAGGCAATATTAGTGGTCCGGAAAGCAGCCAAGATTCAAATTATATAAAGGATAAGGAGAGCAATAGCTCCTGAAAATTTCAGAGATTCAGAGCAGAAGCTGAAATTGCTGAGCTTCCCTAAGTACTAGCCTCGGAGCTCATGTACTCCCTAAAGAGCTGACCACCACCCGAGCCCCCCTGAAGGAGCCAGTGTGCATTTTGGAACACACCAGACCCTGTGTGGGGAACGTATACTGTTCCAACCCCAGCCAGCTTTACTTCCTCAGTCTTTCCTGCTCTCCCATTTAATGAGGCACTTCCACTGGTGAAGATATTTTCCAAATAATTTTCTGCCCTACTCTCCTTGTTTGTTGGAAAACAGAAAGAAAGAAAGAAAGAAAGAAAGAAAGAAAGAAAGAAAGAAAGAAAGAAAGAAAGAAAGAAAGAAAGAAGGAAGGAAGGAAGGAAGGAAGGAAGGAAGGAAGGAAGGAAGGAAGAAAGAAAGAAAGAAAGAAAGAAAGAAAGAAAGAAAGAAAGAAAGAAAGAAAGAAAGAAAGAAAGAAAAAGAAAAAGAGCCCCTCATGATAGTTCACAGATATCAAAAGTGGAATAGATGTCTCCTCTCTGCACTTCCCTTTAAAAATTTTAGGACATCTTTCAAATGACAAAATGTCAGAAAGATACGTATCAGAGTCAGATTTCTTTGTTATTTTGCAAGATTTGCAGAGGCTTGGTGATAGCCTTGCAGCGGCCAAAGGCTCAAGTTTTTAAGTATTTCATCCTTATCCTTTTACAGAGGTGTGTCTTGTGGCCACATAGGAGGCACTGCCAGCAGACCTTGGCCACCCCACACCAACCCCGCCCGTCTTACCGCCAGCAGGAGGCAGGCCGAGCGCCCACCTCACACGGTGTCATTAGGCAGCTTCCAGCTGAGCCCCAATGTGCTTCTGAAAACATCAAAGTTGAAAAAGTGCACATAAAATCTGAGAAAATATTAGCTTCATGGATGAAATCTGCATTTAATGGACCCTGAGTGGGGAGATGAAGCATATATAGAAACATACATATATATTTATGTTTACCAGTTTATTAAAGGATCTGAATCAGCAGCCAGATGAAAGATACATCAGGTGAGGTTCTGAACAAAGGAGCTTCAGTCCTCATGGAAGTTGGGGCTTGGATCAGTGGCACACAGAAGAGGTCTGGTTCCTCAAGCATAGAAGCTCTCCAAAAAAAACAAAAAATGAGATAAAGTATATTTTCTTGCAATATTTAGTATATACTTTATATCCCAACACCTTGACATATTATGAAGGCTTTTTCTTTTTCTCTTTTTTTTTTTTTTACTTTTGAGTTCATTTTAATTCCAAAGGTAAAACAAACTGAAAACCTGAATTATTCTAAAATGTTGTATTTTTCACTATGGGTGCTAGATGGCATGTGCATACTTCATATGGCTTTAGGCTGGTTTGCCATTGCTAACATCTCCTTTATGGCATGAATGTTTAGATTGTTTAAATAAAGCGTCTGAGGGAGACCCATTTGTGGAAGAAAAGTGACTTTTGATGTCACAGACTGTAGCTAAAAGTAGTCAGTGGAAACTGCTGCTATACCTATACCCCACTGGAAAGACAGGAAGCATTACTTTGTAACACAATGAGCCACACACTGGATGAGAAATAAGATGTTCTTGGGATAGAATTGAGGGACAGTTTTTCCACAAAAAGGAGATAGAGAGGGAGAGGAAATGGATACAGATATCTGTATATAATATAGATATTTCCTTTTTTCTGAGAAAAAAAAAATGTATACATATCGAACATGACTTCCCAGAACATATTTTAAGAATAAATTGTAGTTTTATTATGATATATGTTCTCCCTACACAGTCAGAATTTGGAATGTTCTATCTAGTAAGTGTTACGCTTTCAGCCCAGGAGAAAAGAGGACTATGAACTGATATCAGCGAATCTTCTTTGAACAGGAGTTGCATGCAAGGTATTGAGAAAGGCTTCCTCAGAGCCTCCCCCCCCCAATCTAGTGCCCTCATTGGGGTGCTCACATGGTCATTAATCTGGACCTATGGACCTTGAGTTTCTTCCTTCTGGGCATTTGCTAGACTACACTAATTCACACAGTAGTGCTAATGGGTGAGAGTTAATGTGTTTTCTCTCAAGGGCATTTGTACTTTCAACAATTAGTTGATCTCTAATTGGCAAGAGGACCGGAATCCCCCAGCTGTCTGGAAATCCCAGAAGAGGCTTCATGGGCTGGGACATTGTCAGCCCCTGTGTGAAGTCTTCCTGCCTAACTCCAATACTGAATCTGACTCAAGAATCAGTACTAGCCACCCAGAGAGCGGCAGGTCATGGGGTAATCTGAGAGGAAGACAACCACAAGCGTCTACATTTCATGCTGGTTGAGTTGTGGGTTTCGAGTATGGATTTAGACTCATCTGGAATCAATTTTCAGGGGCTGGTCACTTGCTAACTCTTAAATCTGTGCCATGAGACATGTTTTTAACTTCTCTAAACCCCTATTCTTCGTTCGTAACACGTGGATGATATTGACAAGGGTTTTGTTAGAATCCAAAGAATGATATTAAGGTCTCATGAGCATAGAGCCAACACAGAAAGTGCTCGATAAACGGTAGTCACTATCACTTCATCTGAGGAGTTGAGACCAATTAGCTCCGGAGTCACACCATCTCAGACTAGAAGGGACCTTCGAGTCCAATCCAACTGTGACTCTCCAGCACCTGGCCATGCGGTCTCGTCTGCATGGGACGTCTTCCGAGATACTCAGCATTTGACATCAAAGCCTTCCGCTAAGGCTATTGCCAGTAAAGGGGAGGCGAAGAGAAAGTGGCTTAGGGGCATACTTGCTAAAATGAGTAGTAAGAAGCTGTCTGATTTTTCTTGCAGGCTTGGTTTTCTGAGCATAGGCGCGCTGTGAGTCAGTCCACTGGAACAGAATGGAAACTCCCAGCTAAGGTGATACTTTGTGAAAGGCACTTTGAAAACAATCCCCCTCCCAAATCTCTTATAAAGCACAGCTGTTAAAATCCAGAGGTACCCGGTTAGGTATGAGAGATTTCTCTCCAACACAACCAATAAATGAGAGGCTGCTACGAAAACCTCGGCATGCATCACTTAAGCCCGGGAGTTACGCGGTGACACTCCGCAGGTGCCTGGCGCCGACAGAGATTATCATTGAAGCATTGAAGGTTACGCCAGGAATCACAACATTGCCACCTGCATTCCGGCTGGGAAGAACAAGCCTGCCAGGAAAAGTCGGTGCAAACCTTGTGTGTCCTTCCTCGCTGCCAGAGGCTGGAGGACACAGTGACATGTCAGTGCCACCTCCCACCTGCTCTTCGACCTTGGTCAGGAGTCACTGCTCCCCCTGAGCATCAACGCTTCGCCTACGAAGTGGTGACAGTCGTGATCGCCTGCCTTCCCCACCTGATTATGACTGGCTTTAATGAATTCCATTTTCATAAAGTGTTTTCCCAGCCTCGACAGGTCGTCGCTGCCCAGGGTAAGGAAAAAGCCATTATCATCGTTGACCCCAGAGCCAAAAGAAAGCTACTTTCTCAGGCCTCCCTGCTTTAACAAAGTCTGAGTATCAAGCTTGTATCGGGCTTTTCATCACACGCCACAAAGAGCATTCAAAAGTTCACGGTCCTGAAATATGAATTTGTTGTTGCAGTCGCTTTTCTGTGAAAGGCAATGTGCTTTCACACATGTAGCCAGTTACAGTAAAGACTCGCTCCAAAGAGCCTCGGTACAGATGGCCAGAGCTGGCCTCTGGTGCGCAGTTCATTAAACAGTCTCCCTTTGACCAACAGGCCTCATTGTAAGGCAGCCCAGGCCCCAGCTGATGTCAAAAGCGCCATTCTACCCGGGGTGGATTGTTCCCACAAAGCATGCCCACACGCATCCTGCGGCAGATAGGGATGGGGCTGGCTCCGCAGATGTCACTGCCACCACCACCACTGTCACTTTTTCCCTGTCACACGATCTTGGGTATCTTTCCAGAGACTTGCACAAAGCCCGATTCAGAGTTTGCCTTTGACCGATGCACACTTGGCTGCAGATGACCGGGGAAGAAGAAAAAGGCGTCCTGGTGTTTCTCCACCCTCGCCTGGGAAAGCTTGGGAATTCCTGGCTGCTTTACCAGCTCCGACTCAGGCTGAAAAACAAATCAGAAAGTTGCCAATGGTTTCATTCAGTCTGGGAAACTGGGTTAATGCGACTCTGTGAGTGAAACCATCAATGCACAAAAGTCAGGAAATCCAAGAGTGCCATTCCCACAGCCCACGGAGGCCTTCCAACACACAGGTGACTCTGTGTGCCCGCCGAGGCCCTCAACGGCATCCTTGCCAGGGGATGGAAGCCATCCCGGGAGGTCGCCAGCCTCGAAGGGGAAAATGGTCCCTGCATTCATTACATTACAGTTTCGACTCTGAAATTATTTATGTATTTTGAAGTCAAGCGCACCACATTGTAATTACCTTGGCCCGCTGAACGGACTGAGCCTTTCCTCCTCCTCCCTTGGCATTCGAAGGGCCGAGAATGGGAGCCGGGACATGCTGAATAGACAACTAATGGGTAGATGCCTGGATGGGTGGGTATTTGAAGGTTACGTGTAAAGTGCAAACTGTTCGATTTCCATCCATTCCATAACTATCACACACAGAGGGCTGTGTGGAACTCCAGTTTCTGGTGTTGGAGTTTTATCTGGACTCCGTTCCTTCTCACCTTCCTAGTAACCGGCCACATCTCTGCCATTTCAAATAAAAACTCTGCGCTTTTGCTCTGTAATTGTTAGCAAAATTTCTCGTTTCTTAAGCATCCTTATTCTCTCAGAGACACCTCCAAAGTCTACCATCCCAGTGGACCTGGTGCATCGCCTTTCTCCTACCCCCCAAAACAAACATGGAGCAAAAGGAGCCCTTGGAAATAATGTGTAGAAAGTGTGCCTGAGTGGGGCGCCTGGGTGGTGCAATCTATTAGCAACCAACTCTTGGTTTTAGCTCAGGTCATGATCTCAGAGTTGTGGGATGGAGCTCTGCAGTGGGCTCAAAAGTCTGTTTGGAGAGTCTCCCTCTGCCACCCCCACCAAAATTAATAAATAAATCTTTTTTTGAAAAAAAAAGAAGAAGAAGGAAAAAGAATGTGTGCCTGAGAACTGCTACCCAGGGAATAATGGCATGGAGGCCAGCCTTTTGTCAACATTGCCATTCAGCAGGCCTTCAGCTCCTACAAGGTGTGTGTACACAGCAATTATTTCTTGAGAAGAAAACACAACCACCGACCAGGGCAGTGCCGGTACGCAGGGAGAACCAAGCAAGCCCTCCAGGAGCTCGTAGTATCCTCAATGGAGAAAACGTGTTGGATGCAACCTTAGCACGAGGCATGTCCTACATCCAAAGAAGAGTTTCATGGGAGACGCACAGTCAAAATAAGACACCTGAGTATGTGAAAAAATATGGAATAAATATTGTAAAGGCTAGGGGGAGGAGAGAATTGAACGGTTGGAGACAAGTGATGCTAACCAGGATGCTCCTCACTGTGGGAACACTTGAGCATGTGGGGAGCATCATAACATATCAGAATTCTATCATGTTAGAAGAATCTATAACTGGACAGAATATTAGAGACCGTGTTATCAAACATAATCATATATATGAAGCAACTGGCTTACCAGACTAACAGTGAGCAACTTTCATATCAGGGTCAACCATGACATCCACTAATACAGCTCAACTTAAGTATTATCAGAAGACCCATCTTACCTCAAAATAGCACCATCAGTGTCTATTAGGATAAGTCATGTATTCCTGCCATTTTCTTTCATACCTTTGGATAAATCTACTGTGTTTCCAGAAAGTGCACATTAAAAAAAAATCTGGGGTCCCTGGATGGCTCAATCCATAAAGCATCTTACTCCAGCTCAGGTCATGATCGCAGAGTCCTGGGATCGAGCCCCACATTGGGCTCTATGCTCGGCAAAGAGCCAGCTTGTCCCTCTCTCCCACTTGTGCTCTTTCATGTTCTCTTTCTCAAATAAACAGGTAAAATCTTTTAAAAAGTTAAAAAATAAAAATAAATCTGTCTTCAAATTGAGAGGCAGTCTACAAAATGAAGACCTGTACTTTAAAAGCATGAAAGTCATCATGGTCATGAAAAGCCAAAAAAAAAAAAAAAAAAAAAAAAAAAAAAGCCTGAGGAATTGTTCCAGATAAAGAAAGACAAAAAAAAGCATGGCAACTAAATGACATCTGGAACCCCAGATTGGATCCCAACCCGGAAAAAAATTCTTTGATTTTTGTTTTCTGTATGTAAGTGAAACAATTGCCAAAGTGTGAATAAGTCCCAGAGGTTGGATATTAGCATCCCAAAGTTAATTTCCTGATTTTGATCATTTTACTGTGGTTCTGAAGGAGAACGCCCTTGTTTTTAGGTACCACATAATGAAGTTTTTAGGGGTAAGGGAGCATGTGTCACCCAGCTTAAAATCATTCTCTCATGTCTCAGCAGGAATAAGGTCCCAAGAATCTGCAAAGGGCAGTATGACCTTCTGGAGAGCCCAAGTGATGCAGGGACCTGACGTGCCCACCTGGATGCCTGCTTTGCAAGGGTCCCCAAGGTCTTGAGCAAATTGCTTCGTTTCCTCTTATTAGGATGTTTAGAAAAATACCAGCAGCCTATACATGTACTGAAACCTTTATATGTGCCAGGCACTATATCAAGCACTTCAAGTGTATTAACGACAACCTTTTACAAAGGAGAAGACAGTCACAGAGTGTCATGTCATTTGCTCACTTTCACACAACTGAGTAGCAGGCTTGACCAAAACTGAACTGTTGTTACCTTACACCACGTCTGACCTGCCAGTGCTCCTGTGAGGCTGAAGTGAAACCTGCCAAGCACTAATTTAGTGCCTGTGCCACAGGAGATGGACCGTAAAGGTTAGCTGGTTGCCGGTGTCACCCACATCGCCACCACCAATGATGCCCTGCACCGTATCTGCCTTAGCTGGATCCTAAATCCTCAGTGCCTGGGTCCCTCTTCTTACTAAATCTTTTGTAGTTTCATCAAATAATGTAATCTATAAGTTAAACACCAGATATTTCAGAAGTGCTTAGGAAAAAGTAGAGGTATATTAAGTGAATACATTTTTCTTATAACAATCATAACTTCGCAGCTTGGCTCCATAACCTTGGCTGGTATGATGTATCTAAACTTGATGACATTTTTCATACTATTTGGATTCCTTCCATAGGACACCATAGAGCCAGGGGAGGGAGGAAGATTTATATTCAATCATTACCCTGGTGTACATACCTTGGGCATGTATTTGGGCTTTTCTCCAGAAAGTGTGCTAATGTATCTTGTCTAGTAAAAGACACTGGGTGTCATTCAAAGCAGAGGTTATGTCACAAGTCACTTTCGTGGGTTTATGGGGTTTTTTTAGCTCCTTGCAGAATAGCCTTTGATGGCTTTCATTGGTTGGTGTTGATACTGAGCGCATATGGGCCACCCAGTCATGTTCTTTAAATACAAAAGGAGATGGTATTCATCCCCTAGGACACAGTGACAAAGTACCACAGACCAGGAAGCTTACATAGGAATCTGTTTCTTCACAGTTATGGAGGTTAGAAGTCTGAGTTAAAGTTGTCAATTGGTAAGTTTAGTTTCTTCTGAAGTCTCTCGCCTTGCCTTGCCGATGGCTGTCTTCTCCCTGTGTTCTCACATGGTCTTTCCTCTGTGCATACCTGTGTCCTCACTTCCTCCTCTTATAAGGACACCGGTTATATCAGAATAGGGCCCATCCTAGTGACCTCATTTTAACTTAAATAGCTCTCTTGAGTCCTCATCTCCAAATACAGTCATAGTTTCTGGTCCTGGGGGTTAGGACTTCACTATCTAACTTTTGGAGGGACAAAACTCAGTCCATGATAGAGACTGAAAAGGAGAGGAAGAGAAAATCCATAGAGAGGTGCCTTAAATTCTAGAAACAAATATTCCTTGGAGTCCACTGTTTGTAAAACATGAGTCTGGCTTCTGATGGTACCTGTTCACCTGCATCAGTTTTTGGGAACGAGTCAGGTGGAGGTTCCATCCTAGCAAAGTTTCCAGAAGCTGCTCTTACATATCCATAAACTCCTTCTTGAACCCTGCTGACCATACCTTGACATCCTGCTCAGCAGACTCTGTATCACCATGTTCAGTGTGGTTCTCAGTGCCCAGGAATATAAAAACTCTTGTGCATAATATGTTGGCACCATTGCTGAACTCAACATTCAGCCAATATGGCTAAGCAACTTGGAAATAATCCATCCTCTTAATAGCTGATATAATTTTAGTACTTTATTTACTACAAACATTGAATTTTGCCTTCAGGCCTCATAGAGAACAGCACTGACAACTCCCAGAAACATATTTGAAATGCCTCACGTAGCATACGCAGCTGACTAGAAGGATTCCTAGTGTGCTGTGACAGGGATGAGGAAAAAGAGGGTGTGAAACCGCTAATCCAAAACTAAAGCTCTCCAGGTCTACCCCACAAATCCCTGACCCACTCGACTTCTGATTTAGGGCCCAGAAACCTGTAATCCTCAATCTGCTAAGGACTCTGCTCAGGATTTAGGCTCCTGTCTCTGTTTCCCTGTCAAAATCATATTGTTCTCTTCCCTCCCCCCCAAAATGAGATGGGACTCGAAAACAAACTTGGTAAAAGTCACAATCGATTAAATAATATAATTGCAATTCTTACCTGTGAGAGCCAATTTAAATCCACCAGATTTGTTTTTGTTCTGCCAATGTCTGCCAGTTCATGCTCATTACCAGATAAAGACCGAATGGCTCCCGGAGGAGAACTTTGCCTTCGTTCCCACACGAAGATTGAGATCTATGCTTTCATTGTTCTAGATGTATCTTCATGGAGACTTCCATACTGTATAATACCAGACACAAGAGTAACTGTGTACCCTTGAAACTAATAGAATGTTATATATCAATTATACCTCAATTAAAAAACAAAAACCCACAGGATATGACATAACCTTGGTCTTAACGATTTAACATTAAATTGTCAATGTGGATGCGTTTATTGTCCCAGAACTACATATTTTAAGATGGTTAAAATAGTAGATTTTCAAAGAAAAAAAATGGTAGATTTTCTGTAGTTCTGTACACAGAACTTTTTCACAAATTTTAAAAAGAATTTGTCGTCCAGAAAAAAAAAAAAAGAGTTCAATACTCTAATTGTGATTTTACAGGGACTCCAGGAGCCGACTGTCGTACAACAACACATGACCACCAGGGGACAGCATAGACCTGATTCTGCTTTAGACTGCACTAGGCTTCGGCAGTGGGTTTTCTCCCGCCCCCAAGTCCCCGCCCTTCCCCCCAGGAAGACCTCTCAGTGCTGCAGGATGTGGAAGTGCCCCCAGAGCAGCGGCCCAGAGCCCCTGGCAGCAGGCCTTGCCCTGAGGAAGGTTCTACCCCGACCTTCTGCCCTGTGCCTTGCTGGGTGTGGGGCTCCGCGATGCTGTCGAGGCTGCTCCCGGGGAACAGGCAGGGCCGAGGACCCGCGCCAGTATCAACATGCAATGTACAGGCATCAGGACCGACCATTTCCCAGGCCCTGGCTCTTTCCACAGCATCAGGGAGCAGGGACCAGCTTGGGGGCGGGGGGGCAGGCGAAGAGGCCTCGTGGGGCAGGGACACCCATGAAGCTCCCAAACCTGGACAGGAGAGAACAGGGGATCAGACAGGCCTTAGGAAAGCTTATTAAGAGCAAACAAGCATTTCGTGTTTGTATTGTTGTGTATTTCCAAAGTGTTTTCTTGTCCTCATTCATTATCAGCTCACAATTCTGAACCATCACCCGCGAGGCGACCCGCGCCACTGCTCGGCCTGAGCCTGGGGAGCCCGGGGCGGAGCGCGCAGTGACGGTCGGAGCGGCCACGGCAGGCTCCGGGTGCGCCCCGGCGGCGCCCACACCCGCGGCCCTTCACGCCCGCGATTGATGCTCCTGCAAATCCCGTCGGCGAGCTGGTTCCGGGGATGACCTGCGGCGAGGGGGCGGGGCCGGGGGCGGGGCCGGGGCGGGGCCAGGCGGCGGTGGGCGGGGCCGAGCCGCGGGGCCAGGGCGGGGGCGGCGGGGCCGGGGCGGGGCGGGTCTGGGGCGGGGCCAGGCCGGCGGGGGCGGGGCCAGGCCGGCGGGGGCGGGGCCGGCTCGGTAGGTGCGAGCGGCCTACCCGGCCTCGGCCGCCTTTGATGGAGGCAGCGCGGACTTTGGCCGAAACTCAACACCTCTCAAAAGTCCAGATTAGTCAGGAGGAAGAAAGGGGAACGCATTGTGGAAGTTTTCAAGGAGGAGACAAAGATGCCTGTGTTTTGTGTCGCTCAGCTGCCTCCAGAAAATGTCCATTTGTTTTCTTTCCACTCCTTTTACATTTTAAGTGGCATCCAGTGAATGTGTCTTTTCAGGGTGCCCGATTTCACCGGTTCGTGACACCTCGTGTTGCCATTTTAATGAAGCATCATTTTTCCAGAGGGTGTGGGAACAAAACCTATTTAATGACCTCTCAGAGCAAACACTGAGTTCTTCAAATATTTCCCTGAATTGAAACCCCCAGCCCACGATTCACTTCCTTTTTAAAATACCGGTTGGCCAGTTTACTGCAAACCAATAAACAGGGCTTTTCTTTACTCTCGGGCCGCAGAGTTCCTGTCGAGTCTCCCACCCGGGCAGTCCATGAGAAACCCCAGACTCTGGGCCCGGGCGGACCCTGGGAGGGCGCGGCGCTGGGCAGCAGTCCCCCCAGCAGCCCTGCACCCCCGCAGCGCAGCACGCAGCTGGGCAGACCCGGGATGACCTTGCAGGTTAGCTAGTCCCCCTCGCCCCTTGACAGATGAGGAAACCGAGGCTGGGGGGAGGCCTGCAGGACCACCCAGGGTGTTTCGGAGAGAAGGGCCTAAGCAGTGTTGATCCCCATGTGGTTCTCATGCCTTCTGCTTCAGCGTCACTTAGGGCAGTTGCACAAATGCATATCCCGGACCCTTTTCCAAACCTACTGAGCTAGAATCTCGGGGCAGAGGGTACTGGGAATGTACACCTTACCAATGCCCCAACGCGGTGGTTGCCATGCACACTGACTCTGGGGAAGCAGGAGCAGTTGCAGAAAAAACAGGCTTAGAGCAGACACATCTGGGTTTGAGTTTCCTAATCCGTACTTGGGGAGATTGCTGTGGGGGATTCTTGAGACTCGCTCAGGCCCCAGGGTCTGGCACCAGGATGCACTCAGTCAGTGTCACCTGTCTCCTAGACATTGCTGGATTGAGCCCCAGGGCCTCATTTACAGACTCTATGAGCTTTGGCACATCATTAGTGCCCTCTGAGCCTCAGTCTCCCCATCTGTAAGGTGGAGATAGTAATATTACCTCCTCCCAGGAGCCCTGTCAAGATTAACTATAGTATGTTGCAGCAGCATGGACCAGTCATGAAACCAAACAACTCCAGGTCTCTCATGTAGAATTCAAGGCAGGTGAATTCAATTCATGTGGAATTGCACAGAAGGTGGAAGAGCTAGGGAGCCAGAGAGAATAAAGAAGCTATCTAGACATTGGCGACTTGAAGGCTAGATGAAGGTGGTGGCTGTAAGAAGCCCAAGAGTCAGGGTGGTTGGCAGGAGCTGGGACTGTGGTAGGCAGGAGAACTAACAGCACCAAGGACAAATAGCTGCTGCTGGATGTGATGTGGAGATAGGTAGCACACAAGGCAGATGGGAAGGGGGAGAAGAGTCTTGGCCTCTCTCCCCCTCACCAGCCTACAGTCCCCTGCCAGCGCTTCTCCTTGCTCTAGAAGAGGTGCAAGTCAAAGACAGGGAAGCCTGGAAGCATATTTCCTGGAGACAGACAGCAGAGAGGAGGTGGACACACCTTACAAACAAACAAGCAAATGCCCAGCACACACACATGAAAACACTTACACCTTCCCAGACACAGAGGAGGCGTTTGGCTGGCGCTCATCATTGCAACTGGTATCAATAAGCTGTAATAGCCCAATGGAAAGGGACTGTTGGCTAAAAAAGTATGCCCCTGTGGGAAGCCTGCCTTTTATTAGTCACATACAGATGTCATTTCTCCTGGGCTGGTCACATTGTGGAAGAAAAGTCCTGAGACCAGAGTCCCGGAAAACGAGCCTCAACTTCTTCATGCATGAAAATGAGAATAATACACTATTTCATAAAGTATCCTAAGGATGTAATGAGGTCACAGACATGAAAGTACTTTAGGTCACTTGGAGTCCTGTACAAATACAGGATGTGTTTGCATTCTAGGAAAAGGAGATCCTTCCAAAACAGAGGAGTCAGAGTCACTATGACCTATGTTCAAAATACTTTTTTCCCCAACTGATGTTTTTCAAGTTCATCGTTTTCTTTTCAAAAGTTAAGACAGGGCAGCCCAGGTGGCTCAGCGGTTTAGCACCACCTTCAACCCAGGGTGTGATCTTGGAGACCCAGGATTGAGTCCCATGTCAGGCTCCCTGCATGGAGCCTGCTGCTCCCAAGCCTGCTGCTCCCTCTGCCTGTGTCTCTGCCTTTCTCTCTCTCTCTCTCTCTCTCTGTGTGTGTGTGTGTCCCTCATGAATAAATAAATAAAATCTTTAAAAAATAAATAAATAAAAAATAAAAAGTTAAGACAGGACACCCGGATGGCTCAGCGGTTGAGGATCTGCCTTCAACTCAGGGCATGATCCCAGGGTCCTGGGATCAAGTCCCACATCAGGCTCTCTGCATGCAGCCTGCTTCTCTCTCTGCCTGTGTCTCTCCCTCTCTCTGTGTATCTCTCATGAATAAATAAAATCTTTAAAAAGAAAGAAAGAAACTGTGTGTTCTGTGATTCACTACATCATTTGTCTTTGGAGTACTGGTCACTGAAGGAAATGATTCTGTGTCATCAATTATAGTGGAAAGAGCCCCAAATGAAGAGCAAGAATATGTGAGTTCTAGAAGGCCTGGCATCGCCGGTGTTATGTTCTCAGCCACAGAATGCTAGAATCAGAACACAAACTTTATAGCTGTGACATTTGGTAAGTTTCATAAATTCCTGATTTTTCACCAGGGTTTGGGTAACCACAGTGTTATCATTTTGGCATAAGATTATGCACAATTCATGACCTTCACAATGAAATACTATCACTTCTGTTCTTTAGGTTTCTTGTGTGTTGGCTTATTAGTGCAGACCATTGTGTTAAGCATTGTGAAACATTCTGAAATTTATTCTTCTTAATACACTTTTAAAAGTCTTCAATTTAAAAAAAAAAAAAGTCTTCAATTTTCAGCCCAAAAAGCACTACATTTTCTATCCAGGCACATTTTATTTTGTTGGTTTTAACAAAGACTGTGCTGGGATGTGGCCAAACTGCCAGCATGCCTTTGACTGTCATCAATCACGTAGCAGCTGGCAGAGCTTGTTCAGGGTTGATGAGCCAGGCATGAGGCCAGGACCCAGGACCCAATGAACACAACAGCCAGGGTGGCCCAAGAGCAGAGACAGGAGAGGGGACAGCATGAGGACAGTCTGGAAACACAGCCAAATAGAGCAATTGGAGGCTTGAGTAGCACCCCAGGTCAGTCTGGGCCTTTCCTATCAGCTTAGGAGGCCTCCTGTGCAACACTTTTTTTTTTTTTAAGATTTTATTTATATATTTGACAGAGAGAGAGCACAAGCAGGGGCAGCAGGAGAGGGAGAGGGAGAAGCAGGCTCCCCAGTGAGCCGGGACCCTGATGCAGGACTCCATCCCAGGACCCTGGGATCATGACCTGAGCCAAAGGCAGATGCTTAACCAACTGAGCCACCCTGGGGCCCCTCCTGAGCAATTTTTAAAGAAGGAAAACCAAGCCCCAAATGTGCATGGTTTGACATTTACCAAGAAAGGTGAAGGTCAACTTTCTGGACAGGAAATTCCCAAGAGGGGCCAACAAGGAATGTCAGAAATTGAAGGTATTTGGAGTTGGAGAGAATGACAAAGAGCCCTCATCTCACAGTGTAGAGAGCCATAGGGGGTAATACTGAGGAGCCATCCCCAAGAACGTGGAAAAAGCTTGTCCCCAAAGAGCTAAATCAGCAAGTCTATACCTAATGTAAGAGGTTAGTCATCCGGTTCCTCCAAGAGACTGCTGAAATGTGTTCAGAAACACCCAAAACACCAATGAGGAGGCTGACTTGGGGCGTGATAGCAATTGGGTAAGCAGGAATGTAGTTCACTATACTGAACCCCATCGGGGAAAAAGACTGAGCCTGAAAACTCACACACTGAATAGGTAACCTCAATGACCCAGAAGAGGGTAGGACCCACATAAGCTCCGCTGAAGCAAGGGGCAGAGTGGCCCCTAGAGCCCAACACTATAATCAATGGACTTGAACATATATGGCTGCTGAAACCCCATGTGATTAATTATCTAAGTCAGACAATTCTTTCTCTTTGCTCTGCTTCACCAGGAAATTTCCTATTTTAATTTCACTCCCCAAGGAAAGCTGCCAAAAGAGAGAGAATATGCTCATCATACTGACCTAAATATTTCAATCAAAGGGATGCTCAGGGTTCTCAATGCAAAATAATACTGGCACTTTGATTTATACATCAGTCTCTTGTCACCTGGGTTAATGAGAGTCTGTCCCTGGGAGCTGGATCCATACCAAGTGTGCTTAAAATCCTAAATGCTTGAAGCCCCAAAGCTGAGAACCTGACCTGAGATAGTATAGAATTTATAGAAGATAAATGCCAATTTAGGAGTCATATGGGCATTGACACAACCAACCTTCCTGAAAAATATCCCAACACTGCCACATGCCATTGTTCAAAGTAGACAAGTAACAGTATTGAATGCACGCACCAGTTCACCTCAAACTCTCCACTATGTAAAGCAGTTGTCCTCTAAAACTGGAGGAATTATTGTCTTGGACCAGATCCGTGCTGCAAGAAAGGACGCAAAGTCTTTGAACTGTAAATAAATTCGGTAACATTGAGCTTCAAACTGTGAATGGGTACCACATGGTACCCATGGGTTAGACATGACGAGTCATGGAGCAATCCACACTGTTCTCCGTGTCACTCCAACTATGTTTCCTTCAGACCCTCACTTACACACCTCTGGGATTTCTACCATTTCTTAGCAATTTAAACTCCATATGCCAAAAAAAATCAAATAGCACTCTGGCCATAAACAGCCCACAGTACCTGCTTTGGAAAGGTGACATTCTAAAAGTTAGGAAAGGGGAGAAATTATCACTGGAGACAAACCCACCTGACCCATATAGTTTTAAATTTGGTAAAGGTAACTACCAAAATTAAAGTTGTAAAGGCAAACAGATTAGAAAAATATTTGTAATTAATATGGCAGTAAAAGAGAAATGAAACATATTATTTAAAAATATTCAAACTTCCAGGGGCGCCTGGGTGGCTCAGTCAGTTAAGCATCTGCCTTGGGCTCAGGTCATGATCTTCGGGTCCTGGGATCAAGCCCCACTTCGGGGCTCCCTGCTCAGGGGAGAGTCTGCTTCTCCCTCTGCCTCTGCCCCTCCCTGCTGCTCATGCTCTTTCTCTCTCTGTCTCTCTCTCTCTCGAATATATAAAATCTTTAAAAAATATATTCAAACTTCCTAATAAATAAGTGAAAGTGAAAAGAGAGAAAGCCTATTATATGTGTATTTTTTAATTTCAATTAGCCAACATATAGTACATCATTAGTTTTAGATGTACTGTTCAATAATTTATCAGTTTCATATAATACCCAGTACTCATCACATCACGTGTCCTCCTTAATACCCATCACCCAGTTACCCCATCCCCCCCACCTCCCCTCCAGGAGCCCTTTGTTTGTTTCCTAGAGTTAAGAATCTTTCATGGTTTTTCTACCTCTCTGATGACTTCCCATTCAGCTTTCCCTCCCTTCCCCTATGATCTTCTGATGATATATGTATTTAAAAGTAAGCAGGAGGGATCCCTGGGTGGCGCAGCGGTTTGGCGCCTGCCTTTGGCCCAGGGCGCGATCCTGGAGACCCGGGATCGAATCCCACGTCGGGCTCCCGGTGCATGGAGCCTGCTTTTCCCTCTGCCTGTGTCTCTGCCTCTCTCTCTGTCTCTCTGTGACTATCATAAATAAATAAAAATTAAAAAATAAATAAATAAATAAATAAATAAATAAATAAATAAAATAAAAGTAAGCAGGAATATGGGATGTCTGGGTGGCTCGGATGGTTAAGCATCCACCTTTGGCTCAGGTCATGATCTCAGGGTTTGGGGATCGAACCCTGCATCAGGCTTCCTGCTCAGCAGGGAGTCTGCTTCTCTCTCTCCTTCTACTCCCCTCCTCCCCACGTATGCTCTCTTTCTCAAATAAAATCTTAAAAAAAAAAAAAAAAGTAAACAAAGATACCTAGCAAAAATTAAGTTGGGAAGAAAGATTCTTACATGCTGCTGTTAACAGCTCATATTTACACAACTCTTCTTGACTTCATTACACATCAAGAGTAACAGAATCATTTACTCCTTTTACAACAAGTATGACTTCAAGGTTTTTAGCTTAAAGAAAAAATTTAAAGGAGAAAAAAAGCCACATACATCAACATAATAAGGTTAGTATTATGTGTAGTAGAAAAAAACTGAAAACATCCTAAATTTTCAACAAGTGAGAAACAGCCAAGCTGTTTATGATGCACAACTCAGTAGAATGTGATACAGTCATTTAAAATTGTAATGTTTAGATTTGTGTAATATTTTGACAAAATGTTTAGAAGATGCTAAACAAAAGTCTGAAGATTTGATTTTAAGTATGTGGCAACTACAGTTATGAAAATATGTGAGCAAAGTCTGGGAGAGAAGAGGAAACAAGAAAGCTCCTCTGATGTGCTTAAATCCCAGCTCTACCACTTACTGGCTACAAGGCATAGGGCATGTTACTTAATGTCTCTGCTTCAGGTTTCCAGTCTGTGAAATAGGAAGAAGAATACCTACCTGTAAAGTTGGTATACAGATAAGGTGAATTAACATAAGTAAAAATGCTTTTAAAACTTTATATTTAGGGGACACCTGGGTGGCTCAGTGGTTGAGCATCTGCCTTTGGCTCAGATTGTGATCCCGGGGTCCCAGGATCAAATCCCACATCAGGCTCCCCGCAGGAAGTCTGCTTCTCCCTCTGCCTGTATCTCTGCCTCTCTCTGTATGTCTCTCATGAATAAATAAATAAAATCTTTTAAAAAGTGCACACACAAAACTTTGTATTTAGAGTATAGTACAAAACAAGTGCTACACAAATGATTATTGTTGGTCATTAGATTAATAATAATAGTAATAATAATGTTACATTATTGCTGTAGCCTTTATAATACATAAAAATTAGAAAGGATAATTTTTTACAAGATCCTTCCCTAATGCTCATACATGATTGTCAAAACATATTTCTATTAAGAATATCTAAAAAGAAAAAACCAATATCTATAGTGTCCTTAGGAACATTTCAATTCAACGAACACATGTATTGCACCTGCTGTGTGCCCAGCATCACAAGGCCCCGCTCTCACGGAACTTGCAGTCAGTGAAAGTGTAAGGAGCCACACAGGTCAAACAGCCATGGTGTCCTCAGGTTTGCACACCGCCCTCCAAATGCATTCCATCATTTCATCATTATTTGTCACTGTTAATGCACCATGAACATTTTCTTATGCTTTATATTTATATAACCAGTCTTAAGGTTTATAAAGTCTGCCTCTGTGTTAAATGGGCTTTGTTGTCATTGTTTTGTTTTGTTTGGGGTTTTGTTTTTTTTTAAGATTTTATTCATTTGAGAGAGACAGAATGAGTGAGAGAGAGAACATGAGTGGAGAGAGGGAGAAGCAGACTCCCCGCTGAGCAGAGAGCCTAGTGAGGGGCTCGATCCCAGGACTCCAGGATCATAACCTGAGCCAAGGCAGATGCTTAACCGACTGAGCCACCCAGGCCCCCCTTAAACGGACTTTTATTCTTACTAGATTTGAACAACTGTAGTGGTTTTAATGCCCTGTCAATATTTAAAAATTATCACTTCACTCATGTATCATTTAGGTATTAACATACAGAAAAAAAAAAATGTGGTGTTTCAAAATATGTTTATTTTATTTAAATCCCAGTATTGGGATCCCTGGGTGGCTCAGTGATTTAGTGCCTGCCTTCGGCCCAGGGTGTGATCCTGAAGTCCTGGGATCGAGTCCCACATCAGGCTCCCTGCGTGGAGCCTGCTTCTCCCTCTGCCTGTGTCTCTGCCTCTCTCTCTCATGAATAAATAAATAAAATTTTAAAAAAATAAATACCAGTATTTTTTTTTATCTTATCCTTTGAAATCAACATGGAGTCTTTATTCTACAAAGTTACAGGGTATTCCCATCCTCCTTCACACTAAAAATTTTTTATCAGTTCGTGTCACCTCTACACCTAAAACACTACAACGTCACAGTGTCAGCCGAAGTAAAAGCAAAGTCCTTAGAATGGCTTACAAGAGCCTGTATGATGTGTGCTCCTGTACCTTTCTGATCTCCAATGACTGACTCCACATTCCTGCACTTCACTCCAGCACATGAGGTTCCTTGCTATTCCTTGATCATGTTCCTACCTTACACCCTTTGTAAGGCATAAGCCATTCCCTTGACCTGTGACATGCACCTCCCAGTTATCTACTTGCTAACTCCCTCAGCTTCTTAAATCTTTGATCAAATCTCACCAAGTCAAGGAGATGTATCATGAGCCTCTCATTTAATACTGTAACCTGCCCGCTGCCCCACCACTACTGATCCTTCTAACACTGCTTTTCTTGTCCCATTTCCCATATCACCCTCATACATTATGCGTGTGTATAGAATGTGTAATACATTTACTCACATAAAAAATTAAAAACATAAAAAGAAGATAAAAGAGTCAAAAAAGATTTTAAAGTTTAAAAACTAAAACCTCTAGAAATGGAAACTATGGAAACTTACTGAATTTTCAAACTCTCAATGAATGTGTTAAACAGCACATCTGTCCTTCTTTCCAGATACTCTGGAAAATTCTGAGAAAAAATCCACAGTGCAGCAGCATAGAGTAACAAAGAAGTGGAAGTAGGAAAATTTTTAAAGGAGTAGAAAACATGGGGGAGAGAAAAATATTCAAATAGATAATGGTTGATAATTGTGTAAAATTAATGAAAGAAAACAATTCAGATTTTAAAATGTAATTCCTGACTAAGCAAGATAAGTAAAAATAAAAAAATAAATCCATAGGCACATACATAATAGTTAAGCCGCAGAACACCCATTAGAAATTTTGAGCTTCCTACTCTTGATTTCAGCTCAGGTTATAATCTCAGGCTTGTGAAATCGAGCCCCATGTTGGGCTCTGAGCTCAGGGTGGAGTCTGCTTGAGATTCTCTCTCTCCCTCTCCCTCTGACCCTCCTCCACTCACTCACACTCTCAAAAAAATAAATAAAATCTTAAAAAAAAAAAAAGAAAATTTGAAAGCAAACAGTAAGTAAATACAGGTTACCCAGAAAGGAATAACAACTGAAGCATCAACAGATTTCTCTTCAGTAATAACGGAAGATCAGGGACGCCTGAGTGGCTCAGCAGTTGGGGATCTGCCTTCGACTCAGGTCGTGATCCCAGGATCCGGGATCAAGTCCCATGTCGGGTTCCTACAAGGAGCCTGCTTCTTGCTCTCCCTGTGTCCCTGTCCCTCTCTCTCTCCCTGTGTCTCTCATGAATAAATAAATAATTCTTTTTTTAAAAAGTAATAACAGAAGATCAAAGACTGTTGAAAACTAGCTGCCAAAGGCTGAGACAAAATCCACATATATACCCAATTTTTATTCAAAGATTAGGGTGTAGGTAAAGACATTTTTGGAATATGAGAGTGAGTGTCTTAGCTCTGGTTGCTGTCACAAAATACCCCAGACCGGTGGTTTATACAACAGACATTTCTTTCTCACAGTCTGGAGCCTGGAAGTCCAAGATCAGGGTACCAGCCAGTTCATTTCCTGGTGAGAGCCTTCTTCCTAACATGCAGAAGGCTGCCTTCTGCCTGTGTTCATACACTGTGGATGGATAGAGTTCTGCTCTCTCTTCTTGTAAGGATACTAATCCATGATGAGGGCTCCCACCCTCCTGATCTCATCTAAACCTAATCCTAAACCTTCAAACACTATCACTTTGGGGGCTTAGAACTTCAAAGTAATGAATTTTGAGGAGACATATTCAGTCTCTTACCCGAAGACAAAAAGCTTACCATTACTAGATCATTAAAGAAAACTTTAATAACAGATATATTCAGGAAAAAAGGAAATTGAAAGCAAAATAAATTAAAAGCAAAAAAGAAATCACAAGTAAAGAAATGAAGAAACATGTAAGTAACCTAAAACAAACATTGTCTCATACACTGATAAAAACGAATAATAAGAGTTATAAAAATAAGATAAGGGACACCTGGGTGGCTCAGTGGGTTAAGCATCTGACTCTTGGTTTCAGCTCAGGTGTTGATCTCAGGATCATGAGATTGAACCCTGTGTCAGGCTCAGCTGGGTGTGGAATCTGCTTAAGATTCTCTCCCTCTCCCTCTTTCCTTCCCAGCCTCTCTCTATTTTTTTAAAAAGATTTTTTTTATTCATGAGAGACACAGAGACACAGGGAGAGAGGCAGAAACATAGGCAGAGGGAGAATCAGACTTCCTGAGGGGAGCCCAATGTGGGACTCGATCCCAGGACCCCAGGATCACGCCCTGAGCCAAAGGCAGATGGTCAACCACTAAGCCACACAGATGCCCCATCATCATGATGCTTCTTTTTTTTTTTTTTAAAGATTTTTTACTTATTCACTCATGAGAGACACGGAGAGAGTGAAAGGCAGAGACACAGGCAGAGGGAGAAGCAGGCTCCATGCAGGAAGCCCGATGCGGGACTCGATCCCAGGACTCCAGGATCATGCCCTGGGCCGAAGGCAGGCTCTAAACCACTGAGCCACCCAGGGATCCCATCATCATGCTTCTTAAAAGAAAGAATGATATCATGAATCCACATGTACTATTTCCCAGCTTCCATAATGATCACATTTTCCATTTCATCAAATTCCCCTACCATTTTTTTTTAATTTGCCAAATCATTTATTTTAAGGCAAACACAGACATTATGTTGCTTTACCTCTCAAAACTCCAGAATGTGACACCAACAACACGGAGGAGACAAAGACTTTTTAAAATGTGAACCACAATATCATTATCTCAAATAACAAAATAAACATTAATGCCTTAATACCATTTAATATTCAATTTGAATTCAATTTTCCCTAAACATCTCAAAATTTGTTTCATACACTTGGTTCGTTCAAATCAGGATCCAAAAAAAGATGTGCATATTGCATTCAGTTGGTGTCTTTCCTATCTCTTTTTACCCATCACTGTTTCCCCACTCTTTTTGTTACTTCTACTTTTATTGCTATTTAAAATTTGTTGGAGAAACCCATAGAATTCATCATTTTCTGGATTCGGGTGATTGCATTCTGTGCTTGTAGTATCAGCTAACATGTTCCTCTGCTTTCTGAATCTCCTGTAAACGCTAGCCGTATCTAAAGATTTAATCAGATTTAGATTAAATGTTTATTTTTCTACTTTCCTTTCCTTTTCTTTCTCTTTTTCCCCTAAGGATATTCCGTAGGTAATACTATGTACTTCCTCTTTCATCTCTTGAAAAGCAATTAATTAATGTCTAATTTCTACTTTTAAAGAAGTGAAGGTAGATCAGTTGGTTCAGGTGATATCAGTCTAATCTATCCTGTGTAGTTTCCAAGCAACTCTACACAGGATAGTGATAAGAGCATTGATGACCAGTGCCTAGATTTATTATTTCATTAGTGGTCACAAAGTAATGCTTTTAAAATTATATCGTTTTGCCACACTGATTAGCTAGAGTCCTTCCATAGAAAGTTCTCCCTCAACCATATGCTTATGCTGAGATCCATGTAAATGTAAGAAAAACAATTCACTCTTTTTCTTTATCAGTTTTTGGAATAATAAATTCCAAATAGTGTCATAGCAAGGTTAAAAAATGATAAATAGAATTTTTATTTTCTTTCTTTTTTAAAAAAAATTTATTATTATTATTATTATTATTATTATTATTATTATTCATGGGAGATACAGAAAGAAAGGCAGAGACACAGACAGAGAAGCAGGCTCCCTGCAGGCAGCCCGACGCAGAACTCGATCCCAGGACCCCGGGATCACGACCCAAGCCAAAGGCAGACGCTTAACCACTTCTCTGTCTGTCTGTGTCTCTGCCTCTCTCTCTGTATCTCCCATGAATAATAATAATAATAGTAATAATAATAATAATAATAATAATTTTTTTTAAAAAAAAGAAAGAAAGAAGAAAAAATTACAGGGGCACCTGTAATTTTTATTTTCAATTTATATTAAATTCATGGACTTTTATGTTCAATGCATATCAATTCACTGGAGTCATATCAATTAGTATTTTTAATTCTCTATTTATTCCATCTTTGGCTAGATTTTTGTAGCAATTAAGGAAAGGACAGAGCTTTTCAGGGAAAGCAGGCACAAACCCAAGAACAAGCCTCAAAGATCTTGTGGTAGACTTTGAGCTTCTGCAGAATGTGGGATGGGCATCGAAATCCATCCTAACTGGATCCTAGCAGAAGGAAGACAGCTGATATGGGTTAGACATTTGCCACCTGAATTCTGTTTACTTCCCATTCATCACTATCTCCCCAAATGCAAATTTTCTTGGTTAATCCTATTTTCCTGTTCAGATCTTGATTTTAAAGTCCTGAAGGTCTTTCCTGACCCTCCCATGCCCTGCTTGGATTTTCTTTCTCTGTGCTCTGATGGCACCCTATACATTCCACACTTTCCACAATTATATTACATGATTCATTGACTCTCCTCCCACTAGATTTTAAACATTATGAAGACAGAACAGTGTGTATACTACTATATTTCTAGCACAGAGCATAGCACTCAGCACATAATAAGAAGTCAGTAAATACCCTTTAAAAGAGAAAGCAGGGGGACCTGGCTGGCTCAGTCAACAGAGCATGTGACTCTTGATCTCAGGGTTGTGGGTTTGAGCCCCACATTGGGTAGAGCTTAACTTTAAAAAGTAAAATAAAAAGACAAAAGAGAAAGCAAATTGAAGAGGGAATGGGAGAAGGAAGAACGAAAAAAGTAAAGAGTTATGTCCAAAACGTGACATACTCCCCCCTTTTCAAAAGGACAGCCCAGTTTGGTTGGCCATTGTAGGGGAGAAACTGAAACCCAAATACTGACAGCACTGTTTTTTCAAGACACTCATTTCCCATCCCCGATTGATCTTTCAGAGTCATGACTCTCAAGATGCAAAGTTGCAGAAGGCTTTCCCCTGTTTCTGAGGAATGTACTGTTTTCCAACTTTCCAGATGACCCAGTTGCTTAGGGAATAAAGACACTCAAAAATGTAGAGACCAAGAAGGTAAAGAAATTTCTCCCCCATTTGTGTATTCCCTCCCTTTGTAAAGGCTGGCCTGGCCTGAAGGTGGTCAGAGTCTCTTGAGTTGCAAGGCTAAAGTGAGCTCAGAGATTCCTGTGGGGAGGAGGGTCCCAAGGTCGGAGGAGGGGCAAACTGGAAAACCATAGTAGACCCACAGCTCAAACTGTCAAGAAGGGATCCCAAGGGTTGTCAGGGGACAGAGTTCTATATCCCGAATATGAGGCTAAGAGTTGAGTCCGGAAGACTTAAGAAAGTGAGCGTGAGCAGGCTTTGGAAGAGAGGAAAGAAATACATTATTTAAATATTATTAAACAATATTTAATAGTGGATGTTGTTTAAAATATACAGCTACTTCAACCAGTAGCATGCATGGCTTGCTTTTGAGAGCCAGCCCAACTGTTGTGTGTGGGCACGTCTGCCTAGTTTCAAGCACTGGGGGGTGGAGTGAATCATCTGCTTTTTGTTCAACTCCTAATTTCTGAGATCTGGATAGGCTCTCCTGAAGACAGCCAAGTATGAAGGATTCTCACTGAAGTGGCTCATGGCAGAGGAAAGTGATGATGCTTGCAGCAGAGGGTGGAGCAGCATTCAGGGCAGATTAAGAAGAAAACTCACCTCTTTAGTAGAAAGCCAGGGGCCAGGGAGAGGGAGCCCAGCCCTAGTGTTCAGCCACAGATAACGCAGGAATTTCTGGCAATGGTTATTAGCAAATGGAGTCCCAGAAATTAAACTAATGCTTTAAGACACTAGCATGATCAGAAAGTGAAAAGAAGAAAGGAAAAAACCCCAAAAAACGAAAAGCAGGCCCAGTGAAGAAGGTTCCACAATTTTCCAGTTCCTAAAATAGTCCCAAGTCCCAAGTATTTGTACTAACAAAAAGTGAGCTGCTTTGAACAGAGCACACACTGTCCACTGTCACTCTCAGATGGCCCTAAAATGTACGGGACAAAGGCAATCCACCAGCGAGAACCCGAGGCAGCCAGATCAGCTAAGCAGGGAACTTGCTCTGCGGCCACCAATGACATGACTAATGGATGCATGCGAGAATCTGAGATCCTGTCATTTATCAACAACAGAAGGCATGAGCTCAGCACCTATCACCAATGATGGCTCTTTTTTTTTTATTTTCTCTTCTTTTTTTCTGAGTTTTTACTGTGGCTATTCCAATTTCCGCCCCCACCGTTTCGTACCAGATGTGTAAGAAGTGTTTATCTTTAAATAATCCAAAGGTTGTTGAGCACCTGGGTGGCTGCCTTTGGCTCTGGTCATGATCCCAGGATGTGGAATCAAGTCTTGCACCGGGCTCCCCCCAGGGAGCCTGCTTCTCCTTCTGCCGATGTCTCTGCCTCTCTCTGCGTGTCTCGCATGAGTAAATAAATAAAATCTAAATAATAATAATAATCCATAAGTTGCAAGATAGTGACATATCAAATGTAGACAAGAGCAAGACTGAATTGGAAGAGGCATGGAATTTGCCCTGAAATCATGTGCTCTGATCATGAATAATATCTCCATAAAAACTCTTTTGGATGCAGTTGGCAGAACATGACTTTAGGGTATCCCGTGTAAGAAAGGAGCGTGTACGGTAGAGAAATTATATATACATGATTCAAGCAGATCATCTTAGGTAGGGGATCTTTAAATGTTATGGAAAAAAAAAAAAAAAAGGTGTCTATGTATAGCAGGGAGAGGATCTTATAGTTTGCCCAGCACAAAGCCACTTACCCAGCTCCGGGGAGGCCCCATCTGCACTAACCCCATTGCCATCCAGGAGGCCAGAGCAGCAGGGCTGCTACAATACTGGTACAAGATGACCACGCCCGTAAACCATACTTGATGGGACCAAGAGTGTGCACACCTGTTCCAACTAAGCCAAGGAAATTGGAAATACACTCAAAAGATCCCCACTTCGATGTGGGTCCCTCCTGAATGAAGGGGGAAAGCCCAGGATTTGACTATGGCCATGCTTTCCAATGTGAAGAATGAGAAACCGTGGAAACTGATTTACAGAGAGACGGGTGCTCAAGCCTGAAAGACCAGCAGAGGCCAGCACAGAGAGACATGCGATGGACTTCCAAGCCTTGGATCCAGTTCGAGGCACAGGTTACATCCCTGTTCTTGGATTTCAGGAGACATTCCCCTCCCTTCAAAACAAAGCCCCCCTTTGGGCTGAAGCTAGCTCAAATCAGTTTCTGTAATTTACAACCACTGGAGTCCTGAGTAATAAAGAGATTCCTCCTAGGATCTGAGACATTCCTTTTTTTTTTTTTTTTTTTGTATAGAAAAGCTTGGTTTCGAGACTTCTCTGTGTGCGGGAATGATCTAGTGGTCATAAACACAGACTACGTGAAGAGATCGAATACATCATTAATCAGATCATCCCATTCCAACCATCTTTATCCCAGTCTACTTCCATCCTGCAATTATAATTTCCTCACATAGTTGTTCACTGCAAAAGCAGGTGTCTATTTGCCCCCAAACCATCTACTAACAGAAGAGAGGGTGAGGGGGCACCTGGGTGGCTCAGTGGTTGAGCATCTGCCTTCGGCTCAGGTCCTGATCCCAGGGTTCTGGGATCAAGACCAGCATCAGGCTCTCTGCAGGGAACCTGCTTCTCCCTCTGCCTGTGTCTCTGCCTCTCTGTGTGTCTCTCATGGATAAATAAATAAAATCTTAAAAAAAAAAAAAAAAAAGGAGAGGGTGGGACTTGAGTGGCCAAGAGTAGACAGCTTCATTTGGAAGGAAATACATTCACGAGTGTAAGGTATGATTCTCCCCCACACACACACACACACATCCTTAATGTTCAGAGACCAATTCAAACCAGAAAAAAATGTGCGGAATTTTCATGCCCTGTCATGACGTCTGTTTATTGCTCAGCCTAGCAGAAAACCTGCTTTATCTTCCAGTGATGGGATGAACATTTGCCTGGAATCCATTTGTTTCTTTTAAAAATCATCCCGATTTAGTCATTGTGTATCTAAGGAATTAGTGAAATTTAATTGCTGGAGAGGATTTTTTTCAATCACTCTGATTTGAGTATCATGAATTTGAGGAATTGATGGCCTATAGATGTCGACGTGGGAAGTAATGACCTTCCTTTGGTCCAAAGTAGGAATGAATTAAATAAATATGAGTCAAAATTAATCTAGGGAATTAAAATGAGATATTTTTAAACGTTGTCTACAAATATTATAATGCGGAAATTTAAATACAAATGTGCACAGACCTTCAAAATTATTTCCATCTATTTCCTTGATAAGTACTGACTCAAGAAATTGCTGTGCTGAATTCAATCAATTATCTTTAGGTCATCTAGTGACAGTTTAATTATCCTTGTGTGGCTTCGGCTTTTAAGTGCAAACATTATAGTCCTTTTTCCATACCCGGTATACTACTACTAGCATATGGTATAGTGCATGATTTACTAGAAAGCTGCTTGCAAAGGAGGTCTGTAGAATGAAAATTTCTTCTGCTCCTGCTGCTGAAACATATTTTGTAGATTTAAAATATATTCATGGAACCGAGTCTTCTGAGTTTTCATCTTCTATGACTGGATTTTGCCATGTGCCAAGGATTTTTTTATATTGCTCATTTTAGTAAACCTTTTTATGTCTCCTAAGTTCTCAATGGAATGACACCCTGCCCATCTGTTCTTCTGTCTAGCTCCTCTGTAAGTCCCCTGCTACGTTGCCAAGGCAACACTACCTGCTATGACATCAATCATAACAAATGGTTATCCCTTCACTAAGACTTCAGATGTTAAATGCAACACTTGACTTTCAAAACCATGGCTTCTTGTCCTTAAGGTTAAGGTTTCTTCTTTAGGAGATATCTGCCTGCCGGGACAGTGGGCATCCCCAAAAGTCATCTTCCCAGTTTCCTTAGCCAGGAGCTTCCTTCCACAGTCGGGAAGCCCATAGCTCTAAGCCAGTATTATTCCATCCTTCACCCTGGCTGGCTCAGTCTCTCACAAAAGCATCTAGAATTGCTGGGGGTAGGAAACCACTGGCAGAAGAACTCATGTCGGTGGTTTTCAAATTTCACCATGACTCAGAATACCCCAAGCTAAATGTGAACAGCACCAGGTCTGGACTCCACCCTTCCTTGATCCTCATTCAGCAGCTATGGAGTAGAATCTAGGCTTCTTTGCCACAAGCTCCTGGGTAGATGTACAACAGAGTTTGGGAAACAATGACCTACGTTTTCTCATTTGGGCACCGCAGGATTTTGTACACAAAATTTTGTACACAGAGGATTTGGGCCACCTACATCAGCATTGCTGGGATATTTGAAAATTCAGATTCCTGGGCCCCCCTCCCAAAAAAGAATCTGAACATGGGACCCAGACATCTGTATGCCAAGCATGCCAAGGCAATTGTAATGACACTAGAGAGGCCAGCCAGACCTGGATCCAAATCCACAACCATTAAAATGAGGATCATAATATCTACCTCATGGAAAATGCTCTGCATCACTTGCCATCAGGGAAATACAAATCCAAACCACAATGAGGTCCCACCTCACACCAGTGAGAATGGGGAAAATGAACAAGGCAGGAAACCACAAATGTTGGAGAGGATGTGGAGAAGGGGGAACCTTCTTTCACTGTTGGTGGGAATGTGAACTGGTGCAGCCACTCTGGAAAACTGTGTGGAGGCTCCTCAAATAGTTAAAAATAGACCTGCCCTACGACCCAGCAATTGCACTGCTGGGGATTTACCCCAAAGACACAGATGCAGTGAAACGCTGGAACACCTGCACCCCGATGTTTAGAGCAACAATGTCCACAATAGCCAAACTGTGGAAGGAGCCTCGGTGTCCATCGAAAGATGAATGAATTAAGAAGATGTGGTCTATGTATACAATGGAATATTCCTCAGCCATTAGAAATGACAAATACCCACCATTTGCTTTAACGTGGATGGAACTGGAGGGTATTATGCTGAGTGAAGTAAGTCAATCGGAGAAGGACAAACATTATATGTTCTCATTCATTTGGGGAATATAAATAATAGTGAAAGGGAATAGAGGGGAAGGGAGAAGAAATGGGTAGGAAATATCAGAAAGGGAGACAGAACATATAAGAGACTCCTAACTCTGGGAAACGAACTAGAGGGGATGGAAGGGGAGGTGGGCAGGGGGTGGGGGTTACTGGGTGACGGGCACTGAGGAGGGCACTTGATGGGATGAGCACTGGGTGTTATTCTATATGTTGGCAAATTGAACACCAATAAAAAATAAATGTATATTAAAAAAATATATCTACCTCATGAAGGGACAACCAGGGGTTTCTTCTTCTAACCAAAAGTCATGCGAAAGTGCAAAACACCACCACAGTTCCAGAGGCAGAGACAACACAGAGAGCCACAGAAGTGAAACTTTAATTTCAACTGTTTCAAGAATCTATTGGCCCACAAAGTCTTCCTGTAGTTCATAAAAATCTGAGTGCAAGAGGATGTGTTGCACTTATATAATTCCAGAAGGGAAAAAGAGAACTTCTGCTTTAGAGAATGGTGCTTAAGCAGAATTTCTTCCTCTCTGGGTCAGCACCAGCAGAGTATTTCTTGGACTTGAGAGGAAGAACACTTCTCTCTACCAGACTCTTGTTTCCTAAGCTTAGTCAAGTTAGAATCTTTTTCCAAGCTGTCCCAGATATTCCAGGATTCCAAGACACTTTCAAACTGCTATTGTAATGATGCTTCCTTAATCAAGAATGACACTCCCTGGAGATTTTGCATCGGCCCATGTCAAAGATTTGGGGTTCAAGAGTCAAGGCTATGGCCCAGTTTATCTGGAGTTAGGATTGAAGCAAAGGATAACATTCTGATCCCTCTGTTTCCAATTTCGGCCTGGCAGTGTCCTGTTCAGTTGCAGGCTGCTGTTCATTTCCAAATGACCCTCTGAAAATAAACAACTCACAGAAAAAAAAAGACTCCTCCAAAGTGGCAGGGGTGGGTGACCTTACACACCCACAACCCTCCACACTGATCAACCTCCTCAACTTGAGGCATATGGAGAACAGAGAGCCTGATGTTGAAAGTAACACTAGGAAGACAATTAAATAATTGGAAAATAAAACCTTTGGGGAAGGGCTAAAGGAAATAAGATATTTAGCCTGGAGAAGAGAAGGCTGAGGAATGACCTAATTATAGGCTTCAAGTACATGAAGAATTAATCTACAGCAGATGGTGACCAGCTGTTTTCAATTCCCACTGAATACAGTACAACAGAAAATTGGCTTAGAGGGTAATATAAAGGATTTAGGAGAGATAAAAGAAGGAATTTACTGGTTTTTGAGGGTCACAGAGGTTAAGAGGAGATAGGCTCTATTACTTAGGGAGATGACAGCCACTCCTCTTCTGAGGTTTCCTGGTTTGGATGGGTTTGTTCAAGTGCACTGAGGGGGAAGGAGAGCTTTCTGCTATGGTGGTGACGGCCAGCCCTGTTCAATGGCTCTTCCTCACACCTGTGCGCTCTATTCATATAGCTTCCCGTGGCTGTATTGACGTTTTCCCTAAGTCATTATGATGCACCAAGTGACACTCATCAAGTGCCAAGTGCTTGCCAGGCATGATGGAAAAAACTACATGGTTCCACTTTGTCCCCTTCAAACCTTTATTTGCCATTTGACAAGCTCAAATATTTATTACCATCTGAGTGCCAGGCACTGTCTCAGGCATCAGGGAATAGCCAGATGAGTACAATAGGGTTGTGCTCAGTGACAGTGGAGCCTGCTTTTGTGCGTGCGACAGAGTGTATGGGTGTGTTGGGGAAGTAGCAAGGGTGGGGTGTCATAATCAGTTGAGGAACTTAAAACACACATACACCTAGCCCCTCCCTCCAGAGACTCTGATATGTCTTCAGTGGCAAATCATCCTGCCATAGTCCGCCAAATCATGACCATCACCTGCAAGTTAACAACCCCTATTTGTTTGCCTCAAAACGGAACAAGAAATACATTTTATTTTTATTTAAAATTTTTTTGAATTTTAAATCCAATAGAGTCATCATACAGTGTTATATTAGTTTCAGATGTACAATATACTGATTCAACAATTCTATACATATCTCAGTGCTCATCATGAGAAGTGTACTCTTAATCCCCTTCACCTACGGCACCCATACCCCCCCACCTCCCCTTTGGTAACCACCAGTTTGTTCTCTATAGTTAAGAGTCTGTCTTTTGATCTGTCTCCTTCTTTTTTTCTTTATTCATCTTGGTTCTTAAATTTCACAAATTTAATTTCACATGAAATTATATGATATTTTTATTTCTCTAACTTATTTGGCTTAGCATTGTAGTCTCTGGATCCATCCATGTTGTTGCATATGGCAAGATTTTCTTCTTTTCTATGGCTGAGTAAGATTCCTTTGTGTATATGTATATATACCACATCTTCCTTATCCATCCATCTATTAATGGACACTTGGGCTGCTTCCTTAGTTTGGCTACTGTAGATAATAGACAATAAAAAACAGGGGTGCCTGTGCCCCTTCGAATTAGTGTTTTCATGAGGAAATACATTTGAAACTGTGATCCAGTATACACTTACATGCACACATACACACGCACTCACACACATGTATTCATACACAAGCATATCACTGACAAAGGATTTCATAGAACAATAATTTACATCTATTCTATTCTATCCTATCCTATTCATTTTTTAATATATTGGTCAACTCCAACAAATTGATCTTATAACTTTCTAACCGATCACGACCCAAAGTTTGAAAAACACTGTAATGGGGAAAGAGGGCAGCCCTGCTCCAGGCCTAAGGGACAAAAACTCTTTTTTTATGCTTCAGTCAGAGGACAAAAAATAGGGTGTAGGTCTAGGCTGAGAGAAATAGGTCAAAAGTCTCTCAAATTTCTCAAACCTTAAACTGAAAGAGTTTATATGTGCTGTAGCCCACATCACCAAGATAGAAGAGTGTGGTGATTAGAGTCCCAGGGGATAGTCAAGCACCCTGGGATAAGGTTTGCTAGGATTGGCCTCTATGCTCCATGTATCCTTTGGGGAGCTTGGCTAATGAAGGTTATGATGATTCAATGTCCTACAAATAAGGCTATTCGAAGCCAAGAAGATACCTAGTGTAGAGGAACCCTAGTGATACAGAGAAGGCGCTATTTGGTTCCAGTCCCAGCTAGATCACTAATCAGCAGATCCAAGCAGGTCACTTAATGTCTCGTGAGGTAAACCAGCAGAGTCATTGGTAGTGACTGCAGGCACTGCCAGGCCTGAAAGCTGGTACTACTCAAGGGACATTCTCCCTCACCATGGAAGGAGGGGCCAATGCAGGTCCCGTGGTCACCTGACCTGCAGCAATGACACTGTCCTACTACCTGGGGAGCTTTTGCTTTAAAATCATGACCTAAGTCTGAACACAGGGCTTTTGGAGATGTTACTAATTGGTTGCAATGAGTTACAGGTGAAGAATATGAGCTTCAATTTCCTCATCTGTACAATGGAGATGATCCTACCTGCAGTAACAGGAGCAGATTCTGGCTCAGGGTGGGGCCAGGCAGACACACAAGGGTCAGAATGTGTGATGTCAAAAGTCCCAGCTTTGTCTCACTACACTTGCCTGAGTGACACCAGGTGGGCCAACGGTGGGTCTGAAAAGAACATGGCTGTGGAGACTGGGCAGTCCAGTAGGGAAAAGATATAAATATAAAGCACACACATATATATGTGCATACATATTCATGTATTCAAATGGGCACATACATTCGGACGAATCATACTTCCTACCCTTAGAGAGCTCACAGACTAGCAGAGAGAGACCAAGGATGGAATGACTAGCTGAAACACAGCATCTTACAGGCCATAATGGAAATATGAGCATCTAACTCTTTCTATATTTCCTCCTCACTTCCTCTAATGCTGGTTTTCAGCTAGGTGCCATGCTGCACCTTCCCTCTAAGCAGACATTTAGAAATGTGTTGCATAATTTTGGTTGTCAGATGCCTTAGCCTGTTAGGGCTGCTATAACAGAACATCACAGACTGGGTAATAGAAAATGGTAACAATGGAAATTCTTCTCTCACAGTTCTAGAAATGGGAAGTCCAGGATCAGGGTACCAGCATGGTCAGGACCTCTCCTGGTTGCAGACTTCTCCTGCATCCCCAAATGATGAAAGGGCCTGGGGAGCCCTGTAGCATTACGTTCTGGTGGAGGAGGTAGAAAACAGACCAGTAAACAAATAAGTAAACAATATAACATCAGATGGTGGGAAGTGCCATAAGAAAAATAACAAAAGGAGACGGGAGACTATTTTAGATGGGATAGTCAGAGGAAGCCTCTCTGCAAACATTTGAATAAGGATTTGTATTAAGTAAGAGAGTGAACTACATACAACTCCATGCAAGGACCATTTCAGGAAAAAGGAATAGAAGGTGCAAAGTCTCTGAGTCCAGATTGGGCTTGGCAACTTGTGGGAACAAGGAGAAGGTATGTGCATCTTGAACAGGATGTGCAAGGAGAAGAGGGATAGGCAGTGAACACAGAATGTTAGCCAGTAGTTGATGATGTCGGACCTTGTAGGTCACAATAAAGACCTCGAATTTTATATTAAATATGATTGAAAGTCATTAGAAGATTTTGAGCTGAGAATGACATGACCTGACATATATTTTTAAATGATTAGTTCATGGAAAAGAAACTGAGGTGCAAGAGTGGAATGAGAAACCAAATTTGTAATGCCAAAGAGCATCCAGTTCACATCATGTGCCTGCACCACAGCTTCCAGGGAGGGAGAGAGCTAGAACCTGGCCTCCAAAGTGGCGGGCACAGTCTTGACTCTACCAAGTCTCACAGGATGATGCAGATTCCCCCACAAATGAGATTGGGGGTCAGATGCTGGAATGACAAGTGTCCACAACACAGTAGACTCAAAGGACTTGGGGAGGAGATGGGGTAGAAGTAAGGAAGAGCAGGGGGGACAGCCAGGGCTCTGGCATTGACTGCTAGGTAGATGGTAGCATTATTTATTCATCAATGTAAGAAGCACAGAAGGGAGAAGAGTTTTGAGGAGAAAGGTCTGAAGTTCTATTTCAGTCATGCGAAGTATGTCCAGAAGGGAGTAGATGATCTCTACCTAGAGCTCAGGAGTATGGCCTACTTGAGAGATGCAGATGTGGAATCACTGGTACACAGGTGGTTATTACAGCTGTAACAGTGAAGGAGACCTATTCCAAAAGGGTAGAGAAGGAGAGAAGAACTAGGAACTCAGATGCAAGAAAACTCCAAGGCTTAAGGTGTGGGCAAAGAGAAAGGAGCAGACAGAAGCAATGAAAAGAAATAGAAAATAGGGATCCCTGGGTGGCACAGCGGTTTGGCGCCTGCCTTTGGCCCAGAGCACGATCCTGGAGACCCGGGATCGAATCCCACATCAGGCTCCCGGTGCACGGAGCCTGCTTCTCCCTCTGCCTGTGTCTCTGCCTCTCTCTCTCTCTCTGTGACTATCATAAATAAATAAAAATTTTAAAAAAAAGAAAAGAAATAGAAAATAGGAGAAGATCCAGGAGAATAAAAGAACCAGAGCCTAGTCAATGGTATCAAATGCTACAGAGAGAGAGGCCCAGGAAGTTGCTATAGTTCCCTGTACTTCCCATAATGGAACACTTAACATGCATATCCAACAGGGAACTTGAGCTGTCCTCTTCCCATTGAGGCATGGACAAGATACCCTGCCAACGTACACGTGTGACAGTATGCCCAGCGTGCTGCCAACCAGGGAATCTCACTTAAGCCATTGCAGTTCAGTTTTATTGGGGCTCCATCACATACTGCCCATGTGGTTGACCTTTGGTCCAGTACCTCTTAGAGGTCAAGCTATTACCATTGCATCCGGTCTCCTCCAGAGACAAAATTGATATGCCACGGCGCAACACCCCAACAGAAATCCTATTGTTAGACTCTATGGCAGCTTAAGGCCCAGGAAAACAAAGACACTCCTATTGAGTATGACATTCTTAGGGCCTACAGATCATCTTCCAGTAGCTGAGGGTAAAGGGCAAAGCTCTCTTTGGGTAAAGTTAATTCTTCACAGTTCACAAGATAATATGCTGATAAAGTGTGGAATAAAAATGGCAATAACTTAAAACGAGTAAAGTTTTGAATAGTTGGTGCTATTCAATAAAAACAGAGTCAAAGGCAAAGATCACCATGTAATAATAGAACAGTGGCCAGCAGAAATTATTTGGCTCTGGCAGGAAGGAGTACTGGGGGGATGGTGTTCAGACGAGGTATTTCTCAGAACACAGCCAACAGGGGGCGCCCGGGTGGCTCAATTGGTTAAGTGTCTGCCTGTGGCACCGGTCATGATCCCCAGAGTTATGGAATCAGTCCCCTCCCTGCTGAGCAGGGAGGCTGCTTCTCCCTCTCCCCTCTGCTTGCACTCTCTCCCCTGCTTGTACTCTCTCTATCAAATGAATAAATAAATAATCTTTAAAAAAAATACAGCCAACAAGTTGTGTATTGAATTTCCATGAACTATGACATAAGTGACATCCCGTGGATACAGAGCAGTGCCATTGCCCCTAGGTGGCTCATATAACAGGAAACCACCTGTTCCACAAGTGCACCTATTTCATAAGAAACATGATTTACAGTTTGCCTACTATAAACGTTGGGTGTAGCCAATTTAGGTGACTCCTCTAAATTGTACTAACAGAGAACGAGTCACATTAACAAACGTGTCTTGAGACCCTACCAGGAGTAGCACATGGGCTAGACTCTGCTTACAACGATGAAAATTACAGGATACCTACCCTCAAATAGTTCACAGTCTGGCTAGAAAGATGGCACATAATCAAGTTGGGGTTTATAAAGAAAGCACCAGGTCTAACTACAAAAAGAGGAAAAACTCACTGTAAACAAGGCATGTACATGCTAAGTCAGGAAGACATTCCCAACACTATTTTATTCACTACCATATACCCAGTTCTTAGCAATAACTGGCACATACCAGGCGTGAAATACACCATTTGTCAAGTGACTAAATGAACAAGTGAAATCTTATTAAACAATTAACTTAAATGTATACGCCTATCGAAAATACAAGTGACAAAGAGGTCTAATTTCTTAACCAGGAGGAGTTACCCAAGAGTCTGTTCTGATTTGGGGCTAGATCTCCCTTCTTCCCAGCCTGATTTTTCACCTTTAATTTATAACTCATTCCACACAAGTCTATTTCTGCTCTGTTATCATTGCACAAGTTTGTACCAGGCAACAGATGCTGAACACGACTTCACTTGAATAAGAGCTTCCTGAATAAAGCCCCTCTATCTAAAAATCTCGTTTGCAAACATTTTATGTAGCTGATATGAGAGATTCTATAAGATATCCTACTTTTCAAGGAAACGAAGTAAAGGATTTTTTTGGATTGTATAGCCCAAAGCCTGTTCTGAACATGCAGAAATCCTTTCTTCTATGGGTACAGCAATTTTCACATTGAGATACAGAGGATTTGCAATCAGATTTGGAGCAAGTATTTTTTTTTAAGATTTTGGGGGCGGGGCAAGATGGCGGAAGAGTAGGGTCCCCAAGTCACCTGTCCCCACCAACTTACCTAGATAACTTTCAAATCATCCTGAAAACCTACAAATTTGGCCTGAGATTTAAAGAGAGAACAGCTGGAACGCTACAGAGAGAAGAATTTGCGCTTCTAACAAGGTAGAAAGATGGGGGGGAAAAAAAGAATCCAGTGAGGGAGGGGCCCCCTGAGGAGCCAGGCTAAGGGGGCGGCCAGAGCCCCCAGGACAGGAAAGCCCAGCCCCGGAAAAGCAGGAACTTAACCAATCTTCCCCGAAGGAGAGGCGCTCATGGGGAGCTCTGGCAGGACCCCAGGAGGGGCAGTGGAGTCCTCAGGTCCCCGGGGCACTAACAGAGGAGGGGCGCCCCGGGGAGAGGGCCCACACCCCACCCGCGGAGCTCCCTAAAGGGCTGGAGTGCACCCAGCACGCCCTGGTAGCAGCTCTGGCGGTGACTCCGTGCAGAGGGGGCGGCGCTGCCCAGGAGCCGGATTCCAGCGGCGCAGGCCCCGGAGCCCAGGGCACCGGGGAACACAGCCCAGGATCCTGCAACAGGCTGAGGTGGGGAGGGCACAGGACAGCAAGGACGCTCCTGCCGCTGGGTACCCCCAAGCTGTGCAGATCGGCGACCCCCCAACCCGGAGCATCCAGGCCCTTGCGGACTGGGAGCTGCGGTGGTTACTGCGGGAGCTGACTCCAGGGCTAGAGAGCTGGCCGCCACCACTGTTGTTCCTCCTGGTGTCACCCTGTGCCTGAGACGGAGCAGAGCCACCAGGGAGCACAGGCCTCATGGGGTAAACAGCTCCCACTGAGCGGTGCACCAGGCAGGGGGCTGAGCAGCCCCCTCCAAGTGCTCACACCTAGGAATCAGCACAGCAGGCCTTTCCCCCAGAAGGCCAGCTGGAAGGACAGGGAAAAGCAAGTTCTGGACCAAGCAGCACTGGAAAGCTCCAGGGGAAGTCGAGGGATTTACAGTATATAGAACCAGAGGATACCCCTCCTTGTTTTTGTTTTTTGTTCTTTGTTTTTTTGTTTGTTTCTTTGTTTTTTCCTCTTTTTTCTTTCTTTCTTTTTTTTTTCTTCCTTTTTCCAGTACAACTTGTTTTTGGCCACTCTGCACTGAACAAAATGACTAGAAGGAAGAACTCACCACAAAAGAAAGAATCAGAAACAGTACTCTCTCCCACAGAGTTACAGAATTTGGATTACAATTCGATGTCAGAAAGCCAATTCAGAAGCACAAGCTTCTGGTGGCTCTGGAAAAAAGCATAAAGGATTCAAGGGACTTCATGATTGCAGAATTTAGATCTAATCAAGCCAAAATTAAAAATCAATTAAGTGAGATGCAATCCAAACTGGTCCTGACGATGAGGGTTAATGAGGTAGAAGAAAGAGTGAGTGACATAGAAGACAAGTTGATAGCAAGGAAGGAAGCTGAGGAAAAAGAAGAAAAACAATTAAAAGACCATGAGGAAAGGTTAAGGGAAATACATGACAGCCTCAGAAGGAAAAATCTACATTGAATTGAGGATCCAGAGGGTCCCGAAAGGGACAGAGGACCAGAAAGTGTATTTGAACAAATCATAGCTGAGAACTTCCCTAACTTGGGGAGGAAAATAGGCATTCAGACACAGGAGATAGAGAGACAACCCCCCCCCAAAAAAATCAACCATTCAACACCTTGACATTTAATAGTGAAACTTGCAAAATCCAAAGATAAAGAGAAAATCCTTAAAGCAGCAAGAGACAAGAGATCCCTAACTTATATGGGGAGAAGTATTAGATTAAAAGCAGAGCTCTCCACAGAGACCTGGCAGGCCAGAAAGGGCTGGCAGAATATATTCAAGGTCCTAAATGAGAATAACATGCAGCCAAGAATACTCTATCCAGCAAGACTCTCATTCAGAATAGAAGGAGAGATAAAGAGCTTCCAAGATAGGCAGAAACTGAAAGAATATGTGACCACCAAACCAGCTCTGCAAGAAATATTAAGGGGGACTCTGTAAAAGAAAGGGAATGCCCAGGGATCTCAGGGTGGCGCAGTGGTTTAGCGCCTGCCTTTGGCCCAGGGCGCGATCCTGGGGATCCAGGATGGAATCCCACGTCGGGCTTCCGGTGCATGGAGCCTGCTTCTCCCTCTGCCTGTGTCTCTGCCTCTCTCTCTCTTTGTGTGACTATCATACATAAATAAAAATTTAAAAAAAAAAAGAAGAGGATGCCCAAAGGAATAGTTCACAAAAATGGACTGAATAGGTATTATGAGGACACTAAATTAATATCTTTCAATAGTAACTCTGAACATCAATGGGCTTAATGATCCCATCAAAAGACACAGGGTTTCAGACTGGATAAAAAAGCAAGACCCATCTATTTACTGTCTACAAGAGGCTCATTTTAGACCTAAGGACACCTACAGCCTGAAAATAAAAGGTTGGAGAACCATTTACCATTCAAATTGATCCTCAAAAGAAAGCAGGGGTAGCCATCCTTATATCAGATAAATTAAAGTTTATCCCAAAGACTGTAGTAAGAGATGAAGAGGGACACTACATCATACTTAAAGGATCTATCCAACAAGAGGACCTAACAATCATGAATATTTATGCCCCTAATGTGGGAGCTGCCAAGTATATCAATCAATTAATAATCAAAGTAAAGACATACTTAGATAATAATACAGTTATACTGGGAGACTTCAACATAGCGCTTTCTGTAAATGACAGATCTTCTAAGCACAACATCTCCAAAGAAATGAGAGCTTTAAATGATACTCTGGACCAGACAGACTTCACAGATATTTACAGAACTTTACATCCAAATGCAACTGAATACACATTCTTCTCAAGTGCACATGGAACGTTCTCCAGAATAGACCACATACTGGGTCACAAAAAGCTATGTTCATCAGGTCTTAACTGATACCAAAAGATTGGGATTGTCCCCTGCATATTTTCAGACCATATGCTTTGAAACTAGAACTAAATCACAGAAGAAATTTGGAAGAAATTCAAACACATGGAGGTTAAAGACCATCCTGCTAAAAGATGAAAGGGTCAACCAGAAAATTAGAGAAGAATTAAAAAGATTCACAGAAACTAATGAGAATGAAGATAAAACCATTCAAAATCTTTGGGATACAGCAAAAGCAGTCCTGAGAGGAAAATACATTGCAATATAAGCATCCCTCAAAAAACTGGAAAGAACTCAAATACAAAAGCTAACCTCGCATCTAAAGGAACTGGATAAAGAACAGCAAATAAAACCTACACCCAGAAGAAGAGAGTTAATAAAGATTTGAGCATAACTCAATGAAATAGAGACCAGAAGAACTGTGGAACAGATCAACAAAACCAGGAGTTGGTTCTTTGAAAGAATTAATAAACCATTAGCCAGCCTTATTAAAAACAAAAGAGAAAAGATTCAAATTAATAAAACTATGAATGAAAAAGGAGAGATCACCAATACCAAGGAAATACAAATGATTTTAAAAACATATTATGAGCAGCTATACACCAATAAATTAGGCAATCTAGGAGAAATGGACACATTTCTGGAAAACTACAAACTACCAAAACTGGAATAGGAAGAAATAGAAAACCTGAACAGGCCAATAACCAGGGAGGAAATTGAAGCAGTCATCAAAAACCTCCCAAGACACAAAGTCCAGGGTCAGTTGGCTTCCCAAGAGAATTCTATCAAACGTTTAAAGAAGAAACAATACCTATTCTACTAAAGCTGTTCCAAAAGATAGAAAGAGATGGAGTACTTCCAAACTCATTCTATGAGGCCAGCATTACCTTAATTCCAAAACCAGACAAAGACCCCACCAAAAAGGAAAATTATAAACCAATATCCCTGATGGACACAGATAAAAAATTCTCAACAAGATACTAGCCAATAGGATCCAACAATACATTAAGAAGATTATTCACCATGACCAAGTGGGATTTATCCCCGGATGCAAGGCTGGTTCAACACTCTTAAAGCAATCAATGTGATAGATCATATCAACAAGAGAAAAAACAAGAACCATATGACCCTCTCAATAGATACAGAGAAAGCATTTGACAAAATACAGCATCCTTTCCTAATCAAAACTCTTCAGAGTGTAGGGATACAGGGAACATTCCTCAGCATCTTAAAAGCCATATACAAAAATCCCACAGCAAAGACCATTCTCAATGGGGAAACACTGGGAACCTTTCCCCTAAGATCAAGAATAAGACAGGGATGTCCACTCTCACCACTGCTATTCAACATAGTACTAGAAGTCCTAGCCTGAGCAAGCAGGCAACAAAAAGAAATAAAAGGCATTCAAATTGACAAAGAAATAGTCAAACTCTCCCTCTTTTCAGATGACATGATACTGTACATAGAAAACCCAAAAGACTCCACCCCAAGATTGCTAGAACTCATACAGCAATTTGGCAGTGTGGCAGGATACAAAATCAATGCCCAGAAATCAGTGGAATTTCTACACACTAACAATGAGACTGAAAAGAGAAATTAAGGAGTCAATCCCATTTACAATTGCACCCAAAAGCATAAGATACCTAGGAATAAACCTAACCAAAGAGGTAAAGGATCTATACCCTAAAAACTACAGGACACCTCTGAAAGAAATTGAGGAAGACACAAAGAGATGGGAAAATATTCCATGCTCATGGATTGGCAGAATTAATATTGTGAAAATGTCAATGTTACCCAGGGCAATTTACACATTTAATGCAATTCCTATCAAAATACCAGGGACTTTCTTCAGAAAAGTCCAACTTCTTCAGAAAGTTGGAACAAATCTTCTTAAGATTTGTGTGGAATCAGAAAAGACCTCGAATAGCCAGGGGAATATTAAAAAAGAAAACAAGAGCCAGGGGCATCACAATGCCAGATTTCAGGTTGTACTACAAAGCTGTGGTCATCAAGACAGTGTGGTACTGGCACAAAAACAGACACATAGATCAATGGAACAGAAAGGAGAATACAGAAGTGGACCCTCAACTTTATGGTGAACTAATATTCGACAAAGGAGGAAAGATTATCCACTGGAAAAAAGACAGTCTCTTCAATAAATGGTGCTGGGAAAATTGGACAGCCATGTGCAGAAGAATGAAACTAGACCACTCTCTTGCACCAGACACAAAGATAAACTCAAAATGGACACAGGCAACACCCTTTTTGAACTTGGCCACAGCAACTTCTTGCAAGATACATCCATGAAGGCAAGAGAAACAAAAGCAAAAATGAATTATTGGGACTTCATCAAGAAAAAAACCTTCTGCACAGCAAAAGAAACAGTCAACAAAAGTAAAAGACAACCTACAGAATGGGAGAAGATATTTGCAAATGACATATCAGATAAAGGGCTAGTATCCAAGATCTATAAAGAACTTATTAAACTCAACAGCAAAGATACAAATAATCCAATCATGAAATGGGCAAAAGACATGAACAGAAATCTCACAGAGGAAGACATGGACATGGCCAACAAGCACATGATAAAATGCTCCGCATCACTTGCCATCAGGGAAATACAAATCAAAACCACAATGAGATCCCACCTCACACCAGTGAGAATGGGGGAAATGAACAAGGCAGGAAACCACAAATGTTGGGGAGGATGTGGAGAAAGGGGAACCCTCTTTCACTGTTGGTGGGAATGTGAACTGGTGCAGCCACTCTGGAAAACTGCGTGGAGGTTCCTCAAAGAGTTAAAAATAGACCTGCCCTACGACCCAGTAATTGCACTGCTGGGGATTTACCCCAAAGACACAGATGCAGTGAAATGCCGGGACACCTGCACCCCGATGTTTCTAGCAGCAATGTCCACAACAGCCAAACTGTGGAAGGAGCCTCGGTGTCCATCGAAAGATGAATGGATAAAGAAGATGTGGTCTATGTATACAATGGAATATTCCTCAGCCATTAGAAACGACAAATACCCACCATTTGCTTCAACATGGATGGAAGTGGAGGGTATTATGCTGAGTGAAGTATGTCCATTGGAGAAGGACAAACATTATATGGTCTCATTCATTTGGGGAATATAAAAAATAGTGAAAGGGAATAAAGGGAAAAGGAGAGAAAATGAGTGGGAAATATCAGAAAGGGAGACAGAACATGAGAGACTCCTAACTCTGGGAAATAAACAAGGGGTAGTGGAAGGGGAGGTTGGGGTATGGATGGGGTGACTGGGTGACGGGCACTGAGGGGGGCACTTGACGGGATGAGCATGGGGTGATATGCTATATGTTGGCAAATTGAATTCCAATAAAAAAATAATTAAATAAAAAAATTTAAAAAAAAATAAAACCAGTGGGTTCATACAAAAGAAGAAAAAGAAAAAAAGAAAAGAAAGAAAGAAAAGAAAGAAAGAAAAGATTTTATTTATTCATGAGAGATATAGAGAATGAGAGGCAGAGACGTAGGCAGAGGGAGAAGGAGGCTCTATGCAGGAAGCCCAATGTGGGACTCAATCCCATGACCCGGGGATCACTCCCTGAGCCAAAGACAGACGCTCAACCACTGAGCCAAGCAGACATCCTGAGATGTGGTGCAAGTCTTAAACCTGCCACTAAAATAAGAATGACTTTGGGGATTCCTGGGTGGCGCAGCAGTTTAGCGCCTGCCTTTGGCCCAGGGCGCGATCCTGGATACCCGGGATCGAATCCCACGTCAGGCTCCTGGTGCATGGAGCCTGCTTCTCCCTCTGCCTGTGTCTCTGCCTCTCTCTCTCTCACTGTGTGCCTATCATAAATAAATAAAAATAAATTTTAAAAAAATAAAAAAATAAAATAAAATAAGAATTACTTTGGAGATGTTGTTAGTTTTTTTTAAGTGAAATAATAATAAAGTGTTTATCTTCAGCTTGCATTTTCCACCAGTTAGGACTAGAAAAAAGTGGGGAAAGGCCACTACTCCCACTAAAATAAGGTAGAGGTATTGTTTTAAAAGCAAAACCTGATGTGTTTTTTTTTTTTCCACCAAAACTACTGTAGAGCTGGGCATGCAACAAAGTATAAAGTAACTCCTTTCTAGGGCAGGGGGACCATTTCTAGGTGAGCAGACATGGGGCTGCTTTTATCTTTGAGTGTGTTTGTCTGATGAAACTGGGAGGGGCAGTGGAGGAGTGCTGCTGGGATGGGGAGACCCTAGCTAAACTTTGATGATCACAAGCGATGCTGTGATTAGATGATCACAAGCGATGCTGTGATTAGAATCTGAGAGAACTGCCAGCTCAGTCTTCTTTACTTTTCATCAATGTGAAACGACAGCCCCCAGCATGGGAGAAAATATTTGCAAATTATATATCTCATCAGAGACTGTACCAGGTTTGTATAAAGAACACTTACATCTCAATAATAAAGGACAAATAATCTGGCTAAAATATGGGCACATGATCTGAACAGACATTTCTCCAGAGAAGATACATAAAGCCTAATAAACATAACTAAAAGATGTTCAACATCATCAGTTATTAGGGAAATGTAAATCAAAACCACAATGAGATACTACTTAACTCCCATTAGGATGTCTATTAATCAAAATGACAGATAATTAGGTAATTACAAGTGTTGCAAAGCATGTGGAGAAATTCCTGGTGAGAATTTAAAATGGTGTAGCTAGTTGGCAGTTCCTCAAAAAGTTAAACATAAAATTAAGACATGACCCAGCATTTCCAGTCATAGATATATACCCACGAGAACTGAAAATGTATGTTCACACAAAAAATAACACATGGGGATCCCTGGGTGGTGCAGCGGTTTGGCGCCTGCCTTTGGCCCAGGGCGCGATCCTGGAGACCCGGGATCAAATCCCACATTGGGCTCCCGGTGCATGGAGCCTGCTTCTCCCTCTGCCTATGTCTCTGCCTCTCTCTCTCTCTCTCTCTCTCTCTGTATGACTCTCATAAATAAATTAAAAAAAAATAACACATGACTGTTCATAGCAGTATTATTTATTGCAGCCCAAAAGCAGAAGCAATCCAAATCTCCATCAACTGATGAATCAATGAACAAAATGTGGTATATCCATACAATACCAAACAATACCAAACTTTGCAATACCAAAGTTTAAAACATCTTATCAAAATGCACCATTAAGAAAATAAAGTCACGGGGATCCCTGGGTGGCTCAGCAGTTTAGCACCTGCCTTTGGCCCAGGGCGCATTCCTGGAGTCCTGGGATGGAGTCCGGCTCTTGGCATGGAGACTGCTTCTCCCTCTGCCTGTGTCTCTGCCTCTCTCTCTCTCATAAATAAATAAATAAATAAATAAATAAATAAATAAATAAATAAATAAATCTTTTAAAAAAAAAAAAGAAAGAAAATAAAGTCATGCGATGCCTGGGTGGCTCAGTGGTTAAGCGTCTGCCTTTGGCTCAGGGCGTGATCCCGGAGTTCGGGGATCGAGTCCCACACCCGGCTCCCTGTCAGGAGCCTGCTTCTCTCTCTGCCTACATCTCTGCCTCTCTCTGTGTCTTTCATGAATAAGTAAATAAAATCTTAAAAGAAAAAGAAAATGAAGTCATAAGCCACATTGGGAAAAAGTATTTTGTATATACACATATATATGGGCCCATATCCACAAGATATGATATATAAAAAACTCCCACAAATTCATAAAAAGAAATCAAACAGCCAATAAGATCATGTACAAAAGTCTACTCTAGACATCAAAAGAAGAGACGTAAGTGACCAATGGACATGGAGAACGGTGCTCAACATTAGTCAATACGGAAATGCAAATGAAAGCTCCATGAGAGGGACCCCTGGGTGACTCAGTGGTTGAACATCTGCCTTCGGCTCAGGCGGTGATCCCAGGGTCCTGGGATCGAGTCCCATATCGGGATCCCTGCATGGAGCCTGCTGCTCCTTCTGCCTGTGTCTCTGCCTCTCTCTGTGTGTCTCTCATGAATAAATAAATTAAATCTTAAAAAAAAAAAAAAAAAAAGCTCCGTGAGATACTGTTATACACTTACCAGAACGGCTAAAATTATAAAGACTGATAATGCCAAGCTGTCAGCTAAGATGGGGAGGAACGGAAACTCTCACACATTGTTGATGGGAGTGTAAAATAATGTGACCACTTCAGAAAATTGAAAGTTTCTAATAAATGTAAAAAGCATATATCCTATCTCAGAGGCAAAGCTAAATTAAGTGATGATATGAACATTTGGTTCACAGGACATTTTCTTTTCTTTTTTTTTTTTTTTAAGATTTTATTTATTTATTCATGGAAGACACAGAGAGAGAAAGAGAGAGAGGCAGAGACACAAGCAGAGGGAGAAGCAGGCTCCACGCAGGGAGCCCGACGTGGGACTTGATTCCGGGTCTCCAGGATCAGGCCCTGGGCTGAAGGCGGCGCCAAACCGCTGAGCCTCTGGGGCTGCCCTCACAAGACATTTTTAATAAACATTTACAGTGATAGTCATACTATCTTGCACCTGTAATCTCCTCCAATTACAACAGAAACTTAACTGACTGCCTACAGCGTTGCCATTTAACTACTTCTTGACCCCTGGAGATAAGTTATACCCACCAAGTGGGAAATTTGAGGTATTAATTCAGGTATTAATTTGAGGTAGATGGTGATGGAAACTAGAATATGTGAATAAATAGAATCCATATTGTGCCTAAAGCCAATGAGTCAATTCAATGTATAAAGAAGAATACATAGTTTTCTGTTAATTTTGAGGGGGGTTGTTTGGTAAATATCAAGCATTTAACTTTTAGAGTCTATTTATTTGCCAAGAATTGTGCGTAGCAGATATCTTCTCCCTGGAGGATGCTGCAAGGCTCAGGAGTGGAATGAGAGTGTGAAAGTCAGTGATATTTTGCTTGTTAAAAAAAAAAAAGTCATATTCACATTTTGATGCATGCAAATGTTCCCCCCATCTCAAAACTTCTGCATTAAAATGTCATATTGTCATTCTGCTCACCTACTCGGTGAGGTGCTGATAAACTCTTATGGATTCTAAAAAGATAAGCAAGCTTAGTCTCTGCCACCAAGAGGCTTGAGTAAGGATGTATAGGCAGATACATAATTAACTATTCTCCCCAAGAATGAACTCAGAGGACCAATTACCACATATGATCCCAGAGAGCCCCATTAGTTCAATAAATCTCAGGTTCACCTTGCACACATGCAAGTGTCCTGGGGCCACTATAAAGGGGAATATCACTGTCCTGGCTTCTCTCAGGACTTGGTGTCACCAAAAAAGCTAATAGATCAATTTCTAAAGATTCTTTCAAAAATCCCAGATGTTGCAAAGAATCAGTAAGTTCCTGAAACTGTATGGAAAAAATTTTTTATATCTTTATGTACATTTTGGGGGGAAAGAAATCTAGAACTTTCATCAGACTGTCATATGGTTCTGGGACTTAAAATTTCCTCTAAGTTTGTTCTAATTATAATTTCAGTGTATCTATGACCTCCTGTTACTCACTTAATTGAGAGTTGGCTGTAACATTAAAGGCAAAACATTTGATAAATCACAAAGATGAACAAACTGTGTTAACCATCTGACACAGTTCCATTGGTTGCAGACAATGGCTTCAGTATTCCTTGAAGTCTCTGAATGCCTCTGCATAGTCTTGATGGATCAGTTTGAAATGGAGCTGGAAATGCAAAGTTTAATTGGCTTTACTCCTAATTAAGCATCGTAAGAGTCATAATTAGATTTTACCTTACTTAGTGAATGGCCTAAACTATTAACTATGTGCTTTGAGCGATTAAACTCTGTGCCTCAATTTCCTCATTTATAAAATAGGAATAGCAATAAAACCCACCACAGAGTTGTTAAGATAATTGAATGAATTAATATTTGTACAACACTTAGACTCGTGCCTGGCACAAAGGAGATGACACAGAAGTCATGAATAAATAGGTAATTGGGCTTTATTTTCAAAGCCTGTGGATTTACTGTAGTCTGCATTGTTAAATATGTTTAATTGAAGTTCTGGACAGACTCTGAGCAGCTCACTCCATATTAATGTATAGGTGTAAGATTTCGTGTCCAAGGAAGCTTGTCTAAAGAGGAAGCAGTCCATCCATTTCTTAGTCTAAATTATGTCTCTGAGCCATATTCGGCTTCCACTGAGATTTATACTTTGTCACGCCACCTTGGCATCAATAGAATTGCATTTACTGAATTCCACTTGTCCTATGTTCCTACCTTGCCTCAAGAGACCCTTTAAGAACCAGTTATTCAGATTCTCCCTATGTGTTTATCAGGGATACCAGTGGGCTGTTGTTTGCTCTTGGAGAGGGCATTGGCACCCCACCCAGAGCCCTTCGCCAAGCAGGTGCATCCACCATCCCCGGCGCTGTGCTCGTCAAAGCCCTTCTCCAGAAAACTAGCAGGAGCCCTCTCACCTGGAGCTGTCTGGGAGCTGTCTGTCCATTCCAGTGGCAGAGAACAGCCTCAGCTGACCTCCCAACCACAGGGGAGCTCTGGAAACAAAGTGGCCCTGCAGAGCAGTCTCAGAGAGGGGTGAGAGAGCCTGCCTTCACACCCTGCCACCCATCAGTCACTAGGTACATACCACACTAGGATGGAGCAAGATCCTGGGCAAGGCAACTCTCCTCAGCTGAGGGGCTCCCCAAAGGGGCTGACAGCAGAGGGCTGGCTGCAGACAGCCCACCCAGCAGCCAGGACACAAACCCCCTCTTCCTGAAAGGAGACTGGGGTGGCCCAGCACAGGGACACACAAGCAGTAGGGGGTGACAAAGCTTTGTCCCAGGGCCCACAAATTTAATAATGACTTTATAAATGTTAGCACCTAATCAGCAAGAATGAGTAGTTAAAACTGCAAGGTCGACCTGAAGAAAGTTCTATCCTCTTGGCTCTGAGTGTCAAAATTGCTAGCTATGGCTCTGCTTGGGGGCAATTTTTGAGGTTGTGTCCTGTGGGAATTCTGAGTCAGTCATGGATGGCAGGAGTCTGGAACGTGGCTACCAACTTCAAGGTGAGTCAAGAGTGTCTGCAACCTAGAGGTATTTAGCTATGATTCCCCACACTGAGGAGTGATAGCTGGCCCTTACGGTTTATGTGTCCAGTCAGGTCCTTTTAGCTGAATGGTCTCTACTTCAACCGATGCAGTGTTTAGACAGGGAATGAGCTTAATCTTTTTTCTGTAACCCACAGATCTTATGAGTCCAACAGAAAACAATCAGATGTCCTCACAGTATGGGGGTGAAGGTGGGAGGGATGATACCATAACTCAATGTTGGAACAACCACACCAAGGTAAAAAGAAGAATGTCTTTCCTTCACCTTCTAGACTTGTCATTGCCTATGAATCACAACAGTTAGCAGTGAAGGATTATTAATCACAAGAAAAATTTTTAATAGAAGCATCTGGTAGGAGACAGGACTCAGAAGCAGTGAACTCATATGAGTAGGGAATGAACAACATTATCACTGGAAATATAACATATTTGAAGTGGTGAATGGTCGGAACTGTAGATGGGGAAAATATTCGGCTGATGAGCAGGTAAAGACCCACAGTGAATAACTATTAAGGTTTTTGGAGTTTGTGCATTAATCTTTAACTGATGAGGTATTTGGGAATGCATTGATTACACATTAGAGGAGAAAAATTATTCACTGCTGACTTAAAAATCTGTAAACCCGTGGCTTTGCCAATATTCAGAATGCATTTTGTTTAGGATGAAGTTTTTGACATAAGAGGTTTTTTGGTTGATTGGCTAGTCTGGCTTTTCTTTCTCTTATCAGAAAAATCCTAGAATCAATATATTTTCAAGGTGTCATAAGTTCTATTCTGATTTTTTTTTTATTCATACAGAGAGAGAGAGAGAGGCAGAGACACAGGCAGAGGGAGAAGCAGGTTCTCTGTGGGGAGCCCTATGCAGGCCTCCATCCCAGGACCGGGGGATCCCGCCCTGAGCCAAAGGCAGGCACTCAACCAGGTGCCCCATAAGTTCTCTTGTAATTGTACTTGACTATGCATTTAATTCTACTCCATCAATTCAAAGATTTCAATTCAAAGAATAGGAAATCATTAATATCAATTTTTGAGTATTTGCTATAGAATCAAAGTAGTTTAGGAAAAGTAGAGAAGACTGTAATTCAGAGGAATTTGGAGTCAGACAGACCTGGATTCATTTCTTAGCTCTGCCACTTATGAGCTGTGTGGCTTTAGGCAAGTTCCTTAATCTATCTGAGTTTACTTAGTCATCTGTAAAGGGGGCATAATGAGAGTACCTATCACACAGGGTTATCACGGATATTAAATGAGGCAACATGGGCCACAGAGCCTAGCACAGAGCCTGGCGGAAAACAGTATCTGCCCACCAAACAGTAGCTGCTGCTGCCATTCTGCCGTTATGGTTGTTGTTATGTTGGTGTTGTCCTGGAAACATGTCAGCTTAACATGGGGGACTGCTGGAAGAAAGGGAACATTCTGACCCATGCTTCAAGAAGAATATGTTTTTTAACCTTTCAGAGAAATTGTGCCATCAAGAAAAAGGAATTAAAATGAGATTAGTTAGGAATCCTACTTTTTCTGGGGTGCCTGGGTGGTGCAGTTGGTTAAGTGTCCAGCTCTCGGTTTCAGCTCAGGTCTTGATCTCAGGATCTTGAGGACCAGCCCTGCGTGGGGCTCCACGCTCAGCATGCAGGTCTGCTTGAGATTGTCTCTCTGTCTCCCTCTGCTCTTATGGCTTGTGCTTGCATTTGGTCTCTCTCTTTCTCAAATAAATACGTCTCTAAAAAAAAAAAAAATAGAATCCTACTTTTTCTTTCATTGGCTTTTAAACAGTGGTTGAGTGAAAGCCAGCTTGAGCACAGGATTCTTCCTGAAAGTCCCAGATAGATTCAGAAAATACAACTGCCACCTAGAGTTTCTGATTAAACATCAGTAATGGGGCAGCCTGGTTATCGTGTAGCATGTGTGGGAGGCAAGGGGTTTCCCTTCTCAGTCCTATACCAGTTGCCAAATTGTGTGGTATGGAGGTGCATGGCAGTTTCCCCACTAGCTGGACATCACTCCCTGACTCCGGTTTCCCCAGGGTTTCTCCTTTCACTCTGTCCAGACCCAGGAGGAAGTAGATCTGTGTTACTTTTGCAGCATGAGATACTCTTCGCTTCAATTTTTTTAGGCCTTCAAACCTTTTGACATCAGCACAGTATAGATTATTGGTACTAATAATGAGTATTAGTACTGGAATGAGTATTGGTAGCATATAATTCTTTTTTTAATATTATTTATTTATTTGTTTATTCAGAGAGAGAGAGAGAGAGAGAGAGAGAGAGAGAGAGGCAGAGACACAGGCAGAGGAAGAAGCAGGCTCCATGCAGGGAGTCCCCAGGTGGGACTTGATCCCAGGCCTCCAGGATCACAGCCAAGGCTGCAGGCGGCGCTAAACCGCTGTGCCACCGGGGCTGCCCAGGTAGCAGATAATTCTTAGGGGAGCTTATGACATTCACAGTATGATCTGCATGCCACTCTGTCATCATTTACTGTTTTTACCATTTCTTTTCCAGCAAATCCCAAAGCTGCCTGTACTGCGAGATGGTTAGGGACTTGTCCAAGGCAAGTTAACTTGTCCTAGTGTTTGAGCCAGTAGACTCATGTAACTGAACTCCAAGAACAGTGTTCTTTTTGTCCCTCCAGCTTTATTGAGGCATAATTGACAAATAAAACTGTAAGATATTTAAAGTGTACATCGTGATGATTTGACGTAGTATCCACTGTGAACAGATTCTGGCCATCTAGTAAATTAAGACATTCATCATCATATATATGAATACGTATACTATATATTTGTGTGAGAACATTTAAGTTCTTTCTTAGCAAATTTCAATTGTACAATTCAGTGCTATCAACTGTAGCCACCACGTTGTACAATAGATCCTCAAACTCTATTTAGAGCAATGTTTTTTCTACCATAATTAATGCATTTATTTATTCAACAGGCACAAACATACATCCATACTATATTCTGGGTTCTAGGCTGAGTACCCAGAATATAAAAGTGAAAAATTAATTCCCTCCCAATCTAGTAGGAAATTACTTGCCATTTATTTACATGCTGTTTATGTAAATAAATCCAATATTTCAAGTGCTATGATCAAAGTAAAACTGGGAAAAATTTATTTTACCTGGGAATATCACAAAAGAAAATTACAAAGGGTTATCACAACTATAGTTGAAATGTTGGAAAAGAAACCTGAGGATTACAGAAATGTTCTATATCTTGGTTTTGTGGGACTTAAATGAGTGTACATTGTTTTCAAACTGATCAAACTAAGCACTTAAAAAAGGGTAAAGTCTACTGCATATAAATTATACTTCAATAAATCTGACCTAAAAAATCGAAGTTGTAGAAAAATATTTAATGATATGGATTACTAGTCATGTAGTGTTAATTAGCAAAGAAAGCAGATTATAAAATAAGCCATATAATTTTTTTTAAGTCAAGCGGTTTATGCATAGAGAGATAATACATAATACATTGAGCAGAAGAACATATGAAACCAACATTTCAACCACAGTTGTTTTTGAGGCATTGATTAATGGGTGAATTTTAATTTTATATTTTTGGACATATGTATTTTCTAAATTTTCTTCAGTAAGTATGTGTCTCATGTAATTTCTTTAAAAGTGGATTTTTGTTGCTGGTGATGGGTCAAAGGTTTTTTTAAAACATATCAGGAGGGGGCATCGAGACACAGGTTCTAGCCTATTTTGACAGCCTTTGCTATTTAGGGAGGAAGTTATCAGAAAGGAACTCAGTTCGAGGACAGGAATTTTTGTTTGGTTTTCCTTTTTTCTTTTAGGATGAGTCGTCTCCTATCAGGGAAGAGTGAGAACAAGGCACCTGTGCAATCAAACACAGACATGACACTCCCTGAGAGACACAATAATGGAAACATGTTGGGAGCAAGTCCCAATTATGCTCAAAAGCTCCCATGACTCATCTCTCTCTGAGTGAAGCCACCCTAATTTTTCATTCAACCTTTTTCCACAGTACCCATCTGCACATACTCTGTGCCGTAGCAAAGGGCTTACTCACCATTCCCAACCACAGCCTGAACTTTCCTGATCCGTGCCTCTGCTGTGTTCCTTCTGTCTGGAATGCTTATCCCTTTATTCCCTCCAGTGGAAAGCGATAGTTGATTCCCTGCATGCTACAACAAGCCCGTTCCTCATTGACACTCTCACCTAGATACACTGTCTTGTCAGTTGTCTGGAATTCCTCTCTCCTTCATTGATCTTAACTCTTTAGGCTTTATATCCTCCACAGCACAGAACACGGTGCCTTACAGATGTTTGCTAAGTGTTGAAGATGACATCAGATTGAGGGTGCCAAATGTTGCTATATCCACAAATTGGAATACTTGCATAGTGGGCTGATTACTAAGATCAGTCCCAGATTCGGACCAGTTATAGAGAAGAAACCACATCGATGACCCATATCCATACATAAGTCCTTACACCTTGGATCTCATAAGTGATACATCACAGAAATGGTCTTCTAACACAAAACTCAAGTATGAATACAGCAAAGTTAACAAAAATTGTTATATAAATAAAACAAAATTAGGATTTCTTGAAACAATGTATGTAGTCCATTTCTTTTTCTCTTTTTAAGTGAACAGATCTTTTAGATCTTTATCTGTTTTTAAGTATGTTTTCAGGGACAACTACCAGCTTTTTTTTTAATGATTGAATGCCATGTCCACATGGTCTGTGAGAAAGGGTCCAACTGGAATTGTTTTTGTAGGAATGCGTGCTGTGGATCATGAATTGATGAGTCGGGTTGTTCATTTCTTAACTATGAAAGTGTAATTTTGAAAAAATGCAGTTAATAGAAACATGCAAACCATATCTATACTTCTTATGACTGAGTGACCTGGACGTTACTGAGTGCATATTCATCAGTGAAATATTTTAAAGGTTCTTGTAAATCATTCTTGTTTAAACAGCTAGTTAGCTTTCCCGTATCTTTTGGACATTTGGGGAGTCTACCACCTGGGTCATCCTGGAAATGTAGAGGTTGCCATGAATGTGTTACTGTTGGCTAGAAGCAGGAGACTCTCAGGAAAACAAAACAAGGAAGACCCAGCCAGCTTTATGATAAAACTTGTGGCTCTGCCTGTGAGTGGGTAGGAGCCCTACTAAGGGCACAAAGCCTGTTGAGACCAGGGTATTATAACAGTTTCTTAGCTATATGAGTCAGAACATTTGAGTAGCCTTCTTCAGAGATTTGGGGCATCATCAGCCTGAAGGTGGTGATGATCATATGAGTGGCTATGATTGTCAAGGTAAATGAGGAGAGAGAGAGAAAGGGCAACAGGATGTTCAAGTGAAAAAAACAAAAAAGGATGTTCAAGTGAGAGTAGGGGAAAGAAGATAGCACTGGAAGAGGCTAGAGAAAACTAGTCAAAGATCAAAGAAAACCCAGGGGACATGCCATATCATTTGTAGTGAACTGTCCCAAATGTAGAAAAGAAGATGAGGCAGATTGAAGATGGCCACAAAGTTATTTATGATGCTGGGAGCAGCTGGGTGGCTCAGTGGTTGAGCATCTGCCTTTGGCTCAGGTCATGATCCCGAGGTCCTAGGATCGAGTCTTTCATCAGCTCCCCTTAGGGAGTCTGCTTCTCCCTCTGTTTATGTTTCTGCCTCCCTCTCTGTGTGTCTTTCATAAATAAATCAATAAAACCTTTTAAAAAATTATTTATGATGCTCCTTCTACCAAGGAATGATGTTCTATGTCCCCTCTACTCCAGTCTGGGTGGGTTTTGTGACTGTTTTCCCAACAGAATACAGTGTTGGTGGTGCTGTGCCCATTTTCTGCCCTTGATTTTAAGAGACCAACAGTTTCCAATTCCTGTCTCTTACGGTGCTCCATCAGGGGGAAGCCAGATAATGAAGAATAGTTGGAAGAAAGGCGGACAGATAAAAAGGGGACCCACCCCTAGAGGAAACCCACTTAAAAGGATTTTGCACTACCCTGGAAGGAGCCCTCCACTCTTTCCCATATGGTAGGTAGATGACAAAAACCTGATTGGGTGACAGGTGCATGGAGGGTTAACAGAATAAAACAGCCCACCAACAAACCCATAAAAACTCCTAGACTTAGAAACTCCAGTGGCTACCCTCTCGGGTCCCCTTCCTCTTTGGGAGCTTTGTACTATTGCTCAGTAAACTTTGCTTTACTGCTCACCACCCTTCTTCTGGTCTATCTCTTCATTCTTCAAAGCAGCGGACCAAGACCAGTGGACATGGAAGGAAAAGAAATCCTGCAATATAACCAGCATACAGAAGTCTGACTTTCCCGAGATCACCACACTGTGAGAAAGACCAAGTCAGCCAAAGAGAGAAATGCCCAGCCAGCCCAGCCCAGGGACATGTGCCCAGGCCACAGCTGCCTTCTCCCCGCACCTGTGTGGGAGACCTCGGGTGAAGACTGATCAGTTGAGCTCAGTCAACCTGCAGAACTGTGAAAGATTGTGATTTTTAAATTATTTTCAATAACAAGGTATTTGGGTGGTTAATTATGTGGTATTTCATTTCAACTCCATCTGGGTATACTGCAATTCAGTTCCAACATGATCCATCCAGAGGAGACACAGATCCCACAGGTTGAGGGCAAAGCTCTCCACAAATTGGCCCTCACTTCAGATGCTAGCTGCAGGTCTCAAGAAGTCCCCAGGCCACGCTCACTTCTGACTAACTGAATACAAATCCAGAGGTTCTCACGACCCCCTCAGGTTCAATAATTCACTAGAATGACTCATAGCACTCAGGAAAGTGCTTTACTTAACACTTACAGTTTTATTATAATGGATACATGTAGGACAAGGTCTGAGAGGGTCCCAGATGCGCAGCTTCTATGCCCTGGGCCCATTGGATGAGGGCAATCGCTCTCCTGGCACATCAATATGTCCACCAACCAATAAACTCATCCAAACCTCTGTGTCCAGAGATTTTATTGGGGTTTCATTACATAGGCACAATTGATTAAATCATTGGCCACATGCCTGAACTCAATCTCCAGTCACCCTCCCTAGGGGCAGGCTGAATGTCCTACATCTCCAGTCCTGTGGTTGCTCTTTCTGGTGGCAAGCCCCCATCCAGAAGCTCTCTAGGGCACCCATCCTACCTCATTTCATTAGCAGAACAAAGACACTCTATCACATGGGAAATTCCAAGGATTTGTGAAGCCCTATGCCTGGAAGCTGAGACAAAACCCACATTTGTTATTACACTACACACAGCCATGGATCACTAGAGTTGAAGTCAAGTAAATTAAGAACCGAAACATATCCACTGGATTTTGCAATGTCTATCTATATTAAATAGAATTATAGGCTAAAGGGATGGAGCCAAAAGAGAGGCAAGACCTATCTTTTTGTTACCTGCAGGCAAAATCATCCTAACACAATGCAATGATGAAAAAACTCTATGTATAACCAAATCATACACATGCATGTACATGTAAATCAAGAATACTTTAGAAGCTGCATAATGGGAAAACACAGGGATACAACAAAAAGTTGTTAGGAGAGTAAAAATATATTTAATATTTTATCTTGAAGGATCAGTAGGATTTCATCAGATAGAGAAGTCAAGGAAGCATGATGCAGATAATCTGGGAATTGCAAAACTACTGAGTAGTTACAGAAGATGGGATATCCTAGAATCAGTGAAAAGTTCAGTATTGCTGAAGCATTGTCCAGAAGCAAGGGAGTCTGAGATGGGAGGCTAAGAGTGGGGGAGGACAGTGATCAATAGTAGAAGCTTGTAAATTCAGTTTAAAACCTAATTCTGATAGGTTCCGTAGATCCTGTAGATTCTCACACAGGTAATATGTAGCAGGCATAGACTTTCTTTATTGTGATAAAAATGTACACATCAGGTTTCCTATTTGAATCGGTGCCAGATTTTAAACATAGGAGTCACATACTCCAATCTGGTAAGCTATTAAATGGATCTCACAATAATAATATTATTAAAACAAATAAGAATATAGTGTAATTTTTAAATGAAAATACTGAAGGAAAATTAAAATCAATAGCTCAGAGGTATGTGGTAGACATGGGGAGGTATATGGCCAAGAGCCCTTCATGGAAGGATGTGCTGCCCAGCTGTGGGTTGTACAATCATCAGATGGCCTCTGTCAGCCACTTTGGGGCTGGTCTCAGCTACAGAGAGCCACCTGCCCAAGGATAGGCACTCCCTGCGTATATCCTTCTCCAGAGAAGCACAAGATATATATATAGATAGATATAGATACATATATATATCTCCCTCTTTTTTTATTCTGATGGGATGATGCCTACTCACACTGAGCAGAACAGTCCGCTTCACTCACTCTACCAATTCAAATACTAATCTCAGGCAGAAATGTTCCCACAGATACATCCAGAAATACTGTTTAGCCAAATACCTGGGCACCCCATGTCCCAGTCAAGTTGACACGAATAATCCATCATACCAGGGCTGCCTGCTTCCTGTGCCTGAGTGACAAAGAGGAGTAAGGCCCAACTCTCTGCCTGAAGGGGACCCTTCATGGACATTTGTTCTAGGGCTTCTGTGGGATCCCTGAGGCCTACATTCCAGCACAGCCTCTCCATCTGCCTAATACTGCTTCTCCCTTTCCTTTCATGAGTGTTGAACCCTAGTAAATATCTTGTACCCCAAAGATATTGGAGTACTGGGTCTCTGTGTCTTCCCCTGAAGACATATCTTCTCCATGTCTGCCTGACCTGTGACAGTGGGACACTAGTGAAAGGACGTGAATTTTGATGACTGATCCACCTGATTCAAAGTACAGCTCTTCTACTTATTAGCTTGTGATCTTGGAAAAGTAATTCAACCTCAGTGCGCTTATCTGGAAAATGTGAATGAAACCTACCCATTTTGCAGGATTGTCATAAAATTAGAAATAATATACGTGACATCCGTGGTACATGGAAAGAACTCAGTAAAGGGAACTCATGTTGCTTAGCAGAAGACATCACTGGGTATCTGTCCAAGACATATAGACATTTCTCTGGAAGCCATTCCTCCATTCATACGGAAAGCCTGGCAGGATCTGATGCCTAGGAACAAGGCTGGTGCCCACAAACAATGAGATGTTAGCATGGATGGTGCATCCGAATCCAAGGATCGCATGTTATGTTCTCCAAATAGTTTTTTAAATCCCTGTAACTAGACTTGAGGTGAGAGAGAAGCACCCCTACATCCCCTCAGCCATGACAGGAGCACAAGAAGACCTGCAACTCTCTCCTGAATAGTGTGGAAGTGGTGTATAATCAGCTAGCAATGGTCAGGTCATCTTTGGACCAATCTCATTTGTAAGTCCTGCATGGTGACACCTATGGTTAAATTCCCAGTCACTTGAACTTTGTCAAAACCTTTCAAGTGGGACAGCCCATGTGGCTCAGTGGTTTAGTGCCACTTTCAGCCCAGGGAGTGATCCTGGAGACCCAGGATCGAGTCCCATGTCAGGCTCCCTGCATGGAGCCTGCTTCTCCCTCTGCCTGTGTGTCTGCCTCATTCTCTCTCTCTCTCTCTCTCTCTCTCTCTGTCTCTCTCTCTCATAAATAAATAAAATCTTTAAAAAAAAGATTTTATAAAAAAAACTTTTCAAGTGTAAAAAATTAAAAGAGATTTGTGATACTTAAAGTTTATTTAAGGGTCTGCTTCACAACAGTTAGCAAAAAACAAAAATATCACTGTTTTCCTGGGTCTTAGAGTTTGTTGAGAAAGAAAAGAATAACATGTATAAATATCTGATTATAAACAATATTGAGTCCTATGAAGGAAAGTTTCACTGGATGGGATTGACTTGGGTGGCCCCCAAGAAATCATGCCTCCTGGTATTTTTCCTGTGTGGAACATTCCCTTTCATTTTGACATTTGTTTGGCCACGTGACTAACTTTGACTAATGTGATATTACAAACATGGTGCAGAGGTTTGATGTACACATGCACAATGGGACTAGACCTCTTGGAATGCACTTTCTTAGAAGCCAGTTGCCATTCAGTTGCCATTTTGTGAAGAAGCTCACTAGCTAGCTGCATGGTCCACATGGGGGATACCCAAAGGCCCTGAACTCCCAGTTGGTGGCCAGCATGATATGCCAGCCTTGTTCAGCTATCTCAGCATCTCAGTCAAGACCATGTGAAGCAGAAGAACTACTTGATCCAAAGAATCATGGGAAATAATGCCATTAATGTTGAAACCATTGAATTTCGGGGTGGTTAGTAACCCAGCAATCAATAATAAAAATACAAGGCTAGGAAAACAAAAACAAAAGGTCCTATCTAGTCTGCAAAATTGGGAAGGCTTCCAGAAAATTCAATGATTTACATGGACTCTGAAAGGGAAGTGTTATCTTCCAGACAGAGAGAACAGAATGCACAAAGGCCTGTGTTTGAAAGGCAAGAAGATACACTAGAATGAAGGGCATTATGTATCTTTACCTAATTGTGAAACATATAGAAAGGCAAACATATGTGTACATACATATTTTATTTATTTTATATGGCAATAGTATATTTAAGAAGAAATAAAAGCCCAAAGCTAAAACTGATATGTCTATTCCTGCTTATTAATACAGATTTGCTACTGCGAACCATCTGGGGCATGAACACATTGTGCAGGGACCATCTGTAATGTTCCTGATCTAATGGTTTCAACGATGGCTCGTGCTCTCATTAGCAGATATTAGCGCCTCAAAAAACATTTGTTGGAACCAGCAAAGTGCTGATCGTTTCAGATACTATCAAGTGGCTATATTGTAAACTAATGCATGAAAGCACAGGAAGAAAGGAAACATGCATTGAGTCCCTTCTGTGGCCCAGGATATTTAAGACTCTTTGCACCCATTCTCTCATTAACCCACTCAGTAATCTATGAGGTAGCTGTTATTCTAGTTTTTCTTATTAAAGATATAAGGCTTTTAAAGATTGATTAACTTGCCCAAGATCACACAGCTGCAATGACGTAGTCAGGATTTGAACACTAGGCCCCCTGCTTCTGAGATCTGTGGTACTTACAGTAGCTGTTGTTGGTTGCCTCCCTTGCACCTGCTTAGCCCCTTTCCAGATTCTTGTTCAGATACCCATATCCTCCTTCGGTGTTTTCAACGCCACCAAGCAGTTCTGCAATTCTTAGCAGATACCAACAGGGTGTCCTACAAATCTAACTCAATTCTGACACTATCTAGTTGGAGATACCATCAGATCTCACAGTTTGAGGGCTCAGACCCACCAGACCGCCCCCACTTTAGACACCAATTGCAAGACCCAGGGGCCACCTGAATTGCTGACAATTTGCTAGAATGTCTCACAAAGCTAGGGGAAACATTCACTTGCATTTACTTCTTTACTGAGAAAGACCCAGGTGAGAGAGATTCACTCTCAGGACGCACCAGGCTCCCAGCACCTCCACATGTTCACCAACCCAGCAGCCCATTAGATTTCTCCTTGTTCAAGATTTTCATAGGGCTTACTCTGCAGCACCTCCTCCCTTCCTGGAGGTTGGTAGGTGGACCTTGATATCCCCAGCCCCCAATCACTTGGTTTTTCTGGTGACCAGCCCCATCCTGAGGCCATGTAGGGAACCCACCTTAAGTGACCTCATTAGTGATGTGGAGAACAAAGGCAAAAGAAATAGAGAAAAAATTAAATTTCCTTACAGCTTACAGCCCAGTGACAAGTCCTTGGGACAGACAGGGTGACCTTCCTCCAGGAACTCAACTGCCTCCGTGTTTTAATACTTTGCTAGAGGCAAAAGGCAGCCTTAGCTTGATATTAGCCTGAACTTCAGGATCCCGTAAGTCTTCCTTAACATATAAAAATCCCTTTGGAGACTTCCTTTACCTCTACCCTACCCCCACCCACCCCCAAGATATATGTTAGCAATCTTCCTCCAAACTTACAGCCCACTGATATACATCTGAAAAGTCACCTGTCTAAGGTTTTACTAGACAGTAGTAAATGACCCCTAGAAACCTTGCTTCCAAATTCCCCTAGAAACCTTGCTTCCAAATAGGACTTACACTATCCTAACCCTCTCTCAACTTGAAAGTATATAATCAGTCGCTCTTCACAACCCCAGTGGAGCTCTTTCTGCCCACATGCCCCATGCTTTAATAAAACCATCTTTTTCACACCAAAGACATCTCAAGAACTCTTTCTTTGTCATTAGCTCTTGGATCCCAACATTTTGCATCAATTAGCATTATCAAGTGTGATATAAGGTGCTCCTTATTAAAAAACAAACACACAAAACGAAAAACAAGACGCTCCTATTGCTCAGGAAATTCCAAGGGTTTTAGGAGCTCTATGCCAGAATGAAGGGACAAAGATCAAATATATGTTTTATCTCACTGCACTTCCTTATGAAGCTAGTGAAATTCAAGGGTAGGCTCCTTTGTCTACAGCCCTAGCCACAACTGGCATTTAAGCCAGCCAGTTCTTTACTCTGCAGGACTGTGCCACACATCTTAGCATGTTTTACATCTTGGCTTCCACTGGGAATCCTTCTAACAACTGCAAGTATCCAACACACACCTGCGTGTCAGCACTCTGCTTGACAATGGCTGTGTCACAGGGAATACAGTGCCTTCTGCTGGTGATGATTCCGGAATTTACCCAGTGGTGGGTAAGCCAAGCCCAGAACGGAATTTCTCTGCCACAGGCCATGGTCCAAAAACAGTAATGCATTTTAGGCCAGTGGGATGTAGGGAGAGCTTTGCTAGCGAGTTCTCAGAAAAGAGCCCACCTGGAGGAAACAGCTTGCTTGCCCCGGAACCTTTCCTGTATGGTGGTGCACCCTGCAACTCTTCGGCCATGGGGCTGCCAGTCTGAAGATGAAGCTGAATCCTGCAGGCAAGCAGAGCTGCAAAGCTCTTAGAGAGGCAGCTATGCTAAAACTGACTTTCTCAATTGAGTGAGCCAAGAAATCACCTTTATTCCTTAAGCTGATGAAACTAAATAATAAATCCCAAATGCTGGGCTTTCTGTTGTTTCCAGAGGTCAACAATATCCCACCTGATATATAAATTTTAGGCTTTTAGGTCTTACTGCCTCCCAAAAGTAGAGAAGATGCATTGGCATCCACCCTCAGGGGAAGCAGTGTGCCAGTTTCCATCCAGGGTGGGTTCCTTTGCTTGCCCTCTTGTCCTCATGCCTCCTGCCTCCTCAGACGTCTCTCTCTCATGTATTTTCCCCTTTCTCTTGACTGTCCGACTTTCCGACTTCTCCCTTTCTCCAGCTCTTTGTGCCAGGCACACACTATATGTCCAGACCTCTTTCCTAGTAACCTAGCCCTCCCTGAGACTAATGCACTTTTTATCTATGGCACTTCCTCTTAAGTCCTTCACAGCCAAGTGCCTTAAAAGGGATATCTACATTTATCTCTCCCCTGCCTCATATTTGCACTTCCCTCCCTGACTCATCCTTAAACTACTGTTACCTGGTTTATGCCCCAGGCTGCTCTAATGAAGCTACACTGTTTGTTGGCTAATGATACTGACTACATGATAAACCCAATAAGCATTTTCATCTTTATAATTTCTACTCTTCCCACTAAGTGCATTAATCAGGTTCTCCTTAAAACATTCTTTCTTCTTTTAGTGTCTGTATTTCCACCCTTTTGATACATCATTTCCTAACATGGCGTCTGTGAACCACATGGAAATGGAGAAATTGCATCTTTATTTTTATTAATTCTAGCTGAAACTTAACCTTCTTCAATTATGATTGTGATCAAAAAACCATAGTGGTATTAGTAGCACTTACGGCTTTTTCACCAATAGAAACATAGATATTTTCATTATACAATATAATTGGTACAACTATCTTGTCATATTATTTACATTCATCCCAACTGCTAAATTATGGTCATTGTTAGACCTCTGGTTAGATTTTTAAAATTAATATATTAATAAAGAAGCTCATATATTACTCTAACACAAATTTGGGGAATATTTGGGTAATAACTCCAATATAATTTAATTTTTTGTGATCCCTGTATTGTATTTTGTACCTTTATTTTTTCTAAAGATTTACTTATTTTTGAGGGGAGGGAGAAAGAGCGAGAGCGTGACCACAAGGAAGGGCAGAGAGGGGGAGATAAAGAGAAAAGCAGACTCCCCACTGAACGCAGAACCCAACACAGCTCAATCTCACAACCCTGAGATCATGACCTGAGCTGAAATCAAGAGTTGGATGCTCAACCTACTGAGCCACCCAGGCACTCCTATTTTGTACATTTAAAATCATTATTTTGAGAAGGCATCCATGAACTATACTAAACTGCTAAAATCCTGCAATTACAAAAAAAAAAAAAAGAAAAGAAAGAAAGAAAGAAAGAAAGAAAGAAAGAAAGAAAGAAAGAAAGAAAGAAAGAAAGAAAGAAAGAAAGAAAGGGAGATGAGAAGAATAAAAGAGAAAAAAATCACATAACGTTTCCTGCCTAATTTTTAAAAATTTCTCTAATTGCTTCTCTATTCAATTTTGTGGCTCATATTACAAAGCCACTGTCCCATTATTTTAGCCTCAAAACCATCTATGACTGCCATCATAGTCACTGGATTTTACAGCAGAGGTTCACCTAAGAACCTGGAAATGCATTTGCATCTTGAGAGTTACTGTAGAAATTCAGCATATAATGATGATAATATCAGAAGTTATACTGAAAGCTTCCCACATCCTGGGCACTGCACAGTGACCCTCTGACTTCCCCACTTTGCAGATTAAGAAACTGAAATGTAGATGGAATCAAATACTTGGCTATGTCACATGGTCAGTAATTAATGAGGCTGAGGGCTTAATATACTGCAAAATAAAATTATGGGAGTGCCCTAAAGATCCATATTGGTCCCAGGGCCATAGCTTGAAGGTAATTTGATTGAATTTGTTGAAGTGTCTGAAATGACTATATACCAGAAGGACGTTGGTCAGCCTTCAAGGCTTGAAAAAGGAAGATCTTTAGATGTAAAAACTGGCATTCTCTATTGAAATACTACTTGGGGGAGTTTTTCATTCATCAAAGTGTTTGGCACTTGGTTAAGACCGTTGGGCCAGGGTTATAAATGCCATCAGAGGCCAAACGGATACGTCATGCAGGTCAGAGAGAGACCATCAGATTATGAAGTGAGAGAGTGGATGAACTGATAAGCCAGATGTTTTTCCCTGAAAAGATTATCCCAAAAGTGAGACGGATGTCTCATGACCGCTTAGCTTAAAGTCATTAAATATTTCCATACACTTTATTTGTTGTCCAGGATAAGAAAAAACTAGTTGCGTGGATTTCATATATTCCTGTTTCTGGAACAGTGATTTCTTATCGCAATTTGACTTTCTGCATTTAAAAACCAGACGCATAAACTAGGTTAATGGGAGTCCATTCCTGAAAGATGGATTCACTCTTGACGTGCAGAGAAATCAGGCTTCTAATCCTGATTTACTATATATACCATCCTGTGAGTTCTCTGGGGAGACCCAATATATCCCTTTTTCATGAGCAGAAAGCGTCCATCACCTTCTTGTGGAGGACAAATACGTTTTTCTTAGGTGTTACGTGCTGATGACTTCTAAATTTGTGTGTGGAGGTCAGAACTCTCATTAGACCCATATATCCAGCTTCTCGCACTGCCACTTACTAGCTGTCATGACATGAGAAATTATTTAATCTCTTTAAGCCTCCATCTCTTTCTCTATGAAATAAAGATCTAAAAAACTGTATCAAATTTGTTGTGCAGATGAGGTGATTTGGTTTGACTTGTCATATTTTCAATGGTATTAAGCTGATAGGAATTTTTAACAATAATTGTCAGAGAATTAATAGATAAATAAGTAGTATATGGGCAGCCCGGGTAGCTCAGTGATTTAGGGCCACCTCCGGCCCGGGGTTTGATACTGGAGGCCCCGGGATCGAGTCCCATGTCGGGCTCCCTGCATGGAGCCTGCTTCTCCCTCTGCCTGTGTCTCTGCTTCTCTCTCTCCCTGTGTCTCTCATGAATAAATAAATAAAATCTTTAAAAAAAAAATAAGTAGTAGATGATATAAATATATAATCTGCAATGGAAGACCGGGATCCCTGGGTGGCGCAGCGGTTTGGTGCCTGCCTTTGGCCCAGGGCGCGATCCTGGAGAACCGGAATCAAATCCCACGTCGGGCTCCCGGTGCATGGAGCCTGCTTCTCCCTCTGCCTGTGTCTCTGCCTCTCTCTCTCTCTCTCTGTGTGACTATCATAAATAAAAAAAAGAAGAAGAAGAAGACCTCTAAAAGTCTATCAAGTACTTGACAAAAACATTTGCCCCTGACAATAGTACCAGCTATTTGGTATTTCTGTCTCTGGCTCAGGCCACTCCCCAGAAGCTCCAGACTCAAATGTCCAGTTGCTCATTGGACATCTCCACTTGGATATCTATTGGCATTTCAATTCTACATGCCCAAAACAGAAGTCTGACTCTCCCTTTTTGCCCACATGCCTGGCCTTCTACCTCAATTAATTGCATTACCTTGTTCATCAGGCAAGCTACCTAGAAACTGGGCTTAATTTTTCTCCTTCCCATACACTTCCATATATACTGTGTCCGTGAGCAGGGGCTGGCTAGACTTGAACTCTTGGGTGGTGCCTGGACCTACCTGGAAGCCAGACAGGAGTGACCTGGTTAAGTTCCTCAAGGGGCCAGGATGGGCACCTGCCTTCTCTATTTCCTCACAAAGACCCATCCCCTTCTGGAAGTTCACCTCTCAAAGCTACCCCAACTGAGAAGATAGGGGGAAAAGAGCAAATGGTTAGGGACACTGATCTGCCTAGACACCCACCTGGGTGACTTGGGGTGACCAACTGGAAGCAGCTCCCCATTCCCTGGCTTCCATGGACCAGATTGCAGCTTTCCTCCTAACCCAAACACTCTCTTCTGCTCTTTGTCACTCTCCTTAGCTTCGGGAACCACCTCCTTACACATCCTCTCCTCATAGTATCTGTTTCTCTGCCAGTTACCAAACTTTCCTATGGGGTGAAAAAAAAAAACTTTCACAATCTCTGTGCTTCAGTATTTGCTTTTTTGTTTTGGTTTGTTTTTTAAAAATAATTATTTATTTATTTATGAGACAGAGAGTGTGCACATCCCCTTGCATGAGCAGGAGGAGGGGCAGTGGGAGAGGGAGGAGCAGACTCCCAGCTGAGCAGGGAGCCAGGTCCTGGGCTCAATCCCAGGACCCTGGGATCATGACCTGGGCCCAAGGCAAACGTGGAACAGACTGAGCCACTCAGACGCCCCTGTGCTTCAGTGTTTGTAATGTGCAAGGTACTCTCAAGCAGAGGGATCAGGGCAGGGTCTCTTTCCTCTGAGTCCAAGACAGGCACTGAGCCTACTTATTACCTCTTTTCAAAATTTACTTCTTCCTGTAATGAACAACTTGTGCATTCTGTATAACCCTTTGTTACGATTCAATTCTCCATGACAGGATACCTTTTATTAATTTTATCACTCATCTTTATTACTTTTATTGCAGACTGTTAATTTTTTATGAATGCTTTGTTTTTTTAATAAGTAAAAACCTCTAGGTTTCTAATAAATAAATTAGGAGTCTGTAATTTTATATTAGTTTTAATCAAAACATCACAGTTAAAATGGTATATTAGAGTTATGTCAATTTTTGGCATAAGTTTTCACTTTATTTTTCTTCCAAGTCTTTGAAGATATATATTCTGAATTGAAAACCTTTGGGGCACCTGGACTCTTTTTTTTTTTTTTTATAAGCCAGAACATTCTCTTTTTTTTTAAAGATTTTATTTATTTATTCATGAGACACACACACACACACACACACAGAGGCAGAGACACAGGCAGAGGGAGAAGCAGGTTCCATGCAGGGAGCCTGATGTGGGACTCGATCCCGGGTCTCCAGGATCACACCCTAGGCTGAAGGCGGCACTAAACCGCTAAGCCACCAGGGCTGCCCGCACCTGGCCTCTTAATCTCGGCTCAGGTCTTGATCTCTGGGGTGCGAATTCAAGCCCTGCATTTGGCTCCGTGCTGGGTGTGGATCCAACGTTAAATAATAAATTAATTAACTTTTAAAACAGCTTTATAAGAGGTACACCTTCTACTAACCCTCCTATGTCCAGTGCTGGGCATAGTAAGTATGATAAGCAGAAATTGAAGATGGCCCTCAAGCCTCACTCCTATACACGAACATTCTTCCAGTTGTTCAATCAAATACTAACTTAAGTGCTACAGTGAAGGGATTTTGCAGATGTAACTAATGTGCCAAGTCAGTTGACTTCAAGGTAGTACAATTATTCTGGTGGGCCAGACCTAATCAGTTGAGTATTTTAAAGGAACAGGCTCTTCCTGACAAAAATAGATGCAAAACATGAGGGATTAAAAATGAAAGGCATGGACGCCTGGGTGGTTCAGTTGGTTAAGTATCTGCCTTATCCCAGGAGCAGGGAGCCCCACTGCTCAGCAGGGAGTCTGCTTCTCCCTCTCCCTCTGCTCCTCCTCTCTGCTCCAGCTCTCTCTCTCTCTCTCTCTTTAATAAATAAATAATCTTTAAAAAGAAAAAAAATGAAAAGCATATTCTCTATTGGTGGCTTTGAAGATGGAGTCAGCCCTGTGGCAAGGGATGCAGGCAGCGCTAGCTGTTAAGAGCAGTGCCTAGATAAGAGCCAACAAGGAAATAGGGATGTCAGTCCTACAACAGCAAAAACTTAATTCTGCCATAATACGTAAGCTTGGAAAAGAACCCCAAAGGAGAATGCAACTAAGCTAACATCTTGGTTTTAGCCTCATGAGACCTTGAGCTGGAGAATGCCTCTGCACCATGGCCAGATCCCTGCCCTGTGGAATTGTAACATAGTTAATCCGTATTAATTTTTGCCACTAAGATTTATTTGTTTTCTTACTACTCAGTAATATAAAAATGATCTATAGTTTATATTGAGCTACAACCTCTACACTATATAATGTGATGTGAATCAGCACAATAGGGACTGCAGTATTTCTGGAAGCCATTTCTACAATGGACAACCTGCAATAATTCGACTTTACACACATGTGATTATTTAAGTGTGTCCTCTGAGGCCAAATGTGTCCCAATTCAACTTTCCCTTAATCAGTATCAAAATAATAATAATAATAATAATAATAATAATAATAATTGTAGATAATCTAGTACCTCCCAACACAAAGGCAAATGTGACAAATAGAAAGTCTGAGTGAAGAGTGATAACCAAATTTACTGATTGTTTAAATACCTTACTTTTGCTAATTTTAACCCCCTCCCAAAAGAAACTTATCCATGTGAACATATTCGCCTTGGAAGGGTTTCACACAAGTGAAGGACACTGAACTTAAGCTTTATTAGCTTCATGGTAAATCTCTCTTTCTGTATCCTTAGTACCTGGTATACAAATGCAAGTCTAAATGAATTCTTTTTTTTGTATTTTATGCAGCTATATTAATCATTAAATAGTTGTTTACTTCAGTGGCTTCAAAATTTTAAGTGAATAAATGTTAATTGAGGAATGCCTGTCTACTGAGTGTACTTTCTATTTCCTGTATCCTGGGTCACTCATAATAAAACATATCTATTTACTTCCTCATCTCTGCTTGTTTTCAAGAAAGAAAAGGTAAGTAATTCATTTTGGGAATTTTAATTAGTAGTTAGTAATCAGTCTGTCCTATAAATAAGCAAAATGGCTTATCTCTGGGTTCAGATGAGACAATATCATATTTCGTGTTTGGATTTAATGTCTTTTGGAGTGATGTGGAAGGATAATTTTCCAGAAATGCATTCAGTTGATTCAAAGAGAGGAACCCTCTATTCCCAAAGAGGGTTCTGCCTATAATCAATTTTTCAAAAGGAAAACTTAACAAAAAATATATCAATGCCAAATAATCTGTTTTTGCTAACAGTTTTGTGTAATCTATATCAAATGTGGTTTCAAGAAAATGTAAATACCTATTTATTAAGAGTAAAAAATGTTCTCGATTAAGTCTAGTAATGGAAACTTCAAACACCATTCCAAAATTAATATGAGTCTGCAGTTCTTCTTTTTTTTAACCATCATCAATATTTATGGAGCATTTACAGTGTACTAGGCACAATAGAACATACAGAAAACATTGCCCCTGCTCTTGAGGAGCTTACATTCTAAAAGAAAAAAAAAATACACCTCTTTTAAAATGGTATTTTTGTTTGGTGTTTTCTGCAAGGTACTGAGGAAATAGTCTGTAGGGTGAGCTTTGGGTATAACTTAGTCCCATCATTATTTAAAGAGAGAAAGAGGAAGGATTTTAAAGGCAGACAATGACAGACCATTCAGGATGGGTAGGGTTTACAAGGAGATAAATACAATCTCATCAACTAAGGAGAGATTTGCTTCAGTAAATAGGATGAGGGAAATAGTTTGTGGGATGCAAGCAAAGGTATCCTTAGACATTGAGTGGAGCCAGAAAGATCATGTGGCCTTTTTTCCAAGTACATGGCCACCAAGTAGGAATGGTTGGTGACAAGACAGAAGGCTATAAAGGTAATCTTGTGCACCTGACAAATAGAAAGAATAAAGGATCAAAATTGAAGGCAGGCTATAACAATATCAAGAAATTCTTAAAAACAAAAGTGATTTGGAAGCACAAAGCTTAGTTAATGCTACCCAATGTCATGATGGGCCAAGAACATTGTGTCTTCCTAAGTTAGAAAATACCATATACCAAAATTTTAAATGGAACCCATTACTTTTTTCCAATCAATCCCCTGTCTCTGAAAAAAAGCTTTTTTTTTTTTTTTTTTTCAGGGTAGGGGAGGAATACGGGACATGGTTGGGAACAGTAGTAGTTATATTAGTAGTATTTTGTTATGATAAACTTTGTATTTAAACTTGGTAAAAGCCCATTAGCTGCCAAGAGGGAATAAGGAATAAATTTCCAAAAATGTACAATTTCCTTTAGAGAGGTTTCAGAACCAAGAATCTAATTTACATGAAAACCTGTAGAGAAAGTAGTTGAAAAGTCCATTCATAAAACTTTTATTCCACTTACAACTACTCAATACATGTGTTCTTAACAATTATGCTTAGATTGTTCATGAAAATTTCATAAGACATTAAACAAAGCTAGCCATCATCTCAAGTTATTTCCCTGTTAACTATTTTTACAGAACATGCATGTTAGGCAAGTATCAAAAAAAAAAAAAAATCACAAGAGCAAAGAATCAAAACAAAACAAAACAGAAAAAAAAAACCCTAAAAAAAGGTTAAATACATGGGATTTTTGTTTTGCTACTATACTTGATATACATAAAGTAATGGATATCAAGCAATTCATTTTTACTGCATCTTTACTTGTACATTTGTTCTTAGGTTGCCTGAAACATTTAAATACAAATAAAAGGAGTGTAGCAAAAATAATGAAAGCAAACAGCAGGTAACTTTCCAAATAATGGAATGTGAACCATTTCTGCCCTAAACCAGAGTAAATTGGGTCACAAGTAAAGGAACACTTCTGCAACTGTAGTCAAAGGTGTGCACATCGAGAATGAGTATTCCACAGATGTAATATCTACAGGATACCCTTTCTACTACAGCCTTGTAAGTGCTCCAAACCTTAAAGTACCCACAATAACTACACCTGTATCTGGAACCAATTATCCCTTTGATTCCCCACCAGGACAAACCAAGATGTGGGCCGTTTTCTTTGCTTAGACGTGGAAGCAGTTTTAACACTGGCCCTTGTGAAGCCACAATGTACCAAAAGTACTATGCCAAACACTTATAACTAGTATAAAAACTCCACATCCCCATATTGGCCACCTCAAGATGAAAACAGATAACTCCCTAAATATTAACTGGCTCTACTCCCCTAATATTCAACATAAAAACCACATGGGAAATATAAAAATTAAAACAGAAGTAACATAAACCTGTCATAAATCGTAAACGAAAAGCTATTTGTGGGACAGCATGAATGACAAATGGTCTACTGTGTAAATTTTAGAATGAGGCAGACAAAAGTAGGAAGGCCGGTTAATTTTCCTCCCCCTTCTCCTGCTTCAGCTTCGTCTCCTAGGGTGTCCGATGTCCACGATGTCAAGTTGTCTCTCAGTAATTGCATTATTAGCGCGCTGTCTCTGTGTGACTCTTCACTTAATGTATCAAGTTCAGCAATGGCTTCATCAAAAGCTGTCTTTGCAAGAGAGCAGGTGTTCTCCGGTGAATTCAGAATTTCGTAATAGAACACAGAGAAGTTAAGGGCCAGACCCAATCTGATAGGATGTGTTGGTTGCATCTCCTTTTCGCTGATTTCAAAAGTTCTTGGTATGCTTGTGACTGATCCACAGTCCCCAGTCCCTTGTCATCACCAGCAGCAACTTCGGCCAAGTAAGGGTAGTAGCCTCCTTTCATTTCAAATAGACGACTCTGCTCTCTGCTTGTGGAGCACTGGGGATCAAACACTTTTCCAGAAGAGACAGTACATCATTGCAGATATCTCTTAGCTCGGTCTCAATTTTCTCTCTGTATTCTCTCTGTATTCTCGAGCCATCTGCTGTTTATTCTCAGCACCGGCCGTCTTTTGCTCAGTACTTGAGACGACCCTCCAAGATGACCTACGGGATCCTACAACATTTTTATAAGCAACTGAGAGAAGATTCCTCTCCTCGTTGGATAATTCAGCTCCTTGCTCAGTTAAGGACTTCGTGCAGGCTGCTAAGTCATCATATCGCTCAGCCTGCTCGGCCAGTTTGGCCTTCTGCACCAGCTCATTTTTATCCATGACTGGATGTCCTGTGTCCCGAGTGGGTGCCGGCGGACCGACCCGGGCTCAGCAGGCTCTGGGCAGCAGCGGCGAGGCTGAGACCGAGCCTGAAGTTCTTCTAATGAAGATTACTAACCTAACATACCAGAAAAGACTACTCATAGGGAATAAGATGATGAGTCGAACTTCTACATGTTTGTATTTTATTTATTTATTCACGAGACACAGAGAGAGAGAGAGGCAGAGACCTAGGCAGAGGGGGAAGCAGACTCTCCACAAGGAGCCTGATGCAGGACTCGATCCCAGGACCCCGGGATCATGACCTGAACCAGAGGCAGACTCTCAACCACTGGGCCACTCAGGCATCCCTACATGTTTGTATTTTAAACCTGCTTCACTAAAGGCTTCCCCTACCTCTGCTTAATCTAGATTTTTTTTAACTTGAAATTTAAAATGAATAATCAACCAGTGTAATATTTGGATACGAGAATTTTCATAGGTAGAAAAATATTGAGTTCCCATAAAATTATTCAAAGAAGCCAATGAGAAGTTGGAAATATCTTGTTTATTCTGTTGAAACACATGAATTCTTAAGGACTTGGAAAGGAAGCAAACAGCAACTTAAAAAAAAATCCTATTTGGGAGCTACTTTATCATTATGTTCTGTCCTCAAAACGATTGCCTTGAAATACAACTTTTTGGGGCACGTAGGTGGCTCAGTGAGTCAAGGATCTGACTTCAGTTCAGGTCATGATCTCAGGAGCTGCATCAGGCTCCCTGCTCAGTGGGGAGTCTGCTTGTCCCTCTGCTCTTCCCTCTGTTGGTGCTCTCTCTCTCTCAAATAATTAAAATCTTTAAAAAACCTGAAAAAATGTTTTCTTCACCTTTTCTGACTGTAAAATTATTTATCAGACTTTTTATCTAAATTATTTTTAGAAGTGTCAAAACCACAATAAACTTTATTGATGCATCCATTCATAGCAAGCTTTCAGTAGACAGGTTAATGGACCTGATTTGACCCCAAATGTATCTGATTTCAGATGGTGAGATATTTATTAGATCCTTGTTTTCACTCCTTGATCTCTTCAGGTTATGCTGCTTCTAGGGTGACTTCTAAGGTAACTATAAGTGATCCTGGCCTCTGGAGTTAATGTCCTGTGTAGTCTCTTCCTACATTTTTATCATAGTGTGTCCACGGGACCAAAAGAATACAGAAGTGATGGTGTTGTGATTTCTGAAGCTAAATGATAAAAGAGATTGAGGTTCTGGCTTTGTGATCAGATGCCTGTCATGAGGATACTCAAGCAGTCCTATGGAGAGGTCCATGTCATAAAGAAATAAGGCCTCTACAGCCAAAAGGGAGGGAGCCAGTTGGAAGTAGATCCTCAAGCCCTGGTCAATCATTCATGGGACTAAAGACCTGGCTGAAGGATTAACTGCAACCCCATGAGAGAGCCCAAGCCAGAACCACCCAGCTAAGCTGCTCCTAGACTTCTAATGCACAAAAACAGTATGAGAATTAATGTTTATTGCAATTTTAAGGTTGTATTGTACTTTTTCATAATGTTTACTTGAAGAGGTTCTTTTTTTTAAAAGATTTTATTTATTTATTTTGACAGAGAGAGTGTGTGTGTGAGCACAAACACACCAACAGGGGGAAGGGCAAAGGCAGAGGGAGAGATAGAATCTCAAGCAGGCTCCACGCTGAGCATGAAGCCTGTTGCAGGACTTGATCCCTTAACCCTGAGATGGTGACCTGAGCTGAAATCAAGAGTCAGACACTTAACCACCTGAGCCACCCAGGTGTCCCACCTGCAGAGGCTCTTGAGGATTGATTGCTACATTCCTCACACTGAGAATTTTTTAAAATTTTTTATTCTATGTTTTTTTAAGACTTCTTTTATTTATTTGACAGAGAGAGACAGAAAACACAAGCAGGGGTAGAGGGAGAAGCAGACTCCTTGCTAAGCAGGGAAGCTGATGTGGGGCTTGATCCCAGGGTTCTGGGACCATACCCAAGCAGAAGGCAGACGCTTAACCCACTAAGCCACCCAGATGTGCCTCAAATTGAGAATTTAAATGAGCCTAAGTGCAGCAGTGATTCTTGGCACAAGCCTAATTTAGCTTTGCAGATTTTTAAATGTGAGAGCCTTTACATATAATCTCACTTTTGAAAAACATATTTATTCTTTTAATAATTTTCATTGTCAAAAATCAGAAAATTTGGGAAAATATACTTCTGTTTTCTCCAGATTACAAGTCAAATATGATTCTGTGGTGGCCATTTTCCTCTCTTTCACTCCATATATTAAAAATTCTGATAGTGAGATCATTAGAAGCAGAGTACATAGGAGGGAAGGGATAGCAGAGGGTTGAAATGTGATCTCACAATTCCCTGTACCAGTTATTTTCTAAGATCCCTTCTCACTCAAAGGAAATCAGTGACAGAAGGTTTTCTATGTTTACATCTCCCCCTGGGACACAGCCAGTTTATCATTTCCTCAAAAACGGAGAGAAAACTGATTTCTCTTTATCAAAATTTGAAGACCTTCAGTAATAAAGATTAAAAGAAACTGAAGCACTCACGGGACAGGAAGTGGTTCTGTCTTCAGCCAATGTGAGATACACGCCTCATGCATCCCCATTCTCATTCCAACCCCAACTTTTACAAAACAAAGAACACCTACCAGCTAACTCAAGACCTATAACACATTAGAGACAAGTGGAGAGTAGTAGGGTCTGAAGCAATTGCATACTCTAGTTTCTGCTGACAAAAAGACTAACGTTGCAGATAATAAAATACTGCTGATGTTTTACTGTTCTGTAGGAGTTGGTCTTTTATTACATACATTTGCAAAAAAATCATTCACCTGCAATTTGGTATATATATGCTTGCTCCTGGTATTGACATGCTTTTCAGAGTGTTCTCATATCTACTTCTTAGCAGTTTTATTATGTAACCAGCTTGAATTATCTCTATTGAACAGGTGACAAAAGGTTTGAAGAGGATTTTCTTGAAATCAGCTAGTTAGTAGCAGAGAAGAATATAATTCAGGCCTCCAGGAATTCAACACTGGGCCTTTCTCTAGACCACTTTCTCTGCTGAAAGCACTAGACAAATGTAAAGGACTTAGAAAAATAATTAATTAAGAACACTACCCTGGGTTTTAACTCACTTCAAAGTTCTTTAAAATTAATTCAAAATATTTTATGTAGTTATACTTTTTACTGTTTTATAACATGAGCTTATTATTCTAATATTAACTGTTTCTTACATCTGTGCACTTCTGTAGGTCTCTTCTATTACAAATAATCAGCATTGGTAAAATGAATAGCCTACATATAAAAGAAGGTTTCTTCAAACACTTACATTCAAACATTGACTAAGGTATGAATTTGTGATCATTAAATTATACTATCCAAGTCAGCTTTTGAAGGATAAGCAGAATGAAGTAGAAGAGAGACAACAGCCATTTCTGGCTTGGACAAGTGGTCAGAAATAGGCCACAAATAGCAAATAAAACAGGGAATGTTAAGTGTGTTACCCAACTATAATATAAATGGCAGATGAGGTGGGTAAGGTGACCAGAGTACAAAAGGGAGGGGGGGAGGGGCTGTTGGAGTGTCTGAAAAGAATCAATTAAAGCAGTAACTATAAAAGATGATGCCCTTTAAGGCCCAACTTAAATGGCTCTCCCTCTGTAAAAAATCGACTCCCACTTCCCAGAACAAAATTCTGTCCTCTGAAAGACACATTGTCTCCCTGTAGACCTCATCAGGCCAAAGCTACCCATGACTTAGCACAAGGAAACTCTTATCTACTTTAAGTCAGGGTCTTTCTTGGGCTCATTAAACTCCCAACTATTCTTAGTGACAGGTTGGATTTGGAGAACAATGAAAGGATGAAAGGAAGGGAGAAATAATTTTAATATTTATTTAATGTCTACTATGAGCTTGAGATTGTGCTAGATACTCTATGTCATCTCATGAGACAGCTAAGGCTTAGAGTGTTTAGTAATTAACCCATCAGTTTATCAACTGATAAGCGGTAAAGTCAAGAATTGAACCTAGTTCTTTCTTTCTTCAACACTGGTACTGAGCTGATTAAGTATTTGCTGGAAAAGTAGTTCCATCATGGCATTTACAAATGGCTGAAAGAAAACCTTTCACAGCCTTTTTTTTTTTTTTTTAAGATTTTATTTATTTACCCATGAGAGACACAGAGAGACAGGCAGAGACATAGACAGGGAGAAGCAGGATGCAGGACTGGATCCCAGGACCCCAGGATCATGACCTGAGCCAAAAGCAGACACTCAACCACTGAGCCACCCAGGTGCCCCTCACAGTGGTTCTTAATGATTTCTGGGTCATGGGCCTATGGAAGAATCTCTCCCATAAAATTACATGAATGCAAACACATAGAACATTTTGCATACTAGTTCTGGAGGATCACAGAGCCCCCAGAGTGCACTCAAGGACTGGCCAAGGAACCATGGAAACTAAAGAACCTGTGGAGGGCAGCCTGGGTGGCTCAGCAGTTGAGCACCTGCCTTCGGCGGCCCAGGGTGTGATCTAGGAGTTCTTGCATCAGGCTCCCTGCATGGAGCCTGCTTCTCCCTCTGCCTATGTCACTGCTTTTCTGTGTCTCTCATGAATAAATAAAATCTCAAAAAAAAAAACAAAAGACTGTGGATTATAGTATTTCACACCACTCCTCTCCCATCCTATCCACCCCACTGTTCCTTCTTTCCACAGTCTGAGAGCAACCAGAAACCAGAGAAAATCTAAACACATGAAAAGTTTGATTGGGAAAAGTAAACGCAAAATTTCAATATAATACTGTATTTTAAAATGTCATGGAGCACTTCAGTGAGGGGATATTAGAGAATGTAGTCTAACAATCTTTAAACTTCAGTTCTGACCTTCAGATCATGTATGATGTAAGACTGAGAGATGAGGTTATCAGAATTCATCCCCAAGAGAGAGAAATAACTGAAAATCAAACTGAATGGAAAATCCCAGGAAGTGTACTACCACTTAGGGGAAAAGAGGTATATTTCTGTCATTTTGCCTGAGGAATTTCTCTTGAAAAATATTTTTGGATTTTGGGGGCTAAGTCAAATGTTTCAAAAGAGGTTTGTATGGCTTTTATTTATGTCCTGTATTGTTTCAAAGAGGATTTAAGACAGCATATAGGCATAGAGAAAATAGAACAAAATATTATGAATTAAATGTAGAAAGAAAATAAAGGTAGTGACATAAAATAAAGCCAGGAACGGAGCTGATTTTAAGACATGAACTCATGGGGTGCCTGAGTAGCTCAGCCAGTTAAGCATCTGTCTTTGGCTCAGGTCATGATCCTGGGGTTCTGGGATTGAGCCCCATGTCTGGCTCCCTGCTCAGCAGGGAATCTGCTTCTCCCTCTGCCCATCCCGCACTGTGCTCACTCATGTGCTCTCTCTCTATATATAGATATATCAATTAAGTAAACAAAATCTTAAAAAAAAATATGACTCATATGGTGACTACACCTTTTCTCCTTCAAGGTAATTTTAAATAATTATTCAGTACTAAGAGTTATGTATTAAGTATATGTTTTTCATAATTTATAAAATATCTTCACACACAGTATCTTATTTGATCCTAAATTGACTGTGAGGCAGTTATTATCTACATTTTCCAAATAAGGCAAATGAGGCTCAAAGGACTTGAAAATCGAGTCTTTGCTCATTTCATTAGATTACACTGCCAGGCAGCAAGCGATCATTACAGCTCCTGTGCATCTCAGGAATGGAGTGATGCCACTCAGTTCTGTGCAAGAATAGTATACATTTGACTCATGGGGCCCTGCCCTTGTCAGGAGAGGATTACTGATACTTTACAGGTAGCTTCAGATCTGGAGGTTGGAGAGACATAAAATTAGACTTCAGACTTAGCTAAAATTAGCTTCAGACTAGTCCTTTAAGGTAACAACATTTAACTCCTTCGCTTTACAGATGAGTACACTGAAGCTCTGAGAGGCCACATGATCTGTCACAATCATCCAGTTAATGGTAGGGCCACACCCAGAAGCCAGGCCTCCTAAGTGTTTGGGTTTTGTTTTACTCTATAGCTTTACATTCATTTCCATGATTTTTTTTTTTTTTTACATGCCCAAGGCTGATCTTCTCTTGTTTCCCCTGGGTCCACCTGGTAAAGTACTATATGCATATGACATGGCTACAAGACCTTGCATAACCTGGCACTAGTGACTTTTCCAGCGACTCACCTCCTCTAACAGTATGGGAACGCTCCTGACTCATAAGGATGCTCAGCTTTTGTGTGTCATCTTGATAGAGCTGTCCTGCTGAGGCTCTGAGTAAAGGCCGTGTCTCTGAGAGTAGAAAACAACTGAGGGAACATTCTAGATATCTATCAATCACTCATGAAAGACCTGAGGGAAAGCACTCAGGAAGGACAAAATGGCCACTAGGAGGTCTTGGGCAGGGACCTCCCCTCCCCCAGAGTAAAGATGAGTGAACCAGTTTATGCAATTCCAGGTAACTTTCTGCGTCAAATTCTTGCGTGCTATCCCTGAAACCTTAGTAAAATCCCCTCCAAATAACTCCAGAAACCACCAATGAGTTCATACTTGGCAAGGCCACTCAGAGCATGTACTAACCCACGTTAGCCAGCTCAGCATGGAGGTGTCAGTAGAATTATATAGTGAGAGATCCCAAAGGGGAGAGAAGGTTAGGCAAGAGGAACCAGGGTCACTAAATCCCAGTGACCCCCACCCCAACCCCCCCAAAGATGGTCCTTCCATTGCCAACATTTGATGACATGGTTCAGTAAATGAGCTTCCTCTTGCAACTCTAAATTCCTTCATTGGAGCCACGAACTTTGCAGAGTCTGCTTCTCCCGCCTAAACTTCATTTCCCATTCTCCAACTTCTGTCCTTTCCACAAACTCTTCCCCATCATTCATATTCTTGATGCAAACATCATCTTCATCCTCACACTTAACACGAACTGTACCGCCTCCTCTTCCCAAACTGTGTTCCTTTACAACAGCGTCCGCCCTCCGTGGCAACGCTGCGCAAATGCAGAAACATTAGTACGTACTTAATAAATGTTGGTTGAATGGAACAAAAAAGATGCTTTGTTTTTTCCTTTCAACCTATTTTTTTTTCCCCAATAGATAATTCAGGAACAGTGCAAAAAAGTTCAAACCGCACATAAAAGATTCAGGGAAGGGATCCCTGGGCGGCGCAGCGGTTTAGCGCCTGCCTTTGGCCCAGGGCGTGATCCTGGAGACCCGGGATCGAATCCCACGTCGGGCTCCCGGTGCATGGAGCCTGCTTCTCCCTCTGCCTGTGTCTCTGCCTCTCTCTCTCTCTGTGACTATCATACATAAAAAAAAAAAAAAAAAAAAAGATTCAGGGAAACGTAGATGTGTCCTCTGTTCCCACCCGCCCTCCCCTTGATGCCAGCGGTGTTTCCTTTCAGGATGGCTACACACAAACGGCTATTTCAGTTCACCCTTGACATGTTTTTCTTTTTTGCAAAATGGTAAAGATACATATATATAATGCATACGACAATAACATGTAATTCGTAAGCATATGAGCTTATTTATCATATAATTGTTGTATATCTCATATACGTAAGTAATGCATATAACATAAATATGTACGTCTAGGGACGCCGCGGTGGCTCAGAGGTTAAGCATCTGCCTTCGGCCCAGGGCGGGATCCTGGAGACCCGGGATCGCGTCCCACGTCGGGCTCCCTGCATGGAGCCTGCTTCTCCCTCTGCCTGTGTCTCTGCCTCTATGAATAAATAAATAAAATCTTTGAAATATAAATATATATATATATATATATATATATACACGTCTACACCGATTTCTGTGCCTCGTTTTTGCACGCGAGGCTTCTTGGTAGGAGCCTCGTAATATTCGACCACAGGGCACACAGCATAATCTGCTTCTCGCCCCCTGATGCACGGCTAGCGATCAGCCCTGTCAAGCCCGGGGCTCCGAACACGGGAACACCACCGCCCTCCGGCCCGCCCCGCGGCGCTCCCGCCTCTCCAAGCACCTTCCAGGAGCCCAAGGCCAGGCCCGCGCCGAACGCGGCCGAACGCGGCCGAACGCGGCCTCCGTCTCCCCGCACGTGCCCGCGCGCCCACAGCAGGGCGGAAGGACGCGGCGCCCATGCGCGTGGCGGCGCGGGGACCGGCCCTCCGGTGCCGTCCCCTCCCCCGGCGTCTCCCGGCCGCCGGGGTCGCCCCCTCAGGAGCGCCGGGACTGGAGGCCCTCGGCGGCCGGGGCGCGGCCGGGGCGCGGCCGGCTCTGCGCTGGGCGGGGCCCCGGGGGGCGGGGCTCCGGGGGGCGGGGCGGGGCTCCGGCGTGCGGGGCGGGGCTCCGGCGTGCGGGGCGCGGCCGGCGTGCGGGGCTCCTCCCCTTTCCTCCGGCGGCGCCGGCGGCCGCAGCACTTCCGGGTCGACGCGGAGGCGGGGCGGAGGCGCCGCGGCGGCTGTTATTGTTCGACTGAGCTCGGTCGGGAGCTGTCTCCGCCGGCTGTGCGGGTGTCGGTTTGTCCTGCTTGGTCTCGGCCCTTAGGTGTCGGCGGCTGACGGCGACGGCTGCGGCGGGCGGGGCCTGGCGTTTCGAGGCCGAGTGGCGCCGGGGTGAGGGGCGCGGAGGAGGAGGAGGAGGAGGAGCAGTAGCAGGAGGAGGAGCCGTGTGCCCTGGCACCGAGCGGCCGCGGCCATGGCGTACGCCTATCTCTTCAAGTACATCATCATCGGCGACACAGGTGAGGGCCCGGGGTGCGGCCAGGCAAACGTCGGCGGCCTCCCGGCCGGGGCCGAGGGGCAAACGGCGTCTGCAGCGGCGCGGGCGCCAACGGCGCCTCCCTCCCTCCCTCCGTCCGTCCGTCCCTCCCTCCCTCCGTGCCGGCCGCGCCGCTCCATTTCCGCAGTGCTGGAGCTGGTGACGTGGGCACTGCGAGCCGAGCGGCCGCGGCCTGGCCGGGCCCTGTCCGCCGCCCCCGCCCCGGGCAGCCCTGCAGCTGGGGGCCGCGGCGGCCGCTGGCGACTTGGGACCTAGGAACTGACGGGAGGGGCGGCCCGGCCGGGGGTCCCCGGGGCCCGACTTGGAGGACTGCACGCCCCCGCCGGGGCCCCTCACCTTGGGCCTCCTCGCCGCCCTCGAGCAGGAAGGTGGGAGGCAGATGAGAGCAGAAGGTGATGGGAGGAGGCTCTGGGCTCCCCGGTCGGCCCCACCTTTCCCGGCCTACACGCATCTGTCAGGGGCTGGGCAGAGTGGCTCCTCGTGTGGGACAGGCGGCCGAGAAGGCTTCAGAGAAGGGGGCCTGACAGGGGGGAAATTGTGTGTTTGTTTGTTTTTTTTAACACCGTCAAATCCCAAGTCAGAGTTAGTCCTGTTCCATCGCTTGGCGGCTGGGGAATTCCTTTCGAGGTCATGAAAGCGTGAAAGTTGTGTCGAGTTTGCCACGTGTAAACTGGGGATATTCGGGAGTGATGCAAGGCCGGCCCGTGCTCTGCGTGTGCCCGTGTGTGTGTGTGTGTGTGTGTGTGTGTGTGTGTGTGTGTTGGGGGCACTGTGATTTCTCGGATGTATCAGATTCCGGCTGGCAACTGCCAGTTTTCAGGTGACACCATAGACAATCTGAAGCAGAAAGGAACTCAGCGGTTCTCACTTGAGATAACATCAGAGTGTATTTCGCAGATAAGTAAACACACTCGTGATACATTTTTTAATACCTGTGATTTTGGCATTCCTTTGAATCTAATAATAAAAACTAAAGCTTGTTCAAGGGTTGTAACTATTTATATACCAGAGTCTGGTTTCAGTGAGGACTCTTGCACAACTTTGGACCATTTGCACAACTTTGGAAATGTAAGCAGCCGCTTGTGGTTGCACTAGTGATGTAGCGAATTCAGTAAGTGACACAAGAACCACGTTGGTTGTTCATTGCCGGCTCCTAGAAAAACTTGCTGCTGTAAATACAGCTTTTTAGCAGGGTTTTTGTTTTGTTTTGTTTTGTTTTTTTTCCTCCCCCAGGCGTGCCTGTACAGAGCCTGGATGGTTTTCTATGTAAAGTCTTGGGTAGAACAGTGTTTTGCAGATGTTTAGTGGCCAGCTTATGTACTTTAAAAAAAAAAAAAAAAAAGCTGTGGCATGTTTTAAAGGAGAAGGAATTGGGTCTAAAGCCCCCTGGAAAATTTTTATTTAGGCAGTAAACCCAAGTTGGAGAGGGAATTTATGTTACCTATGATATGAATATGTTTGAGAAGTACAAAGAAGGGTGGGAATAGACTTAGCAGTGGTGAAGATGCAGCTTTCCGCTTACTTACTGAGCATCTACTGTGGGTAGGGTATTGTGCTGGGAGTCCTGGAGCTACAAATCACGCAAACTGGTGCTCTGTGCTCCTGGAATTTGCCCTCATTGGAAAACAACCCCCAGGCAGTTTAAAAGGAAGACACTTCTTTCTTGCCATTGCTATTGTTATCACCTAGGTTCAGGCACTTGATAGCAGACTGTATACAGCAGTACTTTCTCTCCACTCCAGCCCAGGTAGTTTCCTGTCAGATTAATCTTGGTGATACCTGGCTGTTAGGACACTGGTCGTCTGCTGACGTTCTTTAGTTTGACCTTCCAGGAACTCCATTATTTTAGCCTCTGTTTTCTTTGCTGGCCTTCTTTCCCACTATTCCCTACCTTCTGCCAGTGAGGCTCAGTGGCTGATTTCTGTGCTTTTTCGTGGTTCCTTCTGCTCCCTCTGCTTAGAGTGTCTTCTCGGTGGAAATTCTATCAGTCCTTCAAAGTTTAATCCAGGTCTTCCATAATGCTTTCAAGGTCAACGTATATTAAGCTCTTTTGATGTGTCAGGCTTTTTCTGGTATCCTGGCTGGCAGTGAGTACTACTCCTTTATCTGGATGTATCATACTTTGTATTGTTCTTATATTAATGCCAGACTGCTTTATAGATTGTATTCGATTATATACCTCTGGAGGGCAGGAAAGATGTTTAGTATAGCTTTGCATTTCAAGAAGTGCCTAGTAGAAGGCCATGTACATTTAATTAAATTAATGAAAGCATAGCCAAACAGTCCACTATGTTCATGTTTATATACATTAAAAACTTAAATATACAATTCTGCCGCTGACTTTGGCCAAAATCCTTTACCGTGTTTCCTTAATTCAAAATATATGCATAGTTATAAGGTACACCTAATGTGGTCTCCCCACCAAAAGATGGTATTAAATAGGAGTGTGATATCCATCCTGATTTCTTCAAAAGTCATAGTATGAAAAATATGTGTCTTAGGGTGAAGGAAATTGCTACTTTTCCTTTTTTTCACTTTCACTAGTTTATAATAAACAATCATTTTTAACCTTTCCTTTTTCTCTCAGTAATGAGATGAAATGAGGACAAATGTGAAAGTACCACGCACACTTTGTCTTTCAGACTTTCTGCTTCATAGAGGAGACTTTTTTTTTTTTTTAAGATTTTATTTATTTATTCATGATAGGCACAGAGAGAGTGAGAGGCAGAGACACAGGCAGAGGGAAAAGCAGGCTCCATGCAGGGAGCCTAACGTGGGGCTCGATCCCGGGTCTCCAGGATCACACCCTGGGCCAAAGGCGGTGCTAAACCACTGGGCCACCCGGGGCCGCCCTAGAAGAGACTTTTAAAGACTTTTTACGCCATCATGGTGATACTGTTGAAATCTTTGTTTTCTTAACTCTAGGGCCAAATGCAGTTAAAATGCAGTTTTAAAATTTTTCATTGGTACTGCTGTCATGTTCCTGAGAAACTATTTAGGTGATGTGTCATTTAAATCTAGATATAAAGTGGAAATTGGTTTTTAACAAGCATGGCCTAATAGCATAACCAGACAGTTACCAAATACAGAAAGAGGAAAATTGTAATAAACCTGTTATTGTTGCTCCTAAAATTTTGGCAACTGCTTCCCATTCTAACTTGATCACTAGCCCTCCTTCCCCTTCTCTGCCACTCAGCTAGGCACACAAAAGCTCAAAACCAGTTGTGTTCTATCTGAAATGACCCTCTTGCCTTGCCCCCCATCCAAAAACGATGAAAGATTAGGTCAAAACTTTTCCACTTGACCAAGTCCTGTTCTTTTAAGATTGTTAACAAACCGCATTACTCCCTGCTGCATCATACTCATCCCCTCCACTCTTCCTTCCTTCATTGGTCCCTTTTCTCCCCACTCCCACACAGTTTTTTTCTTCTTTTTCTTAAAATCTTTTGAGGATATGGGACGCCTGGGTGGCTCAGCGGTTGAGCGTCTGCCTTCGGCTCAGGGCATGATCCCAGTCCCAGGATCCAGTCGCGCATCAGGCTCCCAGCAAGGAGCCTGCTTTGCCCTCGGCCTATGTCTCGGCCTCTCTCCATGTGTCTCATGAATAAATAAGTAAATAAATAAATAGATAGATAGATCTAAAAAGAAAAAAAAATCTTTTGAGGATAAGAGCTATATACGAAAATAAATTTTTAGTAGTTAAGTAATGGGGCCCTTGGAGGAGGTGCTGCAAGCTTTACCTGAAAGATGATACTTGAGCTGAAATTGGAATGATGTGTAGGGATTTGCCAGGTGGGCATGTGGGAAATGTCTGGCAGGTAGTTGGAAGTACATGTTTGCCGTTCGATCAGACAATCTCACATATACTACTTCTTGGTGTTTTTTTTTTTTTTTTTTTAAGTTAACTACAGAGCCTTAGTGGGAGCCATTTTACCAAAGACGGTGAAAGAGAGGGAAGGAGGGAGACGTGTAGAGTTAACACCAAGATCAGGTTTGCAGGAATGTGAAGGGGTGTTGAGTGTGTGTGTGTATGTGGGCGACGATAGGGGAGAAGTTGAAAGATCAAAAACCTACAACATAGGGGCAGAATCCCAGAGCACTTGGGGAAGGGTGGCATTAGATTCTCCAGAGCTTTAGAGCTGTGACAGAAGGACGCCTGTCTTGTGGGAGACTCAAACTTGAGTTTCTTTAGGTTCTTGAGACTCACTTATGGTGGTTTCTTCTTCTTTTTCTTTCTTTCTTTTTTTTTTTTTTTTTTTAAAGATCAGTTGGCCCAACCCCCAGAGATTTCTTACTAGGTCTGAGATGGAGCTCCTTGTTGCAAAACCTGAAGCCAGAAACATCAACCATTTTATTTAATCATATGAGCAAGTTTGTTAGATTATCTTCAGAAAACAAACTGGAAAAACAGAGAAATTCGAAGGTAGAAAAATTCCACTTATTTTATGATGAAATGTAGCCTGCATATGTATGTACATACTATGTATACTTGAATAGTTTTAAGGAACAGTAATGAATTACAACACATCCATGCTAAAGAAACACAGATCCTCATCACTTACTTCCTTTCCCAGGCTTCCACCAGCTTGAATTCTCTATTCTTCTCTTGCTTTTCTTCATAGTTCTGGAACTTTTGCGTCTCTATATTGTTTCATTTTGTCTGTTGTTAGGTGTATTAGTTCTGTTTAGTGAGAGAACTAAAATATGTCTGAAACATACCTTTTAACATCATCTAGAATTTAGACAGTATAGTCTTTTTAAATGATTTTATATATTTATTTGAGAGACAGAAAGAGACAGCATGAGCAGGAGGAGCAGAAAGAGAATCTCAAGCAGACTCCACACTGAGTGTGGAGCTGGTTGCTGGGCTTGATCCCAGGACCCTGAGATCATGACCTGAGCTGAAATCAAGAGTCAGGTGTTTAAACTGACTGCACCATACAGGTGCAGGTGCCCCTAGAAATATATTCTGGTCTAAGTTGTTGCTTTATGCATGTTATTTGTAGTTGATTTTAGGATTTGTGACTAGCCCTTTTCCTTTTCTCTTTCTCTCCTCACTAGTTTGTTTGCTACTTGCTTCCCCTAACATTATAATTCTTGCTACTAAGACTTTTTATTGAATCATAGAGGCATGGTCGTGGTGGTCTCATCCTTTTTCCCTTCATCTCTCCTGATAAGCCTGCATCCTCCTCATCTCAAATAATGCCCCCCTCTCTTCTTTCTCAGTGCTCTTCCCTTTTGTTCTCTTTGACCGCTCCTGCTCCAACACAAAATGAGTTTTCTCCTCTCTCTGCCCCTCTGATCCCTCTTCCCCCATTTTATCTCGCCAGCTCTCCATTTCTTGCAGTAGCCAGTAATTTTGCTGGGTTTTTGAGGGATCCAAATTTTGCCAGCTCAGCTGTTTTCCCCCCTCACTCTGGCCCAGCTGTGCTTGCTCCATTTTGTTATTCTTTCCTCATCCTGATCTGTGAGGCTGTGTCCTTTGCAACAAAAGATGCAGTCACGTACTGACCTCCCCTGTCCTCCTTTCTAACTTTACTTTTTCCATGAAACTTTCCCATCTGGTTCATCAGCCTTGTTTATTTGTAAGTTTTAGAAAATATGCTGTTCTTTACTTGAAAAGACATCTGGCTAAAAGATGCTAGATTCGCTCTGTTGTCATTCACCTGTAGTCACCCCCCTTTTAATTCGTACAGTATATTTCAATGCAAACAACTTGAGTCTTATCCCTTTTGAGATGCTGTTTTAGAAGACCTGCAGTGGGTCCTGGACATCTATATTTTTTAAAAGCACTGTTTTTTAGTGGTAGTATGATGACATTCATCTCCAGGTCCGTCATGGGCCTTTGTGCATATTTTTCTAGAATGTATCTTTTATTCCTATTGTCGGATTTTCTGCTTTCTGGATTTTTAAGTTAATCTGTAAGTTATAGCCAGGCCGAACTTATATGGAATTCTTCATCACATTAGTTTTGGGTACTATCTGTGCAGTAGGTTTTCATGAGCCATTTTTCAGACTTCTTATAGTTTGTACATGGTATCAAAACTTTGTTTTTTATTGCTTCAAAAGATATTTGAGGTTACCATTTTATAGATGAAGAAACTGAGCAGTGTCGTTTGGGGCAATTATTTATTTCTTCCCTTTCAAGTTTTTACTCTTCACAGCTATGATGTAGCTCTTTAGGTTTTCTCTCAGTTTGCTCTTCAAAATGTTCCTGTTTTCAGGTGTGGCTGACAGTGTGTTTCTGGTCATATCTGAGAGAGAAGGGAAGAAAATGAATGTCGATAGATGCATACTGCAGTGAAGCTCTTGGAGCAAGACAGTGCCTGGCACAGAGATGGTGCTTCAGAAAATCATGAGTTTTGTGCTAGGTAGCCTCTACTGGGTAGGCTACATGCATTGGCTAATTGATTTCTTTTTGTTTCAAGAAAGATTTAATGACATTTATATAAAAATTTGTGATAGTTTTATTCCTTCAAATGGGAGAAAGAAGGTACATTTGTTTTGTGTTGCTACCATAATAAACCACCATGCGCTAGAGCAGCTCAGAGAACACAGATTTATTATCTTACAGTTCTGGAGTTCTATGTAAGTTCATGTACATGTCAGCATGTGTCAGAAGTCTGATGTGTTTCTCAGCAGGCCAACATCAAGGTTTCAGCAGGGCTGGGTTCCCTTCTAGAGGGATTCGAATTGCTCTTTCAGGTTATTGGTGGAATATACTTTCTTGCCACCATGGGGCTAAGATCTCCCTTTTCTTGCTGGCTGGCTGTCATCTGGGTGACGCTCTCAGCTTCCAGAGCCCACCGCACCCACCTTCCTTGGTCCCTGGCCCCCATCCTACATCCTCTGTCTTCAGGCCCAGCAACAGCAGGCCAGGTGTTTCCAGTGTCGCTGTCTTTCTGACTCTTCTTGGGTCATCTCAGCTCTCTGACCAAAGCTGGGAAAGGTTCTCTGCGTGTAGACTTGTTTGATTAGATTGGATTTATCTGGATAATCCAAGATAATCCCATCTCAAAGTCTCATTTTAATCACATCTGCAAAGAGCCTTTTGCCATGTATAGGTTCTGGGGATGAGAGTGTACAGTTCTTTGTATAGGGGGAGTAGCATTATTCTGCCTACCACAGGGGGCTAAGGAGAAACAGTAAATTGAAGGTTTGAAGCAACATTAATTCTTGACTCTATGTATACCTTTATGAAGTAGGCACTGTATTAAGCTATACAAAGAGAGAACCCTGCTTGTTTACCTTAATTATAGTACGCATTATTTTTTTTTAAAGCATGTACGCATATACTTAATCATTCCTGATGGTCTTGAAAAGCATTTTTCCTCTGATTCCTCTTTAAAAGACTACAGTGTAGTGTAGTGTAGTGAAGAATGTAAATATACAACCAGGATATTTATACATAAAGGGCTTTTTCTAATGGTGTGGCTCATTGAATCTGAGCAGTAATAATTCACGATGAAGGCTTGATTTTACAGGTGAGGAAAGGAAGACTGTCACATCACAGAGCTAGTAACTGACTAACATTTGGAATTTAATCCCAAGTCTTTCTGACTGCAAAGTCCATGCTCTCCCATATCATATGTAGTTCTTGATTCCTACAAATTCCACATCAGATTTTTTTCTTTTTTTAAGATTTATTTTTTTATTCCAGAGACAGAATGAGTGGGAGGGGCAGAGGGAGAGAGAATCTCAAGTAGACTCCTGCTGAGTGACAAGTGGAGACATGGGGCTCAATCTCACAACCCTGAGATCATGACCTGAGCCAAAATCAAGAGTCGGACACTTAACCAACTGAGCTGCCCAGGCACCCTGTATAGACGTCTTTTGTTGGCTTACCAACAACTGCTTGTTTTGTTGAGTTGCAATGGAAGTACATAGTCCCTCAGTCCCCTTTACTAAAACAGACATCACGTCCACTCATGCAAAATGGGTATAAAGGATAAGAAAACAGTAAAGTCCTGTATAAAACAAGAATAAAGTCTTTTCTCTGCCCCTTATCAGCTGTATGAACTTGGGCAACATCTTTAATCTGCCTTGGTGCCCTCATCTATAAAATGGAATGAATACATGAGATAATATATGTCATAGGGACTTGAATAAGAAATGGTTACTAGGGCAGCCTGGGGTGGCTCAGCGGTTTAGCACCGACTTCAGCCCAGGGCATGATCCTGGAGACCGGGGATTGAGTCCCATGTCGGGCTCCCTGCATGGAGCCTGCATCTCCCTCTGCCTGTGTCTCTGCCTCTCTCTCTGTATCTCTCATGAAAAAACAAATAAAATCTTAAAAAAAAAAAGAAAAAGTCACATGCTCTACTGATTGAGCCCGCCAGGCACTCATGTGTGTTTTGTTTTAAACATGGGGTTTTTTTTCTTTTTAACAGTGTTTTTATTATCTATTTCTGACTTTTTTTGCATAGGTAAGAGTATGTAGACTGTGTGTATTGATTTCTTTAGTTTTTGAAGCTAATTTTGTAGCCAGCTACTTGGTCAGTATGTGTACATACATATTCTGTGTGTGCTTGAAAAGTGTATTGTGTATGCGGTTGGTTCAGGGTTCCATACGTGTTCACCAGATCAGACTTGATATCTGTATATTCTTAATAGTGTCTTGACTTTTAGGGTGAAATATTAACATCTATGATGACAATGCTTTTATTTTTGTTTTGTTTTTAGTTTTGTCAGTGATTATACCCCCAGTAAATTCTAGGGATAATTGGTAAAGTGTGTATGGGCTCAGGTCTTTTTTTTTTTTTTTTTAAGATTGTATTTATTCATGAGAGACCCAGAGAGAGAGGCAGAGACAAGGCAGTGGGAGAAGCAGGCTCTCCACAGGGAGCCTGATGCGGGACTTGATCCTAGGACCTAGGGGTCACGAATTGAGCTGAAGGCAGCCACTCTACCACTGAGCCACACCTAGGTGCCCCCTGGGCTCAGGTCTTTGCATCTCACTGAAGAGTTATTCTTTTTTTTTTTTTTTTTTAAGAGTTATTCTTTGTCATTAAGTTATCCTCTACTTTTACATACTGTGAGGTTTTGTCTTGTTTTGTTTCTTATGTATTGTTTATTTGGTAGTGTAGTTTGGGGTTCTCAAGTGTTTTAATCTTTTTTTTTATTTTGGTTCATATTTGCTTAGTGTGTGTACTTTTTCATCATTTCTCCTTTTTTTCTTTGGACCCAAGGGTTTATTTTTGTGCTTTATTTAGGAAACAAATATTACAGATACAGTTGAAGCACTTTGTTATACCCTTCACCACTCTCCTAAATTTGGTGTTTATTATTTGTATGAAAGGTTTTAGATGATTACTACATATGTATGTGTGTATTCGTAAACAGTGCACAATTGTTTATATATTTTTTCAACTTTATATTGGAATTTTACTCAGACTTTTTAGTTCAGCATTATTTTGGGAGATTTATCGGTATTCATACATTTTGTTCTGTCTTATTGATATTAATTGTTAGATTGGTTTAATTTTAATTAAATTCTGTTGGTTTAATTTTACTTATATCCTGTTGTTTGACTATACCACAATTTTCCCATTCTTTTCGCCTAAGGAAATTTTAGGCCAAGTTGCCTGAGTAGCTCAGTCAGTTAAGCATCTGCCTTTGGCTCCTAGAAGTCTGCTTCTCCCTCTCCCTCTGCCTGCTGCTCCTCCAGCTTCTGCTCTCTGTTAAATAAATAAATAAAATCTTAAGGGGAAAAAAAAGAAATTTTATGCTGGATTGTCTGTGGTGTTTTAAAAGACAGTATACTACGTGGATTATTTTTGTGCCTGCCTCCTTGAACATGTTTGCTAAAGTTCTGGAGATAAACCTTTGAGTGGAATTGTGGGTACGAGGTATGCACATCTGCTTTAGCTGTGAATTTAAATCGTTCTTCAGAGTAGTCATTCTTCGGAGTAGTTATCAATTAACTCTCATTCTTGTTTTTTCACTTTTTTTTTTTTTTAAGGCCTATGTTTTTTATAAAGCCCATTGCTATTTTATTAAAAGATTCGGTCTGAGATGCTTTTATTAGGAGAATTTAATCATTGATGGATTAATTAATTTAATTAATTTTTAAGTGGAGCCCACTGCAGGGCTTGAACTCAGGACCCTGAGATCAATACCCGAGCTAAGGTCAAGAGTCAGACGCTTAACCTCTTGAGCCACCCAGGTGCCCCAGTCATTGACCAAATTGAATTAATTTATACTGTCAGGTCCCCACCCTTGCTCAGTCACGTGGGCAGAGATCAAGGCATAGGTCGCAAGCATGCCCATTTGCCGTGGGCTTTTGGAGAAGGCAAGTACTATGTCCTGTTTTGGCTTACTATGCCCCACATAGGGGCAATAGTAATATGGAAGCAATATGGTAGTCAGATTTCCCAAGCATGTGTAATGTGACCTATTCCTTGTAGGACAATGTGGAAAGAGTCTAATGGAAAGAAGATACTTATTACTAATTCTTATTGTGCACATGAACAATTAACTAAAATTCCTGAGTTTCCTATTTGTAAAATTAATATATTACCTGCCAAGTGCACCCTATAGGCTTGTTCACCAATGCTATACGTTTTTGGTTTTTGTTCTTTTCAAACTTTATAGCTGTCTTTGAAATTCAAAGTGTCAGTAATTTGTTTCCCTCCATTTATTTACAGTTGATATGTCAGCGTAAGTGGTGTATTCATGCTTGTTCTGCTTCCCCCGGTGTTGTTAATATCGATGAATGACTCCTCCTTTAGCACTTGTCCAACTTTAGTAATAATTCCTATGCATCTAGGAGGCAAATACACTTGATCCTGAATGACATGGAGATTAGAGGCACCAACCCCCACAAAGTCAAATCCACTTATAACCTTGACTCCTCAAAAAGTTAACTACTAATAGTGTACTGTTGACTGGAAACTTTGCCAATAACATAAACAGCTGATTAACAAGTATTTTCTTTTTTTTTTTTTTTAATTTTTTATTTATTTATGATAGTCACAGAGAGAGAGAGAGAGAGGCAGAGACACAGGCGGAGGGAGAAGCAGGCTCCATGCACCGGGAGCCTGATGTGGGATTCGATCCCAGGTCTCCAGGATCGCGCCCTGGGCCAAAGGCAGGCGCCAAACCGCTGCGCCACCCAGGGATCCCTAACAAGTATTTTCTATGTTACATGTATTATTTACCGTATTCTTACAAAGAAAGTAAGCTAAAGATAAAAATGTTAAGAAAACCATAAGAAAGAGAAAATACAATGATAGTACTCTACTGTATTTATTGAAAAAAAAATCCATGTATAAGTGCACTTGCACAGTTCAAACCCATGTTGTTCAAAGGTCGACTGTAATATGTTAATCTAATTCCTCTCTGGTTATTTTAGCTTAGACAACACTCTTGAAAATTTTCCAAGAGCCTAGTATTTGTAATTACAATATCTTGATTAGTGCAAGGACTCCTCTGCTTGCTTGTTCCCTTGGTGAAGTTCAGACCTCTTCAACTTCTATTTTCTCATCTGGAAAAGACAGCAGGAATGCCTGGCTTATATCTATCTCACAGGAATTTTGTATTTGAAGTAAAAAAATGTGTGCAGGTGTCTTATTGTAAGCTGCAAAGTGCTTTATTAATAGTAATATCTTAGAGATAATTTTTCTGATTTGTTGAGCATCTTTAAGTTAGTGAGGGAGGTCTTGTTGATAGAAAAAGCTATTCATTTTGCTGACTGCGAACTGTAATTACTTGGGTTGAAGGAAATAAGATCACATGTTAATCAGCAAAATGGCGATTCTTTGATCCTGAAATTTTCTTTGGATTCCATAAAGGAAAGTTATTTCCTATCTCCGATAATCCTCACAGGCCACTTGAGATTGAGAATAATATCAAGTAGGAGGTGCCCTTTTTCACTAGTCTTCGGAAGGATGTATTAAGATCAATAATTGTTTCCTCGATTTCTTCTGTACCCACTTTTGGTACCTTGAGATACCTCTCTTGATTTTGAACCCCCTTGGAAAGAGGCAGGCTTTTTTAGGTCTACAGAAGTCTTCAGTTTAAAGGAATCTGTTGATGAAAGGTTATCTTTTTATCTCTTTGGACAAAGTATTGTTAGTTCAGTTTAGTCTTACTGTTTCAAAGGTCAAAGTAGAAGTACACATTTCCAAAAATCATTGATGGTCAAGGTTTTACTTCACTTGGCATAAAAATTAATAAATAGAGAAATGAATTAATTATAAATTAAAGCAATAATTGTGATTTATAATATAATACTTGATGAATTGATTCACCTGCCTTTTAAGTAAAGGTTGTATAAGTACTTGTTATATTTTTTCAATATAACCTTTGGTATAAGATGAAGAAATTCTCCTGGTTTACCAGCTAGACTGATTTTTAAGTGGTTGAATAACTGTATCCATAAAGGGCTGCCCTTGTAGGCAAGCTGGAGGGAGCAAGCTGCTGCTTAGTCCTGGTTTTTTTACATTTCACGTTAGTAACAACTTGGATAAAATCCAATTTTGATTGAGAGAGCTAATTTGTGGATTATACCAGATAGAATCCAAAATGACCTTGACAGGCAGAACAATTGGCTAATTTTAGCAAAATGTAAATTAATGAAATTGAAGCCTTATATTTACTTTAAAAACCACCATTACAGGGACACCTGTGGCTCAGCCAGTTGAGCATCCGACTCTTGATTTTGGCTCAGGTCATGTTGATTTCTTGGTCATGGGATGGAGTCCTGCATTGGGCTCCACCCTCAGTGTGGAGTCCTCTTGGGATGCTCTTTCTCCGTCTCCCTCTGCTGCTCCCCCTGCCCATGCACATGTGTGCTCTCTCTCTTTCTCTCTGAAATAAATAAAATCCTTTCTAAAAAGTAAAACAACCATACAAATACAAGATGGAGGTCAGCTGGTAAGTAATATATATCCAGCTCTTAAAGTTTTACATGACTTGGTTCAGTATGAGTCAGATAAGTAAAAAAGCCAACAAAGGAATAAATGTGGGCAGTCCGGGTGGCTCAGTGGTTTGGCACTGCCTTTGGCCCAGGGTGTGATCCTGGGGACCCAGGATTGAGTCCTGCGTCGGGCTTCCTACATGGAGCCTGCTTCTCCCTCTGCCTGTGTCTCTGCTTCTCTCTCTCTCTCTGTCTCTCTCATGAATGAGTAAATAAAATCTTTTAAAAAAAAATTAAAAACAAAGGAATAAATGTGATGATGGTTAGTAAAGGTATAGTGTACAGATGAGGCAGGTAATAATTCTACTCTACAATTCAATTATGGAAACTTGTTTCAGAGGGATATCTACACCTTGGAGTCAATGCTCAAGAGACCAATAGTCTGAGGGCTATATCAACCATGACACTGTAGGAACAACTCAAACTTTTTTTAAAATTTTCCCTCCCCCTACCCTGATATAATGGAAACATTTTAACCTAAAAAAAAAGAAGATTTAAAGGAGCATGTAATAATGGCTTTTAAATAGTTAGGTGACTGTCAAATACAAGAGACTTAAATCTACCCTTTTTGAGGGGATCCCTGGGTGGCCTTCAGTCCAGGGCATGGTCCTGGAAGCCCGGGATCGAGTCGCACATGGGGCTCCCTGTGTGGAGCCTGCTTCTCCCTCTGCCTATGTCTCTGCCTCTCTCTCTCTCTCTCTCTCTCTGTGTGTGTGTGTGTGTGTGTGTGTCTCTCATGAATAAATAAATAAAATCTTAGGAAAAAAAAACTACCCTTTTTGGCTTTTCATGGGCAGAACCAAAACCATGAGTAAAAGATTTGAACTTCGTATGAAATGGAAGGAGGGTACACCTGGCTGGCTCAGCTGGAAGAGCATGCAGTTCTTGATTTCGGGGTCATGAGTTCAAGCCCCACATTGGGTGTAGAGATTACTTAAAAACAAAAACTTTTTGAAAAAAAGAAAGAGCTTGTTAAATTGTGAGTTGGGTTTGTTACTGGAGCTGTTCAGACAGGTTTGATTGACATATAATAGGGTTTGGAGGATGGAATTTATACAAAGGTTAGAGGATTGGATTTGGTTTTGATTTTGATTTTTTTTTTTAAAGAGAGAAGAGAGTGTGGGTGCGTGCAGGAGTGGTAGGAGATGGGAGAGGAGCACAGAGAGAGTATCCCAAGCGGGGCCCTGTACCCAGCATAGAGCATGATGCTGGGTTATATCCCACAACCCTAAGATCATGATAAGCTGAAATCAAGAGTCAGGCGTTCAGCCAACTGAGCTGCCTGGGCACCCCTCATTTTGTTTTTATTTTTATTTTTTTATTTTTTAAGAGATCTACTTATTTATATGAGGGGGAGAGAAACCCAGGCAAACTCCATGTTGAGTACAGAGCCCCATGCAGGGCTGGATCCCATGACCCTGAGATCATGACTTGAGCTGAAATCCAAGAGTCATATGCCTAACCGGTTGTGCCACCCAGGTACCCTCCTCGTTTTTGTTTTTAAATAAATTTAAGATACTATGTGGGCAGTCCTGGAGTTAGAAAAATGAACAAGACTATCCTGTCCTATTGGGAAGACCAATTTGCCACAGGGATTAAAAGATAATAGAATAGCAACAGGTACAAAGTACTGAAGGAGCATCAAGAGGATGCATTCTAACTGCAATGAATGGCTCATAACGTACTCAGATTTCCAGCAAACATTATTGAGGGTTGTGCTTTGGCTTTCATACATGTTCTCATAGTAATCCTAGGTACCTCTTTACTCCATTTTACAAATTATATATCAGGTATGATAGTATCAGACGTGATCTCATTTGTTTGAATAATTTCCCCATGTAACAGTCCTGTAGAATCAGTTTTGTGCTTTTGTTCCTACTTTTATATCATGTGGAGAACAGAGAATTGAGCTGAGCTCCCCATAGATTATACAGAGTGTGGCAGGATGATAGGGTTCTTGTCAGGATTTTGTGGGGGCTTAAGACTAAAGGAACTCTGGGGACTATACTGTGAAGAGCATTGTGTGGCATAAAGAGTTGATTTGTTTATCCTCTGGATAGCTCAGAAAAACCTTATTCCCCATCTCTGAATGGTATAAATTTCTACCCTTAACTCAGATTTCTGGCAGGAGCTAGTGATCCCCTTTATACCTTTAAATCTTTTCTTTCTTTTGGGACCTTTTCTCCCTCATTCTTTCTGGCTTCTAGTATCCTTTCTTGGAGAATTTACTTGAGAAATGGAAAAACCATGTTGGATTTGAGCATGAATATGTGAATTTTCAGCCTTAACTGAATGAGTAAATCTTGTTAAAGTACGACTTATTAGTATTCTTTACTGGCTTTTAGGAGTTAAAAAAGAGATCAAAATCTTTTTCATAGCACATTATTTTACCCACAGACTGTCATAATTTTCTTCACAGACCAGCATTTAATGTAACTATTTTTGGCCACACAAGGTTTTACTAGTTATTTAAAAGCCACATCAATATGGACGTTGTTAGATGAGGCCCATGAAAGTATTGCTTATATGGTGTTTGATGCTAAAATAGATCCTTTGAGGAGCACCTGGTGGCTCAGTTGGTTAAGTGTCTGCGATCAGCTCAGGTCATAATCCTGGAGTCTTGGGATTGAGCCCTGCTTTGGGCTCCCTGCTAATTGGGGAGCCTGCTTCTCCCTCTGCCCCTCCCCTGGCTCATGCTTCCCCCCCACCCCCCAGATAATATTAAAATAGATCCTTTGAAAATTTTATATATATACACACATACATATTTTTAATAGTGTAAGTGATAAATACTCGTGATAAAAAATGAAAATACCACCTTATGTAAGTAAACAGTGGTTTTGTATATCCTTCCAGAAATTTTCTGTCTGTAAGCTTGCATGTATGTGTGTTTCCCAATTTTACCAATAGGATTATGCACTTAGTACATTTTTTTTTCTTAGTATTAACATAATATATAAATCTGTCTCATTCTTTCTAAACACCTGTGTAGATGACCCATAATTTATTCAGTTACTGATTCTGTTATTCTTAGTCTGTGGTAGCAAACAGCAGAAACCTACTATGTGGTTAATTTAAGCAGAAGATTTTATTACGAAGATTGAATATTCATAGATTGATAGAAAAGCAATATAATCCAGCTTGAAAATGGCAAAACCAAGGAAGGCAAGGCACAGCCAGATTCCTGCCGTCAGTACAGCCTGCTGAAGAAGATGCTGGAGACATGTAACTGGTCTCATCATCACTGTAGCCACCGTGGATTCTCTCCTTATGGTCCCTGATAATGGAGCAGTCCCTCAAGATTCCAGATTCTGGACAAGAGCATCTGATAGGTTGAGTCTAGGTCACATGTTTATACCCTAGCTGCTGGGGAATTCAAAGAAAGATGCTTTGATGCTAGGTTGCCAGGAATAACAAATGTTCACCTATGACTCCTTGATGAATATTGTTACACAGTATAACATGATTCTTGTGGTTTTGTGTAAGAAGGAAAATCTCTGGCCAACTAGGATTTATATTTGTATTTTGATAGATACTGCAAAGCACCTTTCATTAAAAGTATGGACTTAGAAAGAATATCTAATTTTGAGTATGGTATATATTTTGTGTACTTCATTCAACAGGCTAATCTCAACATTGTGTTGACTGATGCCTAGTCTATGTTTAGGAATTTAGCAGTTTGGTTTAGTTACTATTATCATGAGCTTCCTTGGGCTCTTGCCAGTTTCATCTAGCAACTGCATGAAATAGTTCTTTTGCTTGCAGCCTTTAACTTTGATATCATTTATATCATAGCTTATTACTTAGAGATCATGTACCACAGATTTATTGTATAATAATTATAGTGTACATTTACATCCCCAAACACCTTCTTCCTTCCATAACATCATGGAAAAGTATCCTCTGCAAGCTGCTTCATTGAACTGTGATTTTGAAATGGCTGCAGTTCTTATTTGGAATCCTTGCTTTTGAAAAGATTAGGAAAATGGTCAGATTAAAAGTATAATATATCTGATATATTAACTGAAAAGTTGGAGTAAAGTCAGCGTCAAGGAAATCATATTTATTTATTTTTTTAACCTTCTTCCTTTATTACATTCTGCCCTATCAGAGTCATTTAGTTACAAAGTATTCCCTCCTTTCTCTTGGCACTGCTACTGATAATACCTGGAAAGTAGATAACATTATTTTTAGTTAGGAAAGGTATTGGTTGCAGTGTATCTGAGAACAAATTGAGGTTGGATGGTATAGTGGAAAAATGATTTAAGGGGTGCCTGGGTGCATCAGTCAGTTGGGCACCAGACCCTTGATTTCAGCTCAGGTTGTGATCTCAGGGGCAGGAGATTGAGCCCTGCACTGGGCTCCATGCTCAGGGCAGTGTCTGCTTATTAGTTTTTCTATCCCTCTGCCCCTCTCCCCACTCATTTTCTCTCACTCTCTCCAAAATAAATAATAGTAATAATAAAACCTGATTTGGAGTTTCAATTCTGCCTCTTTCTTGAGGCATATCACTTAAACCTTAGTTTCTTTATCTTTAAAATTAGGTTATCATTCCTATTTACTGACCTCATAGACTTACTTTTATGATCAAATAATATTGTGTGCAAGGAAGGAGCCTATTTTCACCTTCTAACTATCAAAAGCCATGCAGATATTTTAAATAAGATAAAAGTACATTAGCATAACTTGATTACAGGACTCCTTAGATGCAATAAAAAAGAATATCTGTATCAAAGTGGATCCTTGGGTATTTGGCAGGTGGCATGTAGCCCAGCTGTTCTAAGCCAGATAATTGTCAAAAGATACTAAGTGGAAACCAGGATAACTTAACCTATACTGTGGGGAAACATATCTCCAGTATTTTCAGTTATTTGTGTTATACCAACCATGTAGGGGCTTACATTAGGTATAGCTGAAAAACTAAACTGAGGAATGAAGAAGATTGGACACTGACACCAGCATTTTTGTTGGTTATATCTAAGCCAAGAGTTCTCAAACGTCAGTGCACAATAGCATCACCTGGACAGCTTGGCAAAACCCAGATTGCAAGGCTCCAGCCCAAAGTTTCTGATGCAGTAAGTCGCTGATGGGACTGATCATTTGCATTACAAGTTTACAGATAATGATGAAGCTTCTGTATGAGGACCGTATTTTGACAATCAGTGCTTTAGGGAAATTGTATAATTTATTATCCAAGTTGATCCATAATTTATCGGGAAAACAGGAGTTACTGAGCCTTCCCTGGCAAACTAGTGTATCTAGGGTCATCCTAATTTCACCTAATGGAAAAATCTTTTTTACAAAGAGGTTTCTGTAATAGAATGATCACCTCGTGGGTGACGCATTGTATTTATTTGTTGTATTTATTTGAATAGGTAGGTACATTAAATTGCCAACAGACAATTCAATCAGATTTTTCCCTTGATCTCTATCCTTTTAAACGTTAGTTGCGTTTTTTTTTTTTGTTTTTTTTTTTTGTTTTTTTAGATTTTATTTATTCATGAGAGAGAGAGAGGCAGAGACACAGGCAGAGGGAGAAGCAGGCTCCATGCAGGGAGCCCGACGCAGGACTCGATCCTGCGTCTCCAGGATCAGGCCCCGGGCCCAGGGAGGCGCTAAACCACTGAGCCACCCGGGCTGTCCTTTTTAAACGTTAGTTAAAAGAGAATATAAGTATACTGGATTCTTCAGTTGATTTATTTTTCCGTGCATGCTAGCAAAAGTGTCACAGATGAATTCTTTCATTGGAGGTGGTTGGATTAGACACTAGAGAGTAATTTCCAAGTTTGTTTTTGCAAGTCACAGTAATAAGGACATATTTGATTACAGCCCAGCATTCAGATGTTTATGTCCATATATCTCTTTAAAATACAAGTTTCCAAACAGTACCTACCCTTGTATAGTACCCGCAATCTAATATTTGCTATTCTCTAGGTCTTTTTTTATACTGGTTATGATCTACTAAATTGATTTCATGACCTAGATGATTACAGTCTACTGTTTAAAAAACTCTGTTTCCAGCAAATTGTGACTCTTAAGATTCTGAGAGGTAGTTACACATCAGTTTTCTTCATTCTGATTCTTCTCAAATACTCCAGCCGTTTTCCACCATTAAAACAAGTGAGGGAAAGTCCCAGCATTTTGGAGGAAGAAAAGAAAGGTATGTTATTTTTACCACATTGTGCTATCTTACTTGCTATTAGAGTTAATATTTTATCATTTATTCTCTATGGAAATTAGCAAATGCTCCATTGTACTTTATAGTTTTTAAAAATTTAGGTTATATCTGGCTTTGCATTTTTTTTAAAATATTGCACTAAAGAAAAAGTAGGCCTTCCCTAAGAAAATCTAAACTTGGCTTGTATTCAAAAACCCTCCACTTCACCAAATTAAATATGGTTTCTCTTAATGAAGGACCTATTAACCTTACTGATTGGATCAGTCAGAGTCCAGCAAGGAGACTGAAACCACACAGAAATTTGAACAAGGAAAGTCTAATATAAAGAATCATTAACTATCCCATGGATTTAGGGTAACAGAGAATTGGCTCAGAGATAAAGAGAACTCTAAAGAGTACAGTAACAGCACATAGAGAGCATGGCTACTACCCCAAGACCCAGGCAGAGCATGGAAGGAAGGAGCCAATCTGGCATCCAGACCTCTTTGGAGGAGCATGGCTGGGGCTTGCTGAGTGGCAGAGATTTCACTGAGGGGCTGTGATGGATTGGAAAGCTGCCGTCTGTGTGCTGTGGGAAGCCTTCCATGAGGAGGATCTGTGTTGGGACCTTCATGGGAAGCAGCCTGAAGGAGTGCTGAGGGAAGTTGGCTGTGGAGAGGTGCGGAGTGCTGCCTTCTGCTGCTGACACTTACCGTCATGCCAGCTGGCAAGGGAGAAATGTTCTAGTCTCTCCAGCAGGGCATTGAAGGTTTGGAGAGAGGAGGCACTTGATTGATAACTCATGTACACACTAAAAAGCCAAATTTTTCAAGGGAAAATTAAACTTAAGTTAGGGGTGAATGATAATCAGGGGTGAATGATAAGCAGAGATAGAATTCTAACTCAGCACAGTAAGGTTTTCATCCTCTAGCATCATTTTCATCTATGAAAAATTCACTGTTGAATAAAAAAATTGATCATTAGTAAGTTATTTTTTTGAGAAATTGATTTTTTTTTTTAAATGTAGACTGGAGTTCATCATTACGTAGAAAAGGCTCGTCTCACTTTATGACCTTTTTCAGTGTGTGTGGAACATTAATCCACTATTGACTGAGCATCTGCCTTCTAACCTGGGCCACAGTGCAGGGTGGTACTCTTTTCTCTTAGGTTATATATTTATGTCCAAAATACAAAATACAAAAAGGTGAATGTTACTGTTCCTGAGGGAGGAGAGTAGATAATAAACAGTAAACTGATAATAAAAGAATAATGTGATAAGTGCTTAATAAAGTATGTATAGAGTACTATGGCCTTAGCATGGGATAAAGTATCAGACTGCCTTCAGGCCCTGGGGAAGAAAAAAGAAGCACAGATATGTGGTCTACGTGCTATCTCTTGTATTCCTGAAAATAGCCTTATGAATAAGGTAGGTTGTATGATTACCATTATACAAAGAAGCAGACACAGTCTTGGAGACCTGAAGTAGCTTTTCCTTCAAGTATCACACATAGGATCCAAATCTCATCCAGTGGATTTGTTATCTCCTATATTAGTGGCATACTTTGAAATGCAGAAGGCTTTACCATAAAGTTTTCAAGCACTAAAAAAAAAGTTTCCAAGCATAAAGCACAGGCCTAGGTACTATTGTGAAGGATTTAAAAAGTGAATTAGGTATGCCCCTGCCTTTAATGGGTGTATAGTCTAGCAGTGCTGATAGGATGTGATCAGGACTGATGGAGGTACTAGAGAAAGCCTGGAATTCCATAAAAAATTCCAGAATCCAGAATACCTGTCCTCCTTCTTGGAAACTTTAGGGTAAGATGACATTTGAAAGAAAAAAATTTGAGCATTGAAAGAAAAATTTAAAAAAAAGATGGCATTTGAGCTGGTCCTTGAAAAATGGGTAGAGTTTAGAAGAAATGGGTAGAAATCATAAAATGTAAAAATGGGAAAAATTAGTTGTCATTTATCGTACATCTGTTAAGTGCCACACACCTTGTACCTTCCTCAGTGTAAATCATGAAGTTTAAGAAATGTGTGGGAAATATCAGGAAGGGAGACAGAACATAAAGACTCCTAACTCTGGGAAACGAACTAGGGGTGGTGGAAGGGGAGGAGGGCGGGGGGTGGGGGTGAATGAGTGACGGGCACTGAGGGGGACACTTGACGGGATGAGCACTGGGTGTTATTCTGTATGTTGGTAAATTGAACACCAATAAAAATTAATTTATTAAAAAAAAAGTTTAACTGTAGTATAGTCTCATAGCAGACAGTTACTAAAAATAAGACTGGGAAGATAAGTTCATTAAATGTATTGGACCTATGCTGTGATAGAGGCTGGTTGAATTTGAAATTTATTCTGTAGGCAGTAGAAAAGGTAGAAGTTTTTAAGAGAAAAGAATACAAGACCAGAGTTATGATTACATTAGAAGTTAAATACACACACTTGTGTATATATTCATATTATAATACAGTGGCAGAGACATTCTGGATGTTAAATGCAGTCCTTTCCTTCTGCCTTCTTTTCTCATCTATCCCTGGTGCAGTCATATGTAGGACAGATTAGGAAGGTGGAGTATAGTTAGATGGTTATTCTAGTGGTCCACGTAGGAGTAATAAAGGCCTTATCTAAGGTGGTGATAGTGAAAATGAAGAGGTGGTTGTGAGAGTTGGAATTAACAAGGCTTAGGGAAGGATGTTGTAGAGAGTGAAAAAATTAAAGATGAAGTTAATTTTCAGGCACTTTCCCATTTCAGAAGAGTACTTCAAATACAGGCAATTTTTCATTTGTTTTTAAGTATAAAAGTAATAAATATACAGGATAATGTTAAAGCACTGTGTAAAGGCAGAAGATTGGCTAGGGGCAGTGGGACATGGTGGTGAAAGATGACAAACAAAGAGAAACAGGTCAGTGATTAAAACTTTGGTAAGGTCCAGTCCCCAAAGGAGTGGGCTATGGGTAGTGACCTCTTTCTGAAGAATGTAGTATGGAAAGAGAAGGAAACATGGTTACTATATAATGGAGAAACCTGTCAAACTACCTCAGGCAAGTGATCAAGGTTAAGATCAACAGTAGTCAGCCATATCCATGGTATTATGTACCCTTGTTATGATAGTAGGTACCTTTGTACAGGCGAGAAAATCTACTCATCTCTGTGGTCTTCCTCCCAAACATCAGTAACTTCAGTCAGTCATGGAGGGGAAGGGGGGAGTCCGACAGACTCCATTTGAGGGACATTCTACGATGCCTTGACCAGTACTCCTCAAAACTGTCATGGTCATCAAAACAAGGAAAGTCTGAGAAACTGTCATAGCCAAGAGGAGCATAAGGAGACATCATCACCAAATGTAGTATGGTGTCCTCTATGGGATCCTGGGACAGAAAAAGGACATTAGGTGAAAAACAAGGGGAAAAAAAATCTTTAGGAGAGGTAAAAGCAAAGAGGTTTCATAAAAAATGCAGGGTAAGGAATAAGCTATGAAGTTAAGGCTTCTTCATTCACTATGATATGTCCATCATAGGTCCTCAGCATATAGTGGCTGAACAAATAATAGGGTTGGAGCTGTTCCTAAACCTGTTTTTAAAAGTGAATTTTGCTTCTCATTGAGGCCTGACTTCATCTGTTGGTCTTGAGCTCAGGTCTAGATTTGGTTTCCTAGTGTCTGTACCATACCCAGGGCAAGTGAGATCATCAAAGAAGGCCATTAGTGCTTCTCGGCATCTAGTATTTACAGCAGAAGATACTGTTTTTTCCCCTGAAATCAGACAGTTATATTATTTTATACACACAGCTGGAAAGTCTATATTTTAAAATCAGAAGACTACCTAGCTCACTTTGTGAAGATAAGTATGTATCACAGAAGCTTCCTAGGGGTTATGACACTTGAGTTAAGTTGTAAAGATAAGTAGCTAATAGCTAAGTGGAAAAAAAAAGTCACTGAGTATTGTGGAAAGAACACTTAAAGTATGCTAAATGAATATGTGCAAACAGCCAGATGTGTAATAAATACTTGCATTATCTGCTTCAGTCATTTTCATGGTTTTGGTCTCATCCCAGAAGTGTTTAAATTACTTGGTGTACTTTAATATTGTAAACTAAAGATACAGAAGTGATAAGTAGATGATTTGCTTCAAGGGGAGGAGGGCTGTATTCCCACAACTTCCTATTTCCTTTTCACTTTATTGATTCTTTTCCTTTTTTAAAGATTTATTTGTTTGAGAGATTGCCCTTGCTCGTGCTCCTATGCACACAGGGGGAGGGGGCACATAGGAGGAGGGGCAGAGGCAGAGGGAGAGAAGCAGATTCCCCACTGCATGTGGATCTTTATGCTGGGCTTTATCCCACGACCCTGAGATCATGACCTGAGCCCACATCAAGAGTCTGACATTCAACCGGCCGACCCTACCCAGGTACACCTTACTTTATTGATTCTTTAAAGCAACTCCTTCAGCCTTGTCAGCATACTTGTTTCCATACTTCCATTTTCAGGGAAAAGATGTCTTTTGTTTTGAAAGCTACATGCTCTTGGAAACTTTATTTTCCCTACTTTTATTACTAATTTATTTTTACTAGTGCTTGGGATATAGTTAAGTACTTCATAAGTACTTTTTGAGTAACTATCTCTAACCTTTCCTCCTAGCCTTCACTGACATTTCTCAGATAAATGCTCTATATTCCCTGCTTCCACTTCCCTCACTGCTCTTAATATTTCTGGCATTTGAGGCACTTTATTAATTACAGTAGGAATTATTACAGGTGAAGTCAACAAGCTTGGAAGACTAACAACATACTAGTCCCAGGAGGAGGAGGAATGAAAGATGACTCTTCATTAGTGTATTGGTTTCCTAGGGCTGCTGTAACAAATGATCACAAACTTGTTTTAGGGCTTAAGACAACAAAAACTTCTCTTATATATAGTTCTGGGGGCCAGAAGTCCAGAATCCAGGTATCTGCAGGGCGGCTGTCCCTCTGAAGGCTCCAAGGAGAATCCTTCCTTGCCTCTGGTAGCTTCTGGTGGCTCTGGGTGTTCCTTGGCTCATGACAGCATAACTCCGGTCTCTGCCTCTGTCTTCATGTACTCTTGTCACCTGTGTTATCTGTCTTTGTCTCCCCCTGCCTTTCTCTTATGACTACATTTGTCATTGGATTTAGGCCCCAGCCAAAATCCAGACGGAAATTATCTCAGAATCCTTAGTTATATCTGCAAAGATCCTTTTTCTCCATAAGGTCACGTTCACAGGTTCTTAGGGGTTAGTCCTTGGACATATCTCCTTGGGGGCCATTCTTTAACCTTCTATAGTAAGGAACCAGATCAGTATCTAATTGAAATATTTGAAAGGATTGTTGTCTTAGATGTAAGGAAGGACAATGTATGGAGAACCAGTAGCGTAAAAACAACTCTGAGTCATTTTATTTATAAGAAAATTTTAGGTTTGTAAATATTTTCTTCAGTTAATTTTAGAAAAGATGTGTTTAAAATTTTGAACTTAAGATCAGATGGGTTTGGTTGGAGATTTGCACCTTAGCTGTATTCATCTTGAAGAATCCTCAACATTTTTATTAAAACTTTTGAATTTGTAAAATTTGAAATTTTTGCATTTGAGCTTTATGATATTCCTTTGAAGTAGGAATACTGTATTTTATTTTCTTTTTCCGAGTTTAGAAATGTGGAAATGGAGCGGTTTCTGTATCTAGTTTGTCCACGTTCACAGGTCATGAAATGATAGAGATGGAATTGAACACCGGTGTTTCAACTGTAGAACACACCTTGTGTTCTTTCTAATATACTATGCTGATTTTATAATTTTCTGTTTAAAAAGAGCAGACTTTGTTTTTTCATTACGTTTCTCAATTTGGGATATTCGTGCAAAGAAGAATAAAATTTTCTATATTTGCAAAATAAGCTAATATTTTAGCCAGCTCACCACATCTCAGTGATCTGTGTTGGAGGTCTTTCAATTTTTTGGTGTGACTTTAAAGCATACAGTTCTTATGAAAAAAGCAGTAGGACAGATTGGTGAACCAAGCCAGTTCTTTGAAAAGATCAGCAAAATTGATAAACCTTTAGCCAGATTCCTCAAAAGAGATCGCTCAAACAAACAAAATGAGAAAGATAAAATCTAGGTTCCTCAATGGGTTACTTTTAGTCATGAGATAGGTCACTCATTCATGGAACTTTTGTTGTATTTTGTGTTTGAGAGTCAAGTGTGGTAGATGAAGATATGCAGCCACAATTTCATGATAGTTGGACAAAACTTTTCTTTGGTGGTTAAGAATTGGCTCTGGTACTTTTCATACCTTTGCTTTTTTTATTTTAAATTAAATCTGTGTGTTTTATGATTTTGAAAATTACCTTGTGATGGTAGAAGTCAATTTGGGACTAAGAAAATAAACCTTAAGTAGAATACCTGGCACTACTGTTGGGGATTTACCCCAAAGATTCAGATGCAATGAAACGTCGGGACACCTGCACCCCGATGTTTCTATCAGGAATGGCCACAATAGCCAAACTGTGGAAGGAGCCTCGGTGTCCATAGAAAGATGAATGGATAAAGAAGATGTGAAACAATGGAATATTACTCAGCCATTAGAAACGACAAATACCCACCATTTGCTTCAACGTGGATGGAACTGGAGGGTATTATGCTGAGTGAAATAAGTCAATCAGAGAAGGACAAACAGTGTATGTTCTCATTCATTTGGGGAATATGAATAATAGTGAAAGGGAATATAAAGGAAGGGAAAAGAAATGTTGGGAAATATCAGGAAGGGAGACAGAACATAAAGACTCCTAACTCGGGGAAACGAACTAGGGGTGGTGGAAGGGGAGGAGGGCGGGTGTTGGAGGGAAATGGGTGACGGGCACTGAGGTGGACACTTGACGGGATGAGCACTGGGTGTTTTTCTGTATGTTGGTAAATTGAACACCAATAAAAATTAATTAAAAAAAAAAAAAAAGAAGTATAAACTTCCAGTTACAAAATAAATAAGTCACAGAGATGAAGAGTACGGCATAGAGACTACAGTCAATAATATCGTAGTAACATTGTATGGTGACAGATGACCATTGGGTAATATGCAGAATTGTTGAATTGATATATTGTACACCTGAAACTAAGCAATGCTGTATACTAATTAAATTTCAATTTAAAAAAAAAAAAAAAAAAAAGAATACCTGGCACTTAAGCCATTGTTACTTGTGAAGGACACATTGCCTAAAAAAAAAAAAAAAATCACTGGGGGGCTTATTAATTCGATTTTTGGGTCCAAGCAAAAAGTTCCTGAATCAGAATCTTTGGGGTGAGGCTTTAGGAATGCAGTTTAATGAGTATTACTTGTAATTGTTCGGCATTCATGTGGTATTTAGTTACTCAGGTCTCACCACAGTATTGTCTGAGCAGATGGCGATGTGGATCCAAAGTAAAAGAAAAAGCTAAAAAAAAAATAAAAATAAAAAAAAAATAGAAAAAGCTGAGGTGACTTCATGGTAGGAACTCTAACAGTAGCGTTATTGAGTATACTAATTTGTATTAATCAAGAGTGAAGAGCCAAAGCAATCTTGAGAAAGAACAGAGCTGGATGCTTCCTTATACCTTCTGGTTTCAAACTGTGTTACTACAAAGCCGTAGTAATCAAAACGGTATAGTATTGGCATAAAAACAGACACAAAGATCAGTAGAACAGAATAGAGAGCCCAGATAAACCACACATATGGCAAACTCACTTATGACAGAGGAGCCACTTACGGCAATGGGGGAAGGGGCAGTGTCTTTAATAAATGGTGTTAAGAAAACTGTACAGCCACATACAAAAAAGCATGAAAGTGGACTACTATCTTACATCATACACAAAAATTCACTCAAAGTGGATTAAAGACCTGAATGTAAGACCTGAAACCATAAAACTTACAGAAAAAAAACATAGGCAATAAGCTCCTGGGCATTGGTCTTGGTGATGAGTTTTGGATCCGACAACAAAAGCAAAGCAGTGAAAGAAAGAAACAAGTGGGACTATGTCAAACCAAAAAGCTTCTACATAGCAAAAAGCCCACAGAGGTCAGTGGTTCATCAAAGGCTACCCAGATTGTGCTTTTAAGCACTGCATAATGCTGACAATTCAGTCAGAACCTCTGGGGTTGAGACCTAATAGGGATTTGGGGATTTTTTGGTAAAGATCAAAAACTTCTCATGGGTAGAAAGTGATTGGGAGCTACTTCACATAGAATGGTCAGGGAAGGAAGGCATCTGTGATGATGAGAAACAAGCCATAGGAGTCTGTCTGCATGGAGAGATAGAAGAGGATGTTTGAAGGCCTTGGAGATTCCAGGTATAAAATGAAAACCAGTGGTAGAAGAATTGAGAGAGGTCACTTTTATGTTTGCTGTGTTTCTGCTTAATTCTGCTATTATATAAAACAAACATGTCTTTTTTCCCTCTCTTTCTGTGGCTTTAAATAGCATCTTATGATGACAGTTCTAATTTATATCTCCAACCTCAACATCTTTCCTGAAGTCTAAACTCATATATTTTGTTGCCTACCCAGCCTTACCCCTGGGATGTCTAATAAATATCTAAAATCAAAATAACTAAAGTGAAATTGATAGTATTTCCTGATCCACTTAAAATTTTCCCCATCCTCATTGATTGATCCGTTTGATCAGGCAAAAATATTGGAGCCATTCTTAATGCAATTCTCTTTCTTTCAAAACCCACATCCACACTATCAACAAATTCTCTTGGCTCTGCTTCAGATTGCATATAGAATTCAATCATTTCAAACCCCTCCATTGCTACCGCTCTGGTCCAAGAGCCATTTCTTGCCTCATTGAGAAAGCCTTCTTAACCAATCTCTGCTTCTCTCATCTGCTTATACTCTCATTGTAGCAGCCAGAATGATTATTTTAGAACTTAGGTCAAATTATATTACTTTTTTGCTCAAAACCTCCAATGAATCGCCTACTTTATCACAAGTAAAATTTAAAATCCCTGTGGGGTCTATGTGATAAGGCCCTGTGATGTCTGCAACCTTACCTCTTTAGGAACAAGGGCTCTCCCCTGCCTTCTGAGCTATGGCTGGATTTGGCCTCATGGCAGTTTCTCCAAACATCCCCTCACAGCTTTTCCTCTAGCTGTTTCCTTAGCCTAAAGTGCTCTTCTCTCAGTAATCCACTTGCCTCTTTCCTCACCTCTTCAAGTCTTTACTTAAATCTCCCCTTCCCAGTGAGAGACCACCTCATTTAAACACCACACTCTTTTTCCTTCCCCTCCTCCCAACATTCCAGGTCCCATATATTTGCTCAGCTTTTTCTCTGTACCTTAACACATTACACTCTACACTACTATGTCCTCTTCATCTATCTGTCCATCCGTCTGCACCCTCCACCTCTCCCAGTATATACACATATATACAAACACACATATATATATATATGTGCACATATATATATATTTTTTTTTTAAAAGCTTTTTCATAGTCCCTTCTCACTCCAGAAGGGCAAGGGCCTTTATCTTATTGTTTACTGATATCCCAGTTTCTTAGCCTTAGAAAAAACATGATACATATTCAAATATTTCTAGAAAGTTTGAATTTTGGTATGCAATGAAAGTGCATGTGGTTAAACTGAAAATGAATAAAATATACTTCTTTTAGGGAGTTTGAAGCATACATAGACATGGTAATAAGTGAAAGTGTAATTTTAATTGTAATAACAAACATTTCTTTAATTCTTTATTGAATTTTACTATGTACCAGATATTGCTGTAAGCACTTAATGTATTAAGTCATTTAATAATCCCAATAAACATCTGAAATAGGTATTATTATCCTATTTTTTATAGATTAGGAAAGTGAGGCACTGAGAAGATAACTAAGTTGAGGTTCTGTTGATGGTGATTGACAAGGCTGGGGTTGGAACCCAAGGAGTGTGGTATGTCTTTGGAGTCAGAAATCATAACCACTATGCTAATGCCATTCTTAAGCGTTAAATGAGCTGACATGTGTAAATTGCTTAGAACAATACCTGGCACAAGAGTACCTTTATGTAAGTTTATCTGTTGTTGGGAATCATAAATTTTAAAGATTTCAGAGTTTTTGATCATTTAATAACTTGAAAATACTCATTGGCCACTTAAACTATTCCTCATTCAATTATTTTTTTCTAAGTCTCTCCCCTCAGGAAAATCAACATATTTGACTATCATTCTCTATGAAAATGAAGGATGAATCAGTTACAAGTCCTGCAAAATATATAGGATTTCATCAAGTATATATAAATACTGGAGCACTGCTTGAATTCCATATAGTGCCATTGACGAGTGGGGATCTGATATTTAGGCTAATAAACAGCTGAAGAAGAGGAAAGATATGGAAGATGCTTTTAAAGAACTTATCTGATACAAAGGATTAAGAGAGACTCAGGAAAATTGGTGAAAGAAACCTTGGAAATTTTTGCCAGTTTTATAGAAAGGACAAATATTAAATAAAGGATGTCCTACAAAGTGTGCAAATTACCAAAACCCTCTAACTTGAAAGATATTTTGTTTACCTTTAGAAAGAAATGGAATCTTTAAGTGAAGAACCAAACAGCTAGCCTTTCTATATTTAACTAGCACTTGCTCAGAATAAGTGTTATTAGTATCACTAAAGCAATACATTGTTTTGTGAGATAAGAAAGATTTTTAGGCTCTTGTATCACTTAAATGATTTACCAGTCTGTTAGATGATTCTTGAGGTCTCTCAGTAATAAATACCTGATTTCTAATTAATTATGATTTTTTTTTTCTGTACCATATGGGAAAATTTTGGATGTTACAAATAGAAATGAAGAGAGGTGCCTAGATGGCTCAGTCGGTTAAGCATCTGCCTTGGGCTTCAGTCATGATCATGATTATAATCATGATCATGATCAGTCCCTGCAGCTGGCTCCCTGCTCAGTGGGAAGTCTGTCTCTCCCTCTCCCTCTACTCCTCTCCCCACTCGTGCTCTCCCTCTCTCTCTTGTTTGTTCATTCTCTCAAATAAATAAAAATCTTTAGAAAAAAAGACAAAAGACACAGGAGTCTTAAGTGCATGTTACTAAGTGAAGAAGCCAATCTGAAAAGGCTACATACTGTTAATTTCAAATATTTGATGTTCTGGAAAAGGCAAAACTATGGAGACAGTAAAAAGACTAGTAGTTTGCCGGGGATTGGGGGCAAGAGAGGGACTAGTAAGAAGAGCATAGGGGATTTTAGGTCAGTGAAACTATTCTATATGATACCATCGTGGTAAATACATTATACATTTGTCAAAACCCATAGAATAAATATCAAGCATGAACCCAAATGTAAACTATGGACTTTGATAATTCTGAATCAGTGTAGGTTCGTGGATTATAGCAAGTATTGTGGCTCTGGTGAAAATAGTGATGATGGAAGAGACTGTGCTCCTGTGGGGCAGGGAGTATATGGGAACTTGCTGTACTTTCTGCTCAGTTTTGCTGTGAACCTAAAACTGCTCTTAAAGTCTGTTTTAAAAAGCTGGGGGCGGGGGGTGGGGGGGGGTTGCAGCTCAGCATTTTAGCACCACCTTTGGCCTGCAGTGTGATCCTGGAGACCCGGGATCAAGTCCCACATCGGGCTCCCTGCATGGAGCCTGCTTCTCCCTCTGCCTGTGTCTCTGCCTCTCTGGGTCTCAGTCTCTCATGAATAAATAAATAAAATATTTTAAAAAAATAAAAATCTGGGGGGTGGAAGAGGGGTGCCTGGGTGGCTTGGTCAGTTAAGTGTACATTTCTTGATTTGGGCTCAGGTCCTGATCTCAGGATTTTGGAGCCTGTTTAAGATTCTCTCTCCCACATCTTCTGCCCTTTCCCTCTCTAGGGGGTAAAAAAACACAAAACCCTTGGGGCACCTGGCTGAGTATTGGTAGAGCTTGTGGCTCTTGATCTTGGGGTCATGAGTTTGAGCCCCACATTGAGGGGTTGATTGTGCTTAAAATTTTTTTTAAAGCTTAAAAAAGAACCCTGAAAATTACATACTCAAATGTTCACTTATTTTGTACTCTTACACTTAAAAAATAATTTTCCATTCTATCCTAGATCTGAGAGTCTATTCAGAGGAGCTAGAAATATGATAAAATGAGTTTGGCTTTACACATTTTGTAATGTAAAAAAGAAATCATGGATAAAAGAAAAAAGAAAACTAAGGTCAAATGTTTTGAAATTCCAGTTTATTTTTAGTGAAAACATTCAGAAAACTTTGAACAAATAAAGTATTTTCCAAAACATAACCACATGCACACACATTTCTTCGAATTGTGTAATGGGCATTTTGATAGTCTTTGTAACATTTGACACTAGGGCCCATCATTCAGCAAAATCCTTAACTGCCTTACCTCTGCCTTAAGACAGGAAGATATTCATCATACTTCTCTCATTGAGTTTATAATCTGGAAGACCTTGAACAGCTTAGTTTAAGTTTCACTTCTTCAGAAAAACCTTCTCCAGCCCTTCAGTCTAAATCAATCTTGTTACTCTTCCTCATAGTACTCTCTTCTTTCAACTGGCAGTTACTATAATTATTTCAAGTTGCAGTTCATATAGATTATTTGGCATTCATTCTGTTTAATTTCTCTGCCTGTACTCTACTATAAGGAAGGAAGCGTTCCACATGATTGTATCTTCAAGTCCTAAGTGCAGAGCACAGTTAGCATGCAGTAAAGCCTTTTGAGTGAAAGAATGAATGAAATGCAGGATGCTGACAAGGAAGCCGACTTGGTCTAATGTGAAGATGAGGGCCTGAAAATGAGTAGGAAGATGCTGTGGTGTTCAGTAACCAGTTCTCAGAGATGAGTAAGATAAATACAGAAAATTTGTCCTTAATTTAGGACTGTGGAAGTTATTCATGATATTAATGAAGTGAAATTAGGTGGCAGAGGGAAGGGATGCAGTTCAGATCAGGGTTGATCCTGGGGAGCCTAGGTGGCTCAGTCAGTTAAGGCTCCTGGCATGGAGCCCCACACCTGGCTCCCTGCTCAGCAGGAAGTCTGCTTCTCCCTCTGCCCCTCACTTTGCCCCTCCTCCTGCTCAAGCACAAATAAATAAATAAATACATTTCTCTCCCCACCCCCTCAATAAATAAAATCTTTAAAAAAAAAAAAAAAAGGAGTAGAGTTGATCCTGAAATGAATTAGCCAGAAGATAGAGCAAAGTAGATCCCACACATTTAACTGCCAGTTTGTTTGTTTGTTTGTAGGAAAGTAAGGTAAATTACAAAAAGAGATTACTTTGTTTTTAAGTATTCTCACTACTACACAAAAAACAAAGCGCTTGAGCTCTTAACTGCTGAAGTACTGTGGTAGGGGCTGCTGGGAGGACCTGTTTGGTTGTCTCGCAGGAGTTCCTGCCAGTTTTACCTTTCAGATTAAAATGTCAAATGAATAACAAAGGATGAAAAGGTGTTTTAGATTGTCAAACACCTTCCACCTAAATCATCAATCTTGTGATTTCTCAAGAAATTCGAGCACCGAGAAATTCTGGTAGACTGTTCACAGAGCACCAGAAACGCTAGCTGCCTCTTTCCTAGGTACTTTGTAAAGTGTTTCTTAATTATTGTGAGTTATGTCTCATAATTTTTTTTTCTAACTTTCAGGTGTTGGTAAATCATGCTTATTGCTACAGTTTACAGACAAGAGGTTTCAGCCAGTGCATGACCTGACTATCGGTAAGTTTTATACAAGAGATGAGAAACCTTCAGAAGGTTTGTGTAGTAGAAATGGAATGTGCTAACGGGGGTCCATTCTGTTCCAAATGGGCCAGAAAGAATCAGTGAAACTAAATTTGTTACTGAGTTTAGTGTCACCACTTTTTAAAAATAAAAATATATGAGTATGGTAAAAGTATTATCCAACTTTGTAAAAGTGGTCAGAAAATGGGAAAGAAGTCATAAATATTTAGGATTTTCATTGTACTTAATTATTAAATAAATGTTTGCCAAACAATATAGCATAGGGACAAGAGCAGAGACTTGGGACCACCTTGCCAGAGTTCAAATCAAGGCTGTGCCACTAACTAGCTGGGTAAGCCGCTTTACCACTCCATGCCTCAGTTTATCTGTAAAATGAAAATAATAGTGGTACCAATCTCACAAAGTTATTGTGAGCAATAAATGAGTTAATAACTGTGAAACATTGGAACAGTGCCTGGCCACATGGTAGATGCTTTAGGTTTATGTATAATTACCAATTGAGGAAAAACTGCCAGCAGCCATTTTTAGTGTCCTGTGTTGCAGAGAATAAACGAGACGGTTACTAGTCACTGTTAGACTGAAATCTACTTGGATTTCACCACTGATAGCTTGGTGTATCAGGTCTCAACCAGTGACTGCTTATTTTCTACAGATATCTTTATTTTTTCTTTTAGGTTTAAATTCAGTTAGCCCACTATAGATACCTTTCAATCATCATTAATAGCAAGTTGATTCTCATGTCCTGTGTATTTTTAAAATACCAAATCAGAGAGTTTGTTAATCAAATGATTAAATGAATTAATAATTTTTGGCCAAGCAACATATACTTTGTGGATATATTGAAATCTTTTCCCAAGTGGCTACTGTCATTGAGAATATCCAGATTCTAATTTTTATAGTTTTAAGTGATACAGTAATGAAGGATAAAACAGGTACTACTGTTTCATGCTGGTCCTCATTCATAGTTTAACTTTGGTGAGTTCAGTTTTGTGTAGGATCTGCTCTTTGCCCAGATGGTCTAAACCTTGGGGCTGTCTCTTTGGCCTGCCTCAGTCCTGAAACAACTAGCCACATGGTTGGTTTTAGGATAGGGAACTAAACAAAAGTGTCTCCCTTTTCGTGAAGCTTCGTATACATTTCTAAGGTGTTATGGCACAGGTGATAGATGGGCTTAAGCGTCCTGTCAGAAATTGGCAAGGCTTATCCTTGTAGAGAGAGGGAAGGAGATGGACCAAAGGAAGTTGTTTGAAACTGTAACTCAGCTATACCAGCTGCCTTCCCCCTGGGTTTGCTGGTGGGTGGCTCTGGGAGGTAGGAGGCTTAAAGCAAAAGAATGCCTGAGTGTTCTCTTTTCTCTGTCTGCCTGGATTAACTGTACATCTTCCAAGACTCTAGCCCCAACTCTGGTGGTGACAGGCCAACCAATGGTCTGACTCCTAAGCTCTCCTAACTCCAGTTTCTCTCTTTGTCGCCCCAGCTTCGGGATGGTAGCACTTGCCTGCTGCTAATATCTCAGCTTCATTACCATCCATCCCATCTTTGAACTTCTTGGCTCACTCTTTCCTGTAGCTAACTCCCTACATTAAATTCTCTCTGTTTTAAATATTTAAATATAGTTTCTCGTTTTTCTGGTTGGACCCTGACTTCTGTACTTTACGATACCCATCACAACTATTTATTTTTCAGGTTATTAGCACATATTTGTTTTAAAGGAACATTGGAATGTTTGGTGAAATAGGTGTAAGACAGTACCTTGATTCTGCTGCATACTTTCTTTGCCTGATGAATAGAGCAAGGTGAAAAGGCTGAGGTAGGGCCATGATTAGGAAGTATTAAACGGTGGAACAGAGGAAGTAAAAGATGAGGATGAGCCTATGAAATACTCCGTACCCTTTGACTGCTATCTCAGTGAGAATTGTTAACAATAGAAATCAAAGAAGCAGTTTACAAATGGCTTCTGGGTCCAGTTACACTGAAGGTCTAGACTAGAACCTTGCTACTCAGAGGGTGTGTTCAAACACGGTCCCACTGACCAGCAGCATCAGTATTCTGTGGGACCTTGTTAAAGAGTCTACTGAGTCAGATTTTGCATTAGAGCAATGGCTTGTAAATATTGATTACCCACCTAGGAATATGTTTTGTATTGTTGATTTATGCGTGCATGTGAGCACACCTCCCACACACACCCTAGCCTTTCCATTGCTTTACTTCCTCTCCTCCTGTGATCTTGCTTCCCCTCAACTCAGCTCCTCACTCCCATAGTCAAACCTGGTCATTACCAGTGTCTGGAGGTACTCCAGCGTCTTACTTTCATACATCTAGCCATTTGACTGTTCTGTCATCCTTCTAGCTCACACCCTCGAGTTGCTAACAATGATTTATCTGCTCCATCAGTCCTATAATCCACTGATCCTGCTGTCCTGCTCTCACCTCTCAGGTGGTGGAAATATCCCTCCTTACCCAGTTTTAACTCTAACCACTGTAATTATGTCATTATAATCACCCTTGCATGCACCCTCATTCCTCCTCCCCTCCTTTGCTTCATCACGGTCTCACGGCTAACCCACAGGTTAAATCCAACTACCTACTCTGTCCTGCTTGGAAAAAAACCCCACAAAACCATGCTAACTAATCTCATAATTTCTTAGACACAGGGCACCTGGGTGGCTCAGTGGTTGAGTGTTTGCCTTTGGCTCAGGTTGTGATCCCGGGATCCTGGGATCGAGTCCTACATCAGGCTCCCCATGGGGAGCCTGCTTCTCCCTCTGCCTGTCTTTGCCTCTCTCTCTGGGTCACTCATGAATAAATAAATAAAGTCTTAAAAAAAAATTTCTTAGATACTGAATTCTAACTGCTTGACAATTGCACTTTATTTCCAGTTCATTCATTCTCCACTTTCCTGCCCAACTGTTACTTACGCCTTCTTGCACTTTAAGCATGCACCACCTCTCCTGTCTTCACTCTGTGATAATCTCGATGTGTATTTCAAAATAGAGGCAAGCAGAAGAGCATTTTCACAGGTTTCCATCAGCACACAGGCCCACCTACTTGCATTGCACCCATAAACTCTGCCTTCTCCCTGCTACCATAGATGAACTGAGAGTTGCTTGCCATGGCTTACTCAAGAACACTGCTTCAGCACTTCTTTTTTTCTCCCACACATTACTCATTTTTCCTGGGGTTGTCATTTTTCAGGATTTATCTGTTCCAGCTTTCAATCTTTTTATTTCCTTTAAGCAGATGTCTTCAGAAAGAATTGTTCATATTTTCTATCTCTGGTTTTTCCCCTCCCCTCATTCTTTTTTGAATTTACTCCAGTTAGGCTCTCTCCTCCCCATGTGTACATATCCACCTGCTTCTGCAATATCTCCTTTCTCTTAGATGCCTGTTAGGCATCTCAAACTTAACTTGATCCAAATAGCTTCTGATTTTTTTTTCTTCCTAAATCTTCACAAGTGTACCTGTATGCACATGCACACCTTCATACCCATCCCCTTGCTTGGATTTTTTTTTTCTCAATTTTTTATTCAGGTGATTATAAGTGAATATTGTCTCCCACCAGTATGAAGGTAAAGTGTTTTGTTCAGTGCTGTATCTCCAGTGCCTAGCGCATATAAAGACTCTATAAATGTTTTCTAAATTAATATTACTATCCATGTGGGGAGAAAGCTTCATAAAGTAACATTAAACATTACAGTGCTTGATGCACACATTTGTTTAATGCTGTTTAATTACACTGTGTAGAGATAATTCTAGTTACAGCCCACTAATTCCCACTACATTTATTTGACTACCTACTAATGGACAATTCAACAAACACCATTTATATGTTGATACCACCTTCCTACCTATTTCCCCCATGTCCTTACACTAGTCATCCTGTAAGAAATGACTGTGAAGAGTCATTGGAGGGAAAAGGTGGTATAATTGAAGCATCATTTCTTGTATCTGCATTCCCACAAATAAGTTAAAAAAACACCTCATTTATTTGGGATTCAGTTTTCTGAGATAACTTGAGTTAGTTAGAATAATATGGCCAAGAACTAGGAAGTTAGCTTAAAAGACCTGTGAACATCTGATTTAGATCTCACAAAGTCAATATTACCTGAATAATAAAATGTAAATGATGGGGTGTGGTTATTATGAAAACATTGTTAAAAATCCAGAGAAAGTTATATTCTCTGTACGACTTGCGTTTGGCCCTCCTGCATCCACAGGTGTGTTTGTCGCCTTCTAGAACTTTAAAATGTATTTATAAACATACAAAGCTGTTCTGATCTGCACTCCCTCCACCTGCGTACTAAACCAAGTACCCGTTTCTGCTCATCCTTGCCCTTCATTGCTGATTCTAGGATTTTACTCTTTGTGAAATGGAGAGAGAAAAGTGGTTATCTTACTTTGCAATTTCTGAATTTGTAGTGAGACTGAGCATTTTTAACATGTTTAAGAACTACTGTGTGTCTTTTCTCTTTGGATTACGTGTTTTTATCTTTTTGCCTCTTCTAATACCAGTTTGTTTTTTGTTCTTTTGGTCAGATACATTGATGTTTTTCTTCATGGCTTTCAGACCTTACTAAGGAAGGCTCCCCAAAACAAAAATTATATAATGTTCTTTAAAATATTCTTCGAATACTATAAATTTGTACCCTATCTGGTATATGGCCATGTATATAATTTTCTTTGTGTATAATGTGTGGCCCCATGCCATTCATTAATTAAATAAGCCATCTTTCTTTTTTTTTTTTTTTTTTTTTTTATTTATTTATGATAGTCACAGAGAGAGAGAGAGAGGCAGAGACACAGGCAGAGGGAGAAGCAGGCTCCATGCACCGGGAGCCTGATGTAGGATTCGATCCCGGGTCTCCAGGATCGCGCCCTGGGCCAAAGGCAGGCACCAAACCGCTGCGCCACCCAGGGATCCCCCATCTTTCTTTCTTGTTTGAACTATTACCTTTGCATATGCTACATCTGCATATGTAAGCAAGTCTGGGTACTCTCAATCTATTCCATTTATGTTTTGGGGTTTTTATTCCTCTATTTCATGAGAAAATATCACATGCTATTTTTTTTTAATCACACTGCTATTTTTAGTAACTGTGTAGTATACTTAATATGTGATTGACATTTTTTCCTTTTCTAGGTTTTCTTGATCAGTATCGTGAATTTTTTCTTCCAAATGACATTTAATCTCAGTTTGCCAAATCACAAAATTTTTAGTAAGGCTTTTAAAGTTTGAGAACTTTATGAAATTTATGGGCTAATTCGAAGACAATTTATATTTTTAGTATATTAAGGTCATCTATTTATATACATATGTATTTTCTTTTTTTTACAACTTTTTAAATGCTTTTTGGTAAAGTTTTACAATTTTCTTCATACAGGTCTTCTTTTTTAAAGTTTATTTTGATATTTAATAGATTTTGTTACTATTATGGATAGGAGTTTTTTTCACCATTATTTTTAATTATTTTGCATGCTGTGAGTAGACTGATCTTATCTGTAAGTCATAATTTTTTCCTTAGCTGATATTTGTACCTTTTAGTTTTGTTTTTGTAATTTATGATCAAAATTTCTAGAGTAGTTTACAAGTCAAGGGCATTATAATCATTTTCTCTATAATTTGAATTCTTTCAGTATTTTTAAGTATGGCATGTACTACTCATTTTTCATAGAAAATTGGGGAAATTTCTCTTTAATATCTAGTTTTCCCCCTTGTTTCTAGAATTAGGGGAATAAAGCCTTCTTCCCTCAAGTCTCTGTTGTGAGCCTCCATGACATCTAGGTGCCCAAACAAGTCCAAATGTTCTCTGGTCTACCTCTGCTCTCTGCTTTGGCAGCCCCACAGTCACCTGGCTCTGATAAGTGGCCCTTTCTCAAATAGGCTGTCATCTTTAGTTATGTGAGTGGTGGTTTAGAAATTTTGGTGTACAGTATGGAATGATAAGATAGTTCACACATACTGAGTACTTCCTGTACGCCAAGCACTCTTGTATTTTGTATGTAATAACCCTTTTAATCTTGAAAAAAAGTCTTAAGAGAATGGATGTCATTGATACCATTTTACAGATAAGAAAACTATGACACAGAAGAGATTTAACAATTTGCCCATGGTCCCACAGTTAGTAGGTATTGATCATTAAATGCTCAACAAATGGTTGCTCTGCAAGGTTTCAGGTTCTTACTGTATAAGGATGATAAAGATCTAGAGAGAGTTAAAAAGTGTATGTATTTGCATTCAGAGTATTTTGTTCTGGAAGGTTGCAAGTGAATAACATATCTGAAAAAATCAGCTTTGCTCCCTAACAATGTCAGGTAAATGAGGCCTTCTTATATTTGGCTCCACAGACAATTTCTCTGGCAGCCAAATTGGCTGTTAATTGAAAATGTATCTGGGAAGAGAGCCTCAAGGGCATAGGAGATGATGGTTTATCCCTTGAAAAAAAGATAGGGAAGTCGTTCTAAATGGGATTCTCAAGCATACATACATACTTAAGTTGCAAAAGATTAAAAATTTTCAATAATGCAGGAGAAAAAGGTTTTCAGGTTTTTGTGTGTTACCCAGTCTTACAGGACATTTAGGTTTCAGTGTTTTCTTTTGCCACATAGTCTACAAAGGTAAAACCTGCATTGAGCCCAGTTACAAGTAACTAGATTAGAAAGAGTTATGGTTCTAGAGCTGAAATTAGATTCTGTTTTTGTTTCATTTCAAACAACCTTTATTACTTTGAATAAAGAGATAAATGTACCAAATGCAAATGTGGCTAGGCTAACCAAAGGGAAGATATATACTTGGAGTTTTATATAGAACCTGCAGAAGGGGGATCCCTGGGTGGTGCAGTGGTTTGGCGCTTGCCTTTGGCCCAGGGCGCGATCCTGGAGACCCGGCTTCGAATCCCACATCGGGCTCCTGGTGCATGGAGCCTGCTTCTCCCTCTGCCTATGTCTCTGCCTCTCTCTCTCTCTCTCTCTCTGTGACTATCATAAATAAATAAAAATTAAAAAAAAAAATTTAGAACCTGCAGAAGAGGGAAGCCTTGGACTTGGGAGTAGGCAGGAATGAAGCATTCTGAGGCTCCAGGAAGCAGGAGCTGTCCTGAAACAGCAGAGCTGTTCTGAGCCTTTCATCTGCTGGGACAGAATAGAATGCATGCAGGTCCCTCTTCGTATCTGTGTCCCTCTCTGCACAAGATGACAGTTCCTTAGAAGGGGCATCTGCTTGCCCTTGCTTGCCTTGCCTGTCCAGCCTTGGTATCAGTCCAAGGGTCTTTTTCTAGTTTTTAGTTGCTTTTTGTCAAATTTGACATTATGCATCCAGTTGAAGAAATCTTTAATCCCAGTGAACAGTGCAGCATTTTTGGATTGTGGTTAAAAGCCCACCCATGACAATGAAAGAAAAAACAGGATTTCTGTCTCTGATTTGTGGCTAGAAGCAATAGAGTCATGAAAGGCTCCCACTTAGTGAAATATTTAGCTATCTAGAATTTTGTACATTAGTACATCCCTTTTAAATACTGACACTTCAAAGAACATTTGTATAATATTTAATTACTGGTTCCATGTCATTAATGGTAAGCTGGTGGGTGGTTTTTTGTGTTTTTCCCACCTGGTGGCACAGAATACATGTGAATATATATGTATGTATATATTTATATGTATTTGTAATGAATACATAAGTAGATGTGAAAATGGTTTTATATGGCATAATTTTGCATTTTTCATTCTAGTACATCATGACTGCTGGGTCTCCAGCTTTTCTTTATTTCTGAATCTGAGAAACATACCATTAGTTTTTTTGTATTGACTATGTCCCTAGGATGGAATCAGTATTTAAAATGTAGAGTAAAACCTTGAGGTTACATATCATGAAAGGACAAATTACCTGTGTTTCTGATCCTCCAGATCCTGGTTGGGGAATTATAGGAGATGCTGAAATGGAATTCTGACACTGGGCAGTATGCCCTTCCCTGGGCAACTAGAAGCTGTTTTGCTGCCAGGGTGACATCTGGTTTCTGAGGACCATGTGTGTCTTCCCTTCACCCTGACTCTGATCTAAATACTGATAGAGCACACTCCAAGCAGTAATGACTTGGTGTAATATAAGTGATAGACTTCTTTCAGAGTCTCCTTCACAGCTGTGTGCTGTTCTGAAATTATCCCCTTTTTTCTCCTCCTGTTTTGATGATTTCCTGAGTGCTTTCAAAAAAAGATGATAAATGAAGGGAAAAAGCCCAAGTAGTTAACTTATAAGTGTAAAGTGTACTCTCTTTGACCTGCAATTCTTTTTCCTGTAATTTGCCTAAAATCATAATCGTTAGCTGAAAATGTATGCAGAAAGTTCATTTCAGTTTTAACTAACAGTGAAAATTTGGGAATGACCTGAATTTGTAGAAACAGAGTACCAACTAAGTAAAGTTGGCTAATTATGCAGCCATCAAAAATAATGGCATAGTTTTATATATTTATTGGTTTGTAATGAGATATGTGATGTAGAATAATGTTTATGTTACTGACTGAAAAGCAAATTGCAGAACAACATTTATATGCTCCCATTTATGTAAATTGTGTACTTCTGTGTTTCTACACAGAATATGCTACCTATGGAGTAATGTCTGGAAGTATGTTTGAACAATGGTTATCTCTAGTGGGTAGATTTGGAGATTGCTTTTCTAATTGGTAATCCACACTGGGAACCAAAACTATGATTTCAAAGTACATTTGCCCCTTTCAGTGATTTTTTTTTAATATCATATTAATAGTTTTTAAGAAATTTTATTATCTCATTTCTAGTTGTTTTTATATTATTAAGCCTGTGAAACAGGAAGACCACAGTTTGTTTTTTAACTATACTAGACTTGAATATCTTAATATTTTGTGTCTTCAGCTTATGCCTTTTAGTACCTCTGCCTTAGATTGTATATATGTTGTCTAGTGGTAAGAGCTATATTTGTTAAAGTTCATCTGTGTAGCATCTGGCGTAGTATGTCCTGGAAATAGATCCTTAAATGTGAAATATAGTTCCTCTTGTTTGTGTAACAAATCATTTTTTTGTCTGTTTAGGTGTAGAGTTTGGTGCTCGAATGATAACTATTGATGGGAAACAGATAAAACTTCAGATATGGGATACGGTGAGTATAATGAATACACTGTATGCCCTCAATAAAGTTGTTTTATGAAAGTACAGTATATGTTTTATTTTGTTTTAATGTCATTTTATGCCTATTACGGTTTGTTGGATACAAATACCCCTACAGCCATGAGATGAAATGTGGTGCCAGAAAAGATTAGGTTTTCTTTCGCAGTGTTTTCACCAGGTAGACCGCAGGTGTTGGTTGTTAGTGAAACATATCTGAACAAATGCTCAGGCTATTTGTCTAAATGGAAATGTGCTAAACTGTGTTTTTAAGAAAATAAAATAGCATATCTAAAGTACACATACAAGATAAAATATGAAAGTAAACGCCATTGAGTCACTTGATCTGAAAGTTTATTAATTTTAAAAGTTCGATTTAAAAATAAAAGCTTGAGGAGCCCCTGGGTTGCTCATTTGGTTAAGTGTCTGCCTTTGGCCTATGATCACAGGATCCTAGGATCAAGCCCCACATAGGGCTCTCTGCTCCATGGGAAGCCTGCTTCTACCTCTCCCTTCACCTGCTGCTCTCCCTACTTGTGTTCTATATATCTTTCTCTGCCAAATAAATAAATAAGTCTTTAAAAAAAATTTTTTTTAAAGTTTGATGTAGTCCCAACCGCTTGAAGCCACTTTCCTTCTCACTTAGATTCATTGAATACCTATTCCATGCCATGCTGTATAGCGTTAAATAACAATTTGTCATTTTAACCACCGCACCGGATTTGAGTGACTGTTTTCTCTGTTCTCCCAACTTAAATACATAAAAGAGGAGTTACTTTATTACATATGGTAGATGCTTTGAAGTAGTGGTTCTCAAATTTTTTGGTCTCAGAATCCCTTTCTTTATACTTTTAAAAATTAGTGAGGACCCCGAAGAGCTTTTGTTTATGTGGCTTACAGCTATCAATATATACCATATTAGAAATCAAAACTGAGAAACTTTTTTTTTTTTAAAGAGATGAGAAAGAGAGGCAGGAGGAGGAACAGAGGAAGAGGGAGAAAGAATCTAAAGCAGGCTCCCTGTCCACTGCAGAGTCCACCATGGGGCTCCATCTCATGATCCTGAGATCATGACCTGAACCTAATCCAAGAGTGGGATACTTAACCAATTGAACCATCCAGGTGCCTCCAGACTGAGAAACTTATTAAATATCCAGTTACTAATTCATTTTAAAATAAGCATAATAAGGGCATCTGGGTGGCTCAGTCAGTTAAGTGTCTGCCTACGGCCAGGATCCTGGGATCGAGTCCTTCATGGGGCTCCCTGCACAGTGGGGTGTTTGTTTCCCCCCTTCTCTTTCTGCCCCTCTCCCCTACTCATGCACATGTTCTCTTTCAAATTCATAAAATCTTTTAAAAAATATAATAAATTCATTATATGTTAGGCTAAACAAAGCAGTTTTTATGGAAATTGACTATGTTTTCCCAAAACAAAACTTTATTTTTCTAGTGAGAAGAGTGTCGATTTGTTACATTTTGAAAAGTCTCTTCACTATCTGCTTAATAGAAAACAGCTTGGATTCCCATATCTGCTTCTTCACTGAGTCTTATGTGTGTTATTTAGTTGGAGTGTATGAAGAAAATACAACCTCACAGAAATAGGTAGTTGGGAAATGGAGGACTTCATGGACCCTGGAAGAGTCGGAGATCACATTTTGAGAACTACTGCCGTAGGTCAATTAGGACTTAATTCTTCACAGAATCCCAATTGAGAAAGATCAAAAGGTCAGCTGTTATGACAAAAAGCATATTTTCTAAACTAGTAAATGAAATATAAAATATGGGGAATTTTATCATTATATACCCCTGTTTTTTTCTTGTCGCTCAGTCTTGATTTCTTACCTGTCACCTATAATAGTTATTGAAGGAAGGAACCTTGGAGAATATTCAGTCTCACAGACTGGATTCCCAAGACCAAGCAAGTGGCTGCAGGCTGTCATGAGCACTACAATCCTGACTGCTCCTATGTTATCACATAATTGTCCCTGAAATGGAAAACCCTAAATCTCTATCTTGCTCTGTCCCAGAGTTACACATTGGACTCTAGGTTCTCGTGGTATCTTACCTCTTCTTTTTAAGGGAAGATTTATGCTTTTACTGTTTCTTAGGGTTCCCCCACCCTGAGCCTGTAGTGTCTCATAACTTTTTTGATTTATATTCTCCCAGGCAACATGATTTCAAAACTGCATGGAAAAGAGAAAAACGAAATATGCAAAGTCCCTTTCTAGAGATTTAAAATTAATGCTCTCCAGCCAAAATGAAGTATTTTTTACTTCTATATTTGAAGAATCTCCTTTTTCAGAACTGTTTTGCATAAATTCTGCTAATAACTTAGCTAATAAACTCATGCAGCACAGTGTAGTGTGAACGAGACTACTTGCTGTTCTCTGATAAACACATTTTTCATACCTTGTACTGCATGAATACTTGCTTTGCTTAAAATACTTTACCCCCTTTTCCCATTTAAGACCAGCCCAGATGTCAGCTGTTGTGGAACCTTTCTGATACCCATGGGATAGCTCATTCTCCCCATAGTATTTTACGCATATTTCTGTTATAGTTCTGATCCTGTTACTTTACTTGTTTGTTTACCTTCCTCAGAAAATCATGAGGGAAACGACCATTGTATTGTGCTTAACATTGTGTCTTATATTTATAGATGCTGACTGGTTAAGTGTTTGGTAAATTTCATTGAACAAATAAGTAAAGCATCTCATTCTAAGCAGCTTGTAGGATCATTGGATATGTCCAAGAGACCCCATTAACTAAAGTACGTAGTTCCAAAGGGAAGACTGATATTGTACTGAAAATATTGTGACATCAGAGGCACAAACCACTTCATTGTAGTCTGTTATAGTTTATCACTTGTTCTTCTATCCTTAAGGTGTTCTCTTAATCCCCTCCAGTTTTTGAAACTTGAACAAGTCATTAATTCCCCAATTGTTTCTTTTTTGGTTAATTAGTCCTGCCTTTTTTTTTTTTTCTTATGAGTTGATTATTTTACACTGCAGTGATGTTTCAGAAGAAATCTGTAGTAATTACTTATTTTGGACCAGTATGAAAGGGAAATAGGAAAAAAAACCACAAAACCTTGTTCATCCTTCCTCTAGTAAGGCAGAGGAGGAGTCTTCTTTCTTCTGTCTCTAAAAGTGAGAGACTGGTATCTTCAAAGACATCATGACTCCCAAGAATTCCAGGGCTTCCACATGGAGGGTGCTAGGACCAATAAATAGCCCATTTCAGATTGTAAAGAATGTTCAAAAAACTCTGTTAATTTATTACTTTTGAAATCTGCTTTTTGAGTTTCTGCCTTAGAGGTTCTCCTCTAATTGTCATAGGTTTTCTTATTTCACCTAACTTCCAAAACTCTTTAATAGACATTATCTGACACACATACAGTTTGGTTCCACACTTGGTTTCCCATATCATTAATGTTTTTTTTTTTTTGTCTGTTTGTTTGTTTTAAGATTTTATTTATTTATTCATGAGAGACATAGAGAGAGAGAGACAGAGAGACACAGGCAGAGGGAGAAGCGGGCTCCATGCAGGGAGCCTGGCATGGGACTTGATGCTGGGTCTCCAGGATCATGCCCTGGGCTGAAGGCGGCACTAAACCTCTGAGCCACCCGGGCTACCCTCATTAATGTTTTTCAACGTATTGATACATTTAGTTAGGAAACTACATTTTTAGTAGCAAGGATCATGTCTCTCCTGGCCCAGGCCATTTACAAAACCATCCTAGAGTCCTTCAGGAAAAAATTTGCCAAATATTATTATTATTTGTTTCATCAGCCTTAAGGAAATTATTTTTTCCCCCAAGACCCAGTGTCTTAGGATGTTTGTCATTCATTGTATATCCATTTCCATTCACAAAAAATAAAAATAAGGAAATTTCCTTTCAAAATTTCCATAGCCACCATCCAGCATCTTTGCTTGTTTTGAAAATAGTAAGTATAGTTGCCAACAGATACTCCCTAGAGGCCTTGCTGCAAGCAGTGATGACAGTGTGTCACAACCTCCCTGAAAGCACTTTCCTTTGGCCCTGTGTAACTTTTTTTCTTTTGTCAGAAGTCAAATAATGTGGTATGTTTAGTCTCTGTCAGGATGAGTCAAGAAAACAGTTTGCTGCCACTTCTTATTCCTTGACTGATGGAAAGGGAAGTGTAAGAAGAAGTCCATTCTCAGTCTTAGACCCTCATCCAGCCTTTACCTTCCTTTTTTTATTCCTACTCCTCTTTTTGCTTTTTGCCTTCCCAATTGATCCAAATAAATTTTATTCTCTTCCTCCCAAATTTATAGTATGGATGTTTTAAGTCCACGTTTCTGCTCAACTTCCCTCGAGATATTTTAAATTCACAAATATTTTTCCCCCAAGGAAGATATTGGAACTACGTAAAAAACACTCACATGCAGCCTACATGCTGAAAGTACCTTTTCAGCAAATCACAGGCATTTTTTTGGTTCTTTGTAAAATGTGTCCATTCTTATAACCAACTTCTTACCCAAACGAGTGTTTTTATTTATCAGTGGGGTGGTATAATGATGGATGACCCTCCAGTTCAGTGGGAGCAAAGAAAGGGGCTGAAACCAAGCACCTTGGTTCTGCCTCCACTCCTCTCTGCTCCCATCCCCACAACCCCAGGAGTAGAGAGGCTTTTGCCTTCTATGGCAGCTGTTCATTAACCTTCTCTTGAATAACTTACAAGGCCAAGAAGCTATGTTAGACATTTCATTCTACTCTAATATTTACCTCCCACCTGTGGTCTCCAGTTTCTCTTATATGGCAGCATTAAAAGAATCTGAAATCCTCTCTTTTTCAAAGTAAATAGTCTTAATTTCTTAAGAAATTTAACATCACTCTTCTTTCTAGGTATTTACAACCCTGTATCTCTTCTCAAGATGATCTACTTTCATTTCTCTAGGAAACTCCCTTAAAAAGCCTAGACTTAAATAGTCCAGATTGACTTTTTCAGTGTCCTTGCTGTGGACACTGAGACAGCCTTAAAAATCACTCTGATTTTTATTGATGTTACTGTCATCCAAAACAGAAGTCTTGTTCATGCATGTAGATTTCAGAATCTTTTTTTCTTGATGGTTGTTCCTTATCACAGGTCGAGATTTTTAAGTTGAATCTTTAGTAAGTACCTGAGATTTCATTTTTGGACACTGGACAACTTTTTTGGCTACTTAGTAATCCTTTTCTACTTTTTGGTTCTTTACTGAGTTTTATATAGTGGGAATTGTTAGATAAATGACTAACAATGAAAGTAGAGGTATTACTGTAATATTGATTCTCACAGATCTGAATTTTCTAACTTTATTGGTCTTTTGAGATTAGTCAAGATAACATAATATGAGTGCATACTTGTATATACTTCAGTATTCCGAGTTAGGCTATCCCTCAAAGAGAACTAAGGTGGAAACAAGATCAGCATTTGAGCAGAGTATGTACCTTTTATATAATCAATAATACTAGAACCATATGATCACATGGAAGTGCTCTTGGGTGTGTGAGGAGAAATGGATAACTATGGGCTATGGTAGACAAGCTTCCTAGCTTTGTGAGAGAATCCGGAGGTTTGGACAGGTCTTCAAAGGGAAGGGAAATTGGGTAGCTGGAGGAAAATAGTTCTTCAGGCAAAGTTACGTAGGCACAAAAGCAAGAATATTCTGAATATGGTCAGGATATCAGCAGGAAAAAAAACTGACTATAAGAACAAGACTTTTATTGAATAAGAAGATAAAATTCTAGAGAAACAAATAGAGATCAGATTCTCAAAAAAGCTTTAAGACTTAAAAACCAAGGTATTTAGAAATGTTTGAGCAGTAGCTTACTGTGTGTAAAGTTGTATGTTATGGAGGTAACAGGAGAGAAGGAGGAATTAAATTCCCAGCGTGGTTACCACAAAAATTATTGGGAACAGAAAGACTTAGGCATGTAGGGAAGTCAAGTCAGGGTATCCTCATCTGGCGATTGGAAGTCACTTTTAAAGGTATGGGCTAGGGGTGACTGATTGCCTCAGTCAGTAGAGCATGCAGCTCTTGATCTTGGGGTCATGAGTTCGATTCCCATGTTAGGGGTATATTGTACTTAATTTTAAAATAAACAAATAAGCAAATGATGGGCTAAAGAACCAAATTTATTTGATTTAGCAGTCCCCACATGGAAAACAGAGGTCTATAAAGCTTATTTTCTCACAGAGGTTTTATGACTGATTGTTCAAGTACAAAGCATCACTGAGAACAAACATGTTCCATTATCTGGCAAGGCTGACTTGCTGTCTTTTACATTTTGCACTCTGGGTATCTTGCTGATTTTTTGCAGAACTCAAACAGTTATATTATGAACTGATAAGCTTATGGTCCACTCTGGTCTCTCCTAACCAGGTTTCTCTGGTGCTGTTCACTTAGCTAGTCATTTTCCTTTCATTAAATGTGTTTTGCTTTAATACCCTCAGCCACTATTAGAAATCTCTTACCGCAGGTAATTCTCTATACTGTTCAGTTTCAAGCTTCTAAAACTCCTTAAGCCAACATTTTGTATTGAAGATGATCAAAAATAACATCTATACTTCCTAAGTTGACATTCTTTTTCATGTAAAACATTACAGGTTAACCATCATTTGGCCATGTTTATATTAGTGTGTTTTTTTAAAAAGTAGATTGCTTTAATGTGATCAAGATAATTAGCATTGGACTAGCTTTATGCAGTTGTTGGACAGTTTGTGTATAAAGAAGTCATAGTAAAAAACTTAATTGGGCAAGATTTATTTTAAGGCTATGAATCCCATTAACAGAGACTAGGCCAGTGAGTGAGATGTCTTTACCAGTGACATCTAAAGAATTTGGAAACTATTCTGAATACTGAATACTGATCTTTAAAGTAATCATAGGTTTTAAGATGCATGGTTATGTTCATAGACCTCACTTGGAATGTTTGGGTTTTTATTTGCTTGAGTCTTTAATTTGTAATGGGTAGGCAAAACTCGATTGAATGGATTCAGTATAAAGCGATGCATTAAAAACAGTATTTCCATATTATAACATGTTGTTCTTGGTAAAACAGTACAAAGGGAGTAAGAATGGTGTACAGGCATGTGTTTTTTTTTTTTTCCTTTGTAAAAATTTGTTTTCCCTTTTACTGTTTATCTGAGCTATTAACCCCGAAGTTTTAAATCATATAGTGGTGTTCCTCTTAATGGTATATTCATTTTAACTCCTACCACAGAATGTCCCTGCAAGATTGTTTTAAAGAACTTTTGCCTTTTCTCAATATTTAGAGCTCTAAACCTGATTTTTAACTTATATATATATATATATATATATATATATATATATATATATATCTTTTTATATTATTACCAAGACTCCTTCCTTGATATATATAATTCACAGTGAAAGTGAAAGAAATCTCTCAAAAATATAGTCCTGGGGACGCCTGGGTAGCCTAGTGGCTGAGCATCTGCCTTTGCCTCCGGAGTTGCTGGATTGAATCCCACTTCAGGCTCCTGTATGGAGACCTGCTTCTTCTCCCTCTGCCTATGTCTCTGCCTTTCTCTGTGTCTCTCATGAATAAATAAATAAAATCTTTAAATATATATAGTCCTTAGTTTTCCTGTGCTAAGCAGTTTTAAAAATTCCCATTATGCTTATATTTTGGTTTATTAAAAGAACTTTTTTGGAAAGATACATCTCAATAAATTATATAAAAGTAATTTTAATGAATTTCATGTTTCCAACTAGTATTATCTAATGTTTTAACCTCGAACTATATGAAATGAGTCAGCTATTTGTACAGTTCTTTTGTGTGATGGCTTTCTCAGGATTCAGTTTGGCCAAAGACATTCAAAGTGCTAGAATTGTTTGCAAGTTACCGAGAGAAGGCCTAATCTTTAGTTTCCACATAGAAGTTATTTTTACTGAATCTTTTAGCATGTTAGGATTTACTGATGTCTACTTATTTCAGTGGGATGGAGTAATGACTGTTTTGTACACTCGATTAAGACATTAGGATTCATTCTTTCATTCTAAAGGCTTTCTCTGCATGTTTGCTGTGTGCCAGACCCAGTGCTAGGCACTCAGAGTGGAGAGCATGGGAGGGAGGGAGTATATTGCGAGGGCCAAGAAGTACAAGGAATTGTAGTGTGGAGTGTTAGAACAAGGCAAAACTTAAGCTGTCTGTGTGAATTCTGAGGTTTAGTATAGTTACACTGAAAGATCAAAACTCAGCATACAAACAAGAATATTGTTCAAGTTAGTAGATTTTGAATACAGAAATTGTGAAAACTGGCTTGGTGTTTATTTAATTTAGTTTTTTTTTTTTCTTAGAAGTTATAGAAGTGATCAAAAATGCACAAGTATTTCTGATAAGAACCGTCTCATTTTTAAAACTCAGAGGCCGTATGTATATCCTTCACCAGCCTTCTTAAAAACCAGAATATTAGTGCACCAGTAAGAGAGAAAAATGAACTAATTTTGCATAATCTCTGAAGTCTGTTTTCACAAGTGGATATAAAGATGACTTCTACATCCTGTTGCTGTTTGACAAGCATTATATATCACATACAGAGGAAATTGATTGAGTGTGGAGAAAAAAATTATATAAATTAAATTCAGAACCATTTTCTGTTTTTCATAATAAAATGATTGCTCAAAGAATTCCATCTGATGACTGTTGAAAGCTCACTGCAGTTTATGATATAACTGATAAAATCTGCATCCTTGGCCTTCCAACAACCTTTACACCAGCAGATGGTGGGCGTAAAGATGTCATTCATCATTTATTTACAATGGACTTTATTTATTCTAGTGTCAACAGCTGCCCCAGGGAGTGGGTTATTGAATTCAAATGTGAGGCTCTGGGTTATTTGCTTCCTTTCAAATTTGTCTTCAGAGCTTAGTTGCTAGGAGTCCATTCTGTGTTCTAATAATGATTCATGTATTGTGAAGCCATTCAGTAAATTGGGTTGTCAGGGATTGCCAAAAAAGGTTTAGAGGTCTGGGGGGTGGGGTGACATGTGTGTCTGGTTGACTTGAGCAATAGTGGTATTTTGTGACTTTTTCCTAAGACTGGTGAAGTTTTCTTTTCCTTCACATGCTCACTCCCTACCTCCCCACATTCTATATGAATAAAAAGAAAATGTGTAGAGAACAGTTTATTAAAGAAAATTCTCAACCTTTTCTTTCCTCACAGGCAGGGCAAGAGTCCTTTCGTTCCATCACAAGGTCATATTACAGAGGTGCAGCAGGGGCTTTACTAGTGTATGATATTACAAGGTGAGAACTTGGAAATGTATCCGTTCGTTTGGTCAATGCAGAGACTTTCTCTAAATAAACATTGATTGCCAGTTATAAAAGTATGGTTTTGCCTTTATGCCCTGGCTGTTTGACTTTAAAACTTGTGTGTCTTTAATTAAATTTAAATTTACTGCAGAAATCTGCAACTAAATTATTTTCTTCTATAAATAAGCACCTCCAGGTTAATCAATTTGGTAATATTATTTATACATTGGAATTTTCCAAAGTGAGGTTACACTTTATTTCCAGATACTGTACTTGAGAGCTGTTTCTCATTACATAAGTGGATATGGCTGAAAATAGTTACCTTTAATGGAATGTATACTGTTCGTTGTACACTGCTAGAGGAACACACTAGAAATAGTGATCAAATTTTCTTTTCTATTTAGGAGAGATACATTCAACCACTTGACAACCTGGTTAGAAGATGCCCGCCAGCATTCCAATTCCAACATGGTCATTATGCTTATTGGAAATAAAAGGTAAAAAGACTAATTTAAAGCTTTTTTGCATTAATGATGAGGCGGCTGTGGATAGCTGTTTATGTGATAATTGTTACAGTGCTCATCTTACATGTTTGTCTAAATGTAAGTTATTGGTTTCTTAAATTACAAAATTTTGAAAATCCTAAGACTGTTTCTTTTGGTTTTTAAAATACAGATATTAAGCTTTGTTGGAAATTGTTATAATCATCATTACTATTATCATGAGAAATCGTTTAATAATTATTTATTACTAATTATTGACTAATCAGTAATCTGATTTATTTGGAGGGTGAATCACTGTCAAATATTATCCAAATTAATTTTTTTAATCCAAATTATTTTAAATACTTTACGGTAGAAATAAAATGTGTACAGAACTCAGAAAAATATTTGTTCTTTTTCATGACTAAATGTTCATTACAAGTTCATGCAATACATCTATTAATCAAGTGTATTTCCACTTAAAGTCCTGAAACATTTTTAGTATTGTTTACTAGATATCACATTAATACTTTTAAGCTTTCTTTTTTTTAAAGATTTTATTTATTTATTAATGAGAGAGGCAGACACATAGGCAGAGGGAAAAGCAGGCTCCCTCTGGGGAGCCTGATGTGAGACTTGATCCCAGGACTCTGGGATCACAACCTAAGCCAAAGGCACATGCTCAATCAATGAGCCACCCAGGTGTTCCTCAGCTTATTTCTAAGGCTTTATATTAGTGTCATCCTAATGTTGATTTTTTTTTTTTTTTATCTCTCTAGGGACCGTTATTTGCAGTGACTGTCCCTTGTGCTTTACATTTAAAATAATAGAACATGGGAAGACAGTTTCTTGGACATAGCTTCTCTGAACATTAAATTTAGAATGTAGGAAAGTTTTCACTAATTTTAGTCGAAAATTACAGTAGAGGGATGCCTGGGTGGCCCAGCGATTAAGCAGCACCTGCCTTTGGCTCAGGGCATGATCCCACAGTCCCAGGATCGAGTCTCACTGGGCTCCCTGCATGGAGCCTGCTTCTCCCAATGTCTGTGTCTCTGCCTCTCTCTTTCTGTGTGTCTCATGAATAAATAAATAAAATCCCGATGTGAGACCCAATCCTGAACTCCAGGATCACTCCTGAGCCAAAGGCAGCTGCTCAACCGCTGAGCCACCAGGTGTCCTACATAAAATCTTTAAATAAAAAAATAAGAAAGAAAATTACAGTAGAAACAACTAAAATTAGCACTTTCAAATGTTCATACTTTTACCAGTGTTTTCCTTGTGACTGAAACATGGTGGGTGGCATCTTACTGTGGCTTAAAACTGGTTGTTGCACTTGAGGACCTTATAGTCCCAATATGAAAAAGAAAAGCATATGTACAAAGGTGTTTCTCACTACAAAATGAAATGATAATTACATGATATGATGGAGGTGTTAGCTAAGACCAGTGGTGGTAATCATATTGTGTTATATAAATGTATCAACACATTGTACACCTTAAACTTACACAATGTTATATGTCAGTTATATCTCAATAAAAAATAAATAATCCCTAAACAATTTTTAAGAAAGTATTTTCTTCATAGCTATTTGATCCCCAACTCTAAGCTCTAGTTAACATGGCTGTCCTGAATTTCCTTTGTGAAATGACTTTCTTAAATGTAGAGTCTTCAGTCAAAACAAACAAACACCAAAAAAAAAAAAAACCCTAAGTAAATGGAGAGATATACTGAATTCATTGATTGAAAACTAAATATTTTTTAGGTGGTGGGTCTTCCCAAATTGACCTCAAGATTCATTTTAATCCCAATCAGAATTCTTTAGGTTTTTTTTAAGGAGGTAGAAATTAATAAGCTGTTTTCATAATTTGTATGAAAATGCAAAGATCAGGGCACCTGGGATGCTTAGTCAGTTGAGTATCCAACTCTTGGTTTCGATTCAGGTCATGATCTCAGGGTTGTGAGATCTGCACTTAGTATGGAGTCTGCCTAAGTTTCTCCTTCTCCCTCTGATCCACCCACTCATGGGCATGCGTGTTCTCTCTCTCTCTCTCTCTCTCTCTCTCTCTCTTTAAAATAAATAAAAATTTTTTTTAATGGAAAGGTCATAGAATAGCCAAAGTTGGGGGATTTACTGGCTCTGCTCTACTGATTTCAAAGTTTATTGTAAAGGTATTATAATAAGTTCAGTCTGGTATTGGCATAGGTAGACATAGATAGGGAACAGAGTAAGAAGTCCAGAAATAGACTCTCTCTCTCTCTCTCTCTCTCTCTATATATATATATATATATATATATAGTCAATTTTTTGACAAAGGTTCCAGGACAGTTAACTAGGGGAAAGGATAATCCTTTCATCAAATGATGCTAGAACAATTGAATAGCCATGTATCAAAAAAATGAACCTTGACCCTTACCTCACACCATATACAAAGTTAACTAGAAGTGAATCATAGACCTAAGTGTAAGAGAAAAAAATATTTTAAAATTTTAAAATTCTAGAAGAAAACAAACTTTTAGTGACTTTGGTTTTGTCAGACACTGTTTATCTTTTTTTTTTTTTCTTTCAAGATTTTATTTAAATTCAAGTTAGTTAACATGTAGTGTAGTATTAGTGTCAGGGGTAGAATTTGATAAGTCATCACTTGAATATAGTGCTCATTACATCCTTAAGCCTATCATCCATTTACCTCATCCCCCCACCCACCTTCCCTTCCAACAACCCTCAGTTTGTTCCCTGTAGTTAAGAGTCTCTTATGGTTTGTCTCCCTCTCTTTTTATCTTATTTTATTTTTCCTTCCCTTCCCCTGTGTTCATCTGTTTTGTTTCTTAAATTCCACATGAGAGAAATCATAGGGCATTTGTCTTTGACTAAGTTATTTCACTTAGCATAATAACCTCTAGTTCCATCCTCATCATTGCAAATGAGAAGATTCATCCTTTTTGATGGCTGAGTAATATTTTAGTGTGTGTGTATATCATATCTTCTTTATCCATTCATCTGTCAATGAACATATGGGCTCTTTCCATATTTCACCTATTGTGGACATTGTTGCTATAAATACTGGAGTGCATATGTCCCTTTGGATCACTATATTTTTATCCTTTGGATAAATACCGAGTAGCACAATTGCTGGGTCATAGAGTAGTTCTATTTTTAACTTTTTGAGGAAACCCCATACTGTTGTCCAGAGTGGCTGCACCAGTTTGCAGAGAGGATGCACCACATCCTCGCCAACATCTGTTTTTTCCTGAGTAATTAATTTTAGGCATTTTGACCAGTGTGTATGGTGGTATCTCCTTGTGATTTTGATTTATATTTCCCTGATGATAGTGATATTGAGCATTTTTCATATTATCTGTTAGTCATTTGTATGTCTTCTTTTGAGAAATGCCTGTTCATGTCTTCTGCCCATATTACAATTGGATTTTTTATTTTTGCGGTGTGGAGTTTGGTAAGTTCTTTATAGATTTTGAATACTAGCCCTTTATCTGATAGGTCATTTGCAAGTATCTTTTCCCATTCCATTGGTTCCCTTTAGGTTTGTTGATTTGTCAAACTTTTTTACATGGGACAGAGAAAAGGCATAAAGGGGGAAAAAATAACTATATACTTGACTTTTAAACAACACACAGTCAAAGCTCATGTTACTTTGATTCCCCAAAGCCTTAACTGCTAATAGCTTACTGTTGACTGATAGCAAATAGTTAACATGTATTTTGTATGTTGTATGTCTTATAATACTGTATTCTTACAATAGAGAAAAGAAAATCTTATTAGGAAAATGGTAAGGAAGAAAAAAATACATCTGCTGTATTGTGCTATAATTTGAGGGGATTAGGGTAGAGGGAGAGGAAGGGAGAGAATCTTAGGCAGGCTTCATGTTCAATCCAAGCAGGCTCCGTTTCACAACCCTGAGATCATGACCTGAGCTGAAATCAAGGGTCAGACACTTAACTGACTGAGCCACTCAGGCACACCCCAGTACTGTTCTGTATTCATTGAAAAAAATTCACATGTAAATGGACCTTCACAGTACAAACCCATGTTGTTCAAGGTCAACAGAATTGAAAAGTTTTGCTCTTCAAAAGACAGTTTCAGAGAAGTCTGGGTGGCTCAGCAGTTAAGTGTATGCCTTAGGCTTAGGGCGTGATCTTGGAGTCCTGGATTCCACTCAAGCCCGATGTGGGACTCCATCAAGGAGGAACCTGCTTCTCCCTTTGCCTATGTCTCTGTCTCTCTCTCTGTGTGTGTCTCTCATGAATAAATAAATAAAATCTTAGAAACAACAACAAAAGACTAGGAGAAAATATTATAACACATGAAACCTATATCCAACAAAATGTTTATATCTAGAATAATGAAGAATGTTACAATTCATTAATAAAAAGACAGCCCAGTGTTTTTAAATGAGCAAAAGGTCTGAATCGCACTTTACTAAAGAAGATATATATAGTTGGCAAGTAAGCACATAAAAAATATTTTAACACCACTAGTCATGAGGGAAATGCAGATTAAAACCTCAATGATATACCATTACACACTCATTAAAATGGCTAACATTAAAAAGATTAACATACTAAGTATTGGCAAGGATATAGAAGAACTGAAACCTTTGTATGGCTTTGGGGCATGTAAAATGATACAATCACATTTGAAAACAATTCGGTGGTTTCTTTAGAAAATAAATATACATCTGCCGTACTACGTAGGCATTCCATTCCTGGGTATTTATCCAACATAAGCATGTTTTCATAGGGCCACACAAAGAATTACACACAAATATTCTAGCAGCTCTATTTGTAATAACCCAAAAGTGGGAACAACCCACATTTCAAATAGTAAGTGAATGCGTAAATTGTGATATAGTCATACAGTGGAATATATTCCACTCAGTAAAGAAGAATGAGCTGTTGATGCTATGCATCAGAATGGATAAATCTCAAAACAATTATGCTGAGTGAAAAGACCTAGACAAAAATGAAGATACACCATGTGATCCCATTTATATAAAATCCTGGAAAATTTAGAAAGCGGATCATTAGTTGCCTAGCAGTAAAGTGGGAGGAAAGGATGGATTACAGTGGAGTATGAGGAAATCCATAGGAGGTGAATGGCTTCACTAGTAAACATGTCAAACTCATCATTTTATATTAAATGTGTGGTTTATTTTAGATTAATTATGTTGTAGTAAAGCTGTAAAAATAGTAAGATAGCAAGTAGCATACTGTATAGATTTAATTTTAGAGTTATTTTTTTTTAAGATTTTATTTATTCATTCATAGAGACACACACACACACACACACACAGAGAGAGAGAGAGAGAGAGAGGCAGAGACACAGAGGGAGAAGCAGGCCCCATGCAGGGAGCCTGAATGGGACTGGATCCCCAGTCTCCAGGATCACACCCTGGAGACTGCATGTGGCGCTAAACTGCTGCACCACCAGGGCTGCCCTAGAAAGAGTTATTTTAATAGAAATCAAAGTTTGCTGTTAAGAGAAAATATTTACTTGTAATATTTCGATTATAAAAGGCCAATTATTGATTACTTCCTTGTAACTAGAGATATCTGTCATCTTGGCCTTTGCTTAAGACCTTTCATTGTTACTCTTTCCTCATTTAAATTATCTCAAGGCTTTTAAGATTAAAGCTATTGTAGGGAAACTTTAGTCTCTGTGATACAGAAGTATTCATACTACCATTCAGTGGTGATGTGTGAAAAAATAAGAGGAGACTATTGGAGAATAAAGAGAATTTCATACTTTTAGTCTTACTAATGTTTTCCTTGTGTCTCAAACGTGGTGGGTGGCAACTTACTGGTGGCTTAAATTTTGTTCCTGCCCATGAGGAGCTTATAGTCTAAATGTGAAAAGGAAAAGCACACTATATACAAGAGGTGTTTCTAATGATTATAGATGGGTGGCGCTTATAATTAAGAGCATAGTAGCAATGGAAAGACATTTTAAGGAAGAAACTAGGAGAAGGGAACAAAGAATGTATGACGTGCAAAGAGTGAATAGGGATGAACAGAGATAAATGAGGTGATTATTATTAGATGAGGTGAATTGGGGTAGACATGGAAACAGGGAATAGGCAATTTTTGAATTAGATGCATTAAGCAGTAGGGAACCAGTGAAGGGATTTGAGAAGGGCACTGACCTAGTCAGAGTGACAGATGACACAAATTTTTCTTACTATGGCATTTTAAATTGGTTATACAAGAAATAGGAAGCAGACTCTACAAAGATGAAAAATTCTTAATAGTCAAGGATTATAATACAAACCCTAAACAAAAAGAGGGTGTGAATTAAGAGAATGGTTTAGGAAAGAAGGATAATTAAGTAATGAAAACAATTTAAAGAGGATTAATAGAGTGAAAAGTCAAAGACAACAATATGATTTTTATGCCTGGAAAACTGAGGAAACAAGCAAAATAAAGAAGGGTATATAACAAGAAAAGTCATGCATTCCTAAATGCCATTTCCCTTTTTTTTTTTTTTTAAGATTTTATTTATTTATTCATAAGACACACACACAGAGAGAGAGTGAGAGGCAGAGACACAGGCAGAGGAAGAAGCAGTCTCCATGCAGGGAGCCTAACACAGGACTCAATCCCGGGACTCCAGGATCACACCCTGGGCTGAAGGCCCAGGCACGAAAACCGCTGAGCCACCCGGGCTGCCCACCCCCCCCTTTTTTTTAACAATCCCTCAAAGGTACATATCTTTAACCCTCTTTCCTAAAATAACATTTGCAAATGCAAATATAATCAGAGATAGTGCTAGTAGAAAACAGTAATTTTATCCCCAAATAAGATACTGTTTAAATAAGATGTGGCATATGCTTAAAATGGGATAAGGGATACTTAAGGGTAAAGGTGTTTTCTTGAAGAATTTGAGTAATTAAAAGCTGATTTTCCCTTAAGAAAGACTGTCAGATAAGGGGGCTGAATTCCAGGAGCATGTAACCACATCAATATTGCTAGTGTTTTCTCCCCATTTTTTATTTCTACTAGAATGTAAGCTCCACAAGGTCAGGAAAGTTGGGATTTTTGTCTGTTTTACAAGTGGCCTCTCCCCAGATGTAGGAAAGGGCTTGGCAGACAGGAGGCCCTCAGATTATCGTTAGATATGTTATCCCTGCCTATGCTCCAATATATGTAAACTTGGGAGATCTCTGAGTGGCTCACTGGTTTAGCGCCTGCCTTTGGCCTGGGGCATGATTTCTGGAGTCTCAGGATCGAGTCCCGCATCGGGCTCCCTGCATGGAGCCTGCTTCTCCCTCTGCCTGTGTCTCTGCCTCTCTGCCCCCCTCTGTGTGTGTGTGTGTCTCTCATAAATGAATTAATAAAATCTTAAAAAAATATAGTAATATATGTAAACTTAATTTGCCTTTTTTATTCTCATTTTACCACTGATATTTCATAGCATGGGCCTTTAAACAGCATTAAACGTCCTTGTGGTTCTGTTTCTAATTTTTTTTTATTTTTATTTTTTAAGATTTTATTTATTTACTCATGAGAGACACAGAGGGGCAGAGACATAGGCAGAAGGAAAAGCAGGCTCCTTGCAGAGAGAGCCCAGTGTGGGACTGGATCCCAGGACTCCAGGATCACACCCTGAGCTGAAGGCAAGAAGCTCAACCACTAAGCCACCCAGGCACCCCACGTTTGTAATATTTTATATCAAACTAGGTTTCAGATTTTTAGGAGTGTTTTTTGAGCACTTGTACCACTAAATGCTTGGATGATATGTTATAAATTATTTTTAAAGCGTAACACCTGTGAAAGTTACAAAATCACTCAGAAGTTTCAATTTCATAAACAGCAGTTACTGATAATGAGCTAAGTTACAACTTTGTAAACATAATCGACAGCTTATCTGGTCAGCCAGCTTTAATGGTATCTAATTCCTGGTGAATTTGTAAAGCTGAAACAGTGATATTAGGTAGATGAGACTTTAAATTAGGTGGATAACATCTTTGGTTTTATCCCTAATTCATGTGATGTAGATTTTGCATAAAGTACCACCATTCTTTACTGTACACTCAATAAAAATAATATTGTAAAAGACTGCAAAATGGGAAAATGGTCCACAATATACAGTTGTGTGAAGAAAAGGCAAAATACAGAAGTGGGTATGAGCATCTTCCAGTAAGAAGAAATAGACAATAATAAAGGAGTAACATAGAGTTGTATTCAAGACATTAATAACCTGTGGAAAGTGAAATTATGGGTAGTTTTTCTTTGCATTTTTCCATATTTGACAAAAAACATCTTCAGTTATTTTCAGAAAAAGGCATCCTCGTCAGCCTGGGTGGCTCAGCAGTTTAGCGCTGCCTTCGGCCCGGGGTATGATCCTGGAGACCCGGGATCAAGTCCCATGTTGGACTCCCTGCATGGAGCCTGCTTCTCCCTCTGCCTGTGCCTCTGCCTCTCTCTGTATCTCTCATGAATAAATAAATAAAATCTAAAAAAGAAAAAAAAAAAGAAAAAGCCATCCCTATATAATAGCACAGTGATCTGGGGTGGTGATCCCAACTCCATCAGGTGTTCCTGACTGTGACCTTGGTTGTTTTCCTTACTTACCCTCTTTGTTCCTCCATTTCCTCAAGTCAAGTGCATTCAGTGAGATAATCCATATAAAACACTTCACACAGTATTAGATTTATTCTGTTACTCATCATCCAAGGAACTAGTTAAGTGAATTGTGATGGGATATTATTAGTCACTGAAAGTTGTATTTGTGGAAAGGATGTAATGATACAGATTCTAATATTAAGTGAAGAAAATTCAGACACAGAGTTGCAGATATAGCATGGGTTGTGCATATATCTGAGAAAGGTGACTTTGGGTAGAAAAACAGGACCAAGAAGAAATTACAAGTTAGTCAAATTTAGGATGACTTAATAGAGTAACCTTCCTCCTCTCCCTGGCAATCTTGATTCTGCTTACTCTGCTTTTCCACATTTACCACTTTCTAATATACTATATTCTTTACTCATTATTATTGTCTGTCCTCTATGGGAATGTACACTTTTTTTGTCTGACTTGTTCATTAATATATCCCAAGTGCTTACTAAAATTCCTGGCTAATGAAAGGCATTCAGTAAATATTTGTTGAATGAAGGAATGACTTCCTTTTCTTGGATTTTTTTTCTGTATTTCTAATGTAATAATGATGATAATAGGCATTTATGAAACTAATATTAAGCTAAAGGAAAATTAACATAAATGTACAATACCATTCACATTCATCAGAGTGGCATATATTAACAAGTGTGATCTTATCACATGTTGGTGAGGATGTGATGTGATGGGAACTTTCAAACATTGGTGCTAGGAGTATAAATTATACAGCTGTTTTGGAAAGCACCTTTGTACTAAGTATATATTCAGGTGCAATGGCTTTTGAGCTTTCTGATTTGACTTAAAATAAATACGTTTTTATATCATGTCCTAGTACACATATGTATACCTACCTAAAAAAACAAAGTCTATGAAACAGTAAGTGATACACTCTGATATTTTCTATTCTATTCCTTTCTTTCACTGAGTCACGGCACAGTTGGAAAAATACTGCCTTGGAAAATTTTTGGCACATGTACACCAAAAGCCATATAAATTTTTATTGTAACATTGTTTATAATAACGAAAAGTTACAACTTTGTGAAATGGAAAGTTGAAAGTAGTGTTGCATTCATTCAGTAGACTATGTAATATAGCAATAAAATGTTTAAAAACTTGATATCTATATATTAGGTTGGTACATCCAAAAAATATCATGTTGACCAAAATTAAGTTGCAGAATAACTACATCTGAATTTTTTTTAATATGCAAAAACTACTGTATGGCTAAAAACATGAATTTACATATAAAAAACATGCATGAGAGTGAAAACACCAAATACAGAGAAGTTACCTTTGAGGTGAAAGAGGAAAGAATGAGATTAGGAATAGATGGGTACACAGGAGGTGAATCACCTATAACTTGATTTTATTTCTCAGTGAAAAAGTCTGATATAAATGTGTCAAAATAATGTCAGGGGTAGGTGGAAGTACATGGGTATTCTATTCTCCATTCTCCTATTCTGTGTGCTTAAAATATTTTATAGTAATAAAATCATAATAAGGTATTAAAATTTTTACAATAAAACACACTTGAAAGAGACTGCTACTTTCTCTCCACCTTACTAATACAGTTCCTGTACAATAAAAATGAATACCGTGCTTCCTTCCCAAACCTTCTAACTTAGACTTGTTTTTCAAAAATAATAAATAAAAAAGACTTGTTTTTCTCCCTCTCTTTATTCACTGTTTTACTAGGAATCAAACCAGGTGAGATTAATAATCTAATTAATGTTTCTTTAGTTTGTTGGATTTTGTTAAGCAGTTTCCTAGAGCTTCTGAAAATTATGTGATTTATTTTTTAATCATATTCATAGAAACTCAGTCTGAAAGATTAGACTAGTGTAGCTCTACTCTCTTGAATTATTATTTTGAGTTAAACAATTCCCTTCTTTGGAACCCAGTTATCCTCAAAAGCAGGGTGTGGGGTAAATGTTCCATTTTGGTTTCTCTTCTAGTGTTCTAGGACTCTTAACTCAGAGTCTTCTCCTGTTGGATTGTTTGTTCTTTGAAACAAAGCACTGTGCACTAACCATTTGACCTTCATAATACCCAGAATAATGCAGTTGATTGTTATGTGTTAAAAATTAATTGAAAAAATAGCACAACTTTGAATCTTTTTGTACACTCTGCACAGATGCCTGTATTTATACTGTGTTGGTTAATAATATGGCCTTTTATTTCCCATATTTAGTGATTTAGAATCTAGAAGAGAAGTAAAAAAAGAAGAAGGTGAAGCTTTTGCACGAGAACATGGACTTATCTTCATGGAAACTTCTGCTAAGACTGCTTCCAATGTAGAAGAGGTAAATAAGAGGCTCTTTTAAATGTTCATCATCTTTTTACTTAATTGAAATGTATTATATACTTTAATATTCATTAACTGATTTATCTTCCATAAGCTCTTTAGTCTTTGATTATCATAGAGTAGGAAAATTTCTTCTGTTTGAAATACCTTGCCTTATAACATTCATCTTAAATCAGAGTCTTAAATTGTATTCTGAGCCTTCTCTTTCTTGAAGCCAAATGCTTTAACACATCTTTGTATATATTTATCCTAAGAGAGAAAAAATGAACACTAATGAAATTTGGAAATGTATCAAGATACAAAACATTTGTAGCTATTTGTATCTACTTTTACTTAAATAGGGAAGGTATTCTTTCTGTGTATCATTACACAAAGCATGGGAGTTCTACCATCTTTAATAAAATTTAAAATAACTCAATTATTTCCATTGCTTAGCCTGAACTGCTACAATTTTTCTGAACACATCATGTTCTTCTTATGCTTTCTGTATTTGGGTATGGTATTTATGTACTATACATAGATGAGTTAGATGATTAATTCTCTTTAAAAGTATTGCTACACTCTATTTTATAAAAGGCAGGAAGGAGGCTAAGAAAATAAGTAGTTTGCCTACGGTAATGCTGTAGTTCCCACCTTCTGGGTGAGAATCTTAGCAGCAGCTACAAAAAGTTATTCTAGAAAATAAATGATTTAAAAACGTCATTTTTCTAAGGATAGCCAAGGATAAGATGCTAGGCAGCAGGTAACACTATGACTTTGACATAGTAAACAGTGAGTAAATATTATTAAGAATGTACTTGGAGCTCTTTTAATTAACTTTTGAAGCCAGAAATTGACTACAGTAATTCAGCAACATTAATATTTTCACTGGAAAATTCTTTCTTAGGTAAGATATTATACTTACCTATACTTGATGAGGTGTTCTGTGACTGCCCTTAATGTGTTTCCTAAAGCCACCAATTAATGCTTTTTACTTCTCGTTGCCAGTAATTACAACATACAAGAGTAATACTGCACTTCGCACAGTGAACCCAGAGAGAAATTTGTTCTGCCTCTTTGTTCAACCTAAAATAGACAGATAAAGCTCTTTCAGGAGACATTCCTTTATTAGAGGTGTTGTATTTGGAAACTATAAGAGCCAATGTGTTGTGAAGATTTCATGATCTCAGACATATCCTTACTGATTATTGATTTTCTCACTGATTTTGAAAACCCTAAAGCCAAAATTGTGTACATACTATGGGGTGCCTGGCTGGCTTAGTCAGAAGAGCCTACAACTCTTAATCTCTGGGTTATTGGTTCGAGCCCCGTGTTGGGTATAGAGACTACGTAAAAAAATAAAATAAAATTTACCAGGAAAAAAAAAACATACTATGAAGTCAGATCACAAGGAATCAAATACTGGAAAGTAATCCTAGATTTCTAGTTCTGGGGTGGGGGAGGAGGGTTGTTTGTTTTAAGATTTACTTATTTATATGCGTGAGAGTGCACACACATGAGGTGGTGGGGAGCAGAGGGAGAGGAAGACAAGCAGACTCTCTGCTAAGAAGGGAGCTTGACACGGGACCCCAGGATCATGACCTGAGCTGAAGGCAGATGCTTAGCTGACTGAGCCACCCAGGCGCCCCTTTAGTTCTCTTTCTGATTCATTTGTGTTCATTTTCCTTATTCTTAAATAATGAAACAGTAGGTATTTATTTGTAAGCAGCAAATTACTATTGTCATTTGCTGAACACTTCTATTGTTCTATTAGCAGCACTTATTACAGAAAATCTGTGTTAATAATAAAAATAAATTGTTTAAATTTGATCTGGGCAGGAATTTCCTATATTCATGAGAGAACTTTACTTAATTGTGTAAATTAATTTGCTTCTAGAAACCAAGGATATTAAGAAATAATCTTTTTAAATTCCATTCTTAAAAGATTCATAGACAGGCATTACATAACAATCATCCATAAGATTTTATCTACAAGCTAAAAATATTTCATGATCAAGTATTTTGAGAAGGCAGAGGGACCATTCGCTGATCCACAAAGGGCAAAGTCAAATCTGAATCTCTGCATGACTTAGGAACTGATTGAACATGAAAGCAATAACCAAAGGGCATCAATATCTAGAAAAATGTCGTAGACTTCCTTTCACCTCTTCCACCTACCAAGTACAGTTAAACTCTGAATACTATGTGTAAAACAAAAGAGGGCTGAAAGGTAGGGAAAAGAAGGCCAACCAGCTTAAGAGACCTTGGGATCTGAGGAAAATGACATAGCAGTGATTTCCTTTGGTTTTCCTCAGATTGGGTTCTAGCAAAACTGGCAATCCAGAAAGGCCAGCGGGTGCAGGGGGGAATAAAGCCTACTTTCTAGCCAAAGGACCAAGAAAGCCTAGCAAGACAGAAAGTTTTTAGAAAATAACCATTCTACTACAGCCAAACAGCAGAAAAAATTATGGTGCTACTTCTACCGTCATTTTGCTTTAACAAGTTTTCCCACATTCATTGTTTTCCTGTGGTATTGATACCAGAGGAAGCCAGCAAAAGTAGAGGTTTAAATAAGATCCAGAATCTCATAAAACAGTACTCAGAATTTCCAGATTTCACTAGAAAATCATTCTTCATACCCTGAACCAGGAAGATCTCAAACCGAATGCAAAAAAAAAAAAAGAAAAAGAAAAAGATACTTAGAGCAGGATGACAGAGATGTTAGAACTAACAAAGATTATTAGATTATTTAGGCAACCATCATAAAAATGCCTCAAAAACAATTAGCATGCTTGAAACAAGTGAAGAATAGTCTCAACAGAAGAAATATAAGTAAAAAGAACAAGATAGAAATTTTAGAACTGAAAAAATTTAATAACATAAAAAAGGCTCAGTCGATATGGTTAACAGCAGAATGAAAGGGACAAAGGAAAATAGTGAACTGGATGATAGAAAGGATATATCATGCAAACAATCAGAAGAAAGCAAGAGTGGCTCTATTTATATCAAATAAAGTAAAATTAAGAGCCAAGAAATTTGCCAGAGACAGAGTGGGACATTGTATAGTAATAAAAAAAAGTTTGCCAGGAAGACCTAGCAATCCTAAATGTGTATATATCAAGCAATAGAGCTGCAAGATACATGAAGCAAAAACCAACAGAAAACTGGAAATAAACTAGACAATGGAATTAAACTAGAAATCAGTAATAGTCTTCAATTATGATTATGGATTTGTCTCTTTTCAGTTCTATTAGTTCTGGTTTTCAGTAAGCGATAACAGGGGAAGAAAAATCTCCAGAGACTTGGAACCTAAAACAACACACTTTTAAATAATGTTTCAAGGGGACATCTTAAAAGGAACTTAAAAATACAGTGAACTGAATGAAAATGAAACTATAACTTCCCTGAATTTGTAGGTAAGAGGTAACACAGTACAGAGAGGGAAATGTATAGCCTTAAATGCATACATTAGAAGAAAAGTCTCAAGTCAAGAATCTTAGCTCCTACCTCAGGAACCAAAAGCAAGTAGAAGAAAGGAAATAATAAAGGTAAGAGCAGAAATCAGTGAAATTGAAAACAGGAAAATGACATTTGAGAAAAATGAAAAACTGTTTTTTCAAGGTCAATAAAACTGACAGACCTCTATCAAGATTGACAAAGAAGTGGTCAGCCCTGGTGGCACAGCGGTTTAATGCTGCCTACAGCCCGGAGTATAATCCTGGAGACCCGGGATCGAGTCTCACTTCGGGCTTCCTGCATGGAGCCTGCTTCTCCTTCTGCCTGTGTCTCTGCCGCCCCCCCCTCGAATAAGTTAAAAAAAAAAAAAAGATTGACAAAGAAGCAAATAGAAAATTCAGAGGTTACAAATATCAGGAACAAAAGAGAACATAAAACTACAGATCTGTAGACCTCAAAGGAACAATACATAAATATAATAAATTACATAAAATGGATTAAAAAATACAACATAAACTACTACAACTCACCTTGTGTGAGATAGATTACTTTGAATAGTCTGTATAGTTATTAAGGAAATTCAGTTCATAATTTTGAAATTTCCTAAAAGGGATTCGTTCTGTTCAGGTGGTTTCACCAGAGAATTCTACCAAACATACATTGATTTATTCATTTCTTTTTTTTCTACCAAACATTTAAAGAAAGAATAGACACAGGGCAGCCCAGGTAGCTCAATGGTTTAGCACTGCCTTCAGCCCAGGGTATGATCCTGGAAACCTGGGATCGAGTCCCAGGAGCCTGCTTCTCCCTCTACCTGTGTCTGTGCCTCTCTCTCTCTCTGTGTGTCTCTCATGAATAAATAAATAAAATCTAAAAAAAAAAAAAAAGAAGAAGAAGAAATGAAACATTTCCCTATTTATTTTATGAAGGTAACACTGATCACCAAAACCAAAGAAAGTACCAAAAAAGAAGAGTACAGACTGATGCCTCTTAATATATAGGCAGAATTTCTCAATGACATATTAGCAAATAGAATTTCAACAGTATATGAAATCCTACACATGTACCTACATAAAGTACATTATTATATCATGGCCAAATGGAATTTATTCCAGGGATGCAAGGCTGGTTTAATATTTGAAAGCCAGTCAATATAATCTACCATTTTAATTAGGTGAAGAAATAAAACCACAATATAGCAGTGCAGAGAAAGCATTTGACATAATTCAACACCCATACATGTTTTTTGTTTGTTTGTTTGTTTTTAAAAAAGGGGGACGACTACTTTCTCAGCTTGTTAAAAACCCACAGCTAACATTATGCTTACGACAAAAGGTTTAATGCTTTAGCCCTTGGATCTGGGAATAAGGCAAGGATGTCTGCTCTCACCATTATTTAAGATACTGGTGGAAGTTCTAATTAGTGCAGTAAAGCAAGAAAGGCAAATATAGGCAGACAATTCAGAAAGGAAAAAATAAGCTTTTTATTTGTGGCTGACATGATTATCTCTGTAAGAAATCCCAAGGGATTTACACACAAACTAGTTAATAAGTGAGTTCAACAAAATTACAGGATACAAGACAAATACATAGAAATCTATTGTATTTATGGCACTCCTGGCTGGCTCAGTCAGTAGAGCATGTGACTCCTGATCTCAGGGTCATGAGTTTGAGCCCCATGTTGGTCACAGAATTTACTTTTTAAAAAACTATTATATTTCTGTATATAGCAATGTACACCAAAATTTAAAATACAATACCATCTATATCACACAAAAAGACAATGAAATACCTAGGTATAAATCTAAAAATAACATGTACAGGATAGGACATATATGCTGAAAACTGAAGAATGCTGACAAAAGTTTACAAAGATCTGAATAAATGAAGAGATATACTATGTTCATTGTTTGGAGTACTCAACCTAATAGAGATGTCACTTCACAGATTGATAGAGGTTTAACTCAATTCCTATCAAAGTTCCAGTAAGATTTTTTTGTAGATATTTGACAATATTAGGAAATACAAGGGGGCAAAGCCTCGAAATAGCTAAAACAATTTTGAAAAAGAATAAATTAGGTGAATCACTCTTTGATTTCAAGCTTTAATATAGAGTGTGTGATATTGGTAAAGAAATGGATACATAACAGCAGTGGGACAGAACAGAGAATCCATAAATAGACCCACGCAGATATGCCCAAATGATTTAACAAAAGTACAAAAGCAACTTCTAGAGATAGCCATTTCAATACATGGTACTCTAGCAATTGGACTTTCATGGACAAAATAAAGGAACCTGAGTCAGGGTGCCTGCTTAACTAGCTCAGCCAGCTAAGCATCTGCCTTCAGCTTGGGTCAGGATCCCAGAGTCCTGGGATCAAGCTCCATATCACGCTCCCTGCTTAGTGGGGAGCCTGCCTGTCCCTTTCCTGCTGCAACTCCCCCTGCTTGTGCTAGTTCATTCTCTCTCTCTCTCTCTCTCTCTTTTTCAATAAATAAATAAAATCTTTTAAAAAATAAAATGAACCTGAGCCTTATACCTTATACACAAATTAACTCAAAACAGATCATGGAGTTAAATGTAAAACATTCAGCTATTTATCTTTTAGGGACGCCTGGCCGGCTCAGTCGGCAGAGCATGCAACCTCCTGTTCTCAGGGTTGTGAGTTGGAGCCCCACATTGAGGCTAGAGTTTATGAAATAAATAAGTAAGTAAAATTTTAAAAAGAAACTAGACATTCAGTTACCACACTACCTAGCAGTTGTTCCCCTGAGCATTTTTCCCAGAGAAACGAAGATTTCTGTTTACTCAGAAACCAATACACAGATGTTCATAGCATCTTTATTCGCAATATAGCCAAACACTGGTTAACAACCTAGATGTCCTTCAACAGATAAATAGTTACACAAAGTAATATAGTACCTCCGCACCATGAAAATGCTATTCAGCATAAAAAGGGATGAACTATTGATACATGCAACAACCTAGATGAGTCTCCAGAAAACTAAGCTTAGTGAATAAAGTCCATCCCAAAAGGTTGCATACTGTATGGTTCCATTTATATCACTTTCTTGAAATGACAAACTTAGAGGCGCCTGGGTGCCCCAGTCAGTGAAGCATCTGCCTTTGGCTCAGGTCATAATCCCGGGGTCCTGGGATTGAGCTCTGTGTCGGGCTCCCTCTTGAGCACGGAGTCTGCTTCTTCCTCTCCTTCGAAATTACACTGTTAATCATAAAAGAGACAGCCGAGCTATATGGAATAAGAAAGATCTGGTTAGGTAAGGATGAGTTTTACATGTAGCAGAGTAACTAAGGGGAGAATTCTAAAATTGAGCTAAACATTAGATTTTTTTGCACTTCCATATAAACTAGTTTTTTTTTTTAAAACAACTGAGTTCATTTATGACCTTTGTGCGTGTCAGACTTTAAGACCCAATTAAGTACATCATTAAGCAAAGAGCATTTTTATGACTGTATATGTTTATCCATTAGTTTATTTTTCTACATTATCTGTATTAAAGCTATTTTGGTCAGCTCACAATAAAATTGATGGTGCAACTATTTAAATCAGTTTAAACAGTTGTCACCGCTTAAAAAAGGTAAACCCATATATCCGTCATCTGGCTTCAGAAGTTATCACCATTTTGACATTTTGATGATCTCTTTTTATTATGTCCTCTGTTTTTTAAGTAAATTCCAGAAATATTTTACCTATAAATATGTCAGTGGCAATAATTTAAAAACATGCAGCCATGATACCATTATTATACATAATAAACTTAGTAATTCCTTAATTATATGTGATATCAAGTATGAGTAGCATCCCCTTTTTTATTTCATTCAGCAATTAATGTTGGAAAATAAGTACTTAGTTTCTTTGAGGTCAGAAATGACTAACGGGTTGTTTCTGCATTGAGAAGAGGAAAGGAGGAGAGCTCAGCATTTTAGGCATCTGCCTTGTAATGGGCACTCAGCACCAGTGCTGGGTAGGAGAGCCAGTACCTCAGTGGGAAAGTATACAGCTCATAAAATTGGAATCTATGATCTCCAGGAATTAAGCAAGAATTAGCCTGCTAGAATTAAATCCAAAGAAGAATAAGAGGTAAATATGCTAGTTTTATAGGTTCTCAGTGGCTTAGACTTGGCATTGGAGCACATAGGAATTAATTTCAGGGAGATACGTTCTAAGTATTATGTCTTGTCATGCCATCCTCCATGGGAGAGGCAGGTTAGCACAATGGGTAGCATCTCAGACTCTGAGCTCAGACAGAATTTATTTCGGCTTACTGCTTAACCTTAGAGGACCCATTTCTGGGAGAGTGGATCATGTCAGGCTTAAGAGTAAGACAGCTATCCTAATGACATATCCTACTCACCCAGTGAGAATGGTTGTTGACGTTTGGGCAGCTCACAGAAGGTCGTTATCCTCTCCCCTCGCCCCCCCCCCCCCACACACACACACCTTTTTTTAAAATTTATTTGAGATTCTGTGCCCTCACATCCTCAAGCCGGAGGAACAGGAGAGGGAGAGGGAATGTCAAGCAGACTTAACATAGAGCACAGAGCCTAGCACAGGCCTTGATCCCACAACCCTGAGCTCACCACCTGAGCTGAAATCGAGAGTCAGATGCCCAATGGACTGAGCCCCCAAGCATTCCCGCTAAACCCTTTTTGTATAATCTATTGAGAAGTACTCAATTCCTAGCCAGTCTTAGACTATAGTGTATAGAGAGGAAGTTGGAGAGCCCCTGCATTAAAAGACAACTCTCTTAAAAGCCTTTTTTTTATATATATAAAATAGAGAATTACAGTAGTGTCTCTCCTTAATTGTGGATGCCTCAAACTGCAAAGTAGCACTAAACCCTATATAACACTTTTTTATATATATATACATACCAGTGAACATTGATTTATAAATTAGGTGCAGTAAGAGACTAATAACAATAACTTAATAAAATAGAACAATTATAACAGTATAACATACAGAAAGTTATGTGAATGTGGTCTCTCTCAAAACATCATCCTGTACTCACCCTTGTGATGATGTGAGATGATGTAACTCCTATGTTATGAGATGAAGTGAGGTGCATGACTTAGGCATTGTGACATAGCGTTAGGCTGCTATTGACCTGACTATACATCAAAAGGAGGATCATCTGTTTCTGGAACACGGTTGACTGAGGGTAACAGAAACCATGGAAAACCAAACCACAGATAAAGGGAGACTACAGTATGTTAAAAGATAGAATGGGGATGCTTGAGTGGCTCAGTGGTTGAGCATCTACCTTTGGCTCAGGTCATGATCCCGGGGTCCTAGAACATGGGGATCCCACATCGGGCTCCCTAAAGGGAGCCTGCTTCTCCCTCTACCTATGTCTCTGCCTTTCTTTCTCTGTGTCTCTCATGGATAAACAAATAAAATCTTTTTTAAAAAATGATTTATACAATACCACTGTCTTGATCATGGACTATTTGACTAAAGGTTCTCTTTAGGGGCAGCCCCAGTGGCGCAGCGGTTTGGCGCCTGCCTTTGGCCCAGGGCGCGATCCTGGAGACCCAGGATTGAATCCCACGTCGGGCTCCCAGTGCATGGAGCCTGCTTCTCCCTCTGCCTATATCTCTGCCTCTCTCTCTCTCTCTCTCTCTCTCTCTCTCTCTCTCTCTGTGACTATCGTAAAATAAAAAAAAATAAAAAATTTAAAAAAAATAAAAAATAAAAATAAAAAGGAAGGACCTTTAAAAAAAATAAAGGTTCTTCTTAGAAATTTAAAACTACATGATTATTCATTAAGGTTAAACCTGATAGAGTGATGCTTCCTTAATGTTTATTACTAGACCTGTTGGCTTTTGCTATTATGCTGTAATCTGTTTTTATATTTTAATCAAGTTCTAGTTACTATAATGCAAATAGAGACCATGAAATTTTTAACTTTTGAACTTCCCTGGAACAGATTGGTTAATTTGCAGCATCAGATGACAGCATTTTTCCAGCATTATTGAGCTGTTGCTGGAAGTAAGTTTACTATTTATCTGTGGATCTGTTGATTTATACTCGGCTTAATGATTTCATCCATGAAAGATCTTTTGAGGGGAAGAACAGCCAAACTGGTGTTAGAGAAAAGTGCACAGAATAGCTTCCCACAACAAAAAATTATCTGATGCAAATATCAGTAGTATTGAGATTGAAAAACCCCGAGCCAGAGTAACAGGATACAATTAAAATCAGTGAAGTGAAGCACCAGCAACTCCACATAGTACATGCCTCCTCTCTCTTCATTTAGAAATAGGTGCGATGTGTATGATGATCTTAAAAATGCTTTATTTCAGGGGCATCTGACTCGTGATTTCAGCTCAGGTCATGATCTCAGGGTCATGAGATTGAGGCCTACCCCCTCTGTCAGTCTCCAAATGCAGTGAGGAATCTACCTGAGATTCTCTCACTCACTCACTCTAAAATAAATAAATAAAATCTTCTTTAGAAAGTGCTTTATTTCAATGACAATCTAGGGGAGAGGGGGAAGACTGGAAACTGCTATTAGGAAATGAAACCACTTCTACTTGTTTGATGGGCTCTTTCTAAGCTGTGAATTCTTCAGTGAGTATCCTCAGCTGTTTTCAACATCTTCCTGGTGATTTTGACACCTAGATCCAAGTTCATCCATCCCTAAACCCTAATGACCTCCTTCCATGTCACCATCATTCAGCACTGCTCTACTTACAGTATCTTGAACTTTGTATTTTCCTTAACTCTAGCCTCTCCTGTACCCTCTATTTTGCTCTTACCTGAATTTATTCTACTGATCTTCAGCTGGGATCTTAAATTTAAAACAAAACCAAGACTATACTTTCAAATATTATTTTGGGGGGGCACCTGGGTGGCTCAGTTAAGCATCTGACTCTTGATTTTGACTCCAGTCATGATCTCAGGGTCATGAGATTGAGTCCCACATCGGGCTCCATACTGAGCATGGAGCCTGCTTGGGATTCTTTCTCTCCCTCTCCTTCTGCCCTTCCCCTCCCTCCCCCACCCCCCAAAAAAATTTCAAATTATTTTCTAGAGAGCATAAAGATAAAATTATGTTAGTCTGCCTCAACTGGATATTACTCCACAAAGATGAGAATTCCTCAGACAAGATCTATTTATAAAATCATATATAACATTAATACCACACACATATAAACATTTGTTATTTACACACAAACATAGAAAGCTTTCTCCATGTAAAACATTTCTGTATTAGCAAACTACCATAATATTACATTTAAGTATGTCGGTTTCCAAACTGCAAGTTATAATTTCTGAGTTACAAGTTATAATAAAGGACTTCATCCTTCCTATGAAATGGATTTTAATCACTTTTATACAACTTGGGATGGCTCTAAACGTGCTATTATCATTTATCCTTTTTGTTATTCACTGAGGAAATACACCCATAAATGTGATAGTAGAAATACACCCCATAATTCATCTCCTTAAATGTCAATGAAATCAAATAGACAATTTCAACTGAAATAGTTTTGTCTGTATGGTATTCCCACAGTAATAGGAGACCAGAACTTAATTCTTTACATTTACAGTTTCTAGTAGTGATCTCTTAAACATGATATTTGGATGCTATACCCATCTATTTGAGTGCATAGCATATAGAGGGGAAAACCCATTTAGTTGCCTATCATTTATTCAAGTAATATTTCTGCTGAGTATGCAGAGCATTTATAGTGTCATTACATTTTAGGAAAATGAGATTTAGGCTTTTATACCTCTGACTGACAAAAAAGAAAAAAATACTTTGACTTCCATTTTACTAAAGATTTTACTGATAGGAAAATAAGAATCAGCTATGTGACCAGCAGTAAATATTTTTGAATATTAGTTTTAACTTCTGTTTTCAACAAGTGACCTGAAGGTCACTGAGGACACCAAGATATCATGTGTACCTGGTAACTGTGCTGGTTCCTCACAGAAACACCTCTCCAGCTGCTGCCCTCTGGCAGTTCATTCTAGAACCACAGATTTGTTTAGTGTCCTACTCTGCAGTGTCCCAGGAAAATCTGGCCTCTGACAAACTGAGGAGTTGATAATGAAGATTACAAGAACCTCCTTCTGTCACTGGAATCCAGTGATGTTGATTGCACACATGTGATGTCAGCATTTAGAAGAGAGTCTCATAAATAGAAAATGTATTTCATAAGAATTTGCAAGCAATTAAAACATGCCAAGTACCTGAAATAATGCTGCTGTATATTTGTATGGCGTCAAAGTTCTTTCTCATATGTTATCCCCTTTCTGCTGTGCCACACAGTAGAGAATAGCAGTATTGAAGATTATTCTGTCTTTTGAGGAGCATTAATTAAAATGATCACCTCTGCATAGGATTCCATGGTCAAACATGTTTAGGAGGATCTGCATGTATCCCCCTTGTAGATAACCAGAATTCACAATAGTTATTAGTTTCTGAGAACCCCTCCCTTTAAAAAAAAAAAAAGATTTTATTTATATATTCTTGAGAGACAGAGAGGCAGAGACATAGGCAGAGGGAGAAGCAGGCTCCTCGCAGGGAGCCCGATATGGGACTCAATCCCCAGACCATGATCTTGCTCAGCCACTCAGGTGTCCCTGAGAACCCCCCCTTTAAGAAACTTGGGCACTTTTAACCCCGAGGTGTCCCAGTATGATTTAATCATTCTCCCCAAAAATGGAATTGGGGTAGGGAAAATGTGGTATCTGAAAGATTAAGGTCTTTTTTATTTTGCTTATTCTCTTCATGGTAACATATAGGTTGCAGTTGAGGGTGTGGAGACTGCTTTTTCCTTAGCTCAGAATATCTTGGTTGGTTTTTGTTTGTTTGTTTAAGATTTTATTCATGAAGGATACAGAGAGAGGCAGAGACACAGGCAGAGGGAGAAGCAGGCTTCCTGTGGGGACGCCAGTGTGGGACTTGATGCCAGGGCCCCAGGATCACGACCTGAGCCAAAAGCAGACACTTAACCACTGAGCCATCCAGGTGCCCCAGCTCACAATATCTTGTAGAAACATTTTTTTCCAGAGGAACCTGGCTGGATGATTCAGTGTAGAATATGACTCTTGATCTTAGGGTCATGAGTTCAAGCCCCACGTTGGATGTAGAGCTTACTTTAAAAAAAAAAAAAAAAGTTTTTTGTTTTTTTCTTTTTTTTAGAACTGTGCTTCTCAAACATTAATGTGCACTCAGATCACCCAGGAATCCTGTTAAAATGCAGATTCTGATTCTGTAGGTCCACAGTGTGCCTGAAAACCTGCCTTTGGAACTAACTGCCTAGTGTTGTTGATGCTGCTGCTCCTGGGCAGGCTCTGAGGAGTATAGAGACTGTGAAGTTCCTTCAGCTCTGTTACCTAACAGAACAACCTGGGAGACTGCTATCTTTTTCTGTTACTCAGAAACAATCCTTCAAACGATCTCATCCTCTCCTCTAGTGATTCTTAGCTCTCAGCATATAATTACATAATCGAGTTTCAACCTTTTTTTTTTTTTTAAGATTTTATTTATTCATGACAGACAGAGAAAGAGAGAGGCAGAGATACAGGCAGAGGGAGAAGCAGGCTCCATGCAGGGAGCCCGACGTGGGACTCAATCCCGGGTCTCCAGGATCATAACCCGGTCTGAAGGCGGGGACAAACTGCTGGGCCACCGGGCTGTCCAGTTTCAACCATTTTAAAAACAAAAATCTGTCATTCCCAGTTCTGAATTTGTTCTCTTCTATCTTCTAGTAAGATCCATCTCCATTTCCTCTCTTTTTTTTCCACACCTCAGTTTATAGGTTGACTTTCTCTACCATGGCCAAGGTTACCCTGGACCTCCTAATTGCTATGCTAATAAATGCTTTTCTGTTCTTACCTTAACAGGCCATAGGGATATTTGACTTTTCAGTGGCCTATGTCCTAGAGTGATTCTTTTTCCCTACCCTTCACATTCAGTAAATACATATTGCTCTCACTTGTGTCTTGTTATTTTTACCTGCTAAATACCTCCCCAAGTTGTTCTCTTTTGTCATTGCTATTGGATTCTCTGCCTTTATTTTTCTATCCTCTGTGTTGCTGCCTCTGAGATCTTCTTAAAAATGAAAATTGAGGGGATCCCTGGGTGGCTCAGCGGTTTAGCACCTGCCTTTGGCCCAGGGCGCGATCCTGGAGTCCCGGGATCAAGTCCCATGTCGGGCTCCCGACATGGAGCCTGCTTCTCCCTCCTCCTGTGTCTCTGCCTCTCTCCTTCTCTCTATGTCTATCATAAATAAGTAAGTAAGTAAATAAATAAATAAATAATCTTTTTTTAAAAATGAAAATTGAATGTCACTCCCCAATTTTATTAAAACCCTGTGTAGTGGGTTCCCCACAGCTTCAGAATCAAACTCATCAGCTTGGAAGACAAGTTCTCTTATTAGCCAACTCCATACAATGTGCTCTCTATATTAAACTAAAAGCTCATCATCTGGGTAGTACTGTTTAAACTGGCTTCCACAGAAAGTGTTCTCTCCTCTTGAGATGCCCTTTCTTCCTACCTGATCCTTCAAGGATATAACGAAGTCTCATACCTCCTCTTGGAATGCCGTGACACACAACATACCCTCTATGCCCCATCTGCCACCCACCACGCATCACATGCACACATAGAAGTTATAAGCTCTCTTCTCTGTGTTCATTCCTGTATCTTCCTGAGCAGGAAATTTATCTTAGCACTCTTATGCATGACACTTGTTTTTCATGTTGGTTCAACATAAGGGCAGCATTCCTTGAAAACACAGACTATCTTTTCATCTCTGCATCCCCAGCACCTAGCACAGTTTCTCCCCTGCATAGTAAATAACAAAATATTTGGATGGTTACATATTTACTTAATTACTTCAATCTTGTACTTTTTCCCTCAGTCTTTAATCAAATTATGCTTTGGTCCCACTTGTTAAATGTAGGTGAAATTCTGTCTTAAACCGTCTTTGCCCTAAGCGTTCTAAAACCCGTGAGTTTTTTGAAAACCCAAAAGAACAGATTGGCTCTTCCTTTCATCAGGAGTTTCCTTCAGTAGCGACCTAGTGTCTTAGTAGTTTGAAAAGATTTTTTTTAGACTCAGGAATGAATGTCACAAAGATTGCAGCAGGCTAGGAAAAAGACCCCTTCCCAAAAGCTTCATGCTAACTTTATGAAGATTTCAAAATGCCACAGAAGTGATACATGATTGTATTATAATTATACATGTAACTGTGTGTGTATGTAGTTATATATATAATAACTATATAAATTATTTATATCCTTCCCTGTCTTTTCTCTGTATTTTTTTCTGTAAAATAAAATTCCAGTTTCTCAGAGTTGTACATTATCAAAACTGATAGTATTATATTCCCTCTAGGAACTAAAGATGATTGTGCTGTGAATTGTGGTTAAACTTGCCATTTGCTTAACAGTTGTCTCTTTATCAAATATTCTCACTCTCTCAGCCATTTGACAGGTTATTTTTCCCTGTGTTCATAAATTTTACTTAAAAATTTATGGAAAACCAGAAAAATACATAAACATCAAAAAATGTTGAGGTGGGCAGCCCGGGTGGCTCAGCAGTTTAGTGCTGCCTTCAGCCCAGGGCACGATCCTAGAGACCCAGGATCGAGTCCCACGTCGGGCTCCCTGCATGGAGCCTGCTTCTCCCTCTGCCTGTGTGTGTGTGTCTCTCTCTCTCTGTGTCTCATGAATAAATAAAATCTTTTTTAAAAAAAAATTTTTTTGAGGCAAAAGTCTTAGTAATTTAAATATCTTTTTTTAAATCTTTTTTTTTTTTCTTTTTTCTTTTTTAAAATCTTAAACTGGGTACCTGGGTGGCTCAGAGGTTGAGCATCTGCCTTCGGCTCAGGTAGTGATCCCGGGGTCCTGGGGTCCGGTCCTGCATCAGGTTTCCCACGGGAGCCTGCTTCTCCCTCTGCCTGTCCCTGCCCCCTCTATGTGTGTCTTTAATGAATTTTTTTAAAAAATCTTAAACTTTTGGGGTGCCTGGCTGGCTTAGTCAGTGGAACACACTACTCTTGATCTCTGGGTTTTAAATTTTAGCCCCACAATGGGTATAGAGATTATTTAAAATCTTTAGGGGCACCTGGCTAGCTCAATTGGAAGAGCATGTGACTTCGTCTTGGAGTCTTGTGTTCGAGCCCCATGTTGGGGTATAGAGATGACTTAAATAAACAAAATATTTAAACATCTTTAACTATTGAAAAATCAAGGCTGATAATTCCTGGTTTAGCTGCTAAAGTACTAAAAGATATACTGAATATAACAGCTGAAAACAGTCAACTAGCCCTAAGACAGATTGCAATAGCTTGCCAAGCCATCTAACCTGACAGGATAGGTGGATGTCTGTGTCTTAACATGTGACTTGTGTAACTAAGAAGACCAATTTCACGGCCCCTTGCTAATGTTTGTGTCCTGTCCCAGTACTTGAAAACCTCCAGATTTAATTTGTGTTGAGAGGACATCTTAACTTGCATTGGGCTATATTCTGTGTGGTGGAACGGGTATTCCTGTAGAGCTGGAATGTGATGCAAACTGAAGACTTTCTTGTCTGCTTAACCTTGTTCTCAGTGTTAAGGATACCACCAACTTTTTCATTGGAAATTTGACCTGACCTTAATCAGGTTTCCAGCATCCTTGAAGGAGTGTTTAATAAATACTTATTACTCCCTTTCTCTAATTGGAAGATTTTGCTGACTAGGATCAATTTTTCCACCCTTTATTTGGCCATCACCCAATGGAACTTGGGTCATCCAAGCCTAACTAACTTTGAAGGTTACATCCACTTTCTCTACTGAACCAAAGTAGCTAAACGTTACCGGAGAAAGTCATGCTGATATGTGCACATCACATACTTACTCTATAGTTCATACTCGTATAGAGGCACACAGTTATCTAGATCAACTACCAAGGCTTTTCCACTTGTATTTGACATAAACATTAGAATTCATGTGTTTAAAATAGTCTTTATTCTCTCTTTGAAACTTGATTTTTCCTGTTTGTTTTTTTTTTTTTTTTTTTTTAAGTTTATTCATTTTAGAGAGAGAGGCAGACTCTCCACTGAGTGCAGAGCCTGACTCGGGCTTGATCTCAACCCTGAGATCATGACCTGAGCCGAAATCAAAGAATTGGGTGCTTAACTGACTGAGCCACCCAGGTGCCCCCCTTTTTTATTTATATCAATTCACAGTATACCTTTCCATATCAATCACTTCAGCCAAAATGGAGTCACCCTTAAACACCTTACTATTCTTTCCCTATTATTTACCACATCCTTTTAATTTTTCCAAAGTAGATATTAAATTTGATCTTTGTTTTCCATTCTTGTTGCCACTGTTAATTTCTCAGGTCTTCATTTCTTACCTGGATTATTGTGTTAGCCTCTCTACAGGTCTCCCTGTTGCCAACCTTGCCTCCTTATAAAATTCATCATAAAATAAATAAAATTCCTGTGAGTTGTGTTAGAAGTAAGTGATCCTGATAAAGGAAAGATAAATGTGGTAGGCAGAACGTTAATCCTGCTCATTGCTTCTGCTGCAGTTTGCGTGGTCTTGGACAAATCATTTCTCCTTTTGCAGTTCAGCCCAGTCTATAAAATGAGTAGATTTAGCAGCGGCTCTCGTTCTTCTAACGAAACACAGGAAACTAAAAGAAAGAAAAGTAGAATGGGATGCCATGGAAAATGAGGGGGAAAGAAGAGATTCATTTCTCCTTTCACTGGGCTCTTCCTGTTACCTACCACATCCCAAGAGGTGGTCCCGACAATTTGTCCGTAAAATACAATTTGAAAGCCATTGTATTGAATGATATATGTAGGAATTCTCTTACTGAAACTAAACCAAGTAGGCGAAGAACATTTTAAAGCCATAGAATTTGAAGGAGTTTGTGTTTAAACGGCCTAATCTTGAATTCTAGTCTGATGTTCTTTTCACAAGACTTTTCTTTCTTTGCATCATATTAAGCCTATCTCAATGTATTTTATTCTTCAGGGCTTACTGTAACATGCTTTATGTTGTTAATTTACTTTTCTTAATGGTTAGTTTTTACTTAATCAAGATATTTTAATTCACTTACCAGTCAGCGTTGATCACCATTTTTCTCCTTTACTCTCCAGTGTTCCAGGGCACATTCGCATTTCACATGTGTACCCTCTTCTGTTCCCCACACGTCATTGCACTTCCACATTCGTGATAAGGAAGGCTAACAAGTGTGAGCGCTTACTACTTGCCAAGCGCTGCTCTCGGTGCTCCACATTCATCCTACTAACAATTTTGTGAAGTAGGCACCATTGTTATCCTTGTGCTACAGAGAGATTAAGTAGGAGTCCAGAGCACCACATCTACTAAGAGGTGGAACTAGTTTGAACCTAGACAGTCTGTTTCTAGAACTCTACCCTTGGCCATTCTGCTAATCTTACAGGCATAACTTCATCCCACAGATTTTCTTGGAAGCAAATGAAAAAATTAATTTCCTTATTATACATATTTTGAATTTCTTTCAGAAATAATGAATACCTCTGCAAATTAACTAAGCATATAGACTGGCCCATTAGTGAGTACTTAGTAAATATTGGTTACTAATAGCTTTGTCATCTGGACACATGTGATGTTCATAGCGTTGACTAGGAAATTAGAAGACAGTTAAACAGCATTTAAGTTACCTCATGTTTCTTAGTTCTAAGAGCAAAACTAAAGAGTCACTGATTGTGAAATCAGGGTACTTTACTGTGTAGCAACTCTCTGTTCAAGATGTTTATTTATTTTAAGATTTATTTTTATGCAATCTCTACACCCAACATGATGCTTGAACTCCCATCCCTCTGAGCAGAAGTCGCCTGTTCCACCAACTGAGCCAGCCAGGTGCCCCTCTGTTCAGGATGTTTAGTTGAAACTAAGGTACTTGGATGTATTTTGAATTCTTACCTATTAGATGTTACACTTTTTCTCTTGCCACCAGGTGGCAGCATGTGACATAAAGAAATAATTTAAATCTTTACTCTGTTGTAGACCATTTTCATTATTTTGTTTTAAAAACTGATAAACTATAATAAAAATGAAACACTGTTCTGAGGGCGCCTGGGTGGCTCAGTCAGTTAAGCATCTGCCTTTGGCCCAGGTCATGATCCCAGGGTCCTGGGATAGAGTCTCACATCAGGGCTCCCTGCTAAGCATAGAGCCTGCTTCTCCCTCTCTCTCTTTCTCTCCATCAAATAAATAAAAATCTTTTTTTAAAAAAAGAAAGAGAAACATTGTTCTGGGTTTCCCCTTGCCTCTCTTCTCCCTCATGGGCTGCAAAGGCAGGCCCCTCTTAGCACATTGTCCTTGGCCTCCATCCAGACCTGCTTCAGTCCTGCCCTGCATGCAGTCTCCCTCTGCCAGTGCAGAAAGTTTCTTTTTCCTGCATCTTCAACAGAGATTTAAGTCCTGTGCTTCGATTCTCCCACCAAGTTGTTTTAGTTAGCAGCAGTAAGAACTATATCTGCCTCTTCCCTGTGTCTTCCATAGAACCTAGGGGAATGCTGAGTCTAAGGTAACAATTTAAGAGGTGCCCTTGGGTGAATGACAAATGACAGGTTATGCATCAGCTTGTGTGTAATGAGTATATAGTTCTTGGCCGGTTATATTTATTTTCATTTTTGCTAGGGAAGTTGTTGAAGACTGACTTAAATTCAGGTATTAGGACCATTCAGATAACTACTGCCAAGGGCTAAAAGATTAGTGTCTGAGGTGGAAGGCAGTTAATGGCTAATGAAGGTAAAGAACCGATCATGGCAATTAATCAAAGGAGGGCAAAGGGGGAGAGCTAATGGTAAAATGCAGAGGGAGTCAGGAAGTCCACCCTCTGATACTGGAGTGGATTCCTGCATGGGAAAGTAAGCAGCTCACCAAATTAAGTTGGCTACATGGAAATCTGTTTATACTTCATAATTGTGGATTTGCCTAGATGTTGTAAGTTTCACAGTACTAATAATGAAATCTTTTGATATTGGTTTTCCGGCAAATGTTTTTTTCCTATTCTATAACCTATTTATTAATGTTCAGATTTGACTGTATTTGTAGAATACAGAAGTATATAACGTACTTGCTTATAGCTCTAACTTATGTGTCACAAACAATAATCTTTAGGTTGTCATGCTTTGACAGTATTGCACGAATGCTAACAATTTCCTGTAGGTGTGCCATCAACTTGCTTCATTTTTCTGATAATAAAGAAATAAGTATTCTAGATAGATTAATTTCCCAGGTTACAGCCTCTCTCCTGAATGATACGGACCATTGTCACTAGTGCTTGTACTCCACCTCAGGAGCTGTGAGATGCCCCCGAGTTGGCTATCCCCACAGCTGCCACCATATGCAGGCTCCCCCATTGCCGCTGCCCTAACACTACACATGCTCATCCCCACCTACCACTCAAAACAGATTTGCCCTCACATGTGCTCCCTTTTTCTTTCCTTTCCTTTTTTCTTTTCTTTTTTTTTTTTTTTTTTTTTAAGATTTTTACTTATTCATGAGAGACACAGAGAGAGGCAGAGACATAGAGGGAGAAGTAGGCTCCTCAAAGGAAGCCCAACGTGGAACTTGATCCCAGGACCCCGGGATCGTGTCCTGAGCCGAAGGCAGATGCTCAACCAGTGAGCCACCCAGGCGTCCCTCTTTTCTTAAGATTGTATTTATTTTATTAGAGGAGAGCATGGGGATTGGAGGGCAGAGGGAAATGAATAGGGAAAGGGAGGAGGAGACTCCCTGCTGGGCAGGGAGCCTGATACCTGGCTCAATCCCAGGACTCTGAGATCATGACCTGAGCCAAAGGCAGACGCTTAAACTGGCTGAGCCACCCAAGCGCTCCTCCCCTTTACTTTCTCCTGCCCCCTTCTCAGAATTTGTTTCTGTAGCCTGGGAAATAGAAAAAATGAAACTGGTTAAAATTATGTTTAGAATTGGAAGGAGGGCAGCCCTGGTGGCGCAGTGGTTTAGCGCTGCTTGCAGTCCGGGGTGTGATCCTGGAGACCCGGGATCAAGTCCCACATCGGGCTCCCTGCATGGAGCCTGCTTCTCCCTCTGCCTGTGTCTCTGCCTCTCTCTCTCTCTCTTTCTCTCTCTCTCTCTCTGTGTGTGTCTCTATGAATAAATAAATAAAATCTTTTAAAAAAATAGAATTGGAAGGAATTTCAAGCTGTCCTATGAAAACGTGATAGCTTTAATGTAAAGGCCTTGTATCTAGCCAAATTGTTACTCATTTCTTCATTGTCTGTGTTCTAGAGGTATTTCACATTGTTAGGTCTCTACATTAAAAATATTTTTGAGGATTTTAGTGACTAGAGTGAAATGAGCAATTAAGATTCTAGCCAGTTATTGTGAGATATCTCTAGTCTTTCCAAGTTCTTGAAATGCTTGCAGCTTTAGGGAAAAGATCTTGTCTGTAACACCCAAGGTTCTTATCTTAGAAGTTTCATTTTATCTCTAATAAGCCTTAACAGTATTTGGTTAATGTTCATTATTTTTGGGAATTCAGTAGTTTCAGTTGATAGCCATGGGCTTTTAAAACATGTGAACTAATGTCTGCATTTGTCACATTGGGTTTTAAACTGAGGAGTCATTAAAATTGATCGTTAGTTATTTGATAATATTAAATATAATTAATTTTGCTATCAGATACATAAAATAACCCACCTATATAATACTCTCTTTATAATATGCCCAGAGAATGGAAGATATTTTTATTTCAGTGTTTTCAACATAGAATCCTCAGTTGGATGGCAAGTAAATATAGCATTGTCCAAAGACTATTTCATGGAGATGATAAGAATTATGAAAGAAAATCATTTTATCAAAAAAAAAAAAGAAAATCATTTTATGTACTTCAGTTGTAATGGAATTAATTACATGTTTTTTCAGACACAAAATACATCTTAAGTCCATTGGGTACAACTGTTCTTAAAGGCGCTTAATGAAGTATGAAGTACTATCAAGTCATAAAATTAGTAGTGACTTAAAAAATTTCATGCAGCATAGCTTTTTTTTTTTCTTTTTAAGATTTTATTTATTCGTGAGAAACAGAGAGGCAGAGACACAGGCTGAGGGAGAAGCAGGCTCCCTGCCGAGAGCCCAGTGCTGCTGGACTTGATCATAGCGCCCCAAGATCACAACCTGAGCCAAAGGCAGATGCTCAACCACTGAGCTACCCAGGTGCCCCCCAGCATAGCTTTCTTGAGCCACTTTTTAAAATGATGCATCAACAGATTAACAAAAAAGTCTGTTTACATAAATTGGCACATTTAATGGCTTTTATAATACAAGTGCTTGTATATATGAAGTTATAACTCATTTATGGGATCTTGTAGTTCCGTCTGATGTTCTAGGGAGATGTACACATGCAGGTGCCCCTTTAAGGATTTCAAGCCCTGTGAATTCATGAATCTGTTGACTTCAATATTTAGTTAGCCTAGTTTCTAAGGCCATCACTGTAATTGACATGTTATTGGAAATAAAGTTAAGTTTTTCCTTATTTATAAGGGTAATAACTTCAATTTTGAGGAACGTGAATCAATTCAGAGCTGGCTGGAAGCCAATTTCTCCTTCACTGTAACTCCCGCGCACACGAAAAGCGCACTCACCTCCTAAGTGTCTTGTGAATCTGCAGTGATTAATTCTTCTCATTATTTTGCTGCAAATTCTCATGACCCTCTCTGATGATTCGATCAGCCACTTAGAGTTTATGCATATTCATATCTCTGCGCTCCTGCCGCAGTCGCACGTCTCCTTCGCTGACCGGTGTGTTCCTGGTGCAGTAATTGAGCTGCAGTAGATTGATTACTCTGGGGAGCTGTAAGGCCCTTAAAGGTGGAAACATATCAGTCCTGTTAATTAGGAAACAAAAGCTCTGGTGGCAAGTTCAGCAGTCAAATGTTTCCAGTGTGGAAAAGACGCAAGGTATGATTGGTTCCTCTCCACGAACCTGTTTACTTTTTAAATTTGGAATTAAAACTATCAGTGCTAGTGGAGAATAGCCTTATTTTGTGAATTTTCAGTGCTCACTGAAGAGGACCTGATTTGTAATATTAATGCTATTACCTGTGATCTCTCAGATGGGATCATCAGAACATGAGTTTATAAACACCTTCTATAACATTGGCAATATTTGTATAAAACATCTTAATATTTATTCTTATTTATTTGTGTTTTTGGTAATCTCTACCCTCATCATGGGGCTAGAACTCACGAACCCAAGATCAAGAGTCACATGCTGTACTGACTAGGCCAGGCACCCCCTAATAGCTTATATTTTACATAGGTAGAGAATGCTTGTGGATTCATTTGATATTTAGAGGCTTAATTTGGTTAGGTTTTTTTTTTATTTATTTTTTTATTTATTTATGATAGTCACAGAGAGAGAGAGAGAGGCAGAGACATAGGGAGAGGGAGAAGCAGGCTCCATGCACCGGGAGCCCGACGTGGGATTCGATCCCAGGTCTCCAGGATCGCGCCCTGGGCCAAAGGCAGGCGCTAAACCGCTGCGCCACCCAGGGATCCCTGGTTAGGTTTTAATACTGATTTTGTTTTGTTTTGTTTTGCCAATCTAGTAGTATGCTATATGGAAAAAGGATAAGCCTTTATTCAACATGGCAAGAAGTTTGGCTGCTTTTTATTTCTTTATCATAAGCATCCTTTGAGTCTTTCCCCCTTAAACTGTGTATTAAGTAATACATTGTCCTGGCAAAAAGGATCCTGTGTGGAACAGTAGTCTCTAAAAGTAAGCTAGTTTCAACACAGAAGTTTATTGACCTGACGTCTTTTTCTCATGTGTGCTGTTCTCACATTATGGTATCCCTGCCCCCTTCCCTCTCCCCCCACCCCCTCCAGTGATGAATTTTTCTTCTGGGATATGGTTCACATACCATAAAATTTACGCTTTAGAGAGTACTGTTTGGTGGGTTTTAGTGTATTCACAGCATTATGCAATTATCACCACTACCTGATTCCAGAACATTTTTATCACCCCAAAAGAAACCCCATAACATTAGTCGTCACTCTTCATTCCCTAACTCTTGGCAACAAATAATCTACTTTTTCTCTCTATGAATAGACTCCTTCAGGATATTTCAATAAATAGAATCATACTATGTGTGGTCTTTTACATCTAGTTTCTTGGACTTAGCATAATATTTTCAAGGTTCATCCACATTTTAATATGAATTAATACTTCATTTTTTTATGACTAACATTGCATTATAAAGTTAAACCACATTTTGGTTTTCATTCATCAGTAGATAAACATTTGTGTTGTTTCCACTTTTTGGCTGTTGATGCTAATAATTAACATTTGTATACGTCCTTGCCTTGTTCTTGATCTTTAGGAAAGCTTTTAGTCTTCACCACTTGATATGATGTTAACTGTGAGTTTTTCATAAATGCTGTTGACGAAGTCCCCTTCTAGTCCTATTTTGTGGGGTGTTTTTATCATAAGGTTGTTGGATTTTGTTAAATGCTGCTTCTGCCTCTATTGAAGTGATTGTACAGTTTTGTCCTTATTAATTAATATTCTGTATTATATTTGTTGAGTTCTTATACGGAACCTTATGATATTCTACAGTTTTTATATGATGTTCTTTTACTGTTACAGTTTTAAATAATTCTAATCAATTTCTCTACTTTATATTTCAGGCATTTATTAATACAGCAAAAGAAATTTATGAGAAAATCCAAGAAGGAGTCTTTGACATTAATAATGAGGTATATATAGATAGATAGATAGATAGATAGATAAGCAAATGTTGGCTAATATTAATTTAGAGTTGAATTTTAATTACTACATGGATTCATGATTTTACATTTTTTTAATTCTTAAAATGAGTCTATGAGGTCAGTTAATATATGAATAATTGATAATCCTGTAACTGAAAATTTGTTATGTGTTCTATAATAGATAAATGTTTATGTTCTAGTAGAGCAGCACTTTGTGAAAATAAGTGACCATTTATTGCAAGCAATGCAAAAAGAAAAAAAATAAACCCTCCAAAGAGAGAAGAAAATCCACTTTCAGCCACATGTCCATATGGTGTCATCTGCTTTGGGGAATAATTTTCTAGTGTGTAAATGCACGAACGATGTTACTGATGCAAGATGCTCTCTCTGTTGTCTAGTATGAAAGAGAGAAAATACCCAATTTGGAAATTACTCTCAGTATAGCATGTTTTCAGGAGACTAATATATATAATTAGCAATTGGCATTGTTTTTGTTTCTGTCTTTTTTGTAAAATTATTTGATGAATATGATTAGGATAAAACAGCTTTGAAGCATGTAATTCAGAGTGTTTACCAAAGGTTATTATTTCTGACCTAAATCCCTGCTGTGCACTTACTTATTTCAGAATGTTTATGTGGATGTATGGTATATTATTTACTTTTACATAAATTTTTTTGCCATTCCATATTAAGACTTTGTGCTTCTGAGGGAAAAACCCCTATTCCTCCCACAGTTGCAATTAGGAAAGTGTTGTTAGGAATACTTTATTGCACATGTACCTCTCGGCCTATCCATAAACGAGGCTCTTCTATATCTCCCTCGATATTCTCTGCTAAGACAACCGTTTGCCTAAGGTTTCCAAAAAGTACTTGATATTCTCATTTCTCTTTCATTTAGAGTAATATATTTTCTAAATCCTATCCTCTAGGCTTATGGCGGTAGATTTTGAGTTAAAGACAACGCCCTTCAGAGACTAATGCCATATAAATTGAACAGTAATTGGGCCTCTGTTTAAAAGGGCACGTTCATCGTTTCTGTCTGGTTTCATATAGTAGCTGACTGCTTTACTGGGCTGGGTGCAGCTTTGATTGTAATGTGCTGTCAGGAGCCAACAGGCCGTGCGATTTATTTGGCCCGATGCCAGGTCTGACTCCTTGATTCCTCAAGAAGTTGCTACCAGCCCAGAGGGGGCAAAACCAATGAGCCATAGGGCATGCTTTTTATTAAAGAGGAGTCAAAAGAGCGAAAAGAAACCACATCAGCTGCTGTCAATACTGAGCTAGTGCCAGAAACCCCAAGGCTACTACTGTTGCAGAACAACTGCCAAGCACTATAAATCTGAGATTTACTGTGACGTAAAGTTTCCTTAAGAGCTTAATTTCTGAAGCTACTGTATTACTTTTCTCAAAGTGTTGTATTTTTAGGTAAAATCCACTTGAGGGAGTGAGGGTTAAGACAGAAGTGTGAGTTTGATGAATGAAAGAACTACTCTGTGTGTGGGTTCTTGGCAAGCTGCCATGTCTTTGGGGATCATAGAAATTATTGATGACACAGAACACTCATATGCCTTTAGCCTGTACAGCTGATTCAACATGGAACAGAAATGCTGTCTAGAGAAAAGATTTTACGTTGTATTAGAGCAGGACCGGGCTGTGCATGTTTTTATCTTTTAAAGATTACTTGCAGTAATTGTTCTAAACAATTTCTCCATAGTGAGAATGCCCTGGAAAGCAGCATTGCCTGGGTCTCATTGCCTCCTAAGTACCTGGTGTGATAAAGAATTATTTTCAGAAATATTTCCACGGGATTATTTTTTAAAAAGGAAGGAGCAGTCCCCTAAGAGACACTGCTTTAAATGTTGTATACATCTGTTTCATGTATGTTTTTCCTAAGTTGTTCGGTAAAATTGTATCATTAAGAATTCAGTGGAATTCTTTAAATTTAGTTAAACCGCACTGGTTGGGTCCCTTTAACATTTTTTTTTTATTCCTTTCCCCTTCCTCCTTTCAGGCAAACGGCATTAAAATTGGCCCTCAGCACGCTGCTACTAATGCCACGCACGCGGGCAATCAGGGAGGACAGCAGGCCGGGGGAGGCTGCTGTTGAGTCCGTTTTTACCGTCTCGCTGCCCAAATGTGGCTCCTCACTTCCTCTTTCACTCTCTCCTGCTCAGCTGAGACATGAAACTATTTGAAATGGCTTTATGTCACAGGAGACTCTAATCCTTCGAAATTCTTGTATAACTTTGAATAAATGGTTAATGTTCACTTAAAAAAGACAGATTTTGGAGATTGTATTCATATCTATTTGCATTTGATTTCTAGGTCAATTGATGTGATTATTTTTGTTAAATGTTGTCTTGTGCCCTTACCTACGAACTGAACTGTATTAAACACTACAAAGTCATCTTGAGTATTTTAAATCAGTTTGTGTGGTTAGGTTTCCCGACACCTGTGGACCTAATGTTTAATATTCTAGAACTGTCCTCAAAAAGTTTGTCAATTTTCAAGGCTATAAGGAAAACCAGAAGGACTCTTTTAATTCTGTATTTATCATTTACTTTCTGTATATACAGTTTAACCTGCTTGGGTGTAATTTGCCAAGCTTGAATTCTTTAATGCATTTGCATAAATTCTATACTGTTTAGAGCTTAAAGCTACAGAAGCATTGTTAGGAATTGCTTGGACACTGAATTTTAAACTTTTTGACATTGTTAACAAGCATGTTCATCTTTTCTTGTCACTAGTCCAAGAAAATATGCTTAATGTACATTACTAAAGGCTATGTATGTGTTAACCTGTTTTAATGCCAAAAGTTTGCTATATGTCCACAGTTTCTTTAAGACCTCCTCAGAAAAGGATTTGTTTGCCTTAATGAATACTGTTGGGTAGAAACACAGTATAATGAGTGAAATGGGCAGAAGCAAGAACTCCCTACACCTAAGCGACTCCAAGAAGAATGAATGTCCACATTTAGATGGCACATTATGAGGACTTTAATCTTTCCTTAAACACAATAATGTTTTCTTTTGCTTTTATTCACATGATTTCTAAGTATATTTTTCATGCAGGACAGTTTTTCAACCTTGATGTACAGTGACTGTGTAAAATTTTTCTTTCAGTGGCAACCTATAATCTTTAAAATATGGTAAGCATCTTGTCTGTTTCAAAGGGGATATGACAATAAATCTACCAGATGGAAAATCCTGTCAAAAGTAGAAAAGCTTTAGTAATTTACTCAGTGTGATGGTTTTATCCTTTTTTTTTCTCTCTCTCCCCCTTGGTCTATAATGAAATTGTTACCGCAGTGCAAAATAAAATCCTATGTATAAAAGTGTTCTTTTTTTATTATGACCACATCATTTCTTTAAATGTACCTTTTTAGTCCATCCACAGCTTTCACATATATTTTTTTGAGCATATTTTTGTAAAGGTCAGCATGTTTAACACCCTTTATAAAAATTTTCCTTAAATGTGATCGCGTTCTTCACAATACTGAAATTTTTTTTGTTACTGTTGATGTAAGCAAGTATTTCCTACTTCTCAAAGAGCACAAGAGCACATTGCATTTAGACTATAAGGAAGGTTTATAGGGACGCCTGGGTGGCTCAGCAGTTGAGCATCTGCCTTCGGCTCAGGGCGTGGTCCCAGGATCCAGTCCCAGAGTCCCACATCGGGCTCCCTGCATGGATCCTGCCTCTCCCTCTGCCTATGTTTCTGCCTCTCTCTCTCTGTGTCTCTCATGAATAAAATCTTTAACAAAAAAGAAGGAGAAGGAGAAGAAGTGTTTATAAAGACGTTCTAAGTGTGAAACTACTTTCAATTCACCCACCAACTCCAACCTTCTGTGGATCTTCCCTAAGATTCAGCAATACTCTGTCAAAGCTTTGACATTACTCTTGTGGGAAGTCACCTAATGTTATCTTAGGTTTGTTTTAACTAGCTCCTGGAGGCCAGAGGGAAAGGTGAGAGGAAGTCAAGAGTATTGTCCTTATAAACCTGTCTTTCCTTAAAGTGGTTATATAAAATTCACTATCTTACCATCTTACCACTGTCATTAATGATAAGTAGAAAAGGTTTGGACAGCTATGACTTGTTCTGCTCTATACCAGGAAGGGGAGGATTCTTTGGAAATTGTTATTTTTAAGCCACTGTTAACTTTTCCAGAAGTTTAATGTTTCTTTTCCATGCTCTCTCCCCTAATTCTTTTAAAAATCAAGTATACGGGATCCCTGGGTGGCTCAGTGGTTTGGCGCCTGCCTTTGGCCCAGGGCACGGTCCTGGAGTCCCGGGATCGAGTCCCGCCTCGGGCTCCCGGCATGGAGCCTGCTCCTCCTCTGCCTGTGTCTCTGCCTCTCTCTCTCTCTCTCTCTCTGTGTGTCTATCATAAACAAACAAACAAATAAATAAATCTTAAAAAAATAAAAATCAAGTATAGGAGGAGAAGCTAATGGTAAAAAAAAAAAAAAAAAATCAGTCTATCACATGTATTTTAATACCCTAAGAAAAGATGGAGCCCTCCTACAGCCCCTACCACAGCAGCCTTAATCTGCTTCCATCTTGGTTGCAGGGGTCTCGGTAATTCATTACCACTTCCTCAACAAATCTCATCTACCATTAAAGAGTACATGTGATGAATCCTTTATGTCAGTTGACAAAGCAGTATTAGTGTCTGGTTTGTACTCTTTGCTTATTTTATCATCCCTATCATAAATACTCTAATATTGGCACCTGTATTTAATCTTTAATGCTGTGAGTCCTTAATTCATCTTTGATCAATTTTTGCAGCATCTGTGGGACATTTAAGAGCTAGGAAATCAGTCACAAAGCTAAATACAACTTTTTTTAAGATTTTATTTATTTATTCATGAGAGACACAGAGAGAGAGAGAGGCACAGACACAGGCAGAGGGAGAAGCAGGCTCCGCGCAGGGAGCCCGACGTGGGACTCAATCGCGGCTCTCCAGGATCATGCCCTGGGCTGAAGGCGGCGCTAAACCGCTGAGCCACCCAGGCTGCCCTAAATACAACTTTCAATGTCTTAACATGTAACACTCCAAAGCTCTAATCTTCATAAAGACAGTGTTACTATTTGTCTTCTGAATTTAAGACAACTGAATCAGGAGCACATTTTTGAAAGAGTAACATGTAATTTGATATGTAATTCAAACAACATGGGAGCTGAATTGAATCTTCATACACAGTTTGCTTTTAATTTTAAAATAGCTTGTTAGCAGGAAAATAGCCCCCATTTATTTTCTCATAGTAAAAAGGGTGGGAAGGTAAATGATAGTGAAATGTGCCTAATAATCACTCAAACAGTGATTTATGTCTGGCTTTGAAATACATTATTCATTCTCTCATAGGTAGTTGAACCCTATCAAAACTCAGTACTAAGGTTGACAGCACAGGGTTTGTTGACTATATGAGCTAAAAAATAATACAAAGAAAATCTTGTTTCAAAGTAAACAAGAAGTGACTACACAGAGACAAACTGAAATACCAACCTGTGTTTCTTAGAAGAGTTTACATGAGCTTTCGTGGTCAAATGAAAGTGGAACCTAACCCCATGCATTGGTATTTACTAGATAATGGTACTTGGTTGAAGTCATGATGGAAAACTTTAAAGGGCCAGTTTTCGTATTCAGTATTCATAAGCTTTCCAACATCATGAGGCCAACTCTTAAAGGACAGAGGACCAAAATCCTAATAGAAAATAAATAGTTCACCCAAAATGGATTTTTAAATTTCCCAAAATATAATTTAAAATTTCAAACATACAGAAATTCAGATTAAAGCAGATACCATTTCTCACCTATGAGATTGAGAGTTTAATAAAGTATGACAACAGATTCTATTGGTGAAACACTCTTAGATGTTGCTCGTGGAAGTGCAAACTAGTACTACCTTTCTGAAGAGGAACTTGGCCAAACCTAATAAAACCAAAATACACTTACTAGTTGACCCAGCAATCTGACTTCTAGAAAAATACCCTTCCAACAGTACAAAAGCACATATGCACAAAGTTGCTCACTGCAATATTGGTTGTAATTGCAAAATAATTGGAGATGACCTAAATGTCTATATGTAAGGGTGATTGAAGAAACTGATATGTTTACTCAAGAGAGCCCTACACAGCTGTACAAAGGATGAGGAAGAGCTCTGTGAATGGATGTCACTATGTCCAGAATATATTAAGTGACAAAAGCAAAGTGCAAGGGAGTCTACAGGTCACTATCATGTAATAAAGAAGGCAATATAAAAAGATAGGCATGTATCTGCTCATTTGTGCAGAAGAAACAGCAAGAATCGGGATCCGTGGGTGGCTCAGTGGTTTAGTGCCGCCTTTGGGTGTGATCCTGGAGACCTGGGATCAAGTCCCTGCATGGAGCCTGCTTCTCCCTCTGCCTGTGTCTCTGCCTCTCTCTCTTTCTCTGTGTGTGTCTCATGAATAAATAAGTAAATCTTAAAAAACAAAAAACAACAAAAAAAAGAATAAACTAGAAACTAATGAGACTGGTTACCCAAAAGAGGGTGAGTGGGTTCAGTGTGGAAAGTAAGGATTGGGAATGGGGTATTTGGGACAAGTGACCCCCTCTTTCAGTATACATTTTTGTTTAGCTCTGACTCAGGACCATAGTAGTATTTCTAGTATTCCAAAAATAATTAAAATCAACCATGATGTTCAGGGAACTCAAAATGGAATATAAAGTAATGAATGAACCTGCCTATATTATAAACGAGTGACATTATCACCATGAAGGGGACAGGAAAGAAAACTAGCAAACATCCAGCAACTTTGGAAAACAGGATATGACTGTACAAGGCTAAAAACACAATGAACTATACACAGTTCCACTGTAGTTAGTAAAGAGATATGGGTTAGCAATTATAAAAATAGCTTTTGCGTATTTAGATTGAGCAAATAAATGTATTGTGGATAATGAAAAATCCATAATGAAAATCTGTTTTCGTTATGGAAAAAAGGAGTTACAAATAAAAGTTGGGAAAGACTAGAATGAACTGTGTGGTAGTGGATTGATATTCGAGGTGTTAGGAACTCATGGTTTTTATATGTACGGGTGTGTAGAGAAATACAGATAGATGAGTGAGAATATGTGTACACCTTTCCTAGTTTTGTCTACTGAAAGGAAGATCTAAAAGTAAAGACACCCCAGCAGCAGTGAGCACACCAAGTATACAGATACTGGTTTCTAAATACCTTCCCCTATAAAAGGAACCAAGGCTCCTTGAAGAAATGGTTGATTTAAGGCTGGGGCAGGGAAATTTTAAAACAAGTCTGGAACATCTGTGATGCCAAAAAAAAGTGCTCATAAAATGTACTCAGGAGCCAACTTAATGCTTCTGATGGCCAAATCTGGAATGCTTTGCAAAAAATAATTCATGCTAGTAATGGATTGTAAACTATGGGATAAAATAAACATCCAATAAGCAGCACTTTTTCCTTATAGTAGAATACCAGTTAGTAGAGCTGGAAGGCATAATGTAAACAGAAAATCCTCAAAACCACAGGAATTAGAGATAGGAGTCATTAATGAATGCTAAACGTGGGCAAAAGAATGACGGGAAACAGAATATATACATAGGCTCAGTGCATCCCCACAAGATACTATTACAAAAGGAAAAATACTCACTTGCTGGTTGGCCAACTTGACACCACCTTCATCAAATGATCAGTAAGACGTGAGGACATCATGGATCAACTGATGGTAACACTGTTCTGTAGGACTCTTGCCCAAATAGAACCTTAACGTAATCATTAGGAAACCTCAGACAAACCTAAACTGAGGAAGACTTCCTACGAAAGAAGCAACTAGTGGGGTACCTGGGTGGTTCTGTCGGTTGAGCTTCCAACTCTTGATTTTGGCTCAGGTCATGGGATCCAGCCCCAAGTTGGGCTCTGCGCTCAGGGCAGAATCAGCTTCTCCCTCTCACTCTGCTCCGCTCCCTATTTGTGCTCTCTTGGTCTCAAATAAATAAAATCTTATTTTTAAAAAAATGACTAGTGCTCTGCAAAAATATCAAGATCTTGAAGGATAAAGAATCAGGAAGTATCACGGATTCAAGGAGACATGACAACTAAATTCAACGTGGGATGCTCGATGGACTCTGGGGAAGGGTTCTGACGATGGAGGGGTACACAGGGTGGGCGGGGCGCCTTCTCTGGTACCAGCAAGATTCTGTCTCTTGACCTGAATGGGGGTTACATAGATACTTGCCTTACAAATTTTTAACTGGGATTGAATCCCACGTCAGGCTCCCCATACGAAGCTTGCTTCTCCCTCTGCCTGTGTCTCTGCCTCTCTCTGTGTGTGTCTCTCATGAACAAGTAAATAAAATACTGAAGAAGAAGAAGGAGGAGGAGGAGGAGGAGGAGATAGCCATGTGACAACACAGAGACACACAGGGAGAAGACCACGTGATGACAGGGCAGAGACTAGAGTTGTGCAGCCTCAAACCAAGGAATGCCAAAGATTGCCAGCAAACCACCAGGAGCTAGGATGAGGCAAGGAAGGATTCCCCTCCAGGTATGAGGGAGCACAGCCCTGCTGCCATCTTGACTTGGAGCTTGTTCCAGCTTCCAGAACTGAAAGAATAAGTTTCTATTTTAAGCCACCCAAGTGTGTGGCCCTTTTGTTACAGCCACCCTAGGAGATTGAAACATCCCTTATATCCTGTGAGTGAAGAGGCTTTTTGTTGGATTGTCTCTGTACCTTCAATGAAAGGTTGTGTTGAAGCCCTGGGCTATGAGAGGGTAAGGGCCACTTCACTGCCCAGCACATGCAGAGCTCATCCTGAGAGAAGCGGGGTTACTCTCTAGGGATAGGACAGCCTCCGGCTTCAGCTTCATTTACACATCAAGGTGCTATTCAGAACGTGAGATCTCTGGGGGCACCTGAGTGACTGACTCAGTTAAGCAGCTGTCTTCAGCTTGGGTCATGATCTCGGGGTCCGGGATCAAGCCCCACATCAGGCTCCCTGCTCAGCAGGGAGTCTGCCCTCCCCCGGTTCCTGCTTGTGCTCTCTCTCTCTCTCTCTCTCTCAATAAATAAATTAATTAATTAAATAAGATTTAAAAGAGAATTTTTATCATTACACCCAGAATTTAGCTTAAAATTTGAAGCCAGGTGTCAAAGGAAATGTGATCTGATGCGTATGATGATGAGATGAAAGTGGAAATACTAAACAAATTCTAGAAACGATGGCCTTGCTGTTTGTGGGGATGAGCGAGAAAGAACAAATTACAAAGTGGGGGGGAGCTGACCCAGAGGGTTGTGTTTTGAGTCTGAGATGCTGAAATCCTGATCATCTGAATGTGCCAGCAAGCTGCGGGGCACCGAGGCCAGAGGAAGGTCCCGGCCCCAGGGTGAGCCCGCACAGACCCCGGGGGCTGCCGGCTTCTAGTTGATGATTAATTTTGCATTAAAATAGCCACAGGGGGGGATCCCTGGGTGGTGCAGCGTTCGGCGCCTGCCTTTGGCCCAGGGCGCGATCCTGGAGACCCGGGATCGAATCCCACGTCGGGCTCCCGGTGCATGGAGCCTGCTTCTCCCTCTGCCTGTGTCTCTGCCTCTCTCTCTCTCTCTCTCTCTCTCTGAATAAATAAATAAAATAATATTTAAAAAAATAAAAATAAAATAGCCACAGGCGGGTCCCCAGGAGCTGCAGGCCGCGCAGAAACCCCATTTACAGGAGCCTGGTAAGTGGCCTCTGCTCCAGCCCCCCCCCCCCCCCCCCCCCGCAGGTGGAGATTCACGTTGAGCGCTGGGATTCCCACGTCCCCTCTGCAGCCAGGGTCGGAGAAGGCAGAGGCAGCGCCGGGCCCAGCGTCGCGCATCCCCAGGACCCGCCCGTGGAAACCTAGACTGGGAGGACACGGAGTCCCCCGTGACGGCCGCTGCGGACAGTGGGCACGTGCGGTGAAGCGCAAGGGGTGCTGTGTCACGGATTGCGGTTGGCGAGGGCGCCCCAGCCCGACCCACTGCGCTGCACGTGCCTGGCCGGCTCGGGTGGTGCAGCGGGACTCTCCACCTCGAGGTGTGGTCGTGAGTTCAAGTCCTACACCGGGTGTCGCGCCTACTTAAAAAAAAGAAAGAAAAATAACTCTGCTTTATTCATTTTTTTTTTCTAAGATTTTATCCATTTACTCATGAGAGAGACACACACACAGGCAGAGGGAGAAGCAGGCTCCACGCTGGGAGCCGAGGGGGTCTCGATCCCGGGGTCTCCAGGATCAGGCCCTGGGCTGCCGGCGGCGCTAAACCGCTGGGCCACCAGGGCTGCCCAACAGCTCTGCTTTAAACAACAAATGTATCACCTCACAGTTCTGGTGGCTAAAATTGGAAATCAAGGTGCCGGCAGGGTTGAGGCCTTCTGAGGCCTGTAAGGATCTGCTCAGCCCCTCTCCTTGTCTTGGAGGGCTATCCCGGTGTCTCTTCACACAATCTTCCCTTTAGGTGTGTCTTTGTATCCAAATTTCCCCTTCTTTTTTTTTTTTTTTTTTTTTTTTTAATTTTTTTTTTTTTAATTTTTATTTATGATAGTAACACACACACACACAGAGAGAGAGAGAGGCAGAGACACAGGCAGAGGGAGAAGCAGGCTCCATGCAACGGGAGCCTGATGTGGGATTCAATCCCGGGTCTCCAGGATCGCGCCCTGGGCCAAAGGCAGGCGCCAAACCGCTGCGCCACCCAGGGATCCCCCAAATTTCCCCTTCTTAGAAGGACACCAGTGGTACAGGAGTAAGGCCCACCCCTACGGCATCCAATCACCCGGATCCCTGCTGTAAAGATCTATCTCTAGATAAGGTCACATTGTGCTGTCCTGGGGTTTAGGGTTTCACCGTATGACTTTGGGAGACGGGAACGCAATTCAGAGGTAAGGAGTGGGGTTGTGGATTACGGATTTAGGGAGTAGGAAAGAGAAGCACTTAGCTCTTTACTCAGCCCAATATGTGTTTACCATGAAGCTGGGATTTGAGGAACACCACAAAGGACAGGAACCCGCTGGGTGTAAAGAGGTGTAAAGATGCTCTTTTAATGGTTCTTACGTTTGTCTGTGTCACCTAACCCTGGAGAGAAACTCAGCACATGGAATAATCCTCTCCCTGATTCTGAGTATCTCACTGTGTAATCAAGGCCCATTGGAACCCAGGCCCTTTGCCCCTTGCACCTCCATGAGTTCATGGGGCTGTCATGTGTGTCTCCCAGGAGTTGCCTGGTCCCAGGGCCCCGTGTCATCCTGTCAGCCGGCATCGCCCATCTGCCTAACAAAATTCCTCAGAACGTGACATGTGCGGTGCTGCTGTGCTTTCTAATTCTTCTTGCCTTCCCACTCTTTACTTAGCCTTAATACTATTTTTTTTTAAGATTTTATTTATTTATTCATGAGAGACACACAGAGAGGCAGAGATACAGGCTGAGGGAGAAGCAGGCTCCATGCAGGGAGCCTGACGTGGGACTCGATCCTGAGACCCTAGAACACAACCGGAGCCAAAGGCAAGATGCTCAATCACCAAGGCACCCAGGCGCCCTCTTTCTTTCTTTTAAACTGAGGTGACATTGGGATGCCTGAGTGGCTCAGTCGGTTAAGCAAAGGACTCTCGGTTTGGGTTCAGGTCCTGATCTAAGGTTCGGAGGAGAATCAAGCCCCACGTTGGTCTCTGCACTCAGTGGGGAGTCTGCTGGAGACTCTCTCTCCCTCTCCTTCTGCCCCTCCTGCTTGCTCTCTCTCTCTCTCTGAAATAAATAAATAAATAAATCTTAAAAACAAACAAACCGAGGTGACACTCCCACAACATAAAATCAGCCGTCTTAAGGGAAACAGTGCAGTAGTATTTAGTACATTCACACTGTATGCAAACATCCCCTCTATCTAGTTTAAAAACAGTTTTATCACCCCAAAAGGAGGCCCCGTACCTATTCAGCAGTTACTCCTCACTAACCCCTCTACCGAGCCCCTGGTGACTGCAAATCTGTTTTCCTTCTCTGTGGATCCACCTGTTTGGGACAGCTCATGTAAGTGGAGTCATACAATACGGGCTTCCTGTGCCTGGCCTCTTTCACTCAGCACAGTGTTTTCGAGGTCCGCGCACATGGCAGTGGATATCAGTACTTTGATTCCTTTTTATACTTTAATATTCTGTGTGTGTCCACCACACTTTGCTCAGTCCTTAGGTCACTGATGGACATTTGGTCTGTTTCTACCTTTTGATGATCGGCACTACTGCTGCTATGAGCAAGTATGTACATTTATCAAACTGATTATCAGGGACGCCTGGGTGGCTCAGCGGTTGAGGGCCTGCCTTCCACCCAGGACATGGTCCTGGAGTCCTGAGATCGAGTCCCACGTCGGGCTCCCTGCATGGAGCCTGCTTCTCCCTCTGCCTGTGTCTCTGCCTCTCTCTCTCTCTCTCTGTCTCTCATGAATAAATAAATAAAATATTTTTTTAAAACCTGATTATCTAATGGTACTTGGCACCAACCTAGACCTGATTTTCCCATATTTAAATAATAAAAATATCCCTTTGGTGTTTTATTTAAAAATTACTAAAATTAGGCGCGCCTAGGTGGCTCAGTTGGTTGAGTGTCTGCCTTTGGCTCAGATCATGATCTCAGGGTCCTGGGATCGAGCCTCACCGGGCTCCGTGCTCAGCGAGGAGTGAGTCTGCTTCTCCTTCTCCCTTTGCGGCTACCCCCTTTGTGCTCTCTTTGTCTCCCTCAAATCAATAAATAAAATCTTTATTAAAAATCACTAAAATTATATATGCACATAGTTTCCAAAAAGTCGAATAGTGTTAGAAGGCTTATATAAAAGCCACCATCCCTTGTCCTGCCTGTCCCCACCTCATAAGCAACTCCTCAGAGTTCTCAGCCCTGCTTTCACCCCCTGCTTGGAGCCTGCATCCACTGTCAGCCTCCAGCTCCTGTGCGCAGAGGCATGGAGGCTGGCCCCCGACCCTGCGGTACTGAGGTGATGTGCAGGCCAGCCCCACACCTCCGGCTCACCTGCCGCGGTGGCTGTGGCTCGCTGCTCATGGCTTTCACTCTGCTGAGTCCATACACTGTTGGCATTTCCTGTCCACTGCCTCTCCTCCCCTCCTCTTTGCCCTTGTGTATTTGTATATTTGATTCCTTTTATCGCATTTATTGAGGTCTTGGGAGGGAGATAAGGGCATGTGCTCAATCCACTTGGCTTAACTAGAAGTCCAGGAAGTTCCTTTAAACAACAACAACAACACTGTCTTCCTTTATAACTTGTTAAAATGCAGTGTTTGCTGCAGAAAACACAAGGAAAACAAAGAAAACGTGAAGAATTAAAATGAGTCTCCAAGTTTGGATTCCCCACAAAGCTGAGTCTGAACAAGATTTGAATGCAAGTAATTTGGGGGGTTAGTGCCCCCAGGAGTATAGTGAGGGTGTGCAGAAGCGAGATAGGGAGAGGAGGAGAAAAAGCTAATGGGGGCGATGCGGTGGGGGGGGGGGGGGGCTCAGTCAGTGATGCATCTGACTTCAGCTCCCATCATGCTCTCAGGTCAGGCTCCACGCTCAGCAGGGACTCTGCTTGTCCATCTCCCTCTGCCACTCCCCCTGCTCCAGCTCTCTCTCAATCTCTCTAATAAATAAATAAAATCTTTTTTTAAAAAGAAGGAAGGAAGGAAGGAAGGAAGGAAGGAAGGAAGGAAGGAAGGAAGGAAGGAAAAGAAAGAAGAAAGAAAGAAAGAAAGAAAGAAAGAAAGAAAGAAAGAAAGAAAGAAGAAAGAAAGAGAAAGAGAAAGAAAGAAAGAAAGAAAGAAAGAAAGAAAGAAAGAAAGAAAGAAAGAAAGAAAGAAAGAAAGAAAGAGGGAAAGAAAGAAGAAAGGGAGCTAACGAAGGTGCATTGTTGGGGTGGGTGCATTATGGCTATGGCTTTCCCAGGGCTCATTCCCATTAAGGACCCTCTAAGAAACTGACAAGGACACACCCCAGCCAAGGGTGACTTCTGTCATTGCTGGGAGTTGCTCTGGGGAATCAGCTGCCACATTCTAGCCTGCCCTGTACTGCGCCAGGCCTGCCCTTAAGCAGAGAGACTAGCAAACTTATGGCCTGTAATAAAGGACTCCAGGTGATGGTGGGGGTGGGACCAGGACACCCACAGCCTCTTTCAAATGACCTAAAACCTCAGCACCTGGAGAAAATCACTTGGCATCTTGCTCTATTTCTTTCCAGTTTTTCCATGATGATACATTCATAAATTCTTTAATAAAAATAGAATCAGGGGATCCCTGGGTGGCACAGCGGTTTGGCGCCGGCCTTTGGCCCAGGGCGCGATCCTGGAGACCCCGGATCGAATCCTACATCAGGCTCCCGGTGCATGGAGCCTGCCTTCTCCCTCTGCCTGTGTCTCTGCCCCTCTCTCCCTCTCTCTCTCTCTATCATAAATAAATAAAAATTAAAAAAAAAAAAAGAAAATAGAATCATACGGCACATACCACTGTTTTTCACCTCTTCCACTTTATAAATTTTCCATTGTTGTTACATAGTCCCCTTAATTGTAATGATCAGGAATGTAAGCGCAGGAGCCCCACTGTCTAGTTCAGATGCTGGCTCCCCCACATACTAGCAAGGGATTGGACCCCCTCATTCGGGTTCTTCATCTGTAAAATGGAAGTGATGGTTGCCCTACCTCACAAGGTAGCAGGGAGGTGAAATGCACTATTGCATTAAAGTTCCTTGAAATTTACTTGGCACATGGTGAGTACTAAATAAATGTGACCTCATTGATTTTCTACATAATTTTGATGGCTGTATAGTACTTCATTGTGTGGCTGTGCTATAATTTATCTACTTTTCTCCTTCTGTTGAGTAGGGTTATAAATAATTGAACACAATAATCAAGACTCAGTTAACACTCTTAGAGCTAAATCTTTGGACACCTAAACAATTACTTCTTTAAAATACATTCTTATGGGGATCCCTGGGTGGCTCGGCGGTTTAGTGCCTGCCTTTGGCCCAGGGCATGGTCCTGGAGTCCCAGGATCGGGTCCTGCATTGGGCTCCCGGCATGGAGCCTGCTTCTCCTTCTGCCTGTGTCTCTACCTCTCTCTCTCTCTCTCATGAATAAATAAATAAACAAATCTTTAAAAAAATAAATAAAATAAAATACATTCTTAGAAGTAGAAGATCTTCATAGAGTATAGACATTTTTAAAGATTCTGTATATGTAATTTCTCCCCAGAAATATATCAATTTAGGGGCACCTGGCTGGCTCAGTCTACAGAACATGCGACTCTTGATCTCAGGGTTATGAGTTTGAGCCCCACATTGGTTGTGGCCATTGCTTAAAAATAAAATCTTAAAAAGAAAGAAGAAAGAAAGAAAGAAAGAAAGAAGAAAGAAAGAAGAAAGAAAGAAAGAAAGAAAGAAAGAAAGAAAGAAAGAAAGAAGGAAGGAAGGAAGGAAGGAAGGAAGGAAGGAAGGAAGGAAGGAAGACAGGAAGGAAAGATGGGACTCCTGGGTGGCTCAGTGGTTGGGCGTCTGCCTTTGGCTCGAGGTATGATCCCGGAGTCCTGGGTCAAGTCCCACACTGGGCTCCCTGCGAGGAGCCTGCTTCTCTCTCTGCCTGTGTCTCTGCCTCTCTCTCTGTGTCTCTCATGAATAAACAAATAAAACCTTTGAAAAAAGAAAGGTACCAATTTATATTCCAACTAGACCTCAAGAGTGTTCTGTTTTCTGTACTGTATTACCAGCAGTGGAAATTTTTATTTTAAAAAAGTTTTTTGCAACTTGAGAGGCCACCCCCAAATCTTTGGTTTGTGCCATTTATTAAGCAGTTCTTTTCCTCACTACATCTAAATGCTTTAATTTCAGGGACGCCTGGGTGGCTCAACAGTTGAGCATCTGCCTTTGGCTCAGGACACGATCTCAGGTCTGGGGATCGAGTCCCACATCAGACTCCCTGCGAGGAGCCTGCTTCTCCCTTTGCCTGTGTCTCTGCTTCTCTCTCTGGGTCTCTCATGAATAAATAAAATCTTAAAAAAAAATAAAAGCTTTAATTTCAGATGACAAAATTTTATATCCATATAAAATTTATGTTTGTATTGTGTCACAGATTTCTATGTTTCTTTTACCACTATCCCTCAAACCCCTCCAATTCTTTTTTAAAGAGCTATTTATTGGGACGCCCAGATGGCTCAGTGGTTAAGCGTTTGCCTTTGGTTCAGGGCATGATCCTAGAGTCCCCGGATCGAGTCCCGCATCGGGCTCCCTGCACGGGGTCTGCTTCTCTCTCTGCCTGTGTCTCTGCCTCTGTGTGTGTGTGTCTCTCTCATGAATAAATAAATAAAATCTTTAAAAAAAAAGTTATTTATTTAGGGGATCCCTGGGTGGCTCAACGGTTTAGCGCCACCTTCAGCCCAGGGTGTGATCCTGGAGACCTGGGGTCAAGTCCAACACCCGGCTTCCTGCATGGAGCCTGCTTCTCCCTCTACCTGTGTCTCTGCCTCTCTCTCTGTGTGTGTGTGTGTGTCTCATGAATAAATAAATAAAATCTTTAAAAAAAAAAAGATTGTATTTATTTATTTATTTGAGAGGAGAGACAGAGCACAAGGGAGGGGCAGAGTGACAGAGAATCTTAAGCAGATTCTGTGCAGACCCCGGAGTCCATGCAGGCTCAAACTCCCCACACTGAGATCATGACCGGAGCCAAATGAAGGGGTAGGTCACTTAACTGACTGGGCCACCCAAGCACCCCAAAACACTCCAAATTCTATTGAAAAATTTTAAAATTGTGCTTAACAGATAGTTTAATTTGGGGAAAAGCTAATATTCCTGTAATATTAAATGTTTCCATCCACTAACAAGTTATGTCTATCTGTGCAATAAGGGCTTTTAAGATAATGATGTTCATTCTAGAAATAGAATTTTTGAGGAGCTCAGTTTTTTCAAAATCTAAAATTAATCTCATGTCTGCATTTTCAAATTCAGTGCAATTTTGGGGAGGACATTTCTACCCATTTTGCTTTCTGTTTGACTAATCTAAGGCATTTCACAATTTCTACTAATTTTTATCTTTCTCATAGACTTTTATATTTCAACTGCTTGTTTTCTCTTCCATCCATCTCTTAGTTCCTTATCCTAAAAAAATAGCCTTTCTCTTCTTTTAGCTATAAAATGTCATCCAAAAAGAAACAGCAAATATTCACTCTGTGTGCATTTCATTCAACTCAATACGAGTGAGCATTCAGCAAATACTGAGTATTTGCCAAGTAAATATAGTAAAATCATATTAATATGCTACTTGATAACATAATGTGAGATTCCTTCATATTTAGCATCCAAATTATTGAAACATATTAGCTATCAGAGTCCTTGCCTGTAGCTTAATAATGAAGTCTTCCACATGGTATCCAGCCCAATAGCCTGGCTCTATTGACTTCTATTGACCTTGTCCTGAAGACAAATTGCACTTGATTGTGGTCTATTCCTTCCTTAGAAAAGCTGTAACAAGGAGCACCTGGGTGGCTCAGTATTGGGCGATTGCCTCCAGCGCAGGTCATGATCCCAGGATCCTGGAATCCCAGGATCCTGAAATTGAGTCCCACATCCGGCTCCCCACAGGGAGCCTGCTTCTCCCTCTACCTATGTCTCTGCCTCTCTCTCTGTGTCTCTCATGACTAAATAAGTAAAATCTTTAAAGAAAAAAAAAAAGCTGTAAAGATGTGTTCTTTTTGTAGACTGCCCGTGTACCTTACGTGTCCTTAGCCCATCTTTCTCCGGCCTGTTTTGGCACCTCCTTCCAACTTGCTAACCCCCACTGGACCTGACTTCCTGCCACTCCCTTCCTCAAGCTTCTTGCTGTGTCCCTGGGGTGTTTATTGCCGCACCATGGGAAAGAGCAAAACAACCTAAGCCTATCAATACAGTAATTTTCAAGCAAAAATTTTCATCTACTCTGCAACTGATCAACAGTGTGATCTTGAGCAAGTCCTTAACCTTTTCGTAGCTTAGTTTCCATGATAAAAATAAGGATTCCAGGGCAGCCCCGGGGAGGGGGGGGGGGGTTTCAGCGGTTTAGCGCCGCCTCCAGCCCAGGGCCTGATCCTGGAGACCTGGGATCGAGTCCCACGTTGGGCTCCCTGCATGGAGCCTGCTTCTCCCTCTGCCTGTGTCTCTGCCCCCCTCTCTCTCTCATGAATAAATAAATAAAATCTTAAAAAAAAAAGAAAAAGGATTCCAGTAATATACCTACTTCACCGGATAGTGGTGATGATGAAATGGGCTAATTTTTTTTTTTTTTGAAATGGGCTAATTTTTATGAAGCACTAGAAGAATACCTTATGCACAGGAAGCAGTATATACTTGTTCATTAATTAGGAAGAAAAAAAGAAAAATATATGGAATACTAAATAATGCTAAAAAAAATCAGGATTCTAAAACATGGCATATTATTAAGTAAAACCATTTATATAATATAAAAAGCTGTACAAAACATATTGTTAGGTAAAAAAATGTGATGGGGAATAATAGATATGATAATAATATCACTTATGCACATATACACACATTTGCACATTATGTATGTTTGATCCCACACACAGAGGAAAAATTTTTTTTTTTTTACACAGAGGAAATTTTTTTAAAAAATTTTTATTTATCTATGATAGTCACACAGAGAGAGAGAGAGGCAGAGACACAGGCTCCATGCACCGGGAGCCCGATGTGGGATTTGATCCCAGGTCTCCAGGATCGCTCCCTGGGCCAAAGGCAGGCGCCAAACCACTGCACCATCCCGGGATCCCATACACAGAGGAAATTTTATAGAGAAATACATCCTGGGGCACCTGAGTGGCTCAGTCAGTTGAATGTCTGCTTTGGGCTCAGGTCATGGGGCTTCCTGCTCAGTGGGGAGTCTGTTCTCATCTCCCTCTGTTCCTCCTTCCTGCCGGTGCCCCCTCTCAGATAAATAAATAATCTTAAAAAAATACATCCCAACTTTTGACTACGATAACTAATTTCTGGATGGAAAATTTTTATCTTTAATTCTTTACACTTCTATACTGTTTGAATTTTTAAATAATATTACATTAATATATGACTTGTACAAATGAAAATTACATAAAGAGAAAATATAGGCAAATGGCATGAACAGACAATTAACAAAAGAAGAAATACAAATAGCTTCCAAGCATATGAAAAGACTTTCAAGATCAGTAAACTATAAGTTGAAACAGAGATACTCATTTTTTTGTCTTTCAAATCGGCAAAAAATAAAAAAGCTTAGTAACATCCAGAATTAAGGATTTATTTGTTCATGAAATGTTGATGGAATTTAAAGAAGGGAAATTCTATATATGAGTGTGTGTGTGTATGTGTGTGTGTGCTTTACAGCTTTTTTTTTTTTTCTTTAAAAAAAGTTCTATTCTTCTGACTCTTACAAAAGATTTAGCACAAATGCATAAAGATTGGCCCCTGGGTGGCTTAGTCGGTTAAGTGTCTGCCTCTGGCTCAGGTCATGAGCCCAAGATCCTGAGATTGAGCCCCACTTTGGGCTCTTTGCTCCAAGGGGAGACCACTTCTCCCTCTCCTTCTGCTGCTCCTCCCACTTGTGCTCTCTCTCTCTGTCAAATAAATAAATAAAATCTATTAAAAAATGCATAAAGATGAATATGTAGAATGTTCACTTAAACATAATTTTTAATGCAAAATTGCTTAAATTTCCACATTAAGAGAAGGGGTAGATTAAGGAATACATTCCAGCCATAACAAAAATAAGGTGTGGGGACACCTAGCTGGTTCAGTCAGTGGAGCATGTGACTCTTGATCTTGGGGTTGGGAGCTCAAGCCTCACCTTGGGTGTGGAGCTAGCTTAAAAATAAAATATTTTAAAATAAAGTTTTTATGCACTAAGCTGAAAAGTTATAAAGAAAACAGATTATGCTAGCAGGACAATATTTATGGCAGGATCCCATTTTTATGAGAATAATGACAAAAGAAGAAAACGTACTTCTGCGTAAATATGCTTGCAAAGCATGGAAAAATGATGTCAAGCTTACACACGATTGAATGATGATCAAGGCAGGAGTCGGGAGCAGGAGAAATGATATTTACATTACACAAGTGTGCATTGCTTACACTTGTTTCTGTGAGCCACTATTGCTCTTGAATTTTAAAAGTTGTAGGTTTTTTTGATCAACATTCTTGTTAATAAATCTACATGTAACCATATTTCTATGAATAACAGCATTGAAAAAAAAACAAATGTGAGAATGGGTACATGGGAACCTCAATTTTGTTGTGAACCTAAAAATGCCCTAAAAATTAAAGTCTATTTTTAAAAGCCAAATGTCCATGTAGTTGTACTAAAAAAAAAGTTTTAGCTTTGTGTTGTGATGCGAAATACAGTTACCTAAACTGACTAGCCCATATCGAGAAATAAATTGTTTGCAACATAGTATTTTAAGACAAAACGTTATACTGCATTTTTTTCTGCAAAATTTTACATAAAGGGAACAGTTCTTGGAGGGAAAGTATGAAGGTTAAACATTTTCTTATCATATGATCCTATAATAACTCTCCTTAGCATTTACCCATATGAGTTGAAAATCCATGTTCACATACAAACCTGCACACAAAAGTTTATAGCAGCTTTTTTTTTTTAAGAATTTATTTATTTATTCAAGAGAGACACACAGAGAGAGGCAGAGACACAGGCAGAGGGAGAAGCAGGCTCACTGCAGGGAGCCTGATGCGGGACTTGATCCCAGGACCCCAGGATCATGCCCTGAGCTGAAGGCAGACGCTCAACCACTGAGCCACCCAGGTGCCCTATAGCAGCTTTGTTCATGATTGCTGAAACGTAGAAGCAACCTAAATGTCCTTTAATAGATGAATGGAAACACGAATGTGGTCCATCCAGACAATGGAATAATATATAGTGCTAAAAACAAATGAGCTTTTAAGCACAAAAAGACGGGTACTAGCCTTAAATGTATATCAGCAAGTGAAAGATGACAATCTGAAAAACCCACATGTTGTATGGCTCCAGTTATAGGACGCCCTGGAAAAGGCAAAAAAAAAAAAAAAAAAAAAAAAACCACTGTAAAAAGATCAGTGGTTGCCAGAGGTTCAGGGGGAGGGAGGGATGGATGGGCAGAGAGCACAGGGGATTTTTAGGGCAGTGAAATTATTCTGTATGATACTACCATGGTGGATACGTGTCATTATACATTTGTCAAAACCCACAGAATGTGGGGTGCTTGGCTGGTTCCATCAGATGAGCATGTGACTCTTGATCTTGGTTGTGAGTTCGAGCCTCATGCTGGGTGTAGAGATTATTTAAAAATAAAACCTTACAGGGATCCCTGGGTGGCGCAGCAGTTTGGCGCCTGCCTTTGGCCCAGGGCGCGATCCTGGAGACCTGGGATCGAATCCCACATCGGGCTCCCGGTGCATGGAGCCTGCTTCTCCCTCTGCCTATGTCTCTGCCTCTCTCTCTCTCTCTCTGACTGTCATAAATAAATAAAAATTAAAAAAAAAATAAAAAAAAATAAAACCTTACAGAATGTACACCACAAAGAGGGAATCCTAATGTAAACTATTGACTTTAGCTAATAATCACGTATCGATGTGCATTCATTGATCGCAACAAATTATCAGACCAAAGCGAGATGTTAATAGTAGGGGAAATTGGGATGGATGAGGGCATATACAAATACTTTTGTGTAAACCTAAAACTACTTTTTTAAAAAAAAGCCTATTGGGGCTGCTGGGTGGCTCAGTCGGTTAAGCATCTGCCTTCAGCTCAGGTCATGATCCCAGGGTCCTGGGATGGAGCCCAACATCAGGCTCCCTGCTCAGTGGGGAGTCTGCTTCTCCCTCCCCCTCTGCCCCTTCTCCCCGCTGTTCTCTCTGTCTCTCCATCTCTTCTTTTATCTCAAATAAAAAAATGTTTTTTAAAAAAATTTTTTTAATTTAAAAAGCTTATTAATTTTAGAAAAGTGTAGTGATTGAGGTCGATGCTTCTTCCCACCTGCTGTCCTGACTGAAGAGCCTTAGGCAGAGACCGGGTGATTTATCACAGCTCAGTCGCTACCTTGGCTGACAGGCACGCCCAGATACTGGAAGAATGAAGAAGGAAGCATGCAAATGGCAAACAGATTTAGCTGGTTCCTTTGCATGAGCAGAAACCCTACCAAAAAATTATAATCACCCTCCCCTCTGCTTCTTCAGACTCCCTCCGCCCCACCAACATCTCTTGCACTTGTACTCACATCTGGACCAAATTCTATTGTCAGACTCTGGCTTCTGGAGTCCCGATGAGACCCAGACATGAAGTCCTTCCGCTGGTCTGACTGGCCTCGCCTCTGAGCAGTCCTGGCCATGGCAGGTGGCTATTCCTAAACACGGGCCCACTTTTGTACCCGTGTGCCTGGAGGACACCGGGGGACGCCTGGCTGGCTGGGACAGCCTCTTCCTTTAGCTTCTTGGCTTCTCCTTGTTCATTTACTTGGATTTCTGTGTCCTAGTTTCAGATTCAGTTCCCAGAGGAATAGAAGTCCAAGAGGGCAGGGAATGGTGTTTTCACTGTTTTTGTTCTCTGATATATTGCTCGCACGTAGAACAATGCCTCATTCATAAAAGGAGTGAGGACCAACCTTGGAAAAAAGTAATGGATGATTTTTTTTTTAAAGGAAAAATACATACACATTTTTTTTCCCTAACTATTCCCTCTTGGGGAAAGTTCTCTTTTTCTCTAAGATTATGTCCTTCCTACTTCTCTGGTGTTAAAACGGCTTTTCTCAAGTAACAGCAATCACCTCTGAGGGAGAGACGTTTACTTTACATCATCAGCCTTTGTATCTTTTGGTTTTACCTATTCAGAAGTTAAAAAATACAAATTTAAGATAAAATAATTGAAGCCCTGGGCAGCCCCAGTGGCTTAGAGGCTTAACACTGCCTTCAGCCCAGGGCGTGATCCTGGGGACCCGGGATGGAGTCCCACGTGGGGTTCCCTGCATGGGGCCCGCTTCTCCCTCAGACTGTGTCTCTGCCTCTCTCTCTGTCTCTCATGAACAAATAAATAAGATCTTAAAAAAAAATAAAGTAATTGAAGTCCTTGCTGTGATGATGGCGATTTTTTTTCTATGTTCGTAACTGGCAAAAGAAAAATGTTTTCATTGCAATCTATTTTAATTTCCTAAATTTATTTGATTTTTTTTTAATTAAGAGCAACCCCCCCCCCTCCCCGCTGCCAAGTCCCAAAGCACTGAGTACAACTTGGCACTGAAGTATTTGACGAATGAATGAACCACCTCTGGTTTGAAATGCTTGAGGTTAGTGTATAGACTTCACAACAATAAGAGTGTCTGTCATGACACCGTGAAGGGCTCTTGTCACCTGTCACTGTACTCTAACAACAAATTCCTGATTGCTTTTTCCACAACTAGGGCCTCCTGCCCAGATTCATTTTTACACACACACACATACACACACATGCCATCGTTTGTCTACCAGCACACTGGGATGTGGGCCAGCTGGGAAAGATGGGGACCTCTGCTGGGATCCTGATGCCTCCCACCGTAGGTTGCAGGTGAGGTCGTCTGCGGTCAGAGTGGCTCGGGATTGGGACGCCTGGGTGGCTCAGTGGGTGAGCATCTCCCTTTGGCTCAGGTCATGATCCTGGGGGCCCGGGATGGAGTCCTGCATCGGGCTTCCTGCGGGGAGCCTGCTTCTCCCTCTGCCTGTGTCTCTGCCTCTCTGTGTGTGTGTCTCACGAATAAATAAATAAAATCTTAAAAAAATAAAAATAAAAAAAATAAAAGAGAAGTATTACATCTCAAATCTGTACTGGTCTCCTAGGGCTGCTGTGACAGAGCACCACACAGGCCGGGGGGCTTGGCGACAGAGCGGCCTGGGCTCTGGAGGCTGCAGGCTGCGCTCCCTGAGCCCACGGGGCAGCCCCGGGCAGTGGGTGCCCCCGGGCAGTGGGTGCCCCGGGCTGCGCACATGCAGCTCTCCCAGGTGCCTGTCTCCTCACCTGCCGCGGTCCTTTCTCCCCGTGGGTAAAACAGGTCGTCAGGGGTCGTCAGGGATTAAGTCCCCTCTCCTCCCAACTGCAGTATGACCTCGCCTGCCACATGATTTCCAAATAAGGCCACATTCTGCTGGGCCTGGGGACCCCGATCCGGCGACCCGAGCTGAGGAAGGTGTGGCCCCCGGAGGAGGTGCGGGCCAGCGGGCAGAGGGGGGCAGCAGGAGCAGGAGGGGCTCTGGGGTGTCTCTCCAGCTGGACCCCAGGCCACCCCCAACTCCCATTCTGATTCCGTGCCCTGGAACCTGGATTTAAATCAAATCCCAAGCGATTCTTTTTTTTTTTCTTTTAATATTTTATTTATTCACAAGAGACATACAATTTCAGCTCCATGTACTGACCAGGCTCCGTGAGGGGAGTACTCTTTTTTTGTCCACCCTCCCCCCAAATCTTTCCATTCCCTAGAAGCATATGCTAAAATACACGAGGACTGGTCAAATATACAACATGTAAGGGGGTTCCCACTGCCCTGGGGGGCACTCTCGGTTTATCTTCCTTTGAGGGTGCTCTAAGCCAGGCTGCTCACCTCGGGGTGCCGTGGTCCCCCCAAGCCCTGGCCAAGAGGCCGACTGGGACTTCTAAGGTGCAGGTACAGCCTGCGCTTGCGGGTTCCTCACGGTCTCGGGTGGCCCGGCTGCTGCTGGAGCTCAGACAGGCGGGGAGCAGCAAGATCTTTCGGTCCCAGCCCCTCCGGGTCCTGGGGACAACAGGGTCCTTCAGCAGAGAGGAGTGGATCTGGGGACGAGGAGACCGGTTCCCCCAACACGGGTGTGAGTCAGGGCCTAGAATCCCGGGCTCTGGGATGCTCACTCCAACAGCGATGGGGCGGGGGGGGGGGGGGGGGGGGGGGGGGGGGGGGGGGGGGGAAGGGTGGCACCACTTCGCCAGGGTTATTTATTTGTATTCCCTCTGGCTTATCTTTGGATTCCAATTCACTGACGAAGAAAAGGTTGAAAAGCATCGCACAAAATCATAGGGGTTTTGTTGTCGGCTCCTCAGCTACCTGCTGGCTGTGATGCCTCTGATTTCTCCCTGGGATTTTAAAGCTCTTCATCTGGACTTACATCCCTAAACACTTAAAGATGTTTCTTTTTTTTTTTTTTTTTTTTTTAATTTTATTTTATGATAGTCACAGAGAGAGAGAGAGAGGCAGAGACATAGGCAGAGGGAGAAGCAGGCTCCATGCACCGGGAGCCTGATGTGGGATTCGATCCTGGGTCTCCAGGATCGCGCCCTGGGCCAAAGGCAGGCGCCAAACCGCTGCGCCACCCAGGGATCCCTTAAAGATGTTTCATTAATAATAATAGTAGACATAATAGGGGCACCTGGGTGGTTCAGCGTTCAGGGTCTGCCTTCAGCTCAGGGTGTGATCCTGGGGTCCTGGAGATCGAGTCCCACATCCGGCTCCCTGCAGAGACCCTGCTTCTCCCTCTGCCTGTGTCTCTGCCCCCCGCCCTCTCTGTCTCCCATAAATGAATAAATAAAATCCTTAAAAAATAAAAAATAAATAAAAATTTAAAAATAGTAGCGCTAATAATAATAATTACCACCACAGTAAAACAAGGAACAATTTTAAAGGAAATCTACATTTGTTCAGTTGTCTGATCTAATTATTAAGACAGAGAACATTATTTTGGGACATTTCAACCACCTCCTAGGAGTGATGGAAGGGGAGGATAAATATAAGCTAGTGTTCCTTTTTTATATTAGCATTTGACAATGGGAGAAATAGATTACATCAGATTAAGAAGAGCCTTCCCAACATGCAGGAAGCATGTACCTCGAACAAGCTTTTGCTCCTTCTGAGGATACACAGCGTTAAACTTAACCAGAGGGGATCCCTGGGTGGCGCAGCGGTTTGGCGCCTGCCTTTGGCCCAGGGCGCGATCCTGGAGACCCGGGATCGAATCCCACGTCGGGCTCCCGGTGCATGGAGCCTGCTTCTCCCTCTGCCTGTGTCTCTGCCTCTCTCTCTCTCTGTGACTATCATAAAAAAAAGAAAAAATAAAAAATAAATAAATAAATAAATAAACTTAACCAGAACCTCCCACTTCTATCACAGCAAGCAGTGCTGGACATTGAGGTGGCCGTACTGTCCTGGGGTGGCCTTGGCAGGTAGCCCTCGCCCTACGCACAAGCCATTGATTGTATTTCTTTAGTGGGTTTTATTACTGTGAAGAAAACCTTTTTATTTCTACCACGTGATTTGACACTAAAAATTATTAAAAAGAACTTAACAAACCAAAACCACGACAAAAAAACCATGTGTTGTGTATGGATCATTTTTATGCTTGGGACCAGCTTTATTATTTTTGGAACTATTACAAGACTTCTGTTAAACATGTTGAATGTTAAGAGGAAACAGACTCTTGGCAAATATGGAAAACCAATTACGGAAAACGTCTCTGCTAGAGCTAGAGAAACACAGGGAAGGGGCAGGGGAGAAGCTGGGCCTTCCCCTGCTCTAACTGCCGAAAACACACAGACGGTGGAGTTGCCTTGAAAAGAATATGACTGTTACATCATTCTCCTTATTTTTGTGTTTAGGGGCAAAAAAAATGGCAAAATGATACTTCTCAGTTAAAACTACTTATGTAGTAGGGCACATTGCAGAATTTCTTTCTTAAGGCAAATCTGATACAAGGAAAGTAGTGCTTCCCAAACAAATAATCTAGAAAATGACTGTTATACAAAAACAGAAAGCTTCACCACTAAGAAATCAAATTACCAGGGCACCTGGGTGGCTCAGTGGTTGAGCGTCTGCCTTTGGCTCAGGTCGTGTCTTGGGATCCTAGGATCAAGTTCCACATCAGGCTCCCTGCAGTGAACCTGCTTCTCCCTCTGCCTATGTCTCTGCCTCTCCCTGTGTTTCTCATGAATAAATAAAATCTTAAAAAAAAAAAAAAGAAATCAAATTACCTTAAAATGTAAACACCTGAATTAGAAATATTTACTCACGTTTTGAGAGCATATCTGGTGTATACAGTGTAGTAAAAGCATGCAATCATGTAAATGTTAATTAAAGGGTATAATTTTATCTACATCGATATTGACAAGGTTGAAAGAAATGAAACTTCAATTTTGAATTGATTAAATTTTGAAAAACTAGACAGTGAATCTGGAAAGAGAATCAATAGAGGAAGTGAAACATTTTCAATTTGTATCTAGCTCTTCCTTCATCATGTTCTTGCATGTGTTCAGCATGGTGCTAAGCACCAAGATGTGCAGATGAATGTCATGAGCTCTGACCTCAAGGGACTTCCAGTTTGGGAAGGGCCAAGTAGCAATTCCAATTCAATGTGGTAAATGTAGTAACAGAGGCAGCCCAGGTGGAAGGAGCCCAAGGAAGTCTTCATACAGCTTTCCTGAGAGAAAGAACGGCCTCCTCCAGGGTCAAAGTGTGTGGGGGAGAGGAGTAGTTTGGTGTGTGAGAGGGAAAAAATGCAGAAGGGAAAGGCCACACATGAACCTGGGGGTGTAGGTGGGGGCCAGATGGTGCTGGATGTCTGATGAGGCAGGAACCATCAAAGGAGGACTTTCAGAAAAGACTTCTAAGAACTGTGGGTGGAGTGAAAGGAATCAGCAAGATAAGGCATCTGGGGACAGCCCCAGTGGGAAGCCCTCTCCACCCTGGGCTGAGGGGTTAAAGAAAGGAAATGATAGGCCAGAATCTGGTGGTGTGCTAGAGCCCAGGAAGAGGGGGTGGCCACCTGTTGAGTGTGAAGTACTAGTACTAAGATAAATGAGTAGGTGCTTACTATTAGATTAAAGTATTTTTACACATTCGTAAGATGTTTAAATATTTGGATTTGAAAAACATCAGAGGGCAGGGCACTGGGTGGCTCAGTGGTTGAGAGTCTGCCTTGGGCTCGGGGCATGATCCCAGGGTCCTGGGATCGATTCCCTCATTGGGCTCCCTGCTCAGTGGGGAGCCTGCTTCTCTCTCTGTGTCTCTCATGAATAAATAAAAATAAAATCTTAAAAAAAAAAGTATCAGAGGGTAAGAGCATAGTTATGGAACACTGTAAAACTATAATAAAATAAAAAGACAACTTAAGACTAAGGAGGCCGGTCTTCAGTTAGGCCTGCAGAAGCGTCTCCCCCGCCCCATCTAGGTACTCCTAGGGATTAAGACACTGATTGTGGCTGTGCCTGTCATCCACTGATGGCAGTGGGACTTGGATTGGGCCAGCCCAGTGCTGGCCCGTCGTCCCCCACACTGCTCTGTCAGCCTCCCTGTTGGGTGTTCTACTGGAGATGGAGAAGCACTTGTTGGCCAAGGACAAAGAGTACTGGGTGCTGGCCATGGGGCGGGAAGGGGCGGAGGACCACTGAACAAAATCCTTTCATCCCTCTCTGTCCTTGGAACCTCAAATCCTAATGCTGATCCTTAATCACAAAAGTTAAACAGACTTAGGCAACTCAATTTTCAGTGATAATGAGCATCAGAAATCACATGGATTAATGAGTCAGTCACAAGTGATCCCCTTCAGAATAATTTTATTTCTAATTTCTTAACCCTCCTGATACAGACACCGGGAATAAGCAACAATAGGGATTGATTGGAGACTGAGGGCCCCTTTCCCTCTGTCTGCTGGCAGAGCTACAGATGAGTACTACACTGGCCACTCCCTGCAGGACCAGGCCTAAAGACACCAAGGGAAATGGGAGGGCCAGCAACCCTTTACCCCTGACTGTCATTAAGGGTGTACCACTTCTCAGCTAAAGGTAAAGACTGCAGAAGAAAGGCAAAATAAAACAAAAATAATAAAATAAAATAATAAAATAAAAAATAAAATAACTTGAAGGGGCAGCCCTTTCTTTCAGCTTTATGCTACTGAATCCCCAAATTCCTGTCTTGCATTACTGGTTCCTCCTCCCTTCTCTGTCTTCTGAAGAAAGGAGTGACAAGTCAGCCTTCAGCCGATAACTGAACGACTGAGGACTTCTTCTGGGACTGACACCACCCAGATGCACCAAACATGGCCAGTCAGTATTACAGGGGTCCAGTGAAGCCACAGGCCTAAAAGAAGAAAAAGAAAGAAGAGAAAGAGAAAACGCAGAAAAGCAAGAGGTGAGCGGACTTTCCCATGTGCTACTGCCCATGTCCATGTCTGCTTAAAAGAGAACAGAGATGCAAATTTCAGGGGGTGTTTCTCTTCAAAGGTGATAGGCATGCTTGACTCTCTGTAGCTAACTAAGCACAGATGACAGCCCTGTGGCCCCAGGGTCACCTGAAATACAAATGAATGAAAGGGCAAAACATTTAAATGTGCAACTGTTGGAAAAAAAAAAAAAAAAAAAAAAAACCTGATCAAAGGTGTATTAGTGACCACATCCACAGAAATCACTAAGTCCGCCCAGTGAGCGAGTGAGATCACGTAGCCACCCGGCTCTGAGTCAGACAGGATTCTGGGCCCGGGTCCGGCTCTGCGCCGCCGGCTGTCTGACTTCAGGCGAGCGATCTAACCTTTCTGCACCTTTAGAATGGGGAGAATCGTACACCTGCTCCCTCAGATTTTTGTGGGAGTATCTAAGAAGTATACTTCAGACAGCGTTTGGTATACACCAAGTGTTCGGTAAATATTATGATCCTGTAAGATTAGCCTACAGTTATATATGGACTACCAAAGCGAAAGTCCTGAGGAAAAGAACTTGCTGGAACTGTCTCAAACTTTCTTGGCTAGTCATTTCCTACCTTACAGACTTTATCCTATAACCTGCTGCTTGTGTTTATGATAAACAGCTTATTTCATTCAGCTTAATCTCTAACTTTTAATCATTTATTCAATAACTTCTAAGTAAAATCAGTTTAATTATAGAAATCAACACTTTAAATGCTAGAAGTAATCAAAACTAAATTTGCTTCGCTCACAGAGACCAACACAACTATTCATGTTTCACTTCTGGGAACAGCTAGCATCTTTACGCTGATGATTTCTGCTTTTTTATTCCTATATTATGATGGGTGAGGTAGAGGAGCCTGGAACAATTGTCATTTGGGGAAGCTGCAACAACGTTTTAAATTTTTCATTGTATCTCTTCCCTCTTTCCCCTTGTCCATACCAGAAAAAACAAAAACAAAAAAAACAATGACAACAAGGAAAAAACATATTAGATTAGCGTAATTTTGAGGAAAGTCTGTAAAATAAATTCATTTAACATCAAACCTGGTTTAGTGGAAATCCCTCTAACAAGGAATGAGGTCATGTCTCTTGCAATGAATCATGTCCATTAAATCTATCTTGTTTTCTGGATGTTTTCCTTCCTTCATTTGTTTGTCATTTCCAAGTCTCTAATTCTTGTTGATTGTTCAGTTAAATGAAATCACTGACTTTTTTTTTTATTTTGCAGAGGGCATTCAACTGAAGTTACAACATATTACGATAAATCTGTATTGACGCATGCAACTGTTGAATCACTTATTTTGTACACATGGAACTAATGCAATACTGTATGTTAACCATACTGCAATCGAAGATTTTAAAAATAAAACACTTAAATATATATGTATATATTCATATATTTTATGTGTGCATGTATGCCTATGTATAGACACACATGTACAAACACGCAATCTGTGTTAACACGAGTCTGCTTAATTTTCCCTCTACAATAATTCCTCCTATACAGCTTTTTAATATTTTTTTTCTTTATTTTTTTATTTATGATAGTCACACAGAGAGAGAGAGAGAGGCAGAGACACAGGCGGAGGGAGAAGCAGGCTCCATGCACCAGGAGCCCAACGTGAGATTCGATCCCGGGTCTCCAGGATCACGCCCTGGGCCAAAGGCAGGCGCCAAACCGCTGCGCCACCCAGGGATCCCCCTACACAGCTTTTTAAAAAGCAAATGCAACTTAGCTTCATGCAAAACTCTCCAAATATTCTCCATTTGTGTGTCTCTGTCTTCATACGTGTCTTCCTTCCCTTGCCATCCTTCCAGTCCTTTGATACTGGGAACAACACAGGAGAGAGGGGCTACTCCTTATTCCCTAGAAAACTTGTTCAGGATGAGAGAAAACCCCTGCTCTTCCCAGACTGACAACTGACTCACCCGCACACGTCCCTCTCCTGCTCTCACTTCCCTTTACCGCAAAACCAAGCAAAACTGAAAGGCGACGGCTCCGCGTGAAGGGTTCCTCCGCGCGTGCAGGGAGATGCGAGCGCTCAGGGTCCTCGAGGCCTTGGGATGTGACCCGAGGCCCAGGGCACAACAGGATTCTACGCCTGGAGCCAGCCCCGCGTGCCCCTTCCACGAGCCCAGAGCCCAGAGCCCAGGACGCAGCCCCGAGGCCGCCCCGCAGCGGCCCCGCCTCCGTGGGAAGACGCACGTGCGAACCGGCGGCGTCAGGCCGCGCAAGGGGACGCGGGGCCTCGTGCGCCCGGGCCGAAGGCTCTCGAGGACCACGCGACCCGCCCGCACAAGTTGGCCCTTGTCAGTCACCTGCATGTTTTCCGCCTCAAAGGAAGCCCGTGTCTGCCACACGATGACCTCACTTCCTCGTCGGGAATGACCCTGCGCTCCGGCCCCCCCACCCCCCGCTCGGACGCCCCGGCCCCGGCCCCGCGCCCCCGCGGCCGCACCCCGCGCCCCCGCACCCGTCGTGCTCGGAGCGAGGCCGGGCGGGGGCTCGCCCGGACGCGGCCGCCGCAGACAATGTCCTGCATTCACCGCCGCCTCGGCCAATCACAGGCCGGCGCCTCGCCGCCCCGCGCGGCGCCACCGGCCCCGGCCCCGGCCCCGGCCCCGGCCCCGGCGGCGAGCTCGGGCCGAGCACCCGGCCTGCGGGCGGCCACCGGCGGCCATCCCCATCCCGGGCGCGCCCCCCGGCGGAGGGGCCCGGGGCGCGGGCGTCGCGGCGTCCCCTCGGGACGCGGGTCGCGCACGGAGGGCAGGAGGCGCCGCCCACTCCGGCACCAACTCGGCGCGGTCCCTTTAAGACGAGCCTCCTCCCGGGCCGAGCGCGCGGCGGCGGCCCCGCCGCGGGGGGCAGCGACATCCGGGCTACCGGGCCGGGACGACGACGGGCCCTCGGGCAGCTCCCGGTCCCCGCGGGGCGCCCGGCCGGCCGCGGCTGGGGAGCGCCGCCGGGGCGAAGGCGGGGGCCGGGGCGGGGGGGCCACGTGAGTCCGCAGCCGAGCGCCCCCCGCCGCCGCGGCCGCCGCCCGCCCCCGTCCCCGCCCCCCGAGCGCCCGGGCCCGGACGCCGAGGCCGGCACGCGGGTCACGGACGCTCCGCCCGCGGGACCGCGCCGCGCGCGCGCGCACGCGCCGGGCCCGCCCCACCTCCTGCGCGTGCACGGGGGCGGGGCCGGGGACGCAGCCAATCAGCGGCGGCCGGCGGGGCCCGCCCCCGAGGTCCTCGCGGGGGGCGGTGCGGGCGGGGGGAGAGCTTCGTGGGGGGCGCGGCGCCGAGGGCGGGCGGGGCCGAGCCGGGGTGCGGGAGGGGCGGGGAGCTGGGCGGGCGGCGGCCGGGCTCGGAGGCCGGAGCGGCGGGGAGGGCCGCGGGCCGCGCGTGAGAACCGGCGCGGGCGGGCAGACGGGAGCAGGTGGTGCGGCCGGAGGGGGGCGGGGACGGCCGGGAGCGGGGGGGGCGGGGGGGGGAGCGCTTAGGCGCGTCCTGGAGCTGGGAGGGCCGGGGATGGACGTGCCGAGCTCAGGAGCGCGAAGCCGGAATCTGTCAAGGTCTATTTACGCAGCTCGGAGAACTTGAAGAAGTTGCGTGCTCAGTGGTGGCGCTGGGTTCTAAGATCTTCCTCTATCCGGGTTTTGTTTTTGTTTTTACGTATTTTCAATGCCTGGCGGCATTTTATGAGAACTGAACATTGATCACGGTATTTCATGAGGATTGGGAGAGAAAGGAACAAAAGGCGCTTAAAAAGAAACATCCTATTTCCGTGATCCGCTCTACCGAAACTTCGGGAAAGAATATGCTTCAGCAGCCGGATACGTTGACTTTTAGGGTAGCGTGGGGGCTCTTGGCTGGGGGACGGAGAGTCCAGCCTCGCCGTCAGGTGACCGTGAACCAGCCCTACCCAAAGTCTCATTTTTCTCACCTGAAAAAATCAGAGCCATGAACTCCCCCTGCTTATCTCGCAGCGTGTTGCGTGATTCAGCGTGTATTTGGAGAAAAGTGGAATAGAAGCGTTGTCCAGCGGGGGGGGGGGGGGGCAGCTGTCCCGGGCCGTCTTCCCTTCCGCGCACACTTTAGCTGGGGTCTGGTCCACTCGCAGCCGGTCGTCCTGCTTCCAGGCCGCCCTCTTCTGGGGTCCGGATAGGTCTGATTTGGGTGCCCTAAGCGGAGCCCGCAGCTTCCCTCCAAACTGCTCCCCCGCAGCCTGGTCCTCAGCCCCCAGCCCCGCCCCGCAGTCGTCGAGGCCCACGATCCGTTTTGCCTCCGTCCCTCTGGTCGTCCGGTTGTCGCTCCCGCAGGCCCCGGCCGGTCCTCGTACAGGCCACCAGCGCCTTCCACCTGGAGCCCCGCGGCTCTCGGCTCGGTAGGTCCGTGGGCCTCGGCCTTGCCCCGCCCCCACCGCGACCCTGCGGCCCGAGGGCTGTGCTTTCCCGTAAAGTGAATCCGATCGCGCTGTTCCCGGTTCACATCTTGTAGGAAATCTCCGTTGCCTGCAGGATAAGTCCCGTCTCCCTAGATCCGCTTTGCAAGGCCCCGGTCCGGGGCCCCAGCAGGACCGTCCACCGGCGCCCCCCCCCCCCAGGTCCAGCCCACCTGAACGGCTCTGGTTCTCCAGGGCGACGGTCCCCCCCAGCTTCGGCAGCACGCCCCGGCCTCCTCCCCTCGTAAGAGGTGGCTTCCTTGCCTTCCCTCACCTCCTAACCCCTGCGCTGCGCTCCCCTGCGGTGCGGCCGGGGTGCTCCCGCCCACTCCAGCTCCCCCGAACCGGGCCGGGGCTGCTGCATCCTGCGCACCCTTGTTCCCCGCTCCCCAGGACGGTCCTTGGCAGTACTGGCCGGACCCTCTAAGAATTCAGCGCCCCGCCTAGGAAAACAAAAATTAGAGTAGCCTTAGGTATCTACTGAGAGATTCATCTTACGTTGCTGTGTTCTTCAGTTTTGAATGCTCCTCATGTCATCAGAAGTTTCTCTATGAGAATAACTTTTTTTAAAAAAATGATATAGATTTTGCTTAAACCATTCTGATGTTTTTGTCACAATTAACCATAAATCTTTTTTTAGCAGCCATCGTGTGTGTGGTTTGTGAAGTGAGATTCTGGAACAGTAGCTCCCTGTTTAACGTTAAGGGGCAGAAATGTTCATTTTAAGCCCAGGCTCTGAAACTTTAAAACTGAGCTGAAACTAATGCCAAAAAATGATAGTGGAAGGAAAGAACATTATGGTGGACGTTCTGATCCTTGATTGTTATTAGTAATTTTTAGGACAGCAATTATCAATATGTTAGGGAATTGTCCTGATACTGACTTAAAAAAAAATATCCTGTACTCTTAATATTTTTCTTTTGTTTAAGAGATGTCATGGTAACAAATTGAAATTATCATTTTCCTTGTGCTCCTTCTGAGCTAGCAGTGTCACATATGTACATTTAGATCTGTAGAATTTCTAAACACCACCCTGCTACACACTTTCAATAAAGTTAAACAAGAATTCTTTGTTGAGAGATGTAATATTTGGGGGGGGGGGTAATAAGGGAATAAATCTTAACTACTACAAATTGTTTCCCTTCAGCCTTACTCTGAAGGAGATCCTTGTTGGTTTTCTCATTACTGTACAACTAGCCTGTTGACTTTGTTACACTTTGGTGGAGGGGAGTATAATTTAGTAAGAAATAAAAATTTTTTTAAAAAAGAGAAAGTTTCTTTAGTAAAATAGGCAAAAAATTAATGAGATCATATAAAAGTAAAACCAAGTAATGTATTTAAAGTATTTGGGGCAGAAAAAAAAAGGCATCATAATTATTTACTGTTCTGTAGATAAGTATTCTCTCAGTATGTATCATATCTATTTATATAAAGGACAAACCGAATACTTATCATAAACAAATAATAAGGGAAAAGTAAATCCCAAAAGGCTTCTCTTAGGTGTGTAGGCTTGGATAATTTTGAGTTGAGAAAACATTTTAGGGACGCCTGGGATGGCTCAGTGGTTGAGCGCCTGCCTTCAGCTCAGGGCATGATCCTAGAGTCCCAGGATCGAGTTCCACATTGTGCTCCCTGCAGGCAGCCTGCTTCTCCCTCTGCCTATGGCTCTACCTCTCTCTCTCTCTCTCTCTCTCTCTCTGTCTGTCTCATGAATAAATAAATACAATCTTAAAAAAAAGGAAAAAGAAAACATTTTAGGCACTGATTTGGTAAAAGTCCTATAAGTACACTTTACTGACATTTTAGCTGTGTTTTTCAATTTTAACCTTTTTAAAAATCTTATTTCCAAACCTTGTGGAGTGTTAAGTGATTTTTTAAAAATGTTTATAGTGAAACATTTTTAAAAAGTATAGTTCATTTTAAGAGTATATCTACAATGAAGTACATTTCAGCCTTATTTAAGCATAGCAAACCTGATTAGGCGACCATTTGAAAGAAACACACATTTAAGATGAGATGTAAGATTGCCATTTGCTACATTTGTTGGTTTTAACAGAGATTTCAAGTTAATTGGGTATTGAAAATAAACTACCAGTCTAGTAGAGATATGCAGATAGTGATGACTAGCACATAATATAGTGCGGAAAGCTTGGGATTTGGAATTAAAAGACTCTGGTCCAAATCAGCTAGTTTATACCTTTTGCAAGTTATGCCTGAGAGTTAGTTTCCACATTATAAATTAGCAACTATTTCCCATTTTGACAAGCTCCCACTGCTGATATGAGGATCTACCACCAACCTTAAAACACTAACCAAACAGTAGTTGCCCTTATTGTTCTATACATTCCACTTCGGACTTGAAGGGATTTGGTTTTCACAGAAATCATACACACACATACACACACACACAAACACACACAAACACACACCCAGTATGAAAAAAAAAATCTAAGAAGGGAGTAAAATTACTTTTTCATAAACTCCAATTCCCTTATAGGGATTGATGTGTACTTGCGTTTATTCATGGGTAATAGCTGATATCAGAGGCAACTGGGGCACTCTATATAAAAAAGAATCATTGGAGGAAGTTTAAGAGGATTCTGGTACAATCTGGATTTTGTTATGCTCTGCATATTATACAAAAGCCAGGTAATGTGTGTGTGTGTGTGTGTGTGTGTGTGTGTGTGCACGCGCATGTGTGTGAGAGATACTAATAAAAACGGGTAAAGAAGAAAAATAAGGTAAATACTTAATGAAGTATACCTTATTCAGTGTTCACCGTCAAACTTTAAAAGAGGAAGGTGTTCTTCAATGATAATACTCCTTATTGACCCATGATCAATCTGAAGGATAAAGTAGCACCAAAAGCCCTTCTATTATCCCTGGCTCCTTCACACAAGTCTAAAATATTTGGCCAGTGGTTAATTGCCTTCCCGGTTTTGACTGAGAACTGACTATGTGCAGAAAGTGACGCACACACGATGGTTGGTAAAATAACCACAAGATACATTTTATCTCAAAGAAGCTAATATCAAATTCTGAACAAGAAAGAAGAAGAAGGAAAAAAAAAAAGCAAAGCCCTAATGCATCTGTGACTGAGCCTCCCTTCTTGAGAGGGAGGGGAAGCTGAGCAGACACTTTCCCACCCACTTCTCTCTGCAACCTTCTAACCACACCAGCAAGCAGAGGAGGGGACTCCTGCCTGAATACAGTACTCACCCCCGCTGCCATTCTACTGTTAGAGTCCCATCCTCTTGACTCCTAAAATTTTCAGTTTTCTAAAGCTGCCCCTTAAAATATAAATCTCCTGTGAGGGGCACAGGTGGCACTTGAAGCTCACACCTAAATCATCTTTTACCTGGTCAACAGAGGTCATTTTTATCCTGCTGAGATGAAGAAAGGGAGCAAAGGTAGAAAGGAAGAAAAGATCAATGACCCAGTAAGGTGAGACCCAAAAGAGCTTTGACAGTTTTGCCTGGGAACCATCTCTCTGGCTCCATTTCTGTGCTGGTGCGGCATCATGCCATGGGATTCCAGCCTCTGCTCTCAGGCTTCCAGATTCTGCTCATCTGCCCCACACATACTCCTCCTCTGTCAGGGAATTCAGCTGAATTCAGACTAGCACACGGTACTAGAAGAAAAAGCAGTCTGAAGGTCAGAAGACTTGAGTTCTTTTTGACTTTGAGTCATTCAGTCCTTCCATGGATGACAATTTCCCCATTTTATGTAAAAGGAGAGAGTGGATGACATTCCTATTCAGCTCTGGGTTTCTCCCTTTCCCTGCCTGCTAACTTCTCCAACTCTTTTTACTCAAAAGGTGAAACACCCAGGCAGCCCGGGTGGCTCAGCAGTTCAGCACCACCTTCAGCCCACGACATGATCCTGGAGACCCGGGATCGAATCCCACGTCTGGCTCCCTGCATGGAGCCTGCTCCTCCCTCTGCCTGTGTATCTGCCTGTGTGTGTGTGTGTGTGTGTGTGTGTGTGTGTGTGTGTCTCACGAATAAATAAATAAAATCTTAAAAAAAAAGGCGAAAACCCCAAATATCCATGAACAAAATGTGATATATACATCCAAGGAAATATTTCTCAGCCAAAAAAGGAGAGAATCCTGACACAGGCTGTAACATAGATGAGCCTTGAAGGCATTAAGCTTAGTGAAATAAGCCATATACAAAGGGAAACATTATATGATTCCCCTCATAGGAGGTACTTTAAGGAGTCAAATTCAGACAAAATAGAACAGTAAGTAGAATAGAAGTTCCCAGGCACTGAAGCGGAGAGGGAATGGGGAGCTATTGCTTAGTGGGGACAGATTTATAGTTTGGGAAGATGAAAGACTTCTGGAGAGGAATAGTGGTGATAGTTGCACAGCAATGTGGATATAATTAATGTCGCTGAACTGTACACTTAAAAATGGTGAAAATGGTACATTTCACATAATGTATATTTTACCACAAAAATTATTTTATTTTTAAGATTCTATTCATCTATTTGAGAGAGAAAGAACACAAGCCGGGAGGAGGGGCAGAGGGAGAGGGAGAAACAGACTCCCCACTGAGCAGGGAGCCCAATATAGGGCTCCATCCCAGGACCCTGGATCATGACCTGAGCCTAAGGGAGACGCTTAACCCACTGAGCCACCCAGGTGCCCCACCGCAAAAAAATATTTTAAACAAACAGACTCGGAAGCCCACAGTGGGATCCCTGATTGATGGCACCTGCTTTGTGCCATCGGCCTAAAGCCTTGCCCCCGACTTTTCCGTGTGGCAGTCTGAATTTTGACCCATCCTCAATCTCTCCCTGCATGACAGGACCCCCTCCATGGCCCTGTGCAAGGGGATGCTCCTCCCCCTCCTTCATACGCACTCCTGGACCGCCCCAGCTCTTCTCAAGCAACACTCTGCTTCCAGTGCTCCGCCACCACTCGGAGCTGTCATCCAAGCCCGGAGCCCTGTGCTCCCACGGTCACGTGGGACACTGCCTACGACCACCCCACTTCCGAAGCACATCCACGTGTAGCCTACACCCACAGCCTTCATCCTTCTTCGATTTTACTACACCTGCTCTTCAACCTCTTGGAGACCCCATTCCCTCAGCCTCTCCCCCAGCGTAGCTCAGGGTGTCACACAGTTGTGCGCACTGGGCCCGTGACACACTGGCTTACTGTCTGCAACCCCAACTGAGCCCAAAGTGGAGTCTCTCATGCTTTTCTACAAGGCCATTAATGACTCCCTCTTACCCTCTAAAACTGCCCTGTTGGGGCACCTGTGTGGATCAGTGGTTGAGCATCTGCTTTTGGCTCAGGACATGATCCCGGGGTCCTGGGGTCGGGTCCCGCATCGGGCTCCCCACGGGAAGTCAGCTTCTCCCTTTGCCGATGTCTCTCTCTCTCTCTCTCTCTCTGTCTCTCATGAATATATTTTTTAAAAAATCTTTAAAACTGCACTCTCTAAGCCTATCCCGTGTCGCTTTCGGCTTCTCCTGATGCCATGGAACAGAGCATGGCTTCGTCCTGTTCCAGCCTAGCTCTGCACGAACAGAGCTCACTTGGCACGGCCCGGTGCTGCAGCCCTCCAAAGGTGCTGCGCTCCCTGTTCCAAGGCTGCGCCGGCAGACCCCACTGCCTGGCAAGCCGCTTCTTTCCTCTTCTTTGTCTGCCCAGACCCTATCTGTTCTTCAGGGCTCAGCTGGGACCTCATCTCCGAGAAAGCATCCCCAGGGACCTACCTCAGTCTGCAGGCAGAGTGTGTGTATGCCCATAGCAGCTTATTCTCTCCCTTGTAATCACTTCTCCAGACATAGGGTTCACGGGGCAGAAACTGGCGTATTTGTGATGGCATCCTCCGAGTCTAATACAGCACCCAACACGGGCAAATTGGCTGGAAATTGGTCACTGAATGTGCTTTTAAGAACACATGGTGGGGGGAAGGATATGTGGTTATAGATTTGATCTAATAGATGATCATTTGGCTTACAGTTTTACTTCTGTGATTTTTTTTGAAGACTTTATTCATTTATTCATGAAAGACACACACACACAGAGGCAGAGACACAGGCAGAGGGAGAAGCAGGCTCCATGCAGGGAACCTGACGTGGGACTCGGTCCCAGGTCTCCAGGATCACGCCCTGGGCTGAAGGCGGCGCCAAACCACTGAGCCACACGGGCTGCCCCCCCTCTTTTTAAAGTTTTTATCTACTTCTGTGATTTTATAAATTCTGTGATTCTTATAAATATCAAATCATTACCTTTTATTTTAGCTTCTTTTCCCCCAACAACTAGTTAATTTTAATACTTTGTATATTAATTAGTATTAAGTTTGGATGCACATAACAGAAAATACTCCAATAGCACTAGTATAAACAAAATAGAAATTTTATTCCACATCTGTACAAGCGCAAGCGCAGATGGTGATGGGTTAATATGTGTCTCACTTCAAATCTGCAGGCATCGATTTTCTTTGACTTCACCATCCAGAGGCTGTGCCACTATCTCTGTGGTCTGGGATGGAGGTTGGACTCAAATTCTGGGCAGCAGAGTGGATGAAGGAATAAAGAAAGGGAGAAGTGCATGTACCATGTGTCTTTCTGGAAGTTCTTCTGAAGCTCACATCCAACATTTTTGCCTATGTATCATTGGGCTGATTTAATCACCCCTAGCTGCAAGGGAGGCTGAGCTACACAGGCTTTGTTTTGAGCAGCCATGTGCGCAGCTAAAAATCCTGTTGGTATTGGAAGAGGAGGACCAATGAGTATTGGAGGCCAAAAGAAGGGCAGGCCATCCCTGAGTTTGAAAAGAGATACAGGTATGTCAACATCATAATCTGGATGCATCTAGATTTGAAATGTATTCTTCCCAGATCTTAATCTCCTGTGTCGAAAGAGCATGACATTTAGACTCAGAAGGGTTTTTTGTTTTTGTTTTTGTTTTTTCTTATTTAAGATCTTAGTTATTTGTTCATGAGAGACACAGAGCGAGAGGCAGAGACAAAGGCAGAAGGAGAAGCAGGCCTCTTGTGGGGAGCCCAATGCAGGACCCGATCCCAGGAGCCCTGGGATCAGACCTGAGCCGAAGGCAGATGCTCAACCACTGAGCCACCCAGGCATCTCTAGACTCTGGAATTTTTACATCAAGCAAGTTATTGCATTTCCAAGTTTTTTCCTATTATTGGGTAACACAAGAAAGAAGAACTACCAATTCATCCTTAGGATGAGTCTCAGAGGCGAGGTGATGGGGGTGGGAAGTGAAGGGTGTCAGTAGATTGGAGGGCTCAGAAACAGTAGAGGAAGGATTGTGCATTTTAACGCTTCTAATATGACCCTCAGTCTCATGGGCTAGATTTGTTTTGTGCTCTTTTTCCCTTGGCTCTCTGGGGAGTGCTCCTCTCCTTTCCTTCATCGAGCCCCTGCAGTTCCACCCCAGGAAGCTGGAGGTCTCTATTCCACCTTGGCCACTGACCACCGTGGTTGCTGCTTCAGTACCAGGGGCGGTGGCCTCCCTTCTCCCACTGCCTGGCTGGTGAGAAGGGAGGCCACCAGCCAGGTCTCCCTTGTCATCCTCTGCCTCTGTCCCAGACACCAAGCCCTGTACTCAGCTAGTGCCTCTTTCATTCTCCTTTCCATGCTTCTCCCTTGCATGTCTCAGCTTTTTCCCTCCCTCAATCCCTTCCGGTGCTCTTGGAAACCCTGATTCCTCTTGAGGCTTCATCCTGTTTTTATTCTCCACGCCTCACTCGCTGTGAATCAACTTCCCTGAATAACCTCACCCAAAGGCCAGCCCTCCATCTCTCTTCCTTAGTGAGGACGCTGCTCCTGCCTCAGCGCCTCTGTCACTCCCCCTCTGCGGGCTTCTTCCTCTCTCCCCCACACTTGCCAGAGCCCCCTCACTTCGAGAAAGGGCTCCTTTGTCTTTGTTGCTCTATCCCTTTCCTTTTCCCTTGGCCAAATAGGGAGAGAAGTACAGAATCCATCGCCACCTCCCCCACACTTCCCCAGCGTGCCAGCCCGAGTCTAGTCATCAGGTTGTACTGGCCACGTCTGGACGAAGCCAAGGTGTTGACATCATCAGTGACCTCCAAACCACCTAATCAGATGAACGCACCAGATTCCTTGATTGTAACCTGGCACCAATGTCATTGCCCTGTCATCAAAGTTTCCTCGTGCCTTCTGTTACATTACACTCTCTGGTTCTTTTCCTTCCCTCTTCCCACCACTCTGATCAGCAACAAAACCACAAGGTAATAGCGAATGCTCCATGAGTGTTTATTTTGTTTCAGGCAGACTATACGATGCTGTATACACACTGATTCATTCCACCTCTGTATTATCTCCATGAGGCAGATGCAGTTATTATTCCCACTTTATGGACAACGAACCAGGCTTGTAAGCTGACAGAGGAAAATGATGTGCTCAGGATGACAAAGCTAGTAAGAGAACTGGACACAAACCCAGATTTGTGGACTTCCAAAGCCATGCTTTCTGCCAGTAGAGCACATTGCTTCTAATCTATCTGTTGTTCTTCTTTTCCTGATTCCACCCTAAATATGAGACTTCCCCAGGGTTCTGCTTTGGACTAGCTGCTCACCTGTCTTTAGATGTTTACTTTCACAAGGATATGTTTGATTTTCACGAGGGTGAACTGTTTCATTCATTCATTCATTTGTTCATTCATTTTTACCTACTTATTATAGAACACTTTATTTAAAAATGTTTTAAAGATGGTTTATTTGAGAGAGAGAGAGAGACACATGCTTGAGGGAGGAGGGCCAGAGGGAGAGGGAGAGAGAGAATTTTTTTTTTTAAGATTTTATTTATTTATTCATGAGAGACACAGGCAGAGGGAGAAGCAGGCTCCATGCAGGGAGCCCAATGTGTGACTCCATCTCAAGGACTCCAGGATCACGCCCTGAGCTAAAGGCAGGCGCTAAACCGCTGAGCCACCCAGGGATCCCCGAGAGAGAGAGAGAGAGAGAGAGAGAGAGAGAATCTTAAACAGGTTCCACACTCAGTGCAGAGCCTGAGGAGGGGCTCAATCTCATGACCCTGAGATCACAACCTGAGCCCAATCAAGAGTTAGATGCTTAACCAACTGAGCCACCAAGGCACCCCTATTATGGAACATTTTAAAAGTATGCAAAGGTAGAGAGAATTGTGTGATGTGCTCCCCCTGCCCCCAGGAATTACCAACCACGGCCCATCAATCATCCATTTATGGCTACTCTCATTTCGTCTGTACCCCACCATTCCCTATGTCCTATTCCCACTGGATTCTTTGGAAGCAAAACTCAGAAACGGTATTAGATCACTTGTAAATATTCCAGTATGTATTTTTAAAATTTAAGGACTCTTTTTTTAAAAAAAGGTTTAACCACAAAAATATTAATATGTCTAAAATATCCAAATATTTAATCAGATCAAATTTCCTCAGTTGTGTCATAAATTTTTTGAAGAGTCAGTTTGTTCAGATCAGGATGCAAATAAAGTCCACATTTGCACTTGGTTGATGTGGCTTTTTTAAATCTCTTTCAATCTTTAGATTCTCTTCCTTCTTCTTTTTTTTTTCTTCTTTTCTTTGCAATACATTTGTAGAGAATGTCCGCTCGTTTGTCCTGTGCCATGTCCCACATTCTGGAGTTTGCCGATCACATCTCCAGGATGTTGTTTAACACATTCAGCCCTCCACCCACCCAAGCTCCCAGTAAACTGTAGAGGTGTGATCCAATTCAAGTTGATTTTTTGGCAAGAATATTTCATAGGTGAAATGATGCTCTTCCATCAGGAATCTCATTCATTTACATAGCTTCATTCCTTTATTGTCAGCTAGCTGTGGATCGTTTCACTGGAATAATCTGCCATCATCTCAAAAATCAGCATGTCTAAAAACAAATGGATCTTCCCCCACACAAACGATCTCTCTTAACACCATGTCTGTTTCTGCAGTTTCTATGGTCCTTTTACATCACTCAGGCTCCAGGTCTTAGAGCCATCCTCCACTTTTCATCAGCTCCCATATTCAGTTATGAAGACCTGTCAGTTCTCTCTCAATAGAATGTGAACAGTTTTTCCTTTTGATTCTCACACCTATCGCCCTCCTACAGGCTTCAAAAATATTACAATACCTTTCCCCTTCTGGTCTCTTTTTCCTCAGTCCCACTCTAAACTGCCACTGGATTAACAACCTACACATCATATACTCCTTACTAAGTACTTCCCAGATACAAACCTTCAATGGTTACCCATTACTTTTGGAATAAAGTCTACACTCCTGAGAGTATTCCAGCACAGTCTGAACTCAACCTATATTCCCAGCCTCCCCTCACAGTTCATCTTGCTTAGCATTCAATGTTTTTCGATAGCCATGAAAACCAAGTGACTTGAAAACATGTAGACCACTGTCATATCTGACATCCTTTTTCATTGCTGAATATCAGAGAGTCAAATGAACAATTATCCAAGCACTGTAATCAGGCAAATCTTCTCTCTGAGGATAATTCTGGATGTGTCTCAAGGGATACCCTGTGGCCCCATGCTAGGGGACGAGGAAATTGCCTGTCACTCTGGCAAAACACTGCTTGCTAGCTTTCTCAGCTTTCCTAATAAGATGTTCACACTTCTACCTGTTGTCTGATCTTAAAGCATGTGACTGGCCATAGACCAGTAATGCAGAATGCCAGCCAGGCAAAATTTTCTAGGAGACATGATATTCATCCAGTATTCTAAGGAGTGTTTTAAGGTAGACCACTGAACATCTGCATCCTGGATGACCTTCAACCAAGGTGCCCTAATCATTACCCTGCCTTACACTGATCTGCTCAGGGCCATGACTCACTGTTTCCTAGATGAATTCTCATGCAATACTTTATTTTATTTATTCATGCAAGAGAGAGAGAGAGGCAGAGACATAGGCAGAGAGAGAAGCAGGCTCCCCGCTGGGAGCCTGATGTGGGACTCATCCTAAAACCCTGGGGTCACGAACTGAGCCAAAGGCAGACACTCAACCACTGAGCCACCCAGACGTCCCTCTTACAATTTTTAAAAAAGATTTTATTTATTTATGTAAGAGAAAGAGAGAGCTTACGTGAGTAGAGGGAGGGCAGAGGGAGAAAGAGAGGGATAAGTAGACTCCCCGCTGAGCACAGAGCCCAACATGGGGCTCGATCCCAGGACCCTGAGATCATGACTTGAGCCTAAGTCAGATGCTTAATAGACTAAGCCACCCAGGCACCTCACTTTCTTACAAAATTTGACAGAAAGGACTGGTACTCAGAAAGCTGTTATGCCATCTTTCTTTACGTAGCAAAAACCATGTATTTATGGTTCTCCTTTTTTACTCTGGCCATCAGGAGGCTCAGATACAATTGCAAAGCTTAATAACTGGTTACTTCTTTTCATAAAAAATTTTATATTTTCCCCCTGCATCCTGATCTCAGTTTCTACTTATACTCAAACAATTTTGTGTTGTTTTTCATCTTATAAATGTCTTCAAATGCATTTTGGAAAAAGCCGGTGTATACATTATGTAAATAAATTATTGCTACATTCCTCCACCTAAGCAAAGATCAATTGATTTACCCCATAGACTCTAAGTTTGCTTATTGTGTGCCTTCTCTCTGGAATGCTGTCCCACCCTACTCTCCCACTACCCCTCCTTCTGCCCCAAACTGCCCATCCTACACATCTCGCTGGAAAGCCCACGCCTCTTCCATGACCCGAACTGACTGCCCCAGCCTAGAGCCAACCGACCTTCCTCTGAGAGACTTTCTGTTGTTTATACACTATTCATTTACTGCTTCCTTTACTCTGTCTTTTAATTTTATAAACATTTTTCTAAGTTTAAAGTAATATGTGCACACAGTCAAAAATTTAAACTGTACCAGGCAGGCCATGCAGGAAAAAGGTACTTTGTCATCCACGACTGCCTGAGAGGCAACCACGACCGTTTGTTCTTTGTGTTATCATTACAGACACATCTATGCATTTACAAACACACATATGAGGGGGCACCTGGATGGCTCTGTCGGTTAAGCAGTTGCCTTCAGCTCAGGTCAGGATCTTGGGGTCCTGGGATTGAGCCCCATGTGCTCTTGCTTGCTATCTCTTTCTGAAAAAGAAAGAAAGAAAGAAAGAAAGAAAGAAAGAAAGAAAGAAAGAAAGAAGAAAGAAAATCTTTGAAACACACACACAAATACATATATATTTACATATACATAAACATACATATATGTATATATGTGTGTGTGCACTTACAAATTCTTTGATCCTTTCCCCCAACAATGAACATAGCATATATTCTTCTGTGTCTAGACTTTTCCCCCCATATAATACCGTGGTTCAGAGATGATAGCATGTCAGCATAAAAATATATACCTATTCTTTTTTTTAATATTTAATTTATTTATTCATAGAGACACACAGAGAGAGAGGCAGAGACACAGGCAGAGGGAGAAGCAGGTTCCATGCAGGGAGCCTGACATGGGACTTGATCCCGGGACCCCAGGATCACGCCCTGGGCCAAAGGCAGGCGCTAAACCGCTGAGCCACCCAGGGATCCCCTATATACCTATTCTAATACCTATGTAGGTTTTATTGGAAAGATAAACCATTAAAAAAAGATAAACCATAATTTGTTTGATTAGTTATACCATCATGGCCCATATCTCTGATTACATATGCTCTTTCTGAAGGCAATGGAGGGGATATGTCTACATTTAATATATTCTTTCACAAATCCTATAAGAAAACCTTAACAAATAACTGATTATCAATTTTTATCAGTAAATATTCACAAAGCAAGCAATTCTATTTTATAAAAATATTTAACTTGAAAGAGTCTTATAGCATTATCCAATCAAGCACATCTGTCTTTCAGTGAGATTTTCTGTGCTGCGGTATGCTTTTGCTATTATTTACAGCATGTTTTGGAAAGGTCTGACCTTGAGGCATAGTAAGTTTTAGCTCATGAAGAGAAGGGCTGGGTGTGCCTGGTCCTGTGGCGTGGCTTCCAGGGAAGACAGTGGGTTCAGCCAAGTTCCTGTATCTGGAGACAGGAGCAAGGAATCTATAGGACCAAGATAATCACTCCAACGAGAGAGCACAGCAGCACATGAGGAAGCCAGTCTCAGTTCTGCTCAGGAGGTGACGCCTTCACTGTGGAGTAGGCAAAGGGACAAGGGTGTTGGCCTGAACCAATTTCAGGGAAGGAGGAGTTACAAGATGCCAGGACTTAGGTTGAATGGGTCCTGGTCTTATAGAAGACGAGGGTGCACCCATGTTGACAGTAGTGTTATTCACAATAGCTACCAGGTGGAAACAGTTCCCATTTCTATTAACAGATGAATGGATAAAGAAAATGTGGCAATACTACAATGGAATATAATTCAGTCTTAAAAAGTAAGGAAATTGGGCCACAGGCTGCAACAGGGGTAAACTTTGAAAACATCGTGCTAAGTAAAATAAGCCAGATACAAAAGAACAAATATTATATGATTCCATTACGTGGGGTCCTAGATTTGGTAAATTGACAGAAAGTAGAGTAGAGAGTGCCAAGGTCTGGAGGATGGGCAGAAGGAGAGAGTTAATGTTTACTGGGTACAGAGTTTCCACTTGAGATGACAAAAATCCTAGAGATGGATAGTAGTGATAGTTGCGCAACATCGTGAATGAACTTAATGCCACTGACTTGGAGACTCAAAATTGGGTGGCTTAGCGGTTAGGTGTCTGCCTTCGGCTCAGGGCATGATCCTAGAATCCTGGGATCGAGTCCCACATCAGGCTCCCTGCGTGGAGCCTGCTTCTCCTTCTGCCTGTGTCTCTGTCTCTCTGTGTGTCTCTCATGAATACAAAAATAAAATCTTTAAAAAAACTTGGCTATTTATTTATTTATTTATTTGAGAGAAGGAGGGGGAGGGCAGAGGGCGAGAGAATCTTCAGCAGGCTGCACACTGCATGTGGAGAAAGCGCCTATAGAAATACTTTTTAAACCAGTCTCGGGGCGCCTAGGTGGCTCAGTTGGTCAAGCATCTGACTCTTGGTTTCAGTGCAGGTCGTGATCTCAGGGTTGTGAGATCCTGCCCAGCGTGGGGGCTCCGAGTTCAGTGGGGTGTCTATTTTTCTTCCTGTCCTTCTGTCCTCCCCTCTGCTTGTATGCACACTTTCTCTAGAAAATAAATAGATCTTTAAAAAATAAAAAGCATTTTTATATAGGATATGTTTACTCACAATTTTAAAAACCCCATGAAGCAAGGGAAACATGCAATGTGGAACGTAGTCTTGTTTCCCCAAATGCAGTCATTCTTGTGCCACTGCCTCAATCCATGCCATCTCTGAGTCCTCATGGAGTATCTGAATCTTCAGGAGTCAAGTCTGGTAATTATATATATATTTCCCCTCCCCCCCGAGAGAGGTAATAAATGAACAGGCTCTTGGTGAAACCTGTGAAATTGTACTTAATCGACTTTAGACCCAGGTGACTTAGTAGTGACCCAAGGGCCATGGCTCGTGAGGGCCCCTCAACAGAACCGTGAGGACGGGAAGAGGAATGGGATGGTGCGCACCACTGTGCCTAGTTGACTTCTGTCTTGTGGCGTCCAAGAAGCTCTACCCCTGAACTGAAGTTATGGCAGCGTACACCACAGAGAAACTCCAGAGAGGAGCTTAGGAGATGGGTTAATGCAAATTCTTGCGAGCTATCTAAATGAAAAGCCCCAGTATAGCAGCTCAATCATATTATAAACACATTAGGAACATATTAAAAAGTAATTACCTTGGAGGAAGTTAACTATGTTAAAATACAAATTAAGATAAAATTAGGAATATTTCTCCTCTCAGATTTAAGTACACAGAATCTCTTTTAAAAATTAGTTTTGGGATCCCTGGGTGGCGCAGTGGTTTAGCGCCTGCCTTTGGCCCAGGGCGCGATCCTGGAGACCCGGGATGGAGTCCCGCGTCGGGCTCCCGGTGCATGGAGCCTGCTTCTCCCTCTGCCTGTGTCTCTGCCTCTCTCTCTCTGTGACTATCATAAATAAATAAAAATTTAAAAAAAATAAAAATAAAAATAAAAATTAGTTTTGCCTTTCTGTATCCAGTTATCCCAGCACCTTAAATACAACACATTCCATGGGCATTTGTCGCTGGCCTTCTATGTGCCAGACACTGTCCTAGGTGCTGGTACCAAGCCAACTGCTCACATATCCAAGTGCTGAACTAGATATGTGCGTCCCTGTGACCATCACATTTCAAAGTGGAACATCTAGGCAGAGAGTAGTTAGTGCTTCCACCCAGCAGAAGGGATTAGCCATCATTGGTTTAAATTATCAAGTCAGTCTAACCCAGAGCTGTAGTGTAAGGCAAGATGTTGTGACAGGGCACAGACTTGTCTGTCAAATGTGACTTTCCTTTCTTTAAAAAAGAGGAAAGTGAAAATAGTTGGATGTAAGGGAGTTCAGCTTCCAGTGGATCATGGGAAAGGCAAGTAGCCTTTTGACAGTTCTTAGATTAGTTTGGGAAAAAACACTGAGCAGGGGTTTAGGACACCTGGGGTTGGATCCCACCTTTATCTTTCACAGCAGGGCAATCTCTCAAGCCTCAGATTCTTCATCTGTAAAAGAGGGTTGAGGGTACTTGATCCACAAAACCCAAATCTTATATTCTTCCTACTGTGAATATTTTGACCGAGGAGGAAGGGGCCTGGAGCATCATGTGCTAGCAATAGTTATTGGCAAATACCTAAACCAGAGTTGAACATAGGAGTATCATGAGATCTGACACATGAGATATGGAATTAGGTGACCTTAAATTATGACCTTTTCTCATTATACATATCAAAGTACATCTTTGAATTTGACATAGTCTAGCCTAGAACTGTCTAAGAACTTGCGGCGATGTTATATTCCACTGTCCGACATTGACACTACTGAGATCACCAGAACAAAAATAACACCCAAGAATTTGGCCTGGTTTACATGGGAATCCAACCAAATGGGCCAACGCGCCACCCAGGGTCTTAATGAAACAGAAGGAGGAAGAGACACACTTAGTTATTTTTGTTGTTGTTGAGAACATATCTATTTCCCAAAAAAAGGATTTGAGATAGCCAGAAATCTCTATCTATTTTATTATTTCATGTATAACTCGTGCCCTACGCGGTTTGGTGCCGCCTTTGGTCCAGGGTGTGATCCTGGAGACCTGGGATCGAGTCCCATGTCGGGCTCCCTGCGTGGAGCCTGCTTCTCCCTCTGCCTATATCTGTACCTTTCTCTGTCTCTCTCTGTGTCTCTCATGAATAAATAAATAAAATCTTTAAAAAAAAAAACAAAACAAAACTCCTGCCCTACATTTAAACAAAGGGTCTTTAATGTGGCTACTTCATTGCTCCAGGTAACAATGCAAGCTGATGTGGTATGGCCCCAGGGGCCCTACTTTGGCTTTGCGGCCAGTGGCCCTTGGGGTCTCTATAGAAGACAACGACTCCCCAGAGGTACCTGGCAATTCACCATTTGTACTCCTTATCTCTAGAGGTGAACATCACTTAAGAAAGTTGCATAACAATTTAGCACTGCTAATATCTCAGTTCAGGACTCAATGAAAAGTCCCTTTACTTTCTTTTTGCAGCTTCTTTCTTCCCTGTAGGTACTATTCCAAAGCCTGAACTCTCTCCTCATATCTCTTGACCATCCATGAACAATTCAATCTCAGTAAATGATTAGCAACTGAATTAATAAGAAAGAAGTTACCATAAATGAATTTGCTTAATTTTCTGTCATCTCTCCCTACCCCAACCTATAACTTTATTGCCGTTTTTACCCACCTTTCTTGGGTTCCAGAAAGATAGGCGTCTTTCCTGTCATCCACCTGGGGCTTGATGGCATCCTCCTTCTCACGAGCCTTACTCCCTGACGTGGTTGCCCATTTCCCCTCCTGCTCCTGCCTCCTACTCCATAGGAATGTTTATCACCCCCATGGTTGGTATTGTTTTGTTTTGTTCATTTGTTTGTTTCTTCAAAAACCTACTAGCCTCTCTTTAACGTGAGGTCTCCTCTAGCTACTATCCCACCTCACTTCACTTTGTGACCACACCACTGCTAACTGTCTGAAGTCTATACCAACTGCCTACAATTTCTCAGCTCCCATTAACTTTCTCACCCCTCTGCAATCTACCTCTTGCCCTCAACACTTGAAGCTGAAAAGGTTAACAAAGACCAAATCCAACGAACGCTTTTCATTCCTTTCCTACATGCTCTCTCTGTGACATATGACTTACTGCTCCTTTCCTTCTAGAAACTCTCCTCTCTTGAGGTCTTATTTTTCCTCTCAGATTGATCTTCATGATTTTTCTTCAGTGGCTTCTTTTTTGATGTCTCCCTTTATTATTTTTTTTCTATCTGTCTCTTGACATGTGCTTTACATGGATAAGTAACATTCCTCAGTGAATTATTCCTTGTGCGGTCATGCAATTTCCCACTTTCCTACTCCTGCCACATTGATTCTGGGCTTGACCATGTGACTTGCTTTGGTCAGTGAACATCAGGAAACATGAAGCCAGCAAAGCCTCGATAGGCGCTTGTATTTGGGGGCTTGCCTTCTTAGAACACTCCTCAGAGACTGCCATGTCATCTGGATGACTAAGATAAAGACAAAGTGGAGAGAGAGGGGGAGAGAGAGACAGAACAATCTACCTCAGGTTTTCCAACTGAGCCCAACTTCCAGACAATTCACCAGATGAATAATAAATTTTTGTTTTAAGCCACTACTTTTTGGGGTGGTTTGATACACAGTAATAAATAACAGAGAGAACATGGTGTTTAAAAGATTCCTGTTAGCCTGCTTTTGTCTCATGTTGCAGGTCTTCCCAAACAATGCTATCCATGCTAGTGGATTTAATTATGGTTCATACCTCATGATTCTTACGCCTGCATTTCCAGACCAGATCATTCTTCCATGTTCTCATCTCTTACTTAGCAGGCATCTCCCCTTGAATAGTCTGCAGATTACCTTGAATCCCCCACACCAGAGCACTATGTTCTACAAACTGCTCCTGCTCATTATTCTTTATCTTAGTTAATGATGCAACTCGTTACCAGTCACTCAAGGAGGAAACTTAGAAGTGGATCTTCACCCTTACTTTTCATGAACTTATCAATAATCAGGCGCTCACCAAATCTTATCAAAGATGTCGCCTAAGGGGATCCCTGGGTGGCTCAGTGGTTTAGTGCCTGCCTTTGGCCCAAGGCATGATCCTGGGACCAGGATCGAGTCGAGTCCTGCGTTGGGCTCGGCATGGAGCCTGGTTCTCCCTCCTCCTGTGTCTCTGCCTCTCGCTCTTTCTCTGTGTCTATCATAAATAAATAAATAAATCTTAAAAAAAAAAGATGTCGCCTAAGTAGCTCTCACATTTATTCCTTTATCTCCATCACCTTGCATGCTGCCTTGGTCAAGGGCTTTGTCATATTGTGCTTTGACCATCAACGATGTCTCTTCATTGTCTCCTTGCTCTGAGGAGTGGCTCACCCAGCCAACACATCCATGTTTGTCCTGATCATTTTTCCTACTCACAATCCTTTAGTGGCTCCTCACCACTTTTGGAATAAAGATTTCTGAATAGGCTACAAAACCCTCCGAACCTGGCTCTACCTATATTTCCAACCTCATTTCCTGTCCTCTCCCTGTTTATGCTGTGCTTGAGCCAAATTACTTGCAGTGCTGACACTAGCCATCTGCCCAGTAGATGCCCCGGACAGTTTTCCTGCCTGGTGTACCTACCAAGCCCTGCCATCTGCAGAGTCCTTGAAGACTCAGTTTAAATGTCACATCCTCTGTAAAGCTTTCCCTGGCTATCTGCACAGAAGCAAAATTAGTCGTCTTTTCTTCTGGGCTACCACTATACTCAGTAATACCACTATTGGATGCATTTGAATTGCAATGACATGCTTAAATGTGTGTCATGCCTGATAGATTCAGAGAACTAACTCCTCTAGGGCAGGGGTTTACTTTTTTTTCTGTTTTTGCAGAAAACACTTGCATGGCAAGTGCTTAATCACTGTTGAATAAAACACTATATTTTCCCACTTTAAATGTAAAGCAAAAGAATCTAATTATAATTGGCTAAGTTAGGCAATATGGATTTCCATTTGGTAGTCTAGAAATGGAGACAATGAACGACCTAGGTATGGCCCTGTATTACTCAGGGTAAGTTCAGTGGCAACAAGTCACCCAATACTGACTGGAGCCGGTAACTGAGAGGTAAGGAGGAGAAGTGACTCTTTCCAGATTGGCGGCAGGGCCACTGCCTTCACACTCTCCATCTAGTGCTCCTTCCAGAAAGAGCACTGCCTTCCTCCACCACAGGGAGGAGTGGTTCTTCAGTTCTGCTATGTCTTTCCTATGGGATGACAGCCCATGTGACAAGCATTTAGTAACTTCTCTGAATCTGAAGGGTACAAAGAAGTTGGTAATTGTTTCTAGATCTTCCCTGTTCTTGTCTTATGGGGGCCACCTCGCTTTTCTCCCGCTTCAGGTCTAGTTTCCTACATTCAGCACCTATCACAGAGATCTTTCTAAGTATAGGTCTGACTTGTTACTCTCTTGCTGAACTCATCAGTGATGCCAAAACCTTTGAGGGTAATGCCTAGACCTCTCCTTGGCCCTATCTACCTCTCTGCTACCTCCTTACCCCCAGCATTTATATAAGTATGTCAGCATTTTCTGAGCACCTTCTATATGGAGGGCTCTATGCCAACTAGGGATGCTAAAAGACAAAGCATGGTTCTTGTCCCCAACCAGCCCATGACCTAATGACAAAGTAGGGAAGCAATAAATTATAATCCAATGAAAACCAGTATTGATGCAGGCAGGCACTTTTGGGAGAACAAAAAGACAGCCAACCCATCCCAAGGGTATCTGAGAAGCCTGAAGATGGAGAATGGCTCACCCTCCATGTTCCACTCAGTATGGAATTACTGGCAGCGACAAGTGCTCACCGGGCTTCAAAACCACTGGACCACTTTGTTGTCTGTCAGTAATGGCTCCCACCCTCCTTGTTCCGATAAACACCTGTGCTTACTCTAGCCCCAGCTTGAGCCTCCTGCCTTCTAGGAAACCTGCTCTGCTGTCTCGGGTAGCAAAAATCACTCCTTTCTTTAAGTTGCTGTAAACCATGGACTCCTTGAGGACGGGGAGCTAGCCACGTCCTCCTCGGCTAATAGTCTGGCACATGCTAGGTACTCAATAAATGTTTCCTGAAAGAAAGTAGGGATTCAATACGATGTTTGCTAAACATGGTGTCTTTGGGAGCCAACAGTGGTCTAACTGTAGCCCTAGTGGCTTTCTTTTCACCTCATATCTTGACCTTAACAACCTTGGCAGTGCCTAGTTAAAGCTCGTTGCAAATAGTTCCATTATGAGCAGAGCACTGAGGGTGAGGTTACATTCTCAACTGGATTCTTTCCCTTATGAAAAAAATTACAGAGGAGCATTAATACTGTTATTCCAGTGATGAAAGAAATGCTTTTTAGACTTTTCTTTTTGGTGTTTCCTTCAGCATTTGTAACTCTTCAGATATCTGTACCTTAATTTTTTCCTCTATAATTTCAATGGTAGTAAATCTTCATCATTTAAAGGCAATATATATATATTAAATTATTTTATTTATTTATTCACGAGAGACACATGAGAGAGGCAGAGACATAGGCAGAGGGAGAAGCAGGCTCCTTCCAAGGAGCCTGATATTGGACTTGATCCTAAGACTCTGGGGTCACGATCTGAGCTGAAAGCAGACCCTCAACCACTGAGCCACCCAAGTGCCCCTAAAGCCAAGATACATTGTTGGAGCTTGCCAAAATCATTTGGATGCAAATTTGATAAATGACGAAGTAGAATAATGCAGTTTTAGTGGAGAAAAAGAGATGTGGTTCTAAAGAGAGTTGTTGCCTATAACTTGCAAATTGGTTCCAAACACATTTACAAAAGATGAGTTCCAAAAACACATAGAAGTACTTTCAACAGGAATTAGTGTAATATCTGTAATTTTTTAAAGTTCACAATATTTGGAAGAACAGATAGGGCTCTCATTTTAAATAGGAGGTGTTCCTAAAGTTTGGGTAATTTTTAGTTTTTTGTTTGTTTGTAAGTAGGCTCTCCATTCAAACGTGGGGCTTGAACTCATGATCCAGAGAGCAATAGCAAGTATGCTCAGGGTGCATACAACTCTTGATCTCTGGATTTTGAGTTGGAGTCCCACACTGGGTATAGAGATTACTTAAAAACAGAAACAAAAGCAAAATCTTTCAAAACAAACAAAAAACAAAATTCTTTCAGAAAAAAAAAAAAAAAGAAAGAAAGAAAGAAAAAGAAAAGAGTAGTATGCTTTATGGACTGAGCCAGCCAGGTACCTCTCAGTTACTTGGGGTGGGCAAATTATCTTCCTCTTTCCTCCTCCCCCTGCCCTCACGCACTACTATACATTGATACATTATAGCTATGTTCCCAGAGACAACTATTTGCCTCAACATTGATGTAGCTGAATTATAGGTCACTTAGTAATAGTTTGAGTTCTTGGAAGACTTTTCATTCATCTCAGGGGGCTGAGAAAACCTTTTGGCCGCAGGTTAAGTTGTCTTTGGTATTTTTCCCAACTGCTCTCTGCCGGCACCCACTCCATACCCTCCTGTCCATCTTCCAGGTCCTTAGTACCTCTCCAACGCCTTCTGGCTGTAAGGAACACAGGCCTGCCCAAGGGGCTCAGGCTCCCAAACCACTGTTTTCTCTAACCACTGAATCAAAACTACCAATCCGTTAGATTGTAAACTCCAAGAAGGCAGGGATTTTGGTTTGTTTTGTTCACGACTTCATCTCCAGTGCCTAGAACGATGCCTGGAACCTCTTAGGCACTCTGTGTTGAATGAATAAATAAATCTCTAAATTTGTTAGTTTCAGCAAGGTGTTGGGAGGAAAATGACCCATTGACCTAATTTACAATCATCTGTGAATGAGCAGGAGTCCCTTATCTCTCCTCAAGGTATTTGCATACTTAAAGGGAAAGCTTGTGAATTCAAATACTTCTCATTGGGAGAAGTTCAATAGTGCAGCAAAGGGAGAGAAAACAGTTGAAGGTAAAAGGTAGTGGGGATGGGGGTGGGAGTAAAGACTTTAGTAGGCCAGAGCTGCCTAGAGTTTCCCCCTGAGGCTCCCTGCTTTTCAAGCCTCCTCAAACTCTGCACTAGTGCAACTTCTAAAAGCTTAGAGTCTTCTCCATCACGACTGTCAGGACAGGGGTTGGGTTAATAAGGAGGGAGAATAAATCAGGGAGGGGCAGTATGACTGTTTTGTTTCCACTTTGAGCTTTGGCTGCACTACTTCACCATTTCTCCTATTTCAAGAAGTGTCCTACCTTTCTAGTTAAATGACAAGGGCACAGGGAGATCTCCTCATAGTCACTTAATACTATTTGTTCCTTAAAGGTTAACTAATATACTTTCCTTAGATGCAGATGTCTTTTTATTTTTTTTTACTTTTTGGCTTATAATTAGCTTTGAAACGTAGTTACATCTGACAGAGAGCTGGGTATACTGTCAACGATAAGAAATAGTTCCTTTTATGTTACTTTTACGTCCTCTGATATAGCAAGGTCCTAGTGGTTTCTTTGTAGACACTGTATCCTGTCTTTAACCTCTCTCTCTCCCACACACATACACTAAAGCACCCCCCACACGCTTTCATTAAGAGATATAAACTTAATGGAAATGTAAATCTAACCTCAGAATTCTGATTCTTGGTTTATGATATGGGGCTATAAAACAGGGAGAAGTCGATTTTAGTGTGTGCCAATTTTTTAAAGTCAGAATTTTCTGTGCGGTCCATCTTCTTTATGCTGTGTATCTGGGAATCCCTTGGGTGAGGCATTTACCTCTTTTCATACACCACTCAAGTGACAAAAGAAAGCCAAAAGCAATGCATTCTGATAAATGACAGTATAGAGCCACACATCTTTAGAAGAGTATTACTAATATCAGAAAAAATAAACGTTTTAGTGGTTCAGTCTAATCAACATCACTGAACAGTTCTAGTTGTTACGTGGCAAAACGGTTCTGATGAATCTTTTGTTCCAATAGGAATATTGTGATCACTCTTGGCACTACGGGGTGGCGAGGAGAAAGTATATTCTGCGTCGTTTTGCAATTTTCTCAAGTTCATTTTGAAGTCTAGCAAGTCGCTTTACTCTGTGCCTATCTTGGGCTGATGCAAGCTCCTTCCTTGACTCAACAATCAATGCAGCATCTGACCTGATGCCACCACCTTAAAGCGCACAGTTGGTTGCTGACAGTTTAAAAGAACCGTAGTTGCTCGGTAAGTTGCACACAGGAAGTGCTTGGTCAATGTTTGTAGGTCTCTTCTGTCCTGGAAGGAAAATCAGTGAAGGAAAGATTCCTCCAGATCTCCTGTTCCTCTGGCACCGGGAGGAGAACCCGAAGAGGAGGTGTGGACGCGAAAGGTCAGGAGACGCCCTGAAGGTGCCGTTCGTGCCTTCCAGCCCCGACACGTCCGACGGCGGCCGCACGACCTGTTTCTTTGTTTCCCAACCACTGCGCTCGCTGCCCCTTTTCTGGCTCGGCCGCACATTCGGCGGGATCCCCGCCATCGGGGTCCGACTTCCCGGTCCGGCGGAGCACCCGGCTGTCCCGTCGGCGGCGAGGTGGGAGAAGCGACGCCGGGAGGCGGGACGAGCCCGGGGCACGCGGCAGGCGTCCGCCCCGGGGCATCTCGGCGGCGAGGAGTCCGCGTCGGCTCGGTCCCGGGGGGGGGGGGCGCCCACAGCCGTCGGGCCGCCGCCGTCCCGGGCCCCGCCGCCCGCTCCCCGCGCCGCTTCCTGCCCCGGGGCGGCGCACCCGGCTCCGGGGAGGTGCCGCCGGCAAACGTGGCACCTCGGCGGCCCGCGCCCGGGCGCTCGGAGGGGCCCCGCCAGGGAGGCTGCGCGGCGGCCGCGCTCCGGCCCGCGGGGAGCACCGCCCGCAGCGCCGGCGGCCGCCCGGGGACGGGAAGTGGCGCCCGGCCCGCCCTCCGCGGCCCGCGGCCCCGCAGCCCGCGCCGCCCCTTTCCTCCCGGCCTCTCCCCGGCCTCCGCCACCCCGGCCGAATTCTTGCATAAATTATGCCAGGCGCGCCTGACGTCAGGTGGCGGCGCGCGGGCGCGGGCGCGGGCGCGGGCGGGGGCGCGGGCGCGGGCGCGGCGCAGAGGGAGCCGGCGGCGGGCGCGCGCGGCCCCGCGGCCTCGGGCACGCGCGGCGTGCCGGGCGCGCGCAGGCGCTGGCGTGCTGGGGCCGCGGCGGCGGCGGCGGCGGCGGCGGCGGCGGCGGCGGCGGCGGCGGCGGCGGCGGCGGCGGCGGCGGCGCGGGGGCTGAGCCGTGGTAGTGCGGACGCGCTCGTGCTCGGGAACTATCGGATTAAACTTGAATCGAGTGAAATTACACAAAGGAGCGCCGCTGAGGAGGCGGCCCGGGCACCCGGAGACCCCGAAACTCGCCAGAGCCCGTCCGCCCCGGCCAACTCCGCGCCCGCGGATGAGCCCCCGGCCGCGGCCGCCGAGCCGACTCCGGAGCCCGCCCTGCCGTGTGGGCCCCCGGCGCGGGGCAGCGGAGCAGCCCGCCCGACCGAGCCGGTGAGCGCGAGAGTTCTCCGGGCGCCTCCGGGAGGGGCGGCGGCAGGAAATCGCTCCGGGCCGGGGCCGGGGCCGGGGCCGGGGCCGGGGCCGGGGCCGCGCGAGGAGTTGGGAGCGAGGACTCGGGCGTGTGCGGGGCGCGGGCGCGGGCGCGGGGCCGGGCCGGGCCGGGGGCAGGAGCGCAGCGCCCCCCGGGCCGTGCCGCCCCCCCGCCCCCGCCCCCGCCGCCGCCGCCCGCGGCCCCGAACCCGCGCCCCGAGCGCCGCCCGCGCCCCAACTTTTGCCCGCGTCCGCGGGGCCGGCGGCGGCGGCGGCGGCGGGGGCGCGCGGCCCGGCCGAGGGTCACTTCCTCGCCTGCAAACGGCTTTTTGTTGTGCTGCCGGCGTGGGGGCCGGGGCGCGAGGGCGCGTGTGTGCGCGGGGAGCGGAGCGCGTCGCCTCCCGCCGGCGCCGAGCACGAGTTGCCGGCTGCGCCCGGGAGGAGGAGGAAGGAGGAAAAGTTGGGCTCCAACTCCGGCGCGAGTGGGCGGCGGCGGCGGCGGCGGCGGCGGCGCGGGGACGGCTGGGGACGGCTGGGGACGGCTCGGGGACGGCGGCGCCCCCCGCCCCGCCCGCCCCCGCCGCCCCCGCCCCCGCCCCCGCCCCCCGCTCCGGACCGACCACGCCGCGCTCGCCGGGAGCCGCGGCCGCACCGGCGCGAACAAAGTGCGTCGCTCCCGGCGCGGCGCGGGCGGCCGCGGGCGAGGTGGGTCGCGGCGGGGCAAGTGCGCGGGGGCCGCCGCGTGGGGCGGGGGCGGGGGCGGGGGCGGGGGGCGGCGCGGGGGGCGGCCGGACCCCGACCCGCGCCGGCCGCCCGGGGACTTGCGAGCCCGGGCCCGGGGGCTCCTCTCGGGGCTCTCGGGGCTCCGCGGCGGCTGCCGGGTGCGCGAGGAGGAGAAGAAAGGGAGCGGGGCCGGGCGGGCGGCGGGCGGCGGGCGGGCCGCGAGGACGGACCCCACCTTGCCGGTGGCCGGGCCGGCGGCGGCTGCATAATAGCGACTTTCCCCCGAGGCCGCCGGCTCCCCGCCCCCGGGCCCGCCGGGGGGTCGGCGCCGGGGGGGTCGCCCGGGGGCCCCCGGGGCCCGGCGCGCTGTGGCCCCGCGCGGACCCGCGGCCCGGAGCGCGAGCGGCCGAGGCGGCTGGAGGCCGGGCGGTCAGCGGGAGAGGAAGGAGGGCGGCGGGGGACGCCTTGTTGTCTGGTTCGCAGCGGGACTGGGCGCGCCGGGGCGCGGGGCGCGGGGCTGCGGTGCGGGGCGGCCGGGTCGCGCGGGGCGAGCGCCGCCGGGGGGGGCGGGGCGGGGAGGGCGGCGGACCCCGGGCGGGGGGGGGGTGGGGGTCGGGAGCTCCGGGAAGGCGCCGGCCCAGCAGCCATCATTACGGAGCCGCCTTCCCCGGATGGCCCTGCCGCGAGGAGCCCCGCGCCGTGCGAGCGCGCCCCGGCCCGGCCGCTTTGTGAGCGCCCCGGGGAGCGGGCGGCGCGGGAGCCCCGCGGGGGGTCGGACGGTCCGCCCGGGGCCACTCGGGGAGACCGTTCTCGCCTCGGGCTGAAACTAGTTTTCCCCCCTCTTCCGAACAGACAATGGACAAAAGAAAAGTAGCGACCCACATGGAGAGTTTCCTTGTGAATCGCTACAATTAGATACAGTGTCCAGCCCGCTCCCGAGTGCACTTCTTAGCCTCCCGTGCTGTGCCGTCCGGAGACGGATTTAAATAAGTTCTCTTGAAATGTGTCCGTGCTCTGGGCTCCATCTCTGGGGCATGTTGACGGTCTTGATGGAAAGGATTTACGGGGAGGCCCTGATTTTCATTTTCTAGAAACATTGACTGAAGCCGTCTCCGCGGTGGGCAGGACCCCTCCAGGAGGCCGAGTGCCCCCCCCCCCCCCCCGGCCTCTGCCAGCACCGAGGAGGGGGCACCCGCTGCGCGTAATGATCGAATAGGGGGGAATAGGGGGGAATAGGGGGGAATAGGGGGGAATAGGGGGAATAGTTCTCTTTATTTCCTCACGGGTCCGTTCTGACGATGACAAACAGATCCCGGTGACTCCGACCTTAGCAGCGCGGGGACCTAATCCGTCCTAGTTGTGGTTCTGTTCAGGGCGTAGCAACGTGTGAGTACGAGGTGCTGCTTATTTCAGAAATAACTTGAGCAGCGATTTCACGAAGTTGAACCCGTCTCCCAGCCCCCAGAGTACATCTGTCGCGGAGTGTTTTTGTCTCGCTGTTGCACAACAGAAGCCCTCCAGTCTTTACCCTAAAATGGCAGCTTTCATTTGACTGGGGCCCATTCATTGACGATGATAATAAAGAGGCTGAAAGCTAGATGCTCGGGGCACGGAGCAGTCCCCGGTGTGCCTTTCTAGGGGATCATAACCAGGAGACATCTTACGCCTTCCAGATTTGCTCACGAAAAGTTTATTTTCGCCGGAAAAAAAAAAAGAATCTGTACTGTAGAAAAAAGTTACAGAGTAAACAGAATTTGGAAATGGAAACGGATAGGGACTTGCAGTCGGTTTTGGGAACCAAATTTTCTTATTTTGCCACACAGTGGGAGTATGGCATTCTCCCCTTTTTGATGACCTGATAAGAGGAAGATTATGGATTTTTGTGAGGCTTGTAACAGGTGAATTTCCTCACCATGACTTGACACTTAAGAATTTATTTCCCAGCACTATGTATTTTATGATTTATATCCTCTTGATACGTTCTTTTCTTTTTTCTTTTTTTTTTTTTTTCTGCTTCTGTGCAAGCCAGTAAATTGAAGCCTGAGGAATTCTATTCTAGGTTTCTAAAGATTCAAATGCATTTTTAGGTAAGAAATACAGACCAGTATGGGAATTCCAAACTCTGGTTTTCTTGGTTTAATCAATAGGTGTATTTTTAAGCTAATTTTAAAAATTACTTCCTTTTCATGTTTCTTGACATGGAAGTCAGGATAGAGAAGTGACACAGCTTGTGTATGCATGACAGCGATGGTTTAACAGCTCAAACACTATTTTCCTCTTTTGAGGAAAAAAATGATGCCTTTCCCCCCAAGCTTAAAATTTAGAAGTCAAGTTTAAAATGCATCTAGTAACTTAGTTTTAAAATAGAACTTTCATAGATTCACCTGTACTTGGTTTAGTTTTTAATCAGGGGGACTTACAGGACTATTTCCCAAACTTTTTTTTTTCACGAGAGTCTTTTATTGAGTTAAAATGAATACCACGAGGAGTACCTTTATAGTAACGTATCAGAGAAATGTTACAACTTTTTTTTTCCTCATACAAATACAGCCGAGAATGTAATATTTATAGTATGGTCTTTAAGCAATTAGGTCAAAGGAAGAAGAGGAGTGGTTTTTTTTTTTTTTTTTTTTTTTTTTTATCTGTGAAAGAATACAGTCTGAGTGGTTCAATGTATGAGCTGTGTGACCCTTAAGAGCAACCTAAGTGCCAAGTTTAGAGTAGTCATTTCATACCTCGGCTTACGTTTTATTACCCGAGCTTACGAAAGTTGGCTTGCTGTAAGTTACCATCCATTTATTTACTCTTTGTTTCAGTAATCAATCACTGGTAAGCCTTTCAGTGTATAAATGACAAATAAGAGGCAGTGCTTTCCCTCAGAGAGTTTCCTGTCGAGTAGGAGAGTTCTTTGAGTAACCAAATACCCACATTTAACTTTTGAGATTAACTTTGGAGGCAGTAGTTATCTTTCATCCTTTATTATCCATATATGGCCTTTCAGATTTGATAGCACACAACATGACTGACCAGCTTATAAACATCTATAAATATGGCATTGCAAGAATAAAAATGCTTAGTCAGTGCTGAGTAAAGTGACTACAAAAAAAAAAAGAAAAAAAAAAGACCCTTAATTTCCACTTTGTAAGAAAGTGATTTACTTTCAGTATTCAGAGGGTTTCTAGATGTAAACTAGATGGATGATGTTGAGATGATGTCAGGAACACGTTGGCCCCGTGTGACTCTTTCATTGTCTTGTCCATTCGTATGGACGTGTTTGTGTATCTTTTAAAAAAGCTATTTTCTTTTCATGTCATTAGAAATTCGGAGTTTAGTGCCGTATCTTATCAGGTTTCTAAAGCCATTATAGCTTTACTGGGGTGATACAATTTTCCTTTTTTTCCCCCTAGAAAACTTTATTGTTTTGTATTACTTCTTAAAAAAAAAAAAATCCTTTGATATTCAACGATGACAGATGATGTTAAAGTACAAGAGAAATTGGGAGTAAATGGTCACTTAATTTTCCTACAAAAAATAGATGTCATGTTGCATTGCAGATTGGTTTGCAATTAATGGCAGAAGTCCATAGATGATTATGGCGGTAGTCGGGAGCTGGGAAGGTAATTAAAAACTCTACTACTAGTGCTCTTTCATATTTTCCTTTCATCAATAAAATTCTTAAATGAGACCACACCTTTGTGGTGAAAATGATAAACAGAAGTAGGAAATCATCATGATACTGTCAAATAGAAATTTGTCTTATAATCAGTAGTGAATCTTTATGGATATTTAGAGTGAGAGAACCTTAGAGAGCTGGTCTAACTTTCTCATTTTACACATTAAGAAACTAAAGCCCAGAGGGATCCCTGGGTGGCCCAGCGGTTTGGCGCCTGCCTTTGGCCCAGGGTGCGATCCTGGAGACCTGGGATCGAATCCCACGTCGGGCTCCCGGTGCATGGAGCCTGCTTCTCCCTCTGCCTGTGACTCTGCCTCTCTCTCTCTCTGTGACTATCATAAATAAATTAAAAAAAAAAAAAAAAGAAAGAAAGAAACTAAAGCCCAGAGAGATTAATTAGATGAGCTGCCTCTGGCTGGTCACCCTGTTAGCCCTGAGCTGTCTTGGCCGTGGCTGTTTTCAAGGTGCCTAGCTTGGTGCCTGTGTAGGGGAGGTACTGGGTTTTTTGTTGTTGCTGCTGTTGTTGGATGACTGAGCTGCCTCTGGAAGAGTCTAGCTTTCCCCCCTTAGGTTCTGATCAAAAGTACCTTTGGTTTAAGAATTTAACATCGCTCTTAAAGGGGTTTTTGTGCCAATAATAATTTATTTGTCTCTACTGTGTGATGGTTTGGAGGTTTTTTGTTTTTTGTAAAACTATGATTATCCATCTAGAAAAATGCAGAGATAATTATTCCAAGATTTGATTACTGTTTTCATTTTAGAAGCTTGTATTCATTACCGTAACTAGATTTCTGTACCTTTTAACTAACGTTAGGTGACTGAAAACATGATTGTTTTGTCAGCGGGGTGTTTTTAGAGGGTTCTGTTAAAAAAAAAAAAAAAAGTAGAATGGGAATACAGAAGCATAGCTTGGCACTCAAAGGCTGATTGGTACTTGGGCTTGTTTGTTTCTGCCAGTGTGGTATTGGTGACACTCTCTTTAGTGGCCCTTTTAACCGCCACAGTGCTGTACGGGTCAGGCTTGGCTCTAGGGGCAAATGACTCGACTACGATCAGCTCTCCTGGTTTATCTCTTTTCTTGTTCATCAGTTCACCTATTCATTGGGTACCTGTCACCTGAAAGGTGCTGTGTTGGGAATGCTGTGGTGCCACGAGACACCTGGGTGGGTCTAAGACGTGGTAGAGCCAGACAGAACGTAAATAAAGCAACTGCACTGTCCTGGGTGCTATGTGGTGCGTATTTGGAGGAGTGAGAGTGACTTTTGGGGGTTCATCTAGCTGTCTGGGCTATCACCCCTTAGGAAGTGTCTTTAGCACTGCCATCTAAATGGTGTTACAAGAGGAGGGTAGCATTAGCCAAGCTAGAGGGAGGTCGTGTGTTTGAGGTCTACAGAGAGGAGCTAGATGAGACTCAGGAGACAGGCAGAGGCCAGCTTGGGTGGGGCCCATGGAATATTGGAATTGGGGATTTACAAAGAAGTTGCAGGGCCACTGATGAGTGTTTCACAGCGTTTGACATGAACAGACTTATTTTCTGAGGAAGATTGAGTTGGTGGGTGGGGCAGAAGAGGTGGAATGGGTTAGGGACGGCATCCAGCTGCTCTTGTGGTCCATGTGCTGTTGTTGTGGTCCATGTGAAGGGGGAAACAGTAATGGTCTGGACCAAGTAGTGGCTGTGGGAATGGGGTAATGTGGACCCGGCTGAGAAATCTTTAGGAGGCTCAATGAATAGGACTCAATAGATTTGCTCAGGGAGATGGTATCCGGGAATGTAGGTTTCTGGCATACACGCTGCGTGCCTCGCTGACTGGCTGGTGATGCTGTTCACTGAGGCAGGGAGCACCTGTTGAGGACCTGGTTCGAGGAGGGTACCTATCAGTTCTTACAGCGTACGACTGAGGGAGTAGCTCAGCTTTCTTTCCGTTGCTAGTGGTGTTCCAAAATTTTCCAAAATGACTTGCTAGCTTCCCCAAAAAGATGGTGAATAGTGAGTCCACCGAGGAGTGCTGGTGAGCGTCGATCAAATGGGGGGGGGGGGAACCTTTGCTATTTACCAAATATATGGCACTTTGTGACTTACCTGAGATGATGTAGCACTTTGTAGGAGTTTGCTCCTCATACGCTGAGAATAGAATCCTATGGTGGTTGGACTTTGCCACATTTTGTTCTTCTGTGTTTCCACATTGTGGGTGGTGGCTTTCTGTTGCTAGTTAGGTATTGACACAAGGTGCTTGGGTTTCCAGCAGATAGCCCGTGGGTCCCACTGTGCTCAGTGAAGGGTGTTAGTTGTATTTTAGGAGCTGGTTGCAGTTCTACATGGGTATGGTAGAAATGAATGCAATGCTTAAATAATTGTGGAGAAAATACCATCCTAGGTCAGAATATTTACTTATTTTTCAGTGGAGGATGTATAACTTTGTGGTGTAAATTATCCTAAAAGCCATTTTGTTCAATTATTATAGAAAGTGGACTATATACTGCATGGTTGGTAGCAAGTAAGAGATGCTAACTGATAAATCGAGAAAAGCTTCTAATAAGGTAAATTATGAAAATCCTGAACATTTATCTTGAAACAGTTTTTGAGGGAAATGTCTGTATTTTTGTGTTAGTTTAAGTAAGTAACGATATTACCCATTTATTTTGGTTATAAATCAGACTTTGATCTTGGTGTGCATACAGACATCCTTCCTGGGACTCACTTGCCTTTGGGTAGGGGGTTGATGTCAAAGATGCTTACGTGGACTTTGATCCTTATAGGCTTCTCTGGTGGACGCTGTGACATGTTCAAGTCTACTAGAGTTCTTCCTGTCTCATTCAGGGTAGGCAAGATTGTGTGGCTTCACAGGCAAATTTAGGGACTTTGATCGTAGGGACATGCTTCATCTGAAAGTTTTACTTCTAGTTGTTATGAGCGATTATTTGGATAAGTTTAAAACTCAGGAGTGGTGTGTTACCTGCGGTGGAATAGTAGAAAAGCTTGACATGCTTACTCAGCCTTCTGATAGACTCTTGTCAGCTACTCTGCGGCAATTTACTTATTACGCTATTTCTTCAACTTGGTAGTTCCAAGTTTTTGAAAAACTTTAAAAAATATATTTCCTTGTCTGGTCTCATCAACAGTGTATTCTTACAGTTTAAGAAATCATTGTCTTTTCAGAGGTGTAGACACTAAATGGAAAGCTGCGTGCAGGTTCCTGTTATGTGGGTTTTAGTGGAAGAATAAAGAGGATGTTTATTTGTCCTGCCCCCCCCCCCCTACCTCCACCCCACAAGGCGAATGAGATAGCAGGTTTGAGTTTTCCACCGTGTATCTCATGTATGGGGTGGGATAGGGGGCAGGTCAGGCAGAGAGCCATCGTCAGCATGTGGACAACTGGGACCTGGATTGCCACATTGAGACTTTGTGTAGGGAAAGGCAGGGAATTAGACACCTGTGTTAGTTCTGACATGTCGTATACCCTCCCTGGTATCCATCGCTTAAAATAGAGATTTTCACACTCTAGTTGCAGTAGGTCTGGTAAAGGATACATGATGCTTCAGTAATTAATTTTTTCCCCTTAGTTCCATGGCAAGCCGGGGGGCTGCTTTAATCTTTTAGAGTCCACTTTTGTTCTTCTATTCTGTAAGATATCCACAGCAGAACCTGTTCTGTTGATATTTAAAACATAATTAGCGAGTGTACTATTATTTAAACACACCCAACAACTGTTATCTTTAACGTGACACTAAGAAGGCAAATAGTGAAAGTCCTTTATAGAATTCTAAGCATGCTTTAGTTTCCAAGGTAGTTCCTGCCATTGCACTAAGTGAATAATGAAATCAATTTGAGCACAGGTGTACAATCAAAAATATGCCTTGGTTGGTGATGTGTTTTAAAGTGTATGGGTCTAGAAATTACTTTATTTATGGATGGGACTAACATATTGAAACTGTTAAGCCCGTATCCTCAAGGTGAACTTTTTTGAAACCTCTCTATTGCAGTATTTTATATTCTTGTATACTTGACCTTGTTTGCACTGGGAATTTTGCTTTGGCCAATTGCAGGTGTATTGATCTTGTCAGAAAAATCATGCAGACTCATCTTGAGATTTTAAAAATCTTGATTAAATTAATAAATTTTTATTTTTCGATTACATGTGTATTGGAGCAATCAGCTGAAGTGGTGTAGAAATAACAAAACAGCATTACATATAACAGTAATAACCCATAGGTACTAACCAATGGTTAGTTATTGAGCATTTCCAGTCAAGGAGACATTATGCCAAGTGTTTTTTTATTTTTTATTTTTTTTTATTTTTTATGCCAAGTGTTTTAATGGATTGTTTTCATTTACCTATCAGAACCTAGGAAATAAGTAGAATTGTCATCTCCGTTTTATAGATGAGGAGACCTGGGTTGAGAGGTTAAATTGCCCAGGGCCTTACAATTCTAGCAAGTGATGGAGGAGGAATTTGAATCTAGATTGGCCAGTGTCCAGAAACTGCATGTGTAAGCATCTTGCTCGGTTGTGTCCTCAACCAGCTCTGAGACCATCATTTGTGTCTTAATAGGCAAAGGTCTGTTAAAAATACTGGCAACACCCTGTAATCCTATATGATACCCTCTTGCTGTATCCAATCAGTCCAGGTTATTTCTGTCTACACTTCCTCCGTCTGTGCTGCTGTATTTGTGAAGCCATATGTCTTGGCCCCTAAAATGACTGGGTCCCGTTCCTTTAACTCCTCATGCCTTTCCTCTCCCTTGGAGGTGAGAACATTTGTTCTTTTTTTTTTTTTTTTTTTAAGATTTTATCTATTTATTTATGAGAAACACAGAGAGAGGCAGAGACACAGGCTGAGGGAGAAGCAGGCTTCCTGCGGGGAGCCCGATGTGGGACTCGATCCCAGGACCCTGGGATCAGGACCTGAGCCAAAGGCAGGTGCTCAACCATTGAGCCACCAGGTGCCCCAGAACATTTGTTCTTTTTTTTTTTTTTTTTAAAGATTTTTCTTTATTCATGAGAGATACAGAGAGAGAGAGGCAGAGACACAGGCAGAGGGAGAAGCGGGCTACATGCAGGAAGCCCAACATGGGACTTGATCCTGGGTCTCCAGGATCATGCCCTGGACTGAAGGCAGCACTAAACCGCTGAGTCACCGGACTGCCCAGAACATTTGTTCTTATGGAGGTTTTATTCTATGGTGGCTGAGAACTTGAGTTCTGATATCAGATGGATCAGAGGGTGAATCTACCTACCCAGGGTTAAGTGAGATACTTTACCTAAAGCACTTGGTATAGCATGTGGTCTATGTATTGAATAGTTACTATTGTTTTTGATAGTTATTATTATTAGCTCACTCTTAATCACCGAGCTTATCAAACCATGTATCTTGATTTTATTTGTACTTTAAAAAATCCCCATAATCCTAAATTATGACTAGAAAAGAATGAGTGGCCTATAGTAGTGATTGACCATAGCATTTTCACTTTTCCTCAGGTGTAGACATAAAATTACATGTGCCCTTGTCCTGGTGTATAACTAGATGTTATTTAGCTAACTTCATATTGGTTACTGAGAGACAGCTGAATTATCATAGGACTAGTTCTTTTGAGCTGTGAGATACCTGTCTGCAGCCTAAATGGTGGCTGTCCTGCGAGCAAACCTGTGCTCCAAAAATGCTGGATGGTGTTATCTTGGACGGTCACTTGTGTGGGCATACTTAATCAGTTCTGGAGTATTAGAAATTCCCAGTTCAGACTGGAGAGCTATAGGGTGTTCTTACAATCTGTAGCTTTTGGTCTTCAAGTTGCTGAACATTGAATTCAGTCCTGTCCTCTCCAAGTTCTCCTTATTACTTAAGGAAGAAATGAGATGGCATCTGAAGCGAAAGTAGATTTGGGGCCAGGGCTTGAAGTAGCCACAAGAGAATGAGGAGGGTTCCCTTGCTCTGGAAGGGTAAGGCTCTGGGATGGTCAGGCAAAATGTAAACAGTTGATAAATATGGATGCATGGGAGTTCCTTGTACTGTTCTTACATCTTTACTGCAAGTTTGGGAAATTGTATCAAAATCAAGGTTTCTTAAAAAAAAAGGTTTCTTAAGTAATAGTGACTGACTCTAAGGGCTTGATGTCAAGTAGCTAACGTTTACAGAGCATGGACTTTTTGTGAGTTCACATTTTGCTAAACTCCTTATTTACATGAACTGGTTTCACTGAATCCTGAAGTAGGATTAATCAAAACGCTGAGGTAGAGGGGTGCCTGGGTGGCTTAGTCTGTTAAACGTCTGTCTTTGGCTTGGGTTGTGATCCTGAGGTCCTGGGCTAGGGTCCCTGCACTCCCTGTTGGACAGGGAGTCTGCTTCTCCCTCTCTCTTTGCCCCTCTCCCTCTCAAATAAATAAAATCTTAAAACAACAGAAAATGCTGAGGTAGGAACAATACTTGCCATTTATAGGTGAGGGAATGGAGTTCTAGAGATTGTTTAATGAATTTTCCCCAAATCACAACTGTTGGAGGTGGAGTTGGGGTGCAAATCAGGATAGGCTCATTGAGTAGCCTGTGGCATTAACCTCTCTGCAGAAGTTGCTTTGGATGGTTCCATCAAACAGATGTAGTAGTCCTTAGAAGGATAGAATGAGTTTATCAAGATCTTACATACCTTTGCTTTGGAAGGTTGCCTCCTGGAGAGAAATCGAGAGGCAGAAAGTTGTCTATTAATGGATTGTAGTCAGTGAAGTTTCTTTTCCTCAGATGTTGTATTAATTGTGAATGCTTTCAACCTAATAAGAGATATGCTTGTTGCGAGACTCACTGGTGTCTCAGCCCTGTTTTTGTTTATCAGTCCAAGATAGAGCCAACATCAGAGTATTCAGCTTGCTACAGAATTGGCTTCCCTGAACGTTCCTTCCCAGTGTTTATCCAGGATGTAATTCACTTAACATCTTTTCCTCATTTCATAGGACTTGCATTGCCTAGGCAGGAACCAGGACAAGACTTAGGCTCACAGTCCCTTGTTCTTCATAGATGCATTATTTTGGGCGAATATGCGTCCTCCTTGTAATCTTCTTCTTCTAACATGCAAGGCAGCAGGCCATCTTCTCCAACCATACGCTGCATGGTTTAAATAGGTATAGCATTCAAATGTATACATCAGTAGACTTGTGTGTTATGGGGTAGATGTGTGTTTCTTTTTTTTAGAGGAGTTTTAAAAGGAAAAGAAAAAGTCCAAAATGCTAATACTACTTTGCCTCATAGAAATATTCTGTGGTGATAGGTTTCTAGATCGTCTTCATGTTTGCAGTTTTTTTTCCCCCTTCACAACTGAAGAAACTGTTGACTAGCTTAAAAACAGTGAGCCTCTAGTTGAAACAAGTTTTACCATTTTTTGTACGATTAAAATTTAAATTTTTGTCTTGGTTGTGTTAAGTTTCGGAGCTGGATTTATCATTAGAATTAACATTTTTAAATTTTCCATTTTCCTTCTCATTAAAAAACAAAAATAAACACCTGGGCTGTTTAGAAGGAACTCTGTGGCTAGTACGGGCTGCTGAGAGCCCTTCCATTTAGCTGCTAGAGTCCAGCAGGATAAGGAGGACTCTGTCTTATGTGCTGTCAAATACATTTGTAAGGACACAGTACAGTAGCATAGTCGGGTAATTTCCCCACACGGTTGAGCCCACCGGTGGTGACACTGCTGGCGCTGACTTGCTGGCTGGCAGGCGGTGCCACTGTGCTGCAGCTGGCAAGTGTGTGTCGTAGTGTTGTTTGACTGTCTCTATGTGGTGAGTGAAAGGCAGTGTGCTGCCCAAGATGCTGCATGGAAACCCAGGCTTTTGCGAGCAGAATGGTTGCTTGCCATCCTCTGTGGCTCAGGTTTTTCAGAACCTCGGGAAATGCCCACATCATTGGTATTTTCCTTTATGGGTCACTGCTGTGATAATAATAATAATGTCTTCCCTTGGCAGACCTGAAAAATGACTGTTTATTACCTTTGCCTTCTCTAAAAATGACTGCTTGGGCCAGCTATTGGATCTAGTAAGAGATTTGACTTGTTTCACCTGCTAGGCTAGAGGTGAGAAAATGGGTCAGTGATTCAAATGATTCAAAGCACGACAGCATTAATTCGTATCCCTGTGAAACTGACTTGTGTATTTCTTACTCTCCCAATGTTCTCCTTTGTGAAGGGAACTCCACCTTTCTCTTTTCTCACTGCTTTGAGAAGGTTGCAGGTAAGAACACTCGTCCATCATTCTAGGGGCAGAAATGCAGCTTTTTAACAATGTTTTTACTCCCCCCTCTCTGCCTTCAGCCTTCCATCCCCCTACCTTGCCAGGATTCAGAAGGTATATAAGGTTGCTTTGCAGAACTAATGCATCTGTTGGTCTTTAAGGAAGAATAGAGTGGTGAGCTGGGCTGAGGTAGCTTTTTCATGTTTTCTTCCAGAGACCCATAAAATGAGTCTATTTCAGTGCTTTTTAAAATTTTATGTTGTTATTTTAAAAGTTCACGTGGTAAGATTAGAATAACTAATAAAAGAGATACTTGTCATGCTTTACCATTAACACAGTCATTTGGGGTGCCTTTAAAAATGCAGGTTCCCCCCCACTCCCATCCTACTGAATCGGAATCTCTGTGGGCCATCTAAAATCTCTTTTTTCTAGGTGTTTCTGATACACTCTAAAAAAGCTACACATTTAGACAGATGTATTAGTTACACAGTGGGTATTCCTGGGAAATACAAAACAATTTAGAAAAAAGGAAATCCAACTGATATATTCTTACTGATACATTTTTTACAATGTTGCAACTACTGTTTATTCTCTTACATGCAAATGAGTGAAGTATAGTTGCTATTTGGCAAGCCAGTTCACAGAAAAGGTGAAGATGGACAAATGGGTTAAGAGTTTAAAAGCATAGTACACTTTAAAGGTGGCGTTAAATAGGAGAGGGAGTAGGCTGTTTAGTATTTAGTTGTTACGTTTCATTTTCTTTCCTGCCACAGAATAATTGAACATTTGTTTTATGTGTAGCTCCAGTTTCTGCGGTGGAGGTATGAGAGACGAATAGGTTAACACGCTGCAGTACTATTTTTGGGCGACCCAGTGCGAGCCAGTATCGTTTCCAAGGGCATGTAATAACTTTAAAATGAGAGTCACCTCAAAATGTAATTTGGCGAGTGGGCCAGTGCTGTCTGTGAGGGCTTGTTAGTGTAATTCTGCAGAAGAGACACGGTGCTCGCGTTGAGAGGGCGAAAGAAGGCCTCGGTGGCGTGGAGGCCGCGTCTCACCTCCTCCCTCCCTCTCTGGCTCAGCGCCCACTCACCATCCGTCCTCTCTGCCCTCGTCTCCCTGCGGACAACCTGCTCTTAGGGTTTCCGCCTTGGTCTGCTCTTGGGTCTGGGTCCGTCCGGCCCACGGCCTCAGCTCTCGTTTCCACACGAGGAACTCTTGAGTCTATGTTTTTGTTTCTGACATGTGTCTCCTACTTCTGTCCTTAATTTAATGTCCCCATCTGGTCTAAAACCTAAGTGTTCCTCACGTCTCCTCCTTTCTGCCGAAGCATAGCAAAGTCCCGAAAACCCAAAAGCAGCTCTTTCTCTTGGATCCCAGCTCTCCACCTGATGCCTGCACTGCACGTCAGCAGTTCCTGGCTCCCCAGACCCCGGCTGCCTCCTTCTCTTTGGAGGTGCCCCATCCTTGTGCCCCGGCATCCCTGCTGCTTCCACTGTAGCGCGCTCTCCACGATGCCTGCTCGGCCATTAGAGCACAGGCCCAGCCTGCCCTTGTTGCTTGCCCTGGAGGAGAGCAGGCCAGTAACCCGCGTCTGCGTCTACCTTCTGTGCCTGGCCGGCCCCCGCTGGCATCCAGCACCCAGCATCCCACACAGCGCCCCGGGAGTTCAGAGGGAGCCTGCTCTGGGGCGCGGCTTCCCGCAGAGCGCGGGCCCTGCTGCTCCTTGCGGGGCGGCCTCCAGAGAGAGGCCTCCGTGTGCAGCTGGGCCTGACAAGCGCAGGCGGCGCCAGGCCTTGTGCCTGTGCCTGAGGCCTTGCCGGCCTTCTCGGTGGCAGGGTGGCAGGCGGCTCCTCTTGCTTGGCTGCCTCCCAGTTAGTTCAGACGTGGGTGGGGAAGAGGAGGTGAGAGTTATTCTGACCTCCTCAGACCCCATTGCCATGGTCTTGGCGTTTGATCCAAATGTGTTTCTCCATGGTGGCGTTGTTTTGATTTGGTGCTTACGATTCACTGTGGGTTACTCCAGTGCGTTCGAAGGTTAGTGCGGTAATGTCCATATTCTACTATTGGGTTGGAGGGAAACTGTTAAAGTGGCTCCTGAAATCCTTTTGGGAGAAAATTGCTTGCTGAAGTGGGTGTGACCCAAGTAGCTACTGGAGTGGGCGATGGTGGCGTGAGGAACCATTCAGTAACACCAGAACCCAGGCGGATGCCTGACTTACGAGCTCGCTGTGAGTTCAGCAGGCTTTTAGGAATGGGTTACAGAAAGCTGGACCTATCTGAATTCATGTCACTGTGAGCTTTTACATAAAGGGCTGTACCCAAGTCAATTCTAGGAAAGACTTTAATGAATGCAAAGACATGGCCAGTAACGGCAGGGAAAAATTCAATAATGTTTTCAGATTTACATCTCTAAAGAGAAAATGGCAATTTCTGTGTGAGGTCTATAATAAAATCTCTTTGGTTTCTGGAAATCTGGAATGTGCCTGGTGAAAGCTGTTATTCTCATGAACTCCTTTCAAAGGTAATAGAATTATGAGGATGCAGACCTTCAGAATATTTTTGTTGTCTTTTTCATATGACTTAGATGTTTGTGAAGGTGTGCCCATGTAGAATGATTAGTTCTGTGGGAGGTACTGAAATTGTTATCCATAGCTAGGAAGTGAGATTAACCCACATATGACAATGTGGAACAGGACAGCACAGTGTGCAATAAAGTGCTAAAAAGGTGTGATGCTGTCGGCCTAGTAACACCTGGAAGCAGCCAGTGCAGGGCTTGGGAATGGAGAAGGAAGCCAGGAGATCTGGCTTGCACTGCCTTTTGGTAGCTTGAGATAGCTGACAAATAACACAAACAAAATCACGGGAGACACTGTCAGCAAAGGGTCCTGGCAAGGAACAGATGGGCCAGCCAAGAGCAGCCTGCAGGGGCCAGCACAGGGCACTCTTGATGCCCAGGGCCCTTCCCAGGAAAATAGGAGCTGGAGGAGGACACAGCCACTGCTGTGGACCTGTCCCCTCCTCCTCGCTGCCCCTGGGTCAGTCCGGTGTGGCTGAGCGTGGCCAAGTATGGCCGTCTGGCTCTGGGAGGATCAGAGTTGGTCAGGAAGAAAGGAGCAGGGTTTGGATAGACAAGGAGGGTGTGGGCTGTGGCGAAATTGGAAGTTCAGAGTGTTAGATCCTGACTCCCATTACGTGATGGAATGGAGTTGAAAGGTTAGTTTGGCAACATGTGATGGATTGCAGTTGAAGAAGGACTAGAGGCAAAAAGTCAGAGCATTTGGAGTTGGGCAGCCAGCCGAGGTGAGCCCTGACTAAGGGGACGTTGGAGAGGAGAGGTGGAGACTGGGGGTGCAGAGGGGGAGGGGAACCAGTCACTGCAGGGGGCTTGGTGTGGAGCTAGGAATGGCTTCCATGAGAACTTAGGTTTGAGATTCTGAACTTAGATTAGATTGAGAAATAGAAAACACTTGAGCAGTGTAAGATGTATAAAACAACAACAACAAAAATGATCATGTTAGAAAGTTTCCAAAGTAAAACTACTGAACTGATGAAGTCGTACAACTTACAGGTCAAGAAATGGCAAAATATTAAGCCTTTTTTGTTTGTTCATTGTTTTAAATAAAAGGATCTTATCAAGATGATTTTGGAACTATGTTTTTTTTGTTTTTGTTTTTGTTTTTTTTTAAGATTTTACTTATTCGTGAGAGACAGAGAGAGAGAGGCAGAGACATAGGCAGAGGGAAAAGCAGGCTTCCCATGGGGAGCCTGATGTGGGACTCGATCCCGGGACCTGAGGATCCCAGGATCATGACCTTAGCCAAAGGCAAGGTAGTCAACCACTGAGCCACCCAGGCGTCCCTTTTTGGAATTATTTTCACATGTAGCTTGACTTTATTTTTGTAAATGTCCTTTACTGCATGGGTCAGAATAACATGACAGCATCCTATAGAATATTAATATTACTCATTTAGAGTCAAAACAGCATGATGGTAATTTAGGCGTCTGTAAGAAGGCCAATACAAATACAGTACTACAGACTGAAGTTCACTGGTTTATTCTAGTTCAGCTTTATTTTTTTTAGATTTTTATTATTTTAAAGATTTTATATATTTATTTGGCACACACACACAGAGCACAAGTAGGGACAAGGGCAGGCAATGGGGAGAGGGAGAAGCAGATTCCCTGCTGAGCAGGGAGCCTGATGTGGGGCTCCATCCCAGGACCCTTGGATCACAACCTGAGCCCAAGGCAGACACTTAACCAACTGAGCCACCCAGGCGCCCCTCAACTTTCTTTTATTTATTTATTTTTTTTTTTTATTTTTTTTTAATTTTTTTTTTTTTAAATTTATTTATTTATTTATGATAGTCACAGAGAGAGAGAGAGGGGCAGAGACACAGGCGGAGGGAGAAGCAGGCTCCATGCACCGGGAGCCTGATGTGGGATTCGATCCCGGGTCTCCAGGATCGCGCCCTGGGCCAAAGGCAGGCGCCAAACCGCTGCGCCACCCAGGGATCCCTCAACTTTCTTTTAAATGTATGTGTTCCAACATTAGGAAGAACAGTCTCGTGTTTTATTTTTTATTTTATTTTATTTTTTTTAAAATTTTTATTTATTTATGATAGGCACACAGTGAGAGAGAGAGAAGCAGAGACATAGGCAGAGGGAGAAGCAGGCTCCATGCACCGGGAGCCCGACGTGGGATTCGATCCCGGGTCTCCAGGATCGCGCCCCGGGCCAAAGGCAGGCGCCAAACCGCTGCGCCACCCAGGGATCCCAGTCTCGTGTTTTATACTTCATCTACTCTGTGTATGTCTGTGTGCATCACTAAAAAGACACCTGAGCATTTTCTATGAGAGAATACAGCAGAGAACCAATTGGAGCACAATGGAAAAGCAGTAAAGGGTATGAGTAGGTAACACATAGAAGAAAATTCAGTTGCCACTAAACATGAAAATTTTCAGATTGTGGAGTAATAAAAGAAATGCAGATTAAAATGAGATACTTTTTTCTCCTTGTCAAATAAGTAAAAATTAAAAAAATACTCGATGCTGGCAGAATAATGGTGAAACTTGCAGTCTCAGTGCTGTCTGAAGTGCAGTAAACACAAATATTGTATTTATTATTTATTTATTTATTTTTAAGATTTTATTTTATTCATGAGAAACACAGACAGAGGCAGAGACACAGGCAGAGGGAGAAGCAGGCTCCATGCAGGCAGCCCGATGTGGGACCCGATCCCGGGACTCCAGGATCAAGCCCTGAGTGGAAGGCAGACGCTCAACCGCTGAGCCACCCAGGTGTCCCAACACAAATATTTTAAAACAAAATTGGAGATTCTATGTCTCAAGATGTTTATAAATGGCCATTGAAGTTATCAGCTGTGTATCCTAAGGAAAAATCTGAAGTGCAGTCAGCCATGATGAGTAAGAAGTTGCAGCATTTTTTCTGAGTGGAAAAATTGCTAGTGGTTAAATTTGTGTTATATATTAGAATATTGTACAAGCATTATAGATCATATTTTTAAAAAAACATAAAGCGTGTAAGAATAGGGTATGAAATAATATTAACTGCGGTCCCAATTTTATACAAATTAAATTATAAGCATAGGAAAAGACTACAGGGAAAATACATCAATTAAAAAAAAAATGAGTGGTTTCAGAAATTGGCAGTTTCACTTAGTTAAAAGCTCCAATTCCAGAGTTAAATAGATCTGGTTTGAATCTCTAACAGCTTATTGGCTATGTGACTTTTGGACAAGTGGCTTATTAGCTCTATGACCATAGGCAAGTTTTTAAAACTTATCCAAGATTCAGGTTTTTGTTGTAACAAGGGGATGATAATAGTACTTATCTCTTATGGGCTTATTTAGATTAATGTAACAGTGCATTTAAAATAATTCACACAGTGTTTTGTGTATTGTTAGCACTCAGTAAATGTTAGTTACTTAGATTGCAAGTGGTTCTTATTTTAATCTTTTTATTTTTTTGAACTGAAAGATATTTTTATAATCAGGAAAAGCAGTAACCACCAAGAAGCTATCCGGTACCTTATACGGAAAGAAGGACTAACAATATTTCAGTGTTTTGTGGTATAGCCAGGGAAATCTTCTGGAAAAAATAATGTTAGCTGGTTATATTTTTGAAACAAGCACTCCCAACTTCTTCCTCTCGGGTTTTTCTTTTTTCTAGATCTTTTAGCAATAATTGGCTTATTTTTTTTCTATCCCAAAGAAATTTTGTTCTGCCATAAGTTGAATTTAAACAACCCTTTCTACTCCCCTTTTTAAGTTTTCTGAAGTCAAAGAAAACAAGAATCATCTTTTTATTTTCCCCTTGAAAACAAGAATCATCTTTAAAAACATTTCTATAGATGGGATCTGAATTTGGTTAATATTAACTGCACATTTAGCACTCAAATTTCAGACATATTTAGTGCTAGCTTCTGTACGTCTCACCTAATTGTTTAAATATGTGAGCATGATTTTGATATTTGGGAGGTGGAGGAGAAAGCCCTTGAGGTTTTCGAGCTTGAGTTAAAAGGCTTATTGTGTCTTGGAGCAAGTTGATGTAAGTTAGTAGGAAGACTTTAGCATCTGGAACTCTTTCACCTTGGAATTGTGTCTTTCTCGTAGAAGAAACATTTGGGCTGCATGCAGCCTAGAGAAACTTTCAGGCTCTATTTTCTTCACAGGAGGGTAACAGCTTTGCACTTAGAATAAAGTAGCTTCAAAGCTTTTGTCTCCTTCAAGTTATGTTACCTTGCATTTATCTCACATTCTTATATCTTCTACGGCAAACAGAGGAGAATTGGAAAAGGAAGAACAGAGACAAGTTGTTAACATTGTCATCTAAGTTAGTTATGAGTTGATGGTAATATAAAACTTCAAAATCATAGAATCCAGGATGTATATGCAATTATTTTATTATTTTATTTCATCAAATCTAAGATGTTATCAGTCGTAAGACAGACCTATTTCTGGTGTATTGAAATGTGGAAGAAAATTACGTGTTGGAAGTGATTAGATAAGTGAGTAAAAAAATCAGGAAACCTTCAGTTCACAGTTATTTGTATTTTTCAGTTTTGCTTGCTGAACAGAAAGGAAAATCAACTGAATGCATCTGAAATTGGAACCTAAGCCTCTAATCTTGAGCAGAAAGATTTCACAGTTATATGTCACTTTAGTCACACCTGGTGCCACCTCTAACCCACCTTGCTCCATACGTTGCGAACAGCACATAGAGTACAGCAGAGATAGACTCATGAATCAGGTATTTCATCATGACCCTGCTTGGCTACTGGACCTAATGTAAGCAGACAGTGGGCAACTTTTTGTGGTGTTAATCTGCCAGACTGCTGTCAACACATTGGGTACCATAAAACAGTGTCACCGAGACTATTCCACAAGACTGATGCCAAAATCTATTAAAAGTCACAGGAAAACAAGCAATGTACTGTTAACCACTAAAAATCTAACTTGACAAACAATCAGGTATTTGAGTATAGATTCTGAGCTTTGTACGAGGCTAGTGCCCACATTTTACGTATGGAAAAGTAGTAAAATGAGTGGTTCTTGTTTATAAGAAGTTTAAAATCTAATTTCTCAGTAATAAAAATGCAAGGAAGGACCCCTTTTAATATTTTTGTATCTAGGATAATTTGAGAGGATCTTGCATCAGATAGTGTGAGGCCAGTATATAAGGAATTCAGGTTAGGTAGACTTCTTCAAACCCAAATGTGGACCTGTTATAGTGACATCAGAGCTTCCTCCTCCGCCAGCCATAATAAAGAAAAACTGCAGATAAAATGATGACAATTTAAAGATTTCTCTTTAAGAAATCAGTTAGAGATCAGAAAGGTAGCACGGTATAAAGGTTAAAGCCAAGAGCTCTGGAATCAGATGACCTGGGTTTAAAACCCAGTTCTAACACTTACCTACCTTTAGGACCTTGAACAAGTTAATTAACCTCCGTGTTTCAGTTTCCTCACTTGTAAAATGGAGTTCATACCTTCTTCAATGCCTGGCACATACCAGCATTCATTAAAATGAGCAGTTACTAATGTTGTTATGGTATGCTGTGTTTCTTTGTAAAGAGAAGATGAAAGTGAGGGATGTAAAGATTTGCAAGCCCTAGTATCTATTTGCATGACTGAAGGTTTCACATAAAGATGGTAGCTAACTGGCATTCTTGGCATCACAGCATAACACACCCAGAGAACAGTTAGTTATTAGTATATTTAAAAGAAAAGATTAAAAGTATGACCGTGGCAGTTACCTGTAGAACATTTTGTTAGTGACTTCTTTCTTGGTCAGGGTTTTCTGGATTTCTCTCTGCATTATGTGGTTAAGAAGGAGTGGTTTCTATATGGCAATGAGGATTTAGGTTGTAGCCAAGTGTGCTACAACTGTGCTTTGTACAACGTGACAGGGGCTTCTCTGTTTGATCCCATAGATTCCTATATCTTAAATGATGTAACCAAGTATTTTAACTCACCAAAAAATTCATGTGACCATTAAGAACTGAGATGATCTCAAAATTGCCAAATGCTGATACTTTAACAAACATTGTTTCCAGTCATCTAGAACAAGCCAGGGCTATGTGATGGGTGTGGTTTTATTACATGTTATCTTCTCTCTCTCTTTTTTTTTTAAAGCCTCAGATGGCCTGTTCTGTGTAACCAGCCCTGTGTCTCCCCTCATTCCTATGGAACATGTCCCAACTCCTCTGTTTCCTTCCCGAGAGCCTTCTCTACTGGGGTGGGGAGGGCATAGAAAACTGGAGTAAGAAATAGGGCAAGACTTTAAGGAGCTTACAGTTGAATTAACTTTCATCTCCTCTTCAGCCTCATGCTCCACTGACTTCTAGCATCACCCGTCACATTCCACCCTCTCAGCTGCATCATGGGTTAGGTCAAGTGTTTTTTTTTTTTTCCCCCTTTTTGTTTGTTGTTGTTTCATAGCTAGAGATTGTTTCTATGGAAATATTTTAGATTCTAAACAGTCAAATTTCAAAAGATCATCATGGATAAAACTAAATACTGAATTGATACTTGGTGATTGCTTGCCTTAGGCTCTTTCCAGCCATACTGGCAGCTTTTCACCTTCACAGATTAGGTCTAGGACGTTTCTAAAAGCTTATTTCTATTTTAGAATAAGTATAACAGGCAATGGTTTTTCTGGTGTAGGTACACACTATCTAACAGGTTTTTTTTTTTTTTTTTTTTTATTAGTTGCTGGGCTGAGATTGGATATTGACCTGGTGAAAGCCACGGGTTCCATATGTATCTTTAGCCCAAACTAGATGAAGACTGTGCTAGATGAAGACAGTACCAAAGGAATCAAGATCACAGAATTAGGGGTGGACCGTGTTTGGGCTAACATGATGAGTTGATGGCACATCAAGTAACTAAGTGGTTAGTTGTAGAAACTTAAAAATACTGCCAGCCTCCGTGCTGGCTGGGTAGCCACTGAAGCCAATCAAAAGGTCTATGAATTTGTGGGAGTTTTCAAGTGCTTTAGCTGCTGTCGTGAGCCATCGGAGGCAGTATAACCTAACAGTTAAGAGCATGGGTTCTGGAGCTGGAGCCTGGTTCTAATTTAGACTCCGCACTGTGCCACGTGACCTTGGGAAAGCTACTTAAATCCTCCAGGCTCAGTTTCTGTAGCGAGACCAGTGCCTGGCGCACGCCCTCTAAGCAGAACCACGGGCACGATGACGGCGGGCAGCGGAGTTGCAGCTCCGGCAGGTCTGTCATTGCCTCAGAAGGTGACACTTTCCAGAAATGGTGGGCTGGTCTCGCAGATTAGAACAATATGTTCATTTGAATTTTGAGCTGAGTGAGGTTTGTGAGTAACGTGTATCTGGGCTAGAAAATAAACTGATGGCAAGTGAGCACACGTATGTACACAGACACACACGTGAAGTAATTCGGAATCTCTTCCGCAGTAGGACCAGATACACGGCTGCAACTGGGGCAGGTCAGCGGCCTCGGTTAACTGAAGCGACAGTCGCCATTAACAAACACATCTTTATAAGCAGCAGCTCTGTCTCGGTCACCATGTCAGTGGCACCGCCGGTGTGAAGTCCCCGTGAAGGCACACGGTCCTGAGTCCTCCCGGAGGGCCTCACTGAGTGCTCGTCGTGGCCGAAGGCATCACAGCTCAGAGCCAGTCTCCTCGGTCACATGCCCCCGGGCGGTGTCCGGTCTGTGTCCCTGTGAGGACTGGCCCTTTTATATAGTTCCCAGTAAGCACATCCCTTAAGGTGAGGTGGGTTATTCTTCCTCCTTCCGTTGTGTATGTGATTACATTTGGACGTTTGTTTGGGAATGGGTGGACTTCCTGGTTAGAAGGGGGAGGGGTGTCCCCCCCCCCCCCGGGGTATGGTAGCCCGCGCCTGCCCTCGTGACTGTGTCGTCGGACCCTAGTTGCTTCTTCCGTGTGGCCGCTATGCGGGGTAACGGGAGTATTGATATAGTTCTGTCTTGGAAAAACTTTTAATCAAATAATGAAATCTTTAAAGAATGAATTTTATTTGGAAAACTGGGTTTGGATGAGAAGGAAACTCTGTTCTTTGAAAGGTTTTTGGTTTAGTGACAGCTCCAAATGAACTTCGGAGATATTTTTAACCTTCCTGGGGATGTTTAAAAGCAAGTTCTCCCCTGCTCTTTGCCGGGGGTGGGGGGAGGCAGCCATCACCACTGTGGCTTGTTTGATTTCTCTGGAAAGGATGTTTACCCTGCTCTAGGGTTGTTTTCTGCCTCTTGTGCAAATCCCGAAGCCTCTGGTGCGCTGGTTGACGGGGAGTGAGGGAGGACCCGTGCTTTCTCTCTTGCAGTGCTGCTTTGGGAGGCAGGACAAGATGAAGAAAAACCAGCTCCTCTACTGACTAATTTTGTATTCTAGAGAATTACTCAATTGTTTCGATTTCATTTTCTTCATCTACAAAATAGAAAATAGAGGGAGATCATACTTGAGGGCTATTTGTGAGGATTATATGGGGGTGTGTGGGTGTGTGTGTGGTGTGTAAAGCACCTGGCACGGTGCTTGGTCTATAGTGAGCACTTTCTAGATGTTAGTTATTTTCCCCCCTTGCTTTAACAGCAATTTTCCACATTTGGTGGTGTATAATTGGGAAAATGCAGGATTTTCTTATTACAAATATTACACTTGTTTTAGACAAGTTATCCCTCCTGATTTCTACATTGGTAAATACAGTTATTGCATCTGTATCACACTTTGCCTCTTGCAGCTCTTATTTTGGTTTCTTCCTCAATTTAACCATCCATTCCAACTTCAGAGAACAACTGGAATCTATTTAGTCCCTTAAGTAAAGCTTTTTATATTAAGACCTCCTAGCAACAAGCTCCTGAGAAGGTGGAGACTGTGGTTTTAGTTGTAAACTTAAAATCTCTTCTACTAATCCTTTTCCTCTCCAAGCATGCATTTCTTGATTTTCTTTTCTTTTCTTTTCTTTTCTTTTCCTTTTTTCTTTTTTCTTTTTTCTTTCTTTCTTTCTTTTCTTTCTTTTCTTTTCTTTTCTTTCTTTTCTTTTCTTTTCTTTTCTTTCTTATTTATTTATTTATTTATTTATTTATTTATTTACTTACTTACTCATTCATTCATTCATTCATTCATGAGAGATACAGAGAGAGAGGCCGAGACATAGACAGAGGGAGAAGCAGGCTCCCTGCAAGGAGCTCAATCACTTGATCCCGGACTCTGGGATCACTCCCTGAACTGAAGGCAGATGGTGAACCACTGAGCCACCCAGGGGTCCTCTATCCAAGCATTTCAGTTGTTCGTGAGAGGCATGTCAAAAGTGACAAGGAATTAGTTTATACTCAGAGATCCTAGAGTCTCCTAGTGAATCTCAGCTGTTTGTTCACTTGGCCAGGCGGTGTGGGAGGAATCACTCAAGGAAGGTGTGAACAGACTGCAACCATTTTCCATGGTGAATGTGCATAATCTTAATTCTTGCATAAAATGCCTTTGGCCAGTTAACTGGTGGTAGTGCTGAAATGGAGAGACTAGAGGAGAACATGTTAGAATCTCATTGCTTTCTCTTCCTCTCATTGGTCAAAGTAGGGAAACAGAAGAAAATAAAGCAAGAAAGGAAGGCCATTTGTACTTTCATTTTCCCCATTATAGTACTTAAGCCTCAGAAGCTGTTTTAGGTAAATTCTTAAAATCCTATTTGGTTTGAACTCTATCAGTAGAAATTATAGTCTCTACTCTGCCAACCCCTACCCTTGCCACTAAGGAAAAATAGATTCCTAATGCTTCCGTAACTAGAGCCAGTGCTTCAGCTCTTGTTTGGTTAGCCGCATCATAACATTAAAATTACATCTCTGTCTTTGATTGTAAACTGAATGCCATGTTGTTCGACCCGTCCTGGAAGGGCTGTCTGGCCAATAGCTCTGCTATCCTGGTGGCATCTTGGACAACTTCTTTCAATTTCAGTCTCCCAGACCACTCTCCTTCCCTGTGTCCAGCCAGTTTTTTTTTTAAGATTTTATTTATTCATATTTATTCATGAGAGACACAGAGAGAGGCAGAGACACAGGCAGAGGGAGAAGGAGGCTCCCTGCGGGTCGTCTGATGTGGGACTCGATCCTAGGACCTCAGGATCTCACCCTGGGCTGCAGGCAGATGCTCAACCCTGAGCTACCCAGGCGCCCCCTGCATCCAGCCATTTACTGAATCCAAGCTGTGGTTCCACCTCATCTCTGAAACAGCTTGCAACTCCCTTCTGTATCAGACGTCCTTCTGCCAAATTAATCTTGGTTAAGCATGTCTCAGTTCCTGGATCTACGTGTCAGTTGGGACGCAGATTGTCCCTTGTGTCCCAGCTCTCCCTCTTCCCTCTAGCGTGACCCTCCCCTTCTGCCCTTCTCTGAACAGTGACCCGTCAGCCCTAGGGCCTTTTTAACTTCATGTCCCCTCACCCCTTTTTTTAAACTTTTAAACCCACTTGTAGACAAATTTCTCTTTTGACTTTCCTCAGTGCACATGCACTTGATCCTGAATTTTATCTCATCCTCCCTAAGGTATTGGCTATAGGATTAGTTGTCTCCTGTTTATTTGCTGATCCATAAAAGTAATTATGAGTGTGGGCACCATGCAGAGTGTTGGGTATAGAGGTGAGCAAAACTATACCAGGTGCCCAAGGCTAGTGGGAAAGATGGTAACTAATCAGGTAATTGCACAGACTGGTCAAAGTACAACTGTTAACCAGTTGTTTAAAAAAAAAAATAAAAAGGAGCTATGGAGTGGGTAACAGGCATTGAATGTAGACATGGAAGGACTGACTGACCTGACGAAGGTAAGCTTGAGCTGTGGTCTTCCTGCCTGTAGGCTCAGTGGCTGGACTGGGGAGAGCTCGGTCTGTCCCACAGGAACAGTGGTGAGCATGTCCTGTGATTGTGCTCTGCACTCAAATGTGCCCAGCTCCATAATTCCTAACTATATTCTGAATATTGCTAATTTAACATCTGATAAAGTATCTGTAAGTAACCTCATAGAGTAAAAATGGCAGGATTCTTGCTAATTGTGTGATGCCTGGACTTTAGAGAAATGCATACCATCCACATTTTGAGATTTAGATATACAGTATAAAGATAATGGTGACACATGCAGAAGAGAAAACAGGGGAGAAAGGCAACATGGAGTAATGGTTCATTGCTTCAGCCAATGTTGGTCAACATTATGTTATACAGTGAATCACATCTGTACTGTATTTTGTTGCTTACTCTAACACACACTGGTGCTATAATCCATATGGCATTCTATAGAAAAAGGAACAGGATTTACCCAAAGCCATGCGTATAGTAGATGGATGAGACATACTTGATTTCAGTCCTCACGACTCCAAAACAGAGTCAAGTGCCTTTCTACATCCACCATGGGCATCCTAAGAGGGTGGGTTACATTTTTTTTTTTTTGTGGACCCCATGTAGTTCCACATATCATGAGGTATCTTTTTTTTTTTTAATTTTTACTTTTTTAAAGATTTTATTTATTTATTCATGAGAGACACAGAGAGAGAGGCAGAGACACAACACAGGCAGAGGGAGAAGCAGGCCCCATGCAGGGAGCCCGATGTGGGACTCGATCCCGGGACACCAGGATCATGTCCTGAGCCAAAGGCAGATGCTCAACTGCTGAGCCATCCGGGCGTCCCTCATGAAGTATCTAATACACATACACAAAGATTTTTTTTATGCAATAGTGATTATGTAGATTTAATAGATTTAATCTGATTGCTGTTGGGTGGCTTGGCAAGTTTTCTGATTAATACTTTGTTTTCTAATTGTGCTTATGCAAAATTATTTAAAATGGTGGAAATTTGAGGCTCACGGTTGGCTCAGTCAGTTACTTAAATGGTGATTTCAGCTGAAGTTGTGATCTGGGTTTTGGGGGCTGGCCTCATGCTCATTGGGGAGTTCTGCTTGAGATCTCTCTCTCCGCCCCTCCCCTCACTTGTGTATGCATGCTCTCTTCCCCTCTATCTCTAAAATAAACAAAACCAAAAGAAAATAAATAAATACAATGATGGAAATTTTAATTTGTATCATGTGGTTGAGCCGTTATGAATTGCTTGTCAGTAACATTCAGGAAGTAGTTAGGAATAATTTAGCAGGGCCCATACTTACAGTGTTTAATATATATATATATATTTTTTTTTAGTGTTTAATATTTTTAAATCCTTGATAAAATAGTGAATTTAATGATAGCAGGCAATATTTTAGTGCTTGGATAGAATTTCACTATAATTAAATAGAAAAATATGCTAAATACATTGTGTTAAAACAGTGTCTGGACATTGTAGGTGATGATAAAACAAAGGGCGACACTAGACCACTTGCTACATAATTGCATGTTATGGAACTTCTTGTTAATAGAGGATATTGCACCAGTTGTTGAATAGTCATAATGAAAAGTGAGAATTAGAGTTGTAAGACATAAAAAGATAAATCAGCGAGTAACACATTTATCTTCAAATTATGAGAACAAAAGTATAGTAATTTAGCTGTGATTTGATGCCTTAAGTTTAAACTTATAGGTTAAAATATTTTGCCATTTAAAAATATCATTGTGCTGTTAATTTTCATTAAGAAGAGGGAAGTTCTTTTAACACTGTTTGCTAATCTACGAAGATCTTTAAAAATGCATGTTAATATCAGGATTTTGCATAGTTTTTAATCTGTGGTATAAAATTGGATTATTAATAAACACCTTTTGATGTTAATATCTTGGAACCTCTATTTCTGTATCTACAGTGGCTGAAATATGCAAATATTGACAAAACTGGATTTATTGATAGTGATTTCAATTAAAATATTGTGAGTCAGTGCATCTAGGAGTCTTCCTTGACTGGCATCTCTCTCTGTGAAAAGGAATTTGACTGCTTTCTTCCTCTTGAGTGACTCTGCTCTAGCCCAGTTAAATTAGAAGATTATAATTTACTATCTTACTCTTAAATGTCATGCACTTGTTCCCCATGAAATGGTATAGCTTATTATACATCTTATAATGTAACACATGTCTAAATTACTGATTAATGGATTGTATTAATGGAAAAAGTTTACAAGTTACCCCTCTCTTAAGAGTTAACTTTCAGGGATTTTAATAGTAATTCCGAAGAATGGAGTGTCAGCATTGGGTAGCTGTTGAAAACTCACACTCTTCTACGGCAAGGCTAGGTGCATGCAAATTCACAGTTGAGTCAAATACTAAGGGTTCAGACCTTAAATGTTGGTAATATTCGGCCAGTGAAAGTGTTGGGGAGAATACCGGGAGGAATTGGCCTCTGTGCAGGGTTTAAAGGAAGGGTGGTGGGAAGTGGAGGAGGAAAGACATGTGCAAAAGACAGTAAAGCTTCATACTAGGACCTGGGAAGAATTTGACCTGTGAGATAGAGGGTATGAAGATGAGCATAAGGCGGGCTTTTCAAATGAGGCTGGTTCTATTTCGTAGTCAGAGGGAGCCTTGGAAGGATGGAGGGCACCAGACCTGTGCTTCGGGTATCACGCCTTTGAAACCACATTGTGCTTCCCCAGTCACCCACAAATACTGTCTCCATTTCACTTCTACTTTGACTCTCTTACCCCATATATAGAATGTTGTTGAAGTTTGTAGATTTGTAGATTCTTTCTCCCCTGATGTGGCCTCTCAGATCTTGCCCACGTTTCAGTGTCTCTTGGCCACCTCTGCTGGACTCCTGCAAAGACTTCTCACCACAGGAGTCCTCCACCTGTGTGTTAGAGAAGCTGCCCCAGTGCCCACATCTCCCCGTTTCACATTCTGCACACCCTTTTTTTGTGTTTCCCCCTTGAATACAAGATTGCCTGCCTGCACTCAGGTCTTCCATTCTTTTTTTTTTTTTTTTTCAAAGATTTTATTTATGAGAGAGAGAGAGAGAGAGAGAGAGAGAGAGAGGCAGAGACCTAGGCAGAGGGAGAAGCAGGCTCCATGCAGGGAGCCCGATGTGGGACTCGATCTCCAGGATCATGCCCTGAGCCGAAGGCAGACACTTAACCGCAGAGCCACCCAGGCCTCCCAGGTCTTCCATTCTTAATGCCAATCTAAGTTTCTAACCATAGTCCCTCCTCTTGTTAAAATGTATCCCATATTCAGGCTCACCTGGAGCACTCATGGTCCCTAAACACACGATAGTTCCCCTCTTCAGTAGATTTACTCTTGCTTGCTCTATTGCAAGTACCTTTTTGTCTACTCAGACCTATCTTTGCCTGTCAGAATCCTGCTTGCCTGCCCGTTCTGTCTCAAATGCTACCTCTTCTGGAATGACATTTCTAATTATTTTCAATGGAATGCAACTTCCCTGTCTTATATTGTCTTCTCTTTCTAGTTATTTGAGGGCACATGTCTCCGTGTAGATTATTGCATCAGTAAATGAGTAAACACACAAGTGAGGTACAAAGGTAAACATGGCAACATCTTGCTCTTGTCCTTGGTGCTTCTGCTCCATCTCTGCCTGCAGCAGGCTTCTTTTTGCTGAATTTCTAAAATTGTACTGCTTTACATTGCTGTTTTCTTTTATGTTATCTGTTCTTTGGAGATGTCTAGGGCTACTATAATCTTTTTTTTAGTTAGTACTTTCCTGATTATTCCCATTAGGTTCTGATTTCTAAAATAGGTAGTTGTACATTCTCTAATAAGCAACCAAGGTGCTTTTGTATAGGTGGTAATATTACCTATCAATTAACTTGAAAAATGATAGAATCCCTTAAAGGAGGGAATCCTGTGAATTTAGTGTAAAGTTAGAGGAAGTAGGGAAGGTAAATATAGTATAAAAATCACTGAGGCTTATTATTATTTTTGCATCCCCATAGAAGCCAGTAAACAGCCTAAAGGAGTTTGGTTTAATTGAAGACTAAGGAAAAACTCTTAAGTGAGAGATTATCTTATAAACTAAATTATTATAGTGCTAAATCACATTGTATCATTGTTACTTTTCTCTTTGCTCTTCTCACTAGACTGAGTTCATCAAGCATTTCTTGTTTACTTTTTATTCCTAGGACCTAGTGCAGTATCACTCACATCCTATATACATTTTGGTTTTTAAATAGAAATGTAAACTCTAAGAGTGAAAGGAAACTTTAGTTAACATTTTTATCTCTTGAGATTATAATAGATATGGACATTTAAAGATAGTGATTTCTTACAGAGGAGTTTAAAGGTATCTTATAGTTGTAATTTGTATAAATTCAAGTATTTGTAATTTGTTATTAGTGACATATTTAAAACTGGAGATTCACAGATATGAGTTGGTAGGAATAGTTTTGAAGATTGTTTTATTCCTATTTTTTTAAAAGATTTCATTCATTCATTCATTCGAGACAGAGAGAGAGAGAGGCAGACAGGCAGAGGGAGAAGCAGGCTCTCCACAAGGAGCCTGATGCAGGACCCAATCCCAGACTCCGGGATCACTCCCTGAGCCAAAGGCAGACGCTCTACCACTGAGCCACTCAGGTATCCCTGGAGATTGTTTTAAATCTCAGGGTTTAATCTCCTTAGTTTATGATAGTTGTTTTTGAAGTATTTACCAAAATTCACTCTTAGTTTTTAGGAACGAATTCTTCAAATACCAGTTTCTTCTTTACATCTTGTTGAGATGAAAGGTTCTTTTATATTGATAAAATGGGGAGTGGGAAGGTAGGATCTTTGAAGGAAATTTTAGATAGCAAGATACCTGTTTTTAATTCATTATAACTCTTGTGTAGACTTTTGATTTTTAAAATTCATCTTTGTCTTACTGATGATGTTGGTCCCCATAGTGCTCTTTTCAGTAACAAACAACATTCACTCACCCTTGAAGCACTAACCCCATGGAGGATGGATGCCGTGATTGCCATGTGTATGGCCAAGAAATGGGTCAGTTGTATTTAGAATACATCAGGTTAGCCCTTTCTCTCTATCTTGTGGATAATGACATCCTGTCTTCCTTCTCTGTACCAACTGTAGTAAAATTGGTAAGTTATTGTTCTAACACACAGTTGATTTTGCCGAGTTTATTTCTTTCCTGATCTTAATTTTGTTTTTTTAATTGAAGTATAGTTGACATGCAATGTTATATTAGTTCCAGGTGTACAATATAGTGATTTGACAAGTTTATACATTATACTATGCTCACTACAGTGTAGCTACCATCTGCACCATACAACACTATGACAATACCATTGACTGTATATTCCCTGTGCTGTGCCTTTCATCTCTGTGACTTCTTCTTCTTCTTCTTCTTTTAAGATTTTATTAGAGAGAGAGAGAGAAAGAGAATATGTGGGGGGAGGGGCAGTGGTAGAGGGAGAAGCAGACTCCCCGCTGAGGAGGGAGCCTGACTTGGGGCTTAATCATAGGACCCTGAGATCATGACCTGAGCTGAAGGCAGATACTTAACCGACTGAGCCACCCAGATGCACTGTGACTTACTCATTCTGTAACTGGAAGCCTGTTATCTCCCACTCCGCCCATCCCCAACCACCCTGCCCTCTGGCAACCATCAGTTTATTCTCTGTATTTATTTATGGGTCTGTTTCTGGTTTTTGTCTTGTTTTTTAGATTTTACTTGTAAGTGCAATCGTAGTATTTGTTTTTCTCTAATTCTACTAAGCATAAGTAAATGTGTGTTGTTACTGTCTGCATGTCTAGATCCATGCATGTTGTTATAGATGGTAAAATCTCATCTTTTTTTTTTTTTTTTTTTTAAGATTTAAGTGTGGAGGGTGGGGAGTGAGAGAGAGAAACCCAAGCAGACTCCCCATTGAGTGTAGAGGTGATGTGGGGCTCCATCTTAGGACTCTGAGATCATGACTGGAGCCAAAATCAAGAATTGGATGCTTAACTGACTGAGCCACTCAAGCACCCTAAGATCTCATCATTTTTATGGGGGAATAATATTCCAGTGTGTGTGCACCTGTGTGTATGTACACATACATACACACGTACCCTGTCTTTATCCATTTGTCTTTTGATAGACACTTGGGTTGTTTCTGTGTCTCAGCTATTGTAAATAATGCTGCAGTAAACATAGGGGTGCATATCTTTTTGAATTAGTGTTTTCATTTTCTTTGGGTAAATACCCAGGCGTGGGATTTCTGGATCATGGATTGTGGTATTTCTATTTTTAACCTTTTGAGAAACCTCATACTGTTTTTCACAGTGGCTGTACCAGTGGTTTTGTCAAGTTTAAAATTGTGTTCTAATCAAAATTCAGAAACTCTGTCTTTTTTTTGTTGAGAACACATAGATTCGTTTTTATCTGGTCTCCATTCCTCTTGACATTTAAGGAATCGTATAGTGCCACACCTAAATCCTTAATCTTGAGATATTTTAAATGTGAATATTTGTGTCACAGATGATTAACCTAAAACTTTTAGGATTTGAAAATGGTGCATTTTTCTAACAATAGAATGGAATGTGTATCTCAAAGGGCAGTGTGTTTGGCAGAGGACAGCAGTGAAACCAAGGAATGACTGTGGCTGAGATGTTGATGGACAGCTTGCATGTTTATCTCCTAAATTCCTGGTTAAAATACCTGATGTGTGCAGACACATCTGTATGTGCACGCATGGGCAGGGAAGGATATCTAAGAGACAGTTAAGTTGATTATCTTTGGAGAATGAGACTAGGGTTGGTGGTGGAAGAGAGAAATAAAACTCAATGTTTTAGTTAAGTGTCAACACTGAGTACTGTTTACCTTGCATTAAAGGACTTTTTGCTAATAGACTTATGTACAGTTCCCCATCACAATTTTTATTTTTATTAAAATTTTTTTTAAAGATTTTATTTATTCATGACACAGAGAGAGAGAGAGAGAGAGAGAGAGAGGGGGGCAGAGACACAGGCAGAGGGAGAAGCAGGCTCCAAGCAGGAAGCCCGACGTGGGACTCGATCCTAGAACTCCAGGATCATGCCCTGGGCTGAAGGCATGTGCTCAACCACTCAGCCACCCAGGCGTCTCCCCCCACCCCCAGTCAGTTTAAAAAATTATTTATTTATTTATTCATGAGAGACACACAGAGGCAGAGACACAGGTGGAGGGAGGAGCAGGCTCCTTGCCAGAAGCCTGATGTTGACTCAATCCCAGGATCCTAGAATTCTGACCTGACCTGAAGAGGTGCTTAACCATTGAGCCACCCAGGTGCCACCCCCATCACAATTTTAAAGGAAAACTGTGGTAGCTCCTGGGGAAAGTATCTCTGAGTGCCGAGTTCCATTTCTGTGTAAATGAGATGAGAATGTTCAGTAATAGAAGTCCAAAGCAGTTTCAAGGCACAGGGTGGCAGCCCCATCAGATACAGTTTTGTGGCCTAGTGACTTATAATGAGGGTGGCATGTAATTAGAAATTGTCCCTGTCTTTTCTGAGTACTGATGAAAACCATGGCTCAGAGGTTAATTCAAATAATAATTAATATTGGTCTCTGTCAGTACAGGGTGGTAATGAAATCTTCCGCTGTTTGATGACTTTGACTTTAAATGTTGAGCGAGAGTGGAAATGGTGTTATTTCTCACACTAATTGTGGGGAAGCTCCAACTACTGAACACAGTATGGTAAAGTTTGCTATTCAGAAGGTGAGCACAAAATTTTTTTTTGTAGCCTGTAATTGTCTACAGTGAAAACTCTAACACGACATAGAGATATTAGTGTTATTTCCTTGAGTGATAATTATTTAGTGTGAGATACTAGGAAGGCACGAGTAATTGATCCACCGTTGTGGACAAAACAAGTTTTCCTGATCCTCCACATTTTCTACTGTATGTAGTGTATGTAGTGTGTAGCATTAAATTACCCACTAAAACTTAACCATGTTGCATATGCATGTTAATCTAAAGACAAAAACATCAAATGACTGGTTGGGGAGCCTTGAATGTTCTTTTCAGCCTTGGAAGTCAGTGATTCTATAAGCCAGTTTACCACATGTAGTGACCATTTTTCATATATAGAGTTACAAGTGAAGTAGAAGATATTTAAGTTGATGGTAGAAGGTGATTGGAAACGTATCTATTAACACAAATTATTCACAGCTTTATAAATCCATAATGCTAAGAATTGTGAGACTAAAATAAATTTGGTGGAAGGAAGATGTTTAGGCAGGACTGTTTTTAAAAGATAAATCCAGGGGATGCCTGGGTGGCTCAGTAATTTGGTGTCTGCCTTTGGCCCAGAGTGTGATCATGAAGACACAGGATCAAGTTCCACATCAGGCTCCCAGTGGAGCCTGCTTCTCCCTCTGCCTTCGTCTCTGCCTCTCTCTCTGTGTCTCTCATGAATAAATAAATAAAATCTTAAAAAAAAAAATCCAAATGCTTCATTGAGGTATTTGCCCTAAAATTGGAATTTTCTCTTTTGAAACATAAGTTAGATCGCAATAGCTTAATCTTTGATGGTTACGTTGCTATCATTCTAAGCAACATCAACTTTCAGGGAAAGTAACAGAACAAAAGAAGGGGATTCTATGTAGAGTTTGAGTACTTTGAAGTGCTTCAGATGCCCAGATAGTAGAACCCCTTCTAACACACAAAAGGAGACAGAATAGTAGAATCAGCTGTCATAGCCAGATGTACTTCATTCACATACTTGTCAGCTTCCCCTAGGTTCTGTATTACTTGAAGAAAGTCCTAGGCAGCGAATTATTTTTATTTTAAAATATTTCAGTACAGGGGCGCTGTGTGCCTCAGTGGGTTAGGTTAAGCATTCGACTCTTGATTTTGGCTCTGGTCATGATCTCAGGGTCCTGAGATTGAGCCCTTGAGATGCTCTGTTTCTCTCCCTCTGCTCCTCCCCTTGCTCACGGTCTCTCCTACTATATATAAAATAAAATCTTAAAAAATATAAAATATTTTAACATATATCAGTGAAAAGGAAAGAACTCCTTCCAAATAAATTGCTGTAGAAGCTTGTGTGAACGTTTTAAGATAGTTTTTGTTTGTTTTAATTTAAAAGCAGTGCTATATTAGAGGAGCAACTTGTTAGTGTGCTTTTTTTTCTAGAACGCAGTGGGTGATGGGCTGTTACTGTACAGTTAGGATCAGTAGGCTTAATGTGATTGCAGAAGCAATCACAATTCTGAAATGAGAACGACAGGATCAAAACATTGTTTTGTTTGCAGAGGCAACGTTCTCTACAGGGTGTTGACTGTCTAGAGGCCAGAAGCTTTGGAGGAGGTGGCCAGAGCTGATGAAGAGCTCTTCTAGAGCTGTTGCTGTGTGGGGTAACCCAACAGAGATTCTACATGAAATCAAGGAAGAATTATCATGTAATTAAAATGACCTTTCCCCCCAAAAGCCTGATCTTTTCACTTCTCTGCTTAACACTCTGCATCAACTTCTCATTGTCTTCATACAGGCTAGGAGTTTTTGTTTTTTTAAAGATTTTATTTATTCATGACAGACACAGAGAAAGAGAGGCAGAGACACAGGCAGAAGGAGAAGCAGGCTCCATGCAGGGAGCCTGATGTGGGACTTGATCCCCGGTCTCCAGGATCACACCCCGGGCCAAAGGCGGCGCTAAACCGCTGGGCCACCGGGGCTGCCCCAGGCCAGGAGTTTTGATGTGATTTCTAAAGTGCTCTTGCCCCTTGGTCCTCCCGGACTTGCTCCCTGGCCTTTCTGGTTAGGTGTACTGCCCTCCTCAAATATCCTGCTCGCTCTCTCTCTCTCTCTCTCTCTCTCTCTCTCTCTCTCTCTCTCTCTCGTTGTTTGAGCCACTCTGTCCGCTTGGAGCTTGACCCACCTGCCTTCCCTCATTTGCCTGGTTTCTGCCCCGCCTTCCCCTCTGGTCATTACCCAGAGAGACCTGCCCTGGCTGTAGCACTGGTTAGCACCCCCTCCCCCCCGCCCCCGCCGTCCCTTGGCCTCGGCTGCCTGTTCTGCTTTCATAACCTTTATCCCATTTATAATTAGTATTCCATGTCTGCCGGTGGGGAACCGGAAATCTGAGTGCTTATAGCGGGCTTAGCTCCCATCAGAGATGTGCTCAGTGAATGAATGAATGAATGGATGGACTTAGGCTGGTAAGGGTGGTGGTGGGCATTGAGGGTGCACGTGGTACAGTGGGCAGGGAAAAGGAATTCTGGCAGTGACAAGAGAGAAATAGTCTGTCGGACTTGTTTGGGTGTACAGGATAGCTAAAGGAAGGTCTCCTATGATCCACAAGGAATGTGATTGGAGAGAGGTATTAGGGTTTAGAGGTGATGTTAAAGAAACGCAGTAATGTTGACGTGATTTGCCTCCTAAAACAGATGAGGGTAGACAGGTGACAACATGGGGCTAAAATTTGAGGTGCTTTTTCTATAAATAAGGATGGATGGGACACTGCTGTTCTTCTAGTTGTATATATTCCTTCTAGAACCAGCCAGGGCCAAACATCAGGGAGCTTCTCAGCATACAGATGGCCCTGCATATACCTGACAGTTTGGTAAAAAGCACTTGCTGATCTCTTGGTGCAGAAGAGTTCATGTTAGCAAGTTCTTGGGTACAAGCAAGCCATTAAAATGTCCCAGAACAAGGCTTCTCCATTTTCTGTATATTCTGTATATAGTAACATTTTACCTTAAAAAAAAAAAAAGGGAAACAGAAACCCAACTACATGATATAATGGAAAAAACCCTGAACTTGGGAAGGAAATCTAGACTCCTGTTTTGTTTCCAGTACTGCTATGTATGGACAAAACACCCATTCAGGCCTCGTTCTTGCATTCAGAAAAGGTGGAAACACTGACCCTGCACAGCCTGCCTCATAGGACTGTGGTGCACAGCAAGAGGGCACAGCGAGTTGAGGTGCTTTCCACCAGCATTGCTTTCAGAACCTTTATCACACGGAGGTATTGATGGGAACCTTGGAATTCTCTTTACTCCTCTCTCTCACTGCATCAGATTCATCCTCAGATCCTGTTGGCTCTACCAAGTATGTGCAGAATCAGACAACTTGCATCTCCACTTCACCCCCCCCCCCCCCCCCCCCCGGCTTCAGGGGGCCATTTCTTCCTGCAGCCTGGCCGCAGCCGGCGCCCTCACTGGCCTGCTCCCGGCCCTCACTCTGCAGGCTCTTTCCATCCACAGAGCCAGTGCCAGAGCCCAAGTCACAGCGGCCCCTCCTCCAAAGTGCTTCCGTGGCTCACCTTCCTCCTTGCTGCACCCTGCGCAGTGGCTTCCCTGGGACACTGAGGGGGGGCGGTTGGGGGTTCTGGGGGTGGGGGGGGCAGGGAGGCCTACCTCATGGTCTCTGCCCAACCCCCACCCCCAACCCCCAGCAGTCCTCTTGGTTGTCCAGCTTCCTTGTCAGCTCCTTCCACATCCTCAGAGTCCTTTTCCCTGGGAGAATTCCCTGTACCATCCACTCTAAAATCACACCCTTTCCTCAAAACTACCTGTCCCCCTTCCTTCCGTGCTGTGGTTTTTCTTGTTTTGCCTTTTAATTATTTATTTATATTTTACCTACTTACTCTGACTTGATCCTCACTAGAATGCAGTTCAGCTCTGAAGGGGAGAATTGTTGTCTATGGTGTTTACTGATGCATCCCCAGTGCCTAGAACAGTGTTTGACATAGTGGCAGGTGCTCAATAGATATTTGTTGCATGCAAGTATATGGAAGTTAATCATTGGAGGGAAATTGTCATCGATTTGCTTCTTTGTAGTAGTTTTTGGCATGGGTACAGCAGAGGAAACTTTATGAAAGACAGCAAATATTATACTGTAGTGGCTTTCAGAAATTAGACATCTCTTTGAGGTGGCCAAAATAGCAACCTAATTAGCAAAGTAGATTTTTTTTTCCTCCTGTTTAGATTTAGGTTAAGCCTTTTTTGGCCAGAGTAATGCATGGGCGGTGGTGTGTCTTTCCTCAGGGTGTCACACAGGGGCACGTGACATCTCTTCGTCCTGTTTACTGGTCATGTTAAGTTTGGTCATCTGGTGAAGGCGCTACATTCTGTCTCGAAAAGGAAATTACTAGAATTCCATTTAAAACCTTAGTTTATTGTCAAATTAGGAGTATGGTGATTAGCCTGCTTGAAAATGAAGGAAACTGTCACTGTAGTGTTTTCATTTAGTTACTTTTGGTTATGATGTAAACACTTTGGTTAGTTATTGGATTTGACAATACCTTTGTGTAGGACTTTTTTTTTTTTTTTAAAGATTTTATTTATTTATCTGACAGAGAGAGAGAGTGCACAAGCAGAAGTGGCAGGCAGAGGGGGAAGTAGGCTCCCCACTGAGCAGGGAGCCTGATGTGGGACTGGATCCTGGGACCCTGGGACCATGATTCGAACCTAAGGCAGCTGTTTAACCCACGGAGCTGCCCAAGTACCTCATGTGTAGGACTTTTCTGAGAACTCAAAAGTATGTCACATTTGTTATTTCATTGTACATTTTGTTCACCTGGAGAGAAGGGGTTATTATGGTCTAGATATAGATGGGCCCTTTGAGATAGCACAGTAAGTCCCATCTTCTACACTAGTACTTTCCTCTTGGTCACACTGCCACTCAGGTGGTTCTGTGTTAAAATTTAGCCATGCAGGGGATGAGTAAGTAGAGAGGAACTGGCTGTAAAAGCTGACAGACTTAATTCTGATCATATGTTCGTGTATAGCATTCTGCACTCTGCACTCGAGTAAATGCATGGCACTGTTTGGTTATGGGAAAGAATTTATCACCCATAGGGTAGGGAACTTTGGAGATGACAGATTTTGTTTTTGAGTTAGGTAAGTCTAAATTATAATTTCAGATGAGTGGACTGAAATATTTTTTAAACTTTCAAAGCAGGAATATGGAAAATTTGGACATCTTTCATCAACTCCGCAATGAAGAAATTTAGATAGATCATTTTTATTTATTTTTAAAGTTTTTATTTATTTGAAATAGAGGGTGCTCATGAGTGGGGGGATGGGCAGGGGGAGAGAGTGTAGCAGACTCCCCATTGAGCAGGGTGTCTGACTTAGGGTTCGGTCCCAGAACCCCAGGATCATGACCTGAGTCGAAGGTAGATGCTTGACCGACTGAGCCATTTCAGGCCCCCTGGTAGATCAGTTTTATACTTTTAAAATATTTGGAGTGTGTATGGGGTTTCAAGGATTCATAAATATTTTTTCCAAAATTCTCTTGAAAGTGAAATATCTTATGTTACTAGTATTGGTTAAATATGCTAGCTGTAGATTTTCTTGCTTATTAATTACTACTTGATCATCTCTTTGTACTAGGTGTTCTGGGGGGCCCTGAGACACCAGAGATGCATGAGCACACAGACCTACCCTTAAGGGGCTCTTAACCCAGCAGACCCTTGTCCCAACATGCAGGGTTGTGTGTACTGCCCTGGTGAGCACCAGGAAGGAAAGCCAAGGATGTAGCCTGAGAGTAGACAATAGGCATTCTCTCTCTCTCTCTCTTTTTTTTTTTTAAGATTTATTTATTTATTCATGAGAGACACAGAAAAAGAGAGAGGCAGAGAGAAGCAGGCTCTATGAAGGGAGCCTGACGCGGGACTCGATCCTGGGACTCTAGGATCACGCCCAGGGTCGAAGGCAGATGTTCAACTGTGGAGCCACCCAGGCATCCTGATAATAGGCATTCTTATCCCAACAGTGGTTCCTAGGAGAAAATTGAGGTTTTGTGAGAATTAGTAACCCAGCTGTTACCAGCTAGCAGAACTTGGGTGGAAGCTAGATCCATTTGACATGAGGGGAAAATTGTAATAAAATTTATCTCTAACATCTGGCTGATTGTAAGGATGCTTATTCCAAAAGATTTCACACCACAAAGTGTGTATGAAGTAGAAAATGAAAGCCCCCATGCCCAATAAACATTGATACATTAATTATCCCTCTAGGCCTTTCAGTGGGAGATAGGTTTTCACACTACTAATGCTACTAATGTATTAATACACCTGTAATTCCCTTTTTTTTTCAGAATACTGTGGCTGATGTTTCATATCAATGCATAGAGCTATACCTTATCTTTTCAGATAGCTCAAACAATGATATCCTCTACTATGTAACTTCACATACCTGTCCTCTTTTAATGGCCATTTAGGTCATTTCTAGTGTTTTACTCTTGAAAACAGTGCTGCCATATAGATTAGCCTTTCACATATATCTCCATGCACCTTTAGGATGCATTCCTAGAAAGGATTGTCATGGGGTCACAGGCTGTGTTCATTTTCTATATGGTGTGTTTTCCTGGATTGCCCTGCCCTGAAAGGACACATCATTTCATAATCTTTTCAGTGGTGTGGGAGTTGCTCATTTTTCTGCACTTGCCAACTCAGGACATTATTGTCCTTTGCCAGTTTGGTAGGTGCACTTTCATTATCAGTGAAGTCGAGTATCATTCCCTGTGTGTTTTGGTCTTTTGTGTTTCCTTAACAGCTGTTCTCGACACCATTGTGCTGGATGGCCTATAGTGCCTGGGATTGCTCTCAATGATTGAAGATCAGATATAAGCCTGCACTCTTTTCTCCCTTCTAGTAGAGTGTAGAGGTTAAAACTGTCTTGGGGATTATTCCCATTGCTGCCCCTTGCCAGTGGTGGATCCTTGACAGGCTACTTAACCTTTAAATCCTCTGTTTCCATTTCCATAATGAGGGTAACGCGGATTAAATGAGCCAGTACATCTGAAGACTTACCACAGGGCCAGGCACATGAGCATATGCTCAGTAAGTGTTTACCACTACCAGTTAGCATGAGGCACCAGTGTGGGAAATGACTTTTCCCTCCTTCCTTACTTCCTGTGGGAATCCCCGTGAGTCCTCCTCAGCTGCTTTGGATCAGTGCTGGGATTCCCATGATACTTGCTGCTTTTCCAAGTAAACTTCGTTCTCTTTGTCCCTCTGTGTTGCAGGTTCTGCAGGTGAGGTCCTAGACCAGCAGCATCAGCCTTTGCATGGGACCTGAACATTTTCCTTCTGAATTCAGTTAGGGACAGAATTTTGTTCTCCCAAACTTACACGTGGAAGCCCCAATCTCAGTGTAATTGTATTTGGAAATAGAGCCCTCATGAAAATAGTTCTGGTTAAATGAGGTCATATGGATGGGGCCTGAATCCAATAGGATTGATGGCCTTGTAAAAAGAGGAAGAGAAAGATTTTTTTCTTTTTGTGCACAAAGAGGTCATGTGAGCACAGAGGAGATGGTGGCCGCGTTCAAGCCAGGAGAAGAGGGCTCAGAATGAAGCCTGTCCTGCTGGTTCCTTGATCTTGAACTTTGAGCCTTCAGAGCTGTGAGAAGGATGTTTCTGTTGTTCAGAGCATTCAGTCTGTGGTTTTTTTTTGTTATGGCAGCTCTGGCTGTATTGTATTGGTATCAAGTTGTTTATATTATTTACATAATTGTCTTAGTGGACAGCTGTCTCTCTGGAGTATCATTGTTCCTAGGTCCTTGGTTCATACATCAGAATGACTGGAAGGCTTTGTGAACACCGATTGCTGGGGCTCACCCCAAGAGTTTCAAATCTAGTAGGTATGGGTTGGCCTGAGATGTCATATTTCTAACAAGTTCCCCAAGGTGTCAGTGATGCTGGTGCAGGACCACCCAGGGAGAACCAGTGTCTGAGTAGTGTGTGGAAGAGGATTCAAATAAAAGCCCAGAAGACTTGGGGGTAGGGATATGGGTTCTTCCACTCAACTGTGGCAGTCTTTTAAATTTCTGAGACTTAGTTTCACCCTCTGTAAATGGGGATAATATTTGTACTGCTTATTTCATAGAATTATTGAAGCTAAGATACACATAGATGAGATTGGGCGCATTCAGGGTAGTATGGCCGTAGACTCAAGATACACGTAGAAAGCTTTTGGGTCTTTCTCTGGTGTTCATACATAGCAGTAAGAGTAGGAGTGTGGATGTCTCATTCTTATAAAAAGAACAACAAATGGGTGAGTGCTGAAATATTTATATAGTAAGCTAAAAGCCAAAGTAAGGTATTCTCTTCCTTTTCTCCACTGTGTAGCCACTAGGCTAATCACAGCCAAGTCATTTGATTTGCTGGTTCTTAAACTTTCTCTTCTCTGCATTCCACACCCCAACTTCTCTTGAAAGCCAGGCATTTTAACCAAGTAACCTTTATAATAGAGTCTGTGGCTCCTTACTTGGCCTCTCCCTTGTCAAGGATATCTGTGACCTTTTCTTGGTGATTGTGGCAGTGGAAATTACTGAGTTTCTAGATCTCCACGGCTACGACTTGTGGCCATACTGTCCATGTCCAGGGTATCATATTTGAAAAGCCTTTTTTGTTTAATTTTTTGTTTTACCATGTTTAGATGTTTCATGATATGTAAGTTTTAAGTGTATGTACATTGCATTTCTCAGCAGTGCTGTTAACCAAGAATAGTTTTACGTGTTAATCAACTTAATTTTTATGAAAAATAAGTGTTTTCCAAAGCAAAAGTTTAGCGAGAATGAAGGGTATTACTTTATGTTTTTGTAAATCTCTTTAGTGCCTGGCTCAAGAGAAGACCGTTAGATTTTGATAGCTGCTTCTGCATTCCATCTGTTATAATATGTTGTTTTGGTTGAAGAACATGAAGAAAATCTAGCATGCAGATTTGTAATTGAAAAGGGAGGAATGAAAAAAAAAGGAATATTTGAATAGCCTTTTTAGATAATTTTATACTAAAACTATAAGGAGTAGTTTCTTTTTCTTTCTTTCTTTTTTTTTTTTTTTAGATTTTATTTATTTATTAATGAGAGACGACAAAGAGAGGCAGAGAGACGACAAAGAGAGGCAGAGACACAGGCTGAGGGAGAAGCAGGCTCCCTGTGGGGAGCCCGATGCGGGACTCGATCCCAGGACCCCAGGATCACGCCCTGAGCCGAAGGCAGGTGCTCAACCACTGAGCCACCCAGGTGTCCCTATAAGGAGTAATTTCTTACAGGTTAGTTGCAATGTGGAATCTGAAATCCGTATCAGTGAAATTTTTGTATTCGGTTTCATTAAAATGCATTGGTGTATCTTGTGCTTTGAATGGATCTTCTATCCATGTGTACAGTTTTGTAACATCATGCATTGGTAATTTGGAAAATATTGGTTCAGTGAGTTACATAAATCTTTCACTTGTTGACACATTTCATTATACAGTATTTTTTAAAGTCTTATTCCTCTTACTATCTATCTAATAAAAAATTCTTTAAGTATTGGGAAGCTGTCACGTTCATAGTGGTGGATACAGATTTTCCAAAATTCTGATTTTTGCTTGAAAGTTCACATTTTATCATTGGCAACAAACTGTTGATTGTTTTTCTTAAGTGACAGACTTATTTTGTTCATTTTTGAGAAAATGCCTGTCACACACTTAAGTCTGAATAATCATAGTTTGTAAGTTGGGTTTTTTTCCCCATGAAAAACCATTTTTGAAAAAAGCTTGCAATTTGATCACACAAACTATTTACCTTGAATTGAATGGCTTATGGCATTAACTACCATCTAGAAAGATACAGGCATATGGGAACAATGCATAGAGGGCAAATATCTTTGCGTGTAGAAAGAAGGACTTAGCACTCGGAGACATTTTGGGGAAGCAACTCCTCTGCTGTTTAAGAGAAAAAAATTTTCATGACATACTTGACTTAATACACCAGAAATTATGCAAATGAATGTTGTTTCCTTCAGCATAGTGACCTTGGAGACACAACACCACATTCAGTGATAACGCCAACGGTTAGAACAGAACGTTTTTAGAATGCCACCTTATTTGGAATCGCTTCAAGTTATGACTTTAGCTTACTCCATAGATGGTGTTTGGGTGTACTGTTTTAAAATCGTATTGCCTCAAATGTCTGTTAACATTTTTCTAATTATATATACAGTTGTCTAGTCTGAGAGGACACTTGCCTGAGAATAAAGGCATACATTCCTTAACAGTTTAGGGTATATATTACAGTAGGAACCAGCACTTGTCTTGGAGTCTTTGCTCTCTCTCTCCCTCTGACTAGCTGAATGACCTTGAATGAAGCATTTACCTTCTCACTGTTTCTCTGTAAGGTCAAGAGGTCTTTTTTAGGTCTTGAGTTCTTTAGCATTTGCCTTCTGTGATTCCCAGATTCTAGATGCCTGAAAGCAGAATTTCCTTCATTGTCTGTGAAGATGTTCATTCAGGGACTTGCCCTGCAGCCTTCTGGACTCTTTCTGCCTGCCCTGTCTCTATCCTAGTAAGGTAACAGGCTTCTGTGGTTCTGAATTTTTTTTTTTTAAGGATTTTTAAATTCTTTATAGGGCAGAAGAGTTCAGGACTTGGTGTAATACCATTTGAGTTTCGTACTGTCAGCTCCCGTGGAGGTACCCAGTGTATTTGTCAGTGAAGCTGTGAGCAGGAAAATCTAGATGACTAGGTAAGGTTGGTGCAGAATGTGGGAGGACAACTATTGTTTACCATCTGTCGTGTGTAAGGCATTCTGATAATGGCTACTTTTGAGAGAGCACTTCTAAGCCGTCCTCTGAGGGAGGTTGTAGAATACTTATTTTCATATTTTCTTAGATGAGGAAGCTGAAGTCAGAGAGCTGCTTTAATTTGCTTGAGGTGGCGAAAGTGTGTAAGCCGGATCTAGCTGGCTTCACAACTGGTTTTCCCCAAATTTCCAGATGCTGCTCTCTTCTATCCATCCCCCCAGCCATGATACTCCTTTTTTCTCATTTTTCTTTACTATTGTTTTAAGCTTTTCTAAAGTGTTGAAGAGGTGCCATAATTGTGCAACACTAATCTTTAACGAGAGGTGGTGATTTTATAAGTAAACTTGACATTTATAGGCCTAATTTTTGACAACGGTCAATAAAAGATGAAGATGAGAAAATGCTAATATGAAATCATAAACTTGTGTTGAAAGGGGGTCTGCTCGGAACTATTAGTTACGTAAAATCAAGGGGAGATAAGTTTTTGGACAAATTCAGAAATGGATGATGGGATTTGCAAATACAGCACTCAGGTGTTTCTAGTTTGACTTTCCATATCATGAAGTAGACACTCAAATTTTTGTGGATTACTTATTGAAAAGAACTCTTTACTCTTTATTTCTTCTATAGGCATGTACATTCAGCTGCTTTATCCTAGCCATGGTGATGAGTACTGGGGATAAAATTAGACATGAGCAGCACTCCATGAGCCCTCAGCCCGTGGGTAGTTGGCACAGGGCTCTGTTGGCAATGACCAAAGTCTCCCTTACTCCCTGGGAGCTCTAGGGAGGGGGACCTTTTGGGCTTGTGTGATGCAGCCCTGCAGACTGCAGAAGTGCTTTTCTAGATTCCAGATATAGGGAAACCTACCGCGGTGGGTCGTAAGGGAAGGAGATGTTTTATTTTTTTTAAAGATTTATTTATTTGAGTGAGAGAGTGCATGTGCACGCAGGGAGAGGGGCAGAGAGAAAGGGAGAGATAGAGAATCTCAAGCAGACTCTGTGCTGAATGCAGAGCCCAACATGGGGCTTGATCAGGGAATGAGATATTTTAAAGAAATGGTCTGTGATTTTTTTTCTGAAAGTTTTTTAAATTGTGGAAGCTAAAATTTTGTATTTGTGTACGTGTGTTTTGGGGTTTTTTTTGTGTGTTTTTTTTTTTTTTTTGTTTTGTTTTGTTTTGATGGAAGAGCTCTTCCATCTATGTATAGTTGGGAATCTGAGGAAAGGACTGTTCTAGGCTAGACCTACAAGACTAATCATAGGGGACACCTGAGTGGCTCAGCGGTTGAGTGTCTGCCTTTGGCTTAGGGCATGATCCTAGAGTCCCGGGACCGAGTCCCACATCGGGCTCCCTGCATGGGGCTTGCTTCTCCCTCTGCCTATGTCTTTGCCTCTCTCACTGTGTCACTCATGAATAAAGAAATAAAATCTTAAAAAAAAAAAAAAAAGACTAGTCATAGTGGATAATAAACATTTTAATATATTTTTATAGTAAGTATATTTGTGGTAGGAATTTGAAGAAGTTATCCTTCAACATCCCTGAAGATGACAATTGACATTAACCTATTTTACTTTTGGAAAAGGAAATTAAAGAGATTACTTCTCACTCAAGTTTGTTCAGCAAATAAATGGGAAATGGGAAGAATGCAATTAGCAATCCAATTCTTCAGCACTTTATAGGATGCTTTGTAGTTCAATTTTAAACCCTTAAATCATTAATTTAATGGAAGGATTACAGTTCTGTGACCAACAGTTTATATTATTGGTGATTAGGGAGAGAGATTGTGTGCTGCCTCGAATAAAGATGGCATGCAGTTCATTCTTCTGAGAAATTTGCTTTAGGTGACTGCTTGGTCTTTGACCAACACTTCCAGACATTTGGGAAAGGACCTGGCAGGTTTCTGAGGTCTTTGTCATAGAGGAGGGCCTGCAGGTGTACTGCCCTGACTGCCCTTTCTGAAGGTGGGCCGGAAGCAGAGGGATTCCCTAGGATGCCCATTTATAGCGTTGCAAGTGAACGTGTTCTGAGAAATGGTGGTTTCCTAATTCACCAATGAACCAGGTGCTAATTTACCTTTAGGGGGGGGAACAGTTACTTGAGTTGCTAGTGGTTCCCACATTTTAGTAAGGGGGGGGAATTCCTTCTATAAAATATGTATCTTTCCAAATGGCATAGCTGAAAACTTTAAAGTGATTTATTTCTCCATGAATTCAGAATGAATTCTTTACACTTTAAAGCTACTGAATTATTGGGGTGCCTAGGTGACTCAGTTGGTTAAGCATCTTGCTTCAGCTCAGGTCATGATATCAGGATCCTGGGTTCAAGCTTCATTTTGGGCTCCCTGCTCAGGGGGGAATCTCTTTCTCCCTCTGCCTCTCCCCTACTTGTTTTTTCTCTCTCTCTCTCAAATAAATAAACTTTTAAAAAAAGTTACTGAATTATTTACATAATATATGTGTGTTCAATTTACCTGTATATTCAGTTTTTATCAATTATCTGTGCTTTTGAAATTTTCATTACTTTTCTGTCACTAGAAGTGTGAATTTCAGAAGAGAATTTCACCTGTTTCCAATTGTGAAGTACTTAGTGCCTCAGAATACTAAGATATTTGTCCTTTCGTTCAGCCACCTTTCCACTTCCCCTCTCCTGAGGTGAAGAATCAAGAACCAGAGAGGCTAACTAACTGGATCAAGGCCACACAGCCTGGGTGACATACTTTGCATATTTAAATTTTTCACATTAAAGAAGAAAGTTGTTTGATCATCTGCAGGGACTGTGTTAAGTGCTTTGTATATACACTCTAATTCAGTCCTCAAATATTAGAGCTAGGGTGGAATTATCATTTCTAGAACCAGATGTCATTTCAGAGTTGATGTCAGACCTTAGTGTGTTCATGGCGCCCTGTGACCATGCCACTTTGTTCTGTTGATGTGCAGGGTCTTTTGTGTTTCCATACAAATTTTAGGATTGTTCTATTTCTGTGAAAAATGCCATTGGAATTTTGATAGGGATTGTATTGAATCTATAGATTGCTTTGGGTAGTGTGGACATCTTAATAACCTTTTTTATAACCTATTTTAATAACGTTAATTCTTCAATCCGTGAGCACAGTGTATCTTCTGCTTTCCACTTGTTTTGTCTCCAATTTGTTTCTTTAAAACTTATACCTCAAGACCACTGCCTCCCTTGGAATTGAACTAGCCAGTCAAAGCCACGGGAATGAACCATATTCACTTGTTAACTCTGCATCTGTACCCATCCTTCTGCTTGTCCCGATGAAAGAGGCAGATCCTATGCCCTGTGCATGGGTCTCCCCTCCTGCCCCCCGCCCCACCGCCACCTCCTCAGAGACTCATGCCTTTAATCATTCCCCTTTTTCTGTGCTCCTCCTTGGACCTCTCACTCCCTATGTCTCCTCCTCTCAGTGTTAATGTATTTTATCTAACACATGCCTGTATAGTGCTTGCCAAATGGCAGGCACTGTTCTAAGTGCTTTACAAATACTAATGCACCTCATCCTAATAACTCTGTGGAGTAGACTGTGGTCGTCCCCACTTTATATCAAGGCACAGAGAGACTGAGGAGTGTTCCCAGGGCTGCTTGAGTTGTGTTGGAACACAGATCCCATTTCCCTCATGTTGAGTAGACGCATTGCAGCCCTTGATCGACTAGTCACCTTCACTGCCGCTTGCTGTCCCTTCCCCTCCTCTGTTGGAGCTTGGCGGCCATCTTTACTCTTCTCCACCCGTCACCATCTTAACTCAAGCACTGGAGCTTCTGGCCCTACTGCTGTATAGAGACTACCTTCGTGGAGTTACTGGTGTTCTGCCTGTGGAGTCTGGTGGACACTGTTCTTTTTTCCCTGTAGCCTTTGAACCTGTTGATCACCTCCTTCTTAAAGCTGTTTTTGTTTTTTTGTTTTTTCTTTTTTTTTTGGTGTTTGCTTTTGTCATGCTGGTGGACGCTTCTGCTTGCCCTATAAGTGTTGGTATTCCTCAGGATACTGTCCTTGTTCTTTTCTCTTATCACTAAACATATTTTTCTGGGTGATCTTATCTACTCTCAGACTTTGCCTTCCTTCTGTTTGTCAGTGGCCCAGACAGCCATATCTTTAGCTCAGCTTTCTCTCTTGGGCTCTTCACTTCTTTTGTATGGCTTCCTGGAGAGCTCTGTATGGGTTATTTCTACACCTCTCCCCCACCCCATGTAAACTCCTCTTCATTCCCCATATTTTGGTGAATGGTATGACCGTCTGCAGAGTTACCCAAGCCAGGGTCCTGTCATCCTAGACTCTTCATTTTCCAACATCCGATCAGAAACTTGAGTCAGATGGTTGGGTAGTTCTCTCCCTTTTTGGCTGTACCATCATTGTTTACCTGAATTCCTGCTAGAGCCTTCAAATTGGGCTTCTTGGTTCTAGTCTTGTACCATTTCCACCTCATCCACTCTGTGGTCCACAAGTCAGTAAATATTTTCACAGTGTATATCTTTATAAATAGTATGGCTTAACAACTTGAGAGTGACTTCTCCATGAATTCAGTGAATGATAAGGCCCTTCAAGATCTGGCCTCCACTTAAGACATATTGAAGTATTTGCGACATCTGAGTATATCCTGCTTCTCTAGGCCTCAGGAATGGACTTTTTCAGTCGTCTCTGCTTCCCTCTACCTGCTGTTCTCCTGCTTGCCCTCTAGACCAGTACTGCCTGTATTTTCTACTGTAGTGAAAATTCAACGGAGCTCTATTTGCTGCATTCAGTTCAGTAGCCACTAGCAACGTGTGGCTGTTGAGCACTTGCATATGGCTAGTGTGACAGAAGAAGAGGATTTTAAATTTTATGTAATTTCACTTAATTGGAATACCTACACAGGTCTAATAGGAGGGTGCCTGTGCTTCTCGGCATTTCTGTTCTTATCTCCACCAAAACACTTTCCCCAAGAACAACAAAATACTAGCTGATAGTAGTAGAGGGGTCAGAAAAAAACTCAGAAAAGAAGCTCAAGAACTCAAAGTACATTTATATGAAGACATAAGAGTATTATAATGCAGAAAAATAAGTTTATTAAGATATTATTTTGATTATCAAGAACCAGTTATTATTTTCAACATATTCACATGGTTACTTGTTTTATACTGGAGTTACATCCAAAATGCTTAAATATAAGCTGTGAACCAGGGAGCCAGGTGAAATTAATAATAAAAATTTATTTCAAACATTTTGTTTGTGGATGCCTGATAATATAGTTTTCAGTAATATTTGTTGTTGGATGGTTAACAAATATTGATGGAACTTAAAATGTGTGAAAAGGCAGTGTGTAGAGAACTTTGGGCTTTTTGGAGAAAAGGTGTTTGAATGTAATAAGCAATAAATAGCATTTAATGCATTTAATGTATTTCCTTCTTGGGCACGTGAGAATGTAGGTAGAATGGAAAGTGGGGAGGGGCACATGGGTGCTTTAGTCCATTAAGCATCCAACTCTTGATTTCAGCTCAGGTCATGATCTTAGGGTTCTGAGATAGAGCCCTGCCTTGGGCTCTGTGCCCAGCAGGGAGTTGGCTTGAGAGTCTCTCCCTCTCTCTCTCTCTCTGCTCCACTCCCTGCTTGCACGCACTCGTGTGTGCTCTCTTTCTCACATAAATCCATAAATCTTAAAAAAAAAAAAAAAAAAAAAAGTGAAGTGGAGAGAAGAGATTGCTGGATTCTTTGGACGCTGTTGATGGGAAACATGCCAGACCACACTGTTCTAAGAGGTTCACTCTGAAGGCTGGAGCGGGTCATTACACAAACAAGGAGTTGTAGAAGTAGAAAATTGTCATCAGCATGTGCTTCCCCTTTTAAATGGCACAGTATCAGTGGAGAAATGGAAGATGCTGCCCCAATTCAAACCCCTCCCTTGTATGAGTAAAATCTTAGGGAGACAGTGCAGCTTATTGATTCTCCTACATTTTTGTGGCTGGAGGAGGGGGCATTAGTGATATGCTGAGATATCTGTTGTATAATGGCTAATTCCTTAAACTGAGGCATTGGGTCTGGCATTGGGGGTACAAAGTGATAGACATAAAATATAGGGCCTTAATGCACTTAAGATACAATAGGGGAACCCTAAATGGTTCATGATGAAAGAAATATTGATATGTATGTATTTGCAGGTTAACCTTTCAATAGGACATCATTTATTCAAATTAAAAATATTAAAAATGGAAAAGTTAAAAGTACAGTCAGAAAACTTAAATTTATTCTACAAAATAGTTATGAATGATTCTGATAGGTTAAAAGCTGTTAACTACCAAGTTTATATGCAACCAATAAAAATTATTTGGATACTGATGATCTAAACAATTTTAAATACCAAATGGTATTTTAAAACTATTCCCTTTACCATGATGAGAAAAAAACCTTTAATCTGTTTTAGTTTTAGTGCTGAGGAGCATTGGCCATTGAATACACAGAGATCTTGACAGGTGTCAAACCCAGAGTACAGAGGGCTTGTGTGTATATTTTTGAAGTAGAAACTTAAGATGCGTGGTCTTCCAGAACACTTTGTGCTCTTTCCAGGTATACATTGCAGTCTGGAAGATGTAGTGTAGGGGCAGTATTCTATTTAAGGGGACACTCTGATTTATATACAGAACCTTTAAAGTTATTTTCAAGAAATTGAGAAATGTTTGCCATAACCCCTGTTTTTTTATTTTTATTTATTTTTTTAAAGAATCCACGGTTAAGTGGACCCTACATGTTTCTTTATTTTTTTTTAAATGATTTTATTTATTTATTCATGATAGAGAGAGAGAGAGAGAGAGAGAGGCAGAGACACTGGCAGAGGGAGGAGCAGGCTCCATGCAGGGAGCCTGATGTGGGACTCAATCCCGGGACTCCAGGATCACGCTCTGGGCGGAAGGCAGGCCTTTAAACTGCTGAGCCACTCAGGCTGCCCAACCTCTGTTTTTAAAAACACACTGGACTCTCAGTAGCATGGTTAGAAACCTTTATATTCTGCATAGTTGTTTCATAGGAAAAATTGTGAATATTTTTATATTATCTCTGAGAAATGGGAATGAAGTAGGAACTTTGGTACGTTTAGAGATAGAATGAATGTAGGGGTGAGAAAATGAAAAATGTGGGTAGGAGTAATATAATCTATAGTATCACTGATGAAACTTAACTATTTACATTTCCTTACCTGCATCATAATTTTATTGGCAAATGATGTATACTAGTTAAACTCCCTAAAACCATACTAACCAGTGGGTGCAGCAGTCCCAGGTCTTAGGAAGCTCTGTATTTTAAAGCTGAATAGGCAAGTGTGTGTTCTTTTTTGTATTCTTTTTTTATTAAACCAAGTACAAAATTCAATAAGGTTTCATGTAGCCTTATTTTGATCATCCTCTTTATGCGAAACAAATGCCTCACCTAGTAGTAACACCTCTTCTCACTTTGCCTTTTCTTACATTATAGTCTGTTTTATTTGCTCACTTGAGGTGAACTTAATATCGATCTATGATCAAAATGAACACAAGGTAGAAATTTATAACTACATAAGTGGGATCCCTTTTCAAACTGAAATATAAAGTTTACGTGCAAGTTAGAATGATATCCTAATAGGAATCTTGTATACTCCTGTAAAAAGTACTTAAAGTTAGAATTGGTTAATTGAATGATTTTTAGGGGAAATGTGTGAAACAGAAGTGGGTCATAACAGTCAGCTTTCAGCGACATAGAATAGTATGGCACTGTAGCAAAATAATAAAGGAATATTTTGCAGAATGTATTGTAATTTGAGGGAGAACAGATTTAGGTTATGAATTATTTTGCTTAGAATAGTGTAAAAGATACTTTGTTTTGCCTGCAGTGCTCAGATAACTGGGAAAGGAAGCTCAGGAAATTTCTGGGTAATAAGGAGAAGGGCTAGTTTAGGGTTGAGCCTTTGCAGTGGATGCAGGAAAACATAAAGTTAAATATATAGAGATTATGGAGAAAACTGTTGTCTTTTGTTATATGCGAATATGAAGACATTGAACTTGGCTAAAAGATTATCAGGCTTATTTAGCTTCATGAAATTGATAGCTTTGATTGTCAGTAGTTATATTTTAGAATAGTTTTTTAATCAAAGATTTTATTTATTTGAGAGAGAGTGGTAGAGAGAGCGTGAGCAGTGGGGAGGGGCAGAGGGAGAAGCAGGCTCCCCGCTGAACAGGGAGCACAACACAGGGCTCGATCCCAGGACTCTGGGATCATGACCCGAGCCAAAGGCAGACACTTAACCGACCAAGCCACTCAGGTGCCCTAGAATAGTTTTTGATTATAGTTTTGATTTGATTATCATAGTTTTGATGATGGTGGCATTGTAGAATCCTATTCACATTTTCGTTAAGTGTCATAGGTATAGAAAAAATGTTTCCAACCTTATTTTAAGTCAGAATGATTATGACATAATGGATGTGAGGCTGTTTATTATATATTCCAGGCATCATTCCATTTCCTTTGTCAAATATAATTTACATTGAAGTAGAGATTTAATGTAGTCATTGAATAAGTGACATTTGTTTTCTTCCTTTTCCCCCTATAGATTTACCTTTTGAGAGTATGTGCAGTTTTCCAAATAACTTTCTCCAATATTCTTCCAAGGACCTCCACAGCCTTTCTTTACTATTCTCTGTAACTTTTATATATATTGCTTGCTTCCCTGGTAGAAATTTGGATTTTTCTTAGTCCTGTGTATTCCTCTTTCACATGAAATACGGCATCTTAAAGAACCTTCCAGGTTACCATGTGACCTCTACCCTCGTCCCGTGACACTTTGCCTGTTTCTGTGCTCAGGTTTATTCATGATGGATAAGGCTTCTCATCACATGTGCTCTGCTCTAGGAGAGAAGATGATAAATTATTTTCAGCTGTGGTATTGCCGAAGGTTCTTTTCCCCGCCTCCTCTTGGGAAAAGAATGTTGGTAGTATGTATCAGAGGACACTGTTTACTACAGCCTTTCTCTCCCTGCATTTCAAACCAGGCAGAGTTGGGTACAGAATTGCGAGTTTTAAACTCCCCCTGGAATATGAGACAAGATCCCCTTTTCAACTTTTTTGGGACCTTTGAAAATGCAAAAGATTGTAGGAAATTGCCCGATAAGTTAATCAGTGACAACCATAGTAAGTGTACAGAAAATGTGGTAAAAATGGTGTTTTCTGTATACTTACAGAAGAGTTGGCTGCTTACTTTTTTTTTTTTTTTTGGTAACCTCTCACCATTGTTACCTGTGTCCCACCTTGGCAACTTTCATTGGTTTAGCTTTACAGAGGTTTGTGATCAGCAGAGCACCCCTGGACAGAGGATGGCCCTAGGCAATCCTTCCTTCCCTTCTCCTGTTCTCTTCTCACTTTTGGTAGGCTTGACATCACCAGATGGGGGTGTATGTGTAGTCAATTGCTTGAAATAGGACTAGATAGAGTGAATAGGGAAATATTTTCAAATGATAATTTTTTAATAGACTCATAAACATGTGACATCATTTGCCTTCATAGATCAACCATGTTTTGTTTAACTATGCGTGGATATTTTGCAATATTAAGCAAGATGTACCAGGATTCATCAAATTTTATAAAATTTACATTACTTTTTCATTAGTCTGCCCAATAAACATCTTTGCTAGGTGGATTGAAATACATTTCTGAAGTTTCATTTTTTTCCTGCCCCAAATAAATTACACTAAAAAAATTTCCATTTACCTATTTGTGGACTTGTCTCTGCTTTCCTTCTCATCTGTAATAAAATTAATTAAGATAGCATTATGCCTGGGTGGCCCAGTGGTTGAGTGTCTGCCTTCAGCTCAGGGCATGATCCTGGAGTCACCAGATCAAATCCCGCATTGGGCTCCCTTTATGGAGCCTGCTTCTCCCTCTGCCTATGTCTTTGCCTCTCTCTTTCTGTGTCTCTCATGAATAAATAAAAAAAAGATAGCATTACAAAGTTGGAGTGGATTCACATATTTTACATAGATATCTTGTGTACATACATGGATATGGTGCGTACAGATAAGTATATAGGTGTTTGTTCTCATTTCTTTCGCCATATCATGTTGAATCTCTAAGTGCTTTTTAAAAAATATTTATTTATTTATTTTTTAAAATTAGGCCCTGGGCTGAAGGCGGCGCTAAACCGCCAAGCCACCTGGGCTGCCCTCTAAGTGCTTTTAGAATGTATACTGGTTTATTGCTGGGCCATGCAAAGTTGTATATGGAAAGGAGGTCACCCTGGATGTGTTCTGTCTGTGGTAGGACAAGCAGGTTAGCTGTCTGCTGGCTGCCTTCTCAGTGGGCTTAGTCTTTGAAGGAGCTAATTTCAGAGAGTGGTATTTCAATGTGGACTTGTAGGGTGTAAAGGTTGTTCTCTAAAAGACATTGATTTCCATGATTCTTGTGGTTTGGTAGATATGTATAGGACAATGCTACCTTTTGTCCAATTTAGAAAAAAAAAATAGTATTGTGGCCACGCACTTGGTATGAACTGTTAGTTGAGTGCTGTTTCATTAGTTGCCTTAAAGGAAAACACTGGCTCCAGCACTCTTATATAGGAAAAAGAAAATCATCTTTATCTGAAAGGCAGCTCAGAATATGCACACTCTCAAAGTTATGTAGAAATAACTGAAAGATTTCTGCAAGAAACCTGTGAAATAGTGTGTTATGTAACATAGCATTAGATATCAATGTTAACTGCATTTTTTTTTGGTGTGGGGGTCATGTAAAATGGTTGGCAAGCAGATGGGTGTATCTATAAAATTAAACCCCCTTTAGATGTTCACTTCTTGTAAACCATTATGAATTAAAATTTATCACTAAGGAATATTCGTAATTTTGGGGTGAGGTCGATAGTAGTGTTGTTTCTTTGTTGGTCAGGAATGCCACAACTACCTTTCCTTAAGTGTAAGATAGCACATCTTTGTATTACTTGCTTTGTAATCCTTTGGGATGAGTTATTTGTTGTTGGTTTTTCACTCTTGTGTTAACTGAGGAGCAGTCAGAGCCATGGTGGCTGGGGGATCTCAGAGTCTGAGGGCAGGACTTCCTAAATTTTCATCTGCACAGGAATCGACAGGCTTGTTAATAAAATGTCAATTCTGAGTCAGGAGGTCTGGATTAGGACACCCAAGATTCTGTGTCTCTCACCAGTTCCTAGGAAGTATCAGTAGTCCCAGCACCTGCTTCAGATGGCAAGGCAAATAAATGAGAACAGCAGTGCTTGACTTGAATCAGCCTGAGGAGAAAAAGGGCTGAGGGTCAGGAAGTTTCCCCAGAGGAGTGGTAACAAAAGGACTGAGATGAAAAAGATGCCAGAGTGCAAGGTAAGGACATAAGGAGGCAGGTGTGTAGTTCGAGGAAGGTGTGAGGGAGTGAGTGGATGATTGTTGGTAAACTTCTCATCAGACCTAGCCTGGGTGTTTGTGCATGTTTCAGGGGTGGGGAGGGGGAAGTTTGGGGTTTAGAATGGAGGTTGACAGGGATCTGATTATGAAGTGCCTTCCACCCACGCTGGAGCACTTGGACTTGATGGAACTCTGTGGAAACTCCCGTAAGGATTTTAATCAGGGGAGAAACATGATGTGTTTTGTGTTTTGGAAGATCGCTCAGTTGGCTGTGTGAACCTGTTGAGACCCGACTTGGAGAGAAACAGCCAGTCTTTAATGTTTTATCCTTGCTTAAAATACGAAGGCCTGACTCCATCAGAGGTGGGGTGAACTGAGAGGAAGAGGTTGACCTGTGGGGTATTGGGAGGCAGAGTTAGCAGGTTGGTTGGTGGTTGGGATATGAAGGGTATCTGAGGGGCATTTATTAGAATAGCAAGCTGCACAAGACAGGGGCCCTGTCTGTTTTGTTCAGCTCTGTGTACCCAGTGTCTGGTAAATGCGTTATGCAAAGTAGGCACTCATTAAATATTTTTTAAATGAATGAATGATGGGAAGGATAGAGGGTTATTTTCCATTGTTTGGCTGGGTCAGAGGGGCGGATGGAACTAGTATTAGCTGCCTTAAGGAATGCTGATGTAAAGCATACCATTACTCTATACAACATCAATTCTGAGCATAGTTTTTCCTATAAAAAATATGGATCTCTTTAATATCAGCAGATTTGGGGGTTTCCTGGTGTTAAACATGGAAGCTAGCTGTAAATGCAATTCTTACTCTTTTTTTTTTTTTTTTGGTTTTATTTTACATACGATGCTTGGACTTCCAAAGGACTTCAAATCCTTTTTTGTTTTTTTTCTGTATTTTTTTCTTCCAATAAAATAGTGAAAATAATACACAAAGCCACTAAGAAAAATAGTGTCCTTACTATATCATTATGTAGATTCTGGTTTAAAAATTAAGCTTACAAGGCACCTGGGTGACTCAGCAGTTGAGCATCTGCCTTTGACTCAGGTCTGATCCTTCAGTCCTGGGATTGAATCCTGCATTGGGCTCCCCACAGGGAGCCTCCTTTTCTCTCTGCCTATGTCTTTGCCTCCCTCTGTCTCTCATGAATAAATAAAATCTTAAAAAAAATGCACTAAACAGGAAAAAGTATTTTTCATCAAAGAAAATTGCTACTATCTAATATGGTCTTTGTCTAAACATGTTACCTCTAACAGGAAATACATAGTAGTGCAGTCCGTAGAATTTTCTGCAATGATGGAAATGTTTTATGTATGCCCTGGGATGTAGCTTGTGTGACTGACCTACTGAATTTTAAATTTATTTAGTTTTAATTAATTTGAACAGCAACATGTGGCTCATGGCTGTTGTGTGGGACAGGGCATTCATAGCATATTAGCATGACCCGACGTACTAATGAGGAAGAAAATGGTCTTTCCCAGGGCAGAGAGTGGGTGGTGGGTTGGGGAGTTCAGGAAGGGCCATGAGGCAAATCTAGAACTGACTTGTAGTCAACTGATGCTGGTGACTTGGAGGCATTTCCTGATTGTTTATCTGGGTCATTGTCTGTTAGGTAATACCTTCTTCCACAGTGGGCATTGGCCTGGGTAGACTTTTTCCTCTTTCCCAAGTGGCTCTTGGGGGCTATGAGTGGGCATGGATGCCCATAGGCCTTATGATCTAGCAGATCTATGAATAGGAACATGCAGTGGTACTGAGCCCTTTATCTTCCGTGTGATCACCTGTGGGTTCATGGATCCTCCTCCCTTTTGATATAATTTGTAACCTTGATGATGGAGAGGCACCTTCATAGGTTGTACTGTGGATGGTGACAGCTGCTAGACACTGCCGTGGAAATGCTGATATATGCTTTACCCACGCCCAAGAATCACTGTCACAGTCATGTTACGTGCCCCAGGCGTTTTGGAGATGGAGGATAGAAACTTGAAGAGCACAATTAAAAATCAAGCTATAGATCACAAAATAGTCTTCATCATCTAAAATGCAGTTATCCTTTGAGTCTACACTTGGCCACACATGTTGGATATTTATGAAAAAGGTTTCCTTTGGATGGCATTCTACTTACCCAATTGGATAAAAAGTGATTGGCCTATGGAAAATATTTTACACATGAAAGTGTTTTGTATTCACTTAACCTCCTTGCTAATTTCTCAGGTCATTCACTATGATACCACATTGAAACTTGCCTGCAGGAATGCCATATTACTTTGGCAAGAACAGCGTAGATAAGCATTGTTTATAGAAGTTTTGGGAAGTCAGAAATCATTTCAAGATATTAATATATGTTTTTGCACAACTTCTTTCACCTTGGTTCGTTGTATGCCTGTTGCTTTCATCCCTGATTCTCTATGTGCTGTTTGTTTGGTTTTTGGATCTGCCAGTTTTCTTCCTGCTTATTCCTCCCCAAAACCAATCAATAGCCTCAATGTGGTGCTAATAATGTGCTTGCTTCCTTAAAGTTACAGATAGATAGTATAATTAAAAATATTTGTTTGAAAGGAAACTCTTCTGCTGGTTGGTCTCAGCAGTTTAGTAACTTATCTCCGAACAAAACAGATGCAAATTAGGCCTTTAATAATTTGCTTTTACTAGTAAGCTGCCATTTCTTCCGTACATTTCTCTTCCGTCTTTGGGAATTGTACGTCATGAAAATACCTCCTAGAAGATGTTTACTTCTCAGTCTATAAAAGGTTTTTTTTTAATCTGTTGGAGGAAGAGGGGTTTGGATTAGAAGGTCTCCAAAGTCCTTGCTAATTCTCAGATTTTCATAATTGGTTTCACAGTGAAGTTTCTACTGCAGCATAGGTGATTCTGTTAGTTGAGCTGTCTCATTGGACCCCTCCTCACCCCCAGACATATGTACCTTGCACTGCCATTGCTATCTCAGAAAATACCCAGGGCCCAGTAGGGCACTCAACAGAAACTTACATTATTGTGACTTCACTGTTTCCGTACTATTTACTATATAATATCACACATAGTTAAAACACTTGTCCATCATAAATTCCCAAGAAATAGTTTGTAAAATGGTATCCTAAGTTTTTATTTTTTATTTATTTATTTATTTTCCTAAGTTTTTATTAATGTAACCTCTGAATCTTACTTTTTAAGATTTATCATTTACAGATGAGCTCCATGAGGACAAAGGGAATTTTGATTTTATTCGCTGATAATATCTCTAGTACTTAGACCAGTGCCTGGATCATTATTGATAGTACCTGTGTTTTGAATAAGTGTGATTTGAGATTTAGTTTGATTTTTATTTAAAGCCAAATCAAACATAAATACAACTTGAATATTTATTACCCAGATAATAATCGTGAGAATTATTTGATAATTGTATTGATAACTGACAACTTGTATATCTAGTTGTCTTTTTAATAATATGTAATTATACTGTCCAGAGTGATAGCCCCTACCACCATGTGCACATTTTTTCCTTGAAATGTGGCCAGTAGGGGCGCCTGGGTGGTTCAGTTGGTTAAGTATCTGCCTTTAGCTCAGGTCATTATCCCAGGGCCCTGGGATCGAGAAACTCACATCAAGGTCCCTGCTCATTGGGGGAGGCTGCTTCTTTCACTGACACTCCCAGCTTGTTCTCTCTCTCTTGCTCACTCTCAAATAAATAAATTTAAAAATCTTAAATAAATGTGGTCAGTAGAAATTGAGATATGTTCTAAGTGTGAAACACACACTGGGGTTCCAAGACTCAGTACCCAAAAATGTGAATGATTTCATTCATTTTTTAATGTTGATTACATGTTGAAGTAATAATTTTTTCCCATATATTGGATTAAGTTAGATTTATTATTAAAATTAATTTCACACTTTTTGGTTATTTTTAAAATGTGACTTCTGCAAAATTTAAAATGATATCTACGGCTCTGATTTGATGGCTCATTGAACAGCTGATCTATGTAGACATAGAAAATATAGATGCTGAATGTAGAGAAGAGGCCAACCTCCAAAAAGGAGTTTTAAATGAATATCTTTGATAGAAACAAAATTATAGGTTGCAGCTGTGACTTGGGAAAGTGGGTATTCAAATGGACTTGATCAAATTAAAAAGGACCAAAATAAATTAATTAGATTAGCTCAGATCAGAAATATGAAATCTAGCTACCAGATGGATTCCTAGCATAGTCGCCAGCCAAGTCTTGAGGTCAGAAAAGGGGCAGGAGCATCCTGGTGGCTGCCCAGGCAAGTGGGAGCGTCATTAAAACCATAGTTTTTGAACTCCTCTGCCTGGAGCTCACCTGATGGTGGTCTCTGTTGTGGAGGGTGGTGCGTTTACTGGATATCAGGTAATGCTGTCATTTTTCTTGCTTCTGGGAAATGAAGTTTTAGACTGGCTAACTGGAAGCCTATGCATCAGGTAGGATTACTTTGAGTAAGTGTTCTGTTTTGTCCTTTCTCCTGCCTGTAGGCAAGTTCTTTTTCCCCTTTCTGTCCCTGCCTTTAAGCTGATACAAGGTAAGGGGCATCTCAGAAGCTGCTGCTCCCAGGCTGCTGTGCCTCTGGGCTCAGCGGACCAGGCCATCCCCTCCCCTTGGACTGTTTTCCTTCCAGAGCTGGCTGGGAACCCCATGCAGTCAGTAGCATTGCCTCCCATGACACGCGGGGCACCCTGGAGGATGAAGCTGTTATCCTATAAAAACAAGGCCGTCCGAACATATGAGTAGACATTACCTTCCTTAAGCTAATTTGAAAGGTTATTTTGGTAAGGGGTTAGTCTGCACGGCTAGTTTAAGCTAGTACCAAGTCCGTTCTAGTGTTTATTTCCTTGAAAGCTAGAATGAGTCTTGAATAAATGAAGACTGACTGCTTGGGCTGTTTAGGAGTAAATTCAGTTTATAAATATTTGTTGCACTTGGCGCTGAAGATTTCTGCCTGTCTTTATTTTGGATTTGAAAGTGGTTGTGTAGTAAAGCAGCATGTCGGTAAATAAAATGGCTTTCATGCTCACCTTATTCTCACTCTTCTGACCTCTGTTTTGGAGAAAAGTCGATCAGAAAATTCATGGCAGTTAGCGGCGGAGTGAGGAGACCTTTGACTTTAGCTGACAGCTGTCACCTGAAAACTACAGACCTGAAGACCTTCTCAGGTGTTATGTCTGTAGCTCTGACAGTGAACAGGAATGTTGTTTACATTTTCTGTAAGCAAAATTCTCCCCTTGTTAGGAATATGTTAGAGTAGGACAGGCAGGGACTGGGTTTTCTCTCTCTCTCTTAGGGACTGGGTTTTCTCTCTCTTTCTGGTAAGTTCTCAGCAGTGCTCGTTGCCCATTGTTCGTTCCCATGCTGGTGGAGAAGTGCGTCAGTATTTATGACTGAGCCTGTTTATAACATCACTTTTGAAATTCTTCAAGATACTGCTCTTTTCCAGTTGGGTGGTGTCACACAATACTTCATGTGCTCATGAAAGAGGAAAAAAATGAGTTAAATTCCAAAGATGTTTAAGATTTCGGACATTTTTCCTATGTGAATTAGTTCTTTATTAGGTTGTTGATTTAATTAGCATTCGACAAAAACACTTTCCGGTTTTGATTGGTGAAGCATTCTTTAAACTGGTGATTTTAATCGGACGTGCAGAATCTGTTAGAAACTGTTTGAACAAAATGCCCAGCAGTAAGTAGTATATACCTTGTGCTATAAACACAGGATGCTGACAGACGTGCTTTTCTCCCTACCGGCTCTCATCCTGTCTTGTCCCAGAAGAGGCAAAGGCAAGGGCGAAGGCCTGCATGGATATTTGGAGCTTTATTCCATTAAAGTAATTTTCAGGGCAGCCCCAGTGGCGCAGCAGTTTGGTGCCGCCTGCAGCCTGGGGTGTGATCCTGGAGACCTGGGATCGAGTCCCATGTTGGGCTCCCGGCATGGAGCCTCCCTCGCCTCCCTCTCCCTCTGCCTGTGTCTCTGCCTCTCTCTCTGTGTCTATGAATAAATGAATAAAATCTTTAAAAAAAAAAAAAAGTAGTTTTCAGTTTTGACCAGTTTGGGGGAAAGTTTTTGGTTTCTTCTGACGAGAATGGTCATCGTCCAGCGTCTATGCACCCGTCCAGAGTTCCTCTGAGTGGTCACACTCTGGGTGCATCACCAGGGCCTGGTATGTGCCGGCGAATCATGACCTGTGATCTGTCGGCCGGCAGCGTGGTCTGGGGGCGCGGTGGGCCCAAAGCCATGGGTGAAATCCGCCCTCTTGGAGAATGAAAGCTTTTATCCTGGTCTCCTTCTGAGTCCTATATAGTCCTGCCATGAAACATAATGGAATTATGAACCAGTCATACTGTTCATGACCTTGCTTTCCACCATCCTTACGGACTCTCCCTTGTTCGAACACCGTTGTGGGCACTTTCTCGTTGGTCGCCTCTGTGGCCGTTACATAGTTGTATGCACGCCGTAAATATCTAATTTGTACGAAATGCCTGATTTTGGTATTTGTATAATCCTCTAGTCAATTTAACTAAGTTGAGCTTTTCACAGCCCCCGGTGCCGCGGCTGCTCATCTGATTACACTGCTCAGGGGAATAAGGTTAAGGGCGGGCTGTTGGTAACCAGAGCATTTCCAGGGCTTTAGTTCAGCAGATGGGCTGCTTGGCTATATTCATACATCTGCTTGCCTGCTGTGGCAGCTGCTGCTGCTTCATGTTGTGTTCTTTTGTTCTGTTCCATCCAAGAATGGAGCGCTAGGAAGTGTAGTGAATGGATTAATTTAAGGTTAAGGTTAGTGTTTTGCTTGCTTTCTAAGTAACCGATCATAATAATGCTTCTGGTAGAAGCTAATGAGTTTCTCTTAAAGTGAACTAGATTTATAAAATACAGCTCAGCGAGCGGGCTAGATTAGTATTGTTGATGGAAACCAAATTCGAATGCGTAAAATACTGGCAGTTTCTTATCATTCGTTCCTAATTCTTTGTTTTCTTCCTCCCTCCCTCCCCCCTCCCCCCACCTCCCACTCTCTTCTAGGACCTATATCCAGACTTTGCCTGACACTGCAGGGTCCAAGAGAATTAAAGAAATATGGAATGACGTGAAGAAGATTAGTCAAGGATTATAGGCTTTGAGGACAAACACCTCAGTGAGGTGAAGCACAGACAAGCTCCTGAGCTGTGGTTTGGAGGAGCCGCGCGCTGGAAGAAGATGGCGGATCCAGGAATGATGAGTCTTTTTGGCGAGGATGGGAATATTTTCAGCGAAGGCCTTGAAGGCCTCGGAGAATGTGGTTACCCAGAAAACCCAGTGAACCCCATGGGTCAGCAGATGCCGATAGACCAGGGCTTCGCCTCCTTGCAGCCATCCCTTCATCATCCCTCCACTAATCAAAATCAAACAAAGTTGACCCATTTTGATCACTATAATCAGTACGAACAGCAAAAGATGCATCTGATGGATCAGCCGAATCGAATGATGAGCAGCGCCCCTGGGAACGGGCTTGCGTCTCCCCACTCGCAGTATCACGGCCCCCCCGTCCCTCAGGTCCCCCATGGTGGCAGTGGCGGCAGTCAGATGGGAGTCTACCCTGGCATGCAGAACGAGAGGCACGGGCAGTCTTTCGTGGACAGTGGCTCCATGTGGGGCCCCCGGGCTGTGCAGGTGCCAGACCAGATACGGGCCCCCTACCAGCAGCAGCCACAGCCACAGCCGCCCCAGCCCACTCCGTCGGGGCCTCCTGCACAGGGCCACCCTCAGCACATGCAGCAGATGGGCAGCTACATGGCACGTGGGGATTTTTCCATGCAGCAGCATGGTCAGCCACAGCAGAGGATGAGCCAGTTTTCCCCGGGCCAGGAGGGCCTCAATCAGGGAAGTCCTTTCATCGCCACCTCAGGCCCTGGCCACTTGTCCCACGTGCCCCAACAGAGTCCCAGCATGGCACCTTCCCTGCGTCACTCGGTGCCACAGTTCCACCACCACCCCCCTACTGCTCTCCATGGAGAATCCGTGGCTCACAGTCCCAGATTCTCCCCTAATCCTCCTCAGCAAGGGGCTGTTCGGCCACAGACCCTTAACTTTAGCTCTCGGAGCCAGACAGTCCCCTCACCTACTATGAACAACTCAGGGCAGTATTCTCGATATCCTTACAGTAACCTAAATCAGGGATTAGTTAACAATACAGGGATGAATCAAAATTTAGGCCTTACAAATAATCCTCCAATGAGTCAGTCCGTACCAAGATATCCCAATGCTGTAGGATTCCCGTCAAACAGTGGTCAAGGACTAATGCACCAGCAGCCCATCCACCCCAGCGGCTCACTTAACCAAATGAACACACAAACTATGCATCCTTCACAGCCTCAGGGAACTTACGCCTCTCCACCTCCCATGTCACCCATGAAAGCAATGAGTAACCCGGCAGGTACTCCTCCTCCGCAGGTCAGGCCTGGAAGTGCTGGGATACCCATGGAAGTTGGCAGTTATCCAAATATGCCCCACCCTCAGCCGTCTCACCAGCCCCCCGGTGCCATGGGAATCGGACAGAGGAATATGGGCCCCAGAAACATGCAGCAGTCTCGTCCGTTCATGGGCATGTCCTCAGCACCGAGGGAGTTGGCCGGGCACATGAGACCAAATGGTTGTCCCGGTGTTGGCCTTGCAGATCCCCAAGCAATCCAGGAGCGACTGCTTCCTGGCCAACAGCATCCTGGCCAGCAGCCGTCTTTCCAGCAGTTGCCGACCTGCCCTCCGATGCAGCCCCACCCAGGCTTGCACCACCAGTCTTCGCCCCCACACCCGCATCACCAGCCTTGGGCACAGCTCCACCCATCACCCCAGAACACCCCGCAGAAAGTGCCTGTGCCTCAGGTAAGGGAACCCGAATCCAGCCTGCCTTGCAGTGCAAAGTGCAACGCGGTAGACTTAAAGAGGTTTTTCCTTTGAGTTTCATGCAGAGCTTTTTCGTTATGAGTTCCTTAATTTTTATATTGTACGCTGCCCTGGAATCTCATTTTTTCCCCCTCTATTCCTCTTTCACTTATTGGCTTCTGCATTTATTCACATATTCAAAAAACCTTGAATTCTTCTACCCCAGGCATCATGCTCAGTGTTGCGGATGTGTCACGGGTAACTAAACCTGGGTCCCTGCCTGCCTGCAAGAGCTGTCACTGCCAACAGGGACATGGACATTGGGCTCCTCTTCTTTCTCTATCTCTCTTCTCTCTCTGGTTTAAAAATACAGTGAAACTTGGTTTTCAGCAACATTTTCTGTTTGTGGCAGTTCCTCTTACCTCTTTTAGAAAATTATAATTTTTTTCCTTGGGAAGCTTCACAGTGTGTTCCTCTGTATTACTTATTTTACCAGCTGTTGAATGCTAGTGTGAACTTAAATTGCAGTGTAGAAAATCAGAGTCAACGTTAATCTGCAGAAAATGTTTGGTCTCTAAGAGATTTGGGTACCCGGCACCGCTACAGGAGTCTACCTTTCTATAATCTGGGATTTTTGTTATCCTAACGAGTTTGTAAGCGGACATGTAAGTTTCAAAGCTCTTGTATTCACAAAGATGTCTTTCCATTATAAACATTGGTGTTTGTGCCGTAGGTCTAGGAAAAATAAATGAATATATGTACAGATAATTCTGAGTGCTGTTCAAAAATAGGTATTGATCTTCCACCATGATTGCAACTTGAGTTCGGATGGCACAGGAGGTGATTTTAGAGCTATTCTTAATGAACTTATAATCAGTATGGGAAAACATGACCAACGTGTGGAAAGAAAAGCACAGTGGAAGACCACACGTGCTTATGCAACAGGTGTCCAAAGACAGGAAATACCTGGGAATGTGGGTGCTTGGCTCTTGCCTAGGAGTTAGCCAGGAAAAGTGAACTGGGGACAGCATTTCTGGTTTGGGGATGACTTAGTAAATGGGGTATGGGACCTTGAGCTTGCTGCAGGGCAGGCCAGTTGGTGGAGGTCTTGAATTTTCTTTTAAGGGATGTAGACAGGCTTCTGTGGGGAGCTTGGGATGTTGATTAGACAGTCCACAGCATGGCTGGGAGACCAGAAGTTGAACTGTGAGCCTGTGGTCCAGGCCTGTAAGGACAGTTTGGACCAGGGATTGGGGAGTGGAAACAAGGAGGGATTAAAGCAATGTGAAAGTAGAAAGGTTTGGTCAGGAAACAAATCTGTGTTGGGGTAGCCCAGGTGGAGAGGCATTTAGAACAGAGACTCAGAAGCCTCAGCCATGGTGGGAGCAGGAAAGTGGGGATCAAGAAAGTCTCTCGGGGACCCAGGACACGAGGACATGTGGGGTTTTTGGGGAAGCTGTCCTTTGAGGTCTGGCACACTTGGATATTCTCAGCAGAGTCCCAAGGTCAGTGGGAGCTGTCCGGGAGAGAGCTGTTCCCTGTCGCCTCTGGGAGCTGAAGCTCGACCTGCAGCCCATGGGAAAGGGCTTTGGAGCCCAGTGGTTCCCAGACCAAGGGAAGGGGGAGGTGAGAGAGCTTAGCCTGACAGGAGGCTGGGAACAGAGGGCCTGGGGGAAGAGGAGTGCAGAGGAATGAATGGCATCAAGCCCTGTGTATTTGTTTTCTCTTATATCAGTCTCCAGGCCAGGTGCCCCGGAAAGTGCTGTGTCCCTGAGCCATTCAGGCTGGGGGGCCTTGAGGGCAGAAATGAGTGTGACTTGGTTTCCAAGAATTACTCTTTACTTGCTTCTTGGAAAGGATCTTATTGGCCCAAGGACCTTTCCAGAGCAGCAATTCTGACTTCTCCTCGTTCTGGCATCTTCTCACTTTGCTAAATACAAGCACCCATTTGAAGGAGCTACCCTGTGGTTGTAATGCACTCTCTGGGTGAGAATCGTTGCTCTCATCACCCTTTCCCTAGTTTCAAGAGCATAAAACATCTCAATAGCCATTTCAGAGGATCACTACAAATGTGTGGCATTGGAGTCACTGTACACTGGAGGGTTGCATATGTGCTAGACTCTAGGGGACCTGAGGTGCAGTTCCCTTGCCTCTAGGTCACTTTCTTGAGTCCGCCTTTATAGACAGACTTAGAACTGTAAACACGTACATTTGAAGTGTTTTTATTTAAGTTTCGTTGCCCTTAACATTTTTTGTTCATGGCATTTGCCTTTTTCCTTCTGCATAACTTTGCATCCTCTTCAGATTTTGAAGCACTCACTTCTGAAAATAATACTAGGGAGGTGTAAAATCTTGGGAAGAGCATAGACTACAGTAAAAAAAAAAAAAAAGTCCAAATTTCAGCTCTGCTACTCTTAACTAGCTTGGCGACCTCAGACAAGTTAACCTCTCTGACCCTCAGATTGTTCGTCAGTAAAATAGGAAAGATAGTAAGTACCCTATTGCAAAAGGCTTTGAACTTAACATATATCTAGTGCCTAGTATAGTGGGGGTCCGTGGTGTGTACTCCTGTTAGTTCTTCAGGCTGTAGTTCTCATCTCCTGCGATACAGACCTTGCTTTATCATTACATCATTTCACATGTAAATACAATGTAAAATTACTTTTTTATTTTTAAGGAACAGGTGAAATATGATTATAGCCTTAGTTATGAAACATTAAATTTGATTTGTGCAAATATTTCCCCTTCTTTAGCCCATGTTGACAGGTGTGATGAGGATAATGATGTGAGTAATTCAAAATGCTATCACGTAATCCTAAAAACCTCTCTCTCCCTGTGAATGACTCACTCTAGGAAATATATTATCTAATTATGTTTTGCTTTAGAACTACTAAAATTATTTTGCATTTCGTATATGATAGAATGGTGGTTCAAAACCGTGCTGTGTAGCAGGGAAACTGCCCGATCAGGTTGAAATATTGATGTGATTTGCTGAGTTATCACAATCATATAGGCTTGTTGGTTTTATCTTGGGTCACTTTTTTTTTTTAATTTTTATTTATTTATGATAGTCACACACAGAGAGAGAGAAAGAGAGGCAGAGACATAGGCAGAGGGAGAAGCAGGCTCCATGCACCGGGAGCCTGATGTGGGATTCGATCCCGGGTCTCCAGGATTGCGCCCTGGGCCAAAGGCAGGTGCCAAACCGCTGAGCCACCCAGGGATCCCTTGAGTCACTTTTTAAAAGTATGTTACGCATTTTAAATGTCTCGTGGGCTCTAAACAGATATTTTCCAAATTATATAACACACATAGTTATCTTTAAAGAGGTTCTTTTTTTTTTTAAAGAGGTTTTAACTTTTTATTGAAGAGTCAACAAAGGAAAATGTTAGAAAGGCCAGAGTTCATTGGACCACAGTGTTCATTGTGGAGTGTGGGCACATTCTTTAGCGTTAGGTCCAGACTATCCTGATTATTTGATGAAGTTTACAGGGGAAGAAAAAGATCCTGTATTTCTTTTAAATAGTTGATAAGGAAGGACATTGATTCCTGATCCTTTTCATTTCAGACCCATTTACATGCTTAAAAATTATTGAGGACTCCAAAGATCTTTCGTTTACATGGGTTTATATGTTGATATTTATTGTCTTAGAAATTTAAACTGAGGACAGTTTGAAATATTTATTTGTTGATCATTTAAAAATAATAAACCGAGGTGGATAAGTAGCAAGAGTGTGCAAACTCTTGATCATGGGGACGTGAGTTCAAGTCCCATGTGACTGTAGAGATTAGTTAAAAACAAATGAATAAATAAATTTTAAAAATAATAAACTATTGTGTGTTAACATCAGTAGCATTTTAAAATGAAAAATAACTATTTTCCAGAACCAAAAAAAAAAAAAAAAAGACATCGTTTTACATCTTTTGAAATGTTGGATTCTAACATTTGCCACTCATACAGCCTCCAGGGAAGTTATGAGTCTTTGGAAAAGTCCACATATGCTTAGAGAGAATGAGAGCGAGAGAGACAGATTACATCTCATAGAGCCCAGGGCCCCAGTCCCACTTTCAGAGCCACCAGCATGAAGGGCAAGTGTGCAGGCTTTGGAGTTTGCAGCTTTTGAGTGGAAACACCACCAACTGCTGGCCCTGTGACCTTGGCCAGGTGACTTAAGCTCAGGGCCTCAATTTTTTTTCTCTCTAAAATGAAGGTAGACTGGGGTGCCTGGGTGACTCGGTTGAGCATCCAACTCTTAACTTTGGTTCAGAACATGATCTCAGGGTCCTGAGATCGAGCCCTGTGTTGGACTCTGCGCGCAGTGCAGAGTTTGCTTCAGATTCTCTTTCTCTTCTCATCCCTCTGCTTGCTCTCTTGCTCTCTCTCTGTGTAAAATAAATAAATAAAATCTAAAAAATAAATAAAATGAGAGTTTACCTCCCTGGTTAGAGGCATAGCGAAATTACCAATAATATCTTTTAACATTTAACATGGTGTCAGATACATGGTGAGGACTCCAAAACATTATGTTATCATTGGGCCAATGCTCAGAATTGCTTGTTGCAAAATTTAAAAAATAAAGCACTTCAATGTTAACTATTGTTGGAATTGTTTGCCTTTGTTTTCGTGGTTTTAGGGAACAGTTACCAGATACCGAGGCTCCCAATAATACTACTCTTTGGGAGAGATAGAGACAGCTTGTTTGGGGCGGCGCGGGGAGGGGAGTTGGGGGTGTATGGTGCAGGCATGCATCTGCCAAGGAAAGCACAGCCCAGGAATAAGCACCGTGTGGTTTGGAAATAGCTTCTGATCCACTCTTGTGGGGGTGAATGAAGTTGGGGTCTCTGAGTTTGAGCCGGGGGAAGAGATGGCTTCACTGAGGTGTGAAGGATCTGCCCAGGTTGAGAGGAGGTTGGGTGAAAGGGGGAGAGAGAGGAGTTTAAGGCTGAGGAATTGAGTCCAAAGACCAGAGCCCCATGGCCCCCGAATGAACTTCAGTGTTGTTGAGAGGTATAGAGGTTGGGGTATGAGAGAGGAAGCTGTGTGGTCTCCTTGTGGGCAGGTTCTGTGTCCATGGGGTGCACTGGGAGGTTTTTGGCAGGGACACAGCACCATTGGGTTGCTCTGCAGCACCCAAGGAGTGGGAAGACAGCAGAGAATGGAATGTTGATCAGTGCACGGTGGCTGTGGGTGAGAACCACCTAGAGCATCGTTTTGTTCATTTGAAGAGCTTATCTAAAAAGACTAGTTATAGTTAAATAGATTGTTTGTCAAGTCATAGGCAAATCCCTGAGTTTCTGAATAAGTTCTACACAAGACACAGGTATCTCCGTTTACAGATTTTGCTCTGGGGTGGGGATAACTTTTGGTGGAATTTAGAATCTGCAGTGTTGTATCCTTAGAATAAGTATATTTTGAATATATTTGTACCCTTTTCATTAACTTGGGCCTGAAAGACCATCATGATGAAGGAAACAGAAGCAGAAAAAATTAAGGGACTCTAAGATTGAGGTGATGGGTAATAATTTTGGTGTCCTAATTTTTCCCCAGGAGATTTAAAAAAAAAAAAAAAAAGGAAAAACACCTAGAAGAATCAGTGGTTGTAACTTTTCCAGTTCTCTGTCTTTCCATGACATCTTATAAATATCTTTAAAAAACAGCTTTTCTGGGGAAACCTTTTCCTGTTAAGTTTCAAGTAGAGTGAATATTCTACTGAAATTCTTTCAGTTCACCCAGTAAATACAGAATTCCAGACATTAGCAGGGTAATTGGCAACTACTAAATAAACTTTATGGAAAATGTGGCCATGCATCTCAAGCCTCACTTATGCAAATTGTGATCAGAAGTAGAGAAAGGGGCCTTTTTAATAGAGAATACATGTATCTCTATGAATATTACTTTTGACATGACATACTTACACTTTCATACCCCCACAGATATCTGATAGAGATGGGGAGAACCCAGCTTCAACCTAAGTGTCATTCAGGGGCTCTTCTAAGTGTACCACGTTCAGAGAACAGACACCCATAGCTAAGACCTTGATGGAACAGGCTGCCCCACCATTCTCACAGAGGGAAGGGAAGTCAGGGGAGTCGCCTCTTTCCCCATGTGCTGGTGGCTTGCTGGTTATTTCTTCATGATACCCTTTGGTTACAGCAAGCCATCCGTCCTTGACTACCCTTGACTTTGCTGGGTGATCTGGTGCTCTCAGCGGCTTCTTGTTGTTCAGTGAAGACTGTTAGGTGTTTCTTCTGTCACAATTTCTATATGCTACAGCTTAATGAGAGCCTCTCTGCGTCTTCCCTCAGCACAGGTGGTTTATCTCAGAGGTCAGAGATTCAGTGGGTTGAAATGGAAAATACCGAGTGTAGAGTCAAGCAAAGGAAAAAATTCTGCCCTATCTGTCCTTTCACCCCACCGTCTGAAGGCGTGAAGTGAGCCGCATACTAAATGGTAGCCTTGTCTCCTAGTGGCTTTCGTTTTGTAAAACAGTATTGTTTTCTGTATCAAAAATATTGCAGGTAACAAGGAGTTAGTTTTTTGATTTACTTTTGAAATCTGGATATTAACCATTGGCTCAGTGTCCTAAGCAGCCAATGAAATTTCTTAACGTTTTAAGAAGCCACTTTTGGGTATTGCGTTTTAATCTTGGATCTTGTTGTTTTCATCCAACTCCATTAAAGAAATATTTATGTTGTTATGTGCTAAGCACTATATGAAGGAAGAGATTGGCTATGTGGGACAAGGCAGGGAGGAAATAAAGGCCTTCACTGAGATGGACAGGGGATTTTGCTATTTAGGTGTATAATCTCCTTGCTGTCATTTCTTCGGGTACCAGCTCTGTTCTAGACCAGTCCTGTCCAATTGAAATGTAGTGGGAGTTGCAGGTGTAAGCCACATGTGTTATTTTAAATTTTTTAATAGTTACTTTAAAAAAAATCTGGTAAAATTAATTTTAGTAACATATTGGGAAGCCTGGGTGGCTTAGCAGTTGAGCATCTGCCTTTGGCTCAGGGCATGGTCCTGGTGTCTGGGATCGAGTCCCACATCAGGCTCCCCGCAGGGAGCCTGCTTCTCCCTCTGCCTGTGTCTCTGTCTCTCTCATGAATAAATAAATAAAATCTTTTTAAAAAGTTAATAATATATTTAATTCAGTATATATAAGATATTATTCCAACACATGATCAGTAAAAAATTACTAATTAGATATTTTACACAAGTACTTGAAATCTGATTGGCGTTTTACACACACTTCTCATTGCATTCAGTCAGCACTTGTATCTCCATAGAAGGTGGACCAGGAACCCAACGTGGCTGGCAGCTGCCATGTTGAAGAGCACAGGGCCGGACTCTTTGAATAGTAGTTGCTTCAAATTATTATTATTATTATTTTTTTTAATTTTTTTTTTAATTTTTATTTATTTATGATAGTCACAGAGAGAGAGAGAGAGAGGCAGAGACATAGGCAGAGGGAGAAGCAGGCTCCATGCACCGGGAGCCTGATGTGGGATTCGATCCTGGGTCTCCAGGCTCGCGCCCTGGGCCAAAGGCAAGCGCCAAACCACTGCGCCACCCAGGGATCCCCAAATTATTACTATTTTTTTAAAGATTTTATTTATTTATTCATGAGAGACACAGAGAGAGAGAGAGAGGCAGAGACAGGCAGAGGGAGAAGCAGGCCCCATGCAGGGAGCCCGATGTGGGACTCGATCCTGGGACTCCAAGATCACGCCCTGGGCCAAAGGCAGACACTTAACCACTGAGCCAACCAGGCATGCCTCAAATTCTTTTTGAAAAAACTCCAAGTATAAATAAATCTGTGCACATGTAAGTAAATTTTAAACTCTTTAATTATGACAGTAAACTTCAACACAGGTCTAAGGTTGTAAGGTTGGGAAAGTAGTAGCTTTTTTTTTTTTTTAGGTAATAACACTACACGTAGTGTTGTGTGCATGCATGTGCGTGTGTGTGGTATCCTCGTCAGCTCATGAAAAGATAGATAATCTAAGTGAAATTCCATTTGTTTCGATTTTAAAGAAGGCTGTCTTGAAAGTCTTTATACTTTCTTGTAGTAAAAAATAGTGAGTTTGTCTGAAAGGTGGATTATAACCATTTCCAAGATTTTATTTTCAAGTGGTTTTTGGATACTTTTAGTAGTTATCTCCTCTCCTCCCAACTCCGGATCTCTCCTTGCCTCTCCATCACTAATGCTTATTTATGAAATTGGTACTCCGAGGATAAAGGAGAAAGCCCTCGTCTTTACTCTTATGCCTTCCCCCTCCTTCCTTTTCCTTTCACCTTTTTCTTCTCTGCTGCTTTTTTCTTCTTCATTTTTATAATCACTCAGGACACCATCTCTGGCACCGCAGAGCAATAGTTGGCTGGGGAAGGAAAATTGGGGAGTGGGTCAGGAAGACAATTAGGGGAAAAGCATTGCTAGACCTAACTTGGAGAATTTACCTTCATCTTGGCACCTTAATATTATTCTCCATTTGCTGTAGTTATAGCTGTCAATCTATAGGTAATCTCTAAATAACCATGGAGAGAGGGCCCTCATCCTTCCTTTGTCACCGAATATAGTTCCTTTATCAGTGAAGGAAGTCAGCAGCAAACTTGTGCTTTTGCCTTGCAAAACTTTAGTAGGTGATGGTGCATCACCATGAATGAGGTTTCACTTTTTTTTTCTTTTGCTTAGTGTGAGAAACATAGGAGAGCCTTCTAGGGACTGGGGCATGACACTAGGAGTGGTGCCAGTGGAGAAGTTAGAGGAAGCTGGCCAAATGCCAAGGAGTTGGCACCATTTTAAAAAGTCAAAAGTCAACATAGATACATAGACACTCATTTTCCTGCTTTGGATTGGATGGTGAGAGAGGACCAAGTAAGGCCAGAAGGCCTTATGTCTTATTTTAAACGATGGGTGGATGGATGGATTGATTTGAGGGAGGCAGGGGGAGAGGGCAAGGAAGCATGAGCATGCATATGCACATGCAAAAGGAGCAGGGAGGGACAGGGGGCCCTGAGGGAGAGGGACAAGCAGGCTCCCTGCTGAACGTGGAGCCCTTTGTGGGGCTCGATCTTGATCTCACAACTTTGAGATCATGACCTGAGCCGAAACCAAGAGTCAGACACTTAACATTGACTGAGCCTCCCAGGTGCTCCTCCCTCTGTCTTATTTTAGTGATTGAATTAAAATCATCACCGAACCAGTTATTTAAAAGAAACATGCTATTTTGATTCCTCTTAATGAAGAGCATGTGTCTGTTCTGCTTTATTGTATGTTTGGCCTGTTCTCCTCCACTGTCTTCTATGTTTAATTTAATTCTAAGTAATTCTTACCACCAATTTTAGGAGGATTCTTAGACCTCAACACTAACTGTGAAGGCAAAAAAAAAAATTGCTTTAATTTGAAATAAAAGGGATTAATCTGAGAGTCATTTTGTTTGTTTTGGGCATGGGCAGAGGAGGAGGGGCAAATAGCGATGTTGGAAGCCTTGCTGAGATTTTCTTGAGTGGTGTTCTAACTCAGCCTGTTACCCACCCTGTTTGTTAATGGCAGGCCAGAGCAGGTTTGGAGCTCTGGGGTGGGAATTCCTCCCTTAGCCATTTGGTGGGCTGTAAAGTCCCTGCTTCTTGCTTATCAGAGAGGGCTCAGAACACTGCAGGGTGGATTTCTCAGTTAGTGAATAGGCAAGGACTTTTAGATCATCCTTTCTCTGAAACTTTAAAGTCATATTTCTGAACTTTTTAATGAAGGGGCCATGCATAGATTTAAAGTTCTTACTGGCTATAGGAATATTTGGAATTAAAGTTCAATTTTTAGGTCACGCTTCTTTGATTCTTTTTCTTTTTCTTTCTTTCTTTTTTTTTTTTCTTCTTTGATTCTTATAGCACAAATGTTCTCTTTAACTTAAAAAAAGCAGTCATGAAATAGTGGGATTATTCAGTTATGATGTGTTTGTTTTCACTGTTAGTGTTACAACCACCTCAAAATGTCAGTGTGAAGAGATGGCTAAACTTTAATACCACTGTGGAGGTTGACAGAAATGGACAGTGGCGACTAATGGAGAATTTACCTCAGTCTTGACATTTTAATGTTACTCTCCGTTCTCTGTATTCATAGCTGTAAATCTACAGATAATCTGTCAGTAACCACAGGCAGAAGTGGAACTGGGGCAATCACCAAGTAGGATGTGCTGACGTTGCTTTAAATTGGTCCATTACTAAGCTAACTCCATTTCTGGCTGCTCAAATATTGCAAAGACATTTTCACAAAGGAGAGCTGTTGAAATGTATGGAGGCATACCGTGGATTAAAGGAGACAAGTGAGAGTTCTTTAGGGAAAAAGTTTGATGATTTAGAAGGAGTTAAGTAGTATTTCATTTTTATCAGCTATTCCTCTGAATGCTTCCCCTTTTCACCTTAGCTGTATTCCCCTAAATAATGGGGACTGTTAATGAAGCATACGAACTTCCCCTGTTCTGGGGTCAGATGCGAAAGCAGCACTGGTGCTCAATGTCTAATATATCTCACCTTCTTTCTTTCTTTTATTTTTTTTTAAAGATTTTATTTATTTATTCAAGAGACACACACACACAGAGGCAGAGACACAGACAGAGGGAGAAGCAGGCTCCATGCAGGGAGCCCGACACGGAACTTGATCCCAGGTCTCCAGAATCATGCCTTGGGCTGAAGGCAGCGCTAAAACCGCTGGACCACCAGGGCTGCCCTATATCTTGCCTTCTGATTCAGTCAGGTGTTCCTCTTACTTTGAAACATTGGTAGAAGACAACTGAAGGAAAGAAATACTCCAGAGCCTGATTTTGGAAAAGGTATGTCCTTAGAGCTGAGCTTAAAGCTCACAGCTTTAGTGTTTGCAAGAAAGTTAAAAATCAGTATTTATGTATAAATAAGTCTCTAAGCTAGGGTATCATTAGTGAAGGGAAAAAGGCAAAACAGAGCAAAAAACTAAGAGACCAGGCAGTCATAGAGCAAAAAATAAGCCACATCACAAGATCAGTTTTAGTAAGTTTCCCTCACTGAAGACTTAAGTGAGAATCCTTTTTTTTTGAAAAGACTTTATTTGAGAGAGAGAGAGAGAAAGTGGGGAAGTGTGGGGATGAAGGGCAGCGGGAGAAAGAGAATCCCAAGCAGACTCCCAGCCAAGTGTGGAACCTGACGCAGGGCCTGATCCCACGACCCCAGCCGAAACTGAGAGTCAGAAGCTCAACCAACTGTGCCACCCAGGGATCCCCTGAGAATCCTTTAAATGGATGCTAGAGTAATATTTCATATTAAATATAAATTTGATTCCAAGACTGAGGTAATGGGAAGAGGTGTCAGTTTACTTCATTTAGGGTTTCCCGTGTAATTTTTTGAAAAACACTTTGTACTTCTGTCTAGTGGGCCATATGCTGGGGGGTTGGCCAGGGCTCTGTCAGTGCTGCTGGAGAGGATGCTGGCAAGTCAGGAGTGCAGACTGGTGGAGACCGTGGGCTCATGGGCTCCACCTGCACGGGAACTGCATCTGAATCTCCCTCTTCCAGTTTTTTGCCTAGTCAGGAAATTGGGTACTTAGTGTCCTCCCTAAACTTGTTTCCCAAGGATGACAAGTATCACTTGCTCCAGATCACTATGGGCGTTAAATGAGACAGTGGCTGTCAAGTTTTTAGCATAGTGTGTGGCATGTGATAAGTCTCTGATAAAAGTTAAGTATTTTATTACTGCTAATGTGGTTTATTGAAATGAGCTCTTGGAATTTCTTCCCCACTTCCACTTTTCACCTGAAAGTAGAAAAACTTTCCCTTATTTTGTGAAACTGAGCATTATATACCAATGTCTTAAAAATCAGTTTATTAGGGCAGCCCGGGTGGCTCAGCGGTTTGGTGCCTGCCTTCAGCCAGGGATGTGATCCGGGAGTTCCGGGATCGAGTCCCACGTCGGGCTCCCTGCATGGAGCCTGCTTCTCCCTCCACCTGTGTCTCTGCCTCTCTCTCTCTCTCTCTCTCTCTCTCTCTCTCTCTCTGTGTGTCTCTCATGAATAAATAAATAAAATCTTTAAAAAAAAATCAGTTTATCAGAATCCCTATAAAGCAAACAAGAATTCATGATATTTTTGTTGGGAGGGGGCAAAATTGCTATCACACTGCTGCATTTCTTTTTATTTACTCTCTAGGAAGTGGGGTGCTATATATAAAATATCCTCTTTCTCAGTTTTTAGTTTCTTCCCAGTTGGTTTGTGAGGGCCATACCACTTATGATCTTTTCAATGTTTCTTTATCCTAATCTGTTTGTTTTCCTATAAAATGTAACTTTATGTTTCAAAGTGAGATGGTCACAAAAGGAAAATAAGAAGTATCCTTGCAGTTTGATTCAGCAGCTACATTTTAAAAAGTGGCCAAAGAAGGTGATTCAGATTTTTTCATACGTGAGGTTTTACAATTTTGGAAACATTTTTTTGTGTAACTCAGTACTATTACCACTTTGATTTTTAAAAGATTTATTTACTTATTTTAAAGAGAGAGAGTGTGTGCAGGGGGAGGGTCAGAGGGAGAGAGATAGAGAGAGAAAATCTACTAGCAGACTCCCTACTGAACTTGAAGCCTGACTCAGGGCTCGATCCCAGGACCCTGTGATCATGACCTGAGCTGAAGCCAAGAGTTGGCCACTTAACCAAGAGTTGGCTGACTGAACTACCCAGGAACCCCAAAAGTGCCTATTCAGAGCTATAGAATTTTATTTTTTATTTTATTTTTTTATGGTGAAAAAACTTATATTTAGATTTATAGCCAGCTGGACTCAGTTTAGATGATCCCAGTTTTGTTGGCAACATCCAAAGCATCATAGTTAGGAGCCAGTCCAACATATGCTTTCTTCTCTCTGTCAGGCCTGATCAAGGTGTTGACCTTGGCTGCATCAATGTCATAGAGCTTCTTCACAGCCTGTGTGATCTGGTGCTTATTGGCCTTGACATCCACGATGAACACAAGTGTGTTGTTGTCTTCTATTTTCTTCATGGCTGACTTCAGTAGTTAAGGGGAACTTGATGATGGCAGAGTGATCAAGCTTGTTTCTCCTGGGGGCGCTCTTTCGAGGATATTTGGACTGCCTTCAGAGACGCAGGGTCTTGGGTTGTCGGAATGTAGGTGACATGTGGATCTTCTTTTTTTTTTTTTTTGACTGTGCATGCCTTTCAGCACCACTTTTTTTTTTTTTTTCCAGCACCACTTTCTTAGCTTTCAAAGCCTTTGCTTTGGCTTCGGCTTTGGGAGGGGCAGGGGCTTCCTTCTTTGCCTTTGGTGCCATCTTCGTGAAAGGGGAGCTATAGAATTTTAGAGCTAGATAGAAGATTGGTGTATTTAGGGAAGATCACATATCTTTCTTCCATTTGAATATAACGGAAAGGACCCTTTTTTGCTTTTCATCTTCAGACTTCATACACTATAGTTTTTTCCTTTTTATAAAAAATATTGAAGAGTGGAATTAAAAACAGCATGGGAAACCTGTTAGGTATTATCAAATGTCCATCAGATATGTGTTTACCAAATACCGTGTATAATGTCTGTATATATTAATTTATTGAACTGTAATCTACACACAATCATGTATGAAATGAAATGCTCTCTTCATATCAAGGAAATACCGTAAAGTGGTTACAGTCCAAGTAGTTTCATTTAATTCAAGATTTAACACCTCTTAAATATACTTAATTGTATACTGAAGTTTGTCAGAAAGTATCTAGTACTTTCCTAATTATTTTTTAAAGAAACCTTGCAAAAAAAAAAAAAGAAACTTTGCCATTTGTTCTTTGATATCACACTAATAATGTGTTTGTAGGAAATGCATAAGCTAGTACTGTCTGTGAACGTTCCTGTGATGACGAGAATGTTCCATATTTGCTCTGTCCGGTACAGAAGCCACTTGTCACAGGTAGCTGTCAAGCACCTGAAATGAGGCTTATGAGACTGTGTGACTGAGCTTTTAGTTTTTTTTTTTTTATTTCAGTAAATGTAAATTTAGCCGTATGTGGCTACTGACATACATATTGTGCATCTCAGCCATAACAAACAAGACACGTTAGATTACCAGAAAGTAAGATGTAGAGCACGACTAGAACTAGAGAAGTTTTTTTTTTTTTATCATCTGTGTCCCTATGCTTTTAATCTGTCACCTCTTACCAGATGGCCTTAAAGCCATGGGCACCCTGTATCTTTTGGCCCTGCTAGATGGTGATAGAATATAGTGATTCATACACAGTAATGCTGACACAACTCACATTGTTATTTTTGGAATAAATCTTTTCTGTTTATCAGTCAGTTGCTGCTAAACACCGCATGCTATTTTAAGTAGCATGAACAGAGTCTCTTAGTTTAAAAGTACAAGTAATATTTCAGAAAGTTATTAACTTTATCACAAAGAAGTCCTAGCCATTACTGTTTTATATGAAACATTTGTTGGGGTCCCTGGGTGGCTCAGTTGGTCAAGCGTCTGCCTTCAGCTCAGATTATGATCTCAGGGTCCTGGGATAGAGCCCCACATCGGACTCCCTGCTCAGTGGGGAGCCTACTTCTCCCTCTCCCCTCCCCACCTTCCACCCACTTGTGCATTCTCTCTTTCTCTCACTCTATCTCTATCTCTCAAATAAATAAAATCTTTTTTAAAAAATGAAAATTTGTTATTTGGTTTCATAAGTTAAAAGCTATCACAGTTGATGAAATTGGTGTTTTGTTTTGTTTTGTTTTTTGCCCTTGAAAAAGATTTCTCACAATTTGATATTGAATTCAGTCTCCTCATTCTTGGAAGAAAAACTTCAAAGTATTTTCTCAGGTGCTCATGGCTGACAGCAGTATCTGGCTTATTGGTCTCCTAAGCTGCACTTTTCATATTTCGAGGTGGGTGTATATCTTTTTTTTTTTTTTTTAAAGTAATCTCTATCCCCATTATGGGGCTCGAACTCATGATCCTGAGTTCGAGAGTTGCATGCTCTACTGACTGAGGCAGCCATGTACCCCTGTGTGAATCTGTTTTGATCAGAAGGTGCTAGTGCCTGTTTAGCATTGAAGACAAGCAGAAAACCATTAGCTGTTACAAGATGTTACTTTAGGGTAAATTAGTTAGTCCTATGCTAAGTATGATCTTGTTGTCTTCGAATTTTATAATGTATTAGTGGCAGAGGGTAAGTGGAATAATAGAAAGCTGCATATTACTCCTTAGTTGATGGTTTTCCAAAAAGGATTGGTGGGGGAGGAGTGGAGATTGAGAGAGAACGAGAGTGTGTGAGTGTGTGTGAATGAAGTAGAGATAGGAAGTTGGGTCCTGGAAATATAAGGACAAGGAAATATGCTAATGATAGCCTTGGTTGCCTGAACTGAGCATCATGTTCTATTCTGAGCTTCCTAGTGAGCATACAAAGATGTATAATTCTCATAAAAAGGAAGGAAATATTTTTTTCTTCTCAGAAAGATGGTTTTTTCCTGGCATCAGATCCTAAAAGAAATTTTGTGTGGCATATTTTATATATGTAGGAGGTATTGACTGGTGTCACAGATACTTTTTTAGGGGTAGTTTTATAACAAATGTAGAAGTAGTTATTTTTCCCCCTCATGATAGTTTCTTCCATGCCCCCTTGACAATCCCATCTGAGAGTGACAATCAGGGCTACATGGTGACAGCTGTCTTGTGAGGGTTACATTGATCTGACCCACACAGTGTACCTCAGAGATCCTGCTTGGTAACTTAAGTGGACCTGAGATGCCTGACGTGGATGGGTTGCATATCTTGGGCAATCTCCCCTAGATTTTTGTTTGCTTTTAATTAGGTCATGAATAGAACCTTGATAGAAGATAATTTGACAGATTCTTCAGGTCATCAAGAGTCTAAATTATTGTGACTATATTAAATGCCACTGAACTGTTTACTTTAAAATGGTTTATGTCTTTTATGTTATGTAAAACTTAACTCAATGATAATTTTAAAAAGAGGCCAAAGTACTTGCTTTCTATCCTATTAGTGGAGAGTAGAACCCTCTTCTTTGGAAACCAGATGAGTGAGAGTTGTAGGGTGAACATTCTGTTTTGAAAGTTGAAGTCCTAATGTGTTGTTACCTGGTTGAAGCCCTCTCACCTTCTCATGGTGCTTGGGATCATAAAAATGTAGGCAGATCCAGCATTTTCCCTAGAAAGGATTTCAGCCCTTTATTAAACAGTTGATCAGAATTCCAGAGTAGCTCTAGCTAGTGGAGTTTTCTGGTATGATGGAAATGTTCTCTGTACTGCCATTGTGACGAGATGTGTAAGCACTTGTGGTCGTGAAGACTTAAATGTGGTTAGTGTGACCAAGCAACCAAATTTTAAATTTTATTTAATCTGAACCAACTTTAGATTCAAATAGCCACATTTGGCTACTACCATATTTGACAGTGCAGTTCTAGTCATATTTGGTAGAGCAGTAGTACTTAAACTTTTTTGTTCCCTAAAAGAATTAAATTTTTTTTTAAATTCTGTTTTTGTTTTTCAGTGAGAATAAATGCATTAAATAAATGTATTAAATTTTTTTCTTCTCAGAAGGATGGTTTTTTTCCTGGCATCAGATCCTAAAAGAAATTTTGTGTGGCATATTTTATATATGTACATATAATACATAATATTATATGTATATATATTTTAAAATGCTTGTGTCACCATCATTTCACTAAGTGGGCATTTGTGCCCTTTCTTTACACCTCCTCCAGAGGAAGGCGTTCTCAAATCACCATTTGATTGGTGCCCCAGAGGTTTTTATACCCAAGAGCGGGCCATGTATTGTAATAAGTTTTGGGATGAATAAAAGGCATTTTGATAAAAAGAAGCAATTGTAAAAAGGAAGAGAGAAAAGGAGAAGGAGCAGAAGGCTGGTCAATTTTCCTGGAGTGGGTGCATTCCTTGGGAAACTGGAAAATGACCCCTCAAGTTCTTTGTGGGCCTTAGAAACTCTTCAGAATTCTCCGGGCTTGTCCTGTCCTCATCCTGATTTGGAGAGCACTAGAATGTCAGTATGACTCCAGTGTTGCATCTTAGTGTCTTCGGCATAGCAGTGTCATCCGGATATTATCTAATCAGAGATTCTCAAACTGCTGGACTGGGCCTCATGGTCCCGGCTACAAAGAAGCTCATTAGGGACCCTGATGTGCGTCAGAAGCTGAGGAGGGCTGATTTAAGGACAGCGGAGACAGTTGTGGCCTGAAAAAAACTGGAGAGCAGGTTTTGCCACCTGTTGTCCCTCTAGAAAATTCTGAGTAACTCTTCTATAGATTGTTGAGTCACATAGCCTGCTGGTATGTCCACTGTCATGAATTCAGTAACTGAATAAGTTTATTTATGCAGTAGACTCTTAGGTTGAGGAAGGCACATGGCTGCCCAGGAGGGCCTTGGAGGATGGCTGGGTCTTAGTGGGGTCATTGGTTCTTTCCTTCTTCCCTTCATCCATCCATCACGTGTTTAGTGACTGATGCATACACAATAAATGCTGAGAATGTAAAAATGAAAAATAGCTTCTCCTTGCCTCTGAGCTCGCTTGTAGTTAGTAGCAAGTGGCAAGCATGTGCCCGTATCACCATGTAGTGAATGCTGGTAAAGAGCACTGGGTAGAATTATGGCACAAAGATAAAGCATTTTGTTTGGGTCAGACAGGGCTTCACAGAGGCTTCTAGCTTTGGAAATCTGCAACATGTTGACATTCAGAGTAGATTAGATTCTTTGGGATTGACCCAGTTTGATAAGATGTACTTGGATGTCTGAAGACTGTGGAGGCCATTCCCAGCTTTATGTTACTGGGATGCCTGGGTGGCTCAGTGGTTGAGCATCTGCCTTTGGCTTGGCATGATCCTGGGATCTGGGATCGAGTCCCACATCAGGCTCTTTGTGGGGAGCCTGCTTTTCCCTCTGCCTGTGTCTCTGCCCCCCCCCCATGTCTCTCATGAATAAAAAAATAAAATCTTTTTTTTTTAAAGAACTTTATGTTACTTATGGTTTTTACAGTTTCCACTGTCACTTCTTTTTGCTGTCAATGTATCCAGGAATCCAGATTCATAATCAGATCTTCTTTGGTGAGAATACAATAGGAACAAAGAGTGTTGATTTCCTTGAGGTTTATTTTATTTAGGACTTTCATCCAGGCTCACTGTATCTCTGCCATGTAGCAAAGCACCTCTTCTTGGTCGAGTTTTCCTTGATCCTTTACATTCTTTGGACCTTGCTGGCTAAATGGCTAAACAAATGTCCTTTGGGTCTCTAGCAGGTTATACCTTTCCTGTTAATACCTTCTTCCTTTTATTAGATTTGATAAAATTGATTATTACATAACTTTTCATTTACTTTATTTTTCTTGAGTGCACTTGGCTGTTTGTGTTTCCAAAACTCATTTGGTACCTTTTCACTATTCTTTAGGACATGTTGCTTTGGTAGATATTTCTGTCATCTATTTTTATCAGTTGAAGAACTTTGAACAAATTTACTGCTTATTCTGTACCAAGTATTCTTCTAGGCATAACAGTGAGCATAGCAGTGATCATGAAGCTAACATTCTAGTGAGAGAGGCAACCAGCCAACTAACCAAAGTGTGTGTGTGTAATATTAAATGATGTGAGTTATGAAGAAAAATAGAACTGAATGAGGGGAGAGTAAACTATAGAGAGTGATAATGTGGGTAAGTTGTTAAGGAATGCCTCCTTGGGAGGTAACACTGAACAGAAAACCTGAATAAAGTAAAGGGAACAAGCAAGTTATGCAAACATCTGGGGAAGATGAGTATAGCCTGTGCAAAGGCCCTGAGGCAGGAGTATGCTTTGTATGTTTGAAGGGCAGAAAAGAGATCAGTGTTTTTGGAGTATAGTGAGTGAAAGAATAGTGGGACCTTTGGTTAGAGGAGGGATTAAGTAGGGCATTGTAAGCAATATACTAAGGAGTTTGAATTTTACTGTGAATAAGATGGAAAGTTACCTGACTTTTTAGCATGATGTGACATAGTATATTGTGTATTTTAGCAGGCTCACTCTGGTTTTCTCTATGAGGACTAGATAGGGCAAATGTGGTAGAAGATGAGGACAGTTGGTCAGGCAAGACATAATGGTGGCTTAAATTAGGGTTGTAGTAGGAAGTGAGAACAGATTTCAGGGTAGTGCTGACAGGATTTGCTGATGGATTGGAAATTGGGTTTGAGAGAATGACAGACAGGTGAGTTTTAGCTTGAGAAGTTGGAAGATCAGGAACACTGGGAGAAGCAGGTTAGGGCAGAAAACTCACATTTGATTCAGACATATTAATTTGGGAGGTGCTTCCTAACTAGGTTCAAGCGGAGGTTTCAAGTAGGCAGTTGCATATGGGAATTTATAATTTAGTAGAGGAGTTAGAGGTTATCATTGCATAGGTGGCTTTTTCTGCCATAAGCCTGGACAATGTTGTTTAGAGTGAATGGGTAGAAGAGAAATGCAATGATTGGGCCCGTGTGCAGTCCCTTTGTCTAATACTCTAGACCAGGAGATCAAGGAAAGTATTAGGAGAAGAGTAGTCAGGAAGGTAGAAAACCACCAGGGTGTGTCCTGGAACCAAGTGGAGAAAGGGTTGCAAGAAGGGAGTAATCAGTTGTCAAGTGCTACTGTAAGGTTGAGTAAGATAAGGAAGGAATCTTACCTTTCTCAGTCTTTTTTTAAAGGTTTTATTTTTAAATGACCTCTACACCCAATGTGGGGCTCGAATCTACACCCCCGAGATCAAGAGCCACGTACTCTACCAACTGAGCCAGCCAGATGCCCCTTAGCTGTCTCATTCCTAAAGGCCAGCCTTTTTCATATTCTCATAGGCTTCCCTACAACATAATAAATTAACTCTTTTGTTGTTGAGTTTCAATAGAATCTGCATTTGAGTAGCAGTTCACCAAGAGGTCACTATAGGAGCACTTAGCATCTACCATGTACTAGGTATCAGCTCCTGAGACACAAAGACAAATAAGAAAAAATCCTTCTAAACTTCCCAGACTTGTAATCTGAAGAGAGAATGTATGTACATTTTTTTTAGTGCAGTGTTCGTGGCACGATAAATGGGAATATTAAATGAATAGAGTATAGAAGCTAATGATAAAATGGTTGCAGTTTGTTGATGGCAGTACTAGTATTAGATTGATTTTCAGTTTCTATCATCCTTCCAGTGGATGGCATCTTTTTTTTTTTTTTTTTTTTAAGATTTATTTATTTCTTTGAGAGGGAGAAGGAGAGAGAGAATCTCAAACAGACTCCCCAGTGAGCATAGAGCCTGACACAGGGCTTGATCCCAGGACCCTGAAATCATGACCTGAGCTGAAACCAAGACTCGGACCCTTAACTGACTGAGCCACCCTGGCGCCCCAGTGGACCCCATCTTTAATCAGGTGAAAAATAGCCATATTAAAGATTATGAAGATCCTTCTGAGAGGATGTCTACTTGAAAAACAAAATTACTGCCCTTCCAAGGTACTACATGTTAGTAGAAAGCCTTCAGGCAAGATGAGAAATCACATTCTCATGATGGTCTTGGATAAGGGATCATATCCGTTTTTGTGCATTGCTTGTCCCTCTTTCCTGTTGTCTGCTACCACTAAAAGTGAAGGAGAACAAACAGGGATTGGGAGGGACGGGGCCTGTGGCACTGCTTGAATTGGCAAGATAAGCATTTCTTTTAAATCTTTTAAATTCTTTTAAAAGCATTTCTTTCATCTTTAAAATGGATGCAAATTTTGCAGTCCACTTAAGCATACCATTTGTGCTTAGCTGTTTAATTATTTAACACCCCCCACCCCAAGGAAATGTGTGCTTTTTTGGTTGCTTTGAATCCCTGTTGTTAGACTTGCCATGTTATTGTGGGGAAGTGCTTATGCCCGTGGTTTCATAACATTTTTACTTCACAGCCTTGTAATCAGATATATATTTTTTTTAATTTAGATGCATTTGTGTGGAGTTAGTAAAATCTTCAGAAGACCTTGGCCAGTGGTGGTGGAGGGCATCTGCTGGGAATTCCTTCTTGAGAACTGGGGATGCCCCAGTTTCCCTTTAGTAAGAGATGTGAGGTTCTGGCCCAGGCTTATCAGGATAAGGAATGAGGACTGCTGTATTCCCCTCTCTTACCTTCTAGATGCTGTGGGAGGGACCTGTTCCCCCTTTTTAGTTAGTTCTTCCCCAGAACTCTGGGTCTTCACCCATCTTGTATCCTCATGGACTCTCTGTACAGGTTCTCTCAAAAAGTTCTTTCTTAAAGCTTGAATAAACAGAGCCCTGTCTTCCTCTAGATACAGCCTTTTTCCTTCTCACCATGCACAGTGAACCGATTTCGGGTCTTCCAGACCTTCTCTCTCCTGGGCTTGGCCCAGAACATTCACTTGCGGTTTAGAGATGGCTTCTTGTGCAAAGCCTTTTCTGACCTCAACAGTGTGGGCTCTGGACTGCTCCTCTGTGCTCCCACAATGGATCATGTCCTCCCCATGCGGTGATCCTTCTCTTGGAAGGCAGCATAGCACAGTGTTGAACAGTGTGGCCTTGGAATCCTGGTTCTGTCACTTTTGAGCTGTGTGATCTTGGGTGAACTGCATAACTTCTCTGGGCCTCAATTTTTCACCTCTCAAACAAGACGCAGGGGCACCTGGGTGGCTCAGTTAAGTGTTTGCCTTCGGCTCAGGTCATGATCTCAGGGTCCTGGAATGGAGCCCCACCTCGGGACTTCCTGCTCAGCAGGGAACCTGTCTCTCCCTCTCCCCCTGCCCCCACCCCCCTTGTGCTTTCTCTCTCTCTGAAATAAAACCTTCTTTAAAACAGTAAAATAAAGTGAGACTCGTACTAATCCCAATTTAATAATGTTGTTAGGAAGATTAAGTGAGGTAATATAGTGCTTGCACTTGTATCTGGTAAACTACGACAGCTCTCCATGCCACATTATTATATTATTACTACTACTGTGACTATATTTTTACTAAAATACTCTTTCACCTCCTCCGTATTCTAGGCTGGTGAGGTCAGGGTTCCTGTCTGCCATTTTCTTTTGTACCCTCAGGGCACAGCACATAGATTCTGTAGGTGCTTGTCTGGTGTGCAGTACACTATGGCAGGGGTGGAGAGAAGAGGTGTTTGGGGGATGTGAGGAGAGTGACATTCAGGGTCCTCCCGTGGAGGAGACACCTTCTGGGCTGAGATGCACCTGATGGGTGGACGCCAGCTGGGACTGAAGGGGACAGCAACTTGGAGGACTCCGGGGAGGGTGGGCAGAGAAGATGAGACTGCCCAGAGGGGCCAGCAGAGAAACTGAGAGATGCCTCTGGGCAGTGCTGTTCAGGGGGCAGGATATGAGCCACACGTGTTGTATAAAGACGTCTGGTCACGTTACAAAAGCAAACAACAAACAGTGAAATTGATTTTAATATATTTGATTTACTGTAATGTTTCCAAAATACTTTTTCAGCATGGAATATTTGCATATCCTTTCAACAAATACTATATAATATAGAAATATTAGTGAGATAGAGGTAATTTCCTTTTGCTGCCACTGGTTTTTGAAGTCTTTGAGATCTGGTGTATTTTATGCTTCCAGCACTTCTCAGTTCATATGTGCCACATTCCCGGTCCTTGGTGGCCATGTGCGGGGTAGCTGGTGCGTTGGACAGCACGAGCCTTGGGCCGAGAGAGTCGGGAAGTGAGGGTCTGGAATTGAGGCAGCAGCAGCATGTATGGAGAGGTGAAGGAGGTAGAATAGGGCCACCACTTTTCCCACTTGGGTCCTGGGTGAGTGGTGGCCACACAGGCTGGTAGGAAAAATCAGGAAAAACCACATAAACTTTACCATTTTTCAGGAAGAGAGGTTAAGATGGTGAGTTAAGTTTTGGAGTTGGCGGTTTAGGGTAGGACCTTGGGTGTCTTGGAGAGGGAGCTTCACCTGGGGCTGTGTAAACTTGGGGCCTGCCAGGTGGAGGCTGAAGCTCTGCAAACCCAGCACTGACCCCCGGGGCTGTCGATTTTTCCCCTCTGCCAACCACCCATTCAGGCATCCTCTCTGGCTCTCCTCTTTCTGGCTCCAGGACTCTCTTCTTTGGCTTTGGGGGAAGGTAGGTAATCATCCTCCCCACCCCCACCAGTAGATGGTTGTGGTCAGAGCAAAAAGGAGAAGCATACAAGTGTCACATTTTGCAAGTGTGTTTTAACCTTCCATCTAAAATGACTGAAGTATTTCACAGTTGGTAAGCCATCAGAATTTTAAAGTTTATTTTGAAATCCACATACACTAAAGTCATAAGCCATTTCTGATAAAAATATAGTACAGCAATTACTAGAAAAGGTACCTTTTTCACTTTTAGACCTCAAATTCTGAGAACTTTTTCTGGGTCTCTTTCCAGAGGGTGCTTTTGTTGGGCACTGTCTCTGGGACTGAGATGGAATGATCGCTGTTAGTTCTCAGTAAAGAGGAAGCATTTGTTGTTTGTTGAGTCTTATTTAGGATACTGAAAGATGAGGTGATAACCTCACTCATCCATTCATTCACTCATCAGTGAACATTCTTGTGCATTCACCATGTGCCAGTCACCATGTGCGGTTGTGAGGGTATAATACTCTGTTCTCCCCTTTAAAAAAAAAACCGGTTTTATAGTAATGTAACTGCAATGAAGAGAGAGAAATGCAGAGTTGTATGGGAGCAGGTAATTAATTATTTCAGGGCCAGGAAGAAAAGTAATGGTTGAGTCAGGGGAAAGAGTGATGGAGGTTTGTGCTGACACCACCTGGGTCCTGGACAACAGATGGTTCAGCGTTGCGTTGGGCCAGTCCATCCAGTGTGCATTCATTTATGCCTGCATTTGTTAGGTTCACAGTGGCTGAAGGCGTTCTTCCCGGCGCCTGGGGAGATACAGCTGCTCTGAGGTGTCAAGGGGGAGGCACATGTGTGGTCAGGACAGAGTGGGGTAGGACATCTGTGCAACATCCGAGTGAGACTCAGGGAGACTTTGACATTCACTCTGTAAATACTCAGCCTTTGGTATGTTTCAGTGCCCACTTTAGGTGTTAGGGATACCGGCACCTGTACACGCCTGCTTGCACAGGTGCATACACACAATGTATACATAAAAACAGCAGTATAACATACTCCTTTCCTTCAGGGGCTGTACTGCAGAAGGCTAGAAGGATCTGATCATAACCAGCCAAGCAACGTGGTAAATGGTACTTGATCTAGTATTTGACTCCACCTGGAGGGATCAGGAAAGGCCTCAGGAAGAGGGTATGTTTAGTTATATTTCAAAGATTGAGTAGGATTAAATGGGGTGAGGGGGGTAGTCGGGGAAACAGTAGGAACAGCATTCCAGGCAGGAGGAGTGACATGTCCACAGGCACTAAGTTGGGAAGGAGCAAAGTGCGTTATGTGACTGCAGCTGCTAGCCTGCTGTGGCCGGCATGTGTAATGGAGAGGGGCAGGCACGGGAAAGATGGGCCCGGGAAGACCCCCACTAGCCATGCTGGGGGTCTCAGTTTTAAATGTAGTTGATAGGGATCGCTGACAAATTGTACAAAGGAAAGCAGCCCAAGTGGTTTGTGTTATAGAACAATATCTCTGGGGTACTTAGATGGCTCAGTCGGTTAAGTGTCTGACTTCAGCTCAGGTCATGATCCCAGGGTCCTGGGTTCGAGTACCGCATCAGGCTCCCTGCTCAGCGGGGAGCCTGCTTCTCTCTCTCCCCCCTCCTCCCTGCTTGTGCTCTCTCTCACATTCTCTCTTTTTCTTAAATAAATAAGAATCTTTAAAAAAAATAAAGGAATGATCTCTCCACTACATTACACAGAGAACACGGAAGAAGGTGAGCCCAGCGGGAGGAAGACTTGGAAGGAAGACTTTTGGAGCAGGCCTGGACTACAGAAGTGTGGATGGGGGCCAGTGAGGGTGAGGAAGAAACAAGGTTGGGTGACTGGGAACCTCAGTGCCAGTGAGTGACTAAGCTAGGAAAGCAAATTGGTGGAGGAAAGTGATTTTGATTTTTGACCTGCTATTTTAAGGTGCTGAAGGAAATAGCTAGTCTCAGGTGGAAACATGTATCTGATTATGCTGTGAATTAGGGAGGAATGGTCAGAGACAGGGTATGAGAGAGAATAATTTTATTGTAGCACAGAGGTTCCCCCCCTCAACTTTGATTTTTGAAATATCTTAAATCTATAGGAAAGTTGAAGGAATAATACAGTGAGCACCTATTTGTCCTTCCCCTAAAATCCTCAAGTACTGGCATTGTGTCACATTTGCTTTACTCTCTTACTGCCTAAGCCATCTGAAGGAAGCCAAGGAAGTTAGCCATGAAGGCATTTGAGTAAAGAGACCTGAGGACAGAGGCAGCCTGTGCAAAGGCCCTGGGGTAGAATGGCCTTCGTCCTTTGTTGTTTGTAAATAATGAATCTATGTGGTTGGAGTGGAAAAGCACAAAGGAGGATTTTAGGAGATGAGATTAGGGAAGTGGCAGGAGTCCACATCATTTAAGGTTGTGTAGGCCATGGCAAGGACTCTAGATTTTACTCTGAAATGAGCAAATCTTGGAGGTTTTGAGTAGAGAGATGTGATATAGTCTGATTTACATTTTTAAAGGATCACTCAGACTATGCAGGAAATAGATTGGGGTAAAGGGCAAAGCTAGAAATCAGGAATTAGTTATAGAGGCTGTCACAGTAATCCAGGCAAGGTCTTGAAGTCCCTAGATGAAGAGAGTAGTGGGTGAGGTCATTGAAGGTTATTTCCCATCTCTGTGGAAGATGCCGCCAAAAGGACTTAACTAATTGGAAAGGAGACTAAGTGAAGAATCAGGGATGACTCCATGTTTTTGGCTCATGGCATTGGAGTTTGGTGAAGAGAGTTAAGAATTTGTTTTAGAATGTGTTAAGTTTGAGATGCCTCTTGGGACATTGAAGTGAGTATATCAAGTAGTTTGTTGGATAGAGAAATACAGAGTTCAAAGGAGTGGTCTGGGCTCAAGAAAGAGCTGTGGATTTTGTCAGTCTGTAGGTAGGTAGTAGGTAGAGCAATGGTACCTTAGAAGGAGGAAGCCTGGATAGAACTGAGATCCAAACACAGAGTCTTGGAGCATCTCAGAAATCATATGTTGAGAAGTTGATGAGAAACCAGCAAAGAAAGAGCTTGGGAGGTAGAAGGGAGAGGACTGTCCTGGAGGTCGAGGTCTGGGTGGGAAGCTGTGTCAGTTCATGGACAGTGAGAAAGAGAGGAGGCCACTGGAGGTCACTTTGATGAGATGTGGTTAGACAGAACAAAGTCAAGAGTGGATGGAAGGAGGAAGAGGACAGCAAATATTGTCACTCTCATGAGGATTGAGAATTCTGCTCTAAGGGGGAGCAGAAGAGATGACAAGAGTGGGAGGAAGATGTGGGGTGAAGCAAGACTCAATAAATATTTGAAAAACTGAGCGAGGAGTCAAAGGATGCTACAAGGTAGAGAGAACTGTGTAAAGAAAAGAGGCAGGGATCTCTGGGTGGCGCAGCAGTTTGGCACCTGCCTTTTGCCCAGGGCGCGATCCTGGAGACCCGGGATTGTATCCCACGTGGGGCTCCCGGTGCATGGAGCCTGCTTCTCCCTCTGCCTGTGTCTCTGCCTGTGTCTCTGCCTCTCTCTCTCTCTCTCTCTCTCTCTCTGTGTGACTATCATAAATAAATAAAATAAAATAAAATAAAAAGAAAGAAAGAAAAGAGGCAAATCCAAAAGTAGGTTGGGAGATAAATTTGAAGGATATGGCTAAATTGTTCTGTGTGACAGACTTTGAAATTGCTGAAGAGTATTGCCACAAGGGTGTGGGGCAGCTTGATGCCAGCCTGGAGTTTGCTTTACCTGGGGAGTCCTGGCCTCCAAAGCTCATAGTGCTCTGGTTGTGCCCTCAGCTGTGCCAGTAGGAGCTCGGGTCCCTTCCTTGCTTCCCCGAATTCAGCATGGTCCCCACTAAAAGTGTCAGTACACCATTTCCAGGTGAGAGAGCGTTGCTTTCCTACCTGCTTTCTCATGGGCTTGGGGCTCATGCTGAATGACTTCTAGCTTTTATCCTTTCTGCCTTCCCTTGTTCTTCCCTTCACTGTCACCTCTCCATGGTTTATTTGGTGTGGATCTACAGCTCCAGAGGTGTAGCCTTCCTAAGCATTACTATTCTGCACATACTGAGATGTTTAATAAACATTATTTTGTGACACGTTATATTGAGCAGAGGTTAACCTTAACTGTGGGAAAGCCTAGTAGATGTTACATCTCTATGAAATGAGATTATGTAGTCCTGGAATACCATTCTGAAAGTTTCCCTTTTTTATGGGAAAAGTAAATTGTATACTTTAACATTTTGTTATAGTAATTCTGGTATGTCTTATTTAAGTTTGTGCTTTCTAGTGTAGGTTTTCAGATCAGCTTTATTTCTTTTGTGTTAATCTGAGAAACTTCCTTAGTGTTTCCTTCTGAAATTACCTTCATTTTCCCACTCCATATTTACAAATACTCCTTTCTTTTTAGACGATGGGGGTGGTTATCATTTGAGCAGGACAAAGTCAGATTTTAACAGCAGAGACCTGAGTTGTGGAGTTAGAAGGGATTTTATAGATCAGCTCATCCAGCTGCTTCTTCTTACAGATCTTGAGAATCATGATAGTCTTCCCACTTGACTGTTAAAGCCCCACAGAGTAAATTGCCAAAACCCAACCCTAATAGTGAGTCCTCAGGTCCATCCTGCTGTTCTTCCTTCTGACAATTTGTCTAAAAAGAGCTGCCAGAACAGAAAGGAATATACCCAAGGCCGCGTCTGGCACTCTTTATGTAATGCTGGTGTACTCAGTGGGGGCTGCAGACCCGTGTAACCCTGAGGACCTTGGCCTCTGCCTGCCCCGCCATTCCTGTTAGTTTGGTCTTTACTGGTCGAGGCAAATCATTCTACATCCGTTTCCTGTTTGCCAGCTGTCCCTGGAGATGATGATGGTAACAGATACAAAAACTTGTGAGATTGTTCCCAAGATAATTTCTGTTTACATTTCTGAATTTGCTATAATAGAAGCGAATGAGAACATCTTTACGTTCTTGAATTGGAGAAGTGGTTAGTGTTGGACTGACTAAGATGTTAGATGATTATTCTGTTTTGCAACTATGGAGCTTATTATCCTAATACTTTTGAATAGTAATGTTAAAAGCTCATGAAAAATCCCCACCCCTTTGTTTGCTGATGTTCTTTATCACTGAAACATATACCATCTTTATTGGGAATAATTATCTGTTCCCCCAAAATTGTACTTTAAAAGAGAATATCAAAATATAAAAACTTATATCTTAGGCACAGATGAGGATTTTGTCAGAAGTCATCTCAAGTTATGCATTTTCAAAGCAGATGGACTTTTTCATATAAATAAGTTAAAATGGAAGCAAATTACCGAAGTATAAATTATTATATAATAGCCTCATTGTAGCATTTTCAAATTGCTCAAATACTTTCAAATAGATACAAGTATCTAAAAACTGTAAAGAAGGCTGCTGAATGGTTGTTGACATTAAGACACAGAGTAAATCACACAGTGGTTTAAACTAAAACAGCTTAGTTCAGAGGGTACTGCTGTTTTATAACCATATTTAAAAATTTGTTCCTCTTTTACTCCCTCAAACTGAGTTCAGGGATATAATGGATCCCATTATAGGTAAAAGGTCTGTGACTCAGCCATCGAGCTACTCAAACTCTTGGCTGTTTTAATTGCCACCATTAAAGCTTTAGTACTTTTATCTCATAAAAATAGATATCATTGATGTAAAATGTGTGCCTGTTGAAGATACATTTGTACCTCTGCCCTGATGGTTAGCTAATCATCCATTTGTGTTTGAAGTTAGTTAGGTTTTTATGCAGACGGGAACTTGACATAGATCACTGATTTGTTCAGATTTAGTCATTTAATTAAGAAAAAATTCCATGTAGTAATAAGGATAATATCTAGCTAGAATATTTTCCCAAAAGAAACTTTGTTTTGGTTTGCATTTTAACTACGCTTAATTGATGGAAGGATGGTGGACTTTTAGCAAGCTTAGTCCTGAACCCAAGAGAATAATAGTGTTTCTCTCATTCAAATGCTTGTGACTTCAGCAATTCAAGGGAAATATAGGAGTCACTTTCTGTGACACATCTGTGTAAACTTAACTACGGTAATTGGCAGTATTTCTCTGCCCATCTTCTGCAAAGGGGAAGATAGCAAGGTGTAAAGGAAACTCCAAGAACACAGCAGGAGCTAAATGTTAAAATGTGAAAAGCTACTTTGTTCTGGGCTTTTCCCTCACATATGCTAGGGAGTCACAGTCATTCATTATTCATATTGCTGTGCACAAACAAGGTAAAATGTACTCCTCTAAAGGGAGTACATCTCAAAAAGGTTTAAGTTCCCAATCACTGTGTACACACTTATTTCTCTTGTAGTATAAATAGAATAGCAAAAATTGGTGGGGCAGTTCATTAAGTTATTTTCTGTTCTGCAGTCGTAGTTGAGGAATTGTATTCAGATAAGGAAAAAAAAATCTGACTTCATAAAAGGGACTCAAGTCTGAAACAGTTCTAAAACTAAAACCTACCCACACAAAGGATTTGTGAGCTAATATACATAAGCAGGCTTCTATTCTTGCCCAGCTGTGTAGATTCAATTATAATAATTTTCTCAGTTGCATAACATTGCTGTTTGTTTATTACTGCGTTATTAGTCAGTGAATGAACCTCCCTCTTTTTGACCCCTCAGCAGTGTTTATAAAAATACTTAATTGCTTTGGTATCTTCTGTTTCATGTGTAATTCCAGCTGGAAGGAGTCATAGGGACACCATCCCCTGTAAGTGTTAAACAGACTGTTTCTAATGTACAATAAAGTTTCTTTTAAGATATCAGGAACCTTTAATATTGTGTATAGTGCAGTTTCTTACATTTTTTTTACTTGAAAATGGAGTGATTTTCTTATAAAAATCCTTTCCCTGTGATGCTCTCTGTGGCAGTTGACTGTGGAAGAGTGTTGGGCTCCAGTCGGCTTATAGCAGCCACATTGTCTGTGTCCTCTGGGCTCATCCCTTCTGAATGGGGTCCCCCCCCCAAATTCCTTGTCACCTTATTCCCAGCTCTCCCTGCTGTTACATCTAACTGCTTCTTGGAAAGACTTCAGCAGAAGTGTGGGAGCCGCAGGGATTAGGCAGCAGCTGTGATGGCTGAGATGTAGGCTCTGCTGAAAGGTTGCCTGGGTTCGACCCTGATTCCTCTTTGAACCAGCTTTTTGTGACCTTTGGCAAATTTATTTATCTCTCTGTGTGCCTTGGTTTTTCCTATGTATAAAATGGGAGTAATTTCCTAAGGAGGTTGTGAGCACAGAAAAGTGTTTGGCACAGATGTTCTCAGTCTTAGCATCAGCATCACAACGGTAAAAAGAAATACTGGGGTGCTCTCTGTCTTTGTGTGGAAGGGTCAATGTCTAGCATGAGAAGAGGAATCATTTGTTGTTTACTGCTGTGTAATGAATTACCACAAATTTCATGGGTAAGACAATACCCCTTTCTTGTCTCCTAGTTTCTGTGAGTCAGGGTTTGAGCATGGCCTCACTGGTTCTCCTGCTCAGGGTTACAACAAGGCTACAGTCAGATGCAAGGACTGCATTCTCATCTGGAATCTTGACTGGGGAAGAATCTATTTCCAAGTCCGTTCTGGTTGTTGACAGATTTCATTTCCTGTGGCTGTATGATGAGGGGCTTCAGTTCTTGCTGGCCATTGTCTGGGGCTGCCCTCCACTCCTAGAGGCTGCTTGCAGTTTCTTACCATGGTGGGTTCCCCACTGTGGTTCCCTCACTCTGGTCACTTGCTTCCTTGGTGCCACTGACAGAGTGTACCTGACCCTCAGGGAAAGTCCGCATCCTCCTTACAAGCCTCCTTAATTAAGTCAGGCTTATCCAGGAAAATATGCCCTTTGAGTAACTTAAAACCAACTGATTTGGGACCTTAATCAAACCTACCAAGTCCTATGACTTTTGCCTCCTCCTCTTGCCTGGAAGACACAGGTCCCCTCTACAGTCAGGAGGTGGAGATGCTATGGCCGTCTTAGGGTTCTGTCTCCTATAAGAAGCAAAGGAATTTTTATAGGACCAAAGTAGTTTATCATTAAGCATTTATTGCCAACTAAATTTGCTAGACTCATATCATAGTCTCTGAGTTATGGAGAACTTGCCTGCCTAGACTGTGTAAATTAGCTTTATCACTGAGCTCCTTATAAATTTTGTTCTATTTGCATTTCTACACAAACCCTTGGGATTGGCCAGTGTTAGGTAAAGACACTTTCCTATCAGTCTACTGAAGTTTGACTTTTTAAATTCATAAGAATAGCATAGTAAGTTATATTTAATATTAATATTTATAGAGTAGTTGAAACCTAAATGCAAACTTGGTGTCAGTTGCTTTTCCAGAGACAAACTGCATACGTTTCACCTTTTCCAGTTTAAGGATCAAACTTGCTGTTGGGAATACCAGTGATAGCAAAATACAGTGTAAGTGTACGGTAAAAAAATTTTGAAATGGACTATTCTTAGGATGTAAGTTTGATCTTCATCCTTAAGTGTCTTTGAAAGGATTTATTTCTGCAGAATAGTTGACCACCCTGGAAGCACTGTTTGGTGTTTTGCTTTTTGATCCCTGGTAAATTGGGTCACTTCAGGTCTAGAGGTCTGCTGCCAAATTCAAGCCTCCAGATACCTCTTTGAGAACAGTTTGGACCTAAGAGCTAACTTGAAATACAGAAGGCAAATGCCCATGAACTGGGAATTTGTTCCATGTATTCTCATTCATTGATATTTATTGAGTTGAGCCTACTAAGGAAAAACAATGTGAAAAAGTAAGAGAAAAAAAGAGGAAAAGGAGAAACAACAAAATGGACTTTGTTAAGGCCCCTGAGCACATTCGTTATCTTTTCTACTTTTACTTCTAGAAAGCAATGTCTGGTAGAAGATAACACTCAAGGATTTACCGCTGGAAGGAACTAAGAAATTCAGAACAAGAGGCTGGAACTATGACTGTATCTCAGACTCTGCTAATGGGTTCATATTTCAGTTTGCTTGTTGCAACTCAGGTGTACCATGATGCCCACATTGCAGACCCTGTTTTTTTCTCGGGGGTTTTCTACGGGAGGAGAACGGATGTAGTCTTCAAGGGTGGACAGGCCTGCTTCCCAGAGGGGGCTGCTCTTGTGCCTGTGGCCCAAGAGACCTACAGAGTTATTCACCAGTACTGTGCTAGGGGTTGAATTGTGTTAAATTTGTGGTGGTTTCTGTTTCTCCCCTCTCCACAGGAGCGATAGGTTCTGTTGGCCCCTCTCCACTTCTCTTCTATCAGAAATACTTGAGAGGAGATTCTCATGATCAGGAATGCAGTCTGATTACCTGTATATACTTTTTGGAAGGCTAACACATGTAAAAACATAATTCAAGTCTTGTATAAACAATTAAGACTAATTTTTCCAAGCATTTATGAAGCAATGGAGGTACATCAAAAGTATGTTCAGTTTACATCAGTTTAACTCTATGCCCTAGGGGTGTGTGTGTGCGTGCATGTATGCGCCTGTGTATAAACACGTTATTTCAAATATATGGTCTTTACATGCAAGCCTACTACTTCATCTGGTGCTTTTCCTAAGAAGTAGAATGATGTGTTACCAAACTGGGGAAAAGAACTGTTAGGTTTCTTGAAATATAGTAGATGGAATTAAAAAAATGCATAGAAGCTCTTCTTTTTAATTGGTTTTGGGGATCCCTGGGTGGCGCAGCGGTTTAGCGCCTGCCTTTGGCCCAGGGCGCGATCCTGGAGACCCGGGATCGAATCCCACGTCGGGCTCCCGGTGCATGGAGCCTGCTTCTCCCTCTGCCTATGTCTCTGCGTCTCTCTCTCTCTCTCTCTCACTGTGTGCCTATCATAAATAAATAAAATTAAAAAAAAATAATTGGTTTTGGGAGAGTTTTCAGGGCAGGGCAGAAAGTGGGCTTATTTTCTTCTGGTTCTGGAAGACTGTTGACTCCGTGGGACAAAGCAGATTGGTTGAATTGAATTCAACTTCTATCAAACGGGGTCATTCTGATATTCAAACAGGATCATGTTCGTAAGCAGGAATGTAAATGCCAGTTCTTATCCACATTTTTATCTTTGGGAGAAGAGCTAGTGGTTTTCGTAGTTTTAGTTTAGAATTAAACTAGAGTTTTCCTCTGATCCCTTGAAGGCAAAAATCCCAAATTTATATTAAATTAAGTCCATTTTAACCTGTTGATTAGGGTTAGGATCTTAAGACTAAGGCCTTTATGGTTTTGGAGGAAGACAGCAAGCAGCTTCCTGGGCTTGGAGAAGCCCTCATCACCCTGCGGGAGAGCCCGATCACATTCTCTCTCTTGTCTTGTAGCTGTCACATCGGGGTGATGATTCAGGGTTGGCCCTTTCTAGCTCTGTCACTTTGGGTAAGTTCATCTGAAAGCCTCAGTTTCCTCAGTTATAAAAGAGGAAGAATATCACCCACCTTGGCAACTTCCTGTGGCTATTATAGGCAGTGAAGGAGAAGAGGGTTGTAAAATGTACATGTAACTGTATAATACATGGTTTAAAATCATCATTCAGTATGGTGTCCTGGGACGGCTTCAGGACTTCCTGTCAGTTTTGCTGTCTCTCCCTGAACTGCGGGGCTCTTCCCTGATGCTCTTCCCCACCACCTTGAGTTGGGCAGGTGGAGGCAGCCTTGCAGGTATCCAGCACTGTTCCGGCCTGCACACCTGTAACCTTCCTGCAGCCACCTCATGCATCTGCAGTAGTTCCCAGCCCAGTGTGACAGCCTGCTCAGAACAGAGACAAGGGAGGGGAGATGGCAGGAAGGGCAGTGATGGGGTGGCAAAGAGTGAGGTATGGTGGACAGATGCCCTATTCTCCGCTGGGAGGGAGTCTGCTGCCCTGAGGGTCTCTCAGATACTTGGAAAGGGTTTAGCATCGGTGGAATTTCACTGCTGTGTTACCCTCATTAAAGTGACTGTGGAAATACCACAACATAGTGCTTTACACATTAAAATTGCGGTTTGACAGTTCCTGTGGTATTGTTTACTCCTAAATACATAGAAGATGGGCAGTATTCAATATCTAATGTAAACTATTTAATATTAAATGCAACATGATTGCTTGGCTCATTATTTTCATTATTTTGGGCTCTACTTAAATTCAAAATGTGTTTATAATTTAGATGCCATTAAAGTGGTTCATGTTAATTTGTAGCTATTTAAGATTTTGTTTGTATGGCACATTTATTCTAAGGACAGATTAAAAACACAAGCAGAAGACCAAAGTTTTGGAAATGGCTTCAGATGATTTTAAATGAGATATTTTAGCAGTAATTAAAATTTTTAGTTCTAAAATTTAATGGTTCTGAGGCACTCATAAAGATAACTTATTGCATTATAATATTTCAACATTCATTATATTTAACTTGGTAATTATCTTGACTGTATATAACAAAAATTATACAAGTCATCCTTATATGATTATACCAATATTCCTATTTTATTCCTTCCAGTGACTTAAATTGAACATAAAAGAAACTGCCAATTCAGTGAGCCATTTGAGCACATTTTATATAAAATTAGGTTTGTTCAGAGAGTCACATGCTGTATTATGAAACATTTGATAACTGCTCTCTGAAACACAGACAGCCACATGCACACACATACTTTCCCCACCCAGAGGAGCAGATGAATTTGCCCTGCTTCAGCTAGATCAGTATAATCCAAAGCATATCTTAAAGAACGTTTTCATCCAAGATATTCCCAGAAAAAAGGGATGCGGGGATTAAATACTTTTAGGACACACTGTACATTATCCCCTACTCAGAATGTAGTAAGGCCTTGGAGTTTTGTAGTTAAAGAAAACAGTTTATTTGGTTAGCCCAGAATTCTCTAAACTCATGTGACCTGCGTCATCTTTACATGTAACACTTTTTAATACCCCAAACTTAAGAACTATTGTTTTATACATTTTGCCTTCTCAATTCCTGTGACTAACAAGCTTGATAATTATTCATTTGGGTGATTTTGTTCATAAATGTACTCATTCAATAAGTCATCATTCCTGGAAATTAAGAATGAGCTGAGTAAAACTAACTGGCATATAAAATTATGGCTTGAATTTGGAGCCCTGATTGTAATAACAAATTTAGTCAAACAAAAAAAGAGTCCAACCTTTGTCTTCTTAAGAATATTTTTATACTTATTTTCTATTTTTTAAAAGATTTTATTTATTGAGAGAGAGAGAGAGAGCAGGAGAGAGAGGGCACATAGAGGGAGAAGCAGACTCCCTGCCGAGCAGAGAGCCTGATGCGGATCTCGATCCTAGGACCCCAAGATCATGACCTGAGCCAAAGGCAGATGCTTAACCAACTGAGCCACCCAGGTGCTCCATTCTTTATTTTATATCAAATAGTCATAGTTGAAAAGTATATTGCTTGACCATTAGAACTAGTATCCGCTCCTCTTGGGTCTGCTCCTCCATTAACAGGGCTTCACAAGCTTGCTTGTCATACATTTTTATGTTTTCAGTTACCTGATCTCAGGTATGACTCATTGTTCAGGCTGGGTCTATGGAGGAAGTAACCTCTGCCCAGCACCTGGGTGACTTTCTTCAGGAAGCCTCCCTAGTGTCAGCCTAGGTCAAGTGCTCTGCTTTCCCCCTGCCAGTACTGTGGCTGGCTTGTTTACTGTTACATCTCCAAATATTTGTTGAATGAATAGATTAATTGGGCACCATATATTGAGTGCCTCTTCTTTTTACTAGTGTCACTGGCAAGAAAAGGATATTAGAGTCTCAACTGGACAGGACTTATGGAGCCTTTGCTAAACATACTTTTGAACCCTGTAACGCTGTTTTGGCTGAAGATTGAGCTTCAGTTTTCATATTGGAATTACTTTTTAAAAGAATGCCAAGGGATCAAGAACCCAGGGAATACTGGAAAAATGAAAGTGAAGAGCATCGATATAAGAGGTGTTTCCAAAGCCATTAAAAAAAAAAAAAAGGAAAAAAATAGTACTTTGTAATTTTTTTTTTTTGAGATTTTTTATTTATTCATGAGAGACACAAAGAGAGAGAGAGAGGCAGAGACACAGGCAGAGGAAGAAGCAGGTTCCTTGCAGGGAGCCCGATGTGAGACTTGATCCTGGGTTTCCAGGATCACACCCTGGGCCAAAAGCAGCGCTAAACCGCTGGGCCACCAGGGCTGCCCAGTACTTTGCAATCTTAAGGACTTACTATTTGTATTTTTACAAATCATTGGAATCATAGTTTAGTGTGTTTTAGGCTTGAATTTGTTGTTCCTTCAGCCTTACGTGGCCTGCAGCTTCTCCACCAGAATCTCCATTTCTCTAAAAGCACAAGAACCTCCCTTTAGCTTTAACTTGCGGGTAAAGGATGTATCTCCCAAGAGTGTCCTCTTGCTCTTGCCCAGTTGGAAGTATCTTTTCTTTATTCTAAAGTAGCATTTTGATTTTAGGCTTGTTTGTATCACTCAGTGAATAAAACCTTGATCCGTCTGTAGGTGCCCTACATTACAGAATGTTGTTAGTTTGCAGATATGATTTGTGTTGGAAATGCTGCACAGTGTTAGTATCACGCAGCTCACTCCTGTTACTTGACAGTGCTAACAGGTTGAGGCTTTAGGAATATAATTAAGGCAAAACATGAGTAAATGAGGTAGCTTTTAAGCCAGATAAAGCTGGTGAATGTTAGATGAAAAGCATACCTGAGGTAAATGAAAAGTTTCTTCTTATGTACTTTTTCCTTTCCTTGGGAAAGCTCCTGAGAATTTTAGGTTTCATTTGCTTTAAAGGTAAGAGAAGGATTGCCCTCCCTTCCTTCATCTCAGCTCTCCTTTGGTTAACTTTGCGTCCTATCTGTTCTGCTGTTTTACATATGGTGACTTGTTTGTGTGTTTGTGTAGTTTATACATTTTGAACAATGGAGTTAAGGATAAAAGTGATTATCTTTAATTTATGGTAATTTTTTGGACAAGACACAAACACGCTTTGAATCATTTTTATTTACACTTTAAGTATCAGTCATTCTATTTTAGTTCCAAAAGTCCACGGCATAGTCCTTACTATTCCAATTATGATAGAAAACATGTGGAAAGTCTGTCCCATAGTGTGTATTTAAAAATACCTTTGGTATCTAACATTCTCCACGTTTGCTCTAATAAATGAGAGGTTTTAGCAATGCCCTATATGGTAATATCAGATGTTAATGGCATTGATTACCTGTCAGGCAGTGGGAATTGATGGGAAAATGTCCGCTGTAAAATTAAATAGCATTAGGGAAGACTGTACCATGCATGGGCGGGGGGTGCATGGCTGGGCCTGGGAGACTTTGTCAGGGTATTACTGTGAGCTCCAGGTTTTTTCCCCCACATGATTAAGGCAAGCCATCTGTTCTTTGTTAAATGTTTACAAAAACAGCTTTTCTCTAAAAGATTTAAGGAGATGTGGGTCTGGTAAACACTATAATATTTCTGAGCACCTTTTTCACCCTATCTCATATAGTACCAAAACATAATTCTGCTGCATATCAAACAGGATTAATCCCTTTTTTTGTATTTAATCTTTTTTTTTCCTTATGGAAGATTAAAAATTTTAAGGGATACTAATTTATGACTTCATTTATTACTGAAAGGAGCATCTAAAATCATTTGTATGCTAAAATGTGTAGATAAATTTTCACTCTTTTTGTATTAGATGTTCTGTGCTTTTTCTAGTCCATAAACGTGTTCCAGGTATTTCTCATTAGAAGCTAGCACTCTGTTACTGGGGTTAATACCATGCAGATTAAAGCAAGGTACATATACCTGAGATTAATTCACCATTCTAAGCTTTAAGCTTTGTTTACTGGTAGATTTTTCTCTTTCCTTCCCTTTCCAGGGAAGTATTCCAGGAAAGTATTTCCAGGAAATACTTTTTCTTCCCTTTCCTGAAAAATAGTTTGCCCCAAAAAAGTTTGATCTCTAAATCTCTTTTTTTAAAAATATAGCTTTTTCCTTTTTATTTAACATTTGGAAATAATATGTAACAACTTGACTTAAGCAACTGAAGTTTAATCACACAATTAAACCAGACACTCTGAATTCTCAGGTGATGGTAACATGGACAGCACCTTGGTTGGTGTTTATTGAGAGTTTGTGTAAGGGAGAAGTGTGGGGAACACGGTAACTTTTTCAGTGTTTGGCTAGCTGTGCTCTTCCTGTGTGGAAACCTGCTCATGTGGACTCCCACCCCTGTGCTCTTCCTCAGACTTCTGCCCTTGCTTCTTTCTCTTTCTGTATAGCTTTACTCTTTTTCAGGTTCATCTTCTTTCAGCTGTGACTAGGAAAGAGCAATATGTATTTTAAGATTTTCCAATACCATTGGATTTGGAAAGAGACTTTGGAAATCATCTAACCCAAACCTTTCACTTTGCAGATGAAGAAAATGAATGCTGGATGAGTGAAATGATTTTCCACTGGTAATAAAGCTAATGGCAGAGCCCAGACTAGAATTTGTGTCTCTTATCTCATAATTTTGGGCTCTGACTCATATACTAGTGCAGATGGAGAATGTGGGGTTCTTTATTATGTTTTTATTAAGATTTTATGTATTTATTTTTGAGACAAAGCAGGTTTGAACGTGAGCTGGGGGAGGGGCAGAGGGAGAGGCAGACTCCCTGATGAGCAGGGAGCCTGATGCTGGACTTGATCCCAGGACCCTGGGACCATGACCTGAGCTGAAAGCAGACAGTTTAACTGACTGAGCCACCCAAGCATCTATGTTGGTTTCTTTAGTGACCCTGGTAAGCTTTTTCAGGAAGTGATCTTAAAGTTTGGGGGTCTGTCACTGAATACTTTGGAAATCAAATGAAACCCATGGAGCCTTTCCCAGAAGGATGCCCATATGTAAGATTTCAGGAGAAGCAGAGAGTCCAAAGAACACTGGTTCTTAGAAAACCTAAATTCAAATCACAGCTCTGTCTCCTGTTGTGTGACCTTGAGTGATCACATTGCCTCCTCAAACTTTACTTCCTTTCTGTAAGATGGGGGCAGATTGCCACATTTTTGTTGTGAGAGTCAGGTGAACTGACTCCTGAAAGCCCTCAGCTCAGTACATGGCATGAAATAGATGCTCAGTACTACACTGGAATCTAATTTAAAGTACCCTGTTTATGGTAAGCTGTAGCTTCTGGGTTACTCTCGAGTCTTCTGCAGACCTGGACCTGGGCTCTCTTGCCTCCTCCTTTTTGGAGGTGATGTGGTCAGAAGGGTGGGCCTGTAACTTCTTGGGCTCAGCACTAGAGCATCAGCGTCCATACTCAGTTCCTAATTGCGGCTGGTGTCAGGAGTGTAAAGTGCTTAGCACATGCCTGGCACATAGTGAGATTGTTCAGCAAACACTAGATGCCATTATTGTTGTTGTTTCTGTTATACTTACTCTTAAGTATCTGGAGAAACAGATGAAAAAGGAAAAAAAAACCTGAGTAACATTTGCAGATACAACATTTTAAAGTATTTCGTTGAAATACAAAGGTTCATTAGATATCCGAATTTACAGTAGAGTTGATACTGTACCCCTGTGCTGGTTTGAGCTGTCTCTGATCTCAGCTGACCACTCAGCACCCCATCCTGATTGTTGGTATTCTCTACTGTATTTAAGCCCGTCCCTGGATACATTCCTTGTGAATATCAAAAATATCCTGCAAGGCTTACCAGCTCAACTACTTGGATTTTCTGTTCCTCAGTGAAATGTGAAAATGTAAAGCTTTAGTAACTTAAGAAAAACACCCTCTGCATTTCATATTAGTACAAGAAATTTAATGAATCTGAAGTCGCTAAATTTGGATATGTATTTTTAATTTGGCATTTTCATGTCATTTAAATCAGAAATGGCCTGTACCATGGAAGATTTGTGTGTGATACTTGGATTTCAAACTTTCACAGTACTTGAATCGTACAGTGCTCTGTATACCTGTTCTTGTTTAAAAGCGGCTTAATTATATATCTTTAATAAAAGAATTCCATTTAAATTCGTTCTTTGGGTTAAGCTTCTTCCACTGTTTGTCATTCACCAAGACCCACACACGGAGGGGGCTGCTAAGAAATGGAGAGCTAAATGAGAATTATTTTTCTTCCTGAACTAAAATTTTTACTGTATTGCTAAGTTACCCTCCTTTTTTGTTGTTGTTGTTGTTGTTTAACTATTTATGTAAAAGCTTTCTTGTTTTTTAGATGAGAGAAAAAGGTAGATTTTAAAGTATATAGTTGGTAAAATATTTGCTACTTTGAGTATAAAGTTTCAGAAGCATCAACTACTAACTTTCAGTTCCTTTCATTGATCTGAAGAATGATAAACTAATTTCAATTCCTATTTGTGTCTCTTAGCATTCTCCATCGGAGCCCTTTCTGGAGAAACCAGTGCCGGATATGACTCAGGTTAGTGGACCGAACGCTCAGCTAGTGAAGAGTGATGATTACCTGCCGTCCGTAGAACAGCAGCCACAGCAGAAGAAGAAGAAAAAGAAAAACAACCACATTGTTGCAGAGGATCCCAGTAAAAGTTTTGGTAAAGATGACTTCCCTGGTGGGGTTGATAACCAAGAACTAAATAGGAACTCACTAGATGGGTCCCAAGAAGAGAAAAAGAAAAAGAAAAGGCCGAAGGTAAAAAAAGATCCGAAGGAACCGAAAGAACCCAAGGAGAAAAAAGAGCCCAAGGAACCCAAGACCCCGAAAGCCCCTAAGATTCCCAAAGAGCCAAAGGAAAAGAAAGCAAAAACTGCCACGCCAAAACCCAAATCCAGCAAAAAGTCAAGGTAGGCTGTGGGCAGAAATCACCCCCCTCCAAACAGTCTAGAAATGCCCTTGAAAGGGGGTGGGGGTGGGGCAGAGGGGCTGCACTTTGATTTTTGCCATCGGATTCCTTTCTCTGATACCCAAACTAAAAAGTTACGAGTTTTGTTTGTACATTCTGAAGTTTAGGAATCAATTACTATAAACTGTTTGTTTGGATGGTACATTTTAGACTTCATTGGGTAAAAAGTCTTTGTTTAAAATCATTTGCGTGTATTTTTGTGAAAATTTGTCACTGAGCAAACAGAACCAAATTACCAGCTTAATTATTTGTAAGCCTAGACCAGCAACCTCATTTTCAAGGACAATGCAAAACAGGGAAAGAAGGATTACAGAAGCAAGATAGGTCACTATATTTCACTAAGCATTTCAGCCCTGTTTCCCAGAAGTTGAAAGAGGAGAATTAATTCTCTCCACTTGGCGGAGTAAGCCTTCCAGGGGCAGGGTTGAAATGCTAGTGGGCAACGTGGGAGAAATCAAATAGCAGTTATCCATTAGATATGCATGCAAGAATAGCATGCGCTTTAGCTTCTAGGAAATACCCTCCTCCACTCCATACTTCCCTCTGTACTTCCCCCACCAACTCTGACCCCCCAGAAGGCATATTTACTCAGTAAGAAAAGCTGAGAGGAGAAGACATTGAAGACTAATTTTTTTCATTTGTACTGAACATTTCTTACAACTGTTCTGAACCAATTCCAAACATCTGAATCTATTTTTCAGAATATGGCTCATGTTAGAAAATATAGTTTCCAGATGGAAGTATGGTCAGACTTGGTTAATCTGAACCTGTTTGCCAACTTCATTAGAAAACACACTCCACCTCCTACCCCCATGTGCATACATATACACACACACACACACGTGTGTGTACACATGCATCCTCAGTTCTGTGACAGACATGCTTGACCTGAACTTTTTGAGCTCGCTGGCCTGTAAACCTTTGCCTTGTAGTCTTTCCTGTGTGTGTATGTGCAGATACAGAGAAGAGATGATTTCTGTGAATACAGAGATGTCCCTGCAAAGGAAGAGTGAAGTCGGATTTTCAACTTCTGCTAAAAATATCTATATAACCCCAAATAGGCTATTTTATAGAGTTTTGAAAGTTTATATGATAGTCATTTAAAAATTTTTGTCATCGGTACTTTTTATGGTGCCGAAATAACTGAATTCTATTCAATGACTCAATCTTATAGATAACTTAATACTTGCATTTACTTAGGAACATTCTTTGATGCCTCAGTATGTGGTTTCTTAATTGAAAACCTTTATTTTTCCCCCTATGAACACCCTTCTAAACCCACAACCCATTATGAATTTTGTTTTCATTTACTTAAATATTTCATTAAGTACTTATTCTTTGTAGGTACAGTGTTAAGTGTTAGGTTGTGAGCAAGAAAGATGTGGTTAGAATTTCAGTCTGACTTATCAAGGGTTTTTTAGAACTATAATTCCCTAAAAGCTAAGTATTGTGGTTTTGATTAGGTAGAAATGTGCTTATTTTTTTCAAGGAGAAATTGCAGCAAAATTGTAAAAGAATGTTTTATTATTATTATTATTATTATTATTTTAAAACTTGAAATGTAAGAGTCTGTGTGGGTTTTTTTTTTTTTAAAAGATTTTATTTATTTATTAATGGGAGAAGCAAAGACATAGGCAGAGAGTGAAGTAAAGCAGGCTGCACGCAGGGAGCCTGATGTGGGACTCAATCCCGGGACTCAAGGATCACGCCTTCTGCTGAAGGCTGGCACTCAACTGCGGAGCCACCCAGGCATCCCTAAGAGTCTGTGTTGTAAAGAACCTTCCTAGAACTCAGAAAATATATCACCAAGACTAGCTTTAGCCTCAAAGTCTATCTGCCTTTAGGTTTGTTATCTTTAATTTTTTTAATCTGGCACCTAATGATAAACGTTGATTAAAAAAAAAAAAGAAAAAACCTGCACTGTGTCTTGGGTCTTGTCATAAATTTCCAAGTATATTATGTTCAAGTCCTGAGTCTACATTGACCTAGTCTTGTCTTTAAAAAACATACTTTAGCCTATCCTTGTCTCTTGTGGGATATGTTAGGGCAGATATTTAAAATGAATGCTGTATTTAACAGTGAAACTTGTTAAAATTTTCCCAACAACTGTAAGCAAGTGTTAGGAACTTGTTCTGGGCACCTGTGCTGCCTTGGTACAGAGAGAGGCCCTATCTTTACCCACCAGAGAAAGCTCCAGTGTAGGTCTCATCTGCATGCTCCCAGCTGCTCATCCTGAGGTTTGAATTGTCTCTGCAGAGTAAATTTTTGGCATTGCTGAATCTGAGTAATGGCTCTGCATTAGTCACATGTTTTTGGTAGGAGAAAGGGCATGTGATTATTTTCTCCCAAGAAGAGTGTTTGGTACATCTCTCCCCCTCTGTGTTGCTTTAGACGAACAGTCTCAGCGAATGCCTCCTATAAGTGATAGCTGTTTTTCCCCAAGTGGTATAAAAATAATTGAGTAGAACATTTCTGTTGAGTGTGGAGATGTGCATGCAGAATGGGGGCTGGTATAACATGGCCAAAACTCAGGCCATGCCTGGAGGGGGCCTGGGGATATTTGGCCCTGGTGCCTTGACCACTCGTCAGGCCATTGCTGGTTTATAACAGAGTGTGTGAGAACATTCCTGGGTGGCTTTCCTGTCATCGATGGTCAGATGGGGCCGGCTGTCCAAGAATATGGTAATTGAACAGAGATTTTCAGTAGATTAACAAACCAACCAACCCACTGTTTTGTTGAGCCAGTTTCTATTGGCCAGATGAATGGAGTACGTCAAGTTGTGGTCTTGTGTTCTGCTAAGTCTAGGAAGGAAATAGCATCCCTGAAGCACAGATAAGTGGAATGCATACAACTACATGTAAATTCTGAATAGCATAGCAGAATAATTATGTAAATTGAATATGCAGTGATGAAGGTAATAGGGGGTTTGGGTTATGTTAGCACTGGGGTTGAATTGCCATAGCAGTTTGCTTTTAAGCACTGGAATACAGCAGTGGCAATTTTGTTTTGCAAAATGTTATGTGATACCAGTTATTTCCATCCTTGAATAAGTTAACTTGATGAATTTGTTTATACAGAAAATAATTTTCCTACAGAGGGTTGAAATAGAAGGGAATAAACAGAAGTAAAATGAAAAATTTAGTGTAGAACTACTCACACATCTTTCCTGTTCAGCCCTGTATGCTGTATCATTAATTGGTGACGTTCTGCAAAGAAATGTGCTGCCCTCTGTGCCAGTGGTGATGGAAGTGACCCACTCGTGGTCTGGCTTGCTCTGCATTATATCTGTGGCAGGGAGAGAGCTTGTTTTGCATCATTCACACACTCTTGGTAATAAAGGACATTTAGAAAGGGTGGCTGTTATCAGTGGGCTGATTTTGTGTGCCTTTAGGATGTCCTTCTCACTACCTGCCATTCTGCTTCATTCTGTAAAGTGGATTGAATTTGTGGCCATGCCCAGCAAACTGACCCTTTTTGGCAACCAAAATATGATTATATTTGTCTTGTCTATCCAAGATCACTAAAAGAATCCATCCACAAGCTGTTACATAGAATGGTAGGGAAACAGAAAAAAAATTAGCATTTCAGGAAAAGACATTTAAAATCTTAAAAATGAGAAAAATGGGCCTCATTCCGCTTTTCTATTAGAGATGTATCTTTCTTTCCTCTTTACCTTGTATGTTAAATATATATTTTTCTACCCATTTTTTTTCCTAGTGCTCTCCCCAGGTGTCCTTATAGCTTTCAAATATTGGCAGTAAATATTGAAAATAAAAGCTAAGACATTTGTGGGCTGGAGGGGATGCCATTTTGCATATGGAAGGATTCAAGTAGCTGAAATAGGAGGATTTGCATTCTTCTCTTCAATGTGTTTTCTGTTGTGTATGCACGGGCCTTGTGAAATGAGAGAGAATTTGGAGGAAGCGCTTCCTTTGAATGACTCTTGAAGGATTTAGTGGTCCATTTAGCTATATAAAGATTCTTTGAATGGACATAAAGAAGGGAACTTGGCCAAAGATTGTGACTTGACTAGTGAAGCGCCAGTTAAATGAAGCCGTGGAGATTTGCTTCTGGTGCAGCTTCCTTGCTATTTTCCACCCCCCCAACATTTAAAGTTAGCAGGAAACTAAAATGCACCTTCTAAATTAAGAGTGATGAATTACTTTATTTTAAAATGGACAGTCAACATACTGCTCTTTTTTTTCAAAAACACGATGTACCAAAACCATGTAAAGTGGGTTTTTTTGTTTGTTTTTTTGTTTGTTTGTTTTGCAAACCACAGTATCATTATCATTAATATTTATGTGGTAACTTTATTCTGAGGAATTTTGCTTTTCAGATGTTGTTTTCTCAATTCTGATCTAAGAAAGTAGCATTTTAACCCAAAGAATATTTTTATTCTGCCAACAAGCCCAACAGCGGTGTAGTTTGGTAACCTAATATATATTTTACAGTGTGCTCTTCTACATGTAAAATTTCTCTGTAGAGATTAGACACAAAAGCAAACCATTAAACTAGTTTTATTTAATAAGTACACAAAACCTGGAGAGTCAGATACCTCTCTCTCAGGTATTTGGTAATAAAATAAATTAAACCCACAGCTTTCCTTCTGTTTTTTTTTTTTTTTCTTTTATGATCCATGATTCAATTTTGACCCACAGCATTGGATAATTGGAAATACTGAATTAAGTATTTTGGACACTCTGCCTGCAGAAGAGGGTACAGATTTTTTTAATGTATGACCACAAAGTGGAGTGTTGAGCCCTTTCAGTATTGGAGAGGAGCAAGGGAGAGAAGGTACCTGTGGGCATTGTGCATCTCTGCTCTCTGGCCTGGCCTGCCAGGTCTGTGGTTCATTAAATCCAAGCTGCAGGTCAGGGATGGGACCAGGTAGGTGCCCTCTTCTCTGCTGGTCTCAAAGGTTATCTTCTCTTTGAAAGAGGCCCATTGGACTTTTTTTTTTTTTTTAAGATTCATTTATTTGAGAGAGCAAGAAAGCATGTGAGCAGAGGGAGGGGCAGGGGCCAGAGAATCTGAAGCAGACTCCTGTTGACCACGGAGCTGGTCTCGGGGCTCAGTCCCACAACTCATGAGATCATGACCTGAGCCGAAGTCAAGAGTCGGATGCCTTAACCGACTGAGTGACTCAGGCACCTCGCCATTGGGTCTTTTTAATTAGAAATCCTTTTTTCCTTTAGGATGACCGTCTCAGTCTTTCTCTTGCCAGTGATAGACCACATTATCATCCTTCCTCTATCTGATTTGTTTTAAATCAGCTGAATGAGCAGGGAGGGAGTAGTTGTCAGCCACTCTTTAGCACAGACCGTACTACCATTAGCCACGTGTGGTTTGGTTCATAGTCCTTGTGGGAAGAGAATGCCCAACAACATGGACCCTTAAAAAGCAGGTCTTGCTAACTCCTGCCCTGTGTTAGATGCAGGACTGGACCACACTGGTCTGCAAAAGTTTGTTTCTGCCTGTCCAGGGAGCTGGAGTGGACTTGAAAGTGGTGGCTGGCTGCCACTGTGGTTGGATGTGGGAAAGGGTGGCATAGACTCCACCTCCAGCTCTCATTGCACCCATCAGATGAAAGTTGAGAGGCAAGGAGCTCAGGGTGGTAGTGGAATGTTAAAGGGGGATTTTTCTGGAGATACATTCCCTTGAAGACTTTCTTTTTTTTTTTTAATTATTATTATTTAATGATTTTATTTATTTATTCATGAGACACACAGAGAGAGGCAGAGATACAGGCAGAGAGAGAAGCAGGCTCCGTGCAGAGAGCCCGACGTGGGACTCGATCCTGCGACTCCAGGATCACGCCCTGGGCCGAAGGCAGGCGCTTAACTGCTGAGCCACCCAGGGATCCCCCTTGAAGACTTTCTTAAGTGGAATTTTAGGGTGGAACATATGTTGTCATTGAACATGTGGTTGTGATGTTAGAATTGGAAGATAAAGAGCAGAAGAAATCATGGGCTTAATTTTTAAATAATTATTAAAAACTATATACAAAAATGCTTTTGAAAAGTATGAAGACCTATACAAAGGCAAAATTTGTCATTTGATATACAAAGATCTTTCTGCTAGGTGTCTTCTGCCCAGGTAAGGGCCCCTTTGAGTCTGGGTGCTGTGTAAAGCCACCCTGAGAGCATCATTAGCCATCTAAAACACCAGCCTTCCCTTTAGCTTCTCAGAGAAGTCTGCGTGGCCTAGCTTTAAAACGTTATCTAGGAGAGGGGAACTCTGGGTGGGTTCCCACTCTGTCTGGGTGGCTCAATGCCTGGGTGGCTCAGTTGGTTAAGCATCTGCCTTTGGCTCAGGTCACAATCTCAGGGTCCTGGGATTTAGTCCTGAGTTGGGCTTCCTGCTCAGTGGGGAGCATGCTTCTCCCTTTCCCTCTGCCCCCCACCCCATGCTTTCTCTGTCTCACATTTTAAAAACATTTAAAAAAATAAAAATGTTAACTAAGGAAAGTTATATGTAGTACCTGATTGAAATGTGGATGAGCAGCATGTCTCATTTGTTGTATTGGCCATGCTGGCAGATCAGAGAAGCTCATTATGAATCTAGGGAATGGGGTTCTAACTGCCAGACTTAGACCAGTATCCCCTTTCCAGGATCATGGGAACGCTGTGGCTAAATAAGAGTGGCATTTTTAGTACATGCACAAGGAACCACATCTGTGCCCTACTGTTTGGCACTTGGAAGAATATGCTATAGTAAAAGAGTGCTTTTTGCATCAGTTTTGTAATGTCTGATTTATTCAGTTCTTATGTTGCAGAACAGTGCCAGGCAGTGTCACATAGCCACAGTGGCTAATGTTTATGTTGAGCTTCTGTGATGAGATAATGTATTAACTAACTAGTGTTCTTTTCCATGCTACTGGAAGATCTTAATTCAATCCATAATTCAGCAACCTTTAGTTTTTCAATGAAAATTCGTGACTGCATGATGAGTCTTTTTTCCCCCCATCTAGAGCATATTCATTGTATTAAAAATGGATTTGGCTCCTTCAGGAGGCTTTCTATCACTCTTTTCTTTTCTTTTCTTTCTTTTCTTTTCTTTCTTTTTTCTTTTCTCTTTTCTTCTTTTCTTTTCTTTTCTTTCTTTCCTCTCCTTCCCTTCCTTCCTTCATTCCTTCCTCTTTCTTTTCTTTTCTTTTCTTTTCTTTCTTTTTTCTTTCTTTTCTTTTCTTTTCTTTTCTTTTCTTTTCTTTTCTTTTCTTTTTTTTCTTTTCTTTTCTTTTCTTTCTTTTTTCTTTTTTCCTTCCTTCCTTCCTTCCTTCCTTCCTTCCTTCCTTCCTTCCTTCCTTCTCATTCATTTTTAAATAAGGGGCAACTCTGTAGCTATCATCAAGATAGGGTTCTGGTGGTACTGGAAGGCTACCCAGAGATGGTCCCAAGTAACAGAAGACATTCACCAGCAAAGGTTCCAAAGGCCTGAGGGATACCCTAAAAGGCCAGGCACACACTGGACTCTATGGAGATCTCTATGAGGAGGTTAGATGCCTTCAGACCAGTTCCAGGACTCTGACGTGGGCCCTGAAACCAGACAGGTTTAGCTCTAGTCCTAGCAATGCCACTTCTTGGGCTGAGCATGTAGCCTGTCTGACCATCAGTTTCTTCATCCTTGGAAAGTTCGATTGTAAAATGTAAAGGTAAGGCATGTTGAGTTGAAATATACTTTAATTTTAAATGAAGGCAAGTTAGGTTTCTGTATCTTTTCTAAAAATTTAGCATAGTGAATGTTCTTAAGGAGTACTTGGTGCTCGAAGAGCTATTTTAAGGTAACAATTTAGATTACATTAAATGTCTTAGAGGTGTTCCAGCCAGTGACATTCAGAGAACTTAAAAAAAAAAAAAAAGCCTATTAATTTGTCAGTGAAATCTTATGTTTGTTGTTCAGAAATAAAATAGAATTCCCTCCCCTTCTCTCTCTTTTTCTCTTCTCTGCTCTTCCTCTTTCTCTTTCTCAACCATCTTCAGAAGTGGGGTGAGGAATTTATGGGTAGAGTTTAGGAGCTGAGGGGGCAAGGTACCCACTTGGAGGGAACCATGTGGCACCAGGCTGGCTGAGTTGCTGGGGGCCAGAGGGCATAAGTGTGCAGGTCAAGGGTCTTGGTCACACCCCGCCATTCCCACCCGGCCGCTATCTGCCCTGTGGAGCATCCCAGGGGGTGGGCAGTCTCCCGAGCACGCCCAGGCCTTCACCTGGCGAGCTCTGATTGCCTTCGTGGGAAGGAGTTGGCCTGTGTGTTTATTGTGTGTTGCGCAGTTTGTCTATTTCATCATTAGTTTATTCTGTCACCTGCATTTTATTATATTCGAATTCAGCCATTAAATAAATTTTAGTCTAAGGACTTTCTTTAAACAATTTATTTTTGTTTTGTTGGGTTAAGTTTACATGATGATTTCATATTTTATTTTTAGTTTGACACTTTTAAGCTTTTAGTACTTTGTCTCTTTTTTCCTTTGCGTTTCTTTTTTGAGGTTTAAAAACTTAGAGGAAAATCCTCTACTCATGGCGCAGCCTGGGTGGCTCAGCGGTTTAGCGCCGCCTTCAGCCCAGGATGTGATCCTGGAGACCCAGGATCGAGTCCCGCGTCGAGCTCCCTGCATGGAGCCTGCTTCTCCCTGTCTGTGTCTCTGCCTCTCTCTTTCTGTGTCTCTCATGAATAAATAAATAAAATCTGTAAAAAAAAAAAAAAATTCTCTACTCAAGTTGAAAGACTTGATGCATTTCTTTCTACCACCATTGGGCCCTTGACTCTAACAGCTTATTACAGTTTTTATTCTGGCAGCCTGGATTTTTTAGAATTACAGCGCAGCACAAACATTCCATGCCAGAAACATCTCTCTCACTTCCCATCCATTAGTTTTGATTCTTCATTAAAAAACCTTTTGAGCATATAAAATATAAGGATATCTTTCAATACCTTTTACTCTTCTTCTAAAAGATTATAGGATGACATTTTGGCTTGAGTCCCTGAAGGCAAATCTGATTAATCTTCATGACCCACACCTCAAGGTTGATTTTTCCCAGTGTGATGAGAATCTTCACTAACTTACCCCATCTGAAGTGTCTGTCCGAGAACTCCCTCCCAGTGTCCAGACCTTTACTAACCATTTTCTCATCACATGTGGTTTCTTTTTAAACTGCGTTTCTTTTGAGGACTTAGATCCGTAGGCTGATGCTGATCAATGTTTAACTGCATTCTGTTTTGCAATAAATCAGGGCAGCTAGCTAGATATCTAGTAAGTTCTGGCCCTTGGCCTGTTTAAAAGCTTGTACTCATCCTCACAAAAAAAAAAAAAAAAAAAAATTGTTATCTCTGTGCCATGTCTTCAGTGGAATGAGTTCATGCCACCCCATTTTAGGTACTTCCACTTAGGCCTTCATTGCAGACTCTTACGGTCAGAAGCTGAATATGAACCCTTCAGGGTACGGAATGTCCTTAGCACTTTCCTCCATATAACATGTATTCTCCAAATACAGAGTTTGTGTTCCTGGGTTCTCATGAAGATGGCCTGTGTTTTGATCACACAGGGGACAATTAAAGCACATTAGAGCCTGGTCTAGCAGTGGTGACTTAAATGTCACTAAGCTATGGACACTGAGCTCATCCAGCTGTCCACCAGTGTGACCATGCTCTCATGATAAAATGTGAAATGAAAATAGAGCTGGTGGAGGGACAGTGCCCTTCAAACTGCTAGCACCCTCCCCAGAATAATGTGCTGCTTCCAGGGTTGGAAGGGCTTCAGGAGTGGGTGGCTCTGTATCTCGGTCTTACCAGCAGTGATGGGAGATAAGTCTGAGGAAATGAAAGAACTTGGTAAAGAGGGAGGGGAAGTATATAGATGTACTGGTTTTGAAAACTTGTGAAGTCTCACTCTATTTTGGTAGCATGTTAGTCCCATTTTACTGAGCTTCATAGCTCTTTCATCATAAAGATAGAATCTCTGTGGGGTTTTCTGAAATGAGTTAATGAGAAAAGCACTTTAGAATAGCGCCTAGCATATCATAAGGGCTGTGTGTGTGTGTGTGTGTGTGTGTGTTGTTGTTGTTGTTGCTACTTGCGCTCTTTAGTTAAATCGATCTGCTAAAGTTGATAAGGAACATACCTGACCAGGCACTAGGAAAGCAAAGATAAATAGGACACACTCTTCCTCTTTCTGAGCGTAAGGGAGATTTGGAGAAAGACAGTCACACATGCACTCATGTGTACACACACACACGGCTTTGGTCTTGGTTCATTGCAGTGAACCACCATTACTACCACCATATTCTGTGTATTTTAAATATCCCTTGTATGGGGTACACCTTATGACATGTAGGTGGAGTCATCTAGTCTGTTTTGGCCAGAAAAGGCTTCCCTGAATGAGTGATGGCCTGGTCGAGTCTTTCACAGCAGTAAATGGAGTTGGGAGGGGAGTGGACGTGGAAGAGATAGGTGTACCCCTTAGGGAGTAGTTCTGTGTGTCTGCAGCATAAAGGGTGGGTGGGGGGTTTGGGGTGTGAGGTAAATAGGAAAATAATATGGTTGCCAGTTGCAAAAATCGCAGAAAGCCTTATATTGCCAATGCAGACTCCGATGTTATTATATATGGAATTGGACTTGAAGCAGAATGATGCAATAAGGTTTACATTTTTGCTGGTCACTGTGGTGATGTGCAGAGGGTGGGTTTGGTTTTGTTTTTGTTTTGGTGGCAGTGCCATGTCCCTGAACTAAGAAGTGTGGGAGGCAGAGCAGGTTTGGGAGAAGAGTGGGAGCAGATATGATTTCTCCAGGATGGAGACCATTTAGGGCCAGAAGGTGAAAGCATTCCCTGCCCACCCCTGGTCTTTCTTGTGATCCCCACTGGTAGGCCAGTGTCGGCTACACCCGTGAGTGGCTGTCCTGTTAGCTGTTTGAGGGTCTGTCTCTCTGCTAAGCCACTCAGTGGCCTCATTCTCAACATTGTAGTGTCAGCTTAAGGGACGTTTCTTATTCGTAATGTTTTCTTACCCCCAGTGGGAGGAGCTGCACTGTTTGTGCCTTCCAGCTTTCCAAATTACAGTTTGGGAGAGGAATGTATGGCTGTGTTTTGGCTCTGACATTATAAAAGGTGAGCTTTGGACCTTAGAGGTTTCAATCATAACTGTGGAGGTAGACTGTGTGCCTTTTCCCCGCAGTCTGGTGGTAGGTCCCCCTACCCGTGGGTCCTGCGGGTGACGAGGCGGTGGGGAGGCAGTTGTGACAGGCAAGGTGTTAGATGATACCTGCCTGAACTAGAACACTGGTCATGGGCATGGAGAGGAGCAGCATTGGAGACCGTCTGCTGCTTTGTTCTTCCAACTTGTGTTGAGGACTGTGGATAAAGGGCTTTCCTTCTCCTTGTGTTGCTTGGGGATTCTGTCTCCGAGTCTGCAGTTGATTTGGCCTGAGTGGGTCTGAACAAAGCCAGAGGTTTGGTTCCCAGACGTTCCAGAATGCCTTCTAGATGTGTGTGCATCCTGGCCATTTGTGTCCGACGTTGCCAAAGTCTTCATCCACTATCTAATTTAAACCTCCTAATGAATCTTGGAGGAAGATAGAATTACCTCATTTTACAGATGAGGAGTGGAGGCTCAGGGAAATGGTGTGGCTTGTCCAGGGTCCCACACAGATAAGGTTCTGAGTGACAGCGTCAGAACTTGAACTAAGGTGCATCTGACCCATATCAGTGCTCTAACCCACCATCCTATATTATACCTCATTTGTTAAAAGAAAAATCCTGACTTTGGCTTTTTTGGGACTGAGTGGTTTTAATATAACACATAGTTGAAAATCCAAATGAGATTATTGCAAAACAGTAATGAAGGCAATTTAGTGATTAAAGTAACTTTATCTTGTCCTTGATTGTTATGTCTTTGGGTGGACGCTGAGGATTTTGTAGCTTTTCTGACTTCTTGGCATGTTTTTGATTTGTATATTGATGTCCTGAGAAGATGTCAGCATGGAAATGCTTAGCTGTCTCTGAGCAACGTTAATAGTGCAAGGTCTAATGAGTTTAGAAATCTTTCAGTAATCAGATCTGGGATGAGTGCTTCCCTTGGCTACAGGCTTTTTTTCCCCCCTCCCTAAGCATTTGGAGAGGTCTTGTCTGACTTTTAGCAGCCTTGGAGGTTCCACATAGTTCATTCATGGGAAGGGCAGATGGAAAATCATTAGCACTTCTCTCCTTCAGCAAATTGATATTTCATCAAACCTGGGCTCTGGTGGCTTTAAGACAGTAAGCCTTTTTACTCCTATAGGATAGTTCACACAGGGTGCAGTAACCCCACTAAATTAAATTGTGTACTTCGCTCTGGTGCAGAGAGGTCACCGTGAAAAGCAGTGGCTGCCGACTTACTTTACCTGGCAGTGGTTCAACTCTGTGACAGGCCTACCTCTGATTTAAACAAATTTGAGAAATATGTAAAGTTTTGGAAGCAGTTTTGCACTGATTTGATAAAAGAAACCACAAAACACTGCAGCGCAGGTGTTGAGAATGTTTGAAAGCTGATTGAGGGAAGCAGATGGCTTTAGTCAGTGGCATCCAGCCAAAAGAGCAGGTGCTGGTCATGTGACCGCTGGTTACCAGGGTAATCTGATTGCTCTTGGCGTGCAGATGAAAGGAAAGGGGCCCAGCGTTCAGCTGTAGTATTGTATAATTTGTGGCAGTTAGAGCGGAAATAAATGCTGGAAATGGAGCCTCATAGTAGGGGAGACTTCTGTCCATGTGTAGCGTAAACACTAGGACAGTTGGATGAGGAACTGTTGTATGGATTTTTTTTTTTTAATTTAAAAAATATTATTCTTTCTGTGGATCTTTTGGGGACTTAAAGTTTTTAGGACAGCACCTTTTTAAAAAAATTTTAAATAAAAAGAACTCTTTAAACCTAACTGCCGTTGACTATAATCTTGAATTCTTTGTAAGTTACTTCCTTATGTGGCTATTTACTATGCTAAAGTGTTCACAAAATAAAAACAGGCTCTGAGTATTTAGAAATAACTAGTTTAGGATTACCGAATATTTTATTTACTCATGACAAAAATACATTTTAGGCGTGTGTGGATACTTTATTATACTAACATAATTTTGAGATGTCTTACATGATGTGCTTTATTTAAATAAAAGCATAGAGATGTCTTGGCGTCTTTTGTAGTAGCTGAGGCTGAAGAAAATGCTGTTTTCTGTCAGCATACTTTTCTGGAATTTATAAACTTCAATAAATAAACTTTTTAAAGGTTTTTGAAATACATCTTGTTTTCAAGTATATTGGAATTTTAGGCTTTCTAGAAATAGTAAATGTAAATCATTAACGAGGTTAGATTAGTTGTTGGATAACATGATAATATTAGGAAATGTTGGGGCTGGTTTGGAAATTGGAATGGAAGTTAGCACTAAATGTACATTTTAAAAGAATATCAAATAAATGTCCTAAAGGTGATGGTAAACTTAAATTAAAAAATTTTTTTTCATAGAGTTCATTCATGTCTTTTGACTTATGTAACATTCAAATCCTATTAACGTTTGACAGAAACATTCTATGGAACATGCACTTTAATTATTGGGGTTGCTTTGCTATATTTTTGTATTTCAGAGACCAAGCTTTTGAAAGAGAGGCTATTGTGACTATGTCAAAAAAAAAAAAAATGCCTAGCACCAAAATAAAGCTTATGTTAAATTAAGAAGACAGCATTAAGTAAAATTATATAGGACAGGAAATTGCCATATATTTTGTTATATTTTAAAAGGCTTCATTGGATAATAATGTAGCTGGATGATATAATAGAGGACACCTAGTAGTGTTAGTTATAAAAAGGACTTAAATAGGAGTATTTAAAGCTGCAAGAGACACAAAGAAATGATCATTATAGTCTAGTTTCCCTTGACATTAAAATTAAAAAAAAAAAAAGAACCCATAACATTCTGCACCTTAAAAACTTGAAAACAAAACTGCTTCTTAATCTGATTTTTCATTATGGCTTGGTATGTTGGCAGGGATTTTGCATTGTCTAGATGAGGAAATGTACTCCGTGTGGTGTTAGGAGTTTTTGCATGAAATTTCTTTTTAATTAGGTCAGATATTTGCCAAAGGTCATCAGTATGGGGTTTGGCTATAAAAACTTAATTGAGAGTGCCATTTAACTATAAACGGCCAACATGCATCGATTTATCAGTTGTCATTGATACTTTCGGGATATTAATGTGGGAAATATAAGGCATGGGGCATGTGGAAAACCTCATTAAAAAGTGAACACTAAGTGATCCACTTTGAATTCTAGTAATAAGAAACCTGATTCAGAAGCAAGTGCTTTGAAGAAAAAGGTCAACAAGGGAAAAACAGAAGGTTCTGAAAATTCAGACTTAGACAAAACGCCCCCACCATCTCCTCCTCCTGAAGAAGATGAGGACCCAGGTGTTCAGGTAATACCATTATTCTGATCCCGAGCCTTGGTTATTTAGCATGGGTAACTTTAGCCGCATATCAAGTACACTAGACCTCCCCTGTCTTTGTTATAGAGCTGCTTTAAAGGTGGCTTTATTGTTGTCTGGAACATTATATCCACAATGGTGAGAGCTGGGGGCTGACACGAAGTTAAACTCCTGACTTCTTGGTTTTGTCATCTTTGACCTCACAATAAATAAAACTGAGAGTCTTCATTTATTTCTGTAAATGTATCCTTCGATGTTGATATATATATATATGTATATATTTGTGTTAACATGTTGTTGATGTATTGGTTCATTTAAAGCTGCTTTCATATTTCTGATTTTCTCTGAAGTTTGGTTGCTTGTCAGTTCTTTTATTTTACAGAATAAAAAAACCAACATGTAATCTGTAGCTAATCTTAAGGTTTCTGACATCTGATGGCCAGAGTTGGGATGATAAATAAAGTTTCTGTGAACAAGTTAGTGACTTTCTAGATGGTAACAGTGCAGAACTTTTCAGTGTTAGATTCTCCTGACTTTTGGAGAATTTTGTAGGAAGAAGTTGAAAAACTGAAATAAACATTAGGAATGTAGATTCTTGTGTGTAAAGCATCCTGCCTTCACTGATTAGACTATAAGGTAAGAGGCCCTTACACGTGACCGTTAAAAATTATTTCCTTGTTACAGTCTCTGGAAGTGTGCCAGTATGTTCCACTGGGATGGCTAGGAATGTCACTTCAGTGAATGACATCTAAGTTATCAAGGAGCAGTTACCGAGGAGTCCTGTTAGAATCGCAAGTCAGCCCCTAACAACCTGCTTGTCTTTTTCGGAGTGTTCAGTCCACACTAAGTACTTTGCTACCCATACCTCTACCAAGTCGCTTAAAAGTCAGAAAAAAAAAGTACAGTTGCAGCTCTATTTTAAAGAATTTCAGATAGGTTTGGGTTTTTTTGTTTTGTTTGTTTTAAAGGTTTTAGTTTTAAGTAATCTCTACACCCAGCGTGGGGCCCAACCCCACAATCCTGAGATCAAGAGTCACTGGCTCTTCCAGCTGAGCCAGCCAGGTGCCCCTGTTTGTTTGTTTTTTAGTAGAACTCCTTGATGTCTATAATGTCACGGAATGGCTTAAGCTAAGAGGGCCCGAAAGGGAGAGGAAAAAGAGAGTATGCGTGAATGAATGTGGTTTGGTTAGGTTCTGTAACTAACTTGTGATGCCGCTGGCCGTTTGGGTGAATTTTGTAATTTCCTTTTACACATCACTGTAAAGATAGGAAAGGTAAGGTAAGTAAACCTCTTTTTTTTTTTTTTTTTTTTTTTTAATGGCTTTGGGAATTTTAAACTAAAATATTTGAATGATCTTAAAGTTTATTTTTATGCACAGGGGTGTTTTCTTCTGAATCGTGTTTGCTTAAACCAGGGCCTTTATGACAATAGTATTTGGACATTAAATAGATTTCTTGACCACACAGGTCAAGAAAATTCCATTTTTCCCTCACAAATAATGCTGCTGTTTCTTGAAAGTATTTGTATTAATGGAGACTCAGTTGGACTTTAGGAAATACTGATTTTTCCCCCTTCTGCATTTCACTTATAGAAAAAGGCTAGTCTATTCAAATAAACATCAGTGCATCCTTTCTAATTAGCTAGTGCATAACTGTTATGGGTTCAGTAGCTAATATAAGCAACCACACAAGAAGATCTGACTTTGAAGGCAAGTCTTTCTGTGTTCCTGACACAGGAAGTGATGCTGACTGCTGTTTGTTGTTTCTTCCTGTAGCATATGCATGAAGGGCTTACAGTTCTTATGTTCTGTGATTGATTTGTTTAAACTATTAAATTCCGTATAATGTAAACTCAAAATTGTATCTCAAAGTACTACAACAGAGAGACCACGGAAACACATTTAAATCTTCCCTTTGGTATAACTGTGTTAACTATGTGTAACTTTTCTAAAATAATGTAAGTTTATCAAATTGGCCTATTATTTTAGTCTCAGTTCAGAAGTTTTGATTTATGGTTTATTTTCTTTTTTAAAAAAGTTTTTATTTTTTAATTTAATTTAATTTATTTTTTTTAAAGATTTTATTTATTTATTCATGAGAGACACAGAGAGATGCAGAGAGAGAGGCAGAGACACAGGCAGAGGGAGAAGCAGGTTCCATGTAGGGAGCCTGATGTGGGACTTGATCCTGGGCCTCCAGGGCCTCCAGGGCCTCCAGGGCCTCCAGGATCGTGCCCTTGGCTGAAGGTGGTGCTAAACCACTGAGCCACCTGGGCTGTCCTAAAAAAAAAGTTTTTATTTATTTATTTGAGAGAGAGAAAATGAGCAAGGGGAGGGGCAGCAGGAGACTGAGAAACAGGCTCCCCACTGAGCGGGGAACCTGATGCTGGGCTCCATCCCAGGACCCTGGGGTCATGACCTGAGCCAAAGGCAGATGCTTAACCGACTGAGCCACCCAGGCGCCCCAATAAGCTTTTTTTTTTTAAAAGTAGTTTTAGGTTTACACAAAAGTATTTATATATGCCAAAGGCAGATGCCCAACCTACTGAGCCAGCCAGGCACCTCCTGAGTTATGGTTTAAATGGAATGCTTACACTTTGTTTTGATTTTAAGAAATCTTTCAAATAATAATAGTTTGGCAGACCATAATAGAAGTGTATTATGTAATGAATTGATTTTATGTTGGGAAATGGTAAAAGGAATCTCATTACCTAAAATAAATGAACTTAAGATCACTATTGTTTAAAAGGCAGAAAGCCATAACAATATGTAAAATTTTCAGGAAAAATTTAGTTCTAATTGTATTTTTGGTGTTTTTGCTCTTATGAAGTGACCGTGTATCCACTACTAACAAACCCCATCACTGTTGCATAGATTGATAACCCAAAGTTGATGTGAGAACAAACTTCCAGAATTAAAAAAGGTCTATCCACCAATCATAAAATTTCTGTTTAAAAAAGAAAAGCTTACTGTTTTATTGTACTGGAACATTTCTTCAGTAGGGAGATTTAGTGTATAGTGGATTTGTGTTAGACTGTATCTGAGGGTGTCTAGTTACTTAGGCTGGAAGCATACTGTGACATGGCCCCAACCAGGGAAACCTGATAAAACATCCAGATGCATCACTGATAGCACTTCCTCCTTATAGTAATGACAACAAGATGAAAATATAGATTAGCCCATTTCAATTTAGTTAAATTGATAGATTAAATGAAATACAGATTTGCTAAATCTTACCAATTAAAATACCGTTACTGATAACAACCATTTATATCTTAAGGAAATTGACAATTGAGAAGTGAGGAATGGTTAAATGGGCACAGGAGCAGGAGTTATTCTAGATCAGCTTTGGGAAGAGAGAAGGGAAGCTGTGCAGGGTATCCTGGCCTTGTAGCATCAGTACTTTGTGATTATTATTATTATTATTATTATTATTATTATTATTATTTTGGAAAGGTAGCGCTAATTAATGATGACTTTAAACCTACTAATTTCACTTGGCATTAGTATGGGCCATGCACTGTTCTAAATGCTTTAAATGAATTGTGTTATGTGATCTAATTCCCTAATGGGATCTTCACAATATACTTATGAAGTAGTTAACTATCATGAACCCCATCCTGCAGATCGGGAGACTGAGGTCCACAAAACAATATGTCCAAAGTCACATAGTGAGAACCTGGGCCAATTCAGAGACTCCGCACTCACCTCCAGGGCCCCCAAGGTCAAATTGCCTCCAGTGGTGTGGGGGGAGGTCACAGATAGCAGAACCCCTGCTGACCTAGGATTGGTTCTGGGTCAGGGCTGACTAGGAGGATCAGAGGAGGAGCCTCTACTCTGGTCCATGTGCTACCCTGTGGGTCTAAGCCACTACAAGTTTATTAATAAGAGGTTACCCCACATACCTTGAGCCAGAAAGGTGCTTTGCACCTCTGCAGTCTAGACTGTGTAAGATCAGAGCTCACAGTCTAAAACAACTCATTTGATGGTCATACTGTAGCAAGTTTGTGTTATAAGCTGCCTCCCAGCCCCTCCTGAGAGCAGAGAGAGCAGAAGTGCGGTAAAACAAAACTCAATCCATCTTATCCTCCGAGGCAAGGTGCTGGGCTTCCGTGGTCCTGGTTTAAGCTGCGAATATCCTTGCTTGCTCCCCCTCTGGTCTGCATGGTGGGGTGACTTGCCTCTTTGTTTTACTAACGAACTTTAAAATTCAGAGTCTCTTTAAAATGTTTTATTTCATAATTCTTTGAAAAAAGTTCATAAGTGTTACTTTCTCAGTATTTTGATTCATTTTGAGTGCTTCGTGAACTCCTCTATAAGTTGTAATCTTAATTTATCAGTGATTTAAAATTTACCCATGTCATTTTAGAGTTGTGTTAGATTTTATCAAATACACATATTAACGAAAGGTGATTTCCTCTTGTTTTTAATTGACAGAACTAATCTTCATCAAAAAGGTCTAACAATACAGAACTGTTTTGAGCAAAAAGTGTGTAAATCTCCTCCTGCTCCATTCACTTCACTCCCTAGAATTAATAGTTATTAACAATTTGTTGTGTGTCTTTTCAGGTTTTTGTTGTTGTTGTTGTTGTTATTGAAAGTGTATACATATACCATTTCTTAGCAAATATTCCTGTAGTCTTAGAGAAGTAAACGAGACATTCAGTGTCCTTGTTTTGAGTTTATGTGTTGATGAGTCATACATACAAAGAGATGCACAAGCATTTCTGTTATCCTAAATAGAATTATAAGCTGCTTATTATTATGTGACTTGCTTTTTATTTTACAATTTATCTTGCAGATCATTCTGAAGATATAAAAGCTTGGGTCTAAAAAAAAATTGAGATATCTTGCAGATATTCTCAAGATATGTACCTTACTAGAAGTGCAATCGCTAGGTCAAAGGGTGGGCATTTTTAAACTTTTGATAGACAATGACCATACTGTCCTGCAAGGTGGATAACCCAGTCTTTTGACGTTGGGGTGGGAGGAGACCATTTTGCTAATAATCTTACTAATACCAGCTATTACCAGAACTTTACATTTTAATCAGTGTGGTAAAAAATTTAACTAAAAAAAGTAAAATTAGTTTTCACAGTCATTCACTATAAATTCTGCCATTCAGTCTTTCATCTCCTCAAAAATTTTAAGACTATTGCCAAGATTAAAATGCAAACCTTTTATTTAAATGGCCCTCTGAAGTACTATATCAGTATTTATATAGAACTTTGTAATTTACAGATTATCTTCTAATGCCTTCACTTTCTTGGATATTTTATTATTATAGGAAAAACTTAAAACATACAAAAGTAGAATAGTATACACTGCTGTTTACCTGTCATCCAGCTTCTATATAGCTTTCACTTCTGAGCGGTGCACCGCCTGACTAAAGAATCAGTTGTGTCATTACTTCCATTCCCCAGCTGAAGATCTGGTAACTGGGAGTGACGGAGCCTTGGAAGTTCCAGACACCTGACTCCAGATTCCACCCCATTTCCGTTATGTTCACTGCCACTGTGGTTTCTTATGTGATTTACAGGGTTAAAATTATCAGCTTTTAGCTGAGGTTAATCTAAAAAAAAAATATATATATATATATACACACACACATATTGCCATCCTGAAAAGTTATAAAGAGCATCAGTGATGGCTTCTTAAACTTGCTTTGTTGGATTTGTTTGTTTTTGTTTTAGAAGAGACGTTCCAGCAGGCAGGTGAAGAGAAAGCGATACACAGAAGACTTGGAGTTCAAGATTTCTGATGAGGAGGCAGATGATGCAGACACTGCTGGGAGAGACTCCCCCTCCAACACCTCTCAGTCAGAACAGCAGGTCAGCAGCCCTTCTGTGTGGTTCTCACGTGTCTTGCACAAGGTGGACTAGAGCTCGAATAGCTGGAAGCCTTGGACTCTGAGTCGGAGAACATTCATCTACTATTGGCTAATGTACTGTGGGATGTTAAATGTTTAGCAGTAGCTTTTAGAAAGCCCTGTTTGCTGAAATTTATTTTTATATGAGCCTCTGATACATAATTTGATGCAGTTTTGGAGAATTAATGGCCTATGTTGAGGAATAGTCAGAGCTAGGATGCAAGGAGGCTGAATTTACCTCTGAAGAATTCAGGGCTGTAGCTTCTGGGACTTTAATAAACCACTCAAGCTTGTCTCCTGCTGTTAGGCACCGTCAGAACCCCTTTATGAAATTACTGCCTTGTAGTACCCAGCAGGGCATACTTTATTCTCTGTGCAATGTAAATGATGGATAAAATAGTTTGTATAAAATATGGCTAGTAATGTTGGATTGATTATTGTAAAGATCTTTTTTTTTAATGCTCTTTTGTTACCATTACTGTACTTTAGTTAACAAACTGGTAACCCATTGAAAAGTATATTAAATGCCAGTTTTTACTTTATTTGGTAATTTGTGCTATGTTAAGTTGTTATATAACATTTTATGTGACCAACATAGATAAAAGCTGCCTACAATAACAGAATGATGAGTATATTTACCCCATGGGTATAGATGAGCAAAAGTTATATTTTTGACTGCTATCATGCAGAGATTATTTTCTCTTGGCAGCTGGAGTTTCTGAATGTTCTCTGGCTTTAGGGACCCATGCTAGTCCACATAATTAAACCACATAATCATGAAGTAATAAACACAGATCTTCCTTTGCCTTTCTAGAGAGTGAGAGTCTTGTTCTTTTCAGTCATAATTTCCCACTGGTGACTTTGTACCCAGTGATTTAAAGGGTATGAATTTAAAGGGGAGGAAGGTAGATGTAAAGGGAATGATTTCTTATTTTTATAGCATGGAATGGGATGGTTTCTATTTGGGTTGATTGATTCTACTTTGGTTTTGGTTTTTTTAGGAATCTGTTGATGCAGAAGGTCCAGTGGTAGAAAAAATCATGAGCAGTCGTTTAGTAAAAAAACAGGTAAGCACCACTTGGAGTGATCAAAACCTATGGTATATGTATGACTCTTAAGTTATTTTTTGCCTTATGATTTCCATTAAAAATTCACTATTGTAAAACAAAACTCCTGGTGATATTTCTCATCCTGTCTGATTTATTAGCCAAATATAAAACTATGAGCTATTTAGCCCCAAATGAAATTGAAATATATCAAACAATCAGTGCTTTATGACACCATTTAGAGTAGACAAGGAACTCAAAAATCGCCAAAGAAATATATAAGCCTTTTAGAGTTATACGCTGCCTCTTTCATAAATACTATTCATAAAAAAATCATAAATGTGAATTTACCTCTCCTCTCCCTTAGGAAAGTTCCCTGCCTGCCCCTGTCCCTGCCCCCACCCCAGGATGGAGGTTTATCATTTTAGTGAGTAGGTGTTTTCTCATACTTTCCATAACATTTCTTCATATCCAATTAAAATATTTATTAATATCTTTTTTTGTCAATGCAAAGGTGAACTACAGAACTATTTTCAGTGTAATTTCTTTTCTTTTTTTAAGATTCAGTTTTTTTAAAGTAATCTCTATACCCAACATGGGGCTTGAACTCACAACCCTGAGATCAAGAGTCACATGCTTCACTGACTGAGCCAGCCAGGTGCTCCTTCAGTGTATTTTTTGAAGATAATATGACTTATTCTTCAAAATTAGTCAAAATTTATGTTCATCTGAGGTGAACTCTAAGTACCTGTTACTACTAGTCTGATAGCTTTGTCACTGAAGAACACATATAAAGCAGTCTAGTACTGATGGAGAGTCCCTGTTTCATCCCAACCATCTCTCTTTTGCCAGTTGGAGAAAATGTTTTATTTTGTTCGAAGAATTACATAGACCTTGAGCTGCACCTCTATATTCTAGCATACAGTTTCCAGTGTCCCTAGAAGTGGTGTCCTATGGATATAGGATGCCTGTCTTTCAGCTTGAATCTTTGTCAAATGCAGTTCTTATTTGCTTTCCAGGTAGGTGGAAGTACAACCTCATTGCTCTGATATGTAAAATAAGCTGCTGCTTTTGTTTGTTTGTTTTAAAGTGAGATGTATGCAAAATGTGACTTACCATTGAAAGATATGAGGCATGGAGGAATCAGTGAGACCCCAGATTTATCAAATAGGGAACCTTTGCTCTTCAGATGCAATTGTCGAGAGACCCTTGAAAATGGTATTACACCAGCAGGGCATTTCTCTTTACCTTTGTTGCAGTACTGTTTGCTTTTCTATTGTGTTATTCAGAGTGTGGATTTTTTTTATCAGACTCTACAACTCTAGTTCACAGGAAAATAATCAAGAATGGCATGTCAAGATATTTTGAAATTGAGCGTAGGGGATGGGAGTTATATGGAGTGGCTATCTGTTGACCCTTTGAACATGACAATTTCCTTTCTGATGAATTCAATGATAAAATTTCCACCAAATTTCCCACCTGTTTAAGCAGAAATGAGCACTATTTAACTCATTAGAAAGGTTGCGTTTTTGTCCTGCTAATGACTTTAGAACTGTTAATTTGTGAAATGTCAATATATGGTAAAATTTAAATACTTGACATGCTTTAAAGAATAATCCCCTTCACAGAATTGAAGTGACTTGTTGGAGTAAATAGCATGTGGTTTGGATAGGATGTATTAATTTTCATTCAGTTGATAGTGCTTCAGCAGGCATACTCAGCAGGTTTGGGGTTGCAAATTATAATTAGCTCTATTATTCAGAGCTACTTAGACTATGCATTACGTGGGACGTTGCTTTTCCTTTCTGCTTTGCCCACTTTACAGCTCTTTTTTCTTTTCTCATTAGCTTTAAAAGATAGGTACCCACGGTTAGGAATAGGTATTGTTATCATTTACAGGCAACTGAGGTTATTTTATCATAGGAGATTAAAAATCACTTTAATTTTATATGACGGTGGAGTGTTTGTGGAGTTGGTGAATTTTAGGATGGAGAAGATGAACGGAAGAATTGGTCTGAGCAGGGAGGTATGCCTTGAGGTGTGATTTAAAGTAAGGATGAGATGTATAGCTCATTGAAGTGCTTTTACATTACTGGTGTTCATAAAGCGCAATAAAAAGTCATCAGAACATTGTAAACATTAGCAGGTACTCACTTTTCCAATTGGTAATGTTCTTGAAATAGTTACTTTAGTTATCAGCTCTATTAACATTGGAGGAGAGTGTGGCAAATAGAAACAAAAGGAAATTTGAGATTTTCCTGTGGATTCTAGCTATGCCTGCTGGTCTGTGTCCTATTACCATGAATAATTGAAGAAGTAGCTGTGAGAAGGTGCCTTTATCTCCCCCTGGCAGCACTACAGTAACTGCTGTGGGCTCTCAGAGCCTACCCTACACGGTGCTGACACATAGTGGGGACTCAGATAATCGTTTCCAGAGTCAGTTGACCTCATCACTGTAGCCTGAGAAGCGTTTCTCATTGTCATGGAGTCATGCGGACACAGAGCTCATCTGGCAGAGCCTCCGTAATGCAGCACCTCCTGTTAAATAGGGCTGGCTCAGGCCTGTATGTTGTTCTAAACTCACGTTCAAGTGTGTGAGTCCCAGGGAAAGGGATGTAGATGATACTCGTATTTGAATTTTTAGGTAAATTTAAGAATGGACTTTTGGATTGTACAATTGTTCATTCTTTTGTTTTCTGCATTTAGTCCATCATGTAGCCCTTTCTGCTTGGAGCCATCTGTCCTTGGAGAATAATAATTCAAATCCTTTTTGTATTGGAAGGTCAAAAGTAGTTTTAAAAGTAAATTCTGGGGGATCCCTGGGTGGCGCAGTGGTTTGGCGCCTGCCTTTGGCCCAGGGCGCGATCCTGGAGACCCGGGATCGAATCCCACGTCGGGCTCCCAGTGCATGGAGCCTGCTTCTCCCTCTACCTGTGTCTCTGCCTCTCTCTCTGTGTGTGACTATCATAAATAAATAAATAAAAAATTTTTAAAAAAAGTAAATTCTGGCTATATTCCCTGGAATTCTTTTTTTTTTTTTTTTTTTTTAGGTTATCCCATGATATATTTTCTTAAGAGCTTATTTAAATTCCAGGGTATTTGTTTTAATCTTCTTTAGCTGAACCCACTAATAACAACAACAAATAGTATGTAAAGTGGGCAGAAGTCTTCATCACATTTATTATGTCCTACTTTCTCCATAAGTGAACTGTGATTTGGTATCTCTGGTAGAGAATAGAGTAGGGTTGGGTCAGAAGTAGGAAGTGATTCATACCTTTGCTTTATTGATGTCTTTATCAAGGCGCTTTCTCTTTCTGTTGTAAATTTTCTAACACTTTCCCTTTTGGGGAAACTATAGTTTAGCTTTGTTTCTCCAGTGTGGCTGCTTAATTTAGTGATAGAATGCTTAGGGAAGGTCATCCATTATTTTTGGCTTCAGGATTGCCATTTACAGAAAGAATCCAGGTGGCCAAAGGAGTCGATTTATTGTCTGGTTCCTGTGAACGATGGAAACAAGTATGGCTTAATATATTTGGAACTTTAAATTTCATATGAATAATAAGGATTTTCATAGACTAGCCTTGGAGTCTAATGAAAAGATATACACGTTTCTCAAAAATATTCTATTGAACACATAAAATTACTGTAGAGGGCTCTCAAATTTAATAGTAGTTGTCCAGAAAATAAATTTGCTGGTTTTTTGTGTATGTGCAAGCACACTTGCATTCATGTCCAGAACTCTAGTGCTTGGAGTCAGTTATTCATTGGTTATGATATTGTTATCATTATAGAATAGTGTTTGAAAGTTGGGACATGAGGATGGATAATTGTTGGGGCTGTTTCCAGATATCACCAGAGGCTGGTCAAACTGCCATTTATTTATTTATTTATTTATTTATTCATTCATTCATTCATTCATTCATTCATTTAGATTTTATTTATTTATTCATGAGAGACAATGAGAGAGAGACAGAGACACAGGCAGAGGGAGAAGCAGGCTCCATGCAAGGAGCCCGATGTGGAACTCGATCCCAGATGCCATGATCATGCCCTGAGCCGAAGGCAGACACTCAACCGCTGAGCCACCCAGGGTGTCCCCAAACTGCCATTTAATGAATAATTAAAATGGTGTTCCTGAGGGCTAATGAATTCACATACTTTTGTTAATTGTTTTGCTATTAGTAAGGCAGAGGTCAGTAAGATCATATGTATATGAAACAAAAGGTATAAAGCAACTCTACTCACAGTTCTAGGGGCAAGAAGGTGATCCAGTATGTGTGGTCACTTCATCAAAGAACAGGCTTATAATTTGGGACATCCAGAAGAAACAGGCCTTGGTAGAATTCTATACCAGCTCCAGGTGGTACTACATGAAGCCTTGGAACCCAGTTGCTTCCTCTCAGACAGCTCTCGACCCTCTTGGTAGTCATTTCCATGGCGGGTTCCTAGAGGAATAGCTGATCATGACAAGAAAGTGGGTATTGATGACAGTCAAGAGACAGACAGTTGATGGCTGTGAGTCAGAACTTTCTGACCACAGGACTGAGATAGGATGAAAACTATCCGTGGTGTTCCAGAGTAGATCCTATGTGCTTTGGTGTCTGCTTAGAAATTAGGGGCTGGTAAGACTATTTATTTAGAATATGATGGAAAAGCCAGTATAGGGGGAAAGATTGGGAAGAAGAAAATCAGGAAATAAGAGAGAATAGAAATGATAAAGCTTGGTTTTTTGTTTTTTGTTTTTTTACTACCTCAAAGATACATAATTTTGAAACTTTCTGAATTGAAAGAAATATAACTAGCATTAAAAGAGTAAAAACGGTAGACGAGACACTTGAATTCCATCCTAGGATTGGATTTCACGGTAATGCTATGACAAATGTCAAAAGGTCTAGGCTCATCCTGGCTCTCCCTTTACCCTGGTTGTCTTCTGTCTTGTCATGGCCTTTCTACCAGAATCTCCAGTTCTGTGCAGAGCTAATGTATTTCAAAATGACTACTGAAATGTGTGAGTGGAAGAGGTAACATTGGGTTCGAAAGAAGTAAGGTGGGGGCTAGTTAGGTTGTCTCTTGAATTGACAAGAATTTCTCTCTAAATTAAATCAGTTAATTCCAGGCTTATGTTGCTGGCTCTTGATGGTACCCAGCAAAAATTCTTTTTTTCCATTTTTGACAACTTAAACGTTTGGGATAGTGATGGTGTCCTGTATATATTGTTTAAAAAGCTATTTATGGTTATGACCACTTATATATCATTAGATCAGAACCAGATATTAATGGGCTTTGACTACGCTCATAAATATCCTGCCTTCTAATTGCTGAGGGCTACGCAGGTGGAAAAGCAGTTTAAAATTTGATTGAGGAGATACATGTGAGAGTTTCAGAGAAAAGTTTAAGTTCACACAGTCTTTGATAGTAGTTTGAAGATTAGGGATTGAGGAAATTGTAGCCTCTCAGAGCAGAGCCTGTGCTAGTCTGTCATCCAGTATAGAAGTCTTTGCTCTTTTGTTCGTCCTTTACCATGTTCCTACTTGCCTTAATTTTCTCCGCAGCATCTCTGAGGCGGCTTAGCCAAGTGTGACCCTCGAGGCAGGCTTGGGTGCTCTTGTAAGAGTGTAAAAGCAATCCCTAAACATCTGTAAGTGGTGTTTATGTTCTACGTCCCTGATTTATCTGATCAAATGTTCCAGGAGAAAATTACATACTATGACTTGTTTAATAGCCTAAAACCAGAAGGGAAAAAAAATATCGAAAGAGATACCTAAAATATCATATGAGTGGTATCTTCTGCTGCACACACTGCAGTAGGTGGGATCAGGGGAGATGGTGTAGATAATCTCACCACCGAACTCTTGATTTGGCTGATGCATATCACGATTTTAACCTTAACCTAAATGTAGTAGTTGGAGTGTTAATTTTATTTGGCTGCTATGTGTGTGAGACATCTTGTCTGAGAGATTTTAATTGTACCACTGAGTAAAACTAAAACTGTGAATTGTGATGCACTGATATTACAGTGTAAGAACAAGGTTTAGTTTTATATGGTTTCTTGTTTAGAGTTATTAACTATATGGAGGAATAAATGTCTTTTAAATATTTTAAAACATTACAAAACCCACAATGTAAAGTTGCCATGAGGCAGCCAAAAATAATACATATGGCATTCAGGAGAGCAGTTGCTAATTGGCTGCTGCCTGAGAAAATGGTACACTTGGCGTCTACTTAACACTGTGGGTTTGGCAGAGAGCCAAATTTGGGGTCAGGTTGTTGTGAATGAAGCTGCATGTGGTTAGGGAGGAGTTAAAATGATTCATGTCTTAGAAGCTATAGCACATTGAGTAGCTTGCATGGGCCTAAGCGTGTTAGTCTTCATCTCACTGGCCTCCTACTGCTCGCAATGTGCTCATCCTTACAAGAACATCAAGCACTGCCTTTCTCGTTCCTGTTTCGTATTCCTGTGGGAGTAAATCACTACTTTTGGAATATTCTAGTAGTTGGTGTTAAGTATGTGTCTGAAATTTTCTTTTGCTGCAGAAGGACTCTGGAGAAGAGGTAGAAGTTGAGGAATTCTATGTGAAATACAAAAACTTGTAAGTAAACTGTGATTTTTTTTTCTCTTTTAATCGGGGGATATATTGTCAAAGTCCTAATTAAGGATGTAAGAAATAATTGGAAAAATGAAAAAATAATTGGGAATTGGGAGATTTGGGTATGGTTTGTTTCATGCTTTGGAGGCCATTGCCTACTAACTTTTGTATCCTTGGAATTTCATAAATTTCATTTTTCTGGAAAAATGTGTAATTGGTAGAAAAGTTGACTAGCTTTCATGTATAACCAAGAAATTCTTTTTAGAAGGAATACAGCCTCATACAATAATAGAAAAGTGAGTAAAGTCATATTTGCCTGTCCTTTGAGAATGAATTTTACTCTGTGAGGCCACTCTCCCTCCTCTGGCTGTGCATAGGATGCCAAGCACTTGAGATGAGATGTCTCCTATCAGGCGAAGGCTCTAGAAAATTATGACATCATTCACATTTTGAAATGCAGTGAGCTGTGATTTTGTTTGTTTCTGGTTAGTAGATTTGAATTGCAAAAGTTTTAAAAACTGAAGAACTCAGTGAGTTGTTATTCTTTATTGTAGATATAGGACCAGACACATACTTGATGATCCAAGTAGTTGTGAGGATCAGTAGTCATCCCGCTAAAGTCATCCCATCTGCGGCCTTTTTCTAGTTTAAGCAGTAGTCACAGAACAAGGACAAAAATCTTCATGGATAACATAAAAATTAAGTTTAAAAATGTCAAAGCAAGGAACTCAAACCCTATATTAATAAGTTCTAGAGTTTAAAGAGAGGCTTTTGGGAGTTGCTGTCAGAACAGCCTAAGAAAATATACCATACTCTTAGAAAATGAAAGCACTGGGCCCATGGTCTCTATCATTCTCCCTTGTTGCAACTGCCACTGTGTTAATAAACTAATGTAGTTTAAAGTTTTGCTCATAAGACCTTTATTGAGTGAAAAGATGAAGAAGTCTCTTGTCAGTGTTATTGTGGGAGTTCAGTGATATACAAAATACAGCGATAAAGAAATGCTCAGTTTGTATTAGATGGATGTTGTCATCATTTTGTACTTAGAGCATTATGACTGTATACATGTGGAAATTATACATATGACATGATTTCATATATAGTCATATAAGGGAAGCATCAGCATAGGTAAGGAGGAGATATAAGTAAGCCAGGGAGAGTTCTCTGGTAGATTTATCAAATCACACACAAAGCAAGAAATTTAAGTATTGATTCCCACAAAGTGGCACCACTAGATCAGCATCCATTCAAATCAGGATGTGGAAGTGAGGGCTTGAGGTACTTGATTCATTTGTGACTAGGTCCCACTGCCAGTCCAGGAGAGACTAGTCATCCTTCATCGGTCATGTGAGATGAGGCAAATGTAGTTATAAAGAAGAGCTTTTCTGTCTGATATTATTGAGTTCTAAGAGAAATTAAAATTTCCCTAAAATTAACAGTTCCTGTCAACCTTTTATTTGACATAATTTCAAATTTACAGAAAAATTACAGAACTGGTATAAAGAATTCTTGTTTTCCTTTTTGTAATTGTAAAAGTATCTTCTGGAAAGATTTTTGAGATTCTTAAATGTGATAATGGTTACCAAGTGGTGATTTACTAATTCTGTCACCCATTCTAAATGTATTAGTTGGGTTTTCACTGTAAGGGAGAATTTGGCCTAAATCTGCTTCTTTGTAGCTGTGTAGACTTGCAATGTCTTATTTTTATTCAGTGGGCCATAATTCTTTATTATCATATCATTATTTACTTTGCTCACATCCCAGATTTGGCCACTGGGAGCCCCTTCAGGCTGGATTCTGTTTCCTTTTGCCTTGTCCCCATCCTTCTTTGAGCACTTCCTTACTTTCTGGCAGCAGAGGATATTCTAATCTCATCTTGTAATTGTCCTGTTTAAGTCCTGGAATAGGTTATTTATCCAAAGAGACTTGGTTGTTTCTATTGAAGAATGGCATTTAGAAACCACCATTTGAGTACTAGGTGTGCACATTGCTGCAGGGAAGTCAGCGCTTCAGGGGCCTGTCAGTAGATAGAGCTAGGTGGGCCACCTGCTCGTGTACATGCATGTACACACATGTGTTTATTATATATACACATCTCTGTGTACCTACCTATCTACTTACCTAACAATGATGAAAAACAATGCCTATAAAGGGGGAGGGTCTTTATAACAATTGTTCTGGCTTTATTTCAACAGCACTGCAGGGCTCATTCTGTCCTTTCCCCTTCTAATAGTAATGACTCCCTTCTTCAACCATGAGAAACCTGGTTCTCATTATCTCTAATATATTTGCTTATTTGTCAGTCTTAGAATATACAGGAAGTGTTTTCCAAATTACTAGACCATATTTTTGTGAAAAAGAAGCCTACCAACTATAAAGTTCATTCAGTATTTGTATGTTTATTTGAGAGAGAGAGAGAGCATGAGCAGGGGGAGGGCCAGAGGGAGAGGGAGAAGCAGACTCCTTGCTGAGCAAGGAGCCCAACATGGGCTCCATTCCAGGACCCTGGGATCATGACCCAAGCCAGAGTCAGACCCTTAACCAACTGAGCCCTTTTCCCTTTCCTTCCACCTCATTCCTACTTACCTTCTCATCAATCCCAGATTTATCCTTTCTGTAATTTTTGGTATGAACACACAGATAACATATATATGTGTGTGTGTGTGTGTGTGTAAATATATATACAGAAAATATTTTACATATAATAAAAGTATTATTTTCCCCTGTTTTCTTACAAAAAATAGCAACTATCAGTACACATTTTCACTTTGCTTTTTAATAATACTGTATTTTGGCAATTATTCAATATCAAGCCATAAGGTCTTCTTCACTCTTTGTTACTGCTGTGTAGTACTCCATTTCATGGCTGTGTCATCACTCATCCAAACACATCCTGTGCATGTGGGCATGTAAATTGCTTTTGATATTTTATAGTTATAGATGTTACAGTATATATTCTCATGCCTACATATTTTGAGATTGTTTTAGGCACAGTTTGAGGGTGAAATCCTAGGAATGGGATTGCTGTATTCAAAGGCAAACATATATGTAGTTCTATTAGGTATTGCCACATTCCCTTCCATGAGGGTGTAGCCCTTTGCCTTCCTACCAACAATATAAGAGACCATCTATTTCCCTACAACCTTTCCAGTGTAGTATGGTAGTTTCATTTTTTGTGAGAAATTGTATTTTGCTTTAGTTTTTTTTTCTTAATTTGTGAACAAGAACATCTTTTCATTAGTTTAATCTTCTTTTGTGAGTTGTGTCATCATGTCCTCTGCCCATTTTTCTGTGTGATCTGTTGCAACTATGTTTTCTTAGTTTCTATTATCCTTTGACTTTATATTTTTATTGCATTGTAAATTAAAGAAATTTTTTATGTATTTAGATTTATTAATATTTTCTCTTATTGAATATGGCATTTGAGCCATAGCTAGAAAGATTTTCCCTACCCCCAGATTAAAGAGGAACTTGCCATGTTTTCCTCTAGTACCTGCATGGTTTCATTTTCTGTGTGTAGGTGCTTGATCTACTTGGTGTTTATTTTGGGGTATGGCATAAAGTATAGTAATATTTGGTTGTTCCAATTTTATACTTTTCCAAATATTGTTGTTTTAGCACCGTTATTAAAAAGTCCATCTTCATCCTGGCAATTTGAGATATGTTCCTTATCATGTCCTAAATTTATATATTTATTTGGAACTATATACGTACCATTTTTTTTTTTTTTTTAAAGAGAGAGAGCAAGGGAAGGGCAGAGGGGGAGAGAGAGAATCTCCAGCAGGCTCTGCACTGGGCTCGATCTCATGACCTTAAGCTCTTGACCTGAGCCGAAATTAAGAGTCGGGCACTCAACCCAGGTGCCCCTGTACCATATTTTAATCCCTTGGTCTGCCTTTCTATTCATGAGCCAGTAGCATGCTGTTTTACTTATAAAGGCTTATGGTATATTTTAATGTCTAGTGTATCTAATTTCCCCTAAAAACTTGCCCTTTTTAGTCTTTTTCTGGATGTTCTTGCATGTTTATTTGTATATATGTCAGTATTAACTCACCTAACACCATAAAAATGCTTCTTTATATTTTATTTATATTTATATTGTATTACATTTACGAATTTATGATTTATGATGGTGAGTCATGCTCTCTAAAAATAAGGTTGTCTTTCTAGTCCATTCAACTCTATTTTTGTGTCTTTTAGAAGGGTTTTGAACATTTCATACATTTGTAAATTAAATACATTGCTAAGCATTTAATGTTTGTTGATAACATAAGTGGTTTTCTCTACCGTTGTATCTTCTGATTATTGTTTGTGTAAATGGAAGCTATTGACTTCTGTATGTTAATTTTATATCCTGCTACATTGCTAAATTATTTCATTTTATTATTTGAATTAGTATTCTAATGGATTATCTAGGGTTTCCCAGCTATGCAGTCATACAGTCTGTAAATAGGGGGAGTTTTACTTCTTTCCAATTATTGCCCCCCTTGTTTTCTCTTGTCTAATAGCATTAGCTAGTGCCTCAAGTACAATATTAAATAATAGTGGGGGTGGTGAGTATCCTTGCCTTCTTTCTGTTCTTAGTGAGAGCTGTGGTTTTTCTCCATTTAGTAAAGCAGAATCACTATCCAAAAAATTACAGCCCAGTTTACAAATGAGAGAGTGACTAAATGCCTATGTCCACCTCACAGCCACACCAGTGGTGCTTTTAAAGGCATGTGCTGCACCTCAGGAAAGACAAGGGTGTTGACTTACACAAATGTCTTTTTCTATCCAATAATTAGACTAGACTAGGTTATTTTTATAGTATTTGTTTCTGATAATATGCAGTAGCAGGTTGCACATTATTTATTGGAAATTGAGAAAGTACTTGAAAGTAGAAAATAAACTACTTGGAATCTTACCACCCAGAAATGATCATTATTAACATTTTGATGCATTTTCATCTAGGCTCTTTTCTCTGTGTGCATGTGTGTACAGGGTTTATATCAATTCATATTCTACAAAGTATATGTATTTAAAGTCCTTATCTCCCTCAGTCAATTGTATAAGGACTAAATTAGTCCTTCCTTTTGCATATTATACTTTACATAAATATAAACGATATAATGCTTAATATCATAAGCCTTTTCCCTGTCATTGATCATTTTTGACAGATTTTAGAATGGCTGCATAATTTCTAAGAGTAGTAGTACCTTGATTTTGAAATAGGCACATATTCAGCACCTTATTTCTTTTTAGTGTCATCACCAGAAAGAGGAATAGGAGACAGGCTATCTGGGGCAGGGAGAGAATGATGCTACAAAAGAATATTGAAATAGCAAACCAAAGAATGTCAAAGGTATCATAAAATGTTAACTATATACCTATGTCAAAGGGAGGGTGAGAGTGTTCAAGTTGAGGTTAGAGAGAACACCTGTGCTTGGAGCAGGCCGTGGTGAGTGTGAAGAGGAGAGGACTTGCCCAGTGTGGGGACTAGGTAGACAGTAGAGAGGGAAAAATTCACAGGGGTCCAAGAAACATCATTTCAAAACTCCTGGAAGAATGAAGCTGGGAGGGCAGAAATTGATCAGGGGCTGGTTGGGGTGTGGGTGTTCAGAGAGCAAGTGATGGTTCTTTTCTCTCTGATTGCTCTAGAAGGACTAGGTTAGGTTTACCAGTGCTGTTTTAAATTTGAATTCTCTTAACTTGATGGAAACCTTTTATTTCTCAATTAATGATAAAAGGCTCAAAATGTAAATTCATAATTAGGGCCACCCTGTAGTGCTAATTGTTTTGTATTGAAGTGTAATCCATTCACTTATGGAAACAGCTTGTTAGTAGGTCCTTTTCTCTTTTTAATGGGAGATAAATAAGAGAACTGGAGGCTTAGGATGGAAGACAAATTCAGGCACTATTACTGATTTTTTTTTCTTATTCTCAAACATGAATAATTGTATTGAATGTTGATCAGCAGTCTCAATAAGTAGGTAAACAGCTTATTTTGTTAATTAGTTGATTTTGGGGGGGAATAATAAAATTATTTTCTACATGTTTCAAGTATATTATTTTATTCTTTTAGCTCTTATCTTCATTGTCAATGGGCATCTGTAGAAGATCTGGAAAAAGATAAGAGAATTCAGCAAAAGATCAAACGATTTAAGGCAAAGCAGGGCCAGAACAAATTCCTTTCAGAGGTATGAAATACCCAGTTAATTTTCTTAAGTAGTAACTTTCTTAAAGTGTTTGACTTTTGAATTTTAGTTTAGCAAATGGCTAAGAAAAAAAATACTTTGCCTCATTTGGTGCTGTTACTTACATACTGGTAACTGGTTATTGCTAAAAAAAAATTTGTAAACAGGAAATTTCTCATTCTTCCTGTTGCTTAGTCTAGAAGATACTGGTCCTTATATTATGTGGAAATATGATGGTATCATTAAAATCTTGTAATGAAAGTATAGTTAGCAGATGGTGAAAAAAGTCAGTGGATAAAAGTTCTATTAAGATTTAGTGAGTTAAAGACTCTATAGTAAGTATTAAATACAGTTTCTAGAATGTCAGTTACTTCTACTAAGGAAAGTATGTGGCAGATTTCTTTTGCTCAAGTTAATACCCGATCACTAAACTCATCTTTACTAATGATGTGTGCCATGTGGTATTAGAAGTTGGTATAATGCCTTTCCCTGTCTCCCTTTATCCTAAATTATCGATGATGAAAAAGGTAACCATACCCAGGGCAGGGAAGGAAATCTGCATTTTTTAAAAGAAGTGCCAGATTTCCCCTCCAACATAACTTGATTGCATTAAAAATGCTTTGGCAGACTGCTTACTGGGGTCTCTGGACTTTTGCTCACCAATTTGGTTTCACTTACAGCCTCAAAAAGATAAAAGAGAAACCTTCACATTGAAAGATTAAACTTGCTGATTTATTAGTTTCCCTCTCCATAAAAGAGTTAACAGAATGTAAACTGCAAAGAAGTGTGAAATTTGATGCAAAATAATGCCTGTTTAACAACCTACTTCGCACCCCCACCCCTTTTTGGACATGAGGGGTGGGGATGGAAGAGTGTTCAGTACTTTTCTGTCATAAAATCCTTATAATCTCAGATGACAAGTCTGTGTTCTCCTGAAGTCTGATTTCCATGCTCCCAACAGGCAGATTGTAAAGTTTGTATTAGATGGGTGATTGGGTGGCAGTGGTTTTATTGGACATATGTCTGCATCACCACCTTTTCTGATCCGAGTATTCAGCTTCCGTGCAGTGCAGTAATTAACACTGAGGTGGATTGGAGTCACTCACATGTGACTCTTTCACCTCTTAGAGAATATTTAAATGATTTTTTTTTAAAGGGCAGATTTTAAGAAAATACTTAAGATTCTATTTTTTTTTTGTGACCTTCTTAATGAAACTGAAGTTAAGTGTTGGTGACAATTAGGCAAGTTGAAATCATTAGCTTTCTTTTAAAAAGACACCATATGTTCTTCTGACCTTTTCTTTATGGATCAATGTAGGGAGAAGGAAAGAGGGCAGTGGTAGCTTCCCCTACCCCCGCCATCCTTAAGTCCTGGTTCTGTTTATGAAATTTTTTTGGACTTTGTTTGCTGGTGTCAGCTGCAGTTCAGGGATTTGTGCCTGGTCCTACCTATGTAGCCTTATCTATTTGGGTCTATCTATGTGAATAACCTATTGCTACGGTTGAAATATATTATCTTGAGTGGTAACTTGACAACTAGAAATCTTAAGTTTTGTCCTGAGTGGAAGTAGCTAAACTTCAGTCTGAAAAGATGATCTGAGGGCAAGCACAAAAAAGATAGCAACTCCCTTCCTCTCTTTCTCTTTTACACACAGACACATGCACACTCAGACACACACACGGACACACATGCCCTGGTTTCAGGTGTTCCATGGTGCTGCTGCTTTGGGATTTTTAATTATGACTGCTTTTGCATTCTTTGTTTCACCTTAGGCATCCTTTTAAGTCTGCTGTACCTAAATCTCTGTTCAAAGTGGAAATTGCATCCCATGCATGATGGCCCAGATTACTCTCTGGGAGAATGGACATGTTCAGGAGTAAGGTTAAGGATTTTAATTCATCAGTGAAAGCTGCCATTTAAGAAACAAGGTGTCGTAAAAGGAACTTTTATCATCAAAGTTTTAGTGGAAAGTTTTAGTGTTCATACTATATATGAACAATGCATACATATTGTGTACCTAAACCTAGATGCTTTTGACGAAGCCAGTGCATTAATACACTAACATTTTGAATGAACATTTTGATGGATTTTTTGCACTGTTCAAAGGCATTTCTCATTTCTTCTTCATAATTTTGTGTTCAAAGGACCTAAACCACACTTTTTTTTGTTTTGTTTTTGTTTTTTTTAAGATTTTATTTATTCATGAAAGACACAGAGAAAGGCAGACATAGGCAGAGGGAGAAGCAGGCTCCCTAGTTGGGAGCCTGATGTAGAACTTGATCCCAGGACCCCAGGATCACAACCTGAGCCAAAGGCAGACAGTCAACCACTGAGGCACTCAGATGCCCCCAAACCAGATGTTTTAAATGGACACAGTAGCCCAGGAATGTTTGCTATCCTTGTGACCAAACAGCTTATCTTTTTAACCTGCATTTTAGAAGATATGAACAGTGTTGAAGTGACTTCTACTATGTCTTGCAGAAGCTTTTTTTTTTTTTTTTTTTTTAAGATTTTATTTATTTATTCATGAGAAGAGGGAGAAGCGGGCTCCATGCAGGGAGCCTGATGTGGGACTCGATCCCGGGTCTCCAGGATCACACCCGGAGCTGATGGCACCCGGGCTGCCCTTGCAGAAGCTTTTTAATGCAGTTATGTTACTGATAAATTCACCTCTAGGCACACATAATAATGTATCTTCTGTTTTCTAATTTGCCTGACTCTGACTTCTTTAAAGTATGGCATAGTCTGTAATTTCCCTTTGAGCCATATTCTGTTCTTTTATAAAGAGATGACCTTGCAAGCAAGTTAGTATTACTTTACTTCTGTAAAGATTGTTAATACATTGGCTAAATAACCCAATTATTTAAGCCTCATTTCTTTATTCTTTATACTTTTAGCCAGATGCTCTATATTCAGTACAAATAAATCATTAGAACACTTAGATTAACGATAAGACTATATTCAGATGAGGGTACAGATTGATTGGCAAAGACAACCAGACACCCTAAACTGTTCACACTAAAAATAGGAAGCTCACTGGTTTCAGTATTTTTTAGCTTTTGAATAGCATTCTGTAAATGATGCTATAAGGCCTCAGACAACTCCAGTAGTTATGAGACTCCAGTAGCACTTAACTTTGCATGGCTCTGAGACTTTATTGCAAGCTGTAGTTTCGAGAATGCTAAATGCATTGCATGCCATAAGCCTTTTGGATTGCTCATTAGTGAATTGTAATTTCACACTTCATTTAAAATATTCTTAAACATTCTCTCACAGTAAAAAGGTTTCACACAGTAATTAAAAGACCCGGTTAACAAAGTCTGAGAAGTCTGATTTCCTCATGGGGAATGATTTTGCTAAATTGTAGCATTTCAATTAATATAATAGAATTTGCCAAATATAAATTTTTATTTTTCTGTGGCCCCCAAAATATTATTGCCTGGTGAAAAGTGGAATAACGTTTACTCTTAGGAATTAAATGCACAGTTTAACTTTTTTTTCCTTTGGTGCAGATTGAAGATGAGCTTTTTAATCCAGATTATGTGGAGGTTGACCGGATAATGGACTTTGCACGTAGCACAGATGAACGGGGAGAGGTAACAGAAGATCATTTGTATTAGGGGGCAGTGACTCAGACAGCTTATGTGTGTTTACAGAGAATGATTATGGAATCCTAGATCTGGTCCTGGTTCAGAGCATTGGATTGTGACACACTTGGTCTAAATTTAACTGAAACTTACTATTAGTTTTATGACCTAATAGTGCTAAATGTGTTCTTTGCTTAGTTTGAGAGTTTTTTTAAAAGAAATCAATTTTCAATACGAAACAAATACATTGGCACTTTACACAATTTCAGAATATGATCAATTAAGAATTCAGTACAGTTTGATATAAACGTATTATGAAGCACAAATTTCCCATACATAATTAAGAGTGCTCTTGTAGAAGAATGGAATTAAATGTTATTTAACATTGTACATCCATAGTGAAGTTGATGAACCTCATTGAGTGTGGTGCACAGAGGATAATGTAAAATAATTCTCTTTATGAGTTCTTGGCATTTTCATGTTGCTTTGCAAAGCCCTGTGAGGTTGTAAAGGATGGTTGATTGGGGCAGGAAGAGTCAAGACCAGTCTAGTGCCTTCCTGACCATATTGTCTTGCTAATGATATATATGCACCCACTATGAGTTCTGTCATTCCTGGCTTCCTTGTGTAAATTAAGTTTTATGTAAAAATGTTTAGAACTTACTTATCTAGTGAGATCTGCAGTGAATTCCCATTTTTTCCAGACTGTTATCATGAAGTCTATGATGCTTCTGTATCTATAATGTGATATTTACTTTTCTAGTTTTACTTAGCTGTACTTAAAAGAAGATTGTTTTATTGCATACTTACACAGTCCAGTGAATGTTTTTAATATCACAGCGAGGTCAGTGTGCTTTAGTCTTGAAGTGAAGATTGACAGACTCAAGTATTTTTTAGAGGAAAGATAAGGGAAATCCTGTTGATCTGCATTACCCAAAATATTTTTTCTCTGATATACTAGAGCTCAAACACTTTATGTATGTATGTATGTATGTATGTAATCTGTACACCCGGCGTGGGGCTCAGACTTACAACCTTGAGATCAAGAGTCACATGCTCTTCCGACTGAGCCAGCCAGGTGCCCCTCAAACACTTTATTTTAAAGCGATTAGATACAAACAATACCTCTCTTTAAGAAAAAGGCAGAGATACTGATACAGACTTGTTTCTTATTCTTTAAGAAACTAATTATATAAATGTATTATAATGATTTACCATATAAGTCTGAATCAGGCATCTAATAAATGATTTGCACAGATAGGAATAAGGCTTAAATTCAGCTGTGTTACTAACGATTTCTTTATATTTTTGGCTTTTGAACATAGCAATGAATTTAGGTAAAAGTTAGCTTGTTCTGATGATACCCAGTAATATTATTTCTAGTTTACACTTGATACTATTAACTGGGATGACTGTGTAACAATTGTAGTTTTAAATAAACTTCTACCAACTCAGTTCTTACTGTTGCTGAGGTGTAGTGTCTATCAATAAGTAATGTGTAGGTGTATATAAATACATTTCGATCAAATGAATCCAATTCTAATTTATTTAAACTGGCCCAGCCTGTGACTCACTACCTGGTGAAGTGGTGCTCCCTGCCTTATGAAGACAGCACGTGGGAGCTAAGGCAGGACATAGATCAAGCGAAGATTGAAGAATTTGAGAAACTAATGTCCAGGGAGCCAGAAACAGAGCGTGTGGTAAGACTTGGCTAATGGTGAAGGATTTAATTTGAAAATAGCATAGTGGTGTGGTCTTGGAGAAACCACTAATGGGATTTACTATATTTGAAACAGGAGCGACCTCCTGCTGATGATTGGAAGAAATCGGAGAGTTCCAGGGAGTACAAAAACAATAACAAACTCAGGGAATACCAGTTGGAGGGAGTAAACTGGCTACTTTTCAATTGGTACAACATGTACGTAAAGCATGTTTTTTTTTCACTTTTAAGAAGACCTATAGCTTCCTGTGTAGTCATTGAAAATACTAATCAAATAATGTCACACTTTAATCTCTAACCAGAATTATGAGAAACAGCCAGGAATGGAAGTATGATTAATTTTCATCCCACAAACATTAATGCATAGATATTAATGGAAGTATGCAGAAATAATTTTTATGTCTTAGAGCACTTTGTTTGAAAATGTATTTTGTTGAAAAAGAAATGTATTTTGTTGACTCTAAAAGAACATTTGAGGGCAGCCTGGGTGGCTCAGCGGTTTAGCACCGCCTTCAGCCCAGGGTGTGATCCTGGTGACCCAGGATCGAGTCCCATGTCAGGTTCCCCGCATGGAGTCTGCTTCTCCCTCTGCCTGTGTCTCTGCCCCTCTCTCTCTGTGTCTCTCATGAATAAATAAATAAAATCTTAAAAAAGAAAAAGAACATTTGAGATATGCATTTGTGACTATCATAGTATATATTTTGTGAAAAGAAAGCAAAATATCTAACATCTGTACTTACTAAACTTTTGTTTCACTTCCTTCCCAAAGGCGAAACTGCATTTTAGCAGATGAAATGGGTTTGGGAAAGACTATCCAGTCCATTACATTTCTCTATGAGATATATTTGAAAGGAATCCATGGCCCTTTCTTAGTAATTGCCCCATTGTCCACAATCCCCAACTGGGAAAGGGAATTCCGTACCTGGACAGAGTTGAACGTGGTTGTGTATCATGGGAGTCAAGCTAGTCGTCGGACCATTCAGTCGTATGAAATGTACTTCAAAGATCCCCAGGTAAAGCATCTTGAGTGGTATGCTCTGTGCCTATCATGTACATTTCAAGGTATTAGGTATTAAAATGGACTCACATGTTTGGGGAGAAGGTCTAGATTTTACAAAATTGAGAAATTGCTTCAGATTTCTTACCCAATTGTGTTATATTTTCCTATCTTATAAATACAGCTATTTTTTTTTTTTTACAACCTTTGGTCATTCTGATTATTTGATAAGAATGAATGAAATATTTTTACCTTGGGTGACTATGGAAAATCATTTAATGTGCTGATACACTAATTGGTTTTATTTTGCAAGCCTAAGGAAAAGCTAAATAAAAAATGGTGTTCTTAAATGTAAGTGGAAAAATTATTTTATTAAACTATTACTAGAAGTAAAAATTTATTGGGCATGCAGTGTTTGTGTGAAACACACCCAAAGGGAAGAACTTCTCCTTTGACTCTTTGTAGCACTTGGGATGATTTTTGACTTACTCTTGTTAGCTGTATACAGTTATTCTATGATACTGACAGTGAAACATCATAAATGAGAAGGAAGAAGAGTATGTGCTAAAATAATTGTAAGCTACAGGTGGTAAGTAAAAATCCTATAACTGGAAATAGGACAGAGTTTTGTTATATGTTTGCTTTGAGTATAAAATCTGACCTATGATTAAATACTTCAAGGAGAAAAATATCGAAATCTATTTTGGTGTTTAACTCTGGATTTGAGAGATTGTTAAAAGTTCTATTATACTAGGTGAATGTTTTTTCATTTTAGCACTTCAAAAGAAATGTTACAAAAGTTAAAAAAAAGTAAAAGATTTTAAACAGTAAACAAGTTTTTATATACTATAGTATATAATCTTTCAGCTTTTCACCTTTTTGGGGTCTCTAGGATATAATTAGAATGGCCACACTTAGTGGCACTTTACTACATATGATCTGTGGAGAAATTGGATCAGAAACTTTACTAATGATTTTCAAACTTCCTTGAAAAAAGAAAGGTTTTTAAAGCTCCCCTGCAAAATAACCTTGAAAACAGAAATGCAACTTGTTACTAAAATAAAGATGTCCCCAAAAGATAAATATATCCATTTTATGCTACTTATTAATCAAAGTTCATGTAATCTCTAATGCTAAATAATAATTTAGAATTGTTCTTGTAGGGTCGAGTGATAAAGGGGTCCTATAAGTTTCATGCCATCATCACTACATTTGAGATGATTTTGACGGATTGTCCTGAGCTGCGGAATATTCCATGGCGCTGTGTCGTCATTGATGAAGCCCATAGGCTGAAGAATAGGAACTGCAAGCTGCTGGAGGGGCTCAAGATGATGGACTTGGTCAGTGATCGTATTGATGATTCCATTGAACCCGAACAGAATCGTTACCGACTCAGTATTCTCACTGCTCTGAATTTGACTGATACCTGTGTAGGGTGTTTCCAAAGTCTGTCAAATTCTATGATATGTCCTCCTGAGCTTTCAGTTTCTCCGAAGTTATGGCTGTTCTTGATTCTGACATTGTTGGCTGGTGTCTTTGCACAATTGTATTACAGTAAGGTATAGTCAGGATATTTTCGCTGAGATGGATTATGAGTATTTGATTTTCCCTTTTGTTTATAAATACTGCCATTTCATAAACTGTGGGCCAGGCTTTGGCCCAGTGATGATAATGAAGTTATATTCCAGGGCTCAACAGTTTTGGCACATTGAATCCAGTAGGACTTGTAGAGTCAAGTTCTTCGTATGGATTAATACCTGGAATTGGTCAAGTTCACACAGACACTTAGAAGTTTGGGGGCAGGGATCCCTGGGTGGCGCAGCGGTTTAGCGCCTGCCTTTGGCCCAGGGCGCGATCCTGGAGACCCGGGATCGAATCCCACATCAGGCTCCCGGTGCATGGAGCCTGCTTCTCCCTCTGCCTGTGTCTCTGCCTCTCTCTCTCTGTGACTATCATAAATAAATAAATAATTTAAAAAAAAAAAAAAAAACAGTTTAAAAAAAAAAAAAAAGAAGTTTGGGGGCATTTACAAGACCTTGGATTTGATCTGGAGTTGTAGAACATACCTCCTCCATACTCTCATACTCTCTCTGCTTCCTAAGAGGTGGTCAGGTTTTTCTTTCTTTCTTTTTTTTTTTTTTTTTTGGTCAGGTTTTTCTGAATAGATTTTTCTACATTTTTTTCAGTGGGGGTGTTATGGGATAATGTATTATAGAGGTGGTAGGATTTTATTGATTTTCTGTTCCATGCTTCTGTGTATATGATTTCCTAGCAGAAATTATTACATGACTTCAGTCATCTTCAGACTTCTTTGTTCTCTGTAGTTTGCAAAGTGGGTTTTGATCACTTATTTTCATTTTTAATGTACATTTTAAAACCTATGTTATTGTCATTCAGTATGTCTTGGATGTTTTGCTGAGTTTTTAAAAAGTGCAAAAGATTTAAAAAATCTCTTTGATGTTGCCTTTTGTAGATTAATATGATCTCTTGTTAATTGAGAGTTTGAGTTGGAAAGAACATTCTATACGTTCATGACTATAAATTTATTTACTGAAGAGTGGTACTACCAAAAAGAACACTTAAAAGCTTTCTGTTGCAGCTGCTTCTTTGAAGCAATTTCTTTTATTCATTAGCCAGCAGTTCTTTTAATTAAAAGCAAACAAAATCCAGTTTTGTTTAAAGGAATAAGTCTGACTGAATTATTCTGTTAAGTATGGGATTTCCGGGGAACCTGGGTGGCTCAGTTGGTTAAGCGATTGCCTTCAGCTCAGGTCATGATCCCAGGGTCCCGAGATCGAGCCCCAAGTCAGGCTCCCTGCTCAGTGGGGAGCCTGCTTCTCCCTCTCTGCCCCTCCCCCTTACTTGGTGTTCACTTGTGCACTCTCTCTCAAATAAATAAGTACAATCTTTTTATTAAGTATGGAATTTCCATCCTAAGACGTTTCTCATAACCAGTTTATATTATTTGGCGACCAATCCAAAAAAGAAATTAAAATACTTAGAAATAGTGAATAGTCTTGAAGACCTAGGTAAGCACATGGAAAAGAGAAACTCTGAGACTGTATTTGCTCTCTCCATGCAATACTTTAGCATTACATTGAAGTAAACTGGTATTTGCAGGCAAATGCAAGTGTTCATGAAGTACCTACCTACATCTTCCAAGTAGGGACCCATCTTCACAGTGGTCCACGTAAAAGACAGCTAGAGTACCACTTTCTGAAGGCTTAGTCACCTGAGTTTATCTGAGTTGTTTCCTATTATTAGTTTATGTGCTACCAAGCAGTTGATTCTAACTGCAAAACTGTCCTCCACTGGTGCATACAGATTAGTTAAGTGCTGTCAACATCCTACAATGTAATTGTAATCGGGAGACTTGAAAGGATTTTCTGTTGTTTATAGTAACACTTCATTAATGGATTAGAATCTCTTAGCCAGATAATTTTTCTGTTACATATTGCAATGTTCCCTAATTATTTTTCACGTAACAGCCCATATAGAAAGTCATAATATTCTAGATATACCATTACACCATGTCATAGTGGGACAAAGCTGAGAATGCTGCCCACTGCTATAATGGACCAACCCTGGGATCCTCTCAGCCCTCCTGGTCATCTCAAGGACTCACATACCTGTTACTCATTCTTGGTTCACTCACTAGGAATCTCTGATAAGCAAATGAAACACAATAATTGTTTTTCTGATGATCAAGAATCTTTCTTGAAAGAGGTTTTCTAGATGGAATACAGCACCATTGTTCAGAATTAGAATGCATTTGTATTTGTCTAGTTCTGAAGAACTAAAGGTTGGCCTTTAAATTCTTATTTACAGTAAACCTTATGATGATGACTTACACAGTGGCCACTTTTTATTCTTGTTTCTTAGAATAAAACACAGTGAAAATAACGAGCAGTGAGTTTATCCAGCTATGTAGCAGGTCAGAAGGAACTGCTGTTTCCTGCACTAGACTCAGTACAAAGGTACACTTGATGAGGATTGTGTTCCAAGTGCATTCTCAGAAAGAGAAGACCACTGAGTGTCTTTAGCTCTCCCATCACAAAAGGAAATGCTCACGAGAATGATTTGTAGAGGGACATTTATGGTCTTCACCATCCTCCACAGAGCTCTGGAAAACCAAGCCATCTCCTTGCCCCTCATTGACAAGGAGGGGATTCTCTGGAGGGGGTAGAAGTTCTTCATTGATTCTGTCATCTTGTCTTTCATTGTCAGGCCTCACACAAATTAAAGAGTCTGCTGAAATGAAATTAAATGCTCATCACTCCATCAGAGCTAAAAAGAATGGTAATGTTTTCAAGCCAAAAGCATATTTGCTGACATAGCTGAGCTTGGAGATGATAAACTTACTGGCCCAAGTCTCTTACATGACGTTTTGTGATACTGTGTGTATTAATCAGATGGTCTTTCACAGTTACTTTCAAGTGGAAACCTGGTTTTATCCGACTAGACTACTCGTATGTAACCTTATAAAAGTGTCACGTGTGTAACCATTTGGCATAACTGGCTTTAAACAGTCCTTGAGGGAATGTAGAATAAAAAAGGAGTCCCTTCCAGGGCTCCTGAAAGCTCAGTTGGCTAAGTGTTTGACTCTTGATCTCAGAATTGTGAGTTCAAGCCCCATGTTGAACTTAAAAAAAAAAAAAAAAGGATACATTTACTTTGAAATGAATAAGTTAAAAGGCTTTTCTACGGTATTTGTTTAGAGGTTAGGATTTATCTCAATCATTAGGGATATGAGAAAACTAGGAGACAATCTTTAGTATCAGTATAACTCTTTCATGAGTCTGTGACAGCTTAAAAAACTCTTGGATAAAGTAATTCAGAACTTAAGCATGTCAGGGACTGTAGCCCATGTTACCCACCCATATGGTTAGATATTAGCAAACCTTTTTTTTGTTTTTTTTTTTTAAGAGAGGAAGAAGGGAGAGGAGAAGGGTTGAAGGATCAGGAGAGAGAGAGGAATATCAAACAGACACCATGCCCCAGTGTGGAGCCCAACATGGGCCTCAATCTCACAACCCTGAGATCATGACCTGAGCTGAAATCAAGAGTCGGACCCTTAACTGAGCCAACCAGGTGCTGCCCCTATATTGGAAAATCTTGAACTGATTTCCCAACTCCTTTCACATTATGAATTTAATAAATAAATCCCAAGATGATGGTGGTCTGTGTATCTTCCTGAGAGACATCTTTATTCAAAAGAGAGAAAAGGAGAAATAAAAACAAACTGAACTTATTTACTTCACTTGCAAAGAACTTCATTGAGGGGATCCCTGGGTGGCTCAGCGGTTTAGCGCCTGCCTTTGGCCCAGGGCGCGATCCTGGAGTCCCGGGATCGAGTCCCGCGTCAGGCTCCTGGCGTGGAGCCTGCTTCTCCCTCCTCCTGTGTCTCTGCCCCTCTCTCTCTCTCTCTCTCTCTCTCTCTCTATGTCTATAATAAATAAATATTTTTTTAAAAAAAAAGAACTTCATTGACATATAAGACATGGTAGATATGATGAAAATTAGCACGTCCCTAGTTACATCATTTATCTAGTATTTACTGAGCATATACTCTGCTTGGCAGCCAAGTTTGTGTCAGATTTCACGTTAGGTCAGAATAATTGCTTTTGAACCTACTAGAAGGTAGGATCACTTTCTGAAATAGTTTTATTTGCTGGACTATGTACCAAACAAAATATTAAATAATAAGACCCTTAAGATTAAAAAACTCATATCATTAAAATTGGTCACTGAGAAATAGCCCCACTATGTTGGATATATAAAATACAAAGACAAGGGTACAGATGCATAAGGAAAACTGGACAAACAGCTCATAAACAGGAAGAATTATTTTAAAGAAATACCTAATTGGTTCAAAGAAACAAAGTTAGAAATAGCATCTGCTTTAAGAAAAAAAAAAGTGATTGTGGTATTTAAAACCAAGCTGACCTCTTTGCTAGTTTGAAATTTTTGCAGAACAAAATAGTTTTTCATATGCTGTTGCATGTAGAAGAACTTCTTTTGTGTCTGAAGTGAGTCATGCAGGAAGCAGATGGGGAGAAGAGCGCTGATGATGTAGAGAACAGAAAGAAGCATGTGAGCTTTCTCTGAGTCTAGGGATTTTGGGAAAAAAACTTTTGTGGAGAAAAAAAGCATTGGGACTTGGGAGACTTGCAAAGCCATGGCACTAAAATGTTGACCTAATAACCCTGGAAAGAAATGAAATGGCAAGACATGTTTGTAAGGTCTGCAGCATTCTAGAGGACCCACACCATAGATCTGTCTGAAGCAGGGTCCATGTTTTTGTTTTGTTCTGCCTTGGTTTCTGCTACCCGCACTTTACGTACGGTGGATGCTGAGTTGGCATGAACGAGAAGTAGGAAAATGGATATCTAGAGAGAGGCTTTTTTGTTTTTTGTTTTTTAAGATTTTATTTACTTGAGAGAGCACATGCAAGGCAGATGGGGAGGGAGGGCATGTGGGACAGAGGGTAAGAATCTCAGTCAGACTCTGAGCTAAGCACAGAGCCCATCTGGGGGCCCGATCCCACAACCCTGAGATTATGACCTGAGCCAAAACCAAGAGTTGGACACTCAACCCACTGAGCCACCCAGACGCCCCAGGAGAGCGAGGCTTTCATTTTAATAAACTGTTTTTGTTAGGATTTGATCAGTTGCTTTCCTTGTGTTCCTATAGGAACACAAAGTGCTGCTGACAGGGACCCCACTACAGAACACTGTGGAAGAGCTCTTCAGCTTGCTTCATTTCTTGGAACCAAGTCGCTTCCCTTCAGAAACCACCTTTATGCAAGAATTTGGTGATCTGAAAACAGAAGAACAGGTACTTATCACATCTACTTTGTACTTTAGTCATATAATTTGAAGATTAACCCATGAAATAAATGACAAAGCATTGCTATTTAGCTTTTTAAAAATATAAATTATATGAGCTTTTTCTCACCTACTTAGTTAAGTGAGCTTTATATCTCTTCTCCTTGGACATTCTGGGTCTTTGTTTTGGAAGGTTTTCTTGTTTTGTTGTCTGTTTACCCTCATGAGGGGCTGTTGAGATCTGTTGGGAGAGGTTACTTACCTGTTCATGTAATTCTCATAGACTGCCATGCTATTCGGGTAAATGATTTTTGCTGTGTATACTTTTGACCACAGTGTTAGAAGCCATGGAAATTATAGTTATTTGCCTCGTGGAGTTTTGAAATTCTAGTCTTATTTCTTGGCTATGTATACTTGGTCATATTGCTTACTTTTCTGAGTCTACATATTTTCATTTAAACTACCCCCACAGGGATCCCTGGGTGGCTCTGCAGTTCAGCACCTGCCTTTGGCCCAGGGCGCAATCCTGGAGTCCCGGGATCGAGTCCCATGTCAGGCTCCTGGCATGGAGCCTGCTTCTCCCTCCTCCTGTGTCTCTGCCCCTCTCTCTCTCTCTCTATGTCTATCATAGAATAAATAAATAAATCTTTAAAAAAAAAATAAAAAATAAATAAACTACCCCCACAGGATTCCTGTGAGAAGTGAGGTATTGTATATGAAAAGCAGTTAATTATTTTATACATCCTAAGAGTTCTGTGGTATTTATTATTATACTGTATTTGAAACAGAGATGGAGATACACTTGCAATCTTAGTCTTTATGTCCTCCCCTTTACCCCTCCATAATTTATTGTCTAAAGCCTCTTAGTTTAGTTGAGTGAAGTCTGTTTTGTTTTGGTTTTGCTTTTCCTGAAATAAAAACTGCCTTGTGTGCTGTATATCCAAATGCCAATCAACAGAAACGAGAACCAGAGAGACCTCTCTGCCTTCCTATTGGTGGAGGGAGTAGGTAACACCTGGCCTACTCGTTCTCTTAGCTTTTTCTAGAAGGGAAGGGAACTGAGGCATAACACTCCATGACATCACCTCTTCCTTCTTCCTCATCATCCCTGTGGCTTAAGACAAACAGAAGGGAAGCTCAGTGAATAAATTGGGTTCTTTTCTGCTGTGTGCTTGTCAGGCCTTTGGCTTTTCGGGCTCTCAGGTAGCTGAAATAGGCCATTTAACCTGGACTCATTCAACCTTCATACTCTTCTGTCATGAAAGCTGAGAGATTAGTGCCTTCATACCCTTACTGGGCTTTGACAAGTGAAAACCAATGGTAAATGAATAGCATAATCCTGACTTTTTACATTAGAATACATTTCAGCATGCAAGCGAATCATGATTCCAGTATTTACTTAAGGTCCTTTTTTAGGTGCAAAAACTCCAGGCTATTCTAAAGCCAATGATGTTGCGACGTCTCAAGGAGGATGTAGAAAAGAACTTGGCCCCCAAAGAAGAAACTATTATTGAAGTTGAGCTAACAAACATTCAGAAGAAATATTACCGAGCCATCCTTGAGAAGAATTTCACATTTCTCTCCAAAGGTGGTGGTCAAGCTAATGTACCTAACCTTTTAAACACTATGATGGAGTTACGGAAGTGCTGCAATCATCCATACCTTATTAACGGTAAGCCTATGCACCAGCGAATGTGTTTAAATGACAGAGCTCCAGAAGTCCTGTTTGTCCTCCAGACAGGGGACTTGATGGTTTGTGGTCATTACTGGATCCTGTCATCTCAACGTGGGTTTCACCAGCTTCCTGTTCTTCGTGACGCCTGCTTCTGTGGTCGTTACAGGCAAGGGACCATTGCACCTGCTGATCCCTGCAGCAGCAGGACCTCAGCTCGCTGTTCTACTTCCCTGACTCTGTGTCTTACCCTTGGAAGGAGGTGTGGGTGCTCATACCTAAAAATCACCAACAGTGCTCATAGTTAAAGAGAGATTAGCCTCAGCAGAGACTTTCGTGCTGTGTGTGTGTGTGTATGTGTGTGTAAATCAGAGAAGTTAAAGAGGAACTGTTGCGAGAAGGCAGCTGGCAGCTGTCTGCAGGAAATTTCAGTCTAGAGACCTCTAGGACCTATTCCCTAAGAATGAGAGATCATTCAAAAACTTTGCTAACAGTTTGTTTCTGTTACTGATGAATACTTTACAGTCTTCCTGTTTTCTTAACTAAATTGATAGTGTCCTGTAACTGATTTGAGTAAAAACCTGTATTATGTACTTCCGAAAATCATTAAAGGGATAAATATGGCATACATGTGATATGTGGGACATCGGAGGATATGAGAGCCTTCAGGTTTGTGAGGGATGGGGATTAGAGAAGCCACAGAGAAAGCAATTGAGACAAGTCTGTGGGGGTGGGAAGGGGTTTGCCAGTCAAGGGCAGAAAAGAGAAGGGCATTTAGGCTGATGTAATAACATGAGCAAAGACAAAGAAGCAGGAAAACAAAGGGGGAACTTGCCCAAAGTATAAAGTCCATGTAAGAAGCAGTGGGACAGGGAACCTGAGGCACATAGTGGCCCCAGCTATGGAAAGGCTTCGAGGCTAGGTCATGGAATTTGGCTTTTGTCTGCTGACAGTGGAGAACCATGGCTAGTGTTTGAGCTGAGAAATGATTCAGGATGATTGATCTGGCAACATCATATAAAACAGATGGGAGGGAGCGGGGAAAGACCTACTAGAAGGCTCTTGCTGCCTGCCCTGCTGGCCGGAGTTAATATGGGTTAAAGAAAGGTGATGGCCGGCTGAGTTGGGGTGTTTGTGTGTGATTGCAAATGGCCGGCAACGCCATTAGGTTCCTTTCTCGGTGAGTAGGAACAAAGCTTAGTTTTGTCTTTATCACAATCCATGAAGTTCAGAGGCAGCTAATTTAAAGAATTCCTGACCTCCACTCCCCGCCCCCATTCATGACATACACACCTGTCAGGCATCTCAGGCTCCCATGTTCCTGTTATTAAATGACAGAATGGTCCACACCTGCAAGACTGTCTCAGCGTAGCACCTGAGCTCATTGTTGTGGTGTGACATCGATGAATTTCCTTTTCAGACTTTGTGCTTTTAGCTTTGTCTTCTAAAGAGAGTATCGTGCGTGATAATTATATGTTTAATGCTGCCAGCCTACTAATCACTGTGTATTTAAGAGCCTATAAGGCCATTATTGTGAGTGTTGACCTGTCTATTCCTGAGGTGGGGAGGTGGAGTTGGGGCTTAGGGTGACTGATGGTGTGAGTAAAGCACAGTACATGTGTGACAGATGCACACTTTTGCATTTAATATCTGGTGAAAAGAAAATGAGGAATAGTAGCCTCCAAGGGGCACAGGACGACACTCACAAAAGAGCTTAAATGCTGCCAGCAGGATGTGTGTGAAAGGGTTGACCTCAGTGATAGTTGTCAGATACCCGCTTGCAGCTCTCTCAAGTTTACCTGGTCTGCTTACGTGCTCATTACATGCATTGAACATTCAGGGGAGGAGTCGTCTCTTCCTTGGCTGATTGCTCTTCGGGGTCATCTTATATAATTCATTGTTGACCATGAGTTTTTTAGGATTTCTAAAATTTGGGTCTGTGGCAGTTGTCCTAGTTGGTCACACCTTGGGGTCAGTGTTCTGTGCCTACAGGTTATGAAGAATCTGTTAAGCAGTGCGTCTTCATATATCTCTATGCTGAGAAGCTGAAAGTATATACACACGCAGTAGGCGTTACAACTGCCTGGGTAACTCATGTGGATGTTGGGTTTCACTGAGGTTGCTCTACGGCCAGTACCTCCCATTTTCATCCACAATCTGGAGTAGAAGGTATACTGATGGGCTGCCACCTCTACACATGTAACTGAGCTGATTCAAGGATGTTTTCAGTGTTGAAGTTTAAATCGAAATTCCTATTGGTGGTGGCAGAGTCAAGCAGCCCCCATCAAGCTAAAGTTCAATTCAGGAAAGCATAACATTTTGGTAATTGTGGAAAGTAGAAGCAACTATATGCATAAGTTGGTGACATATGGTGTAATATAAGTAAAGCAGAAGGAAGAAAATTAGAAAGGATGGTAGAACACAAACTGAGTAATATTTTAAATGTGGGTTGATATCTTAAGTGCTTAGCGCAGTGTTTGGGGGTGCACTGTGAGTACTGGCTAATTGTTGCTACTTGTTGCTTTATTAGATCAGAGTAGCAGGTAACTGGGGAACATAAATGCAGTTACAGTTACTGGCCCCAGCCTCAAGAGAGTGGAACGTCCAGTTTTAGGTTCCCTTTGTGAGAGTACAAATAATGTTGAAAACTTGGTCAAGGTTCCCTAATGGTTAGGAGTGACATCAGGGTCATTTGTTGTCGTTGTTGGGGATCTGAGCAGCACAGAGAAGAATAGGCAGAAAGGGATCCCTGGGTGGCAGCAGTTGAACGCTTGCCTTTGGCCCAGGGCGTGATCCTGGAGTCCCAGGATCGAGTCCCACATGAGGCTCCCTGAATGGAGCCTGCTTCTCCCTCTGCCTGTGTCTCTGCCTCTCTCTGTGTGTCTCTCATGAATACATAAATAAAATCTTAAAAAAAAAAAAAAAGAATAGGCAGAAAGAAAATAAGCTGAAGCTTGCATGATGGGATGAATTTCAGATAAATAATCCTAACTTTTTTTTTTTGTAATCTTTGAAAGAAAATTATTTCTTGTTTGTGGCTGGATGACATTGGCCAGATAATAATTTCTTGTTATAGCTAGCTACCATCACAGGTCCTGTTTTCACAGTGACCATCTGTTTAAGTCAGATTTCCACACTCGCTTCAAGTGAGTGCACACTCGTTTCAATTTGTCTTTGAGACACACACATATTTTGAAATGTAGCATGAATAGTACTTTAATTTAGGGCAGTGTCAACAAAGTATTTTGGCTTATCATAACCTATTTCCAGCTAATTTTCAGATTGATATTTGCAAATCTAACATCAAGATAAATGGTAAATTGGGCAGTTTGGCTGTGATGTTGGAAGGCAGAAATTGCTTTCTCTTCTATACCTTCACCACCCTTCTTTCCTACATTCTGGCTATAATAAATATAGTGCTACAGGAATCATATAGGAAATATGTTTGCTAATATTTTTAAAACTGCCTGCACTTTAAGAACCTTGAATTCAGGGCAGCCTGGGTTTCTCAGTGGTTTAGCGCCTGCCTTCGGCCCAGGGCGTGATCCTGGAGACTCGGGATCGAGTCCCACATCGGGCTCCCTGCATGGAGCCTGCTTCTCCCTCTGCCTGTGTCTCTGCCTCTCTCTCTCTCTGTGTCTCTCATGAATAAATAAATAAAATCTTTAAAAAAAAAACAAAACACCTTGAATTCATAACAAAGAGCTGGATTGATAAATTCAGCTGTAGCTTTTGTCAGGTAGGAACAAATGTATTTTGATTTTGACTATTCTTTATAAGATGAGAAATCATTAGTAGCAATCAAAAAGCAAGAAAGTTATTTTCTCATCTCTGAATAAAGTTAAAGTGAAAAAAAATTATCTGCTAATTTGAGAAATTATTTGTATTTTCAGTTTTTTAATAAAATTATTCAAATGTCTTTTACTTATCTTGTCAAAATGATTATTTCATTTGTGAAAAATAATCATTGGTCCTTAGCTTGTTTTATTTATTTTTTTCTTAGCTTGTTTTAAACCAATATGCTATATTTTGATTCTGAGTTATAATTTTCATACAGACAAAAAAAATAGCCGAATACCAGGAGCAAAATCTATTTCTGAATTGTAAAGAGCTTATACTATATTGCACAGAACAAACTTTTTAAAAAGACCTAATGTAAGACACAGACTTAAATCTGTTTCTCTTGTTTCCTGAGGGCTGTCTTGTCCTGAATCCAGGACCTGGATTTCTAAATTTTATGTTTTGAAAAATATTATTCAACTTTATTCAAGAACATTCCATCATCAGGGACATTCCTGCTAATGCTCTTCAACATTTTGTTTTTACAAAATGTAAAAAGGTTTTTACAAAACCTTCCCTCCTTTTTCCCCCACTTAGAGAAGAGCTTCTGATTCATGTGGAAAAGGTAGTGAGGGACTAACCATTCTGACCCAGGTGGCATTTTCAGCCAAGCCCCCTTCTTCACAAGTAACAGTGTGCTTTGCTGAGGCCTTAGTGCCTGGGTAAGGGCATAAAGCAACTTTAATCTGATCTCAGTAAGATTCTCTGTTATAATAATTAACAAGCTGTATTTCTGCACATGACCATGCCATAACTTAATTTGTGCAAGTGCCGTTAGAGTGGAAATAGGATGGCACTTTTCTTACTTACACTGCTGCTTGTGGAAGTTCTGTCCTAGAGGCCATGAGGGTCTAACTCACCTAACTTTTAAGTTCCCTTTGAGATTTATGCATACTCATCACATGTATTGTTAGTTCACACGTTTAAACCCTAAGTGCTAAGAAGAGTAGTTTACACTTTCTGGGAGAGTCGAAGGCTGGGAACCAATCCCATTAGGTGGATTTGTTTGCATTTTCCAAAGAATAGGTGACCCTACCCCCCATCCTTAGGGAGAGGCGCTGAGCACAGCAGCCCTGGCCGATTAACTCCAGGGATGGGAGGTGGCCAGACTGGTGCCGTCTAATTCTAGCTAAGCCACCTAAGTAGTTGAAGGAAGCTTAGCCTGTGTGTGTTTGGGGTTGGGGGCAGTTATGTAAGCACTGCTCTTCTGACAATGTCATTCTCTTGAGGCTTCTCTGATGCACCCAAGTCTTTGAACAAGCAGAAATCATCTGCATGAGGCTGAGAAAAAGAGGGTGATGTACATAGGCATAGAAGCCTTACGTGAAACAAGGTCATTTGCTGCTGTTGTTTTTTAAACACTTGAAAAGCTTTCGCCACTTTAGGATAAAATTTTGGTACCTCATGAAACTCTCAGATGAGAATGGACATGGAAGGAGGTTTAGAGATTGCAAAAGAAGAAGTATGTTCAGAACCCCTAAAAAAATCCCTAAAAATTAACCTCAAAAAGGAATTGCTTTTTGTTGCCCTCCTTTTGGCTATATTTACATACAGTTATATACAAAAACTACTGCCCTGACACTGTAATTATTAGAACTCTATTCCCTTGTTTCTTAGCTTCAGAACAGATTTTGTTGTTTGTATTTATATTCAGCTAGTAAACAGTTCTTCATTTCTTTAGCAATTTAGGTTCCAAATTTTCTGTAGGTATCTGGCCCTTGGCTTGTTTCTGCCACTTCTGGCTTGACAGTCTGTTGTTGAAATTCAGTTTCTACAGACAGCAAACATTTGTTTGTTGGAAAATGTGGTTTTTTTCCCCCCCAAATGTTTAAATGTGTTGTGCTTAAAACTTTGATCCCTTTTATACTTTCATGGTTTTGTGTTAGACCTGACTTTTAGTAAGCGGATGGATTCATATTCATAAACATGAGTATGGCATCCTGGTTCCTATAGTTAGCAGTGGGTTTTGAAAGCAAGTTCATTGTTTTTAGTAATAAAAACCTTTTACAGTATTCACGTTATGCTGTCCAATCTCTGCAGGTGCTGAAGAGAAAATTTTGGAAGAGTTTAAAGAAACACACAATGCAGACTCTCCAGATTTTCAGCTCCAGGCGATGATCCAGGCTGCTGGCAAGCTAGTGCTGATTGACAAGCTGCTGCCAAAACTGAAGGCTGGTGGCCACAGGGTGCTTATCTTTTCCCAGATGGTGCGCTGCTTGGACATACTGGAAGACTACCTCATTCAAAGACGGTGAGGCCACCGCACCATAAGAATAAAAAGGAAATAAAAAATGACCTTTCATGGGGCTCCAAGTGGCTCACCTCAGAGTGACATTCATAATAGAGGGGATGGGGTGGGGAAAAATGTGTCACATCTCTTTTTCAAAACTGTCGATGTACATAGCTGTTATTCTATGTGGTGACTACAGTAGGACTTTGCATACTTTTAATGGCAATTTTGTTTCCCATTTCTTTGATTTGACTAGGGGAAAATGGTTCTTACCTAAAATTAAAATTGTTTGTTATTTGACTGTAAGAGGGGTCAGCAATTTTTAGACTTAAGTTATTTAACTAGGGAGGACATAAAATAAAATTTGATTTTTGAGCATTCAACCAGTTATATCCCAAACTACAATGAAACCTGTTTGCTCTGAAATTATTTCTGATAAATAATATTCAGATGGTGTATATCCCATGTTGTAGTATTCTTTACAAAAAGAAACAAGCGTGCTGTAGCCATGCGGCAGGCCTTCTTGTTAATCCTGACATTTTCTAGGTACCCATACGAAAGGATCGACGGCAGAGTGAGAGGAAATCTCCGCCAGGCAGCTATCGACAGATTCTCCAAACCTGATTCTGATCGGTTTGTTTTCCTCCTGTGTACAAGGGCAGGAGGTTTAGGCATTAATCTTACTGCTGCTGATACCTGCATCATCTTTGATTCCGACTGGAATCCCCAAAATGATCTCCAGGTAAAGATACACAAAAATCGTCCTGATGCCTTTTTTTTTTTTTTTTAAGTTATTCCACTATAAAAAAAAAAAAAAAAAGTTATTCCACTATGATGAAGAATCCCCAGTCAAACCAATAAATTAAAGTTGTGTAGTCTGGGATCCCTGGGTGGCGCAGCGGTTTGGCGCCTGCCTTTGGCCCAGGGCGCGATCCTGGAGACCCGGGATCGAATCCCACATCAGGCTCCCGGTGCATGGAGCCTGCTTCTCCCTCTGCCTGTGTCTCTGCCTCTCTCTCTCTCTCTCTGTGACTATCATAAATAAATAAAAATTTTAAAAAAATTAAAAAAAAAAATAAAGTTGTGTAGTCACTCGGGTAGCATCCCATGATTGGGCAAATGAACCAAGTGGTAATCAATTTACTAGTAACATAAAAGTAATTTCTTAGTGTATTAACCTTCTGTACTGCACCTCTGCTTATTGGAACGGGTACTCTTATAACTGACACTTGAGTCTTTTCTTTCTTTGGTAACCGTTAATTTCCTTTTTCTTCCAGGCTCAGGCTAGATGTCATAGAATAGGACAGAGCAAATCTGTGAAAATCTACAGGCTGATTACAAGAAATTCTTATGAAAGGGAAATGTTCGACAAGGCTAGTTTGAAGCTCGGCCTGGATAAAGCTGTGCTGCAGTCCATGAGTGGGAGAGAAAACGCTACCAATGGGGTAATCCACACTTGCCTAGACCGTTTGTTTATTCTGGCGCCTTAACTTTATTTAGCTAATAGTAAGAAATTGTCCAGCATTGAATTACTTTTCAACCTCAATATTTTCAGCCTATTTTGTCACATTTTTTTTTTTTATGAGTCAGGTTTATCCTCCTTGAGTCCAATGAAGCATTTGTGTCATCTACAAACATTTCAGTTCTGAATTATTTAAAATATCTCTCTAAAACAGGTACAACAACTTTCTAAGAAAGAAATAGAAGATCTGCTACGGAAAGGGGCCTATGGTGCACTCATGGATGAGGAGGATGAAGGGTCTAAATTCTGTGAAGAAGATATTGATCAGATTCTCCTGCGGCGAACCCACACTATCACCATTGAGTCTGAAGGGAAAGGCTCCACATTTGCTAAGGTGCGAATTGATCTGAAGAGACAGGCTTTCTGTAGAATCATAATAGAGTTCACCTAAAGCAGGATCTTATAAAGTGCCCCTAAGGTGCATATGTAACATTTGTTCTTTAATTAAGAATTAAGAGGGTAATTTTGACATCTCTGTGGAGCTGCTGATGCATAGAAGATTCTTTGTGTGCATTTTGGGTTCCCTTCTCTGTATATGGCCCTGGTAGTCACCCTCACCTTGACCTCATATCTGCTTCCTCTGTCCTTGATCCCACCCTCTCCACTTCTGGAGCTCCTGCTCTGACATAATTTTGTTTCCTGAGATCCTGACATAGCCTATAAGAACAGTTGAGTCACTCCTATCAAAAAAGCCTCTCATCTCATGTTGCCCTCCAGCTACAGCTCTATAACCCTTCTTTCATAGCTAAAATCCACATGAATGTTATTTGTACTAGCTGTCCCCACCACCTGCCTTTCTGCTAATTTTTCAACTTCCAGCTTGCATCCCTCCCCCACCCTGTCATTAGACCAGCTCTGGTGAAGGTCACCACCCAGCCTTCCTTCCCGCTACTTGACTGAGAGCACCTTCTGAGGCTTCCCCTGTGCATAGTTCCACCTATCCACACCCAGGCCCCCTTTACACCTTTATTTTTAACAGCTTTATTGAAATGTAATTCACTTGGCATAAAATTCACCGATTTTAAATGTATGATTCAGTGCCTTTACCAAATTTGCAGACTTGTGCAGCCATTACCACATCTAAATCTAGAGTGTTTCAATCGCCCCAGAACCTCTTGCCCATTAGCAACCAGCCTCTCCCTCCTCCCCTCCCCTTGCCCCTCCCCTGCCAAGTCCTTGGCAACCACTAATCTCCTTTCTCTAGATTTGCCTACTCTGGACATTTTACAAAACAGAATCATATAACATGTGGTCTTTTGTGTCTGGCTTCCTTCACTCAGCATAGTGTTTTTGAGATTCATCTGTGTTGTAGCATGTGTCAGTTCCCTTGTTCTGCTGAACGTCGTTCTGTTATATAGATGTACCTCTGTTAGCAGTTGATAATGGGCATTGGGGTTGTTTATCCATTCACTAGCTGGTAATGAAATTTGGGTTGTCTCTATTTTGGAGTTACTGTGAATAACATTGTTTCAAAAATTTATGAACAGGTTTTTATGTGGAAGTATCTTTTCATTTCTCTCATGTATCTACTATAAATAGAATTGCTGGGTCATATGTTAACTCCAGGTTTAACACTTTGAGGAACTGACAGACTGTTTTTTGGTGATTGTACCATTTTCTCTTTACACCAACAGTGATTTAGGGTTCCGGTTTCTCCATATCCTCACCAACACTTTTTATTTTCTGATTATAGCCATATTAGTGTGAAGTGATCACTCACTCTAGTTTGATCTGCCTTCTCTGATGCTATTGAGCATCTTTTCATGTGCTTGTTGACCAATTTGTATATCATTTTTGGTAAAATGTCTGTACAGATCTTTTATTCACCTTTTGAGTTACTTGGCTTTTATTATTGAATATTAAGAATTCTTTAAAAATTCTGGATAGAAGTTTCTCATTAGGCAATACGATTTGCAAGTATTTTCTCCCAGGTATTTTCTCCCAGTCTTTTCTTAATGGTTTTTAGTTTCAATGAAGTCCAGTTTACCCATTTTTTCTTTTATTGTTCACGCTTTTGATATGTCGTCTAACCTAACTTCACAATGATTTGCTCTTTCCTTCTGCGAGTTTTATAGTTTTTGCCCTTACATTTCGCCCTTACATTTACATTCACCCTGTGATCTCTTTTGAGTGAACTTTTGCCTGTGGTGTGAGATAGGGGCCTGTCTCCTTCCCTTTGCTTATGGACATCCAGTTGTCCCAGCTACTCCAGTCTTGGAAGGTTCCCTCTTCTGGGCTCTGTGCTGGACCTTCTCTCTCATGTCTTTCAGCCTCTTTCCCGGTTCTGTTGTCTGTCCTCACAGGTACTTCAGATTCAGTTAGTGCAAAAGCAGATTCCTCACGCCTGTCTCTCCACCCTCTGTGTGTGTGCATTTTCAACTCACACCCCCGGTTACTTCGCCTGACTAATGCTGTTCATATGCCAAGTTGGCTACAGAGGTTTTTCTTGGCCACTGCCGCCTCCCACCACCACCCCAATCCCCCCACTTCCTCCACCTATTTTATATGCTTCACATCCACCCAGATTCTAACTGCTTTCATTTTACTTTTTAAAGAGTAAACATTTCTGGACTGTCTCCTTTTCTCCACTTCTGTGGAGCCATTTTCAGTCTATAGAGCTGCTTCCTCTGTAAACCACTGCAGTAGCCTCCCATGTCCCAGGACATCAGTATGAGCTCTTAAACAGGTGGCTTTGGATGTGATTGTGTCCATCTTGAGATGATTTCCATTTTGAAAGAGTCCACTGCTATCTCAGGATAGAGTTCCGGCCTCATTAACAGGACATGCAAGGCCCTGCATGACCTGGTTTCCGTCTGCCTCGCCAGCTTGACCTTTAGCTGCTCTCCCCTGACTACTCTTATCACCAGCCACATGACACAATTGCATTTCTTTTCTTCTGAGCCTTTGCACATGCTCTGTCACAAACATTTCCACATACTTTCCTGTTCTAGCCTGGCCCAGGAATTATATTCTGGGGACCCTCTTCTTTCTTCCCAGCAATGCCGTTGCTACATCCCTTCATGAACCTGGTCCCTCCTGTGGATAACTGTCGTACCTATATGTACCATTGTCACCCGTCACCGAATATGCTGTACTGTCATCTTTCACTTCCTGATCTATTTAAACCCCTGGACAGAGAGCTACCTGAGGGATGGTAGCTCTTTCATCCTAGCCCACCGACTGCAGCATCTGGCACACAGTGCAGGAAGGCATACGTGTTTGGCTGAATGAGTAAATGAAAGCTACTTTGCATTTTGCCTCCGAGAAAAGCATCTCAAAGTAATGCATATTTTTTCTCCTTTAGGCCAGTTTTGTTGCATCTGGAAATAGAACAGATATTTCCTTGGATGATCCAAATTTCTGGCAAAAGTGGGCTAAGAAGGCTGAATTGGATATTGATGCCTTAAATGGGAGGGTGAGTGAGAGGTTCCCATTCAAAGCCCTATCTAATCTAACCCAAGGGATGCTTTTTTAGAAGTTTCAGATTTATCTGCTATCTTTTTTAGAACAACCTGGTTATTGACACTCCAAGAGTGAGGAAGCAAACCAGGCTATACAGTGCAGTGAAGGAAGACGAGCTGATGGAATTTTCAGACTTGGAAAGTGATTCTGAAGAGAAGCCTTGCACAAAGCCGAGGCGGCCCCAGGACAGGTCCCAGGGCTACGCGAGGAGTGAGTGCTTTAGAGTTGAGAAGAATCTGCTCGTCTATGGGTAAGTCAGGCTCACATGAAAAACAGAATTTTATTTTAAATACTAGAACTCTAATCAGCGTAGAAAAAATCGTGTTTGTGTTTGGATTTCTGTGATTCCCTATAGTGCAGTCAAGCAAATGACTTTGCAGCAACTTTGATAGGGCCCAGGGCTGATCGGTCAAAGTGGTCACAAGTCATTCATATCCTCGTGGATTTGAGGGAGCACGAGTTTGTCCCTTAAAGAATTATGTCAGATCCAAATTTACTTGTTGGTGACTAATAACTCAGAACAAAGTCTCAAAATTACAAAACCTTTTCCTACTTTAGCTTCTTCGCATAAAATTTTCAACTGTGGTGGTCTTTTAGTATTTCTCTGCTATAAAGAGTTGTTAAAGGCAATCATCTCAGTTATAAGGCTCTTCTAACTCATCTGAAACATTAATGGATGGTTATTTCAACTCTGAGTTGTACTTCTGCTGGACAACATGTCTCTGAAAGGCAGGATCCATATCTAATTCATCTCTGAGTCTTTGCTTTGAATGATGCTTTGAATGATGGCAATGTGCTCACTAAAATATCTGAATCTGCAAATAAGAATTCTCTGGCATTTTATGGGACTGCAGGCAAGCTCTATTCAAATAAAAAAACTACCACCAAAATGCCATTTCTGTAGATCTGATGATATCCTGCTTTTGATTATTTCTTGCAGTGGATTGATTATCAGTAGTTTCAGAGTAAATATATATGTCCTGTTAACATGGCACACAGAGCTCTGATCTGGCTCTCATCTGTCCTGTTGGTCCTTTCTGTGGGTGGCCCAGGCCTCTGTTGGGACAGCCCACTTCATTTCCTTCAGTGTGCCATGCTCTGCCTCAGGTCTTATCTCTGTCATTCTACAAGTTCTTCCACTGCCTAGAGCGGCACCCCACTCCCACCCCCCTACCCCCCCATCGCACAGACTTGATCTGCCCAACAGCTCCTGTCGTTGACATCCAGCACAGGCATCTCCTCGGCACTCTACCAGAGAGTCTGGCTTGCACGTTCCATCACACTCATCACGTTGTTTTTTGTTTTTTTTTTTTTTCTCATCACATTGTTTTATGACTAAGAGTAGCAGGCGCTCCTGCTGGAGCCCCAGTTAGAGCTCCAGGAAGCCCAGGACTCTTTTCTCTATGTCCTCAGGGAAGAGTGCAATGCCAGCAGATACATTGAGTGCCAGATCAGTGATTTTTTTATGGAATAAATGAAGTTCAACTGAAGCCCATTCTATATCTCAGCTGATTATCTATAAGAATCTAGACAATTCTTTCCTGTCTGTTCTTATGTGGTGGACAGACACCTGAGCCTTTTGCTAATTTGCACCAGCTTGGATGTTTCAAGCCAACGATCACAGTTGAGAATTTTTCTGGTTCCTTTAGGAATGGAACACATCAATAATTCCTAAAGCTAAGAAGTATACATAAAGCACAGTGTCTTTCCCTCCCCTGGGCATTACTCTGTAGGAAACCCCTATTGGAGGCGGGGCACTGTGCTAGGATACTCAAGAAACCTGGGAGTAGGACATCACGGCCCCTGCCTCAAGGCAGGTGAACAAACAAAAGTGGCGGGAAACCGTGATGGTGCCATGGCCAGGAAGACTGTGCAGATGGAGGGGAAAAGCATGTCGCTCCTTTAAGACACAGCTCTGGTATCATTCCCCCACTTTTGACCTTCGGGGAATATACAAGAAGGAATTCCACAGACAGCGATGTGACTTGATAGGTGGACATTGTGGGTTAGTCCATGTAGGAGAGAGAGTTGGGTGCTGGGCAGGGAGGAGAGAGTTCCAGGCAGAGAGAACATTGTGTCGAAAGGCCTGAAGTTGAGGACTGGCCCTGGAGGGTGAGGAACTGAGAATTCATAGAGGCCAGAGAGGACCCGGCCAGGGCTGGGACCACAGCCAAGGTGGCCCTCGCCGTGCACAGCCCTGGGCCCCTGAGGAAGATAGGAGAGAGGCTGGCTTCCATCCTGAGATGTGGCCTGGAGGAGACACAGTGCAGACAGCATCTATCCATCTGTTGTGTGCTCTCACGCCACGGCACCTGGATCAAAGAGCACAACACTGTTTCTGCCCGGTATTATAACCCCAAGTAGACTATTAGGGTTCAGTGGTGTGCTATTTCATTCTGTGTGCAGTCCTTCCTCCTGTCCATTTAACACAAGGGCCTGAGAGTTGGCTAAACGTGCTGTCCATGAATGCTCTTGTACTTGGGAACCAGCGCGCCCTGTTTCAGAAAGGAAACTCAAGCCAGTTCAGTCTTTCACTGGTTATCACGGTATCCCTGTGAGGTAGAGTGAAACTAACCATTCCCCCTCAGCATCATGTCCTAGACTTGGGTCGCCACACATGGCAAATAGCTGGTCCTCATTGGAGCACACCAGCCAAGTGGCAGCATGAGGCCAAGTGGACAGAGTTCTCCTCACCCAGGGTTGTGGCTGCCACCCAAATCTCCCAGGAGAGCCTGTGGTAGCCCCATGGGCAGGACTTCGGTGATGCTCTGCTCCAGGCAACCAGCTAGGGCCCTGCTCCGCCACCAGTGTGTTTGACTCGGGTTTCCTGAAGTACTTTCCCATCACCAGCTGTCAATTATGGCCAGTTTTGTTTTAAGTGCTGCCAGTTTGACCCAAGATTCCCTAACTCTGCTACCTGACTCAGAATGAAGCCCCAAATCTGAACTGAAAGGCATCCTCTTACATGCTGAATATTTGCTTTGCAGTTGGGGACGGTGGACAGATATCCTTTCCCATGGGCGCTACAAGCGTCAGCTCACTGAGCAAGACGTGGAAACCATCTGCAGGACCATCCTTGTGTACTGTCTCAATCACTACAAGGGGGATGAGAATATAAAAAGCTTCATCTGGGATTTGATCACACCCACGGCTGATGGCCAGACGCGAGCCTTGGTCAATCACTCTGGTAGGTCTGCTTCCTGCTGTCTGTAATTGGGCTTATAAAAAAACTTCTATTATTATTGTTATTGTTATTATAACTCTGATTCTAGGTTTATCAGCCCCAGTGCCACGGGGAAGGAAAGGAAAGAAGGTAAAAGCCCAGAGCACACATCCAGTGGTGCAGGATGCCGACTGGCTGGCTGGCTGCAACCCGGACGCCTTGTTCCAGGAGGACAGCTACAAGAAACACCTAAAGCACCACTGTAATAAGTACGTCTTGAAAGGATGTATACAGTTGACCATTAAACTGTAGTTCCTGGTTTTGTACAGCTTTAGTGTTTTCCTTGAAACATGATGCCAGCTCACGTGATGGCATACCTTTAGATGACGGATTCTTTTTTTTTTTTAAATACTAGTAGATACATAGCGCAGTCTGCCCATTTTAACCATTTGTAAGTATGTGACTCATTGGTATTAATTATATTCAAAATGCAGTGTACCCATCAGCACTCTTGTTACCCCAAACCATTTCAGTGACCCCAGTGTAAATTTTGCACCTATTAGACAGCAGCTTGCCCCCACCTCCTTCGCCGCCCTCCCTGCCCAAGACCCTGGCAAATACCATTCTTTCTGCCTCTACAAATTTGCCTATTCTAGGCACCTTGTAAGTGGAATCACAGAATATATATATATATATGTCTTTATAGGTCTGGTTGACTTCACCTAGCATAATGTTTCTGAGATTCATCCATGTTGTAGCCGTACCAGCACTTTTTTCCTTTTTTGTGGCCGAATAATACTCCATTGTACATGTAGACCACATTTTGTTTATCCATTCGTCCGTCGATGAGCACTGGAGTTGATGGACGCCTTTTGGCTATTGTGAGCAATGCTGCTGTAAATGTTGCAGATAACTAATTGTAACCAAGAGGTGTTATACTAGATCTGTATTTATTTCGTGGCTTGGAGCTTTGTTAACTATCTTTGTATTAAACTAACATCTGCATGTGGCAGTTCTTCTTCCCTTGCTGTGAACATGTATTTTTGAGAATCAGTACACTAGCCAGCACTGAACAGCTCCACCACTTGTAGCTTTGTGAGGCCTTCGGCAAATTCCGTAGCCTCTTTAAGACTCACTTTCCTTGTTAACCACACAGAGCTCTACAACAAGATCTCAACTAGATACAGCCAGAGTATAAATAAATGTGTATTTCTCTAAAAAGTAGCAACAAAAGTCAGAGCACATAATAACTGGCAGTGTGCCAAATACTTCACATGCATTATCTGTGTGACTTGTCTAAGGTAAGTAGTGTTCTTTCTCCCCATTTACCTGACAAGCAATTGGAGACTCTGGTAACTAGTCTCAGCTAGTTAAGGGGCAGAGCCAGATTGGACTTCCAGAATAGATAAGGGCAGTGCCGCCCACCTCAGAAGCCTGCCTTCTCCATGGGGTCATCCCAAGCCTTTCATGGAATATAACTCCTGGCTTGCAGTGATTAATGGTCCTAATCCTTTTTTAAATATGAGAGTGCTTTCAGGGCCTACTTTTGATCGCTATTGCTAGATTTTGACTGACAAATTTTTTCCTTTTTGAGTCTTTAAAACCATTATCTCAAACCATTTTGGTACCTTGGAAACTGTTACTGCTGTGGAATAATAGTTCTCCCTAAAATCCTGCCCCATTTACAGCTCTTAGAAAACTTCTGTTTCCTGTGGTTTATGTGAACTTTGGGTCAATAACCTTCTGAGTTCTGGATTCATACAAACCGGAAGTGAAGTGGTTTGGTGTGGGAAAAATGGCTCCTGTGCCTGGATCCCAGAGTGATGGAGGTGGTAGTTTTAAATTTCCCATTCTAGTGATCCCTGGGTGGCGCAGCGGTTTGGCACCTGCCTTTGGCCCAGGGCGCGATCCTGGACACCCAGGATCGAATCCCACATTGGGCTCCCGGTGCATGGAGCCTGCTTCTCCTTCTGCCTATGTCTTTGCCTCTCTCTCTCTCTGTGTGTGTGTGTGTGTGTGTGACTATCATAAATAAATAAATAAATAATTTTTTTAAAGAAATAAATAAATAAATTTCCCATTCTAACATCAGTAGCACACTTTCATAGAGTACCCTCCCTCATTAGTGTGTGAGATGTAGCTAGTGTGCTCTTTGCCCAGTCTTAGGGAAAGCCTAGCAAGGCTGGCTGTTTCCTCTCTGGGACAAGCAAGTGGTCCAGTTTTCCTAGAAGGTCATGCCCTACGACTTCCTAGGATCTAAAGTGGGGAAATGTAGATGACTGGTAAGAGAAAATGAAACCCAAATCGAGGGACCTCCTAGAAAATAACTGGCTAATTCTCTTCAAAAGTTTCAAGAGACAGAGAAACTACTATGTGTGGTCTTGAACCAGATGCAGGTCCAGAAATAGTCACTAGTGGGATTGCCCATCAAATGTGAATGAGGTTTGGGGACTCGTTAGTAGTCTGGTCTGTCGGGCTTACCAAGTGTGAACTCCTTAGGGTCAGAGCCCACCTCCTGTCTGCTTTGTTATCCTGCTGGTACTATTGAGTTGCCAGTTGCACTGGTTTGAATTTTTTCCTCTAGAAGTAAGGTAATATTCACAGTTAACTCCTAAAGGTCTCCGTGTAACTAAAATTCCTCCCAGAGAAGAAAACTTTGTCTTCTATCAAAAGGGAAAGAAACCATTCAGATCATTGCCACTGTGCTGAGTTTTAGTTTAAAAAAAAAAATAGAGAAAATCCAGCCAAAGGTGGAGGGTACTTCCTTTGGAACTACCCTTTCTGAGCATCCTCTGTCAGGAGATCTGGCCTATAAATTCTTCACTAGCCAGAGAAGAAAAAAAGTACCAGCCGTGGAGGCCCCATACTGTTTTCTTTTGCCAGTTCAGTGTGGCACAGCCAATTTTTAATCTTATCAAAAGAAATTTTTTTTAAATTAAAATGAAATACCCAAAATGACTATATACATTGGAGCTTATTCAGATGTTTGTAGCCTCACACTTTGTCCATCTTGAACAAGTGTTGCTCAAAAGCAGATACCGGTCAGAGAGGAAGGCATATCATGGAGTACCTATTTATGTATGCAAAAGTAGTCTATTTTGATGAAGCTGCCCCTAGTTATCATTTTGACATTTTAAAGGGCACTTGCCACGTCCTGAGACACTGTGAGGTGGTAGTCAGAAGGCCTAATCCCAAGTGGTCCATGCTTGAAGGTGACTCTGTGACCTTGGATACGTCACTGCTTTTCTGTTATCCTCAATTTTCATGTTTGTAAAGTAGTAGCATGCCCCACTTCATTGTAGGATTATTGTGAAGATCAGATGAGCTAGTATACACAAATGTGATGCGTCAGCTATAAAACATCCTGTAAGTGTATGATAGGATCATACCCAGATAGGGAAAAATAGCATTCTGTATTACCATTTACTCACAGTCAAGGAGGTAAGTCTTCAAATATCAGTCCCGAATGCACACCAGGAGCTGTCCAGCAGGAGATGCTAGCTAGACTCAGAGTAGACAGGGGCCTTTGGGATTTACCAGGTGGGCTTTACTGAAAGAATTAAGTTTAAGCCATTGAGGGAATCCAAGTGAGAATGGAAATCTGGTTCCTAGAATTCCATGGGTTTTTAGAAGCTGATTCCTTGAAAATGACTAAGAACATCAATGAATTGGACACATTTTAACCTCTTTTGTATCCTTTTATTATTTTGTAAGCTACAACCTAGGCTTCCAGGTAATATGAACTAGAAGGAATAAATAATATTTAATATTCCTTAAGAGAGAAGACTGAGGATCCACCTCCCCTACCCCACCCCCATCACCATCTTCCTTTCTCGGAAGCAAAGTTGTATAATCTAAAAAACCTGACATTCCATATTGAGGGTTTATTGTAAGGTAGTAAAACCAGATTTTATATCTCGTTTATTCCTACAACTTCTGATGTGCTTCCAAAAATGGTATTAAGGCAGCAGCTGAGGAAATTTTATGAGATAATGAAGCAGAACAGTTACTGAAAGCCATCTGCTCAGTTGTTTACAAACTTGCTTCAATACTTCAGAGGCAATGGTAGGGTACGTGTCTAAACTTCACAAGCTGCACTAGGTAAAACTAAATGAAGTGCGCCCAGGCTGGGCTGAGCTCGGTCCCTCTCTGTGCAGCGTGAGCGGTTGCCAGGCAGGCCTGTTGGAAGCCAGCAGAAAGCACCACACAGAGGTGATTATGTGCCACCATCTGTCACGCTTCAAGCCTACCATACAGCATGGCTAATCAGCCTTGGCAGGATGATGGATGAACAGCAGCAGCTGCCAAAAGCCACTGTTGGCAAACAGTCCTGAAGTTAAGAACTTTTTCCCCCCTCTGTCTTCCTCTCCAGGGTCCTGCTGCGTGTCCGCATGCTGTACTACCTAAGACAAGAAGTTATAGGAGACCAGGCAGATAAGATTTTAGAGGGTGCTGACTCAAGGTTAGTGCAAGCGCATACCATCCCATACCTCCGGGTAATAATCCGAGTGGTCAGAAAACACGGCCGATTGTGTTTCAGAACGACCATAAACCATGAGTAGCACATCTCCTTTTTTGCACCTGGAATGCAATTTCTACCCTGTGAGCGTGGGGATGCAGTGGGAATCTGGAAAAGCTCGTTCCCATGTACGTGGTACAGATAAAAAGGTGTAAACCACATTACTGGTGTTCTGAGGTGACCTTTAAAAGGGGACACTGCTATGAAGTCCATCTCAGGCCATGGTAGGAAGCAACTGGCTTACACCTTTTCTTGTAGCCTTTGCTCATTGCTCTTCATGATAGTCAGATGCATGTTGCAGGAAGGGGACACGTGGGCTGGTGTATCATGTTTGTTGCTACTTAGAATTCTTTTCTAATATCATGTGTATTTTAAATATGACATGAACGGTGTCTTTATAGTGAAGCTGATGTGTGGATACCTGAACCCTTCCATGCTGAAGTCCCCACAGATTGGTGGGATAAGGAAGCAGATAAGTCCCTCCTAATTGGAGTGTTCAAACACGGTAAGTGATGTTTCATGTGACCATATCTTGACTATGTGGCTTCGTTGTTAGAGCTCTTTGCATACCCTTTTCCAAAGTCATAATATTAATGAGGATAGTTCCAAAGGACTCTTGGCTTCTACCATTTTCCTGTACTAAAAATCTAATATGAACTGTAAATATCAGATGCTGTTTTTGAATGTTTGTTGAGTATTTGAGAAGAAAACATTTCTTTCTTGGCTGTAAATAAAACCAAAACCATATTTGTTTTAATAATAGCCAAGTTGTCCTATAGCTCTCCCTAAACTTTGCTTCCAGCACGGCTCCCCTTGCTAGCTCTGCCAACCCGTGTCAAAGTGGACGGTGGGCTTAACCTCTGCTATTAATCTGTACAAGTGCCTCCTGGGCTTTGTTCCAAGCAATATTTCACAAATGTCAGTGCTGAGAACTCACGGCTCCCCTGAGTGGGATGCAGCCTTGTTAACTTTGAAAGGCTGGGGATGCAGAACTGGCATGATATATACAGTGAGCGATTCCTGATTATAATCCCAATTCTCTGGAGGTCGCGGAGGTATTCTCAGCAGCCCAGCCTGACTAAAGGGGAGAATGATGGCTTATAAAACCTTTCATGATTACAGTTTGGCTTGCGGCGCTACAGCAGTTAGGAGCGGTGTGTTGTAGTACACATCCTAATTGAATTGTGCTGTTCTGCCTACGTACTGCAGCCGCGTTTTGTGAGCTCAGCCTAAAAATCATTTTCCCGCAGTGCACTGTTGGGATCTGCCATTTTACATCTAGTCAGCTTGGGCAGTCAAAAAGCAAATTGCAGTTTGAAAACCATAGAGAGAACAGTGTCATCTTGCTGACATGCATCATCCTAAACCTAATAAGACAGGTTCGCTGGCCTTACGTAGACAGGGATTTTCAGCCAGTGGTGTGAGTTCCTCAGGACGGAAGCCATCCACAGGAGGATGGGGTAGGCACAGAGTACCCTACAGAGGTCGTAAAGGAGCGTGAGGAAGCCTTTTAAATGTCAAGCAGAATTAGATCTTGGGGAAAATAGGGTCAAAAATCTTCCTAGGCATCTTGCAGTTATTTTGAACCTGTGTTTCCATTAATGTTTGCGGTCATTTGGATAAAACCTCTCTGAAATGTCACGTGGTTCCCCCCAAAAAACGTGCCCTGTAGTGAGCATTCTGTGGAATACTGGACTAAAACAAGGTTCATAAATGATCATCTCATTTGAGAGCCAAACTTGGTGTATCATGGCAGTGCTATGATTTTGTCAGTGACGGCCCTTTTGCTGTTTCTGTACATGTCCTGTGTGGGCTGGTCGGGATGGCACAGGCTACGAGAAGTACAATTCCATGCGAGCTGACCCTGCACTGTGCTTCCTGGAACGAGTCGGCATGCCCGATGCCAAGGCCATAGCTGCCGAGCAAAGAGGAACAGACATGTTAGCAGATGGTGGTGACGGGTAAGAAGGACATGTAAAAATTGTAATAAACTTTATGTCAGTGTCATCTCTATCAGCAGGGTTCAGTTCTTACACTGCACCACACACTGCATTGTATCCGATTGGAACTTCAGTGATGTTTACCAGTCCAGTTGGCTTCTATACGATAATGATTATTTAAACACGATATATTATCTAGATAGTCTGAAAATTGTTTTTTCCAAGTAATGACACATTCTCTCCCCCCACCCCCACCCCCATTACCCCGCCCCTAACCCAGACCCTTCCCCCGTCCATGGCTGTATGATTTAAATACTGATCAGGTTGCCTTTGATGTCTAACTCAGAATTAAAAGTAGCATCAGGTGGAGGATTAGTCTTTCCCAAGCTGCCCTCCCCCCACCCAATCTCTTGTTTATCTGTACAATTTACACTTTTTTTTTTTTTTAACAATTTCAATATAGGGGAGAATTTGATAGAGAAGATGAAGACCCAGAATATAAACCAACCAGGACACCATTCAAGGATGAAATAGATGTAAGAACTAGAGTATATTGACTTTTACAGCACCATTAAAATATCATCTGCCCGTATTAGACTTGTTAAACTTTATAGATAATGGCCATTTCTTAATAAGATAAAGCAAAATCAAACCCCAAATTATAAAAATTCTGTTTCTTGCTTTCCCTTCAAGGAATTTGCAAATTCTCCTCCAGAAGATAAAGAGGAAGCCATGGACATACGCACGACAGGTAAGGCTCTGTAAAAGCCCACAGAGCGGAGCAAATGTGTGCCGTGCAGGCATAATTCACATACCTGCTCTTCTGCTTCTTTATGACGATGGTATCTTAAAATGTTATTTCTTCTATACTGACTCGTCCCTTTTGTGAACAGTTTTAATTCTTGTTTATTGTGGGTTATGCATTACACTGAATTTCTTTGATGAAATAACTACTTTTTTGGACTGAGATACTTTGTATATATTTATATACCAGTTTGTGGAAAAGTTTAAGCATCTTTAGAAATCTATCTCTTGGGAGTAGGACATTTGCTAGGTATCTAAAACACTGCAAGTTTTTGGAATGCTGACCTCTTCCCTAATGTCAGATGAATAGCTATCAATTATGTGATTATGTTTTATGTTCAAGATTATTATCCTAAGTATGTTACGGGAGAGCATCGTTATAGTATATTTCGTGGCATAAAGTATGTTTCCTTACATAAAACGGCGACGTAAACTTGCTTCTCGAGAACCCCCTAAGGAGTTTAAAAAAAAAAAAAAGTTTGTAAGTTTCATACTAATATTATCCTTTATTTATTTATATTTTTAAAATGAACACTGAGATAACCTTTCCCACACTGTCATCTGAATGTTAATGAGTCATCTTGTTTTGATGGAAAATCCTGTGTATTGCAAGATTGCAGCTACACATTTCAGAAATCTTTTTTTCCACTTCCCCAGGCAAGCCCAGTGAGAGTACTGCTGAGTTAGGCCAACTCTACTGGCCCAACACCTCGACCCTGACTACCCGTCTGCGCCGGCTCATTACTGCCTATCAGCGCAGCTATAAAAGGCAACAAATGAGGCAAGAGGCCCTAATGAAGACTGACCGGCGGAGGCGACGGCCCCGGGAGGAAGTGAGAGCACTAGAAGCAGAAAGGGAAGCTATAATATCTGAGAAACGGCAAAAGTGAGTGTCCTCGGGGTTTTACTCAGCTCCTGGGATGGGCCTCTCTTCTCTGCCCTTCTCGACCAGCCAGAGACAGGAATCACATCCCAGACGCTGATCAGAGGAAGTCTCAGGACATCAAAGCAGCCTGCCTCTCGCCCCCAGAATACATCCCATGTGTTAAGTTTAGGGGAAAAGAGAAGAAGAATGAATAAGCGTTAAGCCTGTTTGCTCAAGTGCAGTTGAAGCTAATGTCTCCTTGCTCCTAGGTGGACAAGAAGAGAAGAGGCTGACTTTTACCGTGTGGTTTCTACTTTTGGAGTTATTTTCGACCCCATGAAACAGCAGTTTGACTGGAACCAATTTCGAGCCTTTGCCAGACTCGACAAGAAGTCCGATGAGAGTTTGGAGAAGTACTTCAGTTGTTTTGTAGCCATGTGTAGGCGAGTGTGTCGAATGCCCACTAAGCCAGATGATGGTAAGTGCTTTTCGTAACAGAAATTCTATAGTAAAAGGCCAAATAAAGTGAGAAATAGAGGGTGAGCAGTTTAAAGCAATACTTAGGGTTCTTTCAAGTGAATACAATTGTTTTCATATTGTCGATTGTTAACAGAACCACCTGACCTCTCCTCCATGATTGAACCAATCACAGAAGAGCGTGCCTCCAGAACACTCTACCGCATTGAGCTGCTACGGAAAATCCGCGAGCAGGTGCTCCATCACCCTCAGCTGGGGGAGAGGCTGAAGCTCTGCCAGCCGAGTTTGGATTTGCCAGAGTGGTGGGAATGTGGGAGGCATGACCGAGACTTGCTGGTCGGTGCTGCTAAACATGGGGTCAGTCGGACGGATTATCACATCCTCAATGACCCCGAGTTGTCGTTCTTGGACGCACACAAAAACTTTGCTCAGAACAGAGGGGCCGGTAACATGTCCTCCCTGGGCCCACTGGCCGTCGGGTTTGGCCAGACTCCTGCTGTCCTCTCATCTGCTCATGTCCAGGAGGAGAAGGCTACAGGACAAAGTGAAGGCAAAGGGGAGGAGTCAGGCAGTGTGGCCACCCAAGAAAAAACTGAGGGGAAGGAGGACGATGAAGAGGTGGATGGCGGGGAGAAGGACAGTAAGCAGGGGTGTGAGGCTGAGGCCGGCTCGGTGAGAAGCGAGCTGAAAGGAATGGAGGTCACTGCAGACACAGGACCCAAGTCCATTTCAGAAAAAGGCTCTGAAGAGGATGAAGAAGAAAAGCTGGAGGATGACGATAAATCAGAGGAGTCTTCCCAGCTTGAAGGTAATGCTGGGCTGCTTGGGCCTCTCTCCCCATCCCACTATGGCAGCTATGCCAGGACCATCCTTCCCCAGCACATGGCAAGGGCTCTTATTTATTTCAAGGGTAATTAGTGTACAGTTACTTCTGTGAATAGGTACTTTCGAGTTATGCTTACATGTATGCTTATGTGTATGAATTTTGAACTACTTAATCGCTCAGAAGACCTGTAACAATTTCCGGATTAAGAATTGGGGTTAATGGGTCACCTGGGTGGCTCAGTGGTTGAGCATCTGCCTTTGGCTCAGATTATGATCCCGGGGTCCTAGGATTGAGTTCCGCATCGGGCTCCCCACAGGGAGCCTGCTTCTCCCTCTGTCTATGTCTCTGCCTCTCTATCTCTCATGAATAAACAAATAAAATCTAAAAAAAAAAAAAAAAAAAAAGAGTTAACTTTGTAGTAGCAGTGTATTAAGAATTCCACATGATTTTAATTTGGACAATTAAATGTGAAGGAGAATTCACTGAATAAATACTGGTAATTATTTTGAAACAAATGATGCTTAATTTTAGATTTAAGTCAGAAGTAAAGGGTAGATGCAGAATCTGAAAATAACCAGTTTTCTTTGTAAGTTGCAGCCAGGTTGCTATTCCCAACACAGAGTAAAAATTAAGCCTTCTATTGTACTGTTCTGGGGAGCTGGGGCTTGGTACTCCCGCTGGTTGTTAGTCCTCTCTCCTGCGTGGAGGGACATTGTGTGGAGAGGCTCTGAGTCAGACTTGGTTGTCATTTCGCCTCCTCTGAGCATCAGATAACTAGTGATGTCACCTACCTAACCATGCCCGGGTCTTCATCTGTAAAATGAGAGTAGCACCATCTGCATGAAGGGGCCATCACCAGCTTGAAACAACAAGACTGTAAGATACCTAATGCCATCCTAGCCATATAGTAGGTTCTCAATAAAATGGAGCTGATTGGTATTCAAATTTTTTTTTACCATGTCCTCTCTAAACTTCTTTTCCACTGACACTTTGGTTGTGAGTAATGCACATGAATTCATTTCTCAGCAGGAGCTGTCTCTAGAGGGAAGAATTTTGATGAAGAGAGCAATGCCTCCATGAGCACTGCTAGGGATGAAACCCGAGATGGGTTCTACATGGAGGATGGCGATCCCTCAGTAGCTCAGCTCCTTCACGAAAGAACTTTTGCTTTCTCATTTTGGCCTAAGGTGGGTGGGTTCTTTTATTATTATTATTATTATTATTATTATTACTATTACTATTAGTATTATTATTTTGTTTTGTGGGCCAAAAAAGAGTGGAATATAGGAAATCATTCTGGTTTGATTTTTCAGAGAATTTTAAAGTAGACTCTGACAGTGTATGAAGACTGTAGATTTTTCTCATGTTTTAAAGTCTGCAGTCCTTTTGTAATAGGACAGGAAAGGTGACATGAAGGAAAGATAAGAATCTTGCCTGGATTTTTGGTTCCTTGAGGTGTTTTAGGTTAGTAGTCACATTGTGCAGTAAAGTCTATGGGTTGTTGTCTCCACAGACTTGCCCTTAGCAACATGAAGTGTTGCTCTTTTTTCTCTTTTTCTTTTTTTCTTTTTAAATTTTTTTGTATGGTGGTAAAAACCATGTAACATGAAATTTATGATCTTAACCAGTTTTAAGCGTATGGTTCAGTAGTTCTAAGTACATTCATATTGCTATAAAACAGATCTCCAGAACTCTCTTTGTCTTGTGGGACTGAAACTTTATACACATTGAACAACCCCCTCTCCTCTCCCCTCAGCCTCTGGCAGCCACTCCTCTACTTTCCTTTTTCTGTGAATTTGACTACTGTAGATGCTTCATCATATAAGTGGAATTTTGCAATACTTGCCCTTTGGGGGCACATTTATTTCACTTATTTTCACCTTTTCCTCAACATTTATCCATATGGTAACATGTGACAGGATCTCCTTCCTTTTTTAAGGCTGAATAATATTCCATTGTGTGTATATATCACATTTTCTTTATCTATTCATCTGTCCTTGGGACATTTGTGTTTCTTCCATGCCCTGGTTTATAATGGTGCTACTGTGGACATGAGGGTACTAGTATCTCTTTGAGATCCTGCTTTCAGTTCTTTTGGATATACACCCAGAAGTGGGATGGATGTGTCACATGTCATTCTATTTTTAATTTTTTGAGGACCCTCCAGACTGTTTTCTGTAGCAGTTACACACATTTACACACATTTACAGTCCTACCAACAGTGCACAAGAGAAAATTTGTGGACTTTTTTAAATGTGTGTTTTCATTTTTTTAAATCTAAAACAGAACTTCCAGATTTAAGACATCTTTGTAGGTTTGGAAACCCATAGTCATCTTAACTCCAGAGAGGGTGGGCTGTTGACCCATTTGCTCCAATACATCATGAGATAATTCCAAATGTAGTTATCTATAACCAAAAGCAAAATGGAAATTACTTTTTTGGCTAACTAGCATAATTTTATAATAAATCCGTATGTAATTTGGATCTGCTTTTCAGGGTGGGGACATAATCACCCTAATCACCATTACAGGGCTATCTGGTTTAAAACAACACAAAAACAGCTTCAGTTGACTCATCCCCAGGCTGAACTTCCATAGTATTAGTTGTACAAGAGACAGTGTGAAATTTTTAGCTGAAGGAGTGTCCTCTCAAAGACATTTTTTCCTCCCTATACTCTGTTATGCTGATCCCCCTTATTGAGGCGAGAAGGGAGTTTCCCAGATCAGTTAGAGGTCTATCGTAGCAGACACTTTTAATCTATGGAAACTGGGCCTAAGAGCTGTAATTAGAAATTTTTAATGTACACGCTTCAATGAAATTTGAAGTGATAATAGGTGGGGAATGCAAATTGACATTCATTAGGTGTTCCTAGGTTGGTGCCCATTTCGTAATGCTGAACTTTATTAATAGTGACGCTAATGATGTCCCACTTCCTGGGACAGACTGCGATCCGGCCAGTGGATCTGAAGCACCAGAGCGTCCAGAAGCTAAATGCAGGGTTCCATTATTATCTGCTGGTGTTCACCAACAGTTCTTTAACTTGAAGAAAAGTTACTTTTGAAATAGAAGTGGCTATGTAATGTTTTCTAATTTATGTGATCCAGTGTGCAAATTAAAAAATATTAAGTTCTCTCTGTTGGAGCAACCTTTAGCACCTTCCAGCAGAGCAGAGCAGTTTTGGCAGGTTTTGTTTATTTATTTGCTTGTTCTTTGTTTTACTTTTTGCCCATGAATTGACTTTTAAACCTCTTAGGCTCTTTAGCATCTTGATGGAAATATTTATCTGGTAATTTTCACCATGTCTTTATTACAATTTCGTGTGACTTTTCTTCTCCCTCCAGGACCGAGTAATGATAAACCGATTAGACAACATCTGTGAAGCAGTGCTGAAAGGCAAATGGCCGGTAAACAGGCGCCAGATGTTTGATTTCCAGGGCCTCATCCCTGGTTACACACCACCCACCATGGACAGCCCCCTGCAGAAGAGGAGCTTTGCCGAGCTCTCCATGGTCGGCCAGGCTAGCATCAGTGGGAGCGAGGACCTCACAACTTCTCCTCAGTTGTCGAAGGTAAGTTTGTTTTGCTGTTTACAGGCAAGTGCCCTAAATCATCACTCGGTTTGGGAGCTCGCAGCTCCCTGGTCCTCCCAAGAGTTAAAGATGGCATTTCCTCAGCCATTTTCAGCGGTTATGAATGTGTAATTCCTGAAGCTTCATGTTCTTTCTTTCTGAAATCCAGCCCGTGTAGCAGATACAGTTTAGGCTCATTATTCTGTTGGAATTTTTCAATAGGAAGACGCCCTAAACCTCTCTGTCCCTCGCCAGCGGAGGAGGAGGAGGAGAAAAATTGAAATCGAGGCCGAAAGAGCTGCCAAGCGGCGGAACCTCATGGAAATGGTTGCCCAGCTGCGGGAGTCTCAGGTGGTCTCAGAAAATGGACAAGAAAAAGTTGTAGATTTATCGAAGGCCTCAAGAGAGGCAGCAAGCTCTACCTCAAATTTTTCATCTCTTACTTCAAAGTTTATCTTGCCTAATGTCTCGACACCGGTGTCCGATGCCTTTAAGACTCAGATGGAGCTGCTCCAGGCAGGCCTGTCACGCACACCCACGAGGCATCTGCTTAATGGCTCCCTAGTGGATGGAGAGCCTCCCATGAAGAGGAGGCGGGGAAGGAGGAAAAACGTGGAGGGTCTTGATCTGCTTTTCATGAGCCACAAACGGACGTCATTGAGTGCAGTAAGTTCAGGAGCTCACTTCCATTGTGTGTGCCCACAGTGGCAGCCAGAGTCCTGCCATTCTGACGACGCTGGCCTGTGCTCCTCTCAGTGATGTGGTATTAAAGCTGGCTTCTTCCACTAAAGAAATAGGATCACAATGAACAGTCATGGTTCTGAGCTGAAAAATTGTGTTGAGCATTGATACAGATCACTCGGCCTGAACCAAATGTAGCTTGAGGATTTATTCCTCCCAAGATCCTGATATATTGATTACTCTCGGAAGACTAGCCCAAAACAAAAACATGTTCTTCTGAGCCTATAATTGTTATCTCTGAATTCCTGAGGCGGAAAAAGCTTCTGCTCTTAAAAATAATGTTGTTTGGGCCCTGGCGTTTATTAGATTAGTATAAATGTTTTATTCCAGACTTAAGATTTGTGTTCATATACAAAGCTAGTGATTGCTAATTCTTCTACCTCTATAATTGTAGCTGCTTTTAAAGTCTCAACTGAATAAAGGTCTGTGCTAGTTTAGGTTTGTATGAAATGTATGTGCCAATGTATTTTGACATTTTCTTTTTCAATTCAGAGGACTTGAGTGCAGTGTAATCAAAACAGCTCTCTTCCCTAATCTTCAACCATGCCACCCAAAAATGTGCTGCTATGAAATGATGAGGGTTTTACCCCCAAAGAACTTGATTACATGTGATGCCTTTTTAAAGGACAAATTAGTACTAGGTATCTTAATCCTTATCGATTTGGAACCTGAATCAACATAATGGTGCTGGAACTGGTTTGTGCATGAGGAGCTGGTGCTCCAGGAACCGTGATGTGCCCTTTCCCTGTGGATCACAGTTTGGGAAATGCTGAAATTTGAAACTGAAAGGAGGGAGACGCTTGTTTCAATATCTTTTACTTTTTTCATCCCTATTCTTATTGCTTATTTTCTATTTCTTGAAACCTCCAGAAAGCTCAGTAACTGTAAAAGGGTAGTAAAAGTCGTGGTTGAGTGAAAAGTTTAGAAATGACAAAATAGCATTCACTGGAATTTGCCCTCTGGTGGGGTCTGATTGAAACAGAAGCATCTGGGTGATTAAAAGTTAATTTTCAAAATTCATTACCATGCACGAATCATAATAATGGTCATTTTTGTTGAGCATGTGATTACTCTTAGATTCTTATAAAAATATACCTCATAATGGATCAGCTGTGACTGGTTATTCTCTAAGTTAAAATGTCATTTCTAGGTGTGTGGTCCTCAAGGTTGTATCACTAGTGATTAGCCTTCACACTTGAAACCATCCTAACACTTTGATGGATTTTTGTTCCCTGAAATCCCTTTCTCCATAAGCATCAACAAGTTAGTGAGTTTCTGCATCTCACTCCTTTATTTGTTTATTCTTGTGTTTAATATTTGAGTCACAGCACATATTTGTCTGTAGTTCAGGCATCAGGAATTAACGATGTGAGCCAGGTACTATTTTCCTATTGTAATTATATATCCTATATTAAACTTCAGGCTGACTTTCTTCATTTCACACATTTGAAGTCATCCTGAAGAACTTAGTGGTGTTTTTCTAAAGTCACATAAGCGACCCAGCCCCAAACTCCTAATAGATGTTAAAGGATGTATTTTTTAGATTTTTGTTTGTTTTATTGTCAGATGTTTTAATCTAGGGATTACTTATTTGGTATTGTGGTATTATGTGCATACAGATAAAATACAAGGAGAATGGTGGTCTATAAATAAATGGAATAGTGAAGAGGTATAAAGGTCAGCAAAGTTACCTGCTGAAATCTTGAAATCTTTTGTTATGTCGATACTCAACCCGGAGACTGTTTTGTGTTGCCCTGAAAAGTAAGGATGCAGTCATCATACATTCAGCAACATGGTGGAAATCATCCCTTTGTGTGCTGGCTCCCCCAACCCCAAGTATTGGGAGGTGAAGAATAAGGGCCTAACAAGTGCTTGTACTGAAACTCAGTACTGAAAATGAGTGACAGATGAATAATAATGTATCATAGCTGTGAGGCATGCCTGGGATACTTTGTGAATATTCCACAAAGGAAGAAGGGGAATGGCAGGAAGAGAATATGGGGAGAAACAGATGAAGTCTCCTTAGACATGGTCATACTTTGGTTAAGTTCTGAAGACTGTATAGGAGTTGACCATTTGAAAAGAGGTTGCAGGAAGAACAGTGTGCAAAAGGGGCTGAGGCCAGAGAACCTTCCGTGTTGGATGAACTGAAAGTCATTGGTAGCAGGGGAATGTGATGAGGAGGGCAAGGTTCAGCAGATGTGGGCTCGGATACAAGGTAGGATACAGATCAGGGAGGGCCTCGATTGCCATCTAAAGAACTTGGATTTTATCCTAAAGGTGATGGGGATTCAATTATCAAAATAGTTTAAATAGTTCAGGTTGTTTTGACTTAGGAAGAGTGCACTTTAAAAAACGGACTCTGATATAGCAGTAGGGATGTCAGAATAATGAAGGGTGGAACTAGACTCAGGGAGATCATTTAGGAATATTGTAGTAATGTGGGGTGGGGGGCAGCGATGAAGACCTGAACCAAAGTAGGAACAGCAGTAGGAATAGACAAATGGGCTGCCATAAAAGGTATCTGGAGTTTGGTGTAAGTTTGAGGACCACCGGCTGGACCATGGTAGAGGCTAGACTTGAGATAGACATGGTATTTTCAGTGTTGCCACACATACCTACTCCAGGCTGTTGTACTGCCAATAAAATTGTGTGGCTCAGAGAGTGCCGTGTACAGGTTGACTGTTGGAACATTCTTTTAATTATAATTTCTTTAATGATGTTATCCTGAGATCCCCAAGAGAGATTGAGAGGCTACCTTTCCTGCAAGTCAAGCTCAGACTACACTGCCCATGCCCTAGCTGCTTGCTTAAGATCTCAAACATGGAACATTGATGGACTGTGAATTTCCTAATTACTAATTCTACGTGTGAAGAATGAGATTTAAGTTTTATCTTCTAATTTAATGGCTGTTCCCAAACTGACATTGTTTCAAGTAACTTTTTTCCGTTTTTGGTCAGAGATCCATTATGCTAGGATAGCGTTTTCTTGAGATAAGACATTTTTGGAATCTCTCTTCCTACGAGCATTCAACCCCTGTCAACTTTCTGCAGGAGGATGCTGAGGTGACCAAAGCTTTTGAAGAAGATATAGAGACCCCACCTACAAGAAACATTCCTTCTCCTGGACAGCTGGACCCAGACACACGGATCCCCGTGATAAATCTTGAAGATGGGACTAGGCTGGTGGGGGAGGATGCTCCTAAAAACAAGGATTTAGTTGAATGGCTGAAGCTGCATCCTACTTACACTGTTGATATGCCAAGTTATGTACCAGTAAGTACTACAGAGTTTAGTCCGGAGGAGGCCTGTGAGGATAGCCCTCGCAATTCTCCTGTACAGTGTAGAGATCCTCCATCCCTCTGCCTTTTGCTTGAATGTCTCCTCATCTCAGACATTTCCCAGTTTCTGTCATTAAAAGGTAGCTTTGGGTCTGAAGGACAACCTCGTAGGTATTTGAAGACACCTGTTACGCACTTCCTTACTTTCGCCTCTCACCAAATAGACATGATTTCTTCACTTCACATGACCTGGTTTTCAGGTGGTCTCATTATGGGGATGACATTCATGAATGTACCTTAATTGGTCTCCAGACCAAGTCTGACCAGCACAGAATAGTATGAAGCTGTAACTTGCAGAAATTCGACTAGCTAATACAGCCCAAGATTTTTTTTTTTAACAACTAACACTATGTGTTACATTAAACATTAAACAATATCTCCAGATGATTTATCTCATAAACTGCTTGCTAGCTGGCAATGCACATCTTTTACTCCCTATGTACTTAGTAACTGGATTTTTTAAAACTTAAGTGTAGGGAGTGCCTGGGTGGCTCATTTGGTTAAGTGGCTGCCTTGGGCTCAGGTCACCATCCCAGAGTCCTGTGATAGAGCCCCGGGTCAGGCTCCCTGCTCAGGGGGGAGTCTGCTTTTCCATCTCCCTCTGGCCATCCCCCTCTTGCAGGCACTCTGTCTGTCAAATAAAATTTTTAAAAACCTTTAAAAATAAAAAACTTAAGTAGGGATCCCTGGGTGGCGCAGCGGTTTGGCGCCTGCCTTTGGCCCAGGGCGCGATCCTGGAGACCCGGGATCGAATCCCACATCGGGCTCCCGGTGCATGGAGCCTGCTTCTCCCTCTGCCTGTGTCTCTGCCTCTCTCTCTCTCTGTCTGTGACTATCATAAATAAAAATAAAAATTAAAAAATTAAAAAAAAAAAAAAACTTAAGTAGAGAATTTCACATTTTATCTTGTTGAGTTCATCTTAAGTTGAGTCCTTGCCACTCAGAATGCCCCCTCCTGCATGGGTCCTTTCATCCCTTGGGTTGCTTCTCATATATAGTCTGTGTTGTAGACCTGATGTCATCTCTGTATTCATCCAAATCACTAAATAGAAATTAGCAAAAGTACTTGAAGAAGTTTCCTTTAAAGATACCATGACTTGGAGGTGCCTGGGTGGCTCAGTCTGTTGATCATCTGCCTTTGGCTCAGGTCATGGTCCTGGGGTTCTAGGATCAAGCCCTGCATTAGGCTCCCTGCTCAACTGGCAGTCTGCTTCTCCCTCTCCCTCTTCCCCTCCGCCCCCCTCTCTCAAATAGATAAAATATATATTTTTTAAATACCATGACTTAGTTAAAAAAACATTTAAAAAAATACTGTGATTTGGTTAAACATTTGAAGAAAAGACTTGAAGCGCAGTTATTGATAAAAGGAAAAGCAAATTCTCAGCTTACGTGATTATTTAGTTCCTTAATGTACAGAGAAAAAAATAGGAGTTTTTTTCCTTTTAAAGAAAAGTTATGGTTTCTAATAACTTAAAATGATTCCTGTAACTTCCCTAATAATTAAAAATGGCTTGACTGAGGGTGCCTGGCTGGCTGAATTGGTAGAGTGTGTACTCTTGATCTCCAGGTTGTAGGTTTGAGCCCCACATTGGGTTTAGAGATTACTTGGAGCAGAAAACAAATGGCTGGATTATATTCTGTCATTTTTATAGGAAAGGGTAATTACTAAATACAATCTTGCTAAATATGTATTTGGGATTTTTTTGCAGAAGAATGCGGATGTGCTGTTTTCCTCATTTCAGAAACCGAAACAGAAACGACATAGATGTCGAAACCCTAATAAATTGGATATAAACACTTTGACAGGAGAAGAAAGGGTGCCTGTGGTCAATAAACGAAATGGAAAGAAGGTGAACATTTGGGAAAGGAAATTGAGCTCACAGAAGGAAGCTTTTTATCCTGACATCTTTTTAAGGAAGAAAAATCATGTTTCTTCCAGAATATCTGTATATGATACGTGTGTGTGTGTGTGTGTGTGTGTGTGTGTGTGTGTGTGAGAGTGTGTGTGTGAGAGAGAGAGACAGAGGAAGGGGGGAATGCAGGTGCTTTTAGATCATTTTCCAAATGCCTCTCCCCAGATGGGTGGAGCTATGGCGCCTCCAATGAAGGACCTGCCCAGGTGGCTGGAAGAGAACCCTGAGTTTGCAGTTGCTCCAGACTGGACTGAGATAGTGAAGCAGTCTGTAAGTACACTGTGCTTCTGTCTGGAGAGGTATTGATACAAAAGTGTGGTCTCCTGAGCTTTTCTTTCTTTTCTGTTGACCATGAATGATTCAGTGATAACTGATTCTGAAAAGAATTGACATAATACATCCTCATTTCTTATATCCATACATCATTAGCTCAAAGCGGATTCATTTGACAGCTCTGATTTTAAAGGATTGTGTAGAAATACATGTTCACAGTCTTGGAGGTAGACTTACTACAGGGTGGAATGTCCCAGGTAAACCTGGTTAACAGTCTACCTGTGGAATAGAATTCGTGGTGGTTGAGATCATTAAGATTCACTGATTTTTTTTTTTTTTAATTTTCAAATAAAGAATACAACAGTTTTGTCTAAAATTTTTTTCCACTTTACTCTTCAAGATGAATTTGTTGCTGTCTTGATTTCTCTGGTTGTTTATACAGTAAAATTTCTCATTTTTCTTTTGGTGTATGGTTCTGTCAGTCATAACGTGTAATTTCTTGAACCACGACTGCAACCAAAATATAGACGGTGCGACCCCAAGTTCCCTTGTATTACTTACCCCTCCCTACCCTTCCTAGCTCACACATCTGCTGATCTGTTCCCTGTCCCAAGTTTTGTCTTTTTGGGATGTCCTATTAGCGAAGCATAAATTGTCTAACCTTTTTAAGATGACATCATAATTGAGATTTATCCACATGGTTGCTCATGTCAGAAGTTTGTGCAACTCATCGCTGAGCATCCTTCTCATCGCTAAGCGTCCCTCCGACGCACGCATATGCCCGTGTGTGCGCTTACCCATCACCCGTAGAAGGACGTGTGGGTGGTTTCTAGACTTGGGCAAATATGAGGACAGCTGCTATAAATATGTGTTTTGGGGTGAACATAGTTTTTGGTTCTCCAGGGTAGATACTAAAATGTGATTTTGGTCAGTGTGCACACTTTTCAACTTCCTCGCAATACGTTATTTCTCGAGGTAGTTATGGATATGCTGATAACTGGCTGTTGACCTCCCCAGTAGAGCGGCCTTTAGCAATTTTTCTGCAGCTGCACACACAATTCAGTGAGTTTCACGTAAGTGCCCAAAGGTAGAGGGTCTGCTTTCGGGGCTGCTCGGATGCAGTCATGGCTTCGTGTCTCCATTCAGAATGAGCATTTCCAGCAGCGCCCAAGGGCCCCCAGTGAACTTAAGCTTTCCCAGCCGCGCTCGCTCACAGCTGCTTACAGCTGCCGTCTGCCTGTCCCTTTGCCTCAGGGTTTCGTTCCCGAGTCGATGTTTGACCGCCTGCTCACCGGCCCCGTGGTGCGGGGGGAGGGAGCGAGCCGACGAGGTCGAAGGCCTAAGAGCGAGATCGCCCGGGCGGCTGCGGCGGCCGCGGCCTCCACGTCGGGGATCAACCCTCTGCTGGTGAACAGTCTGTTCGCGGGGATGGACCTGACGAGCCTTCAGAACCTCCAGAACCTGCAGTCGCTCCAGCTGGCGGGGCTCATGGGCTTCCCCCCGGGACTGGCGACGGCCGCGGCCGGCGACACGAAGAACCCCGCGGCCGTGCTGCCCCTCGTGCTGCCGGGCATGGCCGGGCTGCCCAGCGTGTTCGGCCTGGGCGGGCTGCTGAACAGCCCGCTGTCCGCTGCCGGCAACGCCGCGGCCGCTTCGGGCCCCGGGGACCCGGACGACGGCGCGTCCAAGGGGGAGGAGAAGGGCAACGAGAACGAGGAAGAGAGCAAAGACTCCGAGAAAAGCACAGATGCTGCGTCGGCTACTGACTCCGCCAATGGATCTGTTGGTGCTGCTACTGCCCCGGCCGGGCTGCCCTCCAGCCCGCTCGCCTTCAACCCCTTCCTCCTGTCCACCATGGCGCCGGGCCTCTTCTACCCATCCATGTTTCTACCTCCAGGACTGGGGGGATTGACGCTGCCCGGCTTCCCCGCCTTAGCAGGACTCCAGAGCGCCGTGGGCCCCGGCGAGGAAAAGGCCCCCGACAAGGCCGAGGGGGGCGCCTTCCCGGAAGAGGAGAACCTGGAAGGCAGCGACGCCGAGGAGAACCTGGACAAGACTGCGGAGTCCTCCGTGTTCGAGGATGAGATGGCACAGGGTGAAGAGCTGGACTCCCTTGACGGGGGGGACGAACTAGAAAACAATGAAAATGACGAATAACCAGTACCAGTTCCAGTTAAAGTGTTTAAAACTTTTGACAAGTGGTAGTCCTACTGTTTACACTCACAGTTAATGTTCATACCTAGTTTTATAAGCTGTTCTGTAACATAGTGTAGCAAAAAAAAAAAAGGAAAAAAAAAAGTCCAAGTCATGTTATACAGGTGTGTCAAAAGGTATCTTGGTCATTAAGTATTGTGCAGTGCATTATTTATTATCCCTAGGAGAGATGAAATTTGAGAGGTGATCATGTCTTTTTTAAGGAAACTTACATAATGCTCTGCTTTTTTTTTCTTTTTTTTCTTTTGGTACCATTGGTATTATAATAAAGAGCAATTTGTAACTGAGTGGCACTAATGGAAGGAAGTGCTGCTCAAAGGAAGTATGAAGTTATATATTTAATTTTTTAATTTTAATTTTTTTGCTGTGAAGGTCAAGATGAAATTTACCATACATATCATACTTGCTCATTTGTTTCCCTTTTGACTGTATGGGGGTTCCCACACTTGCGCATCCACACACATCCATACACTCTGACAATCTCCACGTTAGTGTGAACGTCTCTGTCCCGAGGCGCAGCAATAATAAGGCAGCTGTTGAATGTGAAGGGTCCCTTTGGAAATTAACCTACTGGGAGGGTTCTTGCCAGACAGAACTACAGTTCCATTGTCTCGTGGTCTTGTAATGCACTGGTATAAACAAAATAAATAGATGAATAAATAAAGAGTGAGAGAAGAGAGAATCAGGTACCTTTTTTAAATTAAAGGACTTTGTTACTTTAGCCACAAAGCTAAAACAGCATTACCTCAGCTCTAAACTAGCCTTGAAGTTTACAGACATGACTTTGTAAATGTATTGTTTTTCTTTGTTGTGATGTCCTTTTATTTTTTTCTTTGAAAACTGCTATCATGTAAGATAAAATGTAAATTGCTGCCAACTGTAGTAATGATGCTTTTAATAAAAGTGACCCATGATATGCAGAGATGTAATTATAGAATGTAGTATGTAGGGGAACTGGTGTTCACTCTATTTTTTGTATTCGCAATAGATGCAAATACAGCATTCTGGCCTTTGTACGGTTTCTTGATATATCCTCTTATGCTAGATTAGCTGTTAGTAATTCACTAAACTGATTGTCTTCAGACTAGACAGGAAGAAAAACCTTAAATTACCTTCACATAATTCCACTCCAGATATCTCCACAGAACCACACACAAAAACCTCCTATTACTCCCTCAAAAGGGCATCTGAGACTGAGAATACTTTAAAATGTGTGCAGCGTCTGATAATGTGGTACACTAAAGAACAAAAGGGCAAAAGAAAAATGAGGCTTTAATAGGCAGAATATCTAGGTCATTTATCCTTGGTTAATGGGTAGAAAAACACAATGCCAGAGTGTCAGCAAGGGACACAAAGGCGCTCTGGTGTCCTGCGGACCGGTGCTTGATGCCAGAAACTGTGTGGAAAACCCATGTGGAATTAAAAGGGGCCCACTTGAGCAACCGCGTGCGCATGCGCGGGCTCCGGAGCTGCCCATCTGTGCACCCCTTCATGACCTTTGATATTCGAGGTTAAATATAATTTGAGAGCTACTCTTTTCACCTTTCATGTCACCTGACCGAACACAAAGCTGTATTTCCATGCAGCTAGAAACGGAGAAGAAGGGATGTGGTTGGAGTTCTGTGTTCGTCACCTCCTTCCACACCCTGTCTACACTCAAGTAGTCCATCCCCCACTGGATGTGTCACAAGACAGATTGTCTAAAGTCCTTGTAGACACTAAGACTCGGTTCGTTTTTATCCCAAGGTGAAAATCTGCCCGTGTGATTCTGGAAAAAGGACAACTTGAAGCCCCCATGCTAGAGACCCTCTGGTTGCTTTTTATCCACCATCGTTACTATTGTGTCTTGGAAGTTAACAAGCGGGTAGTGTGCACTGGAGTAAAAAGTGCCTTTAATCTGAGAATATCTTCCGAAATGGAATTCTTTGAACATGGGAAAAAAAAAAAAAAAAAGACTAGATCTGCACAAAGTACAGGGAGTTTAAATATTTAAAACAAAGATTTTTTTAAGCCTCAAAGTAAGACATTAGGTAAGAAGAGTGTGTTTAATAAAGTGAGTCCTAAAAGGGTCTTTTTCTAAAATACTTTATAGTACTGGATGTTTTCCTACGACCTTGTGTAAATAGAACATGCAGTGGGACTGTTAGGGAAGGAAATGCCAAGAGCAAAGGCATTGGTGGCTGTGGCCAGAAGGAACCCTGAGTTGAGAGATGGGTCACCAGCTGGCTCTGCGTTAGCTGCGATTTATTTTGTTAAAGTCATTTAGATTTCCATGTTGGAAAATATGGGTTTTTTTTTTCTTCTAATGGAATTAATTCTTGATGTTAGTCCTTGAATTTACCTAAGTAAGAAATACTTTAAATTCAATCTGATCCTTAATAACTAGGGTTCCTTGTGTGCTTCAATGTCAATTAAGTCCTGAGGTGCTTGCTACCTGCTTTCCATGGCATTGCTGCTCATCTCCCTTCTCTGAGAGGGAAGTACTTTCCTTCCACCAGGAAACTGAGCCTTTCAGAGACTTAGGAGTTGGCCCGTGGTAAATATAGGAGCTGGATTGGAACCCAGGCAGTCTGACATCAGAGCCTACTTACATTATCCCAAAATATGGCTCTCTTAGGTCTCTGAAAGAAAATTATTATAAAATGATGATTTGGAGTGTTTTTACCTCTCCACCGACCCACCCATAAGGATCTTAAGTTTCAGACTTGGATTAAGAGAAAGCCTGTGTCAAGTGGAACAGTGTGAGCTCTTAACTATGGAAACTTGAGTCCCAGTTACCTCCTTTAAATTTGGGTTTATCTTGCCCCGTGAATACTTCAATTTTATAAAGAAATCAAGTCTTTGGAAAAGATAAGCTTACTCAGGCTTCCGAGTTAATAAATCGCAAACCTGGTATTTGAACCCAGATTGATCAACTCCAAAGCCCAGGCACTTAACTGATGAGCCAGTGTAATTAATGTTCATCAGCAAACATTTGTGGGGTTCCATGTGCTAGAGGGGGTTTCAGAGGCAGGAGCCTTACAACGAAAACAGACTAGTCGCCTGCTGTCAGATTTTACATTTGAGGAGCAAGGAGACAGGTGATAAGCAGATCATACATAAAACTTTTATAGATCAAGGAAGACCATTAAATAATGTAATGGGGCAGACAGGGAGGAGCACTGCGAAGGGGCAGCTCTGCTTACTTGCCTGAGTGATGAGAAGCAGGAGCCAGATGAAGATCTGGTTGGAGGATGTTCTGGGCAAAGGGAAGAGTGCAGAGCAAAGACCCTGAGTTTGAGAGTGAGCTTGGAAGAAAGGGCTTCTTGGGCAGCCCATCCACCCAGAAGAAGAGGGAGGCAGGGATGCCCTGTTGGAGGCTTTGGATTTCCTTTTAGGTGCTGTAGAAAATGCTTGGGAGGTTTTATGCAGGAAGGCAGTATGACCAAATTTGTATTTTTAAAATAAATAATCGCGGTGGCCACAATGTGGGGGAAAAAAAAAAAAGGCTCGTAAAGAGGAGCTGGGAATTCTAGTCGGGAGACTGCTATGGCAGCCTTGGAATTATGTGAATAATTTGAATTAACTTCAGGATTACTCCTGAAATACATCCAAATGTTTGCTATGCTTTTTTTTTCTTTCTTTCTTTCTTTTTTTAAGGAATTGAATGATAAATGTTACAGGAAAAGATACTGGGAACAGAAAAGTTTCCTTCCATGTTCTGTTACAAAATTCTTCAGTTCATTGAAAACTGTTAATTATCTTTGGGAAGAGTTCTAAGACTATTTCTAACAGGTAGGGGCAGTAAGAATGTATGTGCATTGTTGAAGTGACGTGTGTGCAGCAAGCATTGCTGTGCCTCTGGAGCCATCAATAAATTTAAATTAGGAAGCAAAACAATGTAAATGACTTCTAACAAGCACTTAAAAGTTAGAATATATCATATTCAACTGGGCTCTCTAATGAGCAATTTTATGTATTTTTTAGCACAGATAAGATCTACCACAGTTTTATAGACAATTTATAGGAAAGTAAACTACATTTGGCAAAATAGATGAGTAAATTACCTTCTGAAATATTTAGTGTAAGACTCCTTCAGTGAAAAGCATTTCATCATTGAATTTTTTGTGGGGAGAGTCACCCAACTTGGCAATTTTTCTGGTGGGGGTTATGATGATTTACAGAATATTTTTGGACTATTTAAGTCGTGTATGTTTTAAGGTTTCTCCTTAACTTTCTCTTGCTCCCATTCTTATTCTTGAGTCTCTAAACCCAAACTAGAACAACTCCTTGTGTATACGTGTTGGCAATGTAGCTCTAATCGATGGTCTGTTGATCTGTAGATCTTACTTTGGATCTACGAATGTAGAATTGAATTTTAATTTCCATTTCCTTAGTGAATGAATGTTTGCCACGTAACTTAAATGAAGTCAAAGACGAGGGTAATGACAACTAAAACTTCAAATATAGTCTTCTTTCATCGGACATCTTTATCTTCAGAAGCATTTACTTGTATAATTTGTTTAGCTCCTAAGCTGACTGAAATTTTCATCAACTGAACAAACACAGCAGAACCCACCTGCAGATGCTGACAGATGGTCATTTAAGTGTATCGATGTCTCCCCACCAGGTTCTTTCCCATGAACCTTTCTTGTTCACGAGGTCTTTCTGGGCTCCAAGTTGAGTGTCATTGGGAATTTTTTGAGTGATAGCTAAAGGACAGCATAATAGATTTCTTAATGTATGATAAAGAGAAACACCAGGTCAAAATATTGTTTAGCAATCACTTAGTACCCTGCTTTAGGTGGCTCCTTCCATTGTCCATTGCCCATGCTTGTGTTTTGATCTTAAAGCTCGATTTCAAAATTACAAAAGAGAGAAACCTGATGCTCTTGTGACAAGATCCAGGTACTGCCCTGGCTTCACACCCTTTGCAGCCCCAAACCACCTCATCCTTGTCGGCCCCAGTTCAAGAGACTTCAACCTGGACGTTGGCTGGATGACTGAAACCGTAAGCAGGCTGTGAATTTCATAGTCGGGAGAGTACGCCATTTGAGGAGAGAAAATTTGTCCTGTCTGACGTGCTCCACCATGTTTCCTTAGGAGCCAAGAAGCTCTTAGCGTTTTAGAATTCAGCGTTTGTGGTTACCAAAGGGCACTTGTGAGCTAACCCACCGCACGCCCAGGAGAGGTAGGTCAATGTTCTTGCTGCCTCCCCTATTTAGCTGGTTAGGTGGGGTCGCTGCCCAAGGCCAAGTGGATAGACAACTGCAGTGGAGGGAACTAGAATGAAGGCTTCTCCAGTATAAGCTGTATGTAGTGGTGGACTGTCGTAAGTAAAAACCTGCCATTTGTGTAAACTTAGGTCTACAATATTAAAAAAAAAAAAAAAAAAAAACCCATACCTAAAATAAAATAAGCTACCAGCAAAAGGAATTTAAATAAAATATAATTAATTAATTAAGCTATACACTCCCTCAATAACAACTAATCTTATGACTAGAAGTTCCGGTGTCTCATGCTACAAGACCAAAGCCCTAGTAAAGGATGACTGAAAGATATTTAAGTTAAAAAAAATCTGTTTGGGACACCTGGGTGGCTCAGTGGTGGAGCTCCGGCTCAGGGCAGTCCCAGGATCGAGTCCCACATCGGGCTTCCTGCATGGAGCCTGCTTCTCCCTCTGCCTGTGTGTCTGTGTCTCTGTGTGTGTGTGTGTGTGTGTGTGTGTCTCATGAATAAATAAATAAAATCGTCAAAATGTTTAATCAAGAGCAGACTTTACATCCATGTTGATTTTAGGATAGAACCTATGGAACCGATTTGATAGTCCACATACTTTTGCCGCATTTCCGAAGCTTGTCTTCTAGGTCTTTGGGTAGGGGCCCTGGGACCTGGCCCTAGGAGGCAGACCGGCCCTCCGGCCCCCCGCAAGGCTGGGAGGTGGCCGGGCAGAAGGGAGTGCTGCTTCCCCGCCTCGCAGGCCCCGGCCTCCGCTGGAGCGCTCCGCAGATTTGCATATCTGTAGCTGCCGAGCTAATGTTCTCTCCGGAGCTGGGGCCCTGCGAGGCGACGGCCAGGATCCTTTCCATCTCATTGTGAGAGTCCCTGGAAAATGAGAGGCCGCCCTTGTGTCTGGCTGGGGAGGCTTTGTTCCTCGGAGACCAAGCTGGCCTGTTTCTCAGCTCCTCGCCGGCCGCCTCTGCAGCCCCGGCCAGCTTCTGGGGAGCAGCTGGGCGGCCTCGGCGTAGCCTGCAGGGTTAGGTGAAAACCATCTAAAAATCTCCCTTCTGCCTTCACCCTCCAAAATGAAGTTACAGACCACACACACACACACACACACACACACACCCAAGAGCCCCATTTTTGTACAGAACCGTGTGTTCTGAGAGGGAAAACAGGAAAACAGCAACTGGACGACGACCTGCTCCGCCAGGGCCCTCCACCCCAGGCACCCCCCCCCCCGTTTTGTTTTTAATATTTAGAGACAGGTAAGTTTTTTTAGATCTATTTATTTGTTTTGGTTTTTTTTCCTTAAGATTTTATTTATTTATTCATGAGAGACAGAGAGAAGCAGAGACACAGGCAGAGGGAGAAGCAGGCTCCATGCAGGGAGCCCAGCATGGGACTCGATCCTGGGTCTCCAGGATCACACCCCAGGCCAAAGGCAGGCACTAAACCACTGAGCCACCCAGGGATCCCCTAGATCTATTTATTTGATAGAAAAAAACACATGCTGGGGGCAGGGGGAGAGAGAGAGAAACTCAAGCAGCCTCTGCATTGAGCGCGAGCCGACTGGAGGCTCCACCTCACGGCCCAAGAGCGATCCCAGGACCCAAGAGTCAGGACCCAAGAGTGGGCCTAGCCCCGCCCCCCCCCCCCCCCCCCCCGCAGGCCCCTCTTGAGAAAAGCACTGCCCTGGCCATCAGCACACAATTCAAGCCCAGAATGGCCCTTTACGTTGCAACCGGAGAGCGGTCCAGTGAGCGGGAGGGACAAGTATCAGTTGTTACCACCAATCCCCTCTGCTTGGGGACAGTCCCGGCAATAAACCCCAATACCGTTTCTGATGGCAGGGAAATAAAAGCCTTTTGTGTTTCTGTGAGTTTTTAATGTGGTTTGGGAGCGGGCCAAAGGGACGAAACACCGCTGGCCTGTGGAGGGTAGGAAGGATCCCGGGGACCAGCGCGTGACATACGGGCCGAGGCCGTAGAAAAGCAGCCCCGCCCTCACTTGTTGTTTCTCTGCGTCTGCGGAGCCCAAGTGACCAAAGCTCATCTCCAGTTGAGTTTCGGACACCTGTCGTGTCCCAAACAGCCCTCCGCTCCTGGGTATGCAAGAGCCTCGCCAAAGCGGCCCCCGAAGCGCCACGTGCCCAAAGGACCCACACGCGATGGATGTGGCACACTTATCCCCGTGGGTGCTAGGAACGTGGTGCCTGTCCCTGCCCTCAAGGGGACACTGGCATGACCACCTTAACTCAAGGGCTTAGGCAGACTCAAGTTTTCTTTTTCTTTTTTTTTTTTTAAGATTTTATTTATTTATTTATTCATAGAGAAGCAACCGATGCGGGACTCGATCCCAGGACCCTGGGATCACGCCCTGGGCCGAAGGCAGAAGCTCAACCACTGAGCCACCGGGCGTCCCTAGATTCCAGTTGTAATGGCTGCTACAGCTACCAATGATCCCAGCCAGTTGACCGTCGGTTGTGGCCAAATGCGGTGAATAGTTCCGGACACCCCGCGCCCATGCAGCCTGGGGGAAGCAGGTGACACGAGGGGCTGTCCTCAGCTCCAGTGAGGTTAGCTGCCTGCACCTGGCAACCTCACCCAGAGCACGGACAGCTTAAACCAATCTTATTTTACTTGAAGGCGAGCCATCGAGGCTTCTGAATTGCTGCCAGGACAAGAGGCCACAGAATTTAGAAACTTGGGTTAACCGACTTGCACACCAGCCTCTCGTGCATGAACATGGCTGGTGCTGACGCCGCGTCTCCTGCACGTGCCCCCGACGGCGATCCAAAAATGGCTTCAGCAGTGGTCGAGAGCATCCTTGCCGCCAGCGTCCACAAGCTGACTTCCTCTGAGGTGAGGCCTGGACATCTTGCCTGGTGGATTCAAGGCAGCCGTCTTGTGCTTCTTGTTCGAAGCCTCCTCCCTCTCAAGGACAAATGTCAGGGAGTCTTTTTGTGTATTAGGGACACTTTCTTTTTTTAAAGCCTGCTAGAGAAAGGGAATAATAGGCATCATTCTTGTCCTTATGCAGCAATCAATTGGCAAATATTTAATGTGCAGCTGGAAGGGGGGGTGTAGGAGACAAAGAATGTAGTCAGGGTCCTCGCTCTCGAGGGCCTTCGCAGGTCTCTGACTGACGTAGTTTATATAAATAACACAGGCCTGGCTGCAACTTACAGATTGCAAAACATGCACGCATGATCTCAACTGATACAACTTTGAAATCGCTCGTGAGTTGTGACTTCAGAGACCAAAGATACTAAATCTCAGCAATCCAAGGTCAGCAGGTGGCTTAGATGGATCTTATGCGCAGGTCTTTGGACCTAAACTCAGGTCTCTCTGCCACACTACACACCAGACAGGCCACCCGTGCCCAATGCAGACTGGCAGTCCCGCACAGCCAGAGCTTGGACCCCTCTCTGGGCCTCCGCCTTCATTTGTACATTTGGAATAATACTAGTAACATCAACCATGATCATGCCTTCCTCGTAGGCTGCTGTGAGGATGACAAATAGTGTGTATGCAACGTCCTCAGTGTGTGGCACTGACATAAAGGTTGACCCTAAAACCATCCTCATCTAATGAGTTCCAAAAGAAAGTGGCTTCGGAGAGTGGCATCCAAAAGCACCGACGAAGGGGATCCCTGGGTGGCTCAGAGGTTTGGCGCCTGCCTTTGGCCCAGGGCGCGATCCTGGAGTCCCAGGATCGAGACCGTGTCAGGCTCCCGGCGTGGAGCCTGTTTCTCCCTCCTCCTGTGTCTCTGCCTCTCTCTCTCTCTCTATGTCTATCATAAAATAAATAAATCTTTAAAAAAATAATAAAAAATAAAAGCACTGACAAAGTGGCCGGGGTGATCTGGTCAGTAAGAAACGTCTGCAAAGATGAGATGATGGTGGCTTCCCCAAGAGCAGTGCAGGGGCTGGAGAGGGGGTCAGGCTGGGTATGACTCTGGCTCTCAAACTCTGAAGACAAATAGGATGCACACTGGGGCCTTGTGCATATTCACATTTGGATACCAATTTTTTCCCCAAAGGCCACAAGTCACAGCATAGGCTTACTCCCTCTCATATACTCAAATCATTTGTTGTATTTGATTTCAGTCAAAAATAAATGCTTGTGCCTGTCTAAATTGATTTTATGATTCAATTAAAAGGTGAGGGCCTGCTTCTTGAAAAATTCTGCTTTAAACAAGAATTCATGGGGCACCGGGTGGCTCAGGGGTTGAGCGTCTCTGCCTTGGGCTCAGGGTGTGATCCCAGGCTCCCTGGATCGAGTCCTGCATCAGGCTCCCTGTAGGGAGCCTGCCTCTCCCTCTGCCTATGTCTCTGCCTCTCTCTCCGTGTCTCTCATGAATAAGAAAAAGTAATAAAAATTTAAAAAATAAACAAGAATTCTGAATCTGGACACCTGGATGAGCTTCGTGGCAGGGAGGCCAAAGTGACCTCAAATCTCCTGACGTTGATGCACAATTGTATGTGTATTTTTTTCTGGAAAGAGTGTCCCTCAGTCTCACGTGGTCCTCAAAGCACCTGTGACTCCCTTTTTTTTTTTTTTTTTTTTTTTAGAGAGAGAGAGAGAGAAAGCAGGAGCAAGGAGAGACAGAGGGAGAGGGAGAGAGAGAATCTCCAGCAGACTCCTAGGTGAGCGCAGAGCCCAACCTGGGGCTCGAGCTCCTGACTCTGAGACCACGACCCGAGCCAAAATCGAGTCAGATGCTTAACCAACTGAGCCACCCAAGTGCCCCTGTGACTCCCTCTTTGAGAGAAAGAGGCTGAAAATTCCATTCGAGTCGATTGGGGCTTGCTTTTAAGCAGAGTGTCCCTCCACACACGGCCTGGACGGGCCCTCCTGTCTCCGTCGAGTAAGGCCCACAGCTGTGGCCGCCTCCCGTGGCCGGGGGATGGTAACAGCCCGGTGTAGGCCTGCTTAGGAGACCGGATGAGATCATGCGCGGAGCGCTGAGCAGGCCTGGCACTAAGTAAACACTTCACAATGTCAACTATTGTGCTGTCCCTGCGTGGTAAGAGGAGTTGTCCATTGTGTCAGCCCGGTTCTTGTGTGAGTTGTGTGTTTGTTTGAGTGGAATGAATTCTTTCCCTCTTCCATAAGCATGGGGGCCGGTAGACATTCAGGACGATCGGGGGCGCCAGGCTGGCTCAGTCAGTAGAGCATACGACTCCTGATCTTGGGGTCATGAGTGTAAGCCGCACTCTGGGCAGAGAGCTTACTTTAAAAAGAAGAAGAAGAAGAAGAAATTCAGGGCAATCTAAGATACCTTTAGGCCTCTCCCCTCCATCCTCGCACAAAGCCAGAAGACAGAAATGAGTCCTTGTATTGCTGTCTGGCTTCTGGAGGCCGGTCCTAGGCCCTCCTTGCCAAGCTACGCCAGCTTCCTGGGCCGCCTTGGCCCGGGTAAGCTCAGGACACCCACCCCTGTCCCATCTGCCCTTGGGGATAAAAATCGAACCCAACAGGGCAGCCCTGATGGCTTAGCGGTTTGGTGCCACCTTCAGCCTGGGGTATGATCCTGGAGACCTAGGATCGAGTCCCACGTCAGGGTCCCTGTGGAGCCTGCTTCTCCCTCTGCCTGTGTCTCTGCCTCTCTCTCTCTGTGTCTGTCATGAATAAATAAAATAAAATTAAAAAAAAAAAAAAAAAAAAAAACCTAAAGGCCCAGGAGGGTTGCCCTCAGTTTTCCATCCTTATGAGGAAGAAGCTAAGGTCAAAGGAAAAAGGCCTCTTTGCATTAAGTTGCTTGCCTTTTGGGGAGTCCAAATTTTGGCCGCCTTATTAACATCCACCACGCTGCTCAGTCTCACATGCGAGGACCCTCCGACAGTGGCACCGTGAGTGGATGTAGCAGATTTAGGCTGTGCTGGATTCCATTCAACTATGGCACCAGGTCCTGGACTCTGAGGAAGGAGAAAAGAGCAAGCGGACAGATCCTCTGCCAAAACCAGCTCTTGTTTTCCGAAGATTAGTTTATTTAGATTTTATTTATTTGAGAAAGAGAGAAAGCATGATAGAGACAGAACAAGTGAGGTAGAGGCAGAGGAGAAGGGAGAAGCAGGCTCCCCACTGAGCAGGGAGCCCCATGCAGTGCTCGATCCCAGGACCCCAGGATCATGACCTGAGGGCAGACGCTTAACCGGCTGAGCCATCCAGGAGCCCCACAAAGATTAGTTTAAAAGGACACAGAGACAAAGGTTTTGCTGATTTTAACAGCTCATACCTGGTAAAGAATGAAGATTTATACACCTGTAAGTGCTGAACCCGTTCGTTTTTAATTGGGTGTTTTTTTATAACACTGTGTGGTAGAGGCTGAACTGTGTCCTGATCCCCTTCATATACTGAAGCCCTAACCTTCAGCAGCTCAGAATATGGCTATATTTAAAATAGGGTCTTTAGAAAGGTGGGTTAGGGCAAGGTCATGTGGGCGATCCTAATCTGGTATGACTGCTGTCCTTATAAGAAGGGGAGATTAGGGACACGTGGGTGGCTCAGCAGTTGAGCGTCTGCCTTCAGCCCAGGGCGTGATCCTGGAGTCCAAAGATCGAGTCCCACATCAGGCTCCCCGCATGGAGTCTGTTTCTCCCTCTGCCTGTGTCTCTGCCTCTCTCTCTCTCTCTCTCTCTGTGTGTGTGTGTGTGTGTGTCATGAATAAATAAATAAAATCTTTTTTAAAAAGAAGGGGAGATTAGAGGTCACCTGGGTGGCTCAGTGGTTGAGCATCTGCCTTTGGCTCAGGTCGTGATCCTGGAGTCCAAGGATCCCCACGCAGAGCCTGTTTCTCCCTCTGCCTGTGTCTCAGCCTCTCTCTGTCTCTCATAAATAAATACAATCTTTTTTAAAAAGGAAGGGGAGATTAGGGCACAGGCAGGTACAGAGGGAAGACCATGTGAAGACACAAGGAGAAGATGACCTTCTACAAGCCACGGGGAGGCCTCAGAAGGAGCCCACCCTGATGCCACCTTGGTCTTGGACCTCTAGCCTTTGGAACGGTGAGAGAATACATTAGTTTAAGCCACTCCATCTGTGGTACTTGGTTACAGCCGTGTTAGCCAACTAACACCCTGTGTTTGGGGGTTTTGCTTTATTTTTGTTTTTTATGAATTCAGAAAGTAACAGTTTACAAGTCTGACCAACCACATCGCAAAGGAAGAAGTAAGCAACGATCTCACAGAAGTAAAACAGAGTAAAATGTCATAGTTAGAAATAGGGATTCAGGCCAGAGTCAAACTGACTAAATCCTACCGAGCTGATTATAAGCTGTGTGCCCCAGGACAAGCTGTGCCACCTCTCTGGACCTGTTTTCCTAGATGTAAAGGAGGGATCATGCTGGTGGTGGTGGTGGTGGTGGTGACAGGGCCCACTTCAGAAGCCTGCAGTGAGAATTCAATGGGATAACATGTGTCAAGCACTTAGCACTGTCCCTGCACCTGGAAAACACCACGCAAGTGATTATTGTGTTGTTATTATGAACCCGAGACGTGAGCTCAAATCTGGAACCTCCTCCTTTCCAGGTGTGTGACCTTGAGGAAGTCACTACCTCCCTGGGTTTGCTCCGTTTGCACAGTGAAGACCTCAGTGACATTTGAGGACTTTTTCAGCTCTAAGATTTTATTATTCTAATAAATGTTGATATGAACCATTCTGTAGAGAGTAGCGGAACATCTTGATAAGTTGTGAGAAGCATAATGCTGTCTGGGGTTCCTGTGCTCTATGTGTCCATGGTTGACAGACCCAAGTAAATGGGGATGCCCTTAAGGAACGACCTTCCAAATGATTCTCTTACATACACACGCGCACACGCACACACACACGCACACACACACATACTGTACCCTTGGATTCTGTAGGCATTAACACCAGAAAGGGGCAGAAAGCAAACTTCTACTTTTAAGCAGTGCAAAGTGACTGCCGTAAATCTGTTTAGGTATCATCATGTTTGACTTTAAGAAAATGGCTGAGCTATGGGCAAGGTAATTCAAGAAGATATAAATGGCTGCATTATAATAAGCAGACACCTATTTTAAGCATGATCTATGTTTTTGAGAAAATTCATTACAATGAGTCTTACAATACCAACCTCTTCAATGAATTTTTCATGTCTGCATACCAAGATATATATAAAACGATCGTAATCATATACCTTTGGGGCAATGCTGAGCGCCAGCTGTTTCGGGGATGATTTATAGGTTGCCACACTCAAGGTTAATAATCAGGAGAAACAGGTTACAGTATGCAATGTATTTATGTCAGGTTAGAAGTTCAGTTAGTAGAGATAGCTGTTATAAGGAGGCACACACTTTTAATTATTTTCCAAGTGCCCCCCCCCCATTTCTCTGCAATAAACTAAAAATAAATGATGTTTTACGCAGGGGAACTCCTCTGCCAAGCATATCTCCTGGTTACTGTTGGCTTTATTTAAAGGGAACCACAGCTAGGAGTTATTAGCTGTACATATGAAAACACAGCTTGAAGGTACTTAAACATCTGTGCAATGGGCCTGCATGTAGGGTATGATGGAGTTTTATAAACATCGAGGTAATTACGCCCTTCTCGAGAATGGCAGCATTTCCCTGCTGGCAGGATTTCTAGCAGGCTTCTCGGAGCTGTGGCATATACAAGCCTCAGTTCTACCTCCCAAAATGCTAAGATGTAACCCTTTGAAGGCAAAGGATACAAAGGAGAGGACCCTGGGTGACTCAGTGGGTTAAGCAGCTCAGGTCAGGATCCCAGGGTCCTGGGATTGAGCCCCGAGTTAGGCTCCCTGCTCAGCGGGGGGCCTGCTTCTCCCTCTCCCTACCCCTACCCTGTTCGTGCTCTCTCTCTCTCAAATAAATAAGTAAAATCTTTTTTTTATTTAAAAGGCTACAAATTACTGTATCCATGTCCTAGGTCTCAGAAATACTCCTTTTCTGAACTGAGATAAAAATGTCCCTTGTCCCAAGGAACTTTTTAAAAAATATTCAACGAAGAGAAAATAACTATCCTTTATGCAGAGGATTGAGTTCATTGTGTACCTCGCTTGTCTTCGTTGGTCTGTATAAGTCTCTCTCTTCTTTCTTCTTTCTCTTTTACCCCCTTCTGATCCCTGGGCTCCCTCCCACCTAGAGGTCAGCTGTCTAACGTGGGTATTGTATAAATAGATGTATTTATTTTTGCTCACCATTCTTTCGAAGTGAGTGTTGTGTGCATCTTTCATGAGGTACGTGGCATTTTGTTATGTATCCCGTTCTGCTTTTTTTTTTCCTTTTGTGAGTTTATCTTATTTTTATTAATTTGAGTCTTCTCTCTCTTCTTTTTAATAAGGTTGGCTAATGGTTTATCTATCTTATTAATTCTTTCAAAGAACCAACTCCTGGTTCTGTTGATCTGTTCCACAGTTCTTTTGGTCTCGATATCATTGAGTTCTGCTCGAATTTTAATTAACTGTCTTCTTCTGCTGGGGGTGGGGTCTATTTGTTGCTTTTTCTCTAGTTCCTTTATGTGTAAGGTGAGCTTTTGAATTTGAGATCTTTCCAGTTTTTGAATGTATGCTTGTATTGCGATGTATTTCCCCCTCAGGACTGCTTTTGCTGCATCCCAAAGATTTTGAACGGTTGTATCTTCATTTTCATTAGTTTCCATGAATCTTTTTAATTCTTCCTTAATTTCCTGGTTGACCTTTTCATCTTTTAGCAGGATGGTCCTTAACCTCCACGTGTTTGTGGTCCTTCCATATTTCTTGTTGTGATTAAGTTCTAATTTCAAGGCATTATGGTCTGAGAATATACAGGGGACTATCCCGATCTTTTGGTATCGGTTCAGACCCGATTTGTGACCCAGTATGTGGTCTATTCTGGAGAAAGTTCCATGTGCACTTGAGAAGAATGTGTATTCAGTTGAGTTTGGATGTAAAGTTCTGTAGATATCTGTGAAATCCATCTGGTCCAGTGTATCATTTAAAGCTCTCGTTTCTTTGGAGATGTTGTGCTTAGAAGACCTATCCAGGGTAGAAAGAGCTAGATTGAAGTCACCAAGTATAAGTGTATTATTATCAAGGTATTTCTTGAGTTTGGTTATTAATTGGTTTAAATATTTGGCAGCTCCCACATTCGGGGCATATATATTGAGGAGTGTTAAGTCCTCTTGTTGGATAGATCCTTTGAGTATGAGATAGTGTCCCTCTTCATCTCTCACTATAGTCTTCGGGGTAAATTTTAATTTATCTGATATAAGGATGGCAACCCCTGCTTTCTTTTGAGGACCATTTGAATGGTAAATGGTTCTCCAACCTTTTATTTTCAGGTTGTAGGTGTCCTTCTGTCTAAAATGAGTCTCTTGTAGACAGCAAATAGATGGGTCCTGCTTTTTTATCCAGTCTGAAACCCTGCGCCTTTTGATGGGGTCATTAAGCCCGTTCACATTCAGAGTTACTATTGATAGATATGAGTTTAGTGTCATCATATCTATTCAGTCCTTGTTTTTGTGGATTGTTCCACTGAACTTCTTCTTAAAGGGGAATTTTAAGAGTCCCCCTTAAAATTTCTTGCAGAGCTGGTTTGGAGGTTACATATTCTTTCAGTTCCTGCCTGTCTTGGAAGCTCTTTATCTCTCCTTCCATTTTGAATGAAAGCCTTGCGGGGTAAAGTATTCTTGGTTGCATGTTCTTTTCATTTAGGACCCTGAATATATCCTGCCAGCCCTTTCTGGCCTGCCAGGTCTCTGTGGAGAGGTCTGCTGTTACCCTAATATTCCTCCCCATAAAAGTCAGGGACTTTTTTTCTCTTGCTGCTTTAAGGATCTTCTCCTTATCTTTGGAATTTGCAAGCTTCACTATTAAATGTCGAGGTGTTGAACGGTTTTTGTTGATTTTAGGGGGGGATCTCTCTATTTCCTGGATCTGAATGCCTGTTTCCCTTCCCAGATTCGGAAAGTTTTCAGCTAGGATTTGTTCAAATACATATTCTGGCCCTCTGTCCCTTTCCGCGCCCTCGGGAACCCCAATTAAACGTAGGTTTTTCTTCCTCAGGCTATCATTTATTTCCCTTAATCTATCCTCATGGTCTTTTAATTGCCTGTCTCTTTTTTCCTCAGTTTCCCTCTTTGCCATCAACTTGTCTTCTATGTCACTCACTCGTTCTTCCACCTCGTCAAGCCTCGTCGTTAGGACTTCTAGCTTGGATTGCATCTCATTTAATTGATTTTTAATTTCTGCCTGATTAGATCTAAATTCTGCAGTCATGAAGTCTCTTGAGTCCTTTATGGTTTTTTCTAGAGCCACCAGTAGCTGTAAAATAGTGCTTCTGAATTGGCTTTCTGACATTGAATTGTAATCCATATTTTGTAACTCTGTGGGAGAGTGGGCTGTTTCTGATTCTTTTTTTTGAGGGGTTTTCCTTCTAGTCATTTTGCTCAGTGCAGAGTGGCCAAAAACAAGTTGTATTGGGAAAAGGAGAAAAAGAGAGAGAAGGAAAGAAAAGAGAAAAAGAAAAAAGAGAAAGAAGAAAAAAATAGGGGAAAAAGAGAAGAAAAAGAAAGAAAAAGAAAGAAAGGAGAAAAAAGAAAAAAGGGGGGGTGGGGGAAGCAATCAGAAATCAAGAAGAAAGAGAGAAAAAAAAAGCACAAAAAAAAACAACCAAAAACAAAAACAGAAAAACAAAAAACAAAAAAAAACCACGGGGGAGTATCTTCCGATTCTGTGTAGTTTAAGTCCCTTGACTTCCCTTGGAACTGGTCCGTCTCGCTGGTCTTCTGGGGGAGGGGCCTGCTGTGCTGATTCTCAGGTGTTGGCACTTGGGGGAGCTGCTCTGCCCCTGCCTGGTGCAGGGCTCGGTGGGGGTTGTTGACCCCGTGAGGCCCCGGGAGGAAGCCACAGTGGCGGGGGCAGCTCTGGGACCCTGGATCCAGCCCCCGCAGTAGCTCCGGGGCTCTCCTTCTGCAGGGCCTGGGGGCTCCGGGGCGGGGCCGCTGATCTGCTCAGTTCCAGGCAGGAGCGTCCTTGCTGTCCTGGGCCCTCCCGGCCTCTGCCTGTCCCGGGCGAGGCCGGATCCTGGGCTGTGTCCCGGCGCCCTGTGCTCCGGGGCCTGCGCTGTTGGATTCGCGCTCCCGGCGGTGCAGCCCCCTCCGCGGAGCCGCCGCCCGAGCCTCTCCGAGCTGTTCCCGGAGCCGCGCAGCCCCCTCCGCGCGGAGCTTCTTCCTCTGTGGGAGCCGCCGCCGCTGAGCTGTTCCCGGAGCCGCGCAGCCCCCTCCGCGGAGCCGCCGCCCGAGCCCCTCCGAGCTGCTCCCGGAGCCCCGCAGCCCCCTCCGCGCGGAGCTTCTTCCTCCGCCCGAGCCGCCGCCGCTGAGCTGTTCCCGGAGCCCCGCAGCCCCCTCCGCGGAGCCGCCGCCCGAGCCCCTCCGAGCTGTTCCCGGAGCCCCGCAGCCCCCTCCGCGCGGAGCTTCTTCCTCCGCCCGAGCCGCCGCTGCTGAGCTGTTCCCGGAGCCGCGCAGCCCCCTCCGCGGAGCCGCCGCCCGAGCCCCTCCGAGCTGCTCCGGGTCCCGCCGAGCGCTGCAGCCCTTAGGGAGCTCGGCGCACTCTCCGGGGCGCAGTTCCTCTGTTACTGTCCCAGGGAGCCCGAGGGCGTCCCCGCCTTTCTGGGGATCCTGCTCCAATTCCCGGGGAGCCCCTTTCCGCGGGGAAGGTTGGTGCAGCTCCTGCCCCTCCGGGACGGGGCTCTCCTGTCCTGGGGACACTCGCCCCGGCCTCAGCCCGGCTCCTCGCGGGGCCCCTCCCCCTCGGAGGCCTTTTGTGTCTTTATTTCTTTTTCCCCGTCTTCCTACCTTGATAGAAGCGCGAACTCTTCTCACTGTAGCGTTCCAGCTGTTCTCTCTTTAAATCTCAGGCCGAATTCGTAGGTTTTCAGGATGATTGGATGGTTTTCTAGGTAATTTGCTGAGGACAGGTGACTTGGAGACCCTGCTCCTCCGCCATCTTGCCCCTCCCCCAGTTTATCTTATTTTTAAGAGTTTTACTGAAGTCTCATTGCCCTGCATTATACTGAATATGTTGAGTCAGTGTGGACACCTGTGAACCGTACTCTACCGCACTCAGTGAACATATCCATCCACCCCCTGAAGGTTTCCTCTGGCTTCTTCTTTTTTAAGATTTTATTTATTTATTAGAGAGAGAGAGAGAGGCAGAGACACAGGCAGATGGAGCAGCAGGCTCCATGCAGGGAGCCCAATGTGGGACCCGATACCCCATCTCCAGGATCAGGGCCTGGGCTGAAGGCGGTGCTAAACCACTGAGCCACCAGGGCTGCCCTCCTCTGGGTTCTTTGTAACCTCTCCTCTCACCCTTTGCCATCGCCTCACCTCCAGACGACAGGTGATCTGCTTTCTATTGCTATAGATTAGTTTGCATTTTCCAGAATTTTATATAAGTGGAATTAAAGAGCGTGTATTCTTTTTTTGGTCTGACTTTTTTCACACAGTAAACTTTTTCAGATTCATTCACATTGTGTGTGTCGATAGTTTTTGTTTGTTTTTTTGTTTTTTTGGGGGGTCTTTTGTTTTTTTTGATATACCAAACTATTTGCCTAGTCACCTGCTGGTGGATATTTGGGTTCTTTTCAGTTTCTGGCTCTTAGAAATAAAACATCACTTCTCGGCCTTTTGGCTAAGATCAAGTGTAGAAATAAAACTGCTACAAATAGCCAGGTACTACTTTTTAAATAGACATATGTTTTTGTTTCTTTTTCTTTTTCTTAAAAATTTTATTTATTTATTCATGAGAGACACAAAGAGAGAGAGAGGCAGAGACACAGGCAGAGGGAGAAGCAGGCTCCCTCAGGGAAGCCCGATGCAGGACTCGACCCCAGGACCCCGGGATCAGGACCTGAGCCGAAGGCAGATGCTCAACCACTGAGCCACCCAGGCGCCCCATGTTTTTATTTCTTTTGGGTAAATGCATAGGAATGGAACGTCTACATTATATGGAATGTATATGTTTCACTTTTTACGAAGCTGCCAAATGTACTTCCAAAATTGTTGCATTATTTTTACTTACCAGAAGTGTCTGCAGTTCCTTCACACACTCACCACCACTTGGTGTAGACGGTCCTTTCCATTGTAGACATTCTAACAGTGGTATCTCATTATGGCTTTAATGTGCATTTCCCCAATAACTAATGAAGTTGAGCCTCCTTTTTATATGCTTATTCACCATCTGTATATCTTCTTTGGTGAGGTGCCTGTTCAAATCTTTTGCCCACTTGTGGAGGAGGGTGTTTGTTCTCTTGCACTGAGTTTGAGTTACTTTTATAATCTGGATACAAGTGCTTTGTCAGATATATAATTCATAAATATTCTTTCCTAGTCTATGGCCCTTTTTCCTCTCTCTTACTAGAGTCTTTTGAATAGCAGAAGTTTTTAGTTTTGATGAAGTTCGATTTATCAATTTGCTTCTTACGGGCCATACTTTTGGCATTGCTTGTGGACTTTACGTTCTCTTCCATTGATCTATAAGTCTGTCTTGATGCCAGAACCAGACTGTCTTGATTCCTGGGGCTCTAAAATAAATCTTGAAGCCAAGTAATATAGTTCTCCAAATTTATCCTTCCTTTTCCAACTTGTTTTAGCTATTCTAGTTTTAATGTTAAGTTTAGGATGAATTTATGTTGCTGTGTATTTACGGCATTGCTTCTAACTCTGGCATAATGTCAGTGTGTATTGGTTTCCTATTAGCGCTGGAACAATTCTACACGCTTACAACAACACAAATGTGCTCTCTTACCACCCCGGAGGTCAGAATTTGACCACTGGGCTAAAGTCAGAGTGTCAGCCAGACTGGTTCCTTCTGGAAGCTCTGAGGGGAGAATCTATTTTCTTCCTTTTTCAGTTTCTGGTGGCTGCTTGTATTCTTTGGCTGTGGCCCTTCCTCATTTTCAAAGCCTATCACTCCAGCTTTGGTTTTGTCATCCCATGTCCCTCTCACTCTGACTCCCTTGCTTCCCTTTATAAAGACTGTTGTGATCACACCGAGCCCACCCAGATAATTCAGGATAATCTCCCCATTTCAAGATCCTTAACTTTATCACATTTGCAAAGTCCTGTATGACATATAAAGTAACAGTCACAGGTTCCAGGGATTAGGACAGGGACATATTTGCATTGTCCACATGGCACTGGCATCCACCACATTTTAGGAACACACTTTCCCAGTGATGGACACCAGATGGGTTCCCCTCTCCCCCCACTATAAGGACTGTTGCAAAGAACATCCTTATTTATGTCTTCTTATGGACTCGTCGTATACACATTTCCTTAAGATTTGTCCCAGGAATGAGACTTCAGGGGCACTGGTGCATGTATACACTTACTATGGCTGAGCAGCGACTGGTTGCTCCTGAGAAAGCCTGTACCAGTCCAGCCTCCACCAACCATGAATGAATGTCCCTCTGTCTCCAGTCATCACCAACATTTGCCATTGTCTTTCTAATTGTCACCAGGTGTAAATTTCTGCCCTTGATTTTATTTGCATTTCTCTAATTACCAATGAGTTTGAGCTTGTCTTCATGTTTTTATTAGCCTTTTTGGTTTCATTTTGTAAATGAAACCGGTTCAGCTCCTTTTCTTCTTTTTCTATTTTTCTGGTTAATTTTATTTTATTTAGAAAGTCTGCCTTCAAGCCTGTATCAGAAAGGTGTTATCCTAGGTTTTCTTGACTTCGTAGTTTTTAGCTTTCACATTTGGTATTTATCCATCTGGATGTCACCTTTGTAAGTGCTATTGTGCAAAAATGCAATGTTATTTTTCTTCAGGGTGAACCAGTGTCCCCAGTACTAGCTGCTAAATATCTCTCCTTTTCCCACTGGTTTGTAGTACCATTGCCAACCAATACTAAGCTCCATTAGCTTCTTCTTATACCAATATCACACTTTTTTTCCCCCTGTGGCTTTATGGTATATTTTATTGTCTTGTGTGGAAAATCCTTTCTCTAGTATTTTCGAGATGGATTTAGATGTTTTATTCTTCCATATGCATGCTGATGTAAGTCTAAGTCCCTCAAAAATTCAATGTCTAATCATGATTATGACTGCATCCATTCATGGGTTAATTTAAAAACATTGACACATTTCACCTCTTAAGTTGTCCATCTAAGAGCAGGGACTGTCTTCTCACTTTTTATTTATTTTTTATTTTTATTTTTTAAAATATTTCATTTATTTATGAGAGACACAGAAAAAGAGGCAGAGACCTAGGCAGAGGGAGGAGAAGCAAGCTCCGTGCAGGGAGCCCGATGTGGGACTCGATCCCAGGACCCCAGGATCAGGCCCTGAACCAAAGGCAGGCACTCAACCACTGAGTCACTCAGGCATCCCTGCCTTCCCACTTTTTAGATCATCGACTATGCTCTTCATCAATTTCAGATTTCTTCACAAAAGACTTCAGGATTTTTAGTTAATCTGTAAACAATTCCTAGGTTTTGTTGCTATTATGAACAAAAGATTTTATTCAATTTTTCATTAAAATTTCTAGTTGGTTATTTGCAAAAAACTGCTACTTTAGTAGGTTGATCACACAAATGGCCTTACTAAACTCTCAATTAATCCTAATGCTTTCTTGTTCTATACCCCTGCCCCATAGGTGATCATATCACCTATAAACCATGCCAGTTTATTGCTCTAGAAAACATTTTCCCCCAGAATCCTATGAAAGTTTCATTGTCTAAATTAGGGAGTCCCTCATTCAAGACATCTCTGCTTTTTTTTTTTTTTTTTAACATTTGCAATGCACTTAATGATACTCTCTTACTGTCATGTCAGAATGCCTGAGAGAAAGACAAGAATAGTTTTAATCTGCAGAGATGCAATTACTTAAAATTATTAAAAATACACTCCTTACTAGGCTTTTCTCTTTAGAATCTTTTGTTTAGTCAACACTTTGAAATTTAGTTAAGAAACATAATGAGATGGAAAAAAATTCAGAGAACTTTCAGAACTAAGGACAAAACATTTACAGTAATGATATCATGTCCCCAGCAATTATTCCTCTTTCAACATTCTGGGGATTACTCAATCTTTTCTTTTCTCCTCAAGTTATTTGTGTAATATAGTCAGTAAGCTATTCAAATCTAGCCTATTCTATAAAGACTGGCTCACTTTTTTCCAAGTCAGTTTCACATCCTATTTTTTAAAGAGAACAAATACCTTGGAACATCCTGTAGGCTCCACATACCTAGGAAGAGTATGGTGTCATGGTTTATACTTGCCTATTGTCCCAAAGTTGTTCTAAGCATTGGCTATGTCTTAGCTCATTTGAAAGTTCTGATTCTTTTCACTGAAATATTTGAGGGGAACCGTCATTAAGTCTCACACTGGGAAAAATAGAGATCTGAATAAATTTCTATCTTATCCAATGCCTATCAGCTACTCCATTACAGGATGAACCCCAGAGATATGAGGGTCTAGGAGGAGTGCAGCCTGCAGTTCATCTTTCTGCACCCTGAACATGTTGGACCTGGAAAAAAGTGGGGGAAGCCAAGTCTAACCCACTGAAATCACAGATGAGGAAACTGACCATCCCTGGGCCACACAGCGAGAAGCAGGTACTGACACCCCGGGGCACTAACTCTTACCCATACTCCTTCCACCAGCACACAAAGGTCTCTTCCCACTTTTACACGGGTGAAATCCAGTGGAAGTAATCATCAAATAAAGGAAGGGGAAGACAAATCCTAAATGATAACTAACACTGTATAATTCTAGATATCTTCCTTAAGACTCACATCAATTCAGAAAAGCGTAGGTAATGCTAGCTGACATCACTGATCCTCGCTATATGCATGTTATGTGGACTATCTCATTTAATTACCATAAAAGCCCTGATATGGGTGTTATTATTGTCATTTCTATTTTATAGATGAGGAAAGAGATCAGAAATGTCAAGTAACCTCCCAAAGATGCCACATGTAAACAGTGGCAGAGCCAGGACTTGAATTAAGAACTCTACCAAAAAAAAAAAAAAAGAACTCTACCTTGAGGGGATCCCTGGATGGTGCAGCGGTTTAGCGCCTGCCTTTGGCCCAGGGCGCGATCCTGGAGACCGGGTATCGAATCCCACGTCGGGCTCCCTGCATGGAGCCTGCTTCTCCCTCTGCCTGTGTCTCTGCCTCTCTCTCTCTCTCTCTCTCTCTCTGTGTGTGTGTGTGTGTGTGTGACTATCATGAATAAATAAATAAAATCTTAAAAAAAAAAAAAAGAACTCTATCTTGGGGGCACCTGGGTGGTTTAGTGGTTAAGTATCTGCCTTCGGCTCAGGTCATGATCCCCAGGTCCTGGGATGGAGTCCTGCATCAGGCTCCCTCTGCCTATGTCTCTGCCTCTCTCTCTGTGTCTCTCATGAATAAATAAATAAAAGTTTTTATAAAAGAACTCTCTCTTGGAATGCAATAGTGGTTCAGTCAGTTAAGCATGTGCCTTTGGCTCTGGGCATGATCCCAGGGTCTTGGGATTGAGCCCTGTGTTGGGCTCCCTGTTTGGTGGGGAGTCTGCTTCTCCCTCTTCCCCTGCCTATCTCCTCCCCTGCTCATGCTTTTTCTAATAAGTAAATAAAATCTTAAAAAAAATAACTCTCTCATATGTAGGTCTGTATCCTTAATCATTACCCTACAGAGGGCCAATTTTTTTACTTCCATTCTATAGCTATGGACCTGAAGTGCAGCCCAATGTGGCAGAGTTCTTAGTTGCAGTTTAGAGCAATTGATTTTGGCTCATAAAAGAAAACATATTGAGACTCAGGACTCCAGGTTCCGAGAACATTGCAGTCCTATGATGCACCACAGGGGACTTCTTGGTCCCCACAGGCTCCTCTCCATCCCATTGTAGAGCAGCAACTCCATTGGTTCTTTATAAACTGATCAGTTACTTCAGAATCCATCACACCCCCATCAACATACACACGCACACACACTTGGGTTTTTTGACTATTTACCCAATGGCAGGAGAGTCATGAAAAGTGCAGGTGTGAGTCTCAGCTTCAAATACAATGGGACCATTACTACCTCACCTGGAGGAAGCATTCTTTCCTTGCTTATTAAGACGTCCAGACAAAGGCCAGGGAGCAGAAAACAAAATGGTTGCAAGTGATCATGAGGTCATACGATTCTCATGTCTGCCCTATTCACACGTGAAAGAACACCACATACTATTGCTAGTTCAGCACATTCTGTGTACCCCAAACCATGAGGTTGAATGGCATGAACTCATCATTTCCACAGGACAAAAATTGTTGCATATTTGCAGTCATTTTTTTCCATTTAAGAGCAAGGTTTATTCTTTCTACCTTTACCGTTGCTAGAATGGGGCCTTCGGCAGGCTATTCTGCTGTCCTGTAAGGGCATCTGCTTCTCAGAAATGGGCTGCATGGTTAGATTGGTGAATCTTGTGGACATCAGCCCATTGCTTGTCTTCTTTCCATTACAAGTGTGTGCTTTGCGGAAAGGTAACTTAATGTGAATGGGAGACTCCTTGATGATTAATAATAAGACTGTGTGGGTCATGAAGGAAGAAGCACAGTAGGAAAGAAAGCAAATGTAATCTGAATCCAGAATAAGTGTTAATTCCAGGGAGGATGGATTACCACCTCTTCAATTACGGAATGAATCCAGTGTGATGAACCAGCTACAAGGAGGCCACCCATTCCTCCTGGGTATGGCACCATATTGACACTTAGGGTACATCACTCCTGCAGGAAACTTGGATACTCGGCCAGCTGAGGACATGCCCATGTTTGTGAGCTCATGTCCAGCTTCCCTTCCACCCTCTGTGGCCACTCACTTCATGAACCTATTGAGTGAACACTAGGTTGCTGGGGATAATGGTTGGCTGATATTCAGAAAATAAATCATGTCACCCGTATTAACAAAAGCCTCCTCCACCATGAGGGGCTTTGGTGCATATTTGCTTGGTACACTCCATGCTTATTCTTGGAGACCGATCCACAGTCTTTCCCTAATCTGGTCATCAACCCATAAATCTTACGCTTTACTATTTCCTTACCATATAGCCAAACAATTAACCACTACCTATATAGACAGACCTCAGCGCCTCTCTCCTTTGAGGTAAGGCAGAGAATGAAAAACAGCCAAGGTTATATTGATTGGGAAGATTTCTTTTCTTAACTGGCTTTCAAGGCCACCCCTGTGTCAGAGGTAACTCTTCAGCAGCCTATTTCCGGCTCGCACCAGCATATAGTGCAAAACCATACATGCACACATCGATTTTTTCCACTTCCAGTCAACTGATCAGAACTCTCCACGAGGCCCAGGTGTGGGTTAGGGAAGGGTCATAACATAATAGGACGATGCAGCCTGGGCGTGTGAGCCATCTGCTCGTACAATTTTCTTGTGCCTTCAGGATCTGTTCAGCCTGAATGATGGGTGCTTCTGGGAATGGCTGAATTATGGCCAGGAGGATAAGATAAAACCCACTTTATGATGTGCAGTTCTGGTTTAGCTGGTGTTCTACGCTTAGAGTTTCAACATCCATCACAGTCCAGTAGCAAGGCCTGTTTCTCAAAAGAGAACTAATGCTTGCCAAGAAGTTGTGGTTTTGCTTCTAAAACCTGGAGTCTCCTGCTGTGATTTTACAAGGAGTCCAGCAGAGGTTTCATACAGCATCATCATCTGTGGTGGACACTTTGGAACCACTGGATCTGCTGTCATGAGGCTCAAGTGGAAGGGCTGTCACTGTGGCAGACCAGCTAGATGGAGACAAGCTGGCCCCTACTTACAATGAGTAGCCTTTCAAGTTACCTGTCTGCAGGGAAGCAACACGACCAAAAGTCACATATGTTGCCTCCAAACGCCAAAGAAGCTCACCAAGCACTGTGCTTCTTTCTCAGGGGCTGCAATGATTAGTTCTTCAGTTTTGAGAAGGTATCCATCCCTTCATGCCCTCATGGACCTCCCAGAGACTTTACTGATGTGGCCTTTATTTTCTTGGGGTATATTGGCTACTTTGGCTTACATGTATCTTACCAAGACATCCTTGGCACCTGCTGTTTTCTGCTCTCCAAGTTTTGTTATTGTGATGTGATCGATGCAGTAGATCAGGGTGATGTCTTTTGGGAAAGAGAGATGACCAGGGATCCGTTGGCACAGCCCTGAAGCAAGGTGATGAAGAAGTACGAGGTACTGCTGCCCAATCAGGCACAAGCAAACTTCTGAATGTTCTCTACTTGTTGCGGCGGAGGAAAAAAGTACACGTTTTTTATTTTTATTTATTTTTTTAAAATATTTTTTTATTTATTTATGAGAAACACAGAGAGAGGCAGAGACACACGCAGAGGGAGAAGCAGGCTCCCTGTGGGGAGCCAGATGTGGGACTTGATCCCAGGACCCCAGGATCATGACCTGGGCCAAAGGCAGACGCTTAACCACTGAGTCACCCAGGTGTCCCAAAAGTATGCACTTTTTAAAGGCAGTGCCAGCATCGAAAGTACCAGGGACTGTATTGATTTATTTCAGTAGAGAGACCTCATCTGGAAGAGCAGTGGCAATTAAAACAACCATCTTATTAACCGCATGATAATCCACTGTCATTCATTCTCTAAAACCCATCTATCCTCTGCATATAGTCTGTTGCCTCTAACCAGTTCTGGTTTCATTTTTTTTAAAGATTTATTTATTTATGATAAACACACACACACACACACAGAGGCAGAGACACAGGCAGAGGGAGAAGCAGGGTCCATGCAGGGAGCCCGATGCGGGACTTGATCCGGGGACTCCAGGATCACGCCCTGGGCCAAAGGCAGGCACCAGACTGCTGGAGCCACCCAGGGATCCCTCAGTTCTGGTTTTAATTCCTTCATCCATGAGCATCTTTAGTCAGAAGCAACAAATATGGACCCTGGCTGATTTATATACTATACAACCCCTTACATCTTTGATGAAAAAACTTATCTCTGCATTTGTCCCAGAGATAAAGTATAGGTTTTGATTTACTATTAGGGAAATAGGTACTGTCCCTATTAGGAATTAGGGACTGTCCCTATTAGGGACAGTCAGCATGCTTCAGGGACTTCCATCAGATTCTCTGGCCTTAGTAGCCTTCCTTTCACTTCTAAGGGAGCCCCAAAGTGAGGATTCCACTACTTCTTCGGGTGACACACTTAGTAATGGGGGAAGGGTTAAAGATTTCACTGAATCTCCTGGGATAGGATTTTGGTCAAAACTTGATTTTTTTTTTTTAAGATTTTATTTATTTATTCATGAGAGACACAGAGAGAGAGAGAGAGAGGCAGAGACACGGGCAGAGGGAGAAGCGGACTCCCTGCAGGGATCCCGATGCGGGATCACTGAGCCACCCAGGTGCCCCTCAAAACTCAATTTCTTACCTTACTCCCCAGAGGCTGCCTTTCTGACTAGAAGGCTTCAGTGGTATTCTGGGTGTTCTTGAGGAATAGGCGTTTTCTAAGACCACCAGCAACCCAGCCTATAGAGAACGGCAACCCGGGTGTCCTACAAAAACATTGGCCCTTACTTCACCCATGCATTTGTCCATGTGTGGAAGAGGGGAGTGTTTTCTTGGGGTCCTCTTTGGAGGCAAGGTAAGGTCGGAGGGAATGTGTTTCACTTAGTCACTTACGATGAATCTTCTCTCAACATTCCTCTCTCCCCAAACTCCAAGGCTTTGGATTCCTTCAACTACATTTCATCAACTAATTTTTGGCATCTCGGTCTCATTCAGCAGGGACTATCAATGATTACAGACTTCAGACAACTAAACAAATAAACAACTGAAACTGTTCCCAGCTGCCTGAGCTAACTCAGTGAACCCAGACTCTCTGGCAAATAGACCTATAATCAAATCCAGTTCAGGCTACAAATATGTACTTCTGTCCTTAGTATGGCTCATCAGAGTACATCCCCGTATCTAGTTGCCAAATTTGCGCTAAAAGAAATTACGTATTTTGCTATGTAAGTCTTTTCTGCTCAGACTGGGTAGTAGACTTGACCTTCCAGAACATTCTGGGACCTTAGTTAAAATGCTAACTAGAAGTGTAAGAATGTCGTAACTGAAGGGCATGAGGACAACTTTTGGCCTGATGAAGTGACTGGGGCTCTTCCACGAGGTGACAATGGTCAGAGAAGGGGAGATGGAGCGTCATGGCCTTTGTGGCAGGTTCATGGGAAGCCAGGGGACCTTTATCCCCAGAGCCTGTTGGAGCCTCCCCAGATCAGCATTCCAACTCCTAGGCTTTTACTCTTTCCTAATCAATGCTCTCAATGTTGTACAAAAGATGTAGTGAGGCTGTGGATTCAACTGGCAATGGAGTTCATTGGCCTGCAGGGTCCAATTTTGAGTTTGGCTTCATCGGGAAATATGGCTGCAAGAAATGAGAGTTTATTTTAACAGTCATAGTGTTAAAGTCTAGTGTTTTGGGGCGATGCTTTGGGCCAAGAATTTACATATTTGAGCTCTTTTAAATTGCCTATCCCCTGTAGAGATACCAACCCCACTGTTAGATCTTAGATCTTGAATTCCTTCCGGTTTCCATCCCATTGTTTGGCAGCAGTCACACGGTCCCCTGAAGCCTGCTATGTATGAATGAGTGCTTTATTCAGAGGACCACAGGTCACGATATATGAACCATTTTGCCACCACGCTGTAGGACCCGAAAGAATCACACCTTGCCTGCGTGTTTTATTCCCCTGTTATCTTCTCCAACTAGGCCTGGTAACCAACCCCAGATTTCCCGAGATTTACCTCAAAATCTGTTTCCCATAACCACTCTGGTTCCAATTTCTCCATCTGTGAGCATTCTGAGTTGTAAGCAGGGTGGGTTTGATTTAAGCAGAAAAGAAACTCATTTAAAAAGATATTGGGGGGATCCCTGGGTGGCTCAGCAGTTAAGTGTCTGCCTTCGGCCCAGGGCATGATCCTGGAGTCCCGGGATCAAGTCTTGTATCAGGCTCCCTGCATGGAGCCTGCTTCTCCCTCTGTCTGTGTCTCTGCCTCTCTCTCTCTCTCTCTCTCTCTGTGTGTGTGTGTGTGTCATGAATAAATAAATAAAATCTAAAAAAAAAAAAAGATATTGGGAATCCCAGAGAATTTCTAGGAGGGTGAGAGAAAAAGGAGTAAAACCCCCAGATTCCATCACAGATTCTCTCCAGTGAAGACCCTAAGGTTGTTCTCTCCCCATTGGGCTCCCACCCCAATGCCATTGGCTGAGTCCTGGGGCATGAGAACCAGGACTCTCGACTTTGTTCTCTGAGGAGCTTGACTTGCTGCTGTCAGCCCTGTCGCTCTGGATAGGACACACTGTGAAGGATACCTTAGATACCTTACCCCTGATTTAACCTTCCCAATAATGCACGATTTCAGTCAAATCATAAAACATCAGGCAAAGCCAAACTGAGGAGCATTCCACAACATTACTGACAAATACTCTTTGAAAGTGTCAAGCTTGTGGGGTGCCTAGGTGGCTCAGTGCATTAAGCATCCAACTCTTTGATTTCAGCTCAAGTCATGATCTCTATGGCATCTGGCTCCCCACTCAGTGGGCAGTCTGCTTGCCCCTCCCCCCACCTGTGTTTTTTTTTCTCTCTCTCTCAAATAAATAAAAAGATAAAATATTTTTTTTTAAAAGTCAAGCTTATGAGGGACAAGGAGAACTGAGGAACTGTTACTGAGGGGGAGACAAGGAAATGTGACAGCCAAGTACAATGTGGCATGCTGGATTGGGTCTGGAATAGAAAAAGGAATTAGTGAAAAAACTGACAAGATCCAAATAAAGTTTGCCATTTAGCTAATAGAATTATTCTAACGTGAGTTTCTTCGTTTTGATAATTGCATGATGGTTACATAAGATGTAAACCTATGGGAAGTTGTATGAGGAAGATGCAAGAACTCTTTTGGCAACACATCTGAACATCTAAAATGATCTCAAAATAAAAAGTTAGAACCAAAACCAAACAACACTATGCCCTGTAACCAATGGCATATTTGAATAGAGGGAAATGCTGTATTTTTGTCTCTCCAAAGGCTGCTTCCCTGGCTTGTTCTATCAGGGACCCTAGATAGCAGAGGTCTGCAGAGAGAGGAGGAAGTTCGCAGGGGTGGGAGGGAGGGAGAGAAGTAGAGTGGGTGGGGAAACCCCATGACAAGCTCGTGGGGGAGGTGTTCTTAAGGAGGTCATTGGGATGCCTTAAATTCTGCCTTAGGGGATCCCTGGGTGGCGCAGCGGTTTGGCGCCTGCCTTTGGCCCAGGGCGCGATCCTGGAGACCCGGGATCGAATCCCACATCAGGCTCCCGGTGCATGGAGCCTGCTTCTCCCTCCGCCTGTGTCTCTGCCTCTCTCTCTCTCTCTGTGACTATCATAAATAAATAAAAAAAATTAAAAAAAAAAAAAAAAAAAAAAAACATATAAGAAAACCTTTAAAAAAAAAAAAAAAAAAAAAAAAAAAAAAAAAAAAAAAAAAAAAAATTCTGCCTTAAAAAATGACTATTTGCTTATGGGACTGGCTTTGGAGGTCACGATTTACCAATCTGGAATAAGGAGGGAGAACTCCCCATGGGGTAGTAGCCAGTCTTTGGCACCTGAACTAGGCTCTTACTTAGAAATGATTTGCTTAAAAAAAAAAAGAAATGATTTGCTTTCTGGGGTGCCTGGCAGGCTCAGTCAGTGGGGCAGGTGACTCTTGATCTCAGAGGGTCATGAGTTCGAGCCCCACGTTGGGCGTAGAGATTACATAAAAGTTTTTTTAGAATAGGAGAAATGATTTTCCAGGGCAGCCCGGGTGACTCAGCGGTTTAGCACCGCCTTCAGGCCGGGATCGAGTCCCAGTAGTTTAGCGCCTACCTTCGGCCTAGGGCGTGATCCTGGAGTCCCAGGATCAAGTCCCATGTTGGGCTCCCTGCATGGAGCCTGCTTCTCCCTCTGCCTGTGTCTCTGCCTCTCTCTGTGTGTGTGTCTCATGAATAAATAAATAAAATCTTTTAAAAAAATTATTTTCCTACTAATGACAGCACTGTCCAATAGAGAGCTCTGTGATGTCGGAAGTGTTGTACGTCTGTGCTGTCCTATACTGTTGCCAGTAGCACGTGTGGCCATGCTGCCCTGGAAACGTGGCTCGTCTAATGGAAAAACAAGGCTAAATGTAAATAGCCACATGTGCTAACGTCTGCCGTACTGGACAGTACTGACTGGCAGCTCCAATAACCAGCTTCGGCCTTTTTTTTTTTTCCTGTTGATCGAGATACGGCTCAAATCAGGCAAAGAGTTACAATTTTAAAGATGTGTATGTATGTGTGTTATCAACTACCCAGACCTGAAAGACATGTTGAAATCAGGAAGAGTTTTACAACTGGTAAATCGGTAAATTGGTAAATCATGGAATTTCATGGCTGGAAGAGACTGAAAGCTTGTTTGTTCCAACCTCCTTGTCTTACTGCCGAGAAAATGGGGAATACATTGATTTTTCCAGGATCCAGGGCAAGATAAGAGCGGAGGCAGCACTAGAACGAATGTCTGGGCTGCGCACACCTGCATGTGGCCTCACAAACCTAGAACTAGAGGTTGCCCTTGCAGCCACATTCAGCCACAATCTGCACGCGTACTTAGGAGTTAGAGACGCACCCCGCTCCGCCCTCCCTACCTCCTCATTGCTCCCTGGCCCTCGCTGTTGAGCCTCACCCAAATATCCCAAATGTGACATTTGAAGAACAAGTCCTTTTGAACAAAAAGTGGCAAAGCCTCCGTCTTTCCAGCCATATGGTCTCTCTTCTGGCCCCAAGGGAGGAGAAGAACTAAATAATAAATCCTCTAGAGGATACAGAATCAAGGACACCAGAGAGCCTTCTCATAAATTGCCTCTCCATTACAATTTGAGTATATTCACAACGGAGAACTCTAAATAAGATGAGGGAGAGGCTAATTCATTTTATAAACATGGCTTTAAATCTCTTCCTGTACCTGAGCCACGAAATTAATTATGGAGGTGATGAAACTGGGGGGGGGGGGGAGCGTTGTTTGTAATGAATATTACCCGAGCTGCTGTCTTGCTTTCTTAACCAGTTCACTTTCCAAAGATGAGGAGATCATTTCATGAATTTAAATCTTACTGGGTAATTCAGCAGAAAATATAGGTGATATTCACATCACCAAAGGACGCCCTGGGGTTCTTCTAAAACAACCAGCCGGGTTAGGTCCCTTAGGGGTGCAGACAGTGGGAACACCCACCTTTGGTTGGAAATAATGAAATTCCAAAGACAAGTGACCACTTCTCACAAGTTCGTGTGTGACAGAGCCTGTGACAGTGCGCTATTCCAGATGTTTTCTTTCTGGTGTGAGTCTGGGGGTCCTTGAAAAGGCCTGTTTCTCCCAACTGCTTTCCCGGAATGCAGAAACCAGAGCTCCCACCTGATTGTCAAGGGAGACCATTCCTAGAAGTTTCACATCTTGAGCTAGCTCATTTGAATAAGAGCCCACTTTGGTGAAGATTCAAATTCACTTATTGACATTGAGTGTTTCTTTCTTCTTTGGCCCAAGGTCTTTCCTCAGCGGGGCCCTGGAGCCTATGGTGACTGACAAATCTAGTGTGTGAATTAATTTCTGCTGACTGTAAACACATCCAAGATCAAAGTGACATCCTAAGCATCCTATACAGTCTCAGGCTGCCCAGAGGAGGATGGTGCTTTGTCAATAATCTATACAGACACCAGTTAGCACAGGCACTGCATAAATAATTAAGGGTGGGATAGAAGGCATCTTAGCAGCAACTAATATTTACTGAACATTTTCTATGTGCCAGACGATTTTCATCCACCGTGTCAGATAATCCCCTGAGGTAGAGAGTATTATTGTCAGCTTCACTGATGAGGAGACCGAGGCAGAGAGAAGCCGCCTAGCTTGCTCTAGGACATTAAACAACCAGGTGGCAGTCCACATTTGAATCCAGATTTATCTGACTCAGATCCTAAACTTTTTTTTTTTTTTAAGATTTTATTTATTCATTCATGAGAGACACAGAGAGGGAGACAGAGACGTTGGCACAGGGAGGAGCTCCCTGCATGGAGCCTGATGTGGGGCTCGATCCCAGGACCGTGGAATCACGACCTGAGCCAAAGGAAGATGCTCACCCACTGAGCCACCCAGGGGTCCCCAGATCCTGAACGCCTAGCCATTATATTATTCAGCTGTCATCTGGAGGAAGGAGGCATTCTGAAAGATCCAGAACCCATAGTTAATAGGGCCTATGCCTTCTGGCGGATTATTTCTGACCTGTCAAGAATGTTTTCTGGCCTCACTCACTGTCCCACCCCTCGCTCTCCCAGGTGGCAGGTGGGGCCCCTGAAAGTTGACAGCAGTATCTGTTTTCAGTGACATGTGCTCCTCCTTCCGTGCTCCTTCCTTCCACCCCAGCCCCTCCCCGTCCCTCCTCTGTGGTCTCAGTTTTTCTAGGGCCTCCTGCACCCTCTCAAACCATATCAAGTGTCTCTCCTGTCTGGGTTCAGTGAGTAAAATCGGTGCTAACTGAATCAAATTTCCTCCTTTAAGGTGAATGGTAGGCCCCGTGAGGACATAATACCTTGACTTCCTGTGTGTCTTCATGGTGGGCATTTCTGCTACACTCTTCTCCCCGGGAGCACGGTTCCCACAGACTCGCTCACTTTGTCGGATCAGCGGTGGGCAGGGAGGAAAGGATACTTGTGCTGATCTTATTGTGACCATTATAGTTTCCTCGGGAAAGCCATCCTTTGGCCTTGCTAAATTCATATACTGTGAAGTATCCAAGGACTGTATTAAAATTGCCACAAAGTTCACTTTCTCAAAAGATCTCTTTTTCCCTTTCTTGACCTGCTGGGGAGATGACAATCTGAATGTCAAAGTATTTTCCAGATAGATTGACCTGGCAGTTGATATGAGTGCTGATCCACATTGTGTGTCACTTGATAGTGATCGCTTAGCCAGAATTGACGGTAACATAGCACAAATGTCATACTCGTATTTGCCTTAGTGAGTTTGGCAACAAGCACTCAGGGAAAGAAAAAATGATGTTGGGCCAGCAGGATAGCAGTGTCATTGTTTAGGACATGTTGTCTGCTGGGTCACCCAATGAGCTAGACCCCTAGAGGGCAGAGATGGGGGTCAGACATTGGTCATTCTCTCCGTGGGTCTCAGTTGCCATGTGCCTTCGTGGTATGATCTCTGACACTCCAGCATTTAAAGAGATGAATTCTGTACCAGTGCCCGCATGTAAATGCGCAGCCCCAACTGTACTTTGTGGAGGAAGCTGTGATGTGTCCAGAAAGGAGGAAAATCTGGAGCTATTGGCCTTTCCAATGTGGCAATTTTCGAAGGGATTTTCAAGGGTACTTTTGAAAGTGTGTGACTTTGCCCTGGGAGTCTGAGATGGGACTCGGCTGGATGATAATGAGAGTATCCTGTCCTAATAATGATAACTATCACTTGCTAAGAAGTGATTGTATTCCAAGCTTCTCTCTTGCAGCGAGCATTGTGTTAGGCTTATATAGTATATACTAGAAATAATGAGGGCTGATCTTTCCAAGCTGTACCCAATTATGCCATTGCCCTCTGGAGCAAGTGCCCTATGAAACACGCTCGGCAGGCACCCCATTATGATGCCTTCTACTGTATCACCGAGGCCCGGAGGTGGGCCTCACTTTCATGATTTGGGCTTTCTCCCTCTACCCCTTGGCTCCACTTTTCTTGGGCCTGACTTTACTTTGGGGCTGCTTTCTCCAGTGGTGGCTCCTGGCGACGTTAGCTTCACAACTGCTGCAGAAAGAACTTCTCTTTGCAAGAGCGACAATATGAGTTCTAGAAGTCCATGGCCCTGGGCTCTGTAGCCTGGTGTATGTGGTGCTCTGATGGCCAGTCCTGGGTGGGGAACTGAGGCCGAGCTACGTGCAGTCCCCTCGGGACAGGGAGTGGGGGGGGGAGGCCCCTGGGGACAATTGCACCACTGCTGGGGCTGCCTGAGGCAAGGCCCCTGGATGCCTACAGACAAACACAACCCAGGCAGCTCCTCAGACCCTCCAGTCCCCCTTTCTCCGGCCACCACTAGCTTTCTTTCCTCTCCTCCTCCTTTCCTCCACCTCCAGAACAAATCTGGAGGCTTTTCCTGCCTCCCGACTTCCATGCCTTTGTGCCTTCTGTTTGCTTTCTTCTCTGGGCCTCTTTCTGTCTCTGCTTATCGCACTGTTGTTTCTTTTTAATGCCTCACGCTGCAGTTCCCTCAAAGGTATCTGATGGGATTTGTTCACATCTCATGGAGAGCACCCACGTTGTGCAGTGTGCTTCTGTCAGGCCACCTCATGGCCACTAACTGGCCTACAGTTTCCTTCCCGTTAGACCCCTTCCTCCGGGATGATGCGCCAAGGGAACAGAGCCGCCTGCTGTGGTGTAAGTCAAGGGGCCTATGGAGAAAGTACAGTTTTTGGCTTTTTTGCTCAGAGAGCACAACAACCAGAGCTTCTTAGCCTGAAGAATGTATATAGTGTTTCTCCTAAGGGACCAGCCTCCATTATTTCTCATATATGCTCCGGACACCTAAACCCATCCTTGCCAAAAGAAAGATCTTTGTGGAATAGGGACTATATATATATATATATATATATATATATATATATATTTTTTTTTTTTTTTTAACTCCAGGTGGGACCACTGTTGGGTGTATGACAGATGGAAAGTCTAGAAACCTATAATCTCAATGACTCAAGGTAAAGGAGTTTGATAAGAAAAGGTGACGGGGGCCTGAGAAAAGGCCAGGCGGTGACCACAAGAAGTTTTTTTAAAAACTAAAGGTTAAAAAAGATATTGCTCAGCTATTCCGCAGGTCCTGGGAGCCTAGAGCACGCAGGCTGGTTTCAACAGTGGCGAGAAACAACCGTATCAAACCACAGATTGCAATACTGAGAGAAGCTTCTAAAGGCTTCTAAGAGGCGGTGATGGAGCCTGACTACTTCCAGGTAGTCAGGGGGATTACAATATAGAGTCTTGTAATTTGGATTCTAAAATAGAACAAAAATGAGAAGCCCAATACTTTTTCGATTTCATTTTAACAAAAGAGCCTGCATTTTATCTACCATTTCGTCTCCCCTCCCAACTGCCCGGTGATTACTTGTGGGTCAGAAGGAGGGTGAGGCGGGCTCCAACATTTAAGGAGGCCCTGCTTTCAGGTGCGGGCCCTGCGCCGGCCGCGCTGGCTGGACAGGGAGCGCCTCCTTAAACGTTGCACCCCGGGCTCCGGGCTCCGGCCTGTCTCACCTGAAGCCTGGTTCTCTTCCAGGAAGCGTGGTGGTTTCATTTTCCTAAAAGCAAAACATTTGGTGGTTTCTAGAAGAGCAATCACTTAATCCTGCTCTTTCTGACCCGGGCTAGAGGACTTAAGCTAGAATTTTGTTTGCAAATGTGAGACAGAGAAGGTAAACACACGGATTTTTCTTATGCAAAAAAACAGAAACAAAAACAAAAAGCCTTGGTTTTATGTTTGCACACTTTTTTTTTTTTTTTTTAAATCCCCGTAGACCATCAAAATACTACCTCTCCTGGCCGGATTGGTCCCCAGGGCTGCCAGGTGGCCGCTTCTGCCCTGAGCATTCTCATATCGGCAATCTGTTTCCCAGTCCAGACACTTCTCCTCGACAGCTCATGTTCACCTGTCGTATTAATAATTGGCTGCAACCTTTCCAATTTTCCCCTCTAATAGGCTCGCAGAGTTATGTTACTTATCACTTTATGAGCTCAATTCTTCTAGATTTTTACATTACTCCTCTAATGCCTTCAGGTAAATTGCAGGATCACCTGAGTAACTCGATGCTGATGAGGAAAGCTTTGAGGCAAACACAACGTGGATGAAACCAGGATGTTCTCTGAAAACCTGGCTTGTCTCCAGGCTGCTTGGCGTGACCGCGTCCTGTGTGGCTTTCCTCCACAGTGAAAAGTCCTAAGAACAAGTATTCACCCTGAAACACAGTGGGATCCCTCATTTCTCACTGTCTGAGTGGCACCGTGTTCCTTCGTGCTTCCACTTCCTAAGAGGCCTTACTTTCTGAGTACACCTTGTAATAGTCAGCCTGGAATTTCCTTTAATTCCCATGGAAATTATTCTGGGCTTCTTGCCCCACTAGAAATAGGTATAGCCATTTGGGAAGATCCTTCTTCAAACATTTAATTCTGGAGGGAAGATCCCTAGGAGCCCTGACTTTGGGTGTCTTTTTCTTTCTTTCTTTCTTTCTTTCTTTCTTTCTTTCTTTCTTTCTTTCTTTCTTTCTTTCAAGAGGCACGGATGCATGTGGGGTAGGGGGCAAGGGGAGAGGGAGAGGGAAAGAGAGAATCCCAAGCAGGTTCCACACTCAGCATGGAGCCCGACTTGGGGCTTGATCCCCTGAGCACCCTGAAATCATGACCTGAGCTGAAATCCAGAGTCAGATACTTAACCGATGGAACCATCCAGGTGCCCTGGGTGTCTATTTTTCAGGATTATATTGAAAACTAATAGCTTTTTGTCTAATAGTTTTGAATCCTGTAAAAAAAAAAAATCAGATGTTGGTGTTCCTTGTCATGGGCTCACAATGCTTTGTTTCAGTTAGAGAGAAGGGAAGCTGGAGATGTCATCGAAGGGGTTAGTTGGCCAGACGGGCTGATTTCCCAAGGGGCACTACCAAGCTGGGTCCCCAGTCTGGTCCTGAGCTTCTCAGGCAAGAAATGATTAGTTAGGGCAGCTGGAAATCTTTGGCTTCGAACCCTCTTACTTAATCAGAACCTACCAGAAACTGACATGTTAACTATAAGTTCAGTTAATTCATATTTAATGCAAAATGTATCAACCAAATGGTCAAGAATCCCTACAACACTGGCAGTTGCTGACTTCTTTTCATGAAAACCTTCAGCTTCCAGGGCGCCTGGTTAGCTCAGTGGTTAAGCATCTGCCTTCGGCTCAGGTCGTGATCCTTGGTTAAGCATCTGCCTTCGGCTCAGGTCGTGATCCTGGGGTCCTGGGATTGAGTCCCCAGTTGCAGGGAGATTGCTTCTCCTCTCCCTCTGCCCCTCCTCCTTCTTGTGTGCCCTCGCTCTCAAATAAATCAATAAAATCTTTAAAAACAAAACAAAAAACCCCTCTAGCTTCCATCTCTATTTTAGGGAGGTGTATCCCAGAGCACATAATAATGTTACTCATAGTTATTCATTGAGGGTTTCATTTTCCTCCCCTTCCCCCTAACAACACTGGGGAGGGAGTGCGATTTCTGGATCAACTCCCTTTTTAAAAGTCCTAGGCTGATCATTTCAGCTCTGTAAGAGTCTTCCTTGAGATTGGCTCACTTCATTCATTCACTATGGTCAGCGCAAATTCCCCTTTGGTGACCTGCGAACATAGGAGTTCTGTAAATTTCTGTGCATTAACTGACTGTCCCTTAGAGTTACCATTTCTACAGATAGCTGATCTCGTCTGGTATGCTAAGTTTTGCCTTCTTGAAAGGGCCCTGATGTTGCTTCTGCGTACAGACCATTTTTGCAACATCTACACACAAGAGAAGAAATGACGGATGTAGCTGAAACCAGAGCAAACTGAAGGTTCACTTTTCTTACTGTATTGAACTTCAACTTCATTTAAGTAGGATAACAAATAAATGTTGCATAGAAGGCTCAAGATTCAAAAACTTTACCTCCTGCCCCCTCACCCCCCAACGCACCCTTCAACTTACGAAAGACTAAGTGAACCAGTGGAAATACAATTGTGTACTAAAAACCATTGAAGTGTGTATAAGCTCTTTTGCCTCTGTTTTCACAATCATGTTTGGACATTACAAAGTTCTCTGCAAAATATCAATTGGGTCTGCATATTTATATTTAAAAAGCCATCTAATAGATGTTGTCTCATTTATGCCCTAAGTGACTCGGTGAGGATGCATCAATGCCGGTCTGTGTGGGTAGGCTTTGTTGTTAAAACCCTCACAATAGGCGAGGATGATTGATTACAAGACTAACTCTACGTCGTTTCTCTGCAGCCCACCTTCTCGTCCCCTCCCCTGGTAGGTATAAGTAGACTTTCTTCCACCAGCATGAAGACTCAGAGTAAAAAAAGTAGCATTGGTTAGTCAGAATGTTTTCCTCACTGGAAAACCACCATTGGAGGGGCCAGGAAATGACAATTTTCAGCCCCCTGTGGTCATGAATTATACACCATACACAGTGTCATGTGAAACCAGGGAAACTCATATATTTCAGGAAAATCTCCCCCTCCTCCTGGGGTTGTTGTGTTTTGTTCTGTGTGAATCGAATTCCTGTATTTTCCTACAGAGCATCTCTGGTTCCTGCCGGAAGGAAACAAAAAACTTCAATTCTCCAAAGGGAAGCTACTCTGTCTGCAGCACATAGGCCTTTACTGGAAACCCTGTTGCATTTCCTCGGTAGGACATCAAGTTTATCTAAGCTGTGAAAGCAACACGAAGATAAGACCAATTTTTTTTTCTTGTTACGAAAAAGCTGTCTATGTACTGTCTAGAAACAGTGAATCCTTGATTTTGAAGGGACTTCAGCAATTTAAGGATGAAAATGAAGCCTCTTCGCTTATTTGAATTTCACCCTGCCCTTGGGGGAGGGCTGCTTAGGAGTTATTCCAAGGTTTAGAAGTAGTAGAAGAGGTCAAGGGGTTCGTGGCTACATGCAGCCTCTACCATTGTGCAATAAAACCACGTTCCGCTGGTTTCCTTAGGTAAGAGCAGAAATGACTGGATGGAATCCCCAACAGCATTTGTACTATTTGAAGAAACATAGTTTAAAATGCTCAGATACTTTGAAACCTTTACAAAAAATCAGAAACAGTGTTCTGAGGTCACAGAATAATGTGTAACTCCTGTGACTAGAATAGATGTGCAAGATGATGTATTAATGTCTGGTGTATTTAGAAACATTACTCTTCTGTAAATTTAAATCGTTCACAAGATAAGTTCATTCTTAAAAAAAAAAGATTTATTTATTTATTTGAGAGAGATAGAGAGCATGTGCACACAAAGCGGTGGGGAGCATGGGCAGAGGGAGAAAAAAAGAGTCTCAAGCAGACTCCGAGATGGCTGTGGAGCCCAATCTCACAACCCTGAGATCACAACCTGAGCCAAACCAAGAGTTGGTTGCTCAACCGACTGCATCCACCAGGCACCCCAAGATAAGTTCATTTTTTAAATAGAAATCAATTTTATTTTATTTTTTATTTTTTAAGATTTCATCTATTCATTCATGAGAGACAGAGAGAGAGGCAGAGACATAGGCAGAGGGAGAAGCAGGCTCCCAATGGGAAGACCCATGCTGGACTCTATCCCAGGACCCTGGGTTGAGCCAAAGGCAGATGCTCAACCCCTAAGCCACCTAGGCATCCCATAGAATTCCATTTGATTTTGACATTTCTTCATGATCAAGTGTGTTTGCCAGTTTGTCCTTGGATCAAGTCAATGCTAGCGATCTGAACCAGTTATTGACCCATTCCAGATTCAGCTGTGTGACTTTTGGGAAGTTAATTAACACCTTGGCACCTCAGTGTCTTCATTTAAAAAGTGAGGATAAGAACAGTGTCTACCTCTCTGACCGCTTCTCTATTTATCAATTTAACAAATAGTGTTCTGTGTCCCAGGAGTGGTAGGCATCAGGGACCCATTGGAGAGCAATGCTGAATGTGTGTCCCCGTCCCGCTGGCTCTTATGGCTCAGGGAGGGAAGTGAACAGGTAAGCAAGCAGAAAAATAAGTAATTTTATGTGATTTTTAAGTGGTATGCAGGAAAAGAGAGTGCTAGGGTGACTTGATTGGTTTGAAGGAAGGAGTCCATGATGCGGAGACCTTTAAACTGAAGAATGAAAAAATAATTGCCAGGCAAAGGCTGGATATTTCAGGCAGAGGGAGAAACATGTGCAAAGGCCCTGAAGTGGGAATGTCTTTGATCTTTACTAGACAGGCCTGACTCATGGCTGGAGGACAGTGATGGGGGCTGCTGGAGTAAACATGCAATAGGCAGGTCCAGGTGATGGCTTGTCGGCCAAGGGAAAGCAGATGGCGTTTTCCTGAGCACTTTGGGAAGCCATTGGAAAACTTTAACCAAGGGCAGGACTCGACCTTGTTTACATTGAACATTTCTTTCTTTTTTTAAAAGTAGTTTCCGTGCCCAACATGGGTCTTGAACTCATGATCGATCCTGAGATCCAGCGTGGCATGTCCTGCTCACTGAGTCAGCCAGGCACCCCTTTTCTTTTTTAAATTAAAAAACTTTTTTAAAAAAAATCTTAGGGGATCCCTGGGTGGCGCAGCGGTTTGGCGCCTGCCTTTGGCCCAGGGCGCGATCCTGGAGACCCGGGATCGAATCCCACGTCGGGCTCCCGGTGCATGGAGCCTGCTTCTCCCTCTGCCTCTCTCTCTATCTCTCTGTGACTATCATAAATAAATAAAAATTAAAAAAAAAATTTAAAAAAAAATAAAAAAAATCTTAATTACATTTTTAAAAGAGCTCTCTGGCTACTGTGTAGAGAGGAGACTGAGGAAGAAGGAATGGAAGCCAGGGGCTTTCTTCATAAGGATTACATGAGCTGATGAATGTTTAGCATTTGGTGCAATATTTGACACATAATAACAGCCTTGTTCATGTTAGTGATTGTTATTAATAATTATTGTCAATATTAATAACAATAATGCTTCAGTTTGGCATCATCATCTGATGGTACAAATTCAACATGTATACCTGAAATTAACTGTCCACATTGATTTCAGTTACTACCATGTAAAAAAAAAAAAAAAATTAGGTCAGCAGTTGGGAGGTGAGTTTATTGGCCTAGTTGGGACTCAATCGTAAAACCATTTTTGATTCCTCAACTGTTTACTTTATATTGTCCATATAGGTTAGTTGTATGTGTTGAGGGCAAACTTCTCAATGAGCAAATTTATGAAATGTTTTTCATTAAATTACCAATCTACAAAAGAAGCCACTTTAAAAAAATACCTTGTTTTCCAGAAACCATACCATTTACTTCTGTGAGATTTACTTCTGACTTGGACGAAGACACAGGTAGAGAGGTCTATGCCTACTTGGGAAACTGGTCTATATGTACTAAATCTCAAGCTTTGGGAAAGGGTATCTCTTCCATTTTCCTTGCTGTCAGTTTTTAGCACCTCTAGGCAGTAGGGGAGAGCCATGAAATGCTAAGGACCTTTGTGCCTTCTCCTGGGCCTCTCTGAGTCTCAGTTTACTCATCTGTCAAATGGTGGTAATGATGGTGACCTCCTTTTAAGGCTGTGAAGATGGAAGCAGAGAAGTCATTAAAGTTTCCATAGTGCCTGACACATAAAAGAGCTCACCCACTGTTAACTGTTGAGCTTATTATTGTTATCTGAAGACCCAAGTCCCTGCTCACCTTTACTTGACCCATTTAATTCCAGACAAAAGGGTAAGTTCTGGATTCCAGGTAGAACTGCTTTCGATGTCAGAAGATGTTGGTGGCATGACCTTTGACATTTTCTCTATGACCCTAATTTGACCCTTGAGCCAGGATGAGACCTGGAAAGGGGCCCTGCGGCCCTGGCTGCAGCTGTCATCTCAGACTTCCCAGACCTCGCAGCTCTGTGAGAGGTGGCCCTCCAAAGGCTGGCACTTTGATAAGCCAGGGGGTCTGGGGTTTCAATTCCCTGCATCCTCTGCTTTTCTAACTGGCAGTAATTATCTTTGTAATGCTCTAATGCTAAATAATGATGCTGCTAATGCGCGCTGCATTTTCGAGCACAGGTGCCAGCTGTTACCTCGCCGGGCAGCTGCCCACCGGGTACACACTTTAGGGCGGTCACCAGGCCCAGCCCCTGCCCATACTAGCAACACAAAGGCAGCCCCAGCCTCCCGCAGATCCACCCGGCCCTGCCCCCTCCCTCCCGGCCCCTCTGTCCCCTCCCCCGCCTCCCAGGCCCCTTCCCTTGACTGCCCTTCCTCCCACTGGTGGTTTCTTCCTGCAGAAGAAATCCAGGAAACCACCACTCACATTTCCTCTGCCCACAGTTTCTCCAGGGCCTGACTCACACACAATTCAGCCTGATCTGGAGTTCCCTCGTGTCTGCCCCATGAGGGACCCCAGCTCCCCATTCATTTCTGGGAGCGGGGGCTCACCAGAGAAGGTGGCTTGTTTTTGAGTCTCATAATTGACCTTTCATCATTAAATGAGGTGTGTGTGTGTGGGGGGGTGCACAGTGAAGACAAATTAGCAAAGAACAAATGTGAGGCTGTTGGCTTTGGCTACACACACACACACACACACACACACAGATCCTGACACAGTCGTCAATAGGCGGCCTTCAGCAGACAACATCTGCAGGATGAGTCGGTTTTCGGTGACTTTAATCTGGTAATTCATTGTTTCTGTGGTGCGGGTTACAGTAGCTAAAAGGGCGGAACAGCAGGCCAATTTGGCACACAAACATATTTAAATGTGAACCGAGGGGTTTGCCCACCTTATGATGAGCGGTTGACTTGCAGCCAAAAAAACAACACAAATACAAGACAATAGGTGGGGTCGTTGAGGGTGGGGAGGGGGATGAGAGCTGCACTTTCCAAACTGGGCGGAGGCTCCTTTAATCTCAACAGCCCGAGTAATACCGGGGGTCACAGCACTTGGGCTGCAGAGGAGGAAGGACAAAGGGGAAGGCGGCGGGGGTGGGGGAGGGTGTGGGGCTGGGGGAGAGGCAAGCAGGGGCCGAGCTGGGGGCGGGGCTGCGGGCGGGGCTTCGGGCCAAGCTGGGGGCGGAGCTGCGGGCCAAGCTGGGGGCCGAGCTGGGTGCCGAGCTGGGGGCCGAGCTGCGGGCCCGGCTAGGGGCGGGGCTGCGGGCGGAGCTGCGGGCCAAGCTGGGGGCGGAGCTGCGGGCCAAGCTGGGGGCGGAGCTGCGGGCCAAGCTGGGGGCCGAGCTGGGGGCCGAGCTGCGGGCCCGGCTAGGGGCGGGGCTGCGGGCGGAGCTGCGGGCCGTGCTGGGGGCGGAGCTTCGGGCCGTGCTGGGGGCGGAGCTGCGGGCCAAGCTGGGGGCGGAGCTGCGGGCCAAGCTGGGGGCGGAGCTGCGGGCCAAGCTGGGGGCGGAGCTGCGGGCCAAGCTGGGGGCCGAGCTGGGTGCCGAGCTGGGGGCCGAGCTGCGGGCCCGGCTAGGGGCGGGGCTGCGGGCGGAGCTGCGGGCCAAGCTGGGGGCGGAGCTGCGGGCCAAGCTGGGGGCGGAGCTGCGGGCCGAGCTGGGGGCCGAGCTGGGGGCCGAGCTGCGGGCCCGGCTAGGGGCGGGGCTGCGGGCGGAGCTGCGGGCCGTGCTGGGGGCGGAGCTGCGGGCCGTGCTGGGGGCGGAGCTGCGGGCCAAGCTGGGGGCGGAGCTGCGGGCCAAGCTGGGGGCGGAGCTGCGGGCCAAGCTGGGGGCGGAGCTGCGGGCCAAGCTGGGGGCCGAGCTGGGTGCCGAGCTGGGGGCCGAGCTGCGGGCCCGGCTAGGGGCGGGGCTGCGGGCGGAGCTGCGGGCCAAGCTGGGGGCGGAGCTGCGGGCCAAGCTGGGGGCGGAGCTGCGGGCCGAGCTGGGGGCCGAGCTGCGGGCCCGGCTAGGGGCGGGGCTGCGGGCGGAGCTGCGGGCCGTGCTGGGGGCGGAGCTGCGGGCCGTGCTGGGGGCGGAGCTGCGGGCCAAGCTGGGGGCGGAGCTGCGGGCCAAGCTGGGGGCGGAGCTGCGGGCCAAGCTGGGGGCCGAGCTGGGGGCCGAGCTGCGGGCCCGGCTAGGGGCGGGGCTGCGGGCGGAGCTGCGGGCCGTGCTGGGGGCGGAGCTGCGGGCCGTGATGGGGGCGGAGCTTCGGGCCAAGCTGGGGCGGAGCTGCGGGCGGTGATGGGGGCGGAGCTGCAGGCCAAGCTGGGGGCCGAGCTGCGGGCCGAGCTGGGGGCGGAGCTGCGGGCCAAGCTGGGGGCGGGGCTGGGGGGCCGAGCCGGGCGCACCCGCCCCCGCCGCCGCCGCGGGTCACCTTGACCTCTCCCTGCGCCTCTGGCCCGGGAGGAGAAGCCGGTCCAGATGGGCGTCGAGGGTGACGACTAGCCTCCTGGCCCCGCGCGCTCGCGCAGATGTCGCCCGCTGCTCGGGGGCCCACGCGCGTCCCCGGTGTCCCCGGGGGCCCGGCTCGGAGCGCGGCCCCGGCGCTGGGCGCTCCCGCCGGGCCGGGAACAAAGGCGAACCGGAGCTCGACCGCCGGTCCGGCCCCGCAGCAGGCGCGTCCCGCAGCGCGGAGCCCCGAGCTGTCCCGGCCCGATCGCGCCGCCCCCGGGGTGCCGGGGGGGGTGGGGTGCGGGGGCGCCCCGGGCCCCGCGCTCGCGGACCGCACCGTCGCGCGCGGGGCAAGTCCGCGGAGACAGATCACGCCGCGACAGGCCGGAGGCGGCTCGAGGGATCCATAATTTATGATGTTGTCCTTACCCGTCCGGTTTGGGATTTCACAAGCGTTGCCCGTTTCCCTCCCATTTGTTGCTCCCGCCCGACCTTTTGGAGGAAACTCGTCTTTCCCAACCCGAGACACAAGCGCTTGCCCTCTTGAATTAATGTGGGTTTCTCCTTGCGGGATGGGGGGGACCCCAAGGCGCACAGGTAAGGGGGCGGGGCTGAGACGCTGCTCCCCGCCGCGTACCAGCCTCTAACCCTGCCCTATTAGGAAAAAATAACCTTATTTCCAGACAGTTGGAGCGGGGGCTTTATCGTGAGAGGTAGTGAGAACAGATCTTCCCCTGCCACTAAGACCAATCATTTCTCTCATTTATAAATAAACTTCTTCCTCCTAAGTGGTATTTTTTAACACAGCCGGCCTGCAAACAGGAAGGGAAGGGGTTAATGCTCCTCCTTGGCTGGCCTGAGGCCACTGATCCCCGCCTGGGGTCTGCAATGCAACCTCCGGTCCTCCTAATTTAGGACTAGTCCAGCGAGGGGCCCTTGGCAAAGAGGCTCTTGTCCCCATATTCCTTAAATTGCTATGCCGACTGGGGAAAGATTGAGGGATTTGACTAATGCATGAGTACCTGATAGATACGACCAACGACCCTGGACTAAGCTGCAGGAAAAGTTTTCTTTCGTGTCACCTTTTTCTTTTCTGTTTCTTTGTGTTTTGTTTTTTGTTTTTTTTTCTTGAAAACAAATTGATTCTAGGGCCCTTCTTTTTCTCCTTTGCACTCAGAATTGCTAAATGGAATTCAGAGCAGAGAGCAACTGTTGCAATTGCTTGCTGAGGCCGGAGCCGGTAAGGACTTGAATAAGCAAAGGTTGGACCTGGTCAGATCTGTTCTGATTGCTGCAAATGCCCGGAGGCTCCAAGCCAAGGGCGGCTCCCATTCCACCTGGGCCGAGGAGGGAACAGGCCTGGGAAGATCTTCAGGCTCCAGAAGCCAGCAGCCCCTGCAGATGGCTGGGTCATTTTGTGGTTTACAAATGATCAAGTCAGGTTGAAGCCACAGTCTCTGTGGTTACGGGCAACCATGATTAGTCACACAGTCAGTGACCCAGTTATGGCACACCCTCTTTTAAAAGGACATTATTCAACATCTTGCTAGCTTGCTTTCAGAATTATTCCATGTGTGCAAGGAAGATGCACACGGTGAGGGATGGGGGATTGAAACCTAGGTTCTGTGTTCACGAATGCCACGAGTTTGGTTTTCCAGAAAGGAGCAAATCTGGGATGTGACTTTTGAGGCTAGAATTGCACTGAACTTTGATGAGAGATTGCTTCTCAAGTTCAGGTGTGGCCTTTGCTGAGAGGAGTCTGAGAAGGAGAGAAAAGAGCATTACCTCGCGCGCTTTGACTTGGCTTGTATACTGAGGGCCATCTGTAAAATGAAAGTGGGAAGGCAGGAAGGGGAAGAAGAACCCTACATACGAAGGCTTGTGTGGCTTTTTATTTCTTAAAAATAGCATTTCTTTTTACCACAATGGCATAGGAACTTGTGTCCCCAGCAATAGTAAACAAATTAGCTTCTTTTATCTGAAAAACAAGTAGAGTAAGTCTCTCTCTCTTTTTTATAAAAAGAAAATGCAAAACAAAAATTCTCCCTCCTCTTAAAGGCTTCTTTGCTGGTGAGTGTTTGTCCAGGAACAAATAGTCTTTTATTCCAATGGTCTCCAAAAGTTCATAAGCAAAAAAAGTGTCCAGCGTCTGCTTCCCGACAATACGGTCTCTGGCTGCATAGTGAAGCTTTTCTGTCCTGAATTTGTGATCTGTTATCAGAGTCCTTTAATTTCTGCGAACAGAAGGCTCTTTGGGAGAAGAAAGCTGGGGGGTGGGGAGTGACATTGGAATCAGTCTTTTTTCCCCCCTTTTGCTGTTTTCTTCCAGTCAGCAAGTAGTGCTTGAATTCTTCTGATCTTTCCCAGCATCTTATTGAGGTGAGGACCAGGGAAGGGTTAAGCCAGGCCACAGGCAGGTTTCCCTGCTGGCCTATTTTACTGGGGTGGAGCAGCTGGCCAGGCACCACCTAGGAACTGTTCATAAAAAGGAGACGCCCTACTCCTGACGCCCTTTATCTCCTTTGGAGATTTTCCTTTTACAGCGTGTTTTATACAATCTTCAGTGATGACCGTCTTTTTAAAGTCCTAGGTTCCCTTAAACCATTGGGGGTTTACACGTATGCCCAACATTCCCTGTAGCATCTGGCAGGATGAAAGGAAAGAGGCAAACCATTAGGGAGAAAACAGACAATCGTTTGGGGGGATATGCAGAAACAATTATTTGTAACTAAATTTCAATTGCTTATAATCAAATCACTTGAAATATTTGGTCAGTTTTTGTGGTTTGAAGCTTCAAATGGATTCCTTTTTTTCCCCCCTTAAGATGTATTTATTTGAGAGAGAGAGAGAGAGAGAGAGAGAGAGAGAGCTGGGTGGGGAGGGGGAGAGGGAGAGGGAGTCTCAAGCAGACTCCCTACTGAGTGTGGAGCCTACTGGGGGCTCGACCCGAGCCGAAGAGTCGGATGCTGACTGTGCCATCCAGGCTAATGACTTTAAAGTAACTTTTGGGGGGGCACCTAGGTGGCTCAGGTCATGATCTCAGGGTCCTGGGATCAAGCCCTGCCTTGGGCTCAGCGGGGATCCGCTCAGATCGTCCTTCCTCCTGCCCTCCCTACTGCTGCTGGTGTGTTCTCCATCTCACTCTCTCATGTGTGCTCTTTCTCAAACAAATAAAATCTTAAAAATAAATTGAAAAAATAAAGTTACTTTTGGATAAGAATAAGTGTTTAAAAATAATAAAACAGGACAGAGAGAGAGAGAGCCTCTCTGAGGAGTCGACATTTGAGTCGAGATCTAGAAACAAAAGGAAGACAGCCCTGGTGCCACTTGGGAGAAATCACGCAGGCAGAGAGACTCAGGAAGGCCTGAGGCTGGGATGGGTTGCTGTGGAGATAGAAAGAAGGCCCGAGTGGCAGGGTTGGAGAGAAATAGGGTGGAGAGGAGGCTCAGGGTTCTTTCACTTGCAGATTCTACTGTGCTTCTGTGCTTCGAGCCGACAATTTGCAGGATTCCTGGGGGCACCTTCCTACCATAGAGCCTGCCTGCAACCAGCACTGCCCAGATTCCCTCCACGTGCAGAGCAGGTAATCAGCTGAGAGGTCAGATGCTGTCCCTGGTCTCTGCAAGTCTTCTTTGCCTTGACTGAAAAGCCAGCAATATTGACCAAAAGCCAGACACAGCTATTGCAGAGCAAACACTGGTGAGGGTGGGGGAGGGGAAGGTGTAGGGGCTGCGTCTCCACCTGCTGAGGAGAGAGGCTTGGGTTCTGTAGATCTGAGGTGAGAGATCTCATGGTGTGTCTAGCAAGACCAACATTTTCCCCTCAGGAGAGTTTGTGTCCACCAGGAGCTGTCCCCTAAGAGCTGGAGGGGTCTTCTTTTCTCTGATGGGCCTGCTGTTCGGCGTCCAGGATCTGCTTCAGGTTCAGGGAGGCCTAGGGCATCCCATGTTCTGTCCCAGCTTCCAGGGCAAGAGCTTTGGTTCCCCCCACCCCTACCCCTCCTTGCTGTGTTTGCCTCTAAGAGGCCCTGGGGCATCAGGATGTTAATGGTCTGCCCTACACCCCACTCCTCTCAAGGCCTCTACCTCCTTCTGGGCATGCAGGGACTTTTGCCGCAGGGCCTCTGGGAAGTAAGTGGAAGAGCTGTTCTCTGCCTCTGCACCGCCAGCTCCCACCGGCTCCCGGGCCCTTGGAAAGCACCCAGAATGGCAGCCCTGGGGCTGCGATTCCTGTCAGGCCAGGGAGAAGGCTCTGGAAGAGCCTCCCTTGCTCTTGCCCAGAAGCAGCTGCTGAAGAGAAGCAGGCACCCGAGTCTCACGGCCCTGGGCTCCTTGCCTCACCAGTCTGTCTCCCTGTCCTTGACTCACTGAATCAGAAGAGTATTTAGGCTTCGATCGTTTTCAACTTCAGTCCTCATTCAGAACAGAGACTTGGCTTTTGTCTTGTCCAGCTACCTAGAGCCACATTTCTGATATGTATCCCCCATTCCATTTTTCTCTTCTCTCCCAAGATCCAGCTGTGGGTTCCAAGACAAAGGTTCAAGTCTTGCTCTGCCTTTTACTGGCCATGTGGCCATGATAAGTTGGAGAATTTTGCAGAGCCTCAGTTAACTCATTTGTAAAATAAGCACCCAACTCACAGAGGGGATCAGAGGACACCTGGGTGGCTCAGCACCTGCCTTCAGCTTGGGGCGTGATCCCGGGGTCCTGGGATTGAGTTCTGCATCAGGCTCCCAACAGGGTCTGCTGTTGTCTCTGCCTCTCTCTGTGTCTCCCATGAATAAATATTTTTTTTTTTTTAAAGAATGAAATGGGATCATGGGTGAAGAGTTCCTTGAAACGTGCCTAGCCTGCAATAAGGGCTCAGATAATATTATCTGCATTGAATATGGCAAACCGACTCCTTACTGCCTCCTTCCTTATAACCTCAATGTATGTTCCAGTTGGCCTCACATCTTGACCTTCTTTGTCTCCTTAAGATTCTTGTCCTGGTCTCCCCTGATTTTCTTGATTGAATAGGGTAGCTCATAAGAGCTCACGGATTTGGCTCTGTATTGGGCTCATGTCATAGAATCTCCCTCGTCCATCCTGCAACCATCACCTGTACATGGATCACCTCCAAATCGTCATTCCTTTCTGCAGCTGACGTCTTGGAACTTTCACTTCTGCTTGGACTCCATCACAGACCGAATCTGTCTGAAAACCAAACTACCATCTTCCTTCTAAGTCAGAAACCATCTCCTGACTTGCAAATATATGATTCCATTCTCAGAGCCATGCTGGTTCCATCCTCTCCTGAATACCCTTCCTCCCAACTTCTGCCTCCATCTTCTGACGCTCTGGGTTCGAAGCACCTTCATTTCACAATGTGTCCCTATTGTAACTATTTCGTTTCCAAGATCATCACATGTACATCTAGTTCCTGAGCACTTTGTGCTATGGTGTTCTAGCCCCTGTTCAACCTGTCCCCAAACTCCAACCTCTCCCCTGTGATGTGTCCTGCAGTGGAGTGCTTGGGTCTACAGGCAGCCTGTGGGAGGGACAGAAAGGCCTGGTGTCTTATCTCGGCCTCACTATACCAGAACATGGTTTCCCCATCCTCATCTGAATGAGATGCTCCTGCATGAGTGTCATGGGGCCTTATGGGCTTACGTTTGATGTTAGGAGGAGGGACTTCTGGAAAGGCCTCTGAGATTGATTTGCATGAAGACCCAAGAGGGTCCTGAATAAGGACTCACCATGAGGGGGTGGAGAGTCAAAGTGCAGTCAGAATAATTGGAGGATAAGCTACCAGCCTAGTATAAAAAGGGAGTGGAGAGGTCATGTGTGCTAATAATAGTTAACAGTAAATATTATTACTAATGTTGTTCCCTGGCCCCATTTCCCACTTTCTGTTTCAGGGACTTGTACCAGCTCCTAAAAAGAGTGCAAGCTGTGACAAAATGAGTAGAGGAGCCGGTTCACTAAAATATCTACGTGCTGTCATGAGCATGAATGCGGCTTTGATGCATTAATAGGTTCATTCCCGCATTGCTTCCTGAACATGTACGGTGGGCTCCGTCTGGAGTCCACTGTCAAGCAGGGGAGGCAAATAATACAAACAAGCAAAGACCTTGAAGGTCAGTATGTGCAATGGGTAGTCAGATACAGAAGGTCACAGGACCACATATTAGGAATGCTTAACTTTAAGCTTAGAGAGCCAGAGGATGCTTTGTGGAGGCCACAGAGTCTGAGCTAAGACACAAGAAGAGAGTAGGAGTCAGTGGGGAGAGGAAGCGTTCCACATGGAGGGGAATAGGGTATGCAGAGTCCTTAGGGCAGAGAAGCACAACATGTTTGAGAAACTGAAAGAGTTTCAGCTTGGGCAGAGCGTGGGCACGATCCTGAGAGGTAGGACCCCAGAGGGGACAGTGCACAAGGCCATTGGAGACCGTGTATGTGAGTTTTTATTTTACCTTAAAAGGCTAAGGAAAGCCAAAAGCCATGGGAGGGGTTTCAATGCTGGAGTGTGTGTGTGTGTGTGTGTGTGTGTGTAAGGATCAGACTTAGCCCTGGAATGGAATTGGAAAGAAGCCAGACTGAGGGATCCAGTGAGGAGGCTCCCGCACATCCCAGAGGAGAGGTCGTGGTGCCTGCACTAGGGTGGGGTGGCGGAAGGCCGGAGACATGGATGGATTTGAGGAGTATTTGAGAGGATTTGTGATAGGTTGGTTACAGGAGGTACTAGATAGGGGAAAGCCAGGGATGGTCCCAGATTTCTGACTTGAGCCACTGGGAGGGTATCAGTGAAGCTGCTGATATGAGAATACTTGGGGAAGTATGGAGGGGAAGTAGATGGGTTTGCTTTTCTGCACTTTAGGTTTGAAGGTACTGAGAGATTTCCAAGTAGATGTGAGTTTGTGGACACTGGTTGTCACTGGGAAACCCAGGCAGGAGAGACTCGAGAAAATCATTCAGATAATGTGAGTGTTTATTTCTGTTGTGACCTGAGCTCTTTTGGTTGCAAGGAAAGAAACCCTCTCAAGCGAGCTTAAAATGTGGAATTGTTAGGGTACAGAGAGCTTCAGGGGGTGTGTTGTTCATAGGGGAGCTCTGAGGATGGGAATAGCCCTCCTGGACTACACAGGGCAATGGAGCCGCTTGCCACTTGAACCTTCACACACGTTGCATTCCCCTCTGTGGAGACCAGTCTCCTCTGCTCATCCGTGAGACCTCCAGCCTCCAGATCTGCCCTCTATGGAGCTGACACCTGCTCTCACCTGCCAAAAGACTTCACAGCTGCATTGAAAAGCTTCCTACAGACTTCCCCACAATACACACATCTCTTTATTCAAATTCTTGACAAGAGAGGATCCGGTCGGCACTTAGAAGTTAGTGGTACAACGACTTTGTGTCAGTTGATCATCAGTCCAAGCAGTGATAGCAATGTGTGTGTGTGTGTGTGTATACATGTGTGCATGCTTACGTGTATGTATGTATATGTGTGCACGTGTCTATGTTTAAGTGTGTATATGTAAGTGCATGCCTATGTATGTGTGTGCTTGTGCGTGTATGTATACGTGTGTTGGCAGGTGAATCTGGGTGAGGGGAGTGGTCAGGACAGTTATACTGTTGAGTACAGAACTTCTGATCAGACGCAGTGTGGATACATTATTTATTTACCTGTCTGACCTATTCAATGTGCTTCTATGTGTTCTGTGTAGCAGGAGGACAGGGCAGGACACACAGAACTGTCTGAATGTCCCCTTTACCAGGAAGATCTTGGGCAGTTTATGTGTACTGTCTTCTCAGAGTTACAGTCCGCTACTCTGTGAAGTCAGCGCCTAGGTCCCCAGGAGAGAGGATAGCAGAAGACAACAGTGTGAGATGTTTGCACTCACTTGACTGTTTCTTTCTTCCATTTACTCCTCTGTCATTCCTGTGCAAGTCCCTCTCTGCCTAGAAAAACGGGAATTGTACTTATGTCACTTTTTTATAGTGATTTCTCTGTGTATTAACAAATGTTTCTAGAATGATCATGTATTTTTGTTCCATGAAACAGTAGTTGTAGCCACTCAATAACGTTTTGGGAAAACTGAGATGAGGGAAAAAATCACTTGTCCATAATCATGCCATCTAAACAAAAACACATAACTATGATTTACTTCTTACCAGTCTTTTCCTCAGCTTTTTGTTTGTACATAAATAGGATCATAATTTACACACAATAAAATGCAGTGTTTTAAGATGTTTAAACATAAATTATTTGCAGGATGAAAATGATATACTTTAAAAGCATTTAATTTTCATAAATCTAGACTATCGCTCGGCATCTTCCCCTAATTTCCTCTGTTCTGTCCTGAACGTCTCACAGATGGGGCAGTGTTCACTGAGAACCTTATTTAATTCTACCAAGTTACAAACATATCCCAGGCAAGAGTTCTGTCCATTCAACTGTACTTTGGTATGTTAGATTTATTGCCGGGCTCTTGAGGCCAAGCCACAGGTTTCATTCTCACGCTAGCCAGTTAGCCTTACTAACTACTATAGCCATAGTCTTGGTTTCCCACCTTGCCCCCAGTCTTGGTTTCCCACCTTGCGGATGAACGGCAGGGGCCACCAGGAACCAGGGACAATATGAAGAGTTCAATGCAAATCCATTACCATCACTAGACAGTCAACTCAAAGGCTCCATCTTTGAACCACTGGGTGAGATTGTGTGGGGGGAAGAGGTGCTTAATAGGTGCAATTAGAATATCCATGTTCAGCAATTGTTAGGTCCTAGAATGAAAGCTCTAGATCCATTTAGAACAAAACTAGTCCAGATGCAGTTCTTTTCACGAATGGTACATGAAAAAAAAATCTCTTTACTTCAAATGAAATAGGGGTCAGTAGCTTCAAACAATGATGGAGAATTGCATCAGCAGGCTCTCTTTCTTCAAATTAATACCATGCCGCTGGTTGGGGTTAGTGGATCTGAGCGCATAAGCTAGTGAGTGTGCGAAGATTTGAATGGAACCTCAGAGGAGATCCCGGAAAGCACTTGTGAGACGCTGGAGAGATTTGGAGACAGGTTCGCACCTGTGAGCCTGTTTACCTGAGGTCATCTTAGAGCAGGCACACACATTTCAAAAATTCTGCATGAGAAAAACACATCACCCTGGGGCGTCATTTCTGCACTGAATGGCACTGAATGTTTGTCTCTGAAGGTCTGCATGGGGCTCTATCGTCTTAAAGCTGCCATGATGCACCTTCTGCGCACTCAGGTGCTTTCTTTTCCAGATGTCTCGCTCGTATTCCCAACACTCCTGGCAAGTCCTTGGAGAAGACATAGGCTGTTGAGAAACCCAAGCGTGGGCTCCGATGAGTCTCCCGCCCTGGCGATGGCTTTGTGCCACGTTGGTACTATGCCTCACCCTTTGTGTTTCAAGGCTAAGGCAGGGACCTTAGTTTTTGTCTCTGGTGGCAAAACCATGCCAGTTTCGTCTCACATTAGAGGAGAAAAAGTGCACCACCGAAGCTTTCAGGTGCTTTTGTTGCACCTGGATTTTGTTCTAAGTCCCCTTTGTAAGACGGGAAAGCTCAGGAGCTCGTGTCTGAGGCCTGGTGGAGCTGCCAGTTTGATAGCGTTCCTGCTCCTTACCACATTGGTGGCATCAAATGTCCTTATTGATTTTTTTTTTTTTCCCTGATTGGTCCAACCTGGAACAGGATCAGCTTCATAACTGGGACATCTTGTGGTCTGAAATATGAGACCTGTTTTCACAAACCACTCTTAGCCATCATCTCTCCCCGTGGAACCCAAGATCTGCAACTGCGGAGTTTCTTCTTGGCTTTCTCTCCAGTGACCTTTCTGACTCCTCCTGGCACCCCGTTTCCCTCCTGCTCTTGCTCCCACTGCTTACAAACAAAAACCCCCAAACAATCCTCCCTGAACTCTCAAATCCTTCCCCGGGGCCCCTGAATCAGACAGAACTGAGTCATTCTGGCTGCTGATTGAGTGGAGGATGGGGGGTGGGGGGCGCCGGGGAAGTACCATTGTGTAAGTTAGGGAAAGGGTCAGAGAACCGAAAAGATTCAGCTGCATTAAAGGGCTTCTGTGCTGGATTTTCCCTTCAAGCCATCCAAAGGCATAAAATTAAGGACAGTAAACTTGAAGGTGTGGCAAATGAACAGACTACTAGTTTTTGTTTGTGTGTTCTATTCATGGGCAAAATTCAAAATTCCTCCATTTCCCAAGAATGCCAACATGAAGCTTTACATATTTTTCATGTCAGCTCTATTCCCCGCCACCTTTGTTTTCCAGCCTGCGTGCCTGCCTCCCCTTAACAGCTGGACACATCACCATTCCATTTTTCTATTGGTTGTGACTGAAGTAGCTTGAGGTCAATTATTTCCCCCAGCAATTGACAAAGAATCTTGACGAAGAGGAAAGTGACATTGTCCCTTAAACAACACTGTTCCCTCCCCCGCCCCTGCCCTCCCGGTTGAGGGGAGGGCAGACTTTCCTTTTGCAAGCAGCCCAGCAGGGCAGTGGCGGTGGGGTCTGTGGAAGTGCGTGGGTAACATATGGTAAGTGGAGAAAATATTTATATTCATGGGGAAAGAGCAGGAGAAGATCCAAAGAAGGTCATTCCGCAGAGATTTAAGGCAGGAGACCTGCAGGCTTGGTATTCTGGCTTTGGCCTGGATACAACGGAGAATTTAAAGCAAGAGTTTTGTTTTGTTTTGTTGCATTCCGGCCACCTGTGCTCCTCAGAACAATCTGAATTGTTGGCAATTTCAAAAAGGGAACATCCCTCCCCCGAGGCTCCAGGAAAGCATCACCCTGGACCTTCCCAGGGCCCTGCCTGGCTCCCACCGCCCGTCCTCCCTCCGCCTCTGCCCCCAAGGCCAGAATTCACAGCCGCTCGCTGGGGTCGCCGGGGTCGCCAGAGCCGTGGGCCCCGTCGGGCGTGTCTCCCGTTTTGATCCGAGACCCCGTAACCGAGCGCACAGGCCAAGTGGGCATCTGGGGCAAGGGCTTCTCCAGGGGAAGACATAAATAATTAACCGGCGCTGGGTTACTTTCTGATGAGCCACGTGAAGCCTCTAGCGCCTTCTCCGGTGCCTTCCCGCCGGCCTTTTGCGTCACAGCTTCCCAAGGAAGGTAAAGGGTCCTCATCCTCCCAGGCCGGGGAGATCGCGCCGCCCCGCCCGCCCCGCGCGCCCCGCGCGCCCCGCTCCAGCAGCTGCGGGCAGAGCGCACCGGGGTGGGCGGCCCGAGGCCCCCAGCGCCCCTTCCCGCGCCCCCGGGCGCAGCCCCGCGTGGGGAGCGGCGGACCGCGAGGCCAGGGCCGTCGCCCATCTGGCCGTCGGAAGTTCCTTTCTTCCTGCCGGGGGGTGCAGGAAGATGGGCAGCGGTACTTTGGAGACCCCCCAAGACGGCAGAGCTCCGCGACGCGCTCGTGACTCGTGTCTGGATGGGGGCTCCTTGCTCCCCACCCCGCCGCCCCCTCCGCCAAGCCCCGGCTCCCCAGGGCCGGGTGGCGGGCTGGGGGACAGGTGCGTCTGGCTCCGCGCTGGGGAGGGGTCCCCCGGGGTCCCCTCCGAGCAGCCCATAAACGAGCGGCCGCGGCACCGAGGCCACGCTTAATGGATTCTTGCAGATAAAAGAGCCTGGCTACCTTTCTTTCCTATAATGGCCCCTGAGGCTAACGTCTTAAAGAGGAAACAAAGGGATTGTTTTACAGCACTGGCGGGAGGGGCGGGGGCGGCGGGGGGTGGGGGCCGGGCGCGCGGGAGGGGGAGGGGCCGGCTCCTTAACCCTTCCCCTGCCGGCCTCGCCCTGGGCCTGGCCCTCGCCCTGGCCCTCGCCCCCGCGCGCCCGCCGCTGGACGGGGCCTCCCCGTGCCCGGCCCCCGGCTCCGCGCACTCCCTTCCTGGGCTGCTTTTTGCAGATCCTCGGAAAGGGAGAGGGAAGAGGTGCGGGGGCCCCACGTCTTGCGAGCGGAGCCAGGCCAGGGTGGGGCGGGGTCGTGCCTCGCGAGCCCCGGGGGGCCGCGGTCAGGGCCGGGACCCTCGCGGGGCGGGGGGGGGCGGTGCAGCTCGTGGGGAGCGCTCAAGGCCGAGGGTCCCCGGAGCGCGCCCCGCACCTGGCGCCTCTGCGCACGCGGGGCTCAGGTGGGAGCGGGGTGCACGCGGCAGGGGCGTCCTTGACGGGAAGTTTACGGTCGCGAGCGGCGGCGGGAGAGGGAGTGGGAGAGTCGCAGTCGCCCCTGCTTCCTGGCTTTTTGTTCTGGCTCCAGGAAAAGATCAGAACAATGGCTCCATCGCCGTGGAAGACCGGGGATGTAAGAAATAAACAACAACAAAAATGCCCACAGGGACGGTTTTTTTCCTTAAAAAACAAAGACCCAAAACCTTTATTGTGGAAATCGCACCCCTGAAGGACAGAAAATGGTGTCATGCAGTGAGCCTCAAATTTGAGCAATCCTCGGGAGGGGAGGGCCTGTTAAAACGTGGGTAGCTGGCCCCACGCCCAGGGCTGTTATTTAGTGGACCTGGGGTCTCCTGCTCCAGCCTGAGCTTGCAACGTGCGTGCGAGGCCCCAGGTGACTCTGCTGCCGGTCTGGAAAGGGCACAGTGAGGTCTCCGTCTCCTTACCTTGCCCACCCAGCGCCAGTCCGTGATATTTTCTTCCTCATGTCGCTTCTGTCCCTTCCCCCAACTTTTTGGTTTGCTGGAGACTTTTAAGGCAAATCCCAGACATCATGTCATTTCACCCGTAAGGATGACTTTTAATTCAGTAGCTACTTAAGCCAAGAGGACTGATTGCGGTGAGAGGCACTGGAAAAGCCCTCGGATGCTTCCAAGAAGTTCCGTCTCCCTTCCGGTCATGCTGCGGCCAAGCTCCGAGCCTGGCTCTATAAAGGCCACACCTGCGTGTTGGTGTTGAGAGCAGCACCCTCCGGGAGTTCCTCACCAGCAGAACTGGTCAGGCTCCCCTGGCGTGCAGGCTTTTCCAGCAAGTTGGCCTGGTTTGGGGAGCTCCCTAGTCATCTCTCAGCTTCGGGTCATTGTCTTGCAGTGCAGTCCCAAGACCATCACTTATCCTCAAGTATTTTCCTAAGGAGGCACCTGTCCCTAGGACTGAGCTATAAACCCCCTATGGGGTGGCGCTTGTCTTCACGAGGAAGCCTCTACCTAGGCTACTCTACCATCCTGCTGGCTTCTCCCAGGGAAGCTCCTCTCCTTCCCCATTTAGGCTCCCTCCACCTCCCCTACCCCATTTTCTGATCCCAAGCCCCCCTGTAGTCCCCATCCCCACCCCCAAACTCAGAGCTTTCTTAGGTTGCTCCAGAAACTTCATTATCTTACATATTGCTTGTTCTTCTTCTTCTTCTTCTTCTTCTTTTTTTTTTTTTCCTTTTCCTGACTCTCCAAGGAGGCTGGACGAATTTTCCTTTCTCCACCTGCTGCTAAAGAAAGCCCCTGGGATAGAGTAGTAGGCTCCTCCAGCCAGAGCTCTGTCGGGATTTTCATTGTGCCTCATCTTCCTATGTTTTTATTTTCGTCAGCCTGCGATCAGCCATCAGTTCTCTGTTTCCTCCCAGGTCCTTCTACTTGCCTTTGCTTTTCTAGGCTTCCTGAAAGAAAAGGCAAACAGCATTTCTGTGTGCTTCCTTTTGGGTCTTTACTGCACCTAATTTTGTTTGGCTTTCCAGCTCACAGGTTGTCAGCTGATGTAAGCCGTTTACCCACTGGTACCAGGAAGGGAGGCCACAGGGTGCTGAGGCAAGATTTGGGAGCCGATGAGTTGAGTCCCAGTCCTGGTTCTGCCGTATGATAGCTTGGGTTGCTGGATTTGACTCTGGGACGTCAGGTGCCTTCTAAAATGGCAAAACCAAACCCAAAGTGCTTCATCTGTAGAATGGGGGGTACGAATATTTCACAAACTCGTGAGCAGTATGTGGGATGGTGTCTGTGGCAGGCGTGTCCACAGTTAGGGCCCATTGCCTTTGTCTTGTCAACGTCTCCGAAATTTGCTGTCCTTAGAATCTACTCAAAATAAGCGCAGAGAATCTACTCAGAATAAACTCAAAGGTGGAGCCCTTCTGATGGCTTTGGTGACTATTTACCCTGTAACCCATCACCTTAGGTCAGCCGTGGCCTGGAGGCGCACCCCTGGGAAGTTTGGCCAACATCCCTCCCTAAATGCCAGTCCCTGCCAAACATGGTGTCACAGGGAAACTTGGAGGAAGCACCAATGGACAAGGCGGTGCAGGTGTCAGCTTTCTTCCTTACACTTTGTGGCCTCAGTGACAATGCAAAGGAAGTGATAATGCAGAGGCTGATCTTTAATGAGCGGAGGCGACAGTGGTCATGAGAAAAAGGAGGCACTGTCTGGCTGAGGGGAGAGCTGAAAGGAGGTTGTAACCACAGCAGTTGGTTGGTGGCACTCACTGATGTCATTGCACCTTTTACCAGGTGTCCCAGGTACCCTATTCCTGGCTGTTTGGTAGACCAGATGTCCTCAGGGATGTTCAGGCCCCACCTGCCCTGTCCGCAGTAGGTGCTTCTTGGGATGCCCTTGTACTGGATGCTTATCCAGACTTCCTACCCCTCTGAGATCACCCTGGAGGCTGGGCTGCAGTTTGGTCTGGAGATGGCCACGGCCCTTTGAGTCACCACTCTATCTTTAGTGCAACGTAGGGAATGTGAAATGGGTGGATTATTTACCTTTTCAGCTCTTGGTGGTTCCTGGTTATACTGACTCAAAATTGAGGGGTGTAGTGCCCACTTCCCTGAAGGAGAACAACCTGCTGCCTCTCTGTTCTCTGTTTGTTGTGGTTGTTTAAAGCTAGATTGGTCATGGGACACCTGGTGGCTCAGTTGGTTGGGCGCCTGCCCTTGGCTCAGGTCATGATCCTGGGGCCCTGAGATAGAGTCCCACTCCCTGCTCTGCAGAGAGAAGGGAACCAGCTCTGCCTCTGCCTTTGCCTCCGTCTCTGTCTCTCATGAATAAATAAATAAAATCTTAAAAAAAATTAAAAGCTGGATTGGTCATAACATAAATGAATCTCTGTGAGACTCTGTGAGACTCGTCTGTGCCACTCCTATGGCCTGTGGGGTCTGGACAGGCAAGCTGGTGCTTTAAATCCCAAAGCAAACCATAGTGCTGCGGGGAAACCAAGCTCCCCACTTCCAGGGTGAATGGGGCTGCTGTAGCTGCTGCTGGCAAATCCCGGGGGGTGGGGGGGAAGGGGGTTATCAGGTTAGAGCTGTAGAAATGAGCCATCAGAGGTCTGGTCCCCAGACGGTGCTTCGTGCTTACAACCACCCTGATGAAACCACGGGCCCGTGCGGTGTGTGAGAGGATGTGTCCCGTCTCCTTTTTGGAAAGTGGATAGACTGCTAACCGAAACTTCTCAGAAAGAATTCAAGAGGCGGGCCGGCCTGAAGGGAGAGATTCCTCTCAACCCCCTGTCCTGGGCTGACTCTCAAAGCAGCTCTGCCAGTGTAGCTTGGCTGGCAGGAAGGGAGAAGCAGCTGAGGCAGAGGATGTGGTTACTTTGCAAAACCCTGTTCTGTTACAGGATCAAAAAAAAAAAATTGTTGCAAAACACACTCATGTTACAATTCAATAAACTTGTGGCCATTAAAACTGTGTGTGTGTGTGTGTGTGTGTGTGTGTGTGTGTGTATGTGGGTGGGTATAGGTGTGTAGGTCTTCTCCTGGGTCTTGTTGTAGGGAGGGTCTTGACCTCAGTGGCCCTTTGGTGTCATCAGTGTAGTTTACCAAGAAAGAGAATCGTATCTCACTGTGTTAGGTTGTTAGGGGGGGAGTCAAGCAGCAGAAAGCTAGTTTCTCACAGTCCTGAACATGCCCAGAGACTGGGGCTCCGTCTGAGACCGCTCCCCTCCGCTCGCAGGTGGCTGCCTTCTCCTGGTGTCCACACATGGTCTTTCCCCTGTGTGGGTCTGTGTCCTAATTCCCTCTTCTTATGAAGAGATCAGTCATATTAGATCCCCACCTAATGACCTCATTGCAACTTAATTACCTCTTTAAAAAAACCCTGTCTCAAATATAGTCACTTTCTGGGTATTGGGAGTTAAATTTTCAGCATATGAGTCTGGTGGGGGCACAATACAGCCATAACACTCACCAAAGAGTCATTGTAGCATCCAGCAGAGTTTTGGAGCTTATAAAAGGGTTTAGGGTATCCCTGGGTGACGCAGCGGTTTGGCGCCTGCCTTTGGCCCAGGGCGCGATCCTGGAGACCTGGGATCGAATCCCACGTCGGGCTCCCGGTGCATGGAGCCTGCTTCTCCCTCTGCCTGTGTCTCTGCCTCTCTCTCTCTCTGTGTGACTATCATAAATAAGTTTAAAAAAAAATAAAAAAAAAAGGGTTTATGAGAAAAAAAAAACCTATCATATGAATTAATAAGATTTTTTTTTTTGGTCTGCAAAGATAGCTGAAACAGTTGTGTAGCTTTCAGAACCAGTTACGCCGCAAGACTGAAAACACTGAAATATCAAACTAAGCCACTTAGGATAGTGGGTTCAGAGGTAATCATTTGTTTCCATTGAAACAAATAGATTTGTTTCCATTTCACGAATTTTATTGCTATTATATGGCCTTTATCATTAAAAATTCTAAATGCAAAATGAATAGAAATATTGCACATATGTTGCCCTTAGGAACTGCCTATTCCAGTCTCTTCACTTGGGAGAGAGGGAACTGAGACTCAGAAGATGGAGTGAGGGGGGCCACCTCCAAGGCTTGACCCTCACCCCCAGATCCCTTGTGCCCCACTGGGCAGGGAAAGCTTTGACTGCGTGGAGGTAGTCGGGTTGGTTCTTAGATTTACACAGGCTGACGGAAATAGACAGGAGGTATTAGAGTGATCATCCTCTGATCCTGAGTTGGGACTTTTGCTACATTTTCAGAGAATACTTTCCTTTGTTTGTTTTTCTGATAAATCTTGAAACCAGTGCAGACTCTTCCGCAGCCCCCACGATACCCAGATGAGACATGCACTGCCTCATCTCCCTTCTCATCTCCACCCACAACACCCACACAAACAAGAGTGGAGTTGGGGTGAGTGCTACAATCCTTCCTGGTTCTTCTGAACACAGTACTTTATTCCTTTCTCTGTAAAAAGCATCCCATGGTGTGCTGCTTGTTTCAACAGGAGGCAGGCCTGGGCTCCCCAATCCCAGTAAGGCCTGCGAGCTGGTGCCCCAGCTTCACTGCGGGGGACAGAGCTCCTCGGAGCCACATGGGAAGCCCTTCCCGAAAGGCAGGAACTGCATGTCAGCACACATTTATCACTAGCAGCAAAACATTCGACAATCCAGATATTCGGCATCTGATGTGAGCAAACATTTTGGATACGTGAGCGTCTCCTGAAGGCCAAGCAGTGAGCCAAGCAGTGACTTCATAAGTCGACTGCTTCCCCTTTGCCATGAAAATTAGAATGCGTGGATGTTTATTTACAGGTGTGAGGAAGGATACAGTATTGTTTGATACGTGAGGGACCTAGTGTGTTTTGTTTTTCAAGTAATTCCCCAGAGTCCTGAGATAGATGGGCTATTTCTCAATGACATGGAATCCCTCGGCCTGTTCCTTGCTGTCATGACCAAGCTTGCCATCTGCTCTGAGATACCCTGGGTCTGTGCCCAGGATTGTCTCGCAGAACTCACATCCGCCGCCTTTCCCATCTTTCCTCCTCCCAGGACACACAAGTCCACCCTCTCACGCCCTCACCTGGTCCTACATGATGTACTCCGGGGATGGGATTCCTCACTTCCGTCCCAATGTGGGTCTCAGAAGTTTTCCTGTTTTTGATTTGGGGTAGCATGATTCATTAGTCCCAGATGTTTTCTTAGGCAGTTAAAAATTTGTGTTAAAGTATACAGAGCACAAAACTTGCCATTTTTACCATTTAAAAGTGTACATTTGAGAGGCGTTAAGTGTATTCACAATGTTGTGTAGCCATCACCACCATCCATCTCCAGGATTTTCCCATCATCCCAAAGGGATGTCTCTGTTAAACAATAAGTTCCCAATCTCCCCTCCCTCCAGTCTCTGGGAATCTCTATTCTGCTTTCTGTATTTATGAATTTGACTGCTCTGGGTACCTCATAAAGGTGGAATCCTATAATATTTCCCTTTGGAGCTGGCTTATTTACTTTTGCACAATGTCTTCAAGATTCACCCACCATGTAGTGTAGATGAGGATCTCATTGCTTTTTAAGAAGGAATGATATTCTGTCGTACATACATACCACATTTTGTTTATCCGTTCCTCTTTTGATGGACATTTGATTTGTTTCTGTCTTCTTGGCTCTTGTGAATAATGCTGCTATGAACATCAGTGTACAAACATTTGTTTAAGTTCCTGCTTCCTGTACTTTTGGGGGTGGAGTCGCTGGATCATATTGTCATTCTATGTTTAATTTTTGATTTTTTTTTAAATCACTTTTAAACACGTCATCATAGAGCATGCTCACCGAGTGTCACTGTGTCCTTGTTTGTGAAAGCAGAACCACTGCCTCTTAGGGACAGGACTTCGGAGGTCAGCTGGTCCACCCACTTCCTTTGATGGTTGGGACTGAGTGGCACGGGGTAAGCGCTTCCTGGAGCCAGCCAGGCAGAGGTGAATTCCAGTTCTGATAGTTGCTAGATCTGTAATCTTGGGTCAAAAACTTAAACATTCTGAGTAGCAGTTTTTCTTTTTCTTTTTTTAAGATTTTATTCATTTATTCATGAGAGATGCAGAGAGAGACGCAGAGACATAGGCAGAGGGAGACGCAGGCTCCCTGCACCAAACCCCATGTGGGAATCGATCCCAGGACCCCAGGATCACGACCTGAGCCAAAGGTAGACGCTCAACTGCTGAGCCACCCAGGTGCCCCTAAGCAACAGCTTCTAATGAGGAAAAATATCTGCTTTTTGGAGCCGTTGTGAGAAGTAAATAAGACAATGTGGTAGACTGCTTGGCCCAGATCCAGTTACAGACAGGCCCTCAAAAGTGGTGGCATTATTGTTACTGTGACCATATTTACACAACTCAGAGGCCCAGAGAAGATAACCATAGTCTGGTGGCTTCGTCCCCTAGCTGGTCCTAAATGTCTCCAGACATGGCTTTCTTTATCTGTCTATATATTATGCTATAGTTCAGACTGAAATCCTCTTGTGAGCCTTGTTCATCTCCTCTGGAAAGTTCACAGATATAGCTGATTGATGATGCCTATGCTGCCAAAATATTTCAGGAGGCAGCGAGACTTTGCATCATCCCGTCCTGCTATCTGCTAACCATGTGGCCTCGAGCAGGTCACGAAATCTGGCTGATGTCATGTTGTGCCAGAGGACGGGAGCATCCCACCAAATGTACAGGGCTGGGGTTGGGCTTGTGGAGAGCACTTAAGTAAAGTCCGGGCGCTGAGGCACTCCCCAGAGGACAAGCTCTATACTTCATCAAAACAAAGAGACTGATTGTGAGACGGGCAGTTTAACCATTGCACAAAAACGAAGGTGCCCTGGGCCTTCATGCATCCCCATTTCCCAGACGTTAGCATGTGAGGAAAGTGTGCACCCTAGAATGGAGGGAGTATAGTCACTGCCTTTTGCTGAGTTCCTAAGGAAAAAGAGATAAGGGAGAAAAACAGAAGCTCGGAAAAGCCTCACCTCCTCACCTTTTTTTTAGAAAAGGAAAGAACTGGAGTAGTTCTGTTTCTTCTGTAATTCAGGCGGGACCCACACCTGGGACAGCTCTCTTACCAACCCATGTTCAATGAATTCAAGGAGAAATAACATTTGTTGGAAATGCAAGCTCAACTCTAGCACACAGAATGGAAGAAGAAATGCTTTGGGGGAGGGGGGAAGAGAAAGCTCTTTTTCACTTATCACGTGAAATGGAACAGTGTCCTTGAACCATGGCCTTGGCTGGTGGCTGGTGGTTTGAGTGGGGAAAAGAGGCACCTTTGGTCTCCCTGGGCTAATTAAGTCCAGCTACTTCTACCCTTCCGGGCGTCTTACACAATGGCCCCATTTGAAGGTGCCAACTGTGGGCGAGTGACTCACTTCTGAGCCTTTGAAACACCAACTTGTTAGGTCTTGATGGAACTTCAGAGGTGACCTGAAGAGTGGCCTTGTCCTGAAACGCTCAAGTTCCCACAGCTGGTGGTGGCTCAGGTGGGAGAAGAACCTAAGACCTCTGAGTTCCTCTCCAGTGTGCCCTTTGGCTCCCAGAGTTTCACAAACAGGGAGAGGAGGTACTCTACAGAGTGCTTGCACGGCAGCCGGCTAGTTTGACGAGGATGCTGCTTCTTTTGGAGTTAAAACGTTAGTAGCTGCGACTGATTAGCAGTTCTGTAAAAAAAAATTTTTTTTTTACTATTTTAAGAAGATTTTATTTTTATTTATTTGACAGAGAGAGAGAGAGAGAGAGAGAGCGCACAAGCAGGGTGAGGGGCAGAGGGAGAGGGAGAGGGAGAAGTAGGCTCCCCATGAGCAGAGAGCCTGTTGTGGGGCTCAATCCCAGGACCCCAGGACCATGCCCCGAGCCAAAGGCAGATGCTCTACCGACTGAGCCACCCAGGTGCCCCTATTCTTACTTTAGAGACATTGCTAAGCATATAGTTCATCCAGTGTTACACAGCATATTTGAACTCTGACTTTGGAGACTGAGCTCTCAAACCAACACCTTAGGGCATCCCTTGACTGACTTGTTATCTCTGCCTCAGAGCAAATGGAGGCCATCAGATGGGGACACACTCAGTTTCCCTCCACTAAACTTACACCCCCCCCACACACATCTGCACCCCATCTTCCTTCCTTGTTGCCTATTTGCCTTATGCTTCTGCTCAGCTTCTTGCTCCCTCTGTGGTCAGGGTCCCAACTTACCTGCCTTTTTTAAGGACTTCCCTGGATGAGCACACTCTCTCTCCCATATTTTCAACCTCTTGTCATTTACTGACTCCTTTCCTCCCTTAAGTATCCCCATGTTGACAAAGAAATGTGATGCCGTCCATCCCACCTCGTCACACACGTACATACATGCTCCATGCTTACTGAACGGGTCCTGGAAGCACCTGCATTTATTTTCCCACCTCGTGTCATCTCTTTGTCATCACCATTCACTTGAATGTGGTCTCTGTGTCACAGTGGCCTCTGTGCTGCTCAATCCAGCAAACACACCTTAGTCTGTATCTTCTGGAGCAGTGTGATCGATGGTTCTCCCTACTCCTTTCTTGTGGGTACACTTCTGGCTTCTCTGATGTGCCTCCATAGTAAGTGCTGTTGGGGGCTACTTACTTTCTGTTTTTCCTCCTTTGGAAAAAGAACACCTCGTGTCCTTTTGGAAACTCCCCTGCCCTGCTATGGGACTGTCTGTGGCAAAGCTAGTTTCCCTCGGCAATCTACCAGTTGGCCCAGGCTGGCTTGGCTACCCAGCTGGGCAGGAATGAGAGTCTCCTGTACCTCATTTCCACCTGGGGGGATTTTCACAGGAGCAGCAGTTCCTGAAATGTGATCCCTGGACCATGGGTATCACCATCTCTTGCAAACATGTTAGAAATGCAGGTTCTCAGGAGTGCCTGTCAATTAAGCAGCTGCCTTTGGCTTGGGTCATGATCTTAGAGTCCTGGGATTGAGCCCCACTTTGTGCTCCCTGCTCAGCGGGGAGCCTGCTTCTCCCTCTGCACCTCTCCCAACTTGTGATCTGTCTCTCTCAAATAAATAAATAAAATCTTAAAAAAAAAGAGAGAAAAATACAAGTTCTCAGCTTCTTTAGCCTCCCCAATCTGTGTTCGACCAGTTTTCCAGGGGATTCTTACACATTAGTTAAAGTTTGAGGATTAGCATAACTCCCCTGGTTTTGTTATTTGTTTTGTTTTAAATTTGTGGAAGTTTAATTTAGAAACAGCTTTTACTTTTTTATTAAAGTTTATTAATAAATTATTTGTTATTATTAAATAAATTTAATAAGTAAGTTTATTACTTTTACTTTTCACTCTTCTTACACACACAGTTCTAGCAATTTTAATAAGTGCATGTAGTTGTGTAATCACTACCACACCAAAATGTTCCTTTATCCCCCTTGGTATTTAATTCCACCCTTCACCTCACCACCTGGCAACTCCTGATCTTGTTTTTGTTTCTGCAGCTTGGCTATTTCCAGAATATTGTCTAAGTGGAACCATACAGTATGTAGCCCTTTGAGCTAGCTCCTTTGGCTTAACACAGTGCTTTTGAGGTTTATCCATATTGTTGTATTAGTGCTGTGTTCTTTTTTATTCCCAAGTAGTATCTTTTGTGTGGATACTAGAATTTGTTCAGTCATTTACAAGTTTATGGGACATTTGGATGGTTTCCAGTTTTGGGCAACTGTGGATAAAACTATAAACATTCATATACAGACCTTTGTATGGGCATGTGTTTTCATTTCTCACAGATAAATACTTAGGGCTGGGTTTTGGGCCACATGGTAAAAGTACATTTAACTTCATAAGAAACTGTCTTCTAATGTGGCTGTATTATTTTGCAATCCTGTCCACAAAGGATGAAGCTTCCAGTCATTCCATGTCCTTGTCAGCACTTGGTATTGTCAGGTTTTAAAATTTTAGCCATTCTAATAGATATGTGCCTGGGATTTTCCCTCCCATTATTCTGTAGGGGGTGGTGGAGGAGGGTAAGGTGGATAGAGAGGTGACTCATCCGATAGGTGAGTTTGGGAGAAGGCTTCTGTGACTCAGCTCCTGTTTCTCCTTCTGCCTGCAGAGAAAGTACATCATGCTGCCACATGGCAAGCTTAGCTGCGCAGGCTATGTTCCCAAGCTGTGCTCTGCTGGGTAGCTGCCAGTTGTCCAGTATTGGCTATGACTGGGGTTAACTTTCGTTCTTAGGTACAATATTATTAGAAAGTCAAACACATAAAGTTAAGACACAGGTGTCTTAACTCTGGCACCCTGTTCTCCCCACCCAAATTTGGTATGTGAACCCTATTTGGCTCTTGCGCCCATCTCTCAGGCGATTCTATGTTTGGGGTCAGGGAGGGGAAGCTCACCTACCTGTGTCCTAGAATTGGTTTGTTTTGGCAAGTGATGGAGGAGGAACTCTCCTATGGAGATAATGTCAGCCTGGAGCTATTGGCAGCTATTTTTGCCATCATGTCAGCAGAGCATGTGTGATAATAAAGCCAACATAAGGGAAGCTGGGAGTGGGGGGGATTGATGGCATCGCTTCAATCTCCCCAGGTATGCCTAAAATCTGTCCTACGTTCTATGCCTCATAGTTTTAGTTAAAGTGAACTAATAAATCCCCACTTATGGTTATGTTGGTTTGCATTGGGTTTCTGTTCCTCAGAATAGAGTCAGTTTGGCATAAATGGGTGAGAACGTGGAGTCTGGAGGCAGCCACCTGAGTTAGAATCCTTGCTCTTCCCTTTGCTAGGTGTGTGGCTGTGTGACTGGGGGAAAGCTACTTACTCTCTCTGTGCCTTAGTTTCCTCATTTGTAATATAAGGATACTAACATGATAATACCTCATAGAGGGGCTGACACCTGTCATCCACTTAAAATAGTACCTGGCGCGTGGAAAGTTCTTAATCGCTGTTGGCTGTTATTAATACAGCTGTATTCTTAGTTTTCCTCCTGCCTCACTGGGCTTTCTTTTTCAGAATCCTTTGAGACTCTTTCATCTACTTATCAACCAAATGCTGGTGGATCCTTGGTTTCTATAGGAGGCTGTCTCCTTGTCAGTACACATTCCCCTTGAGTTTGGCTACTATCTATATGTTAATAATTACCAAATGTGTATCTCCAGGCTTGAACTCCATCTTGTGCTCCAGACCCATATGGCCAATGGCTTGTGTGCTATCTCTAATTACATACTGTTTTAGTTTTCTATTGAGGCATAACAAATTACGTACTACACACGTAAGGTCTTAAGCCAATATGCACTGATTATCTCATGCTTTTCCTGGGCCAGGAGGCCAGCTTTGGTTTAGCTGGGTCCTCTGCTCAAGGTCCTACCAGACTGAGATCAAGGGTCATTTAGGCTGTGCTCTCATCTGGTGGCTGGACTGGGGTAAGAATCCATTTCCAAGTTCACTCAGGTTTGCTGGCAAAATAAACTTCCAGGCAGCTCTCTGACTGAGGCCCTGTCTTTTTACAGGCTGTTGGCCAGTGGCCATCCTCAGAGTCATGCTGGCTTTACCCAACATGGCTGCTCACTTCATCAAGCCTACAGGAGAGTTTCTAGTCTAGTTGGCTAAGAGAGAGTTTTGTATGACACAATGTAATCACAGGAGTGTCCTCTATCCCCTTTGCCATATTCTCTTGGCTAGAAGGAAGTCATAGGCCCTGCCCACAAGAAGAGGGGAACCCCTTCAAGCAGAAGGAGTTATATAAAGCAGGAGCACCAGGAGGTTGGGTCTAGAGTTGGAGTGCCACAGGTGTCCATAGCATTATCAACACGCCCTGACGCATCACCTCCTCACCACTCTGCTTTTCTTCCATCTTTGCTGCAGTAGGAAATACACCACCCTCAAACTAAAAGCCAAGAAGTTATCTTGACTGTTCCTCTTAACCACTCCCTCAAACAGCCAATCACCAAGCCCTCTGGATTTGCCTCCTAAACCCCACTTGATTCCTTCATTTTCTCTTCCACATTTCCTACAACAGCCTCATGCTTGCTACCACTCTTTTCTTTCTACAGTAGCCAGGGATACTGCTAAAGTGCAATTGTGATTACATTGTACCTTACCTAAAATCTCTCCTAACTTTCCCGATTCCTTAATGGGGTCCATCAGACCCTTTGCCATCTGGCTTCTGCTTCCCCTCTAACTTCTCTGCACCTTCTGTCCCTTTGGCCTGGAATACTCATTCCTTGCTAGTCCTATGCAGCAGTCAACAGCCAGCTTCCATGTCATCTCCTGTGGGAGGCCTTTCCTGATCGCTCGACTCCTTGGTGCACCCCATCCCCTCACTTTCCATGCTCAGCACCCTGGGATCCCATGGTCCTAATGCTCAGTGCACAGAATGGAGAATGCCCTTATTCTCCACTAAACTGTAAGCTCTGTGTGGCTGGGGACGTCCTCTGTGGCTAGCACCATGCTTTCAACCCTGGAAGCCCTTAAATCATTGTCAAGTGAGTAACATGATAGATGGCGACCTGGATCTCAGCCCACACTTAAAAATATTCCCACCCTTCCCTCACAGCAACATCTAGCTTTTACTCTTGATGGGCTCTGTTCCAGTTGGCAGACCATTTTAAATCGAAAGTAATATATTAATAGAGGCACCTTTGTTTCGGGTAATATTTCTTTCCTATTATGGCTGGTCCAGTCTCAAGACATTTCCTTGCTACTGATGTACTCCAGTGACATGAATGCCAGGGTAGTACCTATTTCCTCTTTCTGTGGTGTTTGTCCTTTTGCTGTGTCATTGGAATTTTGTAAAAATAGCTGACCAACTGCAGCACATATAGTTCTATAAACTCACTGGGAACAGGCCCCTCTGTCCACGATATGGAAGGACCCACACCTGCTCCTGGGACATTCCAGGATACACCCTCATCCACTGAGAACAGAAGGAGCATTTGTTTCCAGAGCCCACTTTGGAGGACAGCTGAGACAGGACCCAATCTGGCCAGGTCGGCCTGTTCCTGGGCAGTGGTTCTATTTTCACACAACAAGTGATTGAGCTTAACTGGCAGGTGTGAAGCCCATCTCCCTTCACTCCTGCCTGTAGGGATGAGGCAAAGTCACTGGGGAGCCCAATTAGTGTGTCAGGTTGGATGGGTGGGGGATGGAGAGAGAGAGAGAGTGTGTGTGTGTATGTGAGGGAGGGAGGGAGAGAAAGAGTGGCAGAGAGAGAGAAAAAGAGAAAAAATACTCAGGGAAAGTGAGAGAGAGAGAGAGAGAGACTCAGAAAGATGAAGAGACAGAGAAATATATAGGAGACAAAGAAGCAGAGAGCTGGATGTCGTGAGATGCACAGATATGAGGGCTTGGGAGTCTGTGCAGACGGGCACCATTGGTGGCCTTTTAGTTGGGTTAAGTGCACACAAATGGAAAATGAGGTAGTGTAGAATGTCAGTCCCATCTGGAGGACCATGTGTGAAATAAGGGCAAAGTGAGCATCTGTATGGTCGTTAGTATATTGCTAATGGGCCGGGAGTGAATCTGGGAGGGGGGTGGGCTGGGCGGGAGGCCTGGGTGTCTACTACAGGACAGGATGCTGCACTGAGGCCCCAGTCAGCTCTTCTGTCCATGTGTGATCCTGGGCACACAGGAGAAGGAAGGCCCACTAAATCCTGATACTGCAGCTAAGATGTGAGGGCCCGCTTTACTGGGAGCAGAATCGTTCTCTTGAATTTTTAGGGGTGGCCCTAGCACACAGAGATGCTGGAAGCCCATGTGAAACCTTTTTGGACCACACATGGGCCCGGAACCCCAAGGAACACTTGAACTTTATGTCAAGTGTGCATAAAGCACGTGCCTTTCCTCATGTTCTTCATGTGTTGACGTGTGTTTACTTTTTGTCTTCACAACACCCTCATGGGGTGGCTACTCTTGCTGCCTGTTGTACAGATGGGGACAGGGGGCTCAGAGATGTCAGCCACCTGGCTCAGCACCACGCTGCTGGTAGGGGATGAGGCTAGACTCTGCATCCAGGGAGTCAGGCGCAGAATCAGTGTTCTTCACCACTATCCTATCAATGGAGACCCAGTTTGCAAACTGAATTCAGTTATTTTTTCAGAGGCCTGACCAGAGAAGACAGAAGAGGCCGTATAGTGGGAAGAACTGACTTCCTACCCTGGCTCTGCCTTCCGTAAGCTCTGAGATTTCCAGACAGCCCCTCTAAGCTTCTGCTGAGGGCAGTGACTGAATGCATCGAGACCCTGGAGCCAGACCACCCTGGGCTCTCATGTGTGGCTCAGCCACTTCCCAGCCAGAGCCTCTGGTTTTCATGCCGCCCATCCAGCCTGTAGGTTCTTCCTCTGTAAATGAGGACCAAACTAGGGCTGTCCTCAAGGAGTCGTGAAGGTTTAACCATTTCCTGTGTTTAATAGGCTTGGTCTGAAGTAAGCTCTCAATAAACGTTACCTGTTATTATCTATCAAATGGTGGCCCTTTCTGTTTTATATGCTTATTGTTGGGACAATGAGAAAATGCACGCGAAAGTGTTTTGTAGAATTTTCTGTGCTGTGCGAATGTTCGATAGTGGTGCTGTTATTAAACACTGGGCACATGGGCGGCTCAGTCGGTTGGGCGTCTGCCTTCAGCTCAGGTCATGATCCCAAGGTCCTGGGATCAAGCCCCACGTTGGGCTCTATACTGAAAGGGGAGCCTGCTTCTCGTTCTTCCTTTCCTCCTACCCATCTCGTCCCACATGTGTTCTCTCTGTCCTTCTGTCTCAAATTAAAAAACAAACAAACAACTAAACCACCAAATATAAGGTTCATGGAAGGGATGTGGATTAATGGCTTTAGCACATAGTCAGCAAGACAAGGAGACTACTGTGGCGGGGGGAGGAGGGTTGCTAAAGATAGGGGCCAGGGAGAGGAGGAGTAGCCAAGTGTAGGCATAACTTGGAGGTACTGTGGGCTGGTCCCAGACCTACTGCAATAAAGCGAATATTGCAACAGAGTGTCTATCACAATAAAGCAAGATAAATGAATTTTTTGGTTTTCCAGTCCTGTAAAAGTTATGTTTACATTATACTGGCCATCTATTAGGTTTGCAATAGCATTATGTCTAAAAAATAGTGTACATAGTTTAAAAATATTGCCAAAAATGCTAACTGTCATCTGCGCTTTCAGTGAGTTGTAATCACTGATCACAGATTGGCATCGTATAATAGTGGGAAAGTTTGATGTATTGCAAGAATTAACAAAATATGACAGACACATGAAATCAGCAAATGCTGTTGGAAAGATGATGCTGGTAGACATGCTTGACCCAGGGTTGCCACAAACCTTCAGTTTGTGAAAAAATGCAATATTTATGAAGGGCAATAAAGCAAAATGTACCAAGTATGCCTGGTAACGATATAGATAGAATATAAGAAGTCACACCAAAGAATTCCAACATCACTTTCTGGGGTCTAATAGTAAAAGGGATTGGAAAAGACTTAATTAAATTTTTTTTAAAATTTATTTATTTATGATAGTCACACAGAGAGAGAGAGAGGCAGAGACATAGGCAGAGGGAAAAGCAGGCTCCATGCACTGGGAGCCCGATGTGGGATTCGATTCGGGGTCTCCAGGATCGCGCCCTGGGCCAAAGGCAGGCGCTAAACCACTGCACCACCCAGGGATCCCTGGAAAAGACTTAATTAAAAGACTAAGTTTTGAAAAGGATGTGAAAATCCATGCATTTGATGCTCATGAGTCTCTATCCTTTGCCAGTCACTGTGATAGATGCTGAGGATAGAGCGATGACTAAGATACATCATGGCATGCAGGACATGGTCTTTGGGATGAGATTCCAACTGGGATCTGTTAGGAAGGGTGTTTTAAGAGGAGGAAATAGGGTGAGCAAAGGCATAAAAAAAGAAAAAAAAGATGAGCAGGCTGTATAAAGCATCCAGGAGTCATCTGTGGCAGGTACGAAGTTTGAAGGTGAACCCAGAAAGGAGTTTGGGGCCATATTTGGGCAGTTTTTTAAAAAATATTTTATTTATTTATGCATGAGAGACATAGAAAGAGGCAGAGACACAGGCAGAGGGAGAAGCAGGCTCCATGCACCGGGAGCCCGACGTGGGACTCGATCCCGGGTCTCCAGGGTCAGGCCCTGGGCTGAAGGCGGTGCTAAACCACTGAACCACCCGGGCTGCCCCTATTTGGGCAGTTTTGAAGAATAGTCTATTTGAGAGGCAAAGGGAAGCCATTGAAGGGCAATAATAAGATTGCAGCCACGTAAAGGCCATTCTCAACTACAAATTCACCTCCATGCAACTTCTTGTAGCTATTAGAGATCGTGTCCTAAATATACATGATAGTTTATTCCAAAAACACGTACTCAAAACATTTTCAGGGCATGAACATGTATATTCAAAGTCTTGGAGAGTAACACTAAGCCAACTGCAATAAACCAGTAATACCTTGCACTTTTTACAGATTTACTGTAGCGCGTTCGCGTGCACACCCGCACACGCACGCGCACATAGACTATATTTTAAAGCAAGTCAATTTTCCATTCCCGGGTATTTACAAGTGTCATTTTCTCTTTCAGCTCCAAAATTTAGTATGTCAATATATAAAATTCAAGAATAAATGTATATGGCAGGGTAATTGTTCAAGAATTAAAATATATGCCAACAGAACATTGGCAGGCTTTATTTCATGACATTTGGGGCTCCTTTCTTTGCGCTGTTTCTTTGCAATAAAAGAGGTAGATTGAAGATCATTGCAAATCAAAGTGATGCTTTCAACTTTTGAAATGAACGCCAGCTCGTCTTTCTCCACTTTTCATACATTTGCATAGATCTGTCAACCGCGTTCTGAATTCTTCTAAGAGTAATCTTGAATACAGAGTTAGGAACACCCGCGTACCACAAAATTGCTTTGCCCCTCTCTCCTTCACTTCCCACCCCCACTGCCCTTGCCTTCACCCTCTCTGGGGCACGTTTCTCTCGGAAGATTTCACAGGAGCTGAAAGAGATGGAACCTCAGTCTTAAAAACAAACCAATAGCAGCCAGAGAGAACTTGCAAGTAGACACTGACCCCGCCACGTGAGTTTCTGTGTTTAATTGCAATTCTGCTGACAGCTGGAGAACTGTGTTTTCAGATGTGGCCCAGCGAAATTCCTGACGCGTCTCCTGGTGGGATGTGAGCAGTCAGGTGTGTGTTCTTCTGGAGTGCGAGATCTGCTGTTGCCTTGGGTGAGGTTAAAAGCCACCCCCACCCCCGGCCCCACCCCAGTAGGAGAGCCCTGGGCAGCGTGGGAGGATGGGCCTCCTGCCCCTTGCCCATCTCCCCGCAATCTCACTGAAGGGCAGTCGCAGGGATCCAGCGGTTTGTTAGAGTCTGCTTGGCTGCCAGCTGCCAGACAGCGCTCAGGTTTGCACGAACGGTCAGCCCTGCTTGCCGTGGGTTACTAACCACAACCGTCAAGGACTTGAAAGAAAACAAAACCCAGGGGCAGGCAGCGTCTTGGTTTGGGTTATGTTCTGTTGTCTGTTATTTTTAATTCCAAATTAATAGCACAGATCAAGCCCACAGTTTAAATAACACATCTGCCTGGGGTTTGGGTAGCGATTCACAATATGTTTTTATTCATTATTGCTTTAATGATGGCTCAGGATTCTTTTGACTCTCTCCCAAGTAACAGGTGGTTTTCTGACCATGATAAATGCTAAATGCTGTAGAGGATAAGGCAGTTAGGCATTGTTTTCCTAGCTGTGGTTACACCTAGGCCCCAGGCAGCTTCTGAATTAGCAGCCTGCAACAGATTGGAATTCCTAGGGGACTGCACTTAACCCTTAGTTCTCCCAAACCGGTTTTCAATGCTCCGTGGGGTGGGGGCTCCGTGCTACACCCCAAGGCACAGCAGATGTACTTTTTGTATCCTGGGAGGTAGCGGGAGGGTTCAGGGTAGGTCAAAAAGTTAATATGTCAATGTTCTGAAGGGTGACGGGAGTAAGAACTTACTGTGATATTAAAGATGATTTGAATTTAGATTTTTTTTTTTTAGAATAAAAGCATTCTTTTATATATCTGCAATAGATGGTAACAATTAAATAAGTCACACATGAATCATAGAAATTAGAGTGAGGGCAAAGACCTATTAGATCATCTAGCCAATTCCCTAGCTAACATAGAATTATTCCCCACAGTATTTTCGGGAGAGCTTTGTACAGTCTCTTTTGTGAGATCTGAGCAACTGGGGCCTTCATTATTTCCTTAGGGACACACTTTCCTTTATAAAAGGCCACAGTGTTTTCCTCCTTAGCCCGATATTCAAGATTTAAAAAAAAAAAAAAAAAGTCTGTTACTTGCAGAATCATTTGTATGAGACTGATCAGAGGTAGTAATTATACCCACAGTTCTCCCAGAAAACCATGTATGCACTTGGCCTTCTTCTGTGCACTCCCATTTCTGGTTTTTATGCTGGAATTTACATACTACTCAGAGGAGGTAGTAGTGAAACGTCAAACAGAAGCCTCCCTGTTTCCAATATCACTCTCACCAACTGCTCAGAGGTAACATCGACCCCCTCAATTTGAAACAAGGGGGAAAGCTGTTTTTGAAGCAATTCTGTTCAGACTGTTCATGTTTCCAGGGTAAAGAATACTCAGTCATCCAGGAAATGGCAACTGCTCAGAATTCCTCTCTCTTTGGAACAAGCTGGTATTGTCTTTCTGGGGTTGTTTGTGTTGGAGAGGCTACCAATTGTGCACACACATGACCTGGGGCTCCAGGGCAGACACTGCTGCTCCAGATTCTCAGTAATCCTGGGCACAGGGCTGCTGATCCAGCGCCAGTGGGCCGCACACACAAAGCTTCCTGCTGAGTTGCCATGGTGTGTGTCCCAGTCCCCTCAAAGGGCAGTCTTCAGTCTAAGGGGTAAGATCTTGTGTTTAGAGAGTTATAGACACTAACAGGGATAAATCTCCTAGGTTTCCAGAACTCTGGGATGCTGTGATTTGAACACTTTACCCATTCCCCACACCGTTCAGTAGAGCCCGGGTCAATGTGTCGAGGTGGGGGGGTGGGGGCAAGACCCAAGCTTTCTGGATGGGTGAGGCAGGCAAGGGAGTGGGTAAGGGTCTGAGAGACTAGGCCCAGAGCACAGGGAAGTGGCATCTGAGCAAGGCCGGGTGTAGGAAACATCTCAGGGAAGCTGAGCTTCAAGGACCAGATGCCTGGAGGGAGTGGCAGGTGCAGAGGAAGCAAAGCCAACACAGGCCAAGGCAGAGAGCCGTGTGCAAAAGAGACAAGGGTGCAGGTGGGTGTGAGCGGGTGCAGGGCTGGGGAGGCTGCAGAGGCCGGCCTGCCTGCCATGCCAACGTCAATGGTCTCTGAAAGGGGCTTGTTGGCCTCATTTTGCAGATGAGGGCAGCATGGTTCAGAGGAGCCAGGTGCCTGGTCCAAAGCCACCAGCTTGGATTTTGACCTGCTGACCGTGCTGTCTCAGGAAGACAAGGGGGCGAAAGTCCAGACTCAGGGTGGCCCCAGTTCATTTGTGGTGTCTTAGAGAGAGCAGATGGCCGTGAGCTGCAGGCCCTGGAGAGCTCCCCAGGCGGTCAGAACCTTCAGGTATCCACCTTGGAAGGGACAGAGGCAAGGACCTCTGGGCCTTGGTTCCCTGGAGAGACCTAGGCTCCCACAGAGTTCATAGCTCTCGTAATGACTAAGAATGACTCATGTCGAGGCAAAACCAAGTGGCTTCTGCAGATTGACGAGGGCTGAGAGGGCAGGGCTGGTGGCAGTCAGCGCAGCTTTGTGGTTATGGCCTTCTAACAGGCACGTGACACACGGGGAAGCCATGGGGAGCGATCCCTACCTCAGAATTGGGGGGAGGGAGGCAGCAGCCGCAAGAGAGGCAGGCCCTGGCATGGATGTAGCAAGTGTGGGCCCTGCTTCCCCTGGAATGACTCTACCAGCTCCTTCCTCAGGCCTTTCTCATCCCTTCCTCAGCCTGGGTGCTTGTGCGTGCGTGTGTGTGTGTGTGTGTGTGTGTGTGTGTGTGTATGTGTGTAGCGGTGGGTGTGGGGGTGGGTGTGGGGGTGGGTGTGGGGTGCTGATCTGATTGGCGAGGCTGAGAGAAGCAAGCGTGGCATCTTAGCTCTTCTCCCTTGAGGGTTTGCTAGCCTGCAGATACCATGTGTTCTGGCCTCTCCTGCTGCAGGCCTGCTGCTTGCTGTGTGCTCCTAAGGCAGAGGGTTCAAGGTGGTGGCTTGGGTTGTCTTCAGGTCTAGACTGTCTTCCATGAGGGAGATTCATCTGTGGCCTTAACTAAACTCTGGTATCCAGTTCTGATTTACTGGCAATAAAGTTGCTGTTTCAAATAACTGCATCTCCTTTGAATCCTGAACTCAGAAATGAAGGCGTTGTGATGATCACTACTAATTGGGGACACTAGGATTTCATACCGACATTTGGGACAGAGGTCAAGTGACGATTGGGGTTGGAGTTGGGGGAATTAGTTACTGAGAATAAAGTAGACACATTAGATTATAAGCTAAAAACTAAGGCAAACTCGATGTCTGACAGATTTTTTAAAAAAGATTTTGTTAAAAAAAAAAGATTTTGTTTATGCATGAGAGACACAGAGATAGGCAGAGACACAGGCAGAGGGAGAAATAGGCTCCCTGCAGGGAGCCTGATGTAGGACTAGACCCCAGGACCCCAGGATCATGCCCTGAGCCAAAGGCAGACGCTCAACCACTGAGCCACCCAAGTGCCCCAACAGTGAGATTTTGGTGAACTAAATTATGGCGTATGAATACAATAAAAGATGACAACATTAGGGATCCCTGGGTGGCGCAGTGGTTTAGCGCCTGCCTTTGGCCCAGGGCGCGATTCTGGAGACCCAGGATCGAATCCCACGTCGGGCTCCCAGTGCATGGAGCCTGCTTCTCCCTCTGCCTGTGTCTCTGTCTCTCTCTCTGTGTGTGACTATCATAAATTAAAAAAAAAAAAAAAAAGATGACAACATTAAAAGTGATTATATGTACATCTAGATTGTCATAAAATATTCCCACTCTATGAGAGGCCAAAGAAGATTATAAGATAGTACAATTGCATTTTTGGTTAAAACATGCACACCATAAGAAAAAAAAGTCTGGAAAAATATGACCTAGAATGTTAATAGATCATCTCTGGGAGGGGGATTATGTGTAACTTTTTCCTTTGTTCTAGTTTATTATGTTCATTTTTCCCTAAAATGAATATAGGTTTCTTGAGGACTTAAGGAAAATGGAATATTGTAAACATCTTGTTATACAAAAGAGAGGGCATGGAAAAGGGAAATAGCATTCAGATCTGGAGTCAGAAAGATCTGGTTTTGAATCCCAGCTTTGCTGCTATTAGGGAGGGTGGCCCTGGCACTTGGGTGTTTTGTTTCTCAGGCCCACTGCTGAGGACTCACGGCAATACATGAGGAGATTGGCTGTCTTCTGGCAAGTCTCAGACGTCCACAGGTGCTGATGTGTGGACAGGGCTTGGTCCCCACAGCTTTGTGGCCTAAAGAATCTTGATTTTGTTCCCATCCTAGAGTGGATCAGGGATTGACTCACACTAACCAACTTCATAAATGACTAATGTATAAATTAAATTCCATTCTTATTTTCCTTGACAGTGGGGTACAGTAGAGTTGGCAAGAGACATAAGGCTTGAATTCTCCTTTTGATGCATTCTTTCCATGTCAGCAACTACCTGAGAAGCCAAATAAGAGGGCAGCCCACGTGGCTCAGTGGTTTAGTGCCGCCTTCAGTCCAGGGCATGATCCTGGAGACCCAGGATCGAGTCCCACGTCGGGCTCCCTGCACGGAGCCTGTTTCTCCCTCTGCCTGCGTCTCTGCCTCTCTCTCTGTGTGTCTCTCATGAATAAATAGATAAAAATCTAAAAAAAAAAGAAGCCAAACTAGAATAAAAACCTTGCTGGAGTGACACCTGGGTGGGTTAGTAGTTGAGTGTCTGCCTTTGGCTTGGGTCGTGATCCCAGAGTCCAAGATCAAGTCCCACATTGGGCTCCTTGCATAGAGCCTGTTTCTCCCTCTGTCTATGTCTCTGCCTCTCTCTCTCTCTAGGTCTCTCATGAGTAAATAAATAAAATCTTAAACAAAACAAAACAAAACAAAACAAAACAAAAAAACCTTGCTGGGTAAGCATAGGATCTTTCACGTATTCAACAAATGATTTCTGGTCACCTAAAATATTTCTTAAAAAACTTAAAAAAAAAAAAATTGGGGAAAACATCGGTTTATACAAAAGAGGGAAAGGGCTTTTGGGAAAAGGGGGAAATTAAAAGCTTTTCCGTCTGGAGTAAAAAGAAAATCTTGGGTTTTGGTTTTCCCACCCTTTGCTTTCCCTTATTAGGGAGGGTTTGGCCCGGAAAAACTTGGGGGTGTTTTTTTTTCCAAGGCCCATTTGCTAACCCCCCAACGGAAATAAATTGAAAAATTGGCTGTCTTTCCTGGCAAAGTTTCGACCCCAAGGGTGGCCTAGTTGGACCAGGGCTTTGGTCCCCCAAAGATTTTTTAAAGAATTTTTGATTTTTTAAAAATTCCTAGGGGTTTTGGGGATTCCCCACCCCAAACCAAATTTCCCAAAAATAAAATTAAAATTTTTAAATTCCTTCTTTTTTTCCCCTTGCCCGTGGGGTACGGTGGAATTGGGTAAAGGGGGGAAAAATAAGGGTTTTTGAATTCCCTTTTTATCTTTCTTTATGTCAGGAAACCCTTCCCCCCGGGAAAAGCCAAATTTAAGGGGCCCCCCAATTTTTGGGAAAAAAGTGGTTTTATCCCCCCCTTAATTTCCCCCGGGCAAAAGATTTGGAGAAAAAGGATCAAGTCCACGCGGGCCCTCCCTTTTTTTTGGGGAAAACGGGGGCCTTTTTGTTTCTCCCCCCCCCTGTAAAAATTTTTCCTCTGCCTCTTTTTTTCCCCTTTTAAGGCTTCTTTTTTAAAAAAGGTTTAAATAAAAAAAAATTAAAAAAAAAAACAAAACAAAAAAAACCAAAAAAAACCCTTTGCTGGGGGTGAACCAACCCCCTGGGTTTGGGTTAAAATTAGTTGAGTGTTCGCCTTTTGGGTTGGGCGTTGAACCCCCAAAAAAGGTTCCAAAAATTTTAAAGCCCCCAAAAAAAAACTTTTTTTTGGGGTTTTCCCCTTTTTTCCCCCTAAGCCTTTTTCCTCCCTTCCTGTTTTTGGGTTCTAGATGTTCATTCTTTCTTTCTTTATTTTTTAAAAAAGATTTATTTATTTGAGAGAGAGAAAGTGTGTGTGTGAGTGGGGAGGAAGGGCAGAAGAGGGAGAGGGAAGGAGAGAAGCAGACTCCCTGCTGAGTCTGGAGCCCAATGTGGGGCTCTATCCCAGGCCCCCGAGATCATGACTTGAGCTGAAATCAAGAGTCAATACACTTGGGAAGCCTGGGTGGTACAGCAATTGAGCATCTTCCTTCGGCTCAGGCATGATCCCAGGGTCCTGGGACCAAGTCCCACATCGGGCTCCTTGCAGGAGGCCTGCTTCTCCCTCTGCCTATGTCTCTGCCTCTTTCTGTGTCTCTCATGAATAAATAAATACAATCTTAAAAAAAAAAGAAAGTCAAGACACTTAACTGACTGAGCCACCCAGGGCCCCAGATGTTCATCTTTTAGATGTTCCCTTGATAAGACTCTGTTAATCGTAAACTATCTCAGGTTTTGTTTGGCCAATGTTTTTGTTTCCTTATCAATTCTTGAAAGATAGTATTTCTGAGAATACAATTCTCAATCAACACTTCTTTCTTTCCATCCTTTGAAAACATGGTTCCACTGTCTTTTGGCTTCCTTGTTTCTGTTGCAAGTCCACTGTCTGACCACAGTCATTCTGTAGTAGGTGAGCTGTTCCTTCCTTCTTGTTGCTTTCAGGATGTTCTCTTCAGCTTTGTGTTTTGCAGTTTCACATGATGTGCCTAGTGTGTGTGCTCGCTTAACAAAAATGTACCCTGCTTGAGGTATATTATATTTCCCATCTCTCAGGACTTAAGTCTCTCATCAGATCTGGCATTTTCTTAGCTATTATCTCTTCAAACAAGGTATCTCTATTTCATTCATTCTCATCTGTCTTGTGTAACCCTGGAAGTATGTTAGAGATTCTTATTCTTTCCTCCTTTTCTCTTTTGTATTTTCTTATCATTTTGTACTGCATCCCAAGTATTTTCTTTTGATCTGTCTTCAGTTTACTAATTCTATCTTTGCCCATGTTTATTTGGCTAGTTCTCCTATCCAGTATACGCATATACACATGCATTTTAATACATATGGCTTTCATTAAATATATTTTTATTTTTATTTCTCTAAGCTCTGTTTAGTTCTTTGTCAAATCTCTTTTTGGGGGGATTCACTTTTGATAGCCTCTTTTTATTTGTTCCTTTTCTATCTTTTATGTCCTTCAACATTTTATATATAGTTATTTTATGTCCTCTACCTGTTAATTCCAATATCTGAAGTTTTTGGAGGTTTAAGTCATGCTTGTTGTTTTTGCTGACTCTCACGTATAGGGGTTGGTTATTTTGTGGTGTGATACATTTTTTTCTCTTTTTAAAAACTTATATTTAATTGAGTTTAAACTATGGGGATCCTCACATGACTGGGTTAAGAAGCTCTGGAATGGATCTGCATTTTCATTTATCAGGTACACAGATGTTACCAAAGTGGGACCACCTTAAGTTGTTTTCTTTCTTTGGGGTTTTCAAGATTAGGTGGGTGATGAGATATTGAACCTGAGATTCGTGTGACAGGAGGCTCATAGTTAAAAATTCCCAGGGAGACCATTATTATTATTTTTTATTTTTGTTATTAGCATACGATTGATAAAATTTTCTACCTGGAGCTGTGGCAGGAACAGATTTCCCTCTGACTTATTTTGCCCGCAGGTCTGTTTTTCTAATCTACACTTTCCTTGGAACATGAGCTCCTTTTAAGAAGGTTCAAGCTTTACGTGAAACTCAGATTCATCTCTCTACTTTGTTCAGGCCTGAAGACCCCATTTCCCTGCACAACCATTCAAGGTTTTCTAAAAGGATCAGATAGTAAATAGTTTAGGCTTACGAGCCATATGGCCTCTGTTGCAACTACTTAACTCTGTTGGATTTATAAATAAATGGGTGTGGCCATTTGGCAGTAAAGCCATTTACAAAAACAAGGGATTCACCTGCATACTATGGGCTGCCAACCTCTGCTTTCGAATCCTGATATTGGCATTTATTTCCTGAGTGGCCCCAACCTCCCGAGTTTCTTACTTTTTTGTTTATGGCTCATTTTGTTTTGTTTTATCTTACTGTATGTTAAATACAAGAATTTTTCATATTATCTTGAGAGTTAATCAATTCGTTTAATATCACACTTTTTCCAGCATATCAGCATTTTGTGATGGAGAAATTTTCACAATACCTAGCCTTCTGTATTTCTGATAGCAAAACCCAACAATTTATCTCTCCCTTTTAGGTTTACATATGCTCTCACCTGAACAAAAGCTGGTAAGTTGACAAGTGACAACCATCTATTTTTCCTGAAGCCCTCTAACATCTTGTTGCACTGATTTATAGCTCCTCTTCCATCTGAGAGCTTATAGTCTCAGCAAGATTTCAGAGGAGTTACACTAAGATTCTGACCTCTCTTCTGTCATGTAGGAGGATAGAGTAGAAGAAATTTGGGTGTTATATATGGATGTGGCCTTCTGAAAATTCTTTCAGCCATGTTTATCGAGCTACTTCTACATGCTTCCCACTGCTCTGGGGGCTGAGGTTTGCCAGTGGATGAGACAGAAAAAAAATCCTGCTCTTTTGGACTTGGCATTTTAATGGAGAGGAACAAGGTTATAAAAAGTGAATAAAACCAGAAAAATCAGGAAATGAGAGTCCTATGTTGAAAATAAAGGAAGCAGTTTTAACAGAGTATGGCTGTCAAATTGTTTTTATTTGTTTGTTTAGATTGAGAGGCAGGGGAGGGGCGTTCAGGTGAGGGGGCAACATTTAAAACTGACTCGAGTGATACAGGGAACAGCTCTGGAAGGCACTGAGGTAGGGAACGAGGGAAGACTGTTCAACACAGAGCAAGAGCCATGTGGAGGCCATAAATTAGGAGTAGTCTGGGTATTTTCTGGGGTCAGAGAGGATGCTAATGTGGCTGAGATATAGTGATAACAAAATTGACACAAAAAAGTCTTAAAGGAAAAAAAAAGGGAATCTGAGAAATGGTGGACGTAACCCAGTAGTACAATGAAAAGGGGCCCTAGGATGCCAGTTGGGTGGCAATTGGTCCAAATTCCTGGGAAAGCAGGGGGCCCAATAAAGAATGGATTCAATAAGAGAGTTCTATTATAGACATAGTATGATTAAGAACCTGGAAGATTTTCATGATAAGACAAACACATATGTCTCCTGTTAATCACAAGACAAGAACAGCAATAGAAATTGTGAGAAAAAGAAATATTATACAATAAATTTATTTATTTTTAGTTTTTAAATTTATTTTTTTAAAATTAATTTATTTATTTGTGAGAGAGAGAACATGAGCAGGGGGAAAGTCAGAGGGAGCACAAGAAGCAGGCTCCCCGCTGAGCAGGGAGCCAACTCGGGACTCAATCTGAGGACCCCGATTATGACCCGAGCCAAAGGCAGGTGCTTAACTGACTGAGCTGCCCAGGTGCCCCTTAGAAGAAATTTATAGTTTAAATACGAAGCAAGCTGAGATGTGGCATGATTTAGAGCAGTTGTTGTAATTTAAGAAAAGAGAACACGCTTGATCTTGATGCGTGGAACATACTTCTTTGGCTTAGTGACGCACAGTCCAATTGCTGCACTGGCTTTTTTATTAGTATAATCACAGTACTCAGTGCTGTGATGGGTGATGTTTATGCAATAATAGTTCTATTATAGTTATTGTTTGGGAGTTTAAAGTTTTAGATTCAAACTTCATTAACAAAGCAAGAAGACTGAAATATAGTTGAGAACAGAAGGTAAATGTTGTAAACCTGGGCACTGCAGAAGTGTGTGTGGGGGGCAGCTGAAGAAGGCCGGGGGTAACGAGCACCCCTGCTATCCCTGCTATACTGTTTCCTTAGCTCCTGTAGTGCTTCTGAGGCATGAGGGCTTGAGGGAAAATTTAAATTTAAAATCTCCCATTTAAAATGTACACGAAAACATTTAAAAACTCTGCCTGTCTTGTTTTCTTTTTTTTTTTAATAAATTTTTTTTTTTAATTTATTTATGATAGTCACACACACACAGAGAGAGAGAGAGGCGCAGAGATACAGGCAGAGGGAGAAGCAGGCTTCATGCACCGGGAGCCTGACGTGGGATTCGATCCCGGGTCTCCAGGATCGCGCCCTGGGCCAAAGGCAGGCGCCAAACCGCTGCGCCACCCAGGGATCCCGTGCCTGTCTTGTTTTCATAACTTATTTTATTTTTTAAAAAAGACTTTTATTTATTTATTTGAGAGGGGAAGGGAGAGAGGGAGAGGGAGAAGCAGGATCCCTGCTTAGCCGGGACCCCTGATTTGGGGCTTAATCCCAGGACCCCAGGACCATGACCTGAGCCGAAGGCAGATGCTTAACCCACTGAGCCACCCAGGTGCCCCTCATATCTTATTTTAGAAAGAGTCATCCTTCCATTCTTTTATTCATCTCTCTACTTTGTTCAGGCCTGAAGACCCCATTTATTCCACAATGCTTATGGAATATTTACCATATTCTATATGCCATGTACTGGGGAACAATTGTAGAACAAGACCAAAAAATGTCCCTTGTCCTCATGTGGCTTATGTTCCAGCGGGGGAGAGTGTGCCTTTCTAAAAGGATCCAAAAGACCCATGTTAAAGAAATGGGGTAAAAAAAAAAAAAATATATATATATATATATATATAAAAAAATAATAAATAAATAAAAAAGAAATGGGGTATTAGTAGCATCTCAGACATGCTGAGCAACTCTCAAGGTCCGGTTGCTTTGTATACATTGGTGACTCCTAAAATGATATCTTCAGACCAGATCTGGTTCCTGAGCTTGAGACCTGCATGTCTGAGTGCCTAATGAGCATATCTAAACCTGATCTTCCACATCCTGCAGCTCCACCAGAAAACATCTTCCTCCCGCTTCCACCCACGGGCCGCCCCACGTCCAATCAGTTACCAGGCCCTGGTGATTCTCTTCTGCAGAAGGCAACTCCCGACTGCTGTGGGGCTCGATCCCAGGACTCTGGGATCATGACCTGAGCCAAAGGCAGATGCTTAACCAACTGAGCCACCCAGGTGCCCCAGAAGTTCAAATTCTTTAGCATGGCAGACGAAGTCCCTCTCTTTTTCCGTTTGTCATGTCTGTGTGTCTGCGTGCACGTGTGAGTGTGCACACACATGATCCTATGCATATGCTGGTTTCTCTTTCCAAAACGTTCTCCCCATCACCTAGCTCTCGTCTCCTGGGGTCTTCCCATTCTTCCTGTGAGTTCAGCTGCTTGTGTTGCTGGCAGGTTATAGGCCTCACGCCTGGCTGTGAGATTCTTGTCTTGGTGTCCCCTTGACTGTGTCTGGGGCAGAGTGATTATAGAATGCAGGCCTCTGGGTTCCCACCCCTCGGTTCAAATTCTGATTTTTGCCACTTCCTTGGGCAGGTTACTTAATTTCTCTCAAGCTGTGTGAGCGTCGGGAAAATGGGGAACACAGTGAACTTACTGACGGATGGTTGTAAGACACGTGACGTACCCAGAAGTGCCTCTTTGTTACTGCTGTGACTTTTGTGGTGACTCTTAGGCTTTTGGTCCCAGCTTAATGAGGCTCTCAGGGAGGTCATCCTTGAGATGCCCTCTGTTTCCTGGTTCTCACATTTCCCCTTCGTGCGTGCATCTCCTTTCTCATAGTCATTCGTAGATGATCTCTAGTGTGTACTAACAGGAATTGTCTGCTGGTGCTGTGAGCACTGAGAGCAGGAGGCCAATCACGTTTCCTAAAAATTCCCAGTGTTCAGTATAGTCCAAGGCACAGTACTGCTTTGTACGTGGGAGGGCTCAGTAAAAGGGCTCACCTGGGGAAGGGATGGGATAGATACAGAACTCAGTTAATGCGATGTGACCTTGAAAAGAGCTTCCTTCCCCTGAGAATCACGGGACCGTGGAACACCTGAGCGGCACAGCTCCGCATCTGGCAATGCCCTCTGTCATTCTATAATACAGAAGAGCTTTAAAAAAATGTATTTCTGGGGTACCTGGGTGGCTCAGTGATTGAGCGTCTGCCTTTGGCTCAGGTCATGATCCCAGGGTCCTGGGATCGAGTCCTGCAGCGGGGTCCCTGCATGGAGCCTGCTTCTCCCTCTGCCTGTGTCTCTGCCTCTCTCTCTGTCTCTCATGAATAAATAAATAAAATCTTTTTTTAAAATGTATTTCTATACTGATTTTTAAAAAATGCTTGTTTTTAAACTTAGAGACCATTAGAACCTAGAGACCATTAGACAATGTGACTGAATGTTCACATGCTAGAACCACCTTCACCACCCGGGGGGGAAGGGTGCAGAGATTTTAAAGCTGAACCAGAAGAGGACCACACAGCCCTGTCTGCAGTGTCTCTGCCCCAGGAAGCTCCCCTTTTAAGGGGCAGTGTTACTTGTTGACCTCTGCCCCCCCAACCCATCACAGGACCAGCCAGCCCTCCTCCCTGGAGGATGTTGCCGTGCCCCGAGGCCAGTGTCCGAGGTGGCCGTGACCCCAGCTCAGGCAGCGATTTGGCCCTTTAAGAGCCCGCCCAGACTCCCACCCGCTGCAGCGGAGCCCAGCTGTCGGTGCCCCGGGGACCTCGCTGTGTTTACACCCACGGTCACATGGCAACCTCTCCCAGCTCCCGGGCAGGCTGCACGGTTACCTCATCTGCAGTCCAATGACCTCATCCACGTGCAATGTGGCAAGTGCCAGACGAGAGCAGGGAGCAGAGAGGGCCCAGCTTCTCCCTCGCAGCCCCCCGGGAGTAGCTGTCCCCCAGGCTGGCTCAGGAAGGGCCGGAGGAGCTGCCCACTTGGTAGTTGCTGCCGGCCAGGGGCCCGTGCATAAGTCAAGTGGATGTGTCTTCCAGGGAGTGGGGCTGGGGGGTGCCTGTGTGTGTGCCCACACCTGGGAGTCGCTTATCTCAGGGGGTTCCAGCCTGTAAGAAGGACTAGCGACCCCGGGCTTAGGCAGAGCCACCAGCCCCCACCCCCCCTTGGGTAGGCACTCTGAACATGTTGACACACAAACAGGATGAGAAAGGCACCACAAAAGCAGAGAGAGGCTCCCGTTCTCTGAACTTGGGGGTGGAAGTGTCACTAGACATCGTGTTGTTGGTTTTTTTTTTTTTTTTTTATTATTGTTTATCACTTTCTTTGAATTATATTTGCTCTCCCCCTCCAAAAAATATTGCGTGTGATGACTAGGAATATAAAATAAATTACCTTTGCCATAGGCTGCTGGGTTTATTAGCCCCTTTCTAGCTCTTCACAATGTAAAGGACAGGCTGACCTAGAGTGATCTCCTCCTTCCAGTGGGCTCTCTCTCCTCTCACTAACGGGAGCTCTGCTATTTGTGCATTTAACAGCTTAACCCTTTGAGTTACTCCAGGGCTCTGTATTCTTTCAGGGGTATTTTTTTTAGAGGGACAGCGTTTAGCTTTGGGGTGGCATTTTACATTTTAAAGCAGCTGATTTATATTATCCAAATCGTATATATATATATATATATATATATATATATATTTTTTTTTTTTTTTTTTAATGAACAGAGATGAAAACCAAGCCCAGGAAATAAAAATGGAAGAAACAACACACAAGTTCAATAGCTTCAGAGGTCAAGAATTTATTTGGATAAGGTCTGCAACAGTGAGGTCTTACTGGGTGGGGTGGGGGGAGCGCACTCATTTTAAGGAGCAAATGTTAATAAACATACAGAAGCATCCCCCTGACTACATCGAGATCAATTAGTGAAATAGGACCCATTGCTCTTTTCCTTTAAATGCCTGACAAAACCAGTTATTAAAGGTGGGATCTAAGTCTTCTAGGGAGGGAAGCAAATGCTCGGCTATAATGAGCAAAAGAGCAGAGGTCATTATTTCGATGGGGTGTTTGCTATTTACTCCCAGTCATGCACTTGACATATTCTTTCTTATTAGCAAGGCTGGAGCAGCACCGGAGAGCGTGCAAATAATTTCCCCCCAAATCTGGACTCCAGGACATTCCTCCTGCACACAGATGAACGCCCCCATGAGCAAATTGCCTCTCCAGCCTGTCCAGAGTCACCTAGACTGCAGGCAAATGGTTTTTTCAGAGCAAGGTAAGCACTGTGGAGAACCGGAGGCTGTATATTTAAACAATTATGGGCCTCTGTGTGTCTCTGCCTCCTGCCGTACAGTCCCGAGCAAGATGGTGTAATATGTGCATTTTACATATCAATGGCAGAGGAGGCTGTTTCCAGATGGCTGTACCTATTTCAAAGCCACCTTTTTATGCAGAAGGAAGACTGTGTGACCTCCCTCCAAGTAGATGTGTTTTGTAAGCCCTGGGAGTGAATGCTTAAAAAATGGTCCTGGGCTATATTTCATGTCCAGTCCATGGTGGTGTGTGTGCACAGCTGTTCCGGGCTGGCATGTGGTAGCATATTAAAAGGAAGATTACCATTTCCCATTTTTTCCCCCTTCTGAAGGCTTGATATGCATATATGAAACTTGTGAAAAAACTCGGCATAATGAGACAAGGAAGCCGGGTCTCAAGGCACTAGTCGGTGCACATCTGGAGTTTGTAGCATTCTAGAGATAGTTACTTATTCCCAGGAGCCCCTGGCGGAGTGGGAATGGTAGCCCGGTATCCATGGTGAGCTTCCCTATCGCATCGTGCCAGGTGTGTGCGTGTGTGTTATTTCTTGGAAAGGCTGTCCTCTGAGGGGTGGGGAGGGGAGAGGACGAGAGGAGGGAAAAAAACAGAAGGGAGGTAATTAGGCGCCACCTTGCCCAGCGGAGCCAGCTCAGGCGTCTGAAATCAGGAGTGGGTATTGGAGGGGCGCGGAGTCAGATGGTGCCGGAGCCTTCTCGGCGCCTGCCAGCTCTGCGCTTGTTTCTATGGGGACAGGACCAGGGAAGAGGAGCCCTGGGGTCAGAGGAGGCACACAGATAACAGGACCAAGCGGGAAGGCTCTGGGAAGGCCCCTGCTACCTGCCTCCCACGCCACGTGGTGCTGGTCTGGAACTGCCCACCTGAATTCATGCTGGGTTTTTTTGGCAGTTAAGAAATTGGAAGTGTTTCAGGCCTTCTAGGCTGTTCTTTAGAACAAGCCTCTGCGGGGTAGCTTTTCTACTGGATCTCCGAATGGCTGGCCTTTGTATTCCCATGGAATGGACAGAGAGGTGAGGGTCAGGGACCGTAGGGACCTGCCTTACCTGAGCGGGAAGCCGAGAGCGAGTCTGGGAACTTTTCCCAGGGAGAGGGTTCGTTGGAGTTTCACAGATGCATGGGATTCGTGGATTTTTTTTTTTCTTTTTTCTTTTTCCTTTTGAGCTGCAAGATTGCGAGGTTCCAGATGCTCTGTGTAAAACAATGCCCCACAGGGGAAAGCCAGGGAGAGGAAGTGTGAGGTCCAGCTTGAGGCCACCCTAAAAAGGACTATAAACAGCAGCTGCTTCTATTGTGTGTGCCAAGCGCTGCCTGTGAGCTTAGGCCTTCTAACTCCTGGTTTCTTTCTCTGAAGCCAGATGTGACCAACAGGAGTCTGTCAAGTCAGAGGTGGACCCCAGATGGTGGGAATCCGGCAAGGGAAGCAGAGGGGCTCGTGGAAGGTGTCTTGTGCCCTAGCGGGGAGAAGGCTGTCTGCCCTTTCTTGGGGGCCTTGGCCTCACCCCGCCCCGTGTCTGTGGTCCTGTCACCCAGCGCCCTAGGTCTGGCAGCTGAGGCAGAATGGGAGAAGGGAGTCTTACTTGGCTGATCTTCCAGCTCCGACATGAGGCCACAGGATGACGGCAGAGGAGTCCCCAGAGGAGCCACGGTGGGGTAAACCCCAGATGTGGGGCAGGAAGAGGAGTCAACAAACGAGCTCATGCCTTGGGACCCTGCAGCCCTGGGTGATGAAACACGAGGATGTGAGCAGGAAAAGACAGAGATATTTCACTCAGCCCTGCTGGCAAAGGGATGGTCAGTTCCTCTGTTAATAGGGAATAAACGTCAACTTCAGAGCCTTACCTCTTCTAGTGGATCGTGTGAGCCTTTACTATTTCAGACCTATGGGTTCGGTAGGCTTAACTAACACCTTCTTGTTTCTTCCTCCACTTTCTTTCTTTTCCCAAGTTGGAGAATTCTTTTGAGATATGAATCAAAAGGACTGTCTAAAAATTAGTGGTTCCTTAACTAGTACATCCAAGAGTCAGAAGCAGAGAATAGGGAGACTGGGTAAGCAGCATCTCTTAGCCACAGCTTAGTCCTGTCCCCCACTTAAAAGGGAAGTGGACCAGGGGTCTCTGGGTGGCTCAGGGGTTGAGTGTCTGCCTTTGGCTCAGGTCGTGATCCCAGGGTACCTGGGTTGGAGTCCCCGCATTGGGCTATCCACAGGGAGCCTGCTTCTCCCTCTGCCTGTGTCATTGCCTCTCTCTCTATGTCTCTCATGAATAGATAAATAAAATCCTTGAGAGAGAGAGAAAGAGAGAGAGAGAGAGAGAGAGAGAGAAGAGAATGAGATTCTCTTCTTAAAAAAATAAAAAATAAAAAAAAGGAAGTGGATCAGATAAACAAACCTGTAAGCAACAGCCTCGTTTTGTGTGGTTCCCCCCACCATTTTTTGTCTTCTCCTTTCATGGAGATGATGAGAATCATATCTGCTGAGGGCCTCAATTATGCTCCCAAAGCTGTTTCTGCCACATTTTGTTTGACAGCTGTTTCTGAATTACACAACAGCGAATTCTCATCCACAGCTAGTAGAAGCGAGATGGGTGTAGCCATTGTGAGGGGCAATTCAAAAATACTTAGCCACATTATGTATTTTTATATTCTGTAACACAGCTATCTCAATATATGCCAGAGAAACTCTTGCACATGTCCATATGGAAACAGATATGTGAGGATGTTCCTCATGGCATTATTTTGGGTCCCAGGGGGTTGCATCATTTGGGGAATGGATAGATGAAGTATGATCGAAGCTGACGGTGGAATACTATGCAGCAGTTGAAGCAATGGAAACAGGTTTTTTAGAAAGAATGCTAAATGAAAAAGAACATCTGTAGCATATTATTTTAATAAAGTTAAGAGAAGCATAATATAGACAAACACTCTGTTTTTAAGATATGTACATTTCCAAGGGCAAATTCCTAATCCATTCGACAGCTGTCTATTGGGTGGGGAGAGGAAGGAGACAGGTCATGGGGATTGAGGATAAAGGGGAAAAAATCCAAATTAAATTAAAGAAGGGAGAAGTTTTTGTATTGCCCAATTCCAATATTGTATCATGAACTGTAAGGGAAATGAACTCAGCTCTGTACCTGAGTTCCTATGTCTAAAAAATGCTCTCTCTCAGGGATCTGCCTACCTATAAAATACCATAACTTCTGAAATCAGAGGTACTACAAAAAATGCATGAACACATTTCAGTATCACTGTCAACAGTTGATCGTCAAATACTTTTTAAGCCTATACTATGGATTTATTCCTATGTTCAGTGTGATGGGGGCATGCAGAAGCATATGGTATTGTCCTAGTTCTTATCATGCAGCTTGGAAATTATGTGTGAGATTGTAGTATACAATTCCACAGTTTATAATTAAGGCCCAAACTGTGTGAGATGTACCACATGAGTTAAAAAAAAAGAAAAAAGGAAAAAAAGAAAAAGATAGTTGGTGAGGACAGGAGTAGTCAAGGAGAATTTAAAGGAAGGAGAACCTCTGCACTGAGCCAGGAAGGATGGTAGGCCTTGGCTTGGAGGAGGTACCAATGGGACCATAAGGGGAGTAGCTTGACTCCATCAAAAGGGCAGTTTTGAGGTGTGGAGAAAGTGGGATGCAATTCCTACTTACCCTGTGGCCTGTGTGACATTCATCTAAGGACCACACTTCCCTTCCCCTGGCTCCTCTATCCCCTTGTGATTCTCAGGAAGCCATTTAAAAATATATATATATATATATATATACATATAGAGAGAGTGTGTGTGTTGGGAGTGGGGGGCAGAGGGAGAAAGAGAAGCAGACTCTCCACTGAGCAGGGAGTCCGATACAGAACTCGATCCCAGGACCCTGGAATCATGACTTGAGCCAGGGGCAGACGTTTAACCGACTGAACCACCCAGGCACCCTCAGGAAGTCATTTTGTATGGCTTCAAAGCCTCTCTTAAGCCTGCACAAGGCATGGGTCTTTGAGAGTGAGATTTGGGATTTGGCCAAGGGGATGCATGTTGCACTGCATTCTCTGTCAGCTTTATTTTCCATCTGAGACTGGGGGCTGCCTCCTTATAGAGGATGATGGGAAGGCATTGTATTTTAAAGTGATGACCCTACATTTGCAATATTAAATGGAAAATTATTTTTTTAAAGATGTATTTCTTTATTTTCTAGAGAGAAAGAGAGAGAGTGCACGAGGGAGCATGTGTGAGCAGGGGGAGGGGCAGAAGGAGAGGGAGAGAAGAAGACTCTGCTCTGAGCAGAGTGGGACCCTGGATATCATGATCCTGAGATTACGACCTATGCCAAAATCAAGAGTCAGATGCTCAACTGAATGAGTCCCCCAGGCCTCCCTCACTTTAAAAATACTTATTTATTTTATAGAGAAAGAGGGAGTAAGAGAGTGAGAATATTACATAGAAAATTCTTAACCCACACACTTGTGGATAGACTGTCCACTGATCATTTGTCAAGGTCTTTTCAAAAATCAAATCTTACATGCATGAGTTTAAAAAGTCAACCAATACTGTGATGTTTCAGAGAAAAAGGAGTCCCAAACCCATTTTCCCTCAGTTCTCCTTACCCACAGGCATTCACTTGAAATGATGTTGATAGATTCCTTTTGTATTTACTTCTGTTTCTATTTAACAGGATTATATTAGTACTTTTTAATTTTTCAGTTTTAGACACTTTAAGACTTAGCTTTCTTTCTTCTTCCCCCTTTGACACAATGAATGTTTCCTATCCCTGTCTTCCCCATGGAGTTCATCTTATAATTTTGATTAAATGAATACTCAGAGTATGTTATTTGAAGCTGAGCTCTATAGTGACAATGATTACTTTTTCTTTTCTGAATAACTTTCTGATCTCTCTGGATCTCAGCTATCCAATACATTTGCCAATAGGGACATGTGGCTGTTGAATACTTGAACTGTGACTAGTGTGACTAAGGAATTAATTTTTAACATTATTTAATTTTAATTCTTTTACAACTGAATTTAAAAGGTGATGGCTTTTGGAAAAATTTTAAGTATGTTTGGAACACCTCTGGTGTGTGAATAACCTTTTCAGCTGCAAATTTAAGGAAAACTAAGTTCAGGTGAAATCAAGGATTTCTGAGAAATTTGAGTGTGCAAATTGAGGTAGGCTGTCAATGCAAAACAGTCTGGATCTCAAAGAATTAGTGTGAAAAAAGAATATAAAATATCTCAATAATTCTGTGTTGATTTTATGGTGAAATATTTTAGATATATTAGGTTAAATAAAACATGTTATTGATACCAATTAAAAATTTCAGCCCATTTATTTACTTATTTACGTAAACTCTACTCCCAACATGGGCTTGAACTCATGAGCCCGAGATCCAGAGCCACATGCTTTCCTGACTGAGCCAGCCAGGCACCTTTCAGCTCTTTCTTTGTAAAATATGACTCATAATAAATGTAAAATTATTTGTTCATACTTTGTTTTGAGCGGAGAGTGCTGTTCTGGATTGTAGTTGGTTTGTGTCTTTCCTTGATTCACATAATACTTATTGGCCCCAATTCTATACCAGTGGTTCTAGATCTCTTCTTGAGATGTGCATTCGCATCAGACATTCTTGTCTCTTCGTCTTCTGGTGTAGTCTTTCCTGAAGTCCTCTGACCAGCTCTTGTCTGAACTAGCTGCTCTCATTCTGAGATTTCCCCTTCACTAACATCTGGGAATTCTCTTTGTTCTATTGTGTTGAAGCCTGTTTCCTGGATTTCATATTTTCTTCCTTCTTGGTTAATTCCTTTGTTTTATGAAGCACATTCTCCCATAGTTTCCTAAAAGAAAGTGTGTGGGAGATTAATTTCTCATATGTCTGAAAATATCTTCATTCTGCACATGTTCATAGTTTGTCTGGATAGATAAGTTCAGTGTGGAGAGAATGTTTCAGAATTTGGAAGATGTTGCACCATTGTCTTTTAGTGCTCTTTGTTGCTGTTGAGAAGTCCTAAGTCATTCTGTTACTTCTCATTTGTATGTGACCTTTCTGTCTCTCAATCTCTGTCCCTCTCTGGCCTCCCTCCACCTCCTTGCAGAGTCTTCTTTTTCTAAATGATGATATGAGGTTTCATGATGATATGACTCGATGTGTGTCATTCCCTTCAATTCTGGGAAGTTCCCTTGAATTACCTTATTGGTGATCTTCTCCATTTCGTTTTTTCTGTTCCTTCTCTTTGGAACTCTTTGTTGTTTGGGTGGAACAGATCATTGTTGGTCTATACCTGTCCTCTAGTTTTCTTATCTTTCCTCTTTTATTTTTAATCTCTGACTTTTGTTTATTTTCCAAAAAATTTCCCCAACTTATCATCACCTTTTGAATGAGTTACTCACTTATACTGTCATATATTTAATTTCCAAAAGCTCTGTTTTTGTTGTTTTGTTTTGTTTTTGGACTACTTGTTCTTTCTTTTCTTTCTTTCTTTTTTTTTTTTTTTACTTGTTCTTTTGAATAGCATCCTGTTCTTGTTTTATGGATGCAGTGTTTTCTCCTCTATCTCCTTCTTTAGGGACAATAATGATTGTTTTGCTTTTTAGTTTTTCTCCTCCCCTCATAATCTGTTTCCTTTAAATCTCCTTTCTTCTGAGTGTTTCATATTAAAGGCTTTCTCACAGGCCTGGGAATCCTGGGTTGTTTGCATATGTTTAGGGAAGGGGACTGAAAGGTGATTAAGGTCTTAATGAAAGGAGCTTCTCTGTAGGACTACTGTGGGGGCTCTCAAGTGAGTTGTTTTAGGTCTTTTCCCTAGAACTGGTCAGAATTCCCAGAGGAGAGCTGCTATGTCTTGCCTGTAGGGTAATGAATGTACTGGCTGCCAGGATTCTGGGAGCTGAGCTGGGGGAGATGGCTTGGGATTTCAACATTCCCTCAACCCTCCTGTCTTGTGGGACACCCCAGGTTGCTGTGGGCTGCCTTTACTACTATCTATTTCTGTTTCACAAACTACACTGAAACTTTGTGGCTTGGAGCCACCGTTTTATTTTGCATATAATATTGAGGGTCAGGAATTTAGTAGCTTGGCTGGGTGGTGTATTTCTGATCACATCTGGGATGGGTGGTCTACTTCCATGCTATCTTCTCAGTCCCAAGGCATGGCCTCTCCCAATTTCTCTTTCTCTCTATGGTGTCTCACTCTTTAGGATCTCTCTGCAAGGCTTGGGCTTCCTACAGCTTGGTGGTCTTAGGTGGTCATACCTTTTACATGGCTGTTAACTTCCAATGGGTGGGGAGCAAAAGCTGTCAGGCCAGCTATGACCAGAACTGGCATAGTGTCACTTCCAGCATATTCTATTGGTCAGAAAGGTCAAACTGATCCTCCTGCTCTCTGCCTAAATTAAAAAATGTAGAGAAATAGACTCCCCCCCTTCTTTAAGATTTATTTATTTATTCATGAGAGACACACACACACACAGAGGCAGAGACATAGGCAGAGGGAGAAGCATGCTCCCCGCAGGGAGCCTGATGTGGGACTTGATCGTAGATCCTGGGATCATGCCCTGAGCCAAGGGTAGATGCTCAATCGCTGAGCCACCAGGCATCCCTAGACTCTGCTTCTTGATGAAAGAGGAAGGTCACATTGCATATGAGCATGTGGGTTGGGAGATTTGCCATCTTTGGAAATTTTAATCTGCCACACAACTCAGATTAAAGTTGATTTAAACAAGATTCTAGCAAGCATGCCATTCACCAATAGAACATCTTTTTTTTTTTTTTTTTAAGATTTTATTTATTTATTTATTCATGAGAGACACAGAGAGAGAGAGTCAGAGACACAGGGAGAGAGAGAAGCAGGATCCATGCAGGGAGCCCGATGTGGGATTTGATCCTGGGTCTCCAGGCCCTGGGCCAAAGGTGGTGATAAACCGCTGAACCACCCAGGCTGCCCTTATTCACCAATAGAAGTATTTATCAATTGCTTCTTTGTAGCTATTCTCCATAATGTCCTTCCAACATGTTGAAAATCCAAATTAAAAATCCCTGCTCTTTGCAATAAGTTTATTTCACAGATTAAACATTTGCTCTGATTCTTCAAAGTATTTTCTTTCTTTTTTGTGTGCTCAATCTTTTCATGTTCTGGGATTTTAATTTTGTTTCGATTTGCCTTGTTCTTCGAAAGGAGATCTATATTTACCTGGCTTGGAAATTTGAGATGATTTTGTCAGCGATAGTGTTGGTTTCTGTTCTCTGAGTCCCAGAGGGAAAATTTTAAGTTTTTATTTCTTCGGTCACTGATGAGGGCCTTCCCCAAATCCCTCCAGGTGGCCAGCAGTTCTATGTGAGACACTGGTGTAGTTGCCAAACTGCCCTAAGCTCCACCCACCAACTGTCTCACAGTCTCATTCTCTTGTAGTTCACATGCGAGAATTTCCCAGGTCTTTGTGGGAAATTTCATTCACTTACTCCCCACATGGCCTTTCTTTGTCAGCGCTATATAGCTCTTGTCAGTACTTTGACCCCTCTGTTTTCACCTCCACCAAATCATGCCGACCTCCTCAAAGTTTCTAGTGCATCAATACCATTCTTCCCTATTTTGCATGAATGTTAAAGACTTTTCTCTATATAGGATGAGTCTATGGTTTCAGTGGGATTTGAGAAGGGAGGGGCATTAAATATGTCAGCTCACATTATCATCTGTAAGTCTCATTTGTTACTTTGCCCTTGGTTTTTGTCAACCAGTTTTACTAAGACATGCTCTAGAGATTTGCTTAAGTCTGAGGGGAGTGAATATTTTCTTTTCTATGGTTAATAAGAGGCATAAACATTATAGCAATGATTCTCAATCCTGGATGCACATTAGGGTCACATGGGGGCTTTGAAAAAATGCTGATGTCCAGGCTGCACCATTGGATGTCATGGTTTAATTGACCTAAGATCAGGCCAGTCATCAGCTGTCATAAAAAGTTTCCAGGTAGGGGATCCCTGGGTGGTGCAGCGGTTTAGCGCCTGCCTTTGGCTCAGGGCGCGATCCTGGAGACCCGGGATCGAATCCCACGTCGGGCTCCCAGGGCATGGAGCCTGCTTCTCCCTCTGCCTATGCCTCTGCCTCTCTCTCTCTCTCTGTGATGACTCTCTGTGATGACTATCATAAATAAATAAAAATTAAAAAAAAAATTAAAAAAAAAAGTTTCCAGGTAGTTCTGGTACTAAGAGTGCTGAAACCCATGGATCTTAGAATCCTGGGTGCATGTTGTAAGCCTGTGAGTCCCTTTGGAATGGGGAAAAGGAGAAAAAAGAAATGGTAGGAGTAGAAAGGGAGTCATCATTGGGTTTTAGTGCCTGTGTCCTATTCTCAGCTTCACAACTGAGTGTCTGCATAACCTTACAGCATGTCTTTAAGGCCCCATTTCACTCTCTATAAGGTAGCAATAATGATATCTACCCCATGGTATTAATGCAAGATGAAACTGCATGTCTGTGAAAGCAAATGTTTGTTTTCTTTGTTGTTGTTGTTGTTTTAAAGAAATAAAGAGAGAAAATGTAGTGCTGGAAAAGAAAGACAAATGACACAAAAGAAAAGAAAAATTCATAGATTGAGAACAATAAATGGTTTCCCTTCTACTGGCTGTGGATTTTGGCATGAATCCAAATCACTTCTTTTTTAATGGTGAGAAACTGCGGGGGATGTTCCAAGAATGGAGTCAAAAGGTACCCAAATTCTGGCTCCAAATCTTTGAATGCTTCCTTAGCTCTACCAGCAGTCATAATTTCAGTGATCAGCTTACCGATTTCACCCTCATTAATGTTATCCATATTTCCTGCCTGTCCTCCCAAAAGAGCACCTGCAATGTAAACTCAGGATTAATGGGAACGTAGAGTAGGTACTGAAGTCTTATAATCTTTCCTATAAAGTTTGTGCAAAGACCTCATGTCTAACCGGGGGCAAAAGAAGTCTGTCATGAAGCACCATTAACCTCTCTGCCTTCTTAAGTTGATTTCATAAGTAACATATTCATACATGTAATTAATACATACTTGGTACTGTAGATTTTTGTCAGAATACAAGGATCTGGCTTCTTTCCCTTCCCCTTTATAGGGAGTTGAATTATGTATCCCCCCCGAAAGACACATCCAAATCACAACTTTTGTGGGGTGTTTTCTCTGACACCAACTAGTGCTCTAGTTTTCTTTTTTTTTTTTTTTAAAGAGTTTATTTATTCATGAGAGACACAGAGAGAGACAGAGACACAGGCAGAGGGAGAAGCAGGCTCCATGCAGGGAGCCCTACATGGGACTCGATCCTGGATCTCCAGGATCACACCCTGGTCTGAAGGCGGCACTAAACCACTGAGCCACCAGGGCTGCCCAGTGCTCTAGTTTTCAACACTAAAACTGGTTGTCCAACAATTCCGTTACATTCCAACATGTATTACCCAGAGTTAGTGCAGACCCCACAGATTAAGGACTCAGCCACATGAAACTGCCCCACTTAGGATGCCGGTTGTGAGTCTCAGGCCACCCAGATTTCTGACTGACCAGGTATAAATGGAAGCTATTCACAAACCCCTCTCAGGTTTGATAATTGGCTAGAATGGCTCATAGAACTCAGGAAGACAGATTACCTATGTTTATTGGTTTACTTGAAAGAATAACTTCAGGAATAGCCAGATGAAAGAGATGTACAGGGCAAGGTGTGAACCAAGGGTAGGGACTTTCCATGCTCTCTCTGGTGGTGCCACCCTCCCATCACCCTGATGTATTCAGCAACTGGAAACTCTGAATCACATTGTTGAAGGGTTTTTATAGAGGTCAATTTCCAGCCTTCCTACCTTCACCTTCCAAGAGATTGATGGGTGAGGCTGAAAGTTCCAAGTCTCCAATCACTTGGTTTTTCTGGTGACTAGTCCTATGCTGAGGGTATCAAGAGGCCCTAAGTTACCTCATTAGCATAAAACTCCAGTGTCATTGAAACAGGCACATTATGAATAACAAACACACTCTATCTCTCAGGAAATCCCAAGGGTTTTAAGAGCTCTGTGTCAGGAACTGGGGACAAAGACCAAATATATTTTTGTATTATACCACACCCATAGTACCTGTACATGTGATCCTATTTGGAAATAGGTTTTTGCAGAGGCAATTAAATTAAGGATCTTGAGATGAGATTATCTTATATTTAGGGTAGGTTCTAAATCCAGTGATTGATATCTGTGTAAGAGGACCAGAATGGAGAGAGATACACAGAGGAGAAGGCAATGAGAAGACAGAAGCAGGACAGGAGTTATGCTACCATGAGACAAGAAATGCCTGGAGCTACCAGGCCCCAGGTTAGAAGAAGCAAGGTAAGTTCATAGCTTTTGGAGGGAGTACTTTCTTGCTGGCACCTTGATTTTTTTGACTTCTAGTCTCCAGAGAGAATAAATTTTTTGTTGTTTTGAACCATTAAGTTTGTGGTAATTTGTTATGGCAGCCCCAGGAAATGAATACACCCTTCCCCATACCCTCTTCCTTCTTCTCCTTCTTCCTCCTTTAGCTTAATTATAATGTTTAAGAAATTATTCTTGTTCTCAAGAGAGGTCTAATTGCGTGAGAGCAAAGTACACATGATATTTAAGTTAAGTGACCAAACAGAACCATAAGATGAGGATGCTAGAAGCTGCCAGGTGGCTGAATGTTAAGTGTAGGGTGCATAGAGTAAGTACCGGGAGGTTGGGGACTCCTTTGTGGTCAGACTCAGTGTTTCTCTTGATCAAGCATTCTTTGATCCTGAGGACTGGCTTTCCCTCTTCATGCTCTAGAAGATGTCTCTTATTTAGCAATATCACTTTGATCTTTCAATTCTGACCCTCCTGCTAGACTTTTGTAGGTCGAAGATTTTTCTAGATCATGCTTCCAGCAAGTTTTATACTTTGCCTGCCTCCTAGAGGGATTTTTAGAATATATATGTCTTAAAGATGGCAGACAAAAATCACTGGGTTGTTTTATGTCTCATAAGAGACCATGAGACAGTCAAGATCCACATGGATGAAATGTTTTTTCATGTTTGGGAAACACGTGTACTTTGGACTTTGAATTAATTATTATTTTCTCTCTATAGTTTCTAAATTAAAATCAATCACTACTGGATGACATCATAAAAATGGCAGAGTAGAAAGCTCTAGGAATCTGTCCCTTCAACAAAACAATGACTGAGTTGGCAGGAACTTTCAGCCCATTTATGGAATGAAGCAGCCTCTGAAAGGATTTCAACAGACAGGAACAGTTTGTTTTTTTTCTGCCCTTCACCCCTTTTGAAAGGTGGACATTTAAGGAAATCTTTGTCAGGTTACCAGCTGATTACAGATAGAACAGAAATATCAGGCACCACACAAAACAAGGAATACACATGTTGCGAAAATAGTCTGGAAAAGTAACAGTTGGCTTTAGCTTTCAACAAATAAAATTCAGGAATTCTAAAGGGATGGGAGAGTTAAATCTCTAGAGTTACCATAATTTAATACTCAAGGTCCAGTTCTCAACAATACAAAATCTACCAAAAAATAAACAAAACCTGAAGAAACCCAGGAAAATATGGCCCATTTGCAGGAGAAAAAAAATTTGATAGAAATCATCTGTGAGGAGTCCCAGACATTGGAATGATTAGTCAAAGATGTTAAATCTGCTGTCTTAACTCTGTTCAGTGAGAACTAAAAGAAATCAGGAAAACAATGCATGAACAAAATAAGAATATCAACAAAGAGATAGATGAAGCCAAACAGAAATTTTGGAGGTGAATAGAACAATAACTGAAATGAAAGACTCACTAGAGAGTTTAAATAGAAGATTTGAGCAGGAAAAAAAGGGTCAATGAACTTGTAGTCTGAGGACCAAAAGGAAAAGAAAATGAAGAATAGTGAACTGAGCATGAGGGATGTGTGTAATAGCATGAAACATACTAATATACACATTTTGGGAAGGAGTCCTAGGAGAAGAAAGAAAAGGGAAGAAAACAATTTGAATAAATAATGGCTGAAAATTTCTCAAATCTGAAAAAAATACATGAATATACATGTTTAAAAAGCTCAATGAACTTCATGCAGGAGAAACTCAAAAAGACCCACACTGAAGCACATTATAGTCAAACTATTAAAACACGAAGATGAAGAGATAATCTTGAAAGCACCAAGAGAGAAGGACTTACCATGTTTGAGGGATCCACAGTAAGATTAACAACTTATTTCCCTTCAAAAATCATGGAGGCCAGAGGCAGTGGGATGACATATTTAAAGTCTGGAAAGAAAGAACCCAAAAACTGAAAATCCTATATCTGGGAAAACTATCTTTCAAGAATGAGGGAGATATTAAGACATTTCCACACAAACAAAAGCCGAGGGATTTCAGTACTAGTAAATCAGCTGTGTATGATGAATGTTAAAGGGAGCCTTTCAGGCTGAAATGAAAGGACAGTAGGCTCTAAATCAAAGTCATTAGAAAAAAACACAAAAACATAGGTAAAGGTAACTATATAACTAACTATAAAATCCAGTATCATTGCACTTTTGTTGTGGTTTACAACTTCTCTCTTTTTCCTATATGATTTATTTATTTATTTTTAAAGATTTAATTTATTTATTCATGAGAGACACAGTGAGAGAGGCAGAGATGTAGGCAGAGGAAGAAGTAGGCTTCCCACAGGGAGCCTGATGTGGAACTCAATCCCAGGACCCTGAATCACAACCTGAGCGGAAGGGAGATGCTCAACCACTGAGCCACCCAGGTGGCCCTCCTGTGTGATTAGCAGGCAAATGCAACAAACAATGATTATAAGTGTATGTTAATGGGCATACAATGTATAAAGGTGCAATCTGTGACAATAACCATGTAAAGGGGGAGAGATGGAGATATTATGAACACAGTGTTTGTATACTTTTGAGACTTGGTTGGTATTACTCAAATTAAGTTGTTACAAGTTTAAGATGTTAACTGTAACCTCTAAGATATGACTAATAAAATAACTTTAAAAAATACAAGAAGAGGGAATTAAAATGGCATACTACAAAATCACACTACCAAAATATTCTACATCAGATTACCTTGTCATGGTTTTTCTACATAGTTTCTCACCACCCAACGTGTGAAGGGAGTCCGTAACTCAGCCTACTAGGGCAGCTTGGAACACTCAGCTGTGAGGTAGTGCACTGAGCCAGATCTGCAAGGCCAAGTGAAGGCCTTGGGTTCAGGGAAGAGCACAAGAGAATGGAGACCACAGTGGACTGGAAGACAGTAGAAGCGGGTTCTGCTTGCTTGCATGCTTTGGTGCTAATAAGCCCTATGACGATGGATAACTCTTAAGTTTTCTTTTTCAAAAAAATTTATTCATTCATTCATTCATTCATCCATTCATGACAGACACACAGAGAGAGGCCGAAATATAGGCGAAGAGAGAAGCCAGGGACTCAATCCCAGGACCCTGGGACCATGACCTGAGCCAAAGGCAGATGCTCGATCACTGAGCCACCCAGGTGTCCCTAGTTTTCTTTTCCCTAAAGAGAGGAGGTTGAACTAGATCATCTCAAATGTCTTCCCAGTCTGCTGGAGAGCACCAAGGTTTGCAAGTTAGGGCCTGCCCTCTGAATTAGAGAGCATGAGCAACGCAGACCTCTGTCTACTCATTCCCAGTGCAAAAGGGCATTCTCTGAGGCTAATTTTAAAGGGGGCGAAGGTGTCATATGTCTGGAAGGAAACTTGCAAAAGGGTCCTTTGTGCAAGAGGAACAGGATCCACCACAATATTGATACTTTCTGTCTGTGTAGCATTTCCAAGTTACCTCCAGAAGTAGCATGCCATATGTATATATATATATATATATATATATATATATATATATATATATATGGTTGTTGTTGTTGGTTAAATGTTTTTATTTGTTTTTATTTTCTGGAGGATGCTGGGGGCAGGAGTGGAGAGCTGGCTAGCATAGCAATGCAATGCAGGCCCTTTCTCCTGGCTTTAACAGGCAGATGTAGATGCTGCCGCTGGCCAGGGCAAGGAGGAGGCCACGGGGTAGAGCAAAGGAGTAACCGAAGCTGCCCTAGCAGGCCCTTGGCCAGATCTCCGGGGCATGAATCAAAGTGTGACCAATATCACTTTGTGAGTCAGGTAAGGCAGGCATTCAGTTCAAGTAAAGGAATATTTATTGAGGGTTCTCTGTGTGCCAGGCAATATGCTCAGAGCTGCACCCAGAAGAGCCAGGCCTGCCTTTAAGGAGCCCATGTAGTCTATGGTAAAGATGGCAAACGAAAATCACTGAGTTGTTTGATCTCTCATGAGAGATCATGAGACAGTCAAGATCCACACCAATGAAATGGTTTTTCATGTTTGTAGTAATCTATCTGCCCCAGATGAGGAGACTGGTGCTTGGTGAGGTTGGGTTTTGTGAATGACATCACATGAGAAGAGGCATAGCTGGGGCAGGAAGCCAGGTCTGATGTCTAGACCAGAGAATGACATCAGGCTGCCCCTGGGTCAACTCATCCACCATTTTCATGATTCTGGAAGAGGCGGGTATAGAACTTCTTTTAGCAATAAACTGGTCTGGCACACCTACCTGCCCATAGGGATTTAGCTCTAATCTGTAGCTTAAGTATTTCATGTTAAAGTTAACACTCACTTCCTCTTGTTCTATTTAATTGAAAAACACACAGTCCCTGCCCTTTTTCACTTCTGGTCAGTGACATAAGTTCCTCATTCAACACTGTGCAGAACACATAAATACGGCACCCTTGGGGCAGGATGAGAGGCGGAGGAGGGGCAAGCAGAGCTACCCGCCTTAGCTCTCTGGGACGGGTAGGGGCCCAAAACCAAGGGTGTTCCAGTGGCAAAGTTTGCGAAGCTTGTGCTTTCTTCATCTGGATGTGAAGAAAGAGGTCCTGTTTCTCTCCTAGGCCTTGGTGAAAACTTTGTTTTTCAAAGGCCTTGTGTTTCTCTTTAACCATCTCATGAACTTTTATCTAATGACTTTAATGGGTGTTGGCATCAATATCTATTTTGATTTGGTGCCAATTTTGTCACATCTTTGAGATAATTTTATGCCCCTTCCTGAAGGCCAGAACTGTACAACCAGTAAAGAATTAAGTAAGCATTGGGATGCCTGGGTGGCCAAGCAGTTGAGTGTCTGCCTTTGCTCAGGGCATGATCCTGGGGTGAAGGGAGTGAGTCCTGAAAGTCCTCCTCACAAGGAGCCTGCTTCTCCCCTGCCTATATCTCTGCCTCTTTCTGTTTCTCGTGAATAAATAAATAAAATCTTAAAAAAGAAAGAATTAAATAAGCATAGAGACTAGTGGGCTGAATGGTGGCACCCAGAAGATCAGGCTCTGATCCCTGGGATCTGTAAATGTTCCCTTATTTAGGAGAAAATAAGCTTTTGAAGGTGTGATTAAGTTAAGACCCTTGAGATGGGGAAATTACCCTGCATTATCCAGGTGGGCCCTACATGCCATCAACAGTGTCCTTATAAGACAGAAGCAGAGGGAGATCATACACACAAAAGAGGAGAAGGTGATGTGAAGACAGAGGCAGAGAGAGGAAGGAGGTGGCCAGAAGCAAAAGGCTTGCTGGCAGCCACTAGAAGCTAGAGGAGGCAAGAGATCGACTCTCTTCGAGAGCCTCCAGAGGGAGAACAGCTCCGATGACACCTTGATTTCTGCCGAGTGAGAAGAAGGTTGAACTTCTGCCTCCAGAATCATAAAAGAATATACATTTCTGTTGCCTGAAACCACCAAGGTCGTATCTCTCTGTTACAGCAGAAAACTCATACAGGGAATGAAAAGTTCAGGCTTCTTTCGTTAGAGCAGTCTGGCAAAGCCTATGGCTCCATTCTCAGCAACATGGTTTCAGATCGTAAAATAAAATACTTAAGACCATGGAGAAACCCAACTATTGAAATATGGTTGTTAGAACATGAAAAAACAGCTCCATACAGCCTTGAGTGCACTCATCAAGACAATACATTTCTGATACAGGCAAGTTAGAGCTGATTTTCTTTATTTATGAATTTATTGTTTTTATTTTTAAAGATTTTATTTATTTGTTCATGAGTGACACACACAGAGAGGCAGAGACATAGGCAGAGGGACAAGCAGGCTTCCTGTGGGGGGCCTGATGTGGGACCCTGGGATCATGACCTGAGCCAAAGGCAGACACTCAACCTCTGAGCTACCCAGGCATCCTGAACTGATTTCATTTTTGAGAGACACCAATAGGAAGGGCACTGTTGTCCGGCCAGCTGGAATCACACACTGTATTGTGGAGTGGCCTGCCATAAAGAAGGTTGAGAACGCGCATGATCTCCTGTGGGGTCTAATACTTGCTATTGTTTTCAAGTAGTGATCAAAGTATTCCAAGATGTGGACAGTAACTGCAATGTAGTCGTGGAAATAGCTGGTGTTCCCTGAGACCAAGTCCCAGGGACGGCTAATGCTCTGTGGTTTGCTGCCTACATCCCCTGGTCGAAGGAAATACTGAATTTCAGACGGTGAACCTTGGGCGCAGGACCCCGGCTCAGAGAAAGAGGAAGTAGCAGTGCCAGGGTGAGTGGCCGCTGCGTGGAGCCAGGGCTAGGGGAGGCCGCGGAGGGCCAGGCAGGTCCGCAGCCTGCGTGGGAGCCGGGCACCCCGAGGCGGGCCCTCCGAGAGGCAGCAGCTCACAGGAGCTGCCCAGCGATAACGCAGGCACAGCAAATTGGACAGGGTGTCAGGTTGACTATGAAATATGACGGATTAACAGCCGAGGCTGCTGGTATGACCTGCTTTCAGACACTTCATTTAGAAGTTATCATATTGCTGGATGCTTCCTATAATTTGTGATGATGCTGATTGTGATAAATCGTGAGTTTCTGGCAAACTCCCCCAGCCCGCTCCAATGGCTGAACAGAGAAAATATGTAATTCTGTGGGAACATTCATGCCACGAATGAGAGCCGGGATCTGGCTGTAAACAGAATGCTCAGTCCGTGAACAAAGTAATTAAATCAAGCTAATTAAATCACAATAAAAATAATTTTAATTTAATTAATTTCTCTGCACTGATTGAACATTATGTTGCGACCATGAGGCTTCCTGAACACTAATAGAATTTAGGGGCTGGGATGCCGAAGTTGTGGTCACTGGTGTGGTACGTGGGTTATTGTTAAGGGAATGAAATTAAATACGTTTAACGAGATGCCGAAATGTTGACTGAGCCACAAATAGAAAATGGTTTCGGAATTAGGATAATGAGGTCTTTTCCTTTCCCAGTTAGGCTTCTGGATTAACTGGGGCAATGAATGTCAAATTTGGTAATAATTTAAAAGGTCTAGATAAAGTCGATGGTGCACAATTGCTTCATTATGTTGGGAGTTGGTGGGGAACTTCAGGTCAGTATCTCAGTAATGAGCAGTACTGGGGATACTTACCTGTTGTCAGCCTACCCTGAAGTCCGTGGTACCTGGTAAAGACCCTGGAAGCACTAGAATTGGAATCCTGTGAGGTCCTCAGTCAAGGACTTAAACGAGTGGCACTGGTTTTTAATAGCAGCATGAAAGATTTAGGTGAGGGATATAGAAGGACTTTTTATCTAGGAGAGGTGTTAACCAATAACTAGTTACTATTCTTTTTCCATTTTTTTTTTTTAAGAGAGGGAGAGGTGGAGGAGGGGAAGGGCAGAGGGAGAGGGAGAGAGAGAGAGTCTTAAGCAGGCTCCACGCCCAGCACTGAGCCTGGGGCTTGATCTCACGACCCTGAGATCATGGACCTGAGCTGAAATGGAGAGTTGGTCGCTCATCCGACTGAGCCACCCAAGCTCCCCTTAACCAGCTACTTCTTAAAAATGTGAACTGTGGCTCCCCCTGCACCCTACCCCTTATCCCCAGTGATAAGTAGAGAGTCTTACACCAGCCGGTGCTCAAATATTTGTTATTAAATTGAATTGTTGAGTTCTTAAGGAATTTCTTCCCTTAGCCCTTGGAACTGAGGACGAATGCTCGTCTTGCAGTGTTGTTTAGACATCGTTCAGTTTCTAAGCAGGAGGATACTCGCACGAGACGACCTCTCAAGGTCACCTCCCTGAGACTAATTTTGTCATGTAAGCAACACTGGAATTCTGAGTGTGTGTTAGCAGCCTCTCACATAATTACCAACTGTGATTTTAGAGGAGCCTGTGCTTTGGATCCCAATATTATTTATCATGCACGTTATTTTAATTAATATTTTGTGTGTGTGCCAACATTTGAACCAGACCTCATTATGACTAGTCGGGGCATTGCATTGTTTGTTGAGTGGATTCGTTTTCTGGGATGCAGCTGCTTTCCTTCCCCAGCAGCCAGGGAGGGCAGAGCCCAGGGGCCAGCGTTCGCAAAAGGCTCTGCTGCCACAAAAATGTGTGGTGATCCTGGGGCCTAGATGGCTCCAGCCAGGAGCTGCTTCTCCATCCAGAGGACGGGGGTGTGGGGATGCCCCTAAGGAAGGGCTCTGAATGAGGATCCCCCGAGAGAGGGAAGTGGGCACAGTGTTTGTGATGTCTGAGTGCCGCACACCAACTCTAGGAACAAGGGGCGTCCGTGTGCCTTTGAAGAGTGAATTGGCACCTTTTCTGTTGTCTGTTGTTTCATAATTGTGCAAACAGTGTGAAATCCAGGCTAGCACAATGCCCGTGAACTCCAGCTGGTCGCTCAGCTCAGCGTGCACAATAACCAAAGACCCCCTGCTTCCCCTCATGCTCTGCCCGAGGGACGTGTGGGCAGGTGCTCTTCCTCCTGCCAGAGCTGCCCCCGAAGTTAGGATGTGACGTTTTCCAGGAGGAGACTTTTGTTGTTCTGGAAAGAACTTCCAGCTTAACCTGCATTCCAGCCATTTCTTTCCCAGCTCCTTGACTTCAACCCCACCTGCATTCTGATCCCCCACACCCCTGGAAACACTTCCTGGGTGCTTCTCTTCCTCACAGGTGCAAACTTGCATCCTCAGCAGCATGAAGGGACCGTATAGAGGGGAATCCCCAGGTGTCTAGAACATCTTTCCCATTCTAGTACCTCACCCCATTTTAGAAAGTTGCTACCTGCCCCCCCCCGCCCCCAATGAGGCTTCAAGTCTCAGTATCTGCTGATGAGAATTAAAACCCTAAACCTGGTTTTAACCCATTTCACTTACTCCCATAGGCTCCTTTTTTTTTTTTTTTAAAGATTTTATTTATTCATGAGAGACACAGAAAGAGAGGCAGAGACATAGGCAGAGGGAGAAGCAGGCTCTATGCAGGAGCCCGATGTGGGACTCAATCCCAGGACCCTGGGATCATGACCTGAGCCAAAGGCAGTTGCTCAACCACTGAGCCACCGGGCCTCCCACTCCCAAAGATTCCCAAAGGGGAGTCTATTCTGGTTCTAGTCATATCACTCTTTATTATACTGCAAATCATACTATCCAACCTTCTTTTGAGGGCAGGTGTGTGGCCAGACCTGTGTGAAGCACCTTACCTGTCCCATGGCATGTAGTTGTCACGGGAACTCTATGAGGCAGGTGCTGTTTTTCTTTGTTCCAGTTGACCGAATGGTGGTTCACACACTTGAGCTTCCCCCATGTCCAGCTCACAAGTGCCAAAGCCGCTACTAAAATCGAGGTCTTTGTCTTTCCCTGATCCCTCCTCTGGACCATCGCAATGCCCCCGAAACGAGTCACCCATTGAGATCCACTGTGCACGTGTCCTGCCCTCTCTTTGCCGACGCGGGGCTGCCCAAGAGCACACATGTGTCGCCGGGCTGTGCCCAAGCTCTGCAATCTTCCTCCTAATTCTCTGCCAACCCCGGAAAGCTGTTTTACAGAAGGCAGATTTTGGATCAGCTAAGAATGTTAGGACAATTTTTTTTCTCTGATAAAGTAAATTAACGACCCACTGTGCATCTGTATCAGTCTAAGGATTCTATCACAGGAGGAAATCTCTTTAAAGGGTTTGAGTCGGAGACCATAGGACATCTTGAAGGCTGGCCTTTAAAAGCAGCTCTGAGGCCCAGGTGGAGTGCAGCTTTGCTGGACTGCACTTCCCAGCTCCCTAGGCGATGCCAGCCACGGGCGTGCGGTCCCGGGCACAGCTCTGTGTATCTGCCCACAGAATTCCTCCTCCATCCCCTTCCCTCTTCTCCTCTGCTTGTTTGTTCCCTCCCCCCTTTTTCTCTCCAAATTGAGTTTCTCAGTTTCCCTCTTCATTCCTCTACCAGCCCCTCACTCTCCTGTCATCTTGACTGGGCGGTTGGTTCCCCCACTACATTGTTTGGGTGGCCTGTGCCTATCTGCTTCATCATTCTCGGCTGAAGACCCATAATAAGAGAAAATCCAAGAAGAGAAAATATTTACCAGTTCTGAAATGGCTGGCATTAATGAAATTATGTTTGGGGGCATTTAGATTGAACTGGTGTAATTGTAGGTTGCAAAGTCTAATAGTGGTGCATGTGGGGGATATCATTTTGTGCTATTTTGCTTTCAGGTTTTTGTTAATCCAGTGGGTTTGGTGGAATCAGAGGGCTGCTATGAAAAAAAAAAAGTCTGAGCAACCTGCTGGCGGGAGAACAGCCTTGTCAAACTAGCGGGTAGCTGCGCGTTTAGCCTTTATCCCGCATACAATGAGGGCAATCACCGGGGCCTGTAGAAAGAGTATTGAACTGTCCACACAGGACATTTTTGTTGAAAGTAGTTCTTTTGATTTCATCTTCCCAGCCTAATGTAATAAAAACAGACATTAGGAAACACATTCATCTCAGTTTGATAGGGACCATCCTGAATGCCCAGCAACGTGTGCAGTCATAAAGGTTATCCAACTGCCGGAAGTGACTTGGAAGATGATTGGTGATTCAAAGGTTGTGAGCACCTCACCCCAGATGGTGGTGGTGGTGGGGTGGGTGGTAGCCATCACAGGAGCTGACCAATGTGTAGCTGGAGGAGAAGCATGCTGTCGCTGCTGGGAGAATATTTAACTTCTCCAACATGGTGACTTGGAGCCAACAAGCCCATTTTTTCCAATTGGCCAAACCTTGTGGGGTTATCTCCAAAGGAAGAAGAAAGGAAAACAAAGTAAAGGAATCTTGAACTTATTTCAGCTGATCAGATGGTCATTTCTATGGAAACAGAAACAGAGGCAGGAACGGGCCATGGTCAGAGGCCTGGTTCCTGTCAGGCCTCTCTCGCGTTCCATGTTTCTGAATTCCATACTCTGGTTCTGGAAGTTTATGACCTCAGAAAAGGCCAGCTACAAAGAAAAGAGCTTCACGTAACTTGAGAATGGAGGAGTTATCCCTCCAAACAAGAAGCTCATAGAAGTTAGGCCGACTGGCATTTGGGAGGATTCAAACTTACGACACCTTCTAATTTCTTTGACTACTTGCTGCATTCCGAGTTTGCTATAACATGGTACGTGTCACTCCCAATATTTATTTGTGTGGTTGCCAGGGTGCTATTTTCCATGCACTCACTAAAGTGCGTGGAAAGGAATTGCGTATTCTCCACCAATTATATTCTGCCATGAGTTTATAGGTAACCCTTTGCTGGGTTTTAGAATGAAAACAGGTGAGTAATTGGAGAATGAATTTGAAACATAGTATATAAATATAATTCCTGAAACTGAATAAAAGTCTGATATTCCTTTCAGGTTCAAAAGGCTTATGTTTTATTGTTTTTTTTTTAAGATATTTATTTATTTATTCATGAGAGACACACAGAGAGAGTTAGAGACATAGGCAGAGGGAGAAGCAGGCTCCATGCAGGGAACCTGATGCAGCACTTGATCCCAGGACCCATGGATCATGACCTGAGCCAAAGGCAGACACTCAACCACTGAGCTACCCAGGTGCCCCGTGTCTTACTGTTTTAATTATTAGTGTTGAGGGGCGCCTGGGTGGCTCAGTGGTTGAGCATCTGCCTTCAGCTTAGGTCAGGATCCTGGGGTCCTGGGATTGAGCCCCATGTTGGGCTCTCTGCTCAATGGGGAGTCTGCTTCTTCTCCTTCTGCCCCTCTCCCTGCTCATGCTTGTGCGCTCTCTCTCTCTCCTCTTCCTCTCTCTCTGAAATAAATAAATAAAATCTTAAAAAATAAAATTACTGTTGAAATCATTGTATCTTATACTGTTCATTTGTTCATGCATTTAGTCAGCAAAGGCCACTGAGCATCTACCGTGTGTGCTGAATTCAGGTGTTGGATTCTGGGAATTCACCAACAAGACATAGTCCTTGCCCTCAGGTAAATTACAGGCTACATGTGTTTCTAAGATAAAGCAGATGGTCCCAATACAGTATGATAAGCACCCTGATAGGGTACAGTAGGGGGTACAGTAGGATCCAAGAGGATAGCTACAGAGAGCTGTGTGTGTGTGTGTGTGTGTATGGGTGTGTGTGTGTGTATGCTCAAGCACACGTGCCTATGTGTACAAGCAGGCTGTGTGCTCATGGGTATTTTGAAGTGCATAGTTTAAAAGTAGGCTTCCTGGTGATGATGATGTCTAAAATAAATCTTGAAAGATAAACGGTAGTTAGACAATGACAGGGAAAGAGGTTACATTCTAGATAAGAGAAAGGACAGGAGTAAATGGCATACCAAGAACTGCAAGTTACTTTGTTAATGAGAGCTGTGGTTACTTGGGATCCAGGTGATGGATGAGTCTGGAGAAACTGGTAGTGCTCTTGTGTTTCATACCAAGGGGCTTATTTGTTGAAGGAGGGAAGGAAGGAAAGGAGGAAGAAATGGCGACAGGGAGTATTGAGGATCAAGGAAGGACCTAAGATTTCTTTTCTTCTTTTGTCTGGTGATTTACATAAGTACATGATGTGTTTTGATATTTAATGTGTGAACTCAGTTTAATAACTTCTGAAAGAAGAGTTATCCCTCCTTCATAGGGAAGCTGTGAGGGTCAAATGAGATACTGCTATAAGATGCTTAGCACAGGCCCTGGCACATTATTAATGATCAGTAAATGATGATTGTTATTACTTTGATGAGCATGGAGGGTGGACAGCAAGGGGGATTTGGAGCAGTGGCTGGAATGAGATGCCAGTGAGAGCTGATGGTGGACTGAGATGGGGTAGACAGATGGCGACTGATGAGACGCATACTGAGTAGGCAGGATGGGCAGGGCCAATGACTGACAATGTGCAGGGGCAGGGAAAAGGAGCATTAGGAACAAGTTCTAGGTTTTTGGCTAGGCTTATAGTAAGATGGACACAGAGGAAGTCATGGGCAGTGTCCACAAAGTGCCAGACCATTCAACACCCAAACCTAAAACAATCCTTGGTGTGTAGAACTTGTCTTCAAAAGTGGACTCAAGGGATCCCTGGGTGGCGCAGCGGTTTGGTGCCTGCCTTTGGTCCAGGGCGCGATCCTGGAGACCCGAGATCGAATCCCACGTCGGGCTCCCGGTGCATGGGGCCTGCTTCTCTCTCTGCCTGTATCTCTGCCTCTCTCTCTCTGTGTGACTATCATAAATAAATAAAAAATTAAAAAAAAAATTAAAAAAACAAAAACAAAAACAAAAGTGGACTCAAATGGTGAGCATGTGAAGCCATGGGGTGTGCTGGTGGGTGGGGTGCAGAACCACTTTGGTGAAATGGGGTTCGTAGCAATTCCTGCCAGATGAACCTTTCTCAATGCCATGTGACCACGTGCATCTCTTCCTCCTCACTTGATCTGCTTCTCTCCAGTGCCCTAACCACCTGTAAGAATTAAGCTCTTCTATACCTTATCCTATTGGCCTGGCTTCTTGCCTGGTCACACGAACTGTGATGCTGGTGACCTCTGATCCTCCCCACACCAGACCCAGCGTCGTTGCATATAAACGCACTGCTGGGAAAAAACAAGAGTTATGAATCCTGCTTCTTTGTGTTCTGGCCAAAGTAATAAAATATATTCCCAATACTAATACTGCAATTTAAATTTATTATCTTTGTGCTTTACAGTATCCATGGCAGTAAAATCCAATCCCAAGAGTATCATTACAATTTCCAACTACTTAAGGAATTATTTTTGTTTATGTTTTAAAGCCACAGCAATAAAATTTAATACCAACAATAATACTACAACTTTGTATGCCCTTAAAACTTGCCATAAATGATAATTGTGAGAAGAATGTCAGTAAACATGTAAATGTTTTTCCAGGAGAAAACATGGTAAGGCCCAGATTCTTAATAGAGCATTGAGAAGCATGCTGCCTTCCAGTTAGTCAATGAGTCCTGTTGGTCCTGTCTCTAAGCATCCGTTGAATGGGCCCATTTCCCTTTGTCCATGCAACCCCTGAAGCCATGTGCCATTGCGATCATCTGGAGGCCACCCTCCTGCCTGGGTGACCCAACATAGCCTCTTACTGTCATTCTCTCTCCTGCTCTTCATTCACTGCTCCACACAGCAGCCAGGATGAAGTTTTCAAAACACAAATCTTGCCAGCTTTCAAGAAGATATGGAGGATGGAAAACAAGTTATATGACACTGCAAGGAAGCAATCAGCCAAATGCAGAATGTGGGACACGATGCAGGACAAATGACCTGGTTTCTCTAACAAATCAATGGCATAAAAGAGAGAGAGAGAAGAAGAGAGGAGGTGGCTGTGATGGCATCAAAGAGATGTAAGGACTATAAACACAATGACCAAGTATCATCTGTGGGCTTTGTGGGGCTCCCGATTCCTGAAGCCAACTGTATAAAGACATTTTTGAGAAAATCAGGGAATGGTGGCAATACTAGAGAACTACTATTAATTTTGTTGGCATGTGCTTATCTTCTTAAATCAAAGCCTTTATCAGCAAGAGGCTCAGTCCTGGGTATTTGTAGAGGAAATGACATGATGTCTTGAATTTGGTTTTTAAAATACTGCAGCCCCATTTTTCCCCAAAACGGATGGGTGGTCGGCAGAGATGAGAATCAAGATGGCCAAAATGCTGACAATAGTTGAAGTTGGGCATGGGTACACGAGGTTCATTTGGTATTCCGTTTACTTTTACGCATGTTTGAAAAGTGGCATAATTAAATGTGAAAAATTTGAGAGAATGGGCCAGGTGAAGCATTTGTTCCTTCCAATAGTAATTGATTCATTCAACAAAGATACTTTTTCATCATCTACTAAAATTCAACAGCCTTTAACTGAACATCCACCTCATGCAAAATGGAATAAGACACAGTTTCTGCTCCTCAGAAGGTAGGGGAGGAGAGACCTACATTTGTTAAAGGTAAATAACACGAATATTAATACTGATGTAAGAGCTAAATTGACAATATGCAAAAGAGTCAAAAGGTATCTCAAAAAATCAAGGCACAAATGCCCCTGGGTGGCTCAGTTGGTTAAGTGCCTGACTCTTGATCTTGGCTCAGGTCATGATCTCAGGGTCATGAGATCGAGCCCTGCATCTGTCTCAGTGGATGTGGAGCCTGCTTACGATTCTGTCTCTCCCTCTCCCTTGCACCCCCCCCCCAAAAAAACATGTAGATTCTCAAAACTTAGGAATTGAAAAATGTGGGTGTAGGGCTCTGAATCTGTAGTTTAAAAAAATCAAGGACAGAACACTGCATGGTATGTTACTTTTTGAATATATAAGGAGAAAAACAAGAATTCCTAGTCATATTAGCTTGTACAAGCAGAAATCAGTCAAAAAAGACTCCTAAGAACTATGAAAACTTGACATCTATTTAGGAGAGACATGAACTGAGGGCCAGGGAAAATTTTACAGAATGCCTTTTCATGTTTCTGGTTTTTGAAAAACATGAGAACGTATTGGGTAACCAAAAATTTAGTATAAAAAATGAAATAAGCTTTCAGCTCCTCCCTCATAGCAGACCACATCTCTTGTCTATCAAAAACCCTTTATCAGGTCCTAGTACCCTTGCTATATAATGCACAGTCCTTTTGGTGGCTTTTCAGGGTGGCCTGATCTGGCTGGTGTGCCTGGCACTCCTCAGGCTCTGAGCTTGTCATGTGGGGTTCTGCAGGCTCTCAGCTCAGCCACGCTCACTCTGATGCTGGCTGCCAACAAGCTCATCACTCTGCCTGGGTTGGTCTCCTTCCTGCTTGGTCTGACCAACCTCTGCTCATTCTTTGGGTTTTGTTGGAGATGCCACTTTGATGGAAGCTTCTCCTCTCCTTCTCAAATCCCTGGAGCCCATTCAGCAAGTTGCTTTAGGACCCTTTGCTATATGTTCCCCAAGAACCCCGTACATCTCTACGTTGGTAAGGTAACATGTCATATTTGTAGGTAATGGTCTGATTTTATCCCTTTGTCACTCATCTATAAGCTCTACGCGAGTGTAACTACATCACATTTTCTCTCATGTCCCATCGTCTATTTCTAGGCCTCCTAGTAAGTGGGAGTGTAAGATAGCATGTTTAAGTGACGGGGTCACAGTTCTAGAAAATAAAGAGACAATCAGGTTGCATGTGTTATGATAGCATGAGGGAGTCTTTTTTTTTTTTTTTTTAAGGTTTTACTTATTCATGAGAAACACAGAGAAAGGCAGAGACATAGGCAGAGGGAGAAGCAGGCTTTCTGCACAGAGCCCAACGCGGGACTCGATCCTAGGACCCCAGGATCACAACCTGAGTCAAAAGCAGACACTCAACCACTTGAGCCACCTAGGTGCTCATGAAGGAGTCTTAATAGACTTTTCATGAGAAGTGAAGCCTAAAAGGAAGACTGTTGGAAGAATCAGACAGGAAGTAGAAACCAGCAGGACAGGAAGGGAAGAAGCATGGACTTCTCTTGAGTCGGTATAATGGAGGGCAGAAAATGTGTTGGAGAGAAAAAGGCCATGGGAAATATGGATGAGAAGAAAAGACTTAAAGTTTATTAGAGGAGAGGGAAACACGTAGGGCAGTGTTGCTAGGTAGCTGCATCCACGCTTTCGGGGGTGTGTGAACCTCTTGCAACCACATGAAAGCTTCCATGGAGATGTTGAGATGCATTTTTTTTCTTTCCCTGAGCAAATTTCATATTGTTTTGAGGATCCTGAAAGTCTGGAGATTTAAGATGGACAAAAGATCTTGTCAGGCTTAGACAAACCATGAAGTAAAGAGAAGAGGAAGACAGGAGGCCATACAACCTAGCCTGTGACATAGAGGAGAACCAGGAAGTGAATGTTGGACGTGTTTCACAGAACAGAGGTGGGTGGGGAGCAGAGGTAGGGAAGGTCATGAAAGGGCACTGAAACCCATGGAGGAGCCCCGTCACTGTCATCATCTGGGTTGTGAGGACATCATCTGCTTCGCTGAGTCTCATTTTCCCTGTTAGGAGAAGGAAGGGCTCGGGAGCATTACAAAAATACCTTCTCATCTACCTCATAAGGCTCTCATGAGGGGATCACGAAGACTTAACAACTGGAAAGTTGTGTGCGTGGGGGTTTCTCTCTTTAATTTGTTCTTTATGTGACTTCCATGGACTGTTGTGTGAAAATTCAGTCCTACCGAACCGTGGGGAGGGGAAGGCCCCTAGCACAGCTTCGTCATTAGCTACTCATTGACCTTCTGGGACTATGAACAGAGATTTACAGTACCTCCGAAGCCACAGAATCTTTTCCAACTTAGCTTACATATTGTCAGCTTGGAATACCCTATGCTGTTCTTCTAAAAGTTCCAAGCATGGAATTCTAGTCCAGGTGCCTACACTCCAGAAGAAGCAGTTTTGTGCAGTGGGCAGCGCTTGGGCCCTTGTACCAGCCTGGGCTTTTGTCTTGTTCTGCTTCTTGCTGGTGGGTGACCCTGAACCAATCACCTCTGTGCCTCCTTGGGCTTCTGATCCATAAAGTGGGAATAACAGTAGTCTCGGGCTCATGGGCAGTGCTGAGGATTATCTGGTATACTCTATGTGAAACCCTGAGAGGGGAACTGACACAATGGCTGCTTAAGATTTGGCTCCTCCAGCCTCGCCAGGCCGGGAAGTCAGCTGGAAGGGCACTCCTTCCTGAATGGGAGGTGATGGGTCAGCCCCACGGCAGCCTGTCACTGACCTCCCCATCCATAAGTTCTCTGGAGCTTCTCCAGGGTGGTGGGTTGAAAGCAATGCCTGCTTATGTATGGTGAGAGGATATTTTTGTCTAGTGCTTCTCCTGTCTTTGGGGGCTGGGAAACACCATTGTCTTTTCAAGGCCCCTGAGTCAAAGCCAGATGATGTGTTTTCATTCCTGCTCCACCACATCATAGTTTTGGAATTCTGGACAAATTATTTTCCATCACTGAGCTTTTGTGTCCTCGCTTCTGGACGGCCTCCCCAGGCGGTTGGGAAGGCTCATCAGCCTGCTCGGGCTGCCATACAGAATACCACAGACTGGGGGCTTCCGTAGCACAAGTACCTTTTCTCACCATTCTAGAGGTCAGAATTCTGAGATCAGGTGTTTGTGGCATTGGCTTCTTTGAAGGTTTCTCTCCTTGGTTTGTAGATGGCCATTTTCTCCTTATGTCCTCACGTGGTCGTCTCTGTCCATGTCTGTGTTCTAATCTCTTTTTGTAAGGGTACCAGTCAGATTTGATTAAAGCCCACCCTAATGGCCTCATTTTACCTTCATTCCCTCTCCAAATACAGTCACATTCTGAGATACTGGGCATTAGGATTTTAATGTATGAATTTGGGGCGGGAGCGCAATTCGGCCCATAACAGAAGGCTGAATGAGACACTGTATGTTAAACCCTAGTATAAAGCAGGCATTTGGTAAGTGCTAGTTAAATATGTTGACGCATGTCACTGCACTGCACTTTGCTAAGACAACTGTGGTTTGTGGAGGGGGTGGTCCTGCTGCTCTCACTTGGCTGACTTGGTAATCGGGCTTTCTTTTCTTCTATCTCAAAGCATGAGTCCCTTACGTCCTATGCCTGTCTCCCTGCTGTGCCACCACCGGTTAGGAGCTTAGGATTTTGGGGGGCTACAGTGCTTTCGAATGGTCGATCGACTCGGTGAATCTCCTCAGGCCACATATCCTTGGTGGTTTTAGGACATTATCTCTCATGTCTGGATTTTGCTCTCATGGTCACATCCCCTGTGTCACTGAAACACAAGCTCACAATTATCTTCTCGTAAAATGAAGGGAAATCTGTCCTGAACCATTTGGATCGCTTGCAATATCTTTACAAAATAGCTTTTCAGTATTTCTTCAATTAAAACAAAAGCTAGCAACTGGCAGCAGTAACAATCAGCTCAAAAATGAAGAAAAATACGTGGAAAGAGTGAGTTGGTTCCAAAGATAAGGAATGTGAAAAGCCCTCTTTTACTAGATCAATCTCTTGGAAGTTCTATCACCAGGCCCACAGTAGCAGCTCCTGTTATTGGGATTTTACTTTCTCTCTTTGTTTCCAGGTTCCTGCCTCACCAGTAATGTGTTCCTTTGAGTGGTGCTCTGGTGACTCTTTGTCACTCAAATTGTCCCTATGGCCAGGGTTAATGACTGTGAGCAAGGACTGGCTAACTGGCAACCCACCTTCTTCTGAAGAGAGGCAGACTGAGACTTCGTGAGCCTGCACGCGATTGCGAGCCACCTCTGACTCTCAGAGACCTCTCCACTCTGACCTTCTCTACTCTTTTGCTTAATGATAATTATAAATGTTCAAGAGGCCTACCACTGAGGCAAGAGGCCTCAGCTAATTGGGCAAACCGATTAAGTGGAGGTAGATACATTCCCCCCATATATGGCAATGTATGTTCCAAGACTGTAAATAATGCATTTGAGAAGAAAATGAAGCATGAAACCTAACGGAGGATTAAAAGGGAAAAGAAACAGTTTTATATCTAGATTTTGGGGGCACAGAATTTCTGGTTGCAATTTTGGATTTTCTTGATGGACGGATCTGCTTCAGGTGGGGGATGTCAAAGGCTCAGGTGTGAGTGGCAGGGGATGGGGGCTACAGCTGGAGTACAGAGAGGCCAGATGGTTTGCTAGGAAGGAGCGAAAACTCAGGGAATTCTAATGATGAGAAGGCCTCAAAGAGCTTTCACAGAGCCGGCCGACATGCTGGGAATCCTGGAAGCCATCACAATTAGCATCTAGAAATGACTGTGGGACATCCTTGCCTAAAACACAGGCCTACAGGCAATCCTGTCTTGGGGTCTGGAGCATGCGCTCAGGGCAAACAGATTATATATCAAGCATGTAGATGTAGGCAACTGTGTACAAATTTTATATTATTTATATGTATGATTTATACACACACACACACACACACACACACACACATCCACACTACGCATTTGTTAAATCTGTGCTGATTAGAATAGAATCAAATGGGGAGGAAGTTTTCCCAGTCTCCAGCCATTGTCAGCTCTCCTGTGTTGCTACTGGGAACAAGTCCCCGGCTCCCTGTCTGGGAAGGGAATGTCTTCCTGGAGCATTGGACGATGCCTGGCTCAGGCACAGGCACGCTGTCTGCCTTCCATGGAAGCCGGGCCACCAAGGAAAGGTGAGTCTATGACTTTACTCAAGCTCTCTCTTCTTGAGCTGAGAAGAGCCTAAGACATGTCCTTTAAAACAGTACAGGATCGCCTTAGATAGCCAGGTGGTCATTGTCAAAGAAGATGTTCTACTATTCATGCAGAGTTCATGGAAAGGAACTCAGCACTCTTGGGATGCTTACTAGTCCTCAAGATGCTTCTGTGTGTGTGTGTGTGTGTGTGTGTGTGTGATTTTGAGAAGCTCAGGAATAAATAGGAAGGAAGGCATCATGTTGTTTTTTTTTTTTTTTTAAGGTGAAGCACAGAGGGTTTGATTTGCCCATCTCCCGCATAAAGAAGAATCCACATAATGGACTCCTACTTGAGGGCTTTTTCAGGGAGGACATAAGATAGGAGGGCAGAGGGGGCTGGTCCTACTCTTGCTAACAGTACTGAGGCTGGTAGTTGGTAGAGATTTGAGAGGACAGGCAGAGGGAAGAACTGAGCCCTCTGTCATGCCGGGGCTATGGGCTTGCTGGCGCCCACCCACTACCTCCCTGCCCCCTGCCTATCCCAACATCATCTTCAAGCTTGAACCTACTCACTCTTGTTCTGTGAACTTATGTGACCTGAATTTCAATGCTGTGTGCAACACCAGGATACCTGACTGAGTTTCAGCTTGCCCCTGGTGGTGAGGGTGGGGTGTCACTTCTCAATAGCTCTGTGTGCCTGCCTGGTTTAGCTTCTGTCACACTTGGTGGTGCAGGAGATGGCTTGGCATACTGTAAGAATTCCATCTACTGCCCCTGGCTTTTGGCTAATTGTGTTTTAGAGTAATTCTGTATTTTCTGCTCTATGGGTCTGTTCCTGGTCTAGGGGAGGAATCAGTAAATGTGACCCCAAAAGTCTCAGTTTAAAAAGAAAAAGCCTATAAGCAAGCAGTCTGTTGGTTGGTTGGCAGCATTTCCCTTCACGTGTAGTATGTGTTTGTCGACTGTCTCACTTGGTGGCCGTTGAACTGGCACAGGTAGTTTCTCGTGCTGCTGGAGACTCTTCCTGCTGGGTTTTCTATTCTTTCTTCCCTCTGGTATCTGTATGCTCCCAGGGAGTGCTACCAAACACACTGAGGATGAGAAGAAAACACAAATGAGCCTCCATGGTTTTACAGTCCATGGTAGTTTGGGAATGCAGGGGACAGACCCACCATCAAACGGCCAGCATCCCGGGGTATGATGGGCTTGTGTGAGACTGACGTGTCAGGGTGGCAGAGGGGGCAGAGAGCAGGGTGGGGGACCATGGATGACGGCAGTTCAGATTACAGACCTGCTCTAAAGAGCTCACACCCAAACCTAGGAATTTGCTCGAAGACAGAACAGGACTTGTCTGTTCTGAACAGCTGACTTGTCACACTCAGCTTAGTGTGTGTGGCTAACTGGCTGGTGGTTCTCTGCAAAGGAGTGTGGGGGGCAGGGGATGAAGAGGAGAGGAGGCAATGTGGTTAAGTCAAGCCAAGCAGAGGACTGATCAGACAGATGAGAGGCTAAATCACAAGTGAAAAGGTGGAATGATGGCTATTGAGGAAGTGAAACAGCGAGTATGGCAAGAAGGCACTGTGGTTTGGGGGCAGAGGACTGGGGTCTTGCCTCTGCCCTTTATGAGCCAGGGAGCTTAGGAAAGGGATTTACCGTCTTTGAGCCTCCATTTTATCATCTTTATAATAATAATAATAATTATTATTATTATTTTATTCTTTAAAGATTTATTTTAGAGAAAGAGCATGGTGGGCAGAGGGAGAGAGAGGGAGAGAATCCCAAGTGGACTCCCTGCTGGGCATGGAGCCTGATGTGGGGCTCGATATTACAACCCTAAGATCATGACCTAGACTGAAACTAAGAGTTGAACCCTTACCCAACTGTGCCACCTAGGTGCCCCCATTTTATCATCTTTAAATTGTCCAAAGATAACCTCTGCCCTTCCTACCTCCCAAGGATATTCTGAGAATTCAATGGAAACATTAAAACCCAAGACTTATGTCAACACATTATGTGGCAACTGTGACTATTAGGCAAATTTGGTTGAAGAAAGAAAGGAGTAGGTGAGCATATAACAGAATATGGAGAAAAGATGATTAATCAAAATAGGCATGAGGGAGCTAGGCAGAGAACCAAGAGAGAACCAAATGGTGATGGTGTTGGGAGAGGCATCAGAGTCATTCAAAAATGCAAAAAAAGTGACAAGGTCCAATGAATGAGCACAATCTCCATGCTTGAGAACCTACCGTGTCAGCTCCTGTGCTGATGAGGGGGATGCAGAGATTGGGAGAGGGTCAGCAGGGAGGAAACCACAGGTGGGAGAGAGAAAGTCAAATCACAGTTAGTTTTAGGGAGACTGAGGCATAGGTAAGAAGTTGCATTCTGATACACGGGGTAAGTTTGCACGGGCCATAGTCAAAAGCAAGGCCGAACGAGATAGGTTACCTTATTTGAAATTTAGGATGGATAAGATCTTGATTCAAAATGGCAATCTATGAAAGGGACTTGCAATTTTTTTTTTTCTAGAGAGAATACTTTCATTTATTTGCTCTGAATCCAATTATTTGCTTTAAACTGGATGTTTCATCACATGCAAGGGGGACCGGAGAGAGTCCTGTCTCTAACTGAAGAGAAGGCAGGTCAAGCTTCTGTAATTCAGTGTCATGAGAAGTTAAGGGAAGAGTTTCTGCAAGGAGGTGACAACACTGTTCAGCCTTTCAGGAAGGGAGCCAGTGAAAATGGAATGATTGTAGTTGATTTAAGGGGTAAAAGTTGAGAGGCAAAGGACAACTAAGGTTGAAAGGGCTTCTCTGAGTAGTCCTTTTGTTCATGGGTGAGACGTTGTCGCTGATGGGTTCAAGGGGAGTGGGAGGGCACGGGAGAGGTGGGAGAGATGATGGATTGCCAACGAACCTATGAAGAATGAGGCAAAGCAGCATGAAACCATTTGTTTGGGCTTTATAGATTTTCTAATAAAAACGTCAAGGTTTTTTCACACCATTTTGAAAATGTCATCAAATGCAAAACAGTTCTCCCTGTGTCAGTGACAAAGGCTGCATTTCCAATGGTAAATTCCAGCCCAAAATGCAATAACAAACTTTGTCAGGTTTTCCTCCAAATCAAACCAGGGGTCAGGTTTGGTCCAGGACCCTTCAGGGTGACCTTTGCTCCTTCACGGGACCTGACCTCTCCCAACAGAATCCATAACTTTCCCCGAGGGTGAAGTATTTGGGGGAGTGAGCAAAGGTTAGCGTTAGCCCAGTGGAAATATCCCTAAAACTAGGGAGTACACTTCTGAGCCACGTCTGGGGACTGAAAAACATATTTCTGAGTCCCTGACTTAGGTTATTACTGATGCGACTCTTAAAAAAAAAATCTTTCAGTGAAATTTTCTTGCCTCTTCTCCCCCTGCCTCATCTCTCCCTTGTAATCTGCCTGCCCCACTTCCTCAAAGTTATTATTATTATTTAAATCATGTGACAGCCTGGCTTCAAGACCTTCAATGGCTCCCCCCCCCCTTTTTTTTTTGTTTTCACTTTTATAGCATTTTCATTTAACCTAAGAAATCCAAAATATTATCGCAACATGTAACCCACATCAGAATGATGAATAGGATATCTTATATCCTTTCTTTATACTGAGCTTCAAAATCTAGTGTGTACTTCACAGTTACAGTGCATCTTAATTTAGAAGTTAAATTTAATCAGGTATATTTAATTTGTATTTAGCTTTCATAAGATTTACAGTTCAAAGAGAAGATTCACTGAGCGGGTTGTTCAAATATACCTTAAAATTTTCCAATAACTGAATCAAATGTCGGTTTTCAGCACTGAATTTGCACTGGTTAAATTAAATCAAAACTTAAAAATCTCTTTCTTCTTACTGCAGAGTAGTATCCCACTGTAGACATAGATCATTACACCCTTTGCCTTTCAAATTAAGTGCAAATGCCTTTGACTGGCCTACTTCCTTTGCAGCCTTCTCTTCCAGTTTGTGGGCATGTACCCTGTACTCTAGCCACATTCACGCAGTCTTTCCTCATTCTCACTTCTTGTCTCCAATGAGCTGTCATGCCCTCCATCTCGAGCATTTTCCCTTCATGCCACCTTTGCCTATTAAAATTCCACCATTCCTTCAAGATTTACCCGAGAAGCCACTTCTTCCATAAAATCTTTCCTGATTTCCTCAAGAGTGATTTCTCCTGTCTTGAAATCCTTTAAGTCACGTTGGAACCTCCAATCAATCCACTTTAACGGGTATTCTCGTCTACTCCCAAAGGTTTGTCCCCTTGAAGTGAAAGCACAAAAATGTGTGAAGCTGTGCCTCACACATTTTATAACCCCCTACGCCTGCCACCTGCAATTAAGCTTCGTTGTGTTGCCTCCTGTGGGCCATCACGATTGAGGAAGGATGGAAGCATTCAGTTCAGAGTGAGTTCTTTTTAGGTTCACTTCTACTGAGTGTATATGTTGAAAGGACCATATATGGGGCGGGGCGGGGGGGGAGAAAAGAAAAAAAGAAGAGAGAACAGTTGAGTTCAGAACATTGGTCTAGCCTAGTGCATCAAGGCTGCTGCCTTTGGACTTTTGTGGGTGTCTTCTTTCTAGGCCCGGAAGCAGAGGCCAGGAATGGACTTGCATATATGCTGCTTTCCTTCTCTTGCTGAAGTTCTGATGTAAAATGTTAAAGGGCCAAGAAGAAGGAGCAGTTTCTGAAGGGACTCTGTTGCCTTCATGGGGTTTCTTGTTGGGGGCTTGCTCTATAGAGTCTCACAGGGTCTCTACTAGGGTCCTGCTCCAAACAATTCCTCTTGGATCTTCTAAGGATGGGGGTTAGTAAACACTGGAGGGCGTTACTTCTGAGGATCAAGACAAACAGAGGAGTTAAATTCTTTGACTTCTACAAAAAGTACTCCTGTTCTGTCTGGAAGAGGCAGAGGTCAACTCAACAGGCTTGCCGCCTTCTGCTTCCCGGAGCCCCTGAAGTGTTGGTTGTCCTTTTACTGATGCTCAGGCGAGAGTTTGCAGGAAGAAAGGAAGGAAGGCGGGAAGAAAACTTTGAGAAGCTTGATAAAGCAGCTCCCAGCTACAGAGCGGAGGAAGGAATTTGCAGGGTATGGGAAGCCACTGTAGGGATAACTGGCAATGACTTAGTCTGTTAGATGGTTGGTTTAATTTTTTTTTTTTTTATTATTTATGATAGTCACAGAGAGAGAGAGAGAGAGAGGCAGAGACACAGGCGGAGGAAGAAGCAGGCTCCATGCACCGGGAGCCCGATGTGGGATTCGATCCGGGGTCTCCAGGATCGTGCCCTGGGCCAAAGGCAGGCGCCAAACCGCTGCGCCACCCAGGGATCCCAGATGGTTGGTTTAGTCCTAGATCTACCAGTGGCTTACTGTAGAATCTTGAGCAAGGCAACCTTGAGCTTGAGTTTTCCATATATAGATCAGACCTTTGCCTGTCATTTCTGATAACCTGGCCAAACATTATAACTGTTTCAGCTTCAAGCTGGAGAGAAATGCAGTCCCCTTCCTCCCTCCCTCCTTTATGTCCTTCCTTCCTTCCTTCCTTCCTTCCTTCCTTCCTTCCTTCCTTCCTTCCTTCCTTCCTTCCCCTTTCTTCCTTCCAACAGATATTTATCAGGTACATGCCCTGTGCCAGGAGGATCTAGCCGTGAGCAGGACAGTGGAAGTCCCTCACTTCATACATATGCTAGCAACAGCCAGACAAGGAAATATACATAATATGGGCTAGTGATAAATGCTCCAAAGGGAGATAAAGGTGGGTGAGGGGACAGAGCAACAGAGAGCTGTGTGAGGCAGAGCAATCTATCTAAGGCAGCTTCCTCTGAGGGGGTGGCACTGGAGGAGAGACACCTGGATGGAAATAAGGGTGTCACCGGGGGAACCTCCGCGGTATCTGCAGAGAGAAGAGTTGAATCAGGCAAATGTGCCAGCTGCATGACCCTGGGCGAGATAATAACTTCTGTGAACCTCCCTTTGCCTGGTTTAAAATAAAACTAACACCTACTTGACAAAGTGCTTGTGTAGATTAAATGCAGTAAGGCATGTGGAGGCTTGGCAAGCGGTGGAGGCTGGACGCGGGTGGGTGTTAGCCGTGAGCTGGGTGCCCCGGGTGCAGTCTGGGCCAACAGACTGGGTGCTCCTCCTACTTCTCCCCAGGACGCTGCAGCCCCCCAGACTCTCTGGGTGTCTTTCTCATTCAGTGAAAGCGGGCAACAACGCTTGTCCCCTCCTCAAAGGAAGGCCAAAGGGCAAGCAGGGGGGCAAATGAGATCATGCTTCAAGCCAGCTCTTCCAAGGCTCGGAGGTCCAGTGTGAGGCTTGCCCCCCGCAACAACCCCCCCCGCCCCAGCCCAGTGGAGGGGGTCCCTGGGGGTGGGCACAGCCTCCTGCACTAGGACGGGTCCTTTAAAAACGTGGGCTTAGCTGGAGCCAGAGACAGATTTGCTCTCGCAAGAGAGGGCTGGGACGAGAGCCAGCCCCAGGGTGGAGGCTCAGCAGAAGGGCGGCTCGGCTGACCACCAGGAAGCAACAAAGCGGCAACACAAACAGGAAGCAGGACCGCTGGTGACAGGATGGGGCCCTGCGAGGGACTGGGGGGGGCACCCTGGGCTGGAGGGTGGCCTCCTGTGGGGCGGGGTGAGACCAGGCCAGGCCAATCCCCCTTTCATTCGCTTAAAAAACAAAACAAAAAACAGCACAGAAAGAACCTATTTCAGCCTCTTTTGTGCCCCCCCCCTTCCTTCTTGCCTCCATCCACGGCCACGGCCACCTGGTAATTAGCGAACTAGCACCTCAGCGCGGGGCCTGCTATCACCCTGCGCGGCTTCCAGAGTCCCCGGAAAGCCGGGCCTGCCTTATTGTTTAGGAACCTGCCGGTAAGGGCATCTAACACATGATTGACTCCCAATGAGAACAGGATCTGCATCTAAAATAATATGAGTAAATTGCAGATTGATTCATGGGACAAAGCACCCAGCAGCCCAAACTCCATTCTTCCTTGCGAGTTCCATCTCCTATCTCCTGTCAGTCTCAAAATTGATAGAACAGCCTGGAGCCATTGAACAGAGTTATGTCTGCAATCACCTTTCTAATTCTTGCATATAGGTGCCAATATGTCAAGAGGACCCAGGCAAGGGGACAACAGGGTGGCTTTATTTAGCATTATGACAAGCAAACACTTGAATACCAAGGGGCTCATGAGCCTTCCAGCAGCAGGAGAAGAAAAAAAAAAATTAAAAAGCTCCTGCATGGGTTGCCTGCCTCGTGCTCTAGCGGCCCTGTACGGTGCAAAAAAAGGAGATTATCAACAAAAGGTTATTCAGCCGTTCCCCGAATAAACCCAAAGGTACCAAGTATGGACAGAGCAGATGTCAGGAGACTGAGCCCTATTTTGGAAAACTGCCGAGATATTTAGAAATCGCGCTTTCTTATTAACCCAAGCATAATGCTGGAAGTCCTTTAAAATAAAACTTCCCAGATGCCACCTGCATCTGACATGGCAGTAGGATGAATGCCAGTGCGTCCACTGATACTGGAAACCCTCTTAAGAAACAGCCTCGAGTGATTGTTCCGGCACAAACAAATCACAAACTAATTTATGTATTCCTGCAGCTGCACCCCAGCCGAGGCAGGAGTCGGACCAATTCACAGTTGACTAGTGCTGTCTCATTCTTTGCAGATTTTGGCATTTAACTGTAATTAAGATTTATTGTTCACTAGCTTGCAGGTCAGGGCAAGCATGACAATATGGGTAACTTTTCTGTTTACTAGTAAAATGTCTGGTAGGAGGAAGCCTCAAACCTTCCAAGCAGAACTTGACAGAAATAAATAGCACCTCTTCACTCCAGGATCAGCGCATTACCGATTTTAATCAGACGCGAGAGTTCTCTTTAAGGGAGGGCAGGGAGGAATCGGAAAGAGCTAGTGAACTGTGCTGTTGCTCTTGCACCAGAAGGGTACGGGCCAGAAGCCAAATCAATTATTGCTGATCTTCTGGATTTGGGGACGGGATTGTCAGCTCGGTGTGGGAGGGACTGAGACCTTGATGCCGACAAAGGTTCTGCAGAGACTGGGACCTGTGGGTCTCCATGGCCCCTCCTTGCAACAGAGAGGAGAATCATCGCTCATCTGTCCCCACTCTCAAGGATGCCCTTGGACCAAATCAGATGGCCGGAGGAGGAGGGAGGCAGGGTTCAGCAGTCAGCGGCCACTCACCTTTTACAGTCTGTCTGCTGAGGTCCTGTGCAGGTGACCCACGACACAGTGGGTGTGAATGAACAAACGCTCTGCAAGCAGACAGATGAAGAAGGGCATCTCATCCCACTGGTTTATTAGAAGGCAGAAATGCTGAAGCATAATGTCCTTCAGTTTTCCAGCATCTATAATTTATTATATATTATTGTGTGTCCTCCTTGGAGTATTTTTGTCAGAGCCTTTATAAAATAAGAAAACATTACTCACATGGCCCAGAGATCTGGACCCTGGGTTTATTCTGTTTCTCCTGTTCCCTTTCAAAGCAGGGGTGGGGGTGGTGGAGAAGGGGGGGTGGTAGGGAAGGGAAAAATAAAAAACCCTTGCTCTTCACTTCATCGTTGACTACAGAATAACATTTATATGATATTGTGAAAATATCTCTGTATCTCACTCTAAACTGCATATCATTCAAACTGTGGCTTACAAAAATCCATACCACACTTTAGGAAAAAAATGGAAAATAAGTGAGTGAGAAAATTGTGTGATTCCTGGCATTCTCCTGTTCACGTTGTCTATCGATGCTGGAGCTACCGGTTCTTAGAAGTTGAAGAGGGTCGGGTTCTGTTTTGAAGTGATCCAGTCCTTCCCCAGTTGCCTTAAATCGAGCACATTTGTTTTCCTCTTTGTTGGAAAAAAGATCTCAAGATTCTAAGAAGTATAAGGGAGCTTTTGTTTTGACATTAAGAGAAAGCTATAAAAGCAAGCGTCTTTCCCAAAGGTACAAGGAGGAAAATGGGTGCGAAATTAATTTTAATGGTGGATAGAGACAAAAAAAAATCTAAAAAGGGATTTAAAAGAAAACTTCTCACCTATTTTACCAACTGGAGGTGTTTTATAGTCCTAGATACCAGATTTTTAGTCTTGGGGGATCCAGTTCAATTAAAATGATGCTGAATCACAAAAGAGGAAAATATAATTGAGGGAAGAAGGATTCTAATATTTAGATTCAGTTGTTAGGGACATTTTTAACCACTTAAAAAAAAAAAAAGCCATTCTTCCGTTCCACTAAACTCACAATCACTCGTTTAATTATCAGAGCTTGCCAGTTTAAGGCAGCATTGCTCTGTCCCAAGGACACTGGAGCCAGGCCCAGAAAGGTCGAAGTAAGTCTCACTGGGAGCACACTTGACCCTAACGTGAGCCCCGTTTACCAAGCCACAGAACTTTGATCCTTGGTGATGCTGTGCAAGGTGATCTCTAGAGAATGCAAACAGCCCCTCGACAGCTTCTCGCCTTGCTGATCCAAGCAGAGCACATTTATAAACTCGGCCTCAGCCATCGCGGATGCAGACAGGCATAGGAAAGGAAAACTGCAACCATTTAGTGGCCAGGACATCACCGAGCCCACTGCTGTTCAGTACAGACAATGGGAGGAGGAGAGAGGGAGCGTGCAGTGGCTCAGAACAGGTGGGAAGCTGGAGGAGAATCACTTTGCTCTCAGCTGGGGGGGGCTTTGTGGAGGAAGCAGGATCTCAGAGGCTGGTAGAATGATTGCAGGAGACAGCTTGCGGAGATGGGATGGGGCAGGGTTCCAGGCACAGGGCCTCCTGCCCAGGAACGAAGGAAACCTTGAAGGAGGGAATATGGTGCTTAGTTGAAGGGGCAGTGGGAAAAAATCCAAGGAAGGAAGAGGAGGAATGGGCCATGTAGTAGCAGGGCTGCTCGGATGCCCAGGATGTCCGACATCCTCTTCCACTTGAACGCAATCACTATTTCCCCATCCTTGCTGAAAACGTTGTTGCTGTTAACAGTCTTTGGCATTTGAGCTTTAGTTTTTAGAATAATATTGTGCCCACGTCATTCCCCCATTCTTAATGGAGTGTTAAAAAATGAGAGATGATTCATCAAAGACTGCCCGGAATATAGATAAAATGGATCAAAACACCGAAAATGGAAAATAATGCCATGGTTTGCAAAATTTTAAAATGTGCTTCTTAAATTAGAGAAGACGGGACCACAGGGTAACGATTATTTCCTGAGAGAGTTAGAATTGGGAATTTCCTTCTACGAGGAGGAAGGTAAACAACAGTTTTTTTTTTCTTTTTTTTTTAAAGATTTTATTTTATTTATTCATGATAGACATAGAGAGAGAGACAGAGAGAGGCAGAGACACAGGCAGAGGGAGAAGCAGGCTCTATGCAGGGAGCCTGACGCAGGACTCGATCCCGGGACTCCAGGATCACGCCCTGGGCCAAAGGTAGGAGCTGAACTGCTGAGCCACCCAGGGATCCCCAACAGTTTTCAATCTATAAGGAAGAAACAGGGAGCTGTCAGAGATTTCAGGTGCTTTAAATAGATATTGCTGAATTATCCTTTATTTTTATTTTATTTTTAAAAAATATTTTATTTATTATTTATTTATTTATGAGAGACACACGGAGAGGCAGAGACATAGGCAGAGGGAAAAGCAGGCTCCCCATGGGCAGCCTGATAATGGGACTGGATTCCGGGACCCCAGAATCGTGCCCTGAGCCGAAGGCAGACACTCAACTATTGAGCTACCCAGCTGTCCCTGCTGAATTATCCTTTAGAAATGGTGTAGGGGTATTTATGCCTACCGATAGCCTGTGTGAGACTGGCTAGTCCCCAAAGCTCTTCTCAGAAATAGAAGTTATCAGTCTTATGGTATCAGAGGCCAAGAACTGGTATCTCATTTCATCTTGACCTTCCCTGACTGTGAGGAGGAGTGCTTATCTAAATCCAAATCCCCATCCAAATGGAAATGTATGCCTCTATTAACCTACTGTGACCACTTGCATCTCTTCGATGAATTGCCTGTTCAAACTCTTTGCCCATTTTTCTATTGGGGTCTTTGTCATTTATTATTTTTGCAGAAGTCCTTTGTATATTAGGGATATACTGTTAGCACACTGCACATGAGGGATGTACCACTGGTATACTGTATATTAGGGATATGCTGTTCACACACTGCACATTAGGGATGTACCGTTAGTATACTGCACATTAGGGATATACAGTTTGTACCTTGCACATTAGAGATAGACCATTAGTATATTGCACATTAGGGACATACCACTGGTATACTGTATTTTAGGGATTCACCACCAGTGCAAGAGAGTGCTCACTCTATTGCACCTTTCAGTAGAACTAATTTTCTTTAGTTTAACAGTCTAAAAGGGGATTTTGATATTTTTGCTTGCATTTATTTACTTAATGATGAGTCTGAAAATGCTTTTTAAATATTTTTTATTGCAAATTCATATTTCTCTTGCAAATATCCCCTTGCCTATTTTTGGAAGGAGGTGCCCATCATGTTTTGCTTACTGGTTTAAAGATTTTTTTTTTTAAATTTTTATTTATTTATGATAGTCACACAGAGAGAGAGAGAGGCAGAGACACAGGCAGAGGGAGAAGCAGGCTCCATGCACCGGGAGCCCGACGTGGGATTCGATCCCGGGTCTCCAGGATCGCGCCCTGGGCCAAAGGCAGGCGCCAAACCTCTGCGCCACCCAGGGATCCCTGCTTACTGGTTTATAGGACTTCTTTATAGGATAGAAATCCAAGAAATCTAACTTATGGCAAATAATTTATCATACAAATTTTAGGCTCTTTAGGTATCCAGGCTTTATCAGTGAACTTTTCTGCTTGGTTTATAAGAGAACTTTGGCTCTGTAGGTGAGATGGGATGGGGAGACGGTGTGTGTTTCAACTCTGGCTTGTATTCTCCTTAAATTTGGAAATCAAATATAATTCACCATCCGAGGATTAATTTCCTTTTGAAGAACATCCCGTCTGATCTATACAAGAATAGTATTTCCTCTTGTAATATGGCTTTGACCATGTACCATTTAACATAGTAACGCTGGCCTTACTGTATTAAAGGTGCATTTGCTTGACTTTATTACCTTTGAGCTGATGAATTAAAATGCGTCTGCTTTCTCTCTTGTCTAAGGGGCCTGGGAGCGAGGGTGAGGTGGGTGGGGAGTAGGGTCCAGCAAATAGAGCAGAATAGCAAGCTGTAAGAAGGGCAGGGAGCAGACTGGAACCTGGGTACTGCCACCTTGCTCCCTTCGTCTCTGCTTCTCACTGACTTCTGACTTCATTTTATTCTCTCCTTTGGTAGGTTGGCTTTCTTCACGGGGCAGAAAACATTTTGCACTTTGAGCGCCTGGAGCATGGATGACTCAGTTCTCTTTTAACTGCTTCCTACAGAAGCAGGTTGATCCAGGTTGCCAGATAAAATATGGGATGCCCGAACACGTAAGAATTTCAGAGAAATAATTCATTATTTTTAAGTTATAAGTATCTCCCCAAAGTTTTGTGAGATATACGTACACAAACTCAAATTTAACTGGACATCCTAAATTTTTATTTGTTAGGTTTGGCAACCCTAGTCAGGAAGGAGCCCTCTTTTAGGCCAGTTGGCCCAGAGCCAGGGAACTGGGAATCTGCCCACCCCCACATCAGTTAGTGGTAGCCTGTGGGCTAGATCGCGTCCTCACTGCTGCTCACTTGCTGCTGGGTGGGGGTGCGGGTGGTTACTAGGCTGAGCAGACAACTCTGAGGGTGTTCACCATACTTGCTTATTTAGATTAGCTGTTCCTCTGCCTGGAATGGGCTTTCTGCTGGATCTCTCCCCTGGTGCTGAGCACCTAATCACGCCCCCGACTCCCCAGCACAGTGCTCTATGATTCACGGTCTCTGGTCCTTTGTGCTGTGATATAACCTCCATGAAGTCAGGGGCTTCTCCAGTACGTTCCAACAATTTATTAAGGGTCTATCTAGCATGCCTTAGGTCCTAGCACGTACCTGGTTGGAAAGAGTACAGCCCCAAATCCCTCTGTTACCTGGTTTTCCTTTCACATCTGTCCCTCAGGCAACAATCCTACAGGAGAGCCAGCACTATTCTCTGGAGGCTGCCTCTCAGCACTCAAACATGCTGAGGACACGTGTGCTGGTCCTTCCTCCTCCAGGGTTTCAGCCCACTCAAGCATGTGTTTCCCTTTGCGCCTTCCATCCCGGCCCGCCCAGTTACCACCAGGCCTTGCATGTATGCAGGGTCTCAGCCCTGGGTGTGGGTAGCTTGTCAAGGTGATCCCACCAGCAAAGGGAGACCGTGTTGGGACAGAGGCAGTGGACAGGATACCGGTGAAGACTGCAGGAGATCCAAATGAGCTCATCCAGGGAAGCTGCACCCAGGACACCCTGGGATGGCTAGTTAACAGATGGTTCCAGAAGGACAAAGGTTTCTTGGCCCTCCCCTTCCGTGCTCCCCCTCTTCCCCTGTGTTCTCCTCCTCTTTTCTCCGCTTGTCCAGGATTTGCTCTCCTTTTCTTTCCTCCTATTTCAAGAGTGCTCTCTGTACAATGGACACCCTACCTACTTTGTTCTTTTCTTTTCTTTTTTCATTTTATCGTTTTAACAACCCTACAGTATCAGCAATTTGTATTTTAAAAAAATGGAAACATTAGGAAATGAAAAGCCTTAAGGAAACCCAGCCAGAGAGTGATGGAGACGGGCTTTTAACCCAGATCTTCTGACTGCAGAGTGTGCAGTTGTAAGCACCACGTTATACTGCCACGTAGCCCTCTGCAGATGAAATTTCAGGCTGCCTGGTAGGTATAGGGACGGGCGGGCAGGCAGATAGGCAGGGGAGGTGTGACTGCGCGGGTGCGCTTCCAACTTTACCCATGACCAGGCTGGGTACCGGCTGTCTCCCTTCCCCTCCCCACCCTGCCCACCGCATCCCTCCATCACCTGCCTTCATTCTGCCTCTTTGTTTTCCATGCATTACACTGTTAGGTTAGCTGTCTCCTCCCCACATCGAGGGAGGCATTATTACTTTGCAAACAAAACATGTCCCGCTTGCCCTGGAAGATGGGTTGTCTGGAGAGATTTCCTGCAGACTGCTGTGCTCATCCTGGCTCAGGCTTCTTGTAAACTGCAGTCACAGAGGGTGGCACTTCCTGCCGGAGAGAAACCTTGTCCTCTCCCTGACCTCTGTCTTATTATCCCTTGCCGTCCATCTTGGGATGCTTCTCCCGTTTGCACGAAGGCCTTGTCCTGCCAGCCTCCGGATGCCTCAGGCAGAGAGAAAACCACATCATTCGGAAGTAGCAGGGGACAGACGGACGTCGCAAAGTGGGGTACGTCCCTGCCTCAGTCCTCACTGGCCCTTTGGCCGACGCACCTGCTGACCCTTCCCCAGAACCAGCCCAGGCCAAGGCTTGCACTGAGCTCCAGTGTGGTCAGTTATGTCAACAAATAAATAAAGGTGAAAAGAGCAGGGGTTCCTTCCTGGCCCCTTTCTAGAACCTCCCTTAAGTGACATAATTCTAATCCCCAGCTGCAGCTGAGAATGTGTTTCAAGGGCGCTGCTTCAGACAATGCCTGCCACAGTCGCTCCTTCTTCAGCTCCAAACTGTATTTTGCCTCTGGCCTGGGAATCTCCCTCTCTGTCTCTCTGTCTCTCTCTCTGTGTCTCTCGCCAGGCCCCTCAGTCACTCTCTTTCCAGGTTTTAAAAGGGGAAGAGATTGGGAAGCAAATCCAAACCCTGATTTTTGAGTGGGGAGAAGCCTTTCACATGAAGAAAGAACATACATTAATAGCTTGGAAAACAATGGTAATATTTAATTAACCTTTTGAAATGGCTGATCTGCAAATCTGCACGTGTCAGCTCATCTTCAGAACAGAGGGACCGTGTGTGCCGATGCCAAAATCAACATGCTGGGTCCGTGCATTTCTTCCGTGGGGATTTCACAGGGGGGAAAAAGCAAGACCCGTTTCCCCCCTCCTCCTCCCCCCAACAAAATCAGTTGTTTTACTTTAAAAATTCATGTGATCCAGCTGCCCTCGTCAGGGTTGGATGTAGCCTGTTGTGCTACACATCTGAGAACCCCAAGTTGAAGCTTGGCTCCTTTCCCTGTCACTATAGAGCAGACAGGCTGCGGGCCTCCTGGGGGCCCGAGGGTCAGTTCCGATGACAGCAAGAATCAGCTCGATGCTCTTGGAGCTCTCCCAACACAGCGCATGTCCACAGGACAAAGGGAATCAGACTCATCTGCAAGTGTCAACTCTCTGGCTTTTTTCATGATTTAATTTTTTTTTTCCTTTAAAGGTGGTGTGCTCTCTTCATGTGAGAAGTCGTGTCATCCAGGGAGCGCTGGGGTTGGCTCATTAAAATATCACCTGGTTAAAGTAAATCAATGTTGATAGAATTGTTGAAGGTATTCCCCCTCGTGGAGCTGGTTTGTCCTGCCGATCAACTGGTTACTCCCGTCGCGGGCTGAATGGAAACCCCTCCTTTCTGCTCGGCATCCCATACCTGCATTAATGAGCAAGGCTCCCGCAATGTAATCAGAAGCCTGGGTTGAGGGGTGGTGACTAATGCGTTTCATTTCCTTTTATCAACAGCAGTAGTGCAAAAGAATTAGAGAGGGCAGTATTTGCTTTTTGGGACTTCCAAAAATGAAAGGGTGTGAGCATGGAGCAAATGAATATGGAATAGTTGATTTGTACCGGTAAACTGTACAGACGCATCAATGAAACAGTAAGATGCATTCTGAAACGTTAAGAAAAATTGCCGAAACTTGTAAAAAGCTTTTTGTTGTTGCTTTTGTGTGTTTCGAAGCATCAGAGAAAAGGGTTTGGGGCTTTTAACAAATGTGGCAAATCTGCCAAGCTTTGGGTCAGGATGACTCAAGGCATCTGGAGACTTGATCGAGGCCAGAAGATGCACAGTTGATCAAATAAAGCAATTATTTGATTGCTAAGCTCTCCATTTTCCTGATTGGACGAAATGTGTCCTCTTAGCACAATCGGGTACAAAGATTCCAAAAATGATCTTATCTTTGTCATTCTGGCAAGATCAAAAGATGTGGGGATTAAGAAATTAGGCTCGAATGTGTGAGTTCTTTCGTGAGATGGCCAGGACAGTGCCCTTCCAGAAGAAGTGGCTCATCATTGAGACCATATCCCTCAGGAAGAAGCCTAACCACCCAACTCACCCAAAGACAAGAGCATCAAAGACAATGACCCAAAAAGTGTGATAAATATCAAATCCACCAGTGGCAATTGCCAGGTCGACAGCCAAGGTTTTCTCGGTTCCAAAAAGCATGGAAGGTTTCCTGGAGGTAAAAAGAAAATTTACGGTTTGGTTGTGAGCCTACACCTAGAGACCACTCGCTACACTCCAACCGCCTTCTCAGCACATTTAAATGCCTTATCTCCCTTACCTCTTTTAATCCTTACAACAAAGCTGTGAGGTGTTTACTAGTGGTAGCCCCATTCTACAGGTGAAGAATCCGAGGCACAGAGAGGTTAAGTAACTTGCCAAGGTCACACAGGATATACTGACTCTGTGTAATAATTGAAGAGTTGAGGAGGAAGGTATCAGTTATATCCAATGATCTGTATTTTGTTTTAATGTGTTTTCTGCTTTATTCTGTCTTCGTTGTGTTTAGTAACTGACCTTGACTGTTCAACCTGACTTTCATGGTATGTAGTAGCGTTGAGAGCTTCCAATGCCAGGTTCTTCTGAGAAGCTAACCCTGACCCCTTCATCCACTCCAGGATGCATGGGTCTTTACTCTGTGAGAAGAGAAACAGAGCAGATCTTAGATTTTGGGGGGAGAGCATAGTCATCCTGAACGCACTCAGGACTGAAGTCAGGCAGATTGAGAAAAGAGAGCAATGGGAGAGGAGAAACTCTGCATGTGTGTACAGCATTCTCATCCCCTCTCTGCTTTCCCCCTTGAAAAAGAAAGCCCAGTTTCAGGAAGGAATTAGAAAAGGTAGGAGAAAGGCAAAGTGTTAGAAAGATGAAGATGACTTCCCTACTGGGCTGCCACCCTCCCTGTGCCCTGCTTCTCCGGACAGGAGAGTAACATCCAGACTCCTGAGAGCATCAGACCTCAGAGCCGGGAAGGACCTGGATATATGGCCTGTTCGAAGTAGCCTGATTTCTGGCCTGGGCATGTTTAAACCACCCAGAGCTAATACAATGTGGCGAGTGGGACAATTTCTCAGTAAGGAAAGAGCACGTGGGGGTGACATTCTGGGGTCCTGCCGTCCAAACAAAGTGTCTTATGTATTGGCCACCACACAAAGACGCTTAACGCAGCTCCCAACAGATTTATTTGGGGGGAAAAGCCTCTGCACTCCTCTCTAGGGAGCAGGCCCCCCTCTGACATTCAAAACTAGAGGCCACCAAAAGGCAATGTGAATAATGTGAATAATCATTGATGCCTAGTGCCAGTAGCAACATCCACCGAAGCCGAGCGGCTTTTTGGATGTTCCTAATTCCCGGGGCTGTTCAACTATCACATATAGTGATTAGCTCTCTTGAACATCTACGTCTGCTCCCAGGAGGTGGCGGGGGGTGGGGTGGGGGGCAGGGAAGAAAACTGTCTGTGCATCCATAAAAGCGGAGGCCGTGTAAATGTGCGTGTATGTGTGTGCGTTTGTGCATGCAAGTGATGAGAGGCGGAGGGCCTGAGCAGTTTTCTGAGATTCCCCAGAATACGGAAGGCTTGTGGTGCATATGGGAGAACTGACAAGTATACCAGAAGGTGAGGAAATGGCTGGAAGCAACACTAATGCCACTCCATCTGGAAAGAGGGGTACTGTTTAGTACGTCTGGAAAGCATTATTTCTGCAAATAGCTCAACCTCTATCAACTTTCAGGCAGGGATCCCGATCTGCTGCCAAAATGAGATCTCCCTGATGGCTGTGTGGCGGGAGAGGCTGAGGAAATGAACTAAGGGCGGAAAGTAGGAAATGTGCAGAGATGGCAGCAGGCAAGGTACCACGCAGCAAGCACCTGCCTCTCTCCAAAAAGACAGCCGGGCCTTCACATCGCATTAGGCCGGGCCGTGCTCGGGGAGGGCTGCACCTGGCGGGATGTGGGGCTCACCAGCCAGCTCCGACAATTTCTTGCCATTTTTGGGCTCAGAAAAGCCCCAAAGACAGTTAGCCAAATGGCTTGCCTGCATTGATTTTTATACCCGGGGGTATTTTGAAGGAAATTAAATCCATGTGTTTCTGATTCAGCTGCCATTAGCACATGAAAACGCTGTTTTGTGAGAGTTCTGGTATGCCGTGGGTGCCTTCGCGCAGCGCTGCTAAATGCCATAAAACCGTCTAGCCAGACACGGAGGTGCAAGAAGCCGGGTGCGTTCTGCTATACGCCACTTCCCTGCCTATCCAGAAGGCAACATGTTTTTGTCATTTGCATCCTTTCTGAATGTAGCACAACACGGTTTCTCATGCCTGTTAATCATCTATCATTTCCAATTTGAGTGAAGCCGTGTGAGTGTGGATGATGAGAAATTGCCTTTAACCACTAATAGCTGGGGGGGGGGGGGATTCATATCAGAACAGCCACCAAGGCTGGCGCTGGTCTCCAGGTCCACGGGCAGGAAGGCCGGCTGACATAGGACCCCAGGAAGGCCCACGCGGCTTCTGGTCCATCACACCTAGAAGCAGGTGAGCCTGTGCCGGCAGCGAGGCACGGTGGGAGAGTCCGGGCCTGGGAGTGGGAGAGGAGGGTCTCGTTCCTGCCCTGCTCCTTGCTTTTCCTGAGCTTTCTCTGTAATGATCGTGGGGCCAAAGGCTATTGGCTTAGGGCCCTTTCTAGGCCTGACATTTTTTGATTAAAAATTGGCCCCGGGGGGAAAAAATTGGCCCCCGGGGCACCTGGGTGGCTCAGTCGGTTAAGCGTCTGCCTTCAGCTCAGGTCATGATCTCAGGGTCCTGGGATCGAGCCCCGCTTGGAGCTCCCTTGTTCCGCAGGGAGTCTGTTCCTCCCTCTCCCTCTGCCACTCCCCTTGCTTGAGCTCCCTCGTGCTCTCTCTCTCAAATAAATTAATTCTTTTCCAAAAACCCTGGCCCATATTTGTCCTTAGTTATCATATTCACTGATGATTGCATGTATTAGGGCCCTAGAATGTTCTAGTATGTTTCATGCTCAACACTGAGGACACATGATAAAAAGCACGTTTTTTGCTTTTGGAGGGAGGAGGAAGGTGAGGGGACTGATTGATAGAGCACTGACTGTGAGACTGGCCCCATGCCAGGAGCCATGCCATCTTCATAAGAATATTCCAAAGTGGCCATTATTGTCTCTATTGTACAGATAGAATTGCCCTTAGGATCAGGAAATTGGATAATTTGTTCACGGACACAGAGCTCATCAATTGAAGACTTAAGGTGCGGAGTCTTATTCCTGACCCCAAAGTTCAGTTCTCTTTCCTCCTTACTGTTTCATACAGCCTAATGTGGTCAGTGATAAATATATACATATAATACATAATATCTTATATCTGGAATCACAGAGGACAGTGCGCCTAATTCTGTTTGGGAGATGTTGGGGGATGTCACTGAGAAGATATCTGTGTTGACTTTTAAAGGATGATCGGGGGTTGACCAAATAGGGGTGGAAAATGGGTTGGGAATGGTGGAGGGAGTGGTGTGCATAAAACATAGGGTGAAAAGGAGAGTGAAGAGTTTCAGAAGCCAAAGGCCTGTCACCTACTTCATTTCTGCCTCAGTAATTAATGTCTAACCTGCTGACAACGTCCAGGTCACCTTTCTCCTGCGGACACACTTGTATCTTGATTGCGTACTATCTTAGCGGAAAGATGAGAACTCTCGTCTTTTTGGACCTCCAGTCCAATCTCACTGTTCCAGCTAATGGGCTCCGTATCCGTAGGATGTCATCTTTGAGAGTGGATGACAACTCCTGGGGTATGGTTGACTTTGACTTTGGTCAACCTTGACTAGTTCTCAGTGGAGGAGGGCTTCCCTAAATTTTCCTCCACCCACATTATCATCAAAGATGTCTTGTTCTTCACTTGCAGTGGAGAAAGCTGAAAGCACAGCTGGTGGCAATTTCGCTTCGAATTTGGAGGTTGTGGAGCAAACGGGAAATTTCATGCTGCAGCCATGGTGGAGGCCAACTGAGCATTTGTAGCTTATGCGGTGTGTCCACAACCTGCTTCCCATGAAATTGCCCACGAGTGTGGACAACCTGGGAAATTGCAGCTGAGTGCCTGTCTAGAAGGCTGCTGGGATTTCATGACTAGGCCTGGTCCAGCAATTAATAAGACCACATTCTCCGAGGCCCTCGACTGGTCGAACTTGCTCTGCCTCCTATTGCCACAGTCAGGTTGCTTTCAAAAGCAGTATGATAGGCAGCCCACTAAGAGCTGTCTTATCCCATCATCAGGATTTCTCGACTCCTGACCCGGGCTGTGCTGTGCTCCTGACTGAACAAACTTGCTTACTTTGATCTAGAATTTAATTTGTGGTTTGAGTGCTTTTGGTGACATGTGTCTGTGCTTTTAATGATGTCTAGGCTCATCTTTCTGGTGTTTGTGTCACTGTGTTATGAGAATCTAGCACTCTATTTAGACTTAGGGGACCTACATCCAGTCTAGAATCTTTTCCTAAAAAATAAACTGCATCATCTGTTAAATGAAGAGGTCAGACCAGATTCTCGCTAATGGCCCATCTGGTTTTCAAATGTTCTGATTTCTCTTGTTCTAGCTGTGCTAGAAGTTGAAAACCTCTGTTGGGTCTCATTCAAAGACAATCTCACTCTCCCGATATCATTCTAAAAGACAGTTCTATGGCCTACGTTCCCATCCTAGCTGTCTCTTTTTGCTCCCCAAACAAATCCCAATTTATTTGGTCTTTTCTCAGAAGGACAATTTCCCAAACATATCACCATCCATGTGTCCGTGAAACACTTTGGGACTCTCTCCAAGGTCTTTACATCACACCTCCGAAGAGAACATCAATATTGGGGTTGTGTGGCTGGGTACGGATAGAGTCAGCTTCTGCCTTTCAAAACCTTGCTTCTGTGGGAGCTCAACCACATGGTTAATGTCAGGGAGTTGTAGCCCACACTATCTTCTCCAGTTGGGGTCCTTTAGAGTACAGGCAGCATTAAAAGTGTTATAAATATGGTGGCCAACAGTGAACGTCCTGGACCCATTCCCCCCTTGGCTTGTGTAGAGAGAGGGCAGTCAGGTGGCGTGGAGACATTGTTGGCAGGCATCATCGCTCCCTCTATTTGGGAATGAAGGACCATAAATGGTGGCTGCCTTCCAAACTGCCAATAAATAAGTAAATATAGGGTGTTGACATTGGTCTCCCTGCCAAACGCCAGGCTGCTTCTCTCCTCATCTTGGGGGAGACGAAAGAGAGAAGGGCTATTGAAAAGGCTGTTGAGAAGTAGCCTCGGTTCTACTTGGAATCTTTCCTCCTTTTGGAAACCTTTCAACCGGCTTTCTGGCCCTTCTTGGGGAGTGAGACAGTTCTGTCAAACAGGAGATTGTGTTAGCTTATTCATAATAATTATCAGCAATAGGGTGAAATGGAGCTGCTTCGAAGGATGAACTGTTGTCAACAGATACTTAGGCTGCAGTACGCGATAGCTCCCGAGCCCCTGAGGGGGGCTGTGCTCAGCGTGCAGTGGTCGGGGGGAGAAGGGAAGACAGCTAAAGGTGCTGCCAGGAACACAGCACCCTCGGGCCCTGGGGCTCGGTTTCCTCCCTGTGCACAGGCCCATAGGGTTTCAGCCTCTGCCCCCTGGATTACACGCACTGATGGGGTTAAAGTCAGACAAAATGGTCATGCTTCTACATCAGAAAGGCTTCGAGAAGGAATACTGTGTTCACCTTTGGATGCCTAGTGCTTAACAGGGGGCCCGTCACAACGACTCCACGTTGGTGGAGCGAATGGATTACTTTGGAGATGCCTTGCTTCCTGTCTGCTGGGATCTACGTCTCAGGCCGTTCCTGTATTTTGTATCCCTCCAGAGCCAGCCTTCTAGCATGTCGGAGGCTTAAGATTGGCTCCTTCGGATGCTCCTCTTGCCACCTGCTCATGCATAGCTTTCTCCTCCTTTGGACCCTCACCTCCAGCATCGTGCAGGGCTCCTCCTCCTCCTCCTCTTCATAATATCGTTTCATCACTTTCCTCTTTTCCTTGAAAAATTTCAAGACCCTCCAGTACGAACAACTCACAGAATCTGAGAAACCGAGGAAAGAGAAGTCAGGGGGCTGATGGGGGACTGAATAGCACCACAACCTCTGTTTTCTGAAGACGCACCGGGGGTCCCCCCCTGGATGTCTGGTGTCCTGGGCAGAGCCACCGGCCTTAAAGGGCCACACACACTTTTGTTTTCCACTGTTGCCTTGACAGCCGAAGTACAAAGGAATCAATTCTTTGAATCGAATCTTCTATAGTTTGACTACTGCTTTTCTTTATTTTATTTTAAAGATTTTATTTATTTATTCATGAGAGACACACAGAGAGAGGCAGAGACACAGGCGGAGGGAGGAGCCCGATGTGGGACTCGATCCCAGGACCCCGGGATCACGACCTGAGCCAAAGGCAGATGCTCAACCGCTGAGCCACCCAGGTGCCCCGACTGCTTTTCTTTGAAGTGTGATTTATTATCTACCTGTTAAGCCACGGTGTGAGGGTACATTCACATACACTAATTCAGAGATTACTGCTTTCCCTTCCCATTCTTGTGGCATCTGAATGACCCAAGAGTCCCTATCTATGATTCTGAGGGAAGACGTTCAAGTAACTAGGGAGGTTCTGTTTTCTAAAAAAGGCTCATCTCTTCAGACCTCTGGTCCCAAAGAATTGTGCTCTATTGGTGTGGATGTTTCAGGGGACACCGTTCAGTCTGGAGGGGCTGAGATAGTTTAATGGGCAGCTTTTTGTCACACCATACCAATAAAATCTCACAAGTGGGCCACTTACACGCTTTCACACAATTTTAAGATTATAATAAGCATGTCTGTGTCGATGAAGAGACAGAAGCCGGCCCGGTTGCTCCCCGCCCCAGGGTCTCGAAGATACTTTCACTATTTATATTTTTAATTGCGGGGAAGGACCCCGAGGCTTAGTGGGAAAGGAAGAAAGTGGCAAAAATGGAATAAATAAATAAATTAAAATTAAAAAAAAAATCTGAGTTAGTGATGTCTGACTTCCTCTGTTCATGTTATTGCTACTCTTGTTGCTTTTTGGTTTTTGTTTTGCTTCTTGACTGTTGTTGTTTTCCACCAAAGCTGTCATTTATCGTGAGAACAAGAGCAGCCATGTGTTGATTTTTCTGGATTCTTTTTGGATACTATCCCAGTGCTAATGAAGGCCCTTCCAAAGTGCTACAGAGCGGGTGCCAAAACCGGTTATGTTGAAAACAATAGAGAAGAGTGGTGCACAGACAGCATCTATATACCCGTCTATGTGCACACGCTCACACATATTTGAATTAATACTCGCGTGTGTGCAGCTCCCTATGTTGATGCAGCTAGGCACGCACATTTTGCAAATGTAGAACGTGTGCACTGGAGCTACGCTGACGAGAATGTGGGGCTGCATTTTTATCAAAGGACCCTTCTTTACCTCTGCTTGCGGAAAATCTTCACGGATCAATTCCTAGATTTTTGCAGTGCCCTAATTTGTCGGTTGAGGAGCTATTAGACGTGTACACTCACCAACTTAAAAACCCAGAGATGTGAACATAAAGGTTGCTAGAGACCCTAATTGTCTTATTGCGATTTACTAGGATCTTACTTCAAGAAGCACCTGGACAGTGCCTAGCTTAGGTTCTGCTGTTGTGCTAACATGAATACAATCTTTGCTGTTGGTCTTTGAGTACTTCGGAGGTAGTTTGTGATGTGCAAAGGGGTGATATTTGGTAGCTGGGGCGCTGTCTCTCTCTCTCTCCTCTCAATAAGATTCTCCTTGCCTTTTTCCCAACGTGTAATCATTCTCTCCTCAATTTGTTTACACAGCTTGGAGACGGGGACAGAGTTCTCTGGCGACGGTGCAACTGAGTGCAATCACCCTAAAGAGGAGCATTTAGAAGCTATAAAACCTAAATGCCCTGCCATGCATCATTACATCGCACAGTTATTCAAATTTAGTAAATTAAATTAAATAATCTCAAATAACTTGATTTCGGGGCTTTAAAATTTCATCTCTACGGTGCCCAGTACTCCATTTCCTTTATTATTATTGTTCATCGAGTAGAATTTATGTTTTTTATGAATCGCAGTCCCTGCCCGCCTCGCCCGGGCGAAGCGGCTGCGGTGGCTTGGCGCGCCACCTACCGGCCGATCCGGGCACAGCGGGCAGCCAGTGGGGCCGCAGCGCACATGTCACCGCGGAAATCACAGCCCGGGCGATGCTCTCAGCTCGTGTGCTAACTGCTCCCCTGGGCTTCGTCGCTGTGGGTCAACTTGAAGTCGCGGGGACAGCGCAGGGAGATTTGCTGTGCAGGCTGGAGGAGGGTTTTCCGCTCCGGCTGCAAAGCCAGCCAACACCTTTGGTCTGGAGTGTTCTGCGGCTGCCTTCCTGGCTATTAGAGGCCAGATGATCTAATCAAACTGCTGTTTGCCCGGCAGATCCGGGAGGCCATCCCTTCATTACCAAAAGCCATTCTCTGCTCATGCATGTTACCGATTGAAGAGGACACTGATGTTCAGAGACAGTGCGGCTGGTGCCAAAGGCATGATGCCCCAGATAAAGACAATGCTGCGTTTTGCCATGTGTTGCATTTTAAAGAGCATTTTGTTTGCAGGAAAATCTCCCCCCCCTCCCGCCCCCCCTCCAAGACTCCTGAATTCTGGGGAGGCAGGGGCCACGGCCAGGCCGGCCTTGTTTCAGAGGCTGCTTTAAATGTACTTTCGATTTAATAGTTTCATAAATAAACCACCGTGAAATGATGGCTGTGTGCGTTTTGGGAAGGAAATCCTTTCAAAGCAGCATTAAAGTGTTCCTCGTTCCAAACTTTTCTGACACCTTTGTTTAATCTCTCCTGCTTCCGTAAAGTTGTGGAGGCGTGCCATTTCCATGCTTTCACACATTTCTAAGATCCAGGCAACCCAACCAGGCACCCAGGAAGTTCCTTTTCTCCGTTCGGTGCCCAAGCAGAGGACTCAGAGCGGTGATTTGTGTGTCTCAGTGTCTTCCAATTTGTCAGCCATCTCCTCTCCCTCCCCCACCCCAGTCAAATGGTTCAACAGAGCAACAGATGGTGTTTTAGGCTTTTTGCTGAGTTTGGGATGGTCTATTTTGTGCTTTCTCAGGAAGATTTTTTTTTTAAAGATTTTATTTATTTATTCATGAGAGACAGAGAGAGAGAGAGAGAGAGAGAGAGAGGCAGAGACACAGGCAGAGGGAGAAGCAGGCTCCATGCAGGGAGCCCGACGTGGGAATCCATCCCAGGACTCCAGGATTATGCCCTGGGCCAAAGACAGGTGCTAAACCGCTGAGCCATCCAGGGATCCCCTCTCAGGAAGATTTCAACATTAAATCCACCCTGTTATTAATAAATTCAAACGAGATCTTAGAACCTTCTTTGAAAAATGGGGTGTTCTTCACCAAGTCCTGTGGTTCAAACACGGGTAATAATGCATTTTCCCCATCCTCCTCCCTCTCCTGAACAGGAAACCTCTCCTGCTCCCTTGTAGCTCCATGCCCCATTGCTTCTAAGCATGTTCTTCAGATTTTGGTACAGAAAAGAAGTGTAAAGGAAGAGTCGCCAGACTGGGAACATAATTTATAGTTCTTTTGCACGAGCTTGGTTACAAATCTCTGAAGATTATTAAGACCGGTTTATCTTCTGAGCAAGATTCAGACCTCAGCTATATTGTTCATTTGATGCAAGAAAAGCAGACTGAGTGGTGCTAGATGATCTTGTTACTGAGCTTGTGTTTAATGCAAAAATCCCATTCTTGGAGGCCTGCCTGAGAACCTTCCTCTTTGCCAGTCAGAGGTGTGAGGAAAAAACCAAAGGCTATTCTGTCAAGTTGTCCACTTTCCAGGTAGAACCATCTTTCTTTCATCTGGTAACCCAAGGCAAGCTCGTCTGAATATCCTGGCCCTGTAGTTCATGTCTTATTGGTATTTTTATTTTTAAAGATTTTATTTATTTGAGAGAGAGAGAGAGAGAGAGAGAGAGAGAACACAAGCCGGGGAAGAGGCAGAAGCAGACTCCCAGCTGAGCAGAGAGTTCGATGCAGGGTTCGATCCCAGGACCCTAGGAACATGACCTGAGCTGAAGGCAGATGCTTAACTGACTGAGCCGCCCAGGCACTCCGTCTTCTTGGTATTATTCTCATTCAGATGGTTTTGATGGATAGGTCCCTGTGGAATGGTCTTGCTCTCATTTCATGTTCTGCAAGTCTTGGCTAAGCAGCCAGCAGGTGATTCTGGGCACCCTGTCCTGCACTTACCCACCTGCATGTTGGTTTATCCCCACTTAGTGCTGTGGTTTTCTAGTTCTGGTCAAATACAGTATTTGGTGGGTTTTCTAAAAACTCTACTGAGTTTAAAGGAGTTGGCAAAGAAACCCGGGCATGCACTAGTTCCCCCAAACCCAATGGTTAATTTGTTTGTCTTATTCTTCTATGCAAAAAACCAGAAGCAAGATGTCTAAAAGGTTGTGCTGTCTGACATCAAAATACCTACAGGAAGGTGTTATGGGCTGAATTGTGCCCCCTCCTCCATTCACTTGTTGAAGTCCTAACTAACCCCTGCTACCTCAGGATGTGGCGGTGGTATTCGGAGACAATGTCTTTACAGAGGTGATTAAGTTAAATGAGGTCATTGAGGGTGGGCCCTATTCCAACTGGAGTGGTGGCCTTGTAAGAAAAGGAGATTAGGATCCAGGCAGGCACAGAGGGAAGACCATGTGAGGACACAGAGAAGATAGCCATTTCTACACCACAGAGAGAGACCCTCCCTTCAGAGAGCCCTCAGAGGGAGCCAAAGCTGCTGACATCTTGACCTTGTACTTTTTTTTTAAAAAAAGATTTTATTTATGTATTCATGAGATACACACAGAGAGAGGCTGAGACACAAGCAGAGGGAGACAGGCTCCCTGTGAGAAGCCTGATACAGGACTCGATCCCAGGACCCCAGGATCACGCCCTGAGCCGAAGACAGACACTCAACCCCTGAGCCACCCAGGTGTCCCTGACCTCATACATCTTACCTCCAGAACTGTAAGACAGTAAATTCCTGCTAATGTTGATGCCGCCCAGTTTGTGATCTTTCGTTACAGCAGCCCTTACAAACTCATACAGAAGGTGAGAAAATTAATTCAGCCATTGGTGTATTTTGGTATTCCAGAATGACTTCTGTTTTGAAAAGCCGGAGGCTCCTCTTCCCCAGCAGGAAAATTGGTGTGCTTCGTGGTGGCAGGGCTTCGCGGGGTGAGGTCTCTGTGGGGTGTGTGTGTCCCTAACCTAACTGCTGAATCCTGGGTAAATTACAAGGTACACTCAAGTCTGTGAAGCATCATTGCTGTGTGCGAGCCCTGGTTCACAATGGATGTACCTGTCTTCTGCTCAGTTTCATATGTCTGGACACTATAAACACTTTCATGCTGAAATGAAAACACTTTAAGAACACAGGGCTTTATGCATCTGTTTGCAGACCCTGAACGTGATTTTGAACAGAGTTATGCTCTGTGGGGCTGCAAGTTCAATCCTCAGGTACTGCCGCACCTGTCTATGTCATCCAGACGGACGGCCGAGGCCAGAGCTTCGGGCTTGTGCTTTGAAAGGGAAGGCCTTCATCCTAAAATGCTCTTTAAGGACTTGCCCAATTCATCTTCTCATCCATGCAGCTCTTTTTCCCAGGGAGCGCTTGGTCAGATGCTTAAATTCTTTGCCGGATGCCACAGGCACCGGGTGTATCCCATACAGTGTTCATAAGTAACACCCCAGAAACTACACTTGCTTGCAATCTGGAGGATGCAGGAAGCACAGGGACTGCTCTGCTACACGTGATGGATTTGGTTTAGTAGACATGAGAAAACAAGAGCACAGCTTTCAGCCAGATTTGTGGGTTTTTTTCCCCATGGAAGTAAATAAACATTTCAAAATCAGGTCGAATCCCAGGAACTCAGTCTCACTGAAAAAGATCGTAGAGTACTTTTAGTTTAATTTTCTGTAGAGTGCCTCACTGTGTAACACTGGCTTATATAGTCCTGAAACCCTTTTGTGGAAAGGTGGATAAAATTCAAAAATAAATCTCAAAAGGGACGGAAAGGCAGCAGAGAAGGGGTGCAAAGAAACCTCCTTTGCAGGGCCTTTTCCCCAAAGCTCAGTAGAATTAAAAAAAAATCAAGTATTGTCGCTAGTGTCGCTTTAAGAACCTGTGAGGTTACTAATGGATACAGGTCATGGTGACAGCCTTAAATAAACCTTCAGTAATAAACAAATCATGTTGCATTTTCATGAGATTGCCATCATCTCGTGCCTGTTCCAATAGGGCAAAGAACGTATGAAGGAAATGAGCATGATAGATCGTATATATCATGCTGTCACACCCATGAGTGAGACAAACAATATCTCAAGGAGACTCACCCTGTCTTCCTGATAAAAGTCAACAAGGATGTGCATTAATATGGATCCTGTACTTTACAATAAACTACTCACTACCCTATGTTAGGTTGTGTTCTACACACACACACACAAACATAGTAGATGTTAGGCATTTGCTCCTGGGATTTGGGAATTAAGTACAGAGACGGCTAATCAAATGTCAAAAATTGAAGTGGAATTAATAAAATGAATCAAATGAGTTGTCCGGCTCATAATTATATATGTATGTCACCTTTACTTGTCCATATCTCAAGACCCCACATAAATTAAGTTTATAGTTTGACCCATTTAAAAATAACTCTCCTTTGCCGTTGAGACCTTTAAGGTCAAGTTCAAGAAGTGTCAACACTCCGGTGATTTACCATTTTGGGTTTCCTTTCTGAATATCTTTCTGCAGCATTGGTGTGTTGTGTCTCTCTCCACGCCTTGCGACAGAGAACGGATGGGCTATGTATATTTACAGTATCCATTGTCCGGTAAGAATATGACAAATATCTGCATTGTTTTTCATTTTTCATTTGTCATCAGGGTATTTGAGGTGATACACTAAACAGGCTCATAACAAGTCCTAGGACTTAAAATATCATTCCCTTCAAAGTAATCTGATTTTAACATCCACATTTTAAAATATGGTTTTGTTTATTGGCGAATCGACCACACAGTGATAAGGTGTGTTAAGCAATCAAGAGAGTATTTTCATGCTTTAATAGAAAAGATCCTGATGTTTTCCCTATCTGGATGGTCCTTGAGATGAATGTGGTATAAATGAATGTATGATACATTTCACTGCTACAGAAGCAGCTCAGAAATCTTTACGTGTATTGATGGACTAACTGCTGCAAACACAAGGTGACATCTTTAAAGATAAGGACACTGAGGTATTGATTAGACAAATCTATTTGGCAAGGCAGCAGTGATGTATAGAGAGGGGACAGGAAGAAACCTGTGAATACATGTATTCAAAAATACCTTGCACAGTTAGTAAATAATTATAATAAAGGCTCTGCCAGTGGCTTGAGGATCCAAGTACTATGAATTGATTGTTAACTTTTCACTTTAAAGATAGATTGAGCGCAGCCTGGGTGGCACAGCGGTTCAGCACCTGTCTTCGGCCCAGGGCATGATCCTGGAGACCCGGGATCGAATCCCACATCAGGCTTCCTGCGTGGAGCCTGCTTCTCCCTCTGCCTGTGTCTCTGCCTCTCTCGTCTCTCAAGAATAAATAAATAAAACCTTAAAAAAAAGATTGATTAGTTAATAATGGGTTAATAAGGATGATTAATGATATGTTAATTAATCATCATGGTAATTCTTATGGAAGTATTGCATATATGACATCAAAATTCATACTGGGGGCACCTGAGTGGCTCAGCGGTTGAGCATCTAACCTTCGGCTCAGGTCGTGATCCTGGGGTCCTGAGATTAAGTCCTGCATCGGGCTCCCCGCCTGGAGTCTGCTTCTCCCTCTGCCTGTGTCTCTGTCTCTCTCTCTCTGTGTCTCTCATGAATAAATAAAATCTTAAAAAAAATTCATCCTGAATGAATTTACTGTGAGGAGGATAATTGAGGCGTCAGGTCATGTCAAGCTCCATTCTAGAAGTTCTGCAGCCTTTCAGTGCGTTTCCCTGATGGTAGGGTTTGAGATTTCCCCACTGGCCACTTGGCTTCTGGTGGGTCCAGTAATGCTGAGAGTGGTGTCCAGGTCATTGCTCTTCTATGGGTGCTGGCTGCTCCATGAGTCTCCTGAGCAACCTGTCATCAAAGCAACGCTGATGAGCTTGGAGCTTGATGAGGTGCTGGTTAACGAAGAACTTGCAGAGATTCCCAAAAGGAGGTTCTGCTCTTTTTGATCTTGCCTATAATCTAAGTTGACCATGACCTGGAGCTTGCTCCGAGAGGGAGAGAAGTGGAAGGACTTCCCCAGGTGTCCATACCTGTATATCCCAGGTCCAGGGTTCTTCCTTCTGGCATCCAACAGGGCACACTGACCAGGCAGTCAGCTGAGGCCAAACAGAGGAAAATGCTAGAGTGCTTACCACCCCGTAAGACACTGGATCCTTGGAGATCCTTTATGGATGGGTTAATTTCCTGCCCTAGGAGAAGGGCTCTTGCATGGTGTTAGAGTTCTGAGCCTGCTTCAATAATTCAGAATCATTCCTACTTGGCAGAAAGCGAAGACCTGAAACCTTGGAGTTGGCTGTTTGCGCATTCATATGGTAATTCACAAATCCATGGGAAACACAAAGAATGAAGTCTAAATATCAGATAGCTTCTCTCTTCTCCCAGTATCTAAGCAGAACCATATTTGAGAAGCCAAGAGAGGTCATATTCCTTTGCATGAGAAAAGACCAGGAGTTGGGGCAAGCCTCCAGAGGGAGGCAGGTGAAAGGTAAGGAATATGGAGCCGCTGCTCTGAAGAAGAAAATCCTAAGTCGGACTTTTAGGAGATCTTGCTGTGTGCTTTGCAATGTACGCCCCCCACCACACACACCCCTTGCCACTTTCTCCAGGATTCTTGCCTCAAGACTTATATCATTATACTTAAGGCTTTTGGAGGCCTTGCTGTTTTGAATACAGTGCTGCGGCAGACTGATCACGAGATAACCAAGCTTCATGTGATCTACCTTTAATTAAACTTTAATATGATATTTCAAGCACTAGGGATCCCTGGGTGGCGCAGCGGTTTGGCGCCTGCCTTTGGCCCAGGGCGCGATCCTGGAGACCCGGGATCGAATCCCACATCAGGCTCCCAGTGCATGGAGCCTGCTTCTCCCTCCGCCTGTGTCTCTGCCTCTCTCTCTCTCTCTCTGTGACTATCATAAAAAAAAAAAAATATTTCAAGCACTATGCTAGGGTCTAGGAATAAAGAGTGACTATGAGTTCATTTCTGCTCTCACAACTGGGGCAAAAGGAGAGAGGCCCCTTGGACTTTCATAGTGAACTATTTGATTAATGTCTGTTTCTCCCACCACACTGTAAACTTTAGGAGGGCAAGAATGAAATCTTTTTAGTTCTAATACTGAAGGGTAATAGAGTCTTAACAACATTTGTTAAATCCATCAGTGTTGCATCTGACTCTTAGGGCTGCTGTAACAAAATACCACAAGCTGGATGATTTACAACAACAGAAATTCATTCTTTCACAGTTGTGGAGGCTAAAAGTCTAAAACCAAGGCATCAATAGGTTGGTTCCTTCCTGGAGGCTCAGAATCTTCTCAGACGATTCTGCTCATGCCTCTACTCCTGGCTGACATTATCTTGACTTCTTTCTGGAAAGATCCTATTTTGAAATAATATCACATTCATACCAGGTACCAGAAGCTAGGATGGAAATATACCTTTCTTGATGAGGGGGAACGTAGTTCAACCTTTCACAAATGGTGAATATCGCGAGTGCATTTTTGAGATGAATCCTTTGGTGAATCATTACGCAACGCAGTTCGGACAGGACAACCTTCAGCACCCATACCCATATCCATTGAGAAGTGGACAAGGGGCTGGACAGGGAGAAGTCTAGGGCATGCCCCATGTAGCTCCAGTCTTCTCTGTTGATCCTGGTTCTCACTCAGACTCCTGGCCAACCCCCACCTACTCCCTTCTAGCACATCCTCCATCTGCTGGTTGCCCTCCTCCATTTCCCTGCCTGGACTTTCCTTCCCTGAATCTGTTTCTGCTTCAATTCTTCTTTGGTGATGGCAGCTCCGAGGAGGATAAAGAGGCAAGGGGGCTCACTCTTCTCCCCCAACTGATGGGTTCCATCCAGATGGTTCCAGTGGCCAGAAGCAGATGCCACAGGGCCTGGGGACCTTGCTCTGGCCCATGCAGTCTGCCTAGAAGAACTCAATGAACCTAGCAGCTAATGTCTATCAAGCATGTACCACGTGCCGAATGTTCTGCTAAATGTTTTAAGTATATCTTCATGCGGCCCTTTGAGTCACAAATCAAGTCATTTCCTCAAGGTTGTCTAGCATAGCAGAGGTGGGTTGAGACTTTAACCCGGGTTTATTGGTCCCCAATGTTCGCCTCTTAACATCAGGTTCCCAAGCAGCCGAGAGGTTCCACCTGGCGCCCTGGCAGGTGTCGCCTCCCTGTGCGTGTCTGGTTTCCTGCGGGGCCCCTGCAGCCACACAGGGAAAGTGGGTCAACTGTGAAGGAGGGACGGGGGGGGAGGAGGGGCACAGAGATCAGTCACAGGGACACAAGTGGAAGTGAAACATGTCACTTCGGGGCTGAGGTTTTTAAGAATCAGAGATGCCCCTACCACACTTTCCTCCATCTGCCGGGAGAGGGACGAACTTTGCGTTGAAAGGACGTGGCAAGAGGGGAGCTCTTGTTTTGCAGTTATCTGGATGAGACATACGTTTTGATTGTGTTCAGCCACAAAAATTTTGGTGCTTATTTGTTGCCTTTACTGATAATAGGGTGCAAAACAAGGATGAAGGTGGGGGTGATTTTAGTTCATATTTGGGCCGATTAGTGTGATCCTCAAGCTCCTAGAAGTCAGAGTAAGCTCCATGACAGTTTGCGGGGAGGGAAGTCCTTCTTATGCCCCGTCCCTTCTTTTTTTTTTTAAAGATTTATTTATTTATTCATTCAGAGAGAGCGAAGAGAGAGGCAGAAACACAGGCAGAGGGAGAAGCAGGCTCCATGCAGGAAGCCCGATGTGGGACTCGATCCTGGGTCTCCAGGATCACACCTCAGGCTGCAGGCGGCCCTAAACCACTGCGCCACCAGGGCTGCCCCTGCCCCATCCCTTCTGTTGAAAGATATTTGCATCTAAGGTCTCTTTGCAGTAATCCCAGAAAACACTGGAATCCTCATTGAAGCCCTGGCACAGCCCAGCCTCAAGAGCCACATTGGGGCTGCCCATTTGGTGGCAGATCCACTGCGTATGCCTGGCAGGGCAGCCCTGGGCCAACCACGGGAGACTCGTGCCTGTGTCTCCATGCAGACTTGGAGCACTTACTACTAACAAGGCTATGGTTTTAAGACATTTTATTCAGAAATAATTTCAGTCTTTTTTTTTTAAAGATTTTATTTATTTATTCATGAGAGACACATAGAGAGAGGTAGAGACATAGGCAGAGGGAGAAGCAGGCTGCCTGTGGGGATCCTGCTGTGGGACTGGATCCTGAGACCCTGGGATCATGACCTGAGCCAAGGGAAGATGCTCAATCACTGAGCCACCCAGATGCCCCTAATTTCAGTCTTTTAGAAGAAATGTTCCTTTCCACGGAACTTAGATCACCCTAAGGGGAGAAGGAAATGGGAAGGCATGGGAAGTGATGTCTGAATGACCAAGTACCCAAAAGGGATTGAAAAAAAATTGCAATTGGCTAAATTATCATGAAATTAGTAAGACTAAAATTTTCAACATCAGTAGAAATGGGGATCTCTGGAGATAGCTACGTTTAGTTAGGGAGCAACAAATGTGAATATGTCTTTGCACACATGGGTGTACTTTGGACACTTTACATTTATCCATCTACCAAATAGTAGTGGCGAGTTAGTGCTGGGTAAAGTCCTACTCTCCGTTTTGACAAAGCAGGGACACCTGGATGGCTCAGTGGGTTGAGTGTCTGCTTTTGGCTTAAGTCATGATCCCAAGGTCCTGGGATGGAACCCGGTGTCAGGATCCCTGCTCAGGGGGAGTCTGCTTCTCCCTCTCCGTCTGCCCCTACCTACCTCCCCTGCTGGTGTTCTCTTTCTCTCTAACTGAAATAAATACATAAATAAAGAATATCTTGACAAAGCAACTTTGGGACAGGATTCTGCAGTGTTGGAGAAGGTGGCTACTGACAAGGTGTAGCCATTCAACAGATGTTTATTGTTCATTCAACAGATGTTTATTGAGCACATACTCTGTGCCAGGTACCAGGCTTTCCAAGGTGCTGAGAAGGTCCTTGCCTAAAAGGAAGGCTCCTTCACTACCCCAAATTCCTCATATTCCTTAGATACATTGCCTAAATATTTTGCTGAGGTTGCCACCGGAAGGAGGGGTGCAGAGCTCTAGAAAGACAGAGTTTTGAGAGTCAGGCTACCTGGGTCCAAATGTCTGTTGGGTTTGTAACTTTGGGCATTTTAGGAACTTTTAGGGCTTTAATTTCCTAGTTTGTAAAATCAAGATAATAATAACCCGTATTTCATTGTAGGGCTGCTTTCAGGATTAAATGAGATCATTTATTTAAGCTCTGGAATATGTGAGCTCCAAGTCTATGAAGTTCTGAGTAACTCAGTAAATTGTAGCTCTTATAGTTGATAGAAAGGGATTTCAATGAGATGAAGGAGAGGAGGATTCTGCAAGGAGAACAGAGTTGGATGGAATGCCTGGGCAGCCAATCCTCAGGCTGAAGATAAAGAGCTGGGGGGTGGGGGGAGGGGAGGGAAGATGAGTGAGGGGTGGGGAGGGTCACCGGAAGGGAGGTACTTTATGCACCCTGGCCTTGCCTCCCTTGACATGCTGGCCTGGTGTGGAGCCAGGTCATCAAGAACCCACATCTTGATGTGGCATTTGCTGGGCCCTCAGCATGGACTTCTGGTGTCATCTTGCCAGGGATGGACCTTACCCGCCCAGAGGCCACCTTCCTCCTGGAACCCCCCCCCCACTCCAGCTCCATCCATCTCCACACTAGAACTTGTCTAGAGCAAAATGCTAAAAGGGCAACTTCTGTGGCACTTTTGGGGTGAGAAACACCAGAATAATCCACACTGTCCCAATTTTTCTTGGTACCTTTTAAGAAAATCACCATTTTACTCCTTGAGGTTTTATGCTGTTGCTCTCTCATTATGTTCTGTTTGAAGTAGTAAATGAATACAGAACTGCACAGCAGAGGAAACCAACCCACCCAATTGCTAAGTTCCTGGCCATTAAGGAACTTGAAATCTACCAGCGTGAGTGGCATAAATAATTCAATACAGAATGGGGACAAGGTGATTCGTGGCCTTTCCTGATGAAATCCTTTGTAGAATAGGTGTGCTTCCAGGAGGAGTAAAATGCAGTTGAAGCAAGAAAACACGAATTGCCATATGTTTTACACGAGACCCGACCATGGGGGGAAGATGCAGAGTTAAGATTTTACGAAAGAGAAGATAGAAGATGGAGAACTTTCTGGATTTGGGTAGAAGGGGCCAAGGAAACCAAATAAAATACGGAGGCAATGAATGGTGGAAGGTTTTGGTTTTCAGACAATGATATTTGATCTTCGCATAGGCTCAGAGATACTGTGTGTTATAGGGAGTGAGGTGTGGGAACAGGTTGTGCAACCCCGCCAGAACTAGCTGGCCCAGAGAGCAGAACCCAGGCCTAAGATGTGTGTGGCCTTAAGGATAAAATGGTGATGCTATCAGTGGGCCCTGCTTCCGGGGGGTCGGGAGAGGAGAGCCTGTGCCCTGGGGGCCAGGTGGACATGGGAGGTGGGGGAGGTGGAACAGGGCGGGTGCTGAGTCCTGGCTTAAAACATTCCTGCCCCAGTGGTCTTCATCATTAAGCACCTCATGGTCTATTTTCTCAGACTCTGTGTAAGCCAGAAGGGGGTGAAGCCAACCTGGTAATGGGCTCTGGCTTCTCTAGGGCCTCCATAGCTTGTCTTCCATAACCTCTGCATCAGAATCTCTTTTGGAAGCGACTTCCTGTCTCCTTGCATGGGTAATGTGTGTGACCCAGTCTGGCAGTAAAATGGGGCTGGCCAAAGGGCTGATGGCTATCGATAGGAGATGTCAATCACCATTTAGGTCTTGGGGGACTTAGGGACATATTGCAGGCCTTCTGCCTCTAAAGAAAAGCTGGACAGGAATGAAAACAGCCAGAAGGTTGTTCCTTTTTGTTGTATAAACACCTCCACCATTTAAGAGTCTGCCATGTGACATGGGAAGCTGAGACTACAGAGGAAGGGCTGAGAATAAGTGAAAGGCTATGTATGAATTTCTTCTTCCAGAACCTTCTGTCTCTAAAGCCTTTTCTATTCTTAAGTAAAATTACAGTCCAATAAGTTGAAACAGGCCCGGGTGGGAAAATCCAAAAGATGTATCAGTTAGCTATTGCCTCAAAATGCTATGTAACAAAGTTGTCCCGAACATGAGAGCTTAAAACCACAGTCCTTTACTAGTTCTTACGAGTCAGAGGCCCTGAGCTCCAGCTGGAAATGGTTCTGGTCCTGGTCCTTCATCTTTCTTCTGGGACATCTTTACTTCTGGGAAGTACAAGAGAGCAAGCCAGTGATAAAAATATTTGCTTGCCCTGTGTCGGCGGCTATCCCCTCATTGCTCAGAGCAAGTCACAAGGCTGAGCCCAGTGTGAGGAGGTGGGGAAGTGACCCCCTCCACAGGGGCGTATTGCCAAGTTATAGGGCAGCGTGTGGGAAGTGAAGTATCAGAGCAGTTCAGTACTGTGTATGGGTTGTTCTGTTGCTGTGTGTCTGTGTGTGCAACAGGATGAGCTCCTGTTCTTTTTCCTTTATATAGAAACCTGGATTTGACCAAGTGAGAGCTTCCTGAGGATACACCTTAGAGAGGAGACGGTGAGGGGACCAGTGGGGAGAGAACACAGAGCAGACAGGGTTTCCTACATGGGGCTCGCTGTCATACGGATCTTTTTTCTGGGTAAGGAGGGGAAAACAGAGGAGTTTCAGTGGCAGGGGCGAGTGCAGGGTCCACCCTTCCTCACTTCTCCTGCCTCCAGGGGCTTGTGGGACTGCTGGTGAGCTGTCCTCAATCCAGCCAAGATCTGGAATAGCTTGAGGGTTTTCTGGGTGGCTCAGGGGTTGAGTATCTGCCTTGGGCTCAGGGTGGGATCCTCGAGTCCCACATCAAGCTTCCTGCATGGAGCCTGCTTCTCCCTCTGCCTATGTCTCTGCCTCTTTCCGTGTCTCTCATGAATAAATAAATAAAATCTTTAGAAAAGAAAAGAAAAGAAAGAAAAGAAAAGAAAAGAAAAGAAAAGAAAAGAAAAGAAAAGAAAAAGGGAAAAGAAAAGAAAAGCTCAAACGAGACCACTTGGCTGTGGTGTCACTTCAGCCTCTAGTGGGCCCTGTACCCCTGCTTACTGTCCAAGGAAGGCGTTCCCTCTGGTAAAAGAGAGTTGTAGTTTCTGGGATACATCAGGGCTGGACTGACCTTGACAGGTGAACCAAGATGTAGAACAAATGACCTTTATATCAGCCTGATGTTTATTATTATTATTTTGGGTGCATTTCATCTGTTTTCAATTTTATTGACAAAAAGATGTTTATAGTTTCCTCTCATAAGCTTTTTTTTTTTTTTTTGGCTTAACTTTTCCCTTTATTGAAGTTGAACTGTCGGGACCAAGGGACGGAGATAGCCCTAGAAGGTGGGAGATACCGCACAGCGGATGGATGCCTAAGTGGGGAGCGCTCCCCTGAGGAGGGTGGGTCGGCCCATGCGTGGGCAGCTCCCAGTGGCTAAAACCTACATCACAGCCACAGCACGATTCCAGACAATCTGATGTTCTTTTGGGATCTGTGGAAGCCGGATCAGCAGAAGGGGGTAAAACCCTGTGGTCAGGGTGCAGGGGTGAAGCTTAAGTGGTTAGACACTATGCAGGTGCCTCTAGAGCTCAGCCTGAAGCTTCAACTCAGGAACAAACGAGGACACCCTGCCCATAACCTCTGCCTTAGAGACTTGGGCGGAGTCTGTGAGATGGAGAAGCAGTTCTTAGCCTGCTCCTCAGGCCCAGTCCGCTCTGTGAGGTCTTCTCCATCATTCCTGAGTTCAAGGGGGAGAGTTTAGAGCTACAGACCACAGCTCCAGGCCTCAGAAACCAGCAATCCTTTACTTGGAGCCTGAGAAAGCTTTTGACGGTTGAGACACCCAAGAATCATTGGTTAAGAAATTTGCTCAAGGGGCACCAGGGTTAGGCAACCACCTTCAGCTCAGGTCACCATCCCAGGGTTCTGGGATCAAGCCCCACATGGGGCTCCCTGCTCAGTGGGAAGTCTGCTTCTCCCTCTCCCCTCTGCTCCTGCTCTCTCTCTCTCAGAAATAAATAAAATCCTTAAAAACAAGCTTTATTAATTCTCTCACAATCACTCACTCTTATGTCATTTTGTAAGCTTCCAGTTCACACTGTTGCCAAAGTCTGATATAACTTTTGAGTGACACTTGATTTTACCTGCACTTGTTCTCATGTAAGTTGTATTCAGTGGTTCCTGAGGGAAAACCCATCTGGTGGTTGGAAAAAAGAAGTGGAAGACTTGAAAACAAGAGAGATAAATACAGGAGGTTCCCAGACCCAAGATACATTGGATAAAGGTGTAATAAATACACAACTTTCTCTGGGTTTCCAGATTTTTTTGGTTAGTAGATATGGTCCTCTCTTACAAATAATTGGCATTAATGTTTTAAATTTATAGAGCCTGCATCTGAAAAGGAGGCTAGGAGTTGAAGAAAGCATTGAACACGTTATTTGAAAATGTATACTATGTTTAGGTTAGTTTATTGTTATGTCATCTGACTTTTCAAATACCATGGAATCTGCTTGTTTATTTTAAAGGTTGAAAATAGGGGCACCTGGGTGGCTCAGTCTGTTAACTGTTAGACATCTGTCTGCCTTTGGCTCAGGTCATGATCCCAAGGTCCTGGGATCGAGCCCCACATCTAGCCCCGAGCCCCACATCTAGCCCCGTATTAGGCTCCCTGCTCAGCAGGGTGCCTGCCTCTTCCTCTCCCCTCTACATGTGCTTCCTCTCTCTCTCTCTCAATCTCTCTCTAATAAAAAACTAAAATCTTAAATAAATAAATAAATAAATAAATAAATAAAAATAAAAATTGAAAATAGAGATGCAAATTGCATCAAGCAAAACTAAAAAAACCCTGAACTCCTTCTTAGTGTTTTCTTTTGAGGGGACCTGCAGCTTTTGGGTTTTCTACCCTGATCTCAATAAGGCAGGGGGAGAGTCTGAAATTCCTCTGTCACCAAAGCTGTGCTGTTCCCTGGAGCTTAAAAGTCATGGTGTCTTCATCGTTTCCTTCTATTGTTTGCTTTTTCCAGTCTGTGAAGTTCTAGGTTTTTTTTTTTTTTCTTTATTCTTTATAAACGTTGTAAGAGTAATATAAAGATTTCTCAGGCTCACAGAGAAATTGCCAACGCTTTGAATCTGATCCTGAAGGATAGGTGTGCAGTGGCTCCGGCCTCGTCGTGGGGAGACCTTGGGGGTCCGGCCGGTCTCAGCCTTACCAGGAGCCGGTCTGCATTGTCAGAGGATGGCCAGAGTTCAGAGGGGGAAATGGAAGGTCCGATAAGTGTAATCGTCGTGCGAGCACAGAGCTGCAGGTGTCAGCCCAACCCTAACACACGTACCATTCATTTTTGGCACAGGAAGCCTTCCTTAGACTTGTTTAAAGCATAAAAACCAGGCAGGCACCCCAGCAATGATGATAAATGACATCTCAAAGACAGTAAAGTGCTGGTAAACATAACCACTCCCCTCAAATGACTTTTTTTCTTTATTTTTTAAATAAGATTTTACTTATTTATTCATGAGGGACACACAGAGAGGCAGAGACACAGGCAGAGGGAGAAGCAGGCTCCTCGCAGGGAGCCGGATGCGGGACTCGATCCCGGGACTGGGATCATGCCCTGAGCCAAAGGTAGGCGCTAAACTGCTGAGCCACCCAGGTGCCCCACTTTTTTTTTCTTTTAAAATTTGTTTTTAAATATTACCCTTATGTATCAACTGGTAAACTTGATAGCAATAATAAAACTTCTTTATTACCACAAATTCCATTTCAAATGGCACTTTTGGGTGTATCTGGTGCCTTTCTTTAGGGTAAGTTGGTGTTGTCTAGAAACAGTCACCAAAGACTTTTGTATCATTCCTCCCTTGATGACTTCCCTCCTCATTCCCACCTCCGCCACTACCGCCCCTCCTGGCACCCAGCCCCCACAGTGCACACCACACCTAGCTTATGTTCCTATAGTGTTAAAGCGTATTGAGAATATTGGTGTCTTAGCACCCTAAGGACATTTTCTTTTTTTTTTTTTTTACTAAGGACATTTTCTAAGCTTCCTTAGGAGAAGGCAAACTAGAGCAAAGGAGAGTGGATGAGTTGGTTCTGTTCCCACTTACTGGTGAAGGTCAAAGAATAACCAGAGGAAATGAGGTCTTCTGGAACTCCAAAATGGGACTCAAGAACAATGCAGCCTTCTGGAAACTGGGGAGTGTTAAGGGAAGTTATTCCCTGTTACAGGAAGAGTGAGTGAGGCAATGTGTGTTGTGGGGCCTCTGACTGGGCTCTTAGTTGCAGAGGGGCAGCGACCTGGGAAAGAAGAGACTTCATTTGGTCTGGAGGAAGACCCAGAAGCCCCTTTCTGCATTGTTTGTATTCAAATATGAGCATTAAAATAGACCAAGTAGATGAATATAACTTGGCTTTTCAATTTTAAGAAGATGAGCCCGCCCCTTCCTTTCCCTTCCAGAGAGCTATAGAACTTACTGGTTAACAACACAGGATCTGGCTTGTGCCCCTGCTACCACTTCTTTGCTATATGCTCTTAAGCGGGGTACTGTATTCTCTCTGCCTCAATTATTTTTCCTGTAACATCTGATAATAATAATGGCAGCTCATAAATGTTTGCCATGAAGAATAGGATTATAATTTTTTTGACTCTTTGTGAATAAAACACTTCTTTCAGAAACACACAGTATAATACAATTCAAAATTCTTTCTTATTTAAGATTTCAGCCAGATTTGACTATTGAAAGATATTCGTTGTTAAATCCTTTCATTAGGAAAGGGAATGAAGTGATTTGGGAAAATAGGGTGTCCTGGGGCACCTGGGTAGCTCAGTCAGTGAAGCATCAGACTCTTCTTGGCTTCAGCTCAGGTCACGATTTCAAGCTCAGTTTGGAGTCTCCTTGTCTTTCTCTCCTCTTCTTTCCCTCTTCCGGCTTGTGTGCACTCTTTCTCATAAGTAAGTAAGTAAGTAAGTAAGTAAGTAATAAATAAATAAATAAATAAAACCTTAAGGAAAAAAAAAAAGGAAATAAGGTATCCCAACTCCCAAAATCTAGGCTATGAATTTTAGCTTCCTTAACACACTTTTAAACAACTTCTTTTATCATGACCATCCTTTTATTTACCTACCCACCTGTCTGTACACCTATGCATCCTGTCCCACCTCCAGCCATCCTTTCAGTGTGTATTTCTGAATACCTGCCATGTGTCAGACACAGGGCTATCCTGAGGGGCTCTCCAATTGGACAAGGGAAGGGAAGAAACCTCCACCAACATCAGCCAGAATGCAAAACTTTCAGTAGGTGATCCACATTTTCAGTACTTATACATTAACACTTATACAAAATATGCACCATTTGCCGTAATACCAAAAGCAAGCATGTGGATAGTAATAAACACTTCATACTTCCAAATGTATTTTTTAATTTTAGTTTTAAAATTATGGTAAAGGGGATCCCTGGGTGGCGCAGCGGTTTGGCGCCTGCCTTTGGCCCAGGGCGCGATCCTGGAGACCCGGGATCGAATCCCACGTCAGGCTCCTGGTGCATGGAGCCTGCTTCTCCCTCTGTCTGTGTCTCTGCCTCTCTCTCTCTCTCTCTGTGACTATCATAAATAAATAAATAAATAAAAATTAAAAAAAAATAAAATTATGGTAAAATTCACATAACACAAGATTTACCATCTTAACCACTTTTAAGGGTGAAGTTCAGTGGCATTAAGTTCATTCACATTGTTGTACAACTATCACCAGCATCCATCTCCAGAACTTTTTCATTTTTCCAAATTGAAATGGTCTACCCATTAACATCGAATCCCCATTTGTCCCTCCCTCTAGCCCCTGGTAACCACCATTGTACTTCATGGCTTTATGAATTTGGCTACTTGAGGTGCCTCATATAGAGTAGAATAAGGCAGTATTTGTCCTTTTGTGACTGGTTTATTTGACTTAACACAATGTGCTCAAGGTTAGCCGAGGACATGTCAGAATGTCCTTCTCTTTTAAGATTGAAAAATATTCCATTGTATATATAACCACAATTTTATCCATTCATCTGTCAGTGGACATGGGTCACTTCCACCTTTTGGTTATTGTGAGTAATGCTGCTATAAATGTGAGTATACATACGCACTTACTGTTTTGATAATAATTCAAAAGCAAACCCGATGGCTTAATGGTAACAGGTAACAAAATTCAGTTTCATAAACAGAACTCATTTACTCCTTCAATAAACATTCACTATCTTCTGAGTGCCAGGTGCTGGGGGCCGTGTGCTAGGGTGCCCAGGGTGAACCCACAGGCTGTCACAGAGTTTCTAGTCACCTGGGGAGGGAGATATTAAACAATGGAACATACAAATCAGCATATAATTATTCATTGCAATCAGTGCTGTGAAGGGAAAGACCAGGATGCATTGAGAAAGCATTGATTGGGTGACCTGACTCAGGCAGGGTGGCGAGGGAGGGGCTTTTTGACAAGGTGACATTTCGCTGAGGCCTGAGAATGAGAAGTCAACCTGGTGCAGAGTAGGAGAGAAGAAACTTCTGGCTGAGGACACAGCACAAACAAGTTCTGGGCAAAACTCCGGAACTGTTTTTCTAACACCCCTTTTGCAAATCAGTTCTGACTGTGTTTCTGGTTGCTTGGTGTGACTTGAATTTCTAACATTCAAGCCCCTCAGAGCTTTAGTTTATGAATCAAGCATAAAACTACCTGTTACTGACATACATTGTGACTTTGGAGTTGTACTGTCTTGGGGTGGTTAGAAGCATGAATATCCTTCTCTAGGCTGTATTTAATGCAGCCTCGTTTTAGGACTTGGAGCCTTGGGGAATCCATAATAAGGATCTTTGCTGGTGCTTCCCAGATAAGAGGCAATGAGTGATAAGTAGGGTGAGGTTCTTGGAACTCTTTGGGAAGAAGAGAGCTGTCTCAATATGAGGCATGACTCATATAGAGCCCTTTCTGGATACAAAGTGCTTCAAAAACCTATACATTTCCTCTTTTTCATTTTGTAGTTTTTTGATTCACAGTGGCATAACTCTCAAGCCAGAAGACTTATGTTGCAGAGTGGATCACTAAGGAAGAAATTCTGGATTTTTATGCAGTTAACCAGAATGGTGGCAAGTGGGAATAAAAAATGACAGTTGCCTCCTTTAAGCAGCGTTGGCAAGTATCTCAAGCCCATGTCAGCCTTCCCCTGCCCTCGTTGTTGTTAACATATGACTCTCCTGCTCAGGCCTGTGTACTAAAGTCATTTCCCCCAGATCCACTTTATGGAGATGTGAGTGTTCAGCATGTGTAAGTGGTGGTAGAAAGAGGTTCTTTTATGAGGTGAAATGACTGGACACTCACAATCACCTAGTTCTCCTAGATGACTCTGAGAGAAGGTCACCATCAGTGAAAGTCCAGAAGCATTAAGCTCTTTTGTTGTTGTTGCTTATGTCATTTTTCATTGAGATGACCCTCTAGGATAGAGAAATAATTGTAGTTATATTAGTCTCAGATAGCCAAGTAGCACAGTACTACTGCTTTAGTCATTCACTTTTTTCTTTATGTAATGCCAGCTTGGTGTTTCGAGGCTGGCTTGTTTTGTCTGTTTGTTAAATTATCTTAATATTATGTTCTACACAGTCTTTTTCAAAAAATTTGACCATAACTCATAGCAAGAAATAGGTTTTATTTCATCCAAAGTAACAAAACCTCACAAAAACAATGTATGTTCTTCCTATAAGAGATGCAACCTGGTATTTTCTACTTGATAATATTCTCTTTAGTTATGGTCTATTTAATTTTTTAAATGCTAGTCAAAACCTACTGAAGTGTTGTCATGATTCATGAAAGAGCTAAGGCAGTGTGCAACTAATCCATTGAGCCTTCTGTGGTTCATTACTTGTTCAGTGTATACAAGTTCATCTCAATAGGCTTTGAACTCTTTTAGTACAGTATAGTGGGGTTTTTATTTTTCCTCAGGGATCAGTACATGGCATGTGTTTCTGATGGAAAATGGTTGAATTAGGTGACACTCTATTGAGTTTTGAACTCCGTAATTTCCAGGTTGGCTCAAATCAGAAGAGAGAAACTTGTTTAGATAGGTACCCTCTGTGAATTAAGAGTTCTGGGGAATTTGGCTTCCTCTGGTCAAAATTACAACTTGAGGGAATCTCTTTTTTTGCTTTGATCTCTCTCATGTTCATTTGATCATAAACAGCTTTTGGGAGGCAGGATGAGCCTTGGCTATCTCTGTAAGTATGAATTTCCCACCCACAAAATAAAGAATCCTCTTTCACAGGATTTTGAGGATGACATCAAATAATATAGGTAAAATACTTTATAATTACTCAATATTAATCATTCTTATTATTGTCATTTTTACTTTCAAATATGTTAACTGCTAAGAATCCACAACATTCTCTGTCTTCATATGTGGTTCTTTCAGTCTGTGTGGTTAAGAGAAAATGATAAAGAGAAGGTGGAAGGGAAAAGTTCTAAGAGGCCATGGGCTGTATCTTTTTCAGCCCTGTATCTAACATCCAGCATCCATAATAGGTTATTCAGTAGTTGGTAAATATGGCATCATAATAGAACAAGGATGAAGAAGAGAACAGAAACCCAAGGTCCCAGTTGAAACTCATGATCAGTTGCCCAAGTTCCAAACTGGAGCCAGTTCTCAGACACTCATTGATTGAAGATCAAGTCTCTTAAGGATGAATTCTGCAACACGGAGGCAAGTGGATAGTGATTCTCCAGTACTTCCTTAAAGGAATATAAAGCTATTTACTTGGGTATCCATCCACTCAGGAGTAGGTTATACCCAGCTTGATCAAAGGCTGTTGGTTATAGGTCTGAGTTGGTTATAGGTCTGAGTTAATGTTGATTTCTTGCTTTATGGAGTTGTGGCTCTGGTCCATCTCATGGTGAGTCTAATGGGTTCATAGACCAACAGGTGATAATTCCCAAAATTCCTGAATATATATTTGGTAAAAACATACTTAGCTTGGCAGACTAGTCCTATTGGCTTCTTGGCCTGTGGAGCAAGAACTATTGTAGTAGGAAAAGCCACATGGAAGCCCATTCCCACACCAGAGTAGCAAATCAAAAGCAGAATTGCCTCTTGGAAAGAATGACAGACAGAAGTGTGACACTAAATGACCTAATTGATACAAAGGTAGGGGTTTTCATCATAATTGCCAGGCTGGTCTTTGCAAACCCAGGTGGATCATGGCATATGACAATGTATTACTATAGACATAACCAGGAAGAGGCTTCAGCTACATTGGCTCTGTCATATGTGCTTTTTTTTTATTTTTAAAGATTTTATTATTTATTTATTTGAGACACACAGAGAGAGGCAGAGGGAGAAGCAGGCTTCCTGTGGGGAGCCCGATGTGGGACTCGATCCTGGGACCCCAAGATCACACCCTGAGCTGAAGGCAGATACTCAACCACTGAGCCACCCAGGCATCCCTGTCATATGTGCTCTTTACTAGTGTAGATCCTCACAGCCTCAGTATGAGGTATGCAGCTATTGATCTGGTCAGTACTTTCTTTTCCATAAGGAAAGAGGAAGAGTAGCAGTTAGCATTTATATGGAAGGGACAACAGTGTACAGTCATGATCTATTTTGGGGGATATATTGATTCTCTTGCACCCTATCATAATGTAGTCTGAAAGGATCTGGATTGGCTGGACATTCTGAAGAATATTGATCCACTCAAGTACTTTGGATGCTTTAGTAAGATAAATGCTCCAGAGAGTAGGAGATAAACTCTCCAAAGATTCAGGGACCTACCACAGCAGTGAATTATAAGTGTCCAATGATTGGGAGCATGCCAGGACAGGCCCTCCAAAGGAACAAACAAGTACCTTGCTCTTAGTAAGGACAAAGTAAGGAAAAAGTGAGTGCCTTGAACCCATCACTGCTATGAAAGAAGCATGACTACTGTCAGACCTTTTGGTATATTATATGCTTGAGAATATTTCTCTAACTTATTATGTGATATGAAAGGTTGCTAGTTTTGCATTGGACCCAGAGGAAGAAAAATCCTTGTAGTAAAAGCAGTTGCTCTTTGGACTATATGGGCCAGCGGACTTTGTGGTCCTACAGGTGTCTGGGTAGAGTGGGTTGCTGACTAGAGGTTGTTTCTTTTAAGCCCTCAAAGGGGAATTCCAGCACAGACTTCTAAAGTTCTAGAGCAAGGCCTACTGCCTGCAGCAGAGTATCATACACCATTTGAAAAATATCTTCTGGGGCACCTGGGTGGCTCAGTGGTTGAGTTTCTACCTTTAGCTCAGGTTGTTATCCTGGGGTCCTGGGATTGAGTGCCACATTGAGCTCTCTGAGAGGAGCCTGCTTCTCCCTCTGCCTATGTCTCTGCCTCTCTCCGTCTCTCATAAATAAATAAATAAAAACTTAAAAAATATATATATCTCTTGACTTGTTATTGAGCACTGGTAGAGACAGACTATCTAATGGAGTAAGTATCCATCAAACACATGCCAAACTACCTATCATGACCTGGGTCCAATCAGCCCCATCAAGATTTAAGGTCAAATAAGCTCAGTACAATCCATTATAGAATGGATATGGTATATCCTGAACTGGAACTGAGCAGGTCCATAGGACACAAATAAGCTGGTGGCCCAGATCTTCATGTCACATACAATTTTACATTAATGTCTTTCCCTCAGCTCATATTTACTACCACAAAGAGAATTTCTTATGACCCACTGATGGAGAAAACTCATAGATGGATCAGCTCGATATATTGACACAAGTTGAAAATGGATTGTTGCTGCACGACAACTTCCCTTGTGACCCTGAAAGATTGATGAGGGAAATCCTTCAGAGAGTAGAGTTCTGCACCTGCACTGCATCTGGTCATTGACTTTATATAGAAAGAAAAGTGGCTTAAGGTAAGAATATATATGGGCTCTGGGGAATTGACGGATGATTTGGCTAGTCTTAAGGAGCACAAAGGAGAGAGGATAAGACGCTCTGAGGATGAGAGATATAGAAGGACCTATGGGAGAGGTCATAAGGTGTGAAGAGGTCTTAGGTGTTGCATGACCACACACCAAGAACCACTGTAGCAGAAGTGCTGACCAACCAAACAAATAGATGATTTGGCCAGTTGATCAGCCTCTGCCCTCTCAACAGGCTCACTAATGAAACAATTATGAAGGCAGAGATGGAGGCAATGCCTAAGCCCAACAGCATGGATTTCTTCTCCCCAAAGCTGATTTAGCTGCTGCTGCTACTGGAAATCAAATATGAGTTCCTTGGGCAGACCAGAAAGGCATTGTGATAAGTCTACTATGTAAGTTCCCTCTCATCCTAGATAAAGCTCACTGAGATTGACAAGTACACTGGATATGGATTTATCTTTTCCCCCCGTGAGACCTTGGCCTATACACTAACCAAGGGCTCAGGCAGTGTCTGATTCACTGACATGGGATTGCACACAGCATCTCCTTAGACCAAAGACTCATTTTATGGCAAAGGAGGTGAGGCAGTGGGCACATGACCATGGGGTCGCTCATCCTACCTCATACCACGCCCTTCAGAAGTTGCCAACCTGATAGAAGAGTGGAAACGGTTCAACAAAGCAACTGAGTCACCAGCTTGAATGTGATACCCTGTGTGAGTAGGCACTATTTCAAGATGCAAGGAGACTTTTTAGACTAATGCTATCATATGTGCTATATCTGTAAGAGGTAAAAGCATGGCTCCAGGAAATAAGATATGCCTTTGTTCATCATCATTTCCATCATCATGACTGACTGGAGAAATTTGTGTTTTCTATCCATATAATTTTAGATATAGTGGTTTTTAGAGGTGCTGCTAACACCAAGCAACACAGTAAAGGTCCTGGTAAATGTAAAGCTACAGCTGCCCCTGTCACATGGTCTCCTTATGCCAACAGACAACTGGGCAAGGAAAAATTTATTATAAGGAGGAACAATTGATTCTGATTATCACGAAGGACTGCTGGTACATGCAGTGAACTGGGGGCTATGTGTTTGGCATTTTGACGATCCTCCTGTGGTGACTCTTGGTGCTCAGTTTATTTTTTAAACATTTTATTCGTTTATCTGAGAGAGAGAAAGGGACAGAGATAGCAAGAGGGCATGAGCTGGGAAGAGAGGGAGAAGCAGGCTCCCCGCTAAGCAGGGAGCCCGATGTGGGGCTCGATCCCAGGGCCATGTGATCGTGACTTGAGCCGAAGGCAGATGCCTAACCAACTGAGCCACCCAGGCGCCCCTTGGTGCTCAGTTTAAATTGCAATTGGGCAAGTAGTGCAAACATGGCCCACATGAACCACAGAAGTGCTACCCAAGGGTGAGGGGAATCTCCCATGGGTGGTAGAGTAGGGCAATGATGATTAAGAATAGCCCTGGGACTGGCTGTAGCCATGGGGGCTGTAACTCATCCCCTTAACAATCCTCTTGGAAGTTTCCTTAGGAACTGTGACACAAAATCCTCAAGAAGCTTTGCTGAATGCAGAAGCCGTGCTGGCCTGAGAAGCACGTGGAAGTGAATAGTGAAAGGCCAGGACTGTAGTAGATGCTGTGCAGCCATGATCGGATCTACTGTCCTAGGTGTGAACACCCTGCTGCTCTGTGTGTCAGAGGTTCATGGGTATCAGTTGTCCCCTTCTCTAAAACACTTCCCTCCACAAATGGGAACAGCTTTGTTAAGAAAATTCACACTGACTTCCAGGATGGGGGGACCCCAGGCAATGGTTGAGTGCACAGAAGTTATGAAAGGCAGGATCTTTTGCATCATATGGGAGTGATCACTCTGCATCTCTGTTTGTGCTCTGGAGCTCCCTTCACCCGCTACTGCAGATCAGGCCAAGGCCCGACTTCCCTGAGACAACAGCCTTGCTTAGTTCTTTCCTCTCCCCACCACAATGCTTCACTCCCTCTCTCCCTCACCAGTTTTTCCTGTAAGGCACTTCCTCAATAAATCCCGAACACCTGAAACTCTGATGAGGCTCTGATCTTCTCGCTCCTTTGGTTCATGAACCTGGAAAGAAGGGAATGTGGGTGAATGGAGCCACCAACAGGCAGAATTTTGAGAAGTGAAGGGTACCATGGAGGGCAAAATTTACTCAGGGACCACCTCTTATTTTTGTGGTTTTTAATCAACGCATAATTCATGTGCAGAAAAACACACTGAAATACACAGCTTGCCGAATTTTTACAAGAACACTGCAGAACAGGAAAAAGGGTACAGGTGTCATATACTTTCCTAGAACTTGGCCCAGAAACAACCATCAACTTCCATTTTTGTTTCACGGGCTAGAACTTGCCACATTGCCCACCTACAAGAGGAAGGAAGACCTGGACGTGGATGAGATTAGGAATCTCAGTACTAAGCACAATTTTGGCAAAGCCGTTTTTCTCTCTCACTGAATTTTCTTGTACATATCAATTTCTCTCCTTTCCCCAGTTTGGGTAGCCACCTCGAACCATCCATACAGAAAGGGAAAGATTTTTTTGTCTTCAGTATGTTCCTTCCAGTGATACATGCTGAAGCACCTGATTGATTTGATTTGGGCTAAATACGACTAAATAATAGGGAAGTCACCTTGACAACAATTGGAGGCTCAATTTGAAACAAAACGATAGCTAATAAACATTCTATTAGGCATATCTTCTGCAATTTTTAACAACTTGCAAGGAAATTTTGCATATGGATAGAGGCTACAAGGACACCTGATGGCACCAAAAGAGGTGCGCAATTTAAAGAATCACTGATGATACCAAGAACAAATGTAAAAATAATCACAGATCCTTTGATATTAATGCACATTGTCATAATGACTGTCATTACTGGCTGTGGGGCCACATTCCATAATGAGCCTTTTTTGGGACTCGGCGTTGCATAGAAGTGCTAGAGATCCTGTTTCTATTAATGAATGTGTAGTTCTAAGCTGGAACAATGGGAGCACTGTATTATTCTGTGAACAAAATTTTGCTGAATTCACAGACAGGTGACATTGTGTGGGCACTAATGTATATGGGGTTCTCTCTTGTAATAAGGCTGCTATTATCTTTAACACAATGATGCTGAATGTGCCCTGGACTTATCAGTAGGTGCTGCTCGCCAAGACTTAACTCTTTGTGGTCAGTTAAGCAGCTCCTTGCAGCCCCATCAGTGGTTTCCAACCTCAGAAAGTCACATGCTCGTTTTTTTACTTTCTTTTTCCTTTTCTCCTGTATCCACCCCCACTTTCTTTCTTTCCTTGTATGTTCTTATAATGACCTCTTTTGCATCCAGACTCTTCTTTATGTGGAAACCTGTATTCTGTCCATTTGTCTGAGGGCATTGTGGACTGACGTCTTTATTCATGGCATCTGGGGGAGACGCACCCTTGTACTTTGCCGCGTCTCCTGTCCCATCCCCCGCCTGCCAGGGCTCCATCTGGCAGTATCATTTCTCCCAAAATAACGCATGCTGTCAGCCGCAGTGACTGCTCCGTGCTGCAAAGGGCCATTGCGCATCACCACTGAAGAGACTTACACCCGCTATGCAGGTCCGACAGAGGGTCATTCGAGGCAGGAGAAAAACCCTGGTTCTTTTTTTTTTTTAAACCCTGGTTCTTGTTGGCTTCATCACGCGTGGCATCCAAGGTCACATGTGCGCAGGAATCAGAGACTCTCCTTCCACTTGGGGAGAGGGCCGACCTGTGCTTATTTTACTCTTCTCCACTTGAGGGATTAGCTGGGGGAGGGCGGCAGCATCGGCAGCATCGGTCCCTTTGGCCTCTGCACTGTCATTGGCTCCCTCCTTGACCCTGGGCACCTGCCCTGGGCCTGCATCCCCCACCCCCCTGCACTTGCAGGGAGAGAATCGGGAAGGAGCGGCCACCACATCCCCGGGCAGCTATTTCTGTCAACTGAAAAGGCCATTTAAGCAAAACACTTAATTACCTTTCCTCCTCTCTGCAACCCCTGGGAAAGTATGAGCCAGTCAGATAATGAGCTTAGAGAGAGCAGCCGCGTGGCGAGGGCCGAGATTTTCATCAGGCAGAGGAGTGACCTCACCCGATCCCATCACGAAATGGGGACCAGAGAGAAGAGGGAGAAGCTGCTATGCACACATGCACACACTCCTCCGCAGCGCGGCTGCTTTATTAGACCCGTCGCGCTGCAAATTCTTGGAGCATCAGAGAGCTTCCCCCTCACAGGTAAAGCAGCCAGGCCGGCCTGTGGTTAGCCCATCCTTGGGATGGAGGCCGCTTTCCAGAGCACGTCTTGGGTAAGGAGCCCTCAGCCTGGCATCCTCCCTGGGCACCGCCCTTGCCAGCTCACTCAACCCCCGGGGCCTCAGGTTTCTGACCGAGAAAATGAGGATATTGGACTTGGAGGGTCTCCGAGGTACCTTTGCATTCTAGAGTGCTAAACAAATTGCTTCGGGTGTTGGGGAGTTGGGAGGGTGGGTCTCCTCCAGGCTGGCGGAGACCAGCTGGTGCTTTCTTGTCCGTATGAGCCAGGCCAGGGGGGTGGCCCTCCTGGGGTTGCCAGAGCAGTCACAGGGGCTCTGCCCCAAGAGGGGCAGCCTGCCAAAGGAGAGAAATAAGCAGCTGACCCTTTAAGGTAAGAGAAGGCGCTGCCCTGCCCCGAGAGCCAGGCATCTTCAAAGGGCTCACATCAGCCGTGGCTGGGAAGGATGACAGATTGCCTGCCTCCAAGGCACAGCTGGCTGGGCACCATGTTCTGGCTCCTCTCCATTTTGACCTCAGCATGTCTCATGATTTCTGTCCCCTTGTCTGCCCTGCTTGGCCCTGGCATCTGCCCTGTACCAGCCCTCACAAAGGACTGAGGCCACGCAGCTTGCCGCCTACTACGTCAGGCCCCACTGCCCACCTGGTCTAGCTCCTGCCCACTGGGCCCCATCCCATGATTGGAACGTCACAGCCCACCTGCTTTTTGCCTGCTGTCCAACCTCCCCCCCTGCCCTCTGGGGTCTGGCCTCACCTTCCCTGGCCCCAGGCTGCCATCTTGCCTCCACCAGGTGGTAGTTCTGTGCTGCCTCCTGGTCCCCTCCGCAGGCAGACTTTTGGTAAAGAGCCTCAGAGGATGAGACAAGAGAGGAGATTGGAGGTTACCACACCCTCATGGGGGCCAGACCAGAGGACTGAGATAGTCACCCCATTTTATTGACTCCTCAAATTGTCGAGGGGTTATCCTACCAGCACTAGGTAATGGGGTTACAGTACTGAATGCAGAGATAATAGCACCTCCTTCAGCAGAGTCTAGTGCTGGGGAAACAGAGACTAAAATAAGGAAAAATTAAACTAAATAAATAAGGTATAAATATTTTAAAAAATGGGTGTGTTTGGAATATAATCACTACTCTGGAGAAAAACAAAGCAGTAAAGGAAGACAAGAAGTACCAGAATCAGGAAGGAGTGTGCAGTTCTAGATTGGGGTGGTCACTGAAGGTCTCATGGAGAAGGGATATTTAATTAAAAATCTGATGCACATAAGTAAGGAAGCCATCCATGTAGATCTCTGCAGAAAGAGGACTTCAGACAGTGGGAATGGCAAGTGCAAAGGCCCTGAGGCATACTCCTGCTTGGTGAATGAAAGCCATGCAAGGAAGTTAGTACAGCTGGAACTGATGGAGTCTGTGCAGGGGAGTCGACTGTCAGGGAGGAAGTGGGCAGCTGGCTGTGTGGAGACTGTGTGGGGCTTTGTAGACTACTTGTAAGAGTTTTACTTTGAGTGAGCCAAGGGTCACTTCAGAGTGTTGACCAGAGGAATTCATTGTCTGATTACGTCCATAGGTTCACTCTGACTGTGAGCTGAGTGAACACAGAAAGAGGAACAAGACAGGGACAAGTGCCCAGTTAAGGAGGTGATTGTGATCATACTGGTGAGGCATGCTATGACTTGGCCCAGACTGGCAGGGGTGGAGGAGGTGAGTAATAGAGTCTATACTCAGAGGTGGAATGCCATGATTTGCTGATCACCTGGTTGTGGCAAATGAGCAAGAGTGGAGACGAAGGTGTTTTTGAGATGTTTGGTGGGGGCAAGTGCACAAATGGAGCAATTTATCATTATTGGCAAAGAGAAGGGGTGAGGGGGGCCATCAGGATCTCAGTGCTGGGGCTATTTATTTGAAATGCTTGTGGGTCATCCACTGTGGGAAAGAACTTCAAGTGGAGTCTGGGGATGATGAGAGGAAGCTGTCAGATATAAATTTGGTGCCCAGAGTGAAGAGATGTCATATAGGTGGGTCACAGGACAGAATGAGATTACCAATGGAGTGCAGATGGAAGGCAGCAGAGACAGAGAGGGGTCAGGCCTGAGCTTTGGGGCTGCAGCATGAGGAGACCAGGTTGATGGGGAAGGCCAGAAAAAGAGGCTGGGAATAAAAGGCCCAGTGAAAGGAAAACCAGGGGAATGGGGTACACTGGACAGTAGATGCAGCATTTCAAGGAGGAAGGAGTGGTGATCCATGGCAGCTAAGGCAAGGTCTAAAGATGACGGTCATAGCAGCGTGGAGGCTTCTGTTGAGCCCCATTTTCTGCAGAATAAACCCTTCAACATGCTTTGATTGCAGCTTCTGGCTCCTACCTTAGCCATCAGAGTGGGTATGTGGGCTCAAGTCTGGCTAATCACTGGGATTGGTTCAGATACGAACACGTGACCCGAATGGGGCCAACAGGACTTGTCTCCAGATATTTTCTCCTGGAGCTGTCAGGATAGATTGGCTCCCTCTCTTGAGTTGCTAAGTGTTGGGATGTTAAGTCATGACCTCTCTCAGACATCCTGCCTGCTGTGTGGATTCACTCTTTCTAAGGTGGAGAGAGAGAGTGACAGAGAGATCCCCAACAATAGCGTCTGAACTTGCTCTGGGTGCCACTCAGTGTTAAGGTCTACTACTCTTTTGGACACAATTTGATTTCCTAGCCAAGAAACCATTTTAAGCTAGTTGGAATCAGCCTTCTGTCTCTTGCATCCAAAGACACTCTAACTAATCCAGGAAGATGTCCCTTGAGCCCGCTACTCAACAGTGGGGTAGAGTATGAACAAGGACACGTGGCTGACTTACTGGTCAAGCAAAGACCGACAGCTAGGGCTTTGAGCCCCTGGTCAGAGACCCTGGCAGTCCTTGCCCTGCAGCTCTCTAAATGCAACCTTACCAAGCAACCCCCTGGATTCAGGACTATTCTTAGCTGTCTGCAATTGCATGGAGGAGTTCAGCCTGGGCAGGACCAAACAGGGTCACCTCCCTACCTCCTCCCGTAGCAATCTCTGACGCAGGCCTGAAATCTGGGGCAGGTAGGATTGCAAGCAGAGAAGGGGAAGGGCATCAGGTTCCACCCGTGACCCAAGAGGTGGCATCCTGTGGGGCCGCCAGGGCTCAGTACTGGGAGTTCCCTAGGAGGTTATGAAAGCCACAGCGGGGTGGAGGGTGTGGGGAGAATGCTGTGGGTTTACAGGGGGACAGGGTCAGTATCTGGGGAATGCAGATGAAGTAATGGGAGACCAGGGCACGGGAAGCAGTTGCTAAAACAAACTGAATAATTCTACTGGATGAGGTTTCTCTGGCCTAGAGCTGTTTTAAAGGGCCAGCAACACACAAATTTCGGTGCACCTGGAACAGAGCACAGATCCTCTTAAGCTGGCTTTTGGCTCTGAGGGTCCAGAGTGTCACCTTTGGGTGTCTTGGTGTGCTGAGAGGGAAAGCAATTTGTTTTTACACATTTTCGGGGTCTGCGTGCAAGTAGGATATTCAGACCATCTCACTGTTTTTCTTGTACTTGGGCAGATGCAAGAGTTTGCCTGGGGAGAGCCCTGATCTTCTCTTTCTGCCCCCTGACAAACAGAAATGATGCTCCGGTGATAATCCCCGGTTGCCTAAGATACACACACAGATCAAGCCTTCAGAGAGCCCTGTGGTAGCTCAGGTCTTGTATAAATCCCTTCCTCTCAAGGTGTCACCTCTTAGCTTGCTTCTCTTTCAGGATTTCTTTTGTTCTTGGAGAAGACGCACCTTTCACACCTGCGCTTTCATCACCTAATTGTGGTCGAGACTTCCTTCCCACCACACAGACTTCATCCCCGTCACGGAACATGAAGGATACCAATTTAATAATCCTCATTAAATGTAGAGTCACATAGTGGAAATTTGTAGTATTTGACAGAAGCTGAAATGAAACTGACTTGTTGCTTAGATAATTATAGGTAGTGTTTACCAGACTAAACCCATTTGTAGGAAGGGTGAATTTAATGTGTTTAAAGGAAAAACTGTCTTAAACACCGTCAAGCACTTTAAAATGTCACATTGCACCCAAACAATCGATTCCGGGTGCACATAAATCTGTATTCACAAAAGCAAGTTTGCGAGGATTTCTGGCAGGCAGTGGTTGTTTTGCCTACTTTTTATTTGCTGCAATAAAACGACATAAAAACCCTATCATTCACTTTTTTTTTTTTCTAACTTTGGTTTTCTCCTACAGTCGGTCTGAAAACAAATGTTTTACTTTATGACTTTATCCTCCGGTGAAGTAGATCCTTGGTGTCACAACTGAACTCTGCTTTCTAAATCATATAAGAAAAATGTTTTCCGAAATCTCCCCACACCTCCTGTTGGTAGGACACAAGTTGCAGACGAGAAAAATCCTGGACGCTCAGAAGTAGATAGACCTGCCTCCCTGGAAGCATACTTTCATTCTCCAGGCTCTGGTGCTTTGGGGCTCACTTCATGGTCTCTGGGAAGGTGAGCAGAGCTCTGGCATATTGGCTCTGGCATATTGGCTAAGGGAGTGCTAGCTGCAATTGCAGAGAAATCTCCACATCTTTGCAGCTTTATATACTAAAAGCTTCTATCTTGATATGTAATAGTCCAGGGCTGGGCACAGAAAGCTTCTGGCTGGGCAGCTCTTCTCCACAATGTGAGTCGAGAGCCTGGGCTCCTTCCATCTCCCAAGATGGTCCCCAGAACAGACCCATTTCAGCCAACTGGGAAGAGAAATGTGCACGGAGGATTGCATCTGAGTTTATGACCTGGGATTGGTGCATATCAGTTCTGTTCATTTTCCACTGACCAGAGCAGAACTGATGCTAGACCACGGCCACCACCCCATCACCCTGCAAGGGAGGCTGGGAAGTGTAGTTTAGCTCTGTGCCAGTGTTGGGTTCGCATATAATAGTTTCTGCCTTCTGCAGCCATAATCAAGAGGCTTTTTCCTCAGCAGTGGTCATGCTCTCACTCCAAAAGTATTCGGGAATACTCGTTGGGGCAGGCCCCAAGAGATGGAGCAAAATCTGTTATTCAATTAATTTCCTTCATTTGCTACTCAGTTTTGCTTTTCTATTTTTATTTCATTGGCTTTTGGACTGGGACGGGACAGTCTTAAAATCTTGGTTTCCAATAACATCTAGAAAGAACCAAAAAAAAAAGAGAAAAATCTCCAGCAAAAGAAGCCGACTTGATCTTGTTTTCTTGCAAATTGTTTGAAAATGAGAGGCTCCGCACCAAAATATCCTAGTGGCCTGCGGCAGACAGAGTCCAGGTCTCTCCCTCCCTCTCTTTCTGTGAGACCTGGATATCATTTATCATCGAGTACCTGACTGTCGTAATTCAGGACACTGGACCTTGTGCAGTTGGTTTCAGTTTCCCTACCACTGATGAGTCAGCTCCCACACTCGGGGCAGGTGTGGGAACAAAGCTTCCAGCCCACCGCAGAGTAGCTGTGAAGTTACTGCCACTTTTTTTTTTTTAAAACCATTCTAAGGCTTAATATTCTGTAAATCATTCTCCGTGGCCCCTTATTCTGTGACAATGGGGCTGAGAAGTCCCGCCTGCTGGGGCACTGGAAGAGTTAAGTTTGATACTGAAGGAGGAATCACCTAGCACTGCCCGACACCAGCGAACCTTCCATCACTTCCAGTTTCCTTCCTGGGAGAGGTAGACACCAGGGCCTTTGTCAGAATGGTGGCAGCGCTTCTTCAAGGGGGGGTCCCTCTCCCCGAGCCCACTGACTTTACCAAGCTCCAGCCTCGGCAATAGTTGTCTCCATTCAGGCAGAAGTCAGAGGGGCTGAGCAAAGAGGAGGGAGTGGGAGGCAGACAAAGGAGCAATCACCCCCACATGACTGCCTACTGAGAATTCTGGCTGCAGAAAAGGCTTTTCTGCAGTTTGTTTTTGCAAATTCTGCTCCATGAACCCGAGAGGTAAGGCTTTCAGGCAACAGGATAGCCCGATCTCATTGTTCTAGAATTCAACTTAACTAACCTCTGGCATTTTCTACGTACGCACTGTCTCTTCTCTCACATATTCCCTTGACTCATCAGTGTCTCTCTGCTCCACTTAGCACAGTTTCCATTGATCAAGTTCAGCTAACCCGAGCCTACTTCACACAGACACACAGACACACACACAGACACACACTCTCTCTCTACCGCTCTCTCCCTCCCTTCTTCCAAGAAAAATCTCGCCTCTAAATGGAGAGTCGTTGGTACACTCTGTGATCAAGCTTTGCCCGAGTACATGCTGGAAGATGAGAATCACTTCCCCTAGCTTTCCTGAACGGAGTTTATGAGAACCAACTATAATCCTTAAATCTTCTCATTCTTATCAGGCTTATTTCTAAGTTAGTTCTGGTATCCCACTTTGAGCCAGTCAGAGAGAGAGAGAGAGAGAGAGAAAAAAAACACAAACCACAAACCCCTTTGCATTGGCAATACTGCTGCACTACTGCGTACCAACAAGAATGATATTCTGGGATAAATCAGCAAAAGCCTTGGCTGTTTCAGTAGTAATCCTAAAGATCAACAGAAGAAATTTCTTGAAGTGGATGGATAAGATTCTTAGAATAATCCTGCCCAAGCCCTCTAGAATTCCTTTATGATGCCTTTATATATTTCGCCCTTTCACACAGGAAGATTCCAGAGTGTTGCCCAAATGAATGTGCATTGCTGTGGGCAAGGAGTATGACACTGCAAAAGGGATTAGACGCATCTTTTGAAAGGGTTTTGGGAGAGAAAGTCCCATTGATGCTACCTTAAATTCTGGGGAAATGTCTTCAGCAAGTTTCCAGTGTGATGCGCATAGAAGAGCTTTCCTCAGTCTGTTGGAAAGGGCAGGGAAAGTGAAGTGACCCACTGGGCCAGGTCAGCATTGACCTAGCTAGAAACTTGGCCAGTGGACTGAACTGAAGTGCCCGCAGGACTTAAGTGCCAGGTGTGGTCTGGAAGGTGGGGCTGGGGCTGGAGCGTGAAGTCTCAGGTAGTTGGTGTTGTGGATTGGTAGCGGGTGGGGATTTTAATGGGATTGTGCAAATGGGGTGTGTTCGCTGTATGGAATCGAGACCAGAAATGGAAACTTGGCTGGTGCTTGAGAAGCACATGAGCCAGAAGCTGGGATTAGAGCTGTAGATTATTCTCTTAAATCTTATTTTTCAACAGGAAATTTCCTTTATTTTCTTTTTTTCTTTTAAAGATTTTACTTATTTATTCATGAGAGACACAGAGAGAGAGGCAGAGACATAAGCAGAGAGAGAAGCAGGCTCCCTGCAAGAAGCCTGATGTGGGACTCGATCCCATGACCCTGGGATCACAGCCTGAACTGAAGGCAGACGCTCAACCACTGAGCCACCCAGGCATCCCAGGAATATTCCATTCATAGTCTCCCTTCCTCTGGTCCAGAATCTCCCAGAATTTAATGTCAAGGTAACACAAAGAAACTATATATGGAGGATACTTCTGGTTGACCACCAAATTCTGTTTTTCTAATTATCCTTAGAAATAAAGGGCATAAGAAAAAAAAGAAAGGGCATATCCTTAAAAAAGAAAAAAATTATTTATTTGAGAATGAGCAGGGAGGAAGAGAGGCAGAGGGAGAGAGAGAGAGAATCCCAGACTCCATGCTGAGTGTGGAGCCTGATGTGGGGCCTGATTTCATAACGCTGAGGTCACAACCTGAGCAGAAACCAAGAGTTGAGCACTTAACCCAGTGGGCCACCCAGACACTCCAAGGGCATATATTTTTTTAATTGAGGTAGAACTGACATACAATAAACTGTACATTTAAAAAGTGTACACATTTAAGAAGTGAAGTGTTCTACACCCATGAAAACATCATCACAGTCAGGACATAGAATACATCCATCACTCCAAAAAGTTTCTTTGTACCCTTTAGTAATTCTCCCCAACTCTGGTCCTTTCTGCCTTATCTCCTTTTCCCCAGACAAGCATTGATCTTCTTTTCATTACAATACATTTGTTTGCATTTTCTAGAATTTTATATAAATGCAATCACACAGCATTCACCCTCCTTTTTTTTTTTTTTTTTTTGATCTGCCTTTCTTCACTTTTATTTTGAGATTTACCCATGCTGTTGGTGTATTTCAAGAGCTCGTTCCTTTTTATTGCTGAGTTGTATTTCATCCCATGGATATTACAAAATTTGTTTCTCTCTTCCATCCTTTGATGGGCATTTGGTTGTTCCCAGGTTTTGGATATTACAAATGAAGCTGCAATGAACATTTATGTAGAAGTCTGAATAGGAACATATGCTCTTTTTTTTGGTTATGTAAATATCTGGGGACAGAAAGACTAGGTATGTGTCTAATATTTGAAGAACCTGACAAACTGTTTCCATTTGGCTGTACCATTTTGGATTCATATACTAGCAATGTTCTAGTTCCTCTGTGTCTTCACCAGCAACTGAGTCTATCTTGTGACTTTAGGCATTCCAATAGATGTGTTGTGGTAGCTTGTATGTCCCTAGTGACTACTGATGTTGAGCATGTTTTTATGTGCTCATTTGCCATCTGTTTCTATTCCTTAGTGGCTGTTCAAATCTTTCGTTCATTGTTTTTAAGCTGTTAGTTTTCTAATTATTGAGTATTGATAGTTCTTTATATATTCTTATGCAAGACCTTTTCCCAATATATGCCTTGCAAATATCATGTGGCTCATCTTTAATCTTCTTAATGAATGTGCATCCACTCTACAGCCTCTCTTGCTGCTGGGTAATATGATTTGAGTTCTTGCTCATGGAGCATGAGTAGATGTGAAGTAAGTGAAGTGTGCTATTTCTGGAATCAGTCCTTAAAACAGTGTGTGTGCTTCCAAGGCTCTCTTTTATGTCCTCAAGCCAATGACCCAGTTTTGATCATGCTGGTGAAGACAGTACCCTGGGGATTTCAGAATGACCTCCTATGGCAGGTTTACTCACCTTTGAACTGTTGTGTGGTAGAGAAATAAACTTGTCTTCTCTGAAGCCACTGAATTTTGGGGTCTCTTTGTTACTCCTTAGTAGCTTAACCTTACCCTAATTAATATACCAAGAAAGCTACTCCTTCTTCTTCCTTCCTTCCTTCCTTCCTTCCTTCTTTGAGCACATTCCAACAGAAGTTCAGTTTGACTCTCCTGAGGATCAATTCCTTTTTCTAGACAAGAAAATAAAAATTTCTTGAGAAATCAATAAGGCACTGTGCTACACATCTGTGCTATGCATCTTGGAGGAATAAGACTAAATTCTTGTCCTTAAGAAACAGATGGTCCAATGAAAATCTTTTAAGTTTATGCTTACCCAGTTTGAAATGATAGAGTTGGTTGTTCAGTAGTTTAGGGACAAAATTTTGCTGAGCTTAGAAGAATCTACAGAAATGCAGAAATTTGGCTTCAAATTGGTGTTTTCCTGTTGATATTCTGCAAAAAAATCACATTATGATGAAACTAAACTTTGGTGCCTCTGCCTGCCGAATAAGAGCAAGGTCTTCATGTGTAGGTACCTGCAGCCCTGTAATCAGTGTAAGTCTCCCCAAGTTCAGCGAAATTGGACAACTGTCATTTATTTGAGTTTTTATGGGCCATGGACTCTTGATGTAATTCAACTAATTTACTTCTTTCAAGAACCTAACCGAAATTTACAAGTGAGGAAACAGATTTAGAAAGGAAAACTAACTAACTTATGGCCACAAAGCCAATTAGGGATGGAAGCAAGTTATGTAACCAGTCTAAGCCCCTTCCTGCAAGCTCTGCTGCTTTTCATGGGAGCAGCATTGGACTTTGATTACTCAGATTATTACTTTTGGCTTTTGTCTTTTCATGGAAGAAATAACTTCACTGGTTCTGCTCCCATAGCCTCTTCAGCCGCAGGCTTGAGACCAGCCTCTATTACTCAGAAGAATTTGTGCAACTCTGTCCTTCTTTATCTTCAAGTATCAGCATGTTTGACTTTTGTTTTCAATCCAGAACCTGCTCTGTTTTTATAGAACAAAAATCCAGCTTCATTTCTGAAAGTAAAATGACAAATGGTCCCTGAAAACAGCGCGCAGGTCCCCAGGTCCCCACTTTAGAATAATCCAAAATCAAAGTGTCTGGTTGGATACTTCCATTACCAGCCTGTCACCTTGGTAAAGGCTTTCAGACATATCAAATCAGGGGAAAAGGAAGGAGACTCTTTATTTTTCTTGTTCCAGATCAGATAACGCTGCCTGATTAGTTCCTCCACCGTGAATTCATACCGCATGTACCCACATGCCAGCCTTTTGCTGAAAGGCCATCAGCTATATTGCTTCCTGCATAATCATTCATATTTTGCCTCACGCCTTCCCTTCTCCACCTCTGTTTCCGGCTCCTCCCCCTGAAATAGCAAAATACTTGCAAAGAAAATGTGTCAACAGGTGAAATTTATAGGAGTTTCCTGGCCCACACAGAAATGTGAACCACAGGCATCCCCAAAGGAGAGATTTTCTTACCCAGACACTTACTCTCTTGAATATGCCCTGATTCATTCATATATGAGTTCTCTAGAGAAACCAGTTATCTTTTTTAGGGAATCGCAGTATGGAGCTCCTGTTTGGAAAGAGTGGCTTTGATGAATGCCAGTTGGGATTATTTAGTTGCAGTTACAGAAAAACCCAACCCTAACTAGGTTAGTCAAAAAGGGAATTTACTGATTCAGAAGCTGAAAGAGCTAATCTCAGGTACAACTCTATTTGGTGCTCAAGCATATCAGTAGCACCTGCTTATTTTTTTAATCTCTATTTCTTTGTTCTGGCTCTCTTTATGTTGACTCCAGCTTTAAGTTTTATGGGTACCAGAAAGGTCCTTGCTAGCCTGATTCATTCTCTTATGTTTTAGGTCAGAGGTTATGAGTGACAGTCTCTTTCCCAGAAGACTCAGGGAAAATGTCATTGCATCTCATTTGGCTCTGATTAGGCTACCTATGATCCATGAACGTCAATGGACAGGGAAATGAGACATGGTGATGGTTCAGGCCTGGGTCACAGGCTTCACCCCCGAGGCTGGGTTTGGAGTCAGCTTTAATGGGACTGTATGAGAATCAGATATGGACCAGGCAATGATCACTGCAGTGAGCTTTGCCTTATATGAGACAATGTGTATGCAACACATAATGTTTTGTCTCTACTGCATGAGCCAGATGCATATCTCGAAAATAACAAGCATCTATTCATGTAAAATAAGAATCCACATCCAAAGCCAGGCCAACCCAGAAAGGGTTACTTTGTGATTTGACTTCCAGCAATGGAGATAGTTTGCCAAAATTTTGATATAAGTGGGTCAGTATGGAAAAGGTACTCAAAAGTGTCTCAGAGTCACTTATGTAAGATGGTCACATATGCTTTAAAGCATGAGGATCCTCCACTGGTTTGGTATTGAAGCCTTTTGCAATAAGCCTTTCTGATTGCTTTCTTTGAGTTTTTGTTTCTTAAGGTGGCTGTGATATTTTAGTTACAAGTCCTCTGTAGCCTGATCAGCCTGGCTCTGAAGAGGGTGGAAGAGTTTATGGCAGAAAGTTGACACTTGGGAAGGCCTAGGAAGTATTTTGACTCCATAATGGCACATACTCCCAAAGATGTTCTTCATGCTTTTCTTCCAATCTTTCAACTTCTTCGTGCATCTTTCTAAATAAACGTTTGGGATTAGGATTTTTATTATTCTTGTCAATTCTTGACTTTAAATGTTCAATCTTTAAACCACTGAGCAACTGTTACTGCTTATGTACTTCCTTTCTTCAAACACTTAATTGTCAATTGTGTATCAGACCCTCTCTGAGCACTTCACATGCATTATTTCATTTATTCCTCATAACTACTCAATGACATAGAGACTATTATTATCCTCATTGTGTGGAAGATGCAACCAACCTATAAGGAGTTAACTTATTCCAGGTCTTGTTCCAGGTCACACAGTTGGAGCCAGAGATCTTAAAATCACACTACATAAATAAGACAGAGATAGTGCCTCTGTACCCCATGGTATAGCCACAGGAAGACAGACCTATAAATAAATAAACTACTGCATTAAATGTTATATTTGCCATAATAATGATCTACACAGGAGCAAGTGAGGATGTGTGTGCGTGAGAGAGTAGTCATTTCCCTATGAGGGTGGGGAGGATTTGAAATAGGTATTGGTACAAGTTCTTGAGGGGAGGCTAGGTTCAGGTACATGAGAAAGTGCTTTCCAGCTGGAAGATTAGGGCTGACAATAGCATCCCAGAGATTGGAATGTGTGCAAGTAAAGCACCGAGGCACCTAAAACACATGCAAGATGGGAGAATTGCAAGCTATTTGGCCTGGCTGGAACACAGGGTTCAAGAAGAATGGACATAGGTGGAACAGGACTCAGTCCATGAGGAGCCTGGTTGTACTGAGAGGGATTTAATTGGAAAAAAATGGGGAACCCTTGAAAGACTTTAAGAAAAAGGTGACACTTATTCATCACCAGTATATTTTTCTATTTTAAAAATTCCCAAGCTTTAATTATTTTTGGATTTCTTATTGTGTAAAATAAACACAATATAAAATTCACTTTTTAACAATTTTATTTATTTATTTTTTAAAAGATTTTGTTTATTTATTCATGAGAGACACAGGAGAGAAAGAGAGAGGCAGAGACACAGGCAGGGGGAGAAGCACTCTCCATGCAGGAAGCCTGATGTGGGACTCGAACCCGGGACTCTGGGATCACGCCCTGAGCCAAAGGCAGACACTCAACTGCTGAGCCACCCAGGCATCCCTATTTTAACAATTTTAATTGTATATTCACTGGCAGTGAGTACATCACAATGTTGCACAAGCACCATTTCCAGAAACTTTTCATCAGCCCGGGCAGAAATTCTATACCCGTTGAACAATTCTCCCCCATATCCCCTAGAACCTGTGTCAGTCATGGAAGCTGCCTTGAAAAATAAGGAGGAACAAGTATACAGATCCTCAAGGATTATTGCAAAAAAACACTGTGATTTGTGCTGTTTTAAAAGGAGAAATGTCAATGACACTCTACAGTTCAGGGATGAGAGAGTCCATATAGTGGCCGGTGAGTGTGCTGTTCCTGCCAAATCTGCAAGATAATGTGGCTGTTCCATTATTACTACAACGTCCATCTGTAGTTTTCCTGGAAAACAAAGGCCACTAACATTGCTGATGAACATCCCATGGCATCAGCTTAGCCATCAAACACACATTGAGCACCTGCTGTGTGCATGGTCATGTGTCAGGTGCCATAAATACAAAAGAGTAGGCAATGATCCAACAGCCTTCAAAGGAATCATAACATAGTTAGGGAGAAGAATATGGACATGTCAATCTATGACCTAAGGCAGGACAGAATCAGTTCTCCCTCAACCCCTGACCTGTGTTGATTATACCTTCCCTCTACACTGTGTATAGCTCTTTACAGAGCTAATCATATTATACTTTTTCATCAGTTTGAATGTCTCCTTGTGTTAACCGTCAGACTATTCACCCCATAACGGCAGACATCTTTTTTTGCTCATGACTGTCTCTCCAGCATCTAGCAGAGTTCTTGGCATATAGAATGCATTCAGCGAGTATATATTGAATGAATGATTGCTATAATTATTTTTTAAAATTATTTATTTATTTAGAGAGAGAAAGCACAAGTGAAGGGAGAGGGGTAGAGAGACAAGGAGAAGCAGGCTCTGGGTTGAGCAGGGAGCCTGACATGGGCCTTGATCCCAGGACCCTGAGATCATGACCTGAGGGGGAGTCAGGCCCTTAACCGGCTGAGCCACTCAGGCACCCCTGGTTGCTATAATTATTTATGAGTGTGTATTATAGCAATGATTCACTCTATGTATGTGCATGTGTATATGTACACGCCATAAGTGTTGAAAACACAAGCAAAAAAAATCCACAGCTGTAATCCAAACCATTTTTTTAGGAAGCTACCACTTTGGAATCAATAGCTTCTTTGAGGCCTTAATCCTATCTAACTATGGCTAAGAACTTCGGTGGGGGCCCGGCCCTGTGAGCCAGGCCTGTGAACCGTCCCCGTGTGTCAGGCCTGTGCGGGAGCTGGCCCCGCCGGCAGTGGACCCCGGGCCGGTGCCTGGTACCAGCGAGCGGTCGTCAGGCTTCTAAGGCCTTCAGACAGACTCAGGCTCTCACTCTTCAGCGCCAATCAGTTAAGGCTATTTATAGAGCTCAGCACCTCGTCACTCCTGCCCGCTCACTCCCCGCAGACAGCCTCACCTCATGACTCACTGAGAAAACCCAGGTCATCCAGGGCTTTCTGACACTTCCTGCTTTCTACTAGGGTTCACCTCTAGCCAGGGCATCCCCCGCGGGGCCTGCCCTCCAGCAGGGAAAGGTAGAGGGCCCAGGGTGGGCCTGCCCGGCCCTGCTTGCTTCCCTTCCTTCCCTCCCCAGAGCCCCTCCAGGACTCTCTGGAAACGCCTCCTTCGCTTCTCCTGATGCCCCCTCTGCCTGCGAATAGGCTCCAGTTCAGCTCTTCCCTGATGAGGACTGCAAAGCCTCCCAACCCAGCTGGCATTTGCACGTTCCCTCTTGCACAGCGCAGTCAGAAGGATTCTTTTGAAATGAGGGTTGTGGACCATTCCCACGGGGCTGACCCCAACTCCCCTGCCTTTTCACTATTTCAGGAAATCATCTGGGAGTGTAAATAATTAAGAGTGATATTTAATCTTCTCTAATTTTTCCGTCCCTTCCTTCCTGCCTCCCTCTGAAAGTAAATCATTTGCATACAGGAGTATTTATGAATAGCGATACATTTCTTGGGGTGCATCTTTTTTTTTTTAGGATTTTGTTTATTTATTCATGAGAGACACAGAGAGAAGGCAGACATAGGCAGAGGGAGAAGCAGGTGCCTGCAGGGAGCCCGATGTGGGGCTCCATCCCAGGAACTGGGGATCACTCTCTGAGTCAGACAGATAGATGCTCAACCTCTGAGATACCCAGGGGTCCCTCTTGGGGTGCATCTTAACAACACCTTGGGCACATGGGGTGTGAGGCACCTTGCCTCAGTCATGGGGAATGCTCGGCTCAGCTCGTCCCTCTGCTCCTCACCACCTTGTCAAGCACCTCCTTTCTTTGCTTTCAGCTGGCTTCCCACTCCCTCCCCCCTGCTCCCTGGCTTTGCTCCCAGCACCCCTTGAAAATTAGATTCTGTGACTCCCTCATTGCCACTGTCATTTGTTCCATCCTTATCTTCCGCTTCCACTAGCCTCGATCCTGCTTGCCTTCGGACTTCCCACCACACTCCTTTTTCTCTCTGGGCTCTCCAGTGGCCCACCCCCCTCCCTCTTATGTGTCTCTTGTTCGGCCTGCCCTTGAGCTCCATGTCCTGCGGTTCTGGGCAGTGCTCACCACTTCCTCTCCTAGCCCTCTAAGCGTTCTGTGGGTGACTCTATCCCCTCACATCCTTCTCGTGCATTCCTTGTCCGGTGTGATTGTAACACACACATTGTACGGTGTACCGTTCAGGGTCATGCGCCAGGCCTTCTAGAGCTACAGCAGGTCATTTTGGAGGCTTGCTTATTGGGCTGCAGGCGTTATTCCAAGGAGAACAATATTGTGGTTTTCTGAAAGCTATTCTCTTTCTTTTATTGTCAATATGATTCCTGAGGACAAAAGGCGTTTTGATGACATTTGAAGATGAAGCAGCAGATTTTCTCAAGTCTTTGAGCATTTCTGGTCCTTTTCCTATCTTCCACTGCAATACTTGCTGACCTTAGGACATATTCCTCGAGTTGGGGCCAGAGGGAGTCCCAAACAATAAGTGGGGGGGGAGGGCTGTTGCTGGGGCCCTTCTGCTTTGATCTGTGCCTGGCACCATTCCCAGTCCCTCTTTCTCACCCCTCTTCATCAGCTCTCTCTTCCACCTTCCTCTCCTCACCCGCCCTCCGAATCCCATCCTGTTGCTGACCAGGGACCAGATGCATGTTACACAGACACTGCAAATCCAGCTCTGTGCATTAGAAGCGGCAGGAAAAAGAGAAAGGTTTCCATTCAAGGAACATCCATGATACAGGCTAGCATGTTTGCATGTGTTTCTAGAGAAAAGTGTACAATGGCATTTTGTGCTATAAATGTGAATGTCTAGAAAGGCATCTGCATTAGTTTCCCCCTGCTGCTCTAACAAATGATCCCAAACATGGTGACTTAAAATAACAAAATATCTTCTCACAGGTCTGTAAGCCAGAAGTCTAGAAACAGCTTTACTGGGCTAATATCAAGGTGTGCACAGGGCTGGTTCCTTCTGGAGGCTCTCAGCAAGAATCTGCTTCCTTGACTTCTCCAGTGTCTGGAGGCTGCGTGGCCTCCTTGGCCTGTGGCCCCTTCCCTACTTCACCCTCAGCGTCCCTGCTTCCAGGGTCACATCCTTTGCTCTCTCTTCTCCTCATTGTTTGAATCTTCCTCCTCTCTCTCATAATGGCCCTGTGATTATATTTAGGGTCTATCAGACAAAACAGGGTAATCTCCTCATTTCCAGATCCTTAATTTAATCACATCTGCAAAGTCCTTTGGCACATAAGGTAACGGTCACCGATTCCAGGGGTTATTATTATTTTTTAAGATTCTATTTATTTATTCATGAGAGATGCAGAGAGAGAGAGGCAGAGACACAGGCAGAGGATAGGAGAAACAGGCTCCATGCAGGGAGCCTGATGTGGGACTTGATCCCGGGACTCCGGGATCATGCCCTGAGCCAAAGGCAGATGCCCAACTGCTGAGCCACCCAGGTGTCAGGTGTCCCAATTCCAAGGATTAGAACATGGATCCTTTTGGGGGGACAGTATTTAGCATACCCCAATATTACACACTGAATTTCACCTGCCCTTTGACTGCTCACATATCTTTGTGTCCCTTTCTTGAGTTTTATTCTGGCCAAAGAATGTTACTTAATAAGGCATTTTCATAGAAATAGATATGGATATATATAAAGTTATTTATTATTTATGTATTTTACTATGTGTTTTATAGCTTTCAAGGTATACTGACACATCTTGAGGAATTTAGAGGGTATGATTTCTATTTTGTTAGTGTTTGTGTTTAACTTCACAGAAAAAGAGCACCTGGGTGGCTCAGTCGTTGAGTATCTGCCTTTGGCTCGGGTCGTGATCTGGGGGTCCTGGGATGGAGTCTTGCATTAGGCTCCCTGAGGGCAGCCTGCTTTTCTCTCTGCCTATGTCTCTGCTTTCTCTCTGTGTCTCTTATGAATAAATAAATAAATAAATAAATTATTAAAAAAAACTTCACAGAAAAAAAATCTTCATGCCAATATTATATATGACCTCTTCCAGCCTGTGGAAGGAGAGCCCACACAAAGACACATAAATGTATCATGGGAGATGTGTTCATTGTGGACAGCTGTTGGGCCAGTTGCTCAGATGCTAGAAAATGGCACCACCTTTTCTCTAGTCTATAAACTCCAGTGTCCAGAATGACTAGTGCCCCTCAAACCCTGTTCCACTGAGTGCACCAGCCAATTTACCTCCAACTTCCCCGGCTTGCCCTTTGGTTTCCTTAGCTTTGTCTCCCATCTTCAAAACCCTGTTGGAGAAATTTTCTATTGAGCTTTATCTTTTGTCTCCTTCTTCCTTCATGACTTTCTTCTTTGGTAATCTTATCTACTCCTGCACTTCAACTCTCATTCATGGGGATAAATTTCAGACCCATGTTTCTAATGTAAAATACTAAAAGTAAAGTATTTCTTTAATAGTTCCTCAAGTGCCTTTACTGTTTCTCTTGGTTTAAGATGTTTTAAAGACATGTTTTAATTTGCAGAGGTTGTATATTTTCATGATCCATCTGGGTTGAATATTTGGTTTGGTCGTGCTCTTTTTATAAACATACATAAAAACAAATCTTACTTAATATAATCAGGCTACCTAATTCACTTAAAAAAAAAAAAAAAAAGAGATAGACCCAGGAAGATGCATTCAAAATTGTGACAGGTTAAATTTGTAAAAACTTGATTCAGAGTATTCAAGTTTAGAATGGAGATTTAAACAAAGGTAATGGGTCCATTCATTGCTTACTATATATAGCACCAAAGGGGTTTTAAATACGGTGCTCATGCAAAAAGTAAAAAATAACACTTCCCAACTCATATTATAACATAAAATAAAATGACACTATGCACTATACATATGTTTGCTAGTAAACAAACCATCTTCTAAGTAAAGCTGGTTGACTACTGTCTTTAGGTCAAATATTTCAAATCTTTAGGAAAATCAAGCTCAATGAAAAGGAATAACCACGGAACGCCTGGGTGGCACAGTGGTTGAGTGTCTGCCTTTGGCTCAGGGTGTGATCCCGGAGTCCCAGGATCGAGTCCCACATCAGGCTCCCTGCGTGGAGCCTGCTTCTTCCTCTGCCTGTGTCTCTGCATCTCATGAATAAATAAATCTAATCTTTTTTTTTTTTTAAAGAAAAGGAAAAACCAAACACAAGTGAAATGATAAGGCTTCCCTTCATTGAAGTCAATATATCTTTTGATATTTGGCTATCGTTTGTTGATAATAATATTGATACATGCAGTTTTTAGCACTTCCTCTGAGTAGAATTCCTTTCATTTGATTTTTATATTTACTATATTTATGATAAAGAATGGGAACAGTTATATATTGTTGGGCTTCATCTCTGAAGTAAAGTTTCTAGATACAATTCTTGTAAGTTTCAGTTCATTGCTAGTAAAATGGTTGTCATGTTCAGGCAGAGTCAGATACGTGTCCTCTGCTTCTAAATCTCTCAGGAAAAATATTTTACAATCTCCTGTTTTTTTTTTTTACATTGCTTATGCCTATCATAATTTCTGTGTTTGTGGAAATTATCATATTCAGTGGTAAGAACTGTTAGTAGTTTTAGGTATACAAACCATAGACTTTCAGATTTCCTTTCACTGTTTTTTTTTCTATAACTTCTAAAACCATGACAATATTTTATTTTACTTTATTTTGTTTTATTTTATTTTAGAAGAGCAGGGGATGGGCAGAGAGGTAGAGAGAGATTATAAGTAGGCTTCACACCCAACATGGAACCCCACTCAGGGCTTGATCTCACAACTCTAAGGTCAGAACCTGAGCCAAAATCAAGAGTCAGATGCTTAACCAACTGAGCTACCCATGCACCCCAACAATATATATATATATATATATATATTAAATATTTTATTTATTTATGCATGAGAGACACTCAGAGAGAGGCAGAGACACAGGCAGAGGGAGAACAGGCTCCCTGTGGGGAGCCAGATGCAGGACTCGATCCCAGGACCCCGGGATTATGACCTGAGCTGAAACCAGACACTCAACCACTGAGCTACCCAGGTGTCCCCTGCCCCAACAATATTTTAAAAACATTTATCATAAGCTATGTTTGTGAAGAAACTAACAAACAGAAGTGGGCAGTGATCCTTCATGGAATATATTTATTTATTCCTTCATTCTTTCTCCATTCACAGATCTATTCATCACTCACTTATTGAATGCTTGCTGCACATGGCTCTATAGTCCCTATGAAAATAAGCATTATTTGGCATAGAGTTTGCCTTTCACAAGCCAATAGTCTAATATGGGACTTGTCATGAAAAAGCTATAATTAGAAATGAACTATACAAATAAATTCTTTCTCTTCCATTAGACCATGAGACCTGTGACACAGACAGCTTGGCTACCTTTTTTTTCTGTAGAAAGAGTGAGATCTTTAGTCTGATTTTGACCTGTGTTTGAACCTGGACTCTTCTTGGCTAGCAGCATAATCATTACCAAATTACTCAGCTTGTTTTTCTTTTTCTTTTTTTTTAAGATTTTATTCATTTATTCATGAGAGACACAGAGAGAGAGACAGAGACACAGGCAGAGGGAGAAGCAGGCTCCATTCAAGGAGCCCGATGTGGGACTCGATCCTGGGACTCCGGGATCATACCCTGAGCCAAAGGCAGATGCTCAACCGCTGAGCCACCCAGGCGTCCCCTCTACTTGTTTTTCATGTACTTTTCCATCTTTAAAATAATGGTGTAGGGTAGGGTTGGGAATGGATGGATAATAATAGTTACCTTGCAGGGTTGTTTGTAAAAACAAGTATGCCTGACCTTTAGTGGGTCTTTAACAAATGTTAAATGAATAAATACCATGGGAATTCAGAGAAAGAAAAATTTACTCGCAGTTTGGCTGAACAAAGAAGGCTTCTAAGGGACTATTTGTTTTTATAGAATCTGGGGGATGAGCACACTTTGGAAATAAAAATCATTCCATCCTTTTAAAAATGGTTTCCTAAGGGCACCTGGGTGGTTCAGTCAGTTAAGAGTCTGATTCTTGGTTTTGGCTCAGGTCAAGATCTCAGGATCGTGAAACTGAGCCACACATAGGGCTCTACACTTAGCTCAGAGTTTGCTTGAGATTCTCTCTCTCTCTCTCTCTTTCCCTTTGCCCCTTGCACACACATTCTCTCTCAAATAAATAAATAAATCTTTAAAAATTTAAAGATAAAATACATTTCTATTTTCTTTTCTTTTTGTTCAAATGAGCATGCACCATTTCTATGATCATGCTGTGGTCTTTACTTACACCTCTTCCAAAGGCAGCACATGATCAATGGCCAAGCTTGTGGAGAAGGACTCTCAAGCAGTCTTAAGGAATGGGAGGCACACAGATTGCTCACAGGGAATGGAGTGGATTGATGAATGGGTGCCAGGCATTGGCCGGTGGCTATTTTCATGTAGCAGTCAGTGGCAAATGAAAGAGGTGTGTGGGGACGACTCTCCCCAGAGGCCATTCATTTCTCTAGAGCTGAAAAGGTAATAAGTTGATCCAAAACAAGACTAAAAATTCAAAAGAATTATCACAGATCAGTCAGGCACCCCTCAGTTTAGCTGGATAAAAATTCATAAGCACCCTTCAGTGTTGACAAATCTGTGACCTCTGTAGAGGTTTAAAGGGGAGGAGAGCTGAGCTAAAAGGGCTGTTCTATCCTATAAATGCAGGAAAAAGATCCAAGTTAAAATGAAACTACTCTAAATATGGGGCAAGCAGTGACGCCTGAGTGGCTCAGCTGTTGAGGGTCTGCCTTTAGCTCAGGGTGTGATCCCGCGGTCCAGAGATCCAGTCCCACATCAGGCTCCTTGCATGGAGCTTACTTCTCCCTCTGCCTCTCTCTCTGTGTCTCTCATGAATAAATAAATAAAATCTTTACAAAAATAAAATAAATAAATATGGGGCAAGCAAAGATGTCTCCCAAGTTATAAACACCTAGTTTACGATTGCCCATAGCTATGAGTGATTGGTTGGGTACTGGTTTCCCTCTGCACATATCCCCCTTCTTCAAAAACACCCAAGATGTCTTGGGCCCGCAGTGCCACCTGATTACCAATGGAGTATGGTAGACTCGATGGCTTGCGCTATAGTGCCTCCTGTCCCTCCCTCTTCTGACAGCTCAATGAGTTCAACCTTAGATACACCTGTTCTCACATATCCCATTTAACATCTTTCCTTACTCTCCTATAGCTTCCAATTGTTGCCCAACTAAATAAGAAAAAAGTTATTATTAGTTTTTCTACTAAGAATTTGATGCTGGGATGCCTGGGTGGCTCAGGTGGTTAAGGGTCTGACTCCTGATTTTGGCTCAGGTCATGACCTCAGGGTCCTGAGATGGAGACCCAAGAAAGGCTCTAGCCTCTGCACAGAGTCTGCTTGAGATTCTCTCCCTCTCTTCCCCTCTACTCCTCCCCTACTCACACTTGTGCCCCCCCCCCCAGTAAATAAATAAAATCTTTTTTTAAAAAAGAGTTTGATGCTATGGAATTAAATAAAGAACACAGAGTCTGGCCCTTACTGAGTTTGAATCTAAAGTAGAAAATCATTTATCTCTATGCCTATCTCTCTATGAAAAATAATGAAACAAGGTGGGGTATTCTGATCACACTCAAACTTATCTTAATGAAAAGTCATTTTTACAAATTTCTTTTACATTTATTCTCTCTCTCTCCTTTTCTTTTTAAATTTTATTTCTTCTTCTTCTCCTTCTCCTTCTTCTTCTTCTTATTATTATTTTTAAGTAAGCTCCATGCCCAAAACAGGGCTTGAACTGACCACTCTGAGATCAAGACTTGAGCTGCAATCAAGAGTCGGACACTTAACCTACTGAGCCAACCAGGTGCCCTCTCTTTGTCTTTTTAAAATCATTTTATAGCATCTGGTCTGTTTATACACTTTTGCTTTATTTATATGACTCTATTCTCTTTTTCAGTTCTATGCTAGTATGGAAAATGTGTACATGGTGGGTGGGGACCTCTTTGTCACTCATTTGCCTTTTCCTTTTCCCTGTGAAATCAGATATCCACAAGAAAGGGCTAAGATCACAGCACGTGGTGGCAAATGCACAGAGTAGCCTGTAATCTCTCTCTCCTTCTGTGCTTCCATTTCCTGACTATCGAACATATCAGCAAGTGTTTTTCTGCAGCGCTGGCAAGATCAAAAGTCAGACCAAGACGATTTGGGTTCCATTTCTATTATGAAATAATTGTCTTATCTGCATGATAATACACACATATATTCCTGCTAAATTATCTACATCCTAAGCATTCATTCATGCCCCAGAGAAGATGATGAATGTACCAGATGCTTACATGTTGTGGTGAGATCAGAGATGGGTGGAGCAGGGCAGCTTGCCAACTGTCTGGGTGGCTATGTCAGGAGAATGAGTCATTCTAGCAGCTCCTGCTGTACCACCCCTGATATTGGTTTTAATATGTACCATTGGAAGAAGGCCAGAGGCCTTATACCAAAATTTAGGCCCATTTTTCATCCTTTGGCAAAAGTGTGTTTCCTACATTACCCTTTTCCCCCCTGAAAGCCTCAGCCAGGCCATTATGGGTCTGTTGCAGATGGACTGTGTTTCCCCAAAGTCTGGTGTGATGCTTTGTTCCGAGGCTTCGACTCCTGCTTTATGCTTCATAGTTGGTCCTTGAAATATTTACCAAGACGTGTTATGAGGCTTGGGCCAGGTCTTAGCCTAGAAACCAGATAATGTACTTTTTCTCAGAATCAATAGCCGTCCACTGTTCTTGGGCTCCTTACCCTCAACTTCTAAAGTGAAATACTCCACAAGCTTTAGCTGGCAGACCCGGGTTCGAATCCGTCTCAAGGGGAGGACAGTGAGAGGAACCGCTGTGCTCTGGGTGAAGCTGCGTGAAGGTGCGGCCTGGCTGGTGGCAGGGAGAGGGCCGGGGTGGGGGGACCGCGAGCCGGAGCTGCAGGGGGCTGCAGGGGGCTGTGGGGCGCTGCAGGGTGCGCTGGCCCGAGGGCCTGGACTCCAGCAGAGCGCCCCTGCTGACCTGTCGTCTTAACAAGCCGTGTTGGAGGGTGTTGGGGGTGGGGGAAGCGGAGGGGCGCCGATCCGAAGGTGTCAATAGAACCCCTGTCCAGGGGATCCCTGGGTGGCTCAGCAGTTTAGCGCCTGCCTTTGGCCCAGGTCGTGATCCTGGAGACCTGGGATCGAATCCCACGTCGGGCTCCCGGTGCATGGAGCCTGCTTCTCCCTCTGCCTGTGTCTCTGCTTCTCTCTCTCTCTCTCTCTATGTCTCTCATGAATAAATAAATAAAAGAACCCCTGTCCAGGCCTTTCCGAGACTGTCGGAGGCCGCGTCCCTGGCCGGCCTGCGGGCCCTTAGGGCTGCCTGTCTGATGAAAGCTGCGCGGTGCAGACCGTGGGCAGAGAGGGTCAGTCACTTTGCATTTGGCCATGTGATGATGTTAACGTGTCTGCGTGACCAAGACACACACAGCAGAATAGCCCACTTGTGCGATGTGATGGGGCCCAAGTGGTTACTTTTATTCGACCTATTGGGACTGATTTGGACTAAGACACCTGGCAGTTCAGCGCGCTTATTTATCTGCCAGTTTTGGCAATCAGTTCAGGGCGAGGGCCCAGGCTGGTGAGACAGAAATGTCTTGATCAGGGAATATGGAACTTTCTAGCTTCACTTTTATCTGTTTTCATGGCCATCGTGATTTGTGCTACGCTTTGGTTTTCTATGACCCTGGAATACACACAAACCCTAAGATTCAGGTGAAACATCAGGAGATTTAATGTGATTCATTTTGAAACTGGTTGAATGTTTGCCCTTGCAACATAACCTAGCAAGTTCAAGGGACACCCTTTGAATTCCCTGATTTTCCTTTTTTTTTTTTTTTGGTGTCAGTCACCAGAATCCACCATTATAAAGACCTCAGGCATTGTTATGAATGTTGGGCCACTCCTTCTATCTCAATTTGCCAACCAAGCTGATGTTTCCTAAGTGATGTTCCAGCAAATTGGATATCCTTAGGTCAAAGGACTTACATAAATGCATTTTTCTCATTAAATTCCAATTTTTCAAAACCATTACCCTATTATGTGATAAATAGTCAATGTTAAAATGGATAGTTGCAAAATCAAATTAGCCTAGTTAAGGAATATTTACTTTGAGAATTTTCTGAAAACAGCATTTGTGAAGGTTGAGAAAAAAATAGGTAGGAATAATTTACCTAAGATCAAAAACATGCCAATGACCAAAGTATTATTTCTCTGAAAGAAGTTATTTGGAAAAACTCAAGACATCTGGTTTATATTATAAAATATAAGAGCAGAACAAGTCGTGGTTTTTAAGACATCAGCTTCTATACTTCTGGAATTTTATAATCGCTCTGTCCTGACTTTTTTTTTTTTAAATCAAACTAAACCTCTGTTTTTACTATTTATGTTTTATTCAGTTGTTGGGGTGGGGTGGTGGAGTGAGCTTTGGGGAGCATGTCACAAACGATATTAAAGGAGGCCTGGGCGATTTTTTTCCTTTACTTTTCCTATCTCAATTCCCTGGCCATTCAATTTAGTTTCTGAGGCGCTGACAGCTGGTAATATGCTAAACTGCAATCCACTTTTCAAAAGTTATTGATATTTCCTAACTGAGGTTTAATGGTGTGACTTGGCTTAGGTGAAAATGTGCCAAGGTCTTGGGTCTCCTGTGCCTCATCCAGGTTTGTTACTGTTCCAGGAGCATACTGCCAGGAGCTAGAAACCACGTTGCCTGGTCCTCCCAAGGCAAATGAGTCTCAGGGACATATGACTTTCAAAATGCTTCTACATAGACCAACGGAGAGATCAAACAGTGGTTCTCTCTTTAGGGCTGTTTATTTGATCACTTTATAAAAGCTGGCCAGTCTGTAAGATTTAAAATATCCAATTCTGCAAAATTCATACCTGCCTACATTATAGAAAATAGTCCTAACACATTTTAGCAAAAAACTATTAGGAAAAGAAAAAAAAAAAAAAGGTCAGTAGATCTGGGATGAAATAATGGTAAGGGTTGCATAACATTGTGAGTGTACTGAATGTCGCTAATGGTAAATTTATGTTGTGTGTATTTTACCACAACAAAAAAAAGTCAATAGAAAAAGGTTATCTTATTCTAGTGGCTTAGAATGTTAGTGTTGATGATCATTGAAGCTGTGTGGTTTCCAAAGAGATAGAGGGAGAAACAAGTAGAAGCAGGGGGGTAATATCCCAAAACCAAAGTTGTATTTGTTGGAAATTGAATTATATCTATGGCAAGTAGCAGACAATTTGAATGTTCTTTTTCTTCTTCTTTTTTTTTTGTAAGATTTTATTTATTTATTCATGAGAAACACAGATAGAGAGGCAGAGATATAGGCAGAGGGAGAAACAGGCTCCCCTCCTTCCACAGGGAGCCCAACGCAGGTCTTGATCCCAGGGCCCCAGGATCACACTCTGAGCCAAAGGCAGATGCTCAACCACTGAGACACCCAAGCTTCCCTGAATGTTCATCTTAATATAGCAGCTTCCTAACAGTAAGGTTTTAACAGTTATGGTGGTCAATAGTTGTAACCAAACCAGCTTAGAGCCTGTGACAGAGTAATTTATCATTTTGGGGATAAAAAGAAACAGCACATATTGCCAAGCCAATTGGCTACCTGTATCTCCCTGGGTTGTGTACTCCCAGCATGGGTAGAGTAGCATTCATGAAGTGATTAAAAACTTTGGTTGGGTAAAGTGGTCAACCAGTAAGAGAAAAAGTTAAGGAAAGACAGAAAATGTATTTCACATGTGGAGAGCTGGGTAAACAGATAGCTACTGGCAGAATCATAATGAAGGATGAATTTAGGGCATACATGAACATTTCTGACTTCTAGTGTTGGTGATTCATCCAGGTCCCCAGTCTTTCTCCCCTTGTGAGTGTTAAGGATATACTATAATCTGTTTTATTCAATACACCAACACTGTAATGAATATGTTGAAAGCCATGGATTTCCATCTTGATATAACATGCTTCTAAGTGGATTGAAGATATATTTGTGAAGCAACTACCGTTTGCAAAACATTGTGCTAGATGTTGCAAAAGAATATGGAGATTAGTATGGCACAGACTGTTCTTAAGGAGCTAGAAATATCACAGACAGAAAAGACAGGTACCCAAAGGACGATAATACCTTAATCGAAAAGAGTGTTCAATGCTGAAATTGAAAGTGGCTTGGAGGCTCACGAGAGAGAAAGTGAGAAAGAGTAAGCTTTTGGTGCTGAGAATGAGGAAAGAGCTTATAAAGGAGAAGTGTTTGAAGAATGGGTAAGAATTTGGCAACCTGAGGAAGTATTTTAGGTGGCAGCAATGAACTGATAAGGCAAAGGCACAAAATAAGAAATGCCCAGGTGTTGGGAAAATGTCTACAATTTTAACTTGGCTTGTAGTCCATTGCTTGCAGGAGATCAATGAGAATCGAGATGAGAAATGCAGATTGGGCCTAAATGTCAGGCCTGGGCATGTTGTATTTAATCCAGAAAGCATTGGGAAGACACTGACAATTTCTAAGGAGGCAGTGAAATGATCCAAGTTGTGCTTCACTGTTAGTGAAAACTAAACTGGGACGATTTGGGAAGAGACCTGCGGAGAAGCTGGTAAAATGCCCTGTGAGGAAGAGAGAGCAGAAGGAATAGGAAAACTGGGCCAGGCTGATGGCAGCAGGGGGGAAAAAAAGGAAAGAAAGAAAAGAGGCAGAACCTACATTTGCTCTGGCAGGTAGCCAGGTGCAAGTGGATTAAGGAGACTTAGGAGAAGACAGCCACCTAAATGTGTCCAGGCTTCCCCCAAATGTGTGCCCCTCTCCTAAAGCCAGCAGGATGCTGGACCAGAGGGCACGAGGACGCTGGCTGATTCTGTTGGAGAAAGTTGATGTAGGACTTCTCTGTGTGCGTGACAAGAGCTTGGAGTTAGTGACAAGAGCCTGAGTGATGAAGATAAAATAAATTGTATCTTGGTTTGCAGAGAGGGGAGTGTTCTTGGTGGAAACAGAAGGGAGGACTCCTGCTTTCCAGTCTGGCCTGTAAAAAAACTCAGAAGTCATTACTGCCATTCCCACAGTAAGAAAAA